>NC_137585.1:33784618-36184618 GCF_963210335.1 Falco punctatus
CTGACACCCTATTAGTGAAATAGTGTGTTTGAAAGATTTTCTCTTTACTTTTACACTATAGAATTTCATAAAGGACTTTTGAGTGTAAAGTAATTTTTTTTTTATATGCTACAGCATAGATCACTTTGCTGAAGTCCTTCATCACTAGTTTTTTCCCATGGTTAATGTGATATGGTCAATGTGCTTGTTTTAAAATCAGAGATAAGAGTGTGGGGTTCATAAGGAGGAGGTCACATGAGGAAAGCCTCAAGCATTTTCATTGTTTCCAGGTGCTTACAAATACTGAGACTACCTTTATTTTTAGTTAATTTACATTTCCAAAAATGTGAAAATAAGCCTAGCAGTGGTGGTGATGACTAGGCACATTTGGTTGTCTCATCATATGATAACTTGTAAGACAAGTGAATGTGCTTAGTACCCTCATCTGTGTCATTTTTTAGGATTTTGAGTCATTAACCAACACTAAAAAATACTAAATTTCTTTTCCCAGTCAAACACACTAGACAACATCGCCTACATCATGCCTGGACTTTGATGGGAAAGGATCCTGGAATGTACTCAACCTCTGCATAGCTGACTTGTGTACATATGCACTATGCCGGTGCTCCCAAAGGGCTCCGTGTGTAGGGTTTTAAAGTTTTCTATCTGTATAGTATATACATAGGATTGTAACAATTTGGCTTCTATTTTATGAAAAGTTGTGAAGTTAAGCTGAGAAAACCCCTTTGTGTTGGTGGGTTAAATGTCCTCCAATCTTAAAGTATTTTGTAAGAAGAATTCAGAAAGCTTTTGAGATACTGGCCTTAAATTCACATCCTTTAGTGGGGGAAGCAGCCAGAGAATGGACTTCGCGATATAAAAAGCATCACCATGAGAGGGGTCATTGAAACAGGTGGCCCAGAGAGGTACTTGACTCTCCATCCTTGATGATATTTAGAAACTGAATGAGCAGCCTGCTCTAGTTGGACTTTATTTAAGCAGAGGGGTGGACCAGATGACCTCCTGATATCGCTTCCAACCTAAAGTATTCTGATATTCTATGGGTAGGTAGAGATGATAATATGTTTTGGACCAAGGAATAGAACTGAACTCTTCACCAGCCTTATTTCTAGCTGTTCTTCAGTTTAAAATCTACTGCTTGAGGGGAAAACTGGATAGCTGATCAAAGATACAGAGGTCTTTGCCTCTTGGTCAACTTTTCCAACCCCCCCCCCTCTTCAGTCAGTAGTAACTGAAAGTTTTCAGCGTCAGCTGGCTGGTCTGGTAGCTGGCATTTGAAGTAAAGTGGAAGACGACAGCAAATTTAATCTTTTCTTGCGGACTTGCACCCAAATTGCCATTAGCATGATGTATCAACCAGCTGCATTGGCTTGAGAGAACGAACCTCCTGCTGATTTTTCCAGAGCACAGCCAGCCTGCTTCGATGGAGAAAAGCGTGAAAGCAGATGGGAAAAACTTGGATTGCTTCTGCCCATTTTGCATCTGTTTTGTGAACAGACACAGACAACTTTGGTTTCTGAGATTGTTCATCCCCCATCCCTTTCACCAGCCGTATTGAAAGAGCCATGGTGCTGCTGCGAGGCAGTGATTAATGACCAGTTTGAAGCAGTTATGGCTGAGTAAGGCACATGTGGGTTGATTGGACCGATTCCCCTTCCTTCCAGCCACATACTTGGTGTTTGGTTTTCTACTCCTCTAGAAGAGGAGCCGCAAGAGAACACTTTCTCATAAAGGCTTTTGTGTGTATGTATGTCCGTGTATGTGGTGTTCCTATCATATGTATTTAACTTCTACCAATATCTGTAACAGATTTTAATTTATCCTGTATATTTCTCTGCGTGTGTATATATATATATATATACATAATTTAAAAGCAAAAATGCCTCCCTCCACCAATAGTGTGTAGAAAATATGAATCGTTTGCCTCACCCCACTTCTTGCAGGAATCAGCTGTATGTGTAGTAGTAAGCATTGGCACTGCATGGGGAAACATCAGAAAGATCTTACATGTTTGTAGAATACAGGCTATCTTGTGACGGTAGGTAGAACAACTGAAATACAATTTGACTCCAGTCTTTCCAGCCTCATAATGTAAGAGCTTTAAAAAGATGGAAGAGCGCTTTTTTTACTGCCAGTCTGAAATCTGCCTTCTGTTTTTCAGGGCAGTTGAAAGTGAGCCATCCCTTATTGTGGCTGAGCCCCAAATAAGATTTAAATTAAATCTTTAGGTGTGCAGGATGTCCTCACAGGTGCAGGTGTCCTCTTATATTCCCCAGCTGTGCCTGTACAAGGTAGGCCATCTCTTACGGAGCTTTTCACAGTGCTGTGTTTGGTTTTCTCAGCCAGTTAGTGGAGGAGGCAGAAGGTACGTGTTCTCGACCCAAGCCCTCACACCAGAGCATACATGTTTTAACAGTGTATGACTAATCCCAGTGAGCCTGGAATTGGGAGGGGCCCAGGAGGGAGGGAGTCCGATCCCACTTCGGATTCTGGCCTGTACTAAAACACCCGCTATTGGGAAGAGCATAAAATAAGTGTCTCTTTCCAGCCCTTTGCAATGGAGACCGTTGTGGTGAAGGGGTAGACCTGCTCTCTAAGGAACAGAAGGGGATCAGCTTTAGCTTTGTTGTCTGTACAATGGAAAACTCTTGAAGAGTGAAAAACACACACAGCCCTGGTGTATTATATTTTTATTAAAATTTGTACACTTTGTATAATCTGTATCTTGTGGTATTTGGTACTAGAGGGAAAACTTTGGCAAGACTTAGCAGTTTTTATATTTTTGTTATTTCCTTGCTGTTTGATCCAGATTATGTCACAATTATACAAAGAAACTTTTTTGTACTGTACTTACAATATAATTGTGTTTTTTAATGTTTGGAGTATTGTCCTTAATTTCTGGCATGCACTGTGCTTTCTGCAGCTGTTGTTGCTACTAGTATTTAGTGTTTCTCAGCAAACACTTCTCCTTAAACTCACTCAGTTTGCAGGCAAGCTATACTATTCCCACTAGCGCTGGTCACCCAGAATGTCGCTGTAAGGGGCACTGACCGTTTGGGGACCTCTCTGAAGGGGGGACCTGCCACCGAGCACCGCAGATGGCATCGGGGCTTTTCCCTGCTGCCTCACCCGTTCAGGTTCGTGGCACCTGGGGGAGAACAGTACCTGGGACTGGGGGCAAGGCTGGGGGGGTCCATCGTGATTTGCGGTGGTTACTGACACGTCCCCATGTCGCGGGTCAGCGTGTTAGTGGATGGCAGCCACGGCTGAGGCCGGGAGGGCGTCGCAGAACGCGGTGCCCGGCCGCCCAGCTGGTACCCCCGCTCCCTACGAGTCCGCACCGACACGGGTTTACGGGGAACTGAAAATCTATCGCGACAGGCTGTCGCGTATCTGGGCGAAGCTGCAGCGCGCGGTTTTTCTGCACGGGCTGAAGCGCAGCGCGGTGTTGCGGGGAGCGGTGGCGGCTCTCGGGGCCGGGAGCCTCTCGGCTCCTGCGGGCCGGGGCCGGCCCCGCGCAGCTCCGTGCCTCAGCCCCGCGGCGGGGCCGGGCGCCCCTCCCGCGCGGCGCCGGTGGCGTCACAGCGGGGCCCGGCGGGGGCCCGCCCCGGCCTGGCGCGCGGGTCACGTGAGCGGCGGCGGCGGCGTCAGCTGATCGCGGCGCGGCGGCGATGGACTTTCTCCTGGGGAACCCCTTCAGCTCCCCCGTGGGGCAGCGCATCGGTGAGCCCCGCGGCCGCGCGCCCCCCCGCCCCTCCCCACCCGCTCGGTCGCCCTCCCCCGCGCCCCCGGGGGCGCTCGCCCGCCCGCCGGACCCCTTCCTCCGGGAAGCGTCGGCCCCCGCCTTCGCGGCGGGACGGAGAGGGCATCGACCAATCAGGGGAGAGCTCCGCTCCGACTGACGGGCGTTGCCGGCCAATAGTGGACGCGCAGCCCGTGGCGGCTCCGTCTGCGGACCCGCCAGCCAATCCGGGCGCGAGGGGGTCTTGAGGTGGCGAGGCGAAGTTTCCTCACTTAAAGGGGCCGCAGACCGGTGGCTTGAACCACGCCCCCCGACAGAGCCGAGGCCCGTGATTGGCTCGGGGCCATTCCCGCCTGCACCTCTCTGGGGGCTTCGTGAGAGGGGCGAGGTCCTGCCGGGGGGTACCGCGGGAGCTGCTGCTTGGCTGGGCGGCTCACCGGGCAGTTAAGGGGCTGCGCTGGCCCTGAGGTGACAGGGCGGCGGGGGCAGCCATCGCTGAGCTGGAGGCTGCGGGGGGCAGGGGGCTTCAGGCTGGCCTGGCTCCGGGGTGCTGTGGCACAGCTAGTCAGATCAGCGTTCCCCACGTGAAGGATGAGCACTCTGGGGGTGGCTGGCCCCTGTGGATTTCCCAGCACAGAGGTCTGGGACAAGTAGGGCCTGGCAAGGCTGTGCCCTGGCTCTGTGGAGAGCAGCCCCCAGCTACGCCACAGGCTCCCTCACAGGGCTGAGTACCGGCCCCGGCAGTGGAATCACGGGCAGGAGTGTAGCGTCAGCTCTGTGACCTTGCAGGCCCGAAGACACACAGTCTGGCTTAGTCCCTGTGTTCAGGTCAGCTAGATGAGCACAGAAGGATGTAGCCTTCAGAAACTGAGCAAAGAGGTGCTGCAGTTAGAAAGAACAAGACCATTAACAGCTACACTGGTCTGAAAACAGATGCAGTTCTTAAAATACTTAGAACAAAGATTATTTTCTTCCCATGTTGTATTGTCTTAAGTGCCTTCAAGTTGTGATGGATGTTGCCTGTTTAAACTCTCCAGCTCGTGCAACAGCCATTTGTAAGTTGATGCACTTGCTCAGTCTTGCTTTTTGTCACTTGTGCAGACCTTGGTTATTTGCTGTAAACATCTGGTCATTGATTCAGTAGGTTTTGGTGAATAGCGCAGCATGGATGAATAGGCTGCTGTGGCTGGGAAGGGAGCAAGCAGCTGCTTTAGGTAATGCTTTTATAAGTGCTGCTTAGTTTAGAGGCTACCCAAAGCACTGTCTGAATGATGTGAGTCAGGGGCACTGCGGTGTCTAGTGTTGGGTGAGATAGGTGAGATGCACACAGCAAAGTGGGAGAAGGATGACCGGGAAAGTTTTCTGTAACAAAAAACTTCAGATGATATTTGACAGTTTCCCCCCATGAATATCACATGTTCCATCACACTTCCCAAGAGAAGCCATCTCCTGCCCTTTCCAGAATGAATGCTCTTTGATTCCCTCAGTGAGTGCATCAGATTTGGTTTTGTGTTTGGGTAGAGGCAATCTGAAGTTATCTTTAGATGTTACAGATCACTTCTTGCCCTCTGGATCTTCTGATCAGTATAGTAGCCAGATTGTAAGTGGGGTCCCTCTGGGCTTTGCTTCAATTAAAGAAGGGGTTTTCAAGCAACAAACCAACAACAAAGAGGAGGAAAACTGTATTTCAAGAGTGTTGTCAAACAGGAGTTTAGAGTTTAGAGTCCTTAGTACCAGAGGTGTGATATTAGAGAGATCTTAATGACTGGGGTTGACTGGGGTTATGGGAGTCCAAAGGGGTGGAGGAACTGCAGCATATGAGAAGGGAACTCAATGTGGAGAACTTGAAAGGCCTGGTGGCTGAAAATACGAATGTTTTCTGCTTTTGAACATTGCTTATCAACTTCCTGGGGACATGGATAAGTGCTATCTTCTCTGTTTAATTTGAGACGCGAACATGACTTACCCAAACTTGTTTGGTAGGTCTGTGGCAGCTGCACGTTGAACCCATGAGCCTGATCCCCAAACCTGTATAGCGCTGCTGCTTTGGGCTGTCTGCAGAAAGCTAATACTGTGCCTTTGTAAATTACTTGAGCAAAGTCATGTCTACCTGATACAGCTTACAAAGTCTAAAATAGCTTTAGATGAAGGCTAAGGAATAAAAAAAAATCCTCTGTGGCACACCGCAGCAACTTTCTCAAATTCCTTCATTAATGTTAATCTAGTAAGTCCCATTCATTTTGCTGACAAGGAAACCAATGCTCAGATACTGTCGGTCATCTGTCACAGAATGAGTCAATTGCAAAGGAGTAGTTTTTCTAGCTTTTTACTTCCAGTCTTGAGATTTAGTCACAAAAGTTGCCTCTGTCCTGGTTTTGGACCATGGTGTCTTTTCCCAAGTAAGATGAATAACGACTTCTTCAGGGGTTTTGTTGGTTGGGTTTGTTTGGGGTTTTTTTTGGGGGGGGGATTGTTGTTTTTTTTTTAACCCAGTGGGAAAATCTCCAGAGTGCTGAAGCATTGTAGTTTGGATTCCCCCCTCAAAAGGGAAATCCGCTGCGCCTCCATGTAGGAGCTAAGAGAAACTTCAAAATGGAAAATCTAAATTCAAGGATGTGCTCTGAGTGAGAGAAGGGAGAAGAAACCACCAATGCTCTCTCCTGATCCTGGAAGTCTGGAATAACTAGTAATTACAGCAATACTGAAAGGGACAGAGCCCGGTTATTTCAGTGAGTGAGGGCGGGCAAGGGAGAGAAGTAACAGTGTAGCACAGAGATGAAGAGGATTTTTTTATGGTTAGAGGTTGATTTAAGCATGAGAGCCAGGAAAAGTGCCGACTGTAAAGAGGTAGCAAGTAAGGGGCTCATGGGTGAGGAAGGAGAGCAGATACAACACAGTATGCAGAAAAATCCCCACAGCCACTTGGATCCCACTTTGCAGGTATCCCTGCACCCCTCTGTGAGTTAGGACTTAGGAACTGGTGGGCAGCAGTTACCAGCTGTTGTAGGTAACAGTCTCCTGTCAGAGTCAGATGGGTCCCTCCAAGGTAGTGCTTCTCAAAAAAGTGTTGCCTTGCCTTCTGTGCCCACTCTGTCTGGAGGCGAAGGGGTAAAGGCAGCAGTGGAAGAGTTGTTTGATCCCTAAGGGTTAAAGCTGATTCACAGGGAAGGAGCAGGAGAAATTCAGAGACCCAAATACCCACAGCATTATGTCAGTACAGGTGTGTGTCGATCAGCATCCTTGAATTAGGTTTGGACCATATCTCTGTTCTCTCTAGAAAGTGTGTTGTCCGTCTTCGGAGGAGCAGTGCAGCTGAACTGTGGAGTCCTGACTGAGCTGGTGCTGGTTTCCCCAAGGGAGGCGAAAGCAGGAGGCTTAGCAAGGAGACATTGTACAGGATGCTGATTTGGGCCAGGGGGGTATGAATCGAAGGGAGCTTAGGGGAAAGGACTGTTGTGTTGCCTTCTGCTGAACGTGTGCTGTCTCGTGCAACACAATGGTGGTGCCCTCAAACATCTGTTGAAACGGGTGAGAAGGTGCTTGATGCTTTGCTAAGGAATTTAAAGCCAGCGAGACTAAGCACTGTAGGGAGCTCTGGTTTTAAGGGCTTGACTTGGAGGAGAGGCACACAGTCTCTGATGAGATATGGCAGAGTATGTCACAGGCGAGGGGTTTCTGAACAGCACCTGTCTGGTTATGGGTGCTTCAGCGACAGGGAGCAAAGCAGACAGGAGCTCGCACAGTTATCTTTTGTCCCCAGCTCCTGTACTTCCCCGTGCTGTTGGCTGTATTGCTGGTGTGCTGCTGCAGGGATGGCCGGGTGAGATTGCCAGCCCCACAGTGGGCTCTCCCCTGCCACGAAAGCAGAGACAATAAACTTGAAAAGAAGCAAAGCTGTGAAATTCACTGATAGCACAAAGCTCTGTTGTGTCAGTTATGCCGTGCTTAGAGTTCTTTCTTATCTGATGATTCTAGATAATTTTTATAAGCCAGTTGAACTCAGCAGGAGCGCATCAAATGCCAGGCAGGAAAAGTCTCAATGCTTTAAATCAACCCGTACCACATTCTTTAGTGGTTCTGGGTCAGTCCAAGCAATTTGTGATGCAGCAGACTGGAATCAGACAAACCCCAATGCTGTCACACCCGGAGAGCGGGACTGGCTGCCAAAACAACGTGGTTTTGAAGCGGCCCTGTGAACAGCCTCCTGTACATTCTGTTGGTTTCAGTCTTGGAGGGAGACGGCATTCATGTGCCCGCCGATAACCTTTGCTGGGGAGGATTCTCCGTGGCAGGTCAGGCTCAGCTCCTTAGCCAGCAGAAGTGGATGGTGCCTGATGAGCCCCACCAGGCAGAGCGCTGGGCAGGGGGTTGTGCCCTGCCTCCTGTGCTTGCTGTTTTTAGGGGTTTATCGCTCTACCCGGCCATCCCCGGCTCACATTTCATGAGGGGCAGACAGCTCATGTGCTAATTACAGCTCGTGAAACAAGGCCAGCCACCCTGATCTTTCATGTGACTAATGAATAGACTTTGTTTCCTTCTCTTCTGCAGGCTTTAGTAAAAGGATAAAGTTCAGGATTTCAGAGAAAGCTCCAACATATCCCACAAGTCTTGGACAGTCCATTAGTGCTTGGAAGCAAGCAAGGAGGATTAAAAGGGCATTAGCTCCAGCTCTCCCAAGGCCTTAATTTGTACTGGGTAAATTCAGGTGCTTTGTCCTTGGAAATGCCTCATGGTCACTTTCCTGTTTTCCATATGCTCTAACACTGCTCTTCAAACTTTGTCTTTTTTGAGCCTACGTTGCATTTATGGCAGGTTTGCTGCTTTCCTGCAGCTTTTGGTCAGCCAGTATGAACAGGGGTGACGGCAGCAGCTGACCACAGCGTTGTGGGGTAACAGTGGGGCAGTGTGTGTCACTTTGGAGGAAGCCCCATTTTTCTGTAAGTGGCCGGCCAGGTGAAGGAGCATGCACAGTTTGTTCGCATTCCTGTCTGAAAAGCAAACCTGCTGTCTGACCTTGGCAGGATCGGTATGTTTGGAGGAAAAGGGATGGTGGTGGTTACAGAGTGCCACCAAACACAGGGAAGTGAGGGAAGGGTGCTTGCAGACTCAGTTTGTGTTTATGTACAGTGAAAATGAGTACGAGGAGGGTTGGGGAGACTTGAACAGCAAGGACTTGATGGTTTAAGGCAGTTTTTATTTCATCCTTGGTTTCTTCTGTAGCTCAGGGTTTCCCAACAGGCTCAGCCCTGTTCCTTGGTTGTGGTTTTTTTCCTTCCATGTACAGTGTTTTCCTTCAGGGATAAGAAGAGTGGATGTGGATTTCCTTTCAGTAGAGTAACCCCTGTATGATTGATTTGGGTGCTTCACTGCCAGAGGCAGCAAACAGTATGGAGAAACTTCTGGCTATGCTGGAGTTCAAACCAAGGTGTGTCATGAGTGGGGGATGCTGGAGGAGAGTGCAAGTGAAGGGTGGCTTTCTGACCATGTATGCCAAATCCATCAGACTGAGCTGAGCTGCAATCTGCCTGCCAGCAAGGCTGGCCATGTGGTGTCCCAGAGCAGGAGAGAACCTGGACCTCTGCCACTATACCAAGTCCTGATCCCAAAGGAGCCCTAATGGAAAACATTTTCTCCCATGTATTACTACAGCTTCACCCATTCACTGGTGTATGCCCTGGTGCACCAGACACGCATCCCTGCATCCCACTGCCCTGGATATATTCTCCACCACACCACCCAATGTGATGCTACCTCCTGTGCCCCACTGAGGAAGCTTAGATCTGCAAGAGACCAGGATTCCTATATAAAATCAGTACACAAAGTGACAAAGTGACCTGAATCCGGGGGCCTTCAGGATTTTATAGTAGTAGCCAGATCTTCAGAAAGGTGGAAGAGCATCAGGAAGTTCTGCCACTCCCTCAGTTTGCCCTCTGCAGTCTGGCTGTGGCCACAGTGTATCAGTGTAATCACAGTGTCATCAATACGTTCTGCAGTCAACAGAAAAGGTGGTGGCTGGATTGCAGTAAGATGCGGACAGGTAGCTTAGTGCTGTGGTGTGTAATCTGTGGGAGGGACACGTGTCTAAGAGGCTGCATTGCACGGTGCTGTGAATAGCTCTCTGCCTGGCCCTTAAAAACAAGGCATCCCAAACCATGATGGATGTGTTTACCCAAGCAGGAGTTTAAAAATCTTATTTTTCCTGTGTTACAGCCCTATCCTATTCCTTCGTGAATGGCCATTTCATTCCATTCCCACAGAGGGATCGTTAGCGGCTGGGTCAAAAGCAGAATAAAGCAGCTCTGTGGAGGAAGGGCCTCTACAAAGGGGTAGCTGGCAAGGCCCAGCTCCAGATTTTGCAGGAACAGCAGTTTTGTAAATGCAGGCACTTCTCTAAGTACCTTGTTGAGTCTGAGCTCTCCTGAAGAGTACCTGGTAGGTGCTAAACCGGTCTGGCTAGTTTTAATTCTCTTACCCCGGTGCTAAGTCAGGCGTTTTATATGATGGGAGAGCTGGGGAAGATGGTTCTTGTCCTCTGCTTGCCATCTGCTGTCTCTGTGTTTCCTTGTGATCTGGAGAGTGCCTGGGCCTGCCTGCCCCGCTGGTGGTTTTCTTTCCCCCCCGCGGCTGGTGGTGTCCCTGAAGGCATCAGTCAGTCAGCATGGCTAGGACCAAGACTGGCTGATTATAGGGTGGAGACACTGGTGCTCTCAGTAATAGCTGCTCGTTTCCTAAATCTCTGCCTTGAATAACATCAAGGCTGACTGAGGAATTCCTAATTAAAGGGGACACAAAGCTGAAACAATACTGCGTCAACTTCAGCCTGCAGTCCACTTCTGTC
The DNA here is from genome assembly GCF_963210335.1 of Falco punctatus. Taxonomy (NCBI): domain Eukaryota; kingdom Metazoa; phylum Chordata; class Aves; order Falconiformes; family Falconidae; genus Falco; species Falco punctatus. The sequence goes on from NC_137585.1 coordinate 33,795,199, forward strand.
CATACTCCCCAGAGGCCAGAAGTTCAGGGAGAGGTGTAAACCTTAAACAGGAGAGCACCCTGCTTTGGGTGTTTATGTTTGCATCTTTGTTTATGTAAGGCCTGTGTAAAAAGAAGAGAGTTGATTCTTTTGTCTCCTTGATCTGTTGCAAACCAAGAGTGGTGCCATTGATCCGTGCCAGTGTGAGCAGACCAAACTCCCGGTTTCTGGCCCTCCAGCAACAAAGCAAATAAGCCCCCTTCTCTCCAGCTGAGGAGCTGAAGTCATGCCGAGCCCCCTCCCCTCATGTGCAGAACACCAGAGATCAGGCGGTGTGTGTTTGTGTGTTGGTAGCTATGTGGCATGGGCGAAGTTGAGCATCCACCCAACGCCGGCCAGCCATGTGCTTTGCGGTGGTGACACCTAGTGGGAGTACTTGGGGACCTGGACTTTACGCCTAGTTTTGCCTCCTTGCTTGTGGTGCTGGAAGCCAGGGAGAGGGAGGAGGCTGAGCTCTGGGGTTTTGTGACGGCTGAACAGCAGCCCATGAAAGTGCCAGAGCTGCTCTTAGCCTTGCTCTGTCTTGGTTGCTGTTTTCCAGAGAGAGCTACCGATGGGTCCCTGCAGAGCGAGGACTGGGCTCTGAACATGGAGATCTGCGACATCATTAACGAGACTGAAGAAGGGTAAGGGAGCTGGCAAGGGTACACATCCAGCAGCAGGTCCCAGCAGACACTGTAACACTATATCCCTAGACTCCAGCGGTAGCATGCACTGGTGGAGGTAATAAGCTAGGCTTCCCAACACTCCCTGGGATGGCATTCTGCTAGGAGGCCAAGAGACACAGCAAGGCTGTCAGAGCATCTGTTAGATGCTTCCCTGTAATCTCTGTGAGCACTGAGAGCCATCAAACAGGCCTTCAGGGTCCCCAGAGAAACCTCAATTCAAGCCAGGCTGCCTCCCATCTCCCAGAGGTATATTTGCAATTCTTCCACTTCAATTTATTCCTCCTTCATACCCCTCTGTTTCTCTCTTCTGGGAATGTGAAAATCTGCAGGCTGGTGACTGAGAAGAGAGGAAAATCTCAGGCTGTATTCAGTCCTCTGAATGTGCAGGTCCTGCTGGGGGTTCACTTCTCAGGTATTTTCATGTACAGTCACTCAGACATGTGCAAAGTAGGTGGGGGAGCCCTCGTCTCCCTCTCCCTGCAGGGAGATGTTCAGAGATCTGCCAGACTTGTTAACTCTGGGGGTTTGCCAGTGAATTCAAGGGGGACTGCTCCTTCTCACAGTGGAGATGTCAAGAGCAGCATGTAAAAAGGAAGGTGCTACATGGATTAAAAAATTTAGGTTTCGCTCCTGCTGTCCTACCCCACAGTGGTGCTGACAGAGGATTAGCAAGCCCAGTTTTCAGCTTCACAGTTGTATGAAAACAAAGTCAAACATCTCTACTCACAAATCTGTCACCAGTCTTTTCCCATGCTATCCCCACAGTGCAAATATGCCTGTCTGTCCACTGTTCTCAGGCCCAAGCTGTGGCCACTTGCTGTTTCAATTCTGAGCAGCTGATAACACAGCTGTACCCTCTTGACATGATGGGCTCTGCCACTGCCCTGCTAATGCCCATCCATTGCAGCCATGCTGCCCCGCAGGCCAATACCTCATTGCCTCTGTGTCTCCACCACGCTCTTCTCCTCCAATGCTGCTGCTCTTCCAGCCCAGCCTCTCTTCCCGTGCTCTGCCAGAGCATGTTGGTTCATTTGTGCCCTCTCACAAGACCACAGTGGGCTGAGACTGCAGTGCTTCTCCCCTCTGAGAAGGATTAAGGAGACCCTGCTATACTGCTGCTGTCATGCACACCTGTAATATATGCAAGATTTTGCCACTGCATCTACCCTGCTGCTTTCTTTCTAAAAGCCTCCAGGGAAATGTTGTTAAACAGCTCTCTGAGCAACACGGGGATTGCTGCAGCTCACTCCTTCCTGTTTCTAACCCATGCCAAGCTTTTTTGTGTTCTCCTTCTTTTCAGTCTCTCAGCCATGGCATGTTGTTCTGCCCCAAGTAGTGCGTTTCTAGCATTGCTTTTACTCTGCTCTCTGTTGTGTCCTTTACACCTTCAGTTGTTGCAGGTATCGACACAGAGGCCTCCAGTTTCAGTAACAGTACACTTTAGCAGGACCCTGCTTCTCTTGCAGCACCACAGGCAGAAGCTATTTTCCCAGTCATTGCTCCAAGCTGTCCTGAAACTGTGGTGGGGAAGGTCACCGGCTGAGTATGAGGCATCCAGAGCCAGTGGCTGTTTTGCTTTGCCTCTCTGTATGTGGGTCTCAATCTTCTGATGATCTTTCTTCATCTGATTTCCCCTGCAGGCCCAAAGATGCTTTCCGAGCCATTAAGAAGAGAATTGTAGGGAATAAGAACTTCCATGAAGTTATGCTGGCTTTGACGGTGAGTGGTCAGGGCTCTTTCTCAGCACTGTGATATCCTGCTGTAAAGCTGAGTCCCTGGCTGAAAAGGCGGGGGTACCTAAAGCCAACAAGGCAAACACATGTAGGCAGAGAAGGCTATAGCTAATGCATTATTGCCTTTGAAGGTCCTGGAGACATGCGTCAAAAACTGCGGCCATCGATTCCATGTCCTTGTGTCCAGCCAGGACTTTGTAGAAGGTGTCCTGGTGAGAACAATCCTGCCGAAGAACAATCCACCTGCCATAGTGCATGACAAGGTGCTGACCCTCATCCAGGTGAGCCAAGAAGCATGAGCATCTGCACCTCTTCAGAGAGTGCGTGTCTTCAGGTGTTTGTACAGAAGACTACTGTAAATGACGATGGGCTGTACTGTCTCCTTCTCCCTAGTCCTGGGCAGATGCCTTCCGCAGCTCACCAGACTTGACTGGTGTTGTTGCTGTCTATGAAGACCTGAGACGGAAGGGCCTGGAGTTCCCCATGACTGATCTGGACATGCTGTCACCCATCCACACACCACAGAGGGTATGGGAGCATTGCTGAAGAGAAGGGTGTTGGGCAGTTGCTGTTCTGGAGCTATGAGGGAACTTCAGGAGCTCTAGCTTGTACTTAGAGGGCTTTCGTGGAGCAAGAAGCTCCAGGGCAGCCTCTTTGCTAAAAAAGCTGTTGAAAGCAGGTGGGGCCTTGACATCAACATTTGTCTCCTAATTGTACTTCTCTGTCAGCTGTGAGTGTCTAACGTCTCCTCTCCATCACTTTTCCCACCTCTGTCTGTAGACTGTGTATAGCTCTGACTCCCAGTCTGGACAGAACTCACCTGTGGTCAACTCCCCTCAGCAGATAGAGTCCATCCTCCACCCTGTCACCCTGCCCACTGGGAGAGGCACACCCAGTGAGACGCCCATCACACCCACACCAGAGCAGGTGAGTTGGACACGAGCCCGGTGATGCTGCTGACTCTCCCTGCGTTTGGGGACTGTTTCACAAACACTGTTCTGGTGCTGCTGTCCTCATCCTTCCCCAGCCTCTGTCCTCAAGGAGCTGTTCCTTAAAGCATAGTCCCTTGAGAGCTCCCCAGAGCTCCGTTGTGGTCACAGTGGTGAGCTGGAATACCACAAATACAGAGCAGTTATGTTTTCCTAAGACAGGGCTGCTTGCAGGTAGAGGGAAGATGCCCTGGCTATAGGGAAGTGGAGAACTGAGACACAGGTTTTGAGTGAGGTCTTTGTAGCGCAGTACAGCAAAAGCTCGCTCAGTAGGTGCCGCCTCAACATCTTTCTTTATCTTGCCTCACTTCTGGCTTTATATGAATCAACCATATCTGGCTATGCAGTTTCCAAAGACCAGGGCTTTCTCACTTGTTTCCCCATCCTCTTTCTCCTTCCTCAACCTGACTTCATATGACACCATGTTCAGCACCAAATCTCCAGCTGTCGGTATGTTGCATCCCCTTGCAGAGCAGAGGGTACAAACTGTCCTCAAGAGGCTTATTAGCAGCTTTTGAAACCAGAGGTAAAAAGCTTCAACTGCGCAATTAACTGAGGCTCGCCTTTTGAATGGGAATTAATTTTTTCCCCCCTCTTACACTGCTTTGGAAATGAAATTATTTGAGTGGCTGCCACACAGGAGCTGCTAGCTGATGAGAGATTTGAATCATAACAGCAGCCTGTGCTGGCTATTAAAAAACAAGGCTAGGCTAGTGGCCAGAGATCCCAGATGAGGCCCTGGCATATATTACCAGAAAATGAACTTGATGGCAAGTAATGGAGCTTTCTTCTGCTGGGAGCTCCTGGGAGCTAGACTGAGTGGTGGCAAGTGAGCTCCCCAGTGGCCATACCCTTTGGCTCTGTGAACACACACACAGTTACCTCAGCTATCTCCCCAGTCTTCCCAGGTGGAGCTGTCACTTCCCCTCCCTTTTGCAGATCGGGAAGCTGCGCAGTGAGCTGGAAGTGGTGAATGGGAACATGAAGGTTATGTCAGAGATGTTGACAGAGCTGGTGCCATCCCAGGCTGAGCCTTCTGACCTGGAGCTGCTGCAAGTAAGGAACACTGGCAGGGTGGAGGGCTGGCACATGCAGCTTGATTTAGCAGTGACTTGATGGACTGAGATATTGCCAGGCGTGGGGAACAACTGGACAGTTTAGTGTGGGGTTTGCCGGGGAGTGGTAGGATAAGGGACACACAGGGAAAGTGGAGTTTTCCACAGGCCAAGGAAAGTTGCACTATTGAGGCTGGAATCATCTCACATGGGTACTTGTAGTCCCCGAGAGCCTTTCTTTCTGGGTTATGTGTTACACAAGAGGTATACAATTATTGTCTGTAAAACTCAGACTCAGCTTACCTCTCACACTGGTATCTGTTGCCCATCAGCCCTTGCTGATAGATCCCAGTTGCCTCTGGGGTCTGTCTGTCCCAGTGAAACTTCCAAATCTGTGAGAGCTCAGCCTTAGCCTGACCTTTGTGGTAACTTTTCCTTGCTGTGAGTAGGAGCTGAATCGGACATGCAGAGCCATGCAGCAGCGTGTGCTGGAGCTAATTCCCCACGTCCTCCATGAGCAACTCACCGAGGAGCTGCTCCTCGTCAATGACAACCTCAACAATGTGTTTCTGCGCCATGAAAGGTACCTCTCTCCTCAATTCTCTGCCCTGCTTTTCCACAAGAGTTTACAGTCCCTTGGAGACTTTCTATGCAACCCTTTTGATTTTCCCATAAATATAGTACTCAAGATGTATCAGCCTGTATCATCCATCTTTGAGAACAAAGCCAGTGCTCAGTTTTCACTGATTTATTCCTGTCCCTTCAAAGCTGCTGTTTAAGTTACTGATGGAATATAAAGATGTCCCTGTGCAATAACCCAGAAGAAGAAGGAAGGAACTGCATGGGAAGAGCTGGTTTTCTAGCTCTGAGGTAGACAGGGACAGAGAGGACTTGCCCAGGTGGGATCAGCACCCCTTTCTTTTTTCTTCCATTCCATCAAACCCACCTCTTAAGCTAGGATGAAGTCTGGAGAATTTAGTCCCTGTGTCTGTATGAAGAACTGGGTTTGAACCATTTTGGTTAGAAGTAGTTGTGGAGGATCACAAGAAGCTTCCTCACACCACCTCTCAGGAGACATCAGTTCTGTGGGCTTTGTCACAGTGTCTTCGGTCTTGAGCAAGAATTGGGCCCTGAGCCATGGTCCCCCTTTCCCAGTATGTCGGAAAGGGCAGTGTGCACCAAGCATTGTAAGAAATCTCTTGGGCTATGGGTGAATAAGCACACACTACTGAAACACATCCTGTCATCTTCCTTGTAGGTTTGAGCGTCTTCGGACAGGACAGCCTGTTAAGGTAAGTTAGAGCAACTGCCCCTCTGTGCAGCTTGTTCTGCATCCTGCAGGTCCAGCAGTGCCCTGCTAAATTGGAGAGAGGTTCAATCTGCCCCACTTACAAGCTGTAGGCTTTGCTCTCACAGCCCAGCTGCACCAGCCGCGCTGGTGTGGAGGACACTCCAGTTCTCACTGCTAGCCTCTCCCTCCCTGCCAGTGGGAGCCTTCTTCTCACCCGAAGAACAAGAGCAGACCAGGAGTAGTTACGGTTTCCTAGTAATGAACACTGAGAGGACCAGTTCCCATATGAGTCTCCTTTTGTCCTCTGAGCACTGCCCTGTCCTCTGAGCCAGTACCTACCCTACTTGCTGACATCCAGCGGAGCTGAGAGGCTGGCTACCAAGGCGTATTCTGCCCTGCGACACTATTCCCAGCCAGTTCTCTGATCACTGTCCTCCTTCTCACAAGGAGGGGCTTCACAGCTGATACTTTTCAATGGGTACAGAAAGGCTTCCCTCTTCAGTGTTAATGAGCTACAGTTGTGGGGTCAGAGTGTTTGAGCTTCCAAAACTCCATCATTTTCCTGTTTTTTTCTCCAAAGGCACCAAATGAGGCAGAGAACAGCTTGATTGACCTGGGAACCAGTACTCCTGCAGTGAGACAGCCTGAAGTCACCAACAACCTTTCCTCTCAGCTGGCTGAAATGAGTATGTTGCCATGCAGTTTACCCCTCAGTCCTTCTACTGTGCTGCTCTGGGAATCCTTGATTCCTAAGAATGCCTTTGAATCACTTCCCAAAATTATTTAGTCACATTTGTAAAGTAACCTAGATAAATAGGGTGTATGGTCAACTAATAAACTCGTGAAGAAACTTGTGTGTGCCCCAAGGCATACAAGCATATGTCTCAGCATCCATACCTCAAGTTGTGCACAAGCTGGACGTGACTTAAGAAGGACCTCAGCAATAGGCTGAGGGGAGGGGAGGGGAGGGGAGAAAGTTGCTCCTTCTGCAATGCCTAGCAGCAGTGCAGTTGCCTCTCTTGCTGTGTGGTGTCAGACTGACCACTGAGGTCTGGGAGAAGAAAAGCAGCTGAGTTGTGCTGCAAAGGCATCCATGAGCATCTTGGGTTCAGGACCCAAGATTTGACAGGTCATTTACTCAGAAAGCCTGAGAGGTCCTGAGGGCTCCTCAAAACATACTGACAACCTGCATAGCACTTCCTGAACCTCTTGCTAGCTGTGAGCACATTCAGTACAGCATGGATGCAGCTACAGAAAAATGGCAAGACTGTTTTTACAGACAAGCCAGCTGAGATATTTTTCAAGTCAGGGTTTGCCGGATGATGCCTGAGTCATGAAAATCTACTCATCTGTCTCAGAGGTGCTTGCCCAGAAGCACAGGTTATCCTTCTTCTTCCACAGGTTGTGAGGCAATTCCCTCTGAGTTGTCTTAAATGGTCAGGAACATTTAGCCTAAATGCAGTAAATCGATGATGGTGCTGCCTGAGACTGAGCTAAAAATATCTGCTGAGCAGGCAAAGAAACTGCTTCTGTTACTTCACCCACGGCACTGCACACACACACAGCCGGCGCTGCAGCTGCGGGGCAGGATAGAGGAGTGGGCCTAGAGCAGTTTAGCCTGTCCTGATGCTAGCTTTCCACCTAGCACCCTCCAAGCCCACAGCCCTCCGTTTACTGCTCTGTGCTGCCTGCTCACCCTGCTCTCTCTCCCACAGACCTGGGCTCGAGCAGCATAAGCGCGGGGCTGCACTCCCTCGATACCTCTGGCAAGCTGGAAGAAGAGTTTGACATGTTTGCCCTGACCCGAGGCAGCTCACTGGCTGAGCAGCGCAGAGAGTGAGTGTATCAGCCCACTCTATCCTGTCCTGCCTTCTTGCAAAGGGGGAGGGCTCAGGCAACTGGGGCTGTGACCCCAACCAGCAGCAGTTCTTGGGAGACAGCGGAAAATGCACTCTTCTGACACACAGTGTTTGTCGGACGGCCTCTGTGTTCCCAGTCCCTCTCCCTGCTGCCGTCGTCCCCCTTTCACAGTGTCCTCCTGGGTGTGGGGAGATGGAGTGGTCTCTGCGTGTGGGGACTGCAGTGCTGCATGTGCTGGGGAGACTCAGTGTCTGGAGATGAAGGTGTGGAGTGGGACTGGCTGAGTTTCCTTGTCTGTCTCTGAACTCATGTGCCCTGACTGAGGTGATGTTGAATTTGGGAACTGCTGAATATCGTTACAGCCTAATGGACAGACTATTGAACTGGAGTGCAGGAAGCGTGCAGTCAGTTGTGGCTTGCAAGGCAGGGCACTGCTCTGTGCCTCAGCTTCTCTGTTGGTCAGTGGGCCTGATGTTTCTACCTCCACAGTGTGTTTGAGACCTCCTGATGTAAAGCACTAAGAGTTGGGTCTCCGTAGTACTGGCTGAACTGAAGAGATCTCTTCCCTACTGCAAAAAATGGATTCCTGAATCCTTGTTCTGGGAGGAGCTGACAAGAGCTGTGCTGACCAGATCCCTTTGGCTTAAGAGACTGAGGCTCATCTCATGCTGTTTTGCCTGTCAGAGTCATCCACTGCTCTCCATCAGTTACCAAGCAGCAGAGCCCCCAGGCACATGACTGCCTTCAGCCCTCAAAGACCTGTGGTCCTGATGTCCATCCATGGGAGTGCCTTGTTCTGCAGCTGGGCAGTGGCAAGTTTAGGTCTCTTAAGGATGTCTCCTTTCATTCCTCTGCCTCAGACTGCTTCTGGTAAAAGTAGTGGGGAAACCCATGGCCTACACACAACTTCATGTGTTTTGTCTGTGGGTTTCCCCACCACTTCTACTGTGGGGTGTGCTGCCTGAGGACAGAGGCAGGCCAGGACAAAAACAGTGGTGCTGGCAGCACCCAGTGTGGGGCTGAAATCCGAGCCACTGGTATGTGCTGAGTGCTTAAGGCTGGGGGAGATCTGGACAGGCATGGAATCGTATCCTCTCCGCTGTGGCGCAATCCTTAACAGGCTGAGGCTTATGATCTCTGCACAAGTAACAAGACATCTTCTATTTATTTCTCACTGCCCTCCATGTGCCTGCACTTGCACTCCTGCCAGGTAGCTTCTACTCTCACTGGCTCAGGCTTCACATTTCACTCACCAACCTCAGCTCTCAGTGTCTCCCTCCATCTGAACAGACCCATTGCTCTGCTGTTCCCAGACAGGACGTGCTGGCAGGAGACACAGGCAAGGCCACTGGGGTTTGTTCCTGACCCCCCCATGCTTCATGTGCATCTCGGCGAAGCAGTGCTTGAAACATCTCAAGCCTTTCCTGCCGTTCTTCCTCATCAGTGGCATGATAGCAGCGTTGTACTTCATCCTTGATGCCATTGTCCACAGCGGCCCCTTCACTGATGAGCACTTCTTCGAGAAGTTTGAGTGCCGGTGGCCCAAGCCCCTGGCTCTCAACAAAAACAGCTCCACTTGATGGTCTGCTGGGTCTGCAAAAAGGGGCCTGGGCGCAGCTGGAGAGGAGACTTGCGGAGAGTTTCTAGGAGAGGCTTCATTCTCCCAGCATGGATGGACTGTTTTCCCTACTCTGCATGGATCAAATGGTGATGTGTGGTAGCAGGCTAGACGGGGCAGAGAAGTGGGATGAGGGAGATTATGGGTGAGATGTGTATATGTGTAGAAAAAGGTTGCTGTAATGGTACATCTGGAGACCTTGAAGCAACACTAGGCTCTTCTGATCATCCAGTCTCACCTCCTATGTAGCACAGACCAGTGAATCTCTGCCACCATCAATTCTTGAGTTGTATCAGTTAAAAGAGATGTTTTTGAGCTGTGTTTGTGTCTGTGAAGGTAGATGAGTATATAGGGGCTTGTTGCTCAAATCCTTTCTGAAGTAGCTGTAATCTTCCAGTCAGTCTGTGTTAGTTATCTCTCTTCTATAATCAACCCCAGAGAAGATGAGTGTTGTGGTTGCTGCGCCTATCTCTGTAAGTCTGTGTTTTAGTCTCTTGTATGGTTGTTTTCATACGATGCCATGTCATCCTCCTGTTGTCTGCCTGGGCTGTCCTGTGGTATCCCACAGTGATCTTGCAGTGAGTAGATTAGTCTGTTTGGTGATGGGCTACACCTTTAGTAGGGGGTTTGCACACCTAGAAGCTCTTGGGAGCAGAACAAGAGATGAAAAGTTGTGCAGTCAGAAGCACAGAATATGTGTTTAGGAGTTCTTTTCACTCTCGGGCATCTCATCAACCTGTGTGTTATCTAACTTCATGCTTTCAGGGTAAAGTACGAAGATCCCCAAGCCTCCAAAGGACTTGCTGGTGCCCTGGATGCCCGGCAGCAGAACACAGGAACGGTGAGTGGCCACAGAGCTTAAAGTGTATCACCAGGAATAAGAGTATCCTCTTTGCTTACCGATGGCAACAATTGTGTTGTCTGTTTGGGAAAAATCAAGTATTTAACATGACTGATGATAACCCCTGGTCTCTACCAACCTGTGTTTCCTACCTGGGCTATATAGCTCATCCTTTAAACCGCAGAGGTGGGGAACTATGGAAAGTCTGGGGCTGACTCAGTCAGTAACAGGATGGCCTCCATATATCTACAGGGAAATTTCCACCTGGAAATGTATGTTTTATTTCTCTTCAGCAGGATTCCCCAAGTCCAGTTGCCTTCTCTCTGCAATCAGAGAAGTAGGCCACCAGTACTTACGTGTCCTTTCCCTGACCCTAAACCCACTGCCTCCCCTCTCCCTCGCCCTCTGCGATAGCAGTTTTCAGTGCAGACTCTCTCTTGACCAGGGGGAGCCTGGTGCATCTAGTGATGGAGCCCAGCTGACTAAGTGGATGATGCGGCAAGGAATGGTGAGATCGTGGAGTGCCAGCAGGGAGGGGGAGGCTGGGGCTGCTGAACTAGAAGTGGCTCTGGCACAGCACATGAGGGTGTACAGCAGACATCAGCAGAGACTGCAAACTCAAATGAAGCAACCTTGATCTGGGCCAGTAGTGGAGACCAGGGTTGGGAAGGAAGCAGGCAGTGTATCAGTCCTTCCTCAAGTAAACATGTCTGTAGGAAAAAATCCAAGTTGCTCTGAGGCCACGAGAGCATGTGCCACTCTGAGCTAGAGGATGGCCTGTTTGGGAGTGGGTGTCTGGGGCAGAGGCACTGGCTGGTGGCATCATGAGGAAGACTCCTGCTATTCATTCCCCCTGCAGCCTCTCCTGCTCAGCATGAGCTGCCCCATTTGGAGGAAAACACATTTGGGCTTTTACCCTATTCAACACCTCCTTCTCTAGATAAAGTGTTTGACCCTTCCGGCTGTTGAATTTGGTCTTTTGGCAGCAGGAATTCCTGCAATTACATCCCCTCAAGCACACTGAGGCTTTGACAGGCTCCCAGGTCTTAGTTAGGCTTGTTAGCCTGTCTTCCTGAAATGGGCACTGCCCAAACTGATGTCTGCTCTAGGAAGTTTTCCCACATGCTGTCCAGTTAGCTTGAATGCCCTTCTACCCCAAAGAGTTCCTCTCTGGGTAGACAAAGCCAGTTCACTTTGAAACTTCCCTAGCCCCATACATCCTCTTCCATCCCTGTTCATCCATCTGTCAGCTGTGGTAGCTATTTGCACTTAGTACCTGGTTTGGGGAAATCTGCCTGTCCTTGGTAAGAAGGAATTGCTCTTTTTCTTGGTCTTGCTGGTTTCCTGGGAGCAAGTAGAGCTATACATACTAGGAGACTAATAGTAAGTTCCCACAAATACTCTCTTGCGCTTCTGCTTGTGGAGCCTCTAGCAAGGGCTGCTCCTTGCTCAGCTTTGTTCAGGAGCTCATGATTGGAGAAAAGGATCTGGGGTTTGGAATCAGACTTGGTTTCCTTCCAAGTTTTCTCCATCTGCTAGGAAGATGTCTCTTTGCTGCTTAAATTGGCCAGGGACGTGAAGTCTTCTGAGCTAGACTTGTCCCGAGTGGAAGTAAAATTTACTTAAATTGCAGAAGACCTTCTCTCTGATGGGTCTGTTTCTGTAGTTTGGTGTGATGCCAAATCCTGCTGTGCTCCATGATCATACCAGGGAATCACTTCTTGGGAGGTGTCTTTCCCCCTTAATGTGGTGCCAAACCTGACATGTCCAATATCTTCAGCATCACAGACTTTGACATCAGACTGTCACTTGTCTGCAGAAGGGAAGAGGTTTGGAGAGAAGCTTGTCTCTTATTCTCTGGCTGCCTAATACAAGCAGCCAACTTCCACCTAGTGAGTCCACCAAAATGGAAAGCCTGGTACAGTCCTAATACCCCAAAGCCAACCACTAAACCCCAGATGCTTTCGATAGCCTGTATCCTGGAAACTGTGCATGTCTGGCTGTGGATGGGGCGGAGGAAGCAGGTGAGCGGTGGCACTGGTAGCTGGGAGAGCTCTGCAGTGGCACTGGCTGGATTTGGAAGGGCCTGAGCTGACAGAACAGCGGAGCAACAGGGTTAGCTTTTGGGTTGCGCTTTCTTTTTGCAGAGTGGATTTCCTGCAGCATCCTCTCTTTTTCTTGGCCTCATCACTCTTTTTCCTTCTGTTTTAGGTGCCAGTTCCCCAAGCCAATTTCATGGAAGACATAGAAAAGTGGCTCTCTACAGATGTGGTATGTGAGGAGCTGCTTCCCTGGAGCCAGCAGTCCTGCCAGAGTTGTCTGCAGGGCTGGATTTTAGGCAGTGTACAATAGCGCTGGCACTGCTGAGTATGTGGCACAGGCTGCTTGGAGGGAGCAGGGGAGGAAAAGCCAAGAACACAGGGTTTGGGATACCACAGCAGTATGGTCAGCCTTCTGGGAGGCGTAACTAACGAACTGAGGCTCAGGACCATTCTAACATGTCTGTACTGCGGAGTTAAGGGGAGCGCTATCCTGTCTCTGTGCAGACAAAGAATCCCATCTGTGGAGATGCCTTTGTCTACCGTGCTTCTAACCATGCCCTTCTCCTTCCCTAGGGAGAGTCTGAGGATGCAAAAGGTGTCACCAGCGAAGGTAAGACTTGCCAAGCAACCCCTTTCTCCAGCTGGTCCTGGCAACTCCTTGGCTCTTTCACAGACCTCCCTCCTTGCTAATGCTCTGCTCTTCTCTTGCCCCAGAGTTCGACAAGTTTCTGGAAGAGCGAGCAAAAGTTGCAGACCGACTACCCAGTTTATCCAGCTCCTCAGCAGGGACGTCCATCTCCCCTCCTGCTGCCAGCCATCATCAGAAGCAAGCAAAGGAAGACGACACTATGTTTGCCTTGTGAATGCTATGGACTGGTGTGGTGTGGAGCAAGAGGCTGTGTGTGCTGTTTTGCTTGCCTCCGACCAGGGGCCAGCAGAGGAAGGACTCTGTCCCCTTCCTCCACTCTTTTCCTGTTTTCCCCTTGAGTTGTTTTTATTTTTAAGCTGCTTTCAGATTTCAGATAATCTTTGTTGTGTTTAGGGATGTTACACAATAGACTTGTGAAGGGTTTTTTTAAAGCTGCTAGGGAATGTGGGAGTTCAGTGGGCTTTTCTTGGGGGGGACAGTGTGGGCAAAGTGGAAGAAGCTCCCCATCCTCCTCTCCAGTGAGGTAGTTAAGAAATCTTGCCCAAGAAACAGGAGAGGCTGCAGTCTGCTGCTGAAATCATTCCTGCCTGCCTCTCCTCACCCCATCCCTGGAATGGCTCTCCAGCCCTCTGCCTGCCAGTGTTAGACTGGGAAGCATGGGGATGTGAAGCATTAGAGGTCACAGAGGAGGAACACTAATGGTAGAGGGGCCCAGTTGCTCTAGTCTCTCGCACAAGTGCTTGTGGTATGCAACACTTTCCCACTCACAACCCCTTCTTTTCCTCTTCCTTTCCTCCCCTTCTCATCAGTTTATCCAGAATCCGACCCACAGCCCAAATGTTTCTTTTGCAGGACAGCCAGTTACCAAAGCCCTCGGCTGCACACAGGGCTTGAGCTGTGAGCAGCACCCCAGGCTGAAGGGGCTGTCTGCTGTGGGGTAGGATGTGCCTTCAGCAAACTCTGCAGTTAATTTAATTCTCCCATTATTATACTTTTCTCCTGTCTTTTCCTGATGCAGTCCCACCTCCCCCTCACTTCCACCGATGCCTTCCACCACATTGTGCCGCGGTGTGGGGAGTCTCTGATCAGGCCAATGCTGTGGACTCCCTCAGGGTAGCTGTGTGTGCTGGGGCCAAAGAGCTGCGTTCCCTAAAGCAGGAGGCCACCAGCACTGTTATACCAGAGAGAACGTGCTGTTGCTGGGGTAGCTTGTTCAGCTGGTGACCACAGAGGTGAAGTGAGACATCAGTCATCTCGTGCCAGCAAAGCAGCCCTGCAGCAGCCAGGAGCTCCTTTGCACATGGAGAGAAAAACCCTTTTGAGCAAACTGCATGCACTACCCAGTTGTAAAAGGCAGCCAGGGAGGAGGGTGCCAAGCCTGGGGCTCCTGCTCATGGGATTTCTTGCGGAGTGTGGGAGAGTTGCCTTTTTTTATTGCACATTAAAGGAGCAAAGTCTTGAGCCTCCCTTGAAGATATGTGTGCGCTGTCAGTGCTGGCGTGGGGAGGGGAGGACCCTGGCGGGGAGAACAGGTGTGCAACCATGCGGCCACATTTGCTTTCCAAAAAAAGGCAAGGGCGCTGTGGTGCTGAGGTGGGGCACGGCATGGGGCTGAGGGTGCTGCAAGCCAAGGCAGGTGCTCGCTGCTTTTTGGCACAGTCTTCTGGGGAGGTGACTACACCCCATCTCAAAATAGCGAGAGGGTGAGCTACCTACTCTCCTTTCCCTCTCTACCTTGTGACCAGACCTCGATACCCACCTCGCAGCCCATAAATCTCTTCAAGACATGCAAGAAATACAGTTGCTACAAAAGGGTGCTCTGGTGTCCATGGGATGTCCTGTCCTCAGTTGTCCCCATGCCACTCCCCCGGTGTCCAGCCAAGCGGGAGCAGGGAGAGGGATTATTAAAAGGAGGGTTGATCAGGTCGAAAGTGTCCTCTCAGCCCTAGATTTGTAGGAAGGAGTTAAATTGGCTGAAGTTGTCCAGACCTCAGCACCTTCCTCTTCCGGTGCCTGCACTGCCGTCTCAGATGTACCAAGCTGGGGCAGAGGCTTGAGGGTAAGAGCTGTGAGCAAAGCTGGTCTGCAGCTGGTGGCAGCCGGTGCTGGCTTTCCTCCTCTGTAAGCAATCGTGGGACACGAGGAGGCTTTGTGTCTTCCTCAGCTTCCCAAGACGGACAGCAGATACTATCCTTGGACAGTGTCCCTTGGAAAAATGAATCACCATTGCATTCCCAGCACCTCTGGGAGGAACTAGGGGAGACTCCCCCTCCTTTCTTAACCAGATGGTATTATATATTTAATGTAACCCTCTTTCAGCAGCTGTCCTTAAACCAGAGTGCACATACTGTCTTCTGGAGTTGGTGGGCAGGGGAGAGGCCAGCCTAACGAGCCTGAAAGCTGCCCACCCTGCCCCATCTTGCTGATGAGTCCAGGAGTGGCTCTGCTAGAGGCTGCCTGAAGCTGGAGGCTGTGGCTTCCATCTCTGAGCTACTCGCCCTGCTGCAGCCAGTTCTGCAGCAGGACTTCACCACCCCACAGGACCCCATGCTCCTCGCCTAAGAAGGGCTTTGATCGAACGAAGCATGCTAAGCACTTCCCCTCCGAAGAGCACAGCCTAAGAGCAGCAGGTTTCTGCCTTACCAACTGCATGAGGGTTTCATGCAGCAAACGTGAGTAAGCGCTGAGGAGTGGCACAGCTGCAGACCTCTGTCACCAGTCCATTTTTACCACACCCGTGGCTTCCTGAAATAGCCTTTTTGTGTTTTTAATCTCCAAAGCATCCCTGTCCCAGCAGATGCTAGAAGTGAAACCCGGGTGGAGAGGCTAGATTTGCCCACGCAGCTCTGGATCTGGCCGCTGCTGTCACCACTGTAGCAAGCCCAGAACCAAACACGGCTCCCTGCAGAGCATCTCCCCCCAACCCCAGCCGGAGCACGCAGCGCTTGCACCAAAGGCTCTGTGCTAGGCATGTGGCTCACAGGAGGACACTCCAAGTCAAAGGACGAGTGACAGGCCAGCGCAGTACCCCCCAACCCCCCAACCCCCCCGGTGCTGCAGACCCGCAAGGGCAGGTGCCTCCTGCGAGACGGGGCTCTGAGCTGAGGCATGAGGTCTGAGAGCCCCTGCAGCTCCCCTCCTGCGAGTCTCAACAGAAAAACAGGACAAGGAGGAAAGGCAAAGGGGCCAAATGCTGAGCTTCCCCTCCTGGAGCACCTGCAGGGGAGGAAGCAAGAGCGGAGGCACAATGGCACAATGGAGCCCAGGCTGGTGGGTTTGCAGTTGTGGGACCAGAAGGGTCTCCAGAGCCAGGGGCCTGATGCCCAAGGCCTCTTGCCAGTGCCTGCACGCAGGCTGCCTGGCTCTGCCAGAAAGGGAGGGCTTCTGGTGTCCAGGCAGCACTTGCAAAGGACCCCAGCCTGTTCACACTGGTGATGTTTTGAACACTGGTTCATGCCTCAGCAGGTGCTTAAAGCTCTCGGTGCCTCCAGCTCCCTTGGTGCATACCCGCGGCTTTCCTTGAAAGAGAAATGAAGCCATCTTCGAATGTGTACCCCAAACACGGGGAGTTCAAGCTCCTCCTTGCTGCCCCTGGGATGCCCTGAGCCCACCTCAGGGTAAGGACCCCTTCTCCACCCTCACCTTGTTTTCTTCCTCCCCAGACAGCCTGCACAGGAGCTCGCAAAGCTGAGAGGGGACCGTCCCCAAGAAAGACTTGAGCACAGGGAAATCAGCTCGCGGCTATTTCCATCACAGCACAAACAGGTGGGAAGGGGTTTTAGTGGCTGCCAAGTGGGGTGAGTCTGAAGCAATGACCAACAGGTGGAAGTTCAGGGTGCTGGTCGTGGCCCTCTGGGCAAGCCTGTCCCCTCCCCGCCACGCAGCCCACCATGGTCACAGTGCTCTTCACTGCGGCTCACCAGCGCAGAGATTTATCCTACAGGGATGACGTATCTTTTTTTCAAGCAACTGAAAATATGAAGAATGGGAGCATGGAAAGATTTCACGCCCAAATTAGTACTGTTGTACTTGTTATAGATTATACCAGTAATAGCTTGAGTAATTTTGCAAGGTTTCTTTTGAGGAGGAACTTGGAAAATAAACCTGCCAGGTCTGCAAGGGATTGTTTTAAGTAGAGGCCAGGTGTTTTGCCTTGTCAAAAACTGCTTTATGATTGCGAAAAAATAAAATGACACCACTACAAAGAATTCCTTTAAATGCCTTTCCCTTTTTAAAACTGTTTTCTAATGTTGCTATTTTAAAAAGAAATAACACTGCCTGCTCACTCTGACCACCAGATGGCTGTGGTCCCTTGCACACCCAGCCTGAGCTCCACCAACACAGAGGACAACCTCTTCCTTCCCAGTGACCAGCTTAGCAGGTTCTGCAGCCACTGGAAACAAAACGAAGTTTTTCCTTATTCTAAGTATTATGCTGCAACCATTAGCCCAGCGTGGACCTACACAGCAACGGCTTCAGAGCACCCATCTGGGTATTGCGACTGCACGGGCGCGGGGACGGAGCACTTGACCTGTGTCCATTAATAATCACACTGGGAACAGGATCCTGGCCTGGCCAGATATTTTGCATGACCCAGAACATAGAAACAGTTGTTTCTATGTAAACTGAAGAAAGGCATAACTTCCTTGTACTGGGTCAGAGTTGCTTCACATCTCTAAAAATCAAATATATGCTAAAAGTTAATGAGAATTTCCATGATGTTTGAGTTGTGTGGTTCTTGGCATACCAGCATCATATTTGTACAGGCAAAAAAATGCATGCTTCTCTTTTACCTACTACTAACCTCCAAACAGTATATGATTTTTTTTTAAGAGCAATTAACAAAAAATCTCCTGATTTCCCACAACATCACCTCACAAATCAGCACAGAAGTGTCCAGTGCTAGTACATTGGGAAGGCTGCTCCCCATCCCACAGGATTTTCGTGTTGCTCTGCCATGTCAAAACTTCCTCAAAGCTTACTTTGAATAACAAAGTTCCCCCTTCCTTCACAAAATGAGAATAAAGCCACTCCCCTTCATATCACTGTAGTGGTGCTGCTCAGGGCAGATGGAGATGCTGGGAAGGGGCGTACAGCAGGGACCCAGTGAGCAGCAGAGATGGGGTTGTAAGGAAGGAAAACATTTCTGTAGGGAACTCATTTTTATCTGTGTGGGGTCATAAGCAAACGGAAGCAGAAAAAGAGAGGAAAGAGAAAAAAAAAAAAAAAGAGGGTAGGAAATTGTGCATAAACACACAAGAGGAAAAGTATGTGCCCCAGTGCTTGGGAGCAAGGAAACAGAGTTAGCCAGCAGTCACTGGTGCAACAGTGCAACAAGGAGTTGTACTGGCAGCCAGTCTGGGTTTTTTTCTGTTTCTCTTGAAGATATTCCACAAACCATGCAGACAGAGGTGATTTCTTGCACCAGAGTGACGCTAAGGTGCTGGTAGCCCTGACGAGATTGCTCTTCCGTTGACTTGCCCGCTGTCCCCAGTCTAAAAGGATCCCACGCGGCGCACAGCAGCTCTGCCGCGTGTTGGGTGAACAAGTGTCCCTGTTGCTTTGTGCCAGTGACTGGTGTGAGCAAAGAAACGGGGGCTCAGGGGCACAGGCTTGCAAGCAAAAGCTTCCTTTTTCCTATCTGCTGTTGTCCTCCTTGCAAAACCTCGTGTGTGTGTGAGGGTGCTCGGGAACCACAGCGGGTTTGGTCTACACAAGCAGGCAGATTCGCTTCCCTCTCCTGGCAGGGTCACCAGCAGTCAGAGGGACGGAGATGGGTCAGAGGGGACAGGATTGCTCCCCGTGGGGAGGAGAAGTTTGCTGCAGCACTGTCTCCAGCAGCATTTCTGCAGGGCTAGACCTTGGTCCTTGGTGGGAGCCCCTGGCAGGGGGGCAGGGGGGTGTTTTGATCTACAGCAGCGAGGCTGGGTTCTCAGCCCTGGCAAGAAGAGCCCTGGGGAGACAGGCGCTGCAGCAGGGCTTTGTCAGGGGGGGTCAGTCATTTCCTCCTGGCACAGAAAAGCTGCACATGCCAGTCCCCAGGTGCTGTGCATTCCTGGCCGAACGTGGCAGAAAAGCACACATCGGGCACAAGGTGAATCTGATGGTGGGGTGAGGCAAAGGATATGGCTTTCCTGCAGCTTTAAGGGAGGTTCTTTTCACCAGCACAGAGCAGCAGGAAAATCTGTGTTCAGAAAAATTGCTGCAAGGCACTTCTGTGGTATTTTTAGCTCCTTGACCAAAAAAAAGAAGGGCCTTAAATATCAGACCAGTCTCAGTGGGAGATAAGTGGCAATGTTCTGAGCTTCTTTTCACAATTTCAGTCCAAAAGGGAGCGGGGAGGTGGGGGCAGCCAGAGTGTGGGTGATCTGCTGCCAGCAGTGCCCCTCTGCCCATCCCCACTGCCTCCGGGCAGGCAAACACTTTTTGTAGCAATTCACACCATCAACCACAAGCTCCTGCAGAGCACTAAGGGGGTGGCTCACCTCATGTCAAGCATCTCCAGTCCCTCTCACCTCTGCCAGACTGCGCCCAGCAGCTGAACACTTTAATTCAAATCCCATGTCGCACAGGTGTGCCTATTAATGATTATTTAGTGTAACAGCCGCAACCACAGCACTGAGGTCCTGCTGGGCTAGGCACTGGGCAGGGGGTCTCTGCCACACACAGCTGACAGCCCAGGCTCCCCAGGTGCCCAGGAGGATGGGGAAGGCCTCCCCAAAAAGGGGGATGTTCTTGCTCTTTTGCACTAGTAGCTGCAGCCCATAAGCACCGTGGTGCATGGGGCTCTCCAACATTGAGCCCACTGTGCCCCTAAATGTAGGGCTTTGAAAAAACATTTATCCTTGCTAACCCTTCTATGGCCTATTTATTCCTGTTAGCGTGTAGCCATCACGCTTTTAAAATAGGTGGTGGCTTGGTGGTGTAAATACAGATTTGCCAGCCCGCCCAGGAGTGATCTTCGGTAAGGAGTGAAGAAAAAGGGAGGGGGAAAGGGAGGGACACGGCTGTGCCACAGACACCCTCTGTGTGCTTGGGTAAGCCGCTTAAATTTGGCGTGCCCCACATGCCAGCCTCTAAAATAACCTCATTCCCACACACCCTGTTTCCTGGGTTTGGTGTTTTCCACCAGCACCGGTGAAGCTGGGTGCCCATCCTGCACCCTAAAGAGCAGCGCTCCCATGCCTTGATTCCCCCCATAATGGAGTGGGGACCACCCGGGTCCCAGGGCAGATGGCCACAGCATCCTCCACGCCCCCGGGTCAGCGAGGCGTGCAGCTTTCCCAGCCTGGAACACCACCTTTCCCGACCCTTCCCTGCCGGCCCAGCACAGCTGCAGGGGGCTGGGAAGCACAGCAGGAATGGGAGCATTGTGCTGCTGCCGGTGGCGCTGCGTGTCCTGCCAGGGCTCCCTGCGCCTGCCACAGCCCCAGACCCCCGCAGCCCTCCTCCCGCTAATGCTGAGTCACCCCACAGCTAGTGCCGAGTCACCCCACGTGGGTGTCCTGTTGAGTCAGGGTCAGGCCGGGCCACCCCATATTGCTGAGTAAAGGTTTCGGGGCTGTGGCGAGGGGCTGTTTTGCTGAGCCACGGTGGAGCAGAGTCCACGTGAGGCTGTTTATCAAGGGGCGGTTTTCCGCGCACCGCCCTGAGATTACAGCTGCCGCTCTTGGCCCTAGTCCCACTTCTCGGGAAAATCAGAGAAATCTCCAGAAAGAGACCCAGCTGCCCCCAGCCCATGGGCTGCACGGCGCCACGGAGGAGGGGGACATGCGTCTCCCGTACCCGGGGGCAGGGAACCACGCAGGGGTGGCTTGGAAATCCGGAGGGAGGGGAGCCTGGGTCTCACTCTCTTGGCAAAACTTGGTTTCCAGCTCCATCCCCCCCGCCTCGCCTGAGGAAGGGGGGTGAGCTGTTGGCACAAGGTCCTCCTTGTTGCATATGTGTGGTTTTCAAATCCAGATTTTCACAGTTTGTTCTGTCCCGCAGTCAGAGCACGCTTTGTTTTACACGTCTGTAGCTCTGAAACAAAGGAGGCAGCACGGACTGAAACGTTTACACAAATGGGATTTTTATTTGTTAACTCTGCCCTGCTCCCTTTCACGCCTCCCTTTTGCTCCCAGGACAAATCCCCAGCAGAGCACAGGGCTGTTCCCCCACCCCTCAGCTCCAAGGAGCGTGGTAGGCTCTATGCATGCTGCCCCAAAGTTTCAGCCCAGTGCACCCCTAACCCAGAGACCTGCTGCATGCTTTAGGTCGCTGCCTGACACTAAGTCTCTACTCACAAAGCTGGAAAGTGCCTTGCAGGGTGTTTGCCCTGTTCCCACTCCTCCTCCCTGCTCTAGTCCCAGCCAGGCCAGAGCTCTCTCCTTTCTGGTAGTCATGGGCTGGAGACGCTCATGCACTGCGGCACACAGATCCATACATCTGTAAAAATATGTATTGTAATCTGCATTTCCTATTTTTGTCATGCTGATTCATTTATGTCTGAGAGATCTGCCTGCGCCTCCATCTCCCACCATGCTGGTCTTCAGGGTTCCTGTGTGTGGGGTTTGCCCCATATCTGTCTATAGGACCCTCCAAAAGGCACCAGTAGTGCCAGTCTGGCGGACCGCTGCAGGCCTGCGCTCCCCACGGGGGTTCCCAGTGCACTGCACTCCCAACCTCCCTTTTTCCACCTGCATCTTTGATCTGGAGCTGGATTGTTTGATGCTGACGGCAGGAGCACAGTCAGTTCTGCCAGCTGGGCTGTGCCGGGCAATCTCCTTTGGTAAACACCAGTTAACCCACAGAGTATCTCTGCATATTCCAGTACTAATTGCTGCCTTCAGCTAGTTACTGAAGCAGTTATCACAGCCTTTTTTTTTTTCTTTTTTTCCCCTGCCATTACACAGCAAGTCCTGGTTACTGAGTCAGCTTTCCGGTGCAAACTGGGCTGGCAGCTGCATTTTGCTGTGTCACGGTCCAAGAGAGACCATTAACCCCTCCGAGCCAGTGACGGCTGGTTTTCCAGGGTGCTGCCTTCCCCACGGAGCCGAGCCAAGCCAAGCCGAGCCGAGCCAAGCTGCTGGGAGCTGCCTGCCAGAGGCCAGCATGGAACAGCACTTCCCACGCAGGTTCAGGAGAGCTGACTCTGCACTCCGTGACTGCCCGTGTAACTAGACATTTCTGACCATGTATCTATTGGCAGAACAGGCTGTTAAGTGTATAAAGAGGAGAACCCTCCCCCCACTTCCCTATCGCAGATGAAAACACTGACCACTCCAGAACCTTCTGTTGTTGTTAACCATTCACCTACACCATTTCTTGACCAAGCATTTTCTCAGGGGTTGGGATGTGCTGATTGAGGCTTTTAAGCCCAGCAGGAACTATTACAAGTATCTTGCCTAAGGCTATTTGGTTCATCTTTGCTAGAAATCTCCTGGGCAGTTTCACCGGGGCCCATGCACTTCACCCTCACAGCATCACCCTCACAGCGAGTAGCTCTGGTACCACCCAGCTTGCTGGAAAAGCAGGAGACAACAGGACTTCTGGCAGGTATGGTGGAGACCACAAGTCTGACACCTTGACAAAATTCAAGCAAGATCTCCTGCTTACCTGGATGTGGGCTGACCTCTGCCTTCTCGTGGCCCACTACACACAGCGGGAGTTGCCCTGGGAGCCAGATTGCTCCTTCCACTAAAAGCATATACCTCGTTCCCTATGCATCCATCACTCCCAAGTGTCGACTTCCCAAGTTCTCTTCAGGGAAGAGATGTTCCCTCACAAACCTCTGCCAGCACATTAGCACACTCGGTGTCATTAATCTTCCCCACACTGCACAGCAACAGCACGGCAGAAGCAATACAAGTCCTCGCAGCACAGCACTGGATGGGGCCAGAAATGCCTCAGTCCAGCAACTGCAAAGATGATGACCCCCCACTTTCAGTTCTCCTTCCATCTTGCTGCAGGGCATCTGGGCCTTTCCGGGGAGCGGGGCCCAGTCTCACAGCTGCTCCCTCCCAAGTAACCCTGACCAGCTAGAGATCAGGCAGCGTAAATCAGTCACGGGGCACAGCTTGCTTGCCTGCACTGATGGAAAACCTTACAGTGGAGGTGAGCTGCAGTAGGGACCTCATATTTTGTGACCAGCCAGGAGAAGGTAAAGCCCCGAGATCCACGAGGAGGAATATTGACTCCATGTCTTGGGGAAGTGTGGTTACGAGCCAGGACTTCTTCCTGGGAAGAAGTATCCCACTTGGAATGGCAGTGACATGACGAGACACCCTTTCTCTCTCTTCTCCCCAGTCTCACAACCACACCTACCACAACCCTGGATGAAAAGGAAGGAGGAGGACCTTTTGGATACAACCTTTATAGTGCCCCCAAGCATGCAGCCTCTTGGAAGGCGGCACGCAGGCAGGGGACAAAAGGGCTGGCTTGAGAGCAACCAGAAAGTCCTTGGTGAGGAACCGGGTGCATTACCAGAGCTGCAGAACAGAGATGAAAAGAGGGGCACGGCTCGAGGGCTGGATTTTTTTCATGTTATTTCATAAAATAAATAATATTATTCATTTTCATATCCTTATATATTCCCTACTTCCTTCCACCACAACTACAAGTTCCATCTGTGCTCCAGTTTCCCATGTCAAAACAGGACTCATCGAAAAGGACTGAAAATGTGAGCTTTAAGGAGTGATGCCAGAGGGAAATGCTCATTTCAGGGCCATCCCTGTGGCAAAATGGCATCAATGTTTTCAGGAGGGACTGGCCATGCAGCCCTGTGCTCCTGTGGACTCCGCACAGGAGTCCTCTCTCAGGGGATGTCTGGGGCTTTGTCACAGTTGCTTCAAAGGTGCAGACATCCGGACCCATTCATTTTACCCTACAGAAAAACAAGCAAGGCAGCAGCAAGTTGTCTGCAGTGGGATGGGGGTAAGAGTGGAACACGACAGCTTTTGCTAGCAAGCACTGTGGCTTTAAAAGACAAAAGCAAGACAGGAAAAGTCTGGCTGAGTCAGGGTGGAAGCGCTGAGTCATCCTTCCTGAGCACTGCACCGCACACCAGATGTCTGCCTGAGTTGAAAAATAAGCACGGAAGCATATTTCCTCCAGGACAGCTTTTTAACCTGCAGCATCAAACCCAAGCGTGGCCAGGTGTCGGTGCTATGAGAAGGAGATATGTGTGGCTTGGACAGCAGCAGCCACCAGCAAAGCCCCAGAGAGGACTTGCTGGAGGGGACAGACAGATGAAGCCACAGTCCTGCCACCTCCCCAGCCTCTGCCTCCCTACCACCTGCTGCACGACTGCAGCACAGAGCTTTCTCACAACCACAGCAGCAGGGGAAAGGTGGCTTTTAAGTACCCTGCTCTTTGGGTTGAGCACAGAACGTGTGGTTTTCTGAAGCACAGCTGGCCAATGCATCATCTGTCCTGGCTAGCCCTGCTCCCAGCACAGCTACAGTTGGACAAGAAGGGCCCTGCTTCACCTGTTGACTGCCTCACTGACCACTTTGCCAGACAGAACAGCAGAGCAGCCAGCTACTGGCAGAGGCACCTTATCCAATTCTTTTTTCTCAAGCCAGAGAAATGAGTTGCCTTTGAAAGTCTCTGCAGACTTCTTCAGTTTCCCCCCCAAGTCTTGCACGACAACTTTGCAGTTCATCAGCTACCCCAGCCGCCTTCTGGGTATCTAGGAGATGGAGTGCTATTCTCCTAAATTGCCTTGTACACAGCTACAGTAACAGCAGGGGCCAGTTGCCACACAAATCAGATGGCATTTTTTCAATGCACAAGACAGCATGGGAAGGATTTCACTGTGCCTCAGTGCTGGCACACCCGTGCTAGCTCTGTGCAAAGTCACAGGGTTTATTCCCCAGTGCCTAGCACCGAGCAAGGGCAGTTCTAGTGCTCGCAGACCAGAGCTGGTGCATGCATGTGCCACAGCAGCCAGATTACTCCGGGTGCCCACGACTGGTACATACCCCAGGGTGCCTGCGGTGCTCCCTGCCGTGCAGGGGGTATGCTCCTAACCGGTAGTGCTGAGCTCCCCACTCCACGGTCCGCAAATACGATGTTACCTGAAAGACTCCCTGAAGATGTGCACAGTTATGGGAAAGATGACGATTACACCCAAGCCATGCTAGAGCAGATGAAGGCGGGTGCTGTTACTGGCACCCCAGGGAGGACACAAACTGGGCTGGAAGGAGATGAGGTTGCCCACCCTGACCCAGGCACTAGCCCTGTGAAGCCACCCCTCCTCGTCCAGCCCTGCAGCCCCCGCACAGCCAGCCCCTCTTGCAGCACAGGCACTGCGCTGAGAGGGTTGGGGAGCCAGGCACCCTTGAAGGAGAAGTTACGGACAGCCTCTTGTTTGTGCTTAGTTATCAAAGTGAATCAGGTGACTTCCTTCTCGTCCCTTGGGGCTACAGGCAAGCAGGGGCTGCCAGCCAAGCTGGGAAGGGAAGTGCAATCGTGTTGCAAGAAGTTTGCACCGAGGCTGAGGTCAGCGGCCGGGCCGCTCACGTGGCCTGGCTGTATAAAGCTGGATGCTGAGCCGGGCTGCCCAGCTCAGAGCTTCGCTGTCCTGGGAGCAGCAGGGAAGGAGGAGAGCACGAGCAAGAAAAAACAACAGGCAAGCGGAGGAGTGAAACGACGTGGAGAAACATGGAAACTTCCCAGGCACACCGATCTGAAGGGTGAGAGTGGGATGGGAACCAGAGGGGATTTTTTTGCCAGAGGAGTGTTGTATTTCTCCCCTTGCTTTTAGGCATGCTGTTCCTGTTTCTGCTCTGCAGGGAACGGCATGTGCCTGCTTTCACCTCTGGATGGAGTCTGTCGGTCTTCCTTGCTCGGACAGCGTTTGGGATGCTAGTGCTCCCTGATTCCCATCCACGGCTCTTGGGAATGCTCTGCTCCTTTTCCTGCCACCCCAGGCTCCCCTTTTTTTCCTGGAGAGCTAAGATCCATTTTGCCAAAGGAGAGTGACAGCATTGCCTTCTGTTTTGTGGCTCTTCCACAGCATGTCCAGGGACCTGTCAGAACTGATGAAGGAAGCTACCAAGGAAGTGCACGAGCAGGCGGAGAACACGCCGTTCATGAAGAACTTCCAGAAAGGGCAGGTGTCGCTCCATGAGTTTAAGGTACTTTTGTAGCAGCATTACTTGGGGATGGGATTTCCTCGCCAGGAAATAAAACGTCAGATCAGATGGGGCTGTGCAGGGTCTAAAGAAGGGTGGGAGGATGGGGACGGCATGAGGAAGGAGGTCCTTTGCATTACAACTGTCTGGTATCAGCATCTCCTGTGCAAAACATGCTCTTCATCAAACTCCAGCATCCCAAGATCTTACCAGCTCCTCTTGCAGAAAGCAGGGCAGGATTGTGCGTATCAGGACAGACAGCCAAGCTGCAACAGGATAAAAAAAGACAAAGAGCTGACGGGATTAAGGCAATTGCTTTTCTCTTTCCTCATAAATGCCTGCATGTTAATTACTGGCAACGATAGGTAATGGAGATACGACTATATGGAGATACTTGAGCAGCTGAAATGCCCCAAAGAGGGAGAATACTAAATTTACAGCACTCTAAGCAGCTACAGCTAGAATAATAGTGAGAAAGTGAGTATGTGGGATCATCTCTGGCACTGACCTTTGCAATGTTTCAGTTGTCACTTGGTTTATACCAGAGCTGATACTGTGAACATTAATAAGGGAGGCAGACTGAGTTTGAGCAAGCCATGTCTGCCACTAGCATATAGAAGCTCGTTACTTTTCTTAAGATAAAAGAGAAACATTTGCAGATATTAGTCTGCTCTGACCTGGCTAGATACATGATTCCTGGGATCTGAGCTACATAACAAAGCCAGGAGCAAAAACAAAGCACACACCTGGGCCAGAAATTCCTGGGAGGCTATAGGATGTGACGCATGGACTTGCAAATAACAGCTAGTGATCCAACCTGTGGCTTAATTACTTTGTTGTTGAATTGTTCCTTAGCAAATAAATCCACAAGAGCAGGAAAAAGACTACTTATTTCTGGCAGGTTGCATCCAGGATACTTAGTCAAGCATAAATTTAATCTCAGGTGCCGATTTCCTGCTGTTAGAAATGTGACATTGGTTAGGTGGTGAACTTTGAGACAGGCTGGCAGTAACATAAAAAGTCAGGCCCTCACAAATACAGCCCAGTTTCTCAGAAGATATTTACATACTGTCAGGGAGAGTGAGATGTGATGTGGGTTTTAAAAAGCAACGACAGCTTTCAACATTTCCCATTAAACCACTACTTGCCTCTGAAAACAACCAGTCACGTTATATTTTCTTCATTTGTTAGGCAATGCTCCTGTATTTTGTTTCTTTTCCAGTAAGCTGGATAACAGGTTATTGTTTAAAAACCTCTGTTTTTGTTTACTCTCTTGGCAAACCTATCTATCTACCCTGATACGTGACTCCCCAGACTGACTATTTGTTTCCACAACCAAGCCACTGCCTGTGTGCTTATCAAAGTCCTATTTGCTGGCACAGTGGGGAAAAGTTGAAACGGCAACTCCTTTACTGCAGAACTGACTGCTTTATGGGAGAGAAAACTGCTTTCTCTCCTGTCT
Source organism: Falco punctatus (assembly GCF_963210335.1). Lineage (NCBI taxonomy): Eukaryota > Metazoa > Chordata > Aves > Falconiformes > Falconidae > Falco > Falco punctatus. The sequence continues at coordinate 33,822,564 of NC_137585.1, forward strand.
ACCAGCATAACATTCCCCAGCCCCCCCACCCCAAACCCCACGCACCTGTACTGCAATACCTTCACGTTTTACCCTTTACTGCTGATAAGGGATTCCAGTCCAAGGAAGGGGTGCTGTGGCTGTACACATGCATACAGCCTCTGAAAAGAGTATGCCAGGGGAAGGAAAGAATACAGCTAGACTGTCTTATTCCACGTGGAAAAGCTGGCAGATAGAAGAGAATTGCGTAAGCTGGGGAAAAAAACAATAACAGTGGTTTCAAAATTGAGAGGAGAACGCACAGCCTCGCAGCACTCCTTCACAAAGGCATCTGTCAGAGGCACGCTGTGCTTCCAGCCTCCTTTTATGTTGTCTCCTCGGGGCAACCAAGGAAGCAACCCCACTTGCAAGACCAAATGAGGAGAGCAGTGGTGTCTCAGTTCCCAGGATGGTGGGATGCCAACAGGATGAATACGTTGAAAAATAAACAGGGTGTGTCATCATCTCCCAAGGCCTCACCAAGGGAAGCCACATCTTGAAGCATTCAGATTTAAACAATGCACCAGCAAATATACCTTTGGGAATACCCTATTGACTGAGGGAACAGGGAGAACAGGCCAGGCATGATATAAGATGGCTCCAGTTTCCAATACATCAAGCTGCAAGATCTTTAACCTAAAAGGTGAAGGCGGCAGCTTTTAAGGGCAGGTAAGACCAGTATCTTGCTGAAAAGGGCTTAGGTCTTACCTGATGCTGCCTCAAGCAGAAGGGGAAGAGCTAAAGGTGTCTCACTGCACCTTGCAGCTCTGTTTTCCACATGGGAAACCTGCAAAACTGCAGTCGTGCATGACTGACTCACACGGGGTGTGCCCACAGGTGCCTTTCTTGTTAGCAGGATTTGTCCCCCAAACCTGAAGACGACAGACAGATGCACCTGTAGCTCATCCTCTTTCTTCTCTTTCAGCTGGTTACGGCATCCTTGTACTTCATCTACTCTGCTCTGGAGGAAGAGATTGAACGTAACAAGAACAACCCAGTTTATGCCCCTGTGTATTTCCCAGTGGAGCTGCACCGGAAAGCTGCCCTGGAGGAAGACTTGGAGTACTTCTACGGCAGCAACTGGAAGGAAGAGATCCCATGTCCTGAGGCTACTCAGAAATATGTTGAGAGGCTTCACTACGTAGGCAAGAACCACCCAGAGCTCCTGGTGGCCCATGCCTACACTCGGTATCTGGGAGACCTGTCTGGGGGGCAGGTGCTGAAGAAAATTGCCCAGAAGGCCCTCCAGCTGCCTAGCACGGGAGAAGGGCTGGCTTTCTTCACGTTTGATGGAGTCTCCAATGCCACCAAGTTCAAGCAGCTCTATCGCTCCCGCATGAATGCCCTCGAGATGGACGTTGCCACTAAGAAAAGAGTTTTGGAGGAGGCCAAGAAAGCATTCCTGCTAAATATACAGGTGAGTAACAACCAGCCAGCCCTGCCTGCCCACACCCTCTCTGAAACAAGATAATAGCTACAGAGGAAAGACAAAGCCAGTATTTCTGTTGCTGAGTTTCTGGGAAGTTGTGAAGAGCAAGCTAGTCAGATGGCTACACTTGTCCAACGTGGCAGCCTAGTAAAAGGCTGGTCTCCAAAAAGCTTTTCTTCCTCCCTCAGGGTTTGAATTCAGTCTCTTCCATGCACCATTATTCAGATATGAATGAGGGCTTATACTGGGAGAGGGGATCACCACCCATCTGTCCTACCTCTATAGTACAGCTCCACAGGTCCTCTGTGCATGCTTACTAGCCACACAGGTACCTTGCTTTCCCTCCCTTCAGATGGGCAATATCTGAGCTGGAAGCTTCTGAGAGAACCTGTGAAGCGAACAAGGAGCATGAAAGACATGCTCTTGACCCCACAGGCAGGTTACGTTTTGTGCAAAAAGTACCAAGAGACTTAGACTGAAGGCTTCTGTCTTCCTCTAGTTCTTAAAGTGCCTGGGGCAGGGGCAGGGAAGAGGTGGCCACCTAACGAGACAGTGTTCCCTCTTCTCAGGTGTTTGAGGCATTGCAGAAGCTGGTGTCTAAGGGCCAGGAGAATGATCACCCCATGCAGCCGAAGGCAGAGCTTCGCACAAGGAACGTGAACAGGTCATACCAGCACGGTAAGCCACTTCCAAGGGCAGGTGTTTAACATTGCCCCTTTGTGGTTTTGCTTTCCTTCCTTTGTTGTCCTTTGTAAAAGCCACTGAGAAATGAGCGTGAGATGCTTCTCCAGCCATCAGCAGCAGTGCAAGGTGCGATGGTGTGTGCAAAGCTCCTTCTAGACACGACTGAGGAAGGATGACACGTGGGCTATCCAGAAATAGTGTCAGTGAGGGAGCTTTACAAGAAGAGACTCCCCTCTCGTCCTCTTAGGCTTTAACAAGGGCAAGGTTTGCTCGCCACATGGGTTTTGACCACAGGGAAAACTGGTTGAGTTCACAGAACTAAAGGCAGCACTTTTGGGCCCAGCGGATCAGCCACGGTGCTGTGATTCTGACAGAAGTTTCTTTCAGACACAGATCCCTATCCCAACAGCCTGTCCTTTTGGATTAAATCTCCCCCTGGTCACTTTCCTGCCTTCCAGAAGCATTTACTGAAAGCACTCCTGAAAGTGTGCTGGGTTTGCAGTCAACACCGTTCTGGATGGTGCAACGTAACCAGCTGGGAAGTGGGGATGTGCAGGCTGCCCATCAGTTTTGCAAGACTTACAAAGCTCCACTGCTGGCAAGGGCCGATCCCGAACTGGGCGAAGCCCGAGCAGCAGCTGCAAGCAAAGCAATCCCTTTTCAGTCAGGCTTGTGACTGAGTGAGGAGTGGGCTCAGATGTTTACAGAGGAGAGTGGTTTCCCTGATAACGTGTGATGCAAACAAAAAAGCCCTTATAAAGACCTACTGATTCTGAAACAAAAAGGGAGATTTTTCAGTGCATACGGGACTGAACCACAGTTTTCCTGTGGCAAAAAATATAAAGCAGACCTCATCTTACACATCTCTAGACAATGAAGCTTAAAGCAACTTCTTTAGGAAAGTGAGAAAAAGTTCTCTGTGAAGCTTTGCCATTCCTTTCCCAATATGCTCATAAAAGTAAGATTTTCAGAAAAGTTTGGTGTTGGATGAGGAATCCCATCCTGAAGTTACACTGAGAAAATTACCTGGAGTGCTGAGGACTGTTTAAGGTCATTCGATGCCTACGAATCAAACCAATGAAAAGCAGGAGACAAAATGCCTTTTAAAATTCTGACTTAAGTATTTGGCTGTCTTCTGCACACCTCAGGGGTTTGATGGAACTGGGCGGTGCATTTGTAAGCCTGTAAGGAGATAAGGGAAGAGGCCAGCGCTTGCAGGTACTCAGATACAGGCAGGGGAGGTTGTGAGCCTTTGCGATTCCCAGGTCGAGCCTGCTGCTTCCCTTCCTCACTGACCTCAGGAGAGCAGAACCTGCTGCTGCCGCTTCCCCCAGCCCAACCAAGCCCTGGGCTTCCTCCCTCTCCCCTTGACAACGCCAGCAGGGTCTGCTCTGGCAGTGGGGAGAGCAAGCGATACCAGCGGCTTCTTGCCTCACCCTCTTCTTACCCACCTTTTTTTTTTTTTTCTCCTTCCCTGCTTGATCTAGGTCCAGCACCTGGGAAAGAAAGTGAGAAGACAAGCGGGAGACACAAAGACATGATGCCCACAACTCCCCTGGTGCGGTGGATCCTGGCGCTTGGCTTCCTAGCCATGACAGTTGCCGTGGGCTTATTTGCCATGTGAAAGAGCAGGACCTTCCTTTTCTTTGTGCCTTCCCTCAGCCTGAACTAATCCACCTTTCCCAGTCCTCGTGAGAGAAATTCCCTCCGACTGGCTACTGTGATCTTGGCTCTGCCACTAATATTAGGAGACTTTTCTCCCCAGAAATCAAACAGAGTGCTGTAAGGGGGTTCAAAGTCTCTCTCATGCTTGGTGTCAGCTCTTCTCAGAGACTAACTTTACCACCAAAAACTATGGGTAGAAAAGGCTAAAAACAACAGCCAAGAATTGTCGTTGCCTTACAGAGTGCCTGCAAAATCCTACAGGATCAGAAACGCAGCTTTGACATGTGTCTCACCTCAGAAATACGACGCTCCCCCGAGCTCTGTTTGCTCAATTTTTTTATACTGCTAGATAATACTGTGATCACTTTTTCTGTGGAGCCACACGGCTCCTGTGAGTTACAGACTGTTTTCTATGACACTAGTAGGTCTTTGTTAATTCTTTCTCCAATCATTTTTGGTTTTTAAAAAGCAGAAGACGGTTGTTGAAGATACAATGTCATCCTCTTGTCTGGTTATATAATTTATACACATAAACTTCAATGTAAAATCTTCAGGCCTGGTGGTTCCTGTTATTAAAGCCTTACCTGGGAAGAGAGGAGGAATCTTTCTTCCTCCCAGTTCTGTGTCTTTTGAAGCTGCTGCCCCCACAGACATGACAATAGACGGAAGTGGGAGCTATCACCAGAGCCAGACTCTGCTCCCACTCAGTGCTAATAATAACCTGTTACAAGCTGGGGCAGGTTTCTTCAGCTCCTACACACTGGTCTCTATTTCTAGAAACCACACGAAATTCTGTGAACATATAAAGTATTTTTAAGGGGTGGAAGCCATATGCGAGAGCTGGCTGCTATTCTGTTAAAAGCAAAAGGTGATGGGACCCTCAACCTGTCAAAACAAGGACAGCTGTCCCTGACTGCTACCAGCTAAGGGTTCCATTACCAGACTGTCTTTGCCAGAACTTTGCCAGCGCAAATCAGAAAAGCAAGTATGTCTTCACCACCCAGAAATGAAAGGCACAGTAGGTTTTGCTCCTACGAGGCAGGTAAATGAGAGACATCAAGCATGCAATTGCACACCCTCACCTAGGTAACAAACCAACCCAGCTTACTCCCAGGATTCAGCACACACACGGCACTGCTAAAGACACTCCGAACACACAGGACTGCTGGAGCAGCCCAGGCATACAGCTTTCTTTCCCCTCTTTTTGTTGAGGCAGATATCTGCAGGGCTGGCTTTGTGGCCAGCCACTATTACGGCCATAGGCCCTATCTGCTTTGGAGGGTCCTCTAACCCAGGAGTCACTGCAGGAGAGGGTGCAGTTCAGGTATGGCACAGCAGACACACTGACAAGGCCATTACCTATCACCTCTGAGTCCCTTCCTCTCTTTCTACCAGAAAGCCTCTGTGATCAACCTGTCTCTGTGATGCCGTCTGTTCTGGTTGTGACCTTAATCCCAAAGACATGCTTTCCTACTGATTTGTTTTAACGATCAGCACCGAACCTGCTCAAACAGCAAGAATCAGAAGGCAGGTCCTGCTGAGAATAAGCAGTGGGAAAGATGGGCTGTCATTAATCTCAGGCGCTTCTCTGCCCTGCCTCCCTTCCAAAATCCCCTTTAATGCTTCTCTATTTAGACCCATTTGCCAACGCCTGGTAGAAAAAACAGTTAATTCTTTAAAAAAAAGATATCTGAAAAGCTGGGATATGAGCTTTAAAGCTATTAAAATACAAGAACATTCAAATTCATATTAAGTTCTACCTATTCAGTCCCTCTAACCCACTCCAACTAAATCATTATGTTCATTCAACCATGCTGAACAACTAACAAAACATTCCAAACACGCAAACAAATGCTCACGAGCTCTGAAATGCACTCTTGCCACACTCGGCCCCTCCTGCTGCTCAAAGAGATCATAACTGTGACCTCAAAGTTAGGAAACCTGGGTCCAGCCTGCTCACGGCAGAAGGGGTGTGGTGCTCTGGGTATCGCACGGCCATTGCGCTACCGCACACTAGAGGACTCCAGGCTGAGCTTCAAGCAGCCTTCAGAAGTAGAGGCTAAAGCTTTGCTTGTACTTGGCTGCGACACTGGTATCTGGTTTCTCTGCAATGACAGGACGCTCTGTTATTTTGCACCCGCCGCAGTTAAAACCTCCCTCGCACCGCACCGCGCCGCCCAGCTTCGTTTTCATCTCTGCTGGGCACGACCCGTTTCTGAAGGGCCAGAACGCTGACGCGATGACCTGCCAGCCGCCCCCCAAAATACACCGCTAGTCACGAGACAAGCGCCCCGGAGAACACGCACGCTGAGGCAGCGGCGGCACCACCGGCAGCCGCCCCCGTTCGGGTGCCGCCAGCCCCGCTGCCCTGCCGGGGCCACCCCTGCGGCGGTGCGGCCTGCCTGCCATTTCCCCACAGCACATCCCACCGCAACAGGCCCGGCCCGGCCCGGCCCCTCCAGCCCACAGCAACCTACCGCTCAGGGTCCACCCCCCCCCCCCCCCGAGCCCCGCAGGCGGAGCCCCCAGCCGCCCCCCAGGAGCCGGCAGCAGTCATTCATTTTACCCTCGGTAACTAACGCCTCCGCCCACCCCTCGGCCTGCAACGCTGCCCCCGCCGCGGCCGCGCCTCCCACCCGACAGCTGGGGGCCACCAACGCGCTCCCCGCCCCACGCACCGCCACCGAGATCCCGCCCGCCATTTCGCCTCTCCCCTCCCCACCCTTCTCCCCCAGATTTCGCGCCAAACCGCGCGCGGCCGGCAGGGGACGGCGCGCCCCGACCAATCTACGGCAGCGGCGAGGCCACGCGCTTCCTCCCGGGGCGGGGCGAGAGGACGGCGGGGGCCCAATCCGCGGCGGCGCGCTGCGGCCGGGCCAATAGGAGTGCGCGGGGGGGGCGGTGGCGCGCCCCGTGCGGCAGTTTGGTTTCCGCCGCGCGCTGCTTTTGCCGCGAAAAAGTTGGTGGCGGCTTCCCGCAGGTAGCGAGGTGCGGGGCGGGGCGGCGTGGGGTGGAATGGGTTGTCGGGGGTGTCCCTGGGGTCTTGGGGTGGGGGTGGAGGACGACAGGACCGGTGCGTGGGGTGGGTGCGGTGCGGCGCGGCGCGGCGGTGGGGGGGATCCCGTGGGACATTTGGTGCGGGGGGGTGGGGGGAGGGGGAGGAGGAGGGAGAGGAGGCTGGGCCCGGGGCTGAGGCTGGGCCCGGGGCCGGGGCTGGGCTGGGGCCGGGGCTGGGGCTGACCGTGCACTCCCACCCCCGCAGGGGAGCAGTAGTCGCCATGTCTGGCTTCGACGACCTCGGCGTTTTCTACAGTGACAGCTTTGGGGGTGATGCGTCGGTGGATGAGGGGCAGGTTCGGAAGTCGCAGCTGCAGAAGCGGTTCAAGGAGTTCCTGCGGCAGTACCGGGTGGGCACGGACCGGACGGGCTTCACCTTCAAATACAGGTGCTGCTGCAGCTGCTTTTCTCCTTCTGCACCTTACCCGCTCCTCTCCATGCTTCCACTCTGCTGTTAACCTCCTGCCAGCTATGCACACCCCAGAGAGACAATAGCCCATGTCAGCTTTTTTCTTGCCATAGGCTGTGAAGAGCTCTTTGTCAGTATAAGAAATTTTGCCTTTCCCATTTAGCCTTATAGGAAAACTGAGGTCTGGTGTTCTCCCAGATTTTTTGGCAGCCAGGCAGAGGTAGCAATAGAGGGATCCGCACTGCCAGGCTTGCACTTAATTGTGAAATTCAAGGTCTGTCTTGAAGTTCTAGTGCTTTCTGGTCTGGAATTTTGTCTGTATCCGTTAAAATCGGTGCAGCACTGTCCACATGTGCCTTCTGAGGCTGGGAAGGTCCCTTGACCATCCCTTTGCCTGTGCAGCCTGGGGACACACCTGTAGAGCATGGACACGGAGATGTATCATGCCAGGGCTGGAACAGTCTTTCACCTTTCATCTCTGAATTTCATGGATCCTTCCTGGCTTTTCTAAGGAGAACATTGCCTGCTGTGCTATTACTTTGGTGTCTTTAAACCATATTTTAGGTATAATAGTGTATTATCTTGTGTAGAAGTTTTCTAATTGCCTGTCTGGTTGTTTAGTAAACCATTAGTGCTTTGCATTGTGACTGCAAGCCCTGGTGTCCCTGGTCTTTCTGTCATTTTCTGTTAAATTTCAAAGTGGGTTTGGGTGAAAGATTTGCCCTGGTCTCCCCCTATACTTCTCTTGGCATTCTCTTGATTTTCCCTGTTTGCTTTCCAAACCAAGGACTCCCTTCAGAACGTTTCTTCTCTTCTCCTTGCTTGTCATAAGGTCACTGTGGGTGACTGCTGCTTTCTGCCCTGCAAACCGCTTATTGCCTTCCAGGGATGAGCTTAAACGCCACTATAACCTGAGTCAGTACTGGGTGGAGGTGGAGATGGAAGACTTGGCCAGCTTTGATGAAGATCTTGCTGACTATCTCTACAAGCAACCAGCAGAGCACCTGCATCTGGTAAGGGTGGAGGAGGCTGGCAACCTGGCATACTGACGTTGTCACATCGTGAGAGCAGCTCTGACAATATACTGTAATATACCTGTAATATCCTAGTTATTCCCTTTCTAGTTGGAAGAAGCAGCAAAAGAAGTTGCAGATGAGGTTACCCGTCCTCGTCCTTCAGGGGAGGAAACTCTCCAAGATATCCAGGTGATGCTGAGATCAGATGCCAATGCAGCCAACATCCGCAGCCTGAAGGTGAGGTGAATAGGCTGTCACACTGAGCAGTGAGTGACAGGGCTTCCTTGTGTGTGGGCGTGATTGCAGGAAAGCTTTTGGTACTTGATTGTGTAGTTCAGGACATGGGTTGTACATTAATTCACAAGGAGAGATACCCTGCAACTTAAATCACACTGCAAACGACTGTTATTGCTGGTCCCTGCTGCGGGGACATTATTGCTGTTGATGATGTTCTGCATGGAGTGTTTTGTTCTTTCCTCTCTTGCTTTGAAATCAGCATGGCTTAAGTCATGCCACATTCCTCTGTTGCTGCAGAGCAGAAGAGTGACATTGTGCAGGCTTTTTTGTTCTGGTACTTTAGTCTCATGGATGTGGGAAGTGTGGCTAAGAAAGAACTGTGTTTCTTTAGCTTCTATATTTTCCCAGCCATCCTCCAGTGATGACTTTCTCACCTTTCCTTTTCCTTTTCAGTCTGACCAGATGTCCCACCTTGTGAAGATCCCTGGGATCGTAATTGCAGCAACCCCTGTGAGAGCCAAAGCCACCAGAATAGCCATCCAGTGCCGTAGCTGCCGCAACACCATCAGCAACATCGCGGTGCGCCCAGGCCTGGAGGGTTATGCTCTTCCCAGGAAATGCAACACGTAAGGGCTGACATGGGGATACGTGCAGCAGGCTGGTGGGGGAAAAGAAGACTGTGCCCCCTTCTCCTCCTCCCCCTCCGTCCCATGAGCACCGCAGAGTCAGCTCCCTGTTGCACCAGACAAGCATCTGTGCTGCCTTCTGCCTCCTCCCTACGTTTTGCCCTTGTGGCTGCATGCACCTGTGGCTGGCGAGTTTTAGTTCCATACATCTGTGGTCACGCTGGTTTTGATGCTGCCTGACCAGTGCTGCAAGCAGTGTTGAGCAGCCATGTCCAGGGAGTTCTTTTTATCTGTAGGGCATTTTGCCTCTTGTACCTAAAGGTTCATTCCTGCCTCTAGCTGTCCCATAATGCTGTGTTAAGCTGCTGTCCTTTTTGAAACAAACTTCTTAACTTCTTTCTTCTGCTTCCCCCTCTCCAGGGGGCTGTTTTGCATTACCTTCTGTAGGGATGCCTTGCTACTAACCTTCAAATCCTGCTTTACAGCTCTGGATGCCAATGTGAACTGTGAGCATGAGGCTGCCGCTGTGCTGCAGCTCCTACGCCAACTGAATCCTAGTGGGTTGCGTCTTCGAGCTCATGCCTGCCAGTATTATTTTCTGTGGCTTACCTATAATGCAACTTGAGAAGCCTTTGGGATAGGGATCGTTCTTGCACGTAGTCTGTATGGCACCTCACACCTGATCCTTGACTGTGTGAGTGCATCTGCACTCTTGTGTTACCCTCCCTGAAAGCTCTGCATGGAGTCAGGCATCGGTAGTGATGTACTGAGACAGCAGCAGGACACGGAGGTGCTCGGAGAGCTTGTAGTCTAGCAAGGCAAATGCGTCTCGAGAGACTGAGAGGTTGATGGCAGCCTTGTCACATTGCTAATTGCTTTCTCACCAGAAACCACTTAACATTTGCTTTGTGTGCGAGGTCATAAAGAAAAATGCCCTGCTGTGTTGCTGAGCGTATACTGTTACCTTCTGTGTAATTAATGAATTACCTTCCTCCCTGCTTTTAGCTTGCAGGGGACAGGGGGAAGGCAGGGAGAGCACTCAGACAAGTATCACCCTGTTTGTGGCTTGTTCTCCTGCATGCTTTTGGCAGCTGTTGAAGACAAGACAGGGGGCTTGGTTTGGCCCTGTGTGACTGCCATCCTCACCTGCTGGGCACTGCTCAGGGGGGCGGCTGCTCTGGGCTCTGTCACTGCTGTCCCCTCTACAGGGGGGCTCCCAGGGGTGGCTCTTGAGTGCCAGCAACTTTGCCTGATTGATCTCTCCGCACAGAGAACAAGCTGGCCGCCCAAAGTGCCCGCTGGACCCCTATTTCATCATGCCAGATAAGTGCAAGTGTGTGGACTTCCAGATCCTGAAGCTGCAGGAGTCCCCAGACGCTGTGCCACATGGCGAGATGCCCCGGCACTTGCAGCTGTACTGCGACAGGTACCGGCGCCGTCTCCCCACCCTGGCCCCGCTGGGTGTTGCTGGTGCCATCCTTTCCCCCACTGAGATTCCTCTGCTTTCCCCTTCCTCCTCTTAGGTACCTGTGTGACAAAGTTGTCCCAGGGAACAGAGTCACTATCATGGGCATCTACTCCATCAAGAAATCTGCCCAGAGCAAGAACAGAAGCCGTGACAACGTGGGCGTGGGCATCCGAAGCGCTTACATTCGCGTGGTGGGCATCCGGGTGGACATGGAGGGCTCAGGTGAGGGCTGCTTTTGGTGACCTGGTCTGTGTTGGTGGCTTGGTGTTGGGAGAGGCCCCTCCCTGAACAAGGTGGTCCCTCAGCAAGGACTGTGTGAAATCACAGCCTGGATCCTTCTCCGCTGCTTAGATAGCAGAAGGTTCAAACCAGTCCAGGGGTCTGTCTTGCCCTGGATGCTCTGCAGTAGTCTCCTGTATGACTTTCAGTGATATTAAATGAGGCTTCAGCCTGAGTTCTCCAGGGTATTTAAGTGCTTTTATCTTATTGATCATAGTGGGAATCTACTAAGCCATCCCTGAGGATCTGGGCTGCAGTCAATAGTTACAATTGAGCTATGTATTTAAAACATGGTCCTGACTGTAATTCTCCCTCTGGTTCCTCCAGAGCTGTTTTGCCCAAGATCCTTCCTTTTCTCCTACCAGCCTTAAAGGACACAGCCTGCCTTGCTGGGATAGCAAATGCCGTCCCTCTCCACCCTTTCCACTTGGTGGCACTTGGCATGATCTTAAAGAAGGGATTTTGGTGGTGGCAGGTGGAGGGGGAGTAGTGTCATTTACTTGAAAACATCCATTTGTTTGCTGTTGCATCACTCTCCTCATCTGTGTACAGGACATACCTTTGCTGGCTCAGTGACCCCTCAAGAGGAGGAGGAACTTCGTCGCCTTGCTGCTATGCCCAACATCTATGAGACTATTGCCAAAAGCATTGCTCCCTCCATCTATGGCAGCACCGACATCAAGAAGGCCATTGCCTGCCTCTTATTTGGAGGCTCTCGCAAGAGGTGAGGAAGAGTCATCCTGGTGGAGAGAGAGTGGTGGCATGGTTGGCATTTATCCACAAAGCCTTTGTACAGTCTTCTGGTGGTGCTGCCAGCCACCTGCCACTTGTCAGCAATGCTTGAAAGGCTCACCCATCTTTCCTGCCTCTCTTCTTCCCACCCTGTCCCTCCAGGCTCCCGGATGGGCTGACCCGCAGAGGAGACATCAACTTGCTGATGTTAGGTGACCCCGGTACAGCCAAATCGCAGCTGCTGAAGTTCGTTGAGAGGTGTTCGCCCATTGGGGTAGGTGGCTTGAGGGTGCCCCCTTGTAGTGCAGCTTGTTTCTTCCTTCTGCTCCTGGCATAGCACCAAAGACTAGACGGTGGTCACAGCAGATACCTGCCCGTGCATCCACAGCTGGATCAGCTGGCAGAGGTGCAAACTGCCATTTCTGGTGCTATCTTGGAAGAGGTGGGGTGCAGGACAGAGGGTGGAGGAGGGAAGGGGGAGCAGGTAATGCCTTTCATTATGATATGAGCCAGGCTATTTGCAGACATCAAAAGACGTGACTGGTGCTGCTGTTTATTGTTGAATCTTGATTAGTGGAGAGGCTGGCTGGTCAGGACAAATGAAGTTGACTGCATCTCAGGCACGAACCTCTAGGCTGAACCCAGGCATGAAATTATACTTTCAGCTGTGCTTTCTTGTAGTCTCTATTAAACTCAGCCCATGACTACATTGTTTCATCAGCAGGGGGGGAAACAAAGCTAATGCAGCAGCCCACCAAACAATGAGTCACCCCTTGTTCTGCACTGAATACCTGTATTTGTGTGTCTGCAAGCCATTTGGTGCGTCACAGCTGCTTAGTCCACGGGCTGGGACTAGGCAATAGTCTTGCTCTGTACGCAGCAGGTCTGCTTTTTGTATGTGCTGAGGGGTTTTGCTTGAGGTCCTTGAATTTCCTCCAGCAGTGCTGGATTTGGCAGTGCTGGAGGTGCTCCGGAGCCCTACAGCGGCTGACGTGCTGTCCCCTTGTCCTGCATGCTGCTAGGTTTACACCTCAGGGAAAGGCAGCAGTGCTGCCGGCTTGACGGCCTCAGTGATCCGCGACCCTTCCTCCAGGAGCTTCTTCATGGAGGGAGGAGCCATGGTGCTGGCAGATGGGGGAGTGGTGTGCATCGATGAGTTTGACAAGGTACCCGTGGGGCTGCTTGTGTGGGAGCGGGGAAGAGAGCCCTTGGGCTGCCAGCTCCTCCTGGGAGAGCCCAGAGCTGCAGGAGAAAGGGCAACTCCTGATGCTGCCTCATTTTCTTATGGGGAAGGTCAGGGCATGGGGCTGCAGGGAAATCCTGGTTATGTCCTGTGCTCTTGGGCAGAGGTTTCTTGCAGAGCTTTACCTTGGGGGTTAGCATCAGTGGGTATGTATCTGAGGTCCAGCAGAGGTGACTGATGATGACTTTTTTTTTTTTTTTTTTTCCTCTCCTTGCCTCTTTTTTTCCCATCTTGGATGAGAAGATGCGGGAGGATGACCGTGTAGCCATTCACGAGGCCATGGAGCAGCAAACCATCTCCATTGCTAAGGTGGGCTGTGGGTGCACATCACCCCAGGGCAGGAGCCTGACTTGCTACTGAGTTTCTGAGAGCCCAGCAACCAATGGTCATGCATCTTCTGCCAGAATTGCCTGTTTTAGTGTCCAGGCAGTGGTTTTGATGGTTACTGGTTTCTCTGATCTGAGACTGGTCAGCCCTATGTGTAGGCTTTGCGTTGTCTTCTCTTAGGCAGCTTGAACTTCAACAGGGCTGAAATGAGCTCCCTTTGCTCTGCCTGTCCTCTGCTCCTCTAGATTTAGTAGTTTGGCTGATGTCCCTGTGTCACAGCCTGATGTCACTTCTTTTTCTTCCTTTCCACTGTTCTCCACCCCCTGAGGAGATCTACAGAAACTGTCTGATATCCTGGTACCAGGTCTTCTCTCAAATGAGAGTTTCTCTCTGTTTCCACTGCTCAAGCTTGCTTGCTTTTTTTTTTTTTTTTTTTTTTTTTTGTAGCAGTTCTGCTCCCTCCTGTTTGTTCTGGCCCACCCTTCAGCTGTTCAGCCCGTGGTAACAGAGCACCTGCCACAGCTTTTCCTTGCTGGTCGCTCTTGCCCTGCTACCTGCATACCTGCACTTTGCCCCCGAAGTTGCCCAGGGACACTCAGCCCCAGCTGCCCAGGTTCTGGCGCAGGTCACAAACCTAGGGTGGGTGGGGTCTTGTGTGTCTTTGCCCTTGGCATGAGGTTCAAATGAAGTTACTCAGTGCTCAAGTCTCAGCTGAAGCCAGTCCTCCTCTAGAAGGACATGTGGGAGCCCCACATAGCTCCTGTGCTGACCCTTCTCCAATATGGAACGACTACAGAGCAACTGGATGCTCCTTAAGGGGTTTTATTTATGTGCAAGTGATTGAGGATGAGTCCTTACAAACTGCTTTAGACCTTTTGCTATGAGTTAATAGCCTTCTACCCTGCTGTGACATGGTCATGGTCTTGACCCCATCCATTCCTCCCTCCCTCCGCAGGCAGGAATCACAACCACACTCAACTCTCGGTGCTCAGTGTTGGCAGCTGCCAACTCCGTCTTTGGGCGCTGGGACGAGACCAAGGGTGAGGAGAACATTGATTTTATGCCCACCATCCTGTCCCGGTTTGACATGATCTTCATCGTCAAGGATGAGCACAACGAGGAGCGAGACATGGTGGGTTGGGGCATGTGGGTGCAGTGGGGACTCATGGTGCCCTGTTTTTGGGGAGGAGGAAGCAGGGGGGTTCCTCCTGCCTGACTGCCTTCTGCTCTCCTAGACACTGGCCAAGCATGTGATGTCCTTACACGTGAGCGCCTTGACACAGACTCAGGCGGTGGAGGGTGAGATCGAGCTGAACAAGCTGAAGAAGCTCATCTCCTTCTGTCGGACGTGAGTGAGAGGCATGACCTTTTGGCAGCGCCCAGGCTGCCCAGTGGGAGGGAGGCAGTGGTGAGGAGCAAACCACGCAGCAGATGCTTGCAAGTGGTGGCACCCAATCTGGGTGACCTTTTTTGAAGTCCCGTCTCAAAAAAAGGGAAGCAAGAGCAGCTCATAATGGTGCCGCAGCATGGTGCAAGGAAGCGAGGGGTGTCTGGGGAACCCTCTGTGCAGGGGACCCTCCCCAGCGGCACTGCTTCCAGCTCCTGTCCCCCCTTGCAGGAGGTGTGGCCCTCGGCTGTCAGTGGCAGCAGCGGAGAAGCTGAAGAACCGCTACATCCTGATGCGGAGCGGCACTCGCCAGCACGAGCAGGAGAGCGACCGCCGCTCCAGCATCCCCATCACCATCCGGTGAGCAGCCCCGCCCTCCTCCCCCCACCGAAACCCTCGGGATTGGGGTTGCGTTACTGGGAGTCACCTGGGATAGCCCAGGCAGAGGGGGTTAGTGGGGTGCTGGGGTTTAGGGGAGCCTTCTGTGAACAGGGCAACATTGGAGGTGCCACAGGGGGGCAGAAGGTGGCCAGAGCGGAGTAGGTGGGGGTGTCAGGGGTTGGGTGGAAGGAGAAGACCCCTCATAGCTACTGTAGAAAGCAGGGAACATCTCTTCTGGCTGCAGGCAGCTGGAGGCCATTGTGCGCATTGCTGAGTCCCTGGCAAAGATGAAGCTTCAGCCCTTCGCCACAGAGGCAGACGTTGAGGAGGCTTTGCGGCTCTTCCAGGTGTCCACCCTTGATGCAGCCATGTCAGGCAGCCTGTCAGGTGAGGGGGAGATGCTCTGTGCTGGGGGCAGGAGGGACATTATGGGTCTGGTTGCTCGCGGCAGGGAAGACAAGCTCCCCTCCTTTTGCAGCATGATCAAACTAGTAGACTGCAACAAGGCTTTACCGTTGGTCAGATTCTACTGTCTGTGCTGTATCTCCTTCCTCCAGAGGTCAGACCACACTGCTCCTCCTCCATCCAGCCACCTCTCCCACCATCCTCAGGGCTATTTAACTACTTAGCTGAAACGAGCTACAGCTGCACATCATCCATGTCAATCAAGGCCACAGCTGCATGTTATCAATGCTAATCAACCCACTGCCTTCGTTCCTCTGCACCCTCCCAGGACCAGGCTGGCAGGGGGTGCTACCAGACAGGTGCTGGACCTGCTTTCTGAGCAAAGGCAAAGCACTGCTTGTGGTGGCAAGGGACTGTTATGGCTGTGGCTCACAGGGAGGGCAACAACAAATAGCACCGAGGGCCTTTCACCCATGCTGGACGAGGGAGAGATGGTCTTGGCTCCCTGTGGTCCCAAGAGCAGAGCCCAGTGGTGGAGGTGGTTCCCCAACCTGTTTGTCCTCTAACATCTTTCCCCGTGGGGGTGGCAACTACATTTCCTTGGGAGGCAGCGTGGCACAAAGGGTTTGAAGGAAGCTCCAGCAGTCATGTCCGCATTCAGCTGTGTCTTTGGAGCTCCACAACCTTTGATGGTAGATTAGTTTATGGGTTTCCTAAAGTCTCAGACGTGCTTCTTGTGGGACACACAGGAGATGGGCAGTGGCTTAGAGTGATGCCTGGGTGGCACAGGGAGTTCATGCAGCCTCTCCCTCCAGGGGCAGAAGGCTTCACGACACAGGAGGACCAAGAGATGCTGTCCCGCATTGAGAAGCAGCTCAAGCGTCGCTTTGCCATCGGCTCTCAAGTGTCAGAGCACAGCATTGTCCAGGACTTCACGCGACAGGTGGGACAGGGACCCTGCGGACGGTTGGGATGTGAAAGTGGGGACTCCAGGCTGCCACCTGGGGGGTGAAAGCCATTCCCCAAGAGGTGGCTGAAGAGCGTTCTGGTCATACCTGCTTTTGAAGTTATTTGTAGGGAGTGGTGTGCAGTGTGATTGCAGAGTTTAAAGGAGTGAAGGAAGAATGCATTTTTCTGCAGAAGCACTGAGGTTTGGGGCTGTTTGGGTAGGTTGCTGTGCCACCCTTGGAACCAGAACCATTTGATTTATGATACTGGCTGCAGTCACACCTGAAATAGTGAAAGGAACATCAGCACCTGATGCCACAGGGCTCCTTCCCTTCAAAGAGGGACAAGCCAGGCTTTAGTGGAGGTTGCAGGTTTCTGCTGGACTCTAGTGAGCTTTCCGCTGCCAGCTTATCTCCCCTTGTTCTCCCCTTTTCCAGAAATACCCAGAACATGCCATCTACAAGGTGCTGCAGCTGATGATGCGGCGGGGGGAGATCCAGCACCGCATGCAACGCAAAGTCCTCTACCGCCTCAAGTGACCTCCCCATCTTGCACTGAGAGGGAACCGCTGCTGTCTGACGCCTGCGCGTGTACAGGCAGTGCTCCATGGCATTGGAGCCCGCTCCTGGAAGTGGCTTTTCCTTGGGGAGCCAAACAGCCCAGGGCCTCCCTCTTGAACCAGGGTTCGTTCGCGGTGGTCAGAGTTCCCCTTGGATGCTTTGTCACTGTATCATGTTGGTGTTTCTCTGAATTCCAAAAGCTTTTAGTGTGTATTAAAATAAAAACTAGTACTGGTAGCCCAGGGTCTTTGGCTGCTCGGAATGACAGAGGGAACGTGTCCCCTTCCCCCTTGAGAGGTAGTGCAGGATTTTGGCTGGAAAGGCGTCCCTCCTGCTCATCCTGCGTTACCCACACCCCAGCACCCCCCTGGGGACTTGCCTCAAAGCAGGATGCAATCCCATGGGCAGCACCAGCAGTCCTAAAGGCAGAAACTAATTTCTCACTCGGGGTTTGGTCTGTCTATTAAGATATAAATGCTGTTGGCACAGGCTGCCCTGTTGGGCTTTGGTGCAGGAAGCACCTTACCTGGTCACAGCGTGCAGCGGCTGCCGTCTTCCCAGTCTCCTGGCGGCAGCGGAGGAAACAGCCTGCTGTTCCAGGCTTCAAAGCTGCTCAGCTTTTCCCTCCTTCCCCTCTCCAAGGGCTGCAGCAGTCAAATGCTTTACCCTGCAGCAAAGCGCTGTGAGAGCCCTGCTGGAGGCAGGGGCAGAGCCCCCCATTTGCCCCACTGAGGATGGGGGTGCAGGGTGATGCCCAAGAGCTGTGTGCCCTCATCCAAGTAGCCTCTGCCACCTTGTTTATGTGCTGACTGCTGTAGGGACTGTGGTCCTACTCACCAGGAACCTCTCGTGCTCTCTGCCCTGGGGTGGGCTTGTGCAGCAGCCAGTAGCCCTTCTGTATTTGCTGCATGACCTTGCGCGTGTCCAACCCTGCAGGTTTTTATCATTTCTAGCAAAGTAGTATTGGTTCTCTTCAATGTCCTCCTGAAGACCTAAGGTGCAGGTTGTCCCTTGCCAGGCACCTCGGGGCCACTGCCGGTGTGTGAGATGGTGAGGGACTGAAGGCAGTGAAGTCTTGGGCGTTGCAAGCGAGCAAAGACACTGCAGGTGCCAAGAGGCTGCTGCTATGTCTGTGGGTGACCTTCAGGCTGAAAAACACCACAGGAGAGGCTTCGTTAGCAAAAGAAACGTTCAGGGCCAGCAGAGGGTACCAGAGCCTTGAGGATGCTGGGCTGCGGTGCTGCACGCAGCGCTGCTCCCTCTGAGAGCAGGAACCAAGGGGTCCCTTGTGGGAGGGCGCAGAGTGTAGGGTACCCCCAGCCTGGCAGCTGTCACACAAGGACTAGGCTCCACTGCAACCCTTGCCGGGGGGTTCAACAGCATCCTTCTGTTTCTGCACGGCTCACAGTGCACTCCTGATGGGGCTGGAGGTGGTTATGAGGTCGGGGGTCTGTCTAGAGGGGCCAGGGTCATGGTGGCCCTGGTGGGACTGGCTGCACATTCGAGAAACAACCTCCTGCTCTTCATTATCTAATTTTTCGGATGGGGCTGACCACAAAGAAGGGCTGGAGGGGTGAAGAGGCTGTCCCAAAGGCTCCCAATAGGATAGGCAGGGACAGGTCTCCAGAAACCTCCCCTCAGTCATTGTATTGCCTTGTATTTTCCCTTTAAAAGACTCCTCTTCCCACACTGTTCCCTGGCTAGGAGGTAGGGCTGGAATAAGAGAAGGATGATGCTGCTCTGTGGAGAGGATCAGCTCCATCGAGGAGAAATAAATGAATATGGGAGTAACAGGGCCACATTCTCACCTGGAGACTGGAGTTCCCCAAACCGCCAGTGTCTATTTGAAAGCATCCTGCCCCCCTTGCAGGCTCCTGTGCCCCTGATCAAGCACTTGATATTGCAGCATCAGGAGGTTAAAGCAGGGTCAACACGGCCCCATGCAGCAGCGTGGTGTCATGGCTGTTTTCCTGCCACATGCTGTAGCCCACTCAGTGCTGTTGTAATGGCCCTACAGGTGTCTCAGCCCCTGCCACCCTTCCGCAGCACCTCTGTCCTTGCTTTGGAAATGCTGGCAGTGCCTGTCTGTCTGTGGTCCTTCTTCTGGAGGTGCAGTAAGAGCAAAGCAAACGAGGAGGTGAGTATGGGACTGATACCCGCAGCCTGCTGTTAATGCTGCATCTGGAGGAAGATGTGAGCCTCTGTTTCCAGGCTTGGAAAGAGCACCCAGCAATGGGAAGAGGCTAGGTGGGCAGAGAGTGTCCTGGGAAAGGGACTGGCAAGTGGAACACAGTGCAAACAGCTCTGTTTCCATCACCCTTCTTGTTTCTTTCCTTCCTCCCTCCCTCCCTCCGCAGACATTATCCCAGCCTTTCTTCATGATCTTTGCCCTGTGCTGGAGCAGTAGTGCATGGGTGGATTTTGACTGCTGACTGCCAGTGGTGCTCAGGTGGTGCTCACAAGGTACAGAAGAGCCAGCGTCCCAAGGTACATCGAGCTATGCTGGGTGTTGGCAGGTGCAGAGGTTGGAAATTTTTGGGGGGTTGTTTTGTTGTTTTAATGACATGATAGGAGGCAGAGGCATGTTTCTGTGATGATGATCAGCATGATTGATCTCTTCTTGCTATAAAATGTGTTGATTATACAGCACAAGGTTATGTAAGTGTACGTACAGTTTGAGACATTGTTTAGCAACTAATATATGCAGCTCTATCACAAGAAGTGGAGCTGGGATGTGTCTAACTCCGGTATCATCTTGGAAATAGAGATCATTGATTAGTAATAGCTTGTTTTGAACGTTGCACTGAAGATGAAAATTTTGTGGGGAACAGTTGGGTAAATGCTTGGCAATATCTACTTGACAAGGGGTCGGTGGTCCTCCTGGTGAAGATGACCAGCTTTTTCCTCAAATGATAGCTACTTGATGAAGGATTGGTCATCCTCCTGATGAAGGTGCCTAAACTTTAGTCATCCCTGAGGTTCTGGCATGCTGAGACTTGGGACAGAGTCCCTGTCTAGGTGTCCTTTGGTGACCAAAACTACTGTTCTCAAATCCAGTGCTAACAGAGAGAGTAAAACCAGCCAGCCTTAGCCACTTCTCATCTGACCAGTGCAGCGTTCCCTTGCCTAGCCTGCTGACCTGGCCTTGTCCTTTACCTCAGCGCTATGGCACCAGCACAGGAGGCCCCTTCCCCACCCTTGGCTGGTCACCTGGGGTAGTACAGCTGGATGAGTGAAACCAGCACAAACCAGGCAGCTGCCAGGGATGCTCAGGTGCCTTTGATTCAAAGCTTGGGCTGGTGTAGGAGCCACCCACTTCTTGCCACAGTAATGGCCCCTGAAGAACTTGCAGATTACATGTGATTCTGTATGAGAGGTGTTCATCCCTGTGAGCTGGGAGGAGTTTCTCACTCCAAACAGATCCAGTGCACTGGGCTTTTGCCAGCCTTTTTGGATCTCTGTGGGAGGGCCAGGTTGGGATTCATCTGACCAGGTGTCAAGAGCTGTGTCTGAGCAAGGTGCTCCGTGTCAGTGCAGGGGGGTGAGCGCTTCCAGACAGCAAGCTGTTTTATCCAAAGTAAATGTTTAAAAGAAACCAGAGAAGCTGTGCCCTAGTTGCACTTGTTTTCTCTCTGTTGACTACAAAAGGAGGTCAGGGCAACTAGACTGAGTAGGTATTTTTGCATCATAGGCATCTCAAACTGGGGAGATGTGCGTGTCCTTCCCCCCTGTGTGCCATACCGCTGTATTGGAGACGGGCTTTGGTGGAGGCTTGCTTTGGGTGGCTAACTTTGGGGCAGCTTCACTAGGTTTGATTCTCTTTCCTCTTACATCAAGCTCATCAGAATATCTCTCTGGAAATTCAGTGGAGCTCCACTGCTGTAAAATCCAGCAAAGCTGAGTCATCACATCTGCACTGCTCAGATCTCTTCCATCTCTGTGTAGGATGAGAGCTGTTGCAATGCAACAACATAACCTCTGAGAGTGTTGTGAGTGTCACTTCCTCCATAAAATAAAACAAAACTGAACTGCAGAGTCCTGAGGGCTATTGCTCAAGGATGTGAGATAAACACTGGCAATCAGAATATGCTGATATGGGCAACGTGAGAAACTATCTGAGCTGGTCCACCAAGCACTGACCTCAAACGAAGGAAGCTGGAGCTCCTTCCCCCTTTCTGCTACTGACTTGCTGGGCTAGTTAAGCAAGCGACTTCATCTCCTTGCCTGTCCTGGGTAATAATCTTTTTGGAGCAGAGACCAGCTCTTACCATGATTTTGTGTAGTGCCTGGCACAACAGTAGCCCAGTCTCAGTGGCAGAGTCTATCTGCTGACATAAATAACATTAACACATTCTAAGGCTTCTCCAGCCATCACCAGGCTGAGAACTGATCTCCTGGAGGCAAAGAAATCCCCGTGGTTTCTCTGGACAGTGCCAGAAAAGACCAAGAGACAAAGGGAGAAGTCCCTGGGAGGGAGACCATGGTGCAGTAATGCCATGCTGCAGCAACGCCATGCTGCCATGACATCGCTCATGTGTCGTGGGTCTGGGTGTCTGTGATGTGGTCTGCTGGGCAGGGGTGTCTCATGCTGAGTTTCAAGTCCTTCAGGAGGTTTGACTAACAGCCCATATCACCTAATTCTGGGCTAGGCTCCTTCAAAATCACTCATTCTCCCAAAGCTGTGTTGTACAAACGCCCGCTACTGTTCTTTCTCCCATTTTGCCCATCCCTTTGCAACATCCTTTGCTCCTTATTGCACACCTGCTCCAGGTTTCTCCCAGCAATGCCAGCCAGTCCATTTTGTCCTCCTCCACTCCACTGCATGGCTCATGCCTGCTGTCTTTTCTCCTCTGCATGGTCATCCCCTCCTATTCCCCTTCTTGGCCATGGCGCTCAGACCCTGGCCACCTTGCAGAGTGTCCAGCACAAGCCTCCCGCTTCTGTTTTCAAGCCTGCTGCCTTCACAGGCAGGCAGGACACTGGGGCATAACATGCTGGATCAGCTTGCAGGGCGGCCTGTTAGGAACGTGACACCAAGGGACATGCATCAGAGAACGTCCCCTGGACCATCTGCTGCTTCTTGGCTGTTCCTTTCCTCCCTGCCCTTCAGCTTTCATCCAGCCAAGATGCGCCACCTCCTCTCCCTGTTCTTGATCTTTACCTCATGTCACCGTCCCTTTATTTCTAATGGTTTGCTTTGGTTTTTTTCCTTTTCTCAGACTCCTGTGCAGGCAATTTGGCCAGAAAAGACAGGCAACACTGGATTATATATATGCTCTTTGCACCACACACTTTTTGACCCTCAGAATGAAAGCAGAAGCATTATCCTGCCTGCCATGCTCCAACTACCCATGAAATGCTTGCTGAGTCTATCCACAGCTGGCCACATGCTGTGCACTCATCAGCATCCACACCTCTGCAGTATAAATAGACATCTATAAATAGATATGTAGACATCTTTCCTTTCTGGAAATTCTTCACTTGATGGAATCTGTCAGGTCTCAAACTGCACCTGGTACTTTGTGGACTCTGTCACAAGTGATCATAAAGATGAACTTCAGCATATCGCTAGGGCTACAGAGTTAAACACACAGCGCTCAAGATATGTATAAGGTTTTTAGAGCAACAGTTGAAAGGTCATCTAGCATCTAGTTGAAAGGTCTAGGTAATATTGCCATCCTAGACCCTCGCACCAGAATAAGGTGTACATCCACCATTACAAATTATCTTCAATTTGTGTTTTGTAATAAGGAAGAGTTTTGTGGTCTGACCAGGAGTGCAGGGACTGTCACCGATCTGGGAAGTTTGCCATCCATGTGGGTCCAGCAGGTGAAGGGTGAGCGGCCAGGTTGGGAAAAAACAAAGGACACAAAGAGGGGAACAGCTCTCCCGGTACCATGTGGCTCTCACAAACTGGTCAGTGGCAGAGCTCTACGTACTTGATGCTCAGTCCAGATCTTCCGGCAGCACAATTGCTGCAACAGGGGAACCACAATGTCTGATTTACCTGGCTTCTCCTGAGTCAGGCAGTTAAAATATCATGGTTTCCACAGTAACATCACTACTGCCACACCGCACCAACGTCACTTTACTGTACCCTATTCAGATGCAGATGCAACTTCCAATAATAGATACATCACGTGGAGAGAGGGTGAAGACCCTAGTCTTGAGTTAAAGTGAAACCTGAGTTGTTGTGGTCAGAAGGACCCTTTTGTCCCAGCTTACCTGACCTCCTGCATGACACAAGCCCTAGAGGTCCGGCCAAGGAGCCCAGCGATTGAAGCGCTCCATGGGAAAAAGCAAATTCTCACTGGCTGCCTTCATGTGATGTAAAATTGATTTGCTTTCCAAGAGGCTGGAAAACTCAGGATTCTAAAATGGCCAAGAAAAGTTGATCCCAAAGGCCCTCAAAGTTTTCCCCAATGAACATGACCAGTTGGTATGAAGGCAAAGCGCAGAAGCACATGTATTCATACCCAGGACCACACAAAACAATCATGTGTGGTCATGCGGAATCAGACAAGGCAGATCCACACCTGTATTTCACGTGACTTGGCAGGCATATTGCTGCGGTGCCTCCCCATGCCATGCTATTTGACTGTTTTCCAAAACCTCAGTGGAGAAACCAGGACTTCTGCTCTTTTGTCTCTTGCACTGGAGAAAAGGGTAACATTAGGTCAGAGAACCAGCTCAGAAGGAGAAGCCCATCATTTGAGTCCTTTCTCTATGAGAAAAAACAGAAGACCTATTTGTTTGTGGTTCGAGCTGCATGCCCCAAACCCAGAGACACACAATTTACTGTCATGACCCCGTCACCTTTCCTGCTCCTCAGAGGATAAAATGGTTTCCTGTTTATTCCAATGGGCAGCTGTTGTATCCCCAGGAGAGAGCAGCACTCATGGTTAATATGGCTGATGTCCAGATAGGTTTCGCAGAAGTTGCTTGTTTGTTCACTGGGCCATCCAGCAGCTGCTGAACGTCCTGCCTTTGAGAATAGGAGACTCCCAGGCAGTTCTCAAATGCTTGAGCATGGGAGAAGACTTGCTCCCCCTACACTGGGATTGGCAGGCAGGAAAGAGGTACTGAGGACTTCTTCAGCTTCTGCCATGTGCTGGAGTGTGTTGGGAGCTGTAGGGCCTCCTTCACCTTCTCCACCTGGTTGATCTGTGCCCCAGGGATGTTCTGCATTATCCATGGGAGAGCAGAGGCAGTGCGCTGTCTTGGGGTCTCATAACCTTGGCAAATGCTGCTAGACATGAGGCGGGGTTGCCAAAGCTGTGAGGCATCCAGGACCAGGGAGAGAAAATCCCTGTAGTCAGGGCCTAGGCGAGAGAAGTCTGGAGATGTGGGCAATCCCTGGAAATCACTAGCGAAATATTATCACCATGGGAGCCACTCCTCGAGCTGCTTTTGTGGTCACTCGGACAAAGAGTGTCTCAGGATGTGGAGGATGCAGCCCCTGGGGTGTTCCCAGCCAGACATGCAATCACCATCGGCCATTTTTGGTCTCCTCCATCAACATGGAAGAGGCAGTTAAATTACAACACCCTTGGGAAAGAAGCATCAAAGACAACTAAATGCAGGAGAAAGACAAAGCTTGCTGCCTCCTGTGTCTGTGTGCTTCTCTTTTCAAATCAAAATCACTTTTCATGTTTGCTTTCCTTCTTTGCTTCTGCCTGGCAGGACTGTGTTGGCTGTTCATGTTTTTAAATGCCACAGTGACCCAGATATGGAACAGGCAGGTGGTGATCCAGGCAGTGGGCTTCTATCTAACTCTGCTTATGCAGCCAGCTATGAATTGCTGAAACGGAAAGAAATCAAAGCCTAATCTCCAGTGACCCATACACGGGCATCGTAGCACTGTCAGTCTGGAACTGGGGCACTGAGACACAGGCTGCGAAGTAGAGACATGGTGAGCTAGCCTAAGGAATCCATCGTGCCCTCTGGTGAAGCAAGCACTGGTGCCAACCCTGCATCTACTCACTGGCTTTGCTTTTCAGCAGCACCTACCGTGCGCATCTCCGGGCTGGGGAAGATGCTGGCTCACAGGCAGTGCAATGGCTGAGGGCTTTGGAGAACCCCTGTTGAAGTGGTAATTTGTTTCAAAGCAGGTAAACTGCCCGCTTATAGTGTAAGAAAGGTTCTGTCCTGGGTGCCACGGTGAGCAGCAAGAGGTAGGTGAGATCTGTACAGCCCAAATTGCTCTGAATGAGCTAGCTTCTCTGATTATTCTGGTCTCTTTTGTGGGCTCCCTTTATGTGAAGGTGACAACAGAGCAAAGGGTTGCTGGTGCAATCGAAGGCTGCCTGGACAGGGCATGTGAGACAATCGATGGGTGCTGGTAGAGGCAAGGGAGGTACAAGGCTAACAGTGGGGCTGCTGAGAGGCAGGAGGGGAGATCTTGTGTAAAGCATGCCTGTGCCTCCTCAGTCTTAAACTGGTTCCTAGTTCAAGCAGTGACTTGGCACCTTGCAATCAATAACAACATCTATCCTTTCAAACCCTTTGGTGGTAGAGAAGACTGTTCATCCTCCTGCAGAGGAAGGAGTTGGGACACAGGAAAATGGTATGTATTAGCCCAAGGTGCACAACAAAGAAGGACGAAAAAATCCAGCTTCTTCAGTCCTAGGCTCTGCTCACAGGGATTTCCTTCATCCTACAGATGCCACATCCATGGTATTTTTTAATCCTGCTGAACTCTCCCCTGCTCTTTAGGAAGCAGAGAAACATGTGCCATGACTTTTCACCTCCGTAATGTCCCCTTCCTTCTGTTGTTAGCTCTTTTTTGTTTTCCCACTTTCCTTCCATCTCAAGCCTTCCTCTCCTCGTGGGCTAAATCACAGCCCTCTGTGTGGAACACCTTTGCTCCACAAAAGGCCAGCGACACCATGAATAAATCCCCTCTGAAGTGTTTTGCCTGGCTGACCTACATTTGCTGCTGCTTTGATTATGTGTCCTCAGCAACTTTAATGAAACAAAAGCTAATTTTCCTGCTCATGCCATTCATACTGATTTGTGGCAGGACAGTCTTCCCAGTACTGAATTGCCAGGTTTTGCTCTCAGTCCCAGCATTAGCAGCAGTGGTGTGCTGTCCTGACCTCCATGCTGTTGTCCTCTCGCTGTCCCTTGCCTGTTCTCATCCTGCTTTGTGCTTCTCAGCCTGTGTCCCTTCCTGTGGTGCGTGCATGGCCTCATCCTGTGCATTTCCTCAGAGCCACCAGCTTCTGCTCAGCGATCACCCAGCCACCCCTCTGGGGCTCCCTCCACAACTCATTTGCTCTTTCTGCTGGATGCAGCATGCTGCTGCCTCCTGAAGCTGCTCGCTGTGTGCGTGCGTTGGCTAGAACCTGTAGGAAGCCAAGCGATGGTGATGATGCACCCCTCCGTGCTTCCAGTCACAAGGAAGGTGGGAATGACCCCAGTTAAAGAGTTGCTCAGAGCTGTGATGGTTGTTAGTGGTGATCACATCTATTGCAACAGGAGTTCAGGGAGAGTGTGGATCCGGGCCTTGCTGTCTGGAAAGAAGGGAGTCCCTGCTTCCGTGCATTTCGGCCAAATACGTTGACAAATAGCAGAGGTGAAGACTGTATTATGTTAGAGAGAAAAATGATTGCTGTGCTTCTCTGCAAAAGGTAAACGGGTTTCTGTTTAAGCGTAATTTAAATATCAGAGGAATGATGATCTTACGAATGAAACACAACACCTCCAGGGGCTTATTCCTGTATCAGCCACTAATTCACAGTGTGACCTTCAGTAATTCATTCAAACTCTCTCTGCCTCGGTCACTTCTTGTGGCAAACAAGCCCAGTGACAGATTCCTTTCTTGTAGAGGTCTTGTGAGGACTATGCATCTCCACGAGATCTTACGGGATACATCAAAGGCAAAGCATTTTTTTCACCGAGACTGCATTTAATATCCTCAGCGCTGTAACACGCCACATTAGCTCACCAGTGCTAAGCCTGGAGCCTCCCACAGAGCCCGTCCCACTTGCCTCATGCAAAGGCGTGTGTTGCCCCTCCACAGCCACTTCTCAGCACAGTTCCTTCCTCTGCCCCTGCTTTCCTGGGTATCTTTTTAGCCTCCCTAACACCTCCTCCCTTGCCATAGCATGCCGGTCTTCAAAGAAGAGCCCTTGCCTCAGCACAGATGAGCACTGCCAACCATTTCCCTTTAAAAGGAGATGTTGCCTCAGCAACCAAAGTTTTGAAGTTGGGCAAAGTTCTGAAAAAAATCCCCCAATTGTGATAGGAAATGACACTTGGGAACAAATGTACCATGTTGCCATGGCAGCCTGAATACTTGCACGGAACTTGGTGTTTTGAAAATATAAAAAGACCGTGCTTCAAGCCAGTCCAACTAACTTAATGCCTTTGTCAGGTAGCTGCACACCAAGTGTCTGGTGTTTACATTTCATACCTGGCATGTGAGTGACTCCACTTCTGAAATGGAAGTAGCTTCTGCTCTCAATCTGACAGAGGACTTTGCGAGACTGCAGGTTTTTCTGGGTTGCCTGGGCTGTTATTGATCTGTTTGGGTTATTTCTGTCATTTGAAGTCCATCAGTTCTTGGTTGTCTTGGTTTCCACATCTGCGTTTTATCTGTAATTTCATTTAGTGCATTTTATGCCAGTGTCTGGGCTAAAAACAGCAGGTGATTTGTTCAGATATATGGATCCTCTTCCTAGTCCCACAATAATCCATCCCTTTCCTTTGAGCCATCAGGTGTGTGGGTGGCTTTCAGGGGCTACAGTCTGCTTCATTCAGCTCTTTGAACTGAACCAAATATGATTTTTCTCCATCAGGTAGATGCCTTCTAATCGCAGTGAGGAAGAGGGTAATCGGCCTGAGGGTATTCCTGTGACTCTCTTTGCAAGCCTAAAGGTGAACAGAACTCCTGTGAGAGTCTGTAAGACCATCCACATCTGGAGTTCATCACCATTTCCCCTAGAAAGGCCTGATTCTCATTTGGCATCTACTGACTAGGGCTCCCTGTGGCCTGGGAAGCTGGGAAGGGAAGGAGAGAGGGAAAGTAGATTTCAGTGATCTGTTGCTGTTATCCTTCACTATTTCAGGCAGCCAGCCCTCTGGTAAAAGCAACGTGGGTAGGAAAAGAGCTGTGAAATGCAGAAGGGGAACAGCCGCTGGTCCAGGTATGTGAAGGTTAAATCCCAAACAGCTCACAAGAGGAGAGGGATTCTGAGTATTTAACTGAGAAATAATGTGGGGCCCTGACACCACGTTTCATTCCTTGCTGGTGAGCTCTCTCAGCTGGGCAGAGCCAACCCTCTTCTGTTGGCAGGAAAACACTTCAGCTGAGGACCCACCGTGCTGTGGGTGCAGCACGGCTGGTGATGGGACCCCATGTGCCAGTCTGGGCTGGGTGCATGGGCAGAGCACCGTGCCGTGAGGACTTCCCACCCTGGGCTGGGCCACAGCTCAGAGATCACATTCCACCATCATCTGTGAAGACCTTTTGTTTTTCCTCATCCACCATAGTGTATGTTTCTATTGCCCAATCCATCCTTGCATCATATCATCTGTGGTTCAGCTTCATCTTTATTGGCCTCCCCCCGTTGCCCTGGGTGGTCCAGCGTTGGCTGCTGTTACTCGTAGGCTGTGTGGGAGTGACCTAATTTGGAGAGACTGTGGAAAGAGCATCGGGAAGCCCGCAGGGGAGTGGGGATTTCTGTGCTCCTTGGCAGGAGCTCAAGCCATGTACCCAACCCCTGCTGCTCTTCAGCTGTCTTCCCTGGGTCACCTACTCCCCTGGTCTGCATGTACATCTCACCCCAAACTTCTCCAGTCAGAGTAATAAGGAGACAGTTTATCTCAAGCACTTTGAAAAGGGCGTCACTATTCTTAACGTAATTACTTGGCATTGCAAAGGTTTCTAGTGTCTCATTTCCCCTTGACAGTTTTATGATGGAAATGTTTTTTTACTCTGGGCTCTCTCCTTTGTGTTTTTGTGTGGCGCTTACAATAGGGGCTACTCAATGCTTGTTCTCAAGCAGCTCAAATGAGAGATTGGCTCCAGACAAAACGCGCAGCTGGCTCCAAGGAGGCAAGCAGAGAAATGCAGCATGTTTCATAAGGATGCACTCTGCTTAGCCCCAGCTCCGTAGCCTCCAGTCCCCACACCTGTCTTGCCTTTCCTTGGCCTCAGCAGCTGCAGCAGGCTTGAGGGAGAGGACGGGTCCTGGGGCCAGGTTCCTCTTTGCAGCAGTGCCCTCCCCGCGCTGTTTGGGACTGCAGGGCTGTCAGCTTCGGTCCCTCTGCCATTGCCTAACTTCTGCTTCTTATCTACTGTTTGTACAGAGCCGTGCCAATGGATGGAAAGGTGTGGTATTTACCGGACAGATGAAGATGGGATCTGGAGAACAGTGTGAGAAGAATGGAAAGGACATGAGGTCACTTTGAATATTTACTAGAAATGGAGCCCTTGATCTGAGCTTGTCTGATGTCTATTGCCGTTTTCCTGGAGACTAATTACACAATTGAAAAAAATGTATAAAATCTATAATCATCAGTACGTTTGAGATTGTTCCAGTTTACCAGAAGAGCACTCGCTTGTGCTCAAGCCTACAGCAACTGCATTCAGGAGGTTTATTTTGTGCCATGAGGGCTAAATATGTTTCTGAGACCCATACTTTACAAACTTAGAAGGGCAGAAACCTGTTCTCTTTCCATAGAAGAGAAAAGGAAAAGCCTATTTCTGGCAAGCATCGTTTACTGGAATTAAAAGTATCACCCTGCCCATCATCCTTCCCACTGCATCTTGTTATTTTCCATGGAACAGGTCTGTCTTTTGACTGAGTACGTGGTATAAGGGTGTCACAGTCACCATATGAGGGACAGGACATTGAAAGCAGATGGTGTGTACTGCAGCCTGAATCTGTCACCCTGCCCCAGTGGTGGAGGCTTTCAGGGAGTGGGATCTGTGTAGGGTGTTCAGATAAGGAGTGAAGGTCAGTTTCATGTTATGTTAGTATCTTCCCTGGGGTGCAGTTTGTATTAGTAGGGATGAGTAAAGCTGGATTGATGGGAATGAAGCAGAAATGGTTTCCTAGAGAAGTCCCAGTGGATCCATGGTGGTGGCTTTGCTAATACTTTCTTGCTCAGAGTTGACTCACTGTCTGGAGGGGACCTGATCAACAGCTGCAGAACAGAGCCTGGTGACATGGATTTTTCCAGAATGGTGAAGATGGCCACGAGCTGTTACCTCTGACAGTTCCTCACAGAACCTCTAAGGTTTCTGCAGGAAGGAACTGTTGCATGACTAAGCGGTTGCCTGCAATTCTGGTGCATTGCTTGGGTCTTGCTGCTTTTGATATGTGCAAGAGTTTGTGTCTGTGTGTGTGTGCATGAATGCACTCATCTGTAAGTTGTAAATCACCATGCCCCTCAGCTGAAGAAAGCTGTAGCTCTTTGTTCCCGAAGACCCCTGAGAACTGTCAGATGAAAACACTACCAGCATAAATAAGCAGGGAGATCTGCAATTTCCCACATCCCAAAATAGGAATGTGGCTGCAATTTCTCACCATACTTCTATTTTTTTTTTTTTTTAAAGGGGCTCATGGCTGAATGAATCCTTGCTTTCTGGTCTCAGCAGCTGGCACAAACCTCTCTTTATAGTGTGTGTACAGGTGTGCAGAACCAGTCCCAGTCCCAGGGCTGGATCAGTCCATGGGTTCCTGCCACCCCTGCACTGCTGAACTGAAACTGCAGGAATTAATTATAAAGTCAGGGAAGGAGAGAGGGAAGAGGGAACTGAAGGTCACACTGGATTTTGGCACCTATGGGACAAAGCAGGGTGGGGGTAGTATTGCTGACAGTGCTAGAAAGAAGAAGGAAGGGCACATGAGGGCAAATAGATTAGGTGTTTGGTGCCAGTAGTTGCCACAGATTATACAGAAGGAAATATGAGAAAGGTCATGGAGAACCTACATCGAGGAGGAAGATAAGGGAAGGGACATTGCAGAGATGCCAGAAGAAAAGACGGTAGCTAAGGGGACAAGAATGGGGTTGTTGTGGGGGAGAGCAGAGGGGACCCCAGTAAAACTGGATAAAGGGTGTCAGAAAGGAGGCCCTTAGGGAGGAACTGAGGATCTTATAGCTGGTGCAAGTTCTCGATGGCTGAGGCCGATCCAGCAGATCAAGACAGGGGTTGTTAGCATGTGCCACAGGGGTACTTACACCTATGCTGGTGTAGAGTTGTCCCACCAGTGACAGCAAGACACAGGGCCAGTGCAGGCAGCCAGCTTTGGAGCTCTGTGTCACAGACTGCCTTTGTGCAGCAGGAGGTAGCTGATGGAGCTTGGTACCCTGGCTGAGGAACAAAACCCAGGACACAGGAGCAGTGACAGAGCAGCAGTGAGCAGGGATGGGTTGGGGCCAAACTCAGCTTGCAACCACTACAAAACATGTTGCTGCACACTCACATTAAACAGATGTCAGCTGTTGGCCAGCCACCTTTGGCCAAGTTGGAAAAAGTGCCAGCATGCACCAAGATAAGCACACCCTGCCATTGAACAACATGCTTTCTCCCTGGCCTCCTCTACATCAGAGGGACCTCTAGTCCTTAAATACAAGGACATTGGTTACCAGAAGACATGGACTCCTCCTGGATGTTTGCTCTCCACCTAAAAGCTATCTGTCCTACAGCAAGGTGTGCTGTGATATTGCTGAGTTAGTAGGACTAGATACAGCCCAGCAATTTGCAACCAGGGCAGAATGCTTCCTGGGCCCCAGGAGAGCCCAGAGCTGCACTCCTGCTTCTTGTGTGCATCCCTGAGGGTCTCTAGTTTGGCCCTGCACTGATCTGGGCTTCACGTGTGACCATTTGGTAATGGCCAACATGAGATGCAGTGGTAAAATGGGTTTTCCAGCAACCGTTTCCTCAACAGAGCTCTCATGTCTGAAGACAGGAGGGCCAGCATGTCCTCTTGGGACTGGTTTGCACCCAGCCCTGAGCCCAAAAGCACTATTGCTGTGCAGAGGCAGCGGCAGCATAGCTCCCATGTCCAGGGGAATGTGCAGAATGCAGCAGAAAGAGACACAAGCATGCTGATGAAGTTGACACCAGGAATACCTGAAATCAGAAGGGAGGAGGGAAGCATCATCTCTAAGTACTGAGGCCATTAGGATGGACGTGGAGTACCGCAGAGTGGAACAAGCAATGACAGGTATACTAAAATAAATGACTCGGAAAAAGGTTGATGATACTTGGTTTGCCAGAGCCAACTTGTGGTGAGCGTGCGGGCTGTGACACGCAGAGCTGACCACTTCCAGATGACTCATTTTGAGGGAACCATTGCCCTGAGAGCATTCAGGCAGTGACATCTAACCCTGATGAGGGTGGATTTCAGCAGAAATGTCATAGAGGGGGGCATAGGCAAGGGTCTTTGCATTGTTGGTAGGCAAACCAGGTCAGCAAATGAAAAATTTTAGTGAAATAGAAAAATAAGGGGTTTTTTTTCAAACTTTCATGTTCTTAATGTTTGCTTTATCATAAAGAAAAGAAAAACATTGGAATTTGAGAAGGAAAAAAAAATCTTTTTAAATTTTCAATACTACATTTTCCACCAAAGCCAGGAATGAAAATTGGTATGGCATTCATCTTGGAAGGAAGAAAACAGGTAATCTCTAAACACATTAAAGGAAAAGGCTGGTAGCTTTCCGCAAGTGTTTTGCCATGCCACATCCCAGGTCTCTCTCATTTTACACAGAGGTTTATTCCATGAGTACCAACTTAGGGCACCCTTTGGTAACAACATCCCTTCAGCATGGTCTTCCTGGGACAGCTCAGATAACAGAACAAAACAATTCTTCCTCTAAAAACAGCTCCCAGACAGTCTCTGAGCACTCTCAGTCTGGTTACATACGTAAGTGGCTTTTGAATACAAGATGTGATTTGGTCCTTACAAACTCCCACCCTTAAAGAAATTTACATCGCTGCTTCACAGGGAATGTTTACTCCTGCTTTCCTGAGTTCCAGCCGTCAAACAAATGGGTTTTGCTTAATGAAAAGCACTCTGCAGGAGTGCTCCCTCAGCTAGGGGATGGGGGGTCAGGAAAGGAAATAAATGGGGAAGAAAGAGATGTATTTCTTCTCTTTGAACTGCAGATTTGTGGCAGGATCCCTCATTCTGCAAATTTGTTATACATGGGGTTGTTTGACTTCAGAGTTAAAAATCCATAAAGCAAACTAATTCATTTTAAGCTTCCCACATGGATCTTAAAAAGAACAAGATATTTTTTTGTACTGCAGCACAATTGGGAGTCTTTCATTATTTCATTTTCTCTTTTTCCCCCACTACCCTAGCAGGGTGGGATGTGTTTCTAAAGGATACTGTGCCTCTTTCTTGCCAGAGCAGGACTCCCTGTTTCAAGACAGAGAACAAGTCCAGTTGAGAGGGGTCAGAACCTTCAGGGAAAAGGGTAGTGTTACAGCACTGCAGAAAACCCAGATTTAGCAGAGGGATGATTCCCATCACAACTGACCCCGTAAATGAATGTTCTCAAAAGATTTAAAAAGATGTTGGTAGTGAGTATTAAATGGAGTCAAGCTGTTTAAAAGACATTTGGAAGATTAATGCTGGTGTCGTAGCAACCTCCAGACAGCAGTTCTCAGCTCTCCTTGCTGACGCGTTGTGTTTGCTCTGGCTCTGGAAATAGCGCTGCTCCTAGTCTTAGCATGGCCGTGTTCACAGAGGAGTGCTTTCTGGGATCCAGGGTCCTGATGGCATTTACAGCTACATATGCTGTTAAAGAGCAGTTGCAGTCACAGCGGTGAGCTGTGAGATGAAAAGGACACCTGGTAGCAGACCCTTACTTCTTCCTCTGTGCATCCAATATGGTGACAGAAACGAGAGTCGTGATTTCCAAAGCAGGTTCATGTGATTCGTGTCAGTGGGGCTAAGGTGAATGTCAGGTAAAAACAGCTATGGTGGTGCAAACCCAAGATTCAGCTTTCCTTTGCCTCTTCCAGCAGACAGTTTTGCATGCATAAGGAAGAGTACAGCACGCAGGGTAAATCTGGAGCGGTCTTGCCTCAGGAGAACCCTTCCAAAAATCAGTGGTTACAGGGATTCCTGAGCTGGGAGATGCTTCTGGGTGACTATGCTTAATAATCACTGGAGAACCTGGTTATAGCTACCACAACACCTCAGCAA
Organism: Falco punctatus; assembly: GCF_963210335.1. Taxonomy (NCBI): domain Eukaryota; kingdom Metazoa; phylum Chordata; class Aves; order Falconiformes; family Falconidae; genus Falco; species Falco punctatus. Next base: position 33,856,606 of record NC_137585.1, read on the forward strand.
GAAGTTCCACTGTGCAATAATGAGCATTTCTTGCCAAGATTCAGAGGGTTCTTACTACTGTCATTGTAACTACATTTTCATACTTGACAGTTTTCAAAACATTGTAAAACTACAGGAGAGTGAACTGGATGCAGTTCTGCATGTGTCAGGTTGTGAGCTGAATTTAGTGTTTCAGCTTAGACTATTGCTAGAGAAAGAAATACTCTCAGCAGCGTGGTGATGAGCAAAAAACCCTCTCAACCATAAAGCAAACAGAGAAAACAAATAACTCTGTTATTATTATTTATAAGATGAGAATATTTCCTATTCCTAAGAAATAACACACAAAGTTATTTTCACAGAACATTTTTGCAGAGCATCTCTGTGCTGAATTCTATGACCAAAAAAGGGGGGGTTGGTGTTTCTCAGCTGCTTTTCCCAAATCCAGGTATCACGTAGCATTTTCCAGACATTTTAAACACTTATTTGGCCCGTGAACACACTCGATGTCACAGTGTTGTGACACTATTGTGACAGCCAAACAATGTTCCTATAACCTTGTCTGGTACCAAGTTTACCCCTTCACACAAGCAAAGGCTACTGTGGAGCTTTCACCTTACGAAAATATTCCTAGGGTGATGAAAGAGGGCAAAATTTAAACAGTGGTTGAGAAAAGAGGGTTATGCAAGAGTGAAATGTTTCACATAACCAACAAAATTAAAAAAGAAAACCAAACATTAGAAATTAACAAAACAACAGAGAGAAAATCAGAAATATTTCGGAGTGCAGCAGTGCATCTTCTTGGAGATGCCCTTTATACAGCCTAGTGCCACTGGGTTTGCTCTCTACTCACCGTTTAAGGAGCTCATTGCATTGTCGGTGCATCACTGCAACATTGACTCTACTATGCAATGAGTAACTGTGTGTGCTTTCAGTGAAAATCTCCACACCCCTAGCTTGGTTTCTATAGCCATGTTCTTGTAACCACTCGAGATGGTGCCTAATATTGTTCCATTTATTCATTAATAACATGTGTTGTGGCCAGGCTTTCACAAAGTTTTTAACAAACTTCTCCACCACGACTTACATTAAAATGAAAAATTATCGATGACCCCTTTTGCAAGCCATTAACAATGACAAGCAATTTGGCTGATGAATCACAAGTTTGCTGTAGATGTAGGCTATGTTTGTGTCCATCTCAGTGGAGTCTGTCCCCTTCTTCTCCATGGTAACTGCTCTGCCTCTGACATCACTAGCCAAAATAGAGCATGGAGGTTATAAAATCCTGAGAGTGTGTGGGATGGGGAATGGTAGAGAGAGAATGAAAATACAATTCAATAAAGGAAACTTCCTTAACACTTAAATCACTGGATACAGTCCAGTGCATCAATCAGGCAAAGGACATCTGAAATCTGAGAAACAGGGATATCAGCATTTTGGAGCTGGAAATTTGGTTAAGATTATTGAGACAAGTTGGAAAGCAAAACCATCAGTGACTCCTTTTTGGACTGAGTCCTGGTGCACTCAATCCATATGATTTTCTTTCTTGGCATCAGAGATCCTCTTCATCACAATGAGGGTAAAGAGCCCCATGTTGCTAGTCAGGAAAGCTCTTTGGCAACTAGGGAATACAACAAAACAACAGCAGAGATCTCAGAGTCTAAGTGTACTAAAGCAGATGCCAGTACTACTCAGTCTTCATCATAATCTTTATCTGTGATCCGGGATGCTGCTTCTCTAAAGCTCAGACCCCGGAAACCATGAGCTAGATGACCATCTTACCTTCAATTAAAAAAAAGGGGGGGGAGGGAGGAAGGAAAAAAAAAAAAAGAAATAAAAAAGCAGACTTTTGTGTTAGGAAAGACAAATCTGACAAAAAAGACCAACATACCTTGGAAGTTCAAAATCAGAAGGGAAAGACAATGAATCTAAAGTTTTTAATCCATGAACATTTTACAGTTAAAAGTACAATTGGGAATTTTCTAGACCCCAGTTTAATGCTCTGGAGCCATCAGTGCTGAGTTTGGATTCCATTGGAGGACAAGAGAGCTTAGGAGTTGTAATGCAGGGTGGTGGGAAACACCAGGTACAGGGAAAGATGACAAGGCCAGGAGGATGTTTAGGCTCTGTTCGTTTGAGCAAGGCTGTCAGTCTTGGGAGGGTTAAGTGTTTCCAGGGGAATGGAAACTCAGCTCCAGCTTTGTCACAACTCTGACGTGACAACACGTATAAAGTAAACAGAAGTGGAGCGTTAAGATAATGCACATACACCAGGTCTGTGCAATGTCGGGGTCATTTCGGTTCACTTCACAAAGCTATTATCCCTTTTTGACTTGCATGGTTAGACAATTTTAAACGTCCTGTGGACTGTTTCATTTAGGAGAAAAAGGCTCATAACGGAGCTCTGTATTTCCTTACTGCAGCCCTGTTTTATTTACAAAGAGGGTACTTGAAACCCTCTTTCCTTGGACAAACCAGGAATGAAACAGCAGGGAACAGTTTCTTTGTTCATGATTCTGAGCCAGCATTTAGTCTCAAGATCTTCTTCTCTAAGTTCTTGCATTCATGTGTTTATGTAGGGGGTTGTTTATTTTCACTTTAATAAAATGTCTTCTAGGAAATATAGAAAGCAAGTTGTCCAATGAACAGCACAAAGACCGCAATGCGAGTTCCTATAAATTTGTACGTGCTGTCCCTGTCTCTATTTCCACTCAGAGCCCAAAAAACACGGACACTGATCATCTGGCTGATATCCATTTGCAGTCAACCTTGATAGCACACCAAACTGGAAAAATAACTGTTAAATGTACACTGTGGCCTTTCCCTTAGCAAGTTCCTAGCTTGGTTATCTTCACTTGGTCATTAATTTTCATGCAACTTGTAAGAATTTATCTTTGTGACTTTTACTGTACAAACTAGGGAGACTGATGGCCAGACAGCATTGTCTCATGTCTTATTTCCTTAGGACAGCCATATTAAAAAAAAAATTAATAATCCACCTTTCTTTTTTTTTATTTCAATGAACTAAAGAAAGAAATAAAAAAAGAGGGAGGAAAACAGGGAGGGAGGGAGAGAGGGAGAAATATGGGGAACAAAGGAAAAATGCATTTTAAGCCAACATGAGAGGAGAAAGAAAGAAAGGAACAAGCAATTGAGGAGAAATAGAGGCGAAGAATCAAAAATCTACACATATAATTTAGGTAAAGGAATTTTACTCTGCTTAGTCTATAAAATGAATTAAAGCTGCCTTGCAAATACTGGTGCAATTAAATCGCATTTCTCTATTGAAGTAGAACATGAAAGAATAATAAAATTTAGTTACACCATCTGCAGAAACAGCTGTCAAATGTCTGCTGTCTCTTTATTTTGGTGAATCTGAGTGAGTTTGAGCCATTGCATGTATACACAGCATATATATAACTATATTAAGAGGACAGGTGACATGACGTGGTCCTTTCTCAAGCTGGTTTTAGATAGGTGCTTAAACATACATGATCCAAAATGCTGCTGGCCGAAAGAACGGGTATTACACTGTGGCCAAAGACCCAGTGTGGAGGTTTGGACTGGTGTTCAGCAGTACCAGGGGCAGTGGTGCGGAACTGTTGAAGAGAGGCAGCAGGTCCCCTCTCCAGTCCGTGGCTCAGTCTCAGCTCCGTGGGCTGCAGGGCCAAGGGACCTCCAACCATCTTCTTTGCCTCTCTTGCCTCTTTGAGACCAAGGTCTCCAAGGTCCTGCAGAGTACCTGTTGCCACATGGCTTTAAACTCAAGAGAGAGGGGTATGGTGTGGTCCACCACTCTCTAAGCCTCCTGCTAGGGCTCCACGCACCAAGGAGCTTCCCTTCCTGCCTCTGCCCCTCACCATCGCCTCTGCTCTCTCTGACGTGGTGGCTGGCCCTGGTGAGCAGAGAGACCATGCCACCCTCTGATGGAAACGCTCTGCCTCCAGCCCTCATGGTCATGCATCTGTAAGGCGAAGGCTGCACCAGCTTCAGCAAGGATGCCACAGCGGCAGAGGTGTTGTCCGAGGTCACTGGTGTTTAACCACACAGGATGACACCCTCACGTGCTCTCAAACCCAGGTGAAAAACTGGTGCAGAGCAGGAAGGGGGATGCAAGAAGTCATTATGGGTGATTCAGATGTCAGCAAGGCAAGCCCAGAGGCACAAACATTAGCTCAGGGATGATGAAGAAATGTTGCCATTGCTTTCCAGGTCACTGGGTTTCATGGCTGAGCACATGCAAATCCCAAGCATCAGTCTTCCACCTCACCTTCTCCCCATCTTGCACTTTCACCACGCCATGATGCGTGGCCCGAGCTGTGCAATTCATCACCATGCCGCAACTGCTCTGCAGGGTCACAGAAAGTCACACCTGGCAAAGAGTAGCAGGGTATATAGATATTTTTAAATCGGTGAGGAGACAAGGCACAGTTGACAAGAATCAGCGCAAGAACCTAACCCCAGCTAACACTGCAGCTGGGATCCAGCTAAAGGAGCAGAGAGGGTTAAGGGTACGACTCCAGGAGTGAGCAGGCAGGTTGGCTACTCTTTCAAGGCAGAGATGGAGCTCTTTTTTCTAGACTAATCAGATAAATTGCTGCGCCTGCCAAAGGTGGACAGAAAATATTTTGCTCTTTGGGCTCAGCTGTTCTGTTCCTCTTCTGTGTGGGCTTGAAATAAAGCTTTTTTGCAGACATCTGGTTTCATGATGACATGACTGGTGTATTCATTGGTACAGAATTGCTTGGAGGCCTGAACAGCTTCATTAGATCTCCACATCCCATGGGAGCCTCAGGAGAAGGAGCTTCCCACTGCTACCTAACGTGGCAGTCCCTCCTTTGTCCTGGGTTAAACTGCAGATATATCAAGTGACGTGTGGGTTTGCTCCAGCCATGTGACCATGAACAAACGCTGACTGTGTGATTCAGATCATGCAAATGCTGTGTGATCTGAGCAAGGATGCATGGGCTGGCACGTAGGTTGGAAGAAAGCAGAAGATCCTGCAAGCTGGTGTCCTTCTCAGAGGCAGGTGCTGATTAAAACGCAATGGTTTCTCCAGCAGTGGCCTCTCTGTTTGATACTGCTTGTGCCCTCAAGTCTGCAGTTTGCTTCAGGAGACATACAGTGACCCAGGATTCACAGCATTTGCGTTTGATTTCAGCAATGTGTGCCAGGCATGTGCTGGTGAGAAAGATGGGGTGAGTCTTGACTAAGTCCTGCAAGAACAGCAGATTTAGATATAAAAAGGAAATTACAACGAAGGCGGTGAAATCATTTTAACTGTGAAGTTTATGGATTCCCTGGTGATTTTTGGCAGCTGTACTCAACAGTCCCCTGTAGCAAAAGACACGCTTCTGAGTGTGGGGTGGAAATGCCGGTGCTGCCTGGTTGGGATGAGCACTGTTCTGCTGCAGAGGGCCAGGCGCTACAGCTTGGTTATGGAGAAGATGCTTTGGGAGGCAGAGTATGAGATATGACAGCGTGGCTCGCTGCCATTGGACCAAAGTTGTAGCTATTACTGCAGATAATTACAGGTGTTACAAGTTTATCAGCATGCTTTTTCCAGAACTGTGTATCTTAGCACATTTCAAAAGAAGCAAGCAACCCATAATAAGCATGCTAATTAGCAAGCAGGGCTGATGAGAGAGACTAAAGAGATACTGGAGGAAAAAATGCCACAAATCGTTCACAGGATCAGGCATTGCAGCTCCCAGCCAGACTCAGGTCCTGCAGTCAGTCGCCTGGCTTTGTGGGGTGACATTTCTAGCCTTTGAAGTCACCTTTTCTTTTGACACCTTTGTGTGCTGAAGATGAGCCCACGCTGCAATCCCTGACGTGCAGAAATGGATGCAGATGGGCTTGTACGAATCATTCCTGCGGCAGAGCAGAGCGAAGCGCATCCTGCAAACCCTGCGGCTCTGCGCGCTGCCAGCCGGACCTGGGCAGGCTCCTCGTGAGCAAGGATGTCCTTGGGCAAGCCAGGTCAGGCACGTGCTCTGCCCAGCAGGTCCCGGTTGCAAACCTGACTCCTGGGAATGCCAGGAGGCTGCCAGGACTGCTTCTGGCTGAAGGAAATGGCACCTCGCTTCAGAAACTGATCACAAAGTCTTCTTTTTCACATTCCCATAAACCACACAAAATTTGTCCTTTTTTCTCCTTCTTCTTTTTCTGGGCTCTCTCCCAAGTGCTTTCTCAGAATTTCCATGAAAACTAACTCATGTATAATGGAAATAGATTTTAAAAAAATATATCATTTTTCTTGCTAGCGTCAGCTTTTTTTTTTAGGTAAGAATGTCATGATGGGTGAATGGAGAAGTTCATTTCCATTTTAATTTTAAACTGCAATGCGGTGGGTCACCCATTTCGTTCTCCGACTGAGGCACCATGTGCTGAGAGCTGTTATCTCTAGGTTTGGCTATATTAAGAAGCGCATTATGTTAACTTCAAATCTTTTCACATTATAATTAATCTCTAGGTGTGCCTTCTTGGGTGGATTTGCAAAGGCTGCTGTTAGCCTAGCAAAGCCAATCTCTCTTAAGGAGCTGCCCCTGAAGCCAAAGGTTAAAGGTGGTGTTCAAAATTCTGTTTAAAATGGTGGGAATTAAGGCCCTGGCTGGACTGGGTGAAAGAGGGTCTTTCCTAGTGTGCCTTTTCAGTGTGGTAAATACTGGGAGAGGTAGAGGGGACTGTTTGGGTCAAACTGAAGGAGAAAGTTTTACGTATATTTTTTTCAACAAAAAAATGTTAAAACATGAAAAACACTGCTTCAGTTCATCCTGAAACCTTTTTGCTCAGGCTGGGAGAAAACACTTGACTATTATCTTGTGAAACTTCTGCAAATCTTACCGTTTGTTTTTTTTTTTTAAACAAAAACGCGAGTTAACTATTTAATCACAAACCACTGGTTTGAAATTCATTGGTTGGAATGTTGTTTGCAACTCACTCTGAAAAACTTTGATACAATTTAGGCTTTTCCAGAATGGAAGATATCATTTTTCACATGTCTAAGTGACATTGCATGGCATTTTCAAAATTCCTCCTTCTCTTCACACTTTTTCAGAAGACAAAATTATTTGCTGATTTTGACCCAGTTTTGCAAGTAGTTCCATTTAGTGTCAAAAATTTTTCAAATGTTCTAGTTGTGCCGGGGTGAGAGGCCAGAAGAAGACATGGGCTGCAGCAACAAGGGCTGTGTGAGGGAGGAATGGAGGGGCAAGGGTGTGGGTGGCTGAGCAGGGGCACAGCTGCTGAGGGTCCTGGCCACCATCCGCACTGGGGATGCTTAAATTCAGCAAACAGCATGTCACAACAAGGGCACCACTTGGGAAACAAGAAGTGGGAGGAAAACCTGGAGTGCAGAAGGCACCAGGAAAAGAACTGAAGGGAAACAGAGAAACAGTTAATTGGAGCAACCAAAATAAACCACTGCCTTTGGTGACAGTAAAGCCTCACTAATTCATCCCAGCTCAGTAAGGAACTGAATGCAACAAAACTGATTTAAAGCAGACTCAGAGTCTATTAAAATGGTTGCACAGAGGGTTAAGCTTAGCCAGCTGAGCAATATATCTTTGTCTGAGCTGGCCCAAAGCGGGATGGGGAAGGAGTGGAGTCCTAACTTCAGGCTCAGGGAGGCTTCGCAGGTAGGGAAGCAAAGTTGGGCAACATTAGCCAGCCAGTCTTAAGACTGTGAGCTCTCAACCCCACTTGCAATAAGCTGGGCTCTCTTTGCATCCCTATCCCTATGCTGGCTGCCAATGTCTGAACGCAGAGGCTTCACTTTCAAGAAGCACAGCATTACCTGGGGAGGGGGTGCATTTGGGGGCTGTTGGCTGTGCTTTCAGTGTGGTGTTCACCTGGCACTGCACAGAGCGCAGCACTTTCTGCAAGCAGTGGTGGAGGGATGCAGGACGATAGAGCCTGGTGATTAAGATGTGAAACTCTTAACTGCCTCACTTTCCCTTGCTGCAGGCCAGGTATCTCATGTCTTGCATGTAGGACATAATACTCTGGCTCTCTGCTTCACCACAGACCTCCTGGGCCAGATGGACCTGGATGTCCTGGGTGTCTTCTGGTCCACAGTGCCTGCATGAGAGAGGCCCTGCAGTACTGCACTGCTGCAGGGAGCACAGCAGCCTCCATGGCTGCTGCTTCCCACCGCAGCCGCTTCCCCATCCTCCCTGATATGCTGCATATGTCTAATCACATAATGTGATCCCGCAAGCATTACACAGGAGGATGCTTGAGGGATCTGGGCAAGCAAGATAGGGCCTTTTACAGAAAGGAGGAGGAAAAAATGGTACTCATCTCTCCAAGGTTAATTGAAGAGAGTTATTGCAAGCTCTAGTTTCTTTTCTGCATAGATGAATAATGGGGTGGATCCTCACCCCATTGAATAATGGGGTAAATCAGCATTGCTGCACAGCCAAATGAGCATTCCTCACCATGCATACCAAGTTGTTCTCGTGCAGTCTCCTCTGCCAGTATATCAAAAGCATCCTTCTCAGTTCAGAGATCATAATCCTTAAATCCCTGATGGTACTGTTGCTCTAGTAGCTCTCTCTGGCTTTGGCTATGTCCTATATAATCTGCCTTTAGTTCCCCGTTTCTCACTTTCCATTTTATGAATTCTTTTCCAGTGAAAATGACAAAACAGGTAAGCAGAGCTCTCTGGTGTGCTCAGAAGGGAAGAATGACTCCACAGGGAGGGCCACAGCTTGGCCATACCAAGGTCAAGCCTCTGCTCCAGGCTCCCCAGGCAAGTCCCCTAACTTTTAATCCATGAAAATAACCTTCTGTAAAATTAGTAGGTGGAAGCACAAAAGCCCAATGCTATGGTATGTTGGAGAGTCTCAACACCTTCACTCAGTTTCCACCTCATCCTGCAAATATGTACGTGCAGTTCTGCCCTGCTTGCATGGTGCCTCACATGCAGGAAAAGTACTTTTAGGAGCCTGTCACAAGCACCAGCTGGGACAAGGAGCCAGGCTGTGCAGAGGCTGATCTCTTAAGGAGGAGGAACCAGCACTTGGCCAGATTTTTTGGCTTAGGGCGATCACAGAATACCATGGCCTCAGTAAGAGAAGGGGACAGTACAGACCCCCAACCTGACCTATGATTGCTTGGAAGTGTATAATCAGAGAAGGGTTAATTAACACTGCATTCTATATTTACAAGCAGGGGATGCCAGCAAATAATAAAAAAAAAAAAAAGCAAGCCGATAGAAACATGTCACGGTTAAAATGAGATATTTGAGCAAAGTGTTTGTAAACAAACACAAAAATCTGGTGAAAAAATTAGATATGTTTTAATTCTAAAAGAATAATGTTGCAATCTAGGTTAGCCAATTCCTTGGTCTAATCCCTTACTTTAAATTCACAAAAGCACTTTCTGTCATGACAGCAGCTGCAGGCACACAATCCCAGCACTGCTATGCAGTGGATCCAGGGTTTCCCTTCTGCTGAAGGGGGGAGGTCATATTCCCCTGTAGCCTCCCATGAATATTTCTAGCATGCGTTGGACTCCTTGACTTGCTGATTTGGCTCACTAACTTGGCAGAAAATTTGTTCCACCACGAGATAAAAATGGTTAATCTGGTGCTAAGTTACTGACCTGAACTGAGCTTTAGCATGGGAAGGACAAGGGGTTGTGGATGGGCTGGGTTTTGGTTCAGAAGAGGATGGGACACAGGGGTCTCTGGGACATATGGCTTTGTGGGAGGATGAGTGATCAGAGGTCTAATGTACAAAAGCACATTGTAAAAAGATACTGGTTCCACCCAAACACCACTATCCAGGAGCTTCATGTATACGAAGGACATACATCCAAGGCCCCCTTCCCACAAGACTTCTGCAGTCCTTCACACACGCCTTTCCCCTCTGGCTACATGGTTTCAAGCTATTCTGCCTGACTTGGTCTTAACCCCTCCAGAAATACCCCTTGCCATCCTGGGGTATTTCCACCAATGCTGTTATCAGTGAATATTAAGCCCCATTTTCCATGGCAGACTGGAGGGATTTTTCTGTCAGCCCCACACTGTCTGTTGTTGACTCAAGACCTTGATGTGGCACTTTCCATTCCTCTTGCCCATGCATGTCCTTGACAGTCTCATTTTCCTCAGTAACAAGGAGATGCCTCTCCCCGACCTATTATGTAGAGCCACTGGAGCTAAATTTCTCAAACAGAAATGCCCTTAAAGCAGTTTCACAAGCTTTTAAAATCCAAGGACCACTCTTCTTTCCTGAAAGGTCTTCAAGGACATCCTATACTTTGTGTCACCATTAAGGTTCTCATTCACAATCCAGTAACAAATACTCCATTAGAAATGCATCTGTTGGTTTTGTCTGTTCCATCTGTGTGTGTTTTCCAGCTCCTACATCAGAAGAGCGGTGAGTGGGAGGGGGTTAGGAAAGAAGGGGTTTTGCAGTCATTTTCCTGGTCACAATCTGATGTTTCTCGAGTACCATCTGAGGATATCATGCTGCAAGGGATGTCTCTATCTGACAGCTATTATCTCCCCTCCCCTCCTTCCCGACAGGACTGGGGCTCATTTGTCCCTTCAGTATACTGGTTTAGAGATCAAAACTGGTGGAGAACTAATAATTTTTCTGTGACCTAGCCCTGTGCTCTGGGTCACTCTGGGGACAAAGGATCACCAGTGTCAGGGCAAGGGGATGGACAAGGGCACCAGGCTGGGGACAGGGTACAGGACAGCTTGCCAGAGACAGGTGGCCACTGGGTTTGAAACCACACACAGACTGTACTGGTCCTGTAGATGGGGAACACTGCCCAAAGACCTCAGTGCTGGCCCAGATGCCGAGCTGCTGGTATCTTCCATTTGCCTAAAACTGCTGAGCCTCCCTGACATATTTCTTCTCTCACTATAGATATTCACTAAAAATAGTCATATTAAAATTGCAGTTTTGTCTTTCAAAAAGACTAACAATCAGACCCTCAACGATGCAAGAGATTACAGGTTTAAGAGAGTCCTTACAAAAAAGGCTGAAATTAGGGAGCGCTAATACTTTTCTCTGCCAACCACTCATTCAAACCCAGCCTTGGTCATTAGTAACTGGAAGTGGTTCCTGCCTGCTGGATTTTTCATTGAGCTACATAAAAAGAGGTGAAATGGAGAGGGTTTAACACAATGGCCAGATGCCAACATCACAGCCCCCAGTACCATTTTCAATGGAACTGAATGGATCAAATTCATTATGAACAGCACCTTTTTCTCTTGGTCTAAGTATTTTCCTCTACAGTCCTCTCCTGGTGGTGAGTAGCTTAACTTGCTGCTATCACAGCTGTAGCTTTTTTGTGAATAAGTGGAAGATTTCACTCTTCTGGGGTGCCAAATAGGTGGCTTTCACTACCAGCTAGAGCCAGAGGGACAATTAAAATAAAGTGCAGCCCTTTGTGGGACTATCAGCCCTTCCAGATGAGAATAGAGACTTCTCCCACCTCTTGCAGTCCAAAAGATTGAACAGAATAACTTCCAAAATGTTAGAAATATATATTTATCACAATTCTTGTTTCCCATTTAAAGAAAAAACTTGTCTTTTTTGTATGATCCCTGGCACTTCAGTGTTTTGGCTTTTTCCTAGACCTCCACTCACAGTATTAGTGCAAGTTAGTGACCAGTTTTAGCCTAACTCTTATAAAAATAGACATTTCTTTTCCTGCTACTTGGTGTAACTGTACAATTTTCTGTTCTCAGAAATTTAATGTCTTTAATAGGAGACTGACTTTTGGTGTCAAAAGACCCTTTAAATTCTGATCAGACAAAAACACAGACTACTCACCGTTTACGGTCATTTGCACACAAGAAGCGCTTTCTCAAAGAGCAGCAGTCAGACTGCTCATGTTCTGGCCAGATCCCAGTCTGGCAAACTTCAGTTGCAGTTTGGGTTGGAATATTTTTTTCACTCTTTCTGCAGGCTGTTAAACAGATGCCACATTTCATACCAGATGTGAATTTCCTAAAGTAATTCCTGATTGAGAGGACTAATGTAAAGCCTTTGAAGTAAGCAGTAAGACCTGCTGTTGACTTTGGATCACATATGTATGGTCTGTAAAGATATTGGCAAGTTCTTTGGGATATGAAGACCGCATAGATGTAGAACAACACTACAGGCCAGTAGAGGAGTCTGATTCATTTAAGATGGGAATCTGCCTGTTGTCTTCAATAGGAGATATATTTCAGACTAAATATGGGTAGTAAAAGTATTTTTCCATCCTTAACAGTTTTTGGAGTGGCAAATATTCTTATATTCCCGCATCGATATGAATCTACTGCAAGATCTCTCTCTTCAGTTTCAACAACAGCAAAAAATACACAGTGAGGTGCCGAACAACGACTAACCTCCCCCAATGACAGTTTCATCCCAGATGGATTATGCCTGAAAAAAAAAAATCCACAGTTTCAGTGGATGGGCATGACAACATTAAAAAATGCTTCTTTGGAAAATTCCTGGCTGGCAATTTTGCTACAGACTGTTCTAAGCAGAAGCTGCTACTGAGAAGGAGACTCTGAGGTATTTGGCTCCTGCCAGGCATTGTTTCTCAGTTTGATTAAGCTCTTAATCTTGTGTTTCCTCTGTGGGTATCAAGCTCCAGGAAACTGCCTTATTCAGATGCCTAAAGGGAAATAAGATTCCACTTTAAACAAACAATCACCACTCCATTTCTGATCATAATCTGGGGGGAAATGTACCACGAAGCACTGCGGCTCGATACCTCCAAAGATCAACTTTGGGAGTCAGAATTTAAGAACCTGTCAGAGCTAATCAATTCAAATAATGCTGCAATGGAAGATTGGACTCACCACAAGAAGCAATTGCAGCAGGAGATAAAAAGATTACATGCTGAATGATCTGATGTGAATAGGAAAGATGCTATTCTTAAAGCCCTGAACTCCCGTGATGCAGTATTTCATCTTTGGACTGAAATGGTAAAGCTAAACTAGAATTGTGCACTGAATGTTAGAGCAATCAGCCACTGAGATGGGAGGAGAATTCCTACTTCAAAATATTTTGTTGTTGTTGTTGAATTGTGATTATTAGTATTTAAAACAGCAGCAACTGGAGTCACTGAATCCAAGCCACACTATGCTAGGCTTTATTCCATATATTATAATACACAGCCATTGTCCCAAGGACCGTAAATGACAAAACAGACATATGGTTGGAGGGGACACACAAAATAATTTATCTGCTTAATATCAAATCAGCACCAGAGTCAAAAATACAATACAGGGTTCTAGTGTGCTACCTCCTTCAGCCAAGCATCCCCCAAAACTGCCTCCCCCTGCGGGTTCATATTTTGCGTTAAAGGAATCTCATTGCGATGAGACTTCACCCTGGTGGGAATGGGAAGGGAAAGGGCAGCAGCTGTGGTAGGGTAAATCCCATGGATTAATTACCTGTTCTGCTTTCACCTCTGAAATGAAAAGCCTTTTGGAATGAAGCATTGAAAGAGACACTGCTAAGGGAACAGGGATTTCATCCAGGTCTTCCTAGGATATATGTGGGCACCTTTTCAGGGAATCAAAAACTGCTCTGCAGATGCTCAGACATCTGAAGAACAGTAGGTATCAGATACAGTGAAACAGGCTGGCAGGCTGCATTCTTCAACCCTAGTCAAGCTGTGTTCAGGAAAGGTGAATTCAACAGACAAAATAGGTTCTTGGGGCGTACAGTGTGTTTGCGTGGCAAGGTTTTGGTAGCAGCGGGGCTGCAGGGGTAGCTTCTGTGAGAAGATGCCAGAAACTTCCCCTGTGTCTGATGAAGCCAATGCCAGACAGCTCCAAGACAGACCCACTGCTGGCCAAGGCTGAGCCCATAAGCAGTGATGGTAGCGCCTTGGGGATAACATATTTAGAAGGGGAAAAAAAAATATTTCTGTGCCAGCAGGAGAGAGAATTGAGACTATGTGAGAGCAACAGCCCTGCAGACACCAGGGTCACTGCAGAAGGAGGGCAGGAGGTGCTCCAGGTGCTGGAGCAGAGATGCCCCTGCAGCCCGTGGAGGTTAATGGTGGAGCAAATACCCACCTGCAGCTTGTGGATGACTCTGTGCTGGAGCAGGTGGATGCCCAAAGGAGGCTGTGACCCATGGGAAGCCCACACAGAAGCAGGTTTGCTGGCAGGAGTTGTGACCCCATGGGGGATCCACACTACAACAGTCCGTTCCTGAAGGACTGTACGCTGTGGAAGGCACCCACGCTGGAGAAGCTCATGGAGAACCATCTCCTGTGGGAGGGACACCATGCTGGAGCAGGGGAAGAGTGTGAGGAGGAAGGAGCAGCAGAAATGTGATAACTAAACCGCAACCCCCGTTCTCCATCCCCCTGTGCCTCTCATTGGGAGGATGTAGAGAAACCAGGAACTAAGTTAACCCTGGGAAGAAGGGAGGGGTGGTGGGAAGGTGTTTTTCTGATTTGAATGGTAACAAATTAAATTTTCCCGACTTGAATCTGGTTTGCCTGTGATGGTAATTGCTGACTGATGTCCCTGCCCTTATCTTGACCCACAAGCCTTTCATTACATTTTCTCCCCCCTGTCCAGTTGAGGTTGATAGAGCAGCTTTGGTGGGCACCTGGCATCCAGCCAGGATCAAACCACTACAGGGAGATTAAGGAAACGCTGTCATATGAGGAGAGGCTACAAGAACCTATCTGTTAAGCCTGGTTCCAGCTAAACACAACAGGAGAAAAATATCAGGTTGGGAGAGCAGCTGTTAAAGCTACAGGATGATGTTAAAAAGCAGCAAATGAGCAAAAGTTTTCTGCAAATGTACTTAACCTTAGAGCAACCCCCACTGATAGGACTAGTGAGGCAAAAGCTAGTGACGCTTTTCAAATGGAGCTAGGACAGCTCGTGAACTGAATACTATGAAGTCCTTCTCTATGGAAAAGGGAATGGACTTAATTGGTCCTCCCAGGTCTTTGTTCCTAAGAAGATAGTGTTGTTCTTCAAAAGATACTTTTCAAGAAAAACAATATTAAAAAGCTCTGCTTTCCTCAGAAATCGTGTAAGTCTTTTCCCTATTGCAACATCATTAAATATTTTATTAATATAGGAATATCTGATAACATCTTGGAGAGGCCCTTGTGATCATTGAGCCATTTATATTCTTTTCAGCTGGACCTTCCACATTTTTAAGAATTATACTCCTAAAACCTGAATCCTTTTGGCCAAAAACCCCCAAACTCCTCCCAAAATTTAGGAAACAGAACAGCTATCCCCATCTGAAAAGCAAGCCAGTGAACTGCAGTGATCCTAGAGTTCGTAACAGACCTATTTATAGTGATATTTTGACCCCCTCAAGATGATTCATTTTTCAAGAAAGTTTGAAGCCTGCCTTTAAAGGATATTTTCACTACCGTATACACCCATATCTGTTGCCTCTGGGGAAAAAATTAATTATAATACACTGCGTATATTAATCACACATATGTGATGATTTTTGATAATGCAGCATAACTATAATACAGCATTAAGGTAGAGGTCTGATTACATGTCATTCAGCAAGGGTTGAGCCACTATATTTAGATGCTGAGTAATTTGGGAGAGCGCTTATCCATCTTCCTGAGGGATTTCTGCAGCTCCCCTTCCTGAGGTATCCAAAGACTTCACAGCTACCTGGGTGTTTCACCCCCAGTGCTCCTACAAGATTGTGAAGTGCTGACCTCCCCTGCCCCACACTTGCTTCCAGGGCTCCCTGCCTCTGCTTGCCACGGTGGCTTGCAGGTACCACCCCTTATCTCTCCCAAGGGTGGCAAAGCCCTGGCTGCTTTGCCCTTACTCCTGGTGTCACCTGGACAGGGCTGAACTGAAGGACATGTCCCAGGAAAACTGCATTTGTGATGATGGAGGTCTGATTTGCTGTTACAGCATTACCCAAGTGTACACTTAAACCATATATCCTAAAAAAATTGTTTTGACTTAACTAAGCCTGATTCTCAGTTAAAGTATGAGCACTCTAATTTTCTCCCACAGTGTATGTAGGAGGGGAGGAATAGAGAGTCCTTGAGTAGGTGTAAATTTTCCCCTTCAAATTCCCCTTAGCAGACCCCCAGAGTGTGTCCCCAGTCCAGGGCACTGTGTCCACCTGCACGGTAGCTCTAAGGAAGCATCCTTACCGAGGGAACATGGGGTCTCAGCATCACTGCTGAGAGATGTTTGCTGGGAGCTAGAGAAAAAAAAAAAAAAAGACACTGCTCCTATGAAAGATGAGGAGCCACTGTTACAAAGCCCTCAGGGACAGCAGAAGTCAATTCAGCAATGACTTTCTCAGATTTAAAAGCTCCATCTCTGGGACAGAACCCCAGGGACTAAAAGCCAAAGCCTTTTTAGAAGCCTGTGAACTGACCATGCAAGTAGACCCACCAGCAGCAAAAGCTGGAGGACGCAGCCTAAAGGCTGGCAGAGAGGTTGGCAAGGAGAGGCTGTGAGAGTGAACCTAGTCCAGGAGAGCCAGAAATCACCCATCACTCAGCCCAGAGCTATAGCAACACAAAAAGACAAGACAATCAATCTTTCTAACTTACTTGGCTACATGATCAAGGAACATTAAGCACTGCATCATAAGGCTGCTGTACTTGGAAAGGTATTTGAAGTCCACAGTGTACTGAACCAGAGCGTACCAAGCAAGGCTGCATAGGATTTTATTGATTGATTCTTACCGAGACAACTAACTCCTCAGTGCAGCAAGAAAAGACCACACATAAAGGTTGTGCACACAAGCTATACGGCTCTCATGTTCCCTTAATCAGGCCCCAGGATCCAGGCAATGAAGCACCTCTGAATGGCTCTGGCAAGAACGCGATCGCACAGAGCACAGTGTGGCGCATACAAGGTTAGAGATGGCTGAGCCAGAGGACAAGGGAACTCAATCTTGCTTTGGCACAGGGACCCATCTATCCCTGCTTTGTAACAGGTGGATGACCAAGTAACAGGATCATATTTGATTGCCCTCCTCAGAAATGTCAGGTCACCATCGCAAGGGCAGCTGGCTGATATTAATGTGATTTTAAAATCACCACATTTAGCTGTGATTAAAGCTACTATACAAGAAAGTTTACTTGTTCTTGTTATTCATAGGCTTTTTGTTTGTTTGTTTTTGCTTTTAAATTGCTTCTCTGGAAAGAAAGAGAACTGGTTTCTTTTTGGCTACTTGACAGTCAGATTTTCAGCTAGTTACAAGCTGAAGAATAAATAAGGTATTTCTTTTTGCTAATGAAGAGAATAACCTGTACACGTGCTTAAACACATCAGTATATTGGAGCTGCCATTCACAATTCTCTAAATAATTACATTTTCCTAACTCCTAATCTATGTAAAGATCATTTTGGATAAAGATTAGGAAACAGCTGAGAATCCAGGAAACATTTAAACTGATATTAGGTAAGTCAAACGATGTTTTGTGTGCTGCATAGAAGTCACTTATCAAAATATTTTACATTAAAACATTTAGCTTGTTCTCCAAATAGAACATGCTTATGGAAATTATTTTTCTTTTGGAGTTCATCAGGACTGTAAAACAAGTAGATCTCAGCCTAATTGTTAGTCTTCAAAGAGAAAAACAAACTTCCCTTTTTCAATGTCTATCCTGCTTCTTGGCTTTCAGTGGGTTAACGGTTGGACTAGTGTAAACTGGAAACAAAAGCAAAGAAAACATTATTCAGCTGCATAAAGGATCTCAGTTGTCAAAGCAATCCACCACTTCAGTAAACTCTCACTCCTGGCAATTAGCCAGTTTTTAAAATTTGAAGTAGTTAATCTCTTCTGACAAATGTTATTTTTAAACCTTGGTCCTTCATCTTTCTTATCCCCCAGAGGAAACAGTCCAGATCTTTAAGGCTAATAGCAACCTCCACAGCCTGTCCCATCTGTGTCCCCCTGCTCTCCCCGAGCTGTGGGGGCAGCTGGCTAGGGTGCACCCAGGTACAGCTGGTACCTCATGCATGGGGAAAGGGAAGAAGAAAAACCAAAAAGGCAGGTGTCACAGGCAGATGCTATAGGAGAGGAGGAGATAGCTGCCCAGCTGAGCTGGCCCACCCTGAATTAGATGCCTAAGCAATTAATTGGGAGAATCAGGGTTTGCAGCTTGTTTCCTCACAGATTAAGACGGTGCCTAAACTATCTGATCCGTGTCTGAAAGGAAAGTTATGGCTACATCCCATCCTTCTCAGGTGCTTTCCTGACTGAGTTGCCAGGTAAATACTGCAAAAGACCAAGGTGCTTGAACACTGCTGCAAGAAGCAGATAGGGACTGACTCTATTTTAAAGCATGTAAGTAACCATGACTTATTTTCATTCTGAAAGCAACTTATGTTCTTCACATATGGGTGGTTTTGAATGCAGCCCCTAAATAACAACCTCCAGTTGGTTGGGAGTGAGAGTATGGAAGACTGAGCAAAGCTGTAAACAGCCAAATTCTCCAGGGAAATAAGTAGCAATTAGGAAATCCTAATCAAAATCTATTTCATATCTTTATAGGCATTATTAGACTCCTAAAGGAGGAAGTTTCACTTGGAAACTCCCCATCTCCATGATCTCCTCTGGCAAGTAAGCCTTGGATGGAAGTTACGTAGTATCTCACCACCAAATCTCAGATGCTGTGAGAGCACTGGTTAGCAGTTGCCAAGGGCACCATCTCAAAAGCAGTTCCCAGATTTGGAAGATGCATAAAACTTCTACAGTTGCTGGAGAGAGTGCCCAGGTATCACCCCAAGGCTCACACCAGTCAGCACTCTGGGCCAGAGAAAGACTCAGAAAAGTGCCCTTGGCAGAAGGTGCTACAGCTACACTGTGAAGTTGTCCACTCTAGAGAGAGCTCTCCATCCCCTAGCCATGCCGTGAGCGCTGTATCTGTCTTGTTGAGAGCTACCCCCATGAGACTGGCTGCATCTCTTCTGCATAGAGCTTGGCCGTGAGCCTCCTCAGGCACCCCTGTGTACCACAGGCATTTATTGCTCCTCTTGTGTTTACCCTTCCCCTAAACCCCTAAGATTTGGAGTCTGAAGTTGTGAGGGCTGTGTTGCAGCCCACAAGAGTGTTTTTTATAGTTCCACGCTAGATGCATGTGTTGCATGTCTTAGAAAGTAGTATAAGGGACACACAAACATGCATAGCAATTTGCACCCAAATCAGTTTGCCTCACACAGGGCACCAATTGTCACAGCACAAGCAAAACTAGCAACCTACAAAAAGGCCTTACCGTGGGCCAGATTCTACTGTCCATGCTGCTTCTCCATCCTCCAAAGGCCAGACCACACTACTCCTTGTCACTACTATATCCAGATTCTTCCTCCAGGCTATTTAACTCAGGGCTATTTAACCACTTTGTGGGAACGAGCTACAGCTGCACATCATCCATGTCAATCAACCCACTGCCCTCGCTGCATACTATCAATGTGAATCAACCCACTGCCTTCGTTCCCCTACAAATGCTGGAGGGCTGTATAGGGCTGAGGAAGCCAACTTTGGTGTAGACTCTACTGTGCTGCTTGAAGGGCAGTGCTGAATGTCTGTAGAAGGACACCCAGCTTTGGCCTCAATAGCAGCTGGCTTATCCATTCCAAAAGAGGCCAGGAGTGTGCTAACGTACGTGCAGTGTGGATGATCCCATGACCAGGACTCAAGATAAGAGCTGGGAGCTCAGTTATTTGCAGTACAGACATGCTCTCTGGTGTCCTGTCCTGCGGGTGGAGAGAGCTGACCCAGAATCACACCAGCCCTGTCCTACTGCTGGTGTGTAGGACACACAGGGTTCACAGCCAAAGAAGCAGACTATTCCCCTGTTCAAGTCTTGGAGTCTCTCAAAATGCCTCTTAACATTAAAAACTGATTTTTCCTCCCCCTGCCTCTCATGTTGCCTTGAGTGCTGTTAGGGCAGGCCCTCGGTCTGTTCCCAGCACAGGATGCCTACTAGCGCTTATACCAGCTCAGACTGGCTGGGTGAGCATCATTCCACCATTCAGGTGGTAACTGCAACATAACACTGCCCTAGCCCATCATTTTCGCTCTGTACTCTTCTCCCAAGTAAGCTGTATGCTAAGCATCCTCTGCGCAAAGCCAAAGTGCTGCACAGTGTTTGGGAGATGTCGAGTCCCATCTCCCCCACACATACACAGCTTTCCAAACTACACCAGCACTGAACAGAGCTATTCCATCCATCAGCCCATCGTATTTATTTTCATCTGTCAAAAAACAAATCCGAGCCTGAAGGCTCCCAGGAAGATCCTGGAGTCTGGATCCAGGCTTCTAACACAAGGAGTAAAAGTCACAGGTATTTATATTAACATGTACAGTTTCGTTCATGTAGAAAACATCTTAAGGAAGTCAAAGTTATCAAATATACAGCAGATTTTTACTGTATCTTTGATGTTTAACTCTACGTCCGTGTTCATGTTCAGGCTGGCTAATATGTTTTGCAGCCATATGAAGATGCCATATTTTGGTCCTGGAGTAAAAAATAAGACATCAGTAAAATGCCATATTTCAGTAAAAGAAGTCTTGAAAGATTAGTCTGGTCTACCAGTAATTAATACAGAAAGGGGAAATTACACCTAACAGACTTTATCAGTAAGTGAGAGATGGAAACTGAGGAGGACCACATGTTATCATGTCCCATTTAGGTCTGTTAAGTGGCAGGTTTGGGTCACCTCCAAATTCTTCCTGAGCACGTGTAAAAGGCACCCTCCAAAACTGGCTCCATCCGGTGCCACTGATGGTTCCATGTATCCACAATATGCCTCTTCCCACAAGATTTTTGCTTAAACCCTCCCTTTTGGAGAATAGGGAATTGTATTTTTTCTGAATTGCCGACTGTACTGATGCACAGGCTGTTCATGAGCCAGGCTCTGACAGTGATGCTAGGCTACCATATGAGGCTTAGACTGTGGACATGAATTATCCCAATGGAAATCACAGCAATCTTTCAGTAATGACCCACAACGTGTTGCTTTGCAGGTACAGACTGGGGCAGAACTGGCTTCTATAAGCAAACTGCCTTAGTCTGTCTCGAAGTCCTGCATCCTGACTCTAACCATAGAAAGGCAACCACTCAGGCTCTTGCAATTAAGGTCCAGTGTAAACTGTGAATGACAAGATTAAATATCTCTTCCAGGGTAGATTAACAGGCTTTGACTCTACCCTCTTCTTTTAATTCAGATGGGGATTTGCAGCTGTGTAAACGAAACGAGAATTGCATCTATATCTGTGCTGAGAAAATGTTCTAAATATACAAATAAGCTGAACTGAATATTATTTAACCTTCAAAGCAGACACTTTTTGAAGGATTTCATTTCCTTTCCCTTCTAAAAGTCAAGCTCTTGCTGTGAGCTTGTATTTAGAGTGATACCATTTGCGGGGACCCACTAGCTGCTTTTTTGGCTTAGGGAGAACCATGACCAGCTAATGTAAGGAGCAGCCTCTGTCTCAAGGTCATAATAAAGAGTGGGGAAAGCTCGGAGGAGTTTGCTGGGCAATTTTATCCCCTCTCTCTAAATATGTACCCGGGAGTAGGAGCAGACTCATAAACTAGATTAATTTCCAGCTAAGGAAAGAGACTTATCAGTAGGTTGTATTGAGGTTCGCTTGGTCATTATGACAAAAAATGTGGAAAAGGCACAAGCCTACATGGTGTTCATGAGGAGGTATGTACCCAGCGGTAAACTGACAGCTGCCTGCTATCAAATATTTATCTGTGGCTTGTTAGCAAAATGAAAATCCACTTGGATGGGATGAGAGGAGGAAATTCCTTCAGTGGGTGGCAGAGTGCAAAGGGATGTTGCCATTTTGGAAGTGGACCCCTAATCAAAAGCTTTGCAAAACAGTATTTCTTGGATGAATGACAAGGAGGGAAGCTTAGGACAAGATGTTGCCTGCCCAGCCTGGATTAGCTCTGTGATGAGGATGCCTGTTTCTCTGTACTACGTTGCTTCACTTTCAAGAAGCCAGAGAAGCTGCAGCTCAGCCAGCCATGTGCTCGTGGCCTTTGCAGACACACATTGGAGCTGGGCTTGGGGCCATTCTGGCATCGTTTGTGGCTTCAGTCACATCCGCTTGTTTATTAAGGTGACATCCCCTTAACTCTCAGTGTGCTGAGAGTTTCCTATAGTGTGCAGATAAATGCATATGTAGGTGCGACGCAGCGAGTAGGACTGGGAGGAGAGAAGCAGAGAAGGTGGTATCTATACATGGCAATAACACTCCGGGGAGGTGGGATGAGCAGGCAGGAGAGGGCTGTCACTCTCCTACTAAAGCAAATGGGAGTCCCAGCCCACCCAGGATATGGCATTTAGGGGACTTTCTGCCATGTATGCGCACAGGGATTGTTTCATATCAGGCGTATGGTTTAGTGAGAGGGATCTACTTTCCCTTGCATTAAGCTGGGGTACTCACTGGCTTGGCTGGGAAGATTGGGCTGCAAAGCTGTGGATAGGCAGTCGTTTATCATGTGCTGCCCAGACCCTAGCATGAGCAGGGGTCCAGCTGGAGATCACAAATGTCTATTGCTGACATTAAGGGGGAAAAAGAAAGCAAGAAAAGAGGTTAATGCTTCTTACTCTTCATAAAGCTTTTAGCTGCAAAATGTCACATTCTTCAAAACCCAATCAGCCAGTCATGCTGTAGGCTTTAACAGCTGTAACTCTAATTAGACCAAGAAAGTCAGTTGTTTTGCAGCATGAAAACACAGAACACAGCAAAAACCCTTATCAAGTTTGCATGGTGGGAGGGTCTGCACTATATGGATGTTGACTATCCCCTCTTCATTGCCAGTGTGGCCTCTCCAGCCTCTTCCAGATGACAGAGCCCACTCCAAACTCTGCCTCCAAAATGCTAAGCTCCTAAGATGCAGCAATCACACCAAGTTGCCCCATAAAGAAATGCAGTTTTAATTACTGCCATCAAGCAGCCTGCAAGCAGTGGAACAACAAGCTCACCTGAATGATTAGCATTCCTGCTGCTGGAAGAGTGTGAGTGCAGACTTGATGAGGGAAGCAAATGCTGACTGACATCTTCTCACCCTCACTGCACTGCTGCCTCCTTCCCTGGGAGAAGGGCATGCTCCCTTTTCCTAACAGCATCATACATCACCTCTCAGACTCCTGCAATATTCATCCAGTGACACCAACAAGAATAGGACAGGAAGGCAGCTGGCCAGGGTCAGATTTCAGAAGCAAAGAAAATTCTTCCAAGAGACAGTCAGATGGGCAGCTTTGCATTTTAAACTGTGCATTCCTTATTTATTTATCTGCACTGCCTTCCAACCGTCTTCATAGCATCCAGACCTGGATTTCTGCTTGCGAGAGTTCCCTGCAGTGCTGTGTCTGAAGGCTGAGATATGCTGCAGCCTGCCCTGGGAGGACTCATGAAAGGCAGAGCTGTGCATGCTTCTTGGGTTATTCAGAAGAAAGAAAGGCTGGTGTGCATTGCGATGGTGTCTTCTTGCAAAATTCTAGAGATGGAAGAGGATCTGAGATGGTAACTCCTTGCCAGAAGAGGACTGCTCCCTACAGGGCACTTCTCAGCATCTGACTCAGTTGAGTTATACAAGTGACAAAAAGTAGCGTTGTTTTTACCACTTCCCCTGGAGATTAGTCCAAAACCAGCCAGATCCCAGCATTCAGAGATTGTCATGGTATTGGACTAAATGTTCTGCTCCTCAACTCACACCAAACCGTTCTCTCTTTTCCTTGATGTCTCTATCCTTGGGGTGTTTGTGGACTATGGTTATATCCTCTGTTAATCTCCCTGTTCAAGGCTTCTCCCATGTGCAAAGGTCTTTAACACTTATTATAGATATGCAGCTGCTATCTCTTTCAACCAAAGAGTAATTTTCATCAGGCAAAGAAATTCTAAATGCAGTTGGGGATTTTTGATGTGGTCCTGTATGTTTACCAAGGGGGTATGAAATCCTGCTTCTGTGCACACAGCAGGCATCAAATGAGTAGGGAGAGCTTCTTTCCTCTTGGGTCCTAAAATCTTTTAAAGAGCATATGGCACAGAGGCCTCCTTCTCCAGGCTCTCTTCAAGGCCACTCTCCCATGCATTTTGTTTTCCAAATGTTGCTGCCTGTTTTTCACAGGCACCCAGACCTTCACAAAACAGTAATAGACAAAAGCCTTTCATCTGCCTTTAATTTGGGCAGAAAAACCTATCTATCTAAATTTGAGGTAGCAGATGCTCTTTTTTTAGTTACTCACTTCATAGAGGAGATTATTTACTATCTTATAGGATAGTATATCCTATATAAAAAAGCTTTATGGAGATCTCATACATAAAGCTGCATAGTTCTTTGATTTGCTGAGGTATCACAAAGATCATCATTGTACCAACATGAGCATCTCAAGAGGTCAGAGAGAAGAAGTGAAAGGTGTTGTTCATGAGAGAGCATCATGGTCATCCCTGCTTTCAGCAGTACCAATTTTTTTCAAAGAGGAGTAGCACCAGCAGAACTTGGGGTCCTCAGATCTTGGGCCATCAGGTCCAAGTTGATGGTCAGGTCATGTTGCCAGAGGTTTGGGTTTAGTCCCTGCGCGAAAGCAAAATAGGGATGTCAAAAGCAGGTTCCTTCCCTTACAGATTTCTGTGGCGGATTCTAGGAGGGTGTGACTGAGAGGAGAGGGAGATGTGGCCCTCTGGGAGAAAATGGTGATCTAAGCTGGACTCCAGGCAAGGAGTCACAGAACACTCAACCATTCCCCAGGATCCTTCTGGTAAAGGACCACACTTGAACTTGTTATTCCAAAAGATGGCTGGCCAGAGTCGCATAAATAGTAGGTATTGCCTTTCAAGGCTGTGACAGAAACCAACACAGGCCAAACTGCTCGTGTTTAGTTTTCTGGCTAACATACATGGCTTGTGTAGCCAAGATCAATTTGCTGCCTGTTATTTCTCTCAAGTGTCTCTTTAGCCACTGTTGCTTTGCATTTCTCCCTCCCAGTGAGCATCTGTGCTTTTTGCCATTTTCAACAGTTAGCATGTTACACAACTTGATCATACTGTCTTCTCTGCATGTAACTTCTCTCTTTAGGCTGCTGATGCAACTATGGTTGATGCTTTTGAACCTGCATTGGTGTGCATATCTCAGGGTTACTTGTGACTGCAGGTTTGGTTTTAGAAATTAAGTGCTTTACTGGGGTCTTTTCCGAGAACTGGAGAAGGGCCAAGTGTGTCCACTTCACATCCATCTCCCTGGAGTTTCGTAACAATATCCATCTGTTCTTTAGCTTGCTTACGAGAAAGGATCGTGGGGTTACAGTGGTACCAATTAGCAGATCTTGTTGAGACTGTGTTTAAAAATATTCACTGCCCATCTGTGTGGAGAGAAAAATCCATTTCTGTTAACGAGGTTGTTTTCCTTCTGATATTCACTGTATGCAGCTCCCAACTTGGTACAATCAGTGTTCGGAGAAGGGGAGAGCTTTACAGCCAGCAGACCAGTGCCTAATTTCAAATGGGACCGGCCAGCTTCAATTCTGGAGAATGCGAGGAAAGTTTTTAGTTCAGGAAAGTGGCAAGAAGAGCAGGGAGGAGGGCAAGTATTTGTAATATTACCCCACACCACCCCCAAATCCCACTGAAAATAAAGCGTACAATGGTACAGTGCTATGTTTGGGGTGCACTGTCTAACAGGACTCTGTTAAGTGCATCCTCACTTGTATCTTGCTGGCCAAAGAGGGACCACAAAGGGTGGTTTTGCAGAGCACAAGCACTTCACTGACCACAAACTGGATCTGCTTGTATTAAAGAAGTCCTTAAAGGTCTCATTGCAAGAGTGCCAGCCATTCCCCAAAGCCACTGACTCCAACTCCACCGTGCTTGGGCACTGTATCATGACTGTCTTTACTCTCCCTGACAATGGCAGACAACAGAAAACAGCAGACATGTGAAAGAATTTGGCTGTCCTCTCATTTCGGGGTGGGTTTAGTCATCAGGCCAAATTCAAGAAAATGGCTGGCAGGGAGTGCTTGTAAATCCCTGCATGAGCAGAGAGGTTGAGGGGGTAGCTGCTGGGAAGGAGAACAATGGGCAGCTCTCCGTTGTCACCCTGCCATCCCCAGCAAGGCGCCCCCTCCAAGAGCCACTCAGCCCAATTTTAAATTTATCCCCTGTCAACTTCCTTCTCAGAGCTGGCACTTCCCTCCAGCAGCAATGAAGCACTGTGAAAGGCACTTACTGTGTCTCCCACAACTCCCTCAAACACCTGAGATTTGGCTTCCCAGCCGTGCCTGTCCGCTGGGTTGGGCTTGTTGCTGGTGCCACAGCGGGAGACATGCAAAGCAGTCGTGGCTGTAGAGACACTTGAGAGAAACAGCAAGCAACAAATCATGCCTGGCTGTGCAGTCCATGTATGCCAGCCAGGAAACTAAATGTAGGCTTGGCCTGTGTTGTGCGTTGGTCTCTGTCACATCCTCAAAGGGCAATAGCCCCTCCATGTAACTCACCTGCTGTGTCAGACTGCCTCTCAGGACAGACAGTGGTCAGTGAGGAAGGTGGATGCTGTCCGTGTCTGTTAGCAAGGTCTGACAGTTTGAATAAGGCTGAGGGATGTCTGCATCACCACACGCAGATGCAAGCAGAGGCAGATTCCAGGGCCTCTCTGCACTGCAGCTATGGGACAGTTAGGGAATGCAAAACTTTTAGCTTAAGCAAGAGTTAGAAACTGTGCTGTAACACATTTCTTGGCTATTTATGACTTTGTGTGATCTCAGTGGAGCTGGGACTGAGATACTGCAGTCTTAGGTCTGTTCAGCTTCCTTCGGCAGTAACCGGAGGGGAGGTGACGGTACCTGACATTTCATTCTTATGTCTACCCACAGTTTTCGTCTTAGTATCATCACCTGGGGTTAGTCAAAAAGGTAGTCTGATGGGAGCTTACTGACCCAAGCCACCAAATGTGAGGACCTTTCAGTGTAGGCTGGCTTATACGCAAGGGCTACTCACCCAGGTGCTGGTGAACAGACCATGACCTTCTTCCTAACTGTGAACTTTGCGAGTATGGGCTTGCTGCAGGCAGGCTTTAGCCCAGGGGTCCTCAAACTCTTTAACCAGGGGGCCGGCGGGCGGATGCAGTGGCAGGCAGTCATCTGCGGCTGCTCTGTTCCCACCCCAACCCCCGGCAGGGGGAGGGGTGGGTGGTGGCAGGGGGGGGGGTCTGTAAATACCGGGGTCTGGATTGAGGACCCTGGGGGGGCCGTATCCAGCCCGCGGACCATAGTTTGAGGACCTCTGCTCTAGCAGGAGCAGTGTTCCCCTCTGGAGCTGGTGGCTTTCCCCTGCTCCTTCCTGTCCAGAGGATAAGGAATGCTTGGGAGTACCCCAAAAGAATGTCTGTGCATTTTCTTTGCTCCAGCAACCCATGTAATAAATGCCCTGAAGCTGTTGTCTGGAGGGCTGCAAAACTGCACGCTGGCTGAAGATGATTTCTGTAAAGAAAAAAGCTGTCCAGCCACAGAGCAGGTAGTGAACTGGCTAATCTTTGCCCAGCCAAATGTTCCTCGCTCCCTCTGATGATCTTTAGTGAGCTTGGCCAGTTCACTGAAAAATGTAGCAGGGCATGTTTGGCAGGCCAAGGCACTGAGGGATATCAAAACCTTAATATCTAGGCAGCCAAAGCTTTTTGCTTATGTGGCAGCTATGCAGGGAGTCCTAGCACCTCCAACCAGGTGCTAATGGGATGCTGAAGGTTTTTGTAGCAATGTCAATACCGCCTCACCAAGCATTTTGAAGCATGAGTCACCTCTTCCAGAATCATGAGACTGGCTTCCAAATTATTAATATTTATTTTCTGTCTGGAAATAGGTATAACCTGCCTTTACTTCCAAACCTTTGAATCTGTAGGATTACTTAAAATGATACTTAGTGAATTTTCTCTGCATGCATGAAAGCTTTGGTTTGTTGTTTTTGTGTTGCTTTCCCTGCTTCAAAATAAAAATAAAACAGATTTTTCTGTCTCTCGTCACACAGATCCAAATCTGGCAGGACTTGAATCTCATCAGCTGTTAGGAGATTTACCATAAAACCACAAGATTTACACTGGTTATTGAGCAGCCATATGCTTGGCTCAGTGCAGTGCCCTTTTGTACCTCTGACCAAGCTGCCTCTCTGTCCACTTTTAAGCTCTTCTTGCTGGCACAAGTTTACATTAGCTCAGATAGAGTGAGGACATCAGATTTATTCTCTGTTTGCCCTTTTCAGTATTCACAAATAAAATTTGTCTAGCATGATGATACAGTTGCTAATGGCATCTAAAAACCTCATAACTGAGGATGCAATAAGCCAAAATGAAAGCAGTTCTCCAATCAACCCATGAACTGCTATAGGCTAGAAGAGCCTCTTGGAGATTCACTCTGCAAACAAACCCCCTGGCTTCTTTCTCTTCACCTCTCCCCTTTGCTTATAGTGGGAGGACAGAGGAGCTGCTTAGCTGTTCAGCTGAAAATACATAGGGCCTAAAATCTCCATGCTTCCTATTGGCAATGAAAACAAAAATCTGTCATGCACCCTCTTCATCTTTTCCTTGGAGCTGCAGGATTGTGTTTCTGTGGTGCAGGCCTGGAGCACAGGGTTTTGTAAGGCTGCATGTGCTGAAGCCCACCAAGGGCTACAGCATGGCAGTCAGGGGGTCATACACCCTACTTTTAATAGTGCACTTTGTCCTTTGGTTAGCTGCTGGTGCTGAGCAAAAACACTGAGCCACTAACCTTTCTCAGGGCATGGTCTGATGGGTGATGGATAGGGTGAAGGCTGATTTGGAGGCTCCCGTTGTTGTCCAAAAGCTTGTGAAGCCTCTAGAAGAAAATGCAAGGCAAGGGGGGGAGCTTTGTGGGAAGCACAAAGTTCTGGCAGATCGCTGATTTCTGCTTAACTGCCAAGGACATGACGCATTGGTTGATGAGGTTTTGCATGGGCGAGAGGAGGGAAGTGCCCTTTCACACCTTCTGAACCTGCTTGTGGTTGCATAAGCCTGAAAACGCAGAGCCTGAGGTTGCTATGCCAACTTGCATCCCTAATTCCTACCATCCGTCTCCCCATCTGAACAGTGCCGTGAGCCCACTCCAGAACAATCCGCCAGTGGCAAAGGCTTTGCTCCGTTGGTGGAGCATGCTGAAGGACTCTGGAGGTGTGTGTACCTACCACCCTTGTGCCACCTACAAAGAACTGCACCAGAGTGACTGGTTTGCAGCACTCCCGCTTTGTTGTCCCAAGTGCTTTACCTTTGCTGCTGAATTTGGTTCCAAGTCCTCACTGGCAGCGCTGAGACTGTGCTGTCAATCATCACAAGAATCGCAAGTGCAGCATAAATCTGTGTGCCTGGTTTCCTTTCTGTAGCATTAAAAGAGCATAAAGTGCCTTTCAAAGACACTGAGGAGGAATTGCTTTTTCCGGGTGCTTACATAAACTGTCTTCAAGTGCAAAAGCAGAAATAATTGAATTCCTTATGTTCTTCCCCTAACTCCTCCCTTAAGAAGGGCACTATATAGAATTAGGTGGTATGGTAAAAGGGTCAAATGGTTGAAACAGAACAAAAACACAATGTGGCTTGGGTCTGTACCACATGGAAGAGGCTGGCAGATGAAGCAGCTCCAAATTTTTGCATCCTGTCCTAATTAGCAGTGATTTCCAGTGCAAATTCTTATGGTTACCCTATTCCCTTGCTTTGTTCCACCTGCCACATAAATCACAGATCTTTTTCTCTACACTCCAGCACTATCAAGAGTGGAAATCCTGATGGGTTAGTTTGCCAGTAATTAAATTTGTCCCTTCTGTTTATTTCACAGATGCAGTTGCCCTCTACTTCAAAGCAAAGTGCAGGTCGGAGCCAATGGGAGGCTTTAATAATCTGGTCATCTCATTCGGGGCTGAAGATGGAAAGTTTTCTTGCTAAATGGATTGTTGTGAGATTATCTGAAGAGGAACAAGCTCCTCTGGACAGAGGGAGGCTGGGAGCGTGCAGAGTGATGGAGAAGGTAATGGGTAAATTTATGCTCCTGTTTACGTCCTCCGAGCCTTCAACCAGAACAAACACCTAGAAAATGCCTTAGATCTGATTTCCTCTGACTCAGCAGCTTGCTTAGTCATTTACACCAGAGTGAAAGCCACTTTGATAGGTTTTCATGTCAGAATGATAGCTTTTTACATTGCTAAAACTGGGGTGCCGGGCTAGCACAGTCTGCAGCCTGGGCAGAGGAAACAGGCTTGTGGCCAGGAAAGGCTGGTGTTGCCCTATTGCTCCTGCTGGGCAGGGCATCAGGGGTGGATTGCCCCACACTTGAAATCTTGCCCCTGAGGAGGCAGGCAGCAGCACTGCTGGCTCCGTACAAACAAGAATTGCTGTAGCTGTCACTGAAAAATCTGAATATTCCCGATTCCAGATAATCAGAGAGATTTACAGGCAGAGGAATAAGGCTCGTTCAGGAAAATCCTCGAATTTCACATTAACTAAGGGGACCCATTCAAGTTTGGCCCCTGTCAGTAAATATGTGCAAATACAGAAATTTTAGTCTGAGCTCTGATTTTTTAGTGAAAAAATAAGGTGCTAGTCATTTCCGCTGCAGAGAAAAACCTGACCCCGCAGCACCCTGTGGGCTTCTTTCCTGTTATCTAGTTAGTTTTAATTTGCAGGTTTTAAGTCTGTTTCATGATTTTAGGGACCTGACGCATATTTGTGGAGAGATTGTAGCAGACAGCACTGCCTTTTAAAACTGGGCCAAAGCAGTTTTGTGCTCTGGTTCCTTTCAAGGACACAGATGAGGTTATCGACATATGCATTAACTATATTATTATATATATTGCCTGGGTGGTTTTCGTACTCTGCAGCAAGCGTTTTTATACAGACATGTCTGTGTGCTGTGTCACCTCTTGGCCATAGAGTTGATGCCTGGGACTGGGACAAGGAGATGAGACTATTTCCAGTCCTGCAACCTGGAGGCTATTATTTGCATGGCCCTTTGCAGACAGATACAACTCATTCTGCTCATGT
Organism: Falco punctatus; assembly: GCF_963210335.1. Taxonomy (NCBI): domain Eukaryota; kingdom Metazoa; phylum Chordata; class Aves; order Falconiformes; family Falconidae; genus Falco; species Falco punctatus. Next base: position 33,887,574 of record NC_137585.1, read on the forward strand.
TCCCAACTGGCCGAAAGCTATACTCAACAGGACTGAGTAACTCGTGCTCAACAGCTCATTAGTGATGGCTGCTCTGTTTTCAGTTGGTTTGGAGTGTGGGCAGAGGGAGCTTACATCCAGAGATATTCACCCTGTGTCACGTGGGAGTAACTCCTTAAAACCTGCATGCATATTCAAGTTTTCCAATTGTAGACTGCTAAAATATTTATGTTCCTGCTCCATAGGAACTGAGCCTAGCTTCTTAAGTATTTGCAGAATGTGTGGAGATACCAGCAAAAAAGTTACACTAAGAGTACATAGTATTACCATTATTATAATGGATTTCGCTTTGGTTCTTGAGTACATGATTGCAGTCCTCTGAGAGGGGGAAATGGAACAAGTACAAAAATAAATATAAAAGAACAATCTGTCATTCTCACCTGTTCTTCCCTCTGGAAAGACTGCCATTCACTGGCATCCTTTGATTATAAATAAGGGTATATAATACTTCTCAAATCAAAGGAATGAGGCATTTTTCAATCCCTCAGATTTTCTTATTTTCTTAATGAAAGGAACAGTAAGAAAAGAACAAGTGCCGTAATTGCCCAGGTTCTGGCGTAGGGCTGGTCCTTTATACAGAGGAGGGCTCAGAAACAATTAACACAGTATGAGGACACAGGGCCCTAATTCACACTGATCATCACCGTACTGCTGTTGTTCTTGTAAGTAACCACAGTGAAACCAAGTGCCAAATAAAACCCGTGCAGAATCATGGAGGTGTAGAGCCAGAGCCACCATGAAGCTTCAGGGTGGCAACCCAAGAAGATTGCTTAGTACTAGACAGCTTTGGTGCTCAGGCTCTGGCTCCTGGAAGATAACCAAGGGAATTGTCTGAGCTATCAGCTTGAGGTTGTGCAGCCCACTTGCATGACTTCAGGGAGCAGCAGTGCATTTAAAGAAGCCTGTCACCCAGGCATACAAAGACAATGGTGTTAGCAGAGGTGTACCTGTAAAAATCATCAGTTTTACAGGTGAATTACCCACTATTTTCTGGAGGCACAAGTGTAGATGGAAGGTGTTGGTGGAGTATGAATGAATGTGAGAAACCAGATCCTTAGAGAAGCAATTTTTTGCACTTGATAGATTGCAAGGCAAGGAGTGCCTCTTCTGAACAGGAGTATGTATGGACCCAGCCGATCCCACATATAGTGGCCAGACCCAGACTTGTAATTGCCACTTCTTAATGGAGACCAAAACAGAATAGCTGGCCACAGGCAGCATCACATGTGCTGCAGAGGGCTCTGGCTTGTCAGTCTGTTTCATACATCTTTCATGCACCTCTTGTTCCTGTGCTGTTTCTTTTGTCTTTGTTTTCAGCTGTATCTAATGAGTCTTCATTGTGCTTTTGATCAGAGGTTTTTCTGTGAAGACATACAGAGCTCTCCTCCCCAGTCCTCTTCATCTTCTCCCAACTCCTCCTTCCCCTCTGCTCTCCTTAGTTGTTTGTACTGCTATCACAGGTTAAAATCTTCCAGAGATAATGACCAGCCCTTGTAAGAAGGTCAAAACAGATGGTAAAAGAGGAGGAGTACGGGCATGTCTTGTGGACCCAAGTAATAGCAGTGGGGACAGAGCTATAGAAATGGGAAAAAGGGATCATTTCCCTCTCTGTCTTTGGGAAGCACTGGGATGGTAGCAGCCAGAGAAAAGCTTTGGGAGCCTTTTGAATGAACTCTTTCCTACCAGCATCATTCAGCAGGAGAGAGATGTGCTAGCTCCCTCCCAGGTGTGCAGTTATCTGTCTGGACTCAGAGCCCAGGAGCAGCTAGAGAAACGGGATGCTGAATGGAGACTGGAAGTTGTAATGTGTACCTGTGCCCACTCCTTCCTGAAAGGCTGACACAGCACTCTGTAGTCACCGTCAGGTGAGTGCATGGCTTGTCCTTCTCCTCCAGCAGGATCACAGGCTGCACGGAGGGATGTGGTGGGGGTTGCTATTCCTCCATCAGGGCCTGGGAGGCTATAAACTAACCCCCCTTGGTATTCACTGAGGGTAAAGAAATTAATTACACACTTTGGGTTTTTTTTTTCCCCATGTTCTACCCAGAAGGTTTTTTGAATAATGAGGGGGTTGGGGATGGGTTTTAAGCTTTAATTTTGCTTCTTAGTAATTTTTCAAAGATGGGGAAAGTTTAAAAAAGTTTCAACAGTAGAATGAAAATGAAAAGGTGCATGCATGTCTGGTGAGGAAATCTGGGCATGCTGTGTCAGTGGCAAAAGGAAAAGAGAGGGACTAGCAATGCAGTCTGTTCTCAAAAATATTTCATTAAAATGTAATTAAAACTGATTCCCAGCAAATGCAGCAAATAAGAGGTGACTTGCACATTTTTCACAGCAAAGCAATGCTTTTCCATTTTTCAGGGTTCTCAGAAAATATTAACCCATTTTAAACCCTGGGACACTGAGAAATTGGTCATACACAAATTCTGTGACAGGACCAAGAATATAAGCCAGACCTCCACTTTCTCAAACGCATGCCTTCTCCAGTTGTATTCTCCCAAGTATTACTGTTCTTATGCGTAACTGATGATCATTACTTCTTTTCCCAGTCACTGTAACACCCCTGGAGAGCCTTTCACTGAGTTTAAATGCCTGGGGGGTGGTGGTGGTGGTGATGTACAAGTAATGCAGGGGCAGTAGTATTTGTGGCTGCTCATCTACTTGCTCTTCAGAATATGAATTGGTACCTGCAGTTTACTGACTCTGAACATTAACTTTTCAGCATTGCTTGGAGGGAGGGGCACCAAGCAGGAGAAGTGAATGTGGGAGGGAGGAAGGGAAGGGAAGGGTGAGGGGGTGGAAATATGAGCCTGCTTTACTGAATAATGAGAGGAGTGAAAACGAATGGGAAAAGAGAGAGAAAAGCTGGCTTAAATATTTAATCTCTGTTGCACTTGCTTTTGAAGAAGAGACAAAAGCCTTGGAACATCTTTTGTCTTGAACTAATTCTGACCAGAGGTGAATGGCATGTGATTGTCGCTTCTGTCTTTTGCCTTAAGGTGGAGAGAAACAGATTGGTTCTGCTGTATCAGCCCATCACATCAGTCTCCAGCTTCAGCCACTGCCAGTACCCGATCCTGAAGCAGGTATAAATTACTCATGACAGTGATACTTCTGCCCCACAAGCCAACATTGCCCCACATCCTGGTGCCGGCGTAGTCAATGTGTGTGCTGCCTGGGAGCCGCACCTTTCTTCAGAGAGGAGGAAGCTCCTCTGAGGAGCAGTTGTGTCCCACCACAGAGCAAGTCACTTCCCTTTAGGTTTTCATCATTTGGAGCCAGGTGGTTAATGCAACGCATCAGCAGTATTTCCCCCTTGTCTCTCCCCACTACTCTGTACGTTCTTCTACCCAGCCTCTCCCTGAAACATTTCCCTTCCCCTTGCTTAGACCAGCCACAACTGCACCATCTGCAGCACTTTCCACAGCTGAGGCAGCCCCATGGATGAGCTGGCAGGACCCACACACCAGCATCGGAGACAACAGCTAGTTGTGCTGATGTGCTGCTGCCTCAACGAGGTCATAGAATCATACAATGGTTTGGGTTGGAAGGGACCTTAAAGATCATCTGGTTCCAACCCCACTGCCATGGGCAGGGACACCTTCCAGATTGCTCAAAGCCCCATCCAACCTGGCCTTGAACGCTGCCAGGGATGGGGCATCCACAGCTGCTCTGGGCAACCTGCTCCAGTGTCTCACCACACTCATAGTGAAGATTTTCTTCCTTATAGCTAATCTAAATCTATCCTCTTTCAGTTTAAAGTCATTCCCCCTTGCCCTATCACTACATGTGCTTGTAAAAGGTCCCTCTCCAGCTTTCTTGCAGGTCCCTTTTAGGTACTGGAAGGCTGCTATAGGGAGCAGTGGTGGTTCCCTGCAGCCAGCCTGTCATACTCTGAGACAGATTCAGCCAGATAAAAACATCATTTAGGCTTTCTGTATGGACTGGTAGAATAGGAAGGAGAAATGCCTCCAGAGAGTAATTAATTGTAAGCTGAGCTTTTTGATTGGTAAATATCTGTAAGCTCTAGGAAAGGCTGATGGTCTCTGACTAACCAGAGGAAACTGCTGAGACTGGGAACTTTTCCTATTGTTTTGGCAGTGGCTTTGTCTCTCTGATCCACTTGTTCCATTTATAACCCTAAAAGCAAAGAGGTGCTGCCATCTCTGCTTCTCAGATAGGGGCAGATATAACATGATTTCTCCACTGGAGCCCCTCAAGACATCTTTGAAAAAGCAGAGATTTTTTCAGCTGTGGTCTTCTGAGTCCTGGGAGAAGGCATGAAAGCCCAGCTTCTTGTCAACTCCTGAACTGGGAGCACAAAAGAAAAAAAGAAGCAAAAAAATCCACCCCCAAAAACTACAGCAAAATCTCTCAAGCCTCAGAAGGCTCATAGTTAGCAATTATCTTTCAAAGGCTCACTTCAAAAGTAATTTATTATTTCCCTAGCTGTTTGCTAAGAGATCAAATAAAGCCAAGGTTCCTCGTGAAGTATGTTCCTATTCTATTTTGATATAATTTGAGGAACTCGATTGGCTACTTTAAATGCTGGAGAAGACAGCTGAGTAGGAGTCTGAGCTAGGTGAAGCCAACCAGGTGAGATTTTTGCATTTTGTTTACAAAAAAGCTTGAGTAGGCTGACATTCCAGGCTGATGAGATGGTCTCCATGATGACTACACTTCTCTCTTCTTGGGCAGAGAACTTGTACACTCACAGGTGAGCTATAGCAATGAAAGAGGAGTTGATTCTCTATAGCACTATGGGATTTGACCTTGCTGATTTTTTCCCATGGCAATGATACCAGGATGCCAGTCACTCTGTTTGGATCTAAGCCACACAAATGGTTGACCAGACACCAGAGATGGCAGATTTGGGTCCAGGTTTGATCTGAACCAATGACTTAGGAGTGGAAAGCATTGTATCTTATTTCAAACAATCGTCTGAGCCATAAAAATACTCTTCTACTTTTTGCCAAGAGAAAAGGCTCAGGAGCTGAAAAAGGAGTCCTGGTACTGTGGTCTAAAAAGAGCTCAGTTCAGGTCGTGACCCATTACCAGTTCACTACTACTGCAGTGTTTCAATGGTGCTGGGCCAAACCATGCTGTGCCTTCCCAAACCTAAGCTGTCTGCAGAGGCTGCTGCTTCCCAAATTTGATCAATGTTTTTTTGCCTTTGTGTTGTCCTGGGAGCCTTAAACCCACCTCTTGCTCAGGCCTGACCTTAGTAGGAGCTGCTGCCTCTCACAGACAGTTACAGCAGGACCCATCTCATAGCCTGTGTGGCGGCGTTCACAGTCTGTTGGCACAGAGATGTACAGGCGTGTCAGACTGTGTGCCTGCAACAGCCACAGCACCCTCCTCAACGCTACTGATGGCTGCTGATGGCTGCTGTGCAGCACCAGGAGCACGGGCAGAGGAGGGAAGCGTTATTCTGAGGGTGACAGCAGAAACCTCCATGTGCTCTGAGGAGGAGGAGGAGAAAAAGCAAAGCATCTCAGGAATTCCTCAAAAGCTGCAGGAATTGTTGGGGCAAAGGGGTATGGAGATGAAACAGGCAAGGTAGTTGGAGTAGTTTTTGTGATCAACAGAGTAAATTTGCTCAGAGAAAGAGAATTGTGTGAGACCTGAAACTATATTCAGATTTGGGAGATCATGTCTCACTTCCATTTTCTTACTGTCAAAATATCTTGAAAAGCTGGAAGTGTTTTTCTTCCTCTTGTTTTTTCCCCTCTCCGATTAGGAGTTTTAAGTGGGAAATGCTGAAATACTCAATTTCAAATCTTTCAAAATCATTTTTTTTGATGTCTTTTAAAATAGACTTCAGCTCAGAAAGAGAAAAAATTAGAGTCAATAAACAGTGAAATAAACTACAAACAACACTTTTCATTTGGGCTGAACGAACTCCTTGAATTCACCTTAATTTTTCTTTGTTTCTCTTTTTTTTTCTGACCCTAGTACACCAGACTTTCAGTTTGTTTGTCCTTTTTTTAACATTTTTATTACCCAGCCCTAGTTTAATTTTTCATTTATTTAAATATTAATGGAAGAACAGCAGTTACACATTATTCTTATTTCTTAATCATACCAACAAGCAATCCTAATGTAACGCGTTTGAGGTTGAGGGAACAGTGTTCCATACGGCAAAAGAATTGGAGGAATTATGGACAGAAAGCCCCTGCTTGGGAAATGAGTCAGTCTGCGTCTGTCTAGCAGAAAAGATCAGCACAGAAGTATAGAGCCTTTAGAAACAGCTTATGAATCTGCAGCTCGCGAAGTAAGTCAAGTCTCTGTGTCTCTCGTACACATAGGCTAACTCACTCGCCACACGTGCATACATACAGGTCTGGTGGAAAGACGGGGATCGTGCAGGCTGCAATGCATAAGAACTTTCTGTTTAAAGGAGAAAAGAAAAGGTTTTTCAATAGGCACAAAATCCCACCCCCTCAGCACCCCTCCTTCCCCTGTGTCTGACACTGACTTCCAGGGAGGAGTTGAGCCAATTATCTGTGAGTCCTACAGAAGGAAAATCTGCAATTTGCCAGTAGTTGTGACAGGGAGAGGGAGAAAGGCAGGGAGGGAAGAAGAAAGACTTAATTGGCAAATGTAAAGAGAAGCCCTTTCTGTCCTCGAAAGGCAATATTTTAAAGCAAATCTCAGACCAGAGGAAAAGAAGCTCGTAGTGGTGGGGGGTGTGTCAGGCAAGACCTGGAGAAGCATAGGTGGTTCACCATAGACAACTTCCATGCCCCCACTGATTTTTCCCCCCAGGGTCTAAGGGGGTGTGGAGGCAGGGTGGGCCAGCCAGATGCATCCACAACCCTGCACGACTAGGTGTCGCTCCAGAGACCCTTCCCCACAGCAGAGCCTATGAAGCACAACTTGCAAGAAAAGCCAGTGGGAGCGGGTGAGACTCTGCCTCTCCTTCCCTTGAACTGAGGCTGTGAGGAGAAGAGCTCAACTCACCAAAAGGAAAAGCTATCGCTGCTTCTGAGACCCTTCTTTAGCCCACGCTGGTTGCCTAATCCAGCACCTACCATCCATGGGGGAACGCTCTCTGAAGCCCCGCGATCCTTCCCAATACTGCTAAGTTCCTGGGAAATAACTAGTGAAGAACTGAGCCCAGAGCAAGCAACGTGGGATCCACAGAACAACATCTTTTTGCAGTAGCAGCTACCTCTGATTAAAATTATCAGCTTCCTCAGACTGTACCAAGAACTGCTCCTTCAGGGAAAGAGAGGTAAGAAAGCATCATTGGCTTTGGTATGGATGTAGGAAACAAACATCCCACAGGAGTGATTTTGGTGTGCATGAAAATTACAGGGATACTAGTAGTAATTAACAAGTGGCAGGTCTGTTATGCATGATACAGTTTGTGTCTGCCTCTGTCCTTTTTAGCTGGGTGCACTGAATTGCATTGGGATAGCAAACAGAGACACAAACAGTAGCTGAAGACCGAGGAGTGCAAGAGAGGTAGTTGAGAAGTCTGTGCATGGGTGGGGAGTGGTAGGGAACATACCCCTGGGTGGGAGGATGGAACAGTAAGGTGAAAAAGCTCTAGGCAGGTTGAATGAAGAATGTCTTCCTTAGAAATCTCTCTCTGGGTGCTCAGGATCAAATTTGTCAGCACCTCACTGAAATTTTCAGACAAGCTCTTCAGAGCATACAAACGCAGGTTCGTTGTCATTCACTCCGATGTCTGCCTATGAAACAAGCAGTGGTGGTTAGCAGGTAGAAGATGACACAGGGAGTCAAAAGAAATGGGGTTTAATGTTGATTTTAGGCAGCTGTTTCAGGTCTCTCTGGGCATATAAGCCTATCCCTTTATTAAGTGGAGATTAATTTTTAAACTTACTGCCTACATTTCTATGACATTTTGAAATCCCTGTGCTGTACCAATATAAAATACTACTGTAAAGTTTCTAGCATCAAGCCAGTGCATAAAGCAGAAGGTACCACTGGGAATTAATCTATGCTTAAACATTTAATAAACTGGAAGGAAAAGATGTAGATTAAAGCCAGCTGGAGGTTGTTTGTCTCCTCATTCTCTTCTGATTGATTTTGCTTTACTTAGAACATGAACATGTGGTCTCTCCCTTTCTTTTTCCTTTAATCTTTTTTAATGTATGAGTCCCTGTACTCCCCTCCCTTCCCTACCCCTGAGTGTGAAGGCTGAAGCTTCCTTCCTTTTCTGATGAGGAAAGGTGGCAGATTGTATTATAATGGACAAAAACTGGAGGTGGGTGAGGCGGGGCGGATAAGAAGAGAGAACACAAAACACGAAATAAGCTCCTGGTTTAATGGCATGCTCTGAGTCGGATTTGCAGCAAAGGTGTTGAGATGAGCAGCAACTCCATGAATCAAAGTGCTGAAAAGCATCTTTTGACTTTGTGTGAAATGAAATGCAGTCAGGAAAGCACAAGAGTCCACTTGACAGAATGCCTTGAGAGGTGGAACTTACTCTCAAGAGCACAAAGTGCAGCAGCTGCAGTGACAGTCCACCTCCTTCGTTGTATGATGGGAGTTTCTGTAATCACCAACAGCTCAGTGGTTACCTGCCAGTCAGCAGTGTAATTTGTAGGATTTTGGCTTGTAAAGCTGCTGGCCAGGATCGTGTCCTTCAGCATGCACATTCTGTTCAGGACATATAAGGCATTTGCTTAAAATGCATAACTGCTCACTCCCAGATGCTGCTGCACCAAGTTGTACAAAACTGATCTTCAGCAGGTGTCCTCTTGCCCTCATGCAGCTACACTGGTCCATCCCGGTCTGAAGAGCTGACTCATTTCTAAATACCCATCTGAGCTGTACAGAAGTTTATAGTTTTTCGTCACAAAATCTATCTCCCTGCTTTTCTCTGCCAGCTAAATAAAGCCGGAGATGGTGAAAGGAAGCATCCCAAAGCAGCTCTGTCATCTTTTGTCTGCCCATGGATGCAAGGCAGTATTGGGCTGTTTGCACAGGAAAGGGCAGAGGCAGTGTACATGGCAGTGTTGCTTCACAGATTGAATGTGGTGTTTCTGCACTGTTGGAGATCGGTCCTGTTCTAAATAAAACAGAGTCCCATTCAAATTGCAGGTGTGCTCCTTGCTGTCATTCCTGCCACAGCAATCCCAGCAGTACCATAGCTGTGCATGTTTGTGTCCATCTGATATTCTGATATGACTTTCTGGCTCTAATATTATGCTGTCCTGCTCGCTAATATAATTCAGAGTGTAAGCTACTCTGAGGAGAGTATTACATTTTCTTCTGTGCTTTAGATAGGGCTGAATATGCTGTTGGCGTGCAGCAAATTATAGCAATAATAATAAATAGTAGTGGTTTGCTGTTGCCTTGGGCTATAGCACAGAGCTTGTAATGATGCTGGATCTGAATTCCAGAGACTTCTTTATTTAGCAGTGACCGTATCTTCACTGCTGCTTTGGTACTTAGCACATGTTAAACAAAGTAAAAGATTTTAAGCTTTTGACTGAGATAACTGTCAGCTAGATAAAAGCTTAGGGAGATAAAATTCACTCAAGGGAAAGATAGGAATCCAGATCTGGACCCAGAAATGATCTTTCAGTGCACATAAAGTACTTGCATTGTAATATTAAATAAAGAACACCTAAGTTAAATAAACGGCACAGTGGGAACTTGATTATTCTTTAATGAGATCCTAGTAACCAAAATAAACTCTGTCAAAAATGTGCCGCCTTGCTCTAAGAGTTAGCTTTCCACACACAGGGGTTATATTTTTCCTTTCAGCACACAATTCATTTGAACTGGTACATGAAAATTTTCTGAGCAACACCCTCTTCCCCATCCCACCCCCTTCAAAGTTTTTTGCTATGTCAAAATGTGATCCCCAAGGTCTTGAGACTCATCTTAGTTGTTAGGGGTTAGAAATCTTTTCTAATAGCTATTTAAGATGGCTGTCCTTCATCTTTTCTCCTGGTCGTACTTAGCACCCGCAAGGACTGTGACACCCACAAAAGCTGTGTATGTATAAAGACCAAAACTCCTACGAAATCTACGTTTTTGCAGTTCTATTGATTGCCAGCCATCCTGCTGCAAAGCTGATAGTTTGTTGATACAGAGTTCCCACACTACCAGTCCAAACAGCAAGATTAAAATCTGGTTTCTAATAGGTCACTGAAGGCACAGATCTTTGAGTTTATCATTGGTCAGTGCCATTTTGTGGCTCAAACTCTGTGCATCAACAATGAAGGTTGTACGAGACCAACTATTTAAAATTACTGAGATGTCTAGCTTCCACTGATGCTGAGCATGATTCTTGTTTCTGTCTGACTTTTGGTTCATCTCAGAAAATAAGTACTATGCACAGCTCCTATGTAGGCAACAAAATGAAGCGATCTAGGTCCTAATGGCAGCTGCAGTGGGTGCAGTATATTGGGAAATCTGACCTCTCTGTTTATGTACCTAAATGAGAACTGAGCTTTACTGAAAAATCTGGTAATGTTTAAGTGACGCAGATGGTGGGAAGGAGCCTGGTGTCTAAGTTGAAACACAGCTGATAAAATTAGCCCTTAATGTTTAAACGAAATAGCAAATTACAAGTTAAAACCATATTATTTTCGATGTAAATGCCTTCACTTATTTATGACTTCAAAAGAAAAGGAAAAAAAAATAAAAAAAACCCAAACTACTCCCTGGAAATGAAACTAAAAAAATAAGCATTTCTAGTGAAAAGATTTCTATATGGACCATTGATCTACTAACCAGGATTGTGCTTCAGAGCACCCTTTGACAAGCTGGTAGTAAGGACCTGCTCTACTTCATCCTCCATTTAGTTTACAGTCTTTCCTTCAACTCTGCTATTTCCTTTTTCAGGATCAAGCAATGATGAAGACCATGTCTGGTGGAAACTGCACCCTGAATGTGCCAGCCAAGAACTCGTACCGCATGGTAGTGCTGGGAGCCTCCAGGGTGGGGAAAAGCTCCATTGTCTCACGCTTTCTCAATGGCCGGTTTGAGGACCAGTACACTCCCACCATTGAGGATTTTCATCGCAAGGTCTACAACATCCGAGGAGACATGTATCAGCTGGACATCCTGGACACCTCTGGGAATCACCCTTTCCCTGCTATGAGGAGGCTTTCCATCCTGACAGGTGAGAAAGAATGGGGAAGTTTGCAGATGTGGAGCAGTGGGTGAAAGATAAGAACACACATTAGGTTGAAGGCTTTAGCCTGGAGATGACTGTTTCTTGTCAGGTAGCTAAAGGGACTGCTTGATTTTGTTGGAAGACGCACTTTTCTGGAGAGGTATTTCCCGGCCAGGATGCTCCGGGCACTACAGGGAGTGCATTAGCCACAGAGGAGATGGTCACTGGGTGAAGATCTGAAATAGAGATTCCCCTTAATTTATTTCCCTCCCACGTTCCCCTCCTGTTCCATATTTTTTATTGCAGTCACAAATAAATGGCTGAATAAAATCTCGTGAGCACGAAAAGCAGCAAGGGACAAAATAAGCACGTAATTACAAGACACAAGTAGTGAAAAACAAATGTAAGACACACAGGAAGGAAATTCTAACCAAGAAAATCTCAAAATTATTTTTTTTCTAAAATTTCCAGCCTGATGCCCTTGATTTGATATTCCAGTAAAACAGAAGTTCTGCTTTTACCCTTTCTCCTTAGTCTGTGGTTAATCAAATGTGTTATATGGAAAAAAGAGAAAATGGTGGGGTCATTTTGTACATTCACATTGTCAAGCAGTTAGCTAAGCTGTATTCTTTAATTGTGAAAGTGACAGTGGAGGAGATATATTCAGCCACAGCTCACAAGAATGCTACTTTCCGGATTTGCTGTCTACCTTTCTAGCTAGCTGGTGAAACATGTCATTCACATCTGACCAGGCTAGCTCCCACATTCAGTGAGATCCCAGGGCCAGTTTCTGGGATGCAGATGTGAGGTTTTGTCCCTGAAATCACTCTCAGCGTGTTCCACATGAATGTCATTGAACAGGCAATGATTTGCCTTATTTTATATTTGCAAAAGGAATTGTAAGTCAGGAAATGTCAAAAGGAAATGCCAGGGGATCTGTGTCATTTATGTATTTCTTTTTTTCCGTGGTCTGTTTCTCTTGAGCAAATGAAACGACAGCAGAGCACTGCACATTGGGGAAACTCTCGTTCCTGACTTAGGCATACAGGACTGACTAGCTGTAGATCTTCGGTTCAGGTGTTGCTTCATGTATTGTGTAATCCAAAGGCCAAGGCTGAGCGGCTACTAGCTCTCCGCTCTTCCTGGTGTCAGAACAGGCTGTGTTTTACACAGAGATATAAATGAAAGGAAGAAAAAGGAAAAGCATTGCAGCAGAGCTGAGACAGAAACATATTTACAAAAAGAGATTAAAATGGGCAATAACTTGCAAGTCCAGTGCAACATCCAAAAGTCTTTTCCAGACATCCAGTCCCATACAGAAAGGTATGGGGAACTGAATAAGAAGAACTGGAACTAAAGTACAGCTGAGTGAATAGATTCAAAAGGACAAAAAAAAAAAGAGGGGGGGGGGGGGAGGGGAGGACATGGCAAATATACCTATTAAAAAAAAAAATTAGCTCCTCTGACACAAGCTATGACTAACTAGCCTTTACAGTATCTTCTTTTAATTGCAGGGGATGTTTTCATCCTGGTATTCAGCCTGGACAACAGAGAATCCTTTGATGAGGTCAAGAGGCTCCAGAAACAGATCCTGGAAGTCAAATCCTGCCTGAAGAACAAAACCAAGGAATCGGCTGACCTCCCCATGGTGATCTGCGGCAACAAAAGTGACCACAGTGAAGTCTTCCGCAAGGTACGCTCAGATGAAGGTGAGAACCTTGTCTCCAGTGACGAAAACTGTGCTTACTTCGAAGTTTCAGCCAAGAAGAACACCAATGTGGATGAGATGTTTTATGTGCTCTTTAGCATGGCCAAGCTACCTCATGAGATGAGCCCTTCCCTCCACAGGAAAATCTCCATCCAGTATGGTGACACTTTCCAACAGAAATCCTTCCGGATGCGCCGAGTCAAGGACATGGACGCCTATGGCATGATCTCTCCATTTGCTCGCCGGCCAAGCGTCAATAGTGATCTGAAGTATATCAAATCGAAAGTTCTCAGGGAAGGTCAGTCCAGAGAGAGGGAGAAATGCACAATCCAGTGAAGAGGGCTTGCACTTCTGTCTGAAGTCATCATCCACATGCAGTGCCTTAAAGAAAAGTGGTCTGTGAAAGCACAGAACGGGCTCATGGGGTTCATCGAGAAAACCCAACATGGAGGAATGATAACTCTTCCTGCAGATTCTGCCGAGTCACGAATTTAAATAACCGTCCTTCTAAACAACTAGGAAAAATCATATGCCTGAGATCTGAGCGCATTTCTCTGTAACGTAGTTGCTCTTCATTACCCTTTTTGTTTAAAGAATACAGACCTGAGAAGTAAAGACATTTCAACCTCATCCTTGCAAAGAAAGTAGGTCGAAAATGTACAGAAGACATTAACAGTTACCCAGCATGCAGCCCTGGCTAAGAAACAGGAGGTTTTATGTGTGTGTATGTGTATCTCTATGTGTATACAGAGACTGTATACAGAATGTGTGTATGTGTGCATGCAAGCGTGGAGCTCTCCTTTGGAAAAACGGGACTTGCATTTCAAAGGGCAGCAACACTAACTGAGGTTTCCCAGATTGGGAGTGGACTCTATATATGGATGCATGACTCTAAACTTGCTTCTGAGGCGACCTGCATTAAGATCTTCTTTTTACGTTTGCTGGGACAGTTATCGTTTGACATTGACATGAATGTTGTTTTGTGTTATAGACTTTATTTGGGATTTGGTATTTTTTATTATCTGGGGGTGGATTCTTAGCAAAATCAGATGGCAAGTGCATTTGATATCAAGAGTGTCTACTTTCTAGCAGTGAAAGGTGTTTTTCATCTGTAAAACCCTGTAATATGTACATTGATTGAAAGTGGAATTGTTCTGCAAAAAGCCAATACATTTGACAGCTTTGCAAGCCTAGTGTGATATTGTTTCTCAAAGCAGCCATACTGACTCTGAATACTGCAGTACAAATGCACCCTTTGCCTTGCTGGCCACCAGAGCAATGTTTCCTTCCTCTGCCTGTATCAGCTGAGACTGACCAGATTCATATGTAGGCTTAGACCACTTCAGAGACAGGATTGGGTTTTCCTTCAGATTTAAGAGCTGAACGGTTGTAGGACCAGCTCCATCATATTTATTCTAGTAACACGCCTCTAGTCATTTTGTTCATGATTTTCCCTGTTGTCTGATAAAGGTTGTCTTGATGGAAACCTTTCCACTGCAGAAGTCCTTCAGAACATAAGTATTGTCCTGGCTGTCCAAACAGAGCTGAACTGGCTAGCCAGATAAATCTGCAGCCATGTATTCACTTCTTCCCTTTGCCAGCCCAGTCCAGGCTTCCTTGCCTCCAGCTCTCTCCCTGTTCTGCTTCTGGCTTTGTTGTTCGATGTGCTCCTGTACGCCCTCGAAGTGCAATATATTCTCCCAGATGTGAGCTTGCCAGTCTCACTGACTGGAACGAGATGTGTGCACACAACTGTGGGCAAAGCATGGCCCCAAGGCTGCACACAACAGTGGAGTATATATGTTATACATACCTCAGAACCGCCTTCAGATATCTTGTCCCTCCCTCACCCTCAAATTCTGTTCTTGGCTGTATCTGCCTTGCTGTGTTCTGGGCAGAGCCGTGAGCTAGTTCAGACTACACTTTGTCAGGAAACCAAGAATGATGGTTGTCTGTAAAAAATAGCCTCTGGGATTCAAAATCCTATATTCATTTATCAGCTCCACCCTTCATTGGTACTGTATATTGACTGGTAAAACACACTGTTCTATTATTCCTGTTGCCAGGGCAGCACCTTTCAGACCACAGTCTATCTATAAATATGTACATGGTTTATGATTAAATCTGTTTTATTTACTAGCTGTGTCCTGGTCCTTTTTACTTTCTCCAAGAATAATAAGGAAGGGCCTATCTTTTTATTGTGCCGGTGCAGCTACGCAAGCAAGTTGTGTGTTGAGAGCCCTGATGAGATCTCCAGTAAGTTCTGGAAGGGGCTTTTATGTCCTCCAGACACCAGGAGCTACACATTTGTCTGTTTGGAATACAACTGTGTCTAGATTTACATATTTCCACCTGTTTGAACATGAACTTATATATACAGATATCCTCATAAGCAGAAGCAGACAGTTGCTTTTCCCCATGCTGCCTCCAACACAAGAGAACAACAACTCTGTCCTTCATGCACAGAGCTGTATTTTCAGTCCTGGTGCGATATAACATGGTCTCTGCAGAGACATCACTGTTGCTTTCAGCAGTCTCTCCATCTTACTATCTGCACCTCTCAGCTGTATGAGTCTTGGGCCCCCTGAGCACATGCCCACCTCTCTATAGACTTTCCACCCAAGTGTATGACTACTGAATGTACCAGTGATCAGGTACTGGGACTCATGTACCACAGGGGCATGGGGCCAGGGGACTGAAGATGGAGTAAGAAGGTCATGAGCACTGCCCATCTGTTGGGTTAAGGGGCTCCAGGAAGCTGAAGGAGAACTCCTTGCACTATAGACCATGTGCTGCCTTACTGAGCCCATGTCTGCTCTCCCTGGCCTGCTGGATAAAGCTGAATTTTTAAAGAGCCTTCATAATCTGCAGGTCTCTTCCTTCATCTTGCAACACTGACCCTACAATTATTTTCCTTACTATCCTTCCACCTCCACAAAGACACCAGCTTTCCTCCCCCTTCCATGTCCTCCCATTCCTGCCTTTTTCACCATGGATATGAAACCATAGGGCACGGGAAAACAGCATTGCAGTGACAACAAGGGCACAAGAGTGAGGAAGCTGAAGACCAAGAGCAGGTGCTCACAGTGGCATTCTGGATTCCATGGGAAGGGCGGTGAGCCCCAGCTTCACAGTCTAGCTTGGTCTGCCAATGTTCAGGGTGAGAAGCATCTGAGAAACTGGCTGGGAATGAAGGTGAAGCAGCATTACAGTCACCCGGAGAAACAAATGGCAATAAGCAGGTAATCTTATTAAAGTAATCACAGTCTTCTCTCTGCATTTTGTTACTGATGGTAATTGCTTTTGAAGTTAGATTATCATGCTCTCGAGGACTTTTTTTTCCCTCTTTTATTATATCATGACAGTCATTCTATTAATATTCATATATTATTTGGGCTTTAGAAGTGCTTACAGCCCCTAAACCAGACAGTATGTGTATCAGTTGTTTATTTACAGTTAGCAACCATTATATTCTGTGAAAAGGGCTGGGACTGGAAAACAGAGAGCAAGGCTACCTGCCTGCACAGGGGGCATAAGGTAAGGCAGGAAGAGGAAAGGGGAATTATTTCTTCTCTACTAACTGCTGAATGTGTCTGGCTGTAAGACAGGGCAGGGAAGGGCTTTATGGGAAGCTCTGTTACATGTGTGCAGAAATTGTGAGACCCTGAAAGGAGCAAAGAGCAGACCTACATCTAGGTCTTAGAGGTAATGGAAAGAGAAACTACTTTTTTCCTCCGCCTTGGGATTCAAGGGACCTGCACAGAACTTACTGTAACCCAAGAAGTCATGAAAACGCACCGGACTAAGAGCAAGTCTGTAGGAAGGGATCCATCCAGCAAAGATGCTGCAAGCAGGTATACCTTTACTTGGTCTTACCTAGTGTAATTAAGTTGCTTTATTCCAATAGTTGCCTTGTCCTATATTGCAGTATATAAAACCTGTCATTAGTGATACAAAGCCCTGCTGATGTTTTTCATGTACTTACTTTCAGGACAATGAGCAGGGACATATACCTGACTGAGGATCAGTCACAGCCCTGGAAAAAGACAGGGCTGAGATTTATTTTGTACATTGCTCTACACAGCAAAAAAAGTCCTTGTCCTGAAGAAATTACAAGTCAACACATTATAGGAGCTACTATAAATAATGACAAAAATCTAATTAAACCACAGGGTTGGTACAAATCAGGAAGGAAATAGTGGTCATGGTGAATTAAGTAAAAAATAAATTGAGGGTGGGAAGGGCAGAGTGAAAGCCTGTTTTGACATCCAAAGGACTACATTAGGCTTCTGTTCTGAAGGATCCCCAGGAGGACAGCTGCCACCAGGCCAGCCTGATGCTACAGAGAGGCTTCCATGGTTCAGCCTCACAAAAAGCGTTGTCTCCTTGAGACTCCAGGGTTCAATAGGTCTGAAGGAGGGTGAAGGGCTTGTTATTATCATCACAAAGGCAAGTAGGAATTGGTGAGATAATTCTTAATAGGGCAGCAGAAAAGAGCTTCAGAAAGGGGCTCACAAAAGCAGGATGGAAATAGGAGGTTGGGTGGGTAAAGAGAAAAGATAGGCCTGGAGTGTACGCTATAAAATGTAGCTTTCACCTCTATTTCATCCTTCCCTACACATGTCAAATCTGAAGATATTTTATTTAGCTTTTTTATTCTTCCTCAAATGTTAACCACCACTTACCACTGTGTAAGGCTTACCCCCCACCTCCCATCACACTTATTGCTGCCTTAGATTTACCCTCTTGTCATGTACTGTATTGTGGGCTGCCTTGCTAGCCTTGTCCCAGTGTCATGTCAAGGGTAGAAGGTTACAGGCAGAGGTGTTTTTGAAGTAAGTGATGATGATTTCATTTGATTTTAAATCACTATTACTCTTATGGGGTTTATTAGCATTACTGTTTCTGTAAAATTAAATGGTGGCAGGCTCAGATTAAAGGGTCTCCTTGGAAAAATATATAAAACGTGATATAATGTACATTTTCCCTACTGGTTTCTATAGCAACAGCCTTTTCTCTGCACTAAGAAAGAGCAGAGAATTTGCAGGGGGGAGTTGAGTAGCAGTGGCTCTGCCCTCCATCTTTCAGCTCTGAGTTCTCATAGGAAGTTCTTCTCCCTTTGGTTTCTGTTATATGGAGAAACAAAGACCACTAGTGAGACCCCCCTCATAGACTACTGAATATGTATGGTAAAGCTGTGGGATGGATATGCTACCATAGATAAGAAAGTAATTTCCATGATGTGACTGTAAATTGGGGCATTGCTCCTTGCACCGTACCTGACACGGGGAATACACATCACAAGCTGCTATAAACCCAACTTCTGTACTCAGGTTTGGTTAGAACTAGCGATGATCCTTGCTCAGCTTCTTTCTTCCCTGTGACTTTACAGGCTGCCATCTGGTACAGTCAGAGCCTGAGACTTTCCAGAGAAACATTTCACTTTGCTCTCATGACAGTATCAGCCAAAGACCTTTCCTCACCCCTACCATCACTGGCCATCTACAGCATGAAGAACCACCTTAAATCCCAGGCATCGTGTTCCTGGAAAGTTACTGACAGTTTGGAAGGGGCCCAAGAACCACCACGAAAAAACATTTTATGATCCTAGAGAGATTGACTTGAGTAAGCCTTAAGAAAACTCTGAAAGGGATAATTCTGTGCCGTGTAGGTAAACAAAGTCTGAGAGAGGCTGGCTGAAAACCCCTAGATGTGTTTGAAAGGTGGAGATGACAACTGAGACAGCACTTTTAGAGTTGGACACTGGGATCTCTCAGTGGGAGCAAGACTATTAAGCAGGAAATTGTAGGCAAAAGACTTTAAGACAGGGAAATCTACTGGAAAATTTTCTAAGGGATGTCATGAAAGTCCCATTAGGAAAACACTGTGAAAAACACTGAAATCTAAATAGCCAACAGGGGTAACCGTGGTGTGGGCAGTGGGCTAGACTAGCTGACCCAGCAGGTTATTTTGATCCCCCACACTCATTTCTGTGATGGAGCCTGATCCCAAGTCTGCTTCAAAGAAATTTCCTCAGACTGCCTGTCTCACTGCATGCTCCTGGCCCCTCAGCTGGAGGGCTGGTAGTTCACTGGTCCCCTCTAGTCAGACCACTAACAATACAAACAGGACTTCTTACATCAGACCCTGCTTTTTTGAGCATTTCCACAAAGATCCCTGGACTGTTTGCAGCAAACAGCTCCTTTGGTGAATTGTCCATGAACAGTTTCTTGTGCATTTGTTTATTGTTCAGAAGTATTTGATGAATAATTTATGCAAACGTGCCCTGTGCTTTGGCTGAGATGGATAACTAAGATTAGTTCAGATTAATCATGAAGAAAAGGAGGGATGAGGTCACTGTGTTTCAGGACATCTTGTATTAAAGTAAAATAATATAAATAAATAAAAATCCAGCTTGAATATGTGTCCTCACATCACTCTGACTTAGAGGGAAGCAAAAACTCCCTCTCTTTACCCCATTGCTCCCCTCCAGGCTCTTGAAGGAGGGATTTCAGATGGACTGTATTTATTTAACAGTGTCCTTTCACAAGCATTTGGCTTTCAGCAGTTAGTATAGAACACCAACTCACACATGAAAGCACTGAATATTTCAGATTGGTTTTAGCGATATATCTTGAGTCCGTATTTTTGATGTTTAAAAAACAAGAAAAAAGGAAAATAACCTCTACAGTTGTGGTGAATGAAAGGCAGGGCGGGGGAGCAGTTCTGGCTCCAAGAAACAATTCTTTCACACATTGAGACCTTATCTGGAAAATGCACAAATGTCTTAAACTGGAACTTGTGGTCTTGCTGTGTTAAGACTGGGAACCAAAGCAACATAGACACACAAGAAAGACACTCCCAGCAGCGGAGCTGGATCTTGCATTTCAGACCCCACTAACATCAGGACTGTGACAGATCCCACCTAGTTTCTCAATGTCTTTGCAAAGCTCACAGGAGCTTCAGCTGGGTCCTGGTCTATGGGTAGAGCTCCATAAGACAAATAAATACCACCATGAGTAATGACAGACCTTGTGTAACTGCCCCAAACTCAACAAAAGTTGCAAGCAGTCTGAGTCAGTGCCATTGTGTAAAGGGATACAACCTCTGTTGGCTATTTAAAATAGCTTTGTGATAGGTACTATGGGTTTCTGTCTTACTCTTCAGGTCAGAGACCTAACAGACTCTAGGAACAGCCCCACCAGTTTCCAAACTCTTTACATAAATCAGCATCTTGGTTTCCCATCCCTGATTGACAGAGGGCCAATAGCAGTCACAGGAGAACTGAGAGAGAAAAAAATCCTTCTAGATTGCGAGGCACTTGGGTACCACAATGATGGATAAACATGTTAAAAGGTGAAGAGGCACACCAGAAACAAGTATCACCTTAATCAGGAGCTGAGCTGCTGCAGTGCCAGCTACAAAGAAGAGCAATTACATTTAGCATAATCCCTGATTTCTGTACTACCTACAGTCTTGTTCTCCACAGCATCTGCTGAGCTGTCAAGTCCCAGAAGCCTCAGGATTAAAATTACACACTGGCTATCCCCTGCCCTTCAATCACTACGTACCTGTGTGCTGAACAGTAGCATGCTGCAGAAAGGTTTACACTCAGGGACCCTCGGGTGAATGCACAGCATAACCTTTCCTTTCACCCTCTCCTTGCTGCAGAAATGAGTGCCTCAGGGAAACACAACCTTGTTAAACACAACCTGGGGGGTTAGGATGGCATAGGGAAGATCAGTGGTATTGCTTTTAGCTGGTCCAAGGCAGAATGTCTCATCTCTTCTGTCACAAAACAGTTTGTTCCTTGCTGGGTGGCTTATTGCCAAGGTAATAAATTCAAGTTTCTAAAAAGAAATAAAATGAAAAGGAAAAATAAACACAGAGCAATGACTTGTTCTGCACATTGACGGGAGACTTGCCTGAGGCAATGGATAAGGGGTGACAGGGATGAACAGCTCTCTCATGGAGCCTTATTAAAGAGCGGACTGGAGCTCATCTCAGATGCTCTTTATGAGATGCTGCCATCTGGGAGAAATCCAGATTGGCAATTATTAGAGAGAACAATTCCAGCTGGCCACCACACAGCCAAAGCAGAAATTATCCCTTTACACAATGGCACTGACTCAGACTGCTTGCAACTTCTGTTGAGTTTGGGGCAGTTACACAAGGTCTGCCATTAGTCATGGTGGTATTTATTTGTCTTATGGAGCCCTGCCCACAGACCAGGACCCAATTATAACAGACAATATACAAATGCACAACAAATAGAAGGTCTCAATGTACACAGAGGCTAGGGCAGAATCTTAGTCATTAGTGATGTCTGCCTTATGCACCCTGTGCCTCACAGCATCTGTTTTACCCCGTGATGGCTATCTACCTGTTTTCTACCAGCATCCTCTCTGTAACCTAAAGTGAGAAGAAGCTGCTGTATGCAATATTAACCCTCCACTTTCCTGATTAACATTTGAAAGCTAATTATGTCTGTAGAGACCTTGTAACTACTACATTGTGATAGTAGCAGCACCAAGACTTGGTATCATTTAGTAGTGCTTTTCCTTCAACTGGACTTACTGAAACAGAGAAAGCAGGTGGAAGGATTATACACTGTTTCCAAAATGCTCATGGGATGGGTGAATTCCTTATTATTCTTGCAGTGGTTCCTAGCAGTCTTGCCAAGGAGATCTCTTCAGTAGACAGAGCATCTTTGTGCCATGTTGGTGGCCTTGTGGTTGTGCAAGCCCCAAGCCAGCTGTGGCTGATGGTAGTTCCTAATTCCAGTAGACCTAATTCCAAGCTGTATCCTGTGACAGGCAGTGGAGCCTCCTTACGTATGGCTGTCGCAAAACCTGAATGTGCGCAAGGTGAGGAAGTGAGGCAGCTGTGCTGGCACTGCCAAGTCACGGCAAAGGCCTGATGACTGCTGTTTTCCTTTAGTGGCCAGGTGATGCCTCAGGGATGTCTACTCTTCTTTTGCCTGTGAGCCACGCCAGGACCTCCCATAGCTCTCAGGGGGAAGAAATGTCTCATATACTGCTAGGACCAAGGTGTCTACCCACCTCTGAAATACAAATTGATGGAACAGAAGGCATTTTTAGCCACTCATGGAACTTGAAAGCTCTGAAAAAGCATGGAGAGGACTGAAATCCTCCTTAGTGGCCCCTTTGTACTGCTGTAGCTCATGCAAGAGCTGTTATTTGCCCTTGATCTCCCAGAGAGGAATATGTCTGGTACAGGCTTTGGCATAATCACAGTATCCTAAAACTTCGTTTCCTCTCTCTACAGCATGAACATCAGAAAGAGATCTACCCTCAGATGGATGGTAAAACCCTTCCAGATGACACGGAATCCAGCTGACAGAGAGCACTCCAACAGCAGCAGGACACTTTACTGCACTGGACAGCAAGCAGATGCTTAAGAAGTGAATGCCCTTGGTGTAAAAAGCCGTAGGTATGTTTTCTATCTGTTTTTCTTGGGACTTGACACATCTCCAATGCATTTTCTCGTTTCAGACAAGAATTCTGTCAAGGAAAAGAAGTCTCAAAGTACCTCATTAATTAAGGAGCCTTGAGTTTTGCTGATTTTCTATGGGACTTTAGACTCTGAATTGACTTTTGAAAATGTGATGAGCTTAGGCTCACTTAAGCACTTTTTCAACTTTATCCAAATTAGTTGCGTGAAGAGTGCATTTAAGGACTGAGATTTATCAGGAGGAAACATTGTTCTGAACCAAATTTCCACTGAAAGAGAAAACTGAAAAGATAAGTGATTTTGCATGAGAGGTGCTTCAGTAGTAAAGGTTTTTTTAGTAAAACAAGAACTGTCTGAGAGGCCCTTCTGCTTTTCCACTCATTTACATTAGAAAAAAAAAAGAAAAGCTTGTTGTTTCTTAAAAGAACTAAGAAAAGGAATATACTCCAAAGTGAAATGTTGTTTTTTGCATTTTTTTCCCATGGTATCTTTTGTCAACCAGGAATTAAAGCAAAAGAGACACTGGAGGCCCAAATATAATCTGTCAGGTGTGCTCTCACATGGGTTTGGGGGTCTGTGTTCCCTACCTCTCTCTATCTTTTCCCTCACCAGCTAAAGAAGAATCTGAAGCAAGAACACATAAAAGATCCAGTTTGTTTTTGACTAGAGGTATGTGGAGTGCTCCAGGACTTGGAGGCAGTAGGAAGAATAGCATTACCAAGTGAGTGAGAAAATTATCTCTAAATTACCTCCAAGTCTTGTGTCATCCATTATTCTTCTCTAGAAGGGTCCTGTCCTCTTCTATTCCCCTCCAGCTTTTCACAAAAAGTCCAGCCAGGGAAAGACAGCACCAGCTATGTCTAGCCCTCCTAAACTTCAGGCAAAAGCTTCCTCTTTTTTCTGCTCTAGCCAGAATCAAAAGGAAACCAAAATGTCTCTGTTGAGCTGTGTCTACACTGCCAGGTATTCCCCAAGTTGCATGTCAGCCCTTGTGCTCTGACTGTCCTCACCACCTGCATGTTGTTGTGAACCGCAGTGCCACATCAGTGCCTGCTTGATAGCTTTTAGTTCATGACCTTGCATGCCTGCTCAAGCCTGCTACCAGAGTCTCCACAGGTGTAGTTTCCAGAGCCTGTTCCCTTCTGGCACTTTTAGGGAGATGGCTGAGGAGACAAGGGCTTTTCACACACATGGCACGGTGAGTCTTCTCTGCAACATGTTGTGTCCCATCTCACAAAGCGATCAGATGTCATTTCATGCCACGACAGCAATACAGAGAGGGACAAACAACGGCCAGAACTGAGGTTCTTCCCCTGGCTTGTCCTTCTTCACACAAGTAAGCACTGGTGCCAGAAAAAGCATTAGAAACTGCACTGTAAAGAGTAAGCCTAGGTTACAGGAGTCTTTCTGAATTTCCATGCCACAGTGCTTAGCCTGTCTCTGTCCCATACCAGACAAGACACACTGTTTTGGTCTGCAGAGAAAGGAAACCTGGGTGAATACCCTAAAAAGGGACTGGTATGCTCCAACAGATGCATGGCATGCTCCAACAAGTCTGTTGTGGGACGTAGCCACAGATCTTCCCAGAAATAAGTATACAGTCAGCCAAAATTACTTTAACTTCAGAAGTGAGAAGTCAAAAAGAGAGCACTCTGGAAGCTTTGCAGTGCTATGCAAGGCCAGTTATGCAAGCTTACTGAATAAACTGTGCCATGTTCAAACAGTTTGATCCTGGGGTGCTTACAAAAAAGCATGGCTGAGCCCAGTGCTTGGAGTCAGTAGCCTCAGAGAGACCAGAGTATATTGGCACCACACTAACAAGCTAGCAGGGTAACTTTAGGGACACACTGGTCTTTGACACCATGCCAGCAAGGCAGCAACCTCACAGAGGCCTGATGCATAATAACTGGTCCAAGTTGTCTGCTGCTACAGGAAACATCAGTGGCCCATGCCTTGGCATGACTCCAGGTAAATGTGGGCATTTAGCAAGATGTACTGCCTGCTTGTTTGCCAGGAGAGGCAGGCAGGGAGCAGCTGAGTATATTGAAAAAGGTCAGGGCAAGAGGTGGCAAGAGTCAATCTCCAGGTTCCCCCAAACCAGATAGAGGGAATTTACTTTCTGAAGCCTGGAAGGGGCAGAGAAAAGAATGCACAAAAAAGGGTGCAGGAACTGGGAAAAATTAAGCAAACAGAGAAAACATCGGGTGAAGTATGTCCTGTGGACAGGAAATGTTTCTTTGGGATAGTTTTAAAAGTTTCATTTTCTGCCTCTGCTCCAGAGGCCAAAGACAAGCGGCCTGACTATTTTTAAAGATTCGTTTGACGCATTATGAAGGAGCTTGTGTGACATGATAGGCTGTTGCAGTCAGGAAATGGACACCCTGACCCAGGAGAGGCATTCCAGTGCTGTACTCCTGAGCTTGGGCTCTGGCTGTCTGCAGGCTTCACTCTCTTTCTCAGAAGGAGACAGGAAAAGAAAAGAAAAAAAAAGCCTTCCGTTTCAACTCAAGCAGAAGTAATTCTGAAGAAAACAGGAGACCTTGGGAAGCAAACTCAGATGAACAAGAAAATGTCTAAGGATAAGAGTATGTCAGGCATCCCCTTTAACTAACTGACCAGTAGTACTATTGCTAGGGTCTGGGGTTTGACATCAGGCCAGCACTAGTAGTTGGGCACCAATGACCTAGGACTTGCTGGGTCAATGTGAAAGCACCAGCCCATGTGAGGTGTCACAGATGCCTGTGTCTCCAAATTAGCTGTGAGCACACATTGCCAGGGTGAGCCCACGCTAGCAAGTAATCTGATGAAAGATTGAAGAGCTGGAGGTGTTGATCTTGAGTCTTAACCAAAGACACTGGAAACAAATACCCCAAAGACTTGCTCTTTTACATCTGACCAGAAAACTTAAGAAGCTGAACAGTGGTTACTTACAGTGGCAACTTACCTGTCAGAAGCACAGGTCTCATCCTTGGCTACAAGTTTTGACTTCTTCCCCCAGCCTGGGGAGTGCAGCTTCCCAGCTCCAGTCTCCTCACAGAAACAGTAAATGCACATTCAGATGGGGGAGACTGAAGAACAGAAGCCACCAGAAAGCTGGGAGGGTTTCCCACTTGGTCAATTAGTCTCTGGTGTTCTCCTGCTAGGAGGTGGAGCAACATGAGCCTCTGCCCTGCAGAGAGGGAGATACTCTATGGGAGATTCCCACCTGCTGCTGGTTTTTGATCCCCTCCAGCAGGGCTTACGCTGTCTCCATTTTCCCTTCTCTGGTCCACTGTTGCCTCTGACCCCAACACAGAAGACAGGGCTTTGAGGTGGCAGTTGTGTTAGAGGGTTTACAAAATCAAATGCTTAAAGGCAAGAGGCATATTGGCCATGACTATATGAATAAATTAAATTGTTCCAGGGCATGTTCGCAGACTGTAGAACTGAATCAACCAGTCTGTTAAATTGTACATTCCCTGTCACAGTTTTGACCAGGACCAGGGAGGAGTCCAGGAGTCCTCTAAGACAAAACCTTCCACAAGTCTTTGATTTAGCCCAAGCCAGGAACAATTCTTCATAAGGAGTCTGCAGGCAGCCACCCACTTCTGGAGGGTAATGAGGTTTAATGAAGTAAATGCAGACATTTCCATTCTAGTTGGTTTCAGTGCCAGAGAAAGATCCTACATTTAATTTTCTAGTACAGCTGTAGCCTACAGTACCATTCAAGGAGCAGGGTAGAAAAGGTTACAAGGTTTGGAAATATTTCTGATGTAACCTGCTTGTAGTGTGAAACAACATCATCCTTTACATCTCTTCAATAAACAGAGCTGTGGCTGCTTCCTTCAGCTCTGTTTACAAAATGGCCCACCAGCAAACTCATGGAAATAAACTAAAACAGGCATGAAACTCACCCTTTTGGAAGGCACTGAAACAGCAGTACATTTCTACAGCTAGGTCTCTGGAGTGGCAAAATAAATATGTGGTGGCGAAGAAGGAAGGAAGACTGCTCAAAAAGAAAAGAAAATGAGGCATAAGGGAAGATCATACAGGACTAAGTTGCTGACTCTAACCGTGCTTCAAGGGTCTCATGCCAATTTACATGGCCCTGTTGATGTTATACAAAAAGCCTAAATGAAGTTACAAACCTTCAGCTCCATTCATCTTTTGCATCAGAAGTACTTGGAGCACAACAGCAGTAAATTAGTGCCAGCTCTCCTGCTGAGATAATTCAAAGTATCTTCCCCTGCCCAGCAGGGCCTGATTTTTCATGTTGATTACATATTGTGATTAATATGGAGGCATTTGCTCATTTAACAGGGGTAAAAACCTCAAACCCTAAAATCTTCACCAAATAGGGCTTTTGGGGGGAAAACTTGGTTTGTTTATTCCTCTCCACTCAGTGAAATATTAATTTCAAGAACTGTGCCAGCAATAGGCAATGATACAAAGAGATTGATAGATCCACTCTATTTCACCCTCACAATACCTATTAGGGTACATGTACATTCTGAGTGAGGCTTGTCAATCACCTCAGTGCTTGATATTGTCCCTACCTCCCACACCACTGATTAGTGTCACTCACCAAATGAGCAGAGAGGGCGCAGAGGCAGATTCTGCCAGCAGTAAGAAACTGACTTCAAATCAAACCTGTGAAATGCAGTCTAAGATTCATGCCATGTAGGTGGAGGAGGGAGGAGAGGAAAACATCTTTCCCTTGCAGGACTCATGGCTGCTTTTATTTCTTGTAAAAAAATAAATGGTCTAGTTTGCTAGAGGGGAAGAGAGAAGGCAGGTTGACTTTTAGGAGCACTGTGTGATGTCTTGACAATGAAATGGTTCAGGGTGGGTGTTGGGGAATATACCAGGAAATTATGCTACTTGTGGAGGGTGTCTGTGAAGGCAGGTGATCAATATCCATCTGCCAGAGATAGCTAGATTGTCTTTATGGGATGAGCTCCACATGGCAAGAGCCCAGGAGACTCTGCAGTGTTGTTGCTAAAGGTTGGGCTAAGTAGAGGTGACATGCAGTAGCTAAGAAATTACACTGAGCTACGTGGAATCTCTCCAAAGCTTGAGCATGTCTAGGAATGGCAGCTGTGGTCACCATCCTGTGAAAGGTTAATTTGGATATTATGGAGTTGGGAGGGGGGTTGGAGTGTCCCAAATTAAATCTGGTTGAAGATAAACAGAAATTTATGCCTCAGACTGGGGTGTAACCAAAGTATCTGCATTGCTTAGTGGTTAATTCAGTGCATTTGGAGTCAGGACTTTTGGAGCAAAAGGAGGTAAAGCCCTGTCTGCAGTGGGACAGAGATTTAAATGTATGGTATGAGTTCCACCTTCTGCAGAACTAGGCTGCTAATACTGCTGAGATGATAGGCACTGTGAGGCTTAAGAATGCTTGCAAAGGGGTATGGCGAGCCCAAATATCCATCCCAAGAGATACCTGGAAGTCAGACAACTGGGCATGCCTGATGCTGAGCACCCATCACTTCCGCTGATGGCAGTGAGATCAGAGAGGAGGAAGAGAACGGGAGAAACCTGCGATCTCGTTAGACTGGGCTTTTAAAACAGCTACATAATTAGAGTCTCATGAGCTTTGATGCTTGTTCGATGAGGAGCCTGGACAGGTCAATTTTGCTGTGGGAAGAGTTAAGGAGAGACGACGTAAAAGGAGATGGAGGGCTGGGAGAGACCCCTTAAGGGTAAGGGTAGATGCTCCTGCAGTCATTCAGGGGAAAGAAAGTACTGGGGGCAGAGGCTGCTCTTCCCAGCATTAGTCATTGTCCCCCACACTGAAGTCTGTCAGGAGCCCCAGCCAGCCTCAGGGGTCCTAGTGGAGGCAAGGTCAGCTGCAGGAGCAAGGCTGCCTTGCAAGTCTGTCCTGCCTATACCCAGATCCAACTCCACTTGCCTTTCCTGCAGGGCCTGTAAAAGCAACAGATCCTGTGCTACACCTGTGCTATACCAGCCCTTCGCAGCACCTAGCACATGGGAGTCCACCCCCCCTCCCCTGGGGTTCTAACTACAACCCACAATGCCATCCTTACCACTAAAAGGCCATTATGTGATGACATACAATTAGGGATTACAACACAGCTTGGTTCTGCACCCTCTGACAGTGCTGACAAAGCCCTGCTAGGGCAGGAGTCCTTTTTAAGGCAGTGATGGCGTTCTCCACGTGGTGTTCACACTTTGAGGAACTGATCATTTCACTGTCAAACAAAAGCCATACGGCTGGATTCCATACACAAATGACTCCATCCAGAAATAGATGTCCAATTAAGGGAAAATATGTTTCCAAAAATCATTTTGTTTCCTGCAGTTTATAAGCTTTCTTTAAAAAAAAAAAACCCTGACTTTTCATGTCAGTCAGTTTAGGGTTGGTTTATTTTTAACTGAGTTAGTATACTCCAAACCCCCTATGCAGAAAGAACATTGTCTGCTATTTGGTTTTGGATTTTTAATCACAGAACAGCTATCACATTTTCCACTCCATCTTTTGCCCCAAAGCCTTTCATGACATTGTAATTCAATGGATCTAAGATTTGTTTTTAAGGGAATCAGCAGAGGCTCAGAAAACCCCAAACCAGGCCCTATGAGCTTTCAAGCACTCTTAAGGATGATAAAAAGACGTGACAAGTTTTAAGATGAGAAGAGATTAGTGCGATGATCAATGATCTAGTTTACACCCCTGAGAAAGTACATCCAACAGTCCTGGCATCAAATAAATGACCTTTAATTGAGGAAAAAGGCCGAGGGTTCACAAAGGTCCTTCTTCCTAGCAGAGGCCCCTGCATACCTCATGTATAATCATTCCTTGGAGGTAGTGAAGACAGCGGGATACATGGAGAGAGGAAGGGGAAGCTGCTTGGAGCAGGTACATACTAGGCAGGTCTGGTTGCTTGGGTGCCACATTTTTCTTCTGGGCTTGTCCATCTTCAGTGGCTCAGGATTACCGTTCTTCAGCGAGTGCTGGGATCGGATGGAGGTGAGGGTACTTGTCCTTTCCAGGCCTCCAGTGGGAACTGAAAAGCCTCCTGGAGAAGTGTGCTTTGCAGGAGTGCTGGGCTGCAGTTGTCCAGCTGTTTTGGCACCAAGATTTCAACCTTCTCATGTTTCTTTGGTCCTCACCCCCCAAGACATGAGCCTTTGGTACAGGGCAATCATAAACACAGGAGAGGCCAGCGGTGCAGGTGGAGGGGCCAGAGGACTGGAAGCAGGAGAGGGGAGATTCGGTTCACCTTCACCGTGCTTAATATGGATGAGAGCTGCTGACCCCGGCTCACTGTGGGTGCTCTCCCCAGCTGTCCAGGGGCCAGCCTTGTGATTACTGCAAGAGGGAAGGGAAAAGCACACTGCCAATAACCTCAGAAATATTTAGGAGTCTGCAAACCGGTGGGAAACCATGATCCAAAAGTCAACCAGCCTCCTAAAATCTTTGCTGGGCTTCTGTTCTGCCCAGCCTCCTAAAATCCTTGCTGGGCTTCTGTTCTGCCAGCGATGCTCTGTCAGGGGTTGGTGTGCGGGAGGATCTGCGGCTGTGCCTGGCAGCCGGCAGGGGTGAGGGCAGCAGAGGAACGGGGCAGCATGTCAGTTTTCCCTGCCGGGGGCTGCCCAGAGAGCATCTCTTACACACACCCACCACCACCGGCAGCCGGGATCGCACCACAGTGCTGCGCAGCCCCCTCCTCCCTCGCACAGAGACCACTGCATAGCTCCCCAGACTGTCTCTGGGAGAGGCTGGGGTAAAATTTAAAAAAAAAAAAAAAAAAGGAACAGAAAAAAATGTTAAAAAAACAACCAAACAAACAAAAAAAACCCAAAAAAAACCACCACAAAAACCTGCGGTGAGCCGTGTGGGGTACCCGCGGCCATGGCTGCTCGCCGGGGCAGCTGTGGGGGGGCGGCGAGGCGCCAGGACGCCATCTTGTGGCGCCTCCCCACCAGTGACAGTCCACCCAGGCAGGGACCGGCCCCGGCCCTGCGGCCTCCCCGCCCCAGGCAGGCGCCGCGCACCTCGTCCCCCTCCCCGGACGGTGGCTGTCCCCCTCAGTGCGAGGCAGGCGGGAAGGGCCAGGCCCCAACGCCATCCTCCCCTCAGGGTGCAACCAAAATGCAAATTTCTGCACTGATTGAATTGGGGGGGGCGGGGTGTGTGTGCAGGGAGCAGAAGCGCTCAGGAGGGACTTTCTATCTTTTTCCCGACAGCTAAATAAGTTCTTGTGACCCCAGCGCAGCTGGGTTGAATTGAAGGTGGTCCCCTGAAATAAAGCACCTCAATACCAGACGTAACTCTGGGCGCAGAGGGGCCTTCCCCTCATCCTCTGTGCACCCCAAGCCAGGAGGCAGGTGTCAAACATGGCGGCTCCTGGGGCAGCGCCACTCGCTCAGGCCGTGCTCCTCCCCCCAGGGTTTCCCTGGGTCCCTGGTCCAGGGAAATTTCTGACAGGAAATTTCTGACAGGAAATTTCTGACAAAAATGGTTTGAATTAGCAAATGTCGGTTTGTTAAACCTCATGCCCTTCAAGGAAAACTGCTCTTAACCACTGTGAAGCCTGGTGGTGCGCTGGGAACTAAAAGCCTGAGTAACTGCTCCTTTGCCACATATGCCAGGTGGGCAAATTCTCAAGCAGGAAATTAGATAGCGGTAAGGTCTTTGTCTATGGGCAGCTTGCCTTGGCAGTGTTACAGGAAGGTTTCCATGGCCCAGCATGGGAATTCTGGTCAAAGCAAGAGGGAAGGCAAAATAAAAGTTCCTGTGAGCAGCCATCAGGCAGGTATCGTCCTCTGTGCTCACCTCAGAGTGCTCAGCTGACATTCGGAGAAACTACGAGGATCCCAAAGCTCAGGAAGAGAAGACTGTGAGAATGAGTTCTCAGACTTTATGCCAAGCACAGTCCTGTAGGGCAGCAGCAGAACTGGAAGAAAGGTCTGTTACCTTCATTTCTGAATGAATCGTTCTTGACCTTCATAGTCATTGGACTCAAGGTTGAAAGAGTAAGAGCACCTGCACTGGAAAGTTTCTTTTCCCAGAAAATGATTTAATGCTGTTTGGCTTGACTGCAAATGTGGCAATCCAACCCATCTTATCTACTAAGTAGAAGGAAGTTTGATGTTACAATATCAACCACAACATCATATGTATAACTCAGCACCCTGCACACAACATTCATATTTGTCCCGGCATCTTTGGTGTGCCTTGCAAGTGCAGTTATCTTCTTTGGATATTTTTTCCTGGTTCTTTTCTTCAAAGACTACAATGTAGTTAAGTCAGATTTGGCAAAGGAATTGCTTGTGTACTCTGAAATAAACATGAGAGGTAAAGACCTATGGAAAACAAGCTCTTGCATGCAGTTTTCTTTCATCTGACTCCTTAGAAATTTGTTTCAAATTCTTTAGGGAAGGCACATTCCCTCCTGCGTATAGGCTTCCCAGGTGGTGCTGCTGTTTCTGTCAAAGAAAAGGCTACCTTAGACCATAGAGCAGCCTCCTATAAAACTAGGATCCAAGTCTGGGTTTGAGCTCCTCTGAGAGACTTACAGTTCTCCTAGCACAATGTTGTAATACAGGCTGCCATATGGCATGGCATCAGGTGTGGTACTCTCTAGAGAAAAGAGCTGTCTTTCTGTTGCTTCTCCTTCCCCTTCACAAATTCACATAAAACCCTTTCCTTAAAATCTGAAAGAATGAAGGGAATTGCAACATTTCCTCCAAAATTCCCCATAGAAGAAGCCTTTGAGCATTCTATTTCTGCTCTTATGACATCAGTGCAAACATGCCCTGGACAAGTCCTGGTAAGATCCTTTATAGAAAGCCTTGTGCTGTGTGTGGTGGATAGTGATACACAGACATACATATACACTCTGGCAAAACTAGGTATGAATCTCAAGCCTTGGAATATCTAATCTCTTTGTTTCTTTTTCTGTACCTTGAAATTGCCACATCCCATAGTCATGCACGTGTTTTGAAAACGTAAGGAGCTGTTCCACACCTCTTGCTTTGTCTGCATCCAGTGCTCTGTCCTCTCCAGGTTAACTCTAATGACAGTCATCAGAAGTGCTGTAATGCCCTTCTGATCTTAAACTAGAAAAACAGGTTTGTTTTTTAATTTAGAAAGAGTAGAGATCTTCTGTAACATCTGAGGTCATTTTGCCTGTCCTTCAATACAGCACGGCTAAAGAATTTCCCTCCATAAACTTTGAGCTGAGCTCATAATTCAGGTAATGTTCAGGGTGTCATGCCTCTTTTTATCTGCAACTGAATTTAATTTTGTTGCCAGCTTTATCTCTTTTCCCTAGCTGCTCTGTAACTAAGCCAACCTGCCTCTTATCTTGACAACTTCTACCTGCTTGAATCATTCTCTGAAGTCCTTTGTGTCATGATGCCCATTCCTACAGATACTGTGCGTTGTCTTTCCTGACCACTCAGAGGAGCTGTGTGGAGAACAAGCAGATCCGTTCGAGTGTATTTTGTGTCTGACTGGTGTTGCTTCTGTAGTTTAAAGCTGTGTTGAGTGTATGAGGTCTTGTAACAAAATAATGTCACATTACCTTGTGAATCAGGACATAGTGTTTGGAAGCAAATGAGCCAAAGCCTGTCCTTGTTGAAATGAATGGCCCTTTTCTGGATGGGTTACACCTAGAAGCGAAATGGCAGGAGTCACCAACTGCATTTCAGGCAGGCTGTACTTACACCCCACTTTTCTTGAGGAACATTAGAAGCTGCTCTACAAAACTGCATGAACTGCATGTGGTCTTCCGTAACAGTTATGTCAATGCAAAGCTGAACGTCCAGCAGAAAACAGACAGATGGCTTAAGGAATGACAGTCACGCTCATCTTATTTTTTCACATTCATGTCAAGTGAAGCAGATCACTTTTACCTTATTGGGAAATGGTCATGGTTCAGCCCTCACTGGCGAGAATAAGCCAGCTCAGCAAGGTTGTCTAGGTCTCTGTGGAGCATGGACCATTTGTCTTTGGTGCCTTGTGCTTTGTCCAAACACATTATCAGCCCTTCACCAGTTGTAATAAAGGTAATATCTCAAACAGATCAAAAGCTCTTAATTGAAAAAGGGCATTTTTTCTTTTCAGACAAACTGTCTTGTGGAAAGCTAGGAAAGATGCCATATAATGAAATGATGCCAGTCATCCGAATGTGGAACTGGCAAAGCCCATTGCTATTTCTGTGGTCAAGAAGCAGGTTGAACCTGAAGATCTGAATGTCCTTCTCACCAACCCAGTTTTCATTCCATTGTCTAACCAGATGTCCAACATCTGGCTAGACAGCGCTGTGTGAGCAGCTCTTTCACACCTGGGACATTGGGCAGTAACAGTTACCTGAGTGGGAGAAAAAGTCTGAACCAGAAGTCCCAGCTTAATACCTGTCTTGGTTCAAAAAGAACTTTAGGATTTACTGGGGGGTTGGGCGGAAGAAGTCCCTCATGCTTGGACTAAACAATATCTCTTCCAGTAATGCAAGATCCCAAGGAAATGAAGAGAAGAAAGAAGAATTAGAACTAGTCACTGATAGTTAAAGCTGGTTGGTTTGGGTTGGTTTTTTTTTTTCATTTTTCCTTGCTCAGTTCTCCAGAGGACTGCTTCTTGAGTCAGCCATGCTGTGGTACCAGGTGTGACTCAAACTGCTACTTCAGTGTTTGGTACATCATTCATAATTTTTCCTGCAGTCCGGGTGGGAAAATACGTTTCCCAGTCCTATCTCTGTCACAAATCCCAGTTATACAGACATATTTCAGGGAAAAAAAAAAAAAAAAACCAAACAAGTGATGTCATGGCAACTAGTTAAGTTGTACTGGCAGTTTGCATTAATTACTCCATAAAAACAAATTTTCTCTGGAGACAATGGTCTACACCTTGAGAATGGAGCAAAACTTGGTATCACGTGATCTCATCCTTCCCCTCTGAGCCTCCCATGATGTTCACCATTTGTTTGTGAACTGCATGGTCCCCTCTACAACCACCTAGCTGAGCATGACATGCACCAACATGGCTGCAAGGGAAAAAACTGTCCCTGGTTAGTCTAGATGGCTCTTTAGTCTAGTTATATCATACTGACAGTAGTTCATGTCTCCTGAATTAGCCTCAAAAAGCTTGGTAAAACACAGCAGAAGCCCTTTTGGACTAGCAAAACCCAGATACAGGACCTACTTTGGGAGAAAAAGTGGCTGTTCTCCTCTATGGGGCCCACACCTCTTCCAAACAAAAATACCCTGCTATTGCTGTGCATAAACTAGGGACTTAAAGAATTGATTCTCAGCCACGTTTCCTTCGTGAGGTAGATGTGCCTTTCAGAAATTTCTTCTGAACAAGCATAAATTGCTTTTGTTCTTATAACTTCCATGTAAGTATGTCGCCTACAGGAACAAGGCTGCAGCCATGATGCTACAGTACCTTATAGTACTGTGTATGGTACTTAAATACTTTATTTCTTGCTTCCGGTTTGAGGGTGAGATCATTTCATTCATCCAGGCACTGCTGAGATAGACAGAGTGGAAAAGCAGAGTAACAAGCCAGTAGGGAAAAGACACATAGAATCATAGAATGGTTTGTGTTTGAAGGGACTTTTAAAGATCATCTAGTCCAATCCCCCTGCCCTGAACAGGGACATCTTCCACTAGATCAGGTTGCTCAAAGCCTCATCTAACCTGATCTTGAACACTTCCAAGGTTGGGGCATCCACAACTTCTCTAGGCGACCTGTTCCAGTGTCTCACTACCCTCATTGTCAAGAATTTGTTCCTTACATCCAATCTAAATCTACCCTCCTTCAGTTTAAAACTGCTTCCCCTTATCTTGTCACTACAGACCCTGACAAAAAGTCATCCTCCATCTTTCTTATAAGCCCCCTTTATGCATTGAAAAGCTGCAATAAGTTCTCCGCGGAGCTGTCTCTTCTCCAGGCTGAACAATCCCAACTCTTTCAGCCTTTCTTCATCGGAAAGGTGTTCCAGCCCTCTGATCATCTTCATGGTCCTCCTCTGGACCCATTCTAACAGGTCCATGTCTTTCTTGTACTGGGGACCCCAGAGCTGGACACAGTACTCCAGGTGGGATCTCATGAGAGAGGAGTAGAGAAGAACTCCCTTGACCTGCTGGCCATGCTTTTTTTGATGCAGCCCAGGATACAGTTGGCTTTCTGGGCTGTGAGCGCACATTGCCAGCTCATGTCCAGTTTTGCATCCACCAGTATTCTCACTCAAGTCCTTCTCTGAATGTGGTGCTCAGTCAATTCATCACTCTGTACTGACATTGGGGATTGCCCCAACTCAGGTACAGGATCTTGTACTTGGCCTTGCTGAACTTTGTGAGTTTCACATGGGCCCACTTCTCAAGGTCCCTCTGGATGACATCCCTTCCCACTAGTGTATCAACTGTACCACTCAGCTTGGTGTCATCTACAGACTTGCTGAGGATGTACTCAATCCCACTATCTATGCCATTAATACTGAATAGTATTTGTCCCAGTGTGGACCCTTGAGGGACATCATTTGTTACATGGTCAGGACACACGACAAGGACACCACTCTGCCTCCACAGAGTGCATACCTAGCGCCACTTTTGCTCTTTTGTCCGTTTGCTCCAGCTCACCCCAATGAGAACAGCCTATCAGGGAACAACTCTGATGATATGAGCCTTGGTTTACTTAGGAATTTGTAGCCAAACCTTTACTATCCAGAATTCTTAGCCCTCCATGGTATCCCACCAGGCTCTTGTTCAAGCAGAGAAACCCTGCACTTGGCCAGCTCTGACACCAGTCAATCTGCTGTAGAGGATGAGAGTTAAATAAAATAGCAAAGGAAAAATACCCAAAACATCTTGGCAGTTTCTCCTATACAAAGATCTGGCTGAGCCCCTCTGGTTTCTTGCAACACTTACCCACCCATGCAGCTTTAAAGTTCATGTTTAAGGATCACCTGCTGAGTTAAGAATGAGTTTACTGCTGTTAACATAGGACTGAGGCTGGCAGTCACACCACGTGGGTTTAGCCATGACGTCTTTGAGGAGGCAGAGCTAGGCCATGAGAATAACAGTGTCTCCTTCTCCTTGAAAGCCCTCTAAGAGATGAGAAATGAGAGTGAATACGAAGCAGGGAATATAAATTGCAGCACAACTTCCCCAGGAAACCTAGCCTCCCTCCAAGCCTCGAACCACCAAAGAAGGAGCCAAAGCCTATCATCCTGTGGCAGGAGCTGTCACTGATTAGGTTGGAACTCGGCCTTTGAGCATTTTGACTCACTTCCATGGATATCTGCTTCTACTACATCTGCTGCAGGGAATTGTAGTTTAAAAGCTTAGCACTTTGGACATCACAGCTATTGCCACAAAAGGCACTAATAAAAGGGGCGCATACCGCAGCTAATGAATAGATGCAGAGCTGGTTTCCAAGTTTCTACTGCATCATAAGCAGAATGAAATAAGTGGTCCCAAGCCTGTGGTGAAATATTTGCTGTATGAATCCAGGTCTTTGAAAAGTCTCACACCTGCTGAAATTGATGAGTGTTGAGAGGCTGTGTACCTTTGGGACTCCAGAACAAAACATTTAGTTCTGTGTACTAACTATAGGCTTTGTGCTGTACATACATACAGACACCCACACACACGCTTTCTCATCACAGATTTAATTGTAAGCTAAGCACTCCCAACAGGAGTGAAATTAAATGCCCAAAGAAAGCTAACTCCTTAAATTTATTTCTAAGGTGCTCTGCCCTCAAGATATAAGCAATGTATGTTCAATCTCCCCCACACCCCTCCCCCCAATATGTATTATTTCTTATCTCATCAACAGCAGTAATTGAAAGGATGATGTACTCTGCAGCATGCACTTACTCTGTTTTGGTCTATTTCTGACATTAAGAGGCTCTAACACACTTTTTTCACGGATAAAATTAACCCTTTTACTGAGGTGGATGCAGCATAGTCCATCCATGGAAAGAAAAAACATTGCTTCCATTTCTATCTGTTCTTTCCCCACTGTATGTTCCCAGAAGATTTGGAACTGAAGAATTCCCAGTTTTGTGTATGAACATGGACATAATGAAGTTAGGAGAGGAAATGTTTTTTGACCATTATACATGAGATCTGTCCTTCCAGTCAGGCACAGATGCAAGCTATCCTCAAAACAGAGCAAGGAGGAAAGAAAACCCTCTTTCTCCTGTTGCACTAGCTCGCTTCCATAGAGAACTGTGCGGGGGTAGATCTAGATGCTATTATCAATGAGGTCGGAGGGGAAGTTGCAAGCATAGCTCACAGGAAAAAAACCCCAAGCTCTCTGAACACTATATAGCTGGCTTTCACATAGCCTGTTGTTCCCAGACAGATCCTTCGTGCTTTGCAGTATGTAATTTAATGTTAGGCACTAAAAACTTTTCTCCCTCCTCTCTCCATTTTACATTTCAAAGAGGCTCCTTTGGGAAGGAGTGGTCCCATCAAGATAGTAACAGCCTCAAAGGCGTACGAAGGCTTTTAGACAGCCCTGGTTGATGGAGTAGAATATGAAGGCTGAGCTGCTTACCCAGGACTTCAGCACACCTCTAAGAGAGTTTGGTGGTTCAAAAAGGATTCAGCCAGCCATGTGTTGAGTCGGGAGTGGTAAGTACAGCCAGTCTGAAACTTAGCTTTCTTTTTTTCTTTCTTTTTTTTTTTTTTAAAGCCTGCTGCTTTAGAGCCTGGGCATCAAAGTCAGACAGTGATACACCACCCAAACCTGGTCTCCTGAAGGTAAGCCCTTTCAAAAATGGACTGCACAGCACAGTCCCTTTTTAAAGGACCAGAGGTGTATTGAGCTGAGTGATCTATGTGGTAACAGGCGTGCACCTGAACCTTGCTCACTAACCACACTGTTGGATGGAAGTGTCTGGAACTGCATTTTTTGGAGGTCAGATGTAGGCAAAGTATGAGTGATTTCTGGCAAATGAGGCAGAGGAAGGTGACTTTTGAGGATTATAAATTAATTTAGGCAGATGAACACTGGTTGGCTTAGACCCACCCAAGCTGGTAGAAGGTCAGGGCATAGCACGAGCAGAATGTTAGAAATTAAGGAGGGAGTTACAGATGAAAATGTAAGCATGTAAAGAATTACACAGGCGGATCTGAGGTTCACACACTTGAATTTAGGGACCTCACTTCTGCCAGTAACCTAGTTTAGATATTTACGTTCTTTATTATCTCAGTCCAGGGCCTTTTTCTTTGGAAGTGAGAAGATTAGCAGTGTTCCAAGTGATACCCTAGTTCATTAATCTCCAGAGCACTTCATTCTAAGTTCAGCCCAAAGGTCTTTACACTGCTTTGCCTTGTATGCAGCATCTGTAATCTGTCTGGGCATTTACACTACACCACTGTTTCAACTGAACGTCTACATACAGGATGTCCTTTGACAGCTGCTGAAATGCAACCACATCAAAGAAAGAACTGCTTACTGCACATGGCACAACTTCATATGTCTTCCTACACAAGAAGCTCACAAACATTCTCTGTCACGCAGTTGGCAGCCTGGCCTAGTGGACAGCTGAATGACCAAAGCATGAAACAGTAGATGTGCTGGTGCCAGGCTCTGCCTCAGTTTACCCTCTGTAAAACAGGGCTAATTGCACAGTACTCTAGATGGAGAGCACAAATAGGTCTCTAACTAAGGTCTAGGGCAAAAACAGTATAGCAAATAACTCAGGCAATTTTAAGAAGGGTGCTCTTTCATATAGTCAGTACATTTTATACACTGAGATTTTTAAACTGGGTGAAACAGAGTTTTAATTACCATTAAACATCGGAACAGAGCTTGGTCCACATGACACTCACAGTCAACAAGTCTCTGATCTAAAACAGAGAAGGAAGCTACAGCACAGTTGAACTAGAAAAACCATAGTAGGAAATGTGTTAAAGATTATTTTCTAATCATCTAGTTGTTATGAACTAGCAATTTGTGGCTATTACAAAGAACTCCATTTTGGGACAGAGGATTTTGACTAAAGAGAAAAAAATGATTACTTTATGCACTGAGGGATCATTTCAGCTGTAGAGGGAACAGAAAAAATAACATAGGGACAGCAGCTTAACGTGACATGCTGAAATTAGCTGGGGGATAAGCTGGGTTAGCAATACGTGATATTATCAAGGCAAAACCAAAATGCATGAGAAATTTCTTTGCCGTAATTTATGGCCCAGCTTTGTGAAAGCATCACATCCATAGTGCTAATACCCTGAGAAAACTCCAAGTCCATCTTTCTTCACATACAAAAGCACACAGATTAGCAGCTTGTGTTAGGAAACTCCCTCAATCACATTACAGCAGAGTGATTGTCAGAATGATGCTGTTACTGTTCAGAAGGCACTGATATCAGTAAATAGCCTTTGGCAAGAGGGCAGTTGTGCCTCCATTTCCCACCTGCATTTCATTTTTCATTCTTGCTTACCGACTCCACAGATCCATCTGTCCTCAGTGGGGTAACTGTGAGCATGGCACAAGGCATGCCCTGCCTACTTTTCCTCCATCTCTGTACAGCTTGTCTGAGCCTGTCTGGTACAAACCATTTCCTCAGTGCAGGCTCTCCCACAGAATCTGCAGGGACACAGTATGGATGGTTTAGGCAAAGCTCTGCTGTTTTTTTCCTCCTTTCTCCCCAACAAACTCACAGTTAATCCATGACATACTACACCCCTCAAAGGGCACCAGACTATTCATCCAGCTGAGAGGTGAGTGAAAATACACAGACCCACTTTGACACTATATCAGCTAACTCTCCAGATAACCCAGAAGCTCATCAAGAGCCAAGAGGACAAGCCTGATGTCATGCAAGCCCTGGGCAGAACAATCTCGGATCTTAGTAGGGGTATCAGTTCCAGGAATTTTCCACCCCTGTGGTGAGAGCTTGGATGCTGGAATTTAGCTTGAAGAAGGAGACAGATAGACATGTTGGGAGAGGACGAAGATTGAAAAACTTCAATGAATAAAAGCACCATTACTTATACACACTGGGAAGCAACAAGAGATCCACAAGTTAAGCATGGAGACATGGAGAATTAAGTGCTAATGATCCAGGTCTTCTACCCAAAGCTATTCTGTCACAGGAACATTTGAACCTGCTTTAAGGACGATCTAAAATAAGATCAGGCACCCGGCAGCTGCATTCATACTGAGCTTTCCCTGGAGATGGGAAATGGGAAATGGGTGTAATTTTCTTTAAGCTCTGCTCCAGACGAAGGCTGCAGCTAAGATGTACGTGCCAGTATCAGCTTTAAAGAAGCCTTCCTGGATACCAATAACAGCATAGCTACAGCCCCCTTCTCAGCCCTACAACCTGGGGAAACTCACAAATTCCTAGACAAGGGTATCTGTGTTGTATTCATTTCTAATAGCTGAGGTAGTTAACTGGAGAACTGTTTTGAGGTCATGTCTACTGCTGGACTGCAGGGTAGCCATACTGGCAACAGCCTCCTCTCACCAGCTCTGGGCAAATCCAGTAAACCAGCCCCACAGCCCTGTGACATGTATCTGAGCCAGTGCCTTAATGTAACTGGAATAGCCTCAAGTCCAGGCTGTCCCCACTGACCTGGCAGCACTTGCATTTGCTTTTGCATGGGCATAACTTAAGAGACCATTTGGCCAGCTCAGGGCCATTGAACTACTGTTTCTCTCAGCATGAGATGCTTTTCTTGGGATGTGGGTGGAAGGATGGAGACTGAAATCCTTACCCATCCCAAATGCACATTGCCTTGTCTACCCAGCTACCAGCTACACTGGTATGCCCTGTGCCAGGGCTTGCATTGCCTTGCCCAACAGAGTCCCAGACCTGCCTATGTCTGACATAGCTTACCACGAGTGGTCTCTACAGGGCTGCAGGGTAAGGTGGAGGCAGCCTGTTCTGTTTGTATATTGACAGGGGATGAAAGCCAAACTGTGAAAGGACTTTGGTACAGTGCAGCCAAGTGACTCTAAAGTACTGCTTTAAAAAGCCACAAGGTCACCTTTACTGACATTTGGATAAAGATTTTATAGAAGTCACAGGACTGAGAGATGGGCTTGTTGTGCCTATGATCACAGGGGAGGGAGGGATTTATGCACTGGTCAAGAAGACTGCATTGTTGTGATTCTTTCATGGTCATGAATGCTCATTTATTAGCCTGTTGGATAAAAGAGGCTGATTGGGATTTCTCCCTTTTCACTTACTGTTTCACACCACTGTTCCAGGTGGCCTCCTTGACTCTGCCAGCACATCTTCATGAAATTTAACAGCCCCCTACTTACCAGTACTCTCCAGGTGCCATGCCCTTGCAGTCTTGTCTTCTTGCTCGGTTAGACCTCAGCAAAACTTGGTCTCATGGCCAAACATCATTTAAGCACAATATGATAATATGTATCATGCTACCAAATGAAGAGCCGGCACACAAGCACACTGGAATCTGAAGGATTTGGACAGAGGGGCTTTGCTAATGATGTGTGTTGTGAAGCTGGCCCATGTGTCCATGTGTGTGCTCAATCTGAGAAGCAGCACAGACTCTGTTAAGCCCTGTGGCAGCCTGAACAAGCAAGGATTCAGCCTTGAGCAAACCTGAGAGGACTGAGTCCAGGAAGGAGGAGAACATGCTCAGATGCCATGGATCTCCTGGAAAAAACATTATGGGCAAGCAAGTCTACATCAAACAAACACCTGGCTCCACCACTGGTTTCTCAGTGGCATAACGTAAGGGGCAGGTTTTGATCAGATGGTGGAAAACGTAGGGATCATGACAAAAATAATCCTCATCTGAAAGCACGTGGTACAGGTGAGCATTTGAGTCTCCTTATTAAATTACAGTGTCATATAGACATTACA
This sequence comes from Falco punctatus, assembly GCF_963210335.1. Classification (NCBI taxonomy): domain Eukaryota; kingdom Metazoa; phylum Chordata; class Aves; order Falconiformes; family Falconidae; genus Falco; species Falco punctatus. The sequence goes on from NC_137585.1 coordinate 33,929,707, forward strand.
TCCTTTAGGCACTGTCTGTGCTTCAATACCCAGAAAGCAGACATATCTGTTCGGTGACTATCATGTGGACTGGAAACTTCCCTGTCCTTTCTTCATGTTAGCCCTGCAGGGAGATGCAAAGATGAATAATGCCACAAGCTTCATGCTAATGTGCTAAATATTTAACATAATTAGTCACTAGAGCTCCATCCCTTTCTCCCATTGAGGAGACCAAGACACAAATCGCAGGATTAATAGTTTGGTCCCCAGCACTTGCTTGTTGATGCTCCCTGATGTTGGCAGGTGTATTTGAGCCAGGTAGGATCAGGAGGCAGAAGTAAAGACAAGGGAGACAGGCAGCACATCAGCCTGCAGTGTTGTTGTACCCTGGCTGGGGCTGACTGGCTCATTTGCACAGCACCTGGGAAGCAAGGGACGGCTCCCTGCATCTGAGATCCTAATGCCAGCGTCTGACACCGAAGCCCAAGAAAACACAGACAGGTCACTGGCTCAGTGCCATGGGGAGCTCTGCCATGCAATGGAAACCACGGCAGCGGGAGCAGAGTAGTATGTCAAGTGCAAAGCAGCAAGGATGTTTTTCAGCCTAAGGGTGAATTCAGGTGCATAACCCATTTGCTGCCAGAAACAGCATTATTAGCATAAAACAAATGACAGGAGTGCGTGGAAAGCATAGGACAGCCATAAGCCTGACCTGGCTGTAGTCAGTGTGTACGTGCTGGAGCAAGGAGGCTGGCAGCTACACAATCCACATCCCATCATGTGACCAGGAATGTGTATGTGGCATCAAATGGTGTTAATGGATAGGGGAGGCTGGGCACAAGCCCCTAGAACCCATCCTTCTTATGTAAAGCTATTCCTGGAAAGGAGGCATGAAAATTTCTGGGCTTATGCTGATGGTTTATCTCCACTGTGGGACTTTGTCCCATACACGAACCAGAAAAGCTACATGTGCTAGCAGCACAATGGAAACAGTGACTCCAACAAAGATGCTGAATCAATAGAGCATGGAGCTGAAAAATCCTTTCCCCACCATCCCCTTTCCTCTAGGAATCTTCCCCTGTCCCTAAAGCAGGGGCTGTTGCAGGAGTTTTATAAACTCATGGTGTGGGAATTACATTTATCACAGAATCATAGAGTCATTTAGGTTGGAAAAGATCTTTAAGATCATCAGGTCCAACCATTAACCAAGCACTGCCAAGCCCACCACTAAACCATGTCCCTAAGCACATCTATGCATTTTTTAAACACTTCCAGGGATGGTGATTCCACCATGTCGCTGGGCAGCCTGTTCCAATGCTTGACCGCCCTTTCAGTGAAGAATTTTTTTCCTGATATGCAATCTAAACCTACCCTGGCACTGCACTATGTCAGGACTGCAGCCAAGGGCATACACAGTACCCAGAGCAGCAAAGGTGCAGGCACATGGATTTCACCACAAGCATCTCACTGACCCTGCTGTAGATAGCTCCACTGTTACTGGTATCTGAACTTGCTGGTTCATCTCAGCTTGCACATCTTCACTGGGCCATAGGCACAACCAGAAAACCCACATCAGGCCCCACATCTGACCAGCACATATGTAAGGATGGTCCCTAGTGCAGGGGGGTAAGGCAGGCAAAGCGAAGGGTCAGTGCTCCCAACAGACTGACATTTATTCCAGCTACCTAATAACCAGTAGCTAGGCACAACATAAATGCAAACCCTCCCTTCTCCACCACACTACCTTACATAAAACTATTTAGAGACAACTCCGATCCCACTCAGACTGACAGAGGCAGCGGCTATAGCAGAGCTTTTAATCCTGAGTTAGAGGCTGTTGTCACTGGCAGGAAATCTTATTGTGTTGGACAGGCAATCCTAGACCTTAATTAAATAGGTTGCCCTCCCTGCAAAGCCAGACAGAGTAGACTGGAGTCAGATGAAGCAAGTTGCTTAAGCCAAGGACCACCTGGCTGTAACTTCATCTAGGTGACAGCATATGCTTTTGTGACACTCTGAAAGGTTGAAACCCCAAGCAGGCTCCCAGAGGTAAAGTGAGGATTTGTAAAGAGCAAGAAATCAGAGATGCTCTGTTCCAAGAAGGAATTCATTCCTTCTTGTTTCAGAGACTATAATGTTGTGGCCTGTGCCCTGACCAAAGACACAGCAGATCACACTGGTTCAGGACTGATTTTTAAGGGAGCTGGTGGCTCCGTGTAGCAGGGAGTGCTTTGAACCAGACCCTGCTAGTAGCTCCTAATACTAAGCACTTCATTTTTCTTTCTTATGCCTGCCCTCGTACTATCTCTGTGAGATAAGGTGCATTACTTTCTCTGTACCAGAAAAGAGCTGCCGTGTTGACTCCACGCATTTCCTATAGCCACAACCCAGCTGCTTGCCTCTGTAGAATCCTGCTGCTGTGCCAAGGTGTGACACTGCCATGAATGATCTCAACCCTGTGCAAATATACAGAAAGACAACACGCTGGTCATCCACCTTGCTTTCTGCATGGATACAGCTTGAGTGCATAGGCCACAAGAGACTGCAGCACCCTGCTGCTGAGGCCCTGAGCTGGATGATGGGGATGGAGGAAGAGGAGGGAATGAGGACCCCAGTGCTCACTGTGGGGTATAACTGCCCCTCTGACTAGGTCCAGCCAGAGAAACTGCACAGTTCCCAAAGAGTCAGTTGTGAACCTGGGTGTCTGGTCAAGACTTTGCACTCAAAAACCCTTTTCAGGCTCCCTCCTTTTCTGACTAACCCTTGAACAGCCTTAGGCACAATGTGGCCCTCAGCCTCTTCCCCCACCTCAGCAGAATTAGGTCATTTGTACTTCACTGTGGTGCCAGGACTGGGGGAGGGCAGCAGACAGAGGTAGGCACCTTGTCACGGTGTCCCTTAAGCTCCCCCACAGGACATTGGCATACATCTGTAAACACAGTGCAGCATGGACTGCAGAGACACCTCTGCAAAAATGCAAAATGGTACAGAGACCAAAGCTTGAGTCTTCAGACGCTGGTGCTTGTTACAACCTTCCTCCAGGGCTAACCAGCCCTGTTTTCCATTGCCTGGAGGGAGCAATGCACCGTGCTGCTGCAGGAACCCAAGCCCACTTACACGTGTTACCACCCCACAAATAAGCCAAGGGCCTTCCCTCTCCGCATTCCCCCCAGCACAGCAGCGGCCATGGCCTTTAGTCAGGGAGCACTTCTCTCAGCTCCAAGGCACTGAGTCTAGGCTGCCAGCTTGCACTGTGAAGTCCAGTAACCAGGTCATGACCCCATGGTGACATCTGAGTGTCCCAAGTCCCCTGGCTGAGACAGATGCCACATGCCATTCAAGTTGCCGGGTGCATATGCAAAACACCTTTCTGCTTTCTCTTTCTCCCCCACTTCTCATTGGAGTGCCTGTAAAGCTAGGAGCAAACACATGACACTGGTGCAGGAATTTTTATTTTCTGAGAAACACATACTTTATTCTCCAGTGTAACAGAACTTCAGATGCATAGCAGTGGCTACCAGAAACATACAGATCACAGAGAGTACTGCTCTTTATAGTTTTGCTAATGTGAGTTTAGCAACTAATGCAAGTTTCTGAGCTGGCAGACCCTGGAGACTGACTGGGTGTGTTCACCCCCACAAAGCACGGTAATACTGTGCTGGAAGCTCTTCACAGTAACCTGCTAACAGTCTCACCTGTGGGAGGAATGGGATGCTGCGCCCCTACTTTCCATCCTGACATCCCTTTCAGACTATTTGAGTCATCCTTTTACTTCTCATTCACCACACTCCTCAACACTCCCCTCGTTCCTCCACACCCCTTCATCTCTGGCTATGCCATTCACCTCTCAGATAAGACTGGGTTTGGGGGAGGGAGAAAGAAAAAGGGAATAGGATAGGCAGAAGCTCACAGATAACCCCATACATTATTTTTCCTAAGAAAGCAGATTATTTCTCTTGTATATATGAAGCCAAGAAACAATGGTTTATCATAGATATCACTCTGAGTGCCTCTATGCTGCCTGGAGTGACTCTTGGCCTCTCATCAAAGCTTTCCCACACATCTTGGATGGCCAATTGTGAGATGTTCAAAACAGTGCTGGGGAAGCTATTCTAAGATGCATGGCCAGGCCTCCTTCGTGGTGTTCCTCTGTGCGTATGTGCTAACCCTGGAAACCAAACTCCTTGTACTTGCTGGCCATATCATTTCGGAACAGCTCCAGGGCCTTCTTCATCGCAGCCTGGGAATCAGCCCCGAAGTCTGAGTGTTTTTCAGCAATGACCTTGATAATGACTTCAGAAATGAACTGTGAGGAAGAAGAGAGAGAAAGAAAAACTGAAGGGACACTCAAGGTTTATTTTCAGAAAAGCCAGACTAAGAAATAGGTTGCAGAGCCTGGAAATATCTCCGAGCTAATTCAGTAGCCCTTCCCACAGTCTCCGGAGAGACAGCGAGGTCTAGCACGCAAGGAGCCTGGGCTGGGCAGAAGAACTGGGCTCTATTCCTAGCTGTGACGCTGATCTGCTTCATGACCTTGAGTAGACCATGGCCCTTCCCACTCTTGTCTATCTCATCCATTAAGGCTGAAAATTCATGCCCTGTGTTTGTACAACACTTAGTTTTGTGGGTCTTGGTCTCCAATGGATCCTCCAGGGCTTACTCTAAAATTGTACATCCCTTGTGTCCAGCCACTGATAGTTCTTATGTAATGTTGTTTCCCAGGCATGCAGAGGCTGCACGGGCTGGTTTATTATTGTCAGGGATTGGTCAGACTGCATGTGGTGTTTGGAATGGGAAATCTAAACTTGGAGATTCACATACCATTTGCATACCATGAACCCTTTTTCTGTGCCTCCTCCTGCATGTACACAGAGACCTTGGACTTGAGGGAGGGCTCGCTGGAGTCCAAGCGGCCATCAGTAAAAAAAAGCACAGCTCTCACATAGCTGTCTTGCACACATTCACTACACATCAGACACCAAGATTTCCTGCGCTTTTCCATACCTCCAGATATTTGACAGGGATTTTGTGCTTGGTCGCATGGGTTTGAGCCAGGGGCTTCAGCTCTGACTCATGATTACCCTTCTGCTTCAAGATTTTTCCCAGTTGGGTGAGGACAGTAACTCCGTGTTTCTTCAGATCTTCAGAGCCCTTCATCTGATCAGGGGTCTTCAGGCCTTTGAACTTTTCAAAACGATCCAAGGTCTCAGGGTGGTCCTGAAAGAGTCTGTGAACAAAAGCAGAGGTATTGTGAGACCTGGGAGAGCTGTCACCCAGACCACAGCTGAGGTCCAACTGCTATAGGTATTTCAGAGTATATGGACCGGCAAAGGTGTGATAAGCTGCTTCTCCCTCCAAAGAAAGCTCTTAGCTAGTTCCTGCTAGTATAAGCTAATTTAACCTGGGAACTTTGACACTAGATCCTTTCCAAATCACTACCATTGACAATCACTCCTTTTAGCATGTATATAAGCCAGGGAAGCATATGACCCTACTGTGAATGTGGTTTAAGTGTTTTTCAACCTTCCTCTGGTAGGTTGTTCTGCAACGTGATGATACTCTGTGTGCAGAAGTTTCCTTTCTGTTTATTTTGTACAGACTGCTTTTTGTCATTAACAAACAATGAAAAGCCTCTTGTCTTTGGAGAGCAGAAGCTCCTGACTCATCTCCTTTGAGTATTGTATCTACTTTAATCCCATCCTCTTACACATGTCCTAACATGATCACGGCTGTCTTTTTCCATTCTCTCTGGCTGTGATGGAGACACTGCCCTAAACATGTCCAGCTAGAGCAACAGAGCAAGTATCCATATTTTTTTACATAGGTCTGCTAACTCTTTGGCACCAGTCCCCTGGGTTATATCAATTGTATTAAGATAGAAACAAGATACACATCTGGTCATGGTACTGAGAGATGAGTTCTTGCATTCATGAAGGAGAAACAAAACCAAACAAAACCACCTGTCTTCATTGACTTACTGTTACTGAGGAGCCAACCTGTAGCCCCTTGGGTCTCACCAGGACCCTCTTCCCAGCCCATCTCTGCATTGACCAGGAAAGGAGAGTTCTAGAGACTTCTCATACACAAAGAAAAGGGAGCAGCCTCAGGTCCTTCACATCTGGAGCTCAGGTGTTCTTGAACATCAGCTGGGTGGGAGCTTACTTTGTCCCCACCCTATGACTGCAGACACAGAGGAATTTGGTTCCTGCCCTTTTTTCCCACCCCCCAGCTCAGCCCAGCTGCCAGCAGTGTGGTTCCTCCATCCAGCACTGTGGCACCTCAGAAAGTTCTTGGGAGTGAGTGGGTCACAAGAGCGTGGGGCCTTCAGGCATGCTGGTGCCATGCCATGCAGTGCTATACATAGGCACTACAATCCCAAAATGGAAATGAAATCAAGAAGGTGGAAAAATATCTAAAAGACAGGCTATTGTTGTCCCCACTGTTTCGCCCCTGCTGCATTTCCTAGGAGACAGGATGCAGACAACACTGGCAACCAAACTAGCAGGAAAGTTCACTCTTTCCCCTGACACAGTCCTAGACTCAAGGTGAAAAGGGGATACTGCCTGTCCTGATTATTAGTAGTTTAATAATTAAGTGTTGAGAGACATCAGCTCCGTGCACAACTTTATTTTCAGGTATTATACCCTCCGATGGCTATAATCCAACTAGCTGAAGCACCAGCAAAAGCAATATCTGACTTTACAGCCAGGGTCCTGCAGCTCACAGCTGTGAAGTGGCTCATCCAAGTTCCCTGCAGCAGTGTCTGGAGCTCCCACCCGGGACCTCAGCCATGAAACCAGCGTCCCTCTCGCAGTGCACTGATTGCACTCTTGCTCTGCCCATGGGAGAGTGCTGCTGCTGCAACTGCCGGGGCTCGTGTCCCATCTCAAACTGGACGTTTTTCCTAAGTATGTTACCATGAGGGACAGACTCTCCACTGTCTGGTGTATGTATAGGTTAAACCAACTAATAAGTGCCTCAAGCATATGGAAAACACAAGCTGTTCTGTGGCAAAAAGGTTCTGTAGATGAGTGACCAGTCTTTGCTGGTGTTTCACTTCAAAGGTCTCCAAAGGATTTCTGTACTTCACCAGGTGCTGAGCACACCAGCATTGGCCTTTCCTTTTTTCCTGTGTCTTTCCATGACACAGGTTGTGTCCCACTCAGAGATTAAAAAACCTTGCACCTTGAAATGGGATTAAGTTATTTCTAAAAATCTCCTTCCATTGAGTCTGGCTATGGTTGAATCATGTCTGCCAAAGATTATATACTCCCCAAACTCTTGAAAATTCTTCTGAGAGGTATTTTTTTGTTTCCTTTGGAAAACATCCAGTTGAATCAGTATTTTCTAAACATATTGCCAGGATGAGACATCTGCCTAAGAAGTCTTTAACAATGGACATAGGGACACATACCTAAATGGAGAGCTGCTGGCTTCCCCTGCCTCTCTCCTCCCTCAGAAACCCCTTAAAAGAAGAAATGGCCTGAGTTGGCTGGGGAGCACAAAGTCACAGGGGAGACGGGTATCGTCTATTTACGTAATACCATGCTCTGCTCTGTGATACCTGTAAGAAAAATGGTATTACCTCTTCACTTGGAAACTGCTGTTACTGTCTTATGGCACTTCCAGAGCCAAAGTAGCCACCTCACAGAGATGGACTGATGGGGAGGGCTCAGGTTCCTGCTACCCCTCCAGCACGCCTGCTCTGGACTGCATGAGGGGAGAGCCATCACATTGCCACCCAGCTGCCCCTATCTCTCCCTTTCTCTCAAACGGCAGGTGAACTGGGCCATGATAAAGAAGGTAAATGAAACAGCCCCCTGCTGTGGCTCATCTTTGAAAAAGCTTTTTCAGTGGACTTGTCGGGTGGTGTGGGGTCCTTCCTTTAGCCATGTTTAGTTAGGCTAGGAAACCCCCCAAGTATGTGCCACATCTCCACTGCTCTCCTCAGCATCTGTACCCTTCTGGCATATCATAGTGTGCATGGGCTCAGGAGGGAGATCTGGAGAGGGTCCGTCCGTGCTGGTCTTTAAGGACAGGCTAGTATCCAATTCCCACCCAATGTTGTTTCCCACTCTGCATCCCTGAGATCCCTTCCAAATTTCTGTGACTTGCTGCTGGCACCCAGGATGTTCCCTTCTCAGGGGGCCAGGACCACAAGGACAGCCTTGGGGCAGGGATCCTCTCAGATGGAGACCTCACAAGCATTCCTACTCTGACACCAGAATCATGGAGGGAAGCAGAGGAGAGGGAAGGATGTGCCTCATTTCACACCCAGACCTCAAATTCATCATCAGGAAGTGGACAAGTCTTACCACCCAGATTTCTGGCCAAAAAGCAGGATGCGCAGGGCTCTGCCAGTTGAGACTAAGGTAGGGAGAGGGAAATACTCAGGTACTTCACAGTTAATTTTGCTGAAATCATAGATACCAAGAAAATTGTCACAGAGGTGATTTTCCTCTCCTCTCCTTCCCTGCCTCCCCACATCCTTGCTGCAGAGCATCTGAAGGCCCGGGACACACAATTTGCTCCAGCTTTTCTCTCCGTGCTGCTTGGGCAATGAGGATCCAAAGCAGAGCTTTGCCAGCAGAGGCAGAGGCAGTGACAAAGTCCCACCATCTTTTGAAAATGGCACTGGCCTGCTCCTGCACCCATAGGCAGATGGAGAGACAGAAGCACAGACACTTTACACAGCGAGTAATTTTTAACCCAGAAACCATAGCAATGGAATGAACACCACCCTACAACAAAAAAAAACACCCAGCCTATTGAAATAAACACGGCCAAAAACAAGCCCCCGTACTAAATATACACCTTCCTTCATCTCTCATCAAAGGTTCTCAGTTTTACTATTAGGACCAAAGCTTCTTGCCTACCTCATTAAAATTTCATGCCCATGGCCGGCAAGGTCGGACTCCACCTTTCCCCAAATGGTCAGGACCTGCTGCCACTCCTGGTCACTGAGCCCCATGGTTCACTGAAGGCAGGTCCTGAGTGCTCCCCACAACTGTTTGTCTTTCCCGTAAGGGTGGCCGGAGAGCTGACCTGTGGGATTTATAGCCCCTGGTCACAGACCTACACCTGTCAGTCGTCAGCTGGATGTCTTGCTCCCTTTCAGGCTTGTCTAACCTAATCAGTCTCCCTATTTTTTTCTAGGAAGCTATTTCGGGTCAGGTGCTATTGTGGGTGCCACTGATGGCATCATTTCTGCTTTTCGTATTGGACTGGCATATGTCCCACTCTAGACAGAAAGGGCACTGCTGAAACACAGTGCCAGGAGCCTGTCCTAGGTTCTCAAGGACCCAGACACAGTGTCAAGCTGTACGGCAGGAGATCTGAAGAGCACTGCCATCTGCAGCACCACCCTGCCTCCCTCTCCCCTGGTCTGCCAAGGGCAGGCAGGAGAAAAGGCCAGGACAGTTGGTATCATCAGCTCCATCGCTCCAAAGGCCTTTCCTTTCCCATGCTGATCTCAATCTCCTTTCCCCCTGGGGTAACACATACCATTTTCTAATAGAGCACAATGTCAGAAGAGACATGTCCTTAAAAGCTAACCATATTCAGAGTGGCCCAGTCATCTCCCCAGCCTCTGTAGGAGGGAGGAAGGGGATAAAAGCTACATGGGAGCTAGTTACCCCACACCTGCCTGCCTTTCCAGGGAATGCCCAGGATTAGCCGCTGGCTGAGCCTGGATATCATAGTCAACAGACATACAGCTGAGACAGGACGGTAATTTGTGGCAGGCCAGAGACACAAGGACACAACAGGGCTTCACTTAACACGCATCCAGCCAGTAGTTAAGGTCTCTGGCTACCCCAGGCAAGCCAAATATCTGTGTTGGGAGGAAAAGCCACTGTGCTGACAAACAATATGGGTATGCTTTGGGACACCTCCCAGCCTTTCTCCTTCAGCCCCATCAGGACTGATAACAGCCTGGCACACCAGGAAGGTGATTAGTGCCTTCCAGGAGGTGACTGCAGTCAGAGCGCAGCCTGATAACAAACCCCAGCTAGCACTGCTGTTCCAAAGCACACACCTACCTCTGGACTTTTCCAAAGGGGCACACATCACAGGCATTGGCAGGTGAGAAATGTCAACTGAGGGCTGAAGACACCTGCCCTGGAGCTCAGGAGAAGAGCATGAAACCCCACAGTCCCTACCACAGCACTGCAGGACCTGAGGTGCACTGCTGCCTTTGCCCCCATCCACACTGCAACAGGAGCGGCCTCCCTGCTCCAGCCTTGAAAGGGGAGAGAAGTGCCTATGTACAAGGGTAGTCAGGCAGCAAGGAGGATGGAGTCACGGAGCCTCACATCCATCAGAAACACACAGGTGTAGAGGGAATAGTTTGGGTAAGAAAGTGTGGCAGCTGGTATTCAAGCCTAGAGGTAAGAGAATTTTGGTCATTACATGCCACAAGCCTCTGTCATCCAAGTCAACCTGTGATGCTGCAATCTTCCCCTTCTCTCTCCTCTATGCACCAGTTCACTTCATATCCAAAAATCTACATCCTAAACACTTCAAGGCCAAGATTTCATCCTGATTTATCTGTGCAAACACCAGACTGCTACTGATTACCTAACCTAAGCTAAACTGGTGGAAGTGACTCAGCATCCCTCCAGCTCATTCCTTATGTTGTTCTCCACAGTACTTATAGCACTAAACAAGCATTTACACCATCCCAGGTTTGGTCTTGGGTAGGATCCTGAATACTGACCTTACCATTTTACATGCGTTTCAGACACAACAGAAATGTGCTCCTGGTACATGAGAGGTTACTCTTATGCACTGAGCTCCATCATTTTCCGCAAGCTGAAACTACTCAGTTGCTGTAATAACTTCATTTGAAGTTGGTTGACTCTCTGCTCTCTGCAGCATTCCCCAGGGCTTCACAGCCAACAGTCCTGGTATGGAGATAAATGTTAAATGGTCAGAAGGCTTAAAAAGAGTATAGGATTCCATATTGCTTTTTTTATGAGTGAAGTAGTAATGAAATGAAATCATAAGTTCTTCTCTCTAGGGCTTTAATAAATAGTCTACAGAAATATTAAATGCTTTATAGCGTACCCGACCACACCTCAATGCTGCAGCCACGAAAAGGACATAACATTTTAGTGTCTACAGGCCTTTCATCTCTCTCTTGGGGCAAAATCTATGACTTGCATAATAATGTCGATAAACACAAACTGCAGAGAACCAACATATCGGCCGCCCGCTTTAAGAAGCGCCAGGTGATTGAATAACCTATTTCAAACAACACCCGCCACCCCAGAGCCCTGCTGACACACGTGGCCCTGCAGCCGCACCTAAGGCGCTTTCGCTGAACGAGCATAAAACGTATCGGTAGTATCGTTGGCCACGTTTCGGGGGGCATCGCTGGCGCCATGCGGGTGCTGTCACCTCGTCGCGAAGCCCCCCCGCGCGGACCGCCCGGCCCCGGGGCCCCGGGCAGCAGCGCCGGCGCCGCCGGCCAGGCCGTGCTACCATCTAGTGGCCACGGGCGACAGAGCCGCGGGGAGCGGAGGCCACGTGCAAGCCGCCAGCCGGGGTTTGGCGGCTCGGGGAGGTGGCCGGCGTGTGGCCCCTCCAGTTTCAGAGGCAGGAGAGTGACCCCGGGACAGGCAGAGCGGCAGCGCACTAGGCTGCCTCACGTAGCAGCATCACGGTCCCGGAGCCGGTTCTCATGGGGGCCTTCAGCCACCGTGATGGCTGCGGGAAGCACAACCCAGCTGGAGACACGCAGTCCAGGAGGCTCCTGCAGAGCACTGATGATAACTGTTTGACACAGGTAGTGGAGGAGCCAGCAAGGCAAGGTCTGCTGCTAGACCTTGTACTAACAAAGAGGGACTGCTTGGGGATGTGAAGGCTGGGGGCAGCCTCTGCTGCCGTGACCATGAGACGGCGGAGTTCAGGATCCTCTGTGGAGGAAGCAGGGCAATAAGCAGGACTGCAACCCTGGACTTCAGGAGAGCTGACTTGGGCCTCTTCAAAGACATGCTTAGAGGAATCCCATGGGTTAGGGGTCTAGAAGGTAGCAGGGTCCAAGAAAGCTGACTAATATTCAAGCATCACTTCCTTCAAACTCAAGATAGGTACATCCCTATGAGTAAGAAACCAAGAAAAGAGGACAGGAGGCCTGCATAGATGAGCAAGGAGCTTCTGGCAAAACTCAAACAGAAGGAGGTGTAGGTAGAGGAATTACAGAGGAATGAAGGCAGGTTAATTAACATTGATAACATACAGCTGTGGGCTTGCTTCAGGGGCAGTGGGTTGGCTGATGTGGATAATATGCAGCTGTGGCTGGTTCCTGCTAAGTAATTAAACAGCTCTAAGGGGTGTGGAAGAGGAGCATCCAATGAAGAGAGACCTGGAAGAAGCAGAGGGAGGAACGAGAGTACCCTGGAGGTAGGAGAGACAAGGAGAAGGATGCAGCAGAAGCAAGAAGCAGGGTGGACTGGCCTGAAGAGTACAAAACAGCACTAACAGTAGATGAACTGTTGAAACCTTGTGCGGGATTGGTGGTTGTGCTAGGGCAAGGTGTGGGAACTACTTATTGAAGCTAACCTGGTATGGGGAGGTAAAAGCCTTGTTACAGCCTACTAGTTTGGAGAGTGCTGTAGCAGAAGGAAGTCTACAGAATGTGGAAAAAGGGACAGGCCACTTGGGACAAACATAGGAATGCTGTCAGAACATGCAGGGAGGCAACAAGGAAGGCTAAGGTCCATTTGGAATTATATCTGGCAAAGGAGGTCAAGGACAACAAGGGCTTCTTCAGGTACATCAGTAGGAAAAGGATGACTATGGAAAATGTGGGCCTGCTGCTGAATGAGGTGGGTGCCCTGGTGACAAAAGATACAGAGAAGACTAAGTTACTGAATGCCTTCTTTGCTCCAGACTTCACTGCCAAGGCTGGCCCTCAGGAATCCCAGACCCTGGAGGCAAGACAGAAAGTCTGGAGAAAGGAAGACTTTCCCTTGGTCGAGGAGGATCAGGTTAGAGATCACTTAGGTAAACCTGACACCCACAAATCCACGGGCTCTGATGGGATGCACCCTCAAGTGCTGAGGGAGCTGGCAGATGTTATTGCCAAGCCACTCTCCATCCTCTTTGAGAGGACATGGTGGATAGGAGAGGTGCCTGAGGACTGGAGAAAAGTCACTGCCGCTCCAGTCTTCAAAAAGGGCAAGAAGAAGAACCCAGGAAACTACAGGCTGGTCAGCCTCACCTCCATCCCTGGAAAGGCGATGGAACAGCTCATGCTGGATGTTATCTCTCAGCATGTGGATTCACCAAGGGGAAATCATGCCTGACCAGTCTGATAGCCTTCTGTGACGGAATAACCGGCTGGGTAGATGAGGGGAGAGCAGCAGATGCTGTCTACCTTGACTTCAGCCAGGTTTTTGACACCATCTCCCACAACATCCTCACAGGCAAGCTCAGGAAGCGTGGGTTAGAGGAGTGGACGGTGAGGTGGGCTGAGAACTGGCGCGATGGCAGAGCTCAGAGGGCTGTGATCAGCGGCACAGAGTCCAGCTGGAGGCCTGTAGCCAGCGGTGTTCCCCAGGGGTCAGTGCTGGGTCCAGTCCTGTTCGACTGACTTGTCAGTGACCTGGATGAAGGGACAAAGCGCACCCTCAGCAAGTTTGCTGGTGATACAGAGCTGGGAGGAGCAGGTGATACACCAGAGGCTGCGCTGCCGTTCAGGGAGACCTGGGCAGGCTGGAGCGTTGGGTGGGGAGGAACCTAATGAAGTTCACCAAAGGCAAGTGTAGGGTCCTGCCCCCAGGGAGGAACAATCCCACGTACCAGCACAGGCTGGGGGTTGACCTGCTGGAAGGCAGCTCTGCAGAGAAGGACCTGGGAGGTGGACAGCAAGTTGCCCATGACCCAGCAGTGTGCCCATGTGGCCAATGGGATCCTGGGGTGCATTAGGAGGAGCGTGGCCAGCAGGTAGAAGGAGGTGATCCTCCCCCTCTACTCTGCCCTGGTGAGGCTGCACCTGCAGTGCTGTGTCCATTTGTGGGCTCCCCAGTTCAAGAGAGACAGGGAACTGCTGGGGAGAGTCCAGCAGAGGGCTATGAAGATGATTGGGGGAACTGGAGCATCTCCCTTATGAGGAAAGGCTGGGAGAGCTGGGCCTGTGTAGCCTGGGGAAGATAAAACTGAGAGGGGATCTTATCAATGTCTACAAATATCTTGAGGGCAAGTGTCAGGAGGATGGGGCCAGGCTCTTTTCAGCAGCACCCGGTGACAGGACAAGGGGCAACAGGCATGAACTGCAACACACAAAGTTCCATCTGGATATGAGGAAGAACTTCTTTACTTTGAGGGTGACAGAGCACTGGAACAGGCTGCCCAGAGAGGCTGTGGAGTCTCCTTCTCTAGAGAAATTCAAAACCTGTCTGGATGTGATCCTGTACAACCTGCTATAGGTGAATCTGCTTTAGCAGGGAGTTGGACTAGATGATCTCCAGAGGTCTCTTCTGACCCCAACCATTCTGTGATTCTGTCCCCATGCCAGCAGCACCACAGGACTCTCACTGTGGTTGGATTGCAGATGGTAGAACTTTCATAAGGGGCTTGTTTTCAGTGTGGGGTGTAGAGATGATCTGTTTTCCTCAGAAAGGGCTCATGTCAGGGTGTCAAGGCCCTGGGCTGGCTGGGTGGCTTTACTCCCAGCCTTGTGGCAGGCTACTGGCACAGGGAGGATGCTACGCCTTCCCCCAGCCTTGAGCACTGGAGTGGGCTGGGGTGGTGGGATCAGGGCAGAGGAACATCCCATGGGACAGCAGCAGAGCCACAGCCAAGCCTTGGGGTACTGCTGAGGAGGAAGGCTGTCCTAGGGGCTTCATGGGTTTTCCACCCGAAAATGTTGCCAAAAGGTGCTTAGGAAAGGTTTCCCAGGCTAATGGGCACAGCAGGCCCAGCAAGACCCATTCCTGGCAAAATGGTGGATGCAATCTCACCTCTGCCTTGCTCAATAGAAGTCAAAACTTTCTGCAGGCATTAATGAATTTAGACCATGCCACAATCCTGCAAATGGGAAAGTCACTTGGTTTTCCCATTTATTAGGGATCAAAGAAGTTCTACGACTTGCCTGTGCCCACAGACACGCCAGTGAACGAGCAAGGACTGGCTCTTGGGTATGGTGTCAGAAACACCAGCTGTTTGGTAGTTATTAATACTGGGAGCTGGGAGGCACAGTAAGAATCGCACACGAGCCACAGGGAGGAATCTGCTCCAAGTCTGTTTGGTCACATTCAGATTTTTTTCTTAGAGTATTGCTGTTATGAAGAGAGAAATCCAGCCATGGCCTGTAAAGTGAAGACTGGAGAGCACAGCAGAACCCTACATTGACATGGCAGCTACTACAACAAATCACCAATGATTTCTAACCCTGTCGTCTCTCCAGCCAGACCTGCTGCAAGTAGGGAAATATGCGAGGCGCTCACTAGCAGAAATCGTAGAGGTTTTTTTTTTTTCATTTGAAGGCAGTTCATGGAATAAACTTTCCCGCAAGGAAGAGAGATGCTCCAAAACCCAGTCCATCTTCCTCAAGAAACAGCCCAAACCACCTTGTGTTCTTACACATCAAAACAGCTCAGAGGAACAAACAGAATTTTGACCAAATATTTTTTTTCTTTTCAGTGAGCCTTTTCCCCCCACAATACAATTAAAAAAAAATCTATACAAAACAAAAACCCCACAAACCCTGAGAACAGCCAAGGGTCTGGCAGCTCGGAGCAGCAGGGGTGGCAGCCCTGGCATCACCTTGGGTTGTATAAAGCGTGGCACGATGTAAGGGTGGTACGTGCTCCTGTGCCAGGGGAGCCGTCAGGAGGCGGCTGGCACTCCGGAAAAAGCCCGGAATATTATATAATGCCAACTTACATAATTGCCTATTGCATAATGCGGAGGAGAAGGCCCTCTGTAACGCAGCTGTGGTTTCTATGGCATTGTGCTGATACACAGCTGCTTCCAAGGGAGTCATTTGCACTTTGTTTCAGGAGCCTGCAGCTCGGCCTGTGTGAACAGACAGGTGAGGACCCGCACTCCCAGCAGCGCTAGTGGAGAGGTAAGGGCAGTAGTAACGCAATCTTACAGCCATGGCAAGGCAAGAGCATTGGGTTTTCTGCAGCTGTGCCACTGACTTCAGTACTCAGAGGATCGGAAGGGTGTCAGATAAGAACACCTTATGAAGCCGCATGCATCGCATAGACTCTGCTGCTTGTAGGAAACAAGGTGGAGTCTAACTGGTGGTGGCAGTGGCCAGATCCCTTCCAGGCTCACTCCTCTCTTCCCCTTGCTCTCAAACATTATTCTTAGCAGCGCTTCCAGGCAGGGCTCCCACACACTGACAGATTCTAGCAGCTGAGAGGATACCTGAGCCACTTGCTTAAAAGGAAGAGGAAGGATTAGGAGAAGGGGATTTCAGCATCAGGGCAAGATTTGGCCTGTGAGTTTGCAGAGCTGTGCTGCGTACTTACAAATATCTCAGCATGGGTTCTTCCAGGGATCATGCCCTGTACCGTAAGTCAGAGGTAGCTTTACCTTCACTTCAGTGCTTACAGGATCCAGCCTTTGGTGACTATCAGACAGGCAACTGTATGACTCAGTCATTTTCTTTTTCCAGAAGGTGCACAGGATAACACCAGCATGACCCACAGCTCCTGTGCAATCATCAAGGCATATCACGGTGTACGCGATATTGCACAGCACCGGGACAAAACACTTATCTGGACTAACCAGGACGCTTATTGCAGGCCAGTACCTGGATTCAGTGAGAGAACAGACAGGGAAGCAGCAGGGCAGTCCAGGACCAGAATATTTAGGCTCCAATATAGAAGCTGAGGCTGTCTCAAAGGCTTGGTGAGCTCTCTCTAGGGGTGCAAACCTCCTCTGAAGGGCTGTGAAATGAAAGTACAAAAGGACTGAGGATTTCTGTGGGAAACTGTGAGTGCAGTTAAAGGAAGAAGGAGTATGTGCAGATTTTGAACAGACAGATTTTGAAGCCTTGCCCATGCCAGGAGTAAAAGGAGAAAATTATTTTTTGGAGGTAGGAAAACAGACTATACCAGCAAGGCCCTGAAGATCTCTAGGAGTCAGTGGGAAGACATGAAGGGACTGTGGCATACAGAGGTCCCTTCAGGTGGATTAAAGTTCTAACACTGTAGTGACGCATAGGGATTTGTGAATCCCCTTACTGAAATAATAAAACAAGAGGGGAATTCCTCCCTTATCCCTCACCACCAATAAAGTACTGTAACTAGAGCCTGCCAAGGGACGACTGCAAAAGGCAAGGGCCACAAAAACACACATGGGCAAAGCAAGCCAAACAATCAGCATGCACGCAGTGTTGTGTGTCTGCCTGACACCCTGAACTCTGTAGCTCAGAGCTATGTGTAGGGAGCTGTAACAGAGGTGCTTGCAGTGCGGCTGAGGCTGGGCTTTCATGATCAGGCAGCTGGAAGTGGTGGCTGCTCTCACACCATACCTTATGCCAGAGAGGGTCCTCATCCCCCTCCTCCCAGTGCCTTGAGGATATGGGTGCAAGGGGCACCTTGCAATGTGTCTTGCCCTGCAAGAGTAGGGGGTGCACTTTGGGCATGGATGAGTGCTGCTGGAGAGGCATTCATGTGCCTGCAAAGGTGGCAGCAGCAATTGCAGCATGGCAAAGACTAGAGTGACAGCAGCATTAGAGATGATAAAGCTGAGTCACTGTACAAACAAGCACCCTTTCTGCAGCCCACCCTTCCTTGGGACACACATACTACACATGTGCCCAGAGCCTGCAGGGAGCTGGCAGCGCCTGGCTGCTAGTTAAACTCTCTCAATGATGAAAACTTCTTCCTGTCTGAGCTGCTCCTCGAAGAAGAGGACTTAACCAGGCCACAACACGCAGCGCACAGCTCGGCTGTGGGCTCTCAGACTCCCGAAATGGCGTGGGAGAGCCCATCGCTGCATAGTAAAATTGGGTGATACAGCTTCAAATTGCCTTGCCCAGCCCCGATGGGCTGACAAGTAGCCCTCAAGGTACCAGCACTTAATATGAGGCTGTGCATGGTTTTAAGTTGGATTTGGAGGCAATGCCAGCAGAGCCTCCTCCACCCCACGATGCTTGTGCAGCCCTTTATGAGGGCTTGAAATGAACTGGATCGAGGAAATGGTCTGAGTTTAAAGTAACTGCATTTATCTTCTGATGAGTTTATTTTGAAGCCAGATCAGTTCTCCAGTCTGGTTTGTCACGCAGCTGGACCAAGACACACTGACAGGGGGGAAGGGGAAGGCAGAGCTACTTACGCACGCATCGCTTGTGAAAGAAAAACCCAGCAAGCCATCCTCCAAAACCCCAGGGAGCACTGTCTAACCAGGGGAACAGCACACACAAATCAGGGTTTCTCTTTGCCTGTGTTTTGTGGGGTGAAAGGTGAGGAAGCAGACACATATTTTTATTCCCTTTGCCTGCAAAAAGGCCTCTCATCCACAAAGCGGAGCTTCTGCAAGATAAGAGCTCATGGGGAAGCCAAGATCTACCCCTCGTTTGTATTGATGTTTACACTCGCCTTTTAATGAGCTCCAACAGGTTCTCGCTTCCAGCTGCAGCTGGCCCTTTTCAAAGTTCACAGTCTCATTTTGCATTATCATTCCAACACTAAGTGCTCCCTTAGGGAGGAGAGGGACAACGGCGTTTTTCTCTTCTGAGAAATCAGCACCAATTTAAGCAGTCCCTAATTTGGTAGTGCTTTCTGTGCTCCGTTGGTCTTACAGGGAACACCTGTAGGGAAACCAATTCTTCTACAAAAAAAATCTTGACAAAAAAAGAAATGTTTTCTTCAAGCAGATCAACACCGTGTGGCAGTGAGCACCCTAAACACAGTGCTGGTGGCCTGGCTGCCTGAGCAGGGCATTTACCACTGAATTTGGGATGGGGTCTCTGTAGTGCATCTCTTCCCTTTGTCAATCTTGCAGTTTCATCTCATTTTCGTTGCTGTGCTTGCAATCAGAGCTTTTGATTTGTCCATTTTAGGCTCCTGCTGGCAAGACAACCACAGTGGTGGGGCTTGATACTGGCTGCAAGATACTGGCCCAAAGAACCAAGTACTGGAAGATCTCACCTATGCTGAGAATCGTGGTCCTGTGGTTACTTTGGTAGCGGTACGAGTATAACACAGCGTCCCTGCCAAATGCTCAGCCTGGCTAACCCTTTCAGCTCTTTGGGATCTAGGGTTGCATATACAGATGTCCAAGGCTGGGCACCTTTGGAAACCTCACCTGTGAGCATCTTACATACACAGGATCCGTGGACAGCTAGAAGCTCATCTAGCCCCTTCCCCCAACAGCACTAGAGGCAGATACCCAGGAAAGTGTAAGAAGCAGGAACAGTCCTACTCCATCCCAGCTACTTGAGGCTAAAGGACTTCCCAAGGTTATATTTGCATGCTTGTGTTTAACAGCCTTAGGCAGAATTCTGCATGAGTTTATAATTTTTTTAATCCTCTTATGCATGCTCCCCGAAACATATTTCAGACATAGCTGCAGCCTTACTAGGTCAAACTTAAAGTGACACGGTGACTCTGCAACAGATTAACCAATGCACAAAGACAAAACTCCGCTAATCACTTTCTAACCATTCACAAACAGCTTTAAGGCATACCCCCCCAAAAAAAACCCCAACTAAAATGAAACTCCATTACCCTCAGAGATCTCTGTACTGCACAGGGCTCCCATACTTCTGGAAACTTTTTAATTGCAAGTTCCCTAGACACTGTGTTTTCTTTTTTGATCTTCCTCCTTCCACTAAGCGATCCAGTGCTGGTAGCTCAGCTGATTGGATTCAGCTGGTCTGTGGCAGCATCTGCCTGGAAATTGCTTATCTTAGCTTGTGGTCCTCTTATTTCCTTCCCCATCAGCTGCGGCAGAGATCTCACTGCACACAGTGGCTCTCAAATCCACGCTCCTTTTCTGGGTGTTGGCGTTAATTTTCTATCTTTGAGTTTACAGCAAGGGCCAGATTACACTAGATTTATGATCCTCCTGAGTAAAAGTTTATCTGCTGTTCTTGCAGACCTGAAGCTCATAGAGCTGATCAAGGTACATTGGGTCCACGCAGCGGGACAGACCTGGTCTCATCTGTTTATTGGGGCAGGGAGGGTCCAAATCATAACAGAAAACCAGGCAAGGGACAACACTGGGGCCACAGACTGAAAAGTCAGAAGAAATGGGACTGCAGATAGACCAGAAAAAGACCTTTTGTGGGGAACAACAGGTATTACAAATGTCTTGCCCACCGAGCATAACTTGGGCTAAAAGGGAGTCTTTAGAGTCAAGGGGAGAGTTCAGGTGGAAATCAACATGGGAACATGGGCAAGTTTTGTTTTGCTTGGGGTCTTTATCTAGAAATAAGACTGACTTGGGCAATGTGAAAGAAGCGGAGGAAAGTGAAGTCCTGGTTAGTCTGACTTGTGAGGAGCGAGCATGGGAAGTCATTGATGCAGTATCTGCTCCCTTTTCAGGACTATGGATCCTGCTTTCGGGTCTTTTGCTTTACAGACAGAGATGTGCCCCTCATGAGCCTGATGCCAGGGCACTCCAGCTGCCAGCTCTGCAGATCAGCCCACTCTTTTGGCCTAATTCACAGGGATATTTAACACAGGAGTTATTATCAACCATCACATCCAACCATCTCATTACAGCTTGTGATAAAACTATCAGAGGTTCAAGGCTACCAGCAGCACTGGCAGCTACCAGACGACACAAAATATAGGGGAATGTCCACAAGAGGGAGAGTTCGTGCCAGACTCAACTGTGATTCAGTGCAAACAGCACTTTGCTGCCTGGGAATTGTCAGAGCTGTTCCCTTTGCTTCACTTCCCCCAGCAGAAATGTTTCCTTCTCCTAGAGATTCCCCTTTCCACATTATTTTTCCTCCTCTTCTTTCTCCAGATAACCTGTATTTTGTCTTTTTTGCATGGGATATGCTGAAAGGCCACACCATACAGGCACTAGACATGGTGCCATCAGACAGGCACTGTGATTAAGACAGTTTCTCTGCTCTTGCTGCTGCTCCATTCCCCTTTCCTCCCACTTTCATTGTGTCATACTGGAAGGGCATCCCCTGCCAGCCCCAGCACAGGCAACCCCTCCTCTTGCCCAGCCCATCACTTGGAGGTGGCACCCCACATCAGCCTCTCTGGGGAGCCCCATTGGCCTCCATGGGCACACATACAAAATACTGGCCATTCCTGCTGGGCTCTGTGCTCAGCCTCAGTACCCCGAGCCTGAAACAGACTCCACTGGGACACAGGATTTCCAATCCATTTCCCAAAAATAGTTGATGGCTACCAGGAACAAGAGTCTAGAGGCCTCTGAGTTTCTGCAGGATAAGGCTTACTGTGAGAAAGCACTGGAAGACACTGGTGATGTAGAAACGACACAGGATGGAGTCGACTGGCCTAGATGAAGCAAAAAGACCCAACGGCCAAAAGAAGTTCCTTCATACACACCACTTTTTCTTCATGGGTCGAGGTCTGTGAATGCAGCCACATCCAAAGAGGGTGGGAGCAAGCCCTCGGATCATGAGACGGTTAATGTGAAGTTTCTTGCCCCACAAATTACTTTCTGTGGGGAAAAAAAAGAAAAAGAAAACCAGAAGAAAGATGATATGGGAAATCAGGTGTCCTGGAAACTACCGGTATGGTTTAGGGTTGGTGGAATTTTTATTGAGTTCCCATGTGGTCTATAAACAATGGAGAAAGCAGCATCAGCTATGTCCAAAGGAAAGCAGAGAAGCAGGTGTTCCCCTTTCAGAGCTGTCGCTCCCCAGATGGAGCAGTATTGCTGCAACCTTCTCTCCATCAGATTTTTTTTCCAAATAGTATCCTGGTCAAATATCCACATTTATAAACATTTTGGGGTCTCAGTTCTTGCAGAATTAGTAGGACAGGTAATTTTATATCTCCCCTCATAGTTCCTCTACATTTGTTTTTCTCCTCTTTTCCTTGCCTTACTTTGCCCTTTTGATCTTTTCTCTCAATCTCTCTGGTAATGTCTGGAACTCTGAATAAATTAGAGTCAGAGAACAAGGTGAAGCACCAGCCCCTCAAACCAATAACCTTCCTCCAGAGAGATGTTCAGCCTCAGCTTAGTTTTCACAAGTCAGTGCAGGCTGGGGGCACCATAAGCTGCTCTGGCAGCAGCCGATCTCTTCCCTACCTCCTTCCAGCCGTCCTCACATCCATACAGGGAGGAGGCACAGACCAGTGGTCAACCACGTGCAATAGGGGTGAGCACCTGCCAGCTGCAGGTCCACGTGCCTCTCCCTTGCCATGGTCCATACACCCTGCACTGTGCGGCCTTTCCCAGGGTGAATCCTCCACCCTGAACTGTCAGGGCTCTGTACCAGCCTCAGCTGATCTCACTCTTCCCTTCTCTTCTTTCCCCCACTGGGGTTTTGGTGAGACCTTCCCCACTCTGCAGCCTCTGTGGTTGAAGGTGCTTCTTGATGCCAGCACAGCATGAGCACCATTGGGATTTTCCCTGTGGGACCATTCCACCAGTTCCACAAATAGCATCACTAAGTCACCAGGTCCAAAAGCTTTCAAGATACATTTTGATGATTTTGGATAGTGGTTTAGCAGAAACTGTAATGAAGCTTATAGCATTCCTGGAACAGTTTCCTAACCTGAGAACTTCAGAGAAATGTATTCAGAGGAGATCCATATAAACTGCATCACCAGGATCCCCACAAAAACCTCAAGCATGGTTCCCAGCACCTTGGCCACCCTCTGGCCACTGTTAGCCTCCAACTTCCAGGGCAACCCTTGCTTGTGCCCAGCTGACTGCAGCGAGGTGAAAGCAGCAGCCAGTGGCGTTTCTGCAAGTGTGTAGGAGAAAATCAGCTCTCCAGGGGAAAAGAACAAGGCTGCTGTCTCCCTCTGGGGGGAGGGATTTCCAGCCTGAGAAACAAAGCTACAGATGCTTCCTCCGAAGCACGTTGCACCTGCTGGTATTAACACTTCAGGCACTGCATACAAAACTGCCCTGGGAAGGAGCATTGACATGTAAGCATATGAGCGCCCAAGTCTCATCACAGGCCAAACAGCTCACCACGGTGGTGAGCATGGGCCATAGCCCAGCCGTGGGCATTGGGCAAGCAGGGCAAAGAGAGCTCTACCGTGTCCAAAGCAAGATGATTTATCAGCATGCCCACAGGACCTGCCGTGCAGGACATCCACACCATGGTGAAAGATGCTGCACATCAAGAAGGAGGGGGAAAAATGCAAATCTGTAGAAAGCACTGAAGGAGGAGAGAGAGAGAGATGCCAGCTTTATCGTAAGCCAAAGCCTTAACCGTTCTGGTCCAAATTATAACTCTGGGACTGGGCGAGCTCCTGCACCCAGCTAGATTTTTAGAGCGCTTTATCACACTCCAGTGGGTGCAGAAATGCACAGCATGAAGAACCAGCACCTAATCGTAGCTCCTGCAGTCAGTCAGAGCATCTCATTCAGCCTTACCTGCTCGTATAGGGTAACCTGAGCAGACACAGTAAGACAACGGGGTAAGCAGCAGCTTAGCAAATATGACTAACTACTGTAGGCAGCGTATTTTAACTGGGCTTTAGGGATGCTGACAGGAGATAACAGAATCAAAAGCCATCAGAGGTGATAAGGTGAAGAAGAAAGAGAAGGGCCACCCCTCAGCAGGGGTGAGGCAGTGAGGTTCCTTACAAAACAGCCAGTAGATATATGTCTTATTCATACAGGATAAGAAAAATAAAATCCTCTACTGCTAATAGAAAGTTATTTTACGTTAAGTGGGATCTTTTAAAATATATAATTACTTCACACAGATTAAGACAGAAGTAATTGAAAGAAAGGTTGTGCTGTGAAGCAGAGTTCCCCTGGCACTGAATTCAGGTCCACAAGGAAGCTCTCAGTAGTAGACACTCCCAAAATCAAATCCCCAAACTTCAGACCATTTTCCCTAGCAGCTTAGCTACCTGTTGTCCTTTGAAGTAATATTTTAGGTTTAAATGTAAATCTTCATCCTCCTTTCTTACCTTTGCTTTCTCTCTAGTTTATTATCCACACAGCCGTGAATTTCGTGATTCCCTGCCCTTGTTAACATGTAAGCATCCCCCGATGTGCCTGTGTTACACTGTTCTTCACTGGGCAGCATGTGAAATGAGCGGCGACTCCCGGTGTGCATTGCTGAGAGCCCAGGCGCTGGGGCAGGTTCTCCTGCTCCCACCAGGCAGGGCGAGGGAGCCCCGGGTGGGCAGCGTCTGGCAGCGGGGAGGCAGCTGGTGCTGGCTGGGGCTTGCTCCCTGCCCTGGTGCAGGACCCGAAGGTCAGAGTTCAGCAGTATATTAAGGGTTAGAAGGAGACCTGCTTTGGGACTGGAGCTGGGAATAAGGTCTGCTATGAAATGTTTTCATCTGAAAGCAAAATCAAACCACGTAGACCCCTGATGCAACACACTGCCAGGATGTCAGAAGGCTTTTGGCTTGCCAGGAACCTAAAAGCAGTATTTTCCAACCTGAGTGAGGCTGACATCAACATTTTCTTTCTTTCCCCGCTCCCTGTGAACTCACAGGTGAAACAGAAGCCACAGCCTTGGCCATCTCAGGAGTGAAATTAAAACAGCAGCAAGTGTTCCTCAGGTGCTTCAGTGAAGTATGAAACTTGCTCCTTCCTTTCTGCCTTTGCCCGCATGTGCATGCACGATCAGCCTCCCTCTGTCTCTTCAAGAGCATGACTTTCAGTACTTTTGCAGCAGGAAAATATTAAACCATACTTGCCCCAGATATCCATCACTTTTCATACCTGTGCAGGATGTGTGGGCTATGCCATGTTGCAGAGATGCCTCCAGCACAGCCACAGCATACAGCAGGGATGACACACGACCATCGCCTCTACATTTGGGGGACCAAGACAGCATCCTTGGGCCAAAGCATCAATGGCTCTGCAGGGACAAGAGCCCAGCTGGGGAGACAGCGCTGAGGAGCCCAGCCAGGTGGGGAAAAGTTGGGCTGAAGACCTTTTCCTCACCTCCATATGTACAGCTGTAATATCCCTAGTGTGTCCTGGCTTAGAAACTAACAGAGCAGATTTTCACACCGATGAACCCAGGGGAAAAAAGAAATGGAGGGATATTTTGTGAAGGCCAAACACCCACACCACCTTTGCAGAAGCATGTTGCTCTCTAGCCACATATTCCTATCACGCTTAGGCAGCCCAATCTAACTTCTCATTCATTCTTTTTTTTTAAAAAAAAAGCATTTGAAACAAAACAGTCTAATTACAGAATAAATATTTAGCTTGAAATGAGCAGACATATTCAAAACCATTTTCTGACATGACAGATGATCTGAAAGGAGCTGTGCTGTGGGCACTGTATGCCATTCAAACCCAATTTAAAAATACATGGCAGAGCAGCAAAAATAGACATGACCCTAAGCACAAACATCGCCCTCAGACAAATGTCTCCTGTAAAATGCCATTGGTGATTTGCATGGCAGCTGAACCCAGCGGCAGTGGAACAGCATTGCCCACCTCTGTGGCTGCTGCCATGATAAACACATGCAAACACCATTGCTGCAACACACACACATTCCCATGGCAGGGCTTGGCTCAGTTGCTCCAGTTTTGGGACCCCAAACTGGGTCCCAGCCTTTCCTGAAAACCTAAGGGAAATTCCTGTCCTCTTATGCACGTGACCCTACCTCCAACTCCTAGCATGCTGGCAGAGACCCAAAATGACTCTTGCTACCTTTGCCACATCTAAATTATAGTGACATCTAAATGACAGGTGAGAGCCAAGCAGAGTGGGAAAAATAACCTTGTCACCCTTAAACACCGAGGAGCTCATGTCCAAGCTTCCACACCCCAGAGATGCTGAGGAGCCAAGAGACACAGGAGCAGCAGCACCCCCTTAGCAGCTCCGGCTCCAACCCACACGGCATACCTGGAGATCGACCCACTCCAAGAGCTTTGGTTCAAACCCTCCTGCTCCTGAAACAGCCCTAAGCTTGCAGCAGAAGGGGATGGAGGCACAACCCCAAGGCTGGTGAGAGGGGTCAGAAAACAGCAGCTCTAGGACCACACACCACCTACGCGGGGGAGAACCACCTCGACATGGCCAGAGCCTGTGCTGGGTCCCTATGAGAGCAAAGGGGTGTAACCAGATGTGTGTATGGCTCCACGTGGGAAACACAGATACCGGCATGACCTGGTGCAGTCTAGACCTGAGAGGTATGGAGAGATCTTTGCAGACCCACCTCGCCACCCACATTCCACACATGGGAAACCAGCAGGGTGTTTATGGGGTTAGATATAGAAGGAAAACCCTAAAGGAAGTAGCTCTGGGATGAGAAAACATAAGTGAGCAAATCACACAGTACCACTGAACTGCTCTGCCCCTATCCCTGGAAAGACATTAACTAAGCAATGCAGTGCTTAGTTACATCAGAACATCAGTACACCAGAAACATGTAAAATTGCAGTGATGGCAACAAAAAGATGAGCATCAATGGTTCCTTGCAGAAATGTTCTCTAGAGTACAATTTTTAATGAAGCCAATTTCAGGTATGAGGTACTAACCCCATTTTTCAAATGAAGTGATGAGCAGGAGGCACCAAGTGGTCATGTGGGCAGGAGGAGGTGATGCCCCCACCTGGAGGACACAGCCTGCACCCCATCAGTCCTTCCACACCAGCCTCCAGCTTCCTCCCCTTGGCTGTCACCAAGGCAAATGGGGCTGTCCCTGCTCTCCTGTGCCTCAGGTTTGGGATGAAATGTGGCAGAACCCCTTCCTCCTGATCCCTCCTGAAGGCTCCGGTGCCAGGATGCAGCCCCAAGGCTACCCTGCCACGCTCACCAGGCTATGTGGGCCCTCCCCTTCATCCTTTTGTCACCTCTTTGACCTGATTTTTAGCATTAGGACCATGCTAGCAGTCCTTTGGTCCTCCAGATTTCCCACCCAGGGACTTATTCTGTTTGCATGAAGCAGCTGTAATCACACCACCAGCAGGCCAGGTCTGAGACTGGATCCTGGGTTTGCTGCTCTTCACTGGTTGGTGACTCTTGCAAAGCCAGAGAGGAGGAGAAGCCAGTCCTGTTCCCAGTGTGGCCACTGACCCTCAGCGATGCAGCACAGCTCTGGCTCTGGAAATGACCTCCCTACAGTGACAGCCAGGAGCTCCCTGGGATATCACAGACCCAGGTGCCTTACCATGGTTTTGGGAGGTGAGGGCTGGTAACTCCAACCTTTGCAGACTCTCCAGACTGTTTGCAGAAACACTAGAGAAAGACAAGAGGTGTTAAAAAAAATATATTGTAAAAATAAGGGGAACATTAACTGTTCTGGGTAGAGGAATTCCAGGAACATCGTGTCCCTGACTGTTCTGGTGGGTAGGACACAGCTCTGGGTGTTCTGGGCACCGCTGGGTCCTGCAGCCCATCCAGGCAACCAGCATGTAGAGCAGGTCAAGAGGGGATGGCCTGTGTCCTGGGAAGCAGGCTAGACCCAGCTTTATCGGTCCTGAGTTCTCCTTTTAATTTTAGCCACACGAGCAGACTGTTATAATACCATCCAAAATCTGCCTTTCTGCTTTTTCTGCCTTGGATCACCCTGTCTGTTCCCGTGCGTCATTCCTTTGGGTACACTCACAGCACGCGGTTTCTCTGACTGAGACGGTGAAATGGCAGTCTTTAAAAGCACTCCTATTTTCCCAAAGCCTGGAGTGAAATTGAGCCCAGAAAAATATCTGGGCACGAAACCTGGCTCTGGGCATGTTAGGACTTTGTCCTGTGGGGATTGCCTGGCTGCCAGAGCGCAGAAGCGAAGGGTTTGGAGAAGACAACTCCCACTCTGCAGCACGCCCCGAGCAGCCACCTACTAAAGAGCCAAGCAGCCAGGGCAGCTTACCCGAGCTCGGAGCTTGGGACCTGATCGTTTGCAAAGCAGAAGAGAGATTCACCCATTGCCTCTCCCCTCCTCCTGGCAACCCTCACTGTATTTTGGGCACAGATGCTCAGACTTGGTGCTAGTAACTCATCTAGAAACATGTGGCCCCAGGAGACCTACGTAGCTATAGTTGCAGGAGGCAATGGGATGGACACATGTGGTGAGAAAAATCTCCAGAATGCACTTCAGGGTGGTACGGTACCAGGACCCGGCTGTTTTTCAAGACATGCTTTCTGCTTACCTAGGCTTGCTGGGATTCCAGCCTTGGCAGTGCCCATAAGGATGCTCCTCTGTGGCTTTGGGGCCTCTCAGCTGTGAGGGTCCCCAGTAAGGGGACATGAAGCCACACAAGGGCACCAGAAAATCAAGTATCTCATATCTGCTCAAGGAGACCAGAGTACAAACCAACCGTGGGGTCTGCCCAGCTCTGAGTAGAGCTGGGTGCTGCTGCCTCATGGGGACAACATGGCACTTGCCCCCTGTGCCATCAGCTGCTGGTGGGAAGAGGGATGCTCAGCCAAGGTGTTTCTCACAGGACCCCACAATTTTTATCAAGGTGGTTCATTGCTAGTGGAGAGGCTTGGAGAAACACAGTTGTCAGGAACTTGCAAGCAGGATGGGAGCATGCCAAAGATGGGCAAGGCTCCAGAGCACTCGTTTATTTTTCTACAAGAGGGTTTATTGCCTACCTGGCAGGGAAGGGGGTGAGTTGCCTTTTCCCGATACAAGAAACCAGGGGAGGCTTGCTGCTCACCCCCAGTCACAACTCAAATGCTCCAAATGCTTTTTCTCCCCCAAAATGAGAAAAATTTAAACATGTGGGCAAAGAAAAACGGTGAACAGAGTTCCCTGCCTGTTGAATGGCGATTCACCACTGTCGAGGAGAAATCCCCCTGGTTCCCAGCCATGACACTGGGTCATACCTGGCCTGCAACTCATGGCAGGTTTTCTGCAGGTGCAAGGATGTCCCACCTGAGGCACCTCTCAGCGGAGGCCGGTGTGGCTGGGCATCATCGGACAGTCTGGTCACTGCTCCCACAACCTGAGCAGCTCCAGTCAGGCGCAAATGTGTACATCCCCTGGAGTGAAATTTGGCTTCAGCCTCATTTTTTGTTTTGAGGGCACTGTTACTCAGCAAAATGGAAGGTGCGCGAGTGCTTGAAAGCTCCAGGCTCAGCTGGAGCAAAACTAGGAGATATGGCATCCCATCCCCAGGGTTATTTATGATCCCTGTCAGTGCTAGGGCTACCTTACAGCCACCTCCCACCTGCTACTCCCTGGGGGGATGACTAAGCAAGCTCCCTTAGCTCTACATGTGAGGGGGTTGCCCAGTTTTGGCGTGAGGACACTGGCTGATGGTGAGGAAGTGCTTCATTGTGCCCCACAGCTTGCTGCTAATGGCAGGGACTAGCGACTTGCCAGTATTCAAGCCACTCATCAGAAAAGCCCCTGGTACTTGTGCTGGCGTTGACAGGTCCCAACTACGTATTGCACGAGGTATTTAATATCACTACAAACCTGTGGGAATGGCACGTTTTGCTCAACGCTGCTGTTAGCCCAGGCATTTGCTCCTTTCTAGTCAAAGCTCTTTGAGAGCCCAGGGCTGAGTGGGCATTTTGCACAGCCACCCTGTGACCCGAATTGCAGAACTGGGCTCTGCCTGGCCTCCCCACCAGAGCTAACGACCCTCTCCACCACAGCAGGAACTGGATCTTAACCAGGGATGAGTCGGCTTCATCACTAGCTGTCATCTCTGTTGATTCAGGGCTGAGTCTCACCCAGTTTGACCCTGAGGAACGTGTCAGACTCATTTCTCCAGACCTCTGGCTGCACCGGCTCTTGGCTCCATGCCAGCCCTGCCGCGGCGTTAGCAGTGAGCAAGGATGGGCCAGATCCGCTCCTGCACTGTGAACCCCATCACTGGCCCGTGGAGGAGAAGTAAGAGTGTTATCCCTGGGTCACAGCCCTGCGGCGAGCTCAGCCCTCACCCCCAAGGCAAGCATGCAAGCCCAGCAGTCACCAACTTTTCCCCAGCCCTGAACTTTTCATCTTCCCCCTCCCAACTTTTCGTTCAGCCCCCCATATGACACAGACGTGAAGCTTCCTACCACCTGTGCAAGGCTTTGCATGGGATGGTGCCAGTTTTCCCACCCCTGAAGCCCTGCAGCCAAGGGGGATGGCAGAGCAGGCAGCTCACCCCAGTGCCTGCCCACCTTCACACTGGGGTGAGCAGAAAGCCCTCCGCGGCCTCCTGCACTTGCAGCGCCAGCATGCATGGCCTCCCTTCGCTGGGGACCTGCCTCCGTGCTCAGCCAAAGTGTGGGGACAGCCAGCGGCATCTCACCCACATAAGCTGCGCTCAGCCAAGAGCAGGAGCTATTTCTGGAGAGCAACTTCTCTTGGAGCAGAGACAGCAGAACCTGGGTGCACTGACTGAAAAAGAAAAGCCCCAGTGTTCTGAACGCAAAGCGAGGTTTCCCAGCCTCCCACCAGGGAGGATGGGTGACATCCTTGCAAAAATGAGAGAAGGCTGCAGCGCTTTGCAGTGGAGGAGGGCTCCAGATGAGCGCAAAGGGTATTTCAATAAAACTGTAAACACACCAGATCTGCTGTTGTTGCAGTGCTCCCTGAAATCGGCGATTTCTGAGCAGAGTTCAGTTCAAGAGCACTGCTGCTATAAAAAACAAAGTGACTTTGGGTTTTGACGCTTCCTCCTGACACACAAAAAGGTGATTCGTGATTCAAAAGATGAGGAATTTATCATCAAAAGGAGCTGGGACAGAGCTCAGTGTTTACACATGGAAGAACAAGACAGGCACTGAGACCAGATGTATTTATACACATCCATTAATAAAAGAAGCCAAGTCAACCATACCTTTGTGCTAAAGTTAGAGCACAGCACTCAGCATGTCCTTAAAAAGACAAGAAAGTTTCCACAAACTGGGACAGCTGCTCCCGCTGCCAGCTCTGTGCATCCCCTCCCCAGCACACGCAGGGGCTCCTGGCATCAGCATGCTGCAGCAGGAAAGGAGCCAAACGTGGCAAGGCTTCTCCAAACGAGAAGGCTGACTCCTAGAATCTGGTCATGGGCTGGTGGCCACTGCACCTCAGGAGCCAAACAGTCCCTGCTCCACCTGCAGAAGGAAACTGCCTCTTCTTAGAAACAAAAATCCTCCAGTACTCACTTTGCTTCCCCAGCCGCAGGGCTCACACGAGCCAGGAGCCTTCACCTCTGCTGCAGGAGAAGACACGAGGCACATGCTGACCACAGCACGCTTGGGCTGGCCCCGTGGATGAGGACTTGGTCTGTGGGGCTGTCTCCATCAGCCAGTAGAGGGAAGAAGGGCAGCACCCAAGGGTTACAGGTTTGGCCCGTTGCTGAAAGGTCAGTGTGAGCCCAGGGTGAACAGAGAGCACCCAGGACAGTAGACTGTTAGTCACGGATGAGGTTAGCAGTCGGGCTAGCCAGCACAAACCACAGGAAGCTCCTGGAGTAGGATTTGACATTTAGAAATGCTTCAGAAATAACTAATTGCAGCAAGCCTCTTAACCCACAGGTAAGGCTGGAGTTGTCCGACTTCACCTCCCAGGCACTGGGGTGTGTTACAACACTGGTTGGGAGGAAAGACCTTGAAAAGTCAGATCTTTGTTCCTTGCAAGGTGCTTCTAGAAAGCAATTAATTGTCCTTCCTGACAATAAAACAGATGAGCTCTTGCAGTTGTTTCCCTTCTCCCCCCTCCGTCCTGCTCCAGCCCTCAAACCACGCTGGAGGCCCATTGCTGAACTGCTCCCAGCTCATCTGCAGCCGCAGGAGTCAGAGCTGGATGTGCCATGCCAGAAATGTCACACTTGAGGCAAACCTGAGAGCAACCACAAAAATCACATCTTGTCTGAACTTGTTAAGTGCCTTGCAGTTTGCCTTCTGCATGCCCCAGTGAAACAGCTGCAGGTGACAACCAACCCCAGCCTGTGCAGGGAAGGAAACAGGGCTGGCAGGCGAGCACCAGAGGGCACGGGTCACCTCTTGCCTACCAGGATGTGTTGAAGTTGTTGGCACTCCAAGCTTGTGCTGAAGATGCTAGTTATGTGAACCTGACTGACCTTTGAGCAAGACATGGGACTAGACCACCTCCACAGGTCTGTTGCAACCTGAATTATTCTACAAATTCATAATTTTCTGTATAAAGACAGAAAACATGCAAGTAATTCTCCCTCCCACACCAGCTACTAAGCTCTCCTACCAGAGGGCTGCTGAGGCTGCTCTCCCCGAGCCAATATAGTCAAAAGCAGGCCAGCAGCAAAATCATGGAAACAGATGGGCTTTGCCACTGGTGCAGGGACCTGGGCTTCTTTCTGGGCTTTCGGGCTCAAATCTCCTGATGCAGCTTGTCAGTGCCAGACTAAGACACAGCCTTAGCAGTCACACTAACCTCACCCTTGAGCTCTTCTACAAATTCAATTTAAATTTATAAATCATTTCAGCAAGATCCAAACGCTTCCCAGCAAATGTTACCGTTTATTGACCAGCCCCCGCCCATGCACATGCAGCTGCCAAACACAGCCACGCGGCACAGGGATTCTCACTCGGCGACCACATTCACGAGCCCGGGGCTGGCACCAAGCCCTGCAGCCCAGCGCCCACATCCAGGTTGTGACCAACCCCCCTCCCAAGGTACTTCCTGACACGGCAGTGGCACCCCCACCCTCCGTGGATGCTACCTACAGACACTGAAACGGGCACTACGGCTTGCAGGCAGCTGTGACTGATGTGATCTGTCTATTATTTATCATAATTATTTACAGCTTATAGAAAGGGAATTTATTAATTCGGCAGTGCTCGTTTCCTTAGCCAACTTTGGAGTGCATTTCGAAGAACCCATACCCACTTCCTTTGACGCGCTCTACTTTCAATAATCCCACGCTGAGCAATGCAATATTACTACAATACTTTTAACGACTTCTGAGTGAATTCCAGGATGAGCCGTTTTATGGCTTTGCCTTGAAGTGAAGGTAGGCTGCAAGACCTAGAGCACCTTTGCTTCCCTTCTGAAGCGTGCCTCTGCACCACCTTTCTCCCAGCGCAGCACAGCTTTGTTTCAAGACCTCTCCCAGTCTCACCAATGCAGAATCCCTTAACCAGCTCTTCCACAACAGTTACTCAGCCCTGATTTCCAGGCATCTAATTTTAGCAGTTACTGTTGAATATCCTCTTGAGTTATTGTTAGAATGAAATGAGGATCATCTGACAGGAACACATTGCTGCTCTTTGGTAAATACCAGGAAGGAATGCTTAAGGAGCTCATGCGCCTTCCTGCATCATTATCGACAATGCTACCACCCGGGGACACACCTTGTCCCACCCCTTTTGTTCCTGGTACCCGGCATTTCTAAAAGCAATAAAATCCTCCGCCAGCCTCAGCTGTACTAGGCATACATCGCTGTATCATTTTGCTCAGTTATCGGTTTCCATGATTGCAAACTGGCTGCAGGGATTTATTATTTTTAGGATCATTTCAGCTGAAAAAGCATCTGATTATATACTTGCATGAGATTTTTCACTTGAGGATCTCTAAGCACTTCATAGAATACGAATTAATTTCTACTTGTCTGCAGCAATACTCCCTCTGCAGGCAGGACAACAGAAGCAGTGATTAGAAGACATGTCCAAACTCCTAGAGGAAATTCATGCCAAGCACAGGAACACCAGCTTCCAGTTGTGCGTGTTCACTGCCTGTGCTAACAGGGACAGGAGGTTGGCTACGCAGGCATTAAAGAAAACGCTGATACTATAATTTGAAATGGTTGTCCCTCCTTCCACACTAACAGGTTCAAACAAGATTAGGCTTGGGGGGGGGGGGGGGGAAGCCTCCTTCTCAAATACCAAACAAATGGCCCTTTTCCGCTAATAAGCAGCAATGGGAAAGCATGGCAGGGAAAGGTGTGGGGTTACAGCGAGCTCCGTGCATGGACAGGTCTGGGATTCTGCCAGCGTGACTTCCCAAGGCTTTGCCCTTTATCACCATTAAGAAGCTCCTACGTCCCAGCTCATTCTTCAAAGCAGCTTCCCGTCTTTGCGTTTTACCTGCCAGGGAGATGCTCCAGCAAAATTCATCCAGAGTCACTGAAAAACAGACAACACGTGGGAGCCAGCAGACTGGTGTTTCTCTCTTTTATTTAAAAACAGTGCTTCATTACCATTTGCAAAGGGTTAGGAAGGGTTTCCCCCCTTGCTTAGAGTTTATAAAAGCCAGCAACATGATCAATAATTTATACACATGGATAGTAATACAAAAAAAAGGAATAAAAGCTAAAGATCTAACTACTCCGACCTTCACAATTCCAGCTACTTGATAATAATAGGAATAACCCAATGAATACTGTATGGTCTGAAAGCTACTATACAATATGATACTTAACGAGGGAGGGCGGGAAGTTAAAGGCTGTCACAAAGCCCTGGGATGCAGATACTGCTTCTCCAGAGTCAGCAGGGAAATGGGACCCTGGGCAAGCGGCTTGGGCGTCCTAGGAAATGATCCAGGGGAAGGGAACGCATCCCACTCGGGACACGTCCAGTTCCCCGGCGGTACCTGGCAATGGGAGGTGCTGGGGAGACTGCGTGAAGGGGCAAGTCCGTTGCTGCCACTGGAGGTGCTGCGGCATCTCAGCCTTGCACTGAAAAATCTCCAAGTCTCAAGTAGATCAGCCTGTGAGGTCAGTAAAATACTCCACCAGCTCCGTATCACTCTACAGCCCTGGTTCTCATTTGCTATCGGCCCCAGGTTTTAGCTCCAGCTATTTACAAGCAGGACTTATCATATTGAAAAGAGAAAAAAAAAAAAAAAAAAGGAAAAAACCCAAAGACAAATCATATCCCCTGGGGTAAAGAGGATTATTTCGTCACTTGATAATGCAGCCAAATCAAGCTGCCAAAACTACAACACGCGCGCACACACAAAATACTGTGAACAGAAAAATAGAAAAACATGACCAAAACTGAGACTACTAATGTGGGAGGCCCGATTTCTGCAAGGAATTCAATCCTTGCGGAAGCAACAAGCCCCTCCACCAGCAGAGAACTGGGAATCTGGCAAGAGATTTATTGACCCACTTCAGAACAAAACAAAACAAGAAAAAAGAAAAACCATTCCTAAGATTAACTGGCATTTTATCGACTGCCAGCCAAATGAATATTCGGGTGGACGGTTTTAGACACCAGCAGTCTCCTGGCAAAATCAGGCAAGATTTTTGGCTGATGCATTCTTGCTCTACCATGAGTTGAGAGGCAACATAGGAAGCTTGTCTACTGCACAAGCCTGGACCAGCTGCAGCCTGCTACCCAGAGGGGACAACCGCTGGCAGTGCTTTCAACCACCAGCAAGAAGTTGCCTTCCAGGGTTAGCAATGGCAATGAAGAGGGGACGTGGCAGCCTAAATGGGACTTGGGACGTCCATCGATGCACATGCTGCGAAGGGACGGGGGCTAACCTGCCAGCCCCTGGCTAGAGCAAGGCATACCAGGGAGAAACCCCAGAGCCTACTTGAAAAGGGCCCCATTTCACACTCTGGCTATCAGACTCCTGCTTGCCTTGTTGACTGGAGTTTCCATTGCAGAAGAGAAGTTTACTGGAGTTGGAGGGCGGAGAGGACAATCAGTAAGATAGGGATGGAGGGAAGGGGCTTTTCAGACATTAACATCACCAAAAATAGTGTTTTATGCAACAAAGAGTCAAGTCTCACTGGTGTATACTACAAAATGTTTGACATTTTCCAAGAGCATGTCAAAATAAAAACACAAAGAAGTTTACATTGGATGTTCATCATCTTCACTAAGTTGGGTCCCGTCCCACCCCCCCTTCCTATTTGAAAACAGTGCAAACAGGTAACACACTTTAAAATTCACCCCGCTGCACCACGGACAGCATTCCCCCTCCCCTGCCAGGCTGGAGGTCACAGGCAGCGGGCCGTCTGCCTGCTTTCCCTTTGGAGCTAGACTCAGCAAAAGCGCTCCCCAGAGCTGTTGTTTGAGTTTCCCTTTATTAAGCTCCTAAGTGCTCCCCAAGCCTGTTCTCCATTTGCCTCCTCCTTCAGGGCCGGGCTGGGAAGATACAGATAGGGACGGGCTGGGGAAAAATGTAGGTAGGAACTGGGAGGCTCAGCTTTGTATTCCCCGCTGCTGAAACTCTGGGCACTGGAACTGAAACCCCAGTAGCCAGCATCTCTTTTTGGGAAAGGAAATGCTTTTATTAACCGTTCCACAACTAGCACTCGAGCCAGCTATTCAGATAACCCTCCTCAGCTCTTGCTGTGCACTTCACATCCACAGGTCTCAAAATGGGTGAGAAAGGGGATAAACTCCCACTTCACTTTAGGGACAGGGAAGCGAAGTCCAGCAGCGACACGACCGCTCCGCAATGACCCTTTAGGAGCACCGACAGAGCCCTGCCCAAAAGACAGGCCTCTGACTCCTGAGCTAGTGCTCTTCCTCGTTGGGCAAGTCCGCTCTCTCTTGGGCACTGAAACAGCCAAGCCACAGCTATTTTAAAACATGGCTTTGTCTATCTCAACTCATCACACACGATCCACGTAACCGCTGAACCTGGGCAACGCCGGCTGTAGCAGGCTCGTACAGAGTTCCCCGTTGTCTCCAGGTCCTGTCATGGCTTTTCTTAAAAAAGCTAACCCACCTACACCAGTGCAGCCTCCCTAGCACAGGGACAGTGACAACAGTTTGCTAACATGCTGGGCATCAGTATAACTTATTCCCAGTAGAGAATATGCTATACTAGTAGAATTATTCTTGTACCAGCACAACTGTACCATAAGGAAAGATAGACCAGCACATTAAATAAATCAACTCTTCAATCCAAAATTTTATCAGTATAGTATCACGTGCTGGCCAGACCTATTGCAAGACAGTACAAACAGCAACACTTAAAAAAACCTACTTTTCCTCTTCATCAAGAGGAATCCCAGGTGCCACCAGACTAAAAGGTGACAAAGAGCAAGCTATCTGCCAGGCTGCCTGCCTGGTTTCCCTCAGAAGGCCAAGCCCTGCTTTGCAAGGGGCCTGCGACTACAGACCCATCTTGGGGACAGGCACTAGCTGCCATCAGTTAAATAAGCCAGGGCCCGGTATAATTCATTAAGTGTAATTCATTTTGCATAGGGAGATATAGGTTTTGTCCTCACTTCATCAGAAGACGGATACAGCCACGGCTCGGCTACTCCGAACGCATCTCAAGCCAATTCATAACACATCCGAGCGAAACCAGAGCTATTGTTTGCCAAGAGGGAAGAAAGGTTCAAGAGCTCTCCTGCCACAGCACAACACTCACTCAAGAAACCTCGCTGCAAAATTTGAGCTGGCATGCAAGGTTTTGGGAGGTCTGGTGCTCCAGAGATGTGGAACCAGCAAGCCACCTGCAGCTCCCAGCCAAGCAAGCATCCCGGTGTCCCCTCTGAAGCTCCCTGCTGAGAGCAGGATGCTGGGCTATCAGCAACCTTCCTCAGCGGGGGTCTTGCAGCATTAACTTCAGAGTCAAGGAGACACTGGCTGGTTAATGCACTGCAGGAGCCTGGCAGGGAGCAACCAGTGCAGGCTGGGCTCGGATACAGGAGGAATCAGGCTGGATGTTCTAGAGTGGGTACTACTCTGAGATCATACAGCAGGGGACCACAGCCCTGCAAAGGTTGGGCGCTTCTACACTAAACCCCTCACGCTCCTAATATACTTGAGTGGGCTGAAGCTGCCATGCATAGACTCTGCTCAGAAGCAGAAATGGGGCTGGCCTCCCTACTCCCAGGGAGGCCAAGTAGCAGTGGGGTTATAGCAAGCGGCACTGCCAGGGCAGGGGAGGACGCTCGGGGAGGGAGAAGCCAGCTTTTTGGGAGCTGCAGTCAGAACCAGCTGAACTGAAACATAGGAAAGGGGCAGTGGGGTGAGCAGCTGCCCCTGTCGGGCTCTGCAAGCTGCACTGCTCCCGCTCGCAGCCTGCAGACCTGCTGCGTGAGGAACTGCCTGCGGACAAGGGAAGGGACAGCCTCACGCAGCCCCTCCACCCACAGGTGGGTAGAACTACTCCAGTAGAGGCTTTTGCTGCATCTCAGCTCCAGAAGTCCCCTGGCTGCCCTGCAGTGGAAACTGGCTCCCCTCGAATATGACTGTTTCTACCACAAGTCCTCCCTCCCCTACCCCAACTCGGGCAGTAAAAGCCCCCAAACACCCCGAGTCCCCCTCATTTCCTAGATTTTGTGAAAGCCCCAAGACCCTGTTCCCCCCTCCCCATTTTCAAGCTAACTAAAATATTTATATACAAACAACAAAAAAATTGTCATAACAGCAACAAACCAAACTTTGGCTTGGAAAAAAAAAAGTTAAAACCCAACAATAAAACCAGGAAAAAAAAAAAAAAAAAGAAGAAAAAACCCAAAAAACGTGGCCAACAGGCTGGCAGTTTGGTGTCCCCTTTATCTAGCTATTCCTCCAGAGAATCAATAGCTTCAGGGTCTCTAGCTTGACTAATGGCTTCCCCATTCTTCCCACTTGAGGTGCCTCCTCTCTGCTGAGCACAGAGAGGCTATGTGTATCGCTGAGGAAGAGGGGGAGGAAAAAAAAAAAAGCAAAGCTTGGCTGTGCGTGGCTGGGCCAGGACACCTCCCTGGGAGCTCTGCTTGCTGACGTTGCTTAGTGTTAAAAACAGAATAGGGAACCTCCTGCTATCAGTGGTGGATGGAGAAGCAGGTGTACAACAGGAGCTGGAGAGGCTCCACCAACAAACCCACACTCCAAGCAGCCCTCCTCAGGGCAGCGGGGCTCACCCCAGTACTCAAGGCAGCAGAATCAAAACACACTTCTGCATTTCTCTGCCATGTAGTTAAGAGACCCTGCCTCTGGTCGCTGGGGTTACTGGGAGCACTCTAGGTGCCAGGAGCTGAGTGGGGAGGTCTGGAGAACAGTAACTCCCTCCCCATCACAGCACAGCTCACACAAGTCATCTGAAAACGCTGACTTTGAAACACAGCAAAATCACCGTACATGAGAGCAGAAGGGAGACGGTTTGGGGAGTCATGAAGCCCTCCCGTAAAGAGCCTCTCTGCTTCCAAATCTGTCAATATGTAGTGTCTATATGGACTCAGCAGACCAGGTACAGAACTTTCCAAGAGAGGCTGGGCAAAACAGACCCAAAGCTTCAACGCAACTACGTAAGAGCCTGAAATAGCTTGCGGTGGGAAGTTCCTATGAGTTCAGAGTTTGCACAAACTGCTTCTGCCTCCCCTCAAACTCCTGACAGAAACAAAACTACTTTAGGATCAACGTTAAGATGTAAGAGATCCTCTTCCCCCACACAAACCTCATGCTTGCCCCTTACCTCAAGCAGCTTATACATGACTTGTTTTTCCTCACTCATGTTATTTGAAACAGATTACTTCCAGCAGCGCCTAAGCACCTCAGGGTGAACAGAGGGAGAGACCTTGCAACGCTGGACCTCAGATCACCCGAGAACAGCACTGATGCATGGTGGTTCTGCTAGCTTTCTTCCTCTGCAAGGCTGCATGCACTTCACCTCTACAAGTTTAACCGCTTGCTGTCCACAACAGAGGTACTCTGTGTGATGCTGCATTGCATCTGCCACTCCGCAAGGAAAGAAGACGAAAGGACAGCAAATGAGAAAGGTCTTGGAAAGGAGGAAGGAAAACTAAAAATAATTGCAGCCACCAGCAGTGCTGAACAATAAGCTAGAATAAGTTGGGGGTGTGTGTGAAAGATCATCCTCATCAAAACCACCTTTCCAACTCTTGTCCCCTGTATAGCAGGTAACAGGCAGTCTTTCAGCAGGTTGAGGATATCTTCTCCTGCCAAGTCTAAACTACTGACACTGCTGAAACTGCCCCAAACCTGTGCACATCGGATGGTGATAAAAATGAGGGAAGTCTCTGCATTTCCCTCATTTCCAAATGTAAATGACTATTTCCCACCAGCATTTAGGTCCCAGCCACAGCCAAAGAGTGCTTCCTTCTGCAGACCAGAAACACGGCAGGTGGAGACTTCTCCCTCATGTCGTCCTGTCTCATAGGCACCAAGCACCAGACCCAGGGAAGTAACTCTGTCTGCGTGTTCCTGATTAATTGCATGATATCAGTTTCTAACAACTTTCCTTATCACTAATTGCCTTTTCCGTGATTGGTAGGATAAGCTATGCACCAACATACAGACACGGAAATGCATTATTTTTACCACAGTTTAAAAAACCCCAAAAACAAACGAAAAAAAATCAAAACAAAAAAAATGCACAATCTTTGGAACAAAAGAATTAAAGGCAGAAATTTAAAGGAAAAAAATACATATTCGAAGAACATAGTGAGGTATAAAAAAGTATTTTCTCTTTTGTTTTTTTGTTTTTCTTCCTCGTCTTGCTATAGAGTTCCTCTACTAGTAAATATTGCAATAGCCAGGCCTCATGAACTGGGGGGGCTGTCCCACTTGCAGGGGGCTCACGTCACTTCAGTAGGGGGCAAATCGGCTGTAGCCACCTCGGTATAAACTCGCCTGTAGAAATTAAATGACAGAAGAGGTTGTTAGGAGGAGAACTGTGAAGAAATACTCAGGACAGCACCCAAATTCTTTCAGAAGGACTAACAGACATGTCTGGGTACTGACCCACCACCATCAGCACCTCTAAGAAGCAAGAGAGGAGAGCCTTGCTTGCAACACCAAGGACATGTCTCAGGAGGACATGCTCATGGCCAGCCAGCTGGAGGTGAAGTTTGGCAAGCCTCAGTTGAAGGGAGTTCAGCACCAGGGAGAAGACCCAGGAGTCCTCGTCTCTGAGCCAGTTGTTTAGGCTGTTTTTATACATAGCAGAGACCAAGACTTTTAGGATGCTCTTCACCTCACCTTAAGGTAAAGGTCTAGAATAGACACGATGACCTGGTATCCTAGAAGTACCTGCTTTTCCTTCATTGACACTTAAGGAAAATCCACACGATGATCTGAGGCTCAAACTGAGGCACTACTCTGCAGATATCTATATTTAGGTGTCTTTTTCTCTGAACACATTTGTATTCCAGCCTTTGCAGCAGCACAGATACTGCGCTGGCTAGCAGATGGGCAAGCATGTGGTTTCAGCAAGCTGCTCCACCCCCTGCCAATGCCAGCACACCTTGCTCCTGCCCTTGCGTAACTGCTGCTGGCAGGCAGGACACTGCATCCTTCCACTAGTGGAAGTGGGAACCAAGTGGAGCAGCTTTGTTGCAAGATGTAATGAGAACAATTTACTCCCTCGCTTCCTAGAACTGATTTCTCAGCATGCAACACAAGCCTTTAAAGTTAATGAAAATGGCAAGAAAAGGTGTCTTGCATCTCTTTAACTATTGCTGATTTTTGCTCTATGTATCACCTTGATACAGTTTTACTGATTCACCAACAGCATTCTGGACCCTGCCATTTACAGTCATTCTTCTACCACCTCCTTTGTACTAGGTGATGTGCAAGACCATGTAGTAACTGGTCTCCTACAACCTGGCGCCTTTGCTAGTGCACACACACAAATATATGAATGCAGAACAACTTGGAATGCAGCACTGCAGCCAAGGACCTCCTTCCTGCACAAAAAAAGTATTTCTGGGTGAAGTTTCATTACCCGATACCCAGTGATCGGTTGTTCCCCGTGTTGGAAATGAGAAACAGCACAAGAAAAAAACCAGAACACTTACCACAGCGCCAACTCCGTAGCTAGCGGCAGGGGCAAGGGCGTGGTAAGGATCTGCTGTGTATACCCTGCCATAACTGAAAAGAGGGAGAAAAGATATAAAAAGAGAAAGAGAGAGAAAAAAACCCAAAACAACTCGTCACTTTGGAGGGCAGAGATACAGCTGTCTGACCACAGGCGATGGAAGAAGCAGCGTGCCCTTCTACACACATGTATGCATACATGCACACACATGCACTCAGGCAGCCCCTCTTCAAAGAGATCCTAGGGGCATGCTGCCATGCATCACATGAGATGGGTGAGAGAATGGCCTACAAGGAGGAATGTGGCAGAAGCCATGAGCTTGACCTGTAGGAAAGAGGTCAGTACCTTTGAAAATGACACTAGTGCATCCCTTACCTCACATGATGCAATTTGGGAGGAGAGTGACTGCTGACACTAGTGATACTGGCATGGTAACAGCTGCTAAATGGAAAGCAGTGAGGGATTCTCCAGAATGAGAAGGGAATATAAACTTTCATGGTCTTGCACATGCTAGAATTAAAACACAGCCTCACTGCACAGGAGATGGAAAAAAAAAATCTTAAGGCAAGCACTCTGATAATCCTTGGATCCATACAGATCTGCACGTTAAAGCATCCTAGAGTACTGTATGAGCAGAGTAATTTTTACTTTATGAATGGGGAGAGGAATGCACCCAGTGATTAAACAACCTGCCCAGAGTCACAGAGCAAGGACCTGGCAAGACAGGCTAGGTCCTTTGACTGAGGCTGTAACCACACTGCCTCCTTTGTGCAGAGAATCACAAGGACAGGGAAGAGGCCAGGATTTGTGCCAGCTTACATACATCGGAGGGCAATACTGCCCAGAAGCAGAGAGACAAACTGTGCATTCAAGTCTTTCATGTTGGATTGTGCATGCATATGTGCACATGCGAGTGCAAGTAAGACAAAGGCCCAGGGAAAGAAGCAGAAGTGCTGTAATGGATCACTGCTCCTTGAATCCCTGAGCACAGCAAGGGAGCCCCCACGGACACCGCCCCCTTACATACCCATCGCTGTAAGCTGCTGCAGCGGCTGCAGCGGCCGTGGCTGCTGTTGCAGTAGCAGGCTGTGCATATCTGTAGGCTGCATATCCACCCTGCAGGAGAGAAGAGAACTGACTTTACAGATACCTGTCCACCCACGCAGAGCATTAAAAAATAAAATAAATTAAAAAAAAAAAAAGTCACACACATCACAAGAAGAGGAAGTGTTTCAAACTGCATCAGCTGCCATGTCATGTCTATTGCAAGCATCACCCATTAACTCATGTATATTCCTTTCCTCAGAAGGACCAGGGAGACTCTTCTATCACCCTGTTTATCAGAAGGAAGAAACTAAAGCAAGCCTGAGCACGGTTAGACCCCTGCAGGAAATTAAATTTGGCACGAAGGAACTGAAAACCAAAAGAGAGCTGAAATCTTGCATGCAATGTAATTTCTATGACCTCTTAAGATGGGGAAATCGGAGGCGGGCACTTTCTGTGAAGTGCGTATTTTAGAAATTTGTGCTTTTTAACCCTTGGAAACCCAAAAGGATAGCATTTCATTTGGTCCAGAAGCAGAGAAGTATCAATAGCCAAAGAAGCCAAAAAGCTATCAGGAAAAGACAGTTAAGAGAAGACAGTCCCTGGTAGTCTCAGGGCTGGCAACAAGCAAAGTGACATTGATACCAACCAGACTGTTCTCTCCTCTCTCCATGTAAAAGGGAAACAGGTCAGGGGAACTACGCCACAACAGTCTGTATTGCCGCTGCATTTCTGCCCAGGCTACACACTTGTAGTAAAGGTCTTTAAAATGCTTACACTGATAAAAGGTAGTTACTAAAAACGTAC
Source organism: Falco punctatus (assembly GCF_963210335.1). NCBI lineage: Eukaryota > Metazoa > Chordata > Aves > Falconiformes > Falconidae > Falco > Falco punctatus. The sequence continues at coordinate 33,973,238 of NC_137585.1, forward strand.
TTACAGCTGGGTTGGCAAAATGTGAATCCTGACCCAGAGGAAGACCTGTGAGTTATCTCCTGGAACTCCCACAAGGAGCTCTTGGAGCAGAGGAAAACCCGTCTCAGGCAGGCAGCTCTGCACAGCAGGCAGAACAGAGGGCTCTGAAGCCTAGGTGAGATATTATTTCTTTATTGTACACTTCTGAACACATTTTTGTTAACTCGGGGGGGAGCGCAATGGTAAATGAACCGTGGCTTTGATTTGCTCATTGGCACAATGAGCCATAAATAACATCAGAAAATTCCAGATTGCTCCTGGCTTTTTTTTTTTTTCCCCTCCAATTGACATTTCAGAGTTTCAAGGACCAAAAGGCAGACTTATGCTCTTCACCTCCAGAATCAACTCAACATATACCTCTACCACTTCTTCCCTATAGATCTTTTGTGTACATGTCATTAAGAGTACAAGATCAGCTCTACTACAGGACTGTGCGTTTGCTCAGCACTGTTCAGTTTTGGGCTAGGTAGCTTTTACATTAGAAGTAATGATTTTAAGTTATTTTTTGTTGCTTTTGTGGGGCCTGCGTTAGCCCCATGAGCGCTAACATGCTATCCAAAACATGTCTGGGGACCCTTCCCTACTCTGGAGAAGAGGGACTTACAGCCTCCTTCAATCTTCTAGTTAACAGAAAGAACACCACAAATCTACACCTCTGAAACATCTCCACACTGCCTGAAAGAGATGTCATGTTACAGTTTTGCCCTTTCAATCTCATCTAGCTGTTTCAATCCCTGCACTCTGGACTGACGGTTTGGGGAGGTTTAGCCTGGGTTTGGCACACCATCAGTGCACCACCATTACTCCCACCTCTGAAACATGACGGAGACAAGAGGAATGAGATGCAGCCTTAATCCAAATCCAACCTCCCTCGGCCTCACCAAATTAAGACAAAACTTCATACCAATGTCGCTGTGGTATTCCCTTAAGATGAAGAGCTTCTTGAACTCGACGGGGTCTGTCACTTGGGCATGGCGCACGAGGCGTTTTTGCCTGGCACACCCTCTGCAGGGCAGCCAGCTTCAGCGAGCACCCCGGTTCCCACTCTGCCCCACACCTGCCAGCCACATTTCAGATCAAAAGCCATTTCAAATGTGCCTGGCACATACTCCGAACATGACAGCAAGATGCAGTTTGAAACCAAAAAGGGTTATCATGTAATTCTCTTTTAACTCATGTCTCTCATAAAGGAAAACAAAACCAAACCAAACCAAAACAAACAAAAAAAAGAAGAATAGAAAAGAAGGCTTGGAATCAGGTGTGGGAGGGGGAATGGCGTAACATTTATTAATCAAAATTAAAAACTAAGCATGCTGACATCTGGAGCTAGAACAACCAGCAAAGTCACCACGTTCAGACTCATATTGGCTAGTTCTATCCATCCCAGCATTCTCTTGGGACAGCAGTTCGCCCTAGGCTCTACCACAAGCTCAGTGAAGTACACAGCCTCAAGTACTAGAGCGTGCAGCCACAACAACCTGCTATTACGGAAACAGTCAGTCACCACTGGAGTTAACATTCCAACCTTAACGACTCCCCGCAGCATCCCGCCCTCGCCCCCCAGAATGGCTCCCACCCTAGCCCTGTCCCACACCACAATGTTAATAATTATAACAAGCAATAACCCATCTGTTATATCAGAGAAGGGAACAGAGACTCCACTGAGAGATTTAGAGCGGGATGTTAACATTTCTTCAGTCAACTGCACAACAAACAAAAAAAACAGGAGAAATAATTTATTGGAGAAATGAAGTTAAGAAATAGCTGACATGTGTATTGCTTTTTAACCATGCACTGATGCAAAATTGAAGCTATTGTTAATTTAAAAAAAAAAAAAGTCACAGGATAGAGGTACACACGCAGGGGCAGACCTGCTCAGTTCAAAGCAATCTGCAAATTCTACTTGTGTGTACTTCAAATAAAACCAAAAATGGGGACTATAATGGCCATGGTACGTTCCTGTCATAGGAGCAATGAGTGTGGACAGCTGGGGGATTTCTGACACAGGGATGTATTTAGCATGACCAGCAGGTCCAAATACACCAAAGAGGGTGAAGGAAAGAGAAGGAAAGTTGCGACTATTACTCATGATTTCATAAATGCTTCCAGCAAGCTCTGGAACCAGTACAGAGCAAAGGAGACATTGTGCAGGTTGCCTTACCCAGCTGATGCTCCATAACCCAGGACCCACCCATAACTCCATCAATGCATCTACAGCCCTGCTCAGCTTGTCCAATGCACCAGTTATTTTCTCCTGCTATTCCTGTTCACACACAACTTTAACTGGTATGCAGAGCTCATCCATAACCTCAGCTATACAGTCCTGCCACCCCTAGTGGTTTCTGATGCCACTCACTTCAGGTACTCTAGTAAATATAATCTATAACAGAGTACAGCATCTTCAACAAACGTGAACAATCCTGTTTCCTAATTCAAGAAATAATAATAGTTAAAAAAAACCCACAAAACTTGCTAGCTGTACCATAATCCTCCAGTGCCACAGCCAAACTGCAACAGAAGACACCACTGAGTGGCATAATCCCTGAAACCCAGGACAGTCATGCGAACTCCCACTCCATCTATTTAAGTGAAGTGATTCCACAGGGCAGGTTTACACCTCTAGGTTCAATTTTTAAAATCTTTAGCCTCATCTCAAAAGAAATGAGTGTGGCTGAGCTTCTCACACAGATGTTAGGTCAGAGAAATTTCTAGCAAAGGGATAGTTTAAAAATTGCCTCGACAAGGAAATAGAGAAACTAAGGAAAAGGCTTATGCATATTTACTGGGCAGTAAGTAACAGCCGAAAGAACCGTCTAAATCAAGATTGGTCCCTTCTGGTACAGTCTTTTGGATTGTCTGGGGAGCACGTGAGTGAGATGAACACAACCCCAAATGCTGCTTATTTTAATTCAAGTTCTCTTTCTCTGGATATCCTGCCAGTGTTGCTGGGGGCTGTTCTAAACCCCTTTCCCCAAGTGAATGTGCAGTGCTTGTGCCTATAGATCTCAGTTGTCAAAACAACCATATTTGTTCAAGTATTCACAAAAGCCCAAATTTAAAATTACTCTTCTGTGATGTTATCATCCTTGGCTCATCAACGAAGCAGGACAGTATTTTTTTTTAATTCCTTCTTTAACATTAGATGATAGCTTTTTCAATATTATATATTCTCTGAAGCAACACAAACATGGCAAAATAACATATACAGGAAGCTGCAATCCCAGTTAAAGCAGCATTCCAATTAATGAGCACGTTAGTATAAGTAAATGAGCACTTTCTTTAAGAATATATGGTTCAGCTCAAATTAATTCCATCTTCTCTTCCACTCTTGAGGTCCACGTTAGGCGATCAATCCAATGAGAACATGAGGAAATCCAAAACTACAGCTTACTGTATCAGTGTATCCTATTGCATAAGCCTCCCTTTTCTTTCTCCCTTGCTGCCTTAAATGGGGGCACAAAGCATGTTGCTGGCTCTCTTTACTTCAGAGCCTTTACACCACTTAAGACACAAGCATTCCCACACCCCTGGAGAAATGTGTGACTCATGGTACCCGTTAAGATACATTTGAGCATGTGCCAAGTTTAGGCAGGGAGCCCAATTTTAGGGTCTTTTATTTGTTGTATCTCAAATGTGTCTTGACCCCCAAATTGCCCTGTAACAGAAGTTAAAAAGCAGAAAGGGCCAGAACCATTTCCAGTATTTCTTTATTAGAAGGGTGGCATATGTGCACCAGGAATGAGCATGAATGAATTAAGAGAGGTGACAGGACAACGGTGTCCATTGCAGCAGGTGCTTCTACATGGTAATGGGACAAGCATGACCTGGTTAACCCTTCCATTGAATTTACTTTTTTTTTTTTAAAAAAAATGAAATGCCACTCGGTGTGAAATCTGGACACATGCCGCCCTGCTACAGCGGGGGCTTGGATCACACGTGAGTCTGCACTGCCCTAAAAAAGCCTCTGTTCCCATCTCTAATGTGGTGCTGGAATGGTTAGTATAATTCAGTTTTTTCCACTGCAATCCACAATCTGATCGGTTGGCAGGTCACACTGGCACTCCTACCTGAGGTATTTTAGCGCTAATGATTGGTTCCTGTAAGACTATTCTATAACAGAACACAGGAAGAGCAGTTCAAAAAAACACAGCTGTGGAAAGAAACAATCATACAAACAGCCCGCGGCGGGGCTCACCAGCCTTTTCTTTCCAGTGGATGCAAGCACGCTTTTCACAGGCAGAAGCAGTCTTCGCACGGGTGGGTTTGTTTGGGTTTCCCCCCCGCCGCCCAGATTGACCCCATTGTAGAAGAAAGATAACCTTTCTTATGATCCGAAATGAAGCCCTCTGCATCCTGGGGCACGTTGTTTCATGAATTCAGGTGTCTTGTCAGAGCGGGATGCATCCAACAAGAGATGGAATGCCTTCTTCACAGAAGAAATGGCTAGCAGGATGGTTGCCCCAGGAAAGAAAACAGGAGTGAGGAAGAGGAGGAGGAGGAAAATGAGAAATTGGTGCATAACATGTATGCAGAAAAAGCAGCCCAAATCTGGGACACTTCCCCTTCATCTTGCCTACCACTAACCACTCCCTGCCAGCTCAACTCCTTTCCATCCTTCCTTGACACAACCCTACGGATTCAATTTAACTTCCCCACTCCAGTCCTAACTGAAATACTCTCTGCCATCCCTTCCGCAGCCTGGGCAAGCCTTTCGCAGTAAAGGGACAGAACCACTGCAGTGAAAAGCATGACTAATCCGTGAGGCACAGGGCACTGTAGTCATTCCACCTGTGCCAAGGAAATTGTTTGAAAGGGTAATTTCATGTTTGGATTACGGTAACTCTTTCCTGAGCTCCATCAGAGGGCTCTGGGCAGCAATAACATAGGAAAAAGCACCACTATCTACCTTGGTGAAGTCCTCTCTTCTATCGTCCTGCTTTCTGACAGTGAGACCAGAACCACCTGTTAACAGCAGAGTCACCAGAAATCTAAGAGTTCTAACCTGACTTGGGAGCTTGGTTTTATGTTACGTGATGTTACTGCACTGCAGCACCAAGCGGTTACGGGGATTCGTCATTACTAAAGTTTCTGTCCTTAAAACATGTTTAAATAAGCCTTTTCTCTCCACTTGCAATGGAAGCTCTGAAGGAGCTTTCTCAGAAGAAACAGGGAGTGACCCTGGCCAGTCTTCCCTTTCAATGTGACAGCCTCTTACATGCCATACTCTGAGGGAAAAGGTACTAAGCATTGCTCGTTTACTTGCTTGCTTGCTGTTGCAAAGTCAGTGGTCTGTAAAGCTGGTGTTTTAGGACATGGGAAAACCCAAACCCTCTGTAGTCCTTGACACAGTTTTACAAAGGAACGCTTGATGAGGCAGATCAATTTTTAAAGGATTGCGCATGCAATAGTGTATGTAAGAACGAAGAAACACACAGAATATCTCTGTGCTCAGAGAGCACATCTTGCAACTGCGTTGGGAAAAGCACCTTTACAAGACTTGACCCTCCATACAAGACAACAAAATCCAAAAACTAATTCCACCCATTATCTTGAGTCTAAGCCCAGGGTCCTCCTCATAAACGTCAGGAGTAGCACCTTCAGAGGAGCGGGGATGTGAAAACCATGCCAACAACTGTGCCACTACCCAACACAAAACCTCCCCAGCTCTAAAGAGCTATTACCTACAGTACCACGAAAAGGAACTCTGCTAGAGCTAGCCAGGCCACAGGCTGCAATGGCAGGAGTGGACCTGAACATTTTGGCTCTGAAAGACATATTCCTACCATAGCTGCTCTGCAACAGCTCTCTGTTGGAGAGGTAACTGCTTTTCTCACTGGCCAGTCAGAATTCCTCCATCCACAACCCACCTACATATACACAGACGTCCTGGTGATTTTCAATACAGACTGGCTGCGTAGGACAAGGACAATGACAGGACAGAGTTTCCCATGGTATCAGAGCTAATTCCCAGACTGAAGAAGGCTGCTGACTCTTCTAACCGAGTATCTCCACATATTTGTACTTTACAATTCCCTGAAGAGGTGAGAGAATCTAGACTATTTAGGTACCATTTCTACCAGCAAAATGAGATGTCAGTTCTCACTCTAGCATCTCAGTCTCCATTTTTAATCAGTCCCAGTATCTTTCCCAAAGGGATAATCTCCACATCCCAGTAGCACACGAACATTTTTAAACATACAGCTTGCTCAGTTTAGTGTGGGCTGCACAAATTAAACCTGAAAGGGCCCCAAGAGGGGAGAGAAAGGGGAGGGCGGAAGGGGAGAAGGAAAGGGAAGGTCTGAGGCTAAACCAGTCCTGTTATTTTTATATCCAAATTATGTAAACGAGAGAAGTGTTGAGAGAAATTTGAATTCACTAATTATCTCTCAGGTTGATTAGTACCAGTGTGCATATGGGGACAGGACACCCAGTAAACTGACCCTGGCAATGATCAGGAAACCCAAAGGCTTAGGTCTTGCACCCAGGGGCAAGCGCAGTGACAGAGAAGCATGCTTGCATTCCTAAATATATAAATATATATATCCACAAGGAAGAAGAAAATTAAAGTAAATGATATTTTAAAAACCAAACCAAACAAACAAACCAAAGGAAAAAAAAAAAGAAAAAAAAAAAAAGGCTGGCTTGTCAGGGGTTGGGGACGAGAAGGCTCCGGTGTGTGTACTTACATAGAGGTCAGCACCGTAAAATCCGTCCTGGTAAACCACACTGCAGAAAATCCACACAAAAACAAAAAAACAAAAAACAAAAAACAAAAGAACAGAAAACACATTCCGGTTATTGAGGACGGCAGCATGCACATGCGTTTTACACAGGCAGGTGATGTATGAATCCACAACCTGGGCTTTTGGCAGGAGCAAATCAGCAAGAGAATGTGTGTGCGCACGCACGCTAGACGGCTCCAAGTCATCTTCCATGGCATGCAAAGGGGGAAGGGGTAGGCAGAGGGGGAGACAGTATACAAAGGAGAGAGGGAGGGGAACCACCATCTTGTACAATAAAAATAGACTCAAAAAGTTCTGATGTCCTGAAGAAGAGAAACAAGGGTTTAGAAACCTCCACTCTGGTTATTCTCCTGGAATGATTTTAGTTACCCCCTAAACACATGGAAACATTGGCTTCATAAAGTGGGCTTGTGAAATCGAGGAGCCCCTCTCAGAAGGCATCTCACAGGGGCTGGAGTCACCTATGTCAGAAGTAGGTTTCAGAGGGTTGTGTATGATTACGTATTTAGAGCTTCACAGGGCTGCATGACTTTGTTTCTGACATCCATACATCACCTGCTTTTACCCTGCACATTAGACATGCGATAAGATTTGGCTGATCACACAAGCATGCAAAGTAGTATTATTCAGCATCTTAAAGAACCAATGCAACACCTCAGGAAAACAAGTCAATCAATTCTGATCAAAGTAAACACAGAGAAATGTAATTAAAAAGAAAAAACCAAAAATACCCACAATGCATTGCTTTCACAAGCAGAGATAATGAGCTAAAAAGGTTAGGTGACTGGTCCAAGGTCCAAGAATTGAAAGGTGCAGTGGGAGTCCCTGGTAGTAACGACCTATTTTGTAGCAGAGAGGAGCGACTGGAAGGGTTTCCGTGAGATGGTGCTTTTTCTGCTTTCAGCCATAGTTTTCTTTCTCTCAGAACTTCAAGCAGGGAAACTGTTAAACCAGAGCCTGGGGTTCCCAAAAAGTTACTCTTACCAGAGCATGTGCTAGCGTAAAGACTACGCAGCTCACTTTGGGGATGGGGTCAGGGAAGGATGAGGAAGGAAGAGAGGGGATGCCCCCCACCCATTTGAGTTCAGTGTGTGCTTCATACTGAGGAATTTCCTCCTGCTTAGTCCTCTGAATAGCTCCACACAAACTCTCTCAAGGCTTTGAAAAGCATTAGCCCCACCACCTGAGATGTTCATGGACCTGATGTGCATGACTTACCAGCAGCATTAAGGAAAAAGAAAGTATGGAACACTAGCTTTTATTTTGATTATAATTTTTTACTCATCAAATGGAATGTGACATGCTGCCAAGAGCCTGCTACCCTCAGACACCCACCTATTGTAAGGCACACACACACAAAAAAAGCCCAGCAGATCTTGCCAAAATTCTGCATGCTATTACTAAAAAATAAAATAAAATTAAAAAAAAATCTGTTGCAGTGTTAGCTACTGCTTGAATAATTTAGTCTTGCTGTCTTCCCCAGGAAAAGTACACTCCATTCCCAATGGACAAAGTTACTACAGTCTCCAAGAGCGTTGGGAGCAGATACGAAGATAGAGACCCTTGTTAGAGGGGAGCCACTTCAGCAGGGAGAAGCAGGCCATAAGATCCTATTTGTTGAAGCTAAATTTTTACAACCACATAACAAAGAATTTGGCTCCTGGGGCAGTGACTTACATTGCTGGGTTCTCTATCTAGGACCAGGAGTGTTTTAGCAGTGATACTCCACCTGCTCCTGCAGGAAAGGCAAACGCATGACAGAGGAAGTGACCGTTGGTTTATGAACAGATTAGCAGTTTTAACAGTTATTCTGAACACAATCAGTTGGATGAATATAAACCACATTGGATCAGGCCACTATTGCTCTAATTTAGAATCCTGTCAGCAAGAGACGCTAGCATCAGTTCTCCAGAGAAAACTGCAAGGAACACTGGTAACAGGCAAGATTAAGACTTCCTGGGTCAAACAAACCAAGTACACGTTCATCCTCCACTTCTTTAGTTAAGGCTGACAGACTGCCAGGGCTGAAATTTAGCAAGGTTTATTTATATACTAGAATATCCGTATTTGTGATTCCCTTACGCTAGCAAAAACTGAGAGAATTCCTTCATTTGAGAACCAGAGAGATCACTCTGGTTACATAGACAGACCAGAAGCATAAAGTAGCCCAGCAGCTCACCAAGTCTCGGTGGCATCTGCAAAAAGCCCACTAGCCAAGCTAAAACACGCCCATGAAAAAAAGAAATATGCTGGTTTTGTAAAGCAGCCATTGTATCATTTAGGAATACCAACAATTGATTGTGTTGTAAAAGGAACCAAAAAACCACTCCAAACCTCCCTACTGCCTTACCTAATCTCACTTTTACCTACTTCTGGCTCTGAGTCAGTGAATCTCTATATATTTACCCTCCCAGGACTAAATTATTCTTTACTATACAAGCCTACTCTTTTATACAAGTACTTAAGGATCATGAACAAGTCAATGCCTAACCTATAGTTTGAGAAATAAAATGGATCAAGTTTATTTGGTTTTCAGAGTTTTACAGTAGGCACTTTTTTTTTCCACACTGGCTTAACTCTTATAGCTTTTGCTATGAGTTGTTATTTGTCAGCATTCTTCTTTAGAAAGCATGGTTGCTACAAACCAGGGCAATGTTCCAGTACAGGTTTTACTCATGCTACATATGGGAGGTTATAATGTCTCCTTACTTTCACTGAATGCTGCCTTGGTTATAAACTGAAGGTTGCATTTGTATCCTGAGGTCAGGCTCAGGTAACTATAACATCCTCTCCAGTGGTCTGAGCAATTGCTTTCTAAGGTATGAATAGCCTTGCCTGGATAAATGTCCATGCCCTTATGTAAGTATGTACATTCCATGTACACGTTAGTAAATCTTAGTATGAGCTCTTGAAATGAATGTTAAAGCTATTGAGAACAATATGATTTCTTGCAACTTCCTCTGGGGTACCTAGCACTAGACACTGTCAAAACTTACTCTAACCTGAATGTCCCTCAGGTCTGATCCAGTATGGCAATTTCAACAAGCTTTTCTTAATCTACATTCGGTATTTTTAAAATTCTGCTAAGCTCTCAAATACAGTGATACCATTAAGTTTTGGAACTTAAAGTTTCAACACCACTGAGGTTTGTAAAAACCAATTCCTTCTACCAGGTTTGAGTTAGCCTGCAGCTAACTTTACTGTCATCTTCTAGACTCACTAGGTCTTGACCACTCATGTTTTGCCGACTGATGTTATGATGTCATCTTTCCACTGGCCAGGAAGAAAGCAACTGATGCAGCATAAGGTGTCAGGAATGTGTGCCTGCCCATGACTCCAATGAGGTCAAAAGTGCCCACATGGAGTGGTGGTTTTCCTACAGGTTACCACAACATGGAACTAAACAGCACATTTTGTATTACTCCATGAGGAATGAAATTCCCTCTACAGAATTATCTTGTAGAGATTCAGACTACGATGACAATAAACACATTATTAACTACATCCTAGTGCTTGGGACTAGGGATGGTTCTGGGCCGTTTGTGAACCTGCTTTGTTTACTGCTGCCCTGCAAAGGTTTCCTGGATTTCGCTGCCCATGAAGACATGAAATCAGTCAGCAGGGTCAGACAAACTCCACATAATGTAAGTAAACAGAGTCATGAGACAGTATTTGGAAGGGATAATCACTGGAGCCTAGCCCATATTCCAAATGGAAATGAATCTTTTATACAGGACTCAAGGCTGAGTTCATATCAAATACAAGCCTAGAGTCTCTCCCACTGCGCCACTTGTGACAGCCTCTTGCTAGGAATGCTCCAGCTGTTACTCCCAGGGATGAAGAGCACTTCCCCCCTCCCCAGTGCAAGTATTTCATATTCTGCTAAACAGCAGCAGTTAACCTAGCTTTGCTTCTCTATTTCACTGTAAAGCACTCCCTAATAAAACCAGACTGGGTCATTTTTAGAGCAACAGACAGGCAAGTTGCAGGTCACAGGCTATGGTTACAGGATACAGAATACAAACGAGGAGCAGTGGCAAAAAGAGGTGGATCTGAAAACCCAGAAGAAACACCCTGTTCTGAAGGCCAACATGTTCAGACAAGAGGTTTCATTTAAAGTATTTCAGTGAATTAAATGCAAACATTCCCAGATTTGCCGGAGAGCAAAGCTAGACAGATACATGACCACTGCAGCTTGCTTCCTTGAGCTCTACTTTAAATATCAGACTGGACTCTAAAAAGAAAGGGCCACAGTAGCTTTCACCACTTAATCTGCTACAGAAGGTACTGCAAGCTTATCCAGCCTGTATCAGGCCAGCTCCTCGCACTGATGTGTGTGGCTTCCACCTCCCTTTTTAACAAAAGATTTAATTTTCTTCCCTTTTGGGGCTAGTCCAAAGGAAAAAAGGGTCAGTCCACGTAGAACGATTCATTTCTACTCCTATTCTTTCTGAGAACATTGCCTGGAAAATATGGCAAGTAAAATTCCAGAGACAGGGAATATGAGTAAAACATCCTCAAAATCAGAAACAAAACAAAAAAGAGCTTGGAAGCAATTTGTTGATTTATCTGTTGTTCCATCACATGTAAACAAACAAAACCCCAAAACAAAATTCATATACAAACCCAGTTCCCTGTACTTTAAAACAGAAGAATACTCTTTTGTAACAGCATCTATTCCACTGCATTACTAGTGGAAAGTCAGAGGGCAAAGAACACTAAGGCCACGCATTCACCACTGCTTCATAGAACAGTTAGAAGAACACTGCACTTTCGTTCTCCCTGTACCCCAAACAATCCCAGCTTTAAATTAATGGACTTGATTAATCTTTGTTTTAAACCTTTTTAAATCGTCTCCAACAAAGAAAGCAAATCCATTGTGGGTAACTGGCTCTTCTGTGTCCTACTGCCAGATGGTGAGGCATGAAGGTAATCGATAATATTCCTCATTCCTGGATATGAAAACACAAACGGAGTGCAAAGAGCAGAACCTTATCAGAAATTTTAGACCTTCTCTCTTTGTGTCCTTCTCAGCAGCACTATAACATATTGGGTCAATGGAAGACGAATACCACGTGGACGAATTGAGAAACTATGAGAAGGAATCCATCAACACTTTAAGCTGTTGCAAGTACTGAAAATTGTTTCAGTCAAGAACTTAAAATGGAAAAATTTAGATTTGCCCCCACTGGATGCCATCGTGTGCAGAATGCTCTGGCACTAGCAACATCCTGACTCTCACCATCCAGACAATTTTAGTTATTTTTTGGTTAACCGATTAGCTATTTGACACGTTTGTGCACAGCACTTTGCTCTCATGACCAGTGCTTACCCTGGGTAGGCAGGGATGGCTGTGGGAGGTACTGCCCGGACTGCCCCATACACTGTCCTTCCTCGGCCCCTCAGATGGGCTCCCCGAAATGCGGCTGCTGTAGTGGCTGCAGTTGGATAGGGGAAGCCTGGAACTGTAAAGACAGACAAGGTGGAGGGTGAAAAGGATCCAAGCTCCTGCCCAGAGAACAACCATCTGCTTCAAACAGAGTGACACAATAGCTCCACAGCAGTGGGACATTTTGCACCAATCCCGCAGAGGGGCATGCTTATAACCCAGCAAGCATCTGATAACATACTTCCTGCTACACCATGGCCTTTGGGGGAAGAGGGGTTGCAGAGAGGTTTGGCATGCAAGAGGTTAATGCTTTGGCATGCCTCATCCACCACAAACAGGGTACCAATCCCCCCGCCTTTTGACACCGCCATGCAGTCTGGTTAGAGTCTGAGAAGCGCAAAGAGTTACTATCAATATAGCAGGCGGCTCTTCCAAAACTGCAGAGGCTCTTTAAAATAATTTGTCAAGAGGCCCTTAAAGTCAACCAACTTACATCAGTCTCTTCCCTCCTTTCCCCTCCCACTCTTTGCCACCCAATCCTCTGTATGTTCATTTTAAAGCCTGAAAGACAAGATAGCCCATATAACAGCAGCAGAAATTTTCCATAAAGTGCCAGTTTACTGAGCGCCCACCTTCATTTAACAAGCGTGACCAGTAACTGGCTCCACATATAGTGGGGCCTGCTTTATTACACTTAACACTGGAGTAAACTGGCTCGTGACGGAATGATGTAAAACCTCAGAGGCATCTGCAAACACGTAATAAACAGATACCGAGAGGAAAGGAGTCCCAGGGCGCAAACCCAACCCAACGTGCGTCCAGGTGCATGCCACTACGGGCCCTGCAGACTCGCGGTTTAGCAGCTTGTATAATATGTACTTTAGGGATTTGTCTGGTTTCTTTGATTTCAGAAAGGGGAGGGGGGCAAGGGAATGGCCTATTCCTCACATACACCCTCCCCTTGTTCTGCAGCCTCCTCATTGCTCAGAAACACCCATTCACCAGGACAGAAACACACTGCAGATGAACAAGTTACAGCAGCTGCACATATACTTTGGCTCAAGGTAAACTCATTCCCAGCAAGACCCATCCTTTCAAGTATATATTATACAGACTGAAGAGAAGAAGGGTAACAGGTCATCGTTAACTCAAGCACAGTAACAATATAGGGGCCAACGGGGGCTACTTACTGATTAAAGGAATGTAAGTGTTAATACCCCCCCTTCCTGACAGGGGCACTGCGGCGTCATTGCCCAGCGAGACATCTGCTTGAAAGCTGGACGCTAATTTAATTTCAAAAAGAATAAAACAAAACAAAAACAAAAAAACACAAAAAACGTAAAAAGGTTATAAAGAAACAGCAGATTGAGAACATAAACAAACACCACTGCAGTTAAACGGCAGAAGTGGAAGTGTCTACTTAAGCTCTACCTGCATATAACTCAGGGCCGTACACCGCTCCAACCACAGGACTCAACTTCCAACCTGAAACAACAAAGACTGCAGTGAATGCCAAAATCTACACCAAGAGAAGGAGCGGGCAGCATGGGTAGGGGGAACAGTCTCCTGCATGTGCCCCTGCTTCACATGCACAGCTCTCTCCAATTTCTGCTTCGCCTCAATCCCCCTTGGTGTAGATGGAGGCCAACTGCCTTTTTCTAATGTCAGGTTCTAGGTGCAGGTCACTGTATTGGAGGGAACAGCAAAACATCAGCTGATCTGCAGCAGGGCAGAGGCCCCCTGCGGGAATGCCAACTACCTTATATGCATATTCGCCACCAGCACCCTGCGACCCTGCGTTCCCTGCATGAACCTTGCTGCCAGCTCCTCTGCTTTCACTGGGAATGCTGCAGATCCAAAGCCTCTCAAAGCCACCAGCCCAGACTGTCATCCCAGGCCTGGGATGTGAATTTATAGCCTTGAATTCTCAAAACACTCTTCTGTCTTACTTGCTGGAGATTTGCTAAAAAGCAACAGTGTCTGAATTTCCTCATTAACTAAATTACATGACTATGGTGCAGAAAAGCAATTCAGTCTATTCAGCTCACATTTTCTCCCCTCTGTTATTTTAGTATTTCCTGTCTTCTTTATGCTGCTTTTCAGGTGAAAGCCTTCCCAGATAACTGATTTTAATACCATCTGGATAATTGGCAAGAACTGCAAATCATCAACATAAAACCCACAAGAGAAAAGCACTCAAAATCATCACTGGGGTATAAGGAGGAACACATTTCCAGTCAGATCTTCAAAACCTATCGTGGCCCCCCATCCCGCCCTTTCTATCCAGGAAGACAAAGGGTGTAAAGCTAACATCATGATCTGGGCTGGCTTCCACAAAGCATTCCTTTCAGGAAAGATCTCAGCTGTTCATTTAACAATCACACAGGTATTTTTATTAAAATAAATCCATACCCTTCTTCTGTCTTGGAGTCCTGATGCACTTACTGCACATTAACACCTCTAACCAGCCTAGAAATCGTATGAACAACTTTGTGAACTGCAGCCATCACCACCACCCCTTCATCTGGTGGCAGAGTATCAACGGGAGATGTAATGCACACTCCCTCTGCAAGACTGGGCACGCTGCTGCTGGCTGCCCACTTGATGGCAAAATACTCAAGTGAGCGGTGGCAACGAGAAGACTGGGATCAACGCTCAAATTTGCTAAGTGTCACACAACCACTCGTCGATATGCCTTAAGACTGACCTAATATTAAATACCTTTCTATAACTTTAAAGCTAGCTTTAAATTGCTGGCTGTGAAAGCAAAATATTCCTGCCCGTTAGCAGGGTTTCACAAGTAAGCCAAGTTTTGTTACCAGTCACATGCATTTTATACCCTTGTTTTCAGGACAATGTAATATGGCTGTGCTGCCTTTTGCTACTAATCTCCCGGTTCCTTTCAGACACTCAAGACTCAGAATCCCAGCCTTTCTGTCTGGCCCTGTTTTCCCAGTTCTGTAACCACAGTAAGATTTATTCACCAAGAGCCATGCAACAAGTCAGTAGCAGAGCTACAAATATAATCTGTATCTTCTGACTTCCAAGTCTTACATTTGTAATCAAAATGGATTCTCACTCTAGCAACTACCTATACGCAGCTTCTGCCTTGATGAAGCTGTTTGGGAACATTTTTAAACCAAAAAGAACTTTTCTGCCTGCTTCAGGACCAAGACTCAGATTCAAAATCTCTGTCAAAGCAGCATTCAGTTCTGTTGGGAGAAGAACGACTTTTTATGCTGTATATGCCTATGCAATAAAGTCACTGCACAGGCAGAACCACAAAGGTATCTCCACAAAACAGGGTTCTTCATTACCCAGACAACTTGGTCTTTTCTCTATTCAGGTTCACTGGAAAATGACTGAACACAGGCACAGCCTGTAACAAAAAGCAAGCAAACAGGCAGTGCAGTACCTCTGTTACCCCGGCTGCTTGGGGGCAGCTGTACTTTTACAGTTAAAAGCCTAAACAGAAATATAACTAATCATGTATCTTAAGTTATGCCTCTGCATTCATATTTAGGTATCTATGTGGTGGCAATAAGACTCTGGAGGAGTGCACGTCCCACTGTACAGCATCAACTTCCAGTAGTAGCAGGCAACCCATCAGTCCTTGGCTTCTTTACCTAGCTTGGCTACGTTAGGCATGTCACTACTACTCTGTCCCCACTTCCCCATCTGTAAAATGGTATTCCTTAATCAACGCTTAAGGGTTCTACTGAAGAATAATGCTATATATTAGGATTTGTGGTGGTTTGTTGGTTTCTTTTAGGGTTATTTTTCCAGTCCTGCGGAGAGATCATGACTTTTCCCTTTTGTCTTTCTTCAAACCTTTCAGCTTATCATTAGTACAAACAGTCTCTCTTACCATTTGCGTATGGTGTGACCATCTTCTTATTGGTCATCACTCGTGCAGTGGCATTGTTAACCTAAAAGTAAGAAAGGGGATGGGGAGGAGAGGGAAGGAAGCATTGCATGTTAGGGAAAACTGTGGAAAACTCTTCAATACCACACACACACACTATACTTCTCTAAGCAAAATAAATTAAACAACTAAATTTACAAGAATGCAATCTTTAAATTACTTTTAACAGTTGCCATTTAATAGTAAAAGTTACAGCTAAACGTGGCACTTTAAAATTATGCATTAAACAAAAGGCCAACGAGAGTAAAGTGCAGCTTCTCCGCTGCCCTGCCACCCCTTGGTGCGTGCTTATTTTCAGCTCATTGATCGAAAGGGCATAACTTTGGCGGTTTGGTCCAGGTTCTGTTTGAAAGGCAGCGATAACTTCTGCAGCCCAGGGCAGGGGAACTGGACCAGGTGAAGCACAAGCTGACTTGTTTCTCAAGCTCACCATTGGGACTGGGGCCCAGCAGGTGGCTGGCAGGAATACTTTTTAGACAGAAAAAGGTAGCCTGGAGACCATCAGCTTTATATTTGAACTCCCAAGGCTTGAGGAGATACCTGGAACGCCACCAAGTGTTTGGACAGTCTGCGTTCATAGATTTCCTCCCACCATTTAAAAATCTCTTCCCAGATTGTTTCCTTGTCACAAATCTCATGGAGCAAAAATAAGAAATACATAGCAGTAAAGCTGGGTCTTTTTTTTTTTGTTTTGTTTTATTGTGCCCTCCACCCTCTTTACAGAGCTCTGCATAGTTACAAGCAGTTTGATTGCTCAAGCAAGTGGAGTGTTACCACAGAGATGGTGCCGATAAAGAAAAGATGGACCAGTTTGGAAGCCAAGTTACTGCAGCCCCGTGTCAGACAGCCTCAAAGTTCTTGCAAGGAGGGTGAAGTCCTGATACAACATCAATAACTTATCATAACCCATGCCAAATGGGAATTGAGGCCAGGGTGAAGAAGAAGAAGAAAAAAAAAAAGAAGGTATAAAAATAAAAGCTGCCTTGGGCCCCTAAGACTTACGGATGGTGAGCATAAGCAGAGTGGGGAGTCTGAAGCTACATTTTACTCTCAGACCCAAAACAATAGAAACATTACACATTTAAAAAGAAAGAATGGGAAACAACAATGATGAGACTGAGAGCATGCAGTTAAACACACACAGATAAAAGAAAGAAAAGAAAAAAAACCACAATTGAGTCAGAGGGTGGGGAGGGGAGTAGGGAGGAGATAGGGTCTCACAGACAATCATTAAGATGGAGCGAGTGCCTGAAATCAGCTGCTACAGCAAAGTGCAACACAAGCACTTAAAGGAAAAATTGCCAGAACCGATCAGGAACCACCAGTCAGCAAAGAGACCAACAGCTGCACTTAACCGAATAAAGAAATAAACCGGGAAGGGGGGGGAGAGAAAGAAAAATAGAGAAAACAAACAGTAACAGCTACAAACAGGTCTCAGAAAGAGAGAGCAGCAGAAAGGGGCAGGAGAGAGAAAAGAGGAAATGGGTGCATTAATAAAAACCAGCCAAACTGGAGTTCAGTAACTCTGAGTAAGATGTGCAAGGGGAAATCACCATGAAGTCAGTAATCAAACAGCTCAGACTGCTACAAAACGATATGTACATCCAAAGTCCAGGCGGCATTACTCAACAGCATTGAAAATAAAAGGGGGAGAAGGGGGAAGGAGGTGGGTGGGGACAACAAGTCAAATCACATTTCGTAGTGTTAATGTGAGATGGCAGATGGATTTTTTCTTTCTTAATTTTTTTTTTGTAATTTTAAGAAAAATTAAAAAAAAAAAAGCTTCTTCTCTAGTGCTTTTATTTCACTTACCGCCAACTCGTACCATCGCCAGCATTGTGTATAGTTACCATGGAAAGAGTGAGTCAAGTGAAGGGCCCTAAACGCTAAACCATTGAAAAGGGAAATAAAAAAAAACAAAACAAAAAAAAGGCAAAATATGCAGACATCTTACTCAAAAACGGCGGCTTTTTTTTGTTTTAGTATTTGTACTTTTTTTTTTTTTTTTTAATTTAAAGAAAGAGGGAGAGAGGGAGGACGCCAGTTAGCCTTCAACACAGTGGAACACCAAACTGGTCAGCACCAGGCATGCCCAATACATGGCCATGTTGGCCAACCAACATGAACCCTTCACTCCCCTGTAGTGAGAGCTAGAAACTTTAAGGATTAGCTTTCACCAAGCCCACTCCTGACCGCGGGCAGGTCAAGAAACCAGCAGCATGCAGAGCACAACCCACTCGGGGCTTCTGCCCCATGCCTCCCCTCCCCTCCCACTATGGGCACCATCTCACACTTGCATGGAGGAGAACTGGCCTTGGAGGAAAGAGAAGATACTGGCTGGCCCCCTGCTTCCTTGTTGGGACACAGAATTAGATAGAAGTCGGACAGTACTCTTTCAGTTAGTTTTGTTCAGGCCTGGTAACAGGAAATTGGAGCCTCACAAACTGAAGCAAAGGAAAAATCAAGACAGCAGAAGGGCAAAAATTTGGAGTGGGTGGGAAAATAACTTAATAAAAGAAGAAAGAAAAGAAAAAATACCCAAAACAATAATAAAAATATTCCATAAGGGGTGTAAACTTTTATACATTTCAGTGCAGGGAGGTGAAGGACACAGACACAAACACACACGCACACACAAGACTGGGATCCAAATGTGAAATAAGTGAGGCAAGACACAAAAAGAAATCAAAAGAATAAATATAAAGAAGAAATTGAATTACTGAAGACATGCACCTCGATTTTACGGCCCTCTACCACGGTGCCGTGTAATTTCTCCCTGGCCCTGTCTGCATCAGCACTATTCTCGAAAGTTACGAACCCGAATCCCTGCATGCAGCGGGAGAAGGGGGGAAAACATGCACATCGTTATATATTGAAATACTGATCTCTAGGTAAATAGAGAAAAAATATCACAGTATGAAATCGACATCAGCACAACTCAGCAATAACCTCCTAGAGTCACATTGTTGGTTCATGCATGTTTCATAAACGAAAGAAATTAAATTTGATAAAATAAAGGAACTGTAATCATAAGAATAATAAGAGTAATCAAAAAAAAAGAAAACATAAAAGCAATTGAGGCCAGACCAAAAAAGAAGTACAAAGTTACTCGAGACAATTCTTTTTTGTTGTTTTGTTTGTTTGTTTAAAAACACCAAACCCTGCTCCGACATCGGCAAGTTCATCAAGCCCAAGCGGGGCTTCTCTCCCCTCTGTTAATTAACAGACATGCTTTGCAGGACCCCCCGCCCGCCCCCAACACAGTACAGGACATGGACACTGAGCAGCACTTCGTTTTCTTGAGAAACTGCTACAAGAGCAAGCAGAGATCTGAGTTCACGCCTGGCACCAGGAATTCTGCGAAGCTTTGGGCAAATCAAACACTGAACCTTGCTTTTCCCACCTGTAAAATGGAGACAATAATAATTACCTACCTTAGAAAACTGTTGAGAGGAAGGGCTGTTTGTAAAGCATCCCTTGTAAGCTCTTCGGGGCACAGCTCATGTTTACTCCTATGCCTGTAACTTCCCTAATAACACGCATGGAGCCCTGAAAGCAAGCAGGGCTTCTAGGTGGCACCATCAAATAAATACCACTTAATGTTCAGATTCACAGTATCACCTATTGTAGTTTCAAAATTTTCCTGTCCTCGAGTACTGTGTTGGACTTGTGTCAATCTAAACACCTACACACAGATCCATCAGTAAAGGCAGGTTCTGCCTGACACTGCTGACCCACTGCTACCTCCCTCCCACCCTGCCACCCACCTTACTTGGCTTTGTTCTGGGATGGCAACCTCTGCGCTGTGGATAGCACCAGATCTCTGCCTAGTTAGATCACAAAGTCTGAGAAAAATTGACATGCCTTGCTTGGAACAACCCTAGAGGCTCGAGTACTACTAAAATGTCCCTTTAGTTAGATGAATTTAGGTTTACCACATCCATCAAGGCACACGCAACACACCTGTCCTATATGCTTATGCTGCTGCCAAGTCATGCAGTCGCTTAACAGGGCAGGGTAAGAGATCATGCTTCCTTCCACAGAGGTAAGTGCACTGACATTAAAACAGAGCCAATGTGACTAAGTGAATTAGGATTTTAACCAGTAAGAATGGTATCTTACTACAGACAACTGTGATGAGAGATCTTCATGCCATTACAGAAAGTGGGGCCAAAGGAAAAAAGAAAAGTGCCAAGGAAAACACCCAACTTTGTTGCATTCTGCTTTTAGGGTATCTTAAGAACAAAAGTAACTGGCTCCTGTAGCTTGGTATACAGCAAATACCGGTTTAATGTACAGACAGTAATCTCTGCTGGCTGATACCCTCAGAGGCAGGAAGAACAAAGCTTGCATTTGATGCAATAGAAACTCCCGATTTTAACTGGAGAGCGAGGCAATGCGAGTGATCTACAGCTATGCCTCACTGGGGAAACCGCATGCTGGCCTCACAGCCCCCTTCCGTACAGCTTGGGGTTAAGATATAGGAACTGAACACTCACCCACCCTCCCCCCCCCAAAAAAAAAAAAAAAAAATAGCATCTTGATTTCCAAGCACTGTTAGCAACAAGCCAAGCAAGCCATCATTCTTCACGTGCTTTTAAAAGGTCTATACAATACTGATCGTAACAAGCCCAAGCCATTCGCACATGCTGGCCTTTATCATCCACAGCTAAGTTGCCAGCACAAAACTGTTACACATTTGTAAAATGCAGGTTGGTTGTTTTTTTCCTTTCCCCCCCCTGAACAGCAATAATAAAAAAACTTAGCCAAAGTACTGCAATGTTGAAATCAACGAGAGTGCTCCTTTGGGCTCCAACTTAATAATCTAAAGCTTCAGATAATTTCATTTCTCCAGCTATAAATAAAAACCTATATAAATAACAAACTGATGCCTTTTTCAGAACAGCATAAAAGTTTTCTGTTTAAATGAATTAAAGTTGGAGCTACAAGAGATAGGGGCTAATAAAACAGCCCAACCACATATAATTCATATATGTTGCACGGAACTAAGGGGGTGGGGGTGCTGGGAGTAATAGCAAAGCTGATTATAACGGGATAGGGTATCATGTCTGCTTCAAAGAAGCCCTACAGAGAAAAGCAAGACTGAGAAATAGAGCAACACCTTTCCCTCTGGTTCTATATCACGGGGAAAAAGCATCTTTAAAAGGTTGGGGGAAGAGAGGAGGTAACGACTGCAAGAGGAGTCTATTTCCCTCTTCTTACATGAAAATTTCTGTTTGTTCTAGACAAGTCTGTGGAGACCGAACGAAATTTATGTCTTCAGTGATGATGTGAACTGAAAGCTGGATAGCAGAGGGAAGGCAGGTTTTTTAGACATTAATCTGTACGGGCTAGAACCAAACAAAGACTATTTTAATTCACATTTGTTTGCAATTAGTGCAGTCTGTATGGGATTTTAAAAACCACATTGTCATTAAATATCTTTAAACTGAATAGCAATTTTCAATATTTTTAACAAATTAACTCAAGGTAGGGTACAATCCACATGCAGACTATATAAGAATAATTAACAATGTGAATTAAAGCAGAATTAATCTGATTCTGAACAACATAATTAACCACAATTTTTGTTTTATTGACAGATCAGTCCTTAGCTTGTGCGACTCTTTGTTGAGAACCATTTAATGTCAATGCTAAATTAACACTTCACATAGTTGACTATGGCAGAGTCAGTATTTGTGCCCCCTTGGTTTGTCATCTTAATGCATCTCTTGGACATTTGAATTTTCATCAGGAAAAACAGATGAGACAAGCTTGACATTTTTGTTATTTAAGTTTAAAAACTAGCAATGATATATATACATATTTTTGATGTGGGAGAGAAAAAAGCACATACATGTATTTTTAATTCCTTCTCAGAGATGACCTGTAAAGAATAGGGATTAATTTGTACCTAAATACACATACACCAAACAATTCTCAGTTTTCCCTCCCAAGGTCACCTTGCACTTGGGTGGGGGGTGAGGGGGGCACAGAGAAAGAAGAAAAAAAAAGAGGTGGCAGAGGTCCAATATTTACTAGCTTAGCTTTACAGCAGGTACTGGTTTGCTCCATAGTAGTAGGTATGGAGGCAGAGGAAGGGAAGATACAATTCCTGGGTTAAAAAAAAAAAAAAAAAAAAAGCCTTAAGGTTTCTAAAATTTTATTTAAGCAAATAGCTTAGGTTTAATAATGCCATTATGATAACAAGGCTGAAATTCTCAACAATTCCTCTCCACCAGCAACTGCCAGGAACTTCTTCCAAGCAGAAAATAAGTTTAAGCCTCAGAGTACCCAATGAACGCTAAATAACCCCAGCAAACATTTTTAGGACTGGTGAGTAATTTGCAGTACCAGACCAACCCCTTTTTATCCAAAGGTTTATTCAAAGGGCCTGAAGAGACCGAGTAACTGCCACCCTTTTAGTCTGGCCTCAGACTCTGCAATAAATAACAAGCAACATGATGAGCAGTGAAAAAAATAATAAATGTATATATATATAGTATTTGAATGTTTCCATCTCTGAAGAATGAGAAAGAAAATTTACCATGTAACCGTAAAGGGAGAAATCAAAAGCAGACGGTTCTCCTGGGTGTGGCCAGAACACAGAAATTAAACAAAAAACAACAACAAAAAAAAGTAAAATAAAAAAAAAAGGAAAATAAAATAAAACCAAAGGAAACTAAACAAAGCCCCTTGAAATCCATGCATTGTTAACCCTTCATTTGTCATGGAGTTTAGACCAGTCACCTCAGCAGCAGCATCTTTGCCTTATACCACTGGAGCACGCAGCCAGCTACTGGCCTTGCCATCATCAGCTGCTGTGCTTGTTTTTAACCAATTTTTTTTCTTTTTTTCTCCACCCCCCACCTTATTTCCATAATAAACAAACTTTTTGGAGCCTGAAAAAATGGCCAAGGAGACAGCAGTTTAGGCTACATGTTTCCAAGGCATTTGGACAGAGTAGGAGGG
Organism: Falco punctatus; assembly: GCF_963210335.1. Taxonomy (NCBI): domain Eukaryota; kingdom Metazoa; phylum Chordata; class Aves; order Falconiformes; family Falconidae; genus Falco; species Falco punctatus. The sequence goes on from NC_137585.1 coordinate 33,996,306, forward strand.
TTCAGCTATAATCCACCTGAGATGAGCAGGACTGAATGCACTGACAGAAATGCAGCATGAAATTCAGAAACACATTATTCAAATCACACACACAAACACACACTTTAAACTGGTGAAGGAATCTACATAAACCAAGCTGCCACCATTTCAGCAGCTCTTCCAGCTCCTCCCTGCCTCCATGCACACTTTGGGTGCGCTGAGGCACATACGCATAAAGCACCCATCTGTGCTTTCTGGTGAATCGGATGCAGGAATTAAGCTGGCTAAAAACCCATACATGTATCTTCAAAAAACCCTGTAGGGCTATTTTCAAGCTGGATCATTTCCCCAGTCCGTCTCGTTGCATTGCTCCACTGCCAATCCCTCCCTGCACAACTGAGGAGGGGGCAGAGGCCAGCAGGAACCGCAGGAGCCCGGCCACCACCGCTGTGCAGCGAGAGCTGGGGCTTCGGAGCAGCTCCAGCCAACTCGGGTCAGGGGCTTCATGGCCCCGCGTTGTCCTTGTTGTGTGTTCTTCCTCCTCCCCCACAATCGAACAGTCGTGGATCTTACTGCCTGGTCTGCGAGTTCCATAGTTAAACGGGCAGAAGACAAGCTCATGTCTCTCAAGCACTCCCTCTCCCTGCTGCATCAGTTTTTCTGCTAATTTAGCACCCTGGATTCAGCTCCCTACACAGTGAAACGAGAGCTACTGGGAAGGCACTCCCACAGGAGCAGTAAATCAGCTTATACTATGAAGCCATCAACTTCAGTCTTAATTATTCAAGCTTAAATAAACCAGTTCAGTGTATGGACTAATTTAACTCATTAGTTCAGTATTGCAGAGTTGAAGGCATGAAAGTGTACTTCACTGAGCTAGGATAAAAGAGACACAGGTCACGTCTCCTTCATGCCACAGGCATAATGAAGGCATGCGGTAACCTGAGAAAGAGACAGTGGTCACTGGTACTTCATTTGTTATTAAGCCTCTTTGTGTTAATAACACTATTTGTATTATTGGCTCAACTGATGGCATCTGAACAAAACCTATAAAAATCAAATTAAAGTGAAAACAAGACCTCTAATTTATTTTATGTAACAAGGGGTTGTACCCCCTTGACTGACTGGAAACTAAGTCCAGAACAGGAGTGGCTCAGCTCAAAGCATCTAATCCATTCAAAGACGAAATAAACACACATGCAAACATACAGTCTTTTAGGCACAGTTATCAAAATCTAAATTCATATTCTTACCTTAACCTACAGTTAACTGCAAACATAAACCCCTACACATTTGCACACAGCTTTCTGCACAAATTTTTAGTTAGCACAGTTTTACTTAGAACTCTACTCACCAATAGATGTAGTTTCTTTGTGAAGACAAGATGTAAGCTAGTATACAACCGATTTTTTAATTAAATATGAAGTGCTTCTAGACACTTCTGTCCTATACAAGAACTTGGAGATCTGGGTCTCCCAAGTGGAAGGCTGCGAGGGACATAAGCTTAACACTACCCTGAAATCACAGGCTTGCAATCTGCACTAATATGACCTCGTATCATTTAAAAATCTTTTTTTTTAAAAAAAAAGCTCCTTATTCAGCCAAGATTTTGCTGTGTGCTTACACACTCTTGGTCTCTGAATGTCACCGAGGGCACATCTTGGAATGCCATGTGGTACACAGCTGATGAGTGAAGAGCTTGGATTCCCTTCCCCTGCAGCTTCACAAATGCCACAGGGTACTTATTATGCAGGCAGAATGCATTAATTCTGCAAATATGTCCCCTTGTTCGGTTGAGCACAACGCCAAAACACACATCTAAAGGATGCCATCTCCACTAACAAAAGGAGCAGGAATCCTCTCTCTAGACTTCCTATGGAGGTGTTTATTCACAGTTCAATGAGGTGCATGGTAAACTGCAACCATGAGCAGAATGCTATTTAAAGGCACTCAGAGGCCAGAACTAGAAACGTAATGGTAAACAGGATAAATGAAACAAACAGCTAGTTTCCTGGAAGCAAGCAAAAAAAACCCCAAACACATCACAAGACAGCTGATGCCATTCTATTAAAGAAGAACAAAACAAAATTAAATTCAAGGGACATTTAAAGTCTGTATCTTGTTTCTTAGATGTAGCAAAGCAATATCAGTATGAAGTCTACCAGGGCCCACATAATCCCACTAAACAGATTGAATCTCAGAAGTCGAGTTAAGAAACAAGAACCCGCATTGCTTTGAGAGAAAAATCAGCAAACCTAGTTATTAACTGCTTCCTACTCTGCTGTGAAAGTCAACAAACAACACTTAAGTGGTACGAGATGGCTGTGACAGACACAGACTGCTCTCTCGTGGGTCACCAGACTTCCTAAATACACAGAGGTCCTGAAGATGCAGCCAGTTTGATACAGTACCCCTGCCCAGGCTGTCCAAGAAAACTGCCTGGTCATCTCAGGTGGATTCAAAAGGAAGAATGCAACCCACACACTTCCGCCAGTCCCTCCTACTGACCAGCACTGGAGCGATCCCAGTAGAGTTCTCTTGCCACAGCTCAGCAGGGACAAAGTGCTGCTCAACCCCATCATACACTGGGTGGGGGCAAACCCAGGGCAGTTTGGGATTTACCATTGTACCTTTAAAATATTTACAGAACATATATACAAAACTCTACAACCCTTAGGAACCCAGGGAAGGGAGCATAGAGAACACAGCACAAGGCAGGCAGCAGGAGCATCTGCTTTCGGATTCCCAAGAGGAGGAGGAGAAGAAAAGAGAGGTTTCATATCATTAGATTAGAATGGAAACCACAGGGCAGGAAAATGCATTCAGATTTTGTTTTTCCCTAAGGTGGAGGAAGAACCCAAGAGTGCGTGAGTGGCCTCTAGAAAGATCCATTTCCTTTGCTTCACCATCAGATCACCAAACTGTTGTTTTTCCATTATTATGTGAATACCAGGTGCTTCGTGCAGCTACACCCCACTCAAACACTGGGGCCTCCCATTTTCATGCTAAGCAGGAATAATCTTGCATTTTTTTTAGAACAGGAATTATTTTGGGTAGAGAAGGATGCAAAGATACCACAAAATTACTCTTCGGGTGTTTTCTCATTCTGTTCAGATTCTGCCCCATTCCTCTTTACAGGGTATCAGTTTTGCAACTGCTTTTTGCTGTAAGATGACAAAAAAGCAGTAGAAAACTGCATGGTCAAGGACCAGAAGAACATCTCTTCGGATCGCTTTTTTTCTTCATGTATTTATTAAAGATTCAGGATAAAATTCATCAAGGAACTCTTCAGCAATAATTTTTGTTTTAACTGAAAACCAGAAGCCTTAGGCTTTAACAACTGCACAAGAAGGTACATTTTTCATAGTCATAAATGAAGCCTTCACAGAAAGCCTCCAGTGTCAGTGTTGCCCAGAAGGGAAAGGGCACCTGTGGGTGTTTAATACAGGGCTGTATGGATGGGAGAGAGTTGTTCACACGTGGAGAGAACGACGCTGCTCTGAAAAGCACAGGCAGTAGGGGATGAAGGATAGACGGAGCTCACCACTTTGCCAGGCCAGTTATTTTTGTTCTTTCTTTTGCAATTACATCCAAACAAGCAGGGATTTGATAGAGGCCAGAGGCTATTCCCACAGCCAAACAGAAATGACTAAAATCAAGACTAGTTCACGGATAGCTCTGGCCTATAAATATCAGAAGAACAACACAGAGCAGAATAAATATTTACAAACTCAGCATAGCTGTTTTGGTAAAGTGTATAGATTTTTATCCACATAGGGAAGTAAAACTCTCTAAGTAAGCCATATAGACATTTACTTGTTCAGACTGTCCCATTACAAAAAAAGCAAAACAAAACCAAAGTCATGGTATTAAGCACAAACAAAGGTTGGCAAAAGGGCTAACACTCATTTCTTTTGTATACAGATCAACTGCTTTCTGGTTTCCAGCTAATACAGAGACTGAAGAATTAATTACAGAATGCATCTTGGGCAACACGGGTGGAAATTTGCAGAGGGCTCTGAACATGAACATACCCTGGCATACATGTTGAAGCAAAGAGGCCACCTTAAGACTGTGAACCTCAAATCCAAGCAAAAGGCATAGACTCTAAACCGAAACTGCTTAGCTGAATTGCAACTTCAAAATCTCTTGTGTGCATGCACACATGTGCACACACGTGTGTGGGGGGAGGAGGGAAATTTTGTTTTAATTGAAAATGGGAATCTTAGCATTGATTAAGTCAAGCAGAGTATAGACATGCACTGTGCAAGCTTCCCCCATAGAGCTTTGGCAATGCACCTCACTCCTGACCTGCAAAACTCCCTGCTATTCCAGTGCTGAACCTCCTGGGCAGAGAGAGAATCACATCAATTTGTCATTGTGGTGATATTGGTTATGTGATGAGAACCAATTGCCCATTAGGACAAAGATCACTGAATCTCTCTGCAGCTGACCTGAGCAACATTTGAAATCTCTTCTTCAGAGAAATAAATTAATATTAACCCTCAACAAAGCCTCCCTCTTAATATATCTGTAAGATGAATACAGGCGTGTGAATGCAAATTCAGTGGGGAGATGTCCACATGGGGCAGGGCAAGTAGAATGACGATGCTAATCCTAAGCATCAAATAAACATGAAAGGTCAGTATCTCAGAAGTGCCAAGTCAGTCTGCAAAATAGAGTAAATTAAATCCTTTCACCTATGAGGTATCAGTTTTCCTACACCAGTTTTTAATGCAACGAAAATGTGGTTGAGGGGGGCTGGGTTAGGCTTTGTTTTTAGAGTCTCCTATCACACAAAGCTGTTTTACCGTTGTCTGCCTTCCCCACAGGTCACCCACTGCTAGTGCAATGGGAATAGGTTGGTATGAAGGCTCAAGTGACTGACTCCCTGTTTGTTCAAAAGGCTGGGGAAACCTGATCCCACATTACAGATGGGAGCGTCTGGGAGCATTTGTACATGCTGCCCAGAAATGACCATGCTCAGAGTCTGGAGTCAGAGGGAACAGGAGACAGTCCCCAAAATAGCTTTTCCCTTCCTCCATCACACTAATTCCTGCTGATGTCTACAGAGTATATTCTCTAGGCAATGAACTGCCTTTTACTCTACAATCAAAACAAGAGAAGCGGGTACAGAAACAGGACTTACCTTCGAGCCACGCTCATTAAAGATTATCTCTACATCAAGGATTTTGCCGAATTGCTGTAGAGAGACAAGGGGGAGAAAAAAAAAAAAAAAGATTTATTTTTGGCAGTCTGTTTTTTCTACCTTTTGGGGGCTGGCTTAGTGCAAGAAGGGAGATGAGAAGGTTTCCATTTCTAGCATACAGGCAAAGGCATAAAATCCCACTGACGTGACCCAGTTCTCTCAGGCTAGGACGTATGGATCCTCTTGGTCACAGACCACAGGTTTTCTCACACAAGTCTAAAGGAAGAAAAACAATCTCTAGAAGAGTTTTAGGGATTTGAGGCAGCTTTTCTTTTCTTCCTTTTAATCTAAACAATTCTTTCTTCCCTCATTCTACTGTTTCACTTAAGACATGGTTATAAGATTTAATTTCAGACATCCACATTTCCCAAATCTAGTTCAGCATTTCATCTTCCTCCTCACGTGGCTATCGCGAGACAAACTTAACAGTCATGTGGTTTCTCTGAACGGGACAGTCACGTAAGACCCCCAACCTCAGGGATTCCAGACTCTAGATCTCCTTTCTTCCCTTTACATTCCAAAACTCCAAGCCTTTGAAAGAATTGACAGCAGATTCAGAAACCATGAAAAAGGCCAACTCCCAGCAGTTTGTTTTTCAAAAAAGATAGTTCAACCTGCGACATACAGCTGGCTGTTGATAACCTATGCAAGTTTATTACATATAATGCAATTATGAGCTCTGCCTCAGTCTGGAGACCCTAAGGAGAGAAGGGCCCTACTACTCTGCACTGTTTCAACAACTGGTTCCAAAGAGCTCCCTACTTACCACAGAGCAATAATGGGAAACAAGAGCTACAAGCTAGAAAGGAGATTTACCACACGCTGTAGAACCATATACAGATCACACCCTTCATCTTGAAATACATTAAAATATTTTCATTCAATTGGCCAGATTCAAACCAGTAACCCAAAGGTAAAGGCATCACCACTTCAACAGAGCCCTGCAATGCTCTGTGTCCTCTAGAAATGCCAATGTTGTTATTTCCAAACTGCAGGTTTGCTCTCCAGAAAGCCAGGTCTAAGATCTCATTTAAAGGAGCACGTATACAGAGCAGCCTTCATTCTAGAGATGCATACTGTACTCAAATTCTGTATCTGAGTGGTTTTCCTACCCCGTTATTTACCAACAGGGTTTTGATCCTGACTGCTTGCACAAGATTTAAAGATGGTAGCAGATGAAGGAAGCGTCAACAAGAAGAGAAAGGAAGGTCTCCCAGTTCGGAAAGATCATGAACACAGCCTCCAGGCACTGGGACACTCTTCATTTTGCCATGCTGTTCTTAATATTGGCTGCTCATTTTTTATTAACATTTCCATTCAGAGTCAAATGGGTATAATGCTCATTTTATGGGTGCCCTGCTTGAAAGACTTGTGGCCAGATTATTTACAAGTGAGCCATGATGGCTGAGGTGCAGCTCTGAATATGTAAAGCAATAAAAGCTATTAAGTCCCTTGAACAAGTATTCCACAACTGTCTTTAAGAAAACAAAACGCTTCCAACGATTTTAGCTATAGTTTCTGTCTGCTTTCATTTGCCATTCTTAAAAAGGAGACAATTTTATTCTTTTACAAATGTTGGTTCACAGATGTTGTTTTTACTGTTCTATTGTTTAAGGACAATACTTGATCTTTTATTCATCCCAAGAACAATTAAATTCACAATATCTCACATTACATGAAGTTTCAATAATGCTAATGTAAACATGCATCTTCCTTGACACCTCAACATCTCAACAGCTTAGGCTTGATCCACGCTGGATCCTCTTTTGACCACTGCTGTGCCAATCACAGCTAAAATACATTTTCTATTTCTATCCCATGCTTGGTGTGGGCTTGTCTATAAAGGAGATTAGCTGTTGATTGCTTTTTGTTGTCTTTGTTGCATATGGCTTGGGCACTGCCATGAAAGAAATCGGTCATGATTGCTTTCTTGGTAGACTATTACAGTGTGGTTACACAACAGGGGCTGAACCAATTGTACAGCTTGTGGCTGCTGAAGGGCTGTCCCTGCTCCCTTGTCCTTCTTTGTCTGATCTCACCAGCTTCCTAAAGCTGGCCCCAGTTTTTATTCTCACCTGTAGATTAACTGATACAGCTCACCAAACCTGCAAAAAACTTGCTCAACAAAAGGAATACATACAAAATTTTTGATGATTTACTGATCTGAAGTGGCTCAAAGGGCCAGGTGAGCATTACGGCTCTGAGAAGCAAAAGGGAGCAGAAAGCAGCACACCCCACCCGCGAGCAGGATCTGTCCCTGCCAGATCAGCTGAGCTGCCTAGTCTTGCCACACATGCTAAAACAGTCAGGCTCTCAATAAACACAAATGCCAAGATTATTTACAGAGTCTTCAAAGCCATCAAAAAATCACCTCATTAGAATCATCTTGAAATAGAACAAACCATGCAGCCTCTGGTGCACTATTATGCTGTGCCATCTTCCCCTCCCCCACACCCAGCTAGGCCTGGATCCTTGGGTACTACTGCCAGAGCTGCCTGAAAGCCTTGTTCAGCTGAGCTCACTGCACAGGGTTTCCACACCAGCAGGAAATTCTGTCTTTCATGTTTAATTTCTTGTGGCTGACAAAAAGCTGGCAGTAATGCTGAATACAAGTGGTGTGACCTAACTCTGTGAGAGGTGGCAGTGCTGCCTCCCTGCTTGGTGGATGACGGAGATACGTTGTTTCCTAGATGACAGAATTAAGGTCACCAAATCCTGCGGCTGCAGCGAGTACAGGCTTGACATCTACTGCAATGGGCAACATCCACCCATGCAAACTGCCCCAATCTCTTTTCTACCTAGAAGGTGTGGGTGTTTGAAGAGGCAGGAGGGAAGGACCTACTTGGGAGAGAAGGAGCAGAGGCTAAATACTGAACTGAGGTTTGCTGGGGAAGGGATTCCTGCTCCATGAAATTTCCTGGAAGAAAGCAGCATGGCCAGAAGGCAGGAGGATGAGAGCTGGGTTCTTCAAGAGACTCCGCTGCAGCCATTGCAACAGCTGCTATGACAGCTCCCAACACCACAGCTCTTGTCCTCACTGCTGCAACGGTTACAGCAGGTCCAGCACTGGAGGCACTTTATTTTTGGTAGTGTGCCAGAATTTTCCTGAAGAATGAAAGCAGCAAAAAAGAACTAGTTCATTTTAACAGTTTATATCTCCTTCAAAGCTGAATCTAATTTAGCGGAACATAAAAAGGCACTCTGTTCTCTGATGGTGCTTTGCCTACCAAATGTCAACAGCCTACTGCAAACAATGGAAGTTTTAAGAGCTCCTTAGTGAAAGGTCACAATTTTGTATGGAAAATGCTAGGCTGCCTAAATACAAGGGTCAACACCAAATACCCCCCTAGTAATTTTTTAAAATCATGTATACAGGCATGTTTGTATTTTCCAGCAGACAGAGGGTCTGGCCAAATAAAACAACACCCATGCTTAGGTCATCCATGAGGACTAACTCTCTAACCTTGAACACATGAATTGCTGTGCGCACAGTCTTGATTTGTTCACTCTGTGATTACCAAGAACTACTGACAACCCCGCACAGCAGCTAGGGAAAAAAATTCTCAGTGGAGTTCACAGGCTCTGAAGAAGGCACTGCAGGATGACACGTCTCACAAATGCACCCACCATGACTTAAAAAGCTTACTATGTGACCAAGAAGCCGGGATCTCCCATCACATGCCAGGGCATGCAAGAAACCTTCTCCATGAACTGCTTATGCACATACCATATGATGGATAGATACACACACACACACTTCCAGTAATACCACAGTATAGGAGCTACAGCATCTGTTTTATCTTAGTGCTCCATTCCCTGGAGTGAGTGACCTTGTATTAGCTTTTAGGGTTTTTTTCTGTAGAGCAGGTAAATAAGAATCATCTCCTCTACTGTAGTAGCAGGGGCTATTGGAAATAACAGTTTTAAGAGGCATAAAGATATTAACAGACATCAGCTATGACCAGAACCCAATTTTCTTGCTTGAACATGATGTACCTCATCATAGATGCAAGGACATTCTGCAAGGAAAGGTATATGCATGCTGTGTGTTTCTTTCCACTCAGATGATGTGAAGGCAGCAGATTTTTCCAGCAGAGGCCATAACTACATTACATATAATAAATTTGAGAGATCTGGCACCAGAGAGCTTTTGCCTTCCAAGGCACTGACAGTTTGGTAGGGCCCCTCCTGTATGCTCTGTTCCAGCTGGCCCTGCCTCCTCTCCCTGTCTAGAGCTTTCAAAATCATCTCAAAAACGTGCCAGACAACTTAACTCTAAAGATGCAAACAACAAGGAGTACGAGGCAAATTCGCTAAATGGAACAATGAAAGGTAATGTGAGACATCATGTGACAACCTCACATCTGTACAAGAGAACTCTGTATGCCCAAGCAGCTTTGTACTGGCCCTACAAAATTCACTTGAGACAAGTGCAGTGAGCTATCTAAACTCTGAAGGTGCCAAACAGTCCATTTGCAAAGATGGTCAAAATTCAAAATAGCCAGGAAACCAGCCTCCTGTGTGGGAAACCGTTTCAGGTCCTCAGGCCTGAGATGTGTGAGCAAGAGCATTTCATATGCAGGACAGGTCCACGCTGCAGACAGTGTCCTTTACCCTGGAGCTTCCAACTCCATGGAATACACTTTCAGCTGAGAACAGCTGGCTCCATCATAGTGTGTATTAGTGAGTGCTTAGTCATAGCAACATGGGGTCTGCCAGAGCTACAATGCTATCAGTATGTGAACTTCTCACCTGAAGCTGGGTCACGTTTCTTCAAAATAGTAGGGCCCACCCTGCTACAGCCCAATTCAGCCAAGCTACACCAGCTTTGCTGACAGGAAAATAGAAGCATCAAGGATTTTATAAACCAAAGCATTACCATAGTTTACTAACGGAAGACAGTAAACAGCACCAAGGAGCCCTTAATAGGGTTCCCCTGTTGCCAAACAAAACAGGTTTTTCTAAGAAACTAGACTTTAAAAGGAAGCCACACAAAGAGCAGAGATTTCTAACAGGATTTACAGACCACAGCCATCCCAGCAAACAAAGCAATGAAGAACATAGTTTCTCAGTCATTTGTTACCCTCTGACTCACAAAGAAAGGATTTTCACATGAAATAGTGAGATGGGGTGAACAGTACCACAGGCTACCACTCCAGAGATCTTAACACCAGGCTACCCTTCCAGGTCTACACTTGCAGCTCCTTGTTCCTGCCTTGTGCCATCCCCAGAGGTGCGACTGCCCACAAAACCAGCATACATTCAAAATTCAGTTTGAGAGGACTCAGACATGTAGACTGAATCCATATAAAACCGGGTTATAAAAGGCACTCCATGTAATTTTACCCAGCCCTTTATGCAAGTAAACCCAGCTACAGCACAGCACTGCTTCCTAAATGACATTCAGCCCAGTATCACTGCAGACCCTTCTACTAATTTATATGAAAACCTAAGTATTAGATAAATTTATGACCCTGTCATCGCTGCCTTCCACCAGATGGTCATTACAGAAGTTTCTGTGTCCCGTGGCATCAGCACTTCACTTTCGTAGAGCAAGACAGACAGTACAATAGCTGCTGACAGCTGCAGTGGCACAAGCACCCTCGTGCAGAAGTACCATGGTCCCCAATGTAGCTGTGCAGACAAAGCAGGATGTTCAAGCAGCACAGAGCACACAAGCCCTTTGCAAAAGGTTGATTCCAGAAATTGCCCTGGGGAAGCACACCAGTATAAACAACAGTGCCTCTTCTAACTCCAACCAGCATCAGCAAGAAGAAAAGTCCTGCCCTGTGACAGGGCTGGAGCGCACACTCATCACTGGAAGAGCTTGGAAGCAAGAATCAAAGAGGCCACCTTGTATCAGAATGTTCTCTGATACTGGCACGTGGGACTTGTTATGCGTAATCGGTGGCCAGTACTAATTAGAGATGAAAAAACTCAAATATATCTTGATATCCAGAAGACAGGACTTTGTCATTCAGATGTCCAAGCCACTCAGCAGGGTCCCTTTCAGAAACCTTCCCATTGCTGTACTTCAGGCCAGACTCCATCAACAGCTGCAGGTCAGAGCTTCTTTTTCTACCATATTATTTACCTACTTCCCTTAATACCTAACGAGTAGTTTTCTGCCATTGCCAGTATTTTTGTATCATAAATTACTTGTGTATTTAAATTTATCTGCTGGCAAACAGACTTAAAATTCTACCAAATTCTTAGTTGAGGAAGCACTTAGTCTAGCTTGTTATTGCTTTAGCCTCAAACTATATGCTCATGGAGGTGTTTTGCACTCTTGACACCATAATGAAGTTGGATGAGAAATTATATCCGCTGAGATATTTTAGGAAGTGCAAAGTGCCAAAATGTTACCCCAGAGGGCAATATCTGAAGGATACATGAGCTTCCAAAAATATCTGAGCTCCCAGAGCTGTGTTTCTTGGGTCATACAAAGCAGTGGTCTACCACAAACATACACTACCAAGAACCTCGCAGTAGATATATGAATTATGCTTAGAGAATGAAAAGGATCATGTTACCTCCATTAAAATCCAATTTTTTTTAAAAAATGTAATTTCGACACCTCTAATAAACGAAGTTATTAATAACTTCATTAACTGAAAGTTACTAAATGTGACAAAATGGTCACCTTTTATACAAACCAGCCATACATTATTACTGCTGTAGCTGATAATGCGTAAAAACCCTTTATCAGCTGGGCTGATTATGTTCTCCACCAGAAGCATTTAACAGCCTTCAATTAGTAGTCATATAGTGAGCATGTTTTAAAGAAGGCAGTAGCTTCCTCTGAAGCCAGAGCCTGAGAGAATGCACACCCTATACTGTGCTATCCCACCTTCATCTGCAATTGTCATCAATATAGTCCTTATTTTTATGTTACGCTATCTCCTTTATTAAAAATAGTTGAAGATTCTTGAGCAAAGAGCATTTCATCATGGTAAATCCTGAGAAACATCAATTCCTCATACTGTTGCTCTCATAACGGATAAGGATTTAGTGCACTGACACCCATATGAACTACCAAAATTATCCACTTTGCTTGTTTTTGTGGGAGCAATTCACGATTCAGCTTGAGAACAGATGGATTTACCTCCTGCAGGCACTCAAACCCAACCTCCATCTTCTTCAGGAGACTCTGAAGTTCATCTGACACTGAAGTCCCAAAACTGACCAAAGTATTCCAGCCAATTTTATACTGGGAGGAAAGCTGCTTCTTGAAGCCTAAGAGGGAAGGACTGAAGCTATCAGCCATGAGGTGCAAGTACAGACACTACCACAGCACCAAGCCGAAAGGGCTGGAAAGATCCCAGGGAAACAGTAAAAAGGCAGGGGACAGCCCACCAGCAGTTAAAGAGAAGACCATTACCATCATGTCAAAGTCCTTAGACACACTAGGCCAAAGAATGTCCCTCAGAAGCTGGATAGTAAGACTTTGAAAAGAGTTCCTAACTTGTTTTCAACACTGATGGCAACACCTCCACTCCCTGGTAAGTTGTTTCATTGCATTAAATTAGTCTAAATTACTAAGAATTTTTCTCTCATTTCAAGGTTAATTGTGTTAAATCCTAGCTTCCAACTGGAAAATCTTATTATGACTATAAACAAGACCTAACCCCCTTATTAGCAACTATCAACCATGCATAAGCACCTGTACAGAACAGACTTGTCATCTCCCAACCTCTCGAAGAAGCTGAGTACAGCACATACCCAACATCTTACATGGCTAAAAAGCCACTCATCTTCCAAGCCCTAGATTATTATTTTTTTGGTCCTAAACTGATCTCAGAACTGAACAAAATTAGGCAGCCACTGACTTTTCAACTTCAAACATGAGCACAATCACATCCTTCCTGCAGTCCAATACCCACTTTTGAGTTGCTGAAGCAACTATCTTCAATGATCACTGGAGTACTCCCCTAAATCAGTGTTTTCCAAAGAAAACTCTCCATCCTACAAGCACAGCCTGGTTCCCACATATTCAGTACTCTGCACTGAGCTGCATCGAACAATTTTTTGTTGGATTTGTCATCAGTTAACCGGGCGTTTCAAGTAATTCTCTAACAGTAACCTTATCTTTCTGTTTCCTCCTCCTCCTCAAATAGTTTTTTAACCGTAAACCTTACTGTCAAGATTTTAATAGTACTGTCTCCATGGGTTGATGCAGATACTGAACAGGACTGCAACTGAAACAGATCCCTGGGGAAACTGACACTGACATCTCCCCAACATACTACTTTCTATTAGCTAGCATTGAAGACTTTTTTAATCCCTCTAATGTGTGCTATGTTTGAGGTAAATATTCTTTTTCTTAAAAATCAACATTGGTCACTTGGACGAATTCAATTGGTTGAGCAATGTTCAACTATTATCAGCATTGCTTTGTACAATCTTGCCAAAATGCAGACAAATAATGTCTTGTCTAAGATAATATACATCTTACAAAGTCATTCTGAATAGATATTAAACCATTTCTTCATATTCTAATTTTTTAAAAACTATCCTAAATTATTTTTATCTTAAGGATCAACATACGGATAGATAGTTCGTAGCTCTTTGGGTCATCCCCTTCAATTTTTTCAATAGTGAAACCTGGTGGGCTGCGTTCCAGCCTTCTGCAACTCCCCTAGCTTACAAGAACTGGCTAAAAATTAATATTAATGAATAAAAGAGCTCCTTGCTTTGGCTATTATCTTTGGATGTACCTTATCTAGATCTACTGTTTTTTAAATATTAGCAAACACTGTCTCAACCTCCTTTGTTATACAGAAAACCAGATATGGTACAAATATCTCCTCTTAAATCATAAACACAGCAAGTTTGTGGTTTTTGGTTGGTTTTTCTGTTTGGTTTTTGTTTGTTTGTTTTGGTTTAGTTTGCAGGGTTTTTTCAAGAGAGAACACAACTATTCCGAATTTTGTATTGTACCTACACCTAGACCCTTTCTGTTTGCATATAAAAAAAATATATGCGTCCTCCTCTGAACCTGCATCACCAATATCTCCATGATTAGCACAGTTCCTTTCTCACCTGCTTCATTTAAGTTTGCAATTATATTTGCTGCCATTTATTTCCTCCTCCTCCTCTTCTTCCCCGTTTAATGTACAGAATGCTTGAGGTTTTATTAACACCGTTTCATCAACTGTGGAATCATGCCTTTTTGGCTATCAGTATGATTTTGTTGAATATTTTAGTTTCCAGTAACACTTCCCTTTTACAGGTACCTTCCCAGACAGTTATCCTGCCAATTGTTTAAACTCAAAGAAACAGACTCTTCTAAAGCTCCTTATATTACTGCCTGATGCCATATTCTGTTTGCGCAAAGCAAATACAGACAAATAACAATCACTGGTACCTAGGCAACCGTGGGATTTCAGGTCAGCTATTAACTCTTCTTTATCTGCTAGAACAAGGTCAACTATTGATTTATTCCACAGTGGGTGCAGAGCTGTGTGCATTAAAAAATGACCTATTCCTTCTAGAAGCTTTCTGGAAGTCTTTTTACTGGTATCATGAAATGTCAAGTAAATATTACCTGTTTTAAACAGCCTATTTTATTTGCCTCCCTATAAGAAGCATATACATAAGGAAATGTTTGTTCCATTCCTGAGGATATCTCGGGGATCTGTTGGAAACACACAGTAGGCAAGAGATGGTTTGAAACTCAATTTGAATTTGTCAGGAAATCCTTATGTCTGCAGCTCTCTCAAACTATGAAGGTTTAGAAAGCATTATGTAATATCCATTTAATCACACATGGGACAACATGTCTGAAGACCACCTCTGCTCAAATCTGGATGAAAGCATTAGCTAACGTTCTGTGCCCCAGGACTGGGCTGACCTCTCACATGCTGTTCCATCCTCAGGGGACTTCTTTACTCCCTCCCTAGCATCACATTTATTTCTTCCTCCATGGCTTTGCTGTCTACCCAATTCCTCTCTTTGTACAGTAGCTTGAGAAAATCACTCCAGGCAAGGATTTTGAGTCTCTCAGATATGACGTTGAGGAGATGTGACCTGACATACAGAAGGGAGAGGGAGAAGATGGGGGTTACAGGCTAGCCACAGCTGAAGACTCAGACAACCACGAGTCCCCTGTAGGAGAAAGGGTAGGTTTCAAGTGAGTCACCCAAGGGAAAGCATCCTGATCCTGAAAAAGAAATAGGAGCAAGGAGGATTCAGAGAGAAACGTGCTCCTGCTTGAGGCTCTGAGCATGCTGAGAGAAGCAGCACTGAGAGAAAAACAGATGTGCAAGAACCATTGATTATTTCCTTGGCAAAGTAGCAAAGTTTTCTATTACAGGAAAATGGCACATGGGAGGTTTTTGTGTTCCAAAAGATGAATACTCTTCTAGTAGGCATACCTCTCAGCAAACACAAGGCCAGGTGAACTAGCAAAAGGTTTTATAGGCAATATGTCATTTACTCCACTTAAAATCACATCACTATGCTAGAACTTCAGATTATGTTTAGGGAGAAAAAAAAAAAAACAACCAACAAACAAATAACGAATAACTTGAGGAACAACCAGAAACTAACTCATATAGCATATCTCCACACCCCTTCTATGTACAAATGGCACTATATGGGCACAAAAAAGGATAGAAAACTTTAATGCAAGCAGTTAGGCTTCATTTTCCACAAGTCAATTCTCAGGCCAGCAGTTCATTCAAATTGCCTGGGTCTCCGCATCGGCAAAGCAGAGGTGAGCGTCACCAGGACAGCGATGTTCTTGTCACTTCCGTATCATACACGCCCCCCACACCAGGAGCACAGGGAGGAACAGCATCAAGGTGAAAGAGTGTGGAAGGGGCCAGGTGTCAAGGCAAGCACCGGTCCCACGGGAAGGGGCAGAAACAACGTGGAACAATTTACGTAAGCGATGCAGCTCCCAGGAGAGGGCAGCAGCAGTAGCACAGAGCAGGACGTGCTAAATACAGATTGTAGCAGGTGGTCCAAGAACTGGCTGTGATTTCAGCAACCAGTTTCTCCAAACCGGATGGAACTGCCTACTGCACAGCCCTGCAACAGCAAAAAGCAAGCTAAAAAACACAAAAGCAGAACAGGCGACCGAGAAGATTCAGCAATCACAGATTGCCAGGAGATGAGTTTCATGCTGAAAATACACCCACAGATGTCAAGAGTGTGACAATCTAACGTATGAACAATGCAGAAGCAAACCCAGGCTTCTTGCAACAGAATCACAGAATCTTAATTTTACCTGGAACCTACTTCCAGAGGTCATTTAGTGCAACCCCGGCTCAAAGCATGTCTATAGAGATTCTGATTGGCCAGGCTGTGTCCAGTCAAGTCAAATACCTTCAAGGATGGAGGTTTCACAACCTCTCTGGGCAGCACGTTCCACTATTTAACTACCCTCATAGAAAAAAAAAAAATCCTGATACCTAATAGAAATTTCTCATGTTCTAACTTGGGTTTGTCGTCTCTCATCTCATCATTACACACAACCACAAAGAATCTGGCTACATCATCTCCATGTCCTCTGATTAGTTAGTTGCAGACAACAAAAATATCCCCCCTCTGCCTCCTCTTTTCGAAGCTGAATAGGCCCAGCCTTCAGACTCCGCTCACATGCCACATTGTCCACTCCCCTGACAATCTTAGTGGTGCCCCCCGGGGGCCTGCTCCAGTGTTTCACTTGGATGAAGTGTACTTCTTGTACTGGGGAGCCCACACTCCACACAGTATTACAGATGCAGTCCAACAACTGTTGACGACGGGGAAAGGATCACTTCCCCGAGCCTGCTGGCTACTCACTCACACAGACCAGCATGCAGTTGGTTGCCTTTGCTGCGAGGGCACACCGCTGCTTGTGTTCAATTTGTTGTCCATCAGGACCCCCAGATTTTTTACTGCAGAGCATCTTCCTAGACAACTGGCCCCCAGCCTGTAATGCTTCAGGGGTTATTCCCTCCCACATGGAAGGCTTGAAACTTACACTTTTTGAGTACTTTAAGATTCCTATCCGCCCATTTGCAGCCCTGCCTTCCTGCATTTTGGCCACTGCTCTCCATTTGGTCTCAGCCACAAAATAGCTTCTTATGGACAGAAAAAGCTTCATGAACAAGGAGCAAAAATCTCTCACAATATATAGCAACTGGGACTCTTGTTGAAGACCATCACTGAAATTTTTATCATTCCTGCACATTTTGCTCACTTTATACTGTCCAAGCTATGAACAGGTAAGCCAAATTCTTCTCTCATTTATAGCAGCCTAAGATTGAAGTAATTTGACACATTTAAAATACTGTAACACTACTCTATACATGAGAGTGTGTATATGCATGCATACACTGACACAGATGGCAGTTTGGACCAAGGTATACACTCAAAGCCTAAGACGGCAAAAGGAACTTTAGCTGCGGTCCCTCCTGACTTGAGTCCGCTGCACTGCATCTTAAACAGGCAGCAACTGTTAACTTCCTAAGTAGTAAGAAATACTACCATATGATTATATCAACACGTGAAATATTCCTGATGATGATGACATATAGATAACTTCACCTGAAGGTAAGGTTGCAAAGCATCTAGCTCATTTATCTGTGTTCACATGGAATGAGTCACCTATACTCAAGTGAACAAACTCTTCCTCAAAGACCTTATAAAGCGAATGACGAACAGCGTACAAAGATTAGCTAAGACAAACTATTTGGTCAAAAGAAACAGAATGTGTATCATACACAATGTAAAATACCATCTGACTTGCACTAGCTTTTCCACGTGCAATTGCTAGTTGGCCAATTCCTTGCAGCAATTTTTCATCACCAAAGTGGATCATGAGGAAAGACATAAATATTTCAACAAGTTTCTAAGCAACTGAAAAACAGTGCTTTGCAAGGGATATATTAAATCAATGTTTAAATCTAGTCTCTACTGGGAAATAATGTGAAGTTTCATTTTGGGTTTTTTTTTCCAAATCAATTGTTAGGTTACACTGAACATCTTGATATGAACAGTTACAGTTTTCATGTGTATTTACCAGCCGAGGTAAACGCTACCAATTGTCTTAAGTCCTGCAAATATTTCACAGCATGCTGACTAAATTGAGGGGGAAGGGCTTTTTGTTCACATGAATATACCAGCACCACATGTCCCGCCTGTGGGGAGGGAGAATCTGCCATGCCTTAAAAGGCACTGATAACTTACCCCAAACATCTGCCGAAGGTCAGGATCTCGAAAGCGGAAGGGAATGTTAGACACATGAAGTCGTTTTGGAGTGGATTTGCTCTCAGTATTCTCACTGCTCTGTGTCTGTGATTGCTGTCCATCTGTCTGTGCCCCTCCTTCTGTCTGCTGAAATCAGAAAAACAAAAGTGTGTGCATGGATACCACACAAATTCCTTTCACATGCTTTGTGCATCCCTTTTTAGGTATTAGTACTACACCTGAAATCTAGCACTTGACAATTATTTTGATAAAGCTAGTAATGCTTAATAATTGATCTGTTGTTCTTCCCCTCCTTTTCCATGAGTAAACAGTAATGAGATCTCAGCCTCCCTCCCCTCTTATCACCTTTTTAGCTTAGTAGATTTGCCTTTGGTTTTCTTAAATTGCTTCTCTCTCTTCACCTGTTCTTCCTCACTTCAGCTGCCACCATATGAAAGCTCTAATGAAGAGGCGGATCTTTCATATCCTGAAGCCAGGAGGTTGTACCACCACTCCAATCTCATGTGGCAGGATGTTCATGAAATCATCAAAATCCCACAGCTGAAGTGGCAGCTCTTCACTGGGCCAATACCAGAAATGCATCCCCAGGCAAAACGGCATCTGCTCTGTCAAGCTCCTTTCAGACAAACATTACCCCAAAAGAAGTTCTATAATTAAATGGTAAAATCCATATACGAACAGCTTACGGATGTCTTTAATTAGCCTTTCTCCTACATTGAAAGGTCAGACCAGGGACAGGAAACAGTCATTACCACCACAGGATTTATAAAAACTCCAGGTGTTACTTTCTGCTACCAATTCCGCAGCTAAAACGAGGGTATTTGTTCCATCCTTTCCAAGCACTGACTGGTACAGCAAAGCCAGATAAAGGGGTGGGCCAGGGGTGCTTGTGCACAGAAAAAGTACAGCAAGAAGGCAGAGGAATAATGGAGACCAGTGTGCCAGAGGAGAGGCCTAACATCCCCGTGGAGATGATGGGCAGAAAAGAAAGGAACAGAACCTCAGCCACTTGTGTTTGGCTTATGCTTAAGGACTGGTGAAATCTGAGCACAGCATCAAATATAAAGGCAAGACCCCTGTGCAAAATGGCTTCATGAGAAAGTGGTATTTTTCATACTTTACTCAGAAATATGACTTCAAACCCACAGAACTACAGAACAAAGTAGACTATAATTTGGTTGAGAGTATTGCTCTGTCCCTTTCCAAGAGCAAACACTGACAGGCTGAGGTATTCAAAGAGCACCCACCCACCCACCCAGTCTCTTGCTGCTTACCTCAGCCTCCTAGGAATCATGCTTTGACCACCTGTGTGACGCACTTTGAAGTGTCACTTCATTTCTTTAGATACCAACCTGACTACTTCTTTAACCCATCAAGTGAAAAGAAGTTCTACGAGAAAGCACGGACCATGTAATCGTCAGGGCCAGCCTTTAGGCACCTTTAAGAATACATGCAGGCCTTAAAAATAAAGGTTTAAGAGTAAAATTGGTTGGTTTTATTCTGTTTTGGGGTTTGTTGTTGGTTGCTTTGGGTTTTTTTTAATCCCTCCCTTTTCATACACAGTTTATGTACCAAAGAAAAAAAGAAATCTCAGGGGAGCTGCCCACACTGATGCCCCAGCCACTGATTGGACTTGCTAGACTGCTCTGCATCTCATTCAATACACAACAGTTCACGAATATTTGGAAAGCAGCACCTCTTCACAGATAATGTTGCCAGTTTAGTCTAAGAGAGCTTCTGGCCAGAAATGTCTCTTACGGACATGACCTTGAACTTGCACATTGCTTGCTCTTGTCTCAGTGCTTTAGAACCAAACAGTTAGCACTGGGATCTTGTCACGCCGAGTGAAGCGGTGGCAGCTTTCAGTTTTATTTTAATAGGGCTGCACCAGCAGCACAAAATGTGTTTGATCTGGTCAATATAAATTAAGCTGTGGTAGGAAGAATGAAGATTCTTCCTTCATAGAGATACTGCCCTGCAAGTACCTCTACTTTCCAGAGCAGTGCAAGTCTCAGGAGAAGCCTAGCAGGAATAAGCATTTTTATTTGGTAAAACTCATCCATCCCTCAAACATCAAATTTTCATGAACCACCTCAGAAACCTCCATTTTATCGTATCTAAAAAGCTGCCTCCTCCTCTCCAAGCTCCCTTCTTCTCCTACCCTCACCCCTATGACAAAATGCATCTCCAAATGTACAGAGAGTGCACCCTAGGGGAAGAATCAATGCAGTTGGCTTGTGATTAAATCACACCATGCTATCTGGTAGTTTATTTTTATGACTCCATCAAAGTCCTTTGCTCCTCAGGGCAAATCTGTCCAAGAAGGACAAGACATAGGAGTAGCCTATCCATCACCACTGTACACAACACCTGTGAGTGCTGCAAAATAACTCCCTAAAATCATCAACACTTCTGCTAAAAGGGATCTCTACAATCCATTTTGGAGCCCTGCTGGTGTAATTTGTCAAATACAATGTTTTCTATGGCTATGCATGGAATTGGCAAGCGAGCAAACACCCACGCACACAGGTGCAACCTCAAACATATACACTAGTGCATCTTCTGCAGTGTGAATGAGGAAAGGCACAGACTCTGAACAGTGATGACAAAAATGTTTTAGTCTCTAAATTCAAATATAGGTTGCACAGGACTGGATCTGCAGCTTCCACAGGGGCGGAAGCCAGGGAGGTCGTTTGCACTCCTCTCCCATCCATTTGTTTGCAGGCAGAGGGCAGAACTCCTTTCTTACCAAGGGTGCGATGCATCACGTACAGTGGCCTGCTCAAAAACACTCACAGCTGTTTCTGCATATGGCAGACTGCTGCTGCCACACAGGAGTCATTTTGTAACACGTGAGATGTGTACAGTAAGACAAACGCTTCAAAGATGAGAAATAATAGAAGGAACATGGGATCTCAGTCCACTCTCACCCTTTTGACTACATAAGAGTCCCCAAATGCTTTTCAGGCTTTCACATACCCTTATTTTTCAGCAGTAGTTTAACATTAAATACCTTTTTTCTCTGGATACTGTAGTTCCCTCATTTCTATTGTCCATGGCCCTAAGGTAAGATTTGAACTTTCAGCTACTATAACATTAGCTCAATACATCTGTCTACTGCCACACATTCAGCTACAACATAAATGAAAGAAATAGTCTCCTCAGATCTTGCTTGCCTTTTTCTTTTTTTTTCCCCCCTTTTATAGTTATTCCTTGCCTTAATTCATTAGGAAAGAGATGAAAGGAAGGGCCTGGAGCCTGTTCTCAGGCAGCACATAATGGAGACTGGCAACAGTGCTACCCTGACCAAGCCAGATGATAAAAGCCTGCATTTCACCGAGTGCCCACTCTCCACCCTCACTCCTTCCCCACACCAAGTTTCAGCTCCTTCCTTCTGGCCTCATGTCAACACTTCACAGCAAAAAGCCAGCCCTCTCCCTTTGCTACAGGCGGCAATTCAGCTCAGAAGGGAGCTAATACATGTTCCCTAGGACTTAATACTTGTCATCAGGCAACACAGAGACATGCTGCGGCAAAGATACCACGTTTAGAAGCAGTACTGGATCCACCTCACCTCCTCAGCATAGTCTGCATAACATATACTTATGCAGGAGATAATGTCATTCATGCCTGCACATGCAAGCTTTGAGCTCTGTTCAAGGTCACCGAGAAATGCATCAGAGCTCAGGACACGTGCACTATGTGATTCACTTTTAACTATTTGCTGCCTGTGCCCCCCATGCCGGGTCCTCCCTTGCTGCTGGTGGGTGTAAGGAAACCCTAAGCAAGAAGTCAACTGCAAAGAGAAGCATGGATGTATACATGTGCATGTATGCATGTAAAAGGGGAGAAGGACAGCTGGTAACACAAGGGTGTTCTGAAAGGTCTGGGGACAGCTCTACGATCATCTTCCCACCTCCAGACTAGCTTCCTGTCCTAAAGCAGCTGGTGAACAAGTAAAGCTAAGGATTTCTCCTTGGAGGGAGGGAGACAGGGGCTCCAGTGCCACCTGAGCTCCAAGCAGGTCTCCATCTGGATGGCCAGACAGGATGGCCAGGCAGAGGGCTACCTTCCTGACGAGCCAAACACTAATGTGACAGGTCACCACAGAGACTATTAATACCCAGCACATTCTGTTTCCATCTCCCACTTGCTTCTAGAACTGGAACTGCTTCAGGTCCAAGTTATAGAAAAGCAAAAAACATCCCCCCATGTCCTCTCCTCCAGGAAGCAGTCAGTCCAGAATGTTGTGAATCATAATGAGGAGGTTAAGAGTCATAAATCATTGCAAACAAAATATTTACAAAATACAAACTGTAACCAATAACTATATTTAACAGGAGACTTGGGTGGCTTACAAAATGTGGGAGACAGAGCACGCTCGCTCCACTGCTTCTAGACCAGTCTTGGTTTGGAAAAAAAAAAAAAAAAGGGAAAGAAAAAGACCTTGTTTGTTGTCAATCAAGAGCTTGAGGAACTGTGTAGAGGCAAGGACTGAAAGCTATGACTGGCAGAAGGCAATCTTCCTACCACAAAAGGAGAGTGCAGATGTGGGAAGATCTCTGCAACTTCTAGTGAAGAACCCAAGTCAAAACAGCCTGCCAACCACCAATAACAGACATCCACTAAGCAGGTTCCATGGAAAAATGAATGAAGAATCAGGCACTAGACACAACACCCCTCTCCTGCCCCACCAGAGTCTACCAGAGTAGGACTAAGATCCTACAAATCCAAGAGTAAAGAGCACAGGAACCTCTGCTGCTTAAACAACATTTGTTTAGCAGACAGAAGACCACAGGCCTAATAATCACCTTTCAACAGTAGTAAATATAGTTTCAGAGCTCTATCCATACACTTATTTTTCAGAGATACCAGCAGTGTTATAGCAAAAAAAAAAAAAAAAAAAAAAAAAAACAAAACCAAAAACACAACTTGGGCTACACTACAGGCACAATTCACAATGTGCCCAAGCCCTTCATATGCCAAAAAACAGACAAAAAAAACTGCTAAGGATGTACCAAATAACTTCTACTAGGGCTTTTAACTATTTTCAATATAGTCAGATTAATCTAGTGCGTATTTTTTCTGATTGCTGGTTACCAGTTTTCAGACATCCTGAAGCTTAAGTCATTTTGTTCACTTTCCTCACTAAATGAGGATAGAACCACCCGAAGTCAGAACACAAACCAAACATATGAAAGCACATAGGAAGCTTTGCTACCTACCCTGCACAGCAAAGACATCTCTGATGTGTCAGGTAACGTTTTGCATGTAGCGATATTTATAATTGTTTTCCTGAGCAGTATTTTTTCACAGGATTCTTTGGTGGGTTTTTTACTTCCCCCCCCCCCCCCTTTTTTTCTTTCAGTAAAGTCGTGAAATGAAGCCCCCCTGAAGGGCCTGCTCTTCTGGGCAAAACGTCAAACCCTTTGTGAGCAGTTCCAGCTCATTCCTCCAAATACAGGGATGCCCTGACATGGTGAAGGAGGCAGCAAGACTTCCCAATCTAGTGGTCACCCCTGGACTGCTCCATTGACAGTGGCAGAACAACAGCCACACAGTGACAAACAAATCCATCCAATACACTATCTTCTTTCTGACAGCAGCCAAATCTGTGGCATCTGTGGAAGAACATATGAACAGGGCAAATGTTCCATGATTTTTCTCTAGCACAGCCTCCAGCAAACTTAGCCAGTTCATGTCTCGACTTCCACAGCATCCTGTGGACAAGAGTTCCAACGCTAAAATCTTCATTTTGTGGAAAAAAACAAGAAACAAAAACTTTTTTTCCCCATACATGGCACCCAATTATTTCCCCGAGTGCATCCTAGTAAATGAAAATGGGAAAGTTCCCTATTTTATTTCCCATACCATTCAATATTCTATGTACTCATCATATGCCTTCATTCCTGTCAGGTCTTTTCTTAAGTGAAGATTTCATTTCTTCTCATAAAGAACCTGCTACATCCCTTTCATCACCACTATTAGCCTTCCCTGTGCTACTTCTGCGTATGTCTCAAAGGTTACAGCAGATCTAGAAGCACCACAGCTGTATACTCTAACATAATGACATTTGTTGATTTATTTCCTATTTCTCTTTCAAAATCATTTTTAAATCTGCCTCACTAGACAAGTCTACAAGTGCTGACAATAATCTGCCTCATACTCAAAATCATAAAATAATCTGTTTCATACTCAAAGCAAATTCCCGATGTTAAATGTCAGTTTGCTACTTCAAGACAGCAATTTCCAGGCTGAGGTGGCCAATCAGCAGCTAGCTACTTACTTGAAACTAGCTCTTCCTTGTGTTTACCTGCTCAGCAGTATCAAAAAATAAGTGAGGATATTCATTAAACATATTCCTCACCTGAAATACTTCACACGAACAATTGCTTTAATTACTGAAGTGATGAAAAATAATTACAGAGAAAAATTCTGCAATCTCAGACTATGCAAACAATATCTAAGGGGAAGTCATCATTATAACGTCACCCATGTGTTACAAAAGTCAGTTGAGGAACCCTTGGTGCTGTTGGCTCCCTTCTTTCCAAACCCTCGCTGGATGTGTGGGGCACAGCCAGATTATCGAGCAGCTTCCCTACTCGCTTCTGAACACAACACATAAGGGTTCCCCACCACAGAAGCATCTTCTTTAAGAAATCAGAAAGGCAATATCCCTTTGTGGTATAGCAGATCAGCTGAATATGTTTCAGTACAGCTCATCCAGAGGCCAAGACACATGATGCTCTGTAATTAAATAATGCTTTATATTGGTTCATTGACAACATAACACCAAGGCGACAGCACCTGCCATTTTCACGCAAAGTAATTTACATAAACTTATTCCTCTACTTCCATACCTCCAGCTGCATTCCATAATTTATACAGACACACAAATTCTTCCCTCTGACATTAACAAGAGAAATGAGTTGAATAATCAGCTCAGAGTATTAAAGTTCATTGCATTTACTATCAAGCAAGCTTTTTTAGTTCAGCGGATGATTAATCTTCCCTCTGCAGGTAGAGTACCAGGAGATGCAGAGAACTGACAGTTGCTCTCGGCTTCTGGCCATGCACTCCATACGCTTACCTTGCAACAACAGCATTTGCTGGATCCTTCCAAGAGCTGCTCTAATTCATTAACCCAGCAAAAGAACTGGACAGCCTTCTGCCAGGTCAGTGAATTAAAGTAGCTCATGTTAAGGAATGCCAGAGCCAGTAAACAGGAGCGGGAGTTAGTGCTTGGAGCCAGAGCTCTCCTTTCTGACAGCAGCGAAATCTTCAGATCAGATCAGCTGCCAGAGGTATTGCAGCCTAATTAGCATCTCCACTTGCAGCTATCTGTGCTGGGTGTCTCCATTAGGGATAAGAGCACTAATGTAAACCAAGAAGGGGGAAGGGGAAAGAAACCAGGCGACCCAGCACCATAAAAAGTGAAATGCAGAGCGTCAACAGTTTAAGAGACAGGCTACAACAGGCAGACCAAGTAGGCCAAATATGGTCTGGTACCTCAGCCTATTTTTAATCCAGGTCTTTCAGCTGTGCTTTGGGACAGTATCAAAGAGAAAGGACAGATGCTTGGAGATGAAGGCTGGGAGACCCACATGCCAGGCAAGAAACAAAGCCCCGCAGATGAGACTTGATCCAAAAATAAAAAAAGATTCCAAAATATTAAGCTCTTTGTATTACACCACCTATTGTGCCAATTTCTTTTCCATGCCCTTGCTTTGAGAGCTTTGAATGCTTTCCACTACACTCAGACTTCTAGAACCAAGCTCATCCTTAGCTGATGACACCAACTAGTCATTCCCCTTTGCTCAGGGCTTTTAGACTGCATAGGAAGGCATGGACTTTGACTTCAGGTTTTGGGGGTTTTTTTTGGTTTGGTTTGGTTTTTTTTACTTAAGTTCACTGCTGATGTTTGACCTCAGGCTTCCAGACCAATGTCTACAAACACAGACACCACCATTAATCCCAAATCATTCAATCTGACTCGTCTACCACAATCTGCCAAGATTTTATGAAAAGATGCTCCCACTCAATGTGTTAGGGATCCTGTATTAGACCCCATTACATCGCTGCATAACATCTTTCTTACCAACCAGATAACCAGATTCTCTGTTACTTCTGCAGTTATCCTAAAGGCTACCAGCCTAAGCACACCTTTCATACCTCTCTGTCCTCCCAACTGGACCAAGAACAGGCCTTGCTCTTAAAAGCAAGGAGAGACCTTATCCGTCTGACTGAAGGAATTCCTCAACCATCCCACGGGAGCACAGGCTTCGAGTCAGCAGCTAAAAAATCCACCGGCTGTTCGGTCTGGAGTATCACCTTCACACACGTGATGGCAGCTGCACTTGTCAGTCACATAATGGGAGGGAAGGATCATACATCACCTGCGATGACTTTTTGCTCTATTAAAGTTGTTTGAGCAAGACAACAAAACAGTGAAAGGAAAAGATGCCTTAAAGCGTAGCAGTCTAGTCCACATGGACTGAACATGTGTATCAAACAAGCAATACCAGCGTGTGATGGACAAGATGCTTGACATTTCACCTTGAACAACTACAGCTAATAACAGACCCATTCTGCTGTATTTTAATAGCATGCTTGAGCCCGAGTAACTACTGAGTCTTCTTCCTTCCCCTAGTTCCTACACCATTAATCAGTACACTGAGAAGAAAAAAAAGTTACAAGCAATTACATCCCAAGGCAGCCCACAGAATCAAAATAACTTCATACAGAAGAAGTCCTAGACAGAAAGACAAAGGGAGTCAGAAAATCCAAGACCTGCGGCTGTGAAAGTCTGGCATGCGAAAGGCCCTTGGCCGAGGTGCCTTCCCCCTCCCCCTGGATTTCTTCATGTGCCACCATCTGGATCCTCTGGGTTTGATCATCCCAACCATAGCAGCAGCAGCAACTTGCTCATCTGCGCCCTTACCCTCTCCCAGCAAGCTGCGGTCTGCAAAGCCTGACTCTGCATGCTCAGCTCGCACATCTTTAACCATGTCAAATGGTCAGGTCAGACATGCCCACCTGTTCCCAACAGCCAGTACAAGCCTTAGGTGTTATCCAGCCTGTTTCTCAGATAACCCCTGCCAGTCAGGCTCCCTCTGCAGCTTCCTGGCAACACTGCTGCCTCCCAGCAGTCTCCCAGCAACGCTCCCTCCGGCACAGATGGGCTCCCAGTCCCTCCCCACAAGCTAGCCAGCCTCCTCGCATGCTGTGGGCTCCAAGGAGCCGGCATTAGTTGACAAAACACAGAGCCTGGCCCTGCAGCACCACAGGGATGGCTCCTAATATGGAAGAAGAGCAGGAGGGCTGGCAAAAGTTTACATCCAAGGTCAAGGCTTACATCGGTTCCATTAAAAAGGAACACTCTTAAGCTCTGGGCAAGGATGGAAACAGCTAAAATACACGGGGAAAATCACTGCCCTGTTTTATTTCCCATTTCCAGCTTTCCCAACAAACCAACAGTTCTCAAGATAGCTGTTTGCTGGAGACGGGCAACCCAGATCTTATGGGTTGGAACGACACTGGACGATCTTGCACTAAAATGACAACTCTCATTTCTGCACACCGCACCAGCTGTAGGTTTTATTCCCAGCCTGATCTCCTCATCTACATTTGTGTTTGCCAAGTAAGGCACCTGAAGTTCCTTTTACAGACTTATTAATGTACTTTACAGGGTCTGTAGTCTTTTTCTTCTTCAAGATGCTGAAGTTGTGGTGCTCCCAACATGAACTCAAAGATATCTTACGAAAGTCGTAACCGGTGGTGTCAACCATGCAGCCACTGCCCACTGCAGAAAAAGCAGAGGCACACACTGGGAACCATACACACCCAAGCTGGCACTATCGGTTCTTCCAATCGTTGGCAGTGAATTCAGTCAGTACTTAGAGGGGGGGAAAAATAATCTCTATGAGCCAAACACCCAACTACAAGTAAAACTGAAAGCATTAACAGATTAAATCCGCCCCTGAGCAACGAAGGCTCTCACCATAAGGCTCTTTATTAGGAAGTTAAGTCTTAACAAGTGGCTTAAGGGGTGGATAAAGCTTTTCCTGGGATAATCTGCCAGCATGTTGCCCAGTGCCAATCCCAGGCCATACGAAGAAGAAAGTAAAAAAATATAAGAAGGTAAAAATCTTTGTTTGGCAAATGGATGTCCAGTAGTTGACAGGTCCTCTCCTATCTTTGCCCCACGATGCTCCCTACCATCTTTAGCAAGTCAAAGAAAAGTATTTTTCTACTCTGCTAGCTTCCTGAAAACAAAACCACATTGGGATTACACCTACAATGCATGCACTCACCTTAATCCTTTGCACTGTCAACCTTCTAGAATTTGTCTCCATCACATTCATTTGAACTGTCCACCAATTAACACAAAGTAATTAACACTTTTGTAAAGAACTGCCCTGGGACAATGCCACCACGATCCCAAGTGCTACTGCTCTTTGCAGACACCAATACATGAGGGGAACAAGCACAAGGGGAAAGACAGGAACCTAGTAATAGAAGGTCAAAAGCTACTATTTGCTTATAATTCTTTCCTTTTCAAGTCCACTGCAGATTTGCTGCATACTTAAGAAACAGACAGCAGTCCAATCAATGGCTGCTTTTCCCCAAAGCACTTTGCTGCTCTTCTGGCTCTGCACCCTTCTGCACTTACTGCAAGAGATCCGTTCTGCGTGCTGGCCGTGTTCGTGCTCTGCTCTCCATGCGGTTGCGTGCTTCCGTAGAGCGTCAGATTGTGCTCGCTGGTCTGGCCTGCATAGTCCTGAGTGTGTGGCACCCCATACTCTGTGGGAATCCCGTTCTGTGGGGGTGGCGGAAATGGGATTGTGGTGAATGGCTGCACCATTGCATCAGGAGTTGCTGCTGGCTCCTGGTTACCCTAAAGAAAACAAAAAGGAGAAAACAGCTTCATACTACAGAAGACAGATCAAAACATCGGCCTGAGAAATGATATACAAGCACACACGTGTTCATGTGAAAATCCCACCCACCACCACCGTAATACTGCACAGTCTTCTATTCTCTTTGCTATCAAGAGGAGCGTGCCTCACGCCTCTGAGCCATGACACTGTTTTCTTCATCTTTTTTGGGCAACATTCTGACTACCAGATGGTATACAGAGAATGAATTATGAGGCTTGCAAACTGCATACCCCTGTAATTGCACACAAGGCTTTACGCACAGTAAGGCATTATTTTAGAAGGCAGAAGAGGCACTGAAACATTAGAACGGAGAAGGAACCAAAGGTAGAAGAGCAGGGTTCTTTAATATCCCTTAAAGTATCATATCTGGGTCTACCTCTTCCAGCCTGACCCTCATGGCTGTGCACACAAGCACACACGTTGTTGGTTCAGAGCGCACTTCTCTGCTGTGTTAGAAGTAACAGAAAAGAAGTACGCTTTTTAAAACCCACCTGTGCAGCAGCCCCCTCCCATGCTCTGGCAGCACTGTGTACAGAGCATGGGTGCAGGCATCAGTTGCTGGAATATCCCAATTGCTTCTTTCTAGCTGTACAGAAGGCACCGAGCAGCTGTGAGGAACCGAGCTGAGACCACAAGCCTGGAGCACACTCACTCTCTCCCAGTCTTGAGCATCACTACCATCACACAAGGCATTAATTACCCACTCCCCCCTAAGCTTAGGGCGTCCCACAGGACCTCAGTGCTAGGACAGTGGACATTTTAGCAGTTTTTAGCACTGCCTTAGATGTAGTTGACACCAACCAGATGACTCAGAAACAGGCAACTGGCTAGGCAAAAGATATCCCCAAAAGACAATAAAAATGCTACCCCACCGTGTCTGAAAACCACCAGAAGCAAACACAAAAGGATGCAGACCTGCATGGATCTCACCAAAGGGGAAGCAGGGAGCTGCATTCAGCCACCTGGGGCAAAGGAGAACAGCCTTGACATTGAAGCCCAACCCTGGGAAGACCAGGCTGCTGCACTGCTCCTACTGCTTCCACCACCGCAGCACAAAAAAAAAAAAATCCACAGAAAAGATTTATGATAGGAGGGCTGTTTGATTTATGTGTGTGTCAACAGACTAATCCTGATTTTAAATTTTGGCTGCTGTTCCAGCCCTGGGTCCTCCCCCACAAAGCCTGGGGGTGCTCGAGCCTGTTCTGACACCAGCATGCTTAAATCAATGGAGTCAAAGTGAAGCAGACCTTATCCCGCGGATAGGAAAGGCAGAGTGGGAATTATCAAGTAGCCTTTCAGCAGAGAGTGTGCAGGGGCTGACGGACCTCCAGTGAAGCTGGACAAACCTTTCAGTCCCTTTATCAGCCTACCTGCAGCGTTCCCTTCTGGGCGAAGGAAACAATGATAAATGCAGTGCACCTCCAGCCAGCACCAGGTCATTCAGACGCTGGCTGAATCCCAAATCTGCTCTGACATTGGGTCTAGCTGGTCTGCCTCCCCTGGGGCCACGTGGCCACATGCTCCCGCAGCTGGGGAGAAGGAGAGGGAAGGGCATTCAATACCACTTAGCGGAGCTGAACTGCAGCCTTGGCCCGTGCTGAACGATGGACAGTTTCATTAACTAAAATCCAGCCACTGCAAAGCCTTGCTGCCTGCAGAAACACAAAACTCCGCGCCCTTATCTGAGAAAGAAAACCAGGCAAGCATGCCAGCCACAGCCAGTGCTCGGTTCCTCGCTCGCACTCCCCCAAGCAGCTGCAGCCCCGCATCGCATGCCAGCAAGCTCTGCGGAGGTTTCTCACACACAGCACATTTTCTGAAATCCGGGGGGTGGGGGGTGGGGTCGAGTCCCCCCAAAAAGGAGGGAAGCTCCAGCAGTCTTCTATTTCTGCTCACTCATTGCCATTCTCAGCTTCAAAGCAAGGAGCTTCTGACTCAACCTAAGCCATCATCAAGATCTGCAGGGTGATTTTCACAAATGGGAGGGAGGAGAGGCTGAATGATGGCTATCCCACCGCAAACCAGGTATCAGCGGCCCCGTTGCTCACGTACTGTGATTATTTATCCTGTCACAACAGCTCCACTCTGTCCACTTACTGCCTCCTTTTCAAGCTCTTTTGCTTACAATATTTCAATATATCCAATTGTCTATGTGTTTCCATACAAGCCACATTGTCTGCCCCTTCCTTGTGTTTAAAATAGGAGCTAAAATGAAACTTACTTATTTTTAAGTGTCAAAAATTGGTAGGGTAATGCCAAGAAAGATACAGTAGCAGAAACTATTTCCAGTTTTCTCAGAACAAGCTAGATTTATAAGCTGGTAGTACCCAGGATAGGAGGAAGAGAATGCTAATTAGCTACAAACAAAACCTATTCTGCCATCCTCTCAACAGAGCAGGGCTGCTCCCCAAAGGACACACTCCAGTGTTTTGTTTAATCTCTCTTAGACTACTTAAAATGCTAGCCCACAAACCTTATATAATGTTATTTCCAATATTTTCACCCCTCAGTTAATACTGTTCCTTCCAGTTTAAATGCATTTCAACCTTTTAAATATTTTCTCTCCCTTCTTCAATTATCTACAAATGTTTGAAAGATGAAAAATGTTCTCTCTTCTGTTGCTTGTGGCATTTTGATAATACATACTTATTTTGAGCTTAATCACACCTTGCAAGCCAAAATAACCCGGTAACTTTATTACTTCTGGGATTTCTCGGGCAGAATGAAATGCTGTTAATACCACTGTCACACACACACATCCCCCAATCACACTAATGTGCAAAACCCGTATCTTTTGTTACAAATGTATCCTTACTTTAATGTCTCAGGTTATCTATAGATCTATCACCATTATGCTTGTCCAGGTTTCATCATCTCGTGGATTATCTATATCAAATTATTTTTCTCTTGATATCATTACGTAGAAGTTTCCCATTTGATTTTTTTTTTGTAATTTTAATTTCCTTTGATGCTTTAGAATTACTTTTTTTCCTGTTTCCACTAGTGTCTACAGAAAAGGACTCCCGATGAGATCTCTGCAGGTTTCACGACGTATCGATAGCCTCCAAACCCAGAGGAGATTCTACTACTTCTGTTATTCTACCAAATTTCAACATTTACACAACACTTCATATTTGCAAGAACTAACAGAGCAAAAAAAACCCCAAAATCCATTTATCTTCAAACATTGAACCTGAACTCCTTTCCCTACTTTCTAACCCACCAGGGAAAATCCTGCAGAGGCACTGCTTTTCCCACTTCTCAGGAAGGTACAAAAAGCATGGAGAAACTCCCAAACTTCCTGGTGAAGGTACATACGTAGGAAGAAAGACTCAGCTGAAAGTATTTGCTACCCAATCTTGACAACATACCTCACAGCACTGCTAGTCCTGTCTGTTTTAGCTCAATAAGTTATCTTAAACATTTACTCAAATGCAACAAGAGAGATGGGTATGTCCAAGAGTGGTCACCATCCCCAAACACACACAAGGAAACCGTAACAGGACCAGGAAAGCCCAGCTGCAGCTCCCCACAAAAACTACTGCTGTCTTCGACTTGTGTGATGACATGAAATAAATCTTCAGCGTCTGTCTGCTCCTGAACATTGGTTATCTCAGCCACAATGCATCGTAGCTGGACGTCTCCAGGCGAGGAGCTTGAGGGACATTTGGCTGCAGGAATAATTTCAGTAGTTCAAGGTTAGCCGGTTCCCTCTGTGAATTTGTGCTGCCATGCATCAACCACACTAGCTGCCATCCCATGCTCACCAAACTGGGAAAGATTCATCAGCACCCAAGCCCTCAGGGCACAACAGGGATGCTGGATACTGTCTGGGCTCCCCTTTCAGCCCCCTATTCTCAGCCCTACAGGGGTCCAGTCATGTCCTTGCAGGTGCCAACTTTCTTAAGTCAGGGTTCTGCCTACACAGCTCAGTACCAACACATCCCACATTTTGTTTAAAAAACAAAGTAGCTAAACCAGTGAAAAATCCCTAATGGGGGCACATTTCTAAGAGTTTATGCAGCTGTAACTTAATTAACAAACTTCATAGCTCCAAGCTAAGCGAAGCAACAGTAAGTAACTGCATGTAGCAGTACCTTGTAGAAGGGTGGGAGCTGGGGACAGTGTCCCAGTGAGGGGCAACGTGGTCCAGCAAATGCAACACAGGATGAATTCTTTCAGCAGACAGCAGGTGGTGATCCAAGATCACAGCACTGGAGCACCAAGAGTGAACACCAGAAATGCGCATAAAAGCCTCCTACTTCCAAAGATCAGTCTATTTTGTGAAGGGCTGGTTTTGTTTTGCTCATTAAGAGCAATGGGTATAATTATAGTGATATGAAAGGAGCCTTACAGCAGTGCAGCTCCTGTATTGGTATGCCATAATATGCACAGATATTGAAGCATAACCAACCAAATAAAAATTATAATCCTAGTAAAGCTAAACTGGTACGATTTCTGTATAGTCATTTCCATGCAAACTGCCACGAGGGAAACTGTCTGTGCTGTCCATAACTCTACAGCAAATCATAAGCACGAGAGAAAAGCGCAGAGAAACGCTACAGCATGTAAATATCAAATAATCTCTTAAATATACCTTTTCAACTCCGGTAACCCCTGTATCAGTGGGACAGAGGTAAGTAAATGACTATTAGTGGAATGGGGTTTCTAATAGATATGTCTTCACTGGGCTTATTTTATGAAACCTTGAAGCAACTGACTTGCAGCTAACAGAGGCAATTAACTTGTAAAGACCAGTGTGTTCCAGGCTATAACTGTTTGCTCTCTGCACTAACCTAATCCCTTTTGTAAACAGCAAAAATGTTTGTAGCTCAGATCTGAAGAGCCTGGTGTGACCATTCGACCATTCAACCTAGAGCCACTGCCTGCCCTCAGCTCTTCACATGAAAGGAATCCTTGTGAGTGAGGGGGATGCGGGGACCACGCCATCCCTCCTCCGATCCAGGTCACAGCCTCCTGTAAGGGAGGGCAAGGTGACACGCAGCTCTAGCAGAAGAGGCCAAACACCACTCCCCCGACTGTACACAGACAAGAGAGAAAGGACCTACCATACAACTCTGCTGCCCAGGAGCAAGAGTAAGGAACAGGGGCTGGGTTGGGATTTTTTCCTCCCTTCTCACAGCTGAACAATAAGGGTGGTGTAGCAGGCTCCCCTTCCCAGCCCCTGCCAACACAGGCTCCCCTCCCAGGGCTCCTCCAGCAGAGCCCCGGTGGGACCTGCACTCTTGGCTGCAGCTCCAGCGGGGCTCTGGCCAGAGCTGCCACCATCACACCTCCAGCTGCGCACTCCTGCCCTCTCTCCCCTGCCAGCCATGATGCTCCATCTGCCTCCCACTGAGCCCTTTCAGCACATATCCTGGGCAGGGGTGGGGGGAAAAGACTCACTTTTTATTGTCAGGTTAGTTTTGCTCTCGGTTAAGAGTGCTGAAACGACTTGGCAAGGAGTTGGAGGAGAACCACAGCCAGAAAGGAGACAGGGTGGAGAAGCTGGGAAGGGAAGGGCCATGGGCACCAGCACTTGGATAGACTCAGGCTGCCGGGGAGCCACAGCCTCTGACATGCATTAACCCTCTCTGCAGGGAATCCCACAATTTGCCCACTGATAACAAACATATCGGGAAGCAGTTTCTTCACAAAACGGGGTGGATACAAAGCAACACAAGGGATGCTCCAAGACCCACTAGGAACTTGAGCATTATCCCTTTCAGAAAGTGACAGGCCCTGGGACATTAGACCAGACATAAACCCCAACCTACATTGGTAGCTCTTACAGCATGTGGAACCTAAGCCTTGATTTTAAAAATTGTGCTTCTGATCTTTAGGGTCATGAAGATACACAAACACAAGGCAAACTGATATATGGAATGATGAAGTGATGGCTTCCAACTCCCCAGTCATTCCAAAACAGTGACTTGGCCATACAAACGCTCCAAGTGCCTGTGAACATTGCATAAACTCTTCGTCCCAAAATGCACTAACAAGACACTCTCAGTCATGGCCACTTCATTACAGATTAGTTTCCAAATGGGAAGAGTGGGTGAAATGCCTAGGGAAAGGAAATTTGGAGGTGAAAAGGATACATATAAAGGACATAACCGTCTCATATTCTTCATCTTTGTACAAACCTGTTCCTGGATTCAGAACAGTATATGACCCTAACCTGACACCCACAGTCCACACTACAAAGGCATTTCTGTTACTCCAGAGAGCAAGACTGGCATGTCTGTCTGGTGACACAGACTACTAAAATCAACACACTTTTTCGTGATGTGGGTTGATCATAAAAGCACCTTGAAGAGGATCACTGTAATAAGAGGGTTTGTATTTCATCTGCACATCTGGAGCCTGACCTTCATTTGCTCTATGACATACTGGGTTAACAGAAAAGGATGCTGGATTTTGACTCTACTACCATGGGTACAAGAGCAATTCCTCCCGAATCCTCCCAAAAGCAGTGCTCTTACTTATAGATAGCTCTGCAAAAGTTTGGCAGAGTGAGTTCTATGCTAGTTTTGTTAAAACAGAGGAAAGTTTATATCTATGCATTCTTTTTTTGAATTTAGATGTAATCATTTTAGGAAATGCTTTTTGCATTGGGCTAACATAAGCCTAAATAAGCTAATCTTCCACGAGGAAAAAAAATAAAAACCACCCAATGCCTGCACTCAAGTTTGCACCTAGCTAACCATTTAAAGGCATGTTTTCTTCAACTTCCTGGTGCAAGCTTGCACTAGATTATCCAATCTTGCCCTTCCTTCTCCTAGATAT
This sequence comes from Falco punctatus, assembly GCF_963210335.1. NCBI lineage: Eukaryota > Metazoa > Chordata > Aves > Falconiformes > Falconidae > Falco > Falco punctatus. The sequence goes on from NC_137585.1 coordinate 34,032,423, forward strand.
GTAAAGCAAGGGAAGAACAAGTTATCTTCCAATATACACTCTATCATTCCAGGCCACCAAAAACTGTTCTGTAAAATGAAACAGCTGCCCCCTTTTTTAAAAAAAAACATATGCATTTAAGAACTTCATGAAGAAGTTCAAGCCCCTCTTTTATAGGAAAGGATGAAAAAAATTATAGTCTTATCTTACCCTTATACACAGGAAGCACTCACTCATCTCCGTGCTCTTTTTTTCCAGTAATGGTCAACTTTTGCTCTACCCCAATGCACAAACACAGGCTCTTGGTGCTAAATACGTACATGCTTAATTAACAACCCCCTGGGCAACCTGCGAAGAGGCTTCCTATAACCAAAACATTCAAGAGTTACGCAACACTAATAAGGCCCAGAGCCACATCTACTTACCAGCCTGAAACATACCTTTCAGATTTAAAAACCACCACTGATTTTCTGCTCCTGAAATCTACATTATTCCCCGTTCCAAAAAAAAAAAAAAAATAGTTAAACGTTACTGGCATGAAGGTGTCCCAACAAACGCTTTCAATCAATTCACGCTCTCTGGGGTTGATTAGAAAGAGAGAATTGTGCTTCAAGACACGACATTGAGATCTCAACATCTGTTTCCATTCCATATTAGGAATGAAACTACCTCCAAGAATTATTGGGGAGAAGGGGGATGGGGTGGGGGTATGGAACAAAGGAAAAAGTCACCACGATGGATACATCCTCAGCAGCAAAGCCAGCAAGTAAAAGAAAGGCTCAGATTCAATTTTTTGTTCCAGATCAGTCCTTTAGCATCTACCCTGTGTTCTTCCCACCTCTGCAACATTCCAAGTACTTTCCATTTCACATTCATAGTCAAACATTCTTGGGAAAAAAGATTTCCATAAGGTGACTAACTTTCAACAAATCAGTATGAAAATAAAGTCTCAAAATACTATGAAATCTAGTCATATGTTAATCCAGCAGGCACCCGGAGCGGCAGAAGCATCTCCCACACCAGTGAGATTACTGCCAGGCAATAAGGGTTAAGTTTCTTTTGGACCTGAATTCAAATGAATCATAGCTAAGAAACAGTGTGCTGCAGATGTGTCACATATGTTTAATCTAAGCTAACTGCAATTAGCTTTTCAGATTAGCAAACCAATCACACAGTTGCGCGACTGCAGATCCTCACACGGGAAGGCAGCAGGAACCAGAGGCAGATGGTGGGGAAGGAGTGTAGTTAACTGCTCTTTCAGGGGTTGCATCAGGCACATCAGGGTGCTCACAGACTAAAGTGGCACAGAGGACCTGCCTGTGTTGGTTTTCTGCCTTACTCCTGACCAGTAACCAGTGGTTCCTGGTGGTGCTCAGTAAAAGGAGGGCTACGGAACATGGAAATATAACAGGGAAGAAAATCCTACCTGGTCCCATGGTAACTCCTGATCAGGTTTGTCAGGGTAGTGTCATAGCTACTGTCACCTCAGCTAATCCTGCAATCAGATTGCTCACTCCAGACAGCTTTGTTTCAAGGAAGACAGTAGCTCTCCACTAACAAGTATTCTAAAAGCGAGTATCTCCTTTTCCAACCCCAGTCAGGTACCTGAGCTGGACTGATAAGCAATTCTTCTTCCCATGTCCCTGCTCTGCAAATGGACTACCACCCTGTATCTCCAAGTACATCACCAAATCTCAGTGAAGTGTCAAGAGTTACTCCTGCAGCCTCAAGAATTCGAACTGCCTTCCTGAATGTTTAAAACCACATGAAGCTCATTCAGCCCCTTAGGAAGATTTGTATCTAGTCACAGGAATTTTTCAAAGCCCTTAACTATGTGATGCAGCTATCTGTAATAGACTCTTCCAGATCTCTCAATATATCCAGTGCTCTTCTAGGAAGGAATCTGAAGATCACTTTTGGCATCAGGCTTCCCTGTCCCCTTCTCCCCTGCTGTGAGGGCAATGAGCTGAAGGCACTATGAAGCTGTGCAGAGGGGCTGCTCTGAGCTGACTTGGCTCCTGGAGGATGGACAAAGCTCAAAGCCCTGTCGGGCAGCTTTGCTCATACAGCACTTACAGGCCCCTTCAATTCCTTTTTCAGTGGCCAGCAGGCAAGTCCTGTCGCCTGCCTGCACTAATTCCAGCACCTCACCAGGAAAAAGCAGCAGCCCTGCCTCTGCTGCCAAAGCAGGAGGAGGAGGAAGGGAGAAAGTGCCGGGAAGGGGAGAGCACATCTGGAATCAATTGGAGCGCGCTGAATGCCTCAGAAATAACTGCAGAGCTGGCAGAAAACATAGCAAGGAGCTGTGCATTCAGACGTGACTATGGAGCAAAGGTAGGGGATAAGACACATACAGCATACTTAAACACAAAACCAGAGCTCCTCTTGGGACTTTTTTTTTTCTTTTTAATGCAAGCAGCTAAATGTCTCGACCCATCACATTTTCACTAGCACTGGCCTATCATAGGTACAGTCAGAATGCAGTAAGAAGACAGGGGATGAGATGCATGCAGCCCCAGCCGAGGCAAACAGAACTCATCTGTGACTTGAGCACCAGGACTCAGTAACACAGCAGCAATATTATATCAAGCTGCTCTCAGGGTACGGGGCGGAGGAAATCTGTGACTGACTTGGCACACACTTGAGAACAGAAATTTGACGGTTTAAAAACACAGATTTCTTCCCACAGTTACTTTCCATTCCAGCAATGCATTTTCCATTCTCCTATCTCCTGCTACTCATCTGTTCCAAGAGGAGTTTTCCATTTGCAAGGAAGCCTCCACTATGTGTCCTGGAAAGCAGAGGTTCTGGAAAGGAGCAGAGGGGTCATGGAGAAGCAACTCACCAGTGCAGCGGCCCGGTACAAAAAAAGAGAGTGACTTACCACTGTTTGGATATATATTATCAACAAGTAGAATGTGGGAAGCATTGCTATTTTGGTACACGGCCTCAACCAGATGAAAAACAAGACACATGCTTCCACATACAAATTTTAAAAAGGGAATTAAACTCAAAAGGGACCACAAAAGAACCACAAAAATGACCACATGACTGGAAAAAGCCATAGAGCTGTACACTGAAAGACCCAACCCATTTTGCTTATAATTTTAAAAAAAAAAAAAAATTAAGTTTGTGAAAGTATATTGGGGGGGGGGGGGGGGGGGGAGGGAGGAAGGTAGGCACTAATAATATTTAATGTAATGAAAAAAAGCAAGCATCAAGAAAACCAGTCTGTTAAATTCAGCTCTGGTAAAAGACACCATTTTATTTTGTTTACTGATTTCTAAATGACAGTCATTAAGTCAGCTGGTGAGGAGGACTCAATCCTTTCCATCTCTTCACGCCTTTGTGCAGCAAACATTATGTCATCCAAAACAGAGGTACCTGAGTGAGACATAATGGCCTACAACACACATATGGCTAAAGGGACAATCTAATGCCAGATCTATAGGACAATATTCTGAAAAGCTAGGAAGAGCTGGTGAAAGTTGATGCATATAAATTAAAGCAGATTAAACTAAGCAGCAGACACATTTATAAGAAAAGTGACTTCACTTTATGGAAAGGAACAAGCTACTGAAAAGCATAGGTGCAGTTTCATGTACGACCTAATATGATAAACTACCAGCTGGCCTCAGAAGCAGTGGCTCTGCTTCCCTCCCCGGCTGTTGTGAGATCTAGTCATGCCACGGCCATAGCCAGAAAATTAATTGAAACAATAGTCGTCTGTTTGGTCATAAACTGAACTGTCTCGGTTTATATCTGCCTAAGCACGATGCCCAAAGCGGTGAGGAGGCTGAACGTATGGCCGGGGCAGAGAGATGAGGGGGACTATTCTTCTCACAGCAGCCCATAGTTACGCTACATTAAGCGCAACTTGAAAAGGCACCTGAAAGCCACTTCATCCCAGAACAAGAGGTTACATGGACATTTAGCATATGTTATTGCCACTACCTACTTTGCTTACACCTAACTTTTACAGTGTCACCATGTAAGCCAGCATAAAGCTGGTTTATACAAAATGAATTTGTCAAGTCTCTCAGGAAAGATTTCCCCTTTGTTGCAAAATCCTTTCAAAGCCACTTTCCCCCAGGCCTTCTGGCTAACCTAGGCTTACCAAATTCCTGCTGTAACCATGAACCAGCATAGACTTCTCCCCTACACAAGCCACCTACATCGCTAAGAGGTGAAGCTCGTGGTCAGCAGCACATCTGACCGCCTTTCAAATGGTTCCTGCAGCCCCTGTGCTCAGCAGCATTTCTGGAAGCATGCTGTTCTCCCTTGTCACCACTGCATCAACACCTTGGTCACATAAACCACGTGTGAGTTTAACAGCAGCGATATACCAAATATTCACATTAAATTACTGCATATTACTGGTAGTCCCACTTTAAACTGCTCTCTTTTACTGAGGCTAAATTGATAAACCTGAAAAGCTAAATTGATGTAAAAGCATCTCATTTTGATGGCATGTCTGTCAGCACCTGCAGCTCCATTAATATGTTACTGCATGAGCTCCTGTGAAATTTACCCCTCCATAATTCCCAGCAGATCTCCACCTTCCACAGACAAGTGCATTAAAGGTCTCCCCCACCAGCCTCGCTGTCGTCTGCTCACACCTACAAGAGAACAGGCTACGCAAAACTTAAAACCCTTTCAGCCAGTCGATCTCCCCTTCTGTACATCCCCTTTCACGCAAACAGTGTCAGGCTAAACAAAGCCACTTGCTCCAGGATACAGGCCTAGAAAAAAAGCTTTAGCATCTGGCAACGAAGAGCAGCACCACAGCGTACGAGCCTGAGAGCAAACACAAGTCTCTGGCACTAAGAGGAAACACCAAGACATACGCCTGACTGCTCCTGTCAATCTTGCAGTGGGGGAATGCCCGATTGTTTGGTTTGTGGGTGGTGGGTTTTTGTAATATATTTTTATCATATTACTGAAAGGAAATACCAGGGACTGCTGCAGCCCCTGTCCCTCGAGGCTCTGCTGCTGCCATCAGGCTGTGCTGCCTTTGCAGTGATGAATATTTAAACAGGGCAATAAATATTTCAGAGCACATTCATCCCGATGAGAAGTCTGCTAGCACCAGAGACAAGACAACCACGCAGGGCCGTGGCCGCTCCCTCTTCTGCCCCTCCAGGTCCTGCACCATCTGCCCTCCCTCAGTCCTCCTTTCCTCCAGCCCACAACAGGCACCTGAGAGCCTCAAATATTCATGAGCACAGCTCCAGTTACTTTCCAAGCAAGCAAAAACACTGTGAAGAAGCAGAGTGCTCTGCTTTCCAGAGAAGTGCAGAACACAGCTACTGTATGCTTTGCTTTCACCTCTTCTGAGGCCTCTGGCTTTTAGATGTGCTGCTCACACTGTGGGACAAAATAATTTAAGACCCCACAAGGTTCTAAATCTTCTAATAATGCACCCCAGAGAAGCAAAAAACCAAAACCACCAAACCCAAAAGCTCAACCAGCACCTGGTTGAGCAAGCAAGCATGAATGCCTGTCTCTTCCCCCAACAACTCCCTCCCTCAATTTCAGCAGTGCATTTACTTGGGCATTTCTTGGTTGCTACCAGCTCTGCTGGGCTCTCCGTGGGATGCTAACAGATGTACACAACTTGGCCATCACTGGCACAAATAAAATCAGCTAGAAAATAGGTTTAGGACGTAACAGAAAATGCATTCATCAACTTTCATCATACTAAAAGCTTGGGCTTTTTAACTAGGCCCTTCACTACACTCCCACCTAAAAAGAAACTTTTTTTCCCCTTAAAAAGACAATTTCAGGGGTAACACAAAATTTGCAATAAATTTTGAAGGAAATCAGAATCACATAACACACTTGTTCAGGATCACATTTATAAGGCCATAAAACCCACGGCCGTGCCCAAAAATGGACTTTCATACCAACTTCCACCATGAATGTCACTAGAGCCAAAAGACTTAAGATATTTGCTGGTCACACAATATATGGAGAAATCTTCAGAAAAAAGTTAAACCTACTCTGAGTGAAGGGAAGCCAAGAAGACACCCTCACGAAGAGCAGCCAGCAGCCAAAAGGTTATACTAAGTGACAGGCACAAGCTAGCCCACCCTGGCTAACTGAGCTGAACCAGTACATCTCCTTTCCAGTGCACACTGTAATAGTATATAAAGAGAAGCATCTCTGCCTTTCCTGGTGCCCACATTTTAAAAGACGATGGTAACTAAACCACAATCTCAATGTGTCACATGCTCTCAAAGATGCCTCTCAGACTGCGCAATAAGACACTCCTTGTACCTGGACCCTGGCCCAGTTTAGGGTACAAGCTGGGCACCAAATGGTGAGGCCCTGTCACAGCTTGGGCACAGCAGGGTGCATGCAAGGGCATGTGACAACTCAGTAAGGTCTGCAGATGCACAATCTTGGATGAAACTGCTAAATTCCCCTGCAGTCCAATTTCAGCTGCTTTTAGACCTTTGAAGGGGAAAAGCCGTGTCTTTGCTATGTGCAGAAAGGGCCCTGCAGCACATCAAGAGTGAGCTTCCAACTGCAAGCCTGGGCTCCTGCCACATCATCCATAGTCCTCACGGTCAAGGCAGCATCTGAATGCTGCATAGCCTGCTCAGGATGGCCCGTTTCCTATTAACAAAACACTCTCTCATCCCCCTCCTTTATGGCATAAATTGGCTCCAAAGTAATGTACTGAACTATCAAACAGCAAAACCTCTCTCCAGATAGCATTTCAAGGAAGAACAGCTGTCTACTGAATAGGTAGATCAATCACCTGCTGCCACCCTCCATCCCTCCTCACTGAAGGCTCCTGGAAGAGCAGCACCATCCCTCCTTCAAGACTGGCCATCAGCCATGCCACCAAAAAAAATGCTATTCATTTATTTACATTAAAAATATAAATAGCTATCACAGCAATGCAGTTCAGAGAGTGACAACAATCCTGCTGCTTTGCCAGCAGCAAGTCCTGGTATTTGACATCTCTACTCCTAACCACCACTCCAACTGTCCTTCATATATCACTCAAACTCAAGAATCTAGTCAGAAGTTAGACCCAACCTGGCCCAAAACCCACCTTCTACTTTCCTATCCTATTAACAGACTTAATACACAGAGGAAGCAAAATATCCTGGAAGATAAGCAGTTACCTCACCAAGCAACTTAGAGCTGAAGCCACCATTTTGCAGCAGACATGGAAATGATGAGTGCTCCTCTGCTGACTGTGCAACTCCATCTTGTTCTCATGATAGGTCACATACCCAACAGCACACTAACATGGAAAAACTCAGCATCTGACCCCAGGCAAGAATGAAAAAATAACGCTTGCTACAATACAAAAAATGTTGGGAAGGAAAGCAACATTTAATTCTGTGGCTCCTCAGGACCTCTCATGACTCAGGAAATAAATGCTAACAGATGAAAAAGTTAATTTGGATCATATCAACCCCACTGGCACGAAAAGGGCAGAGCAGGTACCCTGGGGAGAGGGAGGGAAAGATCTGCCATAGATCAGGTTACTATCACTGACAGCTGACCTAAAACACCACAAGTTTTCAGCAGATTCTGCCAGTTCTTCTAATTTTCAAAGGCACAACTGCCTCCTTTAAGAGATGAGATATGTGAAACACGTATCAGTGTGACTAAGGTCAGGGAGGAAGGAGATCCTGCAGCACAAGCATGTAAGTGGCCAAGATAATAAGCCTCACTGCCTTAGAACGAACACAATTAACTGAAAACAAGAAAGTAGAAATCAATTGTTCCTTTGAGATGTAAAAGCTTCAATCCGAAGCAATGAGAACGTAAGGAACTGGAATCACTTCTCATCAGTCTGAAGCTACTGCACGGAACAGACAGACAGACGGGCAGTTGCTCTGTCCTACAAACACGCTCCTTCAAAACAGATGTCCCTCTGCAACCCAATATCCCCCAGATAGGCCAGCACAGCCCACAAACATACTTCATCACTGTCAAACCTGAGAAATGCTCTTCAGCACAAGCCCTCAGCACTTGGTGTTAACATAGTCTCATTTGAAGGGATCTGAACTGCCCTTCTCCACTGGAACCAAAGGATAGGCAACCCTGAGAACTCAAAGGATCAGCCAAGCACCAAACACGAGAACAAATCAGTGCTCTGTAACCTGTTTTTCTGTTCTGAGTGATCCTTCCCAACTTCACGCATCCAGGCTAGTAAAGCTAATCACAAACTAACAATTGTTTGCATCCTATTAAATTTTTAGGAAGAATTAATATTCAAAATTGGCCAATGACAGCATAAGTAATAGTCCACAGCAGCCAGTGTATTTATTGTTACCTGAAGTCCCTTTGCTTTGTTAGGCCTTCAAAATGCACTTCAAGAGTTGCAGGAAGACTGCTAAATGTGAAAAACTTCCTTTAAATAATTTAAAATGAAAACTGATCTTATAGCTTCCCCTCACATGTCCAGGACATAAAGCCTTCCCAGAATCCCAGAATTTGGCATCGCAGGGTATGAGGACCACCTGTATTTCATAGCTGTGGTCAATCTTCGCTGATCACAGAGGGAATGGTTTCAGCATCTGCCTCTAGCTTTGTGCTCCAATTCCAACATCACACCTAATTAACAAACTCATCTCCATGCACTTCAGCAAGAGCAGGACTAACACAACTGACCTCACAGAGCTACAGAGCAGCTCACACAGGCACAGTAACCCCCTGCAGAAAGTCGGGATGAGCACAGCTGAGGGCAATTCCTAAACCACTTCACAGCTGGGTAAGGCTACAGGGGGTCTGGCCCCACACTAACGCTCTACTAAGATTGCCAGAATACTAGCCAGGAGGCGCATCACAGCTCTGCATTTAAGTCATCAGTCAAATATGGTTCTTTCCTGCCACCAAGCTTTTCTCTTAGATTTAGGCCAGACAGTATCTCAGAATAATTGTGTGGTAACGCACAGTGCCTCACAGCTAACCTAGAGGCCCACTACACTTTTGAAACCAACTACAGTCCTCTATAAAACCCCTAGAAGACTGAAATTTATCTTCCTTTATGCTCCTCCAAGACATTAAGAAATTCCTATTACTCAGCTCCAGCTATTCTTCTCTGTGTTACAAATACCATAGCTCAGAGTTTCCTACTCACCCACTAAAAAAAGCCACTTCTGCTTTAAGCAGAGGTCTGGCTAGGAGGTATGTTCTTGGCCATGTTGCTGAGCTGCCAGGCAGGACCCCGGCCCCCCACTGGGCAGGGAGACTTGGCAAAAGCAGGCAGGATGGAGAGCAGGCAGGATGGAGGGCCAGCACGGATCTGAACAGAGATGCTCAAGCCTGCAGCCTCTGGTGCAGCTTTCTCCGGACTTACGTGTCGTGCTTGCGGTAACTCCTGCAGCTCATTGTCAAAACCAGTTAAGAGCATTCCTAAACAACAACAACAAAAAATCCTGCAAAAAGGACAGTAACATCACCACCACTCTTACCTCCTCACAGCAGGGCTTGTTTCAGGAGGACCTTCATTTTGTCTACAGCCAAAGTTGCCATCACCAGGCTGCGCAAAGCTAGTTTCCTACTTGATGGAAAACATGGCTCAGGGATCTTTAATCTGATTTAACACAGTTTATTTAGATTCATCTTATTCACTGAGACAAGACATTTAGAAGTCTTAGTTTCTGTCAAGATCTCCACAGTATTTTCCAACCTTTCTGAAATCCATGTTACCACATACATTCATTTTCACACCCTTGCAGCATTTTGACCAAAGGAAGCTTTGAAGATCTACAGTCCCTCGCAAATTTTCTCTCAGGATAAAGGTTTGCAGGTAGCTTTGGATGACCTAAATTCCTTCTGCCACCAAGAGGGTCAGTCCTTCCTTGATTACAGCTCTTCATCAGTCACACTTAAGTGTATGAATCATTCATAGTCTGTCACCCATGTCCCTGGAGCAGGGAACTGTACCAAATTCTCACCACAGCCTCCAGTCACCACCTTTTTCATTCCCGTTACTCACCACACTACACTATCACAGACTGGCTCCATCACATGGTCTAAAGTGACCCCCAAAAACGACCAACACCCCCCCCCCCAACAGCCCAAACCAAACTTATTTAAGAGGGACCCCTAGAAATACTTTTCCTCCCCTTACCACTGCTTCAAGACAGAAGAGCGCTTCATCCTGGAGGCAGACCAAAGAATAGTTTTGCAAAGCAAATGTAACATTAAACAACTTCACACACATGAAGAACAGCAAGGGGAAAAGTTAAAGCAAACTAGTGCACATAGAATATCTGAACACTAAGCAGAGCTAACATACCACAATACCTTATAGTCCAACCAACAGGCAACTAATTGACTAATTCGGTAATTTCACCTCCTTTACCTCCTGTTCAGGCTGGGAAGGGCTTTTGTAACATAACAGATCTAAAACTGCCTGTTGAAACCCTGAAATGCTTTCCCCTGCTGCTGTACCTCAACCACATTTTAAAAAGCAGGAAAGGGACACACTGGAAAACAAAAGCCTGTCTTACTCCTGCCCCTTAATATTCCGAAATACTTTGCAAGATTGTTCAGTTTTGATAACCTCCTTTCCTACGCTGCAATGGCAAAAATAAGAAAAGCTACAAAGAACAATAAATCAAATTAAGGGTTTCACTCTTCATGGAGGGTACATGAGACAAAGGAGGACTAGTACTATCCAAGAAATCTGAACTCCTCTCCAAAGCATTTTTAAATTGGTCTTTTTAAGCAATTTAAAGCAGATTTTGCTATTAGGACTGGAGGAAGAGCATAGGCTTCAGATAAGGAGCCTCAGTGAGGCCAGATAGGTGAATGATGGCCTATGCACTGCATAGGTCAAACTCTGATTGTCTAAATCTTGGTTAATCAAAAGCAATTATCTGAAAGTCAAATATGCCCTCCAAGTCAGATAACTCTGTGAGACTATAACTTATAACGCACACAGAAATCCTAAATTCCACAGGACCACAAAAAAAAGAGACTATGAATTTTAAGCAGGATAACCGGGAGGACAGTTCAGAGGGTTTTAACCATACTCAAGACTCCCAGCCCAAGGGCCAATCTTCAGAAGCGGCTAGAAAATTAGTCACAATTACTCAGACATTTTTGGTGTCTTCACGCACCCTCAGATTACAGGCTACTAGGTGTGCAATTGCAGTTAGGTATTTAGAGACTACTCAGGGTGAAAATCTCCATTACAGGCAGAGCTGGTAGAGCCAGGCTGGCTGATACTTTCCACTGTTAAGACCCTGTTTTCAGTTGTTTATAATTCTGTGCAACCATTGGAACAGATTTTTTTTTTTTCGTATTATCTGCATTTGATTTCGGGGTTGGTAATTTTTTTTTTTTTGTTACTTCAGCCCTATCAATCAAACCCAAGAAAGAAGCAGGGGACATATTTTGTCATTTGTGATTAAGAAAGAGTGTGTGTGTGTACAGACCGAAATCACCCCACGTACTTTGAAAAGCCTTCAAAGACCTCATATTTAACAGAAAAATTTGCATTTCAGGAATCTATATTTAGCCACCAAAATCTGAGGAACATTGTAACAAAAACTATGGAAAACTACAGTGCCTGTCTTATCAACTAAATCAGCTAGTAAAAGCTATATATAATGGTCAAAATAGGCTGAAAACAAGAAAAAAAAAACTGAGCATGCAAAACCTGGAAAGAATAAATGCTTTATGTTAAATATTAGGAAAGACCCAGCAATGCTTAGAAAGGAAAGGACTTGGATTGTCAACACTGGCAGTGTCATGACAATGTTTTTAAGGCAGGTTACTTGCCATTAGGAATGGTTTAGATATTTTTTTCTAACAGAAAATAGAGAAGCTCTTGAGAGTACCTAGCAGTGCTGCTTGTACCCCATTTTCTGCGATTTCATGCTCATTCAAGGCTCATCTACAGATTCACAGGAGATACCAGCCATTTCAGATCCAGGTCTGGAGATCAATGACTGCAAGGAGACAATCCATGTCCTGTGCTGTGCACCATCCCCTTTGTAGCCATCAAGTAACATGGAGTAGCAGTTACCTACCTCAAATCCAAAAAACCCAAGAAACAGATGTGGAAGTGTAGTGGGAGGCAAGTAAACTGGGACAAGAAGCCTGAGCACCAACAGGACAGACTTAGTGATGGGGGGAAAAAGGGATGGATCAGCCAAGTTTGACCCCAATAGGAATAGAAAAGGCCAATTAAATGAGGAATGCAAGAAGCGGGTGGAGAAGTTAAAAACGCATTAAGACAAGCAGAGTGTAGTGACGACACAGGACAAGGAGAAAGAATAAGCACCAAAACAATCAAGGTAAAGTAGCAGTGTGCTGAAACAGCATGAGACATAACTGGAGAGGAAAGGAGACAGGAACAGCATGGACACAGACTTGCATGGGACAAGCTACAGACCAGGGTCATGAGGAGAGTGTGAGATGATGGATGGCAGGGTGAGACAGGAGAGGTCACGCAGGGATGTAAAAGGGGAAAATGTGCCTACTAGTGTACACTCCCAAAGCCTAAACCAGAGCCTAATACTGCGAAAAGTCACCATTCCTCTGCTGTCAGCAAATACACAAAACCCACTGGCAAATAGATCAAGCTGGCCTGCACAGAAAATGACAGCTAATTACACATCCAGTGCAAGTGGCGGAGGTCTGTGGGATGCATCTGGGATAACCAACCCTGCTACTGATACTTGCAGAGGTCACCATGGTGCCACATATACTGGAGCTGATGGGGATGGGTGGAGGTTTGTCTGGGTTTTCTTTCTTCTCTTGTGGAAAAAAATAGCATGCAATCATGTGATTAAAGACTATCATAAATAGAAACAGAAATAAAGAGAACAAATGAAGGTTTCTTTCCCAACTTAAAACACAGAAATGCCCCGGAATTGAAGTGCCTTCCCATTACCGTCTTGATATCTCCCAATTTAGTTTGTAAATAATATTGTTCAATGGACAGTTTTACAAAGCAAACAAAAAACCCCCAGATATTTTAAACAAAGCACACTGCTCAACAGACCCAGCATTTGTCCTATTTTCTTTTATATAGGCAAAGCGCACTATTTTTTGAAAAAGCTTTCAATTGAGCATTAATTGCTCTAGCTTCTGCAAACCCTATGAAACCAGCCCTCAGTGGTCACAGCACAACTTCTAGCAGCCCAGCAAACCATTCTGCAAAGCACAGGATCATAAATAACTCTGCAGTGGCACACAAATACACTTTTGGTAGGAAAGTCAACATTTCTCTACTCTGATTATGGGGAACATGTCAGGTATAAAGAATACCTGACTAAATCCTTTTAAGTAACATTTGAGAGAAGACTGAGGCAAATTAACCACCTCCTCTCCCTGGTATTTAGAATTCCAAGCGATGCCACTAGTGAATTCTGTGACTCTGTAGCAGGGAGACAAATAGGTTAAGGAACTCATTGCAAAGCAGCAGCTAACCGCACACATTATCTGCTGAAAATGTATCTAAACCAGGAACATCAAGCATTTTACCTGAAGCAGTTAATAAGACCAGAACCCAGGTCTAAAAGACATCAGCCCCCTTACTGCAGCCCCCATTAGCACTAGCGTTAGAATTTTATAGCAGAAGGCCAGTCAATACTGATTAAGTGCAATGGAGCCATCATGAATTAATAACCTGCAGGTAAAGATGTTGCTGGTTTTAAAGGCTTCCCTTCTTCTCAACCTTCAACTTCTAGTATTTTTTAGTAGCTCACCACAACCTTTTCACTAACACAGATAACTTCACAAATTAATAGTTCTTAAAATAACAATAAAACAGTATGTTAAATTTACACAGCCTTGTAATCCGAGTATCACAGTGCATACTGTGGCAAACTTAGGCATCCTCATTTCTCAATTCCCAGGTACCTGGGGATAGTTACCTAGTCACCTGCAGAAGAAATGCATTAGGGAGCAGCGAGGTTATTTCTAGGACAGGGACTTAAGGAAATGGCACTGCTGTATCAAGTTCCCTTTCACATCGCTATCCTGCCTCGGCAGTGTTGAATGCAGTTTCTGCCATCCCAAGCCTACAGCAGTTGGCTTCTACTCCAGTGCACCCGAAAGTGCTCGGCAAAGGCGGTAAAGAGAAAAACACTTTAAAAAACATTCAGTGGGTTCTGACAGGCCCCATTGATTTTTTTTAAGCCCTTAAGAATAAGCCTTTATCATGCAGCAGTTGAATCTTTTAAGTATCACAACAGTTACAGACAGAATCCATAGGCCCACCTCAAGCAACCATGTCCTTACACCAGGGAAAGTGAGCCACAGATCCATCTTTCAATTCCCAGGGGAGATACTCCTGGAAAAGTGACTGGCCAAGATCCCTCTCACACAAACCTCTGCTGCTGACATGGCATCTACAGTGCTAAACCAAAGTCCTATGACAAACAGTAGAACAGAAGCAAAAACTAGAGGATAGGCATAGGCAGGAGTTGGGTACCACAAAAAATAAGCACCGCTTTTCAAAGAGCAAAGAAAGGGGACGAGCACCAGGCCATGGACAGAGAAGCGAGCGATCCCCTCCAGACAGCTCATGCAAGTCTGCAGGAGAAACACCAAACTGAGAAGCAAACAGCAAGAACATCTGGCCTGAAAGGAAAGGGATATGAAATCCTCAAAGCAAGGGAAAAGGACAGAGGTATAATGGTAGCTCCTGAGGAAAAATCAGAAGGGAAAAAAGGGGAGCCTTCCACTACACATAGAAAAAGCTCTCTTTTATTATTATTACTTCTTTTTTTTAGGGGAGGCATGGGATTCCTGCAGCATCCAGCTTGCCTGGAGGGGAACAAATCCTAAAGCGGACATAAGGGGACAGGAGGGGGGAGGCTGTTCTGGGACTCGGTCTCCCTTGCAGACAGTTCAAACAAAGGAGGACCGTCTCCTATAATGGGATGCATTGTACAATTTTAGCTAGCACAAGGTGGCTGTCGTGACAGGGCTCCCTGTCTCCTGTCTTCCCCCCACCCCCCAAATACGCATCCCCTGCATGATCCCAACATGGAGCACAGACAAAGATCCGTTTTATCACACCATTAGTGTAATGGGAGGTAGAGGGAAAGGGAATGAGGCAGAGGAACGAAAAGGAGACAGAGAGGCCTTTAATGAGTCAGCCGCTGCTCTGATTTAAATAAGATCTCCATTTAAGGAGCTCTGCATTTGTTTGGGGTTTTTTCAATTAAAAAAAAAAAAAAATCACTAAGTGAGCAACTTCTGGCTGCACAAGGTTGTCTCACAGCTACACACAGGGTCTGGGAGGGAAAGGGTTATGAAAGGGGGAAGGGAAAGGGAAGAAAATCTCTGGAAAAAATGAGGCTGCTTGCTGGTTCATTTTAACAAGGACATAAATTAGTCTCAAAGCCACAAACGCCATCACCTCCCTGAGCCCTGGGCAGAGTGTAGCAAGTCAAACACGTGCCAAGATAAACGGCGCTGGCTGGAGCCTCTGAGGGGTGCTGGGGGGAACAAGAGGGGGCATGCTGGCAGGCAGGGCAGCAAAGATGCTTCAAATGGTGCCGCAAAATGGAGACTGGTGATCCTGCAGCTGCACAAAAGGGGACCTTCAGATGCTCCTGCCTACACTCACATCAAAAGCTGGGAACTCAAGACAGAGAAAGAAGGAAAACGGGGCGCTGCAGTCAGAAAATAGCAGCTCTCCCTGGTCTGGCTTTAATTACCATGAGCAACCCTTCCTCCTTCTCTTCCCATCTTGGAAGCAGGCCCACCAGCAGGCAGAAGCCCAGGTGAAAGGCTCCATCGTCAGCAGCAGGGAGGGGAGCAGACAATGGCGGGGGGATTCATTACAAAGGCATACGTACATACATACACGCACACACACATGCTCGCTCGGCACTGCCGGCTGCCACATGGGCTGGCGGGACTCCTTAAGGAGGCAGCAGCTCCCTTCCCACTCTCTGAGATGCTCGACACCTTCCCCCTCTCCCAGCCCTGATGGGAAACAGATTCGGAGGAAAACGCCAGCAAGGCACTGGGCTGTCCAAGAAAGGGAGGGCTTTGTGCTCCACGCAAGCCAGCAACCTCACCATGCACCACACAGAGAAAAAGCCTTTTAGCATATAATTCCCATCCACTGAAGACGCTCTCTTTTATCTGCAATTAGCACATGATGTACTAGGCCTCGTTTAACACTCATTTTCACTGATTTAGGATTAAGAGGGATAAGACCAGGGTACTTTCTCTTAATGAATCTGAGCTCTTGCTTTCATTAGCAATTTTGGTTTCCTCTTTTTCAAGCACATTTCTACCTTCCAGCATCTCCCATTTCTTCTCATCACCGTTTCTAGTCTTCCCACCCCACACACTCCCATTTATTTTGTTTCACCAGCCCCTCGTGCCTATACAAAAATTGATCTCCCAGATTTCCAAGGAAGATGAGCAAGCTTACTCCACAAAACACAACAGAACACAGACCAGGCACACAATGCTGTCTGGAGACTGAACCAAACTGAGCAAGAGACCGTAGCAATGCTGAATTCAGTGGCAATTACCAGCTTCACATACCAACGTTTACTTTTCATAAATGAGACAGAGCCTCAGTGAAGTTCACAGGTTGCAAGTAAGGCGACTCCACTGCTTCAAACAGCACTGCAGAATGAGAATAATGTGGCTGGGGATATTGCCCTGGGTGTGCTGCGCTCCTTCAGCCCGCACACGCTGTCCAACCTGCAGCAAAGTACTGCCAAGGACCAGCCTAGCAAGCCAAATGCTGCCCCTGCAAGAAGCAGCACTATGCTACCGCTGAACTCACCCTTGCTGTCTTCCTCAACTCTGCATAAGAGGGCTATCTGTCGTTCATTCAGAGACCCCAACAAAGACGCAGTCTTAGCTCTTCTCCACTACTGCTTATTTTAACATGCATCTTCATCAGCATCAGCTTGTAAACATGCTAAATCCTAGAAACCTATCCTAGCCTAGATAGTACATACTCTTAAGACAGTCATAATTCAAGGTCATCCAGTACTAATAATGCACGGTCTTGATGCCTTCTTTCCCAGGTTAGTAAATTAACTATTTCTGTGGAAGACATTTCCCTGAAGTCTATTACGATATCCCAAACCCTCCCGTTTCAGCCAGTGCTTCAGCAGAACCCCATCCTTCCCAGCTCCGCACATCTCCAAGCCAGCCAGCTCATGCTTCAGGGTGGTTGGTTCTAGGCACACATAAACTACACACACTCTTGTACTGGTGACCCAGGCACCCTTCTACACCACACAGCCACAGACTATGTGCACAATGGTTGCAGACGAGAGCACATTGCAATACAAGGCTGTGCAGAACAACTCTCTGAAATGTGCACACACCAATCTCCAGCTCAGGGGCATACATCTCCATCTAACCAGGCACACTCTCAGCATTCAGCAATACACAAACGGACCCCAACTGCAGACACAGCTTTTCAGCATCATTCGCTAAACAAAATATAGATACAGAAAGCCTCGGGAGATTTCTGCAGAGCTCTTCCATCTCAAAACAGAAAACCTTGGTCCAGATAAAAAGGCATCAGTAATGGAAGGGACTAAACAGCAGGAGCAGAAGGTGGGGCTCGGGAGCCTGGGAAGATACCTTAAGAGTGGACAGAGACCTATTTTTCAGCCACTGACAATCAATAGAAGATGAGAGGCAGAAAGGGTCAAAGCCAGCGTCACTTCTTGCAGCAGATTCATTCTGAGCCAGGCACCCGCTAAAGTGCTGCCCCTTGCAGTGGGACATGCAGGATCTCAGGAGCAGCTAACGAAGGGGGATTCAGCCAGGGCTAAGGAAAACCCAGATCACAGTATGCATCTAGGCTAAAAACCTGCAAAGCTCCACAGGAAAACGGCACTTGTGAAACCCAGATTTGAAGAAAAGTTCCTTCTGAGAGTCCTTCCCTCCACCCCCTTTGGGAATATCCCCCAAAGGTTTCCAGCTCTGCAAGGCACTGCGGGGCATTATATAACGCCTAACTCCGAAGGATTCCTGCTCCGTGATGCTGTTCTCCTCCTCCTCCTCCTCTCTTTGCCCACCCCCCACCACCACCATCTCCGTTGGCAACTTGCAGATGCTGTGAAGAAAAAAGAATTTGAAGAAAAAAAAATTTAAACAAAAATCTAGGAACATATAGCAGCCTTAAAACGCGAGCACTGTCCGATAAAATCCCCGTGCGAGGCAGGGGAAACACAATGGCCCTGGCAGCTGGGTGCGCTCCCTGGGAAACGTCAGCCACTTTCCCCGGGGAAGACACGGGCAGCCCCACGCCTGCAGCCACCTCCCAGGGCTTCCCAGCCCTCACGGCCACCGGCAGCTGGATGGAGAAAGGGCTGGGACGGCGTGTACCTTCGGGATCGGTCGTTCAAAGGCGGGTTTAGCCCAACTCGGGAGCAGGGGCACCCGTGCCCCTCACGCAACGCTTCTCCCTAGAGGGCACTGCGAGGCTGCTCCGGGCAGGGGGCCTGCGGGAACCCCTTCCCCAGCGCGCCCGAGCCGGGTCCCCGGCGCGGCGGGGCTCCCTCCAGCCCCAGCGCCGGGCGCGGGCGGCGCGGAGCCGGGGCAGCCCCGGGGCCGGCAGCCCCGCTCCGCCTGAGCCCCCCGCTCCCCGCCCGCCGCCCAGACAAAGCCGGGCAGGCAGCCACCGCGGCGCGGCACCGGCAGCCCAGCCCAGCCCGCCCGCCGGCCTTACCTGAGTTACCATTTTCTTTTTCTCCATAAACCAAAATGGGGGAGCCCGGCCGCAGGGGAGAGGAAAAAAATATATATATAAAGAGAAAAAAAAAAAAAAGCAGCAGCCCCGTGGAGGCGGGCGGCGGCGGGTGCCTGCGCTGCGCTGCCTCGCCGGCACGGTGCCCCCCGAGCCCTTTTTCCTCCCTTTCTTCTCCCGTGTTCCTCCCTTTCTTCCCCCTCCCTCCCCTCCCTCCCGGCCGCCGCTCCCCCCGCCGCCCCCCCGGCTCAGCCAGATGGCTGCGGGAAGCGCCGCCCCGAATGCCGAAGGTAATTAACGCGAGCCGGGACCGCCCCCGCCGCGCCCCGCCCCGCCCGGCTCGGCCCGGCCACCCCCGCCCGCAGCCCCGGCGGGGCGCTCCCTCGCCGGTTCGCCGGGACCCCCCGCCCCCGGGCAGCCAAGGGGCTCGGCGGGGGCCCGAACGCCAGCTGGAAACAAAAGCGAAGGTCGGGACGATCCCGCGCAGCGCTGCTCCCGGCCCGGCAGGACCCCAGGGCCTGCCCCGCTCCTCCGCACCTACCATTCCCAGCGGCTCGGGTCTGGAGCCGGGCTTCCCCCGGCCGGAGCTCACCGGGCGGCGCAGCGCATCTCCCGGCAAGGAGGATGCTCGGGAGGGAGCTGTCAGTTTGCACAAACCTCCCCCCTGCCACAAAGGGGAGAACGCGTGGGTTACCGGGTGCGCCGGGTGAACCGGAAGCAGTATCCGTGCCAGGATCTGCATTTCTTTCATCATAAAAACTGGAGATCGCTGGACTCCTTCCCAGCTTGCTTTTTTCCCTCCCATTTATCTTCAGTAAGCATCTGGCCCTTAACACCTGAGCACGCCACGGTTGGCAGCATTTGTTCTCCCAGCGACCCTGCACAACAGACCGATATACTGCTACCCCATCTGGCAGATGGGATTCGAGATGCTTGGATTGATTCTTCCCAGCGTTGCACCCACAGAAACCCATGGACAGGGCCGAGCACAGGTCTGCCTCAGTTAGACAAGATGACTGTGCTGATGCTCCAGTGCTCGTGACGCAGAGATAAAACCAGCTCAGGCAAGTTGCCCCTCTGATGTGTCTCATCTTGACACCTGGTCCTGGAGAGACTCCCCAGGCTTTAGCAGCAGCAAAGCCAAATTACGGTGCAGTAACACCTTGCATCCCCATGAGCTGTCCTTTGCACGAATATGCCCAGTTATAATTTACAGTTTAAAAAAGAAAAGGGGGGGGGGGGGGGGGGGGGGAAGCCTAGTGGTTTTGCTTCACAGGCTTCTGCTACTGCACTGTTCCCCAGGCAGCCCATGCTGACCCACGGTGCTTTTCACTTTCCCAGTTTCACTCACTGCAAACTGACCTCTGGCTCCCTCCCTGCCTTCCCCTTTCTCTTCTAATTCAGTAGCAGACCAGCAGGAGCACACATCCCAGCCCAGTTCACTCTTCCAGTGTGAAAAGCCTGAGACCACGCCACCAGCAAACCCGTATGTCCCCGGGAGCATGGAGGCAGAGCACCACAGTCCAGCCGCCCCACACCACCGAACAGTCACCTGTGGTGTGGGGTCCTCGGGGAAGGAGCTAGCCTCCACGGCTGCAGCCCGCATGGCTCTGAGTCAGAATCCACGTTTTTCCAAGTTATCTCACCCTCTCTGCTAAATTGCATATTACGATACTACAGGTTTAAAAGCAGTATTGCAAGACCAGGGAAAGTACTGGATTTATTTTTTTCCCCTCCCCTATTACAAACCTGAGATTCTGGAACACGATTCTGGGTCAAATTTAAACTCTATTTCAAAGCAGCAAAAAGCACAGTGACCTCCTTATACCTTTGCCACAACAAAGTACCAGGTTTCAGCGACATGCACCTCATTCACCAGACCTTTGCAAATCATTCAGGGTAATATCCTGATTCTCTCCACTTAACTCTTAACTGTTGCATTCGCTCTGTCACCTCTGTGCCACAGGGTGGCAATTTCTAGTCCCAGATGTAGGGCTGCAGCACAGACCTTCAGGACAGGGAAATGACATGCTATCATCAGCCACCATTATTAACTGGGATAGCATCATTTCTAATCCGTTTTGGCCTTCACTTTAGGAACCTCTAAAAATATTTGCCATCAAAAAGAATCTTCTAAGGAAAAAGAGGTGCCCGGCTGCACACTGAACCCTCACTTGCAGTGCCTCCCACCACCCAGTTGGAACAACTGCTTTGCTCGTGTGCCAACAGAGTGGGAATTCCCTTCAGTGTGATCTACTGCTGGTCTCCCTCTTTCATCTCCACTGTAGGCCAGAAAGCATCTCCTCCCCCATGCTTGGAATATATCCACCTTTGCTCCTGTTTAGTAAAAGAAAAGCCCCAATTTCCAATGGTTGTGCTCAGGCAACAAGAAATGCAGGTCTGCAGGAGCTCAAATTGCCGCAAAACCAGCCGAAATGAACATTTGATACAGAGTTTCAAAAGATTCAAGGATACCATGGAAAACGTGATTAGACTTGATGAAACTTGAGATCTTTGTTGTCTTGGGCTCTACTGGAGCCCACAAAGCAACACCTGGTAACAAACAAGACTGATAAAATTGGTGAATCTGTGCAACTTGCCTTTCCTCACTAAGGGCCAAAGGGTTCAGATGTTGTCTCGTGGCCAAATGAAATAAATCCGGTAGGCCTCCACTTAGCTTCTCCTACGTGAAAATCATGGTACCACTGCCCAATTTACTATCACCATTTGCCACCCTCTACCAAGAAAACCCAAAGACTCAAACTGCAGAACATGCCGCTGAAAACAACAGAGAAGCATGAGTAGAGCTGAAGGCTGGAAGCCTGAAGAACATAACAGCTCGGTGCCATGAGATCATCCCTCATTCCCTCCTACTTCCTGCTTTTATTCAAAAAGCAACATATTCAAAATGGCTTTAGATGCCACTACTTACGAGTTCTTACAATTTCTCATGCATCACAGGCACATATGCATTCAAACTTCATTACCGTGCTGTAGAAGTAGCATTCTGAAATAGCTACGGGCAAATTTAACTAGCCTGCCTCTGCAGTGTCAGGGCACAGTTTACCATCCTGATCATGCCAGGCAAAGCTCATTGCTCCCATCTGAGCATGTCTGCACCACTTTTATATTCTCTTTGGTGTTAACCCGGATGTACATGATGGTTTTTGGTTGGCTCCCATCATAAAGGAAAATAAGCTCGAGAAGGATGTTTGCACAGCAGGTGACAGGACAAGGCCACTGAAGTCATACTGGCGAGAGCACAGATGAAGAACTAACCTCTGATTTGACTAAGTGGCCTACATGTACACTTTCAAATGCCTGGGTTAGTTTAACACCCATAGGACTCATAAATGGGGA
The DNA here is from genome assembly GCF_963210335.1 of Falco punctatus. Taxonomy (NCBI): domain Eukaryota; kingdom Metazoa; phylum Chordata; class Aves; order Falconiformes; family Falconidae; genus Falco; species Falco punctatus. Next base: position 34,054,438 of record NC_137585.1, read on the forward strand.
GGGAGGAGGGAGAGAGGGACCGAGGGGGGGAGGGAGAGAGGGACTAGAAAGCCACAAGTACTCTGCTTTCAGAGAGTTTCAGGATTTGTTTTCATTTTTCTCTTGCTATACCTATAATTCCCCTTTGCTACTAGGGTGGAAAGAAAGCACAGCCTTCGATTTTAACATCCCATTACCTGCATTTCTGTGCTGGCTCAAGTTTAGGTGGAGCAAACCTGCCAGCTGGATCAAGGCCAGAGGGAGGAAAAAAAAGTTTCAAGTGCAAAGAACCAATTTATCAGGAACAAATCTTAACAACCAAAAGACACACTTCTGCTGGTGGATTCTATTCATGTGCGTAATAAAACCTCCAGTACAAGGTAGCCTAACAAAACACTCTTTAGTGGCTATCTGATGTATCTCAGGGTAGATTATCTTCAACCACTAGTCTACGTTTCACGTTTTCTGGATAAATTTGGTGCCTGTGCAGACAAGGAATGCTGACAATGAATAGCCAAGGACTGTGCAGAGAACATCATCTTTCACTTGGCTCCAAAAGTATTTGAGCCTGACCCACGGCCTCCGGCTTCTCCAAGACACCACACACCGGGCCAGCAAATCTCACGTGTGTTCCAAATATAGCCCCCTCCCCCAGCAGAGGCTGCAGTACAGGCTTTGCCCTGCCCCAAGCGCAGCTCTCAAACCCACCCATTCCTATCACCTTACACATCCTTGCTGGACCTCCAAATGCAAAAAGGTGACAAATGAGACTTTGTGAGAGGTTTTGGGGGGTGTTTGCTGTCCCTGCAGGACGAACTGCAGTCACATGTACAAGTCACATGCACCCAGACAATGCAGTAAATATACACAACAACACACTTTTGTTGTCAGTTCACACACACACCCCCCCGGGGGGGGGGGGGGGGGGGGGAGAAAAAAAAAAAAGGGGCAAAAATGCAAACCAAAACACGCATCTCAACACAGACCTTGGAGTTGAAGTGTCAAACAGTACCACTCGTGTGCAGGAGCTTCAAAGCCCTCTGCAGAGCCTCCAGGCTGCCAAGGCCTGGGACACACCAAGCCAAGGAGCCCTGCACGGAAACTCTGTCCTTTTACAAGACCAGCACTTAAGCTCTAGTTTTGCCCAAAGAACATAACTGAGCAAACACCAAGACTCTGTAAAGTCACCACTGTCCTTTTGCTTACCTGGACGACTGGGTATTGGTAATCCATACAATACACACCATACATAGCCAAAGATCCTCCAGCTGAAGGCCAAACAGACACAGGACTGGAAGCTTCAAACCCGAGTCTCCGTCTTTCAGCCTTGTGGGAAGGACTCTGGCAGCCCTGCGCAGTGCTTGGCTCAGGCCTCTGGGGCCACTCAGGTTGACACTAGCTCAGCTGAAAATAAAAAGGAGCTGCCTGGCTCGGCTTGGCTCAGCCCCTCTCTTCTGGGATCCAGCAAGGCAGCACTCAACCATAGGCGGCAGAGGCTCCTAAAATTAGAAATCCCCTACTGAAAACAGCCCTGCAAGCCTCGACCGAGGAGCGTCCTGCAACTCCCGGGCAGCAAACAGAGTGACTGTCAGAAAGAGGGGGACACAGGATCTTCACTGCCACTGCTGCCGGGGATGGGAGATAGCAAACAGCATTTAGGATCTGAAAAGAGGATATGTTCTGGGCTCTAGGTGCGTCAGAGGGAATGCTCCCAATCCAGGGCAGGGAAAAACATATGGGACTGTTCCTCCCCCACCCCCATACCCTTCTTGCTGTCCTCGGCAGGGACAGGTGCTGGGATTAGCATAGTAAAACCCTTTGGTGTTGGGGAGGGAGGGAGAGGGGAGAAGCCACATTGACATCTTGCGCTGAAGGGATCTCTTTCACGAGGGAGTATGTGCCCGTATCACTTAACACTTCTCCCTCCCTCCGCACTTGAGGCGGGCAAGGACAGCTGCCGGAACTGGGGCTGCTGGGGGGAGCTGGGCTCTGGGGTGGCCCCCACCACCCCGGCCGCGGGCCTGCAGGTTGCCCTCCTCAGCTGTTCCAGTCAAACTGGGGGTGGAGGAGGGGGGGAGATTAACTCTGCCACAGGGGATGGTGAGCAATGGGGAGAAGGGGGCAAGGCTGGGCAGGACCAGTTGTTGTGCCCGTTTTAGGAAGCCCATCCTCCTCTTTCCCAGGGAGGAATCCGCTCCCTGACCGACAGGGACAGATGAGCTGCCTGGACAGGGGCCGGCAGGCTCACCCTGCTGCCCCGCCAGCCGGACACATTACCTGACACCCAAGAGCCCACTGCTGATTCTTAGAAGACACACCATGGCCGGGGCGGGGTGGGGGGGGGGTGGGCGGGGGTGCCCAACCTCCCAAAGCAAATCCTATGAGGTTTCACCCATCGCTACATCAAACAGCACCAGGTTGACACCAGCCCAAATCTGGGCTCCCGACAAGTTAACAGCCCAAAACCGCAAAAGATTCCCACTTTATCCAAAGGACAGCAGTGATAAAACCCCTCCCTCCAAGGTTTCGAAAATAAGGATCAAAATATAGTGAACAAACCCAAGAAGGGCCATCCGTGTCCCCCCCTCCCCCATTTTAAATTCGTACTCAGAGTTTTTTGCATTTCTAACCTTAAGCTTTTCTGTAGTGCTGCGATGCACCACTGCACTGCTACCTCAGCCTAGCTCTGGCATAGCTGCCTTTCCATCTTTACTGATGATTCCCTGTTCCCCCTCCTCCCCCCCGGCAAGAGTTAAACTTCAGTTTGGGGTTTTTTTTTAAGAGGTTATATACGTGGATCATTATCTAGCAAATTTGCATGTGCAGCACTTTGTAATTTATCTAAGGGGTGCCTAATCCGCAGCCCTCTGACCCACCCAGCCCAGTGGGACAGGCTCTTGGCTTGTCCTCTGCTCCCACTGCCCTTTCCTTCTGAGACACTCAGAAAAGGACAGCTACGAGCTGGGTGAGTGGCTACAGCAGCTGCAGCCCACTCTCATCATCTTTCCTAGGGCCGGCCATGGGGCCGCTTCTTCCTTACAAAAGGAGCATGGCCAATTTGAGGAGTATAAAGCATGACATTTTCTACATCTAAGGAAAAAAAAAAAGTTTCTATAGCCATTGTTTCTGTGTGAAGTTTTGCACTGAGAGAGAAATTAATTGCCCATAAATGGGAAAGCAGCTATGCTTCTAGATCTCTTCACCAGGGAAAACGGATGAGGCTCCCACAGTGAACTTCTATCTCATTCTGCCTTAGGCTAGTTTATTTTGCCCCAGACCCAAACTAGCTTTCTGGAGCTCACATTATGCCTTCTCCTCCTCACCTTCAGACGGCTGTTTGGCCACCTTCCAGCACTCCCCCCAACAGCCCTGCTTTGGGGCACAGATACCATCTGGTTTCCTCTGAATGACAAATACTTTTTTTTTTTTCCTTCTTCTTCGCCTTCTCCTTTCTGTAACTACACATTCAATACGTACCTGCCCTTCATTCTTTTACATAGTTTGTTACTATGCACTCAGGCAATTTACTATCTCCAGTAATATCTTTTTATGAAAAGGAATTAATTTACAAAAAAACAAAGTCTTTTCCACAGCCTGGCTTTTGCTACTCCATATTACTGCCCCAAGTTTTAAAATCAAATCCCTAAGTTAAAATCCTTACATTTATTTCACAATCCAATTCTTGTCATTTCCAACCAGGCCTCAGGGGAATAAAATGTTTCCAAATCCTAGTACAGATATCTTACTATCTATAAATAACCATCAAATGGGCAAAACAAAACAAGGAGGGGCAGCAGGGAGCATCACCTAAGCTCCTCCGTTGTTTTAACTACAGATCCAGATAGAACTGCCATGCTTTAAAGTTTCTGATGCAGATTTAAGTACTCTGCCTTAATCAGCATTAAGGTACTTGGGTGATGCTTTGGTAACAAAGCATTGCACCTCCTGTGTCCCACAGGAAATTAAACGACAAAGACTAGTTTTAAACTTCTATGTGCCAAGATGAATACAGCAGGGCTTTATTGACCAGTAATAAGCTACTTAATTTTATGCAAGGCTGGCCATAATGGCTGGTTTTCTACTGCGCACTGACTTGCAACAAATATTCATCAAATAAGATGGCGCTGCACTCCATAATTTTCTTTTGAGATAAAGGCCCATTACCACATAACCTGCTATGCACATGTATTTCCAGTAACACAGGTTAGGTAACTGTTACAAAAACATAGCCTTGTTCCTGCAAATGCTTACATGCATGCATAATTTTAAAATTACAGAAATATTACGACTGGAAAAGACCTAACACTCAAAATCAGATCAACTGCTACCATACATCATCATCCAACTTCTTCATAAAATTTATCATGCTACAGCTTAGAACTGGGTTTTGCAGCTATACTACCCCAGCCAAAAGGCTGCTCTATAACAGCATCCCCCAGCAGCTGGAATCTGTGTTTGTCACCAGCTTAACATTATTCCTGAGCAACTTCTGCTTGTTCTTTGCTCTTGTGCCAGTACTGCCCTCTGTATCAAACTTATTTTCCTCTTTCCCTTACAAGTAACCTTCCTCATGTATCCCCTCCTCTCTACCCATCTACACAAGCAGTTGTTCCAGTCTTTTGTCACACGACAGGCTTGCTATTCCCCAGTTTCTAGAAGCCCCTTCTTGCACCTGATCCAGTCTATGAGCATCTTTTTTTTTTTTTGACATTACCCAGAACAACATTGTTGGCTCCTAATCAGTTTCACAATTCCAGCACTAAACTGCATCTTCTCTAGTCTCATTAATACTTCCCTCTGGAGCACCACATCAGATGTTGTAGTAACCATCTACAGTAAGACACATCATTCCGTTAAGAAAAATGTGTGTTACTGAGTTAAAAAAAAATAGTTATCTTAAAAACAAATAGGCTGATATGGCACAACCCTATTTTTGATGTATGTGTGTTGCCTTTTATCGCATTTCTCATTTGCGTCCAAGCCTTTAATTAATATTTTTGTGTCAGCATACAGATGAGGTTGGGCCAACAGGTCTGTATTTACTCAGATCATCCCCCATCACCACACCAATAGGGCTATTAAGTTTCCTGTTCTCCAAACATATGAGAGCAATCCTGATTTGATAGATTAAAAATTGTATCAGATCTGCAACTCCATGAAATGGTTCTTTCACTTTCAGGAACAGGTACCCATCCCCAGGCAACCCTGCTCCTCAGCCCAGCCTGCGTGCACTAGGGTCTTTGAAACGTCCAACATGGTTGCTTCTGTGGTAGGTTCATGTCAGTTACCCATCCTGCCCTTGCTCCCATGATCAACTCTACCTTCAACGACAACAATATTTTGTTCAATTCTGTGATCACACCAGTATCCTCATCAACTACCCTATCCCCAACACTAAGCAGCCTCACATCTTCCCTTCTCTCTAATTGTATATTGAGAAACAGTCACCCATTTCCTTAGCAACATCTGCAAGGTTTAACTCAGCCTAATTTTTGGCAGTTGTCATTTCATCCCTACTGACTTTAAAGGCACAGCAATCTCTGCTGATAAATTATTTTGTAAATTGTGGGTTTGTACTAATAGTCTTTATAAGTTAGGTAGAGGTTTCTTCTTACAAATTTTTTCCACTTTACTTGTACCATCAAGAATTTGTTTCCAAAGTACCTCTAACATAAAAGAAAAAAAAAAAAACAAAAAAACCCCACACAAAACAAAACACAACCAACAAACCAAAAAAACAGAACAAAAAAAAAAAAAACCAAACCAAAACCCCAACCAACCAAAAAAACCCCAAACCACACAATTCCACACTCGGAACTCTAAGTTTTCAATCCAGTTCACTGATTTCACTAACTATTTTGCTTCATGCATCAAAGCTTGTATCATGAGCACCCCATCCAAATATGGAGACACGGAGGTTTCTAAACAGCTTGTTTTCCTGTAACAGTCATAGCACCAATAATTCACTCACTGTCTCAACAACAGGTGATGATGCTGCATGACAAAATCTTTTCACCCTATTATCAGCAGCATTTGATCTCCAAGCTATATCTGAGAAATTAAAGTTTCTCATACTAATATTTATTTCTGAGGTATGGGGAATGATATCATTTCAGAGCCTCAAGTTGGTATCCTAATCCAGTCCTAGGAGGGATTACAGCAGACTCACAGTACTCCCTCTGGGACCTCTTTCACCATTCTTCCCCACAGCAATTTTGACCAGAAACACATCCTGCGTTATCAGTTTTACTCTTCTTTCTCCTTTACAGTCCACTGCATACAATACAGCCTATCACTTTTTACATCTACCCTATCTGAACCACACATAATCTTGAATGCACGTTAAAGCCATGATTACCATTCTTGCAGATTGATATTATCCCTATAATATCCAGTTTCATGTTCTGCACCAGTAGCTCTGATTCCTCTACTTGTTATTTCTAATCCCAGGAGCCTGAAAAAAAAAACCCTGATACATTTGTGCATTTACCAATCACACAGCTCCCAGCTCCCTCAACCAAGAGTATCGCCCATCTAGAAACTGATCATTTTTATTTTTTAAAAAACATTTAATTTTATTTTTTTCCATCTCCTGCCTACCCCTTGCTTTGCCTAGAGATACTGTTTTACATGCTACTGTAGCAGCACTTACCTAATTTTCCTCTTTTTGTGTACTAAGTGAGGCATGGAGATTACACAAGGTTTTCCGAACGTTCTCAAAACCCAGTATTTTGCTTCACATGCACTGCTCTCTTTGATGTCTGCAGACTAAAGAGCATTTTTGGAAAATGCAAGACCACAGCCCTGGGCTTTGCTTTGCCTGCTTTCTTTAGACTCCTTATAATGAGCATGCTAAGTCACAATTATAACTACAGCTATAAGAACAAAATCTAGCCATAGCTTCCCTATTCTTGAAGTGCAGCCATGGCAGTTCCATACATTTTCCATATACTCTTTTTTTTTAATTGTTAAAAACTGTGGCACTGTGGGGACACAGCAATACAGCGTGGAGTCTAAGATATTTTCATGCTGCACAGTCATTATGCCACATTGATCTTTACTAAGGAAATTACACCAACAGTTTCATTTCATAAACTAAATTTATAAAATCTTTAGTATAATTCTCTGTTTTCCAGACAAATTAATCCAAGCCTTATCTAGTTACTCCCACTAAAGAGCTCTTACCTCTGCTGATTCTAACTCTTCATTGCTAGAAGCCTGGCTGATGCTCTTCCTCTCACCACCAAAAATGGCATCTTTAACAATTAGCCAATCACTACATCTGCTAAACTGGGTCATCAGGGATCTGATGAGCAGCTTACAATATGTCTCTGCTTTTTAAAGACTGATGTAAATGTAGGAAACATGCCAGCAAGCAAGGATGCATTTTCTGGCTGGGTATGTACTGATTTCCATAGCAGCTAAATAGATCAAGCGGTTCAGCCAGCTCGTACCGGTGTTAGACAAACAGCACATGGTACCAAGATTACATCTTTAGAGCTGCAAGAGTCTCATCTTGCACCAAAGCAAGTCCCATGTCCTCAGCACAAAGGTGGGTTTCGCTCACACAAGGTGAGAATTTATACTGGGAAGTCATCATTCCTCCATAGGGCTACATTCTCTGGGGTTTAACGCTTGTTTGGTTTGAATAGATGTAATGTTTTTCAAAAAGCTGTACGATTTTTTTTCTTCCCAGTTTTAGTATAACCAATGACTAGAAAAATTAAATATGTTCTAGTTGTTATTTTGACCCTGAAATCATTAGAGATTCAAGTGGAAAGGATGGAAGTGTAGGCAGAGCATGTCCAGGAAAGCTCAATATTCTGAAATGGTGAGCAGAAGCAAAGATGATGACAAATAGGTGACTGCATAAATTGTTTTTCCTCCCATTTCAGAAACCTGGTAGTTTTATATAGGTGTCCTGATCTCAAGAGCAAGAAGATCTGGTGGCCAATCAGCTATACAGGAGAGCAAATACTCAGCACCAAGCCAGTGCATTATTTGCAAGTGAAACATGCTAAGCGTGCAAATGCTGAAGATCAGGTATGAGATGCATTAAGTAGAAACAGAACCAGCAGTTCTGGAGGACGTGGAGTAGCAGCAGAAGCAAACGAGAGCATGTTGGATTAGTGTAATAAGGGCATCACAAGAAAGAATTTGAATGTGTTGGTAAAGCCATAGGAGCCACTGCTTGCCTGAACCCGGTCTGATTAGTTAGTGCTACTGATTCCTTGTGTTCATTAGGATTAATGTTCCTAAAACACATTAGCACAATGAAATTACCAAAAATACACTTTGAATCCAAGGAAACTAAAATCCTTCTGGCAAAAGGCCTAGGAAGTCCAAAGCTAGAGTGAGCAGCAAATACCAGGTTACATGTAGCAGAGAAGACAGCCCCATCACACTCCCTGCTTCTGCCAAGGATATACTTCAGGCAGACAATGGAACTCAGTCATTATAAAATTCATAATTTCAAGAAAATTTAAGAGAGAAAAATACCAGCAACAATATTTCATAAAATGGAAGTTCTAAAATAGCTCATAGCCATGCCTTCTCCCCTCAGAGTGCTGGAGATCTCCCTTTTCAGTCTCCTGTGACACATTCTCTATTGACAAGTCCGTTTGTTTACTAGTGATGGAGTTTGTTTGCATCTTCCTTTACCACTCCAAACATTCCCAACCAAGCTCTGTAGTCCTCAAACTGATCTAAAGTGGCTTAACATCTAGGCACTGTGCACACTCTACTATGGACGTGAGATACCTGCATCCTGTTACCACCCTTAGCTGTTCACATCATCTAAACGTAGGTATTAAATATTAATGGCTTGTCTAGACTAGAAAACTAGTACAATTTTAAAACAGAATTACAAACACACAGCATAAAAGGACAGATCAGAATTAAAAATAATTATTTGTTTAATACCACTTCTTCTCAAAGCCTCAAACTCTGCTTTAGGGAAGGACATAGAAACACAGGCAGAGCAAGGATACCACATCAGTCTGCTAAAGCAGCATATTGCAAGATCTTTGTTTGCTGGACAACTGGCTTTTTTTTGTTTTCTTGAGTTTTCTTACAGCTACCCAGGAGAATGGCATCATTAGCAAACTCCAGAAACCTACAGACCAAAACAGAACTTGTGAAATCACAAGCTTGGATCTTCTTCAACCAGAAACCAAGCTGAGTACCTGCTCTACAGCAGTCATGGCTGTTAAGAGAGACAAAGACTCTTGGTGAAAGAGTAACTATTCCTGAATGTGAAGTCAGACCTGTGTAGGCAGAGTCTTCCTGAAGTTGGTAGTATAGATCCTGCCCACACAACTTCAGCTGCCGGGCAAGGGCCCAGAGTCAATTCAGGCAAAACTCAGATTGCCCAAGTCTGTCTATGAAATTATTATAAAGGAAAAACATAAGGCAACGATGAACACTTCATCTGAAGTTTGAAAAATCTGCTATCAAAAAAAGACTGTGCTCCCAGAACCGAGGCTTTATACACTACACTAGCTAATGAGCTGGTTCCCAGGAAGGTAGCTTTAACAGAACAATAACTCACAAAAATATATCAGTGATCAAGTTGCAAAATAAAGCTGGCAGCAGTCTGGATATACCAGCAGCATATAGAAGACACTACTTCAACTCTCATTTCTACCCCAACCCATTGTTTTAACATGCATTACAAAACAGGTTTTAATTATACTTTCTTGAGAAAACTCTAGCACACCTAAATATAACATGCAACAGGTCCAAAAAGGGCTTCTAAAACCAGATCAGGCACCATCATCTTACTTATTACCATAGCCACAGTATAAAGGGGGAAAAGAAAGTATACACAGATTTTCCAGAAAATAAAAATATGCATGTGTTGGGCCTGGGCCTCCTTTCAAGCAGAACTCTTAAGTGCTTGGCATTCCTTCAGGAAGAAAACAAGCATACTTCTGGGCTAAGCCATTTGGCCATGAAGGTGATCGTAGCACAGCTTTCTTTTGGGACCACTTGTATATGCACTGATCTTGGTAATGCTGCATGTCCATCAAAATGCTTTTTGCCTGTTACACGAAACACAAAAAGGTGTCCATGTCCAGATGCAGAATTTCAACATCAAAGAGGAGAATTTTTCTCTTGGTAGTTTAGACATTACATGACAGCCACGCTGCCTTTCTATATTCCTTTGGGGGCGGTGGAGAAAGGGGAAACAAAAAGAATAGAGTGGAGGCAGTTTTCCTTTGCTACAGAGGCCGCTAGATTTATCAGCTAGTTCCAGAACCTCAGTCAGAGGAAAGCTTTGCCCATTTTGTCTCTCATACTCCCACTTGGTTTTCCACTTAACAAGCAACAGCAGTTCAATTAGCTGATCCTTAAGGGGACAACAGGGAGATCCAAAAAAGAAAGACTTGACACTTCTATGAAATACAGCAGCTTAAGCCTGAGCATTTCTACAGATCTATAATAAGCCTACAAAAATTAAGGTTAATTCCTTAATTAAAGAACTATCTTCCTAAGAATAAATATTATTAAAAGTCACCAGATGGTAGCATCAGAGATACTCTCACCAAGTATTTTTAATTGAATCAATCACAAACTAGGGCTGGACCGCACTGGTGACTTCCCCCATAGTGTAAGTATAGTTACACCGTTATCTCAGCCCCACCAGCGAGCTGCTGCATGGCAGCCACAGGGCCACTGGTGACGCCACACATATTCCCAGCCTATCCCAACAAACGCTCACAGGATAAACCACTTTCACCAAGACTTTGAGCTAACAAGTTTTACCTCGCCTTTGCCTGGGGCGAGGGGAACACATGATCAACTATTGCAGAGCATTTCAATATGTGGCCATGTCTTACTCATCTAACTGAATGCTTGCTCCCTAACGGAGATGGTTTTGGTATGGATTTTCCTCCCCACTTCGCCTGCCAGCTTATCAAATTGCTTCCATGTGACAAACTTAAAATAGAAAAAGGTACTAGTTCCAAGTTGAAGAGTGTCCGCACAATAAATTACGCTAGTATCGACTTAAATGTATCACTATCTTAAGAGCAGTAGGGCTTCCCAGCTACACAAACAAAAGCAGGATTTAGGGAAAAGGTTTTCTCAAGCGGTATTTTGTTCTTCTGACACAGGAGCAAAGACTTTCCCTGCCAACTTGGTTCAACCAGGACAGCAGAGCAGCTGCCCACACACTGTAACCATGCAAGCAAGCGACAAAACATGTCAAAAACATTAAAATAAACTCTTAATCGAATGGAAGTAAAAGAGAAATAAACAGGCCGCACAGTGTACGTGAGATAGCTGGGTCTGAGACTGCATTACTGGCAGGAACTGAGGAATTTGAGAACATCACGCAGGCAGGACCTTTAGCTGCCACAAGAGCAGCTCACCAAATACATTTCAGGACATCGCTGGAAACAGTTCCAGTGTGGCAGTATACACAGTGTGACACCTTCAGTATAAATCTGCAAAGACAATGTAATGACAGGAGAATGACTTCTGTTCATTGATTTCTGCAAGCCTCAGTTAAAAATCTCACCCTTCTGCTAAATTTCAGATAATGAATCCTTCTTTTCCCCCGTTCCCATTAAAAAAAGTTAATCCAAAACTCAGGCAGCTCCAAAGAGATTCAAGAGCAAAATACCAGAAGTGCTGCAGTTAAGAGTTCAGTGCATTTGCTGAGTGCACAGAAAGGATCCAGAAATAGCACGTAGAGCTGAGGTTTGGCAAGAACAACACAGTTTAGCGTGTCTGACTTTCCTCTTTCAGGCTAAATGAATGGTGACAGCAGCAAGTCATTCTTCAATGTAGGGGGTGACCCCAGGGACTACTCTTGTTGGGGCAGAGGTGCTAGTTATTGCTGTGTCCCTCCTCCAGTGATTTTAGTGGAGAACTAGAAGGCTGTGGTGGAGAACAGAAAAGGTATGCTGAGGTTATGCCAGCTCTTAGGCAAGAAGTAGCCTTCACATCACTTTCTGCCTCAGACTAAGACAAACACAGTAAAAGGCAGAAAACCCCTAGATTTTCTTTGGTTAGTTTGTTTTGAAGCCTATCTATTTCTGAAAAAGCAGGAGCGATCAAAATTCTGGAGATCTTTTCATTGTCACAGAGTCCCAAGACATAGGCACAGAGGTCTGCTATGGGCACATAAGCTAACTGCAACCCACGCTTCTCCCCAGCAGCCAAGAGGACAGGATCAAGCCTGACATGGCTCAGTCCAAAACCCATTCCTGTAGGTGAGCTTCAGCTCCCAGCAAGTTCTAAAACAAGCCACAGCACCTGAAATCCCTGAACCACCACCACCAAGGGCTTTTATGGTTGCACCATCTACACGATCAAGATACCGGCTCTTTTCAGCAGTTTTCTGTGACCTCTACAAAATCAATCACACGTGTTCATTCGCCTTAATTTCCCACTATCTGCATCCTGTCCCAAAACCAGGAAGCCATGAAGATGGTTTCCTGGCTTCCAGGAAAAACCTTATCTCTGTTTTCTATCACTGTCAAGAAATCTTCACCGAAGACTTAGCTCACTTTCTCCACACATGTCTCCAGTTACTCTGCAGCAGGGCTACGCTCACTTCGTAACAACAGGACTACCAATGCAAAGTTTAACTGCAACCTCTCTGCATTATTGGCTTGGATATCAGCAGCACTCGAACTTCAGCCTCTATGGCTTTGTGGGTCTCTTAGCATGAATTTAAAAGAACCACTTATCTCAGGCTAGAGATTTGTGCGTAGGCCAGAGTTAAAGTAGGGCAGTGCTTAAGCTGCATCTCATTGTAATGAAGCAAAAGCTGCAACTTCAAGCTCTGAAGGGGCACAGCAGGCACACCTCCTGCAACTGCTCTGAATCAGACAGCTTCTGAGAAACTTGTGTGAACCCTTAAAATCTAATACAGCTCAACAGTCTGTGACTGAGCTGCTTTAGTGGGCAGGTCAACCTTCAGCATCCTCTTTCAAGTACGTTACTGGGTCTTTAGTATGGTCCCGGGAATGAGACCCTTTCCTGCAACACAGGAATGAGGTAGATATGCAGACCCTCCAGGAAGGAAACTTCAGAGTGGCAGATTGCCAAAGGCATCTCTGGGCAAAATGAAGAAAAAATGTCACCACCACCCAACTGCCCCAAATTGCCTGCACTAGAACAGGAAAATATGCCATCAGGAAGAAAACAAAGAAATCGACAGCCACACAACAAAATCCCCATCCTTTCTGCACATTCTGTTCCTGGCTTGCCTTCTTTACAATTATGGGACAGATCTAGTAACAGCCCCTAGAAATTCAGCTGTCATATTTTGATAGATCACTGATTGCCCACATAGATCTAACTACCCTGGCCAGTCCACGTGCCTAAAACTTCACCTGGGCCCAGTCATTCCTCAGCCTTCCCCCACCAGAGGTCTAGAGAGTGGAAGCAAGAGTAATGCTAGGATGATCAGATGTTTTTTGGAGCCACCAGGGACACAGCACAGGGACAAGAAGAAGGGAAACAGCTGCTCTAGAGCTAGAGACAACAGAATGCTTAAAAACCTTTAGAAATAATTAAACGAACTAATGAGCCATAGCTGGCAAAGGAACCACAGGTGGAAGAAGATACAATGCCTCAGCGGGGGGAGAGGTGAAGAAAGGGAGAAGTTCTCCCACGTTGGGGCAAAGAGGGACCAAGTTAGCAGCTCCACAGCGGAGCTGTGGCAAGGAGGACAGAGAGAAAGGGGCATACCAAGAGAAGAGGCAATTTATTCTGGAGTTTCAGGGCTGGAATAAGCAGTAGAAGATGAACAAAAGAGGACATCTGTGGTGGATCCGATCAGGAGACAGGGGTGGGATGGCAATGCCACAGGGTTTGTTATGTTACTGGGTTTGTTTGTTTTAAAAGGAAGTTAATAGAAAAACACCAGCAGCTTAAAACACTCCAAGCATACAGCCTGCCACTCCTCCTAGGTTATGACAAAAACTCCTGCCCCATAACGAGAAGGGCTCCTTGGGATGCAGCAGCCCTCCGACTCTTCACCCCCAGCTGGGGGGCGGAGGGGGTTCCCATATCAGCGGCTCGGCAGCACGGAGCTCCCCGTGCTGGCTACGGCCGCCTGCCCGATTCAGACCTGTAATCTCTCTCGACTTTGATTTAATGCAGCAATTACTGGTAATGTGGTTTGAAGGAGATAAATGCCCAGTACAGGGCTGGCTGGCACCGATGCTCATTCCGCTCATGATGCGAGAACAGTTTTAATTAAAATCCCCTTTATGATAAAGGAACTGCTTGACTGGATGTTTCTGTGCAGCCCTGATACGGAGCCTTCTCCAAAGCGGATTAGAAATCAAAGTTCCCCCCCTTCTCGCTACTGGCAACACACAAAAATAGGGAACACAGTCACCGTGTCACCCCTCTGCAATTTCCTTAACCCTAGAACTGCTGGGAAAATGCCCGAGTTTGCTTAAAAGCCATTGCTACCTCTTGTCATGGCTCTAAGTATCTTCCAAAAACTACACACGAGGGCTTAATTAGAATAAACACATCTATAGAGCTGATCCTGCATGATCCAAAACAGTTTTCCCCTCTGTCTGGTTTAAAAGGGAATCAGCTTGGCTACTTCTATGGCAAACCCATCCCTACAGCCTGCATTCTGGCAAGGAGGCAAATCAGACCCGTGGTGCTCTGGCAAGACAGTAGGAAGTCGGGATATGGCTGAAAGACTGGAAAAGCAGAAGCCCTGCTGGGTGAGGCAGAGCAGCATGGACAGGGAACAGGAAGGAGCAGCACTGCAAGATAAAGGCATAAAATTTGGCAGAGCAGTCAGGATACCAGCACAGACATGTTCCAGAAGTGATCTGTCAGCTCTTGATCGAGTTACAGCAAATGTAGGTGCAATTTTGGGTTGGTTTTCTTCTTTACAGTATAGGAAATACCAGAGATGAATACATTAAGCACAGCTAGGTTCTATTATTACAAGTGCCAGGAGCAGATTGTCACAGTGAGAAATTGGCCATGTGCATTACACAGAAAAGGCAGAGCTGGGTTTGGAGGCCTGCAGACAGTGCAATGTGAAGATAAAGAGCCTCAAGTCTGAATGCACATTATTCCTCTCTTTAAGCCATGAAACACCCGTAAACATAAAATGGCTGATTTAAGCAACTGGATTTCCCTCTAACCTTCAGAATCTATCTGTGGACCATGGGACTTACCCAAGCCTTGTGCCAAGACACCGGGCCCCCGCCACCACCACCTTTTCAGCGCATTTGCCTCATCACTATAGAAGTGATCCATAGTCCTTGACATTGTCTTCTCCTCCAAAGCCCTCAATGCCAGAGTCAATGGGATTGTTTGAAAAATTCTCTTTCTTTACAGTAAGAAAGCAATTTGAAAGTGGCTCCCATGTTCCACGATTCCCCACCCCCTTCAAACAGCATAATATCAAACGAGAGGGTGGGGGAGAAAAAAAGGAAAATCCTGACAAAGTGGCAGACACCAGAACACCAGGCTGATGTGGCACCACCGTAATGGTGAAACCAGCCTTCTGGAGCAACTTGCTCATCAACAGGATAAGCAAAGGTTAAAAACACCAGCTCAGGGGCAGCAACATGAAGATTTAATGCAGTTTTGCTGGTCCACCAGGGAAAAAAAAATGAAACCAAAACCAGCCTGGTATAATTAACAAGATTAAAGGGGGATTTAGGATCAGGACAGAAAAGCAATGGGCCAGATTGATCCTTACAGGATTAAAGCTGGAATCCTACTAAGAGTCCAGTGGTTGAGAGATCAACGCAACGTAATGAGATTACACCAACATCAGCTTTTGTTTTTACACAACCAAACCCCCAGCACCCATGCTTTTACCACTTCAGATAAGCAGCAGAGAAGTTGACTGATACCTACAGACAATCGGTGTGCAGGTTGGTCACGCACTTCTCCCTTCAGCCCTCTCACAGTAGAAGAGCAATAGGTACTGCTGCTTTCAGAAAAAAGGGGCAAAAAAAAAAAAAATGTTGTTTACAACAAACTGCAAACAGCCAAGAAAGCTGAGGATTTACCAAAGTCCAGGTTAAATTAACTGGTATCAAGTGTGATGGGATCACACCAGGATTGATGGACAGGAAAGCCAGGACAGCCCCAGCTGCATTCAGACATGCTGCCGATGGGCAATTGGATTTTGATATTGTCTCTTGCTGGCAGGGAACAAAGGACGCAGTATACTCTATGGAATATATCATCAAACACATTTAAGACAAATTGTCGCATGTCCCCGTTGCACAATAATATCCAAGAATTACAAAAGTGAGAAAAGCCTCTTTCAGCACGTATCATTTGCATTACAGCTGGTGCAACACATGCAGACCAGCTGCACCTCTATTCCCCTGCCCCAAATTTTCCAAAGCTTGCCGGTAATTTGAGTTGAGGGTGGGGAAGAGGGAAACAGGACAAGGCACTCTGTTCTTTCTAGATATGTAAACTATTTTTAAATGTTTTTATTCTTGTAGGAGAGAAAAACATGCATGTTTAAATGAGAGGGTATCCATGACCACCCTGCTCAGCTGAAGATGAAGGGGTGTTTATTGGACACCTGTTTGCAACAGCTAAACAGCTGCATTGGAGAGCAACACTCCCCATGCAAGGAAAAAGCGTTAAAGCATCTCATATTTCTACAGCACTTCTTGAGTTCTGAAGATGTTTAAAAACTGCAGTTAGACATACGCTATATACACTCCAGCAAAGTTTTTGCTGCAGAAAAAAAATTTCCCTAATACTAAAATTTTAAAATGCAGATACTACCCATTTTTCAAAAGATGCCACAATCAATAGCCTCACCTATGCTGAATGTGCTTCCCCTTTTCAGCTGGCTGGACCAAAAAGAAGTAGTTAGCATTCAGTGCTCCTCCTCACTCAAGCAGCAGCCAAAATCTCAGTGTAATAAATTGGAGTGGGGGGGAAACAGCTGAAACTACTGCTGGATCCAACAGGCCTTTGGATCCAACTGCTTTGCAGTTTACTGAGATGGTCCTGATGGAGCTACATACCCCACTTATGCTGCCAAATAGGCTTTACCACCTTCCTGAGAGACGCTTCAACTTTACTCACAAGGGTTCTCCATCCAAAAGGTACATTATGGATGCAAGTAGACATCACCGTAGTGATTGAGGGTGGGATGAAAAAAAGAGGCGGTTACAATGGAAAATGTTAAAAAATAGCAACAGGCAGATCACACTGCTCATTTTCTATTTTCTAGCTAAGCATACATATTTGAATTTCAGCATTTTTCTGCAAATAAACTTTTTTCAATGCTAGATGATTTATAAGTTATAAAAAACAAAGTACAGAGGAGCGTTCCAGTGTTCTATGCCAGCTCCTTAAAGCACGATGAATAATAATCCCTAAGAATATCTAAAAAAAAATTGTCATCTGGTCAAAATATTTTCACTTCACTGTTGTGTTAATGTCCAAGATTCAATTAGAGCATTGTGTGTGGGACAGCATGTTTAATGTGAGGCAGGAGAAAAACTAACTGCCTTTGCCCTGGATTCGACTACAGACCCAAGAACCATCTGGTAAAAAATCAGCCAGAGCATTGTGCAGGCAGTGTATTAGTCATGAGACACAGGACTCTGAGAACAATGAAACCTAAATTTAAGGGACAGACGAAGGAAACTTAATTACTTGTTTAAGCTTCTTCACAGCTTTGAGGAATCTTTAACACTTTCAGCAAAAAAATTTAGCACCGGAGGGCATAAAGAACATCCTCAATTGATTTCTTAATTTTCTGCAAGCCTGTTTTCACTTCCAGCATGGAACTGTCTGCGCTGGTCCATCAGCACAGCCTGCCTCTCCAACGCACGGCCGCAGGATGCATCATATAGTCCTTGATATGGAGTAACATCCAAAGCCACGGTATTGTAGATACAGACAGGAGATCCTCCTCCAAACTGGCAACTCCCTGAAGAAAACATTTTGTCTGACCCCATAACCTGACTCAAACTCCTGCTTTACCCAGTAGCCCTTGCTAAAGGATGAAGGGATCTCTTCCAGTTAGGCATGCACACATACACAGTTGATACCCTAAGTGACTGCTTAGAGCTGTGGCAAAGCAGCTATCCAAATTGAGATCCACTCAAAGACCTTTCCTATACCATGACCATAAACTCAGGGGTTAGGACAAGGCTAAAAGTACTGGCACTGCTGGAATTAAGATCTGCAAACAAGCACCATGCACCACGGTAGGTGCAGGAAACAGGCATTCAGTTTCGAATCACTATTATCTGCACTCTTCCCCAAGCTTTCAGCTGGAAACCAGGAAGGCTGAGGTTTATTCTCTTCTTACTCCCTTACAGTTTATTCTCTTCCTTCCAAGATAAACAGGCTGTTTTGTGAAAAACTAACTTAAACAGAACCTCATACCAGTCTCCCAAGACTTGGACAGGCTTATAGCAAACAGAGTCCCCTGTGCTCATCACTGTTTCGACAGGTGGGAATACAGCAGTCAGCCAGAAGAGCCACTGGAGAAATTCACACTGACTCAGCCAGCTCACACCCCTCTAATTCTTCTGTTTAGACTCATCAGGGAAGAAAATTCCTCAACATAATGGCAATGTATTAGGCACTGATTTTACTTGGTTTTACATTAATCACATGCATCCTGATCCCGAATCTCCCTTCTCTGAAGACAGTGCCTTAATTTGAAATGCTTTCTCTTCTTGAACTGCACTGGGCTTTCTTGTCTCAGTAGTGACCTTGGCATCTTCCAGGATTATAGGCTTGCAGAACAGAGAACTGGAAAAGATCACCTGGATTATCAATTCTAGTCCTCTAACAATACATGTGGTCACTTAATGTAGTCTCTTTCATAAACTCTTCTTTCTATTTCCAAAATCTCCAAAGCCTGTATAAAACCCTAGATGCAAACAGATGCAAGTTGCTTTGTCACACTAACCCCCAAGGGTACGCAATGCAGACATCCCCAAACCAGCTGTGCACAGAGCAGTGCGTGCGGGTGTGGAAGCAATATAACCATGCTCACGAGGTGCTGCACCTAAACTAATAAACCTTATCAAGCAGCAGAACTCATTATCTCAGTTGTAGTGCTGGACAAACACAACTACATTACTTCTGGATTCAGGCTGCTACATATGCATGCCACAGTACGGCACCGCGGGCACTTGCAGGCTGGGGAATCAATTTACGGGCTACTAGCTTGGGTATTTTTGCATGAGCTCCATTTTGTGATTTTCCAGGGCTTACCGGCTCCACAGCAAGAATCCAAAATTGGCGTTTGTATTAACACAAAGTGCCTTTTACCATATTCACAGCGATTCACCCAGACATGACCTTTCATGTGCATTCAGGAAAACCTTCCTGTACCCTCACAGCCACAGTCTCCCAGAGACTATCACATCTCAACCTCTTTAAGCATTGACCACACCATGTGTGCGCCTCTTGCACACATCAACTGTGTGCTCTCCATCCAGTCAAAGCTTGATGGCTGATGTGTTTATTTGCCATTCCTACCAAACAGGTTCCAGCCAAAGATCCACAGGCACAGCCAGACTTCCCAGGCAATAGCTGCCACAGGCTTGGCACTAGAACAGAGCAGGGAGGCAGTTTTCCCTGGATAGCCACTTGCTTTGCTGCTATCAAATGCATGCTTTGAAAACCACGCTATAATGACCATACTTTCCATGGCAGTAGCTACCTCTCATGAAAAAAAACCCAAACAAATAACAGAAAAACATCGCATGAGGAAAAGCATGTTGCAAAGACCCAAGTTTGGCAGCAGAGTTGGGTTTCCAGCCCCTTGGTGGCAAAGCTGATGAGCTCGGAGCCTAGAGGGAAAAATTCTTCCAGTGAATGCAGAGAGGCTTTTAAGTGTCAAAAAAGCAAGTAAAAGGCAGGTCAGGAAGAAAACCAACAAAAAAATATTTCAAAACTAGCTTGGCAAGCTTACTAGCACTATTCTTGCTTGTATGGTAGGTAATTAGTAGGTCTAGGTAAGATCTTCACTTTCACAGGGCTCTAGAGAAAGCAATCATTTCTAGTTGCAATAGGCAGCCAGCCCTCTCACAAACACTCAGCATGTACTCTGTACATGGCTGCGAGAAATGAGGAAATTATCTATACCCACTATAATCTGAGATCACAGCGATGAATCCAGTGCTTTCCTACCAGAAGCCTAGCAACAGCATGGACTTCCCCTACCTTGGTCCCTCCTGCCTTTGATAGTTTCAGCTGCCTTTGAGCACAGGAGAAGGATGGTTGATAAATTGCTTGCTAGGGCTGCTGCCCCTTCCTTTCAACCTTTCTTGTAACAACAGACCTCCAACAAGGCAACATTCATACATGCAACTCTCAGAACACATCATGCTCTTTAGAAAATACTTGGAATGAAATGGCTCTAGATTATATCTTATGACTCACAGTACACAAAGATTCATCTGCTCATAAATGAAAAAATAGGGCTTTCTCTTCCAGAAAAGGGTTGAACACTTTTCCCACACTCAAACCACTCTGCTCCTGGCTGTTCCACCTGCCCCAGTGTTGTCAGTACAGCCCTCCCTCCGAGCAAAGACCCAAGACCCTCTAGCCTTCAAAGACCCAAGACCCTCTAGACTTCGTAGCCCAAATTACCCCATGTTCCATCCAGAGAACTGATGACTAGGAGCCCTGGGGCAATTCAGGAGTCCAGACAGCTGCGGGCAAATGGGTAGGAGTGGGAAAAGAGGTAGATTTAGATGGTAGATTTACATGCTGCCCTATGAACAAAATACTCGTCTGCAAAAAAAGAGAACTCCTATATGCACCTCCTATTTTTAAGGCAAAGTACCCACCCTGAGTTTCAATACTGATGATCGGATGCATGCACTCGAGTTAATTTGAACATCAGAAAGACTATCATACTGTCTCTGCTTCAGAAAGACTTTATACAACTGCATCCTACACAATAAAAATGTTAAGATAAATAGTCTCTCTTGATATTTAATGGTACAGCTAGTCTGCCGCCTTCACTTCCCTCACAATGCCAAGCATTAGGTCACGATGAAAGATATTTTAAGTTTCCCACTCTCTAGCTCTCCACAGCCCACAATCCCCTGCAGTCTACAAGGCCCTCATTTAAGAGTATCCTGCAATGAGTTTCACCTGAGGGAATACAGTTCAGCAAGCAGGAATGTCAGCCTGAACCAAGGCTACACCACCACTTCATTTCAGAGTCATAATTAGGGACTGTGATGTTGAAGATAGCCTGTACTTTTGGGTTCAGTATCCATGCCATACTACAGCTGCCGAGGAAGACAAGTTCTCTTTATTTTATTATTTGTGAAATGTGACAACATTCAATATTAAACAATCTCTTCAAATAAGGCAATTCTGTAGCGTGCACCCCTGAGGGGGGGGGGAGAAACATTATGGTTGCTGTGGGATCCATAATTCGGGATTTCAGGACTTGCATATTTAAAACCTCAAATTTAACGTTGCATTAGTGTAGCTTCATGCACTGAATTAAGGAATGACTCAGTACAAATCTCCATGCATCTGCTGAAGTCCTGACGATCCAAGGGCAAGAGGCACGGAACAGAAAAAAAGACAGCACAGGGAACAAGGAGGAAATGGGGGAGAACCTGTGAGCAAGGAAGCAAGAAATCGTCACAGCAAACCCCACACCAAACCAGATCTGCCACTCAGGGCTCCTTGTTCTCACTGCTAAAGGTTATGTAGCCCACCAGGACAAAAAGGGTTTAAAGCAGAAACAAAATGAGCATGGAGGAAAAGGTTCCTGAAAGGACTGAGGAGGGGAAGATTTCCTGAAGAACAGGGTAACCTGTACCAAGAGGGTAAAGATCATATCCAGATAGTACAAATTCACTAATTTTTTTTAATTATCATGGCATGATGCCCAGATGATGCCCTTAAAACCCCTTCAGCAATTCAGGCATTTCGCACTTATTTTCCCCACTCCTCTAAAGTTTAAATGCGATGCAAGCACAGAAACAGTGCTGCCCAAAGTTTAAGGTGCAAGGAAAAACAGCAACCCATGGAGGGGTACCAGTCTTT
The DNA here is from genome assembly GCF_963210335.1 of Falco punctatus. Taxonomy (NCBI): domain Eukaryota; kingdom Metazoa; phylum Chordata; class Aves; order Falconiformes; family Falconidae; genus Falco; species Falco punctatus. The sequence continues at coordinate 34,076,437 of NC_137585.1, forward strand.
GTCCATCGGCAAGCGTTGCAAAACTCAACCCTCTTCTCTTAAGAATCCAGGACAGTGCTTCACCTCTTGGGCTGAAGCTCATCTTCATGCAGGCTAATACCTCCAGTTTATACTGGAGTGCTCACACACTCCTTGCCAGCGGGAGGAGGCAAAACAGCAGGGCAACTCTCAACTCTCCTCAGCTCCCACACTCACCGGCATCCTCCACGTTTCAGCCAGGTAAGAAACATCTCCATTGTTTACTGCTTATCTAAAATCAGCAGCAGCACGGCTGAGGTACTTCTCCTCTTACCCCACCCACAAACCAAGCACAAATCGTAGCTGAGCCGTGGAGCCTGCCCAACCTTTCTCACTAAAAACCAGCACCCTGGGTCGGGGTCTGACATGGCAGGCTGCGGCGGGGGAAGAGCGGAGAAGGTAGATGTACGTGCCTGCCAGCAGGGCCTGTTGGACGAAACCAAGCAAGTGTGCATACCCCAGTGCAGAATCAGGTTACCCTGCAACAAAGATAGCGTGTGTATGTGCAAAGGAGGGAAGTCAAATCCTTCTGCCTGGGTTCCAAGGCTCGCTTTGTTGCTAAAATAAACCAGTATTTGTTCCTGAGTGATGGGGAGCCGGACTCTAAAAGCAGCAGCAGTGAGAGCCCCCACTTTCAGAGTTATGAACAGACTTTAAAAAAAAAAAAAAAAAAAAAAAAACAACAAAAAACCCCCCCACAACACTCCAACAAACAAAAACTTGGAAACTCATTACTCTTCACCTTGTATTATCCAGGTAAGGAACCCCAGAGCAACTGCTGATCTCAAGGGTGCCCACGAGCAGGCAAAACTACATATAGAATATGACTGAGCAGCCTAAGAGCTGACTGCTCCAGAGGAAATTCCAGTCCTTGCTCAAAGCCTGGAAATATATAAGCTTTTATATATGCTTTTACTTTGCTTGCTGGATCTATGTAACACTTAACACATGTTTTTCCTGACATTATTTTCCATACTCCACCAGAAACCCAAGTAACCATGCCACTTCTGGAAAAACAACCTCACATCCAACTTTTGTCAAAACAGTTTCTCCCCCACACACCCCCAAAGCCCCAAATTGCAAAACTATCTATTCCCTCCCTGTTCCTCTCTTAACCTTCAGTAGCTACAAATCCCTTTCAGCAATACACCTCCACGACCTGGGATGTCTCTCAGCAACACCAAAATCCCATAAAGCAAACGCACATGGGAACAGTTTATGCATTAAAAAAAAAAAATATATATATATATATATATATACAGGTCTCTCAGATGGCAGACAGCAAGCTGCATTATACCAAAAACTTTGTCTCTGAGGCACCTGCCCAAAACCATTCTCGCCAAAGGAACTTACGACCACAGGAAAAGCCTGCTCGATACCCAGTTAATAGTACTCGCTCCAAATATTAATTTTTACAAGGGAAAACTACAGCCCACTGTGCGTAGAGGCTGCAGAGAGCTAAGCCCAGCAATGAAGGCCACTCACATTAGTGCTGAGTCCTTCAGCTTTCCATTCCTTATATGTGCAAAGTGTGCAAGCCCTCACACACGCTTCTCTACTCACCCAGAGGTACATCATGTTAGCCTGGGTCCTTCAAACCCAGCAGTGAGATGATCCGGCAACACAAAAGGCACTTCAGTAACACTGTCGAGATGGAGGTTGTTTGAGAGTTTTTTGGGGGGGAGTTGGTTTTGGGGTTTTTTTTTAAAGAAAAAAAAAAAACAGACGCCTCAGTTTGAGGCTTAGAAATCGTCTCGCCTCCTCCACCCCCCTCCTCCAGCTCTGGCTGCTCTGCGCTCCTCTCTCGCACTTAATCTCTCCCTGGGAGTTCCCAGCCCCGTGTGTCTGTACTGGCGTGCACAGCACACACTCTGCATTCGCCTCCAGGGAATTTCTCTCTGTCATTCTGCTTCTAAAAACACAATCTCGGCCTCACAAGATTCTTGCAAGAGGCAGGGATGGGTGGGGTCAGTAATAAATGCAGCCTGGCTCCCAGCGCCGGAGCATGCTTACTTTAAAAAGGGATCTTTAGACATGAATGAGGGCAGAGCGTTGTCCTCCAATGTCACTGAGGGTGAGGACCTATGCCCCCCACCCACTAACTGCTTCTCCAGGAATCGTCCGCAGATGCAAGAGCTGTGCACAGTGCCATAAGCAGGTTCTGCACATCTTCATCCATTCCATTAGTCAACACCCAAATTTTGGTCACAATTCAGTAGCTGTTATTTAATCATTAACCACTGACTGAGCACGACTATGGGGATCCTGAAGCTAAGGAGAAAATCTGTGGTGTGCCAGCCACCCTGGAGCTCCCACAGGAGAAACAACCGCTTTTGACATGAGCTGGGGTAGAGAAGCAACTCACAAAATGAAGGGGTTAATCTGCTTTCACAGGTGGCTCTACAGGAGTATTTTACAGACTTGCATATTGCTAAAAGGGAACGTAGCAGCTGGCTCCAGTTCATCCAAGTGTATCGGGTTCCCACTCACCTGGTGGCAGCTTCCCCCCCAAGTCTTACGGGGGCAAGTGTCCCCGCAGCCTTGCACTCCCAGCCTGCTCCAATTTCAGGTTCACAAAGCTCCACTGGTGGGGCGGCAGCCCCAGCAAAGGCACATTAAGCAAAAGACACTCGCCCCAGCTACCTCGACAAGATGCAGCAAGCCCTTCCCTCATCCCATCCCCCATGCCCAATGCCACAGGACAAGTGTCACCTCTCATCACATTAATCAGTTAAACCGCTCTTCCAAACTAGGAAAACGGGTTTCTCACCCCCTTCCCTTCCTACCTCAGAATGAAGACTCAACTTCCCCCACTAGGCTCCAAATGCTAGGTTAAAATTGGCCTCCTCTTGAACAAGGAGAAAAAAGAAGAAAAAAAATTGCATGTTTTCATTGAAGCACTGGTCTCCTTGGAAATGAGTTTTGAAGAAATATTTTTATCTTAGCTAAAGATATATACATGGTATTCTTTTACATATCACCCCTACTCCTTTTACTTACAGATTACTTAAACACAGTCCAGCGGGCTCAGCGCAAAGCAAGCAGCCATGCGGGCTGCCACACTCCACCCACAAGTCAAGCCCCATCTGTGTGGGGTGACAATGGATGGGCCTCCCGTTGCAGCGAGCACAGACACCCCAGGCACCCTCCGCGCTCCCCAGGCTCCCCTTGCCTGCAGCAAACGCACCCCGGGCCAGGCTTGTCCCAGGTACAGGCACAAACACATGGGATGCCGACAGGCTCTAAGGAAATACATGACTCATTGCAGTCCTGCAGAAGAACCTGGAGAAAAGGCTTCTTATCAGGACCAGGATATAGCAGCCACAGGGATACACTTGTTAGAGACAGGCAGGGTGCTGCTTAGCTTTCCAGCCAGGAAAACCCAAGCGCTGCTGCTCAGGGGAAGGAGCAGGAGCCCCAGTTCAGGAAGCTTGGACGTCACAGCGTTCGTTCAACTACAGCATCTCTCAGGCCTCCCATCTGCTCTCACCTTTCAGCACAACGGGTCAGGCCAAGAGGGTAAAAAGCACTGTTCCTAAAAATCACTTACTGCACCAAAGCCTATGCACCAGAGCCTCCAAAGAGCTAAGTGTGTGATCCATAAACCTGTTCTCCAACGCTCCAAGAGAAGTGAAACAGCAGCAATGCTGACATCTGCATCATGGGTAGACACTTAAGTTAACATTTCAGCAGTGGGGTCACACCAGCAGTAGCTACTAGTTCAGCAGCCCACAGACTCAAGCAGACACTTCACCAAATAACCTTGATGGCTTTTTCAAGGTTTTCTTTTCTTCTGATACAGAATCCCAATCCAAAAAATTTATCTTACTATCATTTTAATAAAAGCTGAGAATCCTTGTGTGCGGAGGAGAAAGTGAGAAGTCACGTGGACCAGGTGGACAAGCCTGAATTAGTCCTACTTTATATTTATTTCCATAAAAGACTTGAAGATGAGCGCTTAAAACCAAGCTGAAGAGTGACCAACAAGCTCCATAATACATATTAGGAAAAAAAAAAAAAAAAAAAAAAAGGTGGGTGGGGGAGGAGAATTCTCCCCCTTCTTCCCCAGGCTCTCTCATTCTTTAGGCCACTCTTCCATGGGAGAGAAAAGAAAACACTTTCAGAAGGCGGCTGTTCCTTAATTTCAACAACTGAGACTCATTACAGATCATCCCAGCAACACCACAGTTGAACAGGTTGCATTCAACCTACGAAGTGATACAAGACCTGTGAACCCTTCCCAAACCATCCAAATACTGACCCGAAATCATTTGCCACTGTTGCTACTAGGCCACCATTTCTACAATGGAAGGTGTATTAGAAGATTACTACAAGCAGCAGATTTCTGGTGACAAAATACCCTCAACCTGGAGCACTTTCTGATGAACTGTAAGAGCAGGCTTCTCAATGCTCAATATTCTCAAAGCAGCGAGAGGAGTACCCGACTGGTCAGGAAATGCTGTGGGATGACCCTAGAGGCACCACCACTCCGATTTAACAGAGCTGCTGCGGCCCAGAGGTTCAAACCAACAGTAAAAATATGAAGTGCATGCCCAGGACTATCCACAGTTACAGACAGTACTGGTGGCAATGGGGTAACCATGTCAGCCTCAGATTATAAGCAAGAAAAAGATTTACTTGTCCAATATAATTATGTGGAAGGAAAAAAATAACTAGATGAGCTACTAGGCCTTCTTTAAGCTTTTATTCAGATGATATAGATTTTCAACTACATTAACTGGTATGTAAAAGATAGCAATAAAAGACATTATTTTTCTGGAAAATCTACCCTAAGAAAACACAAAATATTCTGTAAGTAGCAAGAGGACAACAGTATGTTAATGATTCTATTTCCAGAAAAACAAAGACAGACATGACTAAGACAAGCTTCTGAAAAAGGTAGCTATGATCCTCTGCAAATGCTTTGTCTTAATCCTGAGAATGGTGCTTCACAGGATGTATGTCAGGGAACTTGGAAGGCTGCTATGTGTGGAAATACCCATGATCTCTTAGGGACCTTTCCTGTCTCAAAAAGGATTAAAAGCAGAAAAAGAAAAGATTTTGAAACTTACATATACTGAACTAAGAGAAAAATGTTCAGAGAGCTGTAGCCTAGTGAAACACTGGTACCTCTTCTCTGATAGGAGGCTGTTGTGTAAATCAAAGTGAAAGGGGAAGAAAGGAGTCTGCAAAGATACTAATACTTGGTAGAGAGGTAAGGAAGGTCTTAGCAAGTAACAAAAGCGGTAAGATAATAGGGAGCAACTACCCACCTATTTAATATTATATCAAGGTATCTGGCAAAATAAGAGGCACTGGTAGAACAGGAAAAAAAAAATCTACCTCCTTCTGTACCAGTTATCGAAAAGCCTTAATTACATGTAAGAATAATTGTGGCTGCTCAATGCATGAATTCAACCCAAAAATACTGCTGGTATGTAAGTTTCAAATAAGGTAAATGCTTAAAAAAATGATTTACAAAAAGTTCTAGCCTATTTAGGAAAGATCTGAGCAGGCAAACAGGGAATAGGTACAGCACAGTTTCAGACTGACACTCTCTGTTTCTAGCTGATTGTGTCTCAGAGCATATGATTTCAAATGCTCATGGATTAACATTCTAGCAGATAAAGCTCAAGACAGGGTACGAGCTGGTGTGTCTACTACACACTACTGAAATCGCATTAGATAACATGCAGGATGAGTGGCTAGCAAAGCACCTCTTCATAACAGAGGGAAAAACCCATCTGATCACCAGGAATTTCAAACACTTGCAGGAGGTGATGGGGAGCTAATGCCAAAGAACACCCTCGAAATTTCTAAATTACAGAAAACAATTTCTTAGTTCAAGAAGTGTTACATTGAAAATGAGCAATTCCGTATTAGATTCCATCTTGACAGAAAAGAGCAATCGTAAAAACAGAAATTAACAGTAGCTTAGGTAAAAATGATTGTGACAATTGCATTTGGATATATGGAAGGAGAATAGAGACCAAACCAGTGTATCTATGTACATACTCAGCACTTGAGTGGGACCAGAGGTACACTGACATAATTTTCTTGGACAGACAGATTGCTTATTGGGCTTCCTTCTCACATCCCCGCACCTGAACACTTGTATATTCTAGCATGTGGAAAAAAGGAAAACAAAGAAAGGAAAAAAAAAAAAGAAATTAAATCAGGAAAGGAAAAAATAAAATTTGCAGGAGAATCCTAATGACAGGAGGCAAAATCCACAACCAGAACTCAAAGATAACGAGTTTCTCAAAGCTTCTCAAGAATAGCAAACCCAGCAATTGCGCTGACCTGCTACTACAGGGAAAAGGCAGAAACATCACCAGTACTGAAGAGCCAACGCATTCGATACGAATTTCTGTTCTATATTTGGATATAAGTCAGCTGTTGCAGTCTGTGATAACGAAATGCTTTCCATTCCAGCAGTAACTAAGGAAGATGTTCCAACATCTACCCAGCAAACAGCACTGTGGTCCTGTTACCTAGCTTGAGCTTACGAACAGAAGGGATAGAACCAGATAACAAGTAGGTTTTAACCAAACTACAGCTGTGAACATACTCAGATGTGGACACTCAGGAAGGCCTGCAGTCTGCATCAAACTGCATGACCTGTCCTTGCAGCTCTAATAAGCCCTAGTTACAGTACTAACATTAAACCTGCTGTAAGGCCAGAAGTACAACTGTGATGCAATGACATCCACAAACGCAGGTAAAAAAGTTGCACTTGGATATATGGAAGGAGAATAGAGACCAAACCATTGTATCTATGTACATACTCAGCACTTGAGTGGGACCAGAGGTACATTGACATATTTTTCCTGGACAGACAGGTTGCTTATTGGGCTCCCTTGTCACATCCCCACACCTGAACACTTGTGTATTCTAGCAAGTGAAAAAAAGAAGAAAAAAAGAAAAAGTGGAGTCTGTATTATTAAAGCCCTGCTGCTGTTAGCTAGGCTCAGCCAAAAGACTGTACCTCTGTAAACACCAGAAGACTGCAGCAGGAAAGCAGTACTACTGGTGAAGCCACCAACACCAATTTTTGCAGCATCTGAATTTTCTTAGAAGCATCCAGGTTGGAACTCTTCCACTAATGAAGGCTAAAATAACATCCTGCTGCTGAGCAAAGCAACAAATGAAGTGGGGTCTGATAACAGGAGGTTTGCAGAACAAAGATGCAGGTGGAAGGCCTCAGGTAGGGGAGCACAAATTAAGTTGTGCGCCTGAACACATCTGGGACGGCATTCAGATACATGAATGAAAAATACTGATCATAAAAAACTCTGTTCCTGATGTTTAATAAGGCTTCCTGGCAACCCCTCCTGCAGAAAAAACCATAAAATAGTTTTTATAAACAGCCTGAACTCTAAAATAAGATTAAACTTTTTTACGGTTAGTAAGTGCTATTAAATCTATGTGTTTCTCTTCACTGTGCAGTTTAACTTAGTTTAAAAGTTGGAGGGGAGGTACTCTGAGGCTAGAGCAGGTTGAAGACAGAAATTTCATTTCAAACCAAAGGATAACAGTTGCTTTCAGAGCCAAGAGCCAGACTGAGCTTTCACATTTTATGCAGAAGCTGGACTCAGACTGCAGATGGAGACTTGATCACTGTCCCACCATGACAAACACTTCAAGAACCATCTAGAAAAGGTCTGACTGGAGATGGAAAGGAAGACGTGCCTTGTGGCGCTCAGAGGGAAGTTTCTCCAACTCAATGGCTGCTTTCCACAGCTTATCTGTCCCCAGCAGAATGTCCCAGCAAAAGAGCAGGGGAGTCAGACTCCTGCTAGTTGTGGGATTTTGGCATGCCTCGTCTTGTTTTTTTTTTTATTTGGTTTGGTTGGTTCATTTTTGTTTTGCTTGTTGTTTGTTTTTCTTTTTTTAAAGAAGCTTAGAGATGGTGCTGAGAGCTGTCTGCGAAGAGGCAGAGAAGACAGCCCTGGGCACACATGCAGTTCCTATGGAGATAAGAGGATGATCTTTGAGGTTGGTTTACTCCTTTGGGTGCCACTGGAGACTACCCTAGTGGCAGAGCACTGCTCATCTGCAAAAGACTCCCTCCCCTCAGGATCCTGGCATTATCTCCGATTATCAGAATTTCTGAACCACAAGATAGATTTCCTCTCAACATCCAAAAGGACTCCAGGAAGCCTCTTTCTGCATTATCCTGTTTGTGAAAGGAAGCAAGAGTACAAAGTGCATACAATAAATCACCCAGAAATATACCACAATCCCTTTTAGATGTTTTGCCAAGCAAATAAGCTAAACATTGGCATATTACGAGAAAAAAAGCCATTTTGTTACACAGCAACCCATTTCATTACTGGAAAACTGGACTCCCTATTCTCTCTCCTGCAGGTATGGTTCAGCTATGCAGCAAGAGGCTTCTGAAGAGATTACTTTTTTAAAAGCAAACTATCAAGGGCTAGTTTATTTTCCACAAAAAGCAGAAAGCCTCAAACAATAGAACACCTTGACATGCAAACAAAACTGACAATTTTCAGGGACTGTCCTGCTACTGACTTCACACAGTAATTAAATTTAAGTCCTTAAATAAGCTTCAGAAGGTCTCAGTTGAAGTAGGGGGGATGGACAGATGGAGGCCGGGGGGACAGGACACAACCAAGAAAAGCTTTTTAGGCTTCGTTTGGGATTTTCCTCTCCTCACAAGTACACTCAAGAGCGCTATTCTGGAAGGCACTGTCAATCCTTCAAGAGAACCACAGTAAAGCTCAGTAACTAGGAAAGACACTTTGCAGAAAATGTGTTTCCAGACAAAAATAAATTTTTAAATTAAAACCAAGAACACCCACATCAACAAAACTAAACTGCGAAGCCAGAGAAGTCAAAGTTAAATATTCAAGAACATGCAGACATTTAGATTTAAGGAATTCTTACAGCTGCCGTATACTGGTTTGGATGTTCATCTGCAGAAACGAAATGGTGGTGCAACTGCTCACACGATATAGCAACCACGAGTTTGGGCAGCCAAGTGGGAATTTCCGTGAATTACACCTGTCAGCCCTACTGTGGCAGAACAGGAGTGAAGTTTGCAGTCCTCCAATACCTGCTGAGAAGAAGCTAGCAAGCTTAAGGTGTGCAGAACAAAAAGCACCTGATTTTCCAGCTGTATCTTATCCATTCTACCACACCTGGATCTAGTCTGAAGCCCGTACTGAACTGGCATATAGCAAGTATTTAGATATATCTAAGAGAGGATCAGAATAAGCTGTATCACTGGTATTTAAATCTTAAAAAAATAAAGTTTAGTTAACTAAAAGCTGCCTTAACATCTTCAGTACTAAATGTCCAGAGAACAAAATCTGATCTGCCTTCAGTTTTTCCATGAATTGGCAGAAAATATTACACAACATCAAACTCCAGCAAAAGTCTATTTTAGTGTCAAATCAGGAGTACAATATCCAGCTGAACTGATAAGGGCCTAAAGATTCTCTATGCCCTAGACTTATTTGTCAGTGCTAAAGAAGGTAGCTATTTGGTTGAGGAAGCCATAAATAAAAAAACCTGCAACTCAGCTCCTAGATCAACAGCTCATCTCTTTATAGTCCCCAAGGGAAGCTATACCAAAGGATGAACTGAGGGCATCCAAGTGTTACCCTATTCAAGGCGTGAGACTTCAGGTGGTAAGAGAGAAATGGCTTCAAATACCTCATCAATGGAACTACAGAATCGTTACACCATTTTTTGTCTCCATGCTTACCGTGACAAGTGGCTGTACCACATAAGCAACTCATCAGCACAGTAACGACCTAGCAGATTAAGAAAGGATATGAAGATGAGAGTATTGCGACAGTGGAGAAAGGGGGAAGGCAAGGCGTAGCTCTCTTCCCTGGACCACACAGGGTTTATTAATATGCTGAAACTTTGGCTTAGGCCTGCTGCTGATAAAGGGGAATACAGACATAAAACAAAACCAAACCATCCTGCAGAAAGGGACTCCTCCTGGCTTGTTTGTGCAAAGGAAGGTTTAACAATGTTAGTGAGTTATTCAGGAAGTAATGGATACCCCTCTTGCCCTGGGCAAATTCCTTTTCAGTAACAGTAGTAATTTCCTAGGCAATACAACTATATCAAGGTATAATGGCTACTATATTTATCTACGGAGGCCCTGTACTGCTGGGATCTAATTTACTATGGCACAAAAAGCAGTTTACAAATCCTAGGATAGTAAAGTTGCTAGAGACAGGAATAAAATTCTATTCTGTACTGCTTGAAGACTGGGTTTTAACATCCCTTTTTAAGAGCATAAAATGCATTCTCCCCAACTTAGACTCAAAGACTAATAAACCCCAGAAGTGGACTGCAAATACACCTGAGAGTGAAGAAATCAGCTTAAATACTATATTGTGCTTATTTTTTTATTCTTATTGTCACAGCTGCTTTTGTTTCTTCTTTTATTCAAATAACATTCTTTCACTGGACCCTCTAAGAAGAAAAATAATCTGTGTCATTACCTAGAAGCCTTATGTACCTAATGAAGACAAAATAGCTGAATGTCTGAAACATGGCTTCAGCATGAGAAATGGCACAAGTATATAATCAGCAAAGAAAGGAGCAACTTCAGCTAATGAAGAGGTAACACTGATAAACGCTGAATGACATCTCCTGAGAAACAACAAAACTAAATTGCTAAAAGACATTGGTGGAACACAGCATCAACCTGTGATAAGTAAAAAGACCCAACACACGTGTTAGGAGACTGCAGATACTTCCATTACATAACAGTAGTAAGAAAATCCAGGCAAAATTAGCAGAACTAAAAGCGAAATATTTTAGCAGGGGTATTGGCAGTTGTCAAACCACATAAAGGACTAGCAGATTGTTCAAATGTAAAAGGCATTAATAAAGCATAAGACAAGAGGCATAAACAGATATAGAGGGAGGTTTCTAGAGGACAGAAATGCTACTGGAAAGATTTAGTTATAGAATACAATATCCCCAACTTGAATTCACAATGATAAGCAAAGGTCAGCTGTCAGAAAAGCAGTTCTGCTTCTGATCTCATTCTGAGCAAAGCAGTCCTTAACCATACCTGCGCCAGCACCATCTCGCTGGATTATTCTCATGGCTGCAGCAAACAGCTCCCTCCACCTGGCTGGTTCCTCAGGGAATTACAAGCACGAGACAATTTAGAAAAGCACTGCTTATTCCCTGCTTTATAAGCAAAAGACAGTCCATTCTTCAAAGACTTTTTAGTGTGTATATTTAATATGGGACTTCCAAGAAGGTACATCTTCCAATAAGATATACCTACCTGTATCTTTTAATGGGGAATTTTGCCATTCACATATAGCGAGTACTGGAAACACCCAGAGGTTGTAACACAGGATGCTCCAAAAAATTCAGATGTATTTCTTGGCACTTGCGTCACCTAACATACTTCAATCAGCAGGATTTTGGCTCTCATAGGAGCAGACCAGCTATAGATCTGGTCTTCAGCATCACTGCAGTCTGTGAGGTACAAACATATTGCGACCATCAAGCACTTTCAGCTGAGCTTGTATTAAAGACTCTTCCATCTTCCCTTCTTTCCCCGTAACCTGCCATGACAAAAATAATAATAAAAAAAACCCACAAAAACAAAACCCCACCCCAAAACCAACAAAAAAAAACCAAAAAATCACACACACCCCAAAAAAACCCACAACAAACAAACAACAAAAAACACACACAAAGCACCCCAAAATCAGTACTCTAAATTACATTCTGATGCCTTTTCTGGTCAAATCCCAGCAAAATTAGACTCTGCCATTAGAGAGTGATTGCAACTTCCTTAATTTTCTGATCTCTAAGACAGACAAATTGAATGAGTAGCAGCTTCCTCACATTCAATTTAGATGAGATTAATGTTATGAAGTAACTACGGCCAGTCAACACATGCAGTTATTGCACCCTAAGTCCTATGCAATACATTCTCATCTTAATCAAAACTTAAGCTTTGAGGTATAGCCGCACCATCGACAACTACTGTACCTGCTAGAGAAGCTTTGATAACTTTGATAACAAAGCAGCCAGCAACAATATATTAAATTCCTTCCTCTTCCCAAATTCCCAGAAAGCAACAGTGACCAGAACAATCTTTTTTCATCCTTGTGTGACCTGAAGAATGCTTTTTTTCTTTTCAGATAAAGGCCTTGCTACGGTTATCTAATGCCAGTGTCACTACAAACTGAATTAGAGACGCCCAGAAACCTCAAAATATGTACATGGACAGTCAGCTGTATCCTAATTCTAAGTCTGAAGGAAATCAAATGCTCCAAATTGTGCCTAATGTAGTTAAGTTTGCCCTTTAGGTAGGATAGACCAGTAAGAACATATTACAAAGTGATTAGATTAATTCTTGAGTGAAATTCAGAGTGCTGGCTCTATCTGTCTATTTTGCCAGTATATTTCAAATTATTTCAGAGACTATCACTCTTCCCATGCTATGTTCCACAGCAGCAGCTGCTCAAGAAATACAGCCATTCTCTGTCTGGGGTGAAGTTGGCAGCAACTGGGGACAACGCTGCTGTCAGAGTTCAGCTCCCAGTTCTGAAATGCCATTCTACTGGAAATACCAAAGAGCCTAAATCTGGCTACATATACCACAGGACGTAAAATATCTTTATCTCAGCTTTCAGCAGAAAGCTCTGGAGTCTCATGACATTTAGTCCTCTGGCCTCCGTCAGTCCTTCTCTAGACCCTGAAAAGTATTGGAGCTAGCTGCCATAAATGGTTGGAAAACAAGATGTTCTCCAAGCACTTGGAACTGAGGAGCAGTTTTAGCTTAGGGAGACCATGGCAAGGAGCCAGGGTGACAGGTGCCCCAGAAATAGAGATGATTACCACACTGTTGCCAACATTAGCCCACTGCTGTCCTCTTGACCTGTAAGAAAGGGTAGCCCATGCTCTTCAGGTGTATCAGGAGCAATGGACCAGAAAAGGTGAGGGTGTGTTTGCTGGCAGTACCTGAAGTATCTCCTCAATGAAATCCAACTCTGAAGGAATTTCAACAAGTCTCATCAGACACAGTCCTACTGGTAAACCTTTGTTAGGCCTGGCAGCAAGAACAGCTCAGTGCTGCCATGACATCAGAGCGCAGCTCATAGAAATCCACAGGCACCAAAAGAGTTAAAAACGCAGATTCCTGCTAAAACTGCCAAGAGCTACAAACCTTCTGCGTGGGCTGGGCAGCAGCAACTAAATCCACTCCCCAACAATTGGCTGGCCTGCAGAAAGAGAGGCGGGAAGAGACAGGTCGTGGGGGACAGCTCCCCAGCTAAATAGGAGCACAGCATCTGCTCAGGTTTTCAGTTAAAATCGGAGAGACAGTTCTCTTCATTTTATCGCCAGCCTCTCAAGACAGCAGCCTCTGACCTGTATCAGGAAAAGCACCCTTGTCCTCTAATCACAGACTTCCTGGGAAATGCAACCTAGCCTGCAATTACTGGCGGAGGGGGGGGGCCCACCGCACACTTCATAGCATGAAATTACCACTGCAAGATTTTTAAATACATCCCCCACCAAAACAGCAGAAGAATTCAAGCATGTTCTCACAAGCCATCTCGCTCCCACTAGCATTATTTAACAGTATTTATTAAAAGGATTTTCTCACCTCTCTCCCCCTAAAAAAAACCTGCCCCCCACCCCGAAGTCTTGTTTTGCAGATGTTGCCTGCAGCAGCACAGCTTCTTGCTGTGAAAGCTTTAACACAGGTGTGCAGAGCGTGACCTGGGCAGAATTACATGTGCCATTTCCACTGGGAAATCTAAGAGACTTATTAAGCCAGGACAGTGCCGATTAATCTACTAATGGAATGAATCAGAAGTGTGTTCCTGGCCCTTTCCCTTTCACATCCCAAAGCCTCGGGGGAGCTGAAACCATCTGGTAAATGCCTGCTCCAAGCAGCATTATGCTACTCTGGAAATACCTCTCCCTTAATACTGAGAAGAATGAAACCATCTTCTATCTACCAGCTATTCTCAGGAGCATCTGTGTAGCTTGCCGAGGCAGTCTGCCTGCATACAGCATCCTTCCCCAGCCAATGCAGAGCTGATCACTCACCATGCAGGAGAAGTCAGCAGAACAGAAAGCGATCCCATTCATTTACTCAGGGTCCTGCTGGAAGCAGCCAGCACGAGTGGGGTGGTGAAGCAGTTACTGTATTCGACGTAATGCACACGGGCTGCCCTCCCACAGCAGATCCCAACCACAGGCAGGCAGAAGCATGCTCCTTGCCCAGACTGAGGCTGTGTTCCTGCTGAATTCTCTGTCCTTTCTTCATGCAAGGGGCATTGCAGGTAGGGTTAGCAAGGAGGTGTTTGCTTATGTAAATTTAAACAAAAAACAAAACCACAAAACCAACCAAACAAAACACTCTCCTCTAAGCAGCTTGAAATGGAGATCTGGCCAGTGAGCTTAAAGGGAAATCAAGATATCAAACAGCTCCAAGGTTCATACATGATACACGTTATTACTGTGAGACAGAGGGAAGGACTGACTCAGAGATGCTGAACACTCTGCACCCTCTGAGTAATAAGCAAGTTCACGAAGAAAGAAGAGCCATGAGGCAGCTGTCATAAAGAAAGGATCTCTGGCACTTTTAAGATCAAACAGGAGTAGAGGAGCCTCCTATCTTACAATTTAGACACACAAAAAACCCAAGAGAAAGGCCCAAGACAACAGCAGTCATACAGCTGTGGAATTATGCAGATGGTAACAACTGGCTTTTGATTATCACAGAATAACACAAGTACAGGGCAGGGGAAACAAGAGCTACCCCATGATCAGAGGCAGCACAGAGCATGTTTAGACAAACATCCATCCTTCAAGAATTGTCTGACTTGTTATCACAGACTCCTAGAAACAGGAACTCTGGTCTCCTAAACCGCCGTTCCAGTGCTTCACTACTCTGAATCCAAAAATGTTGTTTTACCCCATAATATCCAATTTAAGCCTGCCTTGATGCAAATTAAGCTACCTTCAATGAACATAGTAAATAATTGATTCCCATCCTCCATACTTCCCTACTCTTTCTTTTTATAAAAAAAGGAACAAGCTCCATATTTTCCTTCTATATCAGGCTCTCTGAGCCTCCTTGTTCTTCCCTGGACTTTTCCCAGATTCTGCCTGTATCTTTCCTGAAATGCCTAAAACTATTTACAGTGCTCCACTTGCAGTGCTGGGCTCTGAAGAATAACTGCCTTCTGCAGTTACTCGACACAACTGGAAATGCATTCCAGGTTTTCAACATCATAAAAAACACCACCACATACTCAGTTTGTTAACTCCTGTTACCCCAGGTCTTTGCTTCAATATTACTACTTAGCCAGCCATTCTCAATTTTATATCGCATATATACTTTCTTTTGTTAATACAGCTTAGCTTTGTTTAATTTCACATTGTTGGATTTCAGGCCACTTCTGCAATTTACCATGATCCTTCTGACATCTAAAGCTGCTTTCCAAAGGCTGCCAGCCCCTCCACATACATATATTCAGTCACTATTTCATTACCCTGATGTTTGATGAACAGTACAGAAGAGCAGAGCAGCCAGGGCAGACCTATGTTAAGACCCCAGATCACCCATGCAGAGAAAAGCATGACGTAATTACTCCAGATACAGTTTTCCAATGAGGTGCTCAGCCCCATCTTAATTTCACCTTTCATTTGCCTAGTTTATGTAAAGGTCATGCAGGACTAGGTCCAAAGCCAGTAGCTTTCTCCATCTGCCAGGCCTGCTGCCATACCAGAGGAGAAAATTAAATTGATCAGACATGACCAGTCCTTACAAATTAGCAATGTCTGTCTGTTGTTGCCTTAATTTCCTGTAGTAAAGGATCTGACCATAAGCATCTGATCTTTTTCAGCATCTTTCTAGGTTCTGTAACTATGCTGACCAGTTGTATCTCCTGGGATCTCTAGCCTCCTTTAAAAAAAAAATATGATAGAAAAATAATACATTTATTCACACACAGTCCCTTTGTTTACTTGAAAGCTGCGAGATGTCGTGATACTCAGAATAGACCCTGGAGACAACCGATCACGCAAGCACAGCCTCTCCGGGCTTGAAGAAGGCCATCCCTGAGCCCTGACGTGCATCCATCTTGCGCTGCCCTCGGAGCAGCAGCAGTGCTGCACAGCACACACGTGCCTTCTGATAAACCAGGCTCGGCCAAAGCCTGCTCAAGCCAGGCAAGCCCTGGCGACGGCCTCCAGGCTCCCTCTAAGAGACACCCTGTTACCAGCGCTCCTCCTCAAACACCGCTCCTGCACTTCCCCTCTGCCCACCGCGGAGGCATTTTGGAACAGAGCGAAGCGCGGCGTTATGGAAACGCTTCCCTCCGTGCCTCTTCGAAGGCTCAAACACCCGAGCACCCCGCGGGGGGGCGGCAGGGCCTGCCTCAGCCCTCCCTGGGCGATCCGCGGGCGGGTCCGGGCAGTGCCAGTCCCCTCCCCACCCCTCCCAACAGAACGGCGCTGCCCTCGCCCAGGAGGGCCGTGCCGGGAACAGGCACCCCCACACCCCGCGGGTCGCGAGAGGCCGATCCCTCTCCCCCCCGTCTCCCTACGGCTTTGGCCCTTCCCGCCCCACGCCGCGGCAGCGGCTTACGGCCGGGACAACCCGAGAGGCGCCTGCGGGGAGGGAGGGCAGCACGGGCCGCCCCGGGCCGGGCCCCAGCGCCGGCGGGGCGGGGCGGCGAGCGCTGGCCGGGCGCCGGCTGCCCTCTCCTGGCAGCCCGCCGCCAGAGCGGCCCGGCCCCCGGCCCCCGGCCCCCGGCCCCCGGCCCCCGGCCCCCGGCCCCCGGCCCCCGGCCCCCGGCCCCCGGCCCCCGGCCGGACCGCGCCGCAGCAGCGCCCTCCGAGAGCCCGGCGCGTCCGTCGCCAACGCGCACGGCATTTATGGGCACCTAGAAGTGACTTTTGCAAAGGTATTACACCCCTTCAGAAAAGAAAGATACGAAGCACACACAAACTACTTAAAAAAAAAACCAAGAAATTTTTTCTTTCCGTTAAGAAGAAAATCGTCGCCCGTTCACCGACAGTGCAGCTGTGCAAGCTGAGGACCTCAAGCCCCACTCGCCCCAGAGCTTTAAAACCACTTCAGTTTCAAGTTAGCTGTGCACAGAACAACTTTTTCCTCCATAAAACTTACCTAAAGCAGGGGACTCGTTGCCACAGGATGTTGTGGATGCCAAAGATTTAGGCAGGCTCAAAAACCATTTAAACAAATTCAATAAAGAAAAATCTATCACAGGTGACTTAAAATAATATAAAAATCTATGGGCAGGAAATCCCAGAGCCACAGGATTGCTTCAAAAGTAGGGAGGAGGGGAAGCATCACCAAATCTTGGCACTGCTCCCTCTGCTTCAAGTACTTGTTATTAGACACTGTCAAAGCCAGAACACTGGAAGGCAGAGACCTTCTGTCTGACCCAGAACAGCCACTTCCATGTCCTCAATAGGATATAACACCCATCAACAAGCTGTTTTTTCGGCACAGTTTGGTTTTGGTCCTCCAACAGATCATTTTACAGACTACTTCCAACACATGTCACACTGTCCAGCATTTGTATAACCATTCAGAAGGGAAAATCTAAACATGATGCTGTCCCTCTTGCCAAAATAAATAAGGGGCTTGGGAGTCTCCAAGACTCTTGCACACATCAGGTAACACTTCAATGGTCAAAAAGCACATCACAGGAGAAAAAGTGGTCTCCTGGTCCTCTCCCAAGGATGACTCACATCTCCTCTCTTTAACCCCAAGCAGAGATGAGAAATTGCTTGAACCAGAGGATTCAAACATGAAAGGAATTTGTATTACATCACCCAGCCCATTTCCTGCCAGCGCCTTACAACCCCAGAGCTTTGGCCGTACTATTCATCAGCAAGGTAATCGTTACTTCCCTTGAGAAGCTGTTTATAGGATTGAAGGAGCTTATTGTCAGGAAATCTTCCCACGTATCTGAACTAGATTCACTCCTTAACTGCTTCTTCTCATACAACTTTTCCACACATGGCTATTTTTTCTCTCGTTACTCAGTAAGCACAAGGCGTGCATTGGTATGGAGCTTGTTGGAAGTGTTTGTGAAAGGTACCCAAGGTTCTGTAAGGAAAGGATTCCCAGCCTTATATTCAGAGAGCCTAGAAAGGCAGCAGACATGAGGGAAAAGGGAAATAAATACATGGCCAGAGTAATCTGTTTGCAAGACTTGTGTCAACTGCAAGACACCGTGCTTCCTGTATTGTTTAAAGGGGTTTATGGTAGGGTATCACCTAAACAGAAAGGAAAGGAGAGATCTGGAGGAATGTGGCCAATATAAGCACAACGACTTGGTTCAGAGTGAAATTTCAGAAAACAGGTTTATATCAAGCTCAGTTATTTAGTGGTGTATGTGTTACAATTTTTTCTAATCCTAATTCCTGAATCTTTCCCACAGTTTCTTAGGGATGTAGTCTGGGCTTGAGAAAACAAGGAACCACTTCCTTGCACTTCAAGTGATCAACCTAGCATCATACCAAGACAGTCCTGGATTCAGGGGGTAAGTATTACTAGATTAGTCTCAGTGGATCTTATCTTTCCTCTTCCAACTCATCCTTGATTGAACTTTAGTCTGTAATGCCAACTCCTTCAATTTTTAACTAAACACTGCTACTTTCCTTCTCAGATATGATTTACATTGCTTTTAACTTAAGTTTCTCGAGACACTCTATCAACAATTTTTTACCTTCTGAATGTGCTGAGAGTTGTAAGCAGTGTTGGATGCAACCCAGTTAAGGATTTCTCAGACTTCTCCCCTCATACAGTGTTAAATGCCTTTCTTAACACATCTTAACTGTCCCACATCCTTCACAGCTTAGACTGTAAACAGCAAACCCCTAGCAGTTATCCCCCTACACACCCTTGAGCCCCTCTGCATGCAGCTACCTCACTGATGCTTCCCATCTCCTAAATATGTTGGACATTTTCTCTCAGACTGCATCCTCTAAAGTGAAGCTTGTTATTTTCTATGGGAGATTGCAGTTAGGTCAGTAAGAGAATATCCCTTCAGTCCTGTCTAGCACAGAAGTAGAAGCATTTCACTGCTTACCTGAAGAAAGGCTATGGAAGCCAGGAAGCAGCAGATTTAGCAGTCTTAACCCTAATTCACCTCATTTTAAAAGGAAGATTATCAGAACAGTTTCCCCTCATGAGCTTGGTCCCATCCCAAATTTGGGGTTGTTTGCTTTCAAGCAAAGAGGCACTCCTCAGAAGCACCAGGAACACCAAGCCTGGTCTCCTCTGTTTTGTATGGAGGGCCTCAGACACTTCCTGATCTTTGTCCTGACTATTCACTCAAGTAGTAAGGTGTTAAAACCTTAAGGCGTTTCTAGAACCTCCCTCTGTCCCTCAGTTTAAGCATTTGCATTAAATACATTCTGTTCAAACCAAAACTGAAAGCAACAAACCAACCAAAATCCCACAAACAACCCTCTCTTCTAGCTCCCGAATGAATAACTTCACACTTCCACTGCCACAATCTCACCAGTTACCAAGCCAGTTAAGCATACACACTAGAGGGTTCCTTTTCATGCTCGGTTACAAGCAGGAACACAAATTAAAACCCAAAATGCTTTTCAGGAACACTACTTACAGATTTAAACTCTTGAGACAGGGAGTCTTTGTTCCAAGACTAACAAAGTAGGGCACTGGAGAGACTGCAACTGGTGCTATCATGGTACAAATGAAAACAACCACCTGGCCAAACCATTTTCCTCCAGGTCACTTTTTATTTGTTGTATGACAACAGCATCTCAGTCTGTTCGCACTAAACCAATACATTTTTGTGGATATCCTAATGCATGCTGGACCACTCGGCTGCTAATCAAGTTATGGCAATATCCTCAAATTCACGCTTTGTCCACATGACTGAGAAGAGGAAGAGAGGTGAATGAGCCTCAGACTACACAGATGAGAGGACAGAGGTTTCCCTCTCTGAACTCTCTGCCAGGACCCCGGCTGCTCACTGCAGAGGCAGGCCACCAACTAGAGCAGCAGTGCTCTGCAGCCAGCTCCAACAGGAAGCCCAGTGACCTGCCGTCCTGCCTCCCCATGGGAGCTCATGCACACCCTTCACATCTCAGGATGAAGGACTTCCTTGCCGAACACCCCACATCAGGAGGGACTGGGCAAAGAAAACAAACAGAGGGAGAAAAAGGAACAGGGGAGGCTTCCTGTTCTCACAGACTGCCACCACCACTGTTCAGTTCACCCAGACCAGCTTGCTGCCCCAGGGAGGGGAATGCACACAGCTGCCTGCTGCTTGTGATGCCCCAACAGATATTCCAAAGCAGTAAGTGAGTAAAGACCCAGGGGAGCAGAATGACAATCGGAGAGGATTTAACAGCATTTCACCTTAAGCTTGAACTCATACTGAGGGGATAGTGATAAAGCTATTCCTAGCAGTTGCCATGGGCACCCACAATACCTTGGGCTGCAGTCTCATCTACATACACGAGAACAACAAGTCAGGCCTGGGTGAGCGCTCAGAGGGAAAACCAGCCACCGAAATTAAGCTGTTGAAAGAAGTGTCACTTGTGATAGGTAACGATGTTTCCACCACATTAGTACCAAGCCAATGGCTCAGTTTGATTTAAGAATTGTACACACAGAAGTACAAGCTTTTAAAAAAGGCTTCAAACCAATATCCTAACCCGTTGTGATAGCTGAGGATCACTTTCCATAACAAAAGAGGTGTAATAGCTCTAACATCCTGACCCAGTTCTGGTGTGTGTAATTATCTCCTGCTTCCACAAACCTCCCTCCTCCTCTCTTCCCTTCAGTGGCAGTTAAACAAGGTGTTCTTGCTCATTTTGCTTCCTGTTGGGGAACAAAATTATTCTGTGCAGCTGCCAAATTCTGCCACAGAAGTGCCAGCATTCAGCACTCATTTCAGATATCATGTCTAATACATTTAGACATGAAAAGCACTAGAGCAATATGACATAGGCCTTGGCTATATATAAAATGAGCTAGCATCGTTAGCATGAAATAGCTTTCTGGAAGCTGAGTATTTATTCCTGACAAGTTTGTCTAAATGTAAAAGTTACATCAGTATAGCCGCACCAGTCATCTTCCATGTTGAGACCAACGCATAGTACCTCAGAGCTGTTTGTCACAGCTTGGGAAATGAAGCAAGGAAGTCTTGGTTCACTGCATTTTAGGCAGGCACTCATGTTATGAAAAAAGAAACACCATTTTGTTGGCCGGCCCAGCAGAGAGATAAAAACCTGAACAGCCCCCAGAGAATAAACTCTCCTCACCAGAAGACTTGGTTCTCATCTCAGTTAACAATGTTACACTAAAACTTTCCCTTATTTTCCTTTTACTGAAGACTTCACCCCTGCCATCAGCCTCGCTCTGGGGAAAAGGAGGAGCATCCTGCCATTCCTGTACGTGCATTAGACATCCACAGAGCAAACCCTGAATTCTTAACAGTCCCAGAGAGCTCACCAGCCCCTTACATGGCTGTAACGTAGACCTAGTAGAGCAACGCTTCAGCAGCAGAAAGCCTTCTCTTTTTAGGCAAACTTACACTGTAATGATTTAGCACACATGCTCCACCAGGCCTTGTCACCACAAAAAGTCCAATAAGCCAGCACTCTGGCAAGGCAGGTGAGGGACAAGGGGGCTACATGACACCCCCAAAGCTCTGGGTCATCATAAAGCAAGCATACAATACCAGAATAAGAGGAACATGGCCTTGAGAAACGCATCTCATTTGCCTCAGTGCTGCTGCCTATGTGTGATGTTGACAGAATACTTAAATATTTGGAAAAGGATACAAAATAAACTTCGTACTGTAGACCTAAGCATTCCCAAATGGCCAAAGTAAGGACTCAAACCAATCACGTATTTCCATTGGCAGGAAGAAAAACTACAATAATCTGGAACATCTGGGTATGATTTAACCACTAGAGGGTGTAAAAACAGCACAGTGAAAAGTTTGCCGCCAGCAATTAACAGCATTTAGAGCTTGAAGGAGCAAAGACCTACAAACAAGTGAAGGAGTAGGACGTTACATAAAGTGAAAGAAAGGGTAAGTTATTTCCACAGAATTTCTAGCAGGCCTACTGTCATCACATGATAAGAAGCCCTAAAAATAAAACTCCGCTTTGCTACTTCTGCTAAAGGAAAATACCATGCTTTTAAAAAGCACAGCACAAGTATTTACAGCAAAGAACTGCAATGGGAAAGAGCAAGATAGAGACTTGCACTCACTAGCTTAAATCCAGCTCCTAAACTAAGGAAATCTGACACAATTGCTCCTGCATCTCATGATCACTTTGTTACAAGGTCAGGATCCCTGCACATATTCCTGCACCACTTCCTTCCTCCTTCCCCAGTGCAGAATGACAGGTGATGGATCAGCCACTGCTGTCTCTCCCACACCAGCCCCAGTCTGTAGCAACAGAAAACTTCTTTCTCTGTTGCTATCATGTCAGAGGTTCCCAATCAGATTAGCTAAAAGCCTTGAAACCTCATTAGTGAAAACCAGACCTGAATTTAAGCCACTTCAGGGCCTAAAGCAAGACAGAAGGACAAACACCACACATGAAGATGTTACCAAGAGCAGGGGAAGAAAAAAAAGAAGGAAAAAAAAAAAACAGCCAAAAAAATATTTTTACAAGTATTTGCTAAAATGAAAACACCCCAGTTAAACTGAAGCTGTTTATCCACTAGGAAATTTCCATAAAGCTACCTGCCATCTGAAATATATATGCACACTTGATAACACACATTACTTCCTATGCTCACCCATACAGAGCCCTCCAGGGCTGCCCAGGCTGTAATTCTCATTTCACACCCTGGCTGCTGTAGAGCTTCCTGTGCCCCACTCCACTGATCTGGTGACCTGCCAGCAACAGCAGTTCTGGACTTCCAAATCAGAAGAGTTAAGGGATGAGAAAGAGAAAACCTGTGAATCAAGACATACTGGTAGTCACTGAAATGATCCTGAAGACACCCTAAATGGGTAGGTACAGTGAAGCACAAAATAGGGTGCAGAGGGTACCACCGGAATGGAAAAGCTGAAAGCAGATATGAACGACCTTAAGGATCTGGGACCAGCTCTGCCTCTCAACCTAGCATACCTTACTTAGCCTGGATAGAGTAGGAACACAACTCTCACAGCATACCAGCATGTAATATTTATTTGTGCTAGTTAACAGTTTAATATATCCCAGTAGACATTCTGAATAATTTCCTCCTATATGGAAATTCATACACACATTACAAGCACCAAAGATTCAAGCTCTTCAACTGCTGAGGCTGCACCACACTGCACTTCCTTCATAAAAACATCTCCTGTTAAAGCTGTTGCTACATACACCCAGGCCTCATCAAGATATGATGAAAATTTTCTTTATATAGCAGTACCTCAGAGTATTAAAGAATTTGAGTTTGGTTTTGTTATTTGCTCATTACTGAGATGTGCTGCGTTATTGATTTTCCGTGCATATTAATTTCCTCTTACACTGGTTCATACTCTGCTTTGCAATAGCACTGCAGAACACTGAAAAACACTATTCTAAGAAGGGAGATTTAGCATGTGACAGTTGTATCTTACAACCCATTAAATTTCATTTGTTCCAAAGCATCTCCTCCTTCCGTTGTGCAAATTCATCAAACTGGGATTTCTCTGTCTTCTGCTAGAAGGCAAGAGAATGCTTACAGATGCAATGCACTGAACAGTATAATTTTTACCGCTGTAGAAGGAGAACATCCTGAATAAGAGCAAGGGGCAGGGAGGGGTCCCTGCAGGACAGGAAGACAAGACAAGTTCATAAATACTAGAAACAACGCAATGGGACGTGCCAGTCCCTACTCTACTAGCAAAGCAGACTCTCACAACAACTCAGTGTTGTTTTGCTCCCCAGATGCTAGAATTATAGCAATAAGTATAAAACAGAGCCGTGTGTGTGCTGGCACTGAACATCTACATTCATTAACACTGAGGAGATACAGTGGGAGCTTAGGACAGGGATTTTAAGTTACAATGTTTTTAAGAATAAAGAATTTCCTGAGCCATGGGTAATGTGGATCTTGTTTAACCCCTTACCAGGCACACTGCCACATACTGCTGGAGGCCATAAAAAACATTCAGTTTACCACATATATCTCCACAAGCATTCTGCAATAGAAAAAAACAATTTCCACTCCATAACAAGACAGCCAGGAAGCTATCGGACAAAACATCCGTAAGTGTAGAGACATGCGTATACACATTTACTGCAATCAGACTCTTACTTGATTGTCTCTTGCTGGGTATCCATGATAACCTGAAGTCAGAGGCTCGTTCTGCAAGACAAGAAAAAGAGTGAATGTAGGAGTTACAAGGCATAGAAACCAAGGAATTAGGCATCTGTCTTAACTCAGCCAAAAACAAGAACCTGCATGAAATGGGGGAAGATTGAGCTAAGATTAAAGTATTCTGCTAACTTCCTATTTTCCATGTAAGCCAATATACCTAAAATTCATTTTCAACTGCATATGCCAAATTGTGCAGAAGGAAAAGACAAAAAAATTCAAAGCCATAAAGTAAGCATAAATTAATCCTACCTTACCCTCTAATTTCAGTTGTGCATAATTTTTGTTAATTTTCCAAAGAATTTTTATACGCAAACTTTATTTAGTACCACAAAAACTGAATAAAACAGAACATAAAATTAAAGAAGCTACTGCCCACCTTGCCCTGTCTTGAAGGAATGTTCCCCTAAATATTAGCCATTAAAGTGTTGATTTTCTCCTTTTCAAAAATATACTACTAATAGTTTAACAAAAACTTAAAAAGCAGTCAGTGTATCTTCAAACACCCTGGTAAACCTGAGCAATACCTCACACACTCCCAACAGGACGTCAAACCCACAGACTTTCTTCCTTCACCCCCAGAAGGGACCCTGAGCCTATACATTTTGTGTTATTGGCAGCCCCTCACCCTGCTCTGTGGGAAAACATGAACATCCAACACTTCTGGAATTTCTCTGTAAAACTCCCAGACTTGTCTCTATTTTAGCAGTGTAGCAAGAATTAAGATAACATACTTCACAATGCTTCCTAAGTGTTTATTTATGTTTCTTAATTTATTTTCTGTTACTCTCCGTCCAACACCTCCTATGTGAAATGAGGAGAGGGCACTCACAAGAAGTGTCCCACACGTGCGTCTTTGTCTGAGTGGAGGATAAACTAAACTAGACAAAGCGCATACCAATTCCAGCCTGGTACCCCTGTGCATTCACAAGCAACTCCCGGCAGAATACTAGGGGGAAAGGAGGCAGCCACCCTCCACAAACAGTTTGTAAGTCCGTTCCTATCTCTTGTTATGACTTGTGAGGAGGAACTCCTAACTCTGCCCTCACTTTCTCCAGCAGCACTTGGGGGAAGACGGGGGGGTGGGGGCCAGGCAGAGGCCCAAGGGGAAGACCCTGACAAAACACAGCAAAACAATTCCAATTTGTCAAAAGCAACAATAATCTGGGCATGTAGCTGACAGAGATGTATGACTGCTGTCAGGAAGAGGTTTTGTTGAGGTGCTTTCGGTTTTGTGCTGGGATATTTGGGTTAAACAGGCCAGCTCCTACCAGGAAGAGCTCTTCTGCCCTAACATAGGGCATGTGGCCGCTGGCACAATTTCACAGTTTACACAAGACACTTACACACAACTTCCACTAAAAAGCAAGACGCTAATATTTCAATACAGGGACTAGCAATGCTATTTTAAGTTTATATTCATCCTCCCTCTCTTCCTTTTTACCTCAAACCTGCCCAGGGGATTCTCCATGGAAACTTGCCAGGAAACATCCAGCCTCTCTCCTCAGGCTCTCACGCACGCACAGTGTGAGAGCTTCAAGGACAACAAAACTTGTGGCAGCCAGTTTTCAGGGATTAACAGTAATTAATTAGGTTGACCACCCTGTGAGTACATTCTTCTCAAATACTAATAACCAGCAAGCAGGTAAAGCACAAACCCCCACAAATAATACAGAAACAAAAGAGAAGACACAGAAGTTGGAAGAAGCAAGTGAAGACTGCCAGCCACAGCACCACCCAAAGCTTTTGTGTTTTAACTGTGAACTTCATTAACAACCAAGCAACGTCACGATGAAGACGCACAGCTAAGTATTTTTCTCCCCCAATGTAAGCAGACATTGTAAGTACTGTGATTCTCACACACACTGCAGTTTACCAACTTAGAGAAAAGTGCCATAAATGTCCACCTTATATCAGGAGATATGGTCTTCTCCTGAAAGACCATTCCAGGTATGCTTAATAGTACTTGTGTACACACACCTGCTAGGTCAGTACCTCAAACACACTTGTGTACCAGTCTCTCTCAGCACCTTGGAAACCAGAAAAATTTCCAAAGGGAGAATAAGGAATAAATGGAGAAGTTGCCCCTACAGATACCAAAGATAAGGGCAGTGAACACAAGCAGAAAGTTATAATGAAGAAAGGGAAAAGAACCTGTTATTTTGAACATGATGTTCTTCACATCAGGGACTAACAAAAGGGACTGTCACCACAGAGCTGTGACAGAAAAGAGACAAAACTGAACTTTGTGGGATTTCCTGAAGTCAAAGGACCTGGATGCCCAGAAAACACCTCTAGAAACAGTTTTTGTAAGTAGAAGCAAATCATTAGAGTGTAAAAAGGAAGAAAAAAGACAATGACAAAGATCTGAGGGCAGTCTACAGTACGTAAGAGGTCAGAAAGAAACAAGAAAAACTAAGTGGAAGGGAAAAAAAAAACAACCAAAAAACAGCCAGCAGTCTCCACACTGTTTTTTGAACAACAAACCTCCCACATCAGACTAAAAATGTTTGAGGGATATGGTTGTATCAGAAGGTGAAAGAAGAGGTGAAAGTAGATTACATTAGGAAAGCAAGAATTTGGAGAAAGCAGAGGTTACACAGAGGGTAGCAGCTGGAGCGTTAAGGTCACAAAAAGGCCAAAGATATCTCTGTTGTTCATACATCGATGCTACCACCAAGTACTGAACTCTGCAAAATCCCTGCTGTGCGTATCATTGCTCTAATTGAACTTCACTCTCCAAGAGAAGGCAGGAAGCGCCTAGGGAAACCGTCTCCCGCCAATAATCTCCAGTGCTGCCAATTTTACAGGTCACTAATGGTGAATCCGGGGCCTGCTGCACGATTATTCCATACGGAGTTTGCTTTTGTTGAAAACTAAACAGAGCAAGAAGTGAAAGTGTTAAACTCCTGCAACTGGAACAGGACAGTCCAGCAACATCCAGACAGAAAGCCTCCGCTAGTTAGCAGGCAACCTAAGGCACCAGAGGCTGGGGATACAGCTCAATCGCCTCCTCTGACTGCACATGCACAAAACTAATCTCACAAAATGGAAGCAAAAAGAGAGAGGGGGAAGGTTTGATTCTGATAAATACCCTGCCCACAAATATGGAGGGACCCTACCTTCTGGCAGCAGCCTGGTGGGAGAGGGAATCCCCAGATAACTCCATCTCTCTCACAGCTCCCTCCTGCCAATTACATTTCTCTTATGATACCAACATGCAACCAGACATTCGTAAAGAAATTGAGTTAGGCAGCGCTAGCCTGTGAAATCAAATCAAACTGACACTGGGATGTTTCATTACTTTGTTTACCACTGACAGGCATTTCTCAGGCACTTGTGACTTGCTTTAGAGTGGGGAGAAAAACACCAGAAGCTAATACAGTACACCAGCTTTCTGCAACACATACTGTGATTTTATTCCAACCATATCCACGATCTCATGCATGGGCTTCCACACTTCCATAAGATGTGTGAGCATAGTGGTTGTACTCCACTAACAGTCTCTGTGCTGGCCAACTGGATTTCACAGGATGAAAATCACAAGTCAGTCAGATCCTCTAAGCCTTTAACCCTGCTTTCCCTTTACCTCAAATTTCCCTCCTCCTTTAATTTCCCAGGCTTGCTAACACAAGTTCTTCTATTGGCCTGCCACAAACTGCAAGGTACTGTCTCAGGTTTACAAGGTAAACACAGTACAGCCATTTGCAGATGACTGAAGAGCAAAGGAGGCACTCCTGCACTAGCAGAACAGCCAGGCCTTGGGGTTGTCAGGTTTTTTTGACACCTCTCAACTTGATAAGTTTTAGAAGTTGCTGAATTAAACACATCTTGAAAACATGAGGAATTGTCGATAAACCAGAACACCAGTAAAAAGTGATCAGCTCTGCAGGTGCTATTGACTTTTGAAAGGTCACAGATGACTGGAGTAGAGTCAACCCTCTAGAGGAAATGTCACACCTGTAACACCTAACGGAAGGTCTGAAAGGCCTCTTACCCTTTCCTTAAAAATTAAACTAAATTTTACCTTAAAGAGGCAATAATTCTCTTTGACCTAACTTGACCCTGGAACAAATCAATTTTACATCAGGGACTCGCCATTTTGCCAGATGCAGCAATCAGTGAGGCCTGATTAGCAATTGTTTCTTGACAGCCAAACTAAACCCAAAACCTGCAGACTACAACTCTGCTGGTAGGAACTGTTACCTTAGTGAGTTCATCCATATTTCTGCAGCCAGAGAATCAATTCCTGCTGAATGTAAGCTTCAATTTGAAGCATTAAGTCCTTTCAGTTGCAAAGATAACCTCAGAAACATGACCAAGCAATCTCTTCCCTGGATCTGTGGCATGCCTGCTTTCCTGACAATGCTGGGAAAAGTGAAGTTAATGCAATTCCTTCGAGTTTCACAACTACCACCTTCCAGATCTGAACAACAGCAGCAAAACCAACAGAACATTTCATCTACCTCTCCTCTGACTACCCCAAGATCTACTGGTAGCGCAGCTGCCTGGTGGCTTGGACAGAAGTGGCAAAGGCTCTGGAAAGCCAGAAACCCCTGGACTACACAGAGCAATGAAATAAAGGCAACAAGAAATTACTTGTTCCTCCTGAAAGCAAAATGAGATTTTGAAGTGAGATACCACAAGCTACGCATTTATCAGACTTGTGTTAGACAAACAGAAGCTGGAGAAAAAAAAAAAAAAAAACTAGAAGAGAAAAAAACGGGGAAAAAAGGCTGAAAACACTGGCAACAAAGCTATTAATCTGAAAGTGACAGTTGCGAAAAAGCAAAGCTCGCAAGCCAGACAGAAATCCGAGCACTGTTCACTACAGCCCAGTGATTTCACCATCTTTTTTGCTTTTTCTTGCATGGCAGAAAAGACAGAAACCCTGTGCTGGGGGAGGTAGGGGTCTTGAAAAAGGCTTTTTAGTACTTTTGTTAGTACTCTGCCACAGTTAAACTGTAAATGACTTGACCTTAACAGTTACCAAGAAAATATTCTTCATCAGACCCTTATTGCAAATCCAAATTATTGCATACAAACAAAAAGGAAACACCCATTTCTTTGTCCAAGCATATCTAATGCCTTCAGTCTGCCTTGTTAATTGTGTGTGCCATCTCCCTACCCCAAACTGTGGATAAAATTAATGAGAAAAGTAGCATCTAAGGGTGAATTACCAATTATTAATGAAAAATTGAACTAAAGTAGTTTTTAAGCGGATCTTAATGTCACCCATCTCCCTCGATACTTACCCTAATTTGATATATAGCTCTTGCTAATCACTCTGCAGTTCCAATAACTGCATCTATAGTGTGGGATGCTTCCCCTTCAGCTGTCTTCACTTTCAATTAAACTTGCTTCTCAGCTTTGGCCCGTTTCCAGACACAGAGACATCATCTAGCAAAGGACTTCCATTTATTTGCTTCCTTGTTAGTATCCTGACATCAACAGTCTGTATGATTTTCTGGATGAAAGTACAGGACTTATATTTTATTCCTTACCCACCCCTTGTACACTTTCCTTACCCCTTGTACGCTTTCTTTAAAGTGTACAAGGGGACTAAAAGCCCAAGTGTTTGATGAAAGGTGCCACACCAAGTACACTGTGCTGCTGCTGCCCTTGATGGCTGGGAAGACACAGGCCAGCTAGCACAGCCCTGGCTTCCCAGGCCCACCCAAATGACTGCAGCCACTTCTTGAGGGACAGAAAACCAGTGGTGCCACCGCCCGTGCAGCACACTGGCCGCAGGGGACTGATGCTGGCAGCTGCACCCATGGGAGCATGCAAGCGCCCACTGGCTCCCCTGCCCCAGGGCCTGGAGGCCAGGGCCTAGCGGAGGCTGGGATGGAGGCCCATCCGGCCCCTCTTCCTTCCTGGAATTCTGGCCCTGTTGCTGCAGCAACGGCAGCCTCTGGCCTGGCCCCCCCACCCCGCTCCAGGTTTCCCCTTCTCCTAAAAATATCTTTTTTCAGCAGGAGCCGGCAGGACACCAGAAGCGTGGTACAGGAGAGCTCCTGTGCTGGGCCCCTGCCGCCCCACCGGGCTCCAGATCTCCCAAGGGGACAGCCGATGGCATGGCGTTCCTACCTCTGGCCTCCCACCCGCTTCAGCCCCCCCAGCACAAGGGGGTCCCTGCCCTGGGCGCCCACACCAGCCTCAAGGCTTCTCAAACCCATGTCTCTCCCACCCAGACACCCTCCCCTGCAGCGGGGACACGGCAGCCCACAGCCCCCGGCAGCCCTGAACCCACTGCGGGGCCCGCAGGCCCAGCTGGAGGGAGGCCAGGCCCGCCAGAGTCTCCCTGGGCGGGAAGCCCAGTGACACAGTAAAGATGAGAAAGGAAGGTGATGTCAGATTAATAAAAATAGCCTTCTGCCCCAACCAGAGTTTGAACAGTTCGGAGCAACTAACCAGGCAAGCCCATGACCTGACCAGCAAGACAGAACAGGGCGACTTTGGGGGCGGCTGCATCCCTGTTAAACAGAGCCCCAGCGAAGCTGCCCGAACATGTCAGCGTGATTTCCTGTATTTGAGATACATATTTTCTTAACCACAACCTCCTGGCACTTCTGTTCCACAAAACCCTATACATACTACAGGAACAGTAACTGTTTGGTATAGCAGAAGGGAATACACATAAATGTACCTCTGACCAAACCACACAGAAAGATGGTATTTAAACTTCCAGGTCCGTTAAAAATTTCAGTATGCTAAAAGTTTACAAGTGCACACTCAGGTTTTAAGCTGATAGCATCCGTATGAAGTTAGAATACGGACGTCTAATTTTGCAGAGAGAAGGGGGACTTTCATACACAGAAAGCACTTCCACAGCTAAAATGGAACAGCTAAAAAAAACCAACTCTGTAAAATACTTTGATAACAATGCAGATTCTTCCCTGACCTTTCTTTCTTTCCTCTTTTTTTTTTTTTTTTTTTTTTAATAATGAAAGTAGCTTTCTGGAGATCAGAAGCAGCTTTCCAACAACTGAGTTTTTAATTTTCGAGACCAACCAAGAGGTGTTTTCAGCTTCCAAAAGATATGAGATTTCATTATTTTAGTGTTATTTCAATGTGCAAAACACACTTTTTTTTTAACTACATACAGCACCATCCTCTTTATGCTCTGGGCATAAAGGAAATACAGCCTGCTTCTGCTGGTCTGTGACCTATGTTGGCAACAATAGATCCAGTGTGAGTTAAAGCCTCTGGGAATACTGTGCACAGTGTGACGTCTATGATCCATCAAATGCAAGGACACTCTGCATGCACAGAAGTCAATAGCACAGAATATTGATTTCCCTCCTCTTTTACTACGCAGAAGCATTTTTAAATGGCAGCTCATCTTCACTTCTACACTTCCTCAACAGGAACAGGACAGGGCTCATAACAAGGCTTTAAAATCCAGCACTGGGGGCACCTTTGGATCCCATAATTGTTGTATGGGGCTAAGGAAGCATTTCCCACATAATTCATGCTAAGCCACTCATTACAGGGCAACATGCTCAAGGCATGAAAATCTGGCTTGCTCAAACATGACAGCTACAAGCTTTTGCAAGGTGAAGAGGACTATGGAGGTTTGTCTTAGTAGATGGTTTCATTACTTCTGCTTTCTAAAAAAACAGGATGGAGAACACAGGAGAGAACAAGATGAGGGAGATGACAGACCTCAGATCCATAAGGGAATTCAGTTGATCACAAGCTTCTTGGCTGATTTTACTGACACTCAGAAGCTGTTGTTCAAAGGCTAAAAGGAGAGTACTCCTACTTTCCAGAATGAAATAATATGTTACATTACCTGCAGAAGAGAAGGCTGAAACTTACTTCTTGGTTGGGTGTGAAGAGGCTGTGATATAAAATTGAACCTGCCTTGCTTTTAGGGAAACTGGCACACAAAAAAATAGAGGCACAACAGTACATGACTCAGATGAAATCATGCTATATACCAACTGCTGCTGGCAGATAGGTGCAGGAGAAATTTTCTGTGCCCTGGACATGCTGGCCTGATTGCATAAGCTGCCCTAGATAGTTAGAGAAATTATTTTCCCAAGTTTGCATTACAAACCAGCTTCCCTTTCCCCAAAGACATAATTTCATCAAGCAGCCTAGCCAAATGCAGTTTCATATCCGGGGCACTCCAAGTGCCCACAGCCAGCCTGAGAAAGGAGAGAAAGCAGGCAGGCTGACGGGCCAGACCTGTAATGACAAAGGGTTAAAAAGTCTGGAGAATGGAGAAAGCACAGGGCTTGGGGCACAGGGTGAAGAAAAGGCAGGCTTCAGGAGCCCCTCGGCAGCCAGGGCTGTTTCTGATTAAGCCTGCAGGATTGTGGAGCTGCACAGGAAGCGCCGGGGGGGGCTAGGGGTCTCGGCCACCGCCATCCCAAACATACTAGAAATCTTTGTGTTCCAGCAGCACCATCTGGAAACAGTTAGCCAGAAACAACTCCCAGGCCTTCCCTCCCGAAATTTAAAAAAAAAAAAATAAAAAAATAAAAAAAAAATCCATTCTTAAGACCGTTAACCCCGGCCTCTTCATCCCCCTCCTGGAAAGCTGCTCTCCCTGCAACAGTGGGAAACAAAAGGGCATCTATAAAAGGGAATGAACCCCCCTCAAGTGCTGCAAGGGCAATGTGCACAGTGTGGGAGCTCCCTCTGCTCACTGGGGGCACCCCAAAGTAGCACCACAAGGGACAGAGAAAAAACAAACCCTCCGTCTCCTGGGCAGCACAATGCTTCAGAAGCAGCCATGGTGAAAGAGCATCCAGGGCACTACCTGCACCTAGTAAGACCAACGTGGGGAAAACATGGACCATGAGCCACTCTGCAGCTAGAATATTCCCAAATGGGAGTCACGCGTGTTGAGGGTTCACCCTGAATTCTGGCCCTGTGGAAGCTCTCACTTCTGTGCTATAAACGAGCACATGTATGTGAGAGAAACCACTCCAGCAAAGATTAATATTCCAGACACATGCAAGAGATTTAATTCTGTTCTTAAGAGGACAGAAAGACAGCAATGCAAAGCACATCATCGTGGCAATGCTCCCCTGCTGCCTCGGAGGTAGCAAGAATCAGAAGGGTGACAGACTGATGCAGCCATTTCCAATCCCTGAAAGGGCTCCTTCTGATAAAGGGCTAGTACAGCCCATTAGTGCCTCAGCACATGTCCTGGAGACAAAGAGGGTGTCTGTCTCCAAAACGCCATTCATTAGTACTTTAAAAGGCAAAAGGAGAGGTCATGACTATTGAATTTTACCAGAATAAATCCCCACGTAACAGTTTGTTAGAGAGGTACTCCCCTTCCAAAGGTTGCCATCTCCACGATGAAGGAAAGCCTGCAGGGCTTTTACCGTTCCCTCCTTGCCTTTACCTTTATTCACCTCTCCCACACACATCAGGATTTTTCAGGGTTTTTCTTCTAATTAGACACCCAAGTGCTACACACTTACCTACAAAAATGTAGAAACATACCAAAACAAAATCAAAGCCAACCTTTCAACATCCCAATTAAGCAATTACATATGAAAAGTAACTTAAGTGATTTCTGCTACAACACAATGCCATTTCACTACAGAAAACACACCTCTGCTTTTCTTCTGACACCCATCCTGTAACTAAGCGCTGCCATCTCTTTATAGGCCACTGACAGTCTGGATGGCATGTGGCCACATGCCAAGGCCCTCTATAACCAGGGTGCAATTCATAAAAAATTTTAAAAAAGTCTTAAAATAGCAGGTTTTCTCAGCCATTAACCAAGGACTCCTTGGAATCCACTGCTGTTACACAGATCTCCTCACTGATCCTGTAAAGCTAACTACTGCTAAACATGATTGCCCCAAGATGGTAGCACAGTTGCGGTCACACCTTACTGACCATATAAAAAGGGAGAAATCCTGCCTAAGCTACCAGAAATACCCACCCTAGACAAACTGTCCAGCATGGCAGGCTATAGATGATGCCCTGACCTAGTCAAATAACTTTTGCTGGAGGAATGAAGCATCCCTGTGTAGGCAATTGTCACAGCTAAAAAGGGAACAGGGAGGAAAGCAGCACTAATCAAAGAATCTCCATTCCTCCCAAAGGATGAACGGTTTTGAGAGGAGTTTCAGTATGTGCTTTGCTTCAAAGTTTTAAGAGAAAGGAAGAAAGACCTGCCCTTCATTTGGAAGGTCACATCCAAAGAGTCGGGACAGTGCTCTGCACAGAGGAAGATTCAAAACAAAACATGACTCACCCCAACTATGGGGACAAAATGAGGCATTTACAGTAAGTTACTGTTTCCATCTTGTTGCACACAGAAGCAAGACAAGCCACTCTAAAGGCGTTTCTAAGAAAGATCGTGTTACTGTGGAGAGCAAAATTATCCAGCGAGGTGTCTGTAAGTGGTCTGAATTCTTTAGTTTGGCCCAGATGGGAGTACTAGCCCTGTTTATAAGGGAAAAGCTGCTGCTGCCTGGGCCGAGAACTTCATGTATTAATGGGTAAATGAAGTGAGACACCATCAGCAGTCTTGGCCATTGGATATTCTTACACCGTTGTACATCCTTCATTTAAATATGGCTGTCAACCACAAAGAAATATTGTAATTGAACAGCAAGAGGTCATAGGAACAAAATCGGGCCTGTGAAAGGTCAAGACAGGTGCCAGGGATCTTTGCAGTGACTGCAGCATTAAAGCACCAAGCTGTTGCACCCCAGGCACCTAGAAGGCTACAAGACCTGGCTCTGCTGAACAGACAGGAGATAAGACACAGTTCTTGCTTGCAGCATCCCATAAGCCTGCAATGCATCTCTCTCTTTTTACCAGCTTCAGGTTTATTTAAAGCGCAATAAGTTGGCAGAAACAGCAGATAACCTCCTTACAGAGCCTCAGTTCCACCCTATTGTCTTTATGGATAGTCTGAAGCCACTAGAAAAAGACCCACACACACCCCTCAGGAGGTCTCAAAACCCCCGGATTGCACATTCCTGCCAGCACCACACAAAAGCATCAAAGCCCCCTCCCGTCCCTGCCTGCAAGACAATGTAATAAGCGAACAGCTCTACCAGCCGTGGAACTAACCGAAACTAGTTCTTCACAGATTCGTACCCTCTGCCCCCTGGCTGCTTCCCACCCCTGCCTCCCGCAGCTATAACCACAGCCCCCCTCGCCATGTCTCCTGCCACGGTCCCGCCGGGCAAAAGGGAGCACACAGCAGGCACGGCCAGACCCATCTGTCTGCCTCCTCCATATGGAGTGCATAATCCATAAATCATGAC
Organism: Falco punctatus; assembly: GCF_963210335.1. Taxonomy (NCBI): domain Eukaryota; kingdom Metazoa; phylum Chordata; class Aves; order Falconiformes; family Falconidae; genus Falco; species Falco punctatus. The sequence goes on from NC_137585.1 coordinate 34,112,071, forward strand.
CACCTTGCCCTCTGTGGGGAACTTGTCTGCATCCCTCCCTGCCCCTACTCCATCACCATTTTTCACAAAGCTTTTAGGAAGGCAGTAGCATTACAATTCTACCAAGTTTTAAATGTGATTGAAATTACCAATTGGTTTGTAAGTGTGCATGCGTGGGAAAGGATTGTCACAGAACATTCACCTAAAGCTTGTTTCCTTCACAATTTAGTCTAAAAACCTCTTCTGTGTGCAATCCCTGGAGACGACTTTGCATTAAGAAGTTACATTTCCCTCCCTGAGCCTACAAATGCAGAACAGAAGAGATCTAAAAAAAACTCGGCTCCTGAAATTACAGAATCATGTATCTTCCTATGCAGCACATTCAGATGAGAAACAAAGGAGCCACCCTCTCACCGAACACACAAACATCTTAAATTAGGTACAGCAAAACTGGCAGTATGGCAAGTTCCTGAACTGGAACAGACTGAAGGCACCATGTCAAACAGCAGACCAGACGGCCAGTCAAAGCTTCAAAACATGCCAAAGCACAACTTGCCTTTTTTGTTTTATTTCAATGTTACTTTGTCAATATAGCCAACATTTTTATCCAAAGCGCTAGATAGTTGCAGCCCTATAAATTCAGTGCTATTTACTCCTTCCTTCTGCACACTTGGTAACAACTGCTCAACCCAAGTATAAAGAGATTAAAACTCAACTCCCTTGAGCTAGATAGTGATGCAAACCTTCTAAGAGCATGTTTTTTACAGTCAGATTAAGCCAACCTCAAAAATCACACTACCGAAGGGAATCGCCCTATTTTTTCCCCTCCTGCTCCCAATCATGCAACCCTGCCTCATCTCTTGCATGCACAGTAGGGATCACAGAAGAACACGGCAAGTCAGATCAGCTTGCTGATCCTCCTGCAAATTAATCCCTCAAAAAAAGAGAAGGATTAGCTTCATGAACAAAGGTGGTCACTACAGGCCACGTAATCCCTAACACCTGGTACATGGGAGCATGTAGGACCACGTGGTTGGAGTCAGGGAGAAGGCAGGGCTCCTCTTTCAGTGAAAGCATAGTCTTAGATCAGCTTAAACCAATGATGAAACTGCAACAGCATGCTGACAAGCCTCCTTCTAAGAAACTACCAATCCTTGACCTCTATGCATTTCAGAGCCTTTTACGCAAGCATCATTAACACTGCTTTAAGATTCAGTTTCTGCTCCCTCGAAAAATTGATCATAAGAAACATCAACCAGTCATCCGAGGCAGCAGAAGTCTTATTTCTGATCACATTTCATGGCTTCCCCTCCTCATGCCAAAACATCTCCAATACAGCCAAACCGGACATGAGTGATGTTTGCTCATACCTTTCCCCTTTCCTCATCCCTCACAATCAGGGAGCAATCAAGTCTGCTGCTGCTCTACCAAAGACCGGAGCTGCTTAAGTGAGTTCTCATGAGCAAAGGGATGCTCTATAGATAGTATCCATGAGTATCTAAAACCCAGCTGTCATGCTTAGTCTGTTACTTAGAATTGTGAGAATCCAGAAGGGAAAAGGCATTTTTATCAATTAAATCTACCCACACTTGGTAGCTAGTTTCCAGATCAGTAATCAGGGAAGACCTATAAAAATTGATGCTAGTATTTTTTGCCCCGCTGGATTTGTGAAAACACACCTAGACCCCTTCTGCTCTCAATGCTTTGGATTCGTGGCCTCCATGACTTTCAGACAAAAAGTACTGCTCTTTGCTACAGACCCATGCACCACTGTCACAAAGAACTGCCGAGGATTTGGCAAGACCAGCTGCAGAAGTATTGGCCGACACTTATTCTGAGGAGGATGCTGATGGCAGTTTGAGGCACATAGATGACTTCACTACTAAGCACGCTAAAAGTATGCATCCTCTGTCGTCAGAGCTATCCATATTTTAAAAACGTTCCTTCTTCTCAACCTGATGCTACAGCCTTCAGTAACAAGACCTGCACATATCCAAGAGCTGAGTGACTCTACTCCAGCTTGGAATATGACTTGGCTTCAATGATTAATGCTTTCATTACCTCTCAACTGGACTACAGCATGGTGGTAACAGCACAACACTTCAGTTTTTATGAAACTCCAAATCACACAGAAACTGGAGCTGACAATTTCATGCCAGTTCTCCATACAAATGCCTACGCAGATCTCAGGGTGAACATTTACACAGGTCATACTGCAAAACATACCACTCTTGAAGCCGAGGAGCATCACAAACTTCATCACTTTACAGGAGTGGTAGGCACATGCTTATTTCAAGTCCTCTAAAAAAAAAAAAAAAAAAAAAAAAAGGCAAAAAAAAAGCCTTTCTTTTACATTAAAAAAGCTAACAGAAATCTTCAAAAACTAACCTTGAAGGAGCATATATTGCTTTTCCTGAAGTGGATAGGAAAGAACAAACATCATCTCATTACATTAGCCACATTGCTTAATGTATTAGAATAAAGCACCCAAACTAAGACCACAGAAGGTAAAGTGTGCGTATATAAAATGTACAATTGTGCACATATATTACAACATTTCTATACATGAACTTGACCAAAACTGAAACATAACAGACGCCTAAACCTTCTAGGCAACAACCAAGACCAGTGGAAATTTTGCAGCACTAAACTGTCACAGAAAGGAAGAAAGGCCTAGGAAAGTTGCTGGATTTGCAGTGCACCTTCCTAGTGCCAAAAATCAAGTCTTGAGGCACCAACACTACCACCTGCAGTGTATAAATGTCTGTGTCAAAATGAAGCTTGTAATCCTCCTGGGTGAAAAACTGAACCTCCCAAATCCCATCCCATATGAAGACAGCATTGCAACAGTCAGAGTCTATTGAAAGATAGCGCTGGTGCCTGGAGGATTACTTGCAGGTTTAAAGCAGCAGCAGAAGGAAAAAAATTAAAAGATGCTGGAATTTCACAGAGATGCAGCTGCTGCATGGGAAAGCTTGATACCAGCTACATAGAAAGGCACTGTACAGATTCAGGATAGAAGAGTTGAATACATGCAAATCACAGATTAAATGAGATTGCTTCTCTCCTCCACTGCTGTTCAATCGGATCAGGAGGACGAGGGAAAAAGCAAGAAATCTGCTCCTGTCTGGAAACAGTCAAAAATCTCCTGAGGGAAGAAGGAAGGAAGGCAGGGAGGGAGGAAGGAATTTTCCCTTTCTCCTGTTGCCATTATTAAAGTCAAAATGGGTATAAATGAGAAGCTCCTAAGCTTAAAATCTCTATTATACAAACATAATATACAAGCATATTGTCCTAAACTCTGGCAATGGCAATTCTAGCTCTCTCCTGCATCCCAGAAGCCATGTGTTACAATGAGGCTTAGCTTCTCAACTAACTACATCTAGGCCTTACCATACACGAGTGCAAGTCCATCAGCTTTTATATTTATTTCTGGAGGGGCTGCGTGCTTTTGCTCACAGCAAAAGCACGTTCACAAGCCCTGTGTGCTAATGGGAAACGGCAGCCCCAGACCTTCTCCCAGTTGCTGCATGAACACCACTGCAGGCTTCACACCTTTGCAACTTGTCTCCCTTTCAGTCATACAACTTTCAAAGCAGCAGAGGAATCTTGCTGCAGACATCTCCCTCTCCTCTGTTGACAAGGAACACATCTCTGTCCATTCCTGCTTGTGGACAGGAGAAAACAGGTGACTTTACCCTTCGTTCCCTTCCTTCTAGCCTTTTTGATTCAATAACCACTCAGGGCTCATGGACAAAGGTAATGATCTAGGCTCTCTTGGGGGTTGTTTTAGTTCTCTCTCAGTTGAATCACTTCAAGTCTCCTCTGCTGTTTGCTGCAGAGAAGCCACAGCAAGCGATATTGCAGCCATCACTTCAGAGGTAACAACATACTCCACTGCTCCAGGCATAGGAGTCAAAGCGGGGAAAAGAAAAACAGCACATCCTTCCTCCCAGGTTGTCCATCACAGCCACACACTGCAAACTGAGGCTGGGAAGACAAGCAGCAACTCTGAAAGACTTAGCCTTTGGCTGAGGGGATGACGTTCAGCAAGAAAAGCTTTCCACTGGCCAGCAGAAAGGTGCACTCCTCCAGCATCCAGCATTTGCACTGGTGTAAAAGGACTGGGTTACTCTCTGGAAGGGAGCTCTGTTTTTGTCCAGCATCTGTCAGACCCCTGGGACCCTTTAGCACTTTATCAAACAACCCTCTGGGATTTTAGTGTAACAGCACAGGATTTTAAACTAAAAAAGAAAAGAAAAAAAAGCCACCCCCTGCCACTTTGTACTCAATCATTTACATATCGCTTCTACTGCGGAAATCAGTTTTTGAGGGAAATTGTTGGTCACAATTCTGATTATTACCCCTATTTTGCTCATCAGATACACTAGTTTTAAAATACCAACATAACTACTACACAAAAATTCAAACCAATGTCAAGGCTGATTTATTCATCAAAATCACCAGAAGGAGATTCTGGACAAAGAGAATGAGACAAAGAAAGAGCTGATTTACATGATCCAATTAGAGGGGAAAACACACTCCTCTGTGCAGCCAGGAGGAGGACCTGAAACTCCATCCGACTCCATCAACCAGGACCAGAGAGCACTCTGGTAAAGGGAGCTTCCCCAGGGACCAGCCACCTGCTGTAATTGCTTAAAAAATAAAATACAGACAAACAAAGCAGAGGATCAACACAATGAAGATGGTATCAAACATACACCCAGAAGTTCTTGCAAGTAGAAATTATAATCTTCTCCAAAGTATAAAACATGCCTTTGGTAGCTTTTTGAGTTGTAATAATGCAAACAGTAGACACCATCTAAATGTTTAAGAAAAAAGTTATTCAGATTAGTAGAACTAACATCACAGGCAAATGGGAATGGTTTCCATTAGAACAATAAAGGAAACATTTCCTCTCATAAAATGTGAAACACGATTGTTTTTTAGCACAACCACCCCTAAAAACTTGGGATTCAAGGAGGACCTCAAATTGTGTGTAAAAAATAAGGACGTGGTTTGCAGAGAAATCCGTGCCTTGAAGGTGAAATACAGATAGGATACAAAACCAGATACCACATATGGAGAGATGGTAGGAGAAGATTAGGACCTGGGAGTCCAGGCAGACTTCAGCACGGCTGCAAGGCAGAGACAGATATAAACACAAACCTGCCAACAACCCTTCCAGCAGCGAAAAGGCCTGCGCCCACCTAAGCTGCGGATGGGAAAGCCACAGGGCCACCCAGTCTCACCAACCCACAAAACTCCAGGAAGCCTGGCACAGGTGGCTGCCCCCTGCCCCACTCCCTCGAACACACACGGCGTGGGGTGCCCCCAGGCAGGCACAGAAATGTGTTCATCACTGGGTGCTGGCAGGGTGCCCCAACACAGGGAATTCAATAGCAACGGCAGGCCGAGAAGCAGTGAATAATTCAGGCACCCCGCTCACTTACACCACGCTGGGGGAAAGACGAAGCCAGCCTGCATTGCTTCCAGCCACCCCACACACGTGCGCTCAGGGTCAAAGTGGGAAGACAGTGCACAAGCAGCCCGTGAGCGTGCAAGCCCTGTGCTGCCTGGGAGGGCTGCCGGCTTGCCAAACCGTGCCACGCTGGCAGGCGTCGGCGAGCCCAGTCTGTTCTTACCACCAGCAGGAGCGGAGTACGGACGGGCTACACAGCACTGCTTGTTCCCCTCGCACACAGCTCCCTGTGTCCCTCCAGGAAGGAAAAGCCACCGGGAGGGTCATGTGCACTCCATCAGCCCAGCTCCCGAAGCTTAAAGCAGAAGAGGACGGAGGCTAATCTCTCACAGCCACCGCTCTGCCCTAGGAAAGGCTAGCTTAGATTAGTCTGACAAAAATAGGAAAAGCTGGAGGGGAAAAAAGAGGGATAAGGGAGAACAATTTAAAAAACTGTTGGGGATATGAAAAAATGTTAGCCTTTAAAGTGACAGAGTTACTGACTCAACATTGCATCACACAGCAGAGGAAACTGCTTTTGGAAAAAATTCTCTATGCGGGTCAGTAATGTCTACTTAGGACCAGGAGCACTGAAACACTGGGAAGAGTCTCTGTCTCCTCCACCCAGACTGAGAACAGACACTGATTACAGCTCAACACTACAGAAACACAATTTCTTCTCGCCACCGCTAAGAATGGGAAAACCTCAAGGGCAGAAAGTATCTCTGGATTTCCTTCCTCTCCTTTCTCCAAAAATATATTTAATGCTGAAACTGTCCTGCCAGATCTTGATTGTCCAGGCCAGAAGAGACCTGGCTGATCAACCCAGCATTCTGGGTGCTCTCATTTTTAAGGAATGCCTTCCCCAGCACATGCTGTAACACGGCAAAAATACTTCCAGCATACAATGAGCGTGCTCCCTCCTCCTCCAGCCCAGCAGCCAGCTTTGCCCAGAGACCAGGTACCCCACATTTATCGCACTGGCTGGAACAAAAGCACACCGAATCGGCCAGGGCAGGAACAAACAGTGGTTACAGCAGCCAACGGCAAGATGCAGAGCCTCACTGCATACCGGGCAGCTGATAACAGCACTGAGTCAGTCTTCACCGTGAGTTCTCCCCATCGTTTCAGCTCTCAAGGACTTTCCAGCCGATTCGGGGCCAAGCACCTCACACACAGCAGCACCAGCACTGTCCCAGCAAGCCGTACTTCCCAGGCGTTGCTCTGCAGCTTACAGACACTACAGCTCAAGCAAACAGCACGTGCAATGGCACTGTACAAGGCTAAGCAGGTGGAAGTAGATTGGGTCCACTGTGCCCAGCAGGAGCCCCAGGTGGAAAAGAAGAGGGGAAAAAAAAGAAAAACCAACTAATTCGCTTCCTACTCCTTTTCCTACACAGGCAGACAGACAGGGCAAAGCACCTGAAGCACAGATGTCTCTCCCATTATAGATCTCCCTAGGGCCTGCCAGGACTTAAGACTAGTTTAGCAGACAAAGAATCCCAAACCAAACGTGAAACCCCAAGTAAATCCTTGCAAGTCTGGGCTCTAGCTCCAGCAGCAGCTTCTTAATCTTCACTGCATTTTTTATATTTTTTAACTTTTTCTGGCACTCTGCTGACTGTCATAAAGGTAATGTATGGAACGTACAAATCTGTAGCAAAAAACATGCAGAGAGAAAACCTTGTATTTCAGCTGAACACAAACTTGGTACACAGTGTATTTAGATCATGCCTTTTGACACTTCAGGTCATACTGTACAAACACCTGCAAACCAGTGGCTCTTCCTTTGTAAGCAGAGGTGGGACAAGAGAGGGGGCAAGAACAATACGAAGTCCCTCCATCTAAACCTCTTATTCCTTGTAACAAACAGGAATTACTGCATCATTAGATTTAGTAGCAGTACTTAAAAACAAATCAGATTTGGTGAGAGGAAAACAAAGCTATTGACTCCTGACATTTGTAACTTCTAGTATATTAGACCAACTCTTCCATTTATATTTAGTATACCAGTAAAGAAAGCAGCAGTCTCTAATTAAACAGCTGCAGCATAATCTTTACTGAGGGATCAAAGGCACCAGAAACCTTCCCCTTCCTGGTGCCACGGCTCCCTGGGAAGCCAGGCTCTTGCACGCTGCAGAAACCACCCCAGCAGAGTGAGTCACTGCTGCTATCCCAGTGGGGCATGATCCAGAGGGCAGCTGGAAACAGCTGCTGGGAGATCAACGGGAACAGGGAGAGAAATTCAGGCAAGGTCCCGATTTTGCCTGCTCCAAGAGAATTGTTTTATTCTTCTCACTTTGTCTGGACCACAAGCCTCCCCCATGCCTCCTGGGACCGTTTTCCTATCAAAGGGGACCGCAACCATCGTTTCAACTTCACCGACACCACAATGGACTCCAGAAGCCAGAAGAAACTTAGGCAACATGCCTATTGCTGGCCAGGGAGGGACTCCTGGAAGAGCTCCTGTGCAATGAGGTCTCAGGCCAATTCCTAGGCACCAGGGAAAAGGAAAGCAGCACAAACTGGAGGGGACAGAAGGTTGTGATCTGGGGGTGCAGGGCTCTGTCAAATACTGTCAAAGCAGTTTTTGGTATCCCTAAGTTTTTACAGAAGCTGCAGAATTACAGTGCTCACCTATTTCCCCAACTCAAATCTTCCAAGGAATTTACTGATATCCTACAAGTGCCTCACTATAAAGTATTCTGTTTTTCTCATGTTTGCACTGAGCATAAACAGTGCTGGCATGGCTTGGGCACATGCTGCCCAAATTCAGTGAAAAAAACCCGAAGGACGCAATTTCACTACGAAAAGCATGAAAACACAGCATCTGCCACATGACCACACAACAGCTGCAGATACACAGGGGTCTACACACAGGTCCATAATCAAAATGTTTTGGCCTGTGCACAGTAGTGCACAAGAACCAGCGAAGCATCCTGAAACATAACTGACCTCAGTTTTCATAACCAATCCTCCTCACTCCAAGAAAATTGGTATTATTTTACATCATTACATTCAACCTATAGGAAATGGCAAAGTAAGAGCTGAAGAAGAATATTTACAGAGAGGGAACAGCTGGAAAGGGGCTAGATGAGTATCTTCAATGTGTATAAAGTTTTCCAGCTCCCTCTTTCAGTTCCTGAGCCAGCTGATAGTCACTGCACAGCACTGCACTGCACCCAGCTACAAACATGAATCTCAACCCTGAGACTCCCTTTGACAATCAAAGGAAGGGTGGGAATCTGTCAATGAGCCTGCCCAGGTGGAAATACAACATATTCAGCCAAACCTCATTACAGGGCATCTCCGGCCTTTCTCTCCTCTGCTGCTTGCTCACCACGACAGCTGATCTATCAGTCACACTGCTCATCAGCATGCAGCCGCCTGTCCCCCACTGCCCACACCCTCCCTGTACACTCCTCAGCATGCAGCAGTAATTGCCTTTCCTATTAGCCCACAGCGACAACAGCTGCCATGGCAACTAACAATGATTTTAATAAGCATGGTCTGTTTTCAAGGGCAGCACACGCGTGCCGGCACATAAGTGCGTTGCGGACGCACACCGAGGGGAAGGAGGGCCTGCCATCAGCTACAAAGGCAGAGTTGAAAACGTGGCTAATAAGAGAAACCACAGACGAATAAATGTTTATCCCCCTGCTCTGCAGGAGGAGAGGACAGCCACTCACTCCTAAAGCTGTATGGGTATGAGAGGTAGACAGCGATGTGGTGGTACTAAACATGCAAAGGGCTCTCCTTGCAAGAGCCACGGATGCTGCCCAGGTGACAGAAGCAACATGCAGCTGCACTGTGGGTACAGCGTGCCATGCCAACGTGTGCAATGCTGCTCTCAGCACCAGAGAGAAAGGCACAGCAAGCAATCAACACTACCTTCCCTCTCAAATGGGCAGCAGAGGCAACAGAGCTTTTTCAACAGCTTTTCTTTCTACAACACTACCAGAATCTCCTCTCAGGTCATTCCCCAGATCTCCTGTGCTCCAAAAAGTCAACACGCAGTTACTGGTTTAAAAAAAAAATAATAAATAAAATATCAGTATTAAGGAGAAAAGTTTTGCTATCGTTGCTGTGCGCACACACAGAAAAATCCTTCTGATTCACCACTTTACTTCAGCCTCCCAGTGTCTGGGGCTACCTGTCATGGCCTCAGCTACAAACAACTGCACCCACAGGCAGGACCTTTCCTGCACCTGCACCATTCCAGCATGTCACAGCTTCCCAGGACACCCCAACTCCCCCGGCAGCTGCTGGTGCCTTGTGTCCCTTGGTCCCAGCACCAGGCACAGGGGTCAGGCCTACAGTACCTCAGGCCGACCTGCAGATCAGTTTACCACGGAAGATGCCGTTGCTGCACACTAAGAGTGAAATTGTGCATTACGGACAAACTACTTCCAACACCCGGCAGGACCCAAAAGGCACAGTCCCATATCCTTCCCCAAACAGTGGGTTCACAAGCCATCCCCTCCTCTTCAACATGACCTAGCAGGCAGAGAGCCACCACAGTGGAGTCAGCTGAATTTAGTGATAAACTCCTCTTTGGCATTGCTAATTTTCTACGGGATCGCAAAAAAGAAACTCTGAGCCAAATGGAGAGCAGAGAGAAAGGATCAGTCCTTTCAGCAGCTGCTGACCACCAGATCAGCTTAGCCTAGAGGTAAGGTTTCACACCATGCACGCCAACACAGGGAGTCACTACACAGGGGCTGTGCCTGCTGTAGATACCCCACAGACACAAGCCTTGGTGGCCCACAGTAAAGGGCTGTTATCAATCAGACCAACCTGCACCAGGTGGCCTAACACTGCTCAACCCAGTAGTACTGACACAACATTTGCAAAGCGTAAATTTAATACTACTATTTTTTTCAAAAGCCTTTTGAACCTTCGGCTTAATCAGTTGTTTGTCATCCACTCATCAGCTGCTACAAAGGGACACTTTCTGCTAGGCAAATTGCACCAACATCTGTAAATTCTACATTAAAAACTTGAAGCAAAGAGACAAGAAAAGCAAGCATGGCACGGCAAAGCCCAGATTTCCAAACCTGCTGCAAGGCTAAGCACACAGCATCATTCCAGTCTCACAAACTATGCTGACTCATGGGAAAGGGCATTTCAAAAAAAAAAAAAAAAAAAGGAAAGAAATCCGTACAACCTTTTTCCACCGTAACACATATTTTGCACAAGCCTAAAGAAAATATGAAATATCTCTAACAATGGGATGCAGATCCATGTATGTATCTAATTTTAAGTGAATTTTGGTCCCGGCAAAGATGCTGTAGTTAAAATGCTACAGAGCATATCTTCTGCGAACACAGCAAGCTGATGCAGTACAAGATGCTGCATGAAGCTCACCATACGTTCCAAGGCCCATCCTTAGATGGAGTGGGCAGCAATTAAGCAGGGAGGCCACCTGGTTTAAACTAGGGGAGGAAGGATGGCCCACTGAACCCAGTGCTCTGAGACTTCTGCTCCTGCACAGGTGACCTGGTGGTGTTTCTTTCCTCTTGCATTACCTTGCACCACACTTTTCTTCCTAACATGAATGTTAAGCAATTACATGTGTTAGGATTTAAGAAGGGCTCAAATCTATGGTAACAGAGGCGAGGCTAAAGAATACAGGGATATTTAACTGTTAAAAACAAAGGATTAAATTTATGAACAAGAAACAAGAGATGTGTTTTGATTCCTGTAATGCTATCTTGAACAAACTGTGGATACATTAATCTCTGGCTAGCCCATACATGACAAAAAACCTCACTGCTACCTGACTTACTCCATTGACTGAGCCACACTGGAAGTGGTGGAGGAAAAGGATTTCTGGGAAACTTCTCCATTTCCTCCATTTGACACTGAGCAGTGACTGTGAACCTCTCCCCCAAGAAATAGCATGACCTCACTTTGCTGTACACCCTCCCTTTCCAAGCAGCACAAGAAAACGATGCTCCATCCTCAGCAGATTCATTGCTGCCCAGGGGGTGAAATACAGCAGCAATGAATTGACCAGTCTTGTTAATTTAATTCAGTTACATGGAAAATCTGTAAACGGAAGCAGAAGCCATGACAATACTATTAGAGGGCTCTGAACACAGCATTGTATAATTTGCTTTTGGTTATCACTACTAACTGTGCAAAGAGGAAGAACTTTTCCTAACAGACATTTTACATTTTTACTATTGAAGCTCTTCCAGGTAAGAAGTTTCCTACAGGCACATAATTTTTCTTCTACCCTGCCAATTAGCTTCACAAATAACATGCTGAATTAGCATTTGACCAGACACACTTCCAGCAATTCCAACCCAGGGCTAATTTAACAGTAGCCAGAGGGGAAAGCCCATGCCATCACCAGGGAAGGCAGCATCACCTGCCCTGGCTCTGCTGGAATGGAGCAACCTTTGGGAGATCAGGACATGGTATGACTCATTCGCCCTTCCCACTGCAATCTTGGTTCCAGTGCATCTGTTTGAACACAGCTCATACAAAATTCATTTTAATTTTTTCTAGCAACTTCATGGAGGTAGTTACCTCCATAACCAGCACTACGCAATAACCATCTGCAGAGAAGTAGATTGTCCAGAGAATGAAGCTAACCATCCAACAGCCTCCATACCCCAGGAAAATCCATAAAAGACAGAAAAATACTTACCCAAGAAGTCAAGTTGAGAAGTTATCTTCTAAGAAGTTATCCACTACTTAGTGTGATTGTATTCATCATCAAAACCCTGCCCAGGAAATAAGGATTTCTCTGCCTCTGACAATGGTAGGAATTCACCCATGGAAGGGGAACAATGCCACATGTTTACTCCTGCCCAAAGGGCCCAGAGATTTAGGGACTGTCTTAAAAATCCTATTCTGGAAACAAAAGTGAAGATTGCTAATCCCAAAACCAATCAGACACATCTACAAACCTCTGAATCTTAATTACAAACTCCCAAGAATTCAGGCATTGAGAAATTGGTGACCTAGAATAAGAAACTGCTCAGGAGAACGGACATAAAAACTGTATTTCAGACTAACCCTGAGGATCAACCAAACCACACAAGCCAAACAAAACACTTGATACTACCATGTGATCAAGGCTGGTCAGTTTGTCCACTGTATTACACGTTTTCCAAAGCATTTGCATCACACCTCTTTATCAAGCACCAAATCCAAAGAAGCAACCCCACACAATACCTTATAATAAATATGGGAGCCCAAGCAGAGAGATTTCATGCTTACTTAGAGACATAGACGCAAGAGTTCACAGAGGAGCTTGCTAATGCCTTGTCAGCAACAGTGACAAAATAGCTGAGACCAAGCATCTTGGAAAATTTCAGTGCACACAGGAGTCAAACACACCTGTCTCCTACACTTCCCAAGGACAGTCTGGGACAGGCATTACTTTGGGCAGACTGTCACCACATTCACATCATAACCAGAGTTACTCGCTCTGAGGGAACAGGATTTGCCTGCAACCCCCAGAGCAACAAATACTAAAATCCAACAGAAACATTTTTTATCATAGGATGAACCAGACCTAGTGAAGTACCATCCATTCCCCATCTACCTGTTAAAATATGCAGACTGGCTAGTCTTTTCGCTATAGAGATGCTTCAGATTTTCAGATGCCAGCATGATAAGGAAGAAGAACCTGAGCACCAAAGATGAAAAATGGCAGCTGGTACAGAAAGGATAGAACAAATACAGAAAGCATGAACAAATGCTATATGGAATGCTACACTGCAAAGAAAGCCAATCTCCCTATCAAACTCCAACATAGCTGCCAAATGCTGCCCCACAAAGCTACCAAGACTGTGAGCTACTTCTATGGTAAATGCCTGCAGTAATCATGAGTTCCAAAAATGAAACAAACGCCAAGCTCAAAAAAAAAAAAAAACAACACACAAAAAGTATCTTCCTGTTTTCACTGGAAAGTCATGCCTATTTAAGGAAAACTTCCCAAGCCACATGGACATGCTCCATCTACATCCATCAACTAACAGCCCCGAGTTAAATGTAATCACTCATCAAAGAATTCCTAGTCCTTAAAGGAGTCACGATCCAAGATGCTAATCCAACCCATGCTCCTCCTAGCATCCAAACCAGCCACAAATACCTGATACCACTCAAGATGAAAACATCAATTCATTGATCAGCAGAGGAGAAATCCTTACTCAACCCTTTAAGCATTGAATAATAGGAGGAAGAGAGACATATGCAAAGTTTTACAGCACCTCCGTCCATTCTAGTTAGTTAGCATCTTCCCCATGGGAAACACCCTTGCCCAGGAGAACCTATATATTGATCACAGTCTGGCTGAAATAACTCAGATATGTTCTCACCCCATAGACAGAGAGGTTTCAGGTCAGAACATGAAGCATCAAGAATTCTTAGTGGTGCTGATTTATGATTTACTGACAGAGAAAAGTTATTTTTCTGAATCTGCGGTATTTGGCACCAACCATGTGATGCTCCTGTTGAAAGAAGGCAGAAGAGATATCAGGAAAGACGGTGAAATGCATCAAGTCTTTTCTGGAAGCATGCAATCAGTGGAGAGAGGCACACACAAAAAAACACAGACCTAATTACAAGCATCGTATGAATTTCCTGGCACAGGTACACAGACACATATATCCGATAACTGGTCCGACGACATATAGTCAAATGCCAGTCTCACTCTCATTTACCATATCCAAGTCCATCACAGTAGTCTAGTTCTTGGACAAGACTAACTCACAGATGAGAAGGCACTGGAAGGAAGGAAGGATGGACAGATGACGTGACGGTTTTGGCTGGGATAGAGTTAATTTTCTTCATAGTAGCTAATATGGGGCTATGTTTTGGATTTCTGGGGAAAAGGGTGTTGATAACAAAGGGATGTTTTAACTACTGCTGAGCAGTGCTCAGACAGAGTCAAGGCCTTTTCTGCCTCTCACCCCAACCCTCCAGCCAGCAGGCTGGGGGTGCACAATAAGTTGGGAGGAGACACAGCCAAACAGCTGACCAAAGGAATATTCCATACCATATGACATCACGCTCAGCATATAAAGCTGGGGGAAGAAAGAAGGGGGGAACATCTGGGGTTATGGCATTTGTCTTCCCAATAACCGTTATGCATGACGGAGCCCGGCTTTCCTGGAGATGGCTGAACACCCACCTGTCAATGGGCAGTGGTGAATGAATTCCTTATTTTGCTTTGCCTGTGCACATAGCTTTCGCTTAAACTGTCTTTATCTCAACCCATGAGTTTTCTCCCTTTTAATTGTCCTCCATCCCACCAGAGAGGGAGGGAGGGCGCAAGCGAGTGGCTGTGTGGTGCTTAGCTGTTAGCTGGGGTTAAACTATGACAGACGGAAACACCACAGTTAAATCCCACTGTAACCCTCTTTATTTGAAAATCAAAATCCACAGTTGGTCCACTTCCTTTTTAATTCCCCTTCTCCACTGAAGCTTTCTCCAGCCCATGGCTGATGTTTAACCATGACTTAGACAACACTGTTCACAAATGCTGCTATCACCTGCTGCTGAATCCATCCCACCCTAGCAAATGGCCTTGCCTCCACTGTTTGCGACTGTGACCTCTCAGACCAGCTCTCACAACACGAGGCACTGGGCATGCAGACCACCACTCTTAGGGAATGCGACTAGCCAGGAAGTCAGAAATTTGCAGTAAGTGTTTAGGTATAAAAGTCACAAAGAAAAAGCTGTTAGATCCAGCTGTGACATTAGCAGATGCCAGGTCTCCACTGGATTTGTGTGAGCACTGAAGAGGCCTCCAGCCTCATCACTTCTCCCTCACTTGAAGGCAACAAGAATTCCTAGAGTAGATGCTGAGGCACAAAGGCGGCACCGCCAGGTTGGCCTTTATCTCCTCTTGGCAAAAAGCAGTGGGATGGGGTGTTTTTTCCTCCCCTACAGCTTTATACTACTTCCAGTGTAACAGTCTGACAATCCTGGCAACAAGATAGGGCATCATCTGGCCCAAAATCCTGGTCTTGTTCTCCAGGGCTCTCTACAAATGACAGAGCCCCAGCCATACAGCACATTTCTGGTCCCCCTTTTCTCAGTGCTGTACTCAGCTAAGAAGAAAAGAGAACAGAACTGAGAACCCATGAAAAAAAGCAAGAAAAAGCAGGCAGTGGTGGGATGCATCAGGGGCATGTTATTCAACAAGAAAAAGGAAGAAGATAGGAAGTCCATGATCACCCAAGTGCTTTTGACCCAAGATACCTGAATCCCAAGTAGCAGGACTGTTTTGCAGCCCAATGTGTCACAAAGCCCCCCCAGCAAAACCTGCCTTAGCTTGCCTCCCTCTAACCCCACAAGCACCCATGCTGAAACCTGTGTCCCCAGGAAGGGGGAGAGCTGCCAGTCCCCCATGCAGCCAGCGCAGGGAGCTGGTTCCTGACTTTCCTGTATGCACAGCAGCTTTTCTGTTTGCTAACAGACCGAAATATGCTTTTAACTCAAAAGGCAAGGTAGCTACCTTCTATCCTAAAACAGCGTTTCAATTGCAAAAATCGAGGGCTGTGGATTAAAAAATGCTAGTTACAGCCACCCATGCAACTTCCACTGTTTCCTCATGTGCAGGGACATTACATCAAATGAGGCTTATGTGCTATTTTTGCCTGACTCGTGCTTTGTTCAAGCCTAGGAAGCACTGTGTTCTGAGCAGCAAAAACAGCTGCAGAAACCAAAAGGTATGTGGGTTTGTAGTTAAAGACAAGTGGTATCCCTTCTTAAAAAGTTAAGATTTCAAACCTCATCTTCAAAGGAAGGTTTTGCTGTGATGATGACTAAGTTACTTAATTCAAGCTTTTCCACTTTTTTTCAAGACAAAGACAGAACTGCTTTATATTTGCCCAATATGACACACTTAAGGATCAGTATGTGGAAGTGGTAAGTATTCACATATACAGTGGGAGTTGTGGAGAGCTGTAGATCAGGAATTTAAACATAACCAAAACCCTACCAGCTACAATAAAAATTACAAATAAAATTTAAAAAAACAGGTTGCAAGTGTCATTTTTGCAAAACTGGTCTTACTACCTCCATTCCCCATTTCTACAAGTCCCCATTTCTCTCAGGAAAACTGCAAAAATAAGATCGTTAGTATCCATGAAACACCCACACTACACTGGTGAGTACTGTGGAAGAGACCATTAAAAAATTAATAGTTTTGCATTCAGTGCAAGGTTTAGATTATCTGCAGTAAATTCTGTTTGGGGTCACACATAAGATGAAAAGGAAGAAATTAAATATTTAATAGCTCTCAGTCCAAAGCCTGACCTCACACCATTTTAACTGATAACAAAACTCCCACTAGATTTAATAGCGCCTCAGCGAGCGCTATCCATTTGATGCTTTTATGGAGATGAGATCATCTCTATAAATATCAAATGTACAACCACATAATTAAGACCCTACACGGTGCCTTCTTGTCACATTCTCCTGCTGGGTACTCACTGGGTACGAGCTCCAGCCCACACCATGCTGGACGCACCATGTATTAAATCTCCCGCGGTCCAGCCCACTGCAGCACTGGCTCTCCCTCTGGCACATTCTCTGTCTCCTCAACCCTCTGCATTCAGGAGGCAGGTCCCAGCAGCCTTAGACCACCCAGCACAAACAGCAGCTCTCACAGCACTGCGACAGCATAACACACCTCTTCCTAAAACTGGCGCATCGAGGGCATTCTGTGTTTTCACACGCTTCAACTTCCACTCCTGGTCAAAACAAGTAACAGGACAGGCAGGAGCTTTAGAAGTCAACTGATTTCTCCTGCTGGCTGCCCAAGAGACATTCACATTTCAGCAAACCAGCAGGAGTGATATGTAAACTTTACTGCCTCAGTTTCCTCCATGATCCGGATCATTCCTGAGGCTGACATCACACAGAGTCCTGCTTCCTGCTCTGATACATCCCACCAACCCCAGGACATCTGCCCATACCATGCTGCCAGCTTCCACCTCCTTCTGTACACCCCATGGTTCAATCTGCTGCAGCAACAGCCTAAGTTTCTTCCCTGAACAAACCTTTTGCATCTCCCCAGGTTGCGTGGCAGGGGCCACTCTGGAGAGTGGAAGTAGCATCACTTAGAGAGAGTGATCCCTTTAATCCCAGGAACCACCCCGAGTCATTCCAAAGCTCAGCTTCAAGAGTAAGAGAAGGGAGAAGCACCTACAAAACATACTCCATCCTGGTCCAGCTTCACTACAAGGCTACACAGGACTTTTAACATGAAACAAGGATAGGAAAGAGGCCTCTGATGGACCTTCTCTCCAGGACAGGAGAGTACAAAGGGTAATGGAGAAGCCCTTTAATGCACGCACTTCCCCTCATTTGTCTTCCCACAAAAAGCAAGCAAAGCCACAGAACAGAGTAAAAACAAAAAGCCGGGCAGCAATGGCTCAGAGGCACCATCACGCCGCTGGGACAGTCACGCCTGGCTACGCCGTCTGTGGAACCGGGGCCCCGGAGAGAAGGCACCCAGGCCGGCAGCAGGCAGAGCCCACAGAGCCCAGCCTTCCCCCGGCCTCACCGGAGGGTGGTGAGCAGGCTGGAGGAAAGGCCACCTTCCCACCCATCGCAGGGTACTGGAACAGCAACCGCAAGCAATAAATTATAGGCCTGGGATCCCAGCTACAGCCTCCTCTTAGCCCACACAGCACTAAACCAAGGCTTTTAAGTGATGCTTTGGTGGGATTTTCTTCCCAGGCATCACCCCCGATGGTGACAACCACCCCAAATGTCTGCAAGAATATCCTACAGAAATAGCAGGGGAAAAGCTGTGCAGAAAGCCTCAACTAAAAGAGCACACTCTGATCCCTTGAAGAAACCTGAGCTGGATCCAGATCCCAGGGCCTCAAAGGCCTCTGGGGAAAATATTTTGATATTTGCAACACACAGCAATGCCACATAAGGTTGCTGCTTTAGCCTCTCTATTAAAGGAAATTTAGCTACATACAGCCAGAGGGTAAGAAGTGCTGACACATGGGGGCTTTTTTGTCCCCCCCTTAAACGGTACAGATTCTTCCCCATCTCTATGCCAATACCTGGCATTATTGCTGAGGCAGTTATGAGCGGATAAAACCCAAGAAAGTCACACAGAAAAAGCAACAATTGCTTCTAGCCCACACTTTTTGAAGCAAGCACCCAATCTTCTTGCACAATGAATTCTCCTAGACAAAAGCAGACACAAGAAACAGCCCCAGGAACAGCCACTTCAAAAACATGCCAGACCGAGTCCCACTGTCCTACCCAAGAGATGCAAGTAAAAGATCTCATGACCTCTTTTCTAATCGGTATGAATCACAAGTACACTCTGCCCACACTCCAAAGGTTAGGAGGTGGCAATGGTATATAGCTGACTGAACACCAATGTCGCACCAACTGAGCTGGCAGAAACTGCCAAAGTTTCCTGCTCTGCCCAAACAGATGCTAGATCCAGCTCAAGTTCAGCTGTTGCCCCTGATTAAAGGGGAAGGCTTTTGTATACAACCTTTCCCACTTTGCAGCTACTTAAATACATCATATTATCGCTAAGGAGTCAGCATCCCGTTTCCCTCAGTCCAGCAAGACAGCTGCCTGGGTGGTTTCGATAGATGCCAGCCATATGCACGTGTGACAAGCCAAACAAGAGGAACTGGAACGGTTCCCAAACACCCCAGAAATCCTCCAGAACCAAGAACACAGGTTAGAAACTTCAACCTACGAGGGCCCTTCTCAGCAAAGCCCAGCAGGCAGCAAAGGTTTTCTGCAGGAGAGGTGCCCTGGCACGGCTCAGTGGAACAGCTCGGCAGAACCCTGGCAAGGAGCGCTGCAAGTCAGGACACTGGCATGGCCCAAGCCTGGCGAAGACTGTTTTGTACAGCCCCTGCCATCATTGGGCTTGGCTCCTACAAACATCTCAAATTAAACCCAAAAACTGGAGGTGCACTCAGGGAAGTGAAGTGGAGGGAGGGGGAAGCATGCTGAGGAAAATATATACACATCTTTCAAACTAACATGTGCCGGAATTTATAAAGATTGCTGGCCAAATTAAATTTACTGGAGAGCAAAGGGAGTTAAGGCCCAAAATGCAGTCAAGCAGCTCTAATCCCTAAACATCGGGATTATCTCATGACAACTACACTCCAGTGTCCACTCAATACCCCTGTAAAAAGTAAATCAACAGAATGCTTCAATGAACTGGAACTCGTTACTTCTAATTGCTACTCTTACTTCACTTCTGGATGTTCCTCTGATCCCTCAGCCACCGCATTTCAAAAGCACACATACACACAGAAGGTCAAGTAATATCCAAGATGAGCAAATTAACTAAGAGGTTTCCAGCCGACCAAAACACTTGCCCTCCTCTTGCTTGGTATGAAAACTAAGGTTTGCTCCACCCCACAAGAGAAGTCAGCAGCATAGAGGGATAGGTTTTAAAACCTCTTCAACCAATGCGATCCCTAACATTTTCCAAAGGGGCAGAGGCTCCTGTGCAACAAACCAAACACTGCTAGTGACAGGCTTCTATTTTTCCAAGCTAACAAGAGGTATGTCCTTCAGCAGCAGTCTCCAGGGGGGCAGTGGACCACTCACAGAATCCAGTTCAGGTCCATCTCAACTTCAGTTTGGCTTCCCTACCACTAATGCAAACGAAGCAGTTTTTATTTTATTTTATTTTACCACTGCCTCCTTTGTGTCTCCATGCATCTCCTATTCCTGTTGCCACCAACCTCACCACAGCAGAGCCACTGAAAGCCCTCAGTACAGCCACAATAAACCATGCAGCTAACAGCAACACAGCTGCCAAAATTTCAGTGACCAGCACTTCCTTGAGACAGTCTTGAAAAGAGGCGTGAACCTCCAAAACAAAAGGGCAAGGTGGGAGCCCTGCTTGCTGCACCATTGGCAGGAAAAGCCACGAGGGTACTTCACAGGACATGCATGGGAGAGAGGCACACTGCTCCAAACTCAGCTAGGTGGGCAACCTTTTAAAAACGCAAGGGAGAGCCCAGCCTTTCTGCAAAATGCCAGTGCACTCATGTTTCTAAATAGGAGTTCTGAAAAGGAAAAATAAAATGCTTATGTCTACAGCTGGTACACATACACAGAAGGAAACCATTTCCAACAGAGCCAGACCTCTGTTCAGCTTCCAACCTCAAAACTGCAGCCATCACCTTTAAACACAAACCTCTGAAATCCAAAGAGAAATACCGACAGAGCCTGGAAGGGTGCTAAAGAATCCAGAATACTTTACTTGGGCTTTCCATTTTCCTGAATATGGCAAGAAAAGAGTCAACATTAAAGTGCTCTCAATGTCTCCAAAATCCCAACTTTCAGTCTGCTTGCCAAACCTTTTCTTTGAACTGCATTTTCTAAGTCTTCCCAGACTATGTCAGGTCTAACTCACAACACTCAAATATTTTCAAAAAAGCAAAGGACAAAAGCAAACAAAAGTAACAACAAACTTAAAGGTGATTCATTATGTCTCATCACATCAGCAATGCTAGTCTGTCCAAACAGCATCCCAGGACACCTCATCCTGGATCCAAAGCAGGCGTCAGCTTCAAAAAACTGGAACTTCGTTTCTTTTTTAGAATATCTTCTATCCCCTGCATTGCTCTGCATCTCTTTACAAAGAGAACCATGCCATGAATAATAAGAGAGAAGAAAAAGCTAACCTGATTACACAGCTTTTCCCTCATTTACTGGAACCATCTACTTACAGAAGATACTCTCTTCTGTAAGATTTAAAAATACAGATTTCCATAGGGTCCCCATAGCACAGAAGCTGTTATTTACTGTTCCCTTCTCAATTACAGTCCCACTCAGCCCTATTACTTCTAAAACCCAAACCCATCTTGGGAAATTATCAGCAGACTGATTTCTTGCCCTCCTCTGGAGCACCATGAACGGGTGAGGACACTGTTTGCCATGAAGCACCACCAGTGTCCCCACTCTCCCCTTTCTGTGGCCTGCTGCTGTTCAGGGTTTCCAGTCTTCATGCTGGAAGAAGTCAAGCTGGCAGAAGGTATTACAGACCATCTTCTGGCTCTCAGTAGGAAGAGAAACCACTGACTTTATTGCGGAGCAAAGACTTATCATCTATTACATCATTATTTAGTCACAGGGGACTGATCTCAACACTGTTAGTCATCTTTATGAACCCTGTAAAGACATGCCTGAATGACAATACAAAGTCACCACTCATCACTGCCACTAAAAGTTTACGTGGACTCGATAAGACATATACCACAGCTACAAGAAGTGTCTTCCCTGTCAGCCATGCTCATGGTTGCAGGGGTAATTTCCCCCAATTCTCAGGGATCCTGAGCACACAAGTCATTCATGAAAGAGGAACAAGAATCAGCTCTGTCCACACCTTGCATCTAATTCCAACTACGTATTACCTCTAGGTATAATTTTAATCCACTAACCAACCTAGGCCCTATAAAAATGTTGAACCAAAATTCACCTTGGGAACTGAATGGAGTCGATTAACTCATTCAACCCCACACGGAGGAACTGGAAGATATTTTAACAATTTTCTTCAGCAGCATAAGCTGGCTGATACACCTCTAGGACCTCAATGGGGAAGACAAACAGCACCATGGAATTACACCTCTGACTGCAGCTCCAAAGAGAAAGAAGGGACACTTCCCAGCTAGCCACAACATTTCTGGTCTTTCATCATGCAAGGAACAGAGGAGGAGAGAAATAATTGCAAGGGTGCGATCTCCTCCATCTGTGCAGCAGTCAACCTCTTCTGACAGGCAGCAAATACAGCTGCATTAACAACTGCATTTCAGTGCAGTTTCACAAGTGACTTACACCAATATAACGTTTTTTTCTTCCTCTGTTAGGGATTATTTTCACCAAGATCAGCAAGCTGATCCAAATGATTCAACTCATCCAAGCCAGGAAACACAGAGCAAGCTAGTTCCTAGCTAGTATATATATACAGTTAAAAAGCAGCAGTACCTTTGGGGCCCTTTACCTCCAAAGCTTGCAAGTATATCCAAACACTTCCAGGAGACCTTCCTGGTCGGCGGAATTTGATTTTTGCCACTTATGGACCAGAGGGAGCTAAAAAGTAGCAGTATGTGCTGGTCCTTTTCCTCCCACGCCACGATTAACTGAAATATGTCCCAGAAGCAGATAGCAGCCATGATCCGATTTGTCCCAATCCCAACTCAAGCAGCTTTACACCACCCTCCTAACAAGATCAGCACTGGCCAAACACCATTTATCCAGCCTGATCAAAGATGGATTAGATAATGAAACCCTAACTGCATAAGCTGTCTGAGCATGCTGGCCTGAGACAGCAGAGAACAAGAAGCTCACTAAATTTAAGGGCTACTTTAAGCTTTAAGGCACACTTCGCCCCAAGTTCTTAATAACCAGCTACTATTTTATCTTCCTATAGGCTAGCTTCTATATTTCATATTAAGAGACCAAAAAAAGGGTATTAGTTTTACAGTTGCATTCATAATTTCTATAGCTAAATTGTTTATTTCAGCTTTACAAGCTGTGTTCACACCCTGAACCACTGCTAGGTAGGGGTTATGCAAAGAAACTGTGGCAAGTGTGGCACCCCAGGATTCCTCGCTATCAGCCCAGGGACATGAGGTCACCAAGTTTACACAGCAACAGCCTGTGGCTCTGGAACAGGAAGTAGAAAATTGACAGGATCTGCAGGAAAAACAAGGTACAACAGTTTCTAGTGTTATTTCCAGTTTCCAGAAAGCCTCTAGTACATGGAGGAGGGGGGGTAATAATTAAAAAAAAAATAAAAAAAATCAGAGAATAGGGTCTTTATTCCTCTTGTAAGCATTACGTACAGTCAAACGTAAGGAATTTACTAAAAAGAAGCTGTTATTCTAAAATAAGGTACTTCAAAAGAATATACCATCTGAACAGAAACCTTCATGAAAGGCAATCTTGTGTTTTGACTTTTAAGTAAAAAGATAACAAATTTCCCAAACATTAAAGAACACCTTTTTCCTAGCTCTGATGTTACTTGCAAGTTTGGCTTCAAATTTGGTATTTCTTGGTTACAAACATGAGAAGATTCTCCAAATAAATAAAACACCCTTTTTAACAGTAAAAAAAGCCAAGGGAAACTTCTGGACACACACAATGGCATGTGTGCGTGTGTATATACATACATGTTTATTTTCATCTTTTATATTGAAAGACTGAAAAAACCTTTTCCAGATATACATAAATATTAAAATTACACTAAGAATACCAACTACAATATGGAGGTCCCTGTCTAAAGAACAGTTACAGACTATAAACACACAACTTTAAAACTGGACTCTACTAGCTGCACTTCTCCATCTAATTTCTCCACTGTTCGCCTGTGTTTGACATGGAAACAAAACCCCAACTTTCCACTAAAATCCACAATTAATCCATACTACCATTACCACCAGCACTACACATCTCTGTGCACACACTGCTGTAGCCCCATAGTCAAATGCTGCAATCTTAACATCCTGTACTATTCATTGACCAGATAATAAAACACTGTCCTCAATGTAAACATAGAGGGGAGACTTTTACGTATACAGAAATCATACTTGTTTGCAATAAAAAAAAAAAATAAAATGGAATTTTAAGACTCTTTTGTTAATCCAGTTCAAGTCCCTCCCCGGGCAATTTTCAGTTGATTTATCACCTGTTTACATCGACACCAGCCAGTTTAACCACTAACTGCAGGTAAACTGGTGCACCTCCTGTAGCTATGCAGAACTTGTGCCTCAGACTTGGAAGAGCTGGAAGAATTTCATGTCACCATGTTCAAGCACTCATTCATAATTCCTAACAAGGCACAACATATAAGCACTCCCTCAATGCTGAGCATCTTTCTCCTTGCCATTATATACATTGTCCGAGTCATACTTGACACCTACATGTGGGAGAAGATACTACTTCAAGGAATAAAGGAGCACAGCATGGTTTTTACTGGCCTTGTGGGAGCACAAGCAGCATCACTCGGGTGTGAAGCTCCAGCCTACATTCTGCTCACACCATCACGCTGGGGAAAAAGTGATGTTGTAAGGTGGAGACACCGCCACGAAAAGCTGAATATCAAACAGAACCACAAACAAAACCCTCCAGCTATAAGCTATTTAAAAACAAAATAAAAAAAAAAAAATCTTGAGCGTGCAAACTGGGGACAGCCTGGGAAATAAGAAAGACCACGGGCCAGCATTCGGCGTCTGGATGAGAAGCATGCTGGAGAAGACAGGATGCTCCCCTTGGAAACTACCAGCGGTGTTTACGAACCCAAGACAAGGTGAGAAGAGAAACAAGTTCAGGTGAATAAATCACACCGCCTCCCAAGACCTGCGATACACTCCTCAGGAGAAAGGGATGCAAAAGGCCGGCGCGACTGCCGTAACAACCCACCCCGTACAACACCCAGACAAAGGAAAGCAGGAAAGCCCTGGCAGCATCACCCCACAAAACACAAAAGCGAACGCACCTGGAAAGCGCAACGTTTTGGGGACGATCGAAACGTGCTGGCCGAAGGCGACAGCACCGTAAGACCCCGCCGGCAGCCCCCGTGCCAAGCGGGATGACGCCCCCCCGCCGCCCCCCGAGCCCCTTCCTCCTCCCCAGGCAGCACCCGGGTTCCTCCCGATGGCTTACGAGACCCGAAGGCGACAGGAGCGCGCCACCCGCCGCCACCCCCCGCGCCCAGCCCCGCCACCGCGGCCTCCCCACGGTCCGCGGCCTCCCCAGGGTCCGCGGCGGCGGCGGACGGCGCCGCCCGGAGCGCCGGGCCCAGCGGCGGCCCCCGGAGGGCCGCGGCCCCACGTGCTGGGCTGCGCCGCGGGAGCCGCCCGCCTCAGGCCGGGGAGCCCCGGGCAGGAGACCCGCCGCCCCCCTCGCTGCTCCCGGCCGCTGCCGGCGGGGGAAAGGGCCGCGCGCCCGTAAGCAACGCGCTGAATCCCGCAAACCGAAATGAAACGCGGCCCGGCCCGGCCGCCCCCCTCCCGCCGAGCCCCGGTACAGGAAAGCCGGCGAGGGCCCGCCCGGCCCGGCCCTGCCCGCTACCTGCATGCCGCCGCCGTCGGCCTCCGCCTCCGTCCGCAGCCGCTTGCTGTGGCCGCCCTCGGCGCCGTCCCCACCGGGCATGGGCTGCTCCAGCTCCGGCTCCCGCTTCACGCCGCGGGCGGCCCCCGCGCCGCCGCCGGCCAGGAGCTGCGGCTGTGGCTGCTGCTGCTGCTGCGGGGGCTGGCCGCCCTCCGCCATCCGCGCCGCCGGAGCCCCGGCCGACCCCGCCGCGATCGCCCCGCTCTGTCACCGCGACGCCCGGCGCTGCCGGAGGAGGAGGAGGAGAAGGAGGGCGAGCCCCGCGCCGCAAGCAGAGCAGCGGGCGCGGCGGGCTCCGACCCACCGGAGCCCCTCGGTCACGGGCTCGGCGGTGGCTGGGGAGGGGCCGAAGCCCCTCGGCAATCTCCGGAAACGCCGGCCGGGCCGCCGGAGCCGCGCGACCCCCGCTCGGCAACCTTCGGCGGTGGCGGCGGCGGGCGGGGCGGGGGCGGGACGCGGGGCGGGGCGGAGCGGGGCCGCCGGGAGGCACAGGCCGCCGGGGGTCGCCGCCGCCGCCGCAGCCGTCGCCGCCGGGCCGCACGGGGCGGCGGGAAATGGCCGCTCGCCCGCCCGCCCGCCCGGCCCGGCCGCTGCAGCCGGAGCCGCCTCAGGCGGCGTCCGCCCAGCCCCGCGCCCGGGCTGCCTCGTCCCGCGCGGCCTGGGCTGAGCCGCGAGCGCGGCGCTGCGGGGGCCGCGGGGCTGGGGCGATGGGCGCGGGGCTGGGGCGCGAAGGCGGCCCGGTCCCCCCTGCCCGCGCCTGCCGGCCTCCTGGCAGCGGGGCCGGGCCTAGGCGCGGGTGCTTCGGGCCCCTGCAGCTTTCAGCGGCCCGCGGCGGGTGCGGGACCCTCCCCCGGCAGGGCCGGGCGGTCACGCTGGCGCAGGGGTGCAGAGCCCCCGGGCAGGGCCGGTGCCCGAGCCCCCGCCACAGCCGTGATCCTGGCCGGGTGGTGCCACCGGTGGGGTTTCAGGGGCTCTGCCCATAGGGAGCGGTCCTGAGCTGAGGTGGATGGGGGGTGAGGGGCACTGACTTGATCCCCTGCTCCAGGAGCATCCAGCTTCTGGGGGTGTGCTCCCCAGTGCTGTACCTGGTGCTGCCCCCGCGCACCACGACCTCCCATCGCTCGCCGCTCGTGTCCTTTCTGGCCTTCTTCAGGCCTCCCCTGTGCTGTTCTGGGCAGCTCACCCTGGGACTCTCTCACAGCCCCAGGCTGCTTCTGGTTTCTTGAGAAAGGAACTGATCTGCTTTCTGGTCCCAATAGCCTCCATAGGTTTCTCTGGCATTTTTATATATAACCTTTAATTTGTTCTGCTGCAGATGACATCCAACCAGAAGAAGACACTGCACCAGTCTTCAAAAACCTAAAGCGTGTTCATCAGCCCTTTTGTATGTCTCCATATTTTTGCTCTTGAGAAACAAATTTGGGGTTCTCAACAGAAATGTAAAGTTGATTTTATTACGCAGCTGCTGTCAGGTAGCACCAAGGGTGATGTCTGCTCTATAATGAGGAACGCACAGGCAGCCTGTACTGTCCTGAAAGTAGTCTGGAAGCCACGGCAACTTAATGGAGAATCGAATCTGTAGATCATAATACAAATCTGTGGTTGGCTGTATTGCGGGATGAGAATGGCACTCTTCCTCCGCCTGCCAACGCTTTGGAGAAAAAGGAGAAAACCAGGAATGGAGGTGGTCATTGTGAGTCAACACATATAGGAGGAAGCCCTTCTTGACATCTCTAGTATCACCGTGTATAACAAAGCCTGCAGACCAATTAGGTTAGCTTGGTGTGTCTTTACACATCTGCTGATCTTCATGAAATGACAGAGCCTTTGGGTTTTGACTGACAGTTACAATACGTGACTCCGGTCTTCCCATACACCGTGTTTTTCCGGATCCAAAAATAGTTTTCAGGGCCACGTTAAAAGCTATTTTAAGTGGTATGTTTTGTGCTGAGGTGCCAGCTTGTCTCCTCCGGTGACGGGGAAAATCTTTTTTTCCAAAATGATTACAAATCCCCATGGAGTGGCAGGCACCCAGAGGACAATTACATGCAGCTTTTGTCTGCTCACCTACCAAGGGTAAACACATGTCTTACTCATCTTGACTGGGTTTGATAAGGCGAGCCAGACTGTCAAACAACGTTGAAGGAATGTGTTCAGTCCACTCTTGGCTTGAAAAGAAGCTGAGTTTCTCGTGAGTGGGATGCTACTCGTTCAGAAAAAGCAACGTTTTTGTATTTGTCTTCCTCTTAATTTTAATGAGGGGTTCTAGATGAAAGGTACAACCTGAAGACAAGTTATGAGTAAATGGTTTGGAATCAAATCTGTGTGTGCACTTGGAGTGCTCCTCTCACTGTGATGTAGGTGTCTGTCTGATACTCCCCTTGAGGGACTTTGAAAGGAGTTGCTTTGCAGTGCCCAGCCTCCATTTTTCTCTTCATCTTCCCCTAAGCCCGTTTCCACCATCTTCTGCCATGCAGGTGCCAAAGCTACTGCCAATTCCCCCTTGCATCCTGTGTTCACATGGTCCGTGCCACAGAGCAGCACCCAGAAGAGCTCATGGTGCCATAAGCAGGTCCCTTGGGGAGGCATTTTCAGCGGGCCATGGTCCACAGCCTGCCAGTGGAGCAGCTGGGACCACCGCAGAGCACAGAGAACCCTCAGTTATGGTGGGGTGAAAAGAGCTGAGGCAGGGTACTGTGCCCTCCCTGCCAAATTGACCTGCAGTTGCTGCTGCCATGCTTTATGCTGTCGTTTGCTTTGTGTCATTACTGCTGTGATATTTCATGTCATTATTTCTCTAGCTCTTTCCATTTCCTCTTAAAAAAGATTAATGAATTAATCTTCATAGTATGCTTGTGGGATACGTAGTATCTCTGTTTTAAGGAGAGGGATATGAGGCATTCCTGAAGTCACAAAAAAGCTTTTGAGCTGGGACTACAATCTTAATCCGTTGATTTCCTTTCACACAACCCAGCTGCCTTTTAGGTATTTGTATGTGACATCTGAGACATACTAAACAGCTGACTCCTCTGTTAACCCTTCCACTCACAGCACAGCTCCTACATGCCGTAATTTTATGGACAAGTTTGCAGAGCACTCACCAGTGCTTTGTCTTTGACAGGTCAATGAGAGGCAGCTATATGAAATGCTATCCTTCCAGAGAGCTCTAAGAAGCTGGTATGAAGAAGATATCTTTCTGAGCAGATTTGTATCATTTCATAGTAAAGTTAGGGGGTGTAGTGTGTGTTTCTGCTGCCCCAGAAAGACATGCTCTGAAGGGATTCCTTGAAGGAACATGTGCTGGTGCTGCCATTGGGCTGGAGATCAGGTGGCATAGGATACTGGCTGTCAAACACCTATGGAAGTACAAAGACCTGAGTCCCATGACATGCTTGGATGGAGCAGAGGCAATGATTCATGTAGGTTCTGAGACACAGGCGTGAAGTGAGGCACAAACTTGGCTATTAATCTTTGACCCAAAGGCATAGAAATCATTAGGAGACAGTTCAGAGCAAATCTGTCCTCTCCACCACAACTGAGAACAGTTTCTTGCTGCTTCCATCACCTACACACGAGGATGTCTCATCCTGCTGACTAGCTCCCTCTTGCCCTCACAGCCTCCCACAGTTTTGCCCCTCTCCTTCCCAGTGGATTCGGTCTCTCTGCTAAGTGGTCAGGGGAGGTTTAGTGGCTTGCCCAGCCCTGCTCATTCCTGCTGTTTCTGTCCTGCCAGCCAAGCTCCTGGAGCCAAACGCTCATCCTCCTGACAGCCGTACTCCCACAGGTAATGAAGTGCTGCCAAGGTAAAGTTTCAGCCCGCACTTCAGTCCTGGTTTTGCAGGAAGCTGCGGTGGAGCTTTCTGTAGCAACAAGCATGGGTAAATGTTGCTCCTTGCTTATCTCAGGCTGGGTCTTTGCTGCAAAATTTTATTAACAGAAGGTGCCTTTTCTCCTCACCGATTAGCACAAAACCAAAAATACATAACCTAAGTCAACAAAATCCAAAGACTTTGTCACCTGACTTAAACCGTCTGCCAAAAGGATGCCAGTCCCCAAGCAGTGGCAGGATGCCAATATCGATGTCACTCTGACGCAAGGGTGCTGTCAGCTGTCAGTCAGTGGGTCAACACCCACAATGAACCCAATCTTTTCCCAGTGCCACCTCTTACAACGAGGACACCTGGCTTCAGCAAAAGCCACTGAGCACCTCAGCGCTCCAGCAAAGCAGCAATGTCAACAGCTGGGAATCAACCAGAGAGCTCAGAGTAAAACCTTCCTGACTCGTTTTCCTGCTGGCTTCAAACATTGCTGCAGTGCATTTATCGTTGCTAATTGTGGTTTGGTCTGTGGTTCTTTGGGGTATCGTCGTATACAAAAGTTGTGCTGTTTCAGGTATACAGATGCTGCTAAAGCAGTACACCACCTGCAGTGCAGATGCAGTTATCTGCTTATATGCAGTTAGCATAAAAATGCTGTCTGCCTGCGCTGCTTGTGGCTGGGAGGATGGGGAATAAAGTAGGGCCTTCGGCGCTTTCACTATATCCCCAAAATGTGTAATAATAGGAAACATGTGAAGAGCATGTCTGGGAAATGAAACGTCTGCTTTCCTGTTGAGATAGCAGAGCTTGACTGGCTCAAGATAAGTAGTGTGAGCCACGGAGGTACCACAGGTAGTGCATGGGGATGCAGACAAGAAGGAAAAAACATTGGCTTTCCCCACCCTCTGGGTGCCAGAGATCAAGCAGCGGGCAAATACTGGCATTTATTCACCTCAGCTGCCTGTGCTGCATGAACCAGAGGTTGTCGGAGGCCAGAGTCTACGTCAATGGGCCAACAGTAACGACCATTGATGTGGTCCTCTGGTAACCTCACTGGAGCCACAGCCCATGCATAAATACACCCCTGGCTGTGCCACCAAAGTGCCTCAGGGCTGTGCCACCCTCTCCGCTCTCAGACACAAATCTGTAGCAGCTGAGTGGCCATGGCGTTATTATTCAGCCCACATGGGCACACAAACAAACAGACCGTACGAATCATTATTTGCAACGGCTTGTTTCCAAATCTGCTGGAGGCGCAGCTCGAGAAGGGCAAATGCTCCGCTGGAGGCTGCGTTCGTTCCCGGTGGAACAGGCAGACCGAGCGAAGGACAAGGCAAAACACCCACTGTGGTGGCGGGGCACATCATGCAAACAGAGCGGGTGTTATCATGTAACTCCTGTTTGTTTTCAGTGAGGCACCCTTTTTATTAGGGGCCCCTAGCTAGAACTTAATTTACTACATGGCTGATCTTCGGAGTCAAGGCTGATTGTTTCTCCCTAAACGGTTTATTGAAAAGTGTCTGGAAGCGCACTGTTGCACACAAAATGCCAAACTAAGGTGGTCCTTAACACAACTCAACTAGCAGGAGGAGCTATCTCCCAGGGCAGTTAATAGCTTGCAGATATTTTCTACAGCGATCCCTGTATCACCTTTCACTTCTGTGACTGAGGCAGGGATAAAAAAAAGGGTGTGCAGTTGAAGCAGGCCCACACCCTGATGTTTCCCAGCTGTTGAAGCCTTCCCTTGAGACAGCCACCATCTGTGCGAATTACAACAGCATGAATTACGGCTCGGGATCCAAGCCACAGGAGTGTTTCCATGATTGCTCCAGCTTTTTGCTATTCCAAGCATTTTGCAGGTCCCTCCTCTTCTGCTGCTAAAGTTTTAGCTCTTTGTGTCCTCCGCACTCGCAGAGCTTTCCAGTTCCATTCCTTGTATTTTCCTTGGTCTCAACTTTCAGCTGAAATTTCCACGTGTCCAACCGTACTTCTTCAGCTTTCCAGATCACAACGCAGACATTATGGATGTCTCCACCTGCTGGCTACTCAGTAGTCAAACATCCATGTCCAGAGGGATACGAGACACCCAGTACTCACTCACATAAATACGATCCCAAAATTGTGCCCTTAAATTGTATGTTCGCTGCAAAACGTTATCCGTTTTCCTTTGCACAGAAAAGTGCTACGTGAATTTATGATGACATCGTACCAATAAGCACTTGCAATCTGATTTTACCCTTTCACAAAGCTATTTGTTGCTGATACCGCACACATTTCAGATAAGATTTGAAAACATGCTTCTTTTTTTTTTTTTTTTTAGTGCAGTTTTTCCACTCTTGAAATATTTATTGCCTCGTGGTCTTCAGATCTAAATTAGAAAACTGCAATAAAGCACAATAAATACTCTACATATGAGCCAAGAGGATATTTTCAAAGTTAGGCAAACCCTGGTTTGTAAAGAAAATCTCCTGTACATGACACATCTGCATAAATACTAAGAGTTTGCATAAAAACCCGATGCGTGCATGAACACAGAGCCAGCTAGGTCAAGAGAACTGACTGCGAGAGCACGAAGAAATCCTTTTCTTGTGATTCAGCGTGACATTTAAGCACTTACTTAACTTTAAGCATGAGAAATATCATTGCAATCAATGAAGTTATTGACATGCTTCTGGATGAGGCAAGTACTCTGGTGCCGGGCTGAATCAGGGCTGTGCCTTGCGTGCACGGCCGGAACGACTGTGCCAGCTGCAGGCAGGGGAAGCTGCCTACATCTGTCTCGGAACATGTCCATCTGCCCTGCCAATTGCCAGTGCTCTCTTATCTCCAAGAAAATGAAATTATTTCAAATGCAATTTGTAGCCCCCACTGAAAAAAAGGCTAACCCTCCCTCCCAGAATCATCAAAAATCCAGACAGCACATAATCTGCTACAGGAAATCCAAACGCCTAATGCAATTTTATAGGCGGCTGGAGGGTGCCAGCTTTGCTAGCCCACACAATAGGTTGCAGATTTCTCTGTGGAAAACAACAACAAAAAAAACCAACCCCCCCAAAAAAAAGAGTTGGGGGGAGGGCTGGACTGCAGCTCTCCTCGGTGCCTCTCAAATCTTGGGAACTTCAGCTGGCATGAAGGGGCCGCTAATCCCGCAGTCTGTAGCAATCAGAAACACAGCCATATTTAGTCATGTTTTCCAGCCCCTTCTCCTATTCCTGCCTGCTGAACAGCCATTTGGAAGCGAGCAGGGCTACAAAGTCAAACCAAAATAAAACCTAACCAGCCCGTGAAAAATTCAGAAGGGGATATCCACAGTCCTGCGAGGCCAATGATAAAACTGTGGTGGAAATCCCTGCCTGAGTGACACGGGAGCTGCCTGGGGACACCAGCCCTGTGCTGCAGGGTCCGCTGACCCAGAAACTGGCTGTGTGGCTCAGGATTACCACTGCCGTGCTGGCCCCACTCTCCCCAGAAACTTGCCTCCAACTTTATTAATACCACTTTTCTTCACAAGTTGCACTCAGATGGAGTTACACGGGTTTGGGTAACACGGGTTAAATGTGGAACAGGGAAATGGCCATTGTCTCCCAAGTACTCGCTATAAATCCAGGCAATTTAAGGCAGAGGGGAGAGCTGGAAGCAATCTGAGCATATACTTCAGCAGTGGGCCACCTAAATAAACATCATTGCCATAACAGGCTATAACCGTGTCATTCTGGAGGAGTCACTATAGTTTTATCCCCAGACTCGCTTACACTGGTTTTTAAAGACACAGTATCATCTTGTCCCCTTGATTCCCATTCTCCAGCCATCAACCTGGTTGGGTGCCTCAGCTGTACATCTCTTACCCTAATACACTTACCAAATACACGTTGTAATTGACCTCAACGCTGAGTTTCCTCAGTTTGCAGTACGTATTTAGAGGTTAATTACAATATTCATGTGATGGATCTTACCCTGGGTAACATCCACATTCTGCTTAATGCAATCTTACATACATGCATCTGGTGACGCCCATCTATAAGCTTATATGTACATTTAGGCACACACACAAACACCCACATTCACGCACACACACACGTAAAGGTTTAAGAATACCTCAGCACTGCTCTTTGCTACTCCTTCAGGGGGCTGCTCTGTGCACACAGGCTGCTCACCCCACACCAGTGCCTCTCCCAGGGCCTGCAACTCCTCCAGCTGCCCGTCCCACCTGGAGGGGGATGCTCTGGCTCCCCACCACCATGCACGGTGCCAGACGCTGGGCCTTACGGGAGCCCCTGGGCTCCTGCTGTTAGAAGGTCCCTGGGGATTTGTGCCTCGACCTGCAGCGCCCTGTGCAGCTCCCCACTGGCCTGGACTGATGGGAACCCCAGCCTGGGTGCATGGGGGCGGTGGGGGGTGTCCACCCCCACTGCAGCTCCTTGCCAGCACCCCTGGATCCTTGGAATTGCTTTCCCCCCTGCATCCCTCAGCCCTCTGCATTTGTTTTTTTTTCTTTCTTTCCCCCTTTTCTGCAGCAGGAACTTTCCCTTGGAGCCGTTAGTAGGGGAAGGGAGATGAGGAGAAACGAGAGCCAGGGACTCAGACTGTGAACAGGCACAAACTCACCCCTCTGCTGCCAAAACCTCGTTGAAGGCTCCAGAGCTACTGGGACCACGAGCCTACAAGCCCAGGGCTCACCGCCCTGCCTCTGCTCAGCCCTCTGCTGCCCCAGCACCCACCGGGGTCTCCGCAGTGTACCCAAAACCCCTGCTCATGCTGCCCATGGCCATCCTGTGTCACCGAGCCCAAAGCCCTGCTAGCACAGACATCACACCAGGTAATCCCTTTCATAAATTGCTCAAGCTCCAACTAAAACCACTATTAAAGCAGCTTTCAGCTCCTCTACTTCAGTGAGATGGCTGCTTTAGAATTAGTTTATAGCAAAGCTCTCTGTTTAATATAAAGCTATTATCAAGCCATTGCCTGGTTCTGAAGAAGATCACCTCATGCTGTCAGCTCCAGGCTGTGACAAAATGCCAGCTTAGGTGTCCAAACAGGACCAAACCAGTCAGAAACAGGCCAAAAAAAATTACCAGCTGCAATAAACTTCTCCTATGTGCTTTAGCCCTCACAGGGGGGTTGAGAGGCATGGGGTCCCCGATCCTCAGAAACAAGCCCCTGCTGCAGCGTGCGGCCGGTAATCAGATTCCATCCCGGCCCAGACAAATTCCTTTTGCACTTCCTCTGTGCCGCTGAGTGCAGCATGCCTGCCTGGGAGAACGGATTATAATCAAGCTCAGTGGGGTTCATAATCAACACAGGTAAGTACAAATCATGTTCCACTGCGCTTTCGAAATAAATAAGGCAACTCCTTTTTGCCTGCTGTATCATTGATAATTTATCCCCTTCTTCCAGTTTTCGACTCATGAGAAATTTCTTTTGCTGAAACCATTCTTCATTAGTTTTTTGAGATACTGAATTTTTAAATGCATCCCAGTCCATCAGTCACAGCCAGTATTCTCCATCCACAATTTCCACGTTATCCTCTAAGGCTGTAATTTATCAGTAGGACCCTACCAGATCCACACATCCCCAGATTTTACCCAACAGCTTCTGCATAAGCCTATACCCAGCTGCAGTCATGGGTGTGAGCATTCACTAAAGACAGGTTTTATTTCACCACTGGTCTTTCTCCCATCACTGTTTGTCTTTTTTGTTTCTTTTTTTGTAGAGGACAGACGTTCAAATTGCAGGGCAGGAATTGCCACGAGCACTTCTTATTTTCTGTGAAATGCTGTGCTGTGATTGCCCTGGCATCAAAGCATTTGCTGGGTAGTTCAGAGAAGAGAGGAGAGGAGGGTAAAAAAAAAAAAAGAAAACAACAGAAAAAAGGAAGAAAAGACAGTAAATATTTTATCTATTCACTGCTCAGCAAAAGCAGAGAGCAGTAGCATCAAAACCATGAGAGCAGTCATTATCCTGATGCAGTATCTGTCCAGGTTAGCGAAAAGGGTTGTGCTAGTTGCAACCAGGGAGAAGAAAAAGGCAGCACCCGAAAGCTAAGCAGGTAAAGGGAAAAAATCATGTCGAAGCAATAGTTTGCTGTCTGTGCAGCCCGTCGCTGCTGCTTGGTTCACTCGCACCCGGTGACTTAAACATGATGGGCTGGCCCTGCTCCATACACAGATGGGTCCCCAGCTTCAGCCACACCAGGAGCGATGCAGGGCTGGTAGACCCGGGGACAGGGTGGCTGTGATCATCCGCAGTGAAGGTACTCGAGCGGTTGCAGTCAGGCCTTTACCCTCAGCCTAAACAAGAGCCTAAGTGCCTCTTCTTTGTGATGGTAGGGGGGTTACCCGCCCGCAGAGAGCTAGGAACCCCCTTTGGGCTGGCAGGAGGGTTGCTGGGACCAGCTGGAGGGTTGTCAGGGAGTCTCTAACCTGTGCTGGAGGAAACTGAGCACAGAAGGGAGCTGTGGGATCTTCTGGTTGGCCCCAGGGTGAGTGGAAGCCCTACCTGTCTGCTGCAGTTCCTCTGGAGCACTCTGCCTTGGTGGGACAGGGCTGTTTGAAGCTCAACTTGAGCCCAGAGAAAGTGCACGAGCAAGGCACAAGCACAGCCCGTGGGGCTGTTGGTGCTGGGAGGGACCCAGCCCGGCACGCAGCCGTACGGCAGGCACCAGCCCCACGCTTCGCCTGCCGCAGGGAACACCGGGAAGCCCAAGTTGCGTGGCAGCCTTTGCAGCTTATGTGCCTGGCCCTAGAAGAACCAGGCAGGAGGGGTTCCTGCCTCTGAAATACACCTACCCCAGGGACACCGGCACAGGGCTCAACCCCACGCCCCAGCAAGCTGGACTGTGGCCAGGAGGTGCCCCACGGGCTCCCACCCCGGCACCTCTCACCCGCTGCAGCACAGCCGCCCTCTGCCATGGCCGGGAGAAGAGCG
The DNA here is from genome assembly GCF_963210335.1 of Falco punctatus. Lineage (NCBI taxonomy): Eukaryota > Metazoa > Chordata > Aves > Falconiformes > Falconidae > Falco > Falco punctatus. The sequence goes on from NC_137585.1 coordinate 34,148,344, forward strand.
CTGGCCTTTCCAGCCCTGGCTCTTCCCACCACGGTGCCTGCTGCAGGGTGTTTCCTTCCTCCGCCTCAGCAGTCAGGAAGGGCTTTGTTCGATGGGGGAACCGCAGCCAGCTTCCCACAGCACTGCTCCTGCCTGCTCACCGCTGGCCGATGGAGAAGCGGGTCTGGGGAGCCTCCCGCCAGCATCACCCAACCGCCTCCCAACTTCAGGGCATCTCCCTTGCCTGAAAATATAGATTAACTTCTCTAGGAAATGAAGGAATCCAGCTCGCGCATTTTGTTTGGTATGAATGTCTCATGACAGTTTATTTTAATCATCTTGCTGCTTTTAATAGTTTGTGGCAGTGTCATGAGGCAGCCGTTCCTACTGGGTGAGCGGTAGGTACTGCAGCCCTGCGGAGAGCGGGCATCCCATCGCACAACTCACGGAGGTGCCGGGGGGATGCTGAGGGAAGGTTTTGGGGGACCGCTCTGTCAGATCCTGGACAGCAGAGCAGGAAACAGCTGCTCTGTCTGCCTAGGGGACCAAGACCTTGACATCTCACTTCAGAAAGAGGCTATTTCCAGGTGATCCTGCATGATAATCCCGGATGCAGCACCACCCATGCTGTGCCCCATGTCCGTGCAGCAGGTGTCCACCTCCTCTTGCCATCGCACACCTCTTCACTCCCACGTTATGAGAGGAGCCACAGAGAAGCTGCAATCTGGTCTCCCTGGAGGGAGATGTTCTCCCTAACACTCATCCATCTGCTGCTCAAAGCAAACAAATCGGGACCCTCCGCGGGGACCCGGTGGCACGCTTTGCTCATTCTCAGTGTCCCCCTCCCAAAGCTATGCCAGGGCCATGCTACACCTTGTGAGGTGAGGACCAGCTCTGCAGGCCAAACTGCATATGATGCCACATCCTTGGCCGCCAAAGTGCCTGCACGGGTCCCATCCGTGTCCCGATGCTCCTGTCAGTGGGGCCACGTGCCCCAGTCTGCCCCACAAATGCAGGCACTTGTCCCCAGCCACTCTGCCAGCTCTTCTGTCCAAACCGCTCTGGTTTCCTCACGTTCTGCCCAAGGGAGCGGCGCAGGCAAATGACCTCTGGGGTGGGTGAGGTTTTACTCTCAGTGTAGATTTCTTCTTATGCTGTAGAGATACTGTACGTACCCTCCCATGGAACAGGCCTGCTGGCTGCACGGGCCATCTCTCCTCCAAACCAAACTCGCTGGCTGCAGCAGCGAGGTGAGCACTTCCCTGAGCAGAGGAGCGATAAACAAAGGTGCAGATAAACTCCCTTCAGTTTCACAGCAGGGGCCTGCGTAAAGATGGAGGGCACAAACACGGCACCTTTCCTCACGTGGGGTCCCCCTGCAGTTTCTTGACTGCAGATCCTCGCTGGAGCATAAGCCATGTCCTTGAAGTCATTTCCCAGAAACTTTGCAGGTGAGAGGGAAGTGGTGAGCCAAGCTTCAAGCAAAAGCTGATCAAGAGCTTTATCCATGCCTTACCCACAAGGACACATCAGGGCGAGACAGCTGGGTGCCTCGTGCTTCCAAAAACGATGAGCTGGCGAGCTGTGCAGCACGCAATTACATCGACAGCAGAAAGGATCAAAAGCCTGCACAGCAAATTGGGCTGTACGTTACCTCGTTAAAACCTATTTTGGCTGTACCAACGCCTCTGCTTCAAAGCCTGCTACAGTTCATAGTGACAACATTAGCACTTCTTATGCAAGCCAAGAGCCTTGCCCGAGACTGGAGCCGGGTCTCCTCCAGAGGCGAGCTCCTCACACCTGCACCAGCCACAGGGGAGGCTTTGGGAGGCAGAAACAGGGTCTGAAAGAGCAGGCTCCAACCCAGGATGAATTTGGCCGCGCACGTGCGGTGCATGCAGCCTCCATGCCCCTCTCAGCCCCAGTGGGGAAGTTTTGAGAGGGAAATGAAACAAGCTTTTGACACATCCCCTCTGGCCACGGGGCAGCCTAGGGACACTACAACCATTCAGCAGCCTGCAGGGCTGGAAAGTTTTGCCAGGGTCCTTTGAAGCCCCAGGGACAGCCCAGGATTGAGAAAAAGTTCTGGGAGGGAAGAGCCTGGGCTAGAAGGAAGGATGCTTCCCTTGCTGCCGCACCAGGAGCACTCTGTGCCAGGAGTTTGGGAGAGGAAAAGTGAAAGGTGGGCTTGGCTCTGGTACGATGCTGTCTCTATAAGGCAAGATGGGGAAATGGTTCCCTGGATACAGTAGGAATAAAAATCAGGAAGCAAGTTTCTTTGATCACAGCTTCAAGGGGATGGGGTTTTTTCCTCCTTTTTTCCCTCTCCATCAAGTCATCACTTCAGCCACAAAGCTGGCGTAGGCTGCCCTGTGGGGCCGGCTGATCAGTGCACCTCTTGGATATATGGTTCAGCATCTCCCTGCTTCTAGACAAATCTCTCAGCTGACCACCACCAATGCCCTCCACTAGTACTTTGTCTCCAGTGAGACTTTTTCTGGCCACAGAGACCTACTTTAGCCTCAGCCTTACATGAGGTCTGGGATTTGAGCGATGCCTCCTCTCCTAAAAAGGAGCTGAAGGAAGCAATCCACCCATCCTGCATGCTACACCCTGCCATAACACCCTTTTCCATGAGGCTCTGCACAATTTCAATCAAAAGTCAATTAAGGCTGTAGTGAACAAAGCCATCCACAGTACAGCTGCAGATTAATTAGCAACACGCAGCCATATTACGGGTAACACAGCACTGCGAGGCCAGCCACTCCATCATCATCAGTTCTCCATTTCCTCCCTCGCTCTTCCTCAGGGCTGGGGAGCTGAGCAATAGCGAAACCCGCAGGGCAGACCCCTCCCGTGGGGCACGAGCGGGGCCCTGCACCGCGTCCCGTGGGCTTCTGCTGCCCGTGCGGCCTCAGCCACCGCAGGTGAGCAGGGAAGGCAGCCTGCCTTACGTGCTCCTTGTGCACAGCCAAGTAATTGCCCAGTACAAAGAGTGACCGCATTTTTACCAAACTGAGCTTTAAGTGTCCTTCTCTGCACATTTTATTTTAGTTGAAAGCACCGCAGCCCAGCTCTCCCCAATGTCAGTGAGGGAGGCTGCTCCACTGCAGGGAGCTGGCTGGAAAAGGGGCTCCAGCACACGTCCTCTCGTGTGCCAGACCACCGTTGCTCGAGACATTTCACGTTTTTCCTCTTGCTGCATTGCTGTTCGCTGTTTTGCTCAGTCACACTGGCTCAAAATGGTAGCAAGGACAGGAGAGTGACAGATTTCGGACTGGAGAGGTTTGGGGTTTTTTTCTCCTTTTCCTTCTGCTCTTGCTCCCACTGCTGGAACATCAGGGGAAGAAAAAACTTGGTCCAGACAGCAAACACTTATCTGCTAGTATTAGCTATCCATCCTGGAACTGGGAATATTGTCTCCAGCTGTGCTGGGAGCCAAGGTTCAAAAGGACATGCCCCCAGCAAAGTTTGGATCAGGCTCTCCAGGGAAGGCCATGCAGCTGGGATCCTGCCAGCAGGGTTGGGACAAAGCCTCTCCAGAACAGGCCGAGTGGCTCTCGGGACAGGGCTGGGCTTCCAGATGAACCCCATAGCTGGCCAGCATGGGGGACCCACACCAGCTCCGCAGCTTCCTCCCCACACCAAGCACCACAAAGCAGGCCGTGGACCTGCAGGGATGGATGCTCCTGGACAGCACAAGCCAACAATTGACGCTTCGGAATGCCCTGGAGCCCGCTGATTTGTGGTTGGGCTGCGGCAGCAGGCAGCAGCAGGCATTCAGTTTTGTCTTGCTCATCCCATTGCTCCGGGGCCTGCTCCACCCTCCAAGGCAGGGAATGCTGCAGTTTTCCACCACAGTTCTCTGCCTCAGGTGCCATCACTGAGCCGTCCTAGCTCCACCCTCGGCTTTGTCACAAAAGTGATTCTCCACGTACATTAAGTAGTACTTGAGACAACTTGGGAAGGAAATGGAAGAGGGCTAAATCCTAAACCTGGCAGACCAGCGCTGCCGCACGCTCTCCGTGTGGGAAGGTGCTTTGCAGCAGGCCTAGATGCTGCAGGACCAGCGATTTACCTCCATCACCCTGAGGCTGTGACAGGGCCGACTGCTCTGCCCCTCGGTTCTGCTGTTACAACAGCCTGCAAGGGCCACACTGTAACCAGCATCAATTATTTTTTTTAGCTAGGTTTATTGTATTTAATGATCTGGTTTACAGATCCTTTGTGCCAGCACAACAGTCCAGTGCAGGGACAGGAACGTTTGAAATCAGCTTTACCATCACCCCTTACATCTGCTGTAGCTATACCTGTGTGTGCCCTTCATTCAGACCCTTCCAATGCCTGCTGGGATCAGCCCTGAGGTTGGATGGTGCAGGCAACAGAGCTCCGGCACCAGCTCCCAGGAGCAACTCTTTTGTAGGGACCACAGACCAGGTCCCGGTTCAGTCTTTATCCACTCTTGCTCATTACAGCACTTGTAATCACTCACCTACTCAGAGCACCCCCAAAATCTCAGTAGCACCTGTGTGAGGTATTTAGCAGCTTTGGAGATCTACTGAAGAGCAACTAACCTGGAGCCACAAGAACTTGTTAACTCAAGGTTGCACTCTGCAAAGTGGAAGATGTTGTAGACTAATTTTGGCCCTTCCACGGGGATGCACAAGGTGGCAGAAAACTGAAGTACTGTGCCAGTAGAAAAACAGACACAAGTCTCTTTCCATCTTGCACCGGACAGAGCAGCATCCAAGCAGTGCACCAGCTCATGCACAGCAGTGCAAAGGACACAAAAAGCAGCCTGTGCTTACGAAGGATCAGCATGCCATCAGCACCTGGTGTCACAGCAGTTCTGCTCTCTATCACAGCAATGCCCAGCCAGCTGGTGTTATTCAAGATGATCCTATGATGGGAAAGTAATTTTAATGTAATTTAAAGGGCATGCTGTTCACAAAGACACCCTCCACATTTCTGCAAAACACTTTGGAAAAAAATAATAAAAGCAATAAGCTCCCAGGTGAGAGTAACTCCAGCCATTTTTAACTCAAGACATCAGCAGAGTGGCACCTGTATTCCACACACCATGCGCGCATGCACCTCCATCCCTTCACATACTAATCCCTATCCAGCTTTTTGAAAGCCACAGCCTGTGTAATGTAACATCAAAAGTTGTTCATGGTCACGCTGACCCCTTAACGTGACTACACCCACTCGCACAGCGGCGCATGCTGAGTCTTTGCCTCCTTCTGCACAGCCCCTGCCCCCCTCCCTCCCCCCCCCCTTTTTTTTTTTTAAAGTTCTACCTACACTCAAGTTTCTTTAATTAGAAGACTTCTTCCCTTCCCAACATCTGCTTAGACAGAAATCCCACCCTCTGGGAGCAGCAGACATGCATGCTCCCCTGAGCAGGGGTTTACTATAAGCTGTGCGCTCCCTGCTCCCAGTTTGCCAGCAGCACCGGCCAGCTGCACCGTACCCCTCATGGTGAACACCAGCACTTCCCCATCGCTGCCACCCAGGGTCTGACCCAGCCCCAACCACAACCTCTAACTCAGACCTTCTCACCCAGGTTTAAACCCCTATCAACACAGCTGGAGAGGGATGAGGTTACAATTACCAGGTGCTGGTGTCACACTCCAGCTTTTTATGCCAAGGCTGTAGCACCCAGAATACATGAGCACCTGGGGCAGTTTAAGGGGCCACAGACCAGAAGATGAATGTCACCACAAGCTCCTTATTCAATTTCTAGTTACCTTCCAGTGACTCCAGAGAGTGGAAATAAAAGCGAAGAAGAGAGTTTGTTTGCTAGTTACAGACTCAGAAATACATTTTCGGGCCAAGAACAGAACCAGCAGCCTTGTGTTTTGAACAGGTGACCCTCTGAACGCACACAAACAAGGTGCGTTACCCTCCTCCAAAATCCCCTGGGGCTGGCCACTGCCAGCTGCCCCAGTGACATGCGGAAGGTACTGTCACACCTGATTTCAGCTGGAGTGCACTCAGCGTGTCACGGGAGGTCTGCAGCACTGCTGACAGGACAGGTCGATGCTCTGACACCACAGCCGCCACCTTCGGGGGTAACAAGTACAGTCTGCACCGCACCTGGGGAAGGAGGGAACGGCAACACACACACACACACACACGGACTGCAGCACATGGATAATCTTTATTGGTAACATCAGTGGAGCACCAGTAAACCATTACTGACTGTAGTGGTGACACACAGCTGAGGCACATGCTAAGGCACTTTTATTATAAAAAAAAAATTAATCTTTTTGTGACAGCAATTGGGACACGAGGCTCCTGCATTTAGAGCGCTTCAGGCATACAGTATGGTGCTTCATATTTAATTATTTTTACTTCGCTCATAAGTAGGTCTAAGTGCAGCATATACAATATGGTTAAGAATACAGGTAAATCCAGCAACCAGTGTACGGTGTAGAAAAGTAAAGACTATCTATATATAACCATGGTCCCAATAGAAAGGCAGTGATAAAGACCTTTATTTTTTTCTTAATTACTTATTACAAGAGATACAAAGGCCTTACGTATATCTGTGCAGATTAAAGGGTTTTTAATATACTCTTAGTCAATGGTGCACAATAACTAATCCCAACCCCTGGTTACAGAGCAGGTGCAAGAGGCTTGGACATGTCAATAAAAGAGGGATTTCCCTCCCCTTACTCCCACCCTCTGCCCACTACCCTATTAAATTCCCCTAGATTCTGTCTATTACCATTAAATATATTTGGTCCCCCAGAGATTCTCAGACAAGCACAAGGACATTGTTCTGCTTCCCCAGTCTGTCATTAACTACTGGTCCACACTACCTTAGATGAAACCGCTCAGAGGCAGAGACACTAACAGGACATCATTGCACTTCAGAGATCTGTCCAGACAGTAAAAATAAGGAAAAAAAAAAAAAAAAGAAAAAGAAAAAAAAAAAAAAAAAAAGAAAAAGACAACTTTGGCAAGTCCTCCAGGTAACTGGTCCTGAGAGGAGCTTCCCTCTTCACCCCTCCCTGGAAACATGTGAAAGAAGAAAGGGCAAATTGCCATGGCCAAAGCACACCGTTTTTCCTGAAACTGCTCCCAAACCATGTGGGTGGGCAGATTAGAAGAGGCAGAAGTCTGAGGTCACTGAACATGATTGCCGAAAGCAAACAAAGAGGGAGGGGAAAGAATACAGGAAGGAGCTTCCCTGCAGCTAGAACTGAAGACAAAAGGAGATTTACAGCAAAAATAATCTTTCCCTAACCCCACTCCCTCCAAACTGTGTAAGGATTCACCAGCAGACACGGCACAGACAGTTCTACAGGCCTTTGTAGGGGCCAAACTGCTGGTCAGATTTCAGAACCTCGACTCTTTGGCATTAAATACAAAGAAGATTAGGAAACTGGAAAGAGGAAGAAACTAGGAACACAGATGCCCGATGGCTCCAGACACACAGAGCCGGGCTTGCTCTGCAGATCCCCAGCCAATTTAGGAGAGGGTTTGCTGAAAGTCCAAGGGAAGAGGGGAGGGTGGATGGGTCACTCCATCACATGTAACCTGGGTCAAATGGGAGAACTTATTCAGTAGCTTTGGCTTCACCAGCGTCTGCCTTGCCATCCACTTCCTCATCGGAGCACTCTCCTGCACCCTTCCTGACAATTCGACGTGTCACGACAAATGGCAGGTCCCCACGCCTAGGGAAAGACAGACAGAAAGTCAACAACACAACGTTTCACTGAGCTCACCAGACAGGACAGGCCCTGGAAAGAGGCAGGGAAGTACCTGGCCAGCCACACTGTTTGCTGCGGGCAGCTGCCACTGTGGGCAGTTACAGCAAGACTATGCTGGCCTGGCTGCCAAGGTATTGCACAAAATGCTGTGCCTTTACCTGAGTTTGCTTTTCAGGGAGCTGACTTCTCTATTCATTGCATCAGCTGTTTCAGTGGCATCCTCCAGCTCACGTTGGAGCTTCCTACGGGATGCATTGGCTCGCTGGGCCTCCTCCTCTGCTTCCTCAAGCTGGCGTTTCAGCTGCTTCAAGCGCATGTTTGCCTTGTCCGCCTGAGCATGGCCAGGGGGAGAGAAAAAGATAAAGATATCTGTGTTTCCTCAGTTACAGCACAGTAGTTAAAGTAGCAAAAAGCAGAGTTTCCACAGCCCCCTCTTCCCTTTCTGAAGGGAGCTGCCTAGGGCTTGACAGCTCCAAGACTTTCCTTAAAAGCATTACATTTTCATCAGTGTCATCTTGTAATTAGCACAGTGAGGGGAAGGAAAAAAAAAAAAAGAAAAAAAAAAGAGAAATCCATAGGAAGGTTAATGCTAGAGCCCTCTTACATGCAGATGATGCCTTGGTCACAGAAGAGTAATCCTTCCACCAAAAGACTCACCAATGTTGCAGGTAACTATACACACCTGATCTTTGAACTGCTCAGCATTACGCCTCTCATCATCCACCTGCAGCAGGATATCTTTCAGCTTCTTCTCGGCACGGCGCACCTGCTTGCTGGCAGCCTGGCGCTCCCTACAAATGCAGTGATGCTCAGGCAAGAACTTACCTCCCATTCTCCCCACCAAGATGACCTGACTTGGGTAAGTTAGAAACAAGGAAGATGGAAAAAAATCCTCTTAACTTAGGAGAAAATGGGCCGGGAGGCAACGTTTCCCAGAAATGACCAAAAGGCACACTCAGATATGACCCTTCTTGAAGCTAACAGAGGGGCAGCAAGTGTATCACAACTGCTGTTTTAGGAATTACTAAATCCAGAAGCAGCTAGAAATCTCTACAATGAAAAATAAGGAAGGTTTACCAAAATCTTAGTTCTGTACTACCCAGTATACACATCATGAAGCCCTCACTCAGACCAGTCAGGATTTATTCTGAAGAGCTTAAAATCCCAGAGTGGGTGGGGCCTGTAAATCGGACAGAATTTCTACTAAAACATACTTTGTCTCCATGTCCAGCTGCTCTTCCAGCTGTGCGATCTTTGCTTCTAAGGCTGTGATGGTAGCCTTGTACTTGGACTTTACTGCGCTCTCCATCTCCTGCAGTTTAAGCTTAAGCTCCTTGTTCTGGCGCTCCATCTGCTGGCGAGCATTCTCAGTCTTCTGTGCATTGCTGCGCTCAGCATTCAGGTCGGCGTTCATCTGATCAATCTGCAGAGAGGAGAGGAGGAGTAGTCAGCGTATCATGCATGCCAGCCTGAAAGGCTGATTTACTCTCAGATGCCTGCTGACACACAAAGAAAAAGGACCCTCAGGGCAAGCTGAATACCTGAAATAACTATGATGCAGAGGGAGCTGTCTGTAGGCAGGGCACTTTCCAAAATACCTTAGTTTATACAGATTTTCAAAGTGATTCCTTGAATAACAGGTTTATCAACTTCCTCTTAGGGCTAAATATACCAATCCCGTCGTACAATGCTTTCTGGGGTAAAGGCCGTAGTTTAGCACTTAACACAGTAATTATCAGTCTTAGTGAATAACCAAAGTCCTGAGGCAAGGAGATCCAATACATGTGCCTCACTAATTTATCATGTATTTGCTGTCTGTCTACTTCCACTAAAAAGCAGCAGCTTAAAAATACTGACTTTCGAAAGGTGAAACAGCGAGAAGTCTGCTTCCAGGCTGGGGCTCTGGCTGACAGTCAACCAAGTAGAGAACTATGCTCTCATCCACCAGAATGAACAAGCCATTTGGAAAACCATCAGCCTAGCTCCTTGGCTTTAGAGGGGTAAGAAAGCAACATGCTTGACTCTCACAGCTAGACAGATAAAACATGGCAGTGAACAGGCAGATTAAGATCACGGTTTCTATAGCAGCCTAACAAATTCCATATGGTTAGTCCATTTGGAGCAGCACAGAACTAGCAGAAAAGTAATTTTCCAAAGACATTGTGGCAGTGTTCAGCACGCCAGGTTGGAGCGGCATGCTACCCATCATCTTTCTTACAATCCCTTAATACAGAAAAAAGGGACTGGGAGGTTTTTTTGGGTGGGGTTTTTTTTAGTAAACCTGGGAGACTGTTCCAGCTACCCAATGATTTAAATGACCAAAACCAGTGAGTTAACATCAGCTCTGACTGCCCAACCTATTTTCTGTATTGTGGTATTCAGGTGTTTTATCTTGCTTGCATCTACAGACTCCTGAGGGCCTGTACTGTTCACGAAGCAGCAGGTGGCATTACTCAGAGTGCAGCCTGACAATTTGCACAGACTAGAGAACCCCTACTGGCACACACAGCCTGAACAGGTACCTGAAGATTTGCCTTCTTAAGCCGGTCATTGATTATCTCTGTGTTACCCTGCTCCTCTTCTAACTCCTCTTCCAGCTGAGCTATCCGGGCCTCCAGCCGTCTCTTCTCCTCCATGGCCAGCGCTCTATAGGACACAGAATCATTAAAGCAATGTTGGTGGCATTAATGCCCTGGGGAAAATTCCCCATTTTTAATTTTACAAAATAAGCTCAGTCTTTCAAGACCAATGGGGATACAATGCATGCTGCAGTCTACACAAAAATAACAGCCTGCAAAGTATTTTCTCAAACCAGCTCCTCCACCCTTAAACATGGAACATTACTCACCCTTTACCACTGTTGTTGGCAATCTCATCAGCCAACTCATCCCTTTCTTGCTGGGCCTGGCGCTTGGCACGCTCAGCAGCTGCAAGTTCCTGGAATGAAAACGAGACAGTCAGCAATCCAATGGGAAGCTACCAATTAATGCAGCATAGGAAAAAGCAGTTACTGGTAATGGGTGGTATGGTCTCTAGCTAGATCCTGGCTTAAGTATAAGACATGGTCTGTTCCCCACCCACCCCACAGCTTCCTTTGTTTTGCGCGCTCCTATCACAGCTGTCAAGAAAGGGCCAAATTCTGCATTTTGAAGTGGACCTCATATTTGAGCAAAGCAAAAAGTACAAAAGAAAGGAAATAACCACTGGAGCTTAGACTGCTACAGTTAGTTCTTGGCCAAAGAAAACAAACCAACCCTTGACCTGCATACACATTCCATTACCTCCTGCAACTGGATCATCTCTGCCTCCATGCTCTTCAACTTCTTCTCATTTTCTTTGGCCTGAGCCAAGATCTCTTCTCTGGAAGTACGTGTGTCCTCCAGTTCCCGCATGTAATCCTTCATTTGTGCCTGAAAAGGGAGAAAAACGTTAATTTCAGAGCAACAACACTGACAAATCACGTTTTTTATCTTACAGGAAACACAGAGGGAAAACTGAAACACGGATTCATTAATCTTCAGCTACTAAGAAGGTTGTTAAAAGGAATCATCCTTTTCCCATTACACAAGTATCAAGGAGAAGCAGTAATGGAAGCAAACAGGACTGCTTAAATCACAGAAAGGGAAAAATCTAGAAAGGGGGGAAGAGAGGGGACAGGAAGCTTTGTAGTGAAACAATGGAACGGACAGCCTAGGGAGGATTTGGAGTTTTTCTTAAGAAGAGATCAGACAGATGCCTGTAGGAATTACAAAAGCACAACAGAACTGTCTTGGGGCAGAAGGCCTAAATGATAGTTAAGTTCTTCTAGCTTTGCAGCTCCGCAATCCCTTCTAAAAAAACTGGCGTGAGGCAAGCACTAGAGTGAAGTCGACTTCCCTTACAGCTTGTCTCCCAGAGTTAAACAGCCAGATTGGGGTTAGAAGGATATTTGAAATGCCAATGAATCTTTTGTGGTAAACTGCTACAAGGTTCTGCTGCTCTTGTTACACTGATACATGGTTCTCATGAGGTGAGATCTTGTATCCCACTTCCCTGGGTAAATGCTCTACACTGACAGCAAAACCAGTTGCAGTCTCACCTGCAGTTTGCGGTGCTGCTTGATGGCTTCTTCACGACTCTTGTTAGCAGTGTCTATATGGCTTTCCAAATCCTTCAGGTCCATCTCTAGCTTCTTCCTGGCAGCCACAGCAATGGAACGCTGCTTTCGTTCATCGTCCAACTCCACCTCCATCTCCCGCACCTGTATGGAGAAATACAGGCATCAGCATTTCAGCTTCTTGGTTTCCCAACAGCCATGTTACACATCCCCCTTTCAAACTGTACATAAGTGCAAGCATGTGACCTGTTTTCATTCTTCCTGGCAGGGGAATGGGGCTAACATTCCTCACTAATAAAGCCACATGGGTTCCTTTGATAGACAAAGGCTGTTTGAACAATCATGCACACAAGGGGGAAATTCTCTCACAGCTTTGCAGTGCTGCCTGGAGAGTTACCATTAACAAGAAACTGTGGATTGGCACTGTCTGTCTAACCATCTCTGGACACAAGTGCCTTTGTGTACAGAACACTTTCAGGATTTACAGAGCAATTCTTACTTGTCTAATCAGCTGTTTCTTCTTCTCTTCATTCTGTTCATCACGGCCCTGGAGGTCCCGGTCAAACTGTGCCTTCATGGCCTGTTGGTTCACTTCTAGTCGCAGTTTGGCATCCTCTGTGGCCTGCAGTTCATCCTCCAGCTCTTCCAGCTGTGTCTTCATCTCCTCCACCTGCTGCTCCAGGGCTCGTTTAGCCTTCTCCAGCTCATGGACCTACAGCACAGTACCACACATGAGGTTTCCTCAAAGAGTGGAGACAATTTCATCTATCCTAAGAGCAGAAAAATCTAAGAACAGCCACTCGCATAAGACTATATGCAAGAACACTGCACCCATCCCTTGCATTAGGGCAGAGACACCCCTCAAAGCCAGCTGCTAGCATCCCTGCAAGCTGCCAGTGTGAATCAACTACCTGTCAGTTCTGATCACGTAGTGGCGGTGGGGAGAAAGAGGAAAGCATTTGTTAGCCCAGTCCCGACCTACTGCAGACTCAGAGCTGGACACCTCTGGATTTGACAGAATAAAATACTTTTTTGCCTCTGAATTTTTTAACTTTCCTTCCTGCTTACCATAACGTTTTTTGTCTTGAAATTTGAGTTACTGTCTTCCATCGCCTGGCTAATCCCTGTATTTCACATATCAGGCTCACATCATACCTTCATCTCTGCCACAATACCAGTTAATTTTTAGTTTGCCACTACCTCAAGTGGGCCAGTTCCAGGCTCTTCCAACCCATCTTTCTCACTTGCTTATCTAATAACAAACATAACATTCACAAACTTACAGTGTGTCCAGTATTCTCTACTACATTCCTCTGTGTTAACACTAGCACAAGCTTCTTGCATTATTAAACTAATAGTATCACCTGTGTGACATTTCCTGCCCAGAAATTTGAGCCATTGGGGCCCACATCTGTGGCCCAGAATGTGCCATTTCCATTTCCTTGCCTCAGTAAGTTTGCAGATGACACCAAGCTGGGTGGGAGTGTTGATCTGCTTGAGGGCAAGAAGGCTCTACAAAGGGTTCCAGACAGGCTGGACCGATGTGTATGAGGTTCAACAACGAGAAGTGTTGGGTCCTGCACTTGGGTCACAACAACGCCGCACAGCCCTACGGGCTTGGAGAAGAGCAGCTGGAAAGCTGCCTGGTGGGAAAGGACCTGGGGCATTGGCTGACGGCTGGCTGGACATGAGCCAGCAGTGTGCCCAGGTGGCCAGTACCACCTGGCTTGTATGAGAAATGGTGGGGCTGGCAGAACAAGGGAAGTGATTGTCCCCCTGAACTTGGCACTGGCAAAGCCACACCTCAAACACTGTGTTCAGTTTTGGGCCTCTCACTTCAAGAAAGACACTGAGCTGCTGGAGAACGTCCACAGAAGGGCAATGAAGCTGGTGAAGCATGTGGAGCACAAGTCTCATGAGGAACGGCTGAGGGAACTGGGGTGTTTAGCCTGGAGAGGAGGAGGCTTAAGGGGGACCTTACTGCTCTCTACAACTACCTGAAAGGAGGTTGTAGACAGGTGAGGGTCTGTCTCTTCTCCCAGACAACTAGTGACAGGAAAAGATGTACCAGGGAAGGTTTAGATTGGATATTGGGAAAAATTTCTTCAGTGAAAGGGTGGTCAAAAGCATTGGAACAGGCTGCCCAGGGAGGTGGTGGAATCACCATCCCTGGAAGTGTTTAAACAAAACATGCAGACACGGTACTTCAGGATATGGTTTAGTGATGGACTTGGCAGTCCTGGGTTAACAGTTGGACTTGATTATATTAAAGGTCTTCTCTAACCTAGATGCTACGACATTTTAACTTCATACTTACACTTTTCCCAACATCATCCTTTGAACTCATCAAGTCTTCCATCTCTGCACGGAACTGTTTATTGACTCGTTCCAGCTCAGCTTTCTGCTCTATGGCTTCTTCCAGGTCTCTGGCCAAGGAAAGGGCCTTAGTTTCCTTCTCACGGGCTTCTGCCTCAGCACGGTCCCGTTCTTCTGCATACTTGGCAGAGATGTTCTTCTCCTCTGCCAATAGCTACAAGAGCACAGCATCAGTATTCTGAGAAATTACTGACAATTTTCTAACAAGGTAAGCATGCATCTTTTTGTTAGCCTTTCTTAATAGTGTTTTGCCATGGACAGAAGGAACCAAGAAAACACAGCTTCAAAGAACGAAGCATGCATTTTATATTTTTTTATATATATATGCACATTTAATAGCTGTGTTGATCCCCAGTTAACAAAATTCTGAATCCCTAGGCCTCCAACCTATCATTTCCATCTCTCTCTCAAAGATGATCTACAAACAAGATTTTGAACTTGATCTTGGTCTTGATATAAATGTTATCCCTTTGGGAAAAGGAGCATCACTAAGCTTGCTATGCATAGAACAGAATTAACTTAGTTCTATGAAAGCTTATTTCTCCACTCTATGTGCTGTATCTTAGTTCAGAAATTGCTTAGGTATTCTTAAAGCTGACCTGTCAATAAGATGCACCTACTGAACACCCAGTGACTGAAGTCATACCTGATCAAACTTCTTCTGCTTCTTCTCTAGGTTGGAAACTATCTGCCGCTGATGATCCAGGTCCACGGTGAGGTCATCCAGCTCTTGCTGCAGACGAGTCTTCGTTTTTTCCAGCTTGTCATAGGCAGCTGTCTTCTCTTCGTAACGCTGGCTCAAACCCTCCAAGTCCTTCTGCAGCTTCTTCCTGGCTTCCTCTGCTGACTCAAGGCAGCCCAGACCATCATCCATCTTCTTCTTTGCATCTATTGCCTGAAGGACAGAAAATATTGCACATGAAACCATGCCACTAATAGCGTGCCAGTTTACTGGCACCAGAAGTTGAGGAAATAAATCTGCTCATTTCTGAAGGTACTACTCCCCCTTCAAATACTCCTATATGACTGAATTCCCAAAGGAATTCCTGGATAGAAATCTACAAGCAGTTCATATGATTATAATCAGAGACTTCTTCATTTCCTTTCTCGCCCAAATCAGCAGTATCACCTTTCCCAGGAAAGGTTCTGTTACTATAAGTCAAATCTGCATTTAGATTTTACTTCTGTCAAGAGAGAACTGCACTTAACACTTCTTCTGAAAAGTCACTGGTCATTGGTTTATGTGATGCAGACTCTGTACCTGTTGCTGAAGAATAGAGATCTGTTTCTCCAGGTTTCTCTTTGTCTCTTCTTCTTCTTCCAGTTGCTCTTTGAAACTGTTCTTCTCATCCTCCATCTGCTTCAGCTTAGTGCTGAGGCTCAGTTTTAGGCGAGTCTCCTCCTGCAGCAGCTCCTATAAAACAAACACCCCAGTGGAATTCAGCATCACTCCTTGGCTTTAAAAGCTCACAGTCCTCACACCCACTCTCTCCAGAATGAGTACTTTTCAAGTTCAGTCTAAGTATGCAACCTACTTAGAGATAAGACAACTGAAGACAAAATTTAAATAATTGTCCTCCAGTGAGTCAGTATAGAAACAAAATATTCAGAAAGGTCCTATTCTCTCATATACTCTTAAAGCATACTACTTCACCACACAAGCCATCTACAGACTTTTCTGGGGTCCTCTGAGTAGCACACAAAGCATTAAAACCTTTCCCAACAATACTGTGACTGTATTCTGCTACATTACTTTCTCATATTCAAGTATCAAAGAAACGGACAACAGTCTAAAGTGATTTAATGTGGTTAAACTCAACATTGGTCTTAGCAGAATTGTAAGACAGCAGTCATTTACCAACTTAAGACACCAACATTTATTGACTTATGCTGCCAAGTGCTTGAGCTGAAGGATCTGTAGAGACTAATAAAGACTGGTCTTCAAACTAGTGTGTAACTTTTGTATTGTGTGCTACTTTTGAGTCTATTTTTTAAAAACGGTAATAAGTAGACAGAACATCAATGATCATTTAAGGTTACTTAGTATCTGAGGTTTGGCCTACCCTTCCAATGTTCTGCTTGGTACTCCATGCCTTACCAAGAGTTATATTCTACTAACTGGTTGATTTATCCCAAAGTATAAGACTAAGCATGACTTTTTCCTGAATAAATACCAAATTATTTGAGTCTATCATTTCCCTGACATCCACTGGGAAATAAAACTTTCTGCTTAACTTTACAAATTTACTGGAAATCACACATACACATAAACCTTGTCAAATACTTGACTGTGAAGATCTCAAACAATAACCTAGCATTCCAGTGCAGTTTAGGAATAGCGAGCCTCAAGCAGAAAGGTGATAGAGGAGGAATTCTAAATTTAAGACAAGGAAAGTGACACATGATCCACACACTGAGGAAGCAGAACGAAGATGAACAGCTTGTTTCTGGAGAAATGTTCTCAATATCATGCAAGATAACCCCTTAACAAAAAAAGCCAGAACCAATGCTTTAAAGGGTTGTATAGCCAGTATATAATGCTGTCCAGAGTGACTTCTCACTTTGAGAATTTGTAACAGACATTGGCTGTACCACACACAGATGCCTTTCAAAGCTCTCACCTGAGTATCCTGAAGCTGTGATTCCAGAGCAGAGAAATCCTTTGCTAGTTTGATTGATTTGCTATCAGACTGGTTCAAAAGACCTGTGACGTTGTCCAACTCGACCTGAAGGAGACATCAGAGAATCAGTCATTAAATGCATCAGCAAAAACAAAGCCAGCAACAGGTGAGTAGCTATGAGACCCAAAAGTGAAAGCTAAGGCACCTCTCAACAGTAAAGGATGTTTATATAATCTCTCAGGGGAATGAATGCACTGTTTTCTGGAGTCCCAGGGATGAAAGATGAGAAATCAGAAAGATGTTTTTACTTAGGATCACTTCTTGCAACAGCCTTCTGGTTTTGGTTGTTTCAAAGCCTATATGAGATTTTAGACACCTTGGCAAGAATTTTAAAAGCTTATATTAAGTTCTCTTCTATTTTATACCATGTGCTTCAGGACTCAATCTACAGTCTCAAAAATACATTTTCACATTCCAAAAGATAGTGCACACATCACTAATGCTAAACTTTTAATGACAGCCCTCCACAAAGAAGGTAACATGTTGTGTGAAACAAATGGATTTGTTGTTCCCTTGAAAAAAGCAGGAGAAACCCCTAGATTTCCACATCACCCTTGAGTCACCCCTCATCAACATCAACCACACTACAATGCTTCAGGACACTGTCTTCCAAATTAGTTACACAATCATCAGTCAGTCTGTGACACACCAGGTCCACAAGCAGCTGGATGTTTATAGGACTGTACTGTGCAAACCGCTGCATGCTGAAGGGGAGCACACATGCTGATACTTTTAAGGCTTACAAAACTCAGATGGCAGCTGGTTACTTCACCTTCTCAGGGCTGCTTACGATAAGCAACATCACCCCAAATGTCCTGCCCTGGCAATGAGTTAAGGAGTCTGCACAGTCCCTGGGAAGCAAACGATGGATTTGCTTTTCATAGGAACTTTATTCTCAGGAGGAACAAGATTTTTGATCTAGCTGTGTGGAGGTACCACTCTACAACCATTTCTCTTTAGCCCTGGGTTGAATCAAAAGCTAAGGAAAACACTTGCCACTCACCTGCAACTTGTTAACCCTCTCAACCAGTTCTGTCTTCACTCTTTCACCTTCTGTAAATTTCACCTGCAGTTCTTGGAGCTGAGCATCTACTTTTTTCCGCTTGTGCTCAGCATCCCCTTTGCCCTGCAGAAGAACCTTCACCTCATTGGACAGTTCGGCCCTCTCACTTTCCAGAGCTTGTTTTGCTTTTTCAAGATTTGCTTTCACCTGAAGAGGAAAAAGAGGGGGGAAAAAGAAATATCAGCAAAACCCCTCAGACTTTAGATGGCAGGATCCTTCCACTGAGTGCATTTTTTTTTCCCAACAAGCAAGCTAATGTTGCATGTTTAACAGCTAAGTTATAGCCTGCTTACTCAGAAAAAATAATTAGAATGAACAGCTATTTAAAACAGCTTCATATATGCTTCACAGAGAAAAATTATCTACCAAGGGAAGAACAGCACATGTATCAGAAGTCTAGTGTCATGAACACTTCATGGAGCAGCTGTCATTTCAGGGAGGTTGACTACTTTGGCCTTGTGTTTTCTGTTCACATACCCGTTTGGTTTGTTCTAACTGCTCTGCCAGCTCTTCAATAGCTTGTGAATGTTTCTGCCTCATCTCTTGGATCTGAGCCTCATGAGTCTTTGCCTCATCTTCAAGGGTCTTCTTCAAAACTGTTACTTCTTGTTCTCTCTTTGACCTGCAAAATTCACAAATTCCATTTAGATGCCAAGGAGGAATCAAGCAGATGAGTATATCCACTAACAGCATCTCTAAAGCAGAATAATGCCAAGGGCTATTTAGCTCTACAAGATATAAAGACAAAGTTAGATCTTTTCAAAGTTAGAACTTAGCACTGCACCCTTCTTAAGCGCAAGCTGGCAGCATTACCTCCAGCCTAAGTAGTAACAGCCTAGAAGTATGAATGTTTCAGAGGCATCACTAACACTATGGTTAGGGAGCAAATTAACTTTCTTATGTCAGGTAAGGTAATGCAGTCCTGACTACAGCTTGCACACTACCTCCTTCCACAGTCACTGAGGCTGCTAACCAGACTACTCTAACTTTGGTAAGAGACTAGATGTGGCAGAATTTATGAAAAATTCCAAACCAAATAAGACAATGCAGCTACATGTTGGACTTACCTGAGCTCTTGTTGAGCAGCTGTAGAATCTAGTGTATCTTCCAGCTCTGTTTTCAGTGCTTCCAGCTCTTCTCCTAGATCCCGCTTCTGTTTTTCAGCTTTATTCCTGAATGCTCTCTCTGACTCCAGGTCTTCTTGCAGCTCAGTGATCTGGGATTCAAGTTCCCTGATCTTTTTCAGGGCCATGTTCTTCTGAGCTGCCTCTTCTTCCACCCTGTGTTCAACATAGGGTTGTGGTCAGAGCCAGATTTAAACCATATGTAAATTAATACCACCTGTCCTACCAAGAAAAAAAGCTGGTATCTGTCAGCTCTACAATATTACATTCAAACTTTGATCTGTATATTATCTACAAATTCTAAGTTCTATTTCCCAATACTTGAGAGAGCACGATTACTTACCTTAAAGAACGGGACAGAGAGAGACTGACAACAGAAGAAAGCAGAAGAGAAAGCACCATTTTACATTGGAAATTGGAGACTGTACTGAATAGATGAATATAGCAACTACCAGAAAGACAGTGTGTTGCCACTACTTTTTAACCCCATCTGAAATCTTACTGCTCAGCGAAACGTGTAAACTGCACATCACATTCATAGTCTAGCTCTGTACAGAGAACGTGGCAGTGAGCAGCAGCCAAAGAACTCTGATGCTGAGGACACAGATCTTAACAGTCCACAGGCTGAAATACAGCAGCCACAGATTCCACTTAGTCCCTATTCCAAAGTGACGCAAGACAAGCAATACTTCCCAGCCTAGTGGGTACCTGAACCCTGCAGGTCAGGTTCTCACCTAGCTAAGGCTGCCTGCAGCTCCTCTTCCTTCTTGGCCAGCTGCATCTTGAGTTCTGCAATCTGAGCCTGCAGCTCAGCAATCTGGTCATGCAGATCACTGGAGTCCCCTTCAAGCTTTCGGCGAGTCTTTTCCAATTCTTGCCTCTGCTTTTCTTCACGTCGCAGACGTTCTGATGGAGATGGGGATACATTAAGTTACACAGACAACATATACTCAAAGAACGTTGTACAAGCAGAGAAAATAAAGCTATTTAAGCAGTAGGGTTTTTCCTAATAATACAACTGTCCAAACTGTAGCTGGAATGCCTTATTCTGTCAGGATCTATACATGCAACTGCCCCCATATTTTTCCCGCAAAATATATCTGAGCAATTTCCCTTCCCCTCATCTTACAGCCAAGCCTCCTTCCCCCCTTTCGCTGCAATAAACAATGCCAGTACAATACCAGTCTCTCCCAACACCCACACCACATAGGCATAAGCGTTCATTAACTGATGCTGAACACAAGGTCTGCTCTCCCTTTACTGAAACTGAATAGGCTGGCTTCTGCTGTGTTAACCTGGGCAGTCTCCAGGTAAGTGCCTCCAGTCTGAAGAACTTGTGCAAACACAGTATCAGAAACAGCACTAACCCTGACAGATTGATGGTGCTGGAAATAGAAAAGTGGAGACGCTTCCACAGCAGGAGAAGAAAGAGAACCAGCCTCTCTTCTCCATTGGCCTGATGCTTTACAGAGAATTTTTATTTGGATCAAGGGCTCAGCTGACAAGGCACATAACCTTCAGCCAGCCACCAAACAGCTCTATCAAACTAATCAATAGCATACACGCTATAGACTAATTTTTAACCCCTCAGAAACCAAGAAGGACTAAAACTCTAGAAATGAAACTGCAGTTCAACAGATTTTAACAGAGATCCTCCTAAACAGGCAAGTCCTTTGGAGGATCTGCCTTTAAAACAAAACAAAGCACAACCAAACCAAACCATAAACCACCTTCAAGGTCTGTGATCATGGCCTCATGCTTATTCTTTAGTTTGGCTAAACTCTTAGATTTCTCCTCTTCTTCTGTCAGGTTTGTTGTAAACTCAGACATTCTGTCTTCCAACAGTTTCTTTTCCTGCAGAATTGAGAAGGCAGTGTCAAAGCAGTTGCTGGAATTACAGGAGATTTTTCCAGAGCTGACTGTGCTCAAGATGACACTCATGACATTGACTACTCCTGCTACAAAGGAACTTGGAAAAAAAGAAATCCTTTCAGGATTACAGACAGTTTCAAGTAAATGGCTACATAAAGATTTATATTTGATAGCCCTTTCAAAACTTAAAGGAAGCCTGTTTATGAATAACTTGGTATGGTTTGGCATAACAACGTATCAGAAAAACATTTGCTCATGGATCTTTATTTAGTCAAGGCTATCTAAATATCATACAATACTGACTTGTAAAGAATACAGGCAGGCAGCTAATTTCAAAAATCCAGGTCAGAGTTGTCCAAGACAAGACTGAATTCATCCCTAAGTTTTCCTGTAACATGGGAAAGGTCAGCCTTTGGCGAGTAGCTCCAGGAGAAACACCTGTGCATCTTTAGCCTACGTAGGGAAGCTGCAGGAATCTTACCTTAGCCAATTTGAGATTCTGGTCTTCCAGAACTATCACATCTTCTTCTAGTTTCTTCAGTTTGGCCTCTGTGGTCACTTTTTCTAGCTGCAACTTTTGCCTTGCACTTTCCTCTTCTTCAAGCTGCTCCTCTAGTTCCTTCACAACACCCACAGAAAAGCAAGGTATTTGTCAGTGCTGCTCACCAACCAGTGTAACAGCACAGAAGCAATACTAGAACCTGGAATGTTCCTTTACCCTTCCTTTACAGTATTATTACGTATTATATATACTTTCCAGAAGTGACATCTATCATGACTTAATGAAACACACTGCATCCTAGCTAGCAAGTTTTCTAGCAAAATAAACAATGCTACTTTGCAAAGAATGCCACCATTTCTAAATCCCCTGGCTTAAGCAAAGACTTGTCTAATTCTTCGACAAGCGGCCATCATCTTAGTCTTCAAGAATGAAACAGCTCATTCCAGCTGACTGACCGAAAGCCTCGGGCTCAGCACCAGACTCACTGCGTTCTATTGCTATTTCCACAAATGGATTTTTTATGCTTTTTTATTGTTGTTCTCTCTCTCCTGTTTCCCTCCAAGCTGAGACAAAAGAATCACCTAAACCTTACTATCCTCTTTACTGACAAGAGACAGCATTCCTAAGGCATTACCTGGATGTTCTGCTGCATTTTCTTCTTTTCAGCCTGCAGATGTTGGCACCGTTCTTCTTCTTCCTCCACCCTTGCTTCCAGGTCATGACATATCTCTTCCAGTTCTTGTTTCTTGGCTGTCAGGCGGGCTCTTATCTCTTCAGCTTCAGCACAGAGTTCAGTTTCTGCTTGCAACTGTTCCTGCAGCTGCATCTTCTCTGCCATTAGCTACATTGGACACAAAGTCAGAAATAAGAGCAGCTCCAATTTACCAAAGTACTTAGCAATCTGTGTTCAGTGAAGTTACATGCTCCTCTGTTCCACAGTTACAGTCTTAATCATTGCAGCAGTCTCCTGCTGCTACTAAAAAGCTAAATATCAAAACATAGCTTTTAAGCATGTGCTCTCCTTCACAAACTGTCCACTGCAACTACAAATTGTTAGCCTTTGTCTAGTTTTCCCCTGCAAGAGTAACACAATTATCAGCCCTACAGAAACACAATGTTGCTGCCACCTTCTGCATTCCAAACAAAAAGGATCCCACTAACGATGAGGTTGAATTCGATGAGCTTCCTACAATACTCAGCCAAAGGAGACCTGACTTCATGTAACAGCTACAGAAGGGAGATAGGTGGTCACTGTACAAAGTGACCTGCTAGAGGAACTAAGCTGGGAAGAAGGGCAAAGGAAATTGAACAAGATGGCAGCTGAGTCACACATTTTAACAAGTTGCTATCCTGCAGCTTGCCTATCAGACCAATAAAGCAAAGCAGGTGCTCTCAAGCAGCTGGCCAGGTAGAGAGAGAATTACTTTTACACACAAGATTTGCAGACTCACCTGGGCCTGGAAGGTCTCCATCTCACTCAGTCTATTTTCTGCAGCTAACTGCTTCTCTTTGACCTTTATTAGTTCTTCTTCCTTGGCCATCATCTCCTCTTCCTGTCTGCTTACTTGCAGAAGGGGCTTCACCTGAAAGGGAAACCCATGCAATGAGACATGTATAAGGAACAAGGAAAACATGAAGAGATGTTCTTGTACTTGATAAGCATTGAATAAAACAACATTTTCAATAAATGTCATATTTGAAAGACTGATCATTCATTTTGTTGTGAATACTGGGAGGATCATAGAGGACTAGTTATCATCTGCTCTGCCTATAACACACTTTCTGCCTGCCCAGCTTTTCCTCCAGGACGGAATGCGTCAGGAAAGGGTTGGGTAAATTCCAGACCCTTGAGGGCTCAGTTGTAATAGCAGGAGAATAAAAAAGTTGCCATACAGTGGGGAAATACACAGATAGGTCAATGTCATCTACCCAGACTTTTGTAAGGCCTTTGACAGTCTCCCACAATATCCTTCTCTCGAAACTGGAGAGATACGGATTTGATGGGTGGACTGTTTCGTGGATGAGGAATTGGTTGGATAGTTGTATCCCGAGAGTAGCTGTCAAAGGCTCAATGTCCAGATGGAGACTGGTGGTAAGTCAGGGATCCATATCTGGACCAGTACTCTTTAATTTTTTCATCCAGGACACAGCCAGTGGGATTGAGTGTACCCTCAGCAAGTTTGCAGACAACACCAAGCTGAGTGGTGCGGCTGACACACCCAAGGCATGAAATGCCATCCAGAGGGACCTGGACAAGCTTAAAAAGTGGTTTCATGTGAACCTCATGAGCTTCAACAAGGCCAAGTGCAAGGTCCTGCAGCTGGACTGGGGCAGTCCTCTGTATCAGTACAGACTGTGGGATGAAAGGATTGAAAGCAGCCCTGTGGAAAAGGACTTGGGGGTACCGGTGGATGAAAAACCGGTGGATGAAAAGCTGGACATGAGCTGGCAATATGCACTTGCAGCCCAGAAAGCCAACTGTATCCTGGGCTGCATCCAAAGTAGTGTGCCCAGCAGATTGAGGGAGGTGATTCTGCCCTTTTACTCTGCTCTGGTGAGTCCCCACCTGGAGTACTGCATCCAGCTCTGGAGCCCTCAGCACAGGAAAGACATGGACCTGTTGGAATGGGTCCAGAGGAGGGCCACAGAGATCAAGAGGGATGGAACACCTCTCCTATGAAGAAAGGCTGAGAGTTGGGGTTGTTCAGCCTGGAGAAGGATCCAGTGAGACCTTATGGCAGCCTTTCAGTAAAGGGGCCTAACACAGGGACAAACTTTTTAAGCTGGGCCTGTTGCAACAGGACAAGGAGCAATGGTTTTAAAGTAAGAGGGTAGATTTAAACTAGATAGAAGGAATTTTTTACAAGGATAGTGAAACACTGGAAGAGGTTGCCCAGAGAGGTGGTAGATTCCTCATCCCTGGAAGCATTCAAAGTTAGGCTGGACAGGGCTCTGAGCAACCCGATCTAGTTGAAGATGTCCCTGTTTGTTGCAGCCAGGAGGTGGACTAGGTGACCTTTAAAAATCCCTTCCAACCCAAACTATTCTATGAGTCCATGAAAAAAACCCCGAACACCACCCATCTCTGTGCTCTCCCATCAAAAACACTTACAAATAATTTCATAGGAAAGAAGTTTAAATTCTGCTCTCAACTCTTTTAGCTGCAAAGTCTCATGGCTAAAATGCAAGAAATCCCACACATTTAGAAGACACGATTTCTTCATGTGTTCATTGTCTTTATAAAGGTAAAATATCTACAAGTCTTAACAGCAAGATCAGACCTCAGCGCTCTTCCTTTGCACTTACAACCCTAGAGAAAAGAGATGGCAAGCCATCCCCATATTAACAATTTTTGTCTAGCTAAATTGAGTAGCCACATAGTAAATGACTCTTTGAAGTACCATACCACCAAAGGAAGTGATCCTCTTACTCTTCTTAGGCATAAAGCATTCAAAGATTACTTCTGCTTTTCCACATTACTTGAATATAGCTTTGCACATGATTTATGCAGGCATACTGCACAGCTATCAAATATTCTCTGCCTAAATCAATCAACGTGTAACTGCAAACCTGCCCAATTGTGGAGGAAGTGGTCTGGGGGCTCTGGTTCAACCTGAGAAGCTGAAACTGCAACCAAACTGTCAAAATTGCAAAGGGAAAAATTATTACCTTGGTGAACAACCTCCACCATTGCCAGTTCCGCAGTTTCAAATAGGCAGCGCAATTCCTCTGAAGCACTTTCATGGCTGTCAGTTGCTGCTGGCGTTTGGCAAAGGCTCTGCAAGGTAAGTGGAAGTCAGACAAAAGGAACCCACAGCAACACACAATTCTCTCCACTAAGCCCTTTCTCAGATAACTCTATGTTTTTACTTTACAAGATTCCTTCCTAAAAAACCAGCAAAATTTCCAGTGAACATCCTCTATCTTTTTCAAGTTTTTTTCTGCTCAGGTAAGGATTTTTTTTTTCCTTTATTCAATTCCCTATTTAATGAAGTTTTTCCCTAATGTCATCTAATCCATAAAGCCTCACTCTTAATTTCAAAAAAGGGAGATTGGTAACACACGTGGTTTTTCTGCCAATCTGACAGATATTTTTGGTTTTAGAACTGTACCATTTGCAGTCCTACCCAATAACTTCAGAGAAATCCTATACCTCCTGGATCAGTACCATACTAAGACTTTTTCATTTGCACACTTGCAGTTTGAGAATTTCTGTCAAAATCTTTGCCTGCTGTGTAGTATTACTACAGAAAGAAGAGACTTTACTGCTCTGGTAGTATGTGGGATAGCAGCACACTGAGTTTCTTGCAGGTGCCAGAAGTCTGGCATTACAGAGATCAGAAAACTCTAAAACACCTTCAACAACAAATAAATCATAGCCTTTCTGACAAAAAATAACTTCCAGTCAGCTTTTCTAAAGAAGAAACTTGTACCTGAATGGGAAAAACGTACATTTTTATGATGTATTTTACAAAATATGGTCCTTACTTTCTGGCCAGGTAGCCTCTGCAGCATGCTTGGAAGCCAATAATGACATCTGTGATCTTCAGATCTCTCTCTTCTTCAAGATGAGCAAGGACTCCAGCTCTAAAAAACACTTTACTCTGTCCAATTCGGTAAAGGTTTGAATCCAGCTCCAATGCTTTGATCTAAAATGAGAGAAGCATTCATCTCATGCAAAGGCTGCTTCACGTGAAACATCACAAAATGTATTTATGTTTCATGGCTGTAAGACACCCGCTCCCTACAAGGAGCCACCTAGGCCAACCAAAGTTCCTAGCTCAAATAAGTCCTGTCCCAATTAAAGGAGTTGGAGGTCAGCCAAGCACAGCATGAAAAGGAGGTAACCAGAGACAGAAAATATGATAGAAAGCATTGTTTAATACACCACATCAAGTACTCAGAACTACAAGGATGCTGTGAGGAACATATGCCAGTCCCAAGAGCCCTCTTCCTTTCCTAAAGGAAAAACATCTGTTGATCCTTCCTATTTATTTTTTCCCAGTCCTAACCTTTGTCAGAAAAAGGCCCCCCAGCCAACTTTCCTGTCCTTTAAAGAATTTGCTTATACTAGTTAAAGAAGTATACCTTAGTCCTCTTCAGAAAGAAAAAATAGGAATCCCTTACAGCCAAATTCAATTCAGTCTCCCCTAGTCTTCAAGCTACAGAGCCAAAGCTTTCCCTCTGAAGCAGGCAATCCTGCAGAAATTAATTGGAGCCTTCATTGAAAGCATCTGTCATCAGCAGGCTGTTACAAAGAGTTTGTTGAAGCTCATACTTTAAGTATAAGGTAAAGATAACATTAATGCTTCTAAGCATTTTGATTTCAGGAATACTGCTGGAATCTCAAAGTATATGCATCTGTGGAAACAAAGATCCTCTTTGCCTAGGATTATTGAACCCCATGCTACTCAGAAGCCTCCATCTGCAAAGCCAAAAGAAAACTTTTTGCACCCTTCTCCTACCAAACAAAACACTTGACTTTGGAATTTCAGTCTGTGAGTACAAGACATATTTAACATACACAACTCTGATTTCCAAACCACACCCATAGTTTATTCTAGTCAAGTAGAGTTTCTGGGATGTCTTACCATCAGTACACAAGCCTGCTTCCCATCCATAAATCCTTTGGGAATTGCATTTGGAGTTAAGATTTCATATCTGAAAAGGAGAAAGCATTTGAAAAGGAGAAAGCATTAGACTAGTTACACAAGTATATTTGAAAACAACAACAAACAAACAGGGAAAAAAAAAATCAGTAATGCATTCCTACGCCACTATGAGTTTGACAGTTTACGGTCTCATTAGAGAAAAGAAAATGCATCTCCAGACAGAGTATGAAGCAGTCTTAGATGGGGTTCTCTGTGCCTCACCTTAAATACACGCTTAGCAGAGAAGTCAAAGATGCTTTCAAGAGGCTTTGTGCCATCAAATATAAAGGGACAGATGTGCTGCCTTTGAAAAGAGTGGCAATCTATGGCAATAAATCTAGTGGCAATAAAATGCTTTAATTTGTGCACTTATGTCTGTCTTTGCCAGGATAAAGACTGATTCAGATTCTTTTCTAGGCCTTACCTTTGTCTGAATTCCTGGAACACAACTCTGTTGGGGAAACCTTGACGACAAATACGAATTCCCTCCAGCACTCCATTACAGCGAAGCTGGTCAAGGACCAAGTGGGGATCTAGTTTTCCAGCCTAGTGAGGAAAAAGTACACTTTATAAATACCACAAAGCTTTTACAAAAGGGGCTTACCCCCTTGCGTCCCCCTGTTTTTTGTAAAGCAGCCAGTCCTCTCTTTTCCAGCTAGAAGCAATTGAAAGTTTTTATGCTATCTTAAGAAGAACTGCAAAGACTGGTCTCCAAAACATTGGTAACTACAGTTATTTAGGATGACCTTAAAAAGATATCCTGAGAATACAGGACATTTTTAAGATCTCTTGCAAACCCTGACAAAGAGAGCAACCCAGCCACATGCCCCAAAGAAGCCCATGTAAGACTGCACAGGCTGTACTGTCTTTACCTTCTTCTCATGGTTGGGGATAATGCAACGGACGAAGTTTGGGTTGGTGTTCCTCAAGGTAGCCATCAGTTTAGCCAGCTGTTCTTTATAGAGCTGTCCCACTGTTCGGAACATACCCTTCCTGGTTTTAAAGGCCCCTGGCAATGCTGTATCTGACATACCAGCTACCTGATCCAGCCCAACAATACGGTCAACTAGAGAGAGCACAAGAAAGGGTGTTAAAATTCTTCCACAGAGGAAGCACTGGAATGTACAAAGAACATCTGGGAAGAACAGGATGAGAGGAGCTGCAGGATCCTTTTTGCTTCATCTCTACACAGATGTTGACTCCTGTACAGAATTTGTGCAGGGATAGGAGCAGGAAGGAAAAAAAAAGCAACAGCTCACTACAGGAAGTTTGAGCGATGGAGACAAACTTACTCCCAAACATATTCTACTGATGCTCTGGATAGCAGCTCTGGAAAAGCAATCTAGAAGTGAGTTTCAGATGCTTCTACTTGCTTAGGTTACAATGAAAAACAACAGACCAAGAGCTCTAGCTGCTAGCCCAGCAGAGTCAACTATTAGTTAACTCTAACCCAGAAGGGGGCACAGTTAAAGAGAAAAAGCCCAGCTTCACTCTTGCATTACAGGCAGAACGGCCATGACCGGTGATCAGAAAAGCCACATCTACTTTAAACTGAGCAAACATGGTAAAAGGCATGATAGAAACCAAACCTCAAGATACCACTGTTTGAGTTATTTTTAGAGTACAAGTATTCTATGACAGCATTCTATGACAGAGACATGAACAATACCACTAGGAGAAACTCAGAATCCCTTGCCCCAACAGTTTCTCCACTATGCCACACTGACATCCAAGCACTGATGAAGCTATCACCTTGATGTGTGGACTCCACAGATCCTTTTTTTCAACAGAAGCCAGCTTGATCTGAGAGTAGCAGGGGCAAGAAGAAACTAAAGCATTACTTTTTCCCTTTGCTCTTCTTCATGGAAATAAAAATCCATCCACACAACCAAATCACTGCAATTTTCCACACCCCTAGTACATTTTTATTAAGGGCTTCAAGCTACTACTTCACTTTATCTCTAGTGGTTGGCTGATGCCTACTCAGGCTTCCCAATCTTCACTTCAGAAAAATATATCAACTTGTGGTCAACTGGCTTCTGATTAAAAAACCACAACTAAGAGAAACCCCTACAAAAGAAACAAGAAAGGATATCCTGATTTACAGCTAGTATTAGTTTAGAACTGCTCACTTCTAAAGCAGCTGTTAGAATAGGGTCAAGGTTGTCTTATCAGAAAGAAAAGAAGGTTATGTTACTAGATGACATCACAGAGAAATCCACAGAAGAGTGTCCCAGATTGCAGCTGGAACAATCTTGGGCTCTGCAATCTACATCAAGATAGCAAAAAGGACAGTCGTTTGCAACAGAAGATCCAGCTAGGAACAATAAATGAGAACCGATAAGCTGTGATTCAGTTGACATTTCAAGTCCAAAAGGAGTCACACACAGCAAAGGTCTTGTTAGGCACAACTTGCTGATGGCCGTTTTTCATGCAGTACAAGTTCCTTCGCCAAACTTTCTTTTAAATAATCAGCAGCTGAAGTCAAATCCCAATACTAGAATCAATGTTAAACTGAGTTTCAGTTTAAATGCAGTCTCAGAAATCTTCCCTCCAAATCTTGCAAGAAATATAGCCTTACTAGCTCTATGGTCAAACAGTTGACAGGGATTTGCTTCTAGCTGTCCCTATGCAAGTCTTGCAAGAGCAACCTTTAGCACCTGAATATGTCTATATTTTTCTTGTATCCACTTGCAAGATGAGTTTTGCTTTTGGTTTAAAGTCTGTGAGGAGCTACTAGCACAAAGCAGAGGAAATGAACAAGAAAGACAAGCAGGTATGACAAAGGGACAAAGAGAAGTTAACGGAAGCATTTCTTGCATGGCTCTAGGATGCATTACACACATGACAAGACAGCTGGGTTTCTCAGTCACCTGGTTCTAGATGAAGAATAGGAAAGTGTTGATAGAAATAGGCTCTCTGAACGTTCTGCATCTCTGTAACAGACAGAGACGTCAAAGAAAACCCACCGCAGAAAGTGACAGCAACAGTAAGACTCAAAAGCAGATAAAACCAGAGAAGAGTAAAATACTGAACGCTGCAGAAAGAACAACACACTAGTTGCAGGACTGAAAACAGATTCAACCTCAGATCCTGTGTTTGCAGCTATGCAAGCTGCTGGGACATAATGGTGCATTTATATTTTATCCTGGTATGCTTGGTTTCAAGAAATAATTGCTATATACGCAGCAAGCTTAATCTAAGTTGACGTAAGTGAACCTTTCTCTTGAGTTACAATGAACTTTTAATGAAATACCATGACCTAAGCAAAGGATGTTCTAGATAATGCTCATCTTGGTGGTTTAGTCTTCAGGGAAAAAAAGCAACACAGCTCACCACAGACTTTTGATGATCAAACTCTTCCACATAAAACAGGAGAAAAAAAAAACAAAACAAAGAGATTAAGTTTAATTACATACCATCTTTCCACAGCTCGGACACAAACTTATCCGATGACTGGTGGAGAAGAGTAGCAATGTTATCATTCAGTGGATCCATGTTCTTCATCAACCATTCATCCGCTTTATAATCCACCTGGAGAAGATAAACACATCAAGAAACTTGGGGGGGGATTTTCTGCAGCACAAGATGCAACAAGATCCTGCATAGTCTATAAAAGCAGCACTGAGGTTTGCACAATCAGCAACAGATTACCTAATCACTCTTGGATTTGCCATCTAAGCAAGCATACCTACAAATTTCAAACCCTAACAGACAGCTGCACGTTCTGTTCTGTCAGTAAGGGAATGGATTTGCAATGCTAGTTTGCACCACCCACAGTGTAACACAAAAAACAACTGCATCATCATTTTTGGTGATGAAGTCTTGATGCAAGACTTCAGAAGCATTTTTGAAAAGTACCTTCAATCTCACCAGGTTACAGAGAACAATTTAAACTGGTGTCTGTTTGACCTGTCTTCAACTATACATATAAAAATTTGCAGGTAAATACCCTTAGGCCCTGTAACGTCCACAGCAATGGAACGACCTCATGAAATCTTCCACTGGTTTCCCATAGGCAGCCGTTTTGGTAAGTAGCCATTTCTAAGCAGCAGTGGTTATACATTAGAAAATCAAGCAGACATCCCAACGTTCACGTTTTAGCTACTAATTCTTTACCTTGCCAGCATAATGTATAATACAGAAGTCAGCTTTGTCTTTCAGCTGTTTTGGCTTCTGAAATTTGGGGTGAGTGCCTTGTTCTTGTACAACTTTTTCCACAAAGCTTTTGTCTGTTGCTTTTGGGAACCAGCACTCTTCATCCAGCAGGGCCAGTATACCAGGAGGACCAGCCTTAAAGAAGGGAAATATCAAAACATCATTAAATACATGACTGCACAATTCATTAACACCTTTAGATGGCTAGAGACATAAAGGGTACCTAAGCCTGATCCCCATCATGTTCACCTGCTATGTGGTATCAGTTCAACTATTTCTATGCTAATAGAAATTGTTAACAATTCTTCAAAATCCTCATCTGAATTCTTAACATTTTACGAAAAGGTCTCTTCCATCATATTTGTCTAGGTTATTTGACATGGGGGAAAAAATGTTTTTAATAGAAGGAATACTATCACACTGTTCTCCAAATATTTAGGTATCTAAATGCAGAAGACCACAGCACAGTATTTCACAAACTAGTCCTTACTATTGGAACATCTACTATGAAATCTATACGTATTCAAGTTTCATTAGAACAGAAGGAAAGCAACAGAGATTCACAGCTTCTCACCACACAGTTAAGTAAGGAGGTTCACACTACTTATGGTAAACGACGCATACATCTAGCACCACGTAGATCTACACAAATAAAGACAATCCTGTGAGAGGAAAAAGTGGCTGACTATATCTATTTTCATGCAGTACTTCCTGCAGAACTGATACTAACAGACTTATTGGTGACACATTCAAAGAGGGAACTGTTCGCTTCTGCTTCCAAATATACTTCTAAACATAAACATACTTCTAAACACAGTAGAGGATTCCAAAAGCTAGAAAGCTAATTTCCAGTTTATGTCCTCAATGACAAAATTAGTGCAGCCATTTCTTGCTACTCGATGGTAGAAGAACAACAAGCTTACCGGCTTCTCTATGAGGTCAATGCAGGGCTGCAGGTCCAAGCCAAAGTCAATGAAATTCCACTCTATGCCCTCCCTCTGGTACTCCTCTTGCTCCAGAATGAACATGGTGTGGTTAAAGAGCTGCTGCAACTTTTCATTTGTGTAGTTAATACACAACTGCTCAAAGGAGTTCAGCTAATGAAGAAAAAGGTAGAAAGATGTTTGAACAGTAGTTTTTGAAGACACACCTACTATTCTCTTAGCGTGAAAGATCACATCTACAGTTCAGGAATTTAAGTTTGTGCTCTGCATGGGGTGGGGAGCCCTTTGTCAAAATCTCCATTTGCTTACGAACTGCCTTTCCTGTCACATGCCATTGCATCACTGCTGCAATCCCTAGAGAATTCACATACACTGTTCCTCAGACTTTGCAAAAGAATGTTTAGTTGTAAACAAAAGAATAATTACTACAGCTACTTAACCTGGGAATAGAAAAGATTTTCTCACAAACTCAGAGCTGGCAAGTGCTCTTCATAGGAAGGGGAAGGAACAGAAGCCCGAAGACAAACTCCTAAAAGCATGTGGACTGGAAAGTCCCCTTTTAATCCTCATATATAAAATCAGAGCAAGGAAAGAGAGGGAAAAAATTCTTCAACATCTCCAGATTTCTTCAAACTGTAAGGACAAGGTTAATAACCCACAGTGCATTTTCATGTTAGACCACGCTAAATACAATGCAGCTGTGAAAGAGAACGGTCCCGTTCTACTTCCTCCACGTTTCAGAAATTCCATGTATTTCCACTCCCCTCCTTTTCATGAGATTCAGCAACCATGAAACCAAAGGTAGACTAATCGGAGAGGGGAGAGGAAAAAAACAACCAGCCCTCAACTTTTCCATGTCTTAATTTTCCAATTGGTCCAATTCACTTTGCAGCTGCACAAGAGTTAGATCCAGCATAACAAAGGTTGATAACAGCTGCCTGTCTGGGATAATGGCAGGATAGTTCTTTTCTGATGGCAGCCTATGGTTGCTTCAGACTGAGTATAATGCAAATCCACATTCTAAAATTGTTGTTTCAGAGACATAAAGGTTTGGCCTGACAGTTCACTGCCACCTACAGAGGGAGCTCCCACTTCCCCTCTTTTTCCATCTCTCAACTTTCCTTCCACTGTTCCTATCCTACATTCATCTTGCATCAGTTTTTATGCTCAGATTCCCCTTTGCAGACTGATTCAATTACAAAACACCCTAAGAAAATATTTTCCCCAGGGCTAGAGAGGTGAACAGCACAAGCAGTTGGAGCCAGGAGCAGCAGAGGGGAAAAGGAGCAAGTTCAATCCTTTTCTGCACCAAGCAGCTGCTGTTAAATCTAACTGCATGTGAAACCACAATCTGATCCCTGATTTTCAGGTTTCTTTAAGAAAGGAGCATGTATAGGTCAATTTATATTGGATCTGATTTGGTCTACCATGTCTTTGTTTTTTCCAAAATTCATCAGTAGGAAGACAAAACTATCTCTAACAATTTTTAACGACACTAACAGATTTTTGATGACACTAACAGGTTTCAGCAGATCATCCCTCTTAAATGTTTTGGGACAGACTAACGGGACATGAAATTTTAAGTCCAGTGGTGATCCGTAACTCTACACACTTAAAAAAAATTTTTGTAGGTTAGCAAACACTTAAAACTGTGAGCTATAAAGATTCAAGAACATCTCAAACTGTGAAATTAAAATAATTCCAATGCACAGGACAAAAAGCATGTAAGCACCAAAATATACCGCAATAAGAACACATGTGCAGAATATGTCAAATACTAACAAATGAACCACTTATCTGACAGTTCACATCAGCAGAGATCTCAAGTAACAAAAGTAGAATCCTTTCCAAAATTATACACTGTTCTCTTCCAGCTTTAAAGTGATTTCCTTCAGCAGTCTTTGCTCCATAATAAAAAGAGTACAAGGACCTGATATCCCCTTACCTCAAAAATCTCAAAACCAGCAATGTCAAGGATTCCAATGAAGGATGCACCCTGTCGCTTGGTCTTATCCAATGCCTTGTTGATACGCATAACCAGCCACCGGAACATACGTTCATACGTGGCTTTAGCCAGTGCTTCAATGGCAAAGTCAGCCTAAAGAGAAAAGGCAAAGATCAAGAGTTAGGTTAGAATCTAAAGAAAGGCACAGATTACACAGTTTTGGCATCTAATGGCCCAACTGCAGTCTGATTTTCCCTCTACCACCAAACTCAACGAACAAGGCTAATTTCAAAAGTTATTCCCGCTGAAAAGTAGTGCAATACTCCACAAACAAGAGCAAAGAACCTGTCTTACTAAATTAGTGTGTCAAAGCCAAATTTCAGGATCCTGCCTGCTGGAGAAAGCAATGCCTGGTATTCAAGAAAAAAATCATGCCCAGTGACCTCCACAGACTATAGTAACACAGCATGTTTCACAGGCCTAAAGAAAAGCGTTTAAATTCTTCTGTAATTTTGGATTTGTGAAGCCAAATCCCTCCCTCCCATGCCACTACCCTACCTGGGACTGACAAAAAAGTACTATGTGTAGCAAGAAATTAAATATCAAAATGGAAAGGCAGAATGGAAAAGCAGCCCGTGACTATTTCTAGACTTCACTCTCTTCCTAAACCCTTCCATGCTATGGGGGCATGTTTATTCGCACTGAGAACAAGGACGTGTTAATAAAGAAGCTGTGCAGCGAGTACCCACAGGGGCTTTGCCCCATTCAGGATCCTACTAGCTCCTAGGTCAGGTTTCAATTAGGGCACAACCTGATTCAAGAGTGTTACAAAATTTCAAGGCTGAGCAGCAAATTCTTCCACCCTAGTAACTGACCTACTCAAAAATAGTGCTCTTTGTATTATAGCAGCTTGAAAATGTCACCCGTGGATCCAGCACTGAAGGATCTTACTCCCTTGGGACAGCCAGTTGCCAAAATTAGGGAAATTACATTCTCTTGCAATATGCACGCTACAGTATTCAAGTGTGGTTGCCATACATTGCAGTCATAAAGATGGTTATTAAATGCTACAAAACCCTCTAATACATTTATTAGCTTTGTGGCGGCAAGATAAAAGACTAAAGTACTTGTTCAATTTTACAAAATGCTTACCTGCTCTTTGGTCTGAGCTTTCTGGACATAATCTCGCCCAACTTTGATGCGAGGAGTCAGGATACCTCTAGTGAAATCCGTCACATTGATACCCAAGAGGTGAGACACTTTCTGAGCAGCTAAAGATGGTAAAAGGAAACAACAAAGAGATTAATGTTCATTTTTCTCACAGAAGGCAAAAGAAAAAGAAAAACATTCCTGCAACTGCCTTCCCAAAAGTCACAAAACAGCTTATAAAGATATTAAATGAAGAACAGGTTGATGAGACAAAGATATCTTCAAAACCAAAAAATCCCCCAAAACCCTCTTGCAACGCATACTACAGGTTATTGAGAAGCCACGAAATTAAATTTAAAAGAACACTCTCATGCAACTAAGTAATAACACAGAAGCTTTAGAAAGTTCATTGTAATTTAAAGATATGTCAAGTAATGGATTTCTGAAGCTAACTGTTCTGTCTTCAGCTACTGATTAGTCTTTGAGGCAACTCTGTATTTCAGATTCAAGATTCAAACCCCAAATGGTTTATTCTCCTCCCCAAACGTCTATTTAGAGGGTATTTTCCATCATAATAATTGCCAAAAATATAAAACCTTAAAGATAAATTAACAGCTTCTTACATTTCTGCAGTATATCGATAATGAAGGTCTAAGAGTTAAGTCTTCCAACAGATAGCTTTCTTATCACGTGAAACAGTGTAATATTTACACACGTAACAATGGGCAGTGCAATTAAAACACATACTTTACACCCACCACAAAACTACGCACCTTACTCTTACAGTCACATGTCTACCTACAGAGTCAGCAAAGAACATTCCCTGAAGCCTGATAATGTAGGTTTGCAGAAGCAATCA
The DNA here is from genome assembly GCF_963210335.1 of Falco punctatus. Classification (NCBI taxonomy): domain Eukaryota; kingdom Metazoa; phylum Chordata; class Aves; order Falconiformes; family Falconidae; genus Falco; species Falco punctatus. The sequence goes on from NC_137585.1 coordinate 34,184,464, forward strand.
TTCCTAGCTTGGTTAAAAGACACACACACTACATATTCCAGTAGAGTAATCTTTTTCATCTGGTCATCACATGCACTTCCTGCCTAGCCCTGTCACAGGAACACTGCCACGTTCCTGCCTATGGGTGGCTGCACATGCACGCCTGGCAACACAGCGCGTATTTCTGTGAAGGAGTACATCAGCTCCTTTGTTAAATAATTCACCGTATAGGAAAACAAGACTCCAGTATTCCCTATGTACTGTAATATATTCTGCTACTTGCAAGAAGCTTCTGTAGGCCTTTCTCTGCATTTTTCTTTATGGGGAGGGAGGAAGAAGATTGCTTACCTGTATTGTCTGGCATAGAGGCTTGGTCTGTATTACGCTCCTTCTTGAAGACTATGTTGCCAAGTTGAAGAACACCTGAGATAACCTTCAGGAGACCTTTTAAAATAATAATTACAGCTTAGTGTCAGACATCACGAAAAGCCCTGATACATCACAGTCACCTTTCCTGACATGGCTAAGAGGCCCTTCTCAACATCCCAAAGATCTTTATGGAATCTGGAAAAACAACACACAGGTAATTCCTCTATATGACTCCCATTCAGGACACAGGACTTGCCCTGTCCCTCCTATGCAAACTACACAGCCTGGCAATTTACCTGTTCTCAACATTGTTACAGTGAAGTGGGAGACAGGACTGAACGTAACGTGCCACCCTACAACATATATATTTTCTGATAAAAAGTTTGTTCTCTGTTAGAGGGCCAAAATTCACTCAATGAATTCAATATTCAAATTTCCTCAATGACTACTATTTAACACAGGAAAGAGACAGTTATTAAGAGTACAAACCAATTAAGAGAAGGAAGATTTTGTCCCTTAAACCCTGTACCACTTTCAGCTCCCTGACCAAAGTCTGTAGTCCATACAGACATATAATGTATGAAGGGCAGCAGGATGTGGGCGAAAGTGCCTGCACCGTAACTGTTACTAATTACATGCTGAAGCACCCCACCCATTGCTAATGGTATATTCATACTCTTTGAATGGTGCACGTAATAAGAGCAGCATCAGACACTAGGACAGGAATGACATTTTTCAATGCCATTGCATCAATACAGTTTTCACTGTGTATCAATCAAAGCTCACTGCGTAAGAGCTTCTAGTACCCTTGAGTAAAGGAAACTGCAAATGCAAAGGGAATCTTGTACCGAAGTTATTTCATTCCCTAGTTTCTACCTGTTGTGCTGGTTTTAGCTGGGATGCAGTTAATTTTCTTCATAGTAGCTAGTATGGGCTATGTTTTGGATTTGTGGTGAAAGCAGTGTTGATAACACTGCTGAGCAGAGCTCACACAGAGCCAAGGCCTTTTCTGCCTCTCACCCCACCCCACCAGTGAGCATGGGGGTGCACAAGATGTTGTGAGGGGACACAGCTGGGACAGCTGATGCCAGCTGACCAAAGGGATATTCCATACCACGACATCATGCTCAGCATATAAAGCTGGGGGAAAAAGAAGGAAAGGAGGGACATTTGGAGTTAGGGCATTTGTCTTCCCAAGTGACCACTAGGCATGACGGAGCCCGGCTTTCCTGCAGATGGCTGAATACCCACCTGTCAATGGGCAGTGATGAATTAATTCCTTATTTTCTTGCTTGTGCACACAGCTTTTGCTTACTTAAACTGTCTTTATCTCAACCCATGAATATTGTCACTTTTACCCTTCTGATTTTCCCTCCATTCCACTGGGGGCAGGCAATGCAGAGAAGTGAGCAAGTGGTTATGTGATGCTTAGCTGCCAGCAGAGGTTAAATCATGACACTTGCAGAAACATTTATTTTAAAACAACATCTTTGATAGCAGAGTGAACAAAGGCTCTATATATGCTACATGAGGACTAACAGAAAAGAAACACGTAAGTTCCTAGTGGCATGTTATGAAATCCAGTGGTTTGGTAGCTGAATCTGGAATCCTGATAATTGGATAGACAGCTAACTTGTATGTTGTCTCAAATTAAGATAGTCAGCTTTTAGACTTTACATCAAAACTAAGTAAACCTACCATCCAGCCAGCTACTGTATGTAATTATTCTGAAGGGCCTATAAGGAACATGAATGCCCTTCACACTTCAAACAGCAAATGCAAAACACTAAAGCTATCTTTGCTGTAGTGGCTGGAACCAATTTATCATCTATGTGACAGCAAAGATATGCCCTAGAGCATACATTAAAAACTCAACTCAAAAACCTGAGCACAGAAGGACATCCTGACAATAAATTATGCTGCTAATTCTTTTATTCGGTTTAGGCAAATTTCTCTTCACCTCTATACAGCAGTTTCAGTCTCAGATGATTCAGGATATCAAGAAGTATATTAAACTGCGGATGACAACAGCATGGATTTATAGCAGTCTGGACCGGGAAGAGCAATAGGTAAGGCACAGGCACATATTCCCTACAGCCTCAGGGCTGCAGCTTCCATCAGAGGAGGTGATGACCTCAAATCACCACAGATGCCTGCTTCAGTGTAGAGAAAAAACAGTCCTAGTTTTATGAGACCTTACACATTTAGAAACCGAGATTTTGCGAAAATACTGGTTCCCAATCACTGAAGCAGATCATGAATGAGACAGCACAGAGCTCTGGTGAATACATATCACTGCACTTTGTGCTGGCTGTATGCAATTCTAGCTTCACTTTCATGGTACTGTGCTCCCAGAATCAGACAATATTAATTTCTGATCAGCAGTTCAGTGTTAAGCTGGAAAGAAAGGCACTATGACCAGGCCATTCTCAAAGTACTAATCCAGCAGTGGTTGGATTAGATACTTTAAAGCCACTGCTTAGGGATAGGGGGTGCACACAAGCCATGCATTGCACAAGAGAATGAGAGGATTCTTGTATCTTGGATATGTTATTCATAAACTGGATATACAGCCCTCATATTGGAAACAAAAACAGCAAGCAGAAGCATGTTTTCATTAGCTGCTTGACTTGTAACCTTAACTGTATAAACTGAAACTGTGCTGGTAGATCCTGAGGTGGGTCACTCCAAAGCTACTAAGTTTACTGTTCATTTGGGGAGGTGCAGCATGGGAATGGACACCAGGCAAAACAAAACCAACAAAAAACCCAAAACAAATAAACAAAAAAGAACCCCAGAACAAAAAAGCTTTAGAGATGTATGATCTCTTCCCTCTGTCATTTCCTTGCATTTTCAAGCCCTTCATAGGATTCATACCTATCTGCTCCTCATCTGGGATGCCCATGATCTTCATTGCCTCCATGGTCTCCTGAAACATATCTTTGTCTTGCTGACCCGGGATTGTAACATGCCCATTGGAAAGGAAGCGGTATTTGTTGTAAGGCTCCAGTAGCAGATCAGCTTAGGAAAGAATTGAGAAAGAAGTTACTATAGATTTTTTTTTTTTTTTTTTTTTTTTTTTACTAGACAAACTACCACCAAGACCAAATTTCTGACTTGCATATGCTAGCAGGTGCTATATGAATTTAAGATTAAGCCCAGTTTTACCACAGGCTGAATATTTAATGTATTTTAGACAAACTTGGAGGTTTTCTGCCTTATTTCTTTTTATTCCCTCCTCTGGACTACTCTACCAAAGCAATGTCAATCATCATTATGCCCTAAGTCTGTAAGAAGCAGGGATTAACTCAGAAGTAAATTTGCCTTTAATTTCAGGCAACTCATTTGTTTCAAGTCAGGTGAAAGTTAATACATAGGTCTTGAAACTGCAGCAACTATGAGAAAAGTCCTGTCCTTCTGTCCTTCCCCCAGATCAAATCTGCAGCTCTTCCACACCATGGATTCTAATTACTAGGCTGAAGTATTAAAGCTAGGTGCAGTAGGATCCTAGACTTCTAGAGCTGCTTAGGTGCTAGCAGCTTTGCTCAATTCAGTTAAACAGTGAGTACATCGCAGTAGGACCCTTCCTGCGCTAAAAAAAGTTTACATAATGCAAGACAAGACTAAACAAGGGACAGTAATTTAGATAAGGAAGGGTGTAGAGTCATTGCTGGCAAGGAGACAAGTGCAGGAAGGAACCAGAGAAGGAAGTTTTCAGAAACAGAGAAGTGCAGGGGGAGGGCAGAGGGAAGTATGACTGTGTAAAAGAAGTGAAGTAGGGGTGACCGTATCTAAAAGGCAGAGACAAGACACTGTGAAGGAACAGGTCCTAGCCTACAAGTGTTTTGGACCCTCTGTCATTGCGATGAGGGAACCCCATAACCACAACAAAGTCACACTTACTCTTCAAATGCTCCCCAGCCCCAGATAGCAGGTAGTAAAAGATGTGGAAGGTTCTCTCCTCTTTGGCTTGACGAATTGCACGTGACTTCTCCAGCAGATCTGCAGAGAGTCAAGGCATATGGCAGGGCGTACAAATCACCTCTTATTCCATGGCAGGAGAAAAATCTCCTGATGTACTACTACCTGATGTTGTTCTTGTGCCGTTAACAGGGGTATTGATATAGCAATCATTACCAGTCAACAACCCACTGAGCTTCAGGTCTCAGTTCTGCCAGCCTCCGAACCATGGCTATGATAAGAGAGACTTAACTGATGAAAAAAAAACAAAAACAGTGGCCATCCATCCCCTATTTGCCTTGGGCAGAAGTGAGAACAGCTTACAAAATTCCAAAGCTATTCATCTTATCGTAGTTTATGCTTCCATTTCAGCCTCCTGAAGTTAGAATTCATTCATTCAGAAACGGTTTCCATCACGATGAAAAGATCACAAAATACTATATGAAGAAACAGGAGAATGCAACAGTAATCTTGCTAAGTGCTTCCTACCATTTTCTCAATGTGACAGTCAACTGCGAGCAGACTACGAGTACCATTACCGCCACTTCTATAGCCTTTAACTTCTCCTTTTAAGTGGTTACAGAAAGGATACAGGTCTCAATATTAGCTCCGACAATGTAGCCGTTGACATCAAAGTTGATTCTGATGAATTTGCCCTAAGAGGAAGATAATAGCATTAAAATTAGCATTCAGTGGTTAACAGCAGTAAGCAGCAAAGGTAACCTTCTCTATTTAATTCAGGAAATTCAGAACAGGTCAGACAAGTTTTAGGCAAAACATAAGGTCAGCCAATAGGCAATGCCTACTGATCACACCAGCGATTTAACAAACAAGGCACCGCTTTCAGACATTTCTGACATTCAGAGAGCCTATAATTCAAATTCATTAAGTTTCAACTTAGATTTCCCATAACCAAGGTCCCTTCAGTTTCATGTGCTATATGACCTAAACAGCTCCATCTTCCTCAATGTCAGCTTCAACCATTTTCATTTAGTTTCAGCTCTAGGTCCCTCATCTGCCCCTCAGACACTGTCTGTTGCTCTCCAAAGCAATCAAAACAAGGACCAGTATTTGCTCTCCAGGATAAAACTGACTGTAATAAACTTACACAAAAAATTGGTATAGATGATCCTTGTGCAGAGTCAGGTTCATTCATTCCAGAGACCTATCAGGCCTATTCTGGGTAATTCATTGAATGAAACTCACTTCCCAGATTAACGTGAAGGAAGTCACTTGCAGACAGTTGTCCTACCCCTGACATCAATTCACCCAGAAGTAGACTACGTCTTCCCTCTAGGAACTGGAGAATACTGGCACCCATGTCAGATAACAATACTCACAAATCTTGAGGAGTTGTCATTCTTCACCGTCTTGGCATTTCCAAAGGCCTCCAGGATTGGATTAGCCTGGAGCAACTGTCTCTCCAGTTCTCCCTAGAGAGAAATCATAAATTAATAAAAGTAGATAGCAGTTCACTGCATTAACCCTTGGGTCAAACCAGCGCTGAAGTTTCAATTCACACTAGCTTAGCATCTGTTGTAGAGAAGCCATATTAAATCTTTGGAGATGATACCTTAAACCTTCAAAGGAGACTCATTAGTTATCTGGGTAAAACAGAAACATTCACAAATATTCCTTGTTCCCTTCCTCAACACAACGGCATCCCAGTGCTCCCTTTCCATTAACAAGCCGCCCTTCAAAGCCACTTTGTGTAACACCTCACAGACTTCCCAGGATCAAAGCGAAACACCGTACCATCCAAGATCAGGCCCTCATCCCAGAAGTGTCTTGCCATCTAGGCTGGAGGAGTGAGGAAAACCCTGTCTTGCTACTGCAAAACAGTCCTGAACTCTGCTAGTAGTAGGTTAAGAAGTTAGTCTGAAAAGGTCTAATTTTTTTTTTAGAAAAAAAAAAAAAAAAAACAACCACAAACAAGAAGCCTGCACTAAGAGCCGACATCTTCCAAAATACAAACAAGCAAAAAACTCCTTTGTAAGAAGGCACACACACACACAAGAAGGGGAATTAGTGGTATCCCACAAACTGCATGATCGCTTGCATTCTGCTGCTATATTCGCACACTCCTCCCCTTAAGGAACATAAAATGCTGGAGCTGTAGAAAAAGAAAATTCAGAACCTTTACCCCTGTCAAGTACTAGACCACTAGAGCATATACACCTTTCCCTGCAGGCTCTAGATATATCCCTGGCTGTTTTTAAAAATTACTTGTCCTCTGTGCTAAAAGCATGAAGTTCTATATATTTCAAGATTGCCTAAAAATCTTCTAGAGACAGAAAATGACAGTTTATATTAATGTTTCTCTTTTTATCAGTTATCAGCAAGTACTCAAGGCTTCCTGTGCATAATGGATGGAAATGAAGTTAGATTCGCAAGAACTGGAATTTATGGGCCAATTATTTAAGGGTATTTCTAAAGGAAAATTGTTCCCATTTATTCTCAAAGTGCATTATAAAACAGATTAGTCCTTACACAACCTCTCTAAAAATACATGCAATAAAAAAATATATACGAAGAGGAAGATACATGAGAAATGTACAAAGAACTACAAATTTTATTTCTTACTTCCACAATGACCTCAGTTCATGCTTGCGAAGAGCAAGGCCAAACAAGACCCTCAGGACCTGCAGAACCACACATACACAGAAGGGGCAGCTTCTGCAAACACTTCCATTCACTGACAAGTATATATAACAAGGAGGGTAGCCCTGGGAAGGGAACCTGAGGTGGGACATCTGCGCTCTCACAACAGACCCAGTGTATGGTTTTGTAAGGAGAAAACCTTGAAAACTAGGGTTTAGTCCTTGAAACTGTGTGGCAGTCACATTTCTCCTCCCTTCTGGCACGTGTAATGAAGTTGGGACACTCTTCCCTCATCCCATTTCTCCTCCCCATCCTGCAGTGAGGTCCTAGGCCTTTGTGTTACTATGCAGGTGAGAGATGCAAGCAACATAACATTTCAACCCAACTATGAAACAAAATGCCCATTTTTTCCCCTAAACAGAAGTCAAGTTTAGACATAAAATCTATTCTAATTTTTTGGCTAAAGATAAAACTAAGGTCATGCTTAGCTACACAAAGATCAAAAGTTGACAGAAACCCATACTGTAGACCCTCCTGTTATTTAGTACCTCAGGAAAAAAAGTGTCATTAGTGTCAAGTAGGTGTTGGTAAACTGTGGTTTAGTGGTGATTAGGTCTCTTGAACCAGCAAGGTAGCAATATGCATAGAGAATGCCAGCTCAGGCTCACAGCAGTATAAAGCTGTGAGGAAAAGAAAATGCTTAAGAGCTGGTCAAGTCGGCTAGCCTTCATGACTTGCCTTAGCACCATAATACAGTGGGAAGATCAAGTTCTCAGAATGCCGTGGCAATGGCACGTAAGATTAAGTGGCTGCGATTACTGCAATGCATTCACTCCTCACTGTTCGCTGTCTTTTTTTTAAAAAAAGACCATCCCATTATCTTCAAAATTGTAAAGACTTTTTTTGCTTGGCGCTGTTTGGTTTATTTTTACCTTAAATTTTGATCACCTTTCACTGAAGGAAGATACTTCATTATTATTATACAATGGGTAATTCTGCAAAGCAAAACCAGTACAACACAGAGCTGTTCATCACAAGCTTTCTAGAAATTCTAAGGTTCCTATCATCAAGACGCTGCCAATTTTCTGACACCTGTAATTGCCATTCCTTGACCTGAAACAAATTTGTTTAATACTTGGCATGCATTTGAAGTATGTACAATATTCCTCATCAAAACAGAAGCAGCAGACACTGGATCTGTTAGCCTGTGGTTAGACAGTGCAATTCAGTACACTCTCTTTATAGTCCTCTGAAGTTACACCAATTTAAAGCAACAAAAATCCTTGATATCTACCTTGTATGCTGCATTTTTTTGCATCTCATATGCTTTTTGGAATGATTTCTACACAATGTAGAACTTCTGCCAGCCATTTATTCTTCAGGAAGTATGGAGAAAGGCACCTAGAAATCACAGCTAGCTTTCACAGCATGCAATTTAAAAAACTAAAAGATGGGGGAGGCTGTTTGGTGGTTTTGTTTGTTTTGGTGGGGCTTGTTGTTTTGGTTTTTTTACACTTTAGAGATTTACTTTTGCATTCTCTGCAGTTATGTGAGAGATTCTTCGATAACTGAATCCCAACAACAGTGGGTTGGATGGAGAAGGGAGAAACATCGTCAGTAACATAACCTTCATCACAAATGTTTAAGCATTAGCAACTATTACCCATTAATTTCTGATTAGCTGCAAATTTTTCATCTTGAAAAAAAACTGTTACATGACTTAAATCAGTAGAGAAGAAGAGACTAAACAAGGGAAAACACCAATCTCAACTTCCATAAACAAAGTTTCATCAAATGAAGTTTATATGATTAGATTCAGTAGACCCCAAAAGCAGCTTTAATGTGCTCAGCAGTCACACCATGCAGCTAGAAGCTATTTAGCTGAATATACTAATGCACTAGGATCAGTGGAAGGTGCCATTGTCTCCAGAACAAAAGAGCTGGAGTTGAAGAATATGCTTTATAAATCTGATTTTGCTCTGATACTTGGAAAAACGGGGGCTTACATCCAAAACTCCAATAGGTGACAGTCAAGAAACCTTCATGGTAGATAAAGCACCACTACTTTCTATATTATCATTGATTAAGTTCTATGCAGAGTCTTGCAGCATAAAGGTTTGACACTATCATATTCTACCTAAAGAAGAAAATCTGCCATGATCAGCATACCTGAGATTTTCAAAAAATTTAATGCATTCATCTTCATAAACACTTATAATCTGGTTGCGAGTTCAAGGTTTGTAAGGAATTGTTGCATAGAGCACTCATTACCAATTACATTCAAAGACTCCAGTTCTAAATCCTCTCTGGTAAGGCTGGTGCTACTGTCTAGTTACAAAATCAGAGCAGAATGTGAGCTGCAGAACTTCTCAGAAGAATCGAAACTTGGGGGGCAATAAATACAGAACTTGGGCAAATCACCAACCAGTCCAATTTAGAATTGGTTTATTCTCCTAAGAAGACTGCCTGTCCTGCTTTAGTGGTTCAAATTTTGCTCAAGGATAAACAGGGGAAGAATACTTAACTCCATGGTTTTATTTTCCACACACACCAAAAAAAAAAAAAAAAAAAAAAAAAAAAAGGAGAATGTTTCTAAATAAAGCTACTGACAGACCATGGAAAAAGTCTTCATACGTCTGAAACTTTGGCACATACAAGGTTGGGGTTTTTTTGTTGGATTCCAGAAGTTACTTATTACTCTGTGTGCGCACACACACAGTATGCCTGTGTGCAGAAATGCCTTCTTATTTGTATACTCTATACACATAAGATGTCTACACGTTAAGCTACTACGGGAAAATCCTTCTGTTGTGATACAGTGGACACACTTGGCATCTGGCTTGCATTACACAGCTCACCAGTGAACATTTCCAACATGTTCAGCTCTGGCTAACAAGCTCAGCCCCAGAACACCCTGTCTGCAGGGCAGCCTTCCCCTCAACCTTCTTCACAACATGCAGCCACAACTCACTGCAATGAACACAAAGCTAGCTTTAACACCTAACTACATTTGTCTTACTAGGAACACCACACACTACATGCTTATAGTTCTAGGAAAGCCTGGTCCAGTCCTATTGCCCTGGAGGAATACTTCTGAAGTGGTATGTCTTGGAAAATTCTGCAAGAAAAATCTTAAATGCAAACTAGTATTGAGCACAGAACACAAGTATTCTTGATATTAGTCTCCAACTGAACATCCTCACAAAAAGATTACTGTGCACCACACAAAAAAAAAAATTGTGAATTGTCTATGGATTTGTTTTAGCTGCAGAAAGTGACATTGGTGTGGAGTGAAAAGCTGCTCAAAAAAAAAAAAAAATCACACAATGGGACAGAAAATGCATTCCTGGTGCAGAACGTGCAGTAAACGTGCAGCTCACCTACGAGGATACAACTGACGAATTCGGCAATAGTCCATCGGGGGAGAGGGAGGGGGAAAAAAATATAAGTGAGACATCTTTGAAGTCCTCCCACCATCACCACCACCCTTCTTTCACGTGCTGCTAACACTTGGCTGTCTTCCACCCTTTAATTTTTTCCTACAATTTCAAAGCTTTCAGCTGATGTCCACTAGCCTATCACTCCATTCTCCAGGTTTGAGACAGTATATATAATAGCCAGGCCTAATCTATAAAAGTACAGAAGAAAGGAGACAGCTCCTCCACAGAAGGATCAGTTGTAAACTGCCTGGACTGGTTATAAGCAATACATCCATGAAAAGTTCAGCATGGGTGATCCTTCATTTATAGTGTCCCTTGCCTATGCACTTGCCCATGAATCCAACAGGTTGTGGATGAGTTTATCACCACTGTAACTCCACTGAATTCAAAGGAGTTATGACTTAGAACAGTGTTCCCTGGCTTGCAATTTTTGACAAACTTGTTTCATAGTTCACTGTCCTCCTCAGATCCCTGATAGATGTTAGTATCTAGGCTTTTATTGAACAATACAGCTTTTACCGACATCAGCTAATATATATTTATTGTCCAAAGTCAGCACAGCAATAAAGCATCATTAAACCTAGGTCTTACCTGGTCTTTTTTGGACTTGTGTGAAGAAGCAACGTGAGCCAGATACTGAATGACCTTCTTGGTGTTCTCTGTTTTACCAGCTCCCGATTCACCTCTGTAAAGAAAATCTGCAATTCATTCACAAACAAGAAGTAGGGGGCCATACTCATATATCTAACCCCAAAAGGGCTACAGAGCTCCTTAACTGCACTCTGGCCATTGCGGCACCTCCCTTAAACCCAAGAAAAAACAAGTTGTACTGGCAAGCTGGTAGCAGTGTAGCTGGACTGCAGGCTAGCCCTCCGGCCGTTTGCCACCACATGCAGGTTCCATATGCATGCACACAGGAGGGAAGGCAATAAAGAACTATGCTTTCTAGTACTTGGATACAAAGCCTGCCAAATGGCTGAGGAATAACTCAGAGGCTGCTGTACAGGTAGGGGTGAAAGGTAACGAAGTGAATCCTTCAAAAGGAAACTTCCTGTGTAAGAAGAAACATACCAATTCCTTAAGCAGAACTGGGGGCCAACCAATTTTGGTGTGTCTAGAAGAGAAACTGCTGATTCAAGGGTATCTGTTACTCTGTTGGCCTTATCAGTATGAATGTACTGAAACACTGAAACAGCTGCATCAAATCTGAAGGACTTTTCCAAGCCTTTTCCATTGACAAAGCTGTATTTCTTTAGGAGTTTGAGTACAGGGACTGTTTCAAAACCTCCCTTTCTTCATCCACTTCTTAGAAAAAATATTCTGCAGAAAGGATTAAATATATATTGGAAGAAATGTAGTGGGACCTTCCTTGACTCTCCATTATTACCTGATTTACTGAGCCTACTCCCAGCACCTACAAATAAGAGTCATCCAACCAAGAATTTAAAAACACAGACTCTGACATCCAGACAAGCTGATGACTGTAAACACTCACGTGCAAAGGATGGACTGATCCTCTCGATCTAGAATAAAATTTAAAAAAGCAGTCAGACTAAGATTCTGGAATTAAACTGTGACAGAATGAAATCAACACCAAAGACAAAACCAGGAACTAGTAATCTCTGACAAGTACCTTCAGAAATATGGCCAGATAACCCCTTCTCTGACAAGAGATCCCAACCTCCCACCATATGATAAAGTATACTGGCACCATAGCAGTTTAGTTTCCTACATCCAGAAAGAACATTGTTTGCTTTACAATTTTTCCACACATCTCCCACCGACTGTTTCTTTACCACAGAGTTACAGTTTGATGTACATCTACTTGTTCTTCAGCCCCCCCCCCTCCCTGTTATATCAGGCCCATACTTACAAAAGTTATCAGCAGAGCAGTGGAAATGGAAGGGGGAGGGGGGAAGTGGAACAGAAACCATTACAAATCTTGAAGTGCCAAAACTTCACATCAAACGGAGGCTTTCACCCCCAAAACAAACACTGGCAGCTCAGTGAGATTTTTTTGTTATTTACTTTGTACACAATGGCCTTGAAAACTACAACACTGAGCAGCAGCCCAAGCCCTATACAGTTGGTCTGTTTGTGGCACCATCCCCAAGTGTATTAACACAGCAGCTGGTAACAGCAGAAACCTTTTCTTCTTCATGTTGACATACCAGTAGACGTACTAATTCCTGTGTTCAGGTCCCAGCTGTAGGTGATAATATCTTTCCAGTTACAGAACTTATTCACCCAGCTAATCCACCACTATCTTCTCCATCTTTAACCTCCTTTCAGCTTTCACCTGCGATTCCACTTCCTCATACACAGTCCTGACTAGTCCTTCCACCATGGCTTCATCCCACTGCTCCTCCACCACTTCTGTGTGAACACTCCCCTGCTGCTGTCTTGGTTTCACTTTCCATCCACTCCTCTACCCTGTGCCCCCTTCCCTCCTCCTCCCCCAGTCTGCATCCCACTCCTCCCCTACACTACCAGGAACCAGCTGGGAGCACTGGGCGAACTGAAGAGTGCCTGTGCCTACACCAGAACAACTTGTAGTCATCACAGGGGCAGTGAGACCTGTTCAGACATGGAACAGACTTGGGCACTGCAAGTCATTCAGAGGCAGTCACATGAGCTACTGGGGCACTCACAGAACAGACTGTGCCACCAAACTCAAAATTTCTAAGTTATCCATTTGGCCGTGGGTTTTTTTTGGTTTTGCTTGATTTTAACAGGGTTTTTTTGCTTAAGATCAAGACCAGAAGACTGTCAGATCATCCAATCTGAGAACCTCAGAAACACAGCAGCTAAGATTTCATCCAGTTATTGTCATTTTTTCCTTTTTTTCCATAGCACAAATTTTGTGTTGGGATGAAGTCTAATCTCCAAAGAGTGAAAAAGCAAGCCTCAAACATCCACAAGAGTATAGAATTCACGGAATTACTCTAATTATTTCAGCAATAACTTTCATCAGTATGTTTATGGATGTGACTGTCTCCATATTTTAGCTACTGGTTTATTCCTTTCTCCAGTAGCTTAGAGAAACAAAGTGCACTCAGTATTCTCCCCGTCAGAGAGTACTTAGATGATATAACTGAGTCACTATTCAAGTTGTTTTGTGCAAGATAAAGAGAATGCACTGTAATTAGGGTAGGCTTTGTAGTCAGATAGAGGTCAAGTACCTGAAAACACTTTCTATACCCTTAGACACTGCTGCTGCAAGTGAATTTAGCATTTCAGTCCCCATGATTGCCATACTCATCAAGAAAAATCTCCTATAGACTTCTCTCTTTATAACCTGAGTTTATCTAGCCTTTGGACACATGGAATAAGGAAAGCAGGTAAACCTACCAAAGTTGAGATTCTATCTTTTCTTAAATTATTCTGAAGCCAATGATGAAAATATTAGGTTCACAAGTTACAGACAGGCAACTCCTGCTCTTAAGCTTCTTTACTGGAAACTGACTGTATGCAGACGACCACAAAAAAATTAGAGGACAATCTGCTTTATTCCTGTTAATACTGTTCTCAGAAAGAGCTGATCAGCCCTGAGACTGGAAGAAAGCAAGCAGAAGAAAATCACCACTCAAATGGTTTTGATCCAGCAAATTCTTGTGTATTCAAAACTAGATACTGCAGCCTAGCACTGCATATTCATTTTTCTCCAAATGCTGAATTTTAATCATTGCCTTTAAAGATACGCATCTTTTTTGCTGAGGGACAGGCTGAGTAGATGTTAGCCAGCTCCGAAGGCCCCACCCATTCAAGGTTCCCAGTGGGTCAAGGGCTCAGCAGGGCATGCCAGCCCTCTGCATGACTGGGCACTTTGAGGGTGGATCAGGGGAATAACTAGTTACTCCTTTATGGATTGCCTAAGGAAATGTATTCTTTGGTAGCGCAACACCTGGGTGTAATTCTCTATCACAAAGCAGCTATATGAAAGGACAAAATCGTGTCTCTGAATAACACCTGACTTTTGAAAACTTGACTATAAACAAGCAGTCCACTTGTCCTAGAAAAGGTTATACACACACTCAAGGTACTACAGAGACTCTTCTAAAGAAGCCAATTCAAGAGAAAGAAAAAATAATTTAAAAAAAAAAAACAAACAAACAACTAAGAAAGGTGTTCCTTATTCCTGATAGCCAGCTCTGGTCTTAGAATTATGAGCTGGAGGTCCTCAGACAGGCAATGGAGCCCCAAGTACTTGAATAGCAGATGCCTTCCCATTCCCTCTCCTCCAGGAGAAGACGCTTATTCCAGCAAAAAGATATCAGTAAGCAGACAGATAAACCAACTGCCCAACAGAAAGAGACGATCAACATCAGGTTAATACTAAGAAGCTCTTTGGCACCGAACATTTTTTGTTTGACAGATTTTGTCATATTTAGTTGAGAAGCTCTTTTTGAGCCACGTTCCCCTGAGGCAAGGTAGCAACAGCACCCTGGAGTGACCTGAGAAAGTCCCAAACAAGCAAGCACAGGATTTTTTCCACACCTTAACACAAAGCAAGGTGTTGAAAGGTGCTCAGGCAGGAAAAGTAGCAGACAGTGTTCAAAATCCTCCCGGCACTACATTTTCCTCCCCCAACATACTTTCCTGGTGGCCTGCTACAGCTGCGTTAGTCACCTCTGCTTTAAACCAGCAGGAACGTACCTGCGAGTGCAGGCAAGTCACTGGCAGCATACAGACACTGCCATAAAAGGCAACATTCCTGTTTGCAATCCGGGGGAAATTCTTTCCCAGGACTGCAATGCAGCAGTCATTGGGATAGCTGGAATTCTTCTAATTGTATACAGGCAGACAACTCAAATAATGTGTTGAGCAACAGGAAACTGGAGCCGACCAAAGGGCCAATGAGCTAACACATACAAAAGCATAACTCTTAGATACACTTCCAATTAAGAATTGCTTTAAATGCCAATATTCATTCTCCATACAATACTGATTTGTGCCATCACAAATCAGAATTCAGTTGCCCAGACAAGAGGCCAACTCCACACACACACACCCCTTTTTTTTTTTTTAAAGAATCATTCAACATGGGCGTACTGCACAATTTCAGTCAGCACTTGCCTTTACTCCTTTGTCAGTTGTGCAAGCAACATACTCAGCAAAAGAGAATGTGCTGGGTACCATAAACTCAGTTGCTTATAATAACACAATCAAGAAACGCCTGATTAAAAGAAATCCGCATCTGCTTTTCAATCCTAAACAGAGACACTTATTAAAACCAATCCAGAATAACAACTCATTAGTTAATTATAGCAACAGTTCTGTATTTCAGACCAGCTGGCAAGGGAAGCTTTTTATCTAGGTACTTCTTTAGCTCTCATCACCATAGCATTCAAGAGACTGTAAGAAGCAGCAGCCTCAAGTACCCAGAAATTCAGGAAGTAAAACATCCTTTATATTTAAGCTATACAGCAGTGTACATATTTTTATTTTTATATATATATAATATCTCAAGATCAGTATTAATTTTAATTTTGCTATATACAATTAATTTTGCTATATAAAACCCCCATAATATCTAACTCATTCTTGACTTTCTTTAGTCCAAAAATAAAAGACTGCATTTTAGACTGCTTCCAGGACCTTCAGCATACATTAAAAACTCAATTAAACCAAAATTTGTTTTCACAAGAGAGACATCTTGTACATAAAAAGTCCTCAGGCAAATACTCTACTGCAAAACAACCAATCTGAATGAATGCTGAACTGCTGTGGTCGAATATATTGGCATAATTGATAAATTAACAGACCTCCAAACTCCTAAATTTTGTTTTTAGATGTTTTGGGACAGAAGAAGAAAAAAGGTTGGGAGGCTAGAAGAGAATGTGCAATTTAAGCTCCAGATCTCAGTTACAGAACATCCTAGCAGGCCTTTATCACCCACTTCCTCTGCATGAGTGACTCCAGTTTCAAGCCTGTTCATCTCCATAAAAGGAGAAGTAATATAGCATTCACACAATGGTGACATCATCCCTCTAGTTAAGAGGAAGTGTAGCTGAAAGGCTTGGCTTGCAGTCCACTGCCTATAGCTGACTCATTAAGGCTAAAATCTTAACCATAGCTAGATGGTACCACCCACCTCCTAACCACCGAGCGTCTGGCAGAACTGAAGAGCCTGGGCCTCTAGGTTTCCATTGCTACACTGCTCCCCTAGCATCGTGGTGAATGCCTGTAGCCCAACTTAGCTGACCAAGTTGGAGTTGACCTAAAGCAAGCATTAGTCTTAAATGCATGCAAGTGCTTCAACCATGCAGCAGTTTCAGTTTCTCAGTCCCTCCTCAAACGTCTCTTTCTGGTTGCAAGATTATGCTGAGGTCAATGTCCTTCCCCCAGAGTTCTATTACAGGAGGTGCCCCAGGCATGTGACTGTACTACTCAGAACAACCCCACTGCCATAAAATCTAATCAAATATGTTCACTGCACTATTTCAACCTACATCCTGTTTAACCAGGATCAAAAACACTCCGGGGGAACACCAGAACAGAGCTGAGAGCCTGGTTTTGCATTGTCATTTAAGGAATGCATTATAGGTTATTAGCATTTTGAAATTTCTCTATCATTATCATCAAGTTAAAAAAAAGGCAAGAAAGAAAAAAAGTCAAATGAAGGACAAACACAGCATATCCAAGACAGCTCTCAACAACAGAATGTCAAGATGTAAAACAGGAAAGAGGGAAAAAAAGTATCACATGAGCTGGCAGGAACACTGCAGTGTCAAGATTCAATTTCGCATTATCTAAAGCTTGAGGACAGCCATGAGGAGAAAAGTTTCATTTCAAAAAATGAAATATATCCTACTGGGTCAAATGCAAATATTTACTTCCCCAAGCCATTTCTGGACTAAAGCCCATAACCTCTAGCATTCCTTAACTGAATCTGGAGATAACAAAACAGGAAAACATGTCAGACTCTAATTTTAGGTTACACAAATGTTTATGAAGCTCTAACAGGAAAGAAAAACTGGTATACAGCCTGGTATACAGCCTGCAAAAGCTCAGGAAGCTCACGGTACTGAAACAGTGAACTGCATGGAAACTGACAGCAAGGGCTGAAGCATTACATAAGGGACTGCCAGAGAGCTCCTGCTCTGGTTTGCAGGAATGAAGCAAAAAGGGTGTGGTAACTACTAAAAAACAAGTGGGCAAGGGACTCTTTTAGCTCCTTGTTCTGTTGAAAACCACATTCTGAGACACAGATTTTGAGAGCTGCACTTAGAAGTCTCAAGTAATTCAAAGCATGTAAAAAATTTCTTAAGAAGATCCAAAACTACGAACCTATTTTCTTTTCCTTTGTATACAAACACCATCAAAATGAACATTCTCCATAATTTGTATCCAAACTTAACGCTGCCCTTTGCATCAGAAGTTTGAACAAATCTTGGAAACTAACTACTGAAACCACAGGTATATTCTTTTGGGTTTTGTGGAAACAGAACGACCTTTATGTACAACTTGAAAAAGACATCTGTGCCTCTAATCTGAACAGCTCTGTCAATCAAGTTTCCCTGAATTGGTAAGCACACACAGAATACTCTATAGGAAATAAAGATGCACTTTGGGACAGTACAATATACAGCATGGCATAGCAGACCAATGCTAAGCAGCAAGCTGAGAAAGAACACTTGAGATCATGGAAGTTAAACCAGAAAAGTTCTACTAGCTTGGAAGCCTAAGAAACAAGTAAATGTCTAAGAATTACAAATCAAAAACTTCAAGGTCTTGTTCTATAGAAGCGGATCTAGAAGACTCTTTCTTGTGAAAATGACAACTGGGCCTGAGGTGCACATGAAGATCTACAACAGCAAGTGATCTGCCTTAAAATAGCTAACACTGTTTCCTCCCTTACTGTAACAAGACCAATAAAAAACCCACAGATCACAAAGCTACTACGCTTCAGAATTTTTTCTTTTAAGCAGCAAACCCAGAGACTACCTAACTCCCAAGTGAATACCAGCAAGGTTTGCAGACTAATCCATCAAGGTCAAGGAGGGTTTAATCACTGCACAATGATTTTAAGAGTTTTGTTCAGTGAACCATTAGGAGCCCTACACTAATATGTGTAGAAACTAGATGAGAAACGAGTCGGGGAGTACATTCATTAGCAATGCGCTGTCTATTCCCTGTGCTACCTATCCCTTAGTTGAGCAAGTTGTGCTTTGCAGACCTGGGTAACCATACTGATCTAACATATTACAGAGGTTTCAGACACTGGCATTAAAACAGCCACCATGCTCTGGATACCAATGAAATTTCTAGCTTCTATGAATAAGTATTTCACATAGAAAATTCCCCTGTGTTCCAAAAGAGACAAGCAGGTGTTTGACAGCTTTAAAATATGTTTTCCTGAAGAGATCCGCTGAAGACTATGAATTGAGGTAAAGAATGTTCCCCTTCAGTGTACATCTCCTGCATTAGAATAATGATTTGTTTGCTCAAGACACCGCTCCACTTGCAGGCACTGTGCTTCAATCAGCACCAGAAAAATAATTTTTCTGAAGGCAGTCAGACCTGAAGCTTCTGGCATCCAGGTTACCCAGGGTACAGAAGCATTAAAACAAATAGTTGTTTTCTCTGGAAATGTTGCACTTTTTTCACTTCTGTTCTTGAAGCACACGAAGTCTCTCCAAGTACCATGCAGCAAAATAATGTTTTCATCTCATTTTTGAGTCTTAATGTCTTAGGTCAGAGAAAGAAGGAAAAAAGAAAACAAATTCACTTTGAACATGTTCCCATGTTATTGCTTCAAGGAAATATTTCTGGTGAAATTTAACGAAAAACAATTTAACCTCTTGGAATATATAAATGCCATATGACACTTTTGTGAATGGAGTAACAAGGGTAGACACAAAAAGAGGACCAAGCTCACCCATAGTGCATCAGAATAGATGCCTGAAGAGTTAAATAGTTTCTGGATTAGCAGAGGTTGGAATAAAGCTTTCATCTTCCTTTCCCTTCCCAATTCTTTTCCTGATTAACATCCCTTTGAATAGTCTGCTTATTAGAATGCCATAAATTGACCCCCCCAAAAAAAAATTCAAGAGTCCAAATCAATTAACATGCAAGGCTTTTCCACTCTGTCAGCTTAAGAGATAATTATACCCCATGCTGACAGAAGTCAGAGTCAACAGCTGGCTGTCCTTCTCCAGATCATGAAGGATTTCGGTCTTCAGCACTCTGAAAGTAACCTAGGGAAGGCAGCCTAATCCTAAATGCCTCCGGCTCATGTGGAGCACCGGACCTTTTCATCTTCTATTCTCTGTACAGATTCCTGCCATACCACTGGCTGCTGCACCAAGCCTCCCCCACCGCTAAGCAAAACTGAGAAACTGGAATAGGAATGTTGCTCTCCATCACCCCAGAGACTAGCCAGGACCAGAGACATTGACTGCAACAGCCTACTCTCCTTCAGTCCCACAGCAGACATTGGAATGCTACTGCTACCCTTTGCAATAAGGAAATAAGGCAGCAAATAACCCTAAAACAATCTCTAGGGCTCTTGCTAGCACACATACACACATATGAAGCAACACACACAATTTTTTTCCAAACCTAGTTAACAGGTCAAAGCAGGCTAGTTCAAAAGTTAACTGGGAATGATACTCACATCCAACAAGTATTCCAAAAAGTCAGCAACAAGGTATCTCAAACCAAGCAAAGAGCTGGGATAAAACTCTAGACTGTCAATATTGCTGAGAATTTTGCATAGCTAGAATTGTTCTGGGAAAGGTAAACACTCTAGCAGAGCTCACAGCAACTTTCCCATGCTAGGTAAACAGAGGCAAGGCTGCCGTTCTTCAGCTTTGTACACTAAAGCAATTCAAGTCTGGGGCTTCTGAGTTTTAGACATCACTCAAGCAGTGGTCAGACTGAGACACCTTCTCTTTTCAAAAGGAAAGAAAATATTTATGTAGATTAACCACTAGCTCTGAACCACCATCAGACCAGGGAAGGTTACCTGTCCCTTGTTGTAGAACTGCAGCTGTCTAGCCATCTACTGCCACATACGGCTATATCTGGCAGGGGCAAAGGACAACAAGATGCATGCACTTGCAGTTCCAAATGGTTTAACTTGCCTAGAGAGGGAAAAGGACTTTTTCAGTCCCCTTACAAAAACGCCAAAGAAACGTTCTGATTCTACATAGAAAAGCTTTCTTTCTGCAGAACAGTAAGTCCGGTAGGGTTAAGTCAATAGCTTGTTTAAGAAAAATGTATGTAGGTAGCTGAGCTGACAAGGAGTGGGCAAGGAAGAGAAGAAAATAATGAAGGAAGCAAAACAGTGATAAGAGGTTTATGGACAACCATGCTGCCACATATAGTATAGGTGGTGCATCTGTCCTTGTCTTTCACAGCAGGTCCAATCTTTGTCTGAGGGAAGTGAAGTCCTGTATAGGTCCAGGTTCACAGACTTTTTTTCCTCTGGATACAGCATTCCTTTCAGTAACACATCAGTAGTAGTATAGCTGTATTTCTTCAAGAGCTGTCACATCTTCAACAAATTGCCATAGGTACCCTACCACCAGTCCACTGCAGCATGTCTGTACTGATCACCCCTCACTACTCAAGGCTTTTACAAATACAGCTTCATCGATCCATCATGTTAGCTCTTCCATGTGCTCTGCATGACATCACACTTCAGCAAACTTTTTCAGCACTCTTCACACACAAAATTTTTTTAAAGCCACCAATGAAAAGTAAGTGGAAGGAGTTTTTCTTGCTCCCTTTTCACTCTGGGCAGTAATATTGTTATAGTCCTCCTATGCCTCGAGCTGCAAGTGGTAGTGAGGGCACTCTAAAACTGGGTGTAATTAGAATTGCAAAGCATGATTTTATTTTATCTGGCCTTTGTTCAAAAAAAGCGAGGCCAATGACAAGACCTAGGAGAGACAAACACCTTAATCATTGCTAATCAAAAAATAAAGGAGTAATCAGGTTCATACAAGCCATGCCAAATCAAACTGTCCATTCTATCCTTTAAACCTTACAAAACATGCTTCTTCATATAACCCAGCTACAAACAGGAAGAAAAGCACAAAATACCTCCACACCTCCTGAACACTCTGCAAGCATCCCAAACACAAGCACTAAATCTGTTAAAGACCTCCTCTCAGAATGGGGGATACGCACAGGACATTCAGATCTCCAGATTTAAAAGTCCTCAAGTAACAAACAAGCAGCAGGTATTATATATGGTTCCTTTCTTCTCATTTGTATATACGGGGCAAGGGGGGAAGGTCAATCTGCTTGCTTTCTTTTATTCTACAAAAATGACCACCACACTTCGAAATGCGTGTTAGACTAATCTTGTTTCACCCAACCGGACTGTTAAGGCCGGATTTAAAATACTTTTGTTAAAAGCCTCTGTCAACCAATACATATACTCGCCCACTACACCTATCATTCCACAGGCTCATCACTGAGAGGGAAAGTTCACTACCTCGGTTCTCCTTGCCTGCTTCTCTGAACACAGCGCATTCACAGCAGTCTGTTCTTTATGTCAAGTTTAGCCCCTGCCAGACTCTTTGTAAGGTTCTTCAATCCACTAGAGCAGAAGAAAGCTATTCACCTGAACACAAATGCTGGTACCAAGTAGGTGTGAGGTGTCTGTAAGCAAGGACAGAGGGGACAACAACGCCTTTTGATAGAAGTGAATTGTTGTTTTACAGTGTTTTGACTGCAACCTTGATTTGTGATTTCAACAAGAGTCATTATCTCACTCAGCACTCACCTTGCATCATACTCCTGTAGGCTGTGTCTGTGATGGCATAGATATGAGGGGGCATCTCATGTCTCTTTTTGCCTTTGTACATCTCCACTATTTCTTCTGAGTATATGGGCAGGTTCTTGTAAGGATTGATTACCACGCAGAACAGGCCTGAGTAGGTCTGGAAAAAAAATGCCCCAGCAAATAAAGACAGGAAATAAAAATGTTGCATACTTGCACATTTTAACAGCGTATTTACTCGGAAAAACAAACCAACCAGTCCTTTTTTAAGTGTTTCTTCCAGTGATGCCATGTGGGATGCTTCCCACTAAGCAGTATTAGAATCTGAGCAACAGCTGAAGTCATATCAATTTGACTAGTACTCAACATTTCCAAGCATGCACAGAGCATCAACTGACACATTA
Source organism: Falco punctatus (assembly GCF_963210335.1). Taxonomy (NCBI): domain Eukaryota; kingdom Metazoa; phylum Chordata; class Aves; order Falconiformes; family Falconidae; genus Falco; species Falco punctatus. Next base: position 34,206,954 of record NC_137585.1, read on the forward strand.
GTCACACTGATATCAAACTGGCCTGCTCCCTGTTAATAATTAACTGTCCACTAGGATTGGCTTTTCTTCCTTTCAAATTTCCTATATTCAAGTCAAGTGTCTATTTCATTATATGAGGTAGGTGCTCAGCTCCTAGAAATATGCGTATTATTATGTTCTGCCTCATTTCTTGGATTTATCCAGTAACTGATCAGCTACAACATAATAAAGCTTCAAGCCAAAATAGTTACTAAAAGAAAAATAAGACCAGTATACAACACCTTAGAGGTTTTCTAGGCCACTGGACTAGCCTGAATCCAGTGTTGACCCTGCTCTGAACAGGAGGCTGGATTAGACGGCCTCCCAAAGATCCTTCCAGCCTGAACACTTCCATGATTTATAACGTAACGTATATGATTTCTAATGTATAACTAAAACTAGATTCAAAACTGTAAGGTCATTAATGCAATACAGTTCTGAACTTGTTAGTATAGAGAACAATTCCAAAGCATCCCATGCTCAAAAAGTCAACAAGATTTGCCAAAGTTCACTTTAATTTATCTCAAACTGTTAAATCATTGATGTGTGACAGCAAACCTTGATTTCTCAATTGGTTTCCACTGAGTTAACTTTTACAGTTCTAATGGAAGACAATTGTCAAAATACTTCTAGTGGAAATATTAAGCTTCTTAAAAGGAAACAAAATATCTTTGAGATCTCGATACCTGAAAAAAAAACCCTAACCAACATTTTACTTGCAAAGGGAATAGGAGGAGCAGAGGATTCTTAGATATTTCCTAGATATTCTAAGAATAGCACTCCAAGCCTTGCTCCTAGACTTTAGAGCTACCCTAGTTCCCTGTCCATTTTAGTGGCAGCTGTTTGAAACATCTGGAGAATAACAGCTTTCTGCAGGAATTTGCAATGCTACCAGCAGACAATTGCAAAGACCAGTACATTTGACAATTTATTTCTCTTGCTACCATCTCTTCTATTGTTTGCTCAGTGAAGGGTACTTCGGAGTGGTGAAGAGTTCTTCACAATGAACACAGAGAGTACTTAATCAGATTTAGCCTCTTTAGCTAGATAAAGGTAAGGATTAGACTACAGTGATTAGATAGGTGAAAATAGCATCTACTACACATCAGTTGTCTTATATCCAAATTTTTTATATGCTGGCTTAACATTAGGTAATTAGCCCACTCTTATATGCAGCAGATTCAGATACAGCCTTCACCTTATGTCCTACAGAAAGCAAAATTTTTACAGGTATTTAAGGTTCCTTTTCCATAGTGCAGTATAAACCATCAGGTATGTTTCCAGATGTACTTTTTAAAAAAAAAAATATATTTGAAGAATATTTGAATAGCTTACAGAGAATACTAAATCTCTTTCCAAAGTGGGAAACTATGAAAGTTGGCTAAAAATCTTTTAGCGTAGGACTTCTAAAGTTCCAGGAAACTAAGCTTCAGTGAGACATTAAGTCAGGCTAAGTTTGAGGTAGTGCTTGAAGGAACAGTTTAAGGATTTTGCAGAAACTGACTTGGCAAGGCTAGTTCCTTTTGCCTTAGCCTTAGTTCTCCATCATGACAGACCGCACTTCTACAGCACAGAATAGCAGCTGAAAGACTGGGTTGTGCTTTTCTGACCTTTGACTACACTAGTGGAAGACAGAGTAGGACAAAGAGGTAGAAGGAGTAGACTCAAGAGTAGCATGATCACAGTACCTTGTTCTTACACTGGTACAGAAGTAATTGACATTGGAGTCAACTGAGCTGTTAGAATAAAAGCTGTAATTTTATCAGAATTCTAGAAAACAAGTGAACAGAACCCTCTAAGCTGCCAGTTCCAACTGTCTGCATTAGCAACCATCTTGCCTCAAATCCCATGGTAGCAGCAACATGCACACAATAATCAAAAGAAGATGCCCTATATAGCCCCTGGTGTCTGTTTATCCCCCTCAAAACTGTAACTCATCCCACAGACTGAACTTTTCTCTCCTTTGAAGATGTTAATAAAGCTAAATGCCTGTTTGCTGCTTTTGGGGGATTAGAAAGAAGTGAGAGCAAAAGAAAAGTGATAGCAAGTACTGTATTCCACAAGGAATGTAATGTTTTCTAGTCTATATTTGTTTGACTTTTTATGGCCATGTTTGCTGACAAACTAGAATTGTTGCTTTTCAGTTAAGAATAGTGTAAATGTCTGAAGCTGGACTGAAGCAGTCTTACAGATAAGCACATCAATTTAGAAAATAGAAGACATTAATTTCAATTGGAGCAACAAAGCCATGAAACAGGTATGCAGGAAGAAGCCATCACCTTCTTCCAGTATTCTGGTTGCCAGGAGAAATACCTAAGGGAATTTTCCTTACAGTATAATGATCTCAGACAGATGTGTGAGGCGATATTTTTTTCTAATAAAGAGAGGCAACTAATCATGGCTGAGACAGGCAACTGAGCAAGACCATCATGTCACAACTGCTGGCCAAGCACACTGACAAGAGTGTTAAGTAGGAAGCAAGTCAAATTATATTGAGCAGAAGCTGCCACCACAGAGAAGACAAGAGTCATATTCATCTTATTAAAGTACAAATAAAGACTTATATGCATAAATCCCTGAACTGAAACCAAGGCTGCAGTTGAAAGGCTAATCTATTATAAGCGTAGCTGGCTTGGAAATCTGTACTTTGTTTCAGACATTACTATCTCAAAACAGAATTCTGGCATTACCTTTTGCTAACTATTTCAAGTGACACACAGGCCAAACTGGAACTAGTTTTATTTTTCTAACTGCTAAACTAGCTCTGAAGAGCTGAAAGGACCGTCTGCAGCATGGCACAAAGCTAATAACATCAGAGTTTATTTTCCAGCAATTGTTAACTTCAATGAAATAACTGGAACATGTAAGGTTGAGGTTTGAGTTTCACACTGAATACAAACAAAGGCAGTTCAGGTAAGCAACAGAGAAGCTGAAAATGATCTTCTGACAAAGCATTAAGAATAGAAAGGGTTAATATGAAAGTCAGTCAAGTCACCACAGTACAGAAGTAATCAGCCCATGCAAACAGCAAATTGGTGTCAGACTCAAGCTCTTAGTTCTTGAAATGTTTAACACTACCCGCTCAAAGTCTGTCTGCGCCCGCCATAAGACTTCCCCTTCTTTTTTATAGGATGGGTAGACAGAAAAATGAAGTAAAAAAAAATAAAAAGGCGCCACAAAAAGCACTTTGCCAGTGCTGCTGGCAAAGAAGAAAGGACAAGAGCAGAACTAAATTATGCTTATGATCTTTCCAGAAAGATTTTTGCTAGAGATACATTGCGTGTATTCTTTTTCTTCAAGAGGATTAATGATCAGCTAACAGCCACTCCAATGAAAGTATTTTAAGCCTTCACATTAATCTCCTGACTTGCCAAGAACTGCTGACAGGTAAGATCAGTCCATTTCACAAGTGCACAGAAACACAGTTTTGGCAAAACGTAAGATTCTGTAATAAAGAATTACTATGCTAGGTTTATTTGGGTGAAGGGTGTATGGATTTTTTAATACTTCTTGCAATCCAATTAGAAGAACTCAATTTATTTCAGTTACAGACTATGTTTGAAATTTCAGAGGATACCTTGCAAGATATGTGAAACAGTCCATTATGTAGCATGCAACAGACTTCAAGATGCCATTGAATTATTTTCAACAACTTATTACATAACCTAGCAATGTTTCCTGTTCTAAAAATGTTACACATGATCTTGAACATCCTATGTCATCTCAATAACAAAATTCTTCCCTCTGAGAATAGACTTTGACCGATAGCCAAAGGAGCTATTTGACAACACAGAATAATTAACTACATCAACCTCCAACTTCATTACATCTCAAAATTTTTGTCATTAGACAGCGGGAGTCAGACTAAATTTATATCCACTTTGCATCCTTCAGATGTTCCCTGGTAATTTCTGTATGCCTTCACGCCACTCCAGAAGAGCAGCGGTCACAGCAATAGCCAGAGTCAGAGTTCCTAGCTTGTATTCATGCTCCTTAACTTAGAAGATTCACAAAAGGTTTCTATTCAAGATGCATAGCTAGGGTAAATTCCTGCTACGAGGTGTCTTAGATACCACCAGTTCCTGTTAGGGCAGAAGAGATCATCTATGGTTTGCCAAATAAGATGACTACATAAAAGACTATATCCCCATGGGTATGATGAAGTAGAGAGCATACAAAAAAAACCCCAAACATACAGATAGATACTGCACAGATTTTTTACTTACATTGTCTTCTCCATATGACAAGAGAGGCAGCTTTTGGGGTCTGGCAGCACAACATGCAGGGGAGGGGAAATCTACACAGATTTTCTCCAAGGACTGTATTAATATACATGTTTTTATATTAAATTTATTCTTTCATACAGTTTATTTTAATAGATTTCCTAATCTACTGTGAAGATTTCATAGTGCCTAAAAATACTGAACATCTAGCATTTTCTACATCCCTCAGGATTCCATCTCAGACTGTCCCATTTAATTCTGTAAGCAGAGGCTAGTCTGAGAATAAATAAACCAAGAAACACTAGTTCACGTTTTAACCAGTCATTACACCCAAATTTTACATTACCACTGAGTTTAATCATTCATTCCATGCCTGCAGAGTATTAATAAAGCAGAGGCTATCATGACCAACACCTGCTGGCTAAACAGAGGCCACATGAAGAGGAAAATCAGAAGGGAACTGAAGAACCAGGTCAAGGTTCCAAATTCTCCTTCCCCACCTTTCCCTGTTTACTGCTTTTAGTATTCAGTGAAGTAGTTGCTGCATGCTTAATGGGGTGTGACCGTTGGTCCCATAAATGGTATCTTTGTCATTTCCACAGCAATAAGAAGCAGGAATCTCTGCTCTGGTCCATTCTGGTGGAAAGAAAAGGAAATACTTCCTATCTGTAAGCACATGCAGGCACATATGTGCCTTCTCTAGTAAGGCACTTTCAGATCTAGAATTTTTGTAACACAAAATGTTTGGCACTAGCATCCTTTCCCACTGAAGCTCCAGACATGGAAAAATGCAATTCAGATGTTAGGTATATTAGAACTGTGTTTTTATTGTTATTTGGTTCAGTTCAGATCAGACTCCCTGTTTACCACTTTCCAACTGCTCTCACTTCTTGCTAAAAGTAAAATGGCATTCAAAGCATCCTGCAAACAAAGACCTTAAAATGTTAAAGACAAATTTACCACAGCATTCCTTGAAAGTTTCAACATGAACTAGAGGGGGACTGGCATAGTTTAGCGAAAACATTTTAAGCAGAAGGAAGAAGCTAAGTCGCATGAGAGTTGCATGCAGGGGCAATGAAAGGTTAACATACATATTTTAGAAGCAAAGTGATTACACTAAGTTCACATACTATGTAAGCAAGAGCTCTCACCTCAATAGACAAGATTACTTACATAGATCAGTCCTGAGTAGTATCTCTCCTTTAAGTTGTGAAGCACAGAAGCCTCATTCAGGCATGTCAGCTCCGCCATATCTTCCACTTTAGAGAATTTGGGGGGGTTCATCTTCTGGATGTCATCCTTATTTACTTTCACCTTCTTCCCATTCTCTGCCAGTTCCACGATGGCTTCATCTCCTACTTCTTCCTTCAGGCTAGCTGCCTCAAACCCATTCTTCTCTGAGGGAACCCATACCAACTTCTTAGCTGCCCAGTCAGCCTGAGTCAGAGGGTTATTAATGATGTTTTTGTCCACATAAAGGTACTTATCTGCATCTCTTTGCGACATTGTGTTTTAGAATTGGGGACCTGCGAAAAGAAGTGGGGGAGAGATATTTTTAAAGCTTCAAGATGCCTTGAAAATTCCTAAAGGCAGACAAGCACACACTAAGTACTCTGAGTCCCTGGTCATCACAGCATGCCTCCTCCTCGTTTAGTTTCATGTCAGTAAGCACTGGTAAGTTGTCAAACTTCCAATAAGGTCAAGGTTTTGCTTGCCAAGAGGATGAAGAAAACCAAACTAGCAAGCAGTTTAAAAAAAAAACAAAACTGCAATCCAACAACACACTGACCGTTAAGTATTTGGAAGATGTTATTTGGCAGAAAAGAGAAAACACATTAAAGTGGCAAGCATCAAACACTTTGTAAGATGCGCCAATACCCATAGCATCAGATGCTATATCAGTAACGTTCAGGTCAAGATTAGCCCTTCACTGCTCTACTTAGTAGAGATATTAGCTCAGAAATATAATCATAACTGTTTAATCAACACTTTTACCTCCTGTCTCCTTGTTCTGATAAGCTATGAATCAAATACCACAACTTCTTCCAAATGCCATATACCAGTCCAGACAATACATGAGACATGCTCTGCTTCTAAAAGACATCATCAATAATGAAGACACCAGTTAAGACCAACATCAGATATTTCCTATCACCAGCTTAGTAGCATCATCCAGCCCACCAGTCTGAATCTTTTTTTCTAGACAACGGTCAGTAGCAGAATACCTCCAAGACACTAACAGAATAAACCGGTGGTCAGGAAATTTAACAGCCAAAAATCCTCTATTGGGATCCTTCTGCGAAGCTATGGTCAGGTAGAGGAGAAAGTATCACTCCTCAAAATGGAGATTTAGGCAGTATGCTCCAAAAATGGCACCCTAGATTTAGTGTTTCATCAAAACCATAATGCTATTGCCAAGGATTTTCCAGTTTATAAGGCAGCAATTTTATTGGTGCCATTCAGAAATCCTTTCAATCAGAAGAAAGGACTGCATATGTCAAGGCTCATTAACCACGTAACAGCAGCCTCTTTACAAGGTCCCATAAACATTACTTCTTGAATCCTTCCTCACAAAGATACCAGTGTCCTCAATATATTTTTTTCATAGCTTGCATAGAAGCTAGAGCTCTCTACCACCAAAAGAAAAGGAAATGAAAACATCAATATTCACATCATGGAAGGCTGTCAGGATCTACAGGGATCACTTTTCTACAGAACGTACTCGTATTTACAAACCAGCCTGCAAATCAAGTAAGTGAAGTCTGACTATAGATACCACAGACAAAAAGGTACTGAGAGCAGGACAGAAGCAGTTCAACTTACAAAATATGCCTGAGAGCAACAATAGTTGTTGAGTCCCAGCATTAGCAAGCAGTGAATGAAGCCAGAAAAACATTAGCTATAATAACGACGGACACAAATACCCACACCATTAATCTGTAAGCATGTAGGGAAATTCCCTTCAACAAATCTATCACTGTAGGTGGTACACAACTTTGAGCCAGAGACTGTATGGATAGCTGTATATTCACAGTCAAAAACTCTTTAGCTAAGAAAGAAAATTACTCTATAAATAATAATTTCCTTTAGCTTGAGCATAAAATCTTTGCCTTAAGCCTTACAGGATATGCCAAGCAGCTATGCCCACACTTTACCTCACCTTTCCTTCCCCACTGGGTTGCTGACACTTCCACTTCAATCACCGCAATGGTGATTCTCAGAGCAATTCCCCCTCCCTAGCTTTTCATATTTTTATTGAAAAATCCAGATTTTAATGGGTACACAATGAAGAGATTTGTTGCAGATAAGATGTAGTAATCAAAAGGCTGACATGAAAAACTTGAGCTGTCAAGAGAGCTCCAAGATCATGCCACAACAGCTAGCCTGACAGAATATGTAGGAAATAGAGAAGACTAACAATTCAACAGAAGATATTGCAATTCCATGACACTGCAGCGTAGCATCTGCAGGTTGTGGTCAAAGGGTTAAAAAAAAAGGGAGTGGAGGGAAAAGGGGGGAAGAATATTCAATTGTGTCCAGAGCTGTATCAGGTTTGGCAAGGCAACAGCTGTGCTCTGCCCTCCATTACAGAGTTTCCTGCCTATGCAACTCCCAGAATCTAACCAGTTGCCTTTTTTGGCTATAATCAGGCAGGACACAGAGGCAGTATGCTTCAGCTAAATTCAGTTTCATCATTTCCTGATGAATCCTAAGTAACCAGCCATCTGAAGTGTCCTACATTACAGTGAAACATATTCCTCACTTCCTTACTGTTAAGAGTACATGCATTCAATACGCCCTGGAGATTTATTCTGGGATAAAGACTAATTCTTTTTGGATAAGAAATACGTAAGACCACAAGAAATCTTTCAAGGGGTATCCCCAGCCAGTTCTAGATCTGAAGAGAACTAAGGAAAGAAGATAGCTGCAGAGAGGTTAAATGCCTCGTAGGAAGAGAACCCTGAATTATCTCGCATACAGCAAGACTGCATTCTTCATCCAGTAAGGGATCATTCTATAGCATCTATCCCTTTTTATTCGCAGGACTGAAAACAACAACTTTCACAGTAAGAAGAGAAATAGCCTAACATAGCTACTCTAAAATCGCAAACATTTAAGTTTTTTATGCCAGTACTACCAAACAGTGAGGCGATTCAAAGATGGTCTGCATCTCAAACTTTAAACAGACTTGAAAATTACCCTGTTGCATGGCGATAATAGGGCTGTGCGCTGCTGCCATCTTAAACTAGTTTTCATACTCTCCAGAACAGAATCATCAGGTACTAGAACTAAAAAGCTGGAGAATCATGCTAAGATAACATAGCATTAGTGCTATTCTCGAGGCTGACTTCTAACCCACAGGGCCTCTAAACTAGCAATACCACAAACCAACCATTAATTTGCCTTCTCCACAAGAACAGTACCAGAGGAATCAGATTCAGCAAGTTCCATCTCTCAGCCTCCAAAACTTACCTTCCTAGCTTATGCTGCATGTCACTGGGCATTTCTAAAAACCCCTTAAGTGGTCAAGGAAGTAAGCCCAGTAAGCTCTTGCAGCCTTACAGCAATCCTAACAAATGCAAGTCATGACCATTTTAGAAACAAATTAGGAAGCAATTTGTTTGCCTAGTAGTTTGCATTTTGGGTGTAGATAATTATGTGAGGTAAGGACATTTATCTTTACATGACTATTGTGTAACTGTCAGATGAGAATACCGTTAACAATATTCTTTTTGATGCAACACCAGTCTATAGGTAAGACGACCAAAAAATAGAGAAGGAAGACACACCATCCTTATTTTGATTTTAAATGCCTCCTTCCTAGTATTGTTTCCAAAAATGAAATACTGCAGTCACTTCCCTGTTAACCCAGTATGCTCCCTTTTTGTGGTTCACAGCAGTCTGAGGAACAGGCTGGTCAAACATCGCTTGTTTTCCATTATTTCAGGCACCAAGACACTCTTTTGCCATTTAACTACATAGTTGTCACAAAGATGCCATATAGTTAGAGGTGGAGGCAAGGCAATCTCTACAGTCATGAACAGAATGGGACCAAGATATTAATATGCAGTCCAATATTAAAAAAAAAATCCAAGAACCCTTTACATACATATTTCCCTGCAGATTCTTTTGAGATTAATGAATTAAACACTGGCTTTAAGCTAGGATGCTATATATTCCCATTGAACTAGGCACAATTACCCCAAACCCTCATTTGAATACAATCATATGGACAGAAGTTTGCCTTCGCCTCCTACAATTTCATACCCTTAAGGCTTGAATTATGAGCCACTTTGCACACTCCTCTCCCTACTTAAAGCATCAAGTGCTTCCCAAAAACCTGGACACAAACACCTTGTCTGGATTGGAAAAGCCTAAAAGCTGACTCTGCTATAAGGTCCCTTCCTTTCAATTACAGTGTTTTGCAACTACTAAAAGCATAGAACATTATCTGTTTATAATTTTCCAGAAATATTTGTATTATCCCCCCCCCCCACGTGTTTATTCTGTCAGCAGCCACAGAATTGCTTCTGGGACTGAGCCACTGCTCAGTAAATTGAGCTTGGGCTATGCTAAACTATCGAGCTAAGAGCTGAAGTAGAAATAGAATTAAAATATTCAGAAGAGCATTAATGGCAAAAGTTTAAGCATCACACTTACTAACAAGTATTAGAGCACTAGCTAGGCAGAGAAAGCACTTCTAGTTCTGAGTTATCTGAACCACCATTAAAAAAGTAAGAATCTCCAGACTGTTCTTTTTAGGCTTCAGTCTCTTTATTAGCAAAAATGCATTACTGCATTGGAATAGACCGCTTTAATCACAAACCATTTCCCTACTTTAATGAATTATGAGAAGTTTGTGAAATACTGGGCTATAGATAGCCAGATATGTGTACTGTATACTTGCTGATTTAGATCACTATTTCAGAACTTCACTGGAAGCGGAGCCTGCATGAAAGGGGACGTATGTCGATAAAGTTTTCTTCTGCTTCATATCTACCAGTAAGGCACTGTTACAAAAACTTTCTGTGATTGCACATGAAATGATCCCCCCTCATGGTTTGTCTAGTGGCTTTTATACTAGCAGTGCAAGAGGAACTGCCATAAAGATCAAGGTGACAAAAAGAATGAAAATAGCATACACATTTAGACTAAGTTAATTTCCCTTTGTTCATACAGTTCACATTTTAAAAGTATTTCTGGGACACAATTCTCATGCCATTTTCCAAAGGGGCTTACCTTTAGCAAGTGGTGAGAGAATGCAGCACAAGACAAAAGGCCTTTCACAGACCAACGGGAATGTACACCACTTCTACGGCATGACAAGACACACTAGAAACTACTTTTACACTAGCACTACCAGTCACTTACAGTCCCATTTCAGTTACAACTAAATTGTCCTCAGTGAAGAAACTTGATTCTTTGTTAATACACAGCATTTAAAAAATAATCTGACTTTGAGAAGAAGCTAATGATTCAAACTAAGTCTGGTCAGTAACATTCCTATGATGGGAATCCTTGTTAAGTGTACAATCTGAACAGCTAATACTTGCATTATATTTGCAAACTCAACTATTTCACTTTCCCCAGCCAGCTGAATACAGTTCATCAAATCAACAGAAAGAGTTGCATTAAGCGCAGCTAGAAAGCACAGTAAGTAGACTTTAGTGGCCAGACTGCCTACAGTGACCATGAACTGACAACATTAAAAACCAAAAACCTAACCCACCAAAAAAACCTCGCTACAATTCCCTTGTATTCACTAAGAAACTGTTCAGATCTCATCTGTTTAGGACATAACTAGGCTGACACTTCACAGCTCCATGTGCCAGGATGTTTATGGGAAAGAAAACTGCGAAGTTTGTTAGCACAAACTGCTCCAACTTCTGACACCTATATAAAAACTGAAGTCTGAATCACTAAGGGTGAGAAATTAATCCCAGGGGGTGGGGGTGGGGGAAAGGGAGAAAAGGCAGGGGAAAAGCTGGCAGGAAGCTGAACTGATGGACTGACTGGTTGTAGCTTCTCAGTACATTGTGACACACCAGTACTTTATGCTTCAAACTGAACTACAGAATCATGAATTTCAGTTATTCCACTAGAGAATACAACCACCAGTCAAGTACACGAGTTTGCAATTAATACTCCCCCATAGATAGCCCCTCGGAGCTGAAGGCATTCAGCTACACTTACCCTTTTTGTTCAGAACACTGTGCTGCCACACAGACCCATTTCTTCTAGTTCAGCTTTATTTGGGATTCATAATGATTGCTGTTAGGCTTACTGTAGTTCACTGCTTTCCTCTCTAGTCACAGGCTGATGTACAAAATACATTGTTGAAAGATTTATTTCACAACTGGAATGCAGATTGCTGGCAATTACTGTTGCATATTCAGTTTGACTGTAGTGCTGCCCAGACTTGCCAGATACCATGTTTACTACTGTAAGTTAAACTCAAGGTAGAGCACTAAAGTGCCCTCTCTGTATGCACAGGGCTCCAAAAATCAAGGAGGACTCTAATATGTAAATGATACCTGTGTTACACAAAAGTAATCTACCAACCAGACTACATGTAAGACACATCAAACAAGTTGAAGGAAATTCTGTATCTTCCAGGTGGCCTAAAGGTACTTAGCATGCATCCTCAGCACAAGAAACATGGAATAAACGTTTCTCAGTTTCTGCATAGCCAGCTCTCATCAGCTGTCAGGCACCACTTCCCGGTACACGTGAAGCAGCACTTGTATATTCTACTGTAACAGCTGACAAAGGAGGTATGCTCTGTGAAAACCTGAGACTTTCCATCGCAAACTGCAAAGGCCAAAAAGCCACATACAAGTAATACACTGTCCTTACATGCCACTTAGCAGTCACCTTTTCTCTCCACTGGGTTCAAATGAACGGCAAGATTTTGGAGAACAGAAGCTACAAGCACAGCACACGCAGAAGCAATGTAAATTAATGCCAAGCTGAAGAGGCTAGTTTTGGGTAGTAAAGTGTGAAAATGGCATAGTGCAGCCTTCACCACAGGCTATACAAGAACAGAAATGATCCTGGGTAACTGCACTGCACACCATAAAGAAATTAACCGGTGCAGATTATGGGCAAATATGGCCAGGCATTTCTTCCCCAAGTTAATGCTAGGGAGGGTATGCGTGACCCTATTTTAATTACACCTTCTCAGTTCAGTGAGACACAAAGACACATTACCATGTAACATGGCACCAATAAAGTTAATCAGTTCTGTGAAGCCTGTGCACATTGTTTAAACACACCAAACACTGGTTTAGGGAGGGGGAGGGTAGCCTTCTGTTGATTTCAAGTCCAGTCTTTAGCATGACAAAGCTAGGCTGGCTGCCACCCAACCCCATTCACTTTGAATAAATATTCAAAGTTTACAATCCTGCATAATACACTTTCTGCAACTGTTGTTTCTCATTAGTGCGCGTACAGTACATGCCTTCTCAGCAGAGGAGAGAATTCCTCTTCCAGAGACAGTGTGCCCACAAGGAAAACATTCCAGGGGGAGAACACATTCTTCGTGACCACTCAGCAAAGTAATCCCACTTAAGGAGACAGCTGTAGTTCAGAAAACTGCAGCCCATCCCTGCTGTTCAAGCTGTTTTGCTGGAAGACTTGTTTTCAGGAGGCATAATGGACTGCAAAAGTTCTGATGAGGCATGCAGAATTCCCTAGGGACACTGCATGAGAGAGGGAGGAAGAGCTTGGAAAGTTTCAGCCTGTCCTTATTATCTCGGGGTCACTTTTTATCCCTTCCATAATATTCTGATTTAAGGCTAAAAAGCTATCTGCCAAGAACTCTCTGGGGCACTGAAGTGTAAGGTAGCTCTTCCAATACAGAGTTCTATATCAATTAGCGCTCCCTACCATCTTTGTCAATGCCAGGTTTCATTTCATCACAAGAGGCAACAAGGAATAAGAGTTACATCTAAAAATACAGGAAAAAACCACAGTTCTGGTTCACTTTTTTAGAGACCAATATTGAGTAGGCATGTGGCTAAGATAAAGTCATCTTACAGGAGCAATTGTTCTTGCTTACATTAACTGAAAAATTACTATGATCACAGCATCAATAATACTAACTTTCTTCCAGCTCATGTTAGAAAGAACCAAGAATCAGTGCAAATTTGTCTGGCAAACCATTTTTAAAAAGATTATTTTTACACTGGAGCAGGGAATCAAGTTTCTCTAGACACTTATGGCTTAATCTACTGTGCCAAACTATGACCCTGTACAAACAGCCTTCTGCTATATCTTGTATTTTATTCTTGTTTCCGATAGTTCCACTCCATCATTAACAGCAGCTATGGTGGTGGTAGGCAAAAACTCTGGCACAAGAGAAGCCTACCACCTTTACAGGGTCTAACTTTAATTTTCAACTCTTCTAGCCATACGTAAGACTCATTAAGAGGATGTGCCTCTGTTTATGAAGGTGATCTTGGGGGGGAGGCAGGAGGAAAATTGCTGTTTCTGGATATGAGAACAGCAAGTCCTACACCGAAGGAAAAATTACATAGCCTTAAGTTCCAGAATGTATAAGGAGGCCAGGCTGAAAGCCTTGCAGAGCATAAATATCAAGTTCAGAATGGTGTGAAAAACCTTGAAACATTTTGATTGTGACATTTCCCTACTGCATTCAAGGTCTTGCAGAGCTTCGTGGCCCCTTACTTAGCGATCCATTATAACCAATGTTCTAGAGAAAGCCTCTGCTGCAGCAGAGCGCGCAATGAACACTTCCCCCATCGATACCCTTCAGCCTCACAGTTGTTTTCTGGTTAGCTTGTTCCTTTCCTGACCTGTGCTTTCTTCCTCAAACGTCAAATATATCAGTCTTTAAAAAGGAACAGCATTAGGCATTTCTTATTTTAGAATTCATCCAGCCATGCCCTCCTGTCTGGATCTCCTGATTTTTGCATTAAAAGAAAAGAAAGGACTCATGTTTCAACCTGAAATATATAAAAGCAGGGGTACTTGGAGTAGGAACCCACTGCGAACTGTTACACTCATGGCTATATGGCACATAAAATCTTCTCTATCCTGGCGTTACAGGAAAATACATTTTTGGAAAAAAACAGAATTATCCCTTTCTGACAGGAGACTGACACTATGATATTCCACGGTCCCAATAAGTGGAGGCAAATACAAATTGAAAGTTTCCAACAAAGTTTTGCTTTCTGGCATAACAGGATAAAAAACAACATGAGGAAACACTGACCACAGACTAGCAGAACTGTTTCATGGGTTTCTACCATAGTTAACAACATTCTCCACAACCATATACACTGCAGTGCTGTGGTGGTGAGGCACTGGAGCTGGTTGCCCAGAAAAGCTGTGGATGCCCCATCCCTGGCAGTGTCCAAGGCCGGGCTGGATGGGGCTTTGAGCAACCTGGTCTAGTGGAAGGTGTCCCTGCCCATGGCAGGGGAGTTGGAACTAGCTGATCTCCAAGGTCCCTTCCAACCCAAACCATTGTATGATTCTATGATATGCTTTTCCTTATCTACACAAGCAAGAGCTGAACCATTTACTGCAGTTGTACATCTTCCCGGTAGAACTGCATGGTAATATAATACAGCATGGTAATTTTTATCAGTTAAATCTATATCAAGTTTTTAGAGCATTAAAGAACTAAAATTTACCCATATAGTTCTGCCCATTAGGAAAAAACTTTAAATTTGCCATGCAAAATAATTTATTCCCACTATGTGAAGGAAGAAGATAAACTGTGTACACATATATACCAGTGCTACACAGACAATATGTAGATAATTTTTTAGAAGTTACACCAGTTTGTCTCATATTCTGGCAATCCCCTTTTTAAAGAAAAAATATGACTAATACAACTTCCTCATCACATTTGTGTGTTCTCATTTTACATTTCCCATCTTATACTGCATTAAACTGCAAACTCTGTCTTGGGAAGGGTCATAAAAACAATTCCAGAATAATTTACTGCATAATGAAAGGTCAAAGATTTTAGTATCTGCTATAAACATTCATACTGCAATATAACATAGATGATAAAAGCCAAGTGAACCAGTTTAACTCACAAATACTAAGTCACAGTTTAAAGAGGTTTCTGTACCTGTGGAGAAATCTTATTTTGTACTTGTGCTCCTCCAAGAAAGAAAATTCCCTTTGTCAGTAAGCAGACACATCCATTTGAAACATGACAGTTTCAAGTACCCAATTACTTAATTATTGTAAATAGTCTACCATATACCTGTATCTATAATCCCATATCCATTTATTTAAACAATTCTGTAAAGTCTGAATAATTTTACTTCATGTCAAAAAGAGATAAAAATATCTCTATCCCTGAACAACAAAAACAAAGACATCTGAACAACATCTATGAAGAATAAGATATATTAAGTTGTATTTGCTAAAAAAAAAATATTAATCCATTAATAAAAAAAATAATCTCGTGGACTACTTCAGATGCATTTACAAGCAAAAAGTAACTAAAGTTGTTCTCTAGATAGTTACCTGCAATTAGTAATTTATTAATTAAATTGCCCGTTTCTGGATACCTTCACCTCAAATCCACCCCTTCTGATCCGTTCCACTAACTGTGAAACATACAACTACCCACCCCCCCAACCACCACCACCCCCCCAAAAAAAGGAAGAAAAAAGACCAAAGAAAAATGTCAATACCTTCCTCTACATTTTAAACTATGAATTACATGGCCAAAACGGAAGCCAGAGAGTATTTTTCTCCATATACATTTAAAAAAAAAAACTGTCAAAAGTCAATTTACCTCAACCACCAACTAGTTCCAAGTGCTTAGCCAGGAACTTTCTCGTCCAGTTCATCAGTCTGACTTCAGATTTACATTCAGTATTTGTTGCCAAGTTCTTACATTTAAGTATCTTATTTTGTTGAAATATGCCTAAGTCCTAAGACAGACTATCAATTTAAGGAAAAGAAACACTACCAGTGAAACTTAATTTGTATTCACACATTTCAAAATAATTGATTTTATGCATTCTGAGCACAGCAAGACTGGAATCTCCTGCACAAAATGGCAAGCAGACCTACAGTGTTAACAGTCCCTATCAAAGGGAGCTTACTGACTGAAAATTTACCTACAAACTGATATAACAGTTGTTTTAACTCAGTCACATTTGGAGAAAGAGACACAAGCAACTGAATAATTTTTTTTTTTTTTACTTAGAATTTTGCTGTAGGTTTCCTTTTTTTCCCCTTGCATATTTAAATAAACTCCAAGTATGTCAATAAAACTAGCTGAACTGAATGTTGGCCACAACCAACTTGAACCAAAGTCAAATCTACTGCATCTCCAAGGTTGATTAAAAGAGCCTAATTTCAACTGAACTGGTGAAGTCTTGACCTTAAAAGAAAAATACAGATGAATGTACTCTCATCACTACAAACAATAAAAAAGGGAAGTAAACTATTACAAGAACATGCTTTAAATCTTGTATTTTAAACAGGAAGCTACCCAACAGGAAAAAAAATTAATAATCTGACTTGACAATCCTGTGCAAGTTGAGCTGCAAAATTTCTCTAAACCTCTTTTCTTACAAGTCTGAACGCCGCCTTTGCTTTCATTCAAATCAGAACTCCAGTTCTGTGTTGAGGCATATATCATAATGGATTTCCTGCCGAGACTCTTTAAAATGGTAGTTCTTGATGAATAGAAGTATTCATCAGTTAAGGAGACTTTACGATACAGATTTTCAAGTTAAGTTTCCCTCAATGTATATTAATTACTAGCTTGAGTTTACTGAAATCACTCATCCATGTGGTTTTATTTACTACTCTCAGTAGAGTCAGCATACATGCATTAGGAGAAATTTAAATTTCTAGTCATGAAGACAAGCAGAATCCAAACCCTATGTACAAAACTCTAGAGGCATAAATTTCATAAAGAGGTCATAGAGTCAAACCACAGTGTGCAGAGTTGTATTTCATTATACCCCTCTACATCCAACAGCAATACATCTAATATTTCTATAAGAAATAATTTGCAGTAGGCAAGTACGCTAGATCAATTTTACAGTTTCCACCTTGCTATGTTTAAAAAGGACATGACTTAGCAGTACTAACTATCATACAATGAAATCAATCACAGTTCCATCACCGGAAAATTGCAGACACTACTATTTCTTTAGACTGTTTAGGATGCTCAGAAAGGCAACATACTATGCTGAATAGTACCAGGCCAAAGAGCCATTAACTAACAACAGGGACTAGTCCATTACACTGAATATGGCTGGGCTGGAGTGAGGTCAGAAGACGCTAAGCCACTACAGTAGCCTAGGATTGCAAGACAAATCGTTGTTGAGATTATTACTTCAAGTACTCAGAACAAGTTCTCACAGTCACTAAAGAAAAAAGTGAAGCGGATAAACCATAATTAAGATGAACTTGTAAATTGATGCATTTCATTTAGTTGGACAACACCCATTTGCATTAGCTTCCAGGGCAGAAGTTGCATTTGTGTTTTTGTCTCATCATACTGTATTTAAATCAGGTTGCTAGTTTCCATCTCTTTCTACACTAGGAAACTCAATTAAAATCATGGTGTGCTTAAACTGAAAAGAAATTTGAAGTACGAGGTCACCAAGTCACCATTAAGCTAGAGCAACTGCCAGCAAAAACAATGCCGCTGTAGGCAATCCCATGCTACTATAGTTTTGTTCCAACCCACAGAAGACTTAACGTTAGGCACACAATTTCTCTACTTAACATGTAAACAGCTGTGCCTCAATTACGAGCTAAGAAAACAAAGACTAATAAGGTATTTATACAAGAAATCAAAGACAAAATTGGATGTTAGAGGGCACCAAGTGCATTATTGAGTCAAATGAACAAAAACGTATTACATCATAAACTCAGGATTAAACTTTTGGACACCTTTTAGTAGACATGCACACTAACTCTGAGCCTCTAAAATGTACTTTAGTCATCAGTTAGCTTTAGCACATTACCCAATAACCTGAAGTTACCACACAAGAAAGCAGATGTAGTACAGACGGGTGGGGGATAAGATAACCTTAACTTGTGACTTCCCCTTTCAGTAAACCTTGCATTAACCAGATTGGTTCCCGTACCTCCAGTGGGTACACTTACAATCTCACCCTATTATACTCACACCAACTCATAAGTGACACAAATCTGGGCAAGACACAGGCCTAAGGATGGGGATAGAAACACAAGATTCAGGAGAATCACAATACCTACATGTCCTGTCCTATCTGCTTATTATCCTGGAGATTAACAGAACAAAATTTTGGGGTTTAAACAGATTACTTTAATCTCTTAGTACAACTGAAGTATGTTTTCATGTAGTTAATAGCCATGCTGATATACATACGCTCCTTTGTACCTGCATGTGAATAGTCTGACAGAGGACTAACCTGTGAATTACCAGTTATTATAAACATTTAGTGCATTATTTTTTAAAGACCTGCCAAGATAATAATCATTCGGTTTTCAAGATACTTTGTTACAGTGGTAAACGTACCTCTCCCCATTTGTACTAGAAATATTTGCAGTGCCAAGTGCTGTTGCAAAGAGATTTAAGCACCTGCAGTATCTGACTCCATCATAGTTTTTAACTCAAAGATGAATCTTGTACCGCCTGCTACACAGCTTGAACAGTCTAGAACATTTTACATAATAACAAATAGATGTGCTGGCAACCAGCTTATTTTAGCCTCCTAAGTGAGAAATTCTTGTAATTTGTTTCCTACAACTTTACTGAGCAAGTGAAGTTATTATTTTTTATTATTATTACTTATTCATTAATGGTTTAAAACTAAAAGAGAGGAGATTTAGATTAGATATTAGGAAGAAATTATTTACTATGAGGGTGGTGAGGCTCTGGAACAGGTTGCCCACAGAAGCTGTGGATGCCCCATCCCTGGCAGTGTTCAAGGCCAGGTCAGGCGGGACTTTAAGCAACCTGGTCTAGTGGAAGGTGTCCCTGCCCGTGGCAGAGGGGCTGGAACTTGATGATCTTTAAGGTCCCTTCCAACCCAAACCACTCTATGATTCCCAATTCACTTAAAAGATAATTGTGTAGCTCTCAACCTATTTGTCTTCTTAAAATGTTCTCAAGCTTCTCAAAATCTACCCAAATGAAATAATGAAGAAAAGCTTATGCTTTCTTTTTCTCTTCAGATAAAACTATCACTCTGGCAACATTTTTCTTACAAGAGCAACCTGAAGTAAAAAAAAAAATAAATCCCAGAACCATGATAGAAATATCCTAGCAATCTATGCAAACAAAGTCCAATAAAAGACCTTCAGTTTCTACACTCATTCTTCTGGAACTGACAGAACCTGACTATTGAGTCTTCCTGTTTATACAGAAACAGCCACATGCGACTCAGCAGAGCAAACTCTGAGGTCAAAGTCTCTTCTCCAGGGAATTTTCAAAATCAGATCTTGCCTGTACAAGTCAAGCATCCAAGAGATGACACCATATTACGAGAACCACGTAACTCACCGGCTTGGTGTTGGTCATACTCACTTTGAGGTTACAGATCAGTAAATATGAGAAGTTCAGACCCCTGTTTCCATCCACTACTAGCAATTCTGCAGCTTAAGAGTTACTGAAAATTTTGCCTGTCCACCTCCAGAAAGACACACACTATGAATAAGTGCAACAAATAAAGCTATCAAGAAGGAGAACAAGTCAATTCAAACAGTTCCACCTGACACGAAGCTTCACAGAACTGTTTCATGACTTTAGTTATTTTTACAAGGTCAGATTAGCAGCACAATCTTGTGACTATATAGTTTTGGCAATCGTGATTAACAACTTCAAAACTTTTGTGCTAAAGGCAACCCCACTTACATTTATCAATTGCTTCCTCCTCATTACAACTTTGTATTTTAAAAAAAATTTTCCTTATGTCTTTTCAACTCTGGGAGAGAGCACTACAGTTGCAAACAATGCATCTATGAGTCAATACATATCTGCACCACAATTTGCCATTTTTACTGGAATGCCATGGGTTAGTGAACTTAGTCACATTGTTACCTAGTGACTAATTTCAAAAGCATCTTTACAGAAGCAGTAACTGATTTAGAGTGCTGTTACTTTGGTGAGAATTAAGGATGTGTAATTTAATCTTTCAAGCCATGGTTCAATAGCCTCCATGCAGATTACAGTATTTCTTTATAGTGTAGGGCAGAAGCACAGAAATCATAGTCTGCAGGCCAAAGTCCATCTACTACAGTATCTCTTCAAGTTTGAAGCACAAATTTCTTACACGATACTTCAGAGATTACTTTGTTTAGGACAGACCTGCTCACTTAGAAAGAAAGTTTAGGTTCTTAGTCTGCTCTGATGGAGTGCAGCTCAGGACATTATGACATAGGATACAGAAGAAAAATCTATGGAGAAAGAAAGATGAAGAGCACAGTGTTTTAATAGAAAAAAGGGGGAAGGAAAGGAACCGTAAGGGAAAGGGGAGTGGGGGGGTGGGAAGGGAGTGTATGTAACAGCCACTGCATTAAGAGCTTCCTGACCAAGGCAGTTTACTTCTGAAAAAATCCCGCTTCATTACCAGAATCATGTTACTGCCTCAAAACTCATGTCACCCTGTATTTAGGAAATTAGGAGCAATCCTTATTAAACCCACTGGCTACACACAGCCCTCGGGGACTATGAAACTCCTTACCTTCCACACCTACTGGAGACAGGTTGGTAACGATATCACTAGAATCCAGATAACTTTCCCTACTCTGTCGGGGGTGATGCCTGAAAGCACACGCTATCTGCAAGAGTTTTTACTGCAAGCTTCATCTTGCCCTGTCACTCCCTCCTCCCTCTCTCCTGGCTTCACCACACAGACCAAACCGAACGAGGAAGTGGAGATCTGAGGGCGGAAGCCAAGCCCATTGCAAGGTCTGCAGGAGGATTGTCAGCCTGTGACTCAGGCTGCAGCCCTGACAGCTGCCAAACGGTCCTATTTTCCCCTGCCCGTTACTTCCAAAGGACGGACACTCGAACGCGAGGGGGGAACTGGGGGGAGACGCACGGGGGGGGAAGAGGACGGTCCTGTGAAAAAGAGCGCGAATAACAGCACCCACCCCACCTGCGGGGCGGCCGGGCAGCAGGGCGTGGAGGGAGGAGACGGGCAACTCCCTGGGCATAATGCAACCGTGCGGCGGCACACACGCTTCCCGGGGAGAGGGGGAGTCCGGGGGGGACGGGGAGCACCCCAGGCACTGCAGGTGGGCGCCCAACCGGGCTGCCCGCCGCCCGGCTCCGCGGGGAGAGCGGCAGAGAGCAGAGGGGGAGCGGCACCCGCTCGCCCGGCCAGACAAAGAGGCGCGAAACCCGCCAGGGGGGAAGCACGGCGCCAGGGGGGCAAACCGGGGGCACCCGCGCCCACCGCCCTACCCGACCGGCTTCACCTGGGCCCGGCTACTGCGGAGGGAGGGAGGGAAACGCCGCGGCGGCGGCGGCGGCTGCGCTCCTCGCGGCGAGAGAGTGGCGTCCTCACGCTGCCGGCTCGTCCCGCAGGCACCGCTACCGCCTCTCGCTCACCGGCACTGCGAGGCGCCCGGCCAGGAAGAGCCGCCGCGGCCCAGCAACGCCGCGGCGCAGCAACGCCGCCGTCCCGCCCCCCCCGCCCCCCCGGCCCCGCCGGCCAATGGCGGCGCCGGCTGCGGAGAGCTGACGGCCGCTGCCGTCAATCGGAGCCGGCCGCAGGGCGGAGGCGAGCCGCCGAGGAAGCGGCGAGCCGTTGAGGAAGGGGGTGGTGCCTCGCGCCCTCTGCCGTTAGCAACGGCCGGGCGCGCGCGGGGCCCGCCCCTCGGCAGCCCAGCCCAGCCCCGAGGTCGGTCGGGTGCGGAGCGGCACGGCGCGGTACGGGCCGGTGGTGGCCGCCGAGGCTCTGGGGAGGGTCGAACGGCGCGCCCCGGCCTCCCCCCGCCGGCAACGGGAGCGGGCCGAGCCCCCCCTTCCCGCCGGGTCGAGTGGTGCCAAAAGCCGCTCCCACAACCCCCCGCGCCAGGCCGTGCCAAGCCAGCCCCACAATGCCCCGCGCCGGGCGGGCACCGGCGGCCAGCGCCGGCCTCAGCCCTGCGGGAGCGCGGCCCGCCGGCGCTCTGGGAGGCCTCGGGCTTGCCGGCTCCAGCCTGCCCCCAGGGCTGAGGCAAGGGAGCTCGGGGTCAGCCTCTGGGAGCAGGGCCATGGGCTAAGGCCCCGCCTGCCGAAGGCCGTGCTAGAAGTCCTCGGAAATTCGGGGGGGTCCCCACCGGGTCAAGATGTCCCTGCTCAACCCTGTTGTCTTATAGTGCAAAACAACCATGATAGGAAGGTGCGAGTCAGAATTTTGTTTCATCCGGCAAAGGAACAGTGTAAGCAGCTCCTGATGCTGATGAGGTGTTTGGATAGCTGGTGTGTATATTAAAGGAGGCCCAAAATGGATTAAAAAAGGCGTGCCACAACTGCAGAGGTGTGAAAAGATAGAGGTGGCGTAATTCTGCCTGTTTGCATTTACTACGGCACTCTTCAAGGCTGAATTACAGAGCAAGTAAAAGGGGGAAGCAGTAGCTAAGACACAAAAGTCCTTCTAAAAAGAGTATAGCATATATAAGTTTGTATGTCAGATCCAGCTATGCAAGTGAGGTTTACTGCACATTTTACAAGCATGAAGAAATACAAGGCTCCCTCCCTTTGGGCCTTCTTCTGCAAGGAGGGCAGGCTTGCAGATGTAGGTGCCTGTGACAGAAAATGTGTGGTGACATTTACCAATGACTATCAAAGGTACAAGTGGAAGAGGCAAATGAAGTGAAAGAGGCTTGAATGAAGTAAGAAGTTAGTGGAGAAGTGTCTCATGTGAGCACCTCTTGTTCGAGTGAAACACTTCAGGCTTAGAAAGATTCACTGCAGCAGTTTGGAAACAATGCTAGACCTTTGTATCTTAAAACACAAAAGGCAGTGGGAGAAATCGCTGCAAGATTTGTACAGCAGTGTATCAGATACAGCAGTGTCATTGTTAAAGACAGAGATGAGACATGTAAATACAGGTGCAAAACAGAAATGAGAATTTGATTTGGCAGTGAGAAGGGAACATACAGGATAGGACTTTGCTAGTACATCAAGGCAAAAAATGAAGCTGGAATTCTGATAACCAGAGATACCAACGTAACCAGATACCTTAGGTGGTGAAACGATCTGTAGTATCCAGTGAGTCATTTTGATCCATGAGAAATAAGTGATCAACATATGGAAAGGATATTTACTGGTTGAACAACAGGGGTTTAAATTCTCCCATGAAAATTAAACAGAATGAAAATAGTGGAGGTTACTACATATATCAAAAACTTTTTAAGAACAGGAGAGGCTGCCTCTTCAGCCAAGTAGCTGAGAAAAGAAAGGGAAGCAAAGGAAAACAGTAAGTATGAAGTCTAAATAGAGTTCTTAAAGGAGAAAAATAGCACATTAGCTGGGAAAGCTAATACAAAAGGCAGAATGAACTGACAGCAGTAGTAATGTGGGAAATAAAAGATGACTGCAAGTATGAAATCAAGACATAAAAAGGCTGCCAATAAAGTAATTTTTGAAGAGTGTATGATACTGGGCATTTAAATTTTTTAGGTTCTTTTCTGACTCATAATTCCATATGTACTCTGGTCTTCCTGATGCTAAGATTTAAGTCAAGGTAAGACTGGACTGGTGCTTCCCCCCTGCTGCTCCTCCCCCCCCTTTTTTTTTTATTAACTTGAGAACTTGGTTATACTCCTCTTTATATCAGAATATTCTTGATGACTTCAGCAGTAAAGCATCAAAACTGAGTTTACAACAAAGATTGCTGCAGTTTTAAAGTATATCCCACCTTTTTTGAAAATTCTGTGTTATATCCCACCTTTTTTGAAAATTCTGTGTATTTCCCTTGTTGTCAGATCTATAGATGTACAGTAGATGAGGCAAGTCAGATTTTCCACAGCTTGATTACTTTGAAAGTAAGTACAACAGGTTATTGGGTCGATCTGGTGGCAGGAAGTTACCCAGGAAAAGAGACACACCTCAGAGAGAAACAAGTATGAGTAAAAAAGCTATCATATTAATTTTATACATCTGTTACTTTCTACAGATTTGCAGGCAGGATGTTTATTTGGATCCTTCTGATCAGCTTCACTCATATTTTCCATCAATGTTTGCAAGCCAGCATCCTTTGGAAGAACAAGCTTGTAATGGTCATTGAATTCTGATAAACATCATCTCAACAGCAGACAGATTTACCAGTTTGGTGGGAGTATATTAATGGTACTCTGTTTCTAGAGGGGAAAAAAATATTTACGAAGCAGTGAGCATGCAAAGATGCCTCTTCAATTTGCCAGCCTTAATTGCAACCCAAACAAATGCCTATTTTGCTGAACTGCGGTGTTTTCCTCTATGCTGGTCTAATCCAAGACAACTGGGCCTAATTTTGTTGACAAACGGCAATTCCTAGGAGAAGCCTGCAATTCTGTGATCAACAATAAATGTGGGGACATTTGATTTCTGTGTCTGACAAGCAGGTAAAGTGGCTCAATTCATTTTGGTGAATAATTTCTAATGCTTTGCGAGGCAGAAGAAATCTCTTCCAAAACTAGTTTCTTACTGACAAGCTTGAGAGACTGAAACAAGAAGAGTGACAGAGACAAAAGGTGTTTACTTCATCGGAGAAGTCACATTGCTAAATGTCAACCACAGTGGGTTTAGACAGAAACCACAGATCTCTACAGATCTGGAGAATGTCACAATCTGGTATTGCTAAGCCTGCTTTTGCAAAAGCCTGCAACACCAGTAGTTTCAGAGCAGATTCATAATTAGAAATTCTCAAAAAAAGCAGCTCTGGAGTGGCTTTAATATGTACAACCATGCAAAGCAGCACCTATAAATGGAGATGAGAACCCAAAGGGTTTTCATGTACCGTAACAAAAGGAAATAGCTCTTTGAAGCTGGGTCTGTAGAAGAAAGCCACGTATGTCTGTGGACTTCACACCTGTATCATCTGAACAACTTGAAATTTGTCTGCAATTTAGGCACCATCTATTAGCACATAACTTCCTTTTCCCCTTACACTGATTCTTTATTGTTCTGCTCCTCTAACAAATGCCAAATCCAAATTGTGAGAGTGCAGAAGGTGGAAAACCATGAACCTAAGGTGTGGAAAGAGTGAAAGCAAGTGATGTTTCCACTGGGAGGTCAGAACTTACAAATTTAGTTACTAACCATTTAAGCCCAAGTTCTAGCTCAGTTCATCCAAATTCTACCTGAAGCAGCTGACGTAGAAGAGCTGCACTGGACCACAGTAAGGGAAATGTGGCCTGGTAACCTGTCTCAGAAGCAGCCAGTAGCAGATGTGAGGAGGCGAGTAGTCCTTTTCTTACAGAATGATGTTACCCTTAGCATGAACACCCAGCTTCTGGCATGGCTGTGGAAAATGTATGGCTTACTTGGCTCATTTCCATATGTCCATGTAAGATGTTTATTCTCCCACTAGCCATTCATTCCTAGTCATAGGAGGAATGACACAAGCTGTGTCATGGCTTACCACTGCTCCAGCGGATGTTTCAAAAGCCATATTGTAAACTGGATCACTGAAGTAGAGTTAAAAAAGAAGGTTAAGAAAAAAGATCAGTTCACTGATCTAGTTTATAGGCCCACAGGGAGATGCATCAGCACAACTGAAGGGATTAAACTGAGGCACTGTGACAGGAGTCTTTCAAATTGACTTTGCCAATGGAGAAAATTTAAGAGGGAACTATACCTGCACCCCAGGACTGGGGAGGAGCTGTACCTGGCATAC
This sequence comes from Falco punctatus, assembly GCF_963210335.1. Classification (NCBI taxonomy): domain Eukaryota; kingdom Metazoa; phylum Chordata; class Aves; order Falconiformes; family Falconidae; genus Falco; species Falco punctatus. Next base: position 34,233,007 of record NC_137585.1, read on the forward strand.
TCTAGCATTTAAAACAGTTATTTTACTTTTCACCTCTCCCCAACCCTCCACCCACACAGCCTTGTGTGAACAACCTGCTGAACTCCTGCTCCCTCATTGTGGTTCTTGCTTCAGCTTTAGTAAAAGAGGAACTTGTTTTCACTTTCTTAACACGTTAATGACAGGATCTGCAGCTGAAAAACAAAGCATTTACATAGAGCATCTCTGCTCATTTGGGATACCATTCAGAGGCATAAAGCTCCTATCCATTGGTTGTGTAGTGCAGTAAGTACATTCATCTTGTGCCAGAGTTCCTCCTTTCACGGGAGTGACACCATCCTTTAGAAGGGACCTTTACTGGGGAAGCAGGTTATCAAACAGCTGTGCTCTGAAGTCATGAAGTATCCTCAGAAACACACCTAAATGAAAACTTCTGTCTTAGGCAGAGGAAAACTCTTCTTGGAGCTTTGAGTTCCTCCAAACCCTGAGATGAGATTACAGCTCCAATATGCATGGTTAGAGACACCACATTCCTGATCTGACATACTAAGAATAATGGCCCAGGGCTCTTTAACTCCAAGCAATTCTAATATAATCATCTCTTCCATTTAAATGCAAGCACAATGCTAAGCAACAGACATTTTTTAGTTCAGTATATCCCCTTCCTAACCATGTTTCCTTTAGCCCCGTTCTCTTGCTGCTCACTATTTTCTATTCAGCTTTAAATCTGGAGAAAGCTAGCATCCAACACAATTATACAGAAGGGCCAACAGGAAGACAAGCCACCCAGCAAAAGTATCGTCGCCCCAAACTCAGTATTTGGAATCTGAGTTTTCTGCCGTGGGCCTACCCAGACTTGTCCAAAATGGCAGCAGAACACATCCTGATACCTGCCTTAAATAAGCACAGCAACCCTTTGCTGCAGAAAACTATAACATTTTCACACAATCTGTTACAGCTTAACTCCTTCAGTGATAATTCCGTGAGTATGATGCATGTAATTTTAGGCTTGTCTGTCTTAGCCTCGCAACTCCCAGGTTCAACAATTGCTAAGGATCCTTTATCTCAGATACCTCCTTTTCCTTCTCCCTTTCTCAGAGGGGATAAGAAATGCTTCAGATTCCCGAGTTTAGAAGGGCTTGGGGGCATTCTTCTTACTCAGCAAAGGATAAGCTGAAAGGAGAATAACATCCCTCCCCATCCCTTCTGTCAACCTGCATGCATCTGTTATGCTTGTGACTCTCAGATAGCAAACATACTTGCCAGGCTTGCGTCAGATATTGATAAAGAAAAAATATTGTAAAGAGATTGAAAAATCAGTCTAAACGCTATTTAATTCATCCTGATAAGGTAGGGCTGTGGAGAGCTTTAACGCCACCTTTTCTTCTCTTTTCCTTCCATAGCTCTCAGGCTGGGCCATGTTTTCACAGAACCGAGAACTCAGTAGCAGGGTGACTGCACTATTTGGAAGTCGGGTCTACATACAGAGAATACATAAAGGTGATAATGTTTAACTACTTCACAATTTTTTTCAGTGTTTTATTTGCTTTTCAGTATCAGTCACCTTTAACGGACATCTAAACAAAAAGCATCTAACTAGATGTTCACTGCCCTTTTCCTCTCCCAGCAGGAATTTAGTCTTCATTTCTCCTCCCCCTCACCTACAAAAAAACCAAGAGCACCCCTGCTTTCAGCTTGCTGCCTTTCCTGAGGTTACTGTGTGAGCTTTTGCTCTGCTAATGTTGCCTCTCAGCTTACCTCATGTTTGCTGTTTGGTTTTGGGTTCAGCCTGCAATAGTAATCAAGGCCAAATATTTGCTCAAATGAAGTGGCTCTGTGGTTCTCATTCCAGGGAGCTGGCTGAGGACAAAGTGAAACTAGCTTTAAATATTCTAGTATGCCCAAGAGATGCTAGGAACAAGGGATTTTTCCAGTGCTGTAGAAAGTCATCCAGATTCTTATTGTAGCTTTGTTGTGGGAACTGCAGGGGAACTAACTTGTTTATAGCCTGCCACAATTAAAGACACCACTTTTGCCTGCCAGAAACCAAAGTCAGTCCAGTCAAAGCCAAACTTTGGGACCATTCTGTCGGGCTGCAACCAGAAAGAAGACTCGATGTGAAGTTACACGAGCATTCATTCTCTCTCTCGTGCAAAACTGAAGCCTGCATTTTTCTGATAAGAGGAGTCTACATCCTTTGTGCTTGCAAGTCAGTGGCAGGTCTTATAAACACACCCACAGATTCCCAGCGTAACATATTGCAAGCTCTGTGCATCTGGAGCCACTGCATGCTTTGCTCAACAACCCCCCTTTCATTTCTGCCAAGATTCCCTCCCACATTTGGGACTTTTTTCCTGCTCCCTTGAGAGCCTCCTCAATTCTCCCAGCTCCTCTGGCCTCCCACTGTCAGCATGGACTGTTCTGCACAGCTTTGCCGGTTTGCTCTGCCTTCAGAAACATATGGGCCAGTGCAGGAAGCTAGGCATAAAGAAGATCCGTGTGTTGCTCTTATTCTCAGCCCTGTCTTTGAGTCAGGTGGATGGACCAGAAGACTGAACTGACTGTGCTGGCACAGAAGGCAGAAAATTAGCCAGGACCTACTGAGGTGCTAGCTTTGTAGGGTTGAGAAAATACCAACAGAGATACATGAGGTACCATCACGGTGGGAAACCACCTTTTAGCCGAGATGCAGATGAGTTCCATTTAACACAGCCATCTTCTTTCCCATTTATCAGAACATCATTTCCTGGGATTATTCTGGAACAAAGAAAACAACTTACTGGGCATCCTGCGTGTTTGCATAACACACATCTCCTGTCAAAAATCAATCCCTCATTGAGTAGCAGCAGGCTACTGAGCTGCCCAACTGCAGACTAGCACCTGCTCTGTAATATTTCTCAGCTACCAAGAGACAGAAAAGTGTTAAAGGAATCAAGCCCACAGGACAGAGTGCTTGGGAGCATCTTCTGAAATTCCTCTATGTGAAGTAGCAGCTTGTGTTAGGCCGGGATATAAGGAATCCTGCAACCACTGCTGCTTTCTGCAGTGGTCCAGGGGAAAAAAAAAAAAGTTAAAAGTTTTTTTGTGGAAGGGAATATTTGGACTTTGAGTTACAGACCCAAGTGTGATACAAATCTGAAGCATGAAATAGAAAGACAGGTCTGCTCTCTTTTACCTAGTGGGTCAAAGCGTTCAACCCATAGTAAATCCTGTCCACTCCCTCCTTGTCTTTTCTGTTTACACATGAAGTAAAAACATCCATAAACCTCCTGCTACTCTACCATTCTCCTCATTACAGCTGCATCTAACACTGAACTTGAAGCACACACCTGTATGTAAGTTTGCTGCTAATTGCGAGACAGCACAGAGGCCTATAATTCTTTGACTCTTTATAGAGGAATGTATATATATAAAAGCCTTTTGAATTTTCATAATCCTCCTTTTAGATGTGGGATAGCAAAATACAAAAAGATGAAAACAAGATGCTCACCCGATGATTCAGCTTTCCTGCAAAGTTTCTTCTAACAGCCATCATAACCCTGAAAATAATCATCCCAGCCCCTTTTTCCTGTGGGCTAAAAACACATCAGCAATGAGGATCATAATTTAAGGGTTTTGTTCCTACTAGGAATCCATGAGAAACAAGCTTTGCATTACATGGAGAAAAAAAAAATCATATGTAGGAAAAGAAGGTATGTGTATGTTTGGAGTTTGGGGGTTTGGGTTTTTTTTTGGTTGGTTGGTGTTTTTTTTAATTTAAGGAATGCTAAATCAGGTTTGGCTTTGCTAGGGGACATACCAGCTGTCTCCAAGCTCTTTTTATTATGATCTCTCTTGTACCTTAATTGAAAAAGCAGGGTGTGGAAGTTTCAACAAAGGCTCCCCTTTGAGTGTGTTAATTAGGCACAGGAGTTAACAAAACCCCTCAGTTATAAACAATTACCTTTCCCCAGGCTTACTTTCATTTTCATGCTGCTGCCTTTTTACTAATTTTTTATTGGTTTTCCAGAGTGGACAAGACTCATTCCTAAAATTAGTATTGTAATTAGCAAAGAAAAAAAAGAAAAAAAAAAAACCAACAGGAAAATATGTAAAGCAGGAGGGGGAGGAAAAAAAGGTATAATTAGAAGCACTTAAAGATGGCTTTTTTTGTGCTTCTTCAGGATATAGGAGCCCAAGGCCTTTTCAGATCACTGTAAAGTCTGCTTTAAAGCTGTAAATCTAGATTGTAGTCCCTTGGAAGTGATTCTAGACTTAAATGCCTGGGGGTCAGAAAGAATCTGATCTGTGTTTGTGTGCCCTGAAATGAGCGCAACCCTCACCCCCGCAGGAGGAGGCAATGGAGGAAAGCGAGAGGGGCTGCAAGCTGTAATTCCTTCAGACCCTCTCCACCCATTCCATCTGCAAAACAACGTTTTCTTTAAAAAGAGGGCCCTGCTTGGCCTGCTGTACATCTTTTTGCCTGCCAGTGTCCTGGCTGGCTGCTCAGCGTGTGCTCAGACCCAAAAACACACAACAGCTGGGAAGGGAGAGGCCTCTGCCCTCCTCCCTGCCAACACCACGCTTCCTTCTGATGGCGATGACCTCACCTCTTGGCACCGAGCTGTCCCACAGGAGAGTGCCAGCCACCCTGGCATGGGCACCCCTCCTCCTCCCTCTGCCTTCTGGCAAGGGAAGGAAGAAACCCAGGGGTTTGGAACAGCCCTTCTGCCTCAAAAAGAGGCAATCCCAATGACAGAAAATACTATAAGGACAACTGCCATCTTAATGCTAAATGTTTTACACCCTGCACTGGCTTGAGACCTTTCACATTGCTGCTCTCTAATCTTGTTCTCTGTTGAATTTCTGGAGAAAGGTCGAGCAAGGCACTTTAATCCCCAGTATCAGGAGAAGCACATTATGATTCAGTCCCCAGTCAGCGTCACACACCTTGTCACCTGTGATAGTGCTGTTTGCCCAAGACCTTTACAATGTAGAAGGCACCCAGATATTCAAGCATAGATGAGGGGCTACATCTGTGTTCCCTGAAAGTTGCCTTTGCATCCAAGGAGCTGCCCAGAAGGCAAGGAGCAGTGTTTATGTGGGACTGGGGAAAGAGTTTCCAGCAGACCTGGAAAAGACTGTCTAGGGGAAAACTCATAATTCTCAGTGGCAGCTTCCCAAGCACAGCAGTTCTCATCAGGAGCAACCTTGCCTCTCCTCTCTGAAAGAGACTGAGGATAGTCTAGTGAAGATACCTAGTGAAGATAGGCATTCCCCCCTTTATTGCAGCACATCAAATACAGTCCTCCTTTCTCACTGTGTTGTGTGGTAGCACAGACTGATTCTCAAGCCAAGATCAGCTCCTGTTGCTTTCCCCAAAGAGCTTTCAAGCTCAAATGGACCAGACAAACTCCATGTGAGAGAGCAATCAGAAGGGAAGAGAGGCTGAGGCTGGCCCCAGTGCCTGCAGTAGGTCCCAGGCGGGAGCTGGGTACAGAATCCTACCCTGACTGACCAGGCAAGCCTGGGAACCAAGCACTCCATGGCAGCACAGAGCTGCTTCACATATGATGGGAAATGTTTAAATTGCTGTAGTTGGGGCCCACAGGAAACTTTTGGGAAGTGTGCTGGGTCTAAGACAGGAACCAAGAGAGTCAGTGTTTAAGATATGCACTGACAATGAATTGCTTCATTACTTAGAGAAAAACTGAGAAGCGGGAAGGAGAGAATTCAGCCACATCAGGAAACAGGCAAATAATTGTCTGACGGATGCACCAGGTCTCCTGACCGCTGGTCTAGGGCTTTGGTGCTGCTCAGCCCACAGTGTCTTCCTCATAATGACAAGCTTCTCCTTCCAGGAAACGGGAAGCTCTCCTCTGCATTTAGGCATTCCCCATGGGAAGGCACTGCATCTCGGAAAGGGCAATATGCCCTCAGATGATCATTTTCCTAGAAAGAAAAGATGGAGGAAGGAGGTGTTTGATGGCTGACATGCTAAGCGTAAGACCCTGAGGACAGCCTCCTCCCTCGACACCAATAGTGGGGGCTGAATGGCACAGCTAAGTCTCCTCCACTGTGTGCCCCCATGTGTCTCAGGTCTCCAGGGGCTGTGTAGGGTACAGGGGACCCTGCCAGAGAAGTGTCACAGCCATGCTATGGGATTAGGGCTCAGCAGGGTGGTGTGACCCCTGCCTACATGCTGATCAGCACAGCTCTTTCCCCATCATGCAGTACCCTGCCCGAGTGCGTCCTCTCCTGCGGGATCTCACGCTCTGGAAAAGAAGCAAGAAGAAATGTCTTGCGTGGGGCTGCTTACTGTGTCTGCTAGTGTCTTGGTTTTCCCTGCTGTACTGTTTTTCTTTCTTCTTCTGCATCTTCCCCTATACATACACTTTCAATTGAACAATGAAAGTGCCACCCTTCAAACTAAGGAAACTTTTGGCCCGTGAGCTGGTGAAGAAAGGTACGTAAACATGTGAGCTACAGCCCTCCTCCTGCAGCACTATGTAAAGCAAATGAATAGTCTCAGGCAGGAGCTTTCTACACTTCAAACAGTCCATGGCAAGGAGTTGTGCAGGGCAGAGCACCGGGAGAAACTGGACCTCATGACCTGGCCTTGCACATCTGTGAGCGCAGACATGGGAAACTGCCTTTCGGGAGCTGGGGTGGGGAGTGCTGGAAGCTGCAGGCAGGAAGAGTCAGCCTTGGGAAGGTGCCCAGTCTCCGCAGAGGAGGCAGGTAACGATCACACAGCTATTTACGGCTCTTTTTGGTTGTGACAGCCACAGCCGTATATGGCCAAGAGCTGCAGCGGAGGTGGAGCCTCAGGGGGCACTCCTGGTGCTGCTCCCAGGCTGTCTGCCTGCACAAGCCACTGACCTCCTTCCTGGGAAAAACCCTGGGAACCCTCGCTGAATCCAGCTGTTTAAATTTCAAACTACCGAATGACCCAGCTCCCCTCCCCTTCTCCCCCGTAACTCCTGCTGGCTGGAGCTGTGGTGAAGCAGCAATGTCTGCATTTGTCATGTTGTGGGTATCTGGGGGCACTGGGTTGGAGAGTCCCCCCGCATCTGATGTGGAAACCTATTCCCATCTGGTCGTGATAGTACTGAGAACCGGAAGAAAAAAAGAAAGGAAAAACAAACAACGTTCCCCTCGGCCCCCCCAGTGTTGCTTGTCAGGCACTAGCGAGTGTGTGAAAGGCTGCAGCTGGCAAACCTGGTGCACAAACTTCGATCCTTTTGCCTCTGGATGTGCTTCAGAGCCCCTCAGTGTCTCTGGCTGAGCTGCCAGCGTGCGCACTGGGTTCTTACACGTTTCAACCCCATGCAATCCACCCAGCTGAACTACGCTGGAGACTGGTCACAAATAAAACCAAACATAAACATGATAAAAATGTCACTGTCATCAGATAAGGTTGCTATGCACATAAAATTCCTGACACAAGTTCATTAAACCAACACATGAAGAGTTAAGTGACATGCATACAGGGGCTGGGATGGGGAGAAGGGTACGCTCAGTGGGAATTCAGGCTGTAACTCTGTTTTTGGGCTGCCTGCGAGCCCATAGGACATCACCTTGGTGTGACTCAATTTCTCCCAAGGGGGAGGAAAAAGCTGTCACAGCACCCGTCCCCTTCGGTGAACACTGGCATATTTCAGGAAGGAACAGCAGGCGGAAGGCAGGGGTTAGCCGTGCCATTTGTGAGCTGCAGAAGGCTGGCCTTCCAGAGGACAAAGCACATGCTGACTGCCAGCACTCAGCAATCTTCACCAAAACCAGTCACATTTAGCACTCCAGGAGGCAGTTATCTCTGTTTTATAAGAGAGGAAACAGGCGCCGAGAGCTTCCTCTATAATACGCTTCTTGTAGTTGTAGCTACATTAAAGTTGCAGAAACACAGGGTTGAGTGGGCTAGATGCTACTACATGGGCTTACCAGTTCTGACACCCAGGTTTGCACAGCGGGTGCATGAGCTGCCAGGTGAAATTACCTTCCCTACCATGCACTGAGTTTTTATAGTTCTCAAGCCACATATTTTAAGAGCCAAGGGGGGCAGGAGCTGTGGAAGTGATTTCAGGTGATCCTCCCCATCTCCTGCGCTTACCACAGCAGCCACCCTTTAGCTGCTTGCAGGCTGTTGGTGGCTCAAGAGATGCTGTGCACCCTTCCGCTGGGGATGAGTGATGTGAGCTAGGTTAACCTGCAAGAGTGGAACATCATACTCCTCCTCAGCCTCGTAAGGGTCAGGGTTGGGGGTTGACGACTGTGTGAAGCCAACGCAAGTCTGAGCAGCCCCTAAAGGGCTGTTCCCCTCCCTCCTCTGCTCTTCACACTCACTGCCAGCCCCAGAGGACACAGCCAGCTGATCCAGCTGGAAACAAACTTGAACCAAAAGAAAGAAAGATGTTTCCAGCTTGATGATTTCCTCAGTCCATTTGACTACCTGGATGCTAGAGAGGTGCTGGAAATGCACGGTCATGGGCAGCCAGAAATAAGCTGGTCAGAAACTATGAGGGAATTGCAGCCCAGGAGGGTCCAGAAAGCCTCCTTTACAGTGAATATACTCCTGCTGTGTGGCTGGTCACAGGAGTTGTTATAGCATCCCACTGGCAAGTGGTTGCAATTAGTGTCTGAATTAAGGAACATCTATTGCCAAGCATATAGGATTACCAAAATCACAGCATCATTTAGTATAGGAGGTAAGTTTGGAGGTCTCCAGTCCAACCACCTGCTGGGAGCAGAACCAGCCTTTAGGTTAGGCCAGGGTGCTCAGGACCATAACCAGCTGGGTTTTGAACATCTCTGAGGATGGCAAATCCACGATCCCTTTCCTGCCTCTTGTCCTTTCCCTGAGGACCTCTGGCAATCTGGCTCTACCTTCTGCATAACCCCCATTTGTGTAGTAGAAGGCGGTGGTTAGATAGCCCTCCCTCACAAGCCTTCTCTCTTTGCAAACCAACCCAGATCCCTGAGCCCCTGCTGATGTGTCAGATGGTCCAGCTCTCTGGGTAGCTTCATGCTCCTCCACAGGAGTTGCTCCAGTTTGCTAATGTCTCTCTTGCATATGTAAAGAACCACCTGGTGCAGCCTGAGGAGCTATCTATCTCACCTCCTGGAGGACAGCAGGTGTCTCTGCCTACTTTTAAAAGCACGAGTAGTTGCGAGTGTGTTTGTTGGGGTGTGCATGCACAGTACCACCATATGTCAGTGCATGTACACAGTGTCACGCAGGGAGCTGGTACGTCTGCCTGTCATGTAGATGTTGGCTCAGAAGATTAGGTCATAGAAATGGGTGCAAATTCACTCAGGCCCGCGGAGCTGTGCTGGTTTCTGTGAGCAGAGCTGTACTGCAGGTACATTGTGTGAATGCCATCCGTATGCATACCCAGAGACACCTGTGCACCACATGCTTCTCCTTCAGCAGCTCTGCACCTTAGCAGGCACAGATCCTCCTTCCCTTATTACTGGAGATGTTTACAGTCAGGTCTAAATCTGGTCGGGTAGCTTCTCGATTACTCACTTCTCAGCTATTACTCTGCTTCAGTAATCCTGAAGCGCAGGGAGACAGGGTGTACCAGGCAGTAGCTAGGACTGGAAGTCTACAGAAATCATGTTCTGCTCTGCTGGTGTTGCTGGAGGGCAATGCATCACTACCGTGATGTCATAACTGTGAGGCACAACCTTCAGAGCGTAAAAAAGAACACCCATTACTCAGTGGGCCAGCAGGTGATTTCAAAGGAGGCAAGCAAGGAGACCTCAAAACTTTTACCTGCTTGCTGTCTTGGAGATAATGGTAGGCAGAATGACATGTCACTGAAAATCAGCGATGCCTTTTGCAATATCAGGATTGCGGTGTGATAAGCAATACCTCTGAAGTCTTCACGACAGATGGGAAATGGGGAAAGCTGAGATGAGTTCCAGGCCGTGGACAGGGAAAATGTACCACAAGGATATAAGATGTCAGGTATGAGGCTGACAACCAGGTCATGGACATGATCTGCAGGCAGGGAGGGAGGCAGGGACAGGGCATCTCTGCACTGCCAGCTCAGCTTCCCGCAATCTGCCTAATGCAGCTGAAAGCCCCATCAGGAAGAGTCCCTGGAGAGGGGGCTTGGAGCGATTCAGTGCAGGCCACACTCTTGTTCCTGTGGTGTAGATGGACTGGGCAGAGTAGAACCAAGGCTGAACCAGCAGCTGCCCCAAGCTGTAGAGGCTGCAGCAGAATGAGAAAGCTCGAGAGTGCTGGTTCTCGGCCAGTCATGTCCGCTCCCCATTTTGCAGCAAGACCTCCCATCCCGCCTCTGTCATAAGGAGCTTTGGTGCTGCAGCCCAGGGTGCCTGGATGTCCAGCACAGAAGGACAAAAGGTGCCAAGTAAAGAGCGCCTGAGTGTTAAGCCCCAGGCCAGAGGAGGAAAGCAAAGCACTGCAGTCTGCTATGGGGAACAGAGATGTAAACTTGGGTTAACGCAGCGTGAGGTATTTAAAGGACTGACCCAGTTCAGAGTCAGGCAGTTTTCTCCCCAGCTATAGTTTGTTACAGAAATGCTATAAAATAAGTTTGTCCTACAAGCCAAGGACAAGAATCACCAACTGTTCATGTTGCCCAGCTTCCTTTAGCCCAAAACAATTTGGGGACATGAGGTGGCCTGAACAAAACAGGTCAGATTTGAAAGGCAGAACTCATTCCAGGGATCAACATCTACTGTTGAGACCCACTGGTAAATCCCAAAGCAAGGCAGGGAGTTAAAATACAAACCTTGCTGACCTTCCCCATCAGCTCCACCTCTGGACCTACTGGTCCCAGCTGGGATGGGAGGGGAGAAGCTGTGTCTGTGCCATCAGCACTGCCAGACATAGGTTAGAGGGCCCAAAATCCATGCACAGACGCCATAAGCCATGAGACTTTGTCCTCTGCCCGGGGCAGGTTGGCCTGTCCCTCCCAGCTCTGCAGCCTGGCGTATCTCACCAGGCTTATCTGGTCGTGTGCCCTCCTCCCTCCCCAGCCTTACCCCCAGGACCTGGTTTTCCTGCTTCACCCCAAATGCTTATTTTTATTATTTTAAAACAGAGTTGCGCCTGTTTTGATTTGCAGGCAAAGGTTAGTGGGAGGTCAGAGCTGACATCTGGGCTGGAGGTAACATTCCCATCTAATTAGCAATCCCTGAATAATGAGGGCCTTCCTGTCCCATCCCCCTGCCCTGGTGCAGGGAGGGCAGAGCCAGCAGAGGCCGTGGCAGAAATGGGGCAGGAGAGCACCCCATTAGGTGGCATTTTGTTTCCAGAGGCGCCCAGACCAAACTCATGGGACTGCTGACAGGTGGCCAGTGGTTTTGCCAGCGACCCCCCAAAGCCTATTGTCCAGGGGGAGCCCGTCTGCCCTTTCTGCAAAGCAGGGGTTACAGGTATAAACACCCGGGGTGCTACCCTTACTGCTGCATGCGTGGCAAGAGAAGACACCGACGCCACTGGGAGAGACGATGTTGGTGGGAGATAAATGAGATGCACGGTCAGGTCCCCAGAGCGTGGCTGGCCATCCGCTGCCCTCCCCTCAGCCCAGGGAGATAGTTGTACATTGGCAGCTCTGTCCCCGCTTTCAGGAATTGGATCATTTATCAGGGCGGCAAAGCCCAGCCAGGCTGACGTGATGCAGCTGCTGGCGTGCAGCAGTGCTGCGGAGAGGAAGCAGCCACAGCGGGAACCAGCTTGGGCCAGAATGCTGGGCTGGGGGGGCAAAGGGACGGCAGTGCTGGGGAGACCCAGTCTGTGAGGGCATATCTCCCCTGCAGCAGGGCATGGAGAGGCTAGAACACAGCCTGACTCAGCGGGGGGAGAGGCTCCCTGGCTGAATCACCCCAGACTCTGTGCCTTCCCCGCAGCTCCCCCACCGTGGGCTGGCTGTGCCCAGTCAGCGCTTGCAAAACCCCATGAGATCACGGGCGCAGGCAAGCGTGGGGGGGCTGAACTGCAGCCAGGCACTCTCCAGGTGAGATTACAACACTGGGCACATCCACTCCGTGCAAAACCCCGGCTGACGCCCCTTAGCAGAGCTGGTGACACACCAGCCTGCCTGCCCTGTCAGCCCTGTGGCAGGGGCACTTGCTGCCAGCAGCCTCCAACATGTGGCCACTCCAGCCAGAATAGCCACGGCCTGTTGATACCTCAGAGGGGACATGACCCTAATTCCTGGCCTCAGTATAAAACCCCACGGAGGGAAGGAAAAAAGGAGGCAGGGGAACAAAGCTCAGGATTTAGCACTGGCAGAGCTCAGCTGCCATGCCCCTGGCTGCAGGCTGGAGAAGATGAGGCTGGAAACCGTGTTGTTGGGTCAGCCATGTGCTGCTGGCCACCACGAGCTGGGCACAGCGTCACAGGAAGGCACAGAATCATAGGGGAGCAGCAGAACAAGGCTATGAGAGAAACCTAAGGGGTTTGCTTGTGACCACAGCCATGTGCTGCCAGTTTCTTTGCCGCAGGCTCCAGTGAGACCAGCAGTGAGAGGCGCCTCCTGTATTTTTTCATCTCAAGGGTGCTACCAGTTTCTGCCTTCCTGTGCAATGCCAGACTGATTAAGAAAACCTCAAATGTGCTTCTTCTGAGTGTCATGAAGAAAACCTAAACTGAGAAGAGAACTTGAGACCAAGGCCAGGGAAAGTGGAACAGGAACTAAACAGGGCGCAGACAGGTACAAGGGGGTTGGTGTGCTGGGCTGCCACATAGTCTAGCATTAAAAATGCAGTGGCAGGCATGACAGCAGCAATCTTTAATATTTCTCGAGCTCTACGAGAAGTCTCCATGCTCCCGTCAGGATCTTAGGAGGAAGACCGTGGGACCCAGCCTGGCTGGGAAGGTGGATGTCCTCAGGTGGTGAGCTAAGCTGAAAGAGCTAAACTGAAGGATCATCCCCTTGGGAGCAAACCCAGAAGTGAGAAAGAAGAACGTGAGGGTTTTGTCTTGTAGCTTCCTGCCAAAAACTGGCATGGCTGTAAACACAAGCACAGAACAATAAGGTCTCCTGTCCCAACAGCTGCTAAAGCCGTCACCTGGGGAGCTTCCTGCAATCAGCCAGTGGAAGGACAAAAAGGAACTCCCACATGCTTTCCTGCAATTTGTCATTTGCCTGATCTTTGCTCTGCCTCTGCCATCCTCCCTTCCCCCGGAGCTGCCTGTCTCATGCTCCGACAAGAGGATGTGGTTATGAAGACCAGCCTCTGGTGAGGAGCAACCTCATCGTTCAGCCTTGCTTCTCCAAGCAGCAAGAAGTGCTTTTCTTTATGAATTCTGAGTCGCTCAACAGCCTCCCCACAGACGGCGTTTTCCCTGGGCTGGTTCTGCAGGCACTGTGTGAACTCCCCCTGTACCTGGGTCCCAGCACCCCAGAGAGACCCGCAGCACTGCAGGTCTTCTCTGCCTGCCACGTGTTGCAGCTTCAGGGATTACAGTGCCCAGAACTCGCATGACAGTGCCACCAGCTTCTTTTTCAGAGCACCACACCTTTCCAAGAAGTTAATCTCTGGGTCTGAACACTGCCATGCTGGATCTCTCTTCACAGATGAGTATTTTTAGAAAGTTTGAGCTCAGACTATGCAGTCACTCCTGAGCTATGCCAGGATGAAAAGAAAACAACCACTTTTGCCTGAACAATACCGGTGTGGAACAAAAAGCCACTGCAAATGGGGTGTTTCAGCATCACTCAAAACTAGCCGAGCTTTGAAAGACAAAACTTGCAGTCAAAAAACAAAAAAAAAAAAAAGAAAAAAAAAAAGAAAAAAGAAAAAGCTTCCTAGGGAACAGAGCTTTGACAATTTACTTTAAAAGCCAGATTAAAGCAAAACAATGTTATATAAATACGGGCGGGCGTGCCGGAGCTTGCACACAGTACGACACTCGGTCTCCATCGCAGCTGCTGTGCTAGCTAGAGCCAGGGCGTTCGTTACCTGCTGGTTGCAGCATGGCGTGGCCCTGCGGTTAAAGCCACTTGCAAGGAAAGGAGTCGTGCAGCGCCTGTGCCCACAGCTACAGGCCCCACGGGGAACTGGGGAAGCGTTATTGCCTCAAGATGGAGCAAGAAAACGACCTCGGGGAACGCAGCTCCTCTTTGTCCCCAGGTTGTGAAGCTATGCCTGCGGAGCCGGCCGGCCAGGACAAACACCCTCTCGCTGCCAGCTGCGTGGGACCAGCGTGGAGGAGTTGCCGCCACGTGGGTGGCCAGAGGTCACCATCCTCTCCGGAAACCTGGAGCATTTTGTAGCCTCTGGGCAACTTGAAGTAGACGCCTTCCCCTGAGTGGGAGAGCAAGCAGGCTGGCTCCTGTCCTGTTCCATCAGTAGCTACAGCTGCTGGGGACATCTGTGAGCCCCAGAAGCTCCTGGCACTCTCCACAACAGAGAACAAGAGTACATGAGTGGATAAACACACATACATATATATGTTCAGACATAACTTCACAGAAGCTGCAGACCACGGAGAAAACCCCAACAATTTCAGTGCATTTTTATTGCGGCTGTTTGGATTATCAGGGCACAGGAAGTCGACACGGGCAGGTGGGAGGTTGAGTGCTGCCCTATCGCCCACAGCCACCAGTTATCCTCCATCCACAGGGCCAGCATCCCCCTCTGGCCTCTCCTCACAGGACCAGATTCCCCATGTCCCTGACTGGCAGGGACCTCTTGCCACCAGGAAGGCAGCCACAGGGTTTCTCTTTGCTCCTTCTCCACTGGGACGTGGGGTGCCACGTTTTCAAGCTCTCCCCAGAGGTCTCCTGTTTCCACCCATTTGGCTCCTCTGGCTTTGCCAAAAGTGGCAGCTTCTGGCTTTTGCAAGAGAAAGGGTTTGAGAGTGAAAGTGTTGCTGAAGTTATGAAGCTGCAGAGGCAGAGAAACCACAAAGCTCACAAGTGCACCCCATGTCCTTGAGGAGAGCGGCAGGAAGGTACCTGTGTGTGGTGATGGACTTGAGTCTGGGTGGGTTGCAGGGGCAGGTAACAAGGACAGGACTGTGTCACAAGTGATCTAGTTTGGTTTTGTTCTGGAAGTCAAGCCCATGGTAGTTTGATTTTTTTATTGCTTAGGATATTGCAGCTGTGCGAGCCGGTAACTTGCATGAAACTGAAGCTCACAGTGAGTACTTAACGCAATTCAGCAACAGTTTTGAACAACGCTATGCTTAATGTTGCTGCTAACAGCCTTGCAGTGTTGGAGAATTTAATTGCCGAATCTGTCTGTATCCTATAATTACTTAGTTGAGAAAAATGAGGTGGTGGGGGAAAAGCTCAAACCGATTAACAAACTGTTAGGGCAAACAGCCTGGCAGGGCTGGTGAAAGGCCCTGCCAAACCAGCATCAGTGGCGGCCGTTTCCCTGTTGACATGGAGCTGGGCTTTGTTTTGTTCTCTGCATAGGAGGAATCATGTAATATGTTGATAAAGCAAAGGATTTACTGTCAGTGCTGGGTGCCCGGGCTGCTGAGGCCAGACCTCACTGGAGCCAAACGTGGCCAAAACTGTCCCCTTCAAAGGACCACATATACACAGCCCACTGCATGCTGCCAGCTAGGCAACCGGAATTTTCCATCCTCTACCAGCACTTGAAGCTGGTCTTGGCGTGGCACCCCTAGCAGAGGAGGCAGCGCAGCTCTCCCTCCTCGCACGCACGCACCGTGGCTCAGAGCAACTGGAGGCTAACGTGGAGGTCAGCAGGATGGCACAAACATCGTGGGGAGAGGAGCAGCTGTGTTAAGGCTTGATGCAAGTGTAAAGCCAGCAGAAACAACTGTAAAGCTTCTGCTTTGGACAAGACTGTGAGGACAGAGCCTCTCTGTGTCTGACCTCCAGCAGGGAACTCAGCACTGGGTTTCAGAACATACCTAGGGAGGGAGAAGTGGGTTTAGCTGAGCTTTGCTCCTCTTGGGAAGGCACTGACCGCCATGTCCTTTTAAAATAGCAACATTAGAAGCTGAGAAAGCTACTGTAATATAGGTAGGCTCTGGCAGGAGAGAACAAACGCTTAACAGATCAGAGGAGCATTCTATGTGCTTAACTCCAAAAGGGAAAACCAACTGCATCCTTGCTGGAGTAAGCAGACAGGAAACATTTTCACGGCTGACATGGAAAAAGCAGCTACTTCTGAGGAATTACCTGTTGTTTCACTCTTTCCTCTTGGGAAAGACCAGCATCACATTCAGGTGGCATGAAAATTGCTGTCCAGCTCTGCTTTTAAGCACTACATAAATACACTGCTGCTAGTGCTTCCCGCTTGCATGCCCTCTGTTATTAACAGCAGCTGTGGGAATCCCTGAAGCCTCCCCTAGCAGTCTGCAAACAAGGAGCTGAATTAAGATCCCACCACAGAAAACATCCTTGCGCTTTTAAGTCTCATCCTGCAGTGAAAACTGTACAAAGCGCTGGGGGAATCTCAGGCTGCCCCCGCACTCCTCCTCTCCACCTGTTAACACCATTTCTCAAGGGCTTCCACAGGGTACCATGTATGTGGGTTTTCACCACTTAAAGTTGCAGCTTTCACATAATGCACCCTAAAGCATGCTGGTGCTTTAATAGCTGAATTACACCTTAGCTCCACTTTTCCTCAGAAGGAAGTGATAAAATAGCTAATTTATACTGCCCCTTAATTACACAATGCAAAGTCACTGTGTTTTTTCCTGTTCTGTAGGATGGTGAAGCATGAAAGTTGACTATTGTTGGGTACATGACGCTGTTCCCCTATTTTTCCTGCTCATGCAGGAAAATGGAGACAGCCTTTACTAGAAGTGTTTACAGAGCAGGAACACTGCAACGGCAGGGGAAATGGCCTTGCCTGAAACATGAGCAGGACACGAGCAGCACAGCTTCTGTGGTCTCCCACATAAAATAAAATGCCAGGTTTTACTGATAGTAACAGTTCCTTACCAAATTACATCCAAGTGACATCACCTCTAGCAGCACACCAGTGGTGAGATAGCCCAGCCTCAACCGGGATGTACCCATTTCTGGGGACCAGCACCACCTTGTGCTGCTGCCCAGGCCCTGGGGGTGATGGAAACAGGTGGGAGTAGTGATACCTGCAGCACTGCAGTTGCAGCAAGACATGCAGAAGTTGGATTGCCACACCTCTGCTCCTTCAAGGGTCATAAATAGTTACTGCAAAGGTGCAGAAAAAAATTGCCTCGTGGCTTGTAACAACTTATGGCAGGGAGGTGAAATGGAGCAGAGCCAAAGCAGATGTAAGAGTGACTGAAGGAAACAGAAGCTGGGAAGGAAAAAATAAAAAAAAAAACACAACCAGCTTGTCCATAGTTATTAAGCACTTACAATGTTCTTGTGCAGCTTTAGGTAAGTACACTGGAACGAAGCATTACAGCAGGCACCAGCCGTGGTGCTGTACTCTACCTACAAGCAGATGAGGAGACTGGGAGCACTTAGAAGCCAGGTTGACTGGTAACAGGTGTATATAGGGAGGAGGAGGAAGAGATGGGAAGGGCCGAAGGCTGCTTGCGATAGGAGCACACAGCTGCCTCCCTTAGTCTAAAGGTCAGGGTAATTAAAGTCAAAAAACTGCCTTTTAACAGGGCTTACCTGCATGAGCAGATTTAATCATTTACACAAGGGAAAGGGAGGGTCTCGGGCTCCTCGGGCAGGAAAGGAGCGAGAAAAGCATGGGGGGAGTGAGCACAGCTCAGGTTCCTTGTGTGCAGTGAGCCACTATTCCTCTGTGCACGGGAGAACAGTCCTTCCTCCGGGATCCAGCAGCACCCAGAGGGAGTCCTAGAAGCAGCACTGGAAGCCCTGTGAAAGTAATCCACTTGTTTGTTTTTCAGCACATTTCCTTTTAGCAGGGATCAAGTCATAACCTGTGTTCTCCCAACTCATCAGCAGAAACCAGCCAGTGTGCTGCTGATACCCCCTCTCACCTTTCCGGACAGACAAGGGACTTCCCTGCGATTTCTGAGAATCAAGTTTTATTCTCCAGCTAGACAGCAGTGACCAATAAAGTTATCTTCATTACAGACATACAAAAGGAGATCCATAAAATACTTCTGTTTTCTATTTCCTCTTATAAAATTATGATGGGAGCCCATGGATTAGTGGAGTTGTACCTGTTGCAGCAACACGAGGAGAAGGACAAAGAGACAGATTTCACAGACAAGGCAGAGGCATTCTCAGCTTTAAACAAACCCACCCAGGGCAGGTATGTACCCACATCTTGCAGGGAGCAGCTGCCCTCTGCTCTGGGCTATCAGATGCTAGGCAAAGAGAAAAACATTCCTGCTCTTAACTGCAGCTTCGCACGTCAGCTCTTTTCTGATAAAACACAGGCTCCTAACTCCAGCCGTATTCCCCATTTTGAGAAAAAGCAGCCCCACTCCTCAGCACCCTTTACAACTACTGCTGCTCAAGAGAAGTGGGAGTGGGAGGGAAGAGTAACAGCACTGTCCATCTCCTAAATACCCCAAAACAGAAAAAAACCCCAGGCTGTACAAGGCAGCCAGTTCACATGCCCCTCAGCTCTCTCAGGCAAGGAATGCACAATGCGGACGTGTCCAGAGACAGAGGTACAGTCACCCTTCTAATTCAGGCTCCAATGAGTTTCTTGAGGAATGCCTCCAGCTGATCCTCATCCTTTATCCCCACAAACTTATCCACAACATCTCCATTCTTCATAGCCAGCACAGTTGGCACTGCTGACACCTGGGAGCAAGAGAAACAGGGAGACACAGGTGAGCAGAGGCTGCAGGGAGCCTAGTTGCACCTTGCTGGCCCCAAACGGGGCTCTACAGAAGCAGCTATAAGGGAGCTGAGCATACAGCTCAAGGGTAACGTGTCTGCTTGCAGAACACAGGCCAGCTGAGATCTATGTTCCTCCTCTCTCTGTGGACTCATCTCTGCACTGACTTATGTTGCACTAAGTCAAGGCTGAGCAGCTTTCCAAGTTTAAAAAAGACCCAACATTTTAAAGACAAACCCAAAGCTAATGTAAAAACAGCAAGGCAAAACTTTCCCCCCTGCCCCAGTACAAATTCCTCTTCTCCTTCCCTTTTGTCATGTCATAAGCAAACAAACCAACCCAGTCTTTTACCAGGACATCTCTCAGACATGACAACCTTTGGACGTCTCATGGCCAGGTTGGTATCAAACTCTACCCATGTTCTTCTTCAGACAGGACTGGAGCTGGAGGAAGGTCCCCGCCCTGATCACTGCACAGGCAGATTTCCTGCTCCCTCCTACCACAACCTCCTCCAACCCATCTTTCCTTTTCTACTACTGTTTCCAGTGGTTTAGGTGGTCACACACCAGTGGCTGTCCACTGCAGATCCCTGATGATTAGGTAAGAAGTGAAAAAGTCCCTCTGCCCAGAGCCAGTAGGCAGCTGCGCTGCTCTGGATGCTGCTTTTTTAGCCCAGGACAAAGTTTTCTGAGAATTATCCAAGAGGACAGCAGTGGAAATGACTACACTCCCCAGGGACTTGCCAGCTGACCAGTGACAGAAGAGACCCCAGGGACATGGCAGAGAAGAAGCAACCAAAGCTCAGAGAGCTGCAGTGACATCTGGTCATGTTTTTGACCCCACAGCTTTGGTGCCCTTATCTCTGCAAAGCTCGCACCCCCAAAACAAGTCCTGTCCTCATGTTGCCTTCCGCGTCCCTGCCAGCCTGCAGGGACTTCTCGCATGCACTGCCCCCCTCCCCCCCGTACTGCCAGCAAGCATCTGCAAATCCTTCCTTGGGAAACCCGCCAGAGGGCTGGCTTTTCTCCCATCGGGAGCCTGAAGATGAAAGGGACATTATGTGCTTCTCTTCCCACCCGGTCCCAGCTGGCCAGTCCGGCGTGGCTCCCCGCAGTCTGTCCTCCAGGCCTTGTGCAGTCTCATCCGAAGGGACAGGAGCGCCGGGGCTGCCGCATCGCACGATCTTCAGCTCCTCCTAGTGACGGGTGGCAGCGTGTCCAGAGGTCTCGGCCCCGGCGCTGGCGACGGTGCCGTCAACAGGCTCCCTTGTGATTTTAACGGTACCAGCACTGCTGCACTCAGCTGGTCTCTTCCTCCCTAAGAAGGGCAAACCTCCACTGCGCCTCCCTCTAATTTGCAAAGTGGGTTAATAATGAGCGGAGTTGCCCCAGCTCCATTCAAAAAACCAACATGCCCAACCAGCAAGTCCAAGCATCAGGCCGTTACAGCCTGGGGTAGGGAACGGTTGACTCTTTGAAGCACTATGAACAGCTAACACAGAGTTACAAGGCTCTGCACGCTGACCAGTGTGCCCATGAGCTTCCCCTTTTCGTGTTGGTGAGCAAACCCCAGGAACGTGTGGCCGATCTGGGGCTGGCACTGCAGAGCTGGGTGAGAACAGAAGGCACTGAGAAACTTGCCTCTGCCCAGAAAACAACACTTCCGACAGCTTCCTTCCTTCTAGCTGCAGCAAGGGCAGCTCATTAATGGAGCACGTACTTTTTTTTTGCTGCTTGAGAAGCAAATGTCATGGGAATTTCTAGAACACAAAGTTGCGGACATTTTTTACCTCTTTTTTTTTTTTTGGTCCCATCTGCCCTGAATCTAAACAAACCCTCCTCCTCTCTCAAGGCATTTCTAGAGAAAAAGTCAGGCTGCTTTTGATCAGCGCTGACTACAGATATATGCAGCCATCCAGGCTATTCCTGGCAGCATCCGTACTAAGGGAATTCTCTCCCATCTGAAACTGGGATTTTATACAAGCTTGGATGCCACACAGTGCAGCACAGGGAAGGATTTCACCCGGACTTCAGAACAAGGTGTAACAGAGGGCTGAGCTCCGCCGATGAATGGCTGTCCCTGTATCCAGCAGCTCTCCTGAGCTGCCCACTCGCAGCGGCCGGAGAAGGGGCTGCCCTTTCCCAGTGGCCACACATGCAGGCAATGGGCCAAGGCAAGAGATGAATCTAAAGAATTTCAAGAGACAGCAGATTAAACAAAAAAGTACTCCTTCTCCCCTTCTGCTTTTGGGGTGAGAGAGGTCAGGAGCGGGCTGGAGCAGCAGAGAAAAGCCACAACCAGAGATGAAAGGTGTTAGATATAAAGAGGAATCCCCAGAGAAAGAACTTCTGTGCTGTGCATAACCAGACAGGGAAAGGCGCCAGGGTAGTTTCTAGTCGCAGGAAATGCATCCCCGCTTAGTGCTAAGCCGGGACAGCCGGGAGCCAAGGGCAGACGGCAGCCCGTGTGAAGGAATGTGACTGCATTCCTTGGCTCTTCCAGGGGGTGTCTCCCCCTAGTCCTGCCTCCCCCTGCACCAAGGAGGCTGCTGAAGAGGAGCTTGTGCAATCGGGCAGCAAGCGGGGGGCTGCGTGTGTGGGCAGGGGAATAAACATGGATGAAGACTTCCGGGCAGCTAGTGGAGGAGTTGTGGGGGCGGCACAGACACCGAGAACCCCCAGAAGAAAAACTTTCTCAGCCTGCAGACATCTGATCCCCAATGGAATGGCTTTAAAGCAAATCCTTCCTGATCCCTCCCAAATATCACCTCTGGTTTTCCTGATCTCTCCTAAACACTACCTTTGGTCCCTCTTTGATCTCGATTTAGTGTCTTCCCATCAGCCCTTAGGCTCACATCTCCTTAAGTGGCAACTTCCCAGAAAGAAGACTAGCAAAACCAAGTGCGTGCTCAGCACGCAAACCAAACTTCTGCCTTAAAAAAGATGCCCCAAACTATAGAGATCAAAGCAAAAATTTCTCCTTTACACCTAACCATCTGCAGCTACCCTACTCTCAGACACTGCCTAGGGGTGGGGGTTTAGCCATGAGGATAATAGCCAAGACCAGATAAACACATCACTCTGACAGCAGAGGAGGCAGCAACGACCTCCAGACCCTCCTGCTAAACAAAAACTTCATCATGTTTGTATATAAGGCTCTAGAATGAGTTGCTGGAAGCTGGCCCTTGCCTGCAGCCTCAGTCCTGCCTGCACCTACGTCACCAGGGCTGCAAAACAGGGACCCTGCAGACAAATGCGTGTACACTGAAGGCTGTGCAGCTGCTCACTCACCAGCCAGTGGGAGAGTACAAGCAGCCTATCATCAAACCTGCACAACTTGGGGAATTTTCAGCCTCTGTTTAAAAGACCTTTATTCACATGCACACACTCTGCCGTTTTCCAGTCATCTGATATTATCCTCTTGTAATCACAACTAATTCAATCTTCTGGAAGGCTTGGAACAATACAAGTGTTGAGCTAATCATCTCTATATTCTCTTCTCCTTTTCTCCTTAGGGTTGTTGCTACAGAGCTTTGACTGCATCTATTAGGATTTACCCACTTTCTGACCACCACTGAAACAATCTCACACGTCTTCAACTTCTTACCAGCACCCTTGTGCTATGCAGCCTTCGGGCTTGCCACACGCTGAGCACTGCTCAGGAGCCAGCAGCCATCTTCCTTGGCCCGGGGCATATCTGCCAGAGCACCGGAGGCTCCCACGCTCATCTTGCGGAAGCTGCAAGGCACGATTGTGGGTGCCAGCTGGGTGGACACTCCACCACAGCACAGGCAGAAAGGTCTCCTCGGGAAAGAGTGGGAGGCAACAAGCTGTTTCCACTTCCTTCTTCTGGCTCGGCAGGGTGTGGGAACAGCACAGTGTCTCCTCCAGACTCAGTAAAATGACAGCTTGCTCAGGAGATGGTTCACACTTTGCTGGGCAACTTGAGGAGCTTCCTGTTGAACCTCCACCCTGGGAGCAGGACTTCATCTGCAGAGGGGGAGTAGCTCCATCCGCATGATATACAAGTGAAAATTAAGCACTTTCCTCCCTGTAAAACACAGCAGCAGGATGCCCTGGCTCCATAGACTGAGTTGTTTACAACGAGAGACAACGGAGGTGAGCACAGTTGTCAGAGAATTTTTTGTGTTTCTTAAACTAACCTATTCATTGACACAGGGCAAAAATACATAAATCATGTAAACCAAAGCCATGGCCTTCTCCAGTCACTCTGCTCCTTCCTGGGAGCAAGGCACTGCAGGGTACACACCCAACAGACGCGTAAAAAACTAGTGTAAGCACCAAGGTCTGTGCTTGTCAAGAGCGGGATGAATGCTCCTGTTGCTCATGTGTGCTCTCCAACTTGGCTCCTACCTGTCCCAACAAAACCCAGCAAGAAATCTTGAACAAGGAAGGGAAAGAGAGGGACAGGCTGGCTGCATTAAGAACAACATTCAAGAGCAGAGCAGACTGGGGCTTGCTACTTCATGTTCCTGCCCTGCACCTGAGCAGCCCATACACACAGTAAAACACTGTGTATATGCTGCAGGCTCCTCAACACCAAGCAAGCATTTATGTTGACAGATGCCTGCAAGGCTCAGAGGACACCTTTCTGCAAAATTAGATGTGGGGATGCTGAGCATGAGCAAGAAAAGCCAAGCAGTGAAATCCACCTACTCACAAGTGATCCAAGGGGTCAGGAACTGGTAGGCACTGGGCTTCTCCTCACCACCACCACCACCGCCACGCAGGCACACCTCTCCCCAGGGAAGGACCTTCTTTGCACTACCAGCAAAATAAAGTCCGCACTCTTCTGGCTCCTACCTCGTACTCAATAGCAAGGTCTGTGTGATCGTCAATGTCCACTTTCGCCATCAGCACCTTCCCCTCCTGCTTGGCCACCATCTTCTCTAACCTGGGGCCTAGGATCTTGCAGGGGCCACACCACCTGACAGAGAAAGAGGAGAGGGGACATCAGAGGAGGTAAGCACAGCAGCAGCTGTGGAAGGCTTGCTGGTACACCAGTGCCTTTACCACCACTGCTGTTCCATTCAAGAACCAGGTTGGGAATACCATTCCCAAACCACGATTTAGAAAAACGTTTCCCTCACAACAGAGCTGTCAAAGGGTTTTTATCTGTGTGTTCCTGTGGTGGTGGGAGCTGAGTAGAAGAGGTCACCATTCAGCATTTGCGGTAAGCATTTTGATGTCATTTTGACCATACCACAGTCTGCTCTGCCAGCCTTGGTGGTCCTCCTGCCTCCTCTTCTTAGCTGTTCATCCCTACCCTGCTTTGCATCCTCACTGGTGTGTATGTGCAAAGCTGTGACCCTGCTGACCACAAAATTGCCCTAGAGCAAGTGCTCCTGCCAGGTGTGGGGGTCACAGCCCACACTCAAATTGGTTTATGCCAATTATCAAATCACAGACATCCCCTCCACACTCACTACAGGGTTTACAGAAACTCCCCTTTATCTGCAAAACTCACAGAGGCATCACATCTGTTCAAAGAGAGACCACCTATTCCAAGCCCAGGTGCAGTAACAGCAGACTGCAAGGCCCTGTACACAGAAAACATCCCCTACATCCTCTGACTGCACATTAGCATAGTATGAACTCAGTTCAAGGAAAACATAAATTAAAGCTCCAAGTGTCCTTTTTAAAAAAAAACCTGAAGCTCTGGAAAACTTTGTTCCTCTTTAGCCTCCCTCTATACCAGGTTTCAGGCTTTCAATCATTTGTCCTCTCCTCCCTGGATGATCCCAATTAACATTCATTTTGGTTTGTCAGTTTGGTCTATTTAGAGCAGAAGTTGTTGGGCTGTTTCATACTGTTTGCCCAGAATCAGCCACAACAGGCTCACATGACAGCACTGTGGGTCTGTGAAAATATTTGAGAAAACAAAGATAATCAGTATTGTTAATCCAGCAGATAACATCTAGGAATATTTGTACTAGCAAGAGAATGACAACTTTTTTATTGATCACAAATGCTGCTGTTGGTATCAGTGGCTATTATTAATACATAAAGGCATTTGCTGTCAAGATCCGTGCCTCAAGAGCATGCAGTGTAAGAAAACCTGAAAGATGCAACATGATGGTGCAGGGGTACGCCAAGCGCAGTATTCTTCCATGGCTCTTCAACATCATTTAGTGTTTTTAAGAGGAAGTTTAATCCACAAAGTTAAAAAAGGGAGGCATCAGAGATTTTATCTTGAGGTGTCTTTTGCAGGATGATTCAATGCCAGCACCAGGGTGACACCCAAGCATTTGGGAGGTGCAGCCATGCTGCCCTGGGGAGTGCCTTCCAGGCACTAGTGTTCTACACTCCTGCAGGGTGTAGCTATGCCCACAGTGGTGCAACCCAATCAGTTAAATCTCTACGGATTGCACCATAGAGGCAGAAGCACCTTTTCACATCAGATGTGGCAGCTCCACAGCTTGGGAAGCCTTCACATCCCCAGTGCACCCAGAATGCCACTGTGTCAGGAAAGCAGCAGGGGACACACCTACATGTTTGATGGCAGAAAGAGGCTCAAGAGCTGTGTGTGTGGGAACTTACTGTGCATGGAAGTCCACCACAACGGGTTTGGGGTTGTTCACCACCCGGTCCTGGAAGTCACTGCCGTCCTGCACATTGAAGGTGCTTCTGCAGGCTGCTGAGGTGCCGAAGGCCCTGCCGTGGGGTGCCAGGGGGCCCTGGGGAGGCAGTGTCCTGGAGGTAAGGGACAGCAGCTGCCGGAGCACCAGCCTCTGGGCCATCTGTGGAAAGAGGAGGAGGCATGTGGGGTGGGTGCACCTCATGGCCAGTCCCACTGCAGCAGTGCCTCACTCACAGTCCTCTCAGCAGGGCAGCCCCCAAGCCAGGACCTGCCCTAGATAGAAACACATGGGGCATCGAACAGGAGTGCTTACTCCCCCTAAGCCCAGCCCTTGCCAGCCCACTGCAGCTTCAGCCACACTGCTGTAGGTCCCACCCACCCTGGAGCCCCCAGATACAGACCCCAGATTCCTCCCTATTTCTATGAGGCAGGCACAGGCTTCGCATTTCCCACAGCCCTACAGAGCAGAGCCCTCGCCCCGGGCCTGTTCTTTCCGACGCACAGGGCAGGCCCCCCAGCCACGGGATCCCCATTCCCCCGATACCATGGGGCTTGATTCCTTTAACCAGAGGGTCCCAGCAGCTCCCACCAGTGGAATAGGGCCCTCCAGACACAGAGTTCCCCCCTCAGCCCCCCAGCCCGGTAGGGAAGGCCACTCCTAAGTCACGGGAGCCCTCATTGCTCCTCCAGCACCAGAAGGCAGGACAGTCCCGCTAAGGGGGCCCAGCTCCCTCCTCCAGGCCCTGAAAGCAAGCCGCCCCAGCCAAGAAGGCCACACGGACCGGGTCCCCGCCCCCCCCACGGGACCCTCGCCCCACGGAACCCCCAAGCCGCAGCCCCCGCCCCGCACCTTCCCAGGCCCGGAGGTGACCCACACCCAACTGAACTTCCGGTTAATGCCCCGCCCACCCAGGTACTGATTCGCCGCTGACACAGGAAGACCAACGACGGAACGGCCACCCTCACAATCGATTGGCCGCCGCCCCGAGCCCCGCCCCCCCGTCTGACTGGCCGCGGCGGTCGTCCTTCAAAGTCCTTTCCCACCGCCCCGTAGGGGCCGGCGGGCTGTGTCACGCGGGGCGAGCCCTGAGTGCTGATTGGCGGCGACGCCTTCCAATGGCACGCAGTCTGGGGCGTGGCGCGCCTTCCGCACGTGGCGCGGGCCCCGCCCCGCCCCCCCGCGGCGGCTCTCGGCGGGCCCGGGGGCCGCCGATGTCTCTGATCCGCCCTGGGAGGGCGCAGCCCTGCAGCACCCGCGGCCCGCGGGTAACTCCCTCCCGCACGGCGCGCCCGGGCCGGGCAGCAGCACCAGCCTGCCACCCTGCTGCCCCGGGCAGACCCGCGTGTCTTACTGTCCCCCGCGGAGCCTGCAGCCAATGCCCAACGGCACCGGAGCCGGTCTCCTTACGGCTGCCAGCTCCGACGGCGTCGGGCCCAGCAGAAGCAAGGCTGGAAGGCGCTGCTCGCTCGGCGGCACCCAAAGTGAGGGGACTCAGATCCTCATGCACCAGCACCCCTGGAAGTCGCCAGGTCCAACCCAGGCGGCAGGCACAGCGCACGCTGGCTGTGGGTGCCATTTTTTCAGGTTGTTGCTTTTCTAAGGGGAGTCACAGTTTAAAGTGACACATACACTGTGGACGTGCAGCCTGTGGGTCCCTTGTAGGCATTTAAGGATGGAAGAGGAAACATCTGGAGAACGTGTGCTTCTGTGGGTACAACGGGGCTTTGCTCCATGCCAGCATGTACAGGGAACAAATTAAACGGGCGCTTGGTGACAGCCAGCCAACCCAATTCAGTCACAAGCCCTTTTCTTCCCCTGGACAATCCCAAAATAAAAAGCCTACAGTGCCAAGGGTGTAGGAAGTAGTGGCACCACCTCAGCATCTACTGGCTATGACAGCCATTCCCGGACTGGCCTTGGAGCTGGGGCAATGGGACGTTAAGCCCTCGGAAGGATGCTGATCGGTGCCAGCTGAGGTGATTGTTTCCCCTTTCCAGCTGTGCGTAAATGTAAGATCTTCTAGCAGCAGCAGCACTAGCATAGCCTAGCATTCCCAAAAAATAAGCAAGAATTCATTTGTCATCTCCTTCATTTCTTCTGCTCCCCAGCCTCTCCCAGCACAAAGCAGTGGCAGGGCTTTACAGAAACAGCAGCTGAATTTGGAGGGCTGGGAGCATTTTAGGTTTTAGCCGGCCCCCCCCCCCCCCCCGAGTCCAGGGTATCAGGAAGCACAGGTGCAGAGGGGTATATTCTTCTAGATGCTAAGGGGCTGGAAAATGTGTGTGGAGGTCAAAGCCTGTTCCCTCTCCCCCCTCCTCCATTTCCTACAAATCATAGGGACATCGTAAGGTGAAGTTCAACACTGCTCTTGCTTTGCAACCCCAGGGATGTGGAAGGAACCCACAGGGAGGGGACAGACAAGTGCATGTGGCTGACAGAGGCAGCAATAAAGCGCAGACAGCCTCCCAGTCAGCACTGGTAAGACCTCAAAGTGACCAGAGAAGAAGAGAACAAGCATTTTAACAACATCAAAGTCCACCCAAAACTTTCTTGATGGGACGTAGTGCAAATAGGAGAAATATTGGTCATGCTCTATAAAAGACAGGGGCTAACCTTTCAGGCTCCTTGGTGTGGGAGAAGAAAACTGTGATGACACCAAAGCCAAACTCAGTGTAAGTCTCTGTGTCCCAGGCATTCCAGTCAAGCTACTCGTACTTCATTCTGGTACCCCTGGAGTGCTCTCTGGAAAATGACAAATTATCTGACCTATATGGTAACTAAAAACCACCCTTCTCCACTCAAGCTACACAACTGGCCTAACTCAAATGCAGGAAAAACAACGGGAAGTTTGCCTGAGTACCACTTCGGGATTCGGTGCAGAAACAAATCTTCAAGTGTGCACAGCGTACGGCATCTGGGGACCAGAGAGCCTGAACCGGGCTGCCACAGGGTGCAAGCAGGTCACTTCCAAAGAGGGATGTGATGTTTTAAGTTACCCAGGCATTCCTGTATCTCTCCTGTGACCTCTGTATGTTGCTGCAGATTCTGGTATGCGAGATAAACACAAACACCACCTCCAGGCAACTCTGAACTCCACAAGGACAATACGGGAGCCTCAGCATCACTTTTCGTGATTTCGGCCCCTCACTTATCCTTCAGAACACGTTGGTCCTCTTTGTAACAGGAAGATCCGAGCAGGTCTTTGGCAACCCATGATCAGTGGAAGGCATTAGGATGGAAAAGGTGTATGGGAAAGAGCAGAATCCTGCTGTGGATCTCTGTTACAATACTGTCACAACAGCACCAATGGGTTTCAATGTGGAGTGAGAACGGTTAAAGCTCATCCTTGGCATTAACAAGATGCTGCAGTGGACGAACCGGTATTGCATGATCTCTCAGCAGCTGGTCCTGTGACCCTTCATGGCTGTCAGGGGGTCTGTCGCCTGAAAAGTCTGTGAGAGCATAATCCTCCAGCAGGCCAGCTTCTACTGCATGGCGCCGGAGCCCCTCGCTCCCCATGAGCCCTTGCATTCTCACATACCCCTGCTGACAGAAGGGAGGCAGCTTCTGATGGGTGAAGGCAAACATGAAACAGGACTCTGCAAGGGAAAGAATCAAAAATCAGGCTCAGGAGAGATGATACCCTGTAGAGAAAAATTCCTGTAAACTCTTGAGGACTCACTCAAAACAAAAGGCAGAGAGGATGAGGGAAGCTGAGTGGGATTTCCCAGCCAGCACCTTGCCCTGCATGGCAGCAGAGTAATCAATCCACTTAATTCTGCAGAGCTCAGGAGATGCAGGGTGGGATCTCCACTCTGCGCTCTGAGGGGAAAAGGAGCTGGATTTGAGCTTGCAGCCTTCTGGCATCTTCTTCATACCACAGGATTGCTTCCCTCTGCATGCCATGTGGGGTTCCTGCAGAAGGTTCCCAGACCAGGGAGGGACAGAGGTAGCAGATGCTCTCCAGCTCTCACATCCCAGCACTCCCCTTTCCCATGGGAAAGCAATACCATCATTGGTACATGAAAAGAGATCTGGTACCCAATGGCACAAAGGAATGTTCAGATAATGGAGGAGAAAGGAAAGCTGCAGCTAGAAAAGGGATTGAACCCAACTTCATACACCTTTCCCCAAATCTAGGTGTGCCTGGGGTCTCTTTCTAGTGGTGAGCAAAAGCAAAAGCTATCTGGGAACATACACACAGCACAGGCACTTTTTATTGTCTGTGAAGTGCATCAAAGAGGTGTGACTGACAGTGAGACCACCAGAGTGCCACAGGGAGATCTCAGCTATTTACAGAAGAGATCGCTCCTGTCGCTTGTCCCTCACCTCCCTCCTCCTCCTCCTGCCACCTCAACCCTGTGCTCAAATTACCTGCAAAAAAATTGCGCAGGTCAGTGCTGAGGCAGTTCTCCAAAAAACGCCTCAGAGGCAGGATGTGAGCGTTCGGGGCTGTCCAGTCTGTCAGGAAGTCCTCCACAATGTGATGGACAGCATCTGGGCGGGGGAGAGGCCAGTCTGGGGGCCGAAGTCTCATCTCATGCTCTGCCAAGAGAACATTAAGGGAATCTCTTGGAATCAAAATGGCATTAAAAAGAGCTTGGAGAGTGGAAAGCAGCTATGACAGCTGTTTCAGCTTTTGTCTTGACCTTTTAATCCCTACCTTACTTTAATTTGCAATCCCCTCTGCTAGCTCTGTCCTCAACAACCCTGCCACTGCACAGCTGCCCCTTTTTCCTGCCCACAGTATTCCCGTCATTTCACTCCTGTTCCCCCTGGGTAGGGACTGCCAGATGAGCTGAGCTGCGTGCAAGCTTTAATACCGCTACCCATCACTCTGCTCCGTGTAAGGCAGGCTGGACCCTGACCCTAGGTTTCTGGAGCCAAAGATTCAGCACACTTACTTCCCAAGGAAAGCTATTCCAGGCATGTGTGTTTGCTGGATATAACACTCAGCCTTTGGCTGTCCCTGTCACTGCATGACCTGTCAGACCTGGGCCAGCCACAGAGAGCAGCTTTCTTTTGGCAGTAACACTGAACAGTCCAGCCTCGTCTGCCAGGACTGCCATAACACATGCAGGGTATCAGCTAAAGGAAAGCAATGTTCCTCTTTTTTTCCTGTTCTCAAATGTGAAGTCTCTGGTACAGCCCTCACCCCCCTCCCTGTATTGGTTCGACTGATGAAAACTTCTTGCCTAACTCCCAGCTTTTTTTTCAGCTCACACAGTCGGGGTGGGTGCCTCAGAGGATGGACATGAAAGAAGTGGAGGAGAAGGGTGTGCAGTGCCTTCAGGTCCCCACCCCCCTCCCCACTTTGGCTCTGAAGTATCTTCATCCCTCTCCGTTTTGCCTGTATCAGATAATTAGCAGGAAAGCTTACCTGTTGGGAGGTGTTTGTAATAGTAAACAACAGGGTGCAAAAAGTTAGACTGCCAGGCATGCTGTGCCTCTCCCACGGCTCGGTTGTAGTAGAATACATCCTTGTCAGCCCCAGAGAAATTCCTCCCATACTCCATGATGATGACAAAGAGCCCATTGGGAGCCTTTCTCCCCGTCTGCATTTCCAGCTCAGCCAGGACTCCAACTGGGTACTCTTCCAGGTATTCAAATGTCGTTGCATTCCTGTGAATTACAACCACAACCATCAGACTTTTCCACCAAAGAAAAGCCAGCTGGGATCCAACGCCCCCTCAGCTGGTCGAGGCTAAGGCCAAAAAGCCATCGGATAGTAATTATTTTGGTCATTACAGATCTGGGCTGGACCACAGGCAAAGCTTATGAAGGCTGCAGATACTGTTAGAAGACTCCATTATTTTCACAGATTATGGGATTCCTCTCTACATTAGCACTGCTCAAGGAAAGCTTTTCTCTGGGTACAGTAAAAGGGTAATACACCTCTGAGCCTGGAGGGAAGGTCTGGACCATTTCAGCCCTTTAGGAGAGATTAAGTAAGTGGCAGAATTGGGCATAGTGGCACCAGTTGTGCCAGCAGTACAGGTTTTGAGGTGGCTGCCTACTAGATGGTAACATCAGCAACAGAGCAATCTGTGTGGTGGCACCACAAGAAGCAATGGTAAAGAGAAAGGAATGAAACGATGCAGTGCAGTGCTGGGAATAATTACTCACTCACTCTCTCAGCAGTATGATGTCAGCCAGGACACTGAACATCTGGTAGAGGCCCGAGGCCTCATTCACCCGCTTGATGATGGAATTGGTCAGCTGTGTAACAGGGTGGACTGTGGATGGCCAGGGGACACCATGGTGACGATTTTCCAATAGGCGGTGGACTGCACGAGCTAAGTCATTGAGGGAAACAAAGACAGCTCATTTAAAAATCCAGGCTTATGCTTTTAAGAAATCTGATTGCTCTGCAGCAGCACACAGATACTGGCAGGACACAATGAATAAGCTTTACAGCTCATCCGTGCTCAAGTTCTCCCACCCCAATCGCTGCTAACTGCAGTGGAGATGCCCTCCGAAAGCTGATGTGATGCTAAGTGGTTGGTGAGGGGGTGGGGGGTCCTCAGGGATATTTTATTACTTCTGAGCAGTCCTTTAATGATAAGGATGGGCACACACAAATAAAGACAGAAATTCTCTCTGCTGTCCAAAACCGCTGGGTTTTAACTCCACAGCACAGACCTCTCACCCACAGCCTGTCACGAGGCAGAGCATCTGGCAGGCAGAAATCTATTGTGTTACATAAATAAGAGGCAATGGGCAAGAGAGACACAAGACAAAACAAAGACAGACAACCAAAAACTTCAGATATGACCCCAAGTCACTTCTTCTCCACTTCAGATGACACATCTGCAGCTGGGCTGTGTTTTGTCATTCTTATTGCCAGCAGAAGACTAAGGGTGATATCTTTCCAGCAGTAAGCTATGAACTGTTCCTTTGAAGGGAAGAACAATTCCCAACTCTGCCTTTCCTCAGCCCAGTACTCACTTGTATACCGGAATCCATGGATGAAGCCCCCAGCAGATTTCCTGAAATCAACAGAATGGCTAGCAGTGCCGAGAACAAAGAGCCCCCGAGTGCTTCTGGACTCATAGCTGGGTTTGATCTGAGGATATTTCTTTTTACTCCCTTTTCCTGGCATCATTTTAAGAGATCTGATGTGCAAAAGAGAAGAGCAGGCTGTCAAGAAGGATGGGGGTGGAAAAATAGAACTGATTTCTCATAAGGCACACATTATAATGCAG
This sequence comes from Falco punctatus, assembly GCF_963210335.1. Taxonomy (NCBI): domain Eukaryota; kingdom Metazoa; phylum Chordata; class Aves; order Falconiformes; family Falconidae; genus Falco; species Falco punctatus. The sequence goes on from NC_137585.1 coordinate 34,265,494, forward strand.
CCACTGCAAGACACTGCTTCATGCCCTCACTGCCTTCAGTGGGATTCGCTACTACAACAAGGATCTTCCAGAAGACAAGGATGCTCATCTCAAGGTAGCTCTGGACAAGACCAAATTCTAGCCTGAGACATTGACAGTGAATTTTGGAAGTTAGCAGTATCATTTTCAACTGCAGGATGTACTAGGAGACAAATCAAGGTAGAGTGAAGGTTGCATCCTCAGGGGAAAACAGCAGAAAAAAAAATCTTTCTGTAGCAATCTGTACCTGTACCATCCTCATTCCAAAGAAAACCCAACACGCAAAACATTGCTAGTCTTCTCCATGTGATCTGGCAGGTCAGGATGTTAAGTTCTAAAGGCACAAATGTTTCTGTGTCACCCAGGTCCCACCACTGCCAACTGCTCAGCCTTAGAGCCTGTGTCAGTCGGACAGCAGTGGCACACACACTCCCACAGAGACAAGGCCATAGCTGCAGAGTAAACAGAGGTCTGTACAGCACCAGGTAGCTCAGAGCATGTGGACGTCTGGGCAGTGCTGCCAGGAGAGGACTTGCTCTCCCCTCTTCTCCCTACTCAGGCCCTTCACTCTAAACACCAGCTTCCCTGGAGATCCTGGTTCTCTCTCACCTGTTGTAGATAGAGAAGTCAAACTTCCAGCCTAGGCAGCGGATAACACGGTCGTAAGGTGCACGGGTAGCAAAATTATCCAGTTCATCCTGAGGGAGGGTGATGGAGTCGATGCCTGCGCTGATGTTCCTGTTCTCCAAATAGAACCGGAGCGTGATGTGCAGCTTCCCTTTCTTGTCCTTCACGATAGCCAGATCTTCCAGGTTGCCCTCCAGAAGCCCATCCAGAGATTTCAGCTGGTAGGTGTCTAGCAGGCCATTGTTAATTGCTCTGCAAAAAAGAAAAGGAGAATGTAAGAAGGGCTAAAAGAAGGGAAGATACGTGGGATCCACACTTCTGTCTCAGCTGCTGAAAACAGGACATCTTTACCAGGCATCCCACACTCTCCTTTAGTGCAAAGGTTACTGCCAGAGCCTCAGGGCTCACAGGAACAGCACAGATAACACTGCCTCACTGCCCTTGCAGGATGCAGTCAACCTCTTATCTCTCCTCTGAGACTGCAAGCAAGGTAACTAATTGGGAGCCAGCACTTTTTAATAATCTAGTTTCCAACGGGACGTTTTCCTAATCGCACAGGCCTCAAAGAGCTCTCATCAAGGTCCTGTGTCCAGCAATTGCAACCTGGACTGCTTCAAACAAAAAACGTAAAGACAGAAGGCCCCACGCTTCCTCTGCAACCCCCAGGACCACAGCACCTCCTGTGCCAGTCTGGCTTGTCACCTGGGCAAGAATCGATTCTCCTTGTTTGTACTCCAGCTGTGTTCGAAAGAGGAACAGGAGTGGTTTCCTACCTCAGATCCCCGACGTAGTGGGTGGCCCATGAGAGGCGCACACGGGACCGGCTCACCATGTGAATGAAATTTGTGACACCCAGAATGTTCTCCGCTGTCTCAAAGGCAGAGTTCCCTCGGCCCAAGATCAACACGGTCTGTCCAGCAAAATCCTCTGGGTTGATGGACACAGTCTCGTAACCTTCAACGTATTCTGAACCAGGAAAGTTTACCACGTTGGGGACCCACATCCCAGTGGCGACCAACAAAGAGCTGCAAAAACAGGGTAAGCAACAGGGAATGCAGGAATTACAGGAGTGGAGGCATCGCTCCATCTCATCACTCCTTCCTTCTCCTGCACAGTCCACAGAAGACAGCTTTGATGGGCCCCCTGCAGCCATGCTGGATCAGCTGCGCAGGTCATGGTTTCAAAACAAACCTCTCCTCAGCTTCACTTAATGACCCTCTCTTCTCTTCCCTATCCTCAGGCCAACAAAAATTATTAGGAACATCACTACATATAGGAAAAGTCAGCATGGATCCTGCACATATATGTCTCCCTCCATTGTTTATGAATGTGCGAGTACTACTCATACGTACCCACCAAAAATACACATAATACTAAAGTTTCACAGGTTGATTACAAGTCGCACAAAAAATTACTTTGGTTTAAAATTTGTGTTGCCTTTTAGTACAGCAGAACAAGAGTAATTTTTAAGAGGGATAGAAAATGGTTTCAGTATTTCAAAAATGTAACTCCTGGTCATAAAAGCATGTTGGCAACCTCACTAATTTTTAACACTAAAATTAAGTACAATAATCTTTTTATCTCTCTCCATAAGAGCTCTTACTTAAATCTTAGCAAAAGTTTTGTGACTTAAGACGGAACCAACAGGTAGCCAAAGCTAGCAGCACTGTCTGCTGTCCCAGCCTTGCTCACGCAGCTCCCAAGAACAATTTGCTTGTGGTGTGTAAGTGTCTGGGATTGCCTTCTGTCCCCTCTGAGCTTGCCAGCCAGCGCACCTCCAAGCGACAGCCAGCACAACCTGCTGTCGTGGAGCTGAGGTTCTCAGGAGAGGTGAGAAATATACTCCATATGTTCACACTAGTTACTTCTAGGTTTTTAGGAATGTAGCTCAGTGGTGGTATGGGATACACACGTATAATTATGACAAAGAGAAGGGGAATTCAGGGACCACCAGTTACTTCTCTACAGCAACAGCCACATTTTAGTGTTTTGCCCCTGCCAGCTCTGTGCTAGCCCAGGGCTTCATTTGGCTGGGGTGTACTTCTGAACACATATGGGTTAATGGAAGTGAAGTGTCCTCACATTGACTCACTCAAATTTGTAATAAAGGCACCAGTGGCTACAAGAAGTACGACCAAATTATTTTTTTCGGAGAATAATTATTTAGTGATAAACCAAAAGTGATTTCAACCATATCTATCAAAGATGGAAATCTCAGCCAGTTTGTCTGCCAGCTCTCAGCTGTCTGAGGCGTAACATCGCTCGCAAAAGGCAACACCTTTCCAGGAGCAGTTATTCCACCCATCTGCACCTCCAATCTCAGCAAAATGTTTTCCCCTTGTGATAGTGGTTAAGGGTCTAAGAGGCTGTGAAATCTCCATCCTTGGAGATACTCACGCCTCAACAGGGCAAGGCTGTGAGTAACCTGATGTTGCTGGTCCTGCTTTGGGCAGGGCGCTTGGACAAAATGATCTTTATGAGTCTCCTCCAACCTAAATTATTCTGCAATTTTGTAACTTCAAAGACACCCACGAAGGGTGGTATGCCTAGCCCTGGGTTTGCCCTTTACCTGCACTTGTAGTTCTGCCTGTCCTGGTCAGTTAGGAGGAAGTAGTGGCCATTCCATGCCAGCTCATCCTTCTCCAGTGTCACGTGGATGATAGCTGTGTTGTACTGAATCCGCAGCTTCAGCCGGGAAGCAAAGTCCTCCAGGTAATGCACCATCGTGTCAGCATCAGGGAAGAAGTCATGGGAGTAGCGTCGGAAAAGCAGCTGGCTGTCGTGGCTGAGAAGTGAGTTCCAGTCATGGCGGAGGTTGAACTCACTGTTGGATTTGCCGGTGTACTGCTTGTTGATGCTGATGAGCTTGCGGTGGCGAGGGTAGAGGGCAAAGAAGCTGCCAGGAGCATGGCTCCGCTCAAAGACGACGTAATCCCGGCCGGCTCGCTGGAGGAAATAGGCTGCCTGCAAGCCTGAGGGGCCAGCCCCAATGACGCAGTAGTCATGGTAGAGGAAAGTGGTGCCGCTCACCACATGCAGGCTGCTGGCATACAAGGCCAGGCCCAGGAGCGTCTCACAGACTGCCAGGGCCAGGGCCATGGTGGGGCCAGGACTGCCACCCCTGCGGGGGAGAGAACCAGGGAGGAATCACTGAGGGGTTGAGCGCTCCGGTGGGCGCAGGCCTCCCTGCATAAGGCTCCTGGCCTGGCCTGTGCGCGCTCACCCCCTGCCCAGGCCTAGCCGCAGTGGTGCCACGACCGCCCCTCAGGGCCCCAAGCTGAGGTAGGGGTGTTGGGGTGGGGTCCTGCTCCCTGCCAGCCAATAGCAAAAGGGGTCCCAGGCCTTCCAGCCAATGGGCACACAGGGTCCCCTGCCCCAGCCAATAGCTGACAGCGTGGGGTGAGCAGGCGGGAAGGTGTGGCAGCACTTGTGGGCTGCAGGCCCCCGCCGCGCCTCTGAGCCCCAACAGCCAATGGAAAAGGGAGGTGCAAACCCATCAGCCAATGGGAGATGGGGTGCCCCGCACTGCCCTCGCTCCCCCGCCAATAGGGACTGGCCTCAGCCCCGATGCCCTCCCCGCCCCCGTCCAATGGCGTGCGGGGCGTGGCCACCACCCGCGAAGCGCCGCACGTGACGCGCGGCGCACCTTGCTGCCGCGAGCCGGCCGGACCCGTCCCGCGAACGGCCGCACCTGCACCGCAGAGCTCGCGCCGCTCCCCTCCTCCCGCGCCGCGCCCGCCGCGCCGAGGGGGGGAGGGAAGGGGAGGGAGGGGGCGGGGGCAGCGCTGCCGCGCGCTGAGGGGCGAGTGACGGGGGGGGAAGGCGCGCGGCGCGTCACGTGACACCGCCGCTTCCCGCCGCTGGCACCATGGCGCCGCCGCGCGCGCACCACGTGTCCGGGGGCGGGGAGGGGCGTTTAAAGGGGCAGCCGCGGGCGGGAGCGCGGCCCGCCAGCCCCCCTGGCCCGCCCCGGGGCCCGCCGGTACCGCCCCGGCCCGCCCGCCCCGCCGGTGACAACCCCTTCCCCGGCCCCAGGCACACGCAACACGGCGTCACTGAGCAACAGCAGCTTTATTCCGCTCCCACCCCGGGTGGTGTATTCGCGGAGCAGCCGGGCGCCAGGGTGCAGCCGCCGCCCACCCCTCCAGCAGCATCGGGGAGAGGGCGCGGGGGGGGGGGGGGGGAACGGACACACTGCCTGGGGCCCAGGCCCCCCGAGCTGGCCGCGGGCTTCAGCTCTCTTCCTCTGAAAGAGAAGAGAAACAGTCATGGAGCGTATGGAGCTGGCGAAAGGCTGGCACACAGCCCCCCCACATACACCCCTTCTGCCAAGGAAATGCCACAAAGAAGCAGAATATCCCACTTCAGGGACAATCACCCCACCTCAGTGTCCCTGTCGCACCCCTCCCACACCCCCTACATCAGCCCAGGCCACACATGCGTCATTTGGAATTACACAACTTACATTCCTGAGCAAATTACACAGCGACCTGAAATTTCTATAATAAAAGACCAGAGCAGCCAGGTTAAGTTTACCGTCTAACAAAATAATGGGAAGGGGGTGGGGTGGGGGGGGTCAGGGAGGAAAAAGAGGGTAAAGCTAGAAGACATTTTCCGTATCCCTGACATTTTCCGTATCCCTGAAACAAAAGCTTTAGGTGAAATGGTTTCCCGTTGTTGACAAGAGTGCATTCAGATCACGTGCCAGGGTTCACAGACGGTTTTAGGCACCGAAGCAGGGACAGCAGTTGTACTCCCACAGGCAGCGACTGTCAGCTTCAACAGTCACTTTACAGAAGCCTTCGCTGAGCTACCTCAATGAGGCTAGGTCACCACGTGTTTTGAATGTGCCATAGTTACTTCCATTTCTAAAACTGCAGTAAAAAAATATCCTGGTACCAAGAGGAATCAGCACCCACCCACACCCCCAAATCCTGCGGCTGCTGAATGAAGGGCTCCTTGGCAGGCTTCACTTTCCCAGTCGGTGCTCTGGACCTGGGGCCTTACCCCACCCCACCCCCGGTTAAATCATTCCTCGCTCTGTATCCACAAAGGCACATCATCTGCATTTCCAGCTCTCAAGTTCTGTGTGCTTCTGGTTGAGTACTCCCAATATCACTCTCACCACTTCCACCACCGAGTCCCATCCTCAAGAGCATGTATTCTTCAGCCTTGCTGAACTCAGATCTCACCCTTCAGATCTGGTCTTTCTCACAGGTCACCCCTTTTCATCCAGACCAGTACATTAAAAGCATAAATCACCAAGTATGCTACGAACCTTCTTCCTCCTCTTCTTCCTCCTCATCCTCCTCATCTTCATCAGAGCTGAAGGTGCCATCGGGCAAGCTGTAGATCCGGATCACCTGCTTGTTGGGGTCCTTGAGAATGAGGTACTTCCCCTCATCCAGCTTCATGCAGATGTCGATGACGCATCGCAGAATGCCCCAGGCATTCTCTATGCTCAGGTTAATCTGGCTGGCAAACTCATTTGGCTTGAACTGCTGGGTGCCCAGGATCACATGGCGGGCAGAGTCCTTCACGTGGTAACGGGATACATACCTAGGAGGGGCAGGAAGAAACCAGAGGGGCATCAGGACATTACACTCAACCAGCAGAAGAATGACACCAAGAAAAGCAGCATGATCATCTTAGTTTTGTTTTCTGGGCTGAAAAACCCTAATACTCCCACACTAAAAGCTAAGAGGATCTCCTGGCTACATGCTGTCAATCAGTAATGTAACTGGAATCCTTCCACCACCTCAAATCAAATGAGGCGATATAAAAGATACAGAAAAATTAGTCCCACAGACAAAAATTAAGCAATGCATGATTAGCTGGGAATTTACAATTAAACAGATACAAATGCATCAGTCCCATATCTGAGTGTGGAACCTAGGATTGCAGAACTCCAGAACAGAGTTAGCAAATACCTCCTGTTCGTTATCCACAGCACAGACTCAACTGGTTTTAAGCCAACAGTTCCAACAGGGATGTGACAATCCTCCCCTCCGTCCCATTTCTCAGTAATAGAGCACTTGAGGATCTCAATCAAATTCCTGACAGACAGCATAGTCACTGCACTTATTTCCCTCGCTGACAATCTTGGCAAACAGGCTGAGAGCTGTGGAGGCCACCTGCCCATCACACATGTCAGGTCTCACTAGGTCAGTCACAGCAGGGGCACATCAGCCACGCACTGAGGGGAAGCGGCTTACACCAGGACTTACACCAGGACTCGTGCACTCAGCACAAACTTCCCCCTCTTGGCCACTCAAAACATGTGGTGATTTTATGATTACTCATTCTACAAATAGTTCAATTTTATGTACACCGACTTAAATACTGGAAAATTCACCTAAAGGAAGTTTGGTGTTGAAACCCTGGCTTACCCGAGTTTAAGATACTCTGATCCAGCCAGCAGTGCACAGCATGTCCAGCGGGCCAATTTGTAGCTGTTGTTTTTCAACTCTGTGGCAATCACAGCTCCTCTCTGAGAGTCAAGCTTCTGGCGCCAGTCCACTCCATTGCAATACTGACAGGAGAATCAGAACTAGGGTCAACCTAACAAGCCAGCAGCAGTCATCTCTTCAGCCATCCTGACATCACATAAGGTAGTTTCTTCTGTTTACCTTATGGTACTGTATGAGGGAATGCAAATGGTAACCTACAGGGAAAGCCCTTGCACTGGAAAGGGAGAAACGCAAACAGCAGGGACTGGCCAACATTTGCAGCACTGGTTAGGAAGGGAAGTTTGTGAGGGAAGAGTTCACTAGGGAAGCATGGGAACAGGCTGGCTGCTGTGCTCAACACCTGGGGACGAGAGGGTTCAAACCAGCTACCTGACATCTGGGGGTGAATCCCATCAGCACTGCTTATCCACCAAAGTTATACTCCTTTGGTGGAACGTAACCACCCAGGGAACACCACCAGATGTTTGTCTCATTTTGCCTGCTGTACCTGTCATGTCAGGCAGCAGTGAAGCTGTTAGAGCTAGCTTTGGGATCCCGTTCTTCCTCACCCTGGAATCCCACTCGTTCAGTGTTTTGATGTTGATGAACGACACTTCTCCATTTGCTCCTGTCATCACTCCATCATGTTCACAGCGGACAATGAGATCTATATCATCTCCCAGCTTCCACCTTCGGTATCTGCCAAGAAACAATCCACCTGGTTATTTCTGACCATTGCTTTCTTTCAGATCCATGCAGGCACACAGCAAAATCCTCTCTCCCTCTTATCTGTTCACTGTGAGGATGTCCAGGCATCCCTCTCATGGTAAAGCTTCTATCACTAACACTCCTAACTTGTTTTGTTTCCGTTACCATGCCGACATCCTGACCCCTTGCCAAACCTGGGCATGACAGAGATCAACATACCTGTATGCAACAGAGGCTACTTCGTTTTTATCCATGTCATCCTCCACGAAGGGGTTTGGGTTGGGAAACTTGTATTTCTCCTTTCCCTGCAGAAGGAAACAGAAGGGCATGTCAGGAGAAAAATCCTGAGGCAGCTCTCCCCTATGGTATAGCAACAGTAGATTATTTTCCTTATATAGAAAAATGCTAAAATATTAAGACAGATAAGAAGCCCCATCTTCACATCAGTCACTTCCCCGTAAGCAGTACTTCTACTGGCACTTCAGCTTCACTAGGTGTACTCAGAAACCTGCTTGCTTCACTGATGGGAGTGTGAGTTCTTCTTTGTGGAAAAAAGGTGAAAAACTTCCTACAACAGAGTCACACTCCTCACCAGAAGTAATCCCACCTCTTTCAAAAGTAAAGAAACATCAGTGTGTAACAGTGTATAACCTCTGTCAATTAAACGACTCCTGTGCTGCATTATTATAGCAGCCTTAACGAAGTCTCAAGACTCTGAAACACAGACCCTACTAGCCAACACTGCTCAACCTTACCATCCTCAGACACTGCTGGGAGAAATTATGATTGATGTAGGTAGCTTCCATGGCAAGGTTGCGTGGAGAATTAAAGGAGTTGCCCTCTTCCTGTGGTGGTTCGTTGGCTGTTTCACTCACTGTCAGGAGGTCTGGGAAGAAAACCAGGCACAAGTGGTTATACTCAGGGGGAGTAAATACATCAGCTTCAGAAAGTCTCCAGCCCCAAGCGGGAGCAAATCAATACTGAAGTTATCCTTGTAGCCAGCAACTGTACTGCAGCAGTTTGTTCCATGGGTATCAGTCTGGACACTGAGACACAGAAATAACTCAAAAAAGCATAACCTTTAGCTACTGTAACAGAAATTTCTTTCAGGGCTTTTCCTCACCAAAATCTGAATTGTCCCTCTTGTCAAAGAAAAGCTTGGATCCAACTCTCTGGACAATGATGTCCCAGGAATAGACTGAGCGAGTGCAGCTCATGAGGGTGGCCAGGATGGCATCTGTGGCAAACACATTCCCTTGGGTCTTGGCCAGCTATGGACACAGGAGGAGGAGAAAACTGTGTTTCAGCAACCAGAACAGACACCCCTTCCCTTCCCCAACCAGGATGAAAAGTGTTAGCAAATCAGATGATTAGTATCTTCTCCTAGGCTGAGGAAGCTGGGTTGGTAGGTACACCACCAACAGCTAGACAAAACGTTTGGTACTACCCAGAAATCCAGGCCCACCCTCACCCAAACAAGGAAAAAGCAAGAAACGCATTATGAAATAATTCTGTTGGGAAAAGGCATGGATCCTTATTGCCGGCTAGGTCACACAGAAAAATGTTCAAGCTCTCCCCATCTCCAAAAGCAGAAACCTCAAAAACCAGGTCTCTTATATGGAAGTTTCTTTCCCAACAGATCTCAAGTACCGGTCTGCTTGCCCTTCCAGAATTACAGCTGTTCCTTTGCCAGTATTCCTCATTTTGCATTATTCTAGCTCTGCCTTGGACCCAAGAAAAATAACGATACCAGCTAATGCTTCTTTGCAAGCTTAGGGATCCAGAATTCTTCTGCCCTTCTCTTAACTTTGGTCTGACGGTGACAGCTGGTCTCTAACAGCAGGCACTGAGAAACACACTACTGCGTTTTACAAACCAGGAAACACACCTTTCGGATAACTGGGTCATCAGTAGTAGTGACGGTGTGGAAGATGCGCTTAATGCTCCTCAGTAGCTTCTCATTCCTTGTCGTAATGCGGTCAAAGGCTTTGTCATAGTACTCTAGAGCTCCACAGCACTCTCTGCAGAGGGAAGAGGAGCACCACATTGATACACCCACTACAGGTAACACCATCCATGAACTGCCCAGGACTGAGGGGCCCGCTGGGTGTTCCATTACCTCCCACTGCTTTGGTACCTCAGTGAGAAAGAACATTGCGACCAGGCCAGGAAACCCTTGCCCTGCTGCTTTCCCAAAATGTGTTCATTTTTGAACAGTTCAGGAAGCAAGCAAATGGCTGTTTTGGGAACTCACATGTCCTGTGGCTCTGACACCTCCAGGTAGCGCATCTTCATCAGCCGAGGGAAATCCATCTCTTCTTTCACCTCCCAATCACTGCGAACTTCAACTGAGGAGTCACGAGGCTTCTGCTGTGCAGCCAGAGGGAGGACAGATAGGGAGAGACAAACAGAGACACAGCACATCAGGATTTGTGCAAGAGGAGGGGCCCCGTGAGCATCACCAGAGAACCAAATCATCGCAGCGGGCAGAAAGCTTCTTAGTTTACCTGTGACTTTTGGTCCCATTTCTGCCTCACTCCAAACTGCTTCTGAAACTTCTTTTGTAGACGCAAACGATCTCTAAAATGACAAATATGAGCAAAGCCATTAAGAGAAATTAACTCCTACATGGCACAACCGTTCCTGTGCTTCTAAATTACCACCAGAGGAGCAATACTTTTAGGCATCAAGCTGCTGAAACATTTGCTGAGCTGTCTGTTCATCAAGGTACCTGAAGCATTAAAAGCTCTGTTCTTTACTCTGAGCGGCTCTTTAAGTATTTTCATCTCTAAAGACTGCAACAAAGTTTTAAGAAAGGGTAAGCTCTGATTTAAAACACCATGTTTGCTTTTCAAATACGATTCAAAAACTCTCCTAAATTCTTAGGACAGCTGTTTGGTATCCATGTCTGTCGCCAACATCAGCAGAGCATCGAATGCGAAATATCCTGAAATTCTTCTTGGCTGACTGTTCACCCTAGTGGGTTCTGTCACAGTAACTTCATAAATGTATCAACAGTATGTTCACACAGTCCAACCCAGTTAACGGTATGTTCACATTTGCAGCCTCACCTCTCTTTCTGCTTGGCACTCTTTGGCAGTGTCTGCATGCTGAACTGCAGCATGTTCCGACGGTCCTTGTCTCTCCGAAGGTTCCTCTGCAGAAATGAAACAAAGGAAAAACCCAAAACATTTGTGTTGCAAACGTAATTCTGTGCTGCTGAAGCTCTCCTTTGGGCCCATTTCTGAAACCATTCTACCTGTGCAAATCGCATACGATTCCTCTGGTATGCCGTTTTCTGCGTTCGTGCTGTGTCCACCAGCTGGAAGCTCGTCTCATCCTCCTCATGGAAATATGCATATTGACTTCCACCACCAAACTGTGACGAGTACTTGTCTGGAAATAAAACAAAGCACCTTGACACCAAGCTTCTAGGAAAACCCCTCTGACACTTTGCCCATTTTCCCCCAGAATTCCCTCCAACTGCCTTCACCCAAGTCTGATGCACAAATAGGGACTCCTGCCTTACACCAGCATGCTTCCCACCCCTTCAAGCTTCCCTGAGAAGCCCCAGTTATGAGGCAGCACAAAAATAATGAGTAAGCCCTAAGGACAGGGAGAGCCCCACAGAGCTCTCCCTTGGGTGATGCATGCTTCCTAATTTAAGAAGCCTCTCTTGCTGAGGTGTGCAGGCAACCACCAGAGAGGGTGTGAGACATGAAAGCAGGAACGCCACTTGGAGAAAACTTGGCAGGAAACAAACCACAGGAGCAGCCATCAGACAACACGTACTTGTATATCTTTTATCCTGATACGTGGCTCCTGTCCAATCAGCCACCTAAGGACAAGCATAAACAGTCAAAATAAGTTAGTGTTAGGCATCCTCCTCCTCAACCTCTGACTTCATATATGCAGGACTTCAAGCAGCAAACACCACTGCATGGTCCAGAACTAATCCTTTCACTTCCCGCCTCTGCTTGCCAGCCCTGCTGACTGTTCACAAGTGTGTTACATGCTAGGATGTGCTGCAAAGGGTGTCAGAAGAGCAACCGCAGTAGTAAGAAGCAAAAACCGGGGACAACGTGCAGGGGTGGGGTGCCAGAAGGCACACGGGGCTTGCTCAGCAGCAGCCCAACATGCCATGGCACGACTACGTTACCTTTCCCAGGCGGTCTCCTTTACTGAAGGGCTGATAGGGCATATCCCTGAACTGCTCGGGCACAGCGCACGGGCCCCAGCCGGAGGGGTTGTCCTGGATCACGGGTGTCACAAACTTCGCCATTTTTCAAACTTCTAGAGGGGAGAAAACCCACGAATAACCCCTAAACCCTCGGCCGCCGCATGGCGAGCCCCGCGCCCGCCCCGACGCCTGCGGCAGTGGGGCACGGGGGCCCGCGGCCTTGTCCCGGTGCAGGCCCCGGCGCGGCCGCGAGGGGAGCGGAGGGCGCGGAGCCATCTTCGCCAGCCGGGTCCGCACCCAGCGGAGCGGCCGGGGTGGGCCGGGGACCCCCGGTCGCCGCTGTCACTGTAAGTGTCGGGGTAGGGGCGGGGACCCGGCCCCCACCGGAACCGGTGGCAACGCCGGGGCGGGGCCGGGGGTCCCGATGCTGGCAGGAAGGTGCCGGTAGGGCAGGAGGCCTGTCCCGGGGCAGCCCCAGTGCCCCCCTCACCTGCGCGGCCCCGTCACGGCCCCGATGGCAGCGGATGGCGGAGGCGGCAGCAGCGGCGGGGAAGGAAAGAGGCCGCGCGCAGCCCCGGCCCTTCCTTTCCGCGTCAGCGCCGCGCGACAGGGCTGTCGTAAAATTTAAAAAAAACACCCACCCAACCGTGACGGAGCAGAGCGCGGCTGCCGTAAAGCGCCTCCCTTAGCGCACGCAGTACGCTAAGGCCATAGAGCTGCAGGAGGGCCGGGCTAGAAAAGCCGCGGCGCGCGGCTGGCAGGCGCGAGTCTCTACGATCCGTTGGGGCTGGGCCGAGGCGGCCGGCGAGGGGCGGTGGGCGGTGAGGGGCGGTGGGCGGCGGCCCTGTCTCCTCCTCCCTCCGTGGCCGGGTTCGTGGTCGGGGGCGCTGGAGCTGCCTGTGGCCGCCGCTGCGGGACCGCGGGGTGCTGGCCCGGAGCGGGGGGCGCGGGGGCCCCCGCACGCCGTGGAGCTGCCTCCCGTGGGAGGTGTGCCCGCCCGGGCCGCTCTGCCTCTCCCTCTTTGTTGTGCCTTCTGTCACTACGGTATCATTTACCGAAATTTTGCTCCCTCTTAATTGCTGCTTAATAACAGAAACGCGTAGGAGAGGGAAGAGAGTGACATTAATGACAGTAAATTCACCCTATTGATTAAAAAGCTTGGGTTTGGCTTTTAAGCAGAAAAGCCGGGGGTGACAGATGACAAAACCATTTGGTTTGTACCCAGCTGTCACAAAGAGGAAGAAAACATTGTTTTCTGTGTCTGCTGAAAGGCCTGCAGCTCAAACAAGCAATAATAAGGTGTCAGAAACATCTCCTCCAGTGGTAATGATGATTAAACTTATTAGAAATACAGAACATCTCTTAGCAGAAGTATTTAAGCCTAGGGTAGGCGAATGTCTGTTGGGAATGGTTTTGGTGTAAGTGACTCGCCCAGTAGCAGCACAGTGGGGTAGGTTTAACAGATTGCCTCCTCCTGGCTGTCCTCTACTCATGAAGATATCTTGGGCTTCATGGCCCCACAAAGGACTGCCCAATCTCAAGATTAGTATTTTTTTTCTCTCCTTTGGAAGAACTTGAATTAAAATTAGCTGTCCTAAAACAACGCATTGGGAGAATATTGATCTTCAGCTTAGTCAAATTAAGATTTCAACTACTAGCATTCAGTCCCAGTCTGGTTGTGCCAGGTTGCTCTATAGATGTGAGACAGAGCTGTAAGGTCTGGTAGGTAAATTTCTGTTTTCACAGATGAAAGTGGAGATAGAATGAGATAAAGTGAGAGATTTATGACTTTGATAGAGAACAGACTTACAGGGCTCTGGGCATGAAGTGTATCAATAAAGCCATGTGTCAGGAGAGGAAACATGACTTAATTCTGTGCTTCTTGATTTTCTCCTACACACAGCCTCTTGAAATAAAAATGTATCCCAAACTATGCAATGGTTTTATAGAAAAGCAAGTACTTCTCAGGTTGTGGTTGTGTGATTATTAAACTGACTTTGTGTTTTAGAGGCTGTTACAAAGCACTTTGCTTTGAGAGGTAAAGATATGCGAAGAATTGGAATTCATGTTGCCCTTGCTGTATTTGCAATGAGGTATTCAAGGTTTTCATTGTCCCTGATAGTTTTCCTTGACCTGGAGGGGAGGCCTGGAAGCTAGGATTCAGCCCTACGGCCTCTCTAGGAGACCATGAACCAGTGATTTAATACAGCATGTGCCTCAGATCCCTGTCTCTGTAACTGGCATAGTATTTCTTCTCAGGGAGTGAGGGCAATAAATCATGAAATCTCTGATGTTCACATGCCAAAATGAGTGTAATTTCCTCTATCCCTAAAAAGAGCAGGATCCAGTTTACAGATCTCTTCAGCACACAGGCTAAAAACTAACTCTTCCTCTTCAGAGAATTTTACTGGGTATCTTTTAGCTAAGAAGAGCCTAGATCAATATTTTCCAGGCAGAGATGTGCGTTTTCTTCTTTATTTACCACTTATAATTCCTACTTGAGAAAGAACCGAAGCTGCAGCAATCTTTGCTTTGCCAAGACACCGCACCATTAATCAGAAGTGGGATTATTAAAGCACTTTTCCCTGCTAGCGGAAAAAATCCACTTATAGAAATACACTTTATAAAATACAATTTGTAACTGTCTCACCTAAGCAGCCTTTTTGGAGATAAACATAATTAGTGTTGGAACTGCCTTGTGGGTCTCTGGCAGTGGCTCTTTGCAATCCCAGCTCTGGGTAAACCCCACGGTGCCTGTCCTTCACCCTGCCTGAGCCAGGGCAATGGGCTGAATGGGCTCAGAAAAAAGCACAAAGTTCTGAAGGAAAAAGTGGACTAAGGAATGACTGAAGAGAAGCAATGACAAATAGACTGATAAATGAAAATCCCTTCCTTCCACGGCTTCACCTTTGCTCCTGAGCCTGCGTGAGGAGTGTACAAGAGAATGTAACACTGCTGCTGTCTCCCAGAGATGAGAGATCATGTGCAGTTGAGGCTTAGCCCATCAAGCTACCTTTACTGGGGATACAGTTGGGTACAGGTGTGGGTCAGAGGAGGGAGCAGTGTGGGATATATGCTCCTTTGGGCACAGACATAACCTTCTAGTTTCTTATCAAAGGGAAGAAAGGTTATGAGAAAAAAAAAATAATCTTGAAGCGGGTGAGACTTGCTGCCACATTTAGGTCAAATTTACTAGAAGAGGGGAGGGAGCAGGTCTGTCTCACTTTCTGCTTCACACCAGGCACTGCACCTCTTGTGTCCCATGCCATGCTGCAGCCAGTGCCCCACAACTGCCTGCACTTCTTGTCCTGTCTTGCTGACCCTGAGCATCATGGCTGCAAATGGTTCGCCACCCAGCCTCTACTCTGGCTTTCGTTTAAGGCACGTGAGATATGTCATTTCCCGGAAAAGTACTTAAAATACACTTGCTTGCAATCATTTGATCCTAGATCCATAATTTCAGTTCATCAGTTAATTAATCACTTAATCAGTTAATAAGGGTAATCACTCTTCCCTGGAAGACGGTCATAAGAACAGCCAGGATAAATTGCTCCCATCTGGTTTTCTGTTCATGTCTCCCACTTCTCCGGTTTTGGGCTGTGTGCTGGTATTAGCAGACCTGTAAAAAAAGGGGCTTGTTCCAGCACCCTGGGCATTCCAGCACCAAAACCTTCACCACCATCAGCCTCCAGCACAGTTTGAGGCTTGTTGGAGAGCTGTTGCAATTTGAGCTGGCTCTGCATTGAGCAGCAGCCTCCTCCTGCTTAGCAGGGACAATGTGCAGCTTGGGCACTGTTACCAGAGGTTTGCCAGGTTTAAATGAAGGAAAGCAAGTTGAAGCGCCCAGCCCGTTAGGGTCCTTTTCTAGAAAATAGATCACATCTGCCTTGACTGATTATGCCTCAGAAAGCCTTAAGACAGGGATTGCTTTCTGGCTTGGATGACTATACTTCCACTTAAAGAGGCAGCTGAGGATTGGAAGACTAATGTTCACATTAAACCACTATTTTCCAGTAGTTCCTTTTCTCATTCTTACACTAAATGCATCAAAAATAGCCAGCTGGTTTTTTGTTCCTCACTAAACAACAAACACACCGTATGCCTGTGCCATATGCTTAGTCTCCACTTCCCCACGCTTCTTCACAAACCCAGAAACCAAGTGAAATAGTCTTTAGCCTTAACGCCTTCTCACTGTGGAGAAGCCTGATGTTTACACACCTCTTCAGGTCAGACTCTTCTTCTGAAGTCATCGTTGTTGTCTTTACAACAGCAAAATGCACTGCTGGCTCCTAGGCTCTCCTTGCAACTGACCTTGGCTGTGAGTGAACTGGGGCTCCTGGCACAGGGCAGCCAGGGTTCACAGGCTGGGAAGCCCTCCGTCCTTCCCTGGCCTTCCTCTTTGCATCCCATCTTTTCCATTGCACTTTTATCTGCCTTCTCAGCCTGCTGTTCTCCCAGGCCAGGTGCTTCGCTGCGATGCATGGCCTCCTTTCCAGTGCCTTCATCCCTCTCCCGGGTGCCCTGGAGGCTGAACTATAAACCTGCCCTCCTTGCGTGGCAGTTGCTTGCCACTTTTGGGGTGAAATGCTTGACTGGATTTTCAGGAACCCTGGAAAAATGACTGTAAAGCAACTTTACTGTGCACGTGCTGCAAATTTGATTTTTTAATTTGCTGCCTGTGCAATTTAGTGGGGCTGGGAGCAGGTGGCGCCTGGCAGATTTGCTGTATGTGTTCATACCAGCCATGTCCATACAGTAAGGTCCATGCAGGGAATGTGCTGAGTTTATTATTCTTGGTATCAGATACTGTTTTCATTGCAAGCTTTCTCCCTCCTCCTCCTCCTGGCATGCTGAGCTTTCCCTATGACTGCCGGGCCATACTGTCTTGCCCTCAAGGACAGACAGAAACCTGACAAGGGTAGGCCTTCCCATGTTGCTTCTGTAGGCTGGGCTCAGAGCCTGGCCTTGTGTTGTCTGCATCTTCCATGCTACCAGGAAAAGCCAGAAATTTATCACCAGTGTCAGATGTCTCCCAAGGCTTCTGTAGCGTTGACCATCAGGGCCTGGGCCACATGTATTGCGAAGAGGCAGCGCGCATCATGCTCTGTCCTCATCCTCCGCTGCTGAATACTGCCCTTTCCAGAGCTGTAGAAGGAGCCTGGGTCCAGCTGTCTCCCTGCAAACTGTCAGCAAGATTGCCTCCTTTGATCTGCACTCAGGGCTGGATTTTATCCCGGCAGCCAACAGGCTAATTCTACAAGTTTATTCTACAAAGCTCAATTAGAGCAGCTGGCACTGGCAGTGTCCCTACTGGCTCTGAGCCTGCAGAAGGAGCGGAAGGCTGGTGCAGTGGCTGGGGTATGAGCCTGGGAGTCCGCAGGCTGAGCTACAAGTCCCTGCTCTGTGGCTGTCCTCCAGGCCACCCTGGTAAGCCTCCCCAGTGGGAGCTTGACACCTCCATGCTGCACAGGGAGAGACATTTCCCTGCCTCGCTGGAGGAGAAATGCATTAGGGATACAAGCTATCCTGGTGATGGGGAACTGTGTCAACAGAGGCAGAAGCAGGTCACGGCTGCTGCATCTGGGAAATGCTGTGTAGATCCAGCCAGATCGACAGCAGGGAAGAGGATGGGGCCCTGGGTGATGGAGGGTGCAGGGCATGCTGTGCCTTCTCACCACTGAGTTAGCAGTTTGCTTTTCAGCTGCAGGAGCCCCGCTCCATGCCCTGCAGTTCTGCAATGCCTGAGTTATATTCAGCGCTGCCCTGAAAAGGATCCTAGTGTGTGTGAGCAGAACCGCAGGCAACACAGGCTTCCTTTACAAGGGCCTTTGCCCAGCACAGAAGCGCCCTCAGTTATTTCCTTGAACATCATCAGTGTTAAGTTATCCTCAGTGAAAAATCAGAATCTTCTGGGGCTAAACGTGCTCTGCAAATGCTCCTGCCTCACTGGTCCCTCCTCTGGAAGGCTTACTGTTTATGCCAGCCGGGCAAAGATGTCTAACAGGACATCAAGAGGCAGAAAGAGTTCAAGCGATTTCTGCTAGGGAATTGAACCCCAAGACCTAGTTATCAAGAAAGTAAGGAGCAGAATGCAGATGCTACCTATGTATATAGCATGCTGTTCCCCTCCCAGGGACTCTCAGAAAAGTCTCTGCTAAAGACAATAGTGGCAAGGGACGTGCAGGAGCCCCACGAGCCTGCAGTTGCCATTCCCTTCCCTGCCCCTCAGTAAGTCAAAGATGGGTCTGGCTGACATGCTTGGCTGGGGACAAATGTGCCTCTCGGGGTACAGGGAGTGCAGAGCCTCGGGGCTATTCCTTCCTCTCCTCTTGAGCAGATTTCAGTGCCATCTGCTCTCTTCTGTCTTTGCAGGAGTCATCAGGGCGCTTTTGTCCCTTCCGGCAAAGCCATGCTGCGTATGTCCCCCATAGGGCGTCAGGCAGCCTGAGGCAGCTGGGAAGGATGTGCACTCTCAGCCTTGCTCCAGAAAGCTTCCACTGCAGCAGCCCAAGGTCTTTCTTCCTTTCCTCTTCTCTGTCTGCAGCCTGTCCTTCTGGATGAGGCACTTCCCAAGGTCGCAGCTGATTCCCAAGGTCAGGTTCAGGCTTTGCTGTGGCCTCTGCAGGAGGGGATGGGAAGGGGCTGGGGCTGAGAAGGGACCCTCCCTCTACTGCTCACTCCCTAAAAGGGCCCAGAAGCAGCACCAAGCCCTTGGGGGAGAGCAGCAAGGGCAGGAGGAGACATGGGGCAGCCATGGGGCTCCCTGACCTGGGAACTGCTCTGTGGGATTGCTCTGTTTTCTGCATGCGTGAAGTATTTCCCTGCTAAACACTCCTGGATGATCACTAGCCCCGCACCAGCTGGAGACAAGAGGCGCTGCAAAATTTAGGGGAGGAAAGATGGGGAGGCTTGCTGATGGCAGGCAGCTTGCTGGGACATGCTGACTCAAGCCTCACGGCCACACCAAGCTCCGGGTAAAAGCTTTGTTGTCTGCCTTCCCCACTTAAAATCATACCTGCCTCTGGGCTGGCTGGAGCCTGTCGCAGGTGGGAGTGAGCCTAACCCCCATGTCCAGGTGAGTTACGTTGTTGTGTCCCCTCCGAGCTTTGCAGCTGGAAGGAAAGAGGGAATGAGGGGAAGCAGGTCATGAGGAGCCCTGGCAGACTGGAAGTGGGCCCTCGCCACGTCTGTGCACCAGTGGGACTACTGGGCAAGGGTCCCACTGCCGCGTCTCCTGTGGGAGCTGTGTGGCTGCTCCGGCTCCCACACTGTGCGGCTTTGCGACTCTGCTGCTGTGCCAAGCTTGTCCCGCGGGATGGCACTGCCTGCTCAGGAACGGGCAGCCAGGCCGGCGCTCCTGGCAGGCATAAATTCAGCAAATTAAACGGCAGTGGCAGATTCTGATTGACAGGTCCCTAGAGAGCAAAGTCCCTTGTTTTCTCCATCCCTGCGGGGATCAGGAGCAGCAGGAAGAGCAGCAGCAGAGAAAACCCTTTCCCAAGCCTAGTGCTTTGCCCTTGCAGATCTGTTTCTGGGACTCAGCCCATACCCGTATATCTTGACCCCTTTGCTGAAGCTGTCAGTACCGGGCCAGCCGGCTCCTTCACTGCGGACTTTCTGCAATGTCAAGAGCCAACCTCTGCAGAGGATGCCAAGGCCATCTCATCCCAGCCCTGATTGCACACACAGGCTGTTCCACCCTTGTCATTCTGTGCCTGGGGTGCAAGGCCTGGAGGTTTCAATAAAGGGCAAGCGAAATTAGGCCAGCAGGGTTTAGCGTCATTCACACATTACTCCTCTCTACGGTGTAAAACTGGCACAAATGACAATACCCTGCCAGAACGGTTCATGCCTGTATTGGCTTTGCTGGAGCCAGGTCAAAGCTGGGATTTGCAGCCCAGGAAGTTGCGGGCTGGGTGAGCGCCCAGCCGCCACTCTCCTGCTTCTGCTCCTGCGTGAAGCAGCATGGTCCACGGGGATCTTGGCTCCTCTGATGGGGTCCTCACTGCAGCTCCATGCCTGGCAGGTCCTCAGCACCCCTCTACCTGGCTGGCGGTTGATGGCTTTAGGATGGAGTATCCACTGTGGACACTGGGACATTACAGATATCCGCTCTACCCTTGTGGGCACAGATCCTCAAGAAAAGGTCTTTCTAGGACCTGTCCCACATCCTGGGGACAGGTCCCTGTCCTATCTCCCGGGCTGGAGGGGAGTTTCTTCTCTCTGTAGGGTATTTTGGCTGCACAGCTGCTCTGGATCTCTGTGGAGCCGCCAAACTGTGGTGCAGATGCACTCAGTTTGTTTAGGACTTCTTGTAAATGTCCTGCCTGGGTGGGGAGCAGCACACCGTGCAGCAGCCCCTGTGGGGTCCAGTTCCATGCCTTGGCTTAGCAAGAGGGATGATGTCTTCTCTACTCTTGGAGGGGAAACTCAGGCTGGTGACATTTAATTCATATCCCCTTAATCTGTATAGGTCCTTGGCTACTTTTAAAATTTACCCTCCCTCTGTCTCCCTTCCCTACAAAACCTGCTTCCTCTTCTTTCTCTCTCTTCAGAGGTGTCTAGAGGAGAGGGGGAAGTCTAGGGAGCGGATGCTGAGTCATCTGGAGCCACCTCTAACCCTTGGACAGACCTCCACAACATTCAGCTGTCCTGCCCTTTGAGAGCCTTGCTTACCTAGCAGCTTTCATTATGTTGACTGTACCTCCTTACAGGCCCCCTTTCTCCATCAGCTCTCCTTGAGCGTCTCTCCATCCTTGGCCTTGGTGCTTGGCTTTGGAAAGGTGAGATATGTAGTTGTCTTCCTCCCCTTGTGTCAATCCTCACACGTAAGCAAGACGGCAGGCTTGTGTTTCTGACGCTTGGCCTCTCTGTAGTCATTTGGCACTAAAAATTTTCTGCAGAGAAAAGTACTGGGCTCCAACCCTCGGTCTTAATTTCCTCCCTCACCAAACCGTTATTACTAATTACCACTTCTAGGTGTTTAAACCATTTCAATAATGCTGTTAAATGCCCGACATTAATTTAATGGCCAAGTATCTGGGTTTCCCCACATGAAGAACTCTCAGAGCGTCTCCCACAGACCCAGCCAGCGCTGGCTGTGGTCCATACGAGAGAGGCAGCAGGGGAGCAGTGAGCATAAGTTAATGTCAGACCCACCAGTGCCAGGACCTGAGCATTACTCAGCAGGAAGCACTCCCTCACCCCATACCATTTCCCAAAGGGAGCCCCCTCTTCAGCCATGCTGCCTCCACAGAAAGAGAAGACCTGGCACTGCTGCCAGCACTGGCCAGCATCCTGTGGGCAGAGTGTGCCCTCTCAAGCTCAGATCCTCTGCCAGAGCTGTCCTAGGGGATTGCTCCATCTGACTGGGACAGCACTCTCCCTGGCAGATGCCCTGCCTGCCTTCCACCCATCCATGGCCAGCATTTGAAAGTATGTCCTCAGATTTGGGGGGGGGGGGGGGGGGGGGGGCTGTCAGAAATAAGCCCCATGCAGGGCTGGGAGCTGCTTTCCTCCTGCGCCTGAAAGCAGGGAATAGCCATTGCCCCAACAGAGCTCCCAGGACTGCAGTGCGATGGAAACCTGGCTGAAGGCATCAGGCCAGGCTTTGCCTGCTGCATCTCTTCTCCTGCTCCACTGCAAAGGGCCTGGTGGCTCTCCTCCTCCACTGCTGGATCTTGGGACTGAGGCAGGGGGACTTTTCCAACCCAAATGTTTTAACTGACCTCTCAGTCACAAGTGTCTGGCATCTCCAGGACCTCAGTGGCTCACTGCTGTGGAGAAGACCCTGGTGCCCTGTTCACCCCTGGTATAACCAGGGCCTGCCAGAGCACCAGCCATCACCAGGAGAAGCAAGCAAGTGGCACAGGGAGCACTAAGACCCAGGAGGGACACAGGGTAACATTTTAGGATCTTGCACCCACCAAGTGTTAATGCACCCTCGGAGAGAGGGGGAATGAGGGCTCCCACCTGTGCGCAAGCCTTTTGCTTTCAGTGACACCCCTTTAAGACATCACTTAATATGACAGCTTTATTAGTTAATGTTTGTAAAGTGCTTTGAACATGAAAAGTGCTGTATAAGTGCTAAGTATTACTATTAATTATTATGGCCTGGAGGCTGGCCCTGTCTGAGCAGCATTCCCCATGCCTAATTTCAGGGTGCTGCAGTTTCCCTGCCTCTCCCCCTCTGTTGCCCCAACCTGTAAAAGCCAGAAGGAGATGGGAAGAAGCAGAGAGGGAAAAGTAAGCCCATCTGCACCCTGCAAGAAAGGAGCACCTCATGGAGTTGTGTAGGGGGACTGAGCCATGCATGCACCCCCAGGTGGGCCATCGCATGGGAAGTGGAGACACATCTCCCCAGTGCCCCACTGGCATGGCTGGGGATGAGAGAACACCCCCTCGCCCCCAGTTCTGTGGTGGGCCAGTGTTAACAGCGTTGCAGGGAGGATGGAGGATATGCGGGGGGGGTTCTCCAGCTCATCCCACCCATGTCTGGGTGGGGGTACTCAGCGCTGGTGGTGGCTTCAGAGCCAGGAAAAAGGATGAGAAAGGGGTGAGAAAGTTTTGGGGTCTGTGAGCTAGACGGAGCGGGGAGGCAGCTGCGTCCTAGACGTGTTCATGGCAGGGCCAGGAGCTCCCCATGTCCCCTGGAGCCGGTGCCTGGCCTGCTTTGTGGCCTCTTCCCTCCTCATGCCCTCCTTCTTGCCGAAGCTGCTCCCGGGAAGGGTCCCTGAGGAAGAGCAGAAATAGGGCGGCGGGTGCCCCCAATTACCTCAGTAATGGACGCTGAAGCGTCCCACCGGCGGGCCCACGAAATGCATGTGCTGAGAGGCTCGCTGGGGGGCACGGGGTGAGCGTGAGGTGTGAGGTGCTGCCAGGGGCCCAAAGGAGAAGGGTGAGCTGGAGGGGGGTGGGCTGGAGGCCGGGGGCTGGGGAGGGCCAAGGTGGGGATTCAGAGGTGCCAGCCGGGGGATCTGGATGCTGAGTACTGGTATCAGCCTGCACAAGGTGCATCAGGTGGTGGGAAGGACTGCGGTGCTGGGATTGCACTATGACCAATGGGGACACCAGGTGTGCCTTCACCCCACTGCCCCTCTGCCACCACTGAATTAAACCCTCTGGTCCCACCTGCTTGTTCAGCTCGTGGTCCTGCTTGCCCTCCATGGGTCAAACCCTGGCTGCATTTTGGAGGAGCTTTTTTACTCAGGTGACTGCCCTTCCCTGTCGCCTCTCTGAGCTGCTGGTGGTGGTGTCTGGTGGGGATCCTCATCTGCTTCGGAAAGCCATGGCCGGTCCCACGGCAAGCAGGAGCCCAGTGGTGGGCAAGGGGGTCTCAGCGTGTTGCTGGCACACCTGCTGCTGGTGGTGGGGTGGGGGGTGAGGGGACATGCCAGGAGCCCGGGCCTTTTGCAGTACTCTCGCCTCCCTGCCCTGCTGCCGCCTCACCCGTTTCTGGGTCTGCAGCTCCAGCTGTAAGCCAGCCCCTGCTCTGGGCTCTGACACTGGGCATTTCCACCAGACAGCCACTGCCAACCCAGCTGCTGAGGAAATCACCAGAAACTGCATGAGTGGCTGAACAAAGCTCTGAAAAAATGTTAGGCCTGCTTCCTTTTCTTTTTCCTTGTTGAGCCCTCGAGCCTGTGCAAATTCTGAGCTCGCCGGCAGTCCTTGGCTTGCTGCCATGAGAGCTGCTGTCTTCGGGTGGGAGTTGGAGCATCATCCCCTGTGGTAACACCACCCTGGGAGGAATGGGACTGGAGGGGTGGCACTGGGGGCTAAGTGGGGGCTAGAGCAGACGTTTTGGAGGGCAGCAAGGAAAGCCCACATGCGTGACTTGAGCTTACCCACTCTTGTTTAAAAAAAGTTGTGGCAAAGCCCTCTCCTCTTACCTCATCCTTCCTCCTTCTGTCTTGAAGACTGGCTTGAGAAGAGCAGCTGAAGGCACCCTGTCTGCTGAATCGCCAAAGGGGACAAAAGTGTTTGGAAAAGTTGACTTTTTTGCTGGGTTTTGAGGTACTCCTCTGGCACAGTGGGACAATAAATCCCCCCCAATAAAGCCACATAAACGAGGACCAAGTTATAAAAAAAAAATCTTTATTTCATGTACCAGGATTTTTTTTTTGTCATTTTCTCTTTTTAAAATTTTTTTCTTTTTAACAGTCTGAAAAAAACCAAAAAATAAAGAAAATGGAGGTCGGTTTCTTGTACTGGTTTCAGCTGGACATGAGCAACACCCTCAGAAAAAAGCTTTTCGGCCAGCCCTTGCCTCCCGCATGTGCTCTCTGGCACGCTGCTGCAGCCCCCCCCCGTCCTGCCTGGCCCTGGGGGGGCCCTCGGCCCTGTGAATGCTCCCCAGCCCCACGGCGGGGGTCGGCGGGCGAGGGCGGCTGGGGATGGACACCCCAACGCTGCCCTCCCTCTATGCTAGGGTCTGCAAAACTGACTTAACTTTTTCCTTGGGGGGCACTGCGGGGAGGGGGTTCCCTGTGAATCTTTTTTAAAGGGCTAGGGCGTCACAGGAGGGGATTTCAGCGGTGGAGGGTGAAGGGTGCATCTGAACACCCGGCCAAGCCGCTTGCATCCTCCTCTTGCCCTGTAATGCTGTTTTTTGGGGGTGACTCCCTCCCACTTCTGCCCCCTGCCCTGCCCTGGAGCGGGGAGGGGGGTTAAAGCGGCGAGGGGGGGTAGGCGCAGGGAGGATCAGGCTGCTTTAAAGCAGAAATCCCGCTGGGACCCGAAGCGGGGGACTGTGCAGCTCCTAAAACTGGAGCAGCAGGAACGGGGACGGAAAAAAAAGTCGAAAAGTGGGTCTGAGCTGCCGAAGGGCTTGGCGGCCCCATCCTGCAAAACCTCAGCCTTGCGCCGGCTCAGGGCACAGACCCGCAAGGGCCCTGTCCTTGCCCCAGGCTGGCGCTTTCGGGGTGTCACAGAGAGCCCCACGCTCCCCTGCCACCGCCTCCCCTCCTGCCTGTGTCCTCAGAGGGGGAGCTGGGTTAAAAGTTGTTCCTGGCATCCCCGGTGCCCTGTTCCCCCGCCACGGCAGGGAGGGAGGGGGCTGCGGCCAGGCCAGGGGTCCCAGCGTAGATGGTGGGGGCTCAGCTCACTGCTGCGGATGAGACCACAGCAGGCTGGGACCCCCAGTGACAGGGGGACGAGGACAAAACCCAGCAGGCATGGAGATGCCCGACAGCTTCACACCTGTCCCTGGCATGGCCGTTGGGACTTGGGGGGCTCAAGCCCGGAGCCGGGGGCTTCCTGGGATGGGGGCTGGGGGGGACGTGTGAAGACCGAGCAGCTGGCAGCCAGCTTTGGGTCAGGGCGGGCTGGCTGTGCCCAGGGGAGGACAGGAATGATCTCAGGGGGTGGCTGGGTGGGTCTTGCCGTGCCCCCACAGGCAGGACCTAAGGGCATCCAGGCAGCTGTAGGGAGCGTGTGGCTGCCCTGGGGACCCTCCGGAGCATTCACAGGCATTCACGAGTGCCACCCCTGGCATCAGCACGCTGCCCTCGGCTTTGGCCTCCCGGGCCTCCCCCCCACCCCCAGCAACATCATCCTGAAAGGATGGGAGCCCCAGTTCCCCTCCACCAGCCCCCACCTTTTCCCTGTGCCTCCCATCCTGCTCCCCACTGTCTTTTTTCTTTTTTTTTTTTCACAGTTTAAAGCTTGAGAAAACAAAATGAAAAGAAAAAAATACTATCTGCTTTTCTTGCAAGTAAATCCACTTATTATATTTACATTTATTTATAGCTGTTGTTTTATTAAAAAAATTGCCACTTTTTTTTTTTTTAAGAAACCTTTTTTTGTCCTTTTTTTTGTCTCTCTGTGTGTGTGTCTTTGTTTACTGTGTCTGTTTGCTTTTTGCACTGTCACCATTAACCTCAGGGTCCCCAGGGCCAGGGGAGTGGGCCCCCTCTGGGGACACTGCGGAGGGGTGACTCAGCATTGGCTCCCACCCTCCCTAGGGACAGGAGTCACTCTTAACCCCTACGGACTTGTAGGGGATGAGCAGATCCCCCTGGATCCTGGGGGCATGGAGCAGATCCCCATGGATCCTGGGGCAATGGAGTGGGTCGCAGTTGACCCCAGCACCCCAGGATCCTCCGTAATTGGCCCAAGGACACTGAAGCTGCTGCCAGCCGAACTCCCATCCCCTGTCCCCCGAGGAGCCCATGCTGGGTTAAAGGTAAGTGGGAAACGAACCGTAAAATTAAAGAATAAAACCCCCGAAAATCCAAAGAGCTGCCTCCTTCTCCTCCTCCTCCCACTTGATTTATTGTCATTTGTTGTTTCTTGGTTCCCTTTTATTTTTTTTAAGTCTGTTTTTATTAAATGTTAAAATAATGGTACATGGGAAATCATGCATTTTCTTTTAAATTTATTTCTATTTTTTAAATCTCTTTCAGTTTTAAAGTTTTTCTTTTTTTTCCTTTTTTCTTTTTCTTTTTTTTTAAAGAATTTTTTTTCACTGTTGTCTCTTTCCTCACATTTCCTTTTCATTTGTTTGTTTGTTTTTTGTTTGCTCGCTTGTTTGTCTGCTTATCTGCTTGTTCGTTGTTTTTTTTTGTTTTTGTTTTTTTTTGTCATTTTTGTTTTTGTTGCTTTTTGTGGATTTTTTTTTTTTTTGCGCGTTGGGAAGGTCCCCACCCCCCCAAGGGGTGCTTCCACCTCCTCCTTCCCACTCCTCTTCTGCCCCCTGACCCCTTCCACCCTCCCCACCCCACAGCCCACCCCGTCTCCTCCTGCCTGCTCCTGCCCCATTTTCAGCTCCTGGTGACGGCTTCATACCGGGGTGGTCCGGCGGTTGGCTGTGTTGGTGTGGATAGAGTCCTTGTTCTCTTTCTGGATACAGTTGTGAACCTGGAGGAAACTGTTATCCCTGTCGGAGTTGTAGGTGGCGGTGGGGGTGGTGGTTGCCTTCAGCGGGTCCCTGGTCAAGGTGTACATCGAGATCTCTGTTGATGGGAGGGTGTTGAACCCTTTGATCCCAACAGGAGAGGCATCCCTGGAGTGT
This sequence comes from Falco punctatus, assembly GCF_963210335.1. Lineage (NCBI taxonomy): Eukaryota > Metazoa > Chordata > Aves > Falconiformes > Falconidae > Falco > Falco punctatus. The sequence continues at coordinate 34,292,489 of NC_137585.1, forward strand.
GAAGGCTCGGTGGAGCGGGAGCTGGAGCGGCTGCGTCTCTGATAGCGGTACCGGTAGCTGGGGATGCGGGTGATGGCGGAGGACTGGAGGTAGTCCGTGGCACGAGCGTTGGCACGCAGCTGTTTGTGCCGGTCTATGAACATGTGGACAGCCAGCACTCCCACCATCTCAGCTATAATGAAGGACAGGGCCCCGAAGTAGAAGGACCAGCCATAGGAGTAGCTGTTCTTCTTAGAGTCGCTCTTGGAGGGGTCTCCAGCATTGGCTGATATGTATACGATGATGCCAATTATATTACTCAGACCTGCCAGCCAGCCAGTGGGGGAGAGAGAGGGAGATGTCAGAAGGGTCACACATGGCAGTGGTGGGGGCTGTGGGGTTGAGCCCCTGTCCCTGGGAGGTGAGGACGGGAGGGTCCCCAGCCACCCATCCCCTCCTGGTGGGAAGCTTTCCTTGGGGAAACCCAGGCAAGACCCTCCTTGCGTGCCTGCCACATCCCTGGACTGCATTCCCAGCTGGTCCCTGAGATGCTGGGTGTAAGGAAACCCTCTCCCTCCAGCAGCTCCCAAGCAGCAGGAAAGCCCCTACCTGCAGGGTGCTGCTGCCTGCCCCTGCCAGGCAAGCAGGCAGGGCGGAGAGGCATGCTTGGGAGGCTGCTTTCACCCTGAAAAAGGCTCATCAGGGCTGGGGAACACACACACTTCAGCCTAGGTAACCGTGCCCCTGCAGGATGCCCTGGCTGGGCAGTCCCCCTACCCTCCCGCCGCAAGCCCATCTCTGGGGTGTCAGGCCCTGTGCATTCCTTTACCTGCAGACACAAAGAAGATGCCGGCACTAAGGATGATGTTGTGTCGGGTTTTGTAGAACTCGCTGGCTGCAATGCAGAGTCCACCCATGAAAAGCAGAATCACACTCAGGATCGGGAAAATACTAGAGGCTCTAACAGCCCCTGTGGAGGAGCGAGGGAAAGGGGAAGAAAGAACAGTGCAAGTGTGAGAGCGAGGAAAAAGGGGCACAGAAACAGCGCCGGGGTGGGGGGACAGGGGGATGCGAGCACATTTTGTGGGTGGGGGCAAAGGGGAGAGACAGAGGGCAACATGCAGGCAGGGAGTAATTCAAGGAGGGATAAAGGCATTGGGGGACAAAAGGAGGGAGAGAGAAACAAAGTGTGTCAGAAAAAGAGAGTGGTCCGAAGAAACTCTCCTGTGCTTTGGCTGCTGCCGTGAAGCCAGTGGCCCGGTGTGGGCAGGCAGAGGGGGCTAGTGGCTGAGCTGGGAGCCTGCTTGTGCTGCCTGTCCCTCCTCGTGCTGTCTTTTCCTCTGCTTTTGGGGGGGACTATGGGCTGCATGGGGAGCCCTGGCACTCTGGCTTCTCCTCCTGCAGAGCGCTGCCGCTCAAGCCCACTCTTCAAAGAGCAGCAACCCAAATGCTTCCTGTGGAGCTGCTCAATCTGGAATCCTCCCAAAAGGGCATGAGCATCTCAAGGAGAGAGATTTTTTTAATATTTTTTTTTTAAGGGCTGGGAAGGAGCTCCTGGTGCTGTGCACTGCTCTGTGGCTGCAGTGAGGACTGAGAAGCGAAAGTCTCAACCCTGCGTGCTGAAACACGGGGCTTATCCTAGTGATTAAATGCCTGGGCTCCTTCCAGAGGGCAGTGATGGGTTCGGATGTGCCAGCTCCCACACACGCACGCTCTCCATCGGTCGATATGCGAAGAGCTCAGCCGGCAGAGGGCAATGGCATAGATGCACGTATATACTCACACACACACAAATCATACCCCAGAGCTTCTGGGGGGACTCTCTCGTACTCAAGCAGTGAAAGGCCAGGACTGTGTATACACACACCCCCCCACACGCACGCATGCACACACTGCTCGTGGGCTGTTCAGTGGGTACCAACAGTCTGCCTGAGTTTGTGTTGCCGATATTCATATTTTTTAACTAGGAAGGCCTTCCCTCCTCCATTCCCAAAAGAAAATAAGCTGCTAAAGTGTGAAATGAAGCCTTGCTTGGTAACAAAGGTATCAGACGGGCTGTGGTGCAATTCTGCTTGTGGAGCAAAGATCTGGAAGGGGGGATGAAAGCTAATCCCTCCTTGCCTGCAGGAATGAACCCTACTGAAGCAATTGCAGGACTTTTTCTTAAGTGAGCAGAGATTGTGGTTCAAAGACCCTGTTGGCATCAGGATCCTACCAGGCACAAGCAGTCAGCTCTTTGAGGAGGGTTGTAGCCCACTGCCTACACATGGGGAGTGCAAAAGGCAGGGAGAAACCTCTCTTGCTTGCTTTCCAGTTCTGCTGGTCCGTGTTTCAGGGAACAGGATAGTGATAATAACCATCTTAATAGCTTCTGGAAAGCAAGGTAGAATTTGACAAATGTGAAGCTTAAATGGCAGTAAGCAGACATCCACTGTTTAGGGGGTTTCTAGAGGGATGCTTGGTCAGTCCCGCAACCTGGCCCTGACCACATCAGTTTTATCTGGGTCTTAATTGTGAAATTCACATCTGTTGGGAGGACACAAAGTTGCTGGCTGACATGGGGAGCTGTGGGCATTATGTGACGTAGGAGGACAGCAGCCTTGCTCAGCTCCTGCTTTCTGCCCCTCAGGGGGACCATACCAGAAAGAGAGGGACAGAATCTTATCCAGTCTTCCGGGGTCCAGAGCCTTTGGTTTATAGAGAAGGGGACTCATGATGGTGTTTGGATGCTCCCTCGTATCATCCATCTACTCTTAACTCAAGTGTCTTCTAGCAAAAAAATTCAGGGATGCTTCTGCTTCTTCTCTGACAACAGGCACCTGATTTCAAAAAGACACGTGTGGATGGCTGGCAGAAATAAAGTTCAGCGCTTCTAGCCAGACCATGGGCACTGCCCCACAATCATCCTGGTCCCTTGAATGAGGAAATTGCCTGGGCTGATACTAATAAACAACTTCCTAGCCGTTCTTGCCAGTACTGCCAGGCATTGCCCATGCAGAGTGCCCAGGGACTCTGGTTTGGCAGAAGTCCTGGGAAGAAGCTGTTCAGTAGGGTCCCTGTCCAGTCAGGTCTAAGCCAGCAGAAATCCCACATCCCTCCGGAGTCACCCAAGCGGTCCTTTATTGATTTGCCAAATCCCTCTTTGAACCTGCTTCTTTCTTAAAAAGGGCTCTACCCTGGGGATACTGTCAGGTCCTGACGTTGGGCCAATTTTTGTCTTCAGATCTTGTTCCCTCTGAGGGAACAGACCCTTGAGACTTCTCAAGATGTTCTCCCCCTCCCCCCAACTCTTCTTTCTGAAGTGTTGCTGATGCTGCAAGCAGAGTCCTTGCTCCCAAAGCACTCTGCAAGAGCTGGTTTGCCCTCAGAGGCAGCCTGCACAGTCACTGTGCCAAACCGGATCAAACCCCAGTCTTCAGCTCTGCTGTTCAGGGGCCATGCAGCGATTAAGAGACCAGTGCTGCAGAAAGGCATCTGAAAGAAGCAATCTCCCTGGGTTATTTACAGTGGATGAAGAACTGTTTGAGAAACAAAGAGGAAGCAGCATAAGATCTGCCTCTTTTGACATACAAATGAGCTTCACAGAGACTAAATTATCTCTCTACCGCAGGGCTGGGTCTCTACTTCTGGCTTGGAGCACACCAGGGTGACAAGGACCCTTATGCTGAAAGGGTCCCAGCCTTTGGAGACCTTGGACACTTAACCTTGGGAGGTCAAAATGTCAGATTTCTGAAGGGAGAAGATCTCTTCTTGTGATGTCAAAAGGCATTGGGCTTGTGCAGGGAGGGTAGGGTAGCAAGGTAGGGACCTAAGAGGAGGAGTGAACCCTGTTCAGCTGTGCTAAAGGAAGAGCAAGTCCTTGTTCTGGGGCAGGTGAAAATGCTGACTTGTGATGACACGATGTGGATCTGCCCCACTGGCCAGGCTGCCTTCCCTGTTCCCATGCACAAAGTAGTGAGAGCTTCATCTGCACATCACAGGCTGGGCTTGGAGCTGAGGTTAGCTTTCCTTACAGAGGCGCCACGTGCCTGGCATACAGCACCTGTCCTCAGGGCCCTGAGTGAGCACCAGGTCTTTTCTTCAAAGGGCTCTGGCTGTCCTTATTCCTGCTTACCATTCCCATCACTAAAATCACTAAAACCAGCAAAAATCCGATTTACAGCCTCTAGTGGTGTTTGGGGAAAGGTGAAGACAGAAATAGGTGTTCTTCAGACACAGTCCAGCTGATTTCTTAAATCTGATGCAACTGGAATATCAGGTAAGGAAATCATATCATCACAGAATAGTTTGGGTTGGAAGGGACCTTAAATATCATCTAGTTCCAACCCTCCTGCCATGGGCAGATATACCTTCCACTTGGATGAGGTTGCTCAAAGCCACATCCAACCTGGCCTTCCTCTGCTTTAGGAGGACACACACACACATTCACACTGCCCCAGCTAGCCCAGTCCTGACCTGAAGCTCACTCAGCAGTTCTGCAATGGATTTGAATTAAGACTCTGGATTTATATTGTAATTAATTGGTGTTATTAAAAAATATACTATACCATTGGTTGTTACTATGAGTTTGAAACTTGCACTGTCTTATGGGCATTGCCCCAGGGAGATGTGAGCAGAGCTGGTTTTGGGTGGTGGCAAGGCTCTGGGGTCACCTCCTCTGGCTTGGTGAGCCTCACAAATCCCAGTGTCTCCACCACCCTACCTTCAGAAAGCAAAAGGCACCCGATGCTAACATCTACAAGCCATTGCAAGGAGAAGAGCCTGCAGACTTACGGAGGAAATATTCTGCTGTATCGGCTTCATAATCTGCATCCTCAGGGAAGTGATCGATTTGCTTACACAGACCTTTAAAATTCCCTAGGGAACAAGAGAAAAAAAGAACAAATGAGAACACCAAAACCTGCCTCACAAGAACAGCTGCCTTCTGCGTCGCCCTTTGTGCCTGCTCTGCCTTCCTCCCAGGCAGCACACCCGCTCATGTATGGATGCCCATTAAATGCCCAGGTACCCTCCTGGCACACTCATACACCAAATACCCTCTTAATTGCACAGGAACATGTGATTTGCTGTCTAGATCAAGCCTGGTGCCCTCCTAGCCCCATGCCCCTTGCTTCAAACGGTGGAGAGCACCAGAGGCTTTGGCTAGCAGGTGTGACTTCCTGCCACCAACAGACAGGAGAGCACTGCCCACCTCTGAGGGAGGTGGGATGGGAAGACAAGCCAGAGTCTGGGTCAGGCTGTGAAGCATGAGGCTTGGGGACCTTTCCCTCAGCATCAATCGGCATAACTGTGGGTGTTTGTGTTTCAGCTGGTGTGGTCCTGGTGGATCCCAGCAGTGCTGTGTATGGCGGGGTGATCAGGTTTGGATGCAAAAGCGTTTGTTTCTCTCAGCTGTGAATTTGCTGCCTATTCATTTCACAGACAGGGTACATGCTATTGTTCTGCTCCCATAGGAGAAGAACAAAAGCTCTTAATCTACTTCCTCTGTATGACTGCTTGTTTTTGCATACCTTCGTCAGGCCTCCTCTTGTGTCCATTTGAAGACTAAGGCTACAAGAAGCTTGGTGCAAGTGTGTGTATGCAGCAAAACACCCTTTGCAATGGGGGAGTAAAATCTTCCACCACAAGTGAGGGAAGCTGGGCTGCTCACCCTCAGTTTCATCAGGCTGGTTTATGTACAGGGCCTTCTGCTGGTTTTATTCATGGGCCACCCTTTTTCACACACTCCATGACAGCAAAGCTACCCCAGCAGGAAGCCAGTGACGTCTTCCCAGACTTTTGCCATCTGGGATGTCTACCAGGCTCTTATTTTCATCATTCATGTCTCTCCCCTCTTGAAATCAGGAATACCACTCCAGGTAATCCTTAAGCCACATCATCACGACCACTAGTTGATTAGTATCTCAAAGGATCAGGTTGTTCATGCTTGAACAGATGTGATCATGCAGAAGGCAATTTCATTATACCTTCTGGGGCTCCCCCAAAGTTTTTATCCTGCCTTCCCTTATATTTCCCTCTGGACTCTTGCACAGAACTGATGGGCATGATCTGTCCAGAAAGGAGGAATGCAGTGCCCACATGAGGTGTATGGATAGGCATGGTGATCCCATGGGCCCCCTCCCCAGAGGTCAGCCACCAAAGTGGGTCAGGCTGACTTATCCGTCAGCAGAAGAGTTTGGAGCCTGAGTCTGGAAAGTGACAAATGCTGTGGCAACCTGGGAAGGCCCTGAGCCCAGCCACTGGACCAGGTGGATGTGCAGGGTGATGGGACAGTGAAGCCACCACACTTGTGGTTGTTGCTTCTGGGAAGGGTTGCTCGTGAGGAACCCAGAGCTCTTCCAGGCCAACCCTACCCAGGCTGAGACCTGCAGGTATCGTATCAAGTCCCTGAGTCATGTCTTGAAAAGTTTATTCCAGATAAATTCCAGTGATCTTTCAGGGATTTGGGAATGGCTGAGAGAAGGACCAAGCTCAAAGGATTTTCTTCTTGAGACCAAGTCTTCCTGGAGCAAGGTCTGGGATGCTTTGGGAGGCAGTGCTGAGCAAATAGCTGTAGAAGGCAGGTGGGTCAGCCCCCAAGCTCAGCTCCTTCTGCATCCAGTCAGCTTGTGTCTGATGCTTCTGAGATACCTATTGCCTTTAACTACTAGTTCAATGAGCTTCCATGAAGAGGCTAGAGACAGTAGAGAGGAGTGTGTTTGCATGTAAGAGGTAAATAGTAGCAGAAGAAGGTAGGAACAAAGCCTCTCCTTGTACCTCTGAAGTATATTTCCACACTGAAACTCTGGGTTATGAAAATAGTTTATTAACCACCCATCCCCAATCCAGTTGCCTCATTCAAGAAGTGCCTGCATCTCAGCCATGGCTATTCTGAAAGAAAAGCTTCAGAGCCGAGAAAATTCCCTTGCACACTCCCACCCTGCAACGCGCCCGTTTAAATACGGCATGAAGGGGGCCCTATCCCTTGCTTGCCCCTGACTGCCTGGGGCCATCTGCCAGCGACAGACGAGCAGCTCGTCACCCTGGTCCTTTGGCTGCGGTCACTGCTGTACAGTGCACGTGAAGACTGCCACTCTCCGAGGCACTGGGGAAGTCTCCAGCCTAAGATCTTAGCTCCTTGCCCAGCAGATCCTGAACGTTGAATGCCTCCTGCCCATACATGCTGGGAGGGCAGGTAGAGACTGCATGCACCTCCCAGTTGAGGCTTCCAGCGCACAGCCAGAGCCCCCCAGTTGGAATCAGCCAGAGAGGGAAGAGGCACTGCACCTGGAAACCCCCTCACTCTGTGCCATCCTTTCCCTGCTCCCCTGCTCCATTTCTTGCTGTATTTGAGCCTGATTAATTCCTATGTGAAGAATCGAGCTGCTTGGGAAAGATGCTGCATCTTGTGCAGTCTTTTATATGGACTTGTGAGAAGCTCATCTGCTCCTGATGCTGAGTGTCCAAAAAGCCTTGCTGATCTAGCTCAGCAAGGTGCTTGGCCACTGGGACGTCCAGCCTTAGCTTGCTTAAAATGCCGTGGCATTGAGGAGCTGCCCTTCACCACAGCCTGATATGCTGCACCAGGCTGATCCCCCTCCCTGGCTCAACCCTGCCAAGGTTCGTGAGGGCAGGGTGGGCAGCGTGGGTCCCACTTGAGTCCCTGCTTTGTCTGTGCTCAGCACAGAGCACCGTGACTCTGGATGCTGACTATTTGCCTGTGCTACCACACCCTCTCATCCAATGCCTCCTAGCTCCTCTGGGGAATGGATGGGGAAAGGATGCAGAATTTAGGTCATTAATGTGCTAACTGGGAATAGAAGAGAACAAGATTCAGTTTTTGCTCTGCCACAGGCATGCTGTTAAAACCACTTTTTCCCTCTGCCGTAGAGTCCCACCCTGTGAAATGGGGGTGACCGCACTGCTCTGCCTTGTGCCGAGCGGGGATGCGTTAAAGAGGGCATGGTGTGGGTGTGCTGGTGCCCGCAGCTGTGCAAGCACATGGAGTAGGTGGGTGATGGATGGTGGCAGTTCAGAAACCTTCTTGGTGTAGGGAAGGCCTCGATATCGCTTCTTGCGCCAAGGTCACTCGGCAATTCTCTGACAGACATCTGTGGCCTGCTGAGATGGTGCAGCAGCCTCCCTGGCACCTGTGTTGGTGGAAGCGCTGTGGCCACACACGGGGAGGGGGATGGAGCAGCTCAGCAGTGCTGCCGAGATCTGACATAACAGCCTTTTCCCGTGCTGCACACGCAGTTTGCAGAGCCAGGGAGGGAAAAGCCATGTTCCACCCTATAGTTAATATTCCTGAATGCCTGAGCAAAAGCAAATCATTATTTGGGAAGGCGAGTAGGGCTCTGAGAGCCCCTCAAGGGAGTGAGAGCAATGTCTCCTCTGCATTTGTGTCCCTTTGCCCTTCCCATTCTTTCCAACTTGAACTATTTCATGCTGCAAACCCTGGAACAGGCTGGTGTTGAGCACTCTGGCTTCTCCTGCATGTCTCTCTGAGAACCTTCAGCCACGCGCTTCCACCTCCTCCCTGCAGCTCTCCCAGCACAGTTTGGACTTTCCCCTCATCCTCTTTCTCATGCTCACCCACCAGATCTTCCTCCTGTTTCTCAGTCTCTCTCATTCATCGCAGCCACCTCCCTCTCACTGGCATATCAGTGTGGGCATCCTTCGAGCAGCCTGCTTTGGGATGTGCAGGCTGCAGAGGAGGCAGGGAGGAGCTTGGATTTTTTTCAGGACAGAAAGTCTGGGGATGCCCAGGTCCGTGGAAAATCACAGAACATCCCCCAAGTGCCCTGGGTATTACTGGGAGTCCTTAGACAAGGTCCTCACCCTTTGCTTGTTGGTTGCCCAAGCTTTGGAAAATCCAGTCTGGAGGAGCTAGGACTGGTGCAACAGGCATCCCCTCAGTGCATGGACCAGGACAGAAGTTGCCCAGCCAGGGCAATAAGAGCAGAGACAAGCTGCCATGCTGCCAAGAGGGACTGAATGTCTAAGATGCATGAAAATCAGCCCTTCTCCAATGCAGCCAGGTCATCGTTTGGGTACAGGCTGTCTATCCAGGACAGCTGGCAGCCGTCAGCTCTGCTGCAGCGAGAGTCAGACTGAGTTACCCCCGATGAGAACCTGGCTTGGTATTGTTGGTAATACAGTTTATTTTTGTGCTGCTTTGTGCAGCCCTGTCTCTTTCAGAGGTCTCGCTTGCCTGCAGAGTGCAATCCATCACAAAATAGTAAGTTCCAAAGAATGAAAAGCTACTCCCTTCCTGCGGGGTAAGAACACTTTTAAATGGCCAGGACTGTACATCTGAAAACTGGGAGCCAGAGGCAGAGGAAAAGACATCCAAAAGGAGAGAAGCAGACAAAGAGGGATGAGAACAGAAAGACCTGTTTTCCCAGAATGATTTGTGATATTTCCATTTATGGAAAAAAGCAATCCACTGAAAGCTTTCTTTCAGTCTCACTCTCTAATTTAGCAGAGGTTTTGGCATGATGGCTTCTAGAGAAATAAATAAAGGGGGCTGGATATAGCTGTTGTCTCTGAAAGCTCGGAAAGATGGCTTGGTGTTGGCCAAGAATTCAGTACCTCTTTCTCCCACACACTCCCTGTATCATTTTAGGCAAGTCACTTAACCCTCCTTTTCTTTCACACAAAATGAGAATAATGGTATTTCCCTGCCTCAGGGCTATAGCCTGAGGATATTTATATTAAAAATATGGAAGTGATCAGACACTGGATCATTTGGGCCAGATAATTCTCCCCACCTTCCAGTTCAAACATGATGTGCTCATCTTTGATGTGACCTTCTCTTAGATAAATGTGAAGGCTGCATGCATGTGAAAGCTCTCTCAAATTCACACTTGTGATTCTTCCCTTAGAAGTAATCTTCGTTGCAGATTAGACTAATATTTACTATCTAGCCACAAAAGAAATGTGAGAAACGGCGCATGAAGGGCAGGCAGTCAGACACAAACATTCCTTTCTGCTCCAGGACCCTGCTCCTGAGCATAGCCCATGTGGTACCAGGTGGTGAAGTGGGGCTCAGAGCCAGCCTCTGGGCTTGGAAGACAAATTCCACAGCTACATGGCAAACCGTTGGCATGTCTTTGTTACATGTATTGGCAAAGGGCTTCCAAACCAGGAAAGGAGGTCTGCTGTCCCTGTCAAAGAATGACACAAGTGACACTGAGTTATTAATGCCCAACCTGACACGACTTCACGAGGTTTCATGAAGCATCAAGGGAAGCACAGGAAAAGCCCTTTGAAGGCATTTTGAGTGCTCTCCACCCTTCCAAGAATGAAGCACTTGAGAGCACTCACTGTTTTGGGGGACGTGGAGCTGATGAAGAGCACAGCAGCAGGGAGCACAGACAGGGCTCATGGGCATCTGCTTTTACCCACCTGGTTGACATGCCCAGAAGAAAGGCTGGCTTTTCAAAAGTGTTCATTATCCCTTTTGGGGAATCTCTCCATAGATAAGCACCTTACAAAAATGAGACCATCTTTTTACGTGCCTCAGTGCATTTAAAGGCCTTGGCTACAGGGTGTAGGGCTGTACCAGCAAACAGAGCCACTGTGCTGCCAGGGATGGTCATTCTGGGGTTTGAGCAGGTGCTGCTCTGACAGCTCTGACCCTGCACAGCAGCTGGGGATGCTGTGCTAGTGGCAATACCTTTTGACTCAGGCAGTTAGTTTCAAGACCAAAGAGTTCGCAGCTCTCCTTAGGGGCAGAGGAACAAGGTAAAGCTCAGTGGGGCAGCAAATGAGGTCTGCAGGGATAAGCCTGGGACGATAGCAGAGATCTCATGTGAACAAAGGACCATCAGAAATCTTGCCACCTTCCTGTCTAAGTGCAGTGTGCCTGCTTTGATGCGGTCTTCCCCAACACAAACATGCAGCAGTGCATATGTTAAAAAACCCAAACAAAACCCTAGCAACATAACCAGTATGTTGCATACATAATTCTCTCCCTGGGGAGAGGATAAAAGAACAAACCACGTGTGACTGTTATCAAGCCCCATCACTTAGTGTGCCACTGGAAATCATTCAGATATTGTGGTGAAGAAGCCTGTAAAAGAACTGATGGAAAACAGAAATTAATCTTTTGGTTATGAAAGAATATCCCTGCTGCCTGCAAGGTAGAACCATTATACCAGCTCTCCTCACCTTATTATTAATAATCATGTTTATTACAGCTGTTGCCAAGCATCAGATGATAAAGGGAGTTTACTGCAGTAAAAATGGTACAAACACTGCCTTATAGACCATTGCTGCCTTGACGGGCATGAAGGAAGGGGTATATCACAGTGCATTAGCAATGACCAAGGCTACATCAGTAAAACGGCCTGATAATACCAATCCTGGGGAGATGAGTTTAGTCAGGAAATAGTTAATAAATAGAAAAAGAAATACAGACATAGATGGGCGGGGGAGAAAAAAGTGGACGAAGCCAGTATGGGGTAGCACTGAGGAGAAGATGACAAGGTGGAAGGAAAGAGGTGTTGTGAATGGCCACCGAGCACTGGGGAGAAAAGTCCCATCCAAGCCAATACAAAGCTCCTGTTCTGCCTTTTTCAGCGCTTACTCCTCGCTTGCTCTCTGTAGCCCTCCCTGAGAGTCACTGGCAAAGGAGAGGGGGCTAATGACAGAAGACACCACGTGTGCCACTGGAGGCGGCTCGGATACCCTCTATAGAGCCTCTACAGCGTGGGAGTGCAGAAAAGCCCCATCACGTCCCAACGTCACCTGCATGGTGCCCCAGCAGCGCTCTGCCTGCCTGGCGCTGCAGCTGAAGCTGCAACGGGGATTGCACTGCATTACGGCCGGACCCTGCGCCTGCTCTCAGCCTTGAATTGTTTTGCATTTTTCCTTGGAGGCGGCAGCCTCCTCGCCTTCCCACCTCACTCCGTAACACTGCTGCATGCTGCTAAGGAGCTGATAGATTCTGCCTTAGAGCTGGCTATAGCTATTCCTTGTACGTGGGTGGAGATGCAGTGGTAGCAAAACCTATTATTAAGATTATATGAAGATTTCCATTTATAAACACCCTCTTTTTACAGGGTTGTAGCTTTCAAAAATATCCTCACTGTGGTTTGAAATTTCCCATGCTTTGTCACCGGCAGAGAGTGAGATTGGCTGGGAAAACTGGGCAAAGGCTCTGGAACACATTCTGGTGCAAACACAAATCCAGCATGCTTGAGCTTTACAAGCTGAAACATTGCGGGTGGCTGGTTTTCAGGGACTGCTAGACAACTGTCCAAGTTACAAATGAAAAACCTCAACACAGCAATGATAAAAATAATTCAAAAAATAATTTTTGCATGCATCCAGTACAAACATCTCCCCCAGTAAACAATGGCCTCTATTTTCTAGACTTCGCCAGAATCAAACCTGAGCTGAATTTCTTCTGAAAATAGTGCTAAACACAAAAATGTATTAGGCTCATCTAGATCACCTAAAGCTGTGGATAACTTTGCTCCTCTTAATATCGTATTTCTCACATTTCCCTGCTGTGCTGGCATTCTGAAATAGAAAACAGCTTTATATAAACTTATATAACAAATGCATGTTATGATTTCATATCTATGTCAATGAAATAATTTGTTTTTTCTAACTGATGTTTTCCTGTGTGATTCAGTGAATGTGTAAAGCATTGACAGTATCTCTGATTCCTCAGCAAAGAGGTTAGAAACGATTTCTACAGCTGTTAGAGTGAGTAGTGTCGCTGTAGGTAGGAAAAAACATAGGAACTTTCTGGCATACGAGCCCTGTTGCAGAGCTTGCAAAGTATATCAGCTGAGTTGGTAAAAGCTATTGCTTTCACCTTGCAAGAAGAGGCAGAACTGGTCTTTAAATGAGCTTGAAAATAGTTTGAAAATGAGCTTGAAAAGAGTTTGAAAATAGTTGTGCTCATATGTTGTAACATGATGCTGGGTTTTAAACTCGTGGAGTGCAACTTAAGGGATGGAGCTGCTGGAGTGAAGGATGGAAAAGCAAAGGCAGAAGTTGATCGGGACATTGAGAGAAGTCCAAGCACAACAGAAAGGGCAAGTGAAATAAATCAAGAGATTACAAGGATTAAAGTAAAACAAACCAAAACTGGCAATTTGTACCAAGAACATTTGTGTATGTGTGTAGAGTCAAATGTGACACTACAACTGTGAGCCCAGTGACAGGAAGGGTGATGCAATTATCTGCAGTGAGAGAGAAATGATGTGCATAAGGTGTGGGAGGAGAGGAGATGTTCCATAGCTACCACAGGCAATCCCAATCCACGGCTGCACATCCAGATGTCACAGGAAGGGAGATACTAATGTAAGCCTGGAGGGAAAGGGGTGGAGGGGATGAAGGAAGTATTTAAGAGCTGTGCTTCTCTTTTTCCCCCCCTTCTATCACAGCAACAATATTGTTTTGCATATAGGGTTACAACATCAAACTCTTAGAAATCAGAGCATCCTAGCCATATGGGGGCATAAGGACTGAACTGTCTCCAACTTGAACTCAAAGACCTAGAGCTCAGATGGATTAGTCTCTCCCCAGAAGTATGTAGAGAAAATCCATGCGCCACAAAATTTATAATTCATCTCATCCTATCGGGTTGCATTTTTCTCCTCAGCTATAATTGTGCTGCTGATCCGTGAGCATGTATCAGAGGACAGAGACAGGCTCACCTTGTACAGTAGGTCGTGTTTTGGGTCAGAGACTGTAACTCTAGGGGTGACTGGAAGTTATTGTGCACAGTATTTACTAGGCATGGATTTACCAGGCAAAAAAAGAAGGAAAACCATCCCTCCTTACACCACGAAAAGTGATGTGCACAGCCTGGGACACAGCCACGAGGCGTACAGTGCCTTGGTTCAGATGCCAGCTGAGCCCCTGCCCCAGTAGGAACCTGGGTTTAGCTATTCCCAGACTCCAGATCTTGAACCTTGCAATTGTAATGCTGCATTCACAAGGCTTTTTGAATGCAATTTCCTTTGTCGTTTTTAAACGTTTTTATGGAGGAGAAAAGGCAACTCAAATCTTTCATCTGCAACTCCACGCTGCATATGTCTCTGACATACCCAGCCAGATCTATAGGGACACACTGTCCTCAGTTAGACTGGTGTAAATCTAGTGTGGCTCTGAGCTGCTCCTTCAGCGGATACGGTCACAACCAAGAGGGGAAATAGGCTCACAGCTGGGAATTAGTTTATGAAGTATGGGTTGTGCTTTAGGGTCCTTCAGGATGCAAAGCGCTATATAAAAAATATTATTAGTTATTAATGATAAAAATACATGAGAACCCCAGGGAAATAATCCATAGAGTGGAGCAAATAAACAACAGAGGCAGCTTTCACTCCATCCTCCCTCTTCTGTGCCACTTAAACCCTCCTTCCCTTCCCCTCCACAGCTCAGACACTTGGAGGAAGGGAGAGACCCCCATCACGTGTTCAGCAATTTGGCAGTCTCAGCAAGTCTCCTGTGTTCTCCCACACAACATCGTCAGCCTGCAGTAGGAATTGTCAAATCTGTAATGTAATTGACAGTCAGCAGTAGAAATTTTGGAGAATAGCGGGGCGTGGGAATTCCTCAGCTTGCTTCCCATGGGAAAACTGCAGCCCTGCCCTGGTGGTTCTCAGGACCTTTCACCTCGTTGCTCTCCCTGCCCCTGGGAAAAGGACTGGGCAGGTAGGCTCTGTCTGATTTCTTTAATGACCTCTGGGTAAGAATTTGGGGTCTGGCCACGGTTGCCTGAGTTGGGGTGAGCAGCTCCACTGGCGATGCACAACCTGTTTTGGCTATCCCAACCCAGCAGGTGAGTGTGAAGTTTATTTTAGGCGAGGAAATAGAACAAGGGAAGGGCTAGGTTTTCTCTAGCACTTTTTATACCCCAGGGAACCCAAAGCCCTTCATGCAACACTGAGAAAGATCCCCCAGCGCAGTGGCTCTGCAGAGGAGCATGGCAGCCATTACGTGCTCACTGAGCTCACACACGCTTGCCCTCGGAGAGTGGAGGCGGATTTACCCAGGCAGGGAATATTGGTTATCCCTCACTCTGTTCAGAAAGCATGCTGGAATTTTTGCTGTCCCTTCAGGCAGCCCACCAGAGATGGCCAGGAGGGAACTCGGCATAGGATTTCCTTGGCAGAAAGCCCTGCTGACTGCAGTGCTTTGGGTTGAGCTGCAACGTGCAGGGCCATGCACTCGTGGAGCTTTTCTGCCCTGTGCCCTTTATGCCCTGAAATGCACCACTTCAAATCAGAAACTGAAACCCTTGAGGAAGGGGTCAGGACTTTCTAATTTTGCAATTTCCTCTAGCAGTCGCTACATCTTGCCCTGCACCACTGGTGTTTCAGGAGAAGCCAACCCACAGAAGCTCCCCAGCCGGACCAGGGCTGCCCAGCACTGTGCTCTGGGGGCAGCCTGGGATGAGGGGAATGTGAGTGTGCCGAACCTCTTCAGGATGCTCACCTCCCGTAAATCCACTCCTGACCTGGGCCTCACTCACAAAACGATCCAAAGCCTCCCAAATACTCCTCAACTAATAAAGAATATGAAACTGGGGGGAAGACAGGGCAGGAGGAGTGGATGGCTGATCTGATGTACAGCAAACCCCTTCTTGAAGACAGCTGGGGAGGAAGCCACTGGTGTCCCCAGCTATCCCAGAAAGGGGAGCTCCCTGCCTTGGCCATGTCCCCAGGGTGGGGACAGCCTCCATTGCAGCCCCTTCCCAATCAGCCCGAACACTGAATCCAAATACGGCTTAATATTGTTTCATGCATTTCCCAGCTATGCTAAGATTCAGGATTTGAAGATTTGCATGGGTTGCATGTATGGGTCCCAAAGAATTTTAGGCTCCTGATTCCCTGGGATTATTTTGGTGCAATTGCTGGCAGGGCAAGTATCTGGAGTAACAACTGGCCTGATCTGTGAAAGCTGTAGGAAAGCAGTGCTCTCTGTGCTAAAAGGGCCAGGACACAGAGCTTCCTATCTTACACACGAAAGAAAAATTATGCTTACTTTTTACTTGGGTTGCTGGAGTTCAGAAAGTGTTGGTAAACACAGTCTATACCCCACCAGGCTGAACAGGGTAGCTGGCCCGTGTGAGTATGATCAAATTGCTTTAGCACAGCTATGCTGTGGCTCTCAATGTCTCCAGATGAGCTGCTGCTGTTCCAACTTGCTGCTTTACTCATAATCCACATCAAACATTGGGTGTTAAAGTAGGTATTGCATGGATTTGATTTTAGGTTCCTTTTTATGCAGCTGAGCAAAAAACAAATGTCAAGCCTTGCGAGTGGTGTTAGCTTTTAGAGGCTGCTATTAGAACATTAATAATTTTATTATTGTTATTTCCTCTGGGTTGCTGTTACCCCAGTGATTTACAAGGAAACATAGTGACTTGGCCCTCTCCTGAAGTGATTACAACAAAAGTTAGACTTAAGCACAGCACTGGGCTTGTTTAACAAGCAAACAGTGCCAGCAGGGTATTTGGAAGAGGGAGGTTTATGGCAGCACAGGATCATGAGACATTTATGGTTGTGTGTGTGTGTGTATCCTGTTAGTTTATGCTGGCTTTTAAAAAGAAAACCATGCAGGGGAGAAGTGTGCTAGATTTAAGGGTGATGCGTGCCAGAAAGATGAGAGGAGGTCAGTGAGGGAAGGATGATTTGGAAAGGGGAGGCTGAAGGGGAGGCTGCAAAGGAGGAGTGTGAAACTACCTGTGGCGCAGCCAGAGAAGACGTACGGGGGAGCAGGTACTGTTGCTCAGTCATAATAACCCTTCTGAAGCTTGACTGCAAGCTGCACTACTGCACCAATATTTTTTCATCCATTGAGCACGCTAATTTATTACGGAAGAGTCTGTAGGTGTGAGCTATGTGCTAGGGCTGATCTCTGAAGCGTTTTCAGCTGCTCTCTACACATAACATCACTCTTGCGTCCTGGGGAGGAGGCTATTCATAATGGGATAAAATTTACTCGCAATACTAGACTAAGGAATATTATTTCTAATGTGATCTGGTCCAGTTACACTCAGTTAGAAACCTGAAAGGCTGTTTCAAGGTTTTGGATCAAGTCCAAGCCAGGTACCAAGCCACCTTCTGTGGCCAGGATTGTACTACCTAGAGACATGCCCATCAGAGCTTCTTACACCAAACCGTACCTCCCCACCTACCCCACACACAGAGTAACATAGCTCTCAGAACTGAAACTCTTAAGTCTGTAAAAAAAGAACTTGTCTCTGAAAGACTGCCAAGGCCCAAACTCCTTCCATATTTGCCCACTTTTCCCTGGAAAAAAATCACCAGTTCTGCACTGGAATTGCTGGTCTGACATTCCAGCCCCTTCCTCAGTTTCTAATTTACTGCTATAGCTATAGTTATAGTCTGTGAAGCAACAACAAATGTTGTGCCGCACCTTAGATCTTAACCTCATTACCCTACCTTTGAACTGGAGCTGCCAGTCAGGAAGCGTGCCAAGATAAAGAACGGCAGTGCTTCAGTTCCACTGTGTGTTTGCCTCCATGAATAAAATCCCTTTTATTGCCCATGCTACAGCCACTGCTGAAAGTCTTTGTCTCTTGAAATTGGTCAGAGTTTTTCAATGAAAATTTCTCAGAGGGATACAGAGACTTTGACCTGACCATCTGAATCCCAGGTGAATAAGGTGAATACCTGAACTATTGGCTTACTGACAATTTCAGTGCATCTAACTCACGGTTTTGGTCTAAAAAAAAAGCCTTTAAAAACCGTCTTTGTCCCAACCCGGTGCAGAAGAGGAAGCTTTCTAATTTCAGAGTTTTGTGGGGCAGGAAAATAGTTCTTCATGTTTTTTCAGCCTGGTCTCTTCATCTACCAGACTTCACGTCAGCTACTGTGCCCCTTATTTAGCATATGTTTGCAGCTTCTCTCTGGGTCCTGCTGGGACAGCTGTGGGTGTTGAAAGTACAGCTGGCCCTTGGGGACTTAGGCTTAACTCTACCCACAGTTGCCACATCTCAGTCTATCAGTCTGCTTCTTCCCAACTGATCTCTGAGATACATTGTGTACCAAGAACCTCTTGGCCCTCTTGATCAGCACAGCCTTGGAAAGCTGTGGCCTTGGTTTTGCCAAGCCAGCGTTAGACTTATGTCAACCTAAACCATGAAATTCCATCTACGCATTAGTCTCTGATCCAAACTGTCTATCCTGGAGTCACTTTTAGCGGACACCAAAATGAGTTTTGGCCAAGCTAGAACCACAGCCGTGTGAGTTTTCCTGTCGCCTCTTCTGTGACCTGACATAACAATTCATTGTGTAAACGCCTCTTCAGGGCTGCCCTCCATTCCTGCTGAAGGGCTCCTCTTCTCCTGTAGTGCACTTCACGGTGCACTGCGGAGCAGAGGCGATTAAAACATCAGAGCAAGAATGAATGACTTTGCCTAACCACTGGGATCCTGTAACAACCCCGGCACTCGGAGACTCCCCTGTGGGGGGGAGAAGAGTGAGCATTTCTTGACTAGCTGGAAGCCCTGTGTACAGAATACCTGTGGAGACTGGCAGGGAAAGCGAGTGAGCTGGGACTGGATGCCTTCCAAGCATCAGAGCAAAACTGAGTCTCTCAGTGGAGGATGCTAAATTTTGACAACAGGAAAGAAACATAGACAAAGGGTGAGTGGGAGGGGAAAGCCTTTCCCTGCTAATGCTGTCTGCTCGTAGTGTTAAGCATTATTATGTATTTCCACATGCCATCATGTGTATATGCTGTTTTACTGGCAGCTAAAAAGGCAGTATCTTGCCCCCCAGGATTTCACAGTACAAAGACCCCAGCCTTTCTCAGCTCTTCGGAAGAGGCTCTCAGCAGCTGTTAGGCAGCAACTGTGAGGCCTGGATCTTGCTTCTGGTGAGGTCAGTGGGAAAACAGTGGGGACAAGATTAGGTCTGAGACGTGCAGGCTGGAACGAGGGAAGGAAGTGCCTGAGAAAGGTCATGAGCTGAGCGATGGCATGTTCGTGTCTTGTTTGCTCCTGGCTTTGGCTGGGTATCTCTGAATCATTCCTCATTCTAAAGATGTAATATAGTAAACAAAGTTAATAGTCATAAGGGGCAAATCTTGCCGAAGGCATAGGAGAAGTAGAAGTCATTAATGCAGGAAGACTAGCTGCAGTAAATGAGTCCTGAGGGCAGGCACGAGGGAGGTGAACCAGGTTGTGCGGTGAGGGGAGAGGGCAGCAAGAGAGAAGGAGCAGAGTCATTGCTGCAGGGAGATGGAGGGGGGCCGGGGAGGGGGAGATGTGCTGACTGAGCACTGAGTAGGGTGGGAGAAGAAGGAGGGAGCAAGCTCTGACAGAGCCACGTGAGGCCTTAAAGATGAAATGGGGAACTGAACTTTGATGTAGAAGGAGACTGGAAGTCAGCACAGGGATTTGAGAAGAGAGTGACACAAGTGGAACAGCAGGTAAGGAAGAGATAATGTAGTTGCTGCATGCTGGGTGTTTTAGTGTCAGTATTAAGCCTCCCCTATAGTCCTGCTGGGCCTCTCCGGCTCTGAGAATTGAGTGGGTTTGTGCTTTCGTGATCTGGTCTAAATAGCTTGGTAAAGCGTTGTCTCTATATTGTTTTTGCCTAATCAATCAGCCATGCATCAGGAGTGTTAATTTGTAAGGGAAGGCAGTCACAGGGGAAGGGCTGTCTATGAGCAGTGGGATGGGTGCCATCGCAGCTGAGGAGCTGAGGATCTCCCGGCCCAGCCCACAGGTTGTAGGGTGCAGAGCATTTCTATAGAGAGGAAAGCAGTGGGATTGCCTCCAACTTCAGGACCTTGCCAGAAGGTGACCAAGGGGATAATCCCAGCACTAGAGCATTTTCCACACTCAGCAGGTTCCCAAGCAGATCAATACCACTGTCTCTGTTGTTTATTGCAGCTTCCCTAGATCATGTCCTACCAGGGGTAGTCCTTGCAGGACAGAACTGCAGCATGAGCAATAAACATCCCTGTTCCTTTGGCTCCCTCCTGGAAGAAGCCCCATCCTCCTTCTCTGAAACTCTGAATAGATCCTATATCTTTGTTGTATTTTTTTTTTTTAACAGTTCATCTCTCTTTTCAATCCTGAAGCAATTTTCTGCATGTGACTTTCTTCTATTTTCTTACCTTCTGTGATCTTTCAGACTTCTTACAGTCTTTGCTTTATTACTCCAGCTGCGGTAACTCTTTCTTCATGCTACTCCTTCTTCATTCTTCTTCTTTCCCAACTATTGGCACACAGTTTCTCAACTCTACCTTTCTGATCTCTGGGACTCTGTCCTAATGAGCCCAACTTTTCCCTCCCTACCCAGCGGTGCCTTGCTTGATTTGCACCAATCCCTGTTGTCTTTTCATCTCAGGATTGCACTGAACCTTTGATCCCCTTCAAGCATTCTCCCCACATGCTTTTTAGTGCACATCTGCAGCCTGACTGGCTCCCTCCTTCCCTCTCTCAGTCCTTTATAGCAATACCTGCAGTGCTGTGTTAATCTCTATTTCTGTCCAACGCGGTGTGCATTAAAAACCAAAACCAAACAAAATCCACCACTTCAAGATATTCAGGATGTTTTTTCCAGTCTCTGATTTTCAATCGTTTGGGTTATATTTTCAGAAACAACAGTATGAATCCCTTCTTCATATCCAGCAGGAGGCTTAGGGCATTTTATTATGGATAGTGTTCCTATTCCTTCTTCATTTCTCAAGCTGCTATTAGCCCTTCCTCCCTGTTTCTCTGACACTGGGATTCTTCCAAGCACTTCCATGTGCTTCTTCCATGTTGTTCTCACTTCCTAGCCCTTTTCCAGAAAAGTACAATGTACCTTTTTCATCTTTCAGTCACAGATTGCCCTGATTTATCTCACTTAGACTTAACACCCCCCTTTCCTGAGCCTTTCTCATGCCTCTCCTCCTACTCTCTTTGCAGCCCTGGAAACATCTGACATAATTCAGTCGCTCAAGAAAACAACTACTTCTCTTGACCCTGGTACCTCTCATCATTTAGGCCTATCTCCTTACTCCAGCTTTTTACTTCACTCCTGTTTCCAGTAATTCCTTAGCTTCTGGTACTCTGCTCAGCTCTTTGAAAATAAGCCATTATCTGCTGTGTCCTCAGGCTCCTCCATCGACACCGCCGTTCCATTTAACAAGCACCCAGAGCCTCCTTATTCTTCATAGAGCACTTAAGAGAGTCACTCCCTCCTATCTCTCCTACATGACTGTCCTCGTCCATTTTTGCTGTAGGTTCATGCAGACTGTAGTGCAGAAATCTAATGATCTCCTTTCTGCTAATGACGCCTGGTCCCATTTCTTTTTTACCTCGTTGCAGCCTTGTGAAATGGTTGCCCACTCCATCCGTCTAGGGGTATTCATTGCAATGAAGGTACTCTGGTTTCTTAGCAACTGCTCAACTTTCAAGAAGTTCTCCAGACAGAGATACCCTTTCTGTGCTGGGATCCCTTCTCTGGGGATAAATGATCCTTTAAATCTTTTTCTACTAAAAATTGTAATTATACTTAACATTCATACTGCTTTTCATCTGTAGAGCTCAAAGCATTTTGCAAAATCAGTAAGCATTGTTTTCTCCATTGTAGAGATGGAAGAGCTGAGTCACAGAGATATTAGGGCCAATATTTTCATGTGTTCATTCATTTTATGCATCTTCATTTCTGGGAACCCAGTCTGAAATAACTTAACCTAATTGCTTTGCTGTAGGACTTGAAAGGGAGCAATAGGTCTTCAGCACCTTTGAACAATACAGAATAGAACAGTAGGTGCAAAGTGTCTCAAATGAGGCACTGAGAAATAAGTACCTATGAAAATGTAGTTGTATACCATCTGATCAAGTCCACACAGAGCTCAGTTACTTTGGGCATCAGAGCCAGAGACCTCCGTTCACAAGGATACTGCTGCTTCAGGGTCAACTTTCTGCCTTAAGTGGCGGAGAGATGTGATGGTGTAAAGCATCAGGGTATTTTAAAGCTTTCAGAATAAATCTTCAGCTTGTGCTGTGACATATCCATACCTCCTTGGATGTTTTTGTTCTGTGAGGAAGGGAGGAAACAACCTTGCCCTAGAAGAATTAGTGATCTAGCAGCTAGACTTAATATTGAAATGGTGGAAACTGGTTGAAAATCTTTCTTCTCACCCAGCAAAGACTTCACCCTGGCTTTCCTGTATTCTAGATGAGTGAGTTAATTATTTGTCTCTTCTGATTGCCTCTTGCCTTTCTCTTCTTCTGACCAGTGGTCCCATCTCAGATCTAAGCAACCTTTTCCGCTGAGACTGGGAAGTATGTTCCTGCAGAGTGTCAGCTTCAACAAACTGACATTCACAGACAAAAGATGTGTTTCAGTAAAAAATTCCTGTGAGCTCTAGCAGTCACTTTAATGTCAGCAGTATTCAAATACACACACCTTTTATAACTGCACTGGCTCTTCCCTGCTTACCTGTAGCCTTTCCTGCCCAAGAAAACTTCTGGATTTGTATCAGCTTTTCTCAGGTAACTCCTTCACAGGTAGAATACTCTAAAATGCTTCAAATAATGTATATTTCTTTCCTGTCCTTCTTTGAAACCCATTCTGCATATGCTAGGCATAACCTAGGCATTTCTGTGAATTTTTAACTCATCTTCTCTAGCTAGGTATGTCACAACAGCAAATCTACCAGTCACAATGTCTACAGTATGGTCTGACCTTTGAATTACTCAAGGCTTTCCCAAATTTGTGTGAGCAACTAAACACAACTGGTATTGCGTCTTTGCTTTTCATCTAAAACTCTCAGTTTCCCACTTGTTTTGGGGTGAATTTTGAGATTCCTCTCCTTTATTTTCTGAGCTGATTTGCTCCAGTCTGTGCCATTACTCACAATTCTCTGCTACCGCCGGCTTCCTCAGTGTTGTTCCTCAGATCCAGCTGTTGACATATCTTTTTCCAATACTGCTTCCTTGGCCTGGACTAGTGTTTCTATCT
The DNA here is from genome assembly GCF_963210335.1 of Falco punctatus. Taxonomy (NCBI): domain Eukaryota; kingdom Metazoa; phylum Chordata; class Aves; order Falconiformes; family Falconidae; genus Falco; species Falco punctatus. The sequence goes on from NC_137585.1 coordinate 34,315,408, forward strand.
CTCTGCTTTTTGGATTTTATTTTTCCTCTCGGTCTTGATTTCAATTGATCTCATATTTGTTTTCAGTTGTTTTTTAAAAACTTTAGTCTTGTATTTTTCCTCTGTGAACCCGGGCCAGCCTGCGTTCCTCTAGCACACAGTACAAATGTTACAAAAGATGGGATTGAAAGGCGATGTAAAAGTACAACTCCATGCACGATCAACAGAAAACCCTTCTCTCTTTCAAAGACCCCGGCAGATATCCACTCCCTCAACACCATTAACCCTCACTCCCATCTGTTTTCAGATAAATCTTGGAGGGAAATAATAATAATTTCCCATAATTTGTTTGTTGATTGACATTTTTTGACAACATAAGGGCAAGTCAACTTCTGATTTGTTTGCTAATCCATTTCTTCCAGCACTGTTTTACATATATGCAATGTAAAATTCAGTTCTTTTCTGACTGGACATGCACACTAAATGACTTTTATCCTGTACCATCAACTTGAAATAGTTTCCATTGCCTCCACAAAAAAAAGAATATATCAAAAATATGCCTAGAAAAACAGATATGTTTGCATCTCTTGTAATTGTGTGTAAATTCTAAGTTTCCCTCAGACAAAAATTTCATAGTGGCTTTAACTCATTAATAGTAGTGTCTTATCAGAGTGAGTACTTTTTGATTATAGATCCAACATTTGTTTTTTACAAACATGTTCACTTAAACGTTGCTGTTTGAGTGAAAATCCAGTGCCAGTAAATATGTTGCTGGAAGAGCCACAGAAGGCAGACAAATGGAGTGGGAACACAAGTGAAGCAAATTTGTTTAAAGTAAACTGAATGATCACACACAAATACTTTATGTGTTATTTACTACAACCTATTTTCTTGCCGATCTGATAACTACCACACAATTTTTGCAAAGACACAACATCCTAACAACAGGTCCATCAGAGCATAACCTGTCCCTTCAAACGGTGGGAGTTAACCAACAGTTAACAGGGAGATGTAGCATGCTGAGTTTTCATTAAAAGGGTAGTTTTAGAGGTTAGTCCGAAATTCAGGTCACGTACACTTTTCACTCCAAATGCACGTATATGCTCAGTCAAGGTTTGACTGCAACCACAGAATCCCTCCTTGATGAAATAAGCCATTTAACAAAGAAAATGTGACTGGAGAATCAATACTGAAGGATAATGATAGGTAGAGGGTATGAATTGCTACCTTCTTCTGGTGGAAATATATCAGCTTTCTCAATTACTGGTCTGCCAAGCTATGTTTCTTTTCTTGGCTGCTCCGGGAACACTACTGTTGTAGTACAGGGCAGTCTTACAGGTGCTATTAGGAGCACCACATCACTATCCTGTTTATTGGGCAGCAAGGGACAAATGCGGGGGAGTCCAGCGGTAGTTAAGATAGTTTAAGTTGTGTGAGTTATGTGCTGGCAGGACAGAGAAAATGACACATTACAAGAGCTCACACTGCCTCCAATTCTCTCAGCTCAAACTGTGAATGTAGCCAAATGTATATGATTTGCTGGCATTTTTATTAGTTATAAACTTCCATCTTCTTCATCCGAGCCAGTGAAACTGCTCTTGTAGCTCACTGGATGAAAGGCCTTTGCTCCTGAGTGGAGAAGTCCTGGAATTAAATCCCAGATGTTGCGTGCAGTGAAATGGCTGCAGTGCAAAGTAATGGCTGCGGGTAAATAAAGTTGGTATTGGAAACTTATATTGCAAACATCTGATGAACTGTTCAAAAGAGAGATGACAGAGATGACAGTGTCACCACGTCTAGCTCTGGATCAATGATGCTACTGTACACCATTACATGCCTAACACATAGATTATAAGCCAGCTATAAAACCGATAAGCAGCCCTGGGAATCACACACATTTCAAACCCAACAAAACACCAAGTGCTCATCTACCATACGTAGCGCGGTGACACTCGGTGCCATGGGGCATGCTGGTGAATACAAGCAAGCAGATTCTGGGCCATTTGCAAAGTCATTTGACTGGGTTCCTCTGGCTGCACATCATTAGGTTTGGAGCAGAGTATCTCTCTCTGACATAGCCCCATTTCCTAGCTGGCCTAGGCAACCAGCTCCAGGAAAGTGGAGCTGACAGTAACCCATATGTGTGCGTGCAAGGAATTACTGGAGGTGACAGTAAGGAGGAGATGTCTGTGACCAATGCAGCCACTGCTATGGCAAAGGGGAAAGCTTCTGATCATATGAGAGGCCCAAGCTGTTACCAGGGGTCTGCACGAAACTGTTTGCAGCCCTATGGCTGCTGTCTCTGGAGCATCAGTGTGCCGTGCCACCCAGAGATGCAGCCTCTCCCAGCAGCCCAGAGTTTGGGAAGGCTTCTCTGGCTCCAGGTTTGAGTGCCCTGGCTGGGCTAGATCCTGTGGGCCAGCCTAAAGCCTTTTTTTGGTGTTTATCTAACATGTATCACAGTAGGAGATACTGCTTTATGAAATACTTTTCTATGATGATATCCTGAGATGTTTCTAATTACAACCTAGGGTTTTCCAGAACAGTGGCACGGGCTGGCGGATGTTCACGTGGTCTCAGATTGCCTTTTACTGTGTCTCTTATCCTCTCGTTTGTCCAATAGACCATTGAACTATTGAGCAGCCCTGGCTGACACAGTTTTGCAGCTCTGAGACCTACAGCAGTAGATCCTTAGCACATGGGGACTATGATCCTTAGTCACATTTAGGGAAAAAAAAGAAGTTTTAGTCTAAAACAGCCACATTGGTTGGTGTTGCTGTTAAAACTTTCCTGTCTACTTTGCACTGCATGATGAAAGTAGCATAGTCTCTGAGCTGTTGTACAATTTTCTGAGTAAGGAGCCAAATAAATGGGATTTCAGAGGGATATTTTTCTCCTTGTCCCTCCTGACCAGTTATTATACCTTGGTGCAGGAATCCAAATCCAGTAGCGTCCATGCTGACCAAAGGCAACTTCACCGCACTCATACACCCGCCCCTGCTCCCAGGTCTCTGAGGATGGCTGGGATGGGTTATGATACAGTGATTCCTCCAGCCTAACCCTTTGCCAACAGAAAGGCATGAGTTCCTATTACATGTGCAGAAGCCTGTAAGATGTGGCTGTAAGAAGGGTCCACTCATCCCCAGGACAGAGGGGAGCCCCATGTGCACCTGACTACCAGCACGAGAAACAGGGTGTGTGGGATTTCACCTACTGTTGCAGAGGCATCAGAGATGTTCTCATGGGTTCACAGCCTCTAATATGCACACTGCGAGCTCCCAGGGAGCCTGATACTGCAGATCACATTTTCCTACATCACTCACTCTCTGGCTACTCTCTAGTTATTGTGATATGGTAGATGAAGAACTGCTTTCTCTCTACTTGTGTGCACCACCTAGGAAAAGTCATACAAGGTGCTTCCTTTGTAGTTTTCTTACAAGTATGTGGCCCAAGCAGGGCTTACAGCTTATATTGATTTGAGATCTGAGACGGGCTATTTTCAGTTCTTGATCTGTACCTACTGAGGACTGCTAGAGCAAGGAGCTGGGATAAGTTTCAAAGACATGATGCACAAACCACTAAGACCAAAGTATTACTTTTTAAAAAGCTATGTGCCTGTGGAAGTTTGACCAGGGCTGTTCTTCAGTGATGTACCACATTCATTTGAAGTTCTGTTGGGATATGATATCAAACCTGGCCCTGGCTGGATAAAGCCCTAAGCAACCTGGCCTGACTTCACAGCCAGCCCTGCTTTGAGCAGTAGTTTTGGACTAGGGACTTTGTGAGGTTCCTTTCCACCTGAATGCTTCAGTTATCTTATGATTCAAACTTAACTAACACAACTGTCCAACTGACCTTTTCTTTGCCAACACCTCCTGCCCTGCAACTGGAGGATGTATATAAACAAGCACAACCAGAGATGAAAGTCAGTGCTATGTCATTGCAAAGCCTAGAAAGCCAGTGCTAAAATGCATGCACAGCATGATAATGACCAGACTATAAATACCTATGGAGCAACTGTAAAATTTCAACCCACCACAGGACCCAGCTGTTGAAACTTGTGTTATAACTAGAACTTAAAAGGAGGAAAGGAACCAAGGAATCAGATTGAAGAACATATATAGGGAAAAACAGACTTTCCCAAACCGGCAACATATTGACAGACTTCTGTCAGTGCATCATATATTAAAGTAAAAAAAGAAATTTCCGTGCTAGTCTAAACACAGAAGAAGGATGAGTGCTCCAGTGGATACCCCCCATTAGCTGGTCATGACTTTCTTCTTAACTGGTAAGCCTCTGAGAACATTTTGGGATGGAAGCTCAGACTTCACCCAAGATTTGTGATGCATTATTATTTCCAACTTACCAGTGAAACTGATTCAGAGAAATAGGACTGAAACTGAACTCTGACTCAGGCCAGGGGTGTTTTATTTGGCTTGAGGTGACCATGGGTCAGCATTTGAGAAGTGCTGTGCACAGAGTAGGAAAATTGGAATCCTGAAATCCCAGGGAAGCAGTCTCAGCTGCCAAAAAGCAATGCACTTCACTGGATATTGCTGCATTCTGGTGGAAATTAAAAAATCTGCTTGTAGTTCACAAGAAATTACAGCAAGAATCCAAAATCCACTGTCTCTTAAAACCACCAGCAAACCCTAGTTCCTTCCCTCTCTAGCCCTGGGCATAAGGTTTCCTCAGAGGCACACCAGGTCATTTCTGGGCACACACTTGCTGCAGAAGAGAAAATCAGGATTATTAGTTTTGTCCCTTCTCCAGTGGGGCTTGTACAAGTTCATTCCATTACTGCACTGATGAGACTGGTGCAGGCAATGAGGTTGTGACTGCAGTTACCTTGGACCTTCAAGGGTCTCTGGGGAATTGTAGCCTTTTTCTCTAAGCATGCAGCTGCACACTTTCAACCTGCATTTATCTTGCAAAGCAGTGTGTCCCGAATTGAAGTTCTGCACAACAGGATTCTTCATAATGGACTTGACAAATCTGGGGCAGTGCATAGAAAATCTCCCTGAGAGGGAACAGGTTCAGGTGCACCAACACCAATTTTCACTCTTCAGCAGATGGAAGGCTATTTAGAGGTGGAACACTGAAGATGGCATTATTGCCAAGACTTGCACCCTGGGGTTGAAGGGAAGGGAGCTGTCAAACAGAGAGTTATGCTGGTAAGAAACTCCCAGACCATGCCAGCTCCATTGCAGCTGGAGGACTGAATGATCAGTGACCTTGAGCAGATATTTCTTTTATGGGGGTAGAGAGCTTCATAAAGAACTTCTTGTCCCTGTGGAATGTGTCCAAGGAGAGATAAGAGATGTATCTAAGGAAAGAATCTACAGCCATCCAAGCAGATGGGAAGTGGTAGCACTGATTGGCTTGACAGACTTGTTTGTATGTGCATGGTGAAGCCTGGAGATGAGCTGCCAGGGATGGCTGAGCGCATTGTCTCCCTGAGGACATCTGGATGGGATCCTTAGGCTGGGATCTCCCTGTGAACTCAATGAAGCATACACCAGTTCCAAACTGGGTTGCCATGCTCAGTAGCTTGTGGAAGAGGAATAGTGTAAAGACAGTCTTGCCACTCTGGACTTTAGAGGTTACTCTGGCGGGGGCTGGGATTTTGACTCCTCTGCTGTAATGAAGGAAATATCCCAGGCAGGAATAGAGTCCTGAGGGGTCATACAAAATAAATCTAACACAGGCATGCTTCAGCTTCTGATGAATGGCGAAAGGAGAGGGGTGAACCGGCTTTCCCTGTTGTTGCCCCATCCTGCCAGTTGCTATTTGACTCTGTACAGCTGCTGATGTATTGCTAGCTCACTGTGTTAAAATCTGCTTGTTAATTCCCCATGGATATAAAAGAGGAGTGAGAGCTCATTTGGGAAAAGGCAGAAAAAGAGGCAGTATGGAAAAGATCTTGGAAGGAAAGCCAAGGACAATCACATATAGTCACAATGCTTTGGCTGGCATGTATATTGAATAATACTTCCGAGTTGCCCATAAAGTCAAGATCCTGGCAGAGAATGGATCTGGATGCTAACTCAGCATTTGTGTCCTATGGAGAGAATACCGTGGGGACTCAGTCCATTTTCCTCATTGAAATGATCAGCTCAAGTGAATTAACTTGGTTTCCACCTCACCCAAGCTAAAGCATTCTCCTTTGAAGTTCTCCATCCTCATTTGTGCTATGTTTCTGCCCTATATATAAAATCCAATGTGTCTCAAAAGCAACTGGAGTAGAAACCGTGGAAGGAACACAGAAGCCTTTTATCCAAAACAGACCTACACAGAAAATGAATCCCGTTTTTGGACACTGTAAAGCTCTCAGCCTAGAGAGGCAGAAGAAGGTAGCACGGCTGGACTGCTGACTACCTCTGCTTGCTGCCCTTGAAAGGGACTGATTCAGAGGACTTTACCTACCCACACTAAAACACTTGGTGAGTTAGAGGAAGGTGATGGTGGAAAACCTTGTCCTGGTGTTACATGAGCACATCGTGTAACTTAAACTGAGGGATCAGTTCAACTCTGTAACTGTGAGCAGGAATAACTGTAGTGAAGCAAAATTATTATGAGAAGGAGTAAGAAGGGGGTTAGGGACTGACTTTTATGTCATATTTCTCAGGGAAAAAATCTCAATGAAAACCACCAGTATTAATGAAAGCCAATTGGAACTTGATAGGAATTATTTTGCTATTTTGTCAGCATTGGTTGGAACACAGGGATTTAGGAAGATTTCCTTTGTAGAAGCACATCTAGGAATGCTATGCTGTCTCCTCTGAGCTGTGAGATGCACAAGCCTTTGGGAATTTGTATTTCTCTCCGTATCTGGTTTTTATTCAGCTTTTCAGATTTTTATGGGAGACCAACAAACCCACTTTACTGGCATGCGTTAACTGGATGAGAACATGTGAGCACAGGCACAAATCCTACCTACGTGCTGTGAAGGAACCAGAAGGATAGAAGGGAAATTCAGGTTGCCAGCTCTAATCACTGCACCTCTTCTAAAAATCACCCCCATCAGCTAAGGAGAGGAGAGCCAGGATGGATGAATAAATACTTTTTCGCAGGGGGATAAACTGGCAAGTCCAAAATGATGGACTTCAAGAAAGTCCTTCTCAAATCATTAAACAGGTCATATCAAAGAAATGACAGATGAGAAAGTGGCCTCTGTTGCCTGCTGTCATGATGGGTCCAGGAACTGGAGTGGGAAGGGGACATGGTAAGTGGGGACCAGCACAGCGTGTAGGGATCACAGAGAAAGGCACATGCTACAGCTGAGACATCTCCTAACTGCATTTGCTGATATTGCACTTGACTGTGACCAGAGCTGCTCATTGCTCTTTCTCAGGAACACACAAACATTCCCTCCCATTTAAAAGGAAGGAGAAGGAAGAGCTTAGCTGCAGGGGAGAATATAAAAATCAGAGAGCGAGTGAGGGAGCAGCGAAGGAAAGAGCAGGTATAGTGCACGTCCGATGATGTCCATCTGTTCCTCATTAACCAGATGTCCCCCACCCACCTCCTGAAGTGCCATTGACTGTATATTGTCAGGACAAGAAGGGGATAACAATGCCACCATGGTGCAGACATTCATACACCAACAGGGGTCCTGCCATGCAGCCATCCCTCCCTCTACTACCCTTCCAGATTGGATGCCAAGTCCCTCTTTTCCATAATCAGCTTTTAAACAGTTACATCCTCATAAAGCTTCTTGCATTATAATTGCCATGTGTTCCATCCCTCTCTGAAAATGGCATTATTTCAGCCCAGTTTACCAGAATCAGACCTTACTTCCTGTAAGTGTGTCACCACTTCCTGCAGGATGTAAATGAGAGAGGAGTGAATCCTTGATTTTAAAAGCGATTTCTGCTTGCCAAACTTCATCATTTTAAGAGTCAGAGAGTCCTTGGATTCACACCTGTATCCAAAGAACAGCAATAGATTTATGGACAATTCAGCCTACTAAAGATTATTCAGAAATGCAGGAAGAGCCATAAATTACTTTGTCTATGTTGTTAGCCAAGGATCATTTATAATAAGAGCCCATCGAGTCATCCTTACTCCAAGGATGATCTGTGCATTGGTCTGTGTGTGGGCATGTCAGCGTGAGAAGACTCTGTCTCATACCCTGAGCTGTATTCACAGCCCGTTCATGGGAAACCTTCCCTTCCCTCCATGTCCCTGATGAAACCAGAGCACTCTGTCCTCTGTCCTCTAAATTATACCTCAGCACGGCTCATAAACTGTGGTATGCAAATGGAGCATCTGCTGAGCTGCAGCCACAGATAACGTAATGCTTCCACCTATTCCCCTTTATAAAAACATGCAGGTTATGCTGTGCACTGGGTCCCTGACTCATGTAACACTTGGAAGACAACCTGTGTCCTGATCTTGTCTTTTTGCTCTGAGCTCCTGCTCCAGGGAACTTGAATGGGTGGAGAAGATCCGGGTGAGCGGGTGGGCAGAACCAGCAGCTCTGAACGCTTGCCAGATGAGCAGCTGAAGGCCCCAATCGCTTGTTGAGATAGATATCTCTACCTCTTTCAAAGTCATTGTACTTATTGAGCCTGCAATGCTACTAGAATAGCACTAGGTTTAAATGCCTCTTCCCTGGGTGCTAGCTGTTGGACAGCTGGTCCTGAGCCTCACGTTGATGTGGGACCTCTGCTTGAATTATGCACTCTCCTTGATGTCACAGTGTTATTACACTGCTGTAGCCATGAGAGTAGCTTCAGTGCGGATGCCTGCTCAGTATTAGGCAGAAGAGTCCTTCATACATCATTAACAGTAGCTGGTCTTTGAACCCTGGTGGGTGATGATTGAGATTGAACATGGGGTGGGGGTATTGCTGAGCCCTATGCATATTACAAAAAGCTGAACAAAGCCAGGTAAGGGTGGAAAGGATTACAGAAAGGCCTAGGCAAAGAACAAAACTGGAAACATCAGCAAGAGGCAGGAGAGAATTGATGGCAGTGAGGGGAGTGGACAGTTTTTGAAAGAAAAAAGCCTAGTTTAGCAAAGGAAATAGCCATGTTCAGAAAAGACAAATTATGAGCTGGCAATCCAAAGGGGTAGAGGGAGCAGTGGGTGGGGACATTGTGTTTGCTTTCTCATGATCTGTGTTTTCTGAGAGACTTTATGTGCCAAGTTCATCTTTATCACATGTATAACATCTAGTGTGCCTGATGAATTAAAGTGTAAACCAGACGGCTCATGCCCTGCGATAGGATTCTGTGAAAGGCTGTGCTTAAGCTACCTGGGGAAGCTGTGTGAGCCTGCAGGGAGAGGCAACTTCAGCAGGGTCAGACTCTCTGGAGTGGATGGTCGATAGAGGCTCCGTGCCCCTCAAACATCCCTGGAGATGCCCAGTCAGGTGTAGTGCTTTTGTCTCTCTTTACACTCCAGAAGCTAAAAGCACATTGGAAATTCAGCAGCTGGACTCTGCAGCAGCAATATGATTAGTGTCCAACAAATGGCTCCCAGCCAGGTTTGTGACAACCTGATCAATCACATTCAGAAAATCCCTTTTTAGCTCCATAGCTGACATTGGAAAAGATCTGGGAACATGTTTGGGAATTGAAGGCACCTGCTGAAAATGAATGAAAAAGAAAAAAACCCACAGAGAAGCAGGTGGAGAAAGACATGGAGGATGGTGAGATGATTCCTTGTGCTGGTGTGTGGAAGAAAGCAAGCAACGTGAGATGCCAAACTGTGTCTTTGCCTGCGTCAAAGGCAACACAGGAGGCTGTGCTGGACTGGCAAGTTAACGTGGATGCATTTCCATGTCTTGCTTTTACGGTAGAAAAACACACCTGAAAATTTCTCCAGGTGAGTTACAACTGACATGGAAAGCCTGAGGAGAAAGCTGGAATTCAGCAAGACATGGAAAGGCATACCCACCGTGACTGTTGTTGCTATTAAACACCATCTGTTGTAGATGTACACAGGAACACAGTGAATGCAGTATTGGAGCCTTCTTACATCAGAAAGGTTAAATGAGACAATCTGCATTTTAGCCTCACACGCATCATCACTGAACATAAGAATCAGTCGTTTACATTCATTTGTAGTAGCTTATCCATATATATATATGGATTTGACCCAATATGTCAACTTCAGGCCTTACTTCCCTGACACTGCTCAAGACTTCAACAGCATGGATTTTCTTTTTCTTTTTTCCCTTGCTGTTTTCTTCTTCTCACTCAAAGCATTGTAGAGTTGGTTTGTTTTTTAATAAAATTCTTTTTAGGTGCCAAGTAAGCCTGCAATTGCAGCAAGAGCAATACCCCAGAGTTCTGTCTTTCCCCTTTGGTTCGAACAACCTCTGAGTATCAAACGGGCTTTGCTTTGGAGAGAAAAAGATAATAATGAATGACTTAAAACAGTTCTGCAGAGGAAAACATGAGTTCAATTTCAATTGCAGAGGGAATAACTTTTTTCCTGGCTCACTCACTGACTCCAATAGAAGACCAGCAAGATCTGATGTGACTCCTGCAGAGACCTTCCATGTTCAAAGAATCTGGGAGCTTGCAAGGAGTACTGCAGAGCTTGAATCAGCTCTAATACATTGCTGATTGCAATCCACGACATTTCCATGGTGCTTTAGGCATCATCTATGTACTTCACACTTGGAAGACAGGCAACACCCTTCTGCAGTGTGATAGGCAGCAGGGCCAGGGAAACAGTGCTCTGGAGGGATGGTGGAGTGATCTGGGTATGGACTTAAGACTTGGCAAAAAGTGAGTTCAGCTCTGCTGCAGTCCTTGTGTATATTTGACTAACCACTTAACCTTCCTGCGCCTGAAATTTTCCACACATAGAACGGGCATGGGAGCATTTTCTTATGCTCCAGGGACACTGGGTGATGAAATGCATCAAGGAGTGAAAAACCATGCACTAGCAGAATGACTTCTGTTGCTGTGAGCAGAGGACAGCAATAGCATGCATTGAAAGCACAAGTTGAAACCTCACCAGCAGCATTATTTTTGCTGATGAAAAATGGGACATTTCCTTCAGTAAATCATCTGATAGTCTTTGTTTACCTGACCAGCGATGGCACTAGTGGGTTGGGAATGTCATCTTGATTGGTACCAGTAAAACTTGCATACCACAATCTGCCACTGTCTATTCTGGAGGTGCCATGTATGTCATGGAAAATAAATCTATTTTGAGAGGTTTAAAAATATTATTGAGACTATTCTTATGCTCCTCTGTAAAAGCAAGCATCAGTTACTACTCAACTAACCAGACAGACCTCACAGGAGGCCATAATGATCTCAAAAAAAAAATTCCTAGAACAGTCTTTCTATGCATAAAAATCAACAATTTAAACTCTTGCTGTGCAAAGCGACTTCCGTAGGGAAGTTGTGGATTTCCAGCTTTCTTAGCGGTATCTGAAACAGGATGGGTGGTGTGGAGGTTAAAGGTGGCTTTGTGCTGTGTCTGTAGTTTTCTGACCATCAGACCAGAAAAGATTGGCTTCGTTTCTGATGCAAGTCAAGAGTACATCAGGGTTGTTCTAACACATACCTGACCAAATCATAACTCAAAAGAAGGTACCAGTGAAGCAGGGGACTCCTGGAACATGATGACTTGTTACTTGCACTGTTCCTCCTTTAGCCACATCCCCTAACTGAGGGGAGGTTTATGCATTTCTTGTCCATGCGGGGGTTTCCCTATAACAGGGAACTTAAACCAGTGATGTGCAGCAATGTTAGCAGAGGACAGGATCTCTTTCTGACTCTATGGAGTCAGGCAGCAATATAATTAACTGATAATAACTGATAATAAAATTATGTCTTTTGTTCTGAAAAAAGAAGTCACTGGCTCAAGACTAGATCTCGCCTGTTTTGGGCCTTGGGCAGGTGTTGTTTTGGAGAGGATAAATCACAAAAGTCACAACATCTGTTTAAACTGATAAATGAGACAAATGCACATTTTCCAGGGAAGAGATACTTCAGTCATGAGAAGGGGCCTTAACCAGGTGCACTAGAAGGCCACGTGTAAACCCTTCTCATCATTTCCCTGATGTGCTCCAGCAGGGCTCCTGGTGAGTTTGAGATGGTATCCGAGGAACCCAGCATGACCCTGCAGAAACCTGTATGACACAGCAATACCTGATATAACCAGTGCAAAATCACCACAACCTAGCATGACCCACAAGATTGACCCTGTGACAACATCTGATTTATTACAAGTGACATGGATTTAATCACTCGCTGGAGAATGCCGAATGATGCAGCAGTGCTGCTCACTGTGGCTCTGCTGAACTGGCACGCTCGGATTGGCTTCAGGAAACCACCCATTGGGTGATTCATCCAATTAAAAAGCAGCCAATCCTCCTAACACTAATGAAATACATCTCTATTTTACTTGTAGCACTTTCTAGCAACCCATTTAGGCTTTTCTGCTGCTCTCATCACCCTAAGGTATGAGCACATCGGAATTGATGGACAGCTAGTTTGCAGCTGAGGTTAAAAGGAAAACCTGGTTTCTAATAGGATAGAATTGAATAATTTCTGTGTTTATAATAAGAATACAATTGTTCAGTCACCTAATGAACTACTATACTGTCTTAGCACACAAGTTGGATGATGTCCCCCACCCCAATAACATTAAGAGAGAACTCTTAAGGACTGTGTGTACTAAGCAAACCCGTGTTAAAACGTTGCAAAATGTGTAAAGTATATCTCAAATATCAGACCATGAGAAAGACACTGTGGTTCTTCTCCACTGGGAGGAAAAGTAAAGACAGCTTCAAGGTGCATAGCAAACTGCCCACTAAGATCGCTAATGTGTTGGCGTATGTCAGCAAGAGCATAGATATAGGGCTACCTTCAAATTCATTCCAGTTGTTTCACCCCAATTAGTAGAAAAAAACCAGCAAAGAATTTTGCTTAAATTCCACCTGAAGACATTCTGTATGTAGGGGAAATCCTGGATGACATAAGTTCAGGGACATGTGAATGTGACAGTAGTTTAAGACTCTTTTCTCCTCCTCTGTCATTGTGGACTGAGTATAATCCAGACATGCTGGAAGATCCAGTCCACATGTGAAGGACAGCCAACAGCATCTGTCATGAACTAGACTGGTTCAATAGTATTGTCTCAATCCTCATAATAGACTTAATTTTTCCTATTAGAGCCTCAGTTTCCCTTACACCTTTAGCATGTCCCTTGGTCTAACATCCATGAGGTCCCAGCTTACTTCCTTCCCTACATGAAAATGAAATCTTTCCTCAGCCGTAGGCTTTATCACAAGTCCCCACTCATTTTGCTGCTGTACAATTAAAACCCAGATTATCCCTCATTCCCTCTCACCATCCTCCTAAGCTAATACCCTGGTGTTATTCTCATAACAGCATGTAGAGATGTGAACTGATCTGCCTCCCTTCTTGTCATCTTCCCTCACATATCCAACTCAGTTCCCAGGGTCTGGTTTTGTACAACTATGAACATTTATTCTTGAAAATTGATCACTGGCCCGGAGGCTAAATGTTTGTTATCCAGAAAAAAAAGGGATGACATTACAATTATTCTTATTTTAGGTCCTGAAAAGGGCAGGAAGTCCTACTACATTAGCAGTGAAAAGAACAAGGGTGGCTCAAGAGGGTCTTGGCAGGTTCATAAAGCCACACAATTTGAAAGCAAAGTCCACATTTGATCACCTATCAACAATTTATCAATAGCTCAGTGATTAAAAACAAAGCTCTTTCACTTCATTAAACACATTCAGTACCGTTTGCTCTACATTCCAAATGGCTGAACTGATGTTCCAATGCAGCCTATTTTTAGTATTTCTGATTAGTTCATTATTTGGGAAAAGCTACTGACTGTGTATCTGTTGCAGAGATCTAATTCTTCATGTGGATCCCAAAGAAGAGCAGGGATTTATCTAGGTCTTAAGAATCTGTTTGGATGTGGGTTCAACCTCTGTCCCTGCTGTGGTGCAGCTCAGAGAAGTGATGGCCATGGAGCTTTCCTCTCCTTGAGTCCTTCCCTTTGTTTTTGTTACAGGGAGGAAGCCATGTAACATATTATACCTTTTTCCAAGAAAACTAAGATCAAGAATGACAGAAAACTAGCAGTCTCAGTGAGAATTGAACAAGATACTCAAAATAAGTGATCTCTTGGGTGTCTGAGTAAATTACCACCTCCAGATCAGATTTTATTTATTTTCAGAGCAAACTATTTCTTTGCTAATAAATCCTGCAGTTTTGTCATGAATCCAATGAATTTTCACTGGTAAGTGACAACCCTAGAGACGGAAGTGGCCATGTATCCCCAGGGCAGATGCCACATGGACAAAACCATTACAGCATTGCCTCTTCAGCAAGCTTCAGCCCTCATGTGAAAGGACAGGATCCGCAGGTCACATGGAGATTAGTCTCTGTGTCCTTCAGCCCTGCCTGCTAAGACTGCAAAAGAGAAATCCAGCTGTGATGGCATCTTCTGGCTCCAGATTTTTCAAGCACTTGGAGACACATCTGGGACCAAGCTTCCTTCCAGAACCCCAGGTAATATGGTACCCCTCCTATTGGAATGGAATGAGATGTGATCGTTCATTCCTTTCAGACCACCTGTGGTTACCAGGTACGGGGAAGACCCCCTCCAATCACATAGGGATGTCCGTATGGGGATACAGGAATTAGATTTGGACTGAGAGCTGAGAAAGGCTCTCACTATAAGTCTCCATGGCACAATGTGATGTGACCTTGCACAGGGCTTGGAAGCAGCACACCTGAGTAAGCGCTGCATCCTGACAGCTCTCAGACACACTGCTAATTTGCCTGTGCAGAGCACCATGCTTGAGTAGCCATTAGGGCTTGAAATACCGAAGCTAGCTTGCTCAGAGTTACTTGGGTATCTCCTTCCAGCACTGCCTGGCACTGGGCAGACGTGCTCTGTTCTGCATTCTGCTCTGCCTGGAGAAGGAGATGAGGTCGGTTATAGGTGTAACTTACTCTTACTGATGTCAAAAGCAACAATGCAGAAACCAGTTCTACATTTTTGCTGCCTTCTGCTTTGCTGCCTTTCATATGTCATTTGTCATCTTAGATTGTCACTTCTTTGATGTAGGGACAACAACTTTTGTGTATGCGCAGCGTCTAGCATAAAGGTGTTTCCACCTTACATGAAACGTTTTGGTGCAGCCCCAATAGTACAACGGCAATAAAAGGTGAAATACTCAGAAACCCTCTGCCAAAGAGTAGCAGCCAGAGAGGAGCATTAAGTTTTGGTCCTCCTGCTTTACCGAAGATAGTCTGGCCAAACCATGGGTTCTCTGCCATGAAAACTGTACCCCAGGCCTCCGGAAGAAAGACTAACTCATGTTCTTACCAGCTGTGAGACCAGCAGAGAGCCTCAGTGTAGGAGGTGGCCATGTCTGCCTTGAGTTGCTTATATAGATAGATTTCTTGGCATCACCAAGTTGGGACAAAAATGTTATACTCCAGCTCCTTTGATGCTTCCTCTCCCCAGCTTTCCTTTATCAGACTTCACTGCATGGAGCTGTGACCACCAGTCACATTTTCCAAGCTGCTGCAGGTCCATCATTTGTTGGTTGGTGTGATTGGTCCTGCCCTGTCTATGTGTGTCTAAACCCTAAACATGGGCTGGAGCAGGAGGGAGGGAGAAAAGGCCTTTAGGGGTAGCAGGTGCTGGCATCAGACAGGTGAAAATCTGTCCCATTCCACAAGGCAGAGAAGAAGGATGAGGAGGTCCGTCTCTCCATCCATCAGCTCCAGCGGATATTCCTTCTTCTCTCAGCAATTCAAGCCTCTTGAGCCTCCGAGTCCCAGGGTTTCTCCTGACTCATCCTTCTCTTTCAGACCTTATTTCTCCACTATCTCCTCCCAGTACTCACACTGCATTCCTATTACCCCTTCTCCATGCCATGCTGTGGCCAGGTTCTGGGTCCCCTTTGCCTAGTGTTTCCTTCTGGCCAGCTGTGCTTTCCTGCTGCCACAGACCCTTCCAGCCCCAGCCATTCCCCTGTTTCCGGCATGCAGAGGTGCTCTGCTCTACAGCTGAGTCAGTCTACTCCCAGAAACAACCTATCCCTTCAGTTTCTGCGGAAGAGCATAAATCCTCCCTGGCCCTAGTGCCTTTACATCCTCACAATGCTCTTTCTCACAGTCTTGCCTTGCTCTGAATGCTTTCCCCCTCGCTGTTCCTGTAAATGTGGGCCAAGCTGTAATGATGCAGCACACAGAAAAAACACCTTTCTCCTGTGATCTTAGGCAGCCCTTGGAATTAATTCCTCGAAAGCCGTTCTTGGCCTTTCTGTGTTATGCTTTTCTGTGAACACATGGACAAAGCGATGATTGAGGAGGGGAAGAATGGAGTGATGATTGGGCAAGAGTGGTGCAATGATTAGGTGGTCACCTGAAATTTAGGAAAATTGTCAATCCCATGCTTTTCCTGTGTGCTGTGCTGCTGTTTGTGCTGCAGTTGACTCGGCAGGGTAGACATATTAGTTTCTCTGTTGCTCCCTTTCCCAACAGCAAAACAGCTGCACTGCTCCGCTCTGCTCTTGGCAGTAGTTTGCTTTGAGACTGTTGAGTACGGTTGCAATGGAGGTGTCTCAGCTAGAGCACACTACAGCGTTCAGCTCCAATTAATCTCCAACACCAAGCCTGTTCACAGCCGCTCTGTTACCCCAAACCCCTGGACTTCATGATAGGTGACTTCTCTGTAGTCCTCCCGATTTCTTCCCAAATTCCCCTCCTGTTGAAATTTTATGTGAATTTTCTCTTCCTTGGGAGGAATACATAGCTCCTACTTTTGAAGACACAAGGGGAGCAGGAGAGATTTAAACAGCTCCTCTCCATGACTGGAAGTTTTCGGGGTCTAGCCCACTGTACAATCCTTCCCAGCCTGGAAGAGATGAAGGAACCTAGCCCTGGTTATTTCTTGAGGGAGCAGCAAACATGTCTCCACTTCTGTTATTTTACAGGTCAACACACAATTTCTCTTTGTGCTGCATACACTGAGATGATAGGGCTCCAGGCAGGCAAATTATTTGAGGAATATCTGGGACAGAAGCTTCTACACCAAACTGTAGCACACACGCACACACCCCATGCCAAAAGCACACACTGCAGAGGTGCCCTGAAGCAGGCTGGAGGGCATAGGAGCCTGGAGATAGCCATTCCTGGGCCTTTTCTCTCCCATCCGCTGCATTTCCATAGTGTGTTTGGGATCTCTGTCTCTCACTCAGTGGTTCCCTCTGGACACCAGCCCATCTTGCTCTCCCCCAAGTACTCTAAACCAACTCTTTCACCCTGCCTACAATGTTCCCACTGTCTGTGGTCAAGTATGAACTCCCAAATGCAGAAAAGCCAACCATCCTGTGGTCATGTCATTCAGTAAAACTTCATAGTTGCTTCAACCTATTCACTGTACTTTATTTTACCTCTCAAGCACCATTCTTTAGTCTCTGAATATTTGATTTCTGTTTCCCTTCCCCCTGTCTTCATGCAGGTTGACATTCTTTTCTCCTCGAGTCCTTTCAGGCGCTGCTGATCTTGAAGTTCCCCAATTACAACCACTTTTCTTGTGATGGTGACACCTTAAGAGACAACAGCAGCTGCCTATAAAGGGCCTCTGCCATCTGTTTCCTCTGCCACTTCTTTGAGACAGTTCTAGCTATATACAGAAAAATATTTATCACCGTTCATTCACTCCCTCACTCAAAAATGAGCAAGAGAAAAATGTTCTTTCATGATTCTGCCACTGCCCTTCAAAAATCCATGACCCTCAGACTAAGGAAAAGGGCAATGCTTGAATCTAAAAGGAAGCAGCAGAAATTCTTGATGATTGATCCCTTGACACCCTGTACTCTGAAGGCAGTTCTGTGGGGCATCTGCCTTTGGAAATGACTCCTCATGGCTGCCTGAAAGGCAAAAGTCAGACCCAGGCCACTTCATCTCAACCACCAAGCTTTCATACCGACTCTGTCTGAAGGGAGATGCACATGTGCATGTGTGCACAGACACACCCATGAAACACACTTAGTTGCCAGTTCTTTTCTGCCACCTCTCCAAAGAGGCTAAATGGGATGGGATCAAGGGGAGTAAGTAGCTCCTACCCAGGAAGACTATGGGCTAGAAATGTAAAGGGAAGAGAAGAAACATCATCAGGGGTGAGGGCTAGGGGAGAAAATGGCAGACATGAGAGATGATGTGCAGAAAAAGGTAAGAAAAGAAGCAATGAATTCTGAAAGGGTATGATGGAGGAAATGGAGAAAAATTGAAATCAAGAATGAAAAGAAAAAATGAAATTAAGAAATAAAAGTATGAGGCAACCTCTTCAGGAGGAAATAAAGCTCCAGGAACAGGCTCTTAGAAATTTACTGGTTACAATGGACAGGTCACAGTAAGGTTGCAGGAGGCAGCAAATAGGGCTGGATCAAAAGTCATTTGATTGACAGTGCTTGGTTTATGATACTGAATGAGCCTGACCATAAACCTGGAGAATATTCAGTGTTCAATTGTGATCCATTGCACTGCAGCCACACTGGTGGTATAAACAAGACCTGAAGAAAGGAGTTCTCTGAGCGATAGCAAATTTAAGAATGAAATGTAGTTATGAAGCAGTGGGAGGAGAAAAAGAAAACAGACACTAAAAAAAAAAATCATGTTCAGGAGGAGAATGAAAACTGAGAAATAGGAAGAGAAAAATCAGAAAGGGATAGAAAATCCAGGGGACGGAGGTGGATAGTGTTATTCTTTATTTGACAGAATGTATACTTTATACAACAAGCTAAATCGGAAATTTATAGTTGTTTGCTTCTAGCAAAAACACACATCAGAGAAATTCCTACCCATGGATAGCATGGTTCTGCCTTCTCAAGTTTTTGTATACCATCCTCATTTTCTGTTTTTCACAGCTAGCAGGTAGGAGTATATGCTCTGGGGGAATAGGAGGTGTAGGATAAAGTCCATATGCTTCTCTGGGGAGTTATAGATTTGATAGGAAGCTAGTATAAAAACTTCAGCAGCCTGTGCCACAGAAACAGAACTGGATTTCACCTATCCTGCAGGGCTTGGTATGAAAACTCTGATGGTGTAGTTTGGAATTTTATGGGAGAGCTTTTCTGTGAGACCAAGAGGATAAACGGAGCTGGGAGACAGAAAGCTGTCAGAAAATAAAAAATATTCAATGAAAGACAGAAATGCAGAAAGAAGAAAAAGAGAAAGATGAATACCGGGGGTTCATGATCACCTCTGCCATTTTACACGCTCACCGATCCAGGGTGAGGAGCCTGTAAGAGGATTTTTGCCCCACAGGGAGGGCAGCCAGGTTGAATTTTTCTAATGAGGGTGAAAGATGATGAAAATGGAAGTAGTTAAAGAAGGAACTGCTGGACTGGATGAACAGCTGGCAAAAATAAATGCAGAATCTCATTAACTTTGGGGCTGTTGCCCCACACTGGAAGTGAATTTAGCCCCTGGTTTGTTGGGTATGGCACTGGCAAAGTGGAGACACACGGTGGCTTTGGGGACATGGTTGTTTAAAGCATGCACAGCCCTTCCTCAGCCTCATTCTCCCCTTGTCTGCACCGACAGCGTAAGCAGCATGGCTCCATCCGAGTCAGTGAGGCTGCATTAGTGCAAACAAGGGGAGAATTGGGCCTTCATTTCTTGTGCATAGAAACACTACGGTATTGTACGTCATCAGATGCCAGTTCAGTAATCACTTCCACAGATACAAGAGGAAAGAGACAACCTTGTTTCTAATTTAGTCATGATAACATCAAAGAGACCCAAAGCCTATTGCTTTCTGGGAAGCAGGGACTTCAAAATAATAATTCTTTGCACATATATAGCCCCTTCATCGCTAAGTACTTACTTTACACCCTGGGATGTGAAGAAGAAGGACTCCACTTAATTCCATATGCTCTTAATTGCTCTCTATCTCAGATCCTTCCTAGCAAAATATGATAGAAATACCTAAACTCACTGGTAGTTTGTCAAATTAGGGCAGTCATTGATACCAGCAGAAACACAGGCCTAGTTTGCATCTTACATTGCATCTGCATAGCATAGCATCTAGAAACAAAAGAAATGCCAGACTAAGTAAATCTGAGCTCTGTTTAATCCCTGACAAATGTTTCAGGGAAGAGGCAACAACCACATGGCAGTCAGATAGGGGATAGACTGCCCTTGTGAAATGTTATCCTAGTTTTTTATGGCGACTGGCTTAATTGCTGAATTACAAAACACCCAAAATGCTGTTCACATCCATTAGGAGGACGCTTAATTTTCGTGAACTCTGTCGTAAATGCTCACTTGCTTGCTAAATGTTGTTAAAATCTTGGCCATGGGAGCTCCAGTGGCAATGAGTTCCACAGCCCTGATACACATCTAATGAGAAAGCTTTAGCTGGGTCTCCAGTGACTCACGTCAGGTCCTCTTGTCTGTGTGTTACAAAATGGGGAAATCAAGAGCTACTGATCCATCTTCTCTAGCCCATTCATTATTCAATACAATCCAATCATTTTCCTTTTCATTCACCTTCTTTTCCAGGCAAGCACATCTAATCTTGCAGGCTGCCTTCATACACACGGCCTTTCCTACTCCTCCTCATCCCTGTCCCCTTTTTATGAGCCCTCTTCTGACTTTGCAGCCCCACCACCTTGGATGGCCCTTGCTCCTCAACTCTCTGTGTCCCCCCACTCTAATCCTTATGCCTGGGGACTTGCTGGTGGTGGGTTTTCTGTCTACAGCCATGTGCTGCACTGGGCCACTAGCAGCAATATCCCTGTTTCTGGCATTCAGTGAGCTGCCATGGTTCATGCAGAGCCCTGCACGGTACACAGTCCCCCTTTTCCCACCAGCCAGCAGTACCCTCTGAGCTGACTCACTGAGGTTCATTCAGCTGATCATCACGATCCACTGGGCCTGGAGACCCCAGCCCCATTCACCTCACCCCCTCAGGAGCTCCTGAGAATCTGAGAGAAAATCATCCCCCTGTAAACAGTTTGAAAAGGATGGCTGCTTGCTGAGACACTTCTTCCTGACAACCAGAGATCCTTCACTGTAGTGCACAACAACTGCCCTAGGGTTATGGCTACAGAGACCCTTATTTTCCATTTGGATCCTGGCCTGATCCATGTCTGAGGGTTGCCAGGGAGGGTATTTAGGGCTGCCACGAGCTCCTTCCAGCCCAGTTGCTGGCTGCATGCAGATGAGCCAGCTCATCAGCTGAGCTGCCAGTGAGCCCTCCGGCCATGGGAGGTTGGAGGCAGCAAAGTGGAGAGATGTTGGCTTGACCACGGGCAACAAGCAATGAGGGGAACGGAAGGAGGGGCTTGGGTCTCACCCCCCTCAGAAGCAGCCAGGCTGCCCTGGGGGCAAGAGAAGACAGTGACAGCAACTGGTGTCATACGTTGCTTCAAGGAAGGGGGACACTGGCCGGAGACAGGAGGAGAGGGAGAGCCACAGAGGGGTTGGAAAAGAGTTGCTTTAGAGCATAAAGGCAACACAGCTCCAAAGCAATAGGGTCCTTCAGCTGGCGGGAATGACTGTTCGTGAGATGGGGGAAAGCCAGGGGGAGTGACTGTGTGTGAGACAGGGGAAAGCCGGGGGAAATGATGGCAGAGAGGAGGAGAAAGAGGACAGAGAGATGAGATGGCGGGAGCAAAGGAGACAGAGGAGAGCAAGGACAAGATAATGTAACAGAAGAAAGAGCAAGGGGGGATGGGCTTCAGGGAACTTGGAGAGAAACAGGGAGAAATAATGAAGGAGAAGCTGCATTTGAGAGAAAGCAGAGAAGAGACATGAAGATGAAAGAGAAAAATAAAGAGGAAAAACAGTGGAGAGAAAAAAGAACATGCCCTGTTCTTTTGGATGGATAGAATGAGTCAAAGATGGAGGGCAAGAAAATAGCTGGGGATACAGGCAAGGGGAAAATAACTTTTAGGTGTATTGTATTTACAACACGGTCTGCGTATGCCTGACCCGTTCTGCGCTCTGTTTCCCCTGTTGGGCAGCTGTCACCCTGTGATGGGGTCTGTGCGGGGAGGAGATGGGGTGAGAGCCCCGCTGCTAACCTATTCCCCAGGCAGCAGCCCCCTTCCCTCCCTGGGAGCCCCCTGCAAGGGGGAAGGTTTCGTGCCCGTGGAAGGCAGCAGCACATCCCCTGTCAGGGAGTGCAATATGGAAGGGAGAAGCAGCGCAGAATGGAGCATCGAGGGCTCCCCCTGGGATAAACCGGGTATGCTTGATTGGGAATCTGCTCTTAAAACAGGGGCAGGGGGCAGAGCCATCTGAGAGCCTGAAATGTTCCCTGCTCCCCCCGGCAACCTCCTCGACACTGCTCTGGAATTAAATAAATAAGGAGATTCTGCTGTCAAACCTCAGCGGTCCTCCTCCCCCAGAACTCTTGCTTAGATTGTACCAAACCACAGCGAAGTGAGACAGGGGCTCAGTGGGCTGCGTGGGGAAAGGGATGGGTTAAAGAGAAAACATTGGATAGGAATAGCTCCTGGTCTCCCTGGCAAAGAGACATTTGTTCTATCTCTGTGTAATTTCTTTATACATTACTGCTGCCACACTGCATCTCCATGTCCCTCCCACTGCATTTCGCTCTCACTCTCTTCAGCAAGGCAATTTCTGGTGCATTTCAGGACAATATTAACCCATTCCTATTTCACTGTCAGTAGGAAGATTTATAATTTAAAAGCAATTTGAAAATCGGTGCTAGCAACTCAGTGAGGAGGAACGGCATTTGCCTGTGAAATCTTACAACGGAACTGAGCTTTCTGGTCTCAGCCTCTCAAATCTCTGCCTTCTCAGTGTCTTACAGTCCAGGTGTGAATTTGAGCTGAGAGGAGAACCAAATCCACCCAAGTCTGTGACCCTGAGTTATTCTCCCTCACCATCCACCACCCCACTTTTAAAGATCCTTTGTCTTCCTCTTCATCCAAGGCCCGTCCAGCTCTGCAGCCTCCTTCTTCCCGGCAGATGCAACACCAGCAGCAATCAGCTGTGTGCCGGGACATTGCCTCCTGCTGCATCTCAGGGCTGTGCTAGGCTGCTCCTGGTCCTGAACCGCGAAGACATGCAGACCCTGACATAACCTACTGCTACTTTAATTCTGTGTTCAGAAAAGCCCCTGGATTAGGACAGCAAGAGTCAGGGGAATGGACCCCAGTAGATTTGTGGATCCTCGGAAACAGGACGGCAGGCAATTTTGCAGCACAAAACTAGGGACACTGACAGGAATGAAGGGTAAAAGAAAAGAAACTGGGAAAGGTAAGAGAGAAGTTAAGGAAAAAAACACTTATAAGATGAGTGTGAAAGGAAAGGTGGCCCAGGAGCAAACAGCAGTGGGATAAGGCAGGGCAAGGAAGCAACGCAGCGCCAGAATTGTCTGGCAGAAGCTTGTCCACTGCCTGTGCCCTGCCTCACTTTGCTGTCAGCTTTTCATTTTTGCAAACACTGGAACTACACTTAACTCTCATGCACTGTTCAGATATAACAAGCTGGAAAGGGAACAGATCAGCTCATTAATTTTCCTTGGGAAGGGTCTCTAGGCAGGAATTATTTTCTGCACCAACATCCGTTCAATTACTTGCCTTCACACCCGTCAGATCTACAGGGATGTCTAACCCCATGTGCATCACTCATGCCTGCCTGCCCTGGACTCTTCTCTCCCTCCTTCTCAGTATAAAAGCCTCCCAGACCTATCCCTTTCCTAATAATAATGACAACATGACAAAACCAATAACCTACAGATATAAAATACATTTCATTTGCTTGCTTCATAAGACCTTGATAAGACATCGTTGCTCACTTTTTGAGATTCTGTAGGAGATATACAGGAGCTAATGAAAGAATTAGACAAGGCGTCACTCACAATAAAAAGTGGTTTTAAAGCATTTGGTGCCAAGAAGGAATTAGGCTGGAAGATCTGCAGCCATTTCAAAGTTGTAAGAGGTGTAGTATCCATGTGTGGCATGAGCTTGCAGATCTCAGTTGCTTGGTGCACATGTGTGTTTTCTGCCTACACAGTTAAAGAGCTGAGAAAGGCCATTTTTCTTCAAGGGCAAAGATTTTTGAATGGACTGGGGACATGTTTGGGCAACCCCGAAGTCTGAAAAAGAATTATCTCAAGGAAAATTAGGAAAAAAATCAGACGTGTGATCTGCAGTAATGTGAACTGACATCACCTTTCTGCTTTAGCCTTACCATGGAGCAGGGGCTCATTGTAGGACACAAGAACGGGGGGAAAGAAATCCTGATAGAAGAGGAATACCCCACTTCTCTTTGGAGCAGTACAAAGATCTGAAAATGCTGACTGAAAGTCTGCAGTGGGGAACAGAATGACTGAAAATAAGGGAACCTGAAAATTGGAAGCCTGGGGACCAAATTCTCCAAGAAGAACAACTTGCAATTCTGACCACAGTGTATCTGTGTGTACAGCCTGAGACCAAGTCCCCACATCCATTTTTGCTACTGGATATCTTGGCCAAGAAGCAAAAAGACAGTTTAGCACAAAACAAGAACACGAGAAGTCCACCATCTCTGACAGTCTACAGCATTGACTAATGCCAGCATTCCTCCACATCCCCAGAAATGAAGGCAACCTCATCAGAGGCTTCGTACCAGTAGCAGGAGGCAGTTTGGGCTCCTTCTTTGATTATTTCTTGTTACAAAGCCTCCTGCCCTCCACTGCCTCCCCCCACCCTATAGACTGCCCTGACACCCACCTCAGGCAGTAGAAACAAGTCTGTCCCACACCCTGTCAGGTGCCTTTGCCACACCTTGGGCAGGGTGTGAGCACAGTCCAAGGATTTTGCCCTTTTTACAGCCTCCTAGGACCAAGCCCTTTCCTCCACAAATCTCCCACTCTCCATATCATGGGGCAAAGGAGCCTTTGCTGCACGTTTCTCCCTCCTGCTCACCAGCAGGAAGCTTTCAGCACAGAGACTGAGTCAACCAGGGACACCTTTCTGATTCCTTCTGCCGAGAAAGAAAATAACCCCTGCTAGGTTATCAGACATGACAGTAGGAGGCCTGCTGTTCAGGGGCTGTTGGGGATATTTGGCTGCGCTGTCCTGGGAGCAAGAGAGAGCCAGTCACCAGCCCATGCAGGTCGTGGGGCTGAGGGAAGCCAAGCAGAGGCATCCCGGCAGTGGCGGTGCCAGACCTGTGCCGTGCCACCCCACGAGGCAAACCCATGCCTGGGTCCTGCTCGGCATGTGGCCATAGGGCTGGTTTTGCCTGCTGCTGAGATGCTCTTGCTACTGAGCCTTTATCCAAGTTGTGGTGCAACCTGTGTCCTCAGGCTAGAGACTCGGCACTGGGCTCCACTCCTGTGTGGTGCATTGCACCCTCCTGCCCCGCTCACCAGTTCTGCCCGGTGTCCAGGGGATGGAGAAATTGGCCAGCCCAACTCTCACACGACTGGGGCAAGTGGGAGCACCCTGCCAGGGCCATGCAGCTTGCGCTCGGGCTGCATTTCACACCCCTTGTGCAGGGCTGTGTTTTGAGCACACTGGAGAGCATCAGCGGGGAGGGCAGGGGGCTAGGCTGGCAGCACAGCACTGGGGGGGCTGGGGGCACCTCAGAGCTTTTAATTGGAAGCATCCTGGCACATTCCTTGGCCGTGCGAGCCACTTCTCCACAGTGCCTGTGGGGTCCTGTCAGATGTAAAGGAGAAGGAGCCCCAAGCTCCTCCAATCTGACAAACCTCACCCGCCTCTTCCTCCTCCCCCTCAGACCGAGTCCCTCTGGGTACGGCTCTGTGGGCAGATAGACATGATCTGAATTCACTGCCTCTCCTGGCTGGGGTCCTCACACCTCCTGTCTCCACCCCAGCCTCCCTCCGCCCTCCAGCTTGGGGACACGGCTCAGGAAGGGAGTTCTTCCCTGCAGCCTCCCTTCCCCGCATGGCTTTGCATTTGGGCTTTTTTTTTTTTTTTCCTCTCCTTCCCTCTCTCATTAATTTTTAATTAAGGAGATGTCTCCTTCCCTGGTTGTAATGAATAGCTGTGTGAAAGGCTTTTCATTTTTTATTAATATATACCTCTATATATTTATCTATTCAGAGGAAATGTGTGCGTGTGTGTGAGCGAGTGTGTTTAAAACATCCCCCATTAATTTACTGCTATTGATTTTCTGGCGTGGAGACAGCATATAGTATTCAGCATAGAGCTCCTCTGCAGGATATGTTAAAAGGCAGCAGTTTGGGTTGACAAAGGGCACTAAATGCAGTATGCGTCAAATAGACCATCGCTCAATGAAGTCACTTAGCTATTCAAAACATGTCCAGCCATCACTCAACCGTTTGCACCAAGAATGGGGGGGAAATTCGCGCTTCTTCCCGGACACAACCATTTCCAAACAGCAGCTTTAGCTTGCTTTGGTGAGAGACATCAGTACATACATAGTTTATTCCCCCCTCCCCCCTGTCTTCTATCTCCCAGTGCCGGTCTTAGAAAATCAGTTCTGCGGTACCCACTCCCCGTTCTCTCCCATCTGGGAGCTCCAGGCACACCCAGCTCTGGTGGACACTGACAGATACAGACGTTATCCCTGGATGTCCATAAACCCCCGGCAGCCCACCCTCCAGCTGGGAGCTGATTCATAAACAGGGCTTTTACAATGGGCTGTAATGTGCGCTCCTGTGCTCTCACTCTCCTCGCTACGTGTGTAACATAAACCACGCATTTACATCGGTTGCCCCTGTCCCTCCAGCGCAGGCTGAAGACCACCTCCCCAGCCCACATGCACGCCAATCGCAGTACTGAGCAACACATATTTAAAAGCGAATCACTGGCCCCTCTTTTCTTTCCCCCTCCCTTAGGAACGTCTGATTCCAGAAGTTGGCTGCAGCGGTGTCTCTTCTGCCATCAGACATGTCACTGAGTTGCTGTTCAGTTTCACCACATCAGACTTAGGCTGATTTTTCCATTCAGAGACTTGTTTATTTTTAGCCTCTACCATAAATCTTAAAAAAAAAAGAAAAAAAAAAAAAAAGCCCCAAACAAAAACCCACCCCCCCAACAACAAGCAGACAGGGGAAAAATCCCAGCCCCAAACCAAAACAATCAGCCACCGACTAGACCCCCCTGCACCCAGCCCAGAGAGATGTGGTTGCTTATAGACATTACGAAATGCTCTGAACTCTGCTCGAGATGACTGGAATTGTTAGATTTAGCGTATGAGGCATTTTGGACATAACAGGGTTGCTTCCCTTTCTCTCTTTTTCCCTCCTAAAGCGAAGTAATAATTGCATCCAAAACGCTTTGCAGTCACCCCCTCCCCACCTCACTCCTCACTCCCAGTCTTGTCTTTGCAAATAAGCCGTTTGCAAAGAGAGCAATTATTTCACTCTCTGGTTGCAGCCAGAGCACAGCAATAATACAGCATTTTGGCATTGCTTTCCCAGGCAATACAAACAAGCTGAAGACAGGCAGACCTCACGGCTGCTTTTTGAAAGGGTCTCTCAGTGTTTTTGTCACACACACATCATTCCAGTTAGAGGGGGGAAGTGAATTTTTGGGGAAGGAGTGTAGGGGGGGGGTGTGGGGAAGAGGAAGGGAGAAGGGAACAGAGAAGAGAATGTTTTGCCTGCCTTCTTGCCTCTGTGCCCTAAGTAACTGAGCCCACCACTCTCGATCCACGGTGAAGGGAATGAAGTGAGAAAATGGTGGAATGTGGAGGGATTTATTTGGGGGGGTGGGGAGGTGGGGTAGAGACGTGGGGTGGTGGGAGAGGAAAGGGGGTGTGTGTGGAGATCCAGAATCAAATACCTTCCAGGCAGCAGGTTCTCCATAATCCAGAATGGGTCATGACTTCCTCGTTCTTTTTGCTGGTTTCGTTCTCACTGACAGTTTTAGTCTTGCAAACCCCTCTGGAGTAAAGCCAGTAGTCGGTCCCCACAGCTATGGTCATCAGGCTGAAGGCAGCGAAAGCACCAACGGTGGTTAAAAGCATCTGAACACCTCTGTCAAAGAGCCCCATAATTCTTCATTATACAAATACCCAACCGCCTTCTGATTCTTGGGGTGTGTGTGTTTAATAAAATAAAAGAATAATAATTCCGACTAATAATATAATGGGTATATATAGAGAGATAGATATCAAAAAAGGGAGGTAAGAAAGCCCACGGAAAAGAGTGTAAATTAGAAAGACCACACGGGAAAAGGCTTGCCTTTTAAATCGGAAACGTTCTGGTTGAAATATAAAAAAAGGAAAAAGGAAAAAGAAAAAAAAAGAGAGAGAAAAGAACCAAGAAAAACCAAACAAATAAAGAGAGAACCCCCCCCAAAATGAGACGCCTTAATCCCTTTTTCTAAAATTCTGGTCTCCAGTTTCCATATGTAATGGCTAATTTGGAGATGGCTTCCACAGTGAACAGGGGAGCAGCAGCAGCATCCTCAACACAATCTCTCATTATCTGGACCTAGACAGTTAGAGACTGTAAGAGCAGAGATGCAACCTTCAGTCTTCTTGCTTAGCTCTGCAGCCTGCGCCATGAAAATCCTTTTCCTTCCCAGTTATCTTCCTTGGGTTTTTATTTTTTTTTTCCCGGCAGCGGCAGTTGCTCCAATCCTCTCTCACTTTTTCTCGCTCGCTTCTCCTTCCTTTCGCTCGCTCCTACCACCAAGCCAGACTGCCCAGTATACTGTAAGCCCTTGATTTCAGCTGAACAGGTGCCGAGGTCTTGCCTCCCATGGCTTTTCCACACAGCCGCGGCGCTCGCTCCCGGCGGAGGTGGGCGAGGAGAGAGGGGGGCTTCTGGGGGTGGGGGGAGGAGGG
Organism: Falco punctatus; assembly: GCF_963210335.1. Classification (NCBI taxonomy): domain Eukaryota; kingdom Metazoa; phylum Chordata; class Aves; order Falconiformes; family Falconidae; genus Falco; species Falco punctatus. The sequence goes on from NC_137585.1 coordinate 34,344,168, forward strand.
GGACGGGCGCGGCGCCCCTCCCGGGCGGGGGGCGCGGAGCGGAGCCCGGCTGCGGCACCCCCTGCCCCGCGGCGGCCCCCGGCGGCTCCCGGGCCCCGCTACTGCATCAAGGCGGCGGCGGCGGCGGCGGCGCGGCGCTGGACGGCTCCCCCGCGGCGGCGGGCGGCGGTGCTGAAGGACAGCTCCCGGGCGGCGGCGCGGGAGGCGCGCTGCCGGGCCCCCGGCGCTGCAGGACCGCTGCCGGGCGGCGGTGCGGGAGGCGCCCGGCGGCCCGCCGCGCTGAAGGACAGCTCCCCTGCCCGCGCCGCCCGCCCTGCCCGCGCCGCCCGCGCCCCAGCATCCGCGGGCGGCGGCCGCCCTCCTCCGCGCTGCGCGGGCAGGCGGGCAGGGAGGGGCGGGGGCGGCCTCCCCCTCCCTGCGCCTCGCCCGCCCTGCCAGCCCCGGGCAGGCTCGCTCCCCGCCGGCGGCCGCGGAGCCGGGGGAAGGCGCAGCTGGGGCTCGGGCTCGCCTTCCCTCTCGCTTGCTGCCTTTCCCCCCCACCTCCGCCCCCCAGCTCAGCCTCCCTCGCGTCCCCGCCGTACGTGCCGGAGCTGCGAGCGCGACCCGCACACCGCAGTGAGACCCGCACGAAACTTCGGTCAGCCGTTTCTCTCCCCGGGAGATGAGTGAAATGTAACGTGGAAGGGTAATTTAAAAATCAGCGTTTATCGCTGTTACTGCTGCCGTTGTTACGATTTCCGAGTGCTTGCTCTTCACTCTTCCCGGGTGTGCTGCAAGTTGCCTGTGTTTTGGTGTTGCTCATTTTCCGTCCCTCTGTCTCCCCCTGACCAGTGTTGTGTGAATCCCTGCGCTCTGACTTTGTCTTTGTAGCTTTCTGTGAAATCCCGATGCCTGCTCCAAAAAGCAGACATTTTGGGAAGATCCTTCACGAGAAAGGACGATTTATTATTACTATTATTTTGTTGAGGAAAGGAACCACCAAAACCGGATACCTCCCCCCACCCTCACCCCCAAACCCCAGAAAGCAATCTACCCGTCACATCTTCATTTTACACAGAAAGATGCAGGAGCTCAATGGATGCAGACTGAAATCTATCGCTGCTTAAGTTCCCTGTGTCAGACACAACCTGATAGTACCGGGAACATATACAAAATTGTGCAATACTGACATCTAAGTATGTCATAATACTCTCTCTCTTCCTCAGCAGTATCATTACACCAGGTTAATTACATTAGTCACCTCCCGGTTCTATACATGTAGCTGCTCATTAATGCAACAACCATAAAGAAAAGAAATAATCTAATTCTTGATGCTAGTGATTTTGTTTCTCTCTGATCGCATTCATTGTTTGGTGAAAAAGAGACCAGAATTGCTGCTTGAGGTTCACTGCTGCTCTGTGCGGGGGAGCAGGGTGGAGGGAAGGGGGTGCTGGCAAGTTGAGCCACTTGGAGGGCTTCAGCCACGTTGCAATTTTGTAACTATTTCTCTCTCCTCCCTCTCAGGGAGCACACCGGGACTGCCCTTTCAGGACAATCTGCCCCGGGACTGTTGAACATGAAGGGCTCTATAGTAAGTGGCAGGGGGGCCACTGGCTGCCCTACAGGCCACCAATCCTTTTCCCCATTTGTAGGGCACAGACCAGGCTTCCCTCACAGCTGAGACCAAGGCAGAGGTGTTTACCAGCAAGCGCTCATGGTGCCTGGCAAAAACCATATGCATGCAGATCACCACTAGCAGACGGGAAAGGCCCTAGGGGAGGCAGGAGAAGGGATGAAGGGAGGGGTGGTAGGTGACAGTGCAGGCTGGGACAACTGACACATTTCTGGGGGACAAACACAGTCCCTAGCCTCCCCTGGGGGAATCCTGGCCCTGCCCTCTGCCACAGGATCTGGCGGTCTCTTTCTGCACTTGTGGAGCTGCCAAACGGCTGAGGATGAGCAAGGGGGGAGGTGGCCCCAATACACCTTTAGCGCTCTGAGTACAGCCTGATGCAAGAGTGTGGAGGATGGTAGCTCTGGACAGGCTCTCTGAACTGTTGTACTGAATTCAAAGGAATCTGAGAGACAGAGATTTAGAGAAGACCCCTAAGCTGGCAGGAGATTATGGCTCTATAGGGATGGCCTGTGTTGAGGAGGAGGCTCTGTGAGGCTTTTAGTTGGGGAAGCTAAAGAAGATCATCTGAGGACCTCTCCTCTCCTTCTGAGATGTTTCTACCGAAGGAAGGAAGGAGCATTGATGAGGGAAGGCATAAGGGAGTAGTAATTGTTGGGACTCCAAGCCATTTTCTTTTTGTGTTGGTGGCCGTTCCTCCTCAACCCCAAACCTGTGTTCATGTCTTCACATTCTTCAAAGGAGGATAGAAAAGCTGGGTCAGGAGTCTGAAAGACTCTGAAGAGGAAAAAACTTCAGCTGGTTACTCTGACACTCAGATCCATCAGGCACCATCACATGTGTGGATGGGAAAGGCACTCTGGAAATTCATGGAGCTCATAGCTCCAAGGAAGGTGGGATCCTCAGTTACTCTGTACTCCCAAAAAAGTGTAGCACAGCTCTTGTAGCAGTGCCACACAAGCAACCTGGCTGGAGTGAGTGGAAGCAAAAAGGGCTTAGACCCTCTGAAAGCTCACCCGTCCTTACATGCCAGGGTAATTCAAAGAGCAGAGGGAGAGAAGGGCTGATACTGTGTTTTCTCTTAGGGCTCACCTGTATCACCCATGTGATTGTGTGTTTATTTTACTGTTACAAATGGTAGTGCTGCTTTGGGTTCAGCATATGCTGGGCTGCACAGACAGGAGGTTGGCTCTGGGCTGAGGAGCTTGCTTCTGTTTGTATCTGTGCCTAGTGAGACTAGGAGTGTGAGCAAGCAGTCACTGCGGAGGTTGTGGATTTGGGCTTGCAGAGGACCCCAACACTGTGAGGAATCACAGCTTTCATCTATAACAAGAAACATAGGATTACATATCTTTATATTTAACGAATCCGGTGAGATCCAGAGGATGATGCAGCAGCTGGGCCAAAACAGAGACCCACAAACCGATCCAGAACTGTTGACTTTATCATGTATTTCTACAGCTTTGACAAGTTTGGTTTCAAGTGCCATGGCAACAGGAGAGGGGCACGTTCTCCCCAAAGAAACTGCTAGTGTAAGAAGGGCAGTTTTGCAGGGCGGTGAGCTTTTTCATCTCTGGCTAAGAGTGCAGCCTGTGAGGGCTCATGTCATCTCAGGATCAGGACTAAACACGGCTTCCTGCCTCGCACTTCCCAATTTCCAGAAATAATTCTCTTCCTGCTACCCTACTTATATACTCTTAGACTATTCACAATAATCCCTCTACAGTTCTAAATGCCACAGAGGAAGAATGGAACAAAGGCAATGCAAATGCCAGAATGTCCTGTGTGACTGCTTGTGCTGTGCCTAGATGCTGTGCTGAGATTTCATCTTTCCTACAAAGAATCATTAAAAATGGTAATACAAAACAAGCGTACAGAATAAAACCACTGTGGCAGGTTTTTACAACAAGCGCATCTTACTGAACAGCGCAACACAGAATGACATCTATAGAAGAGTAAGGAGAGAGAAATTAATAGTCTGGAGGAAATAGAGAGATTTTAAATTACATTTTAAATTACTTGAAATGAGAAGCTGATGAGACAGGGAGCTGCAGGAAGTCTGCTTCCAATGGCAAACCAAGAGTGCTGCTATTTGTGGAGAGAAGGGGCAGTGCTGTAGGAAAAGAAGGGGTACAAGAAAGATGCAGGAAGGGAGATGAAGGGCACAAAGTCGGAAGCAACTCCATGGGATGGTAATGGAACTGAATAGAGTGTTTGTGGTTTGAGTGCTGCAGTGGAGCTTTTTGGTCCATAGGAGAAAATTAGACCACGATAGTGTACGAAAACTGGTATCTGGGAATCTTCATCCAGGGGAGACCACCTCAGAAGGTGCTGCTGTAATGAGATGTAAAAGAGATGGAGTTCGTGCAGCTGTATTCACAGGCAGAGCAGAGGTGTTAATAGGCAGATGCACCAGCAGAGGAGATGTTAGGAAAAATAAACTGAGGTTAGGGTGATGATTATAGAACTGGAAGACAACGGGGCAGAGAAGATAGAAGTGAGATATGATGCAGAAAGAGAAATCAAAGTTAAGAGATTTCACTGGAGAAAGCTGGAAAAGTCACATAACTATGGTTAGACAATGAGAGGGTGTGATCAGAGCAGTAATCACTGGCATCCAAAGCTGAGGGTCCCAAAGCACTTTAGAAACATTATTCACATAATATCTGCATGCTGCTGGTTTTCTAAGATCAACTTACAAACTAAACTAGAAAATTAAGGAAAGAAGATTTCTGGTTTTGCCAGAGAACTTCAGGTGGAGATGATAGAGATGGAGATGAGATAGAGATAGGGAGATAAATACAGATGGAAAAAGCCTTAATGGTCCTCTCTTCTTATCTTCAGGTTCATATAACTTAAAGATCAACATAAAAGACAGTTTAAGCATTGAATATTCAAATATTACAGAAGAGTCATCTCTAATATAACACTGTGACCAAAAATGAAGAAAGAAGAAGGGAGATACAGGTAACAGAGGTCTAACAAAATTAGTAGGTTTCCATGCAAAAGTGGTGCTGGTGCTGCCCTGAATGCATAAAAAACTCCTGTGTCAGGCAGGAGTGGAACTCTGGCAGGGACCAAATATGAGGTTATAAGGCTCCAACAGTTAACTCCCTCAGTTTCTGACCTATATCCTCTTCCAAGCTAAATGTTGTGCAAACAATTCGTTTAGCCTCATAACACTTTTATAAAGTAACATGGTCATTAGTTTGCAAAGGTAATAAGGCACTGAAAAATTCAGAACATGATCACAAAGCCCACCGAAGTGAAAGTTTTTGCACTGATTTTAGTGGGATCTGGGTGCTGTTATAAATGAGTTGGTTACTCATGGATACCAAAGAAATCTGTTCCAGATCGAGTCTTGAAGCTAGAACTCCTGTGCTCTCCGTGCAAGACTCCTTTTTTCTTATGCAACCTTTTCTTCCATTGAATGGTAACCTTTGAAATGTTTGTTACTTGAAGACGGTTGGGAAAAAAAAGTGTCATCTCATGAGCCCTACGGGTTGTTTACTTCAAAAAGGGAAAGGCTTCCTTCTTTACCTGAAAGAGATAGTGAGAGAAGACTGGGATTCCCAGGATGAATTTTCCACCATGATGAATTTCTGGGATGTGAACTGTTTTGCCTCCCTTTCTCTTTCCATGCTGTGCTGAGGTTTGTATGTACAGCAGCCTCCTAATCAATAGGAATAGAAAAAAAAAATCAATGCCTGAAACCCATTAGCTCTAACGGAGGGCAGGCTGCTAACAAGCCACTCTAGCTGGAATTCCAGTATTTGGTAAAATATCCTCAGTGAGAATATATGCATACATATACATGCAAACTTACTGAATAAGACTAGCAGAGAAAATAAGTTGTAAGAACACGCTCCTCCCACCAGCATGTCTATCCCCACATATTTGCCTAGCTATGGTAAAGACACTATGCTCACCCACACACCCCCAGATACGATCCTTCATACTTCCCCACTCCTGAACACACATTTTTCTGCACTTGATCTATAACCTCAGGCTACCTTCATGCTGGATCATCTTCAGTATAAATAAATACTTGCCTCTACACACCCTTACCCCTACACAAACTATACACCTTAGAAATTCAATTTGAGACCCACTTACTCACAAGCATACAGCCATTCCTTCTTCTTTGCTATATCCCCACATCCTTCATGGAAATCCTCTTTTTAGTTCCCATTCATATCCAAAACCCGGCACAGATAGTTCCCACTGATACCTACATGCTCCCAACCCTGGAAGCATAATCCAGGAAACAAAAAGTTGGTGAAAAGACTATGGCACAGGTTTTGCAATCAGAATCTGCTCTAAGGTCAAGGCATGGGGAAAGGGTCTCCAGAATGGATCAAGGAAGCAATGGGTCTCACTGCCCATTGTGTATGAAACACGAGCACAACTAACTGTCTTGCTCCCAATAAAGCCTTTGTCCATCCATCCACTGACTACAACTAGAATAGATTCTCACTCCTGATCTGCCTCTCATGGAATGGATGGTCTCTCCTGGTCAACTTCAGGATCCATGAGTTAAAAAAGCCAGAATTTCTTGACAAACTGGTGTATGAAACTCCTGTGAGGAAATGTGCATTGGCTGTGGTTTGGTTCTTAAAGAAGAAAAAAGCCTATTTTCATGTAAACATAGCAGTAATCAGAGAATTGGAAAGAATAAAGCAAGAAAGAGGAAAGCCTTGGTTTTCGTCTGAACTAGAAGGTTTTCAGAATCTTCCAGAAGCATTGGTACAATGATAAATGCTGAAGGAAAGGTGAGGCCTACAGTGAGGATGGATTATGTTGACACTGATTGATATTCCATGATATCAGGCTTTCTTCCAGTGTAAAGGGCACAGATGGGGACACAGAATAAGATCCTGTGCAGCCTTATCTATTCAGTATCATCATCTAAAGCCAAAATCCAGCCCAAACATGAGCTTTTGCCATCTGGCCCTCAGCAGCCACAGAAGCATCACTGGGGCTTCCTGTCTGGGGCAGAATTGCTCTCCTAGGTCTGGTGGTACCGACACAGGTAACCCTTCGGAAAGCCAGCTAGCCATACACACTTCTGTCTTCTTTAAGACATCCCTAGCTCTTCTTCTGTCAGACTGTTTAGGGTATCAGGGGAGAAATATTGCACTTCTAATTTCTCTGATGCTTGGTAACAAATCAGGGTTAAAAGAGACTTTTGAAGGAACATCCTGAGAAAAACAAGAGAAAGGGCTACTCTCTGGGATAGGTTATTTAGTCCTACTGACTTTGCAGAGGGACAAATGAAGAAAAGAACGTGTCCCAACACCTATTCAGGAGTTCAGTGAGTGGGAAATCTTAGAAAATTCAAAATCACCAAGTCCCACTGATGTCAGTAACAGACTACCAATTTTAATGTGAGAAGGGTTTGTTTCTGTAGTCTCACATAATCAGGGAGGCATCCCATGAGATGTACATGTACTTTAGACACTGTTTCAGAGAAAGCCAGCTGGTATATTGTGTCCACAGAGCTATTATATTAATTCCTAGGATTTGGTTTTACATTACCATTGTAATGGTTTAGGATCCCCAATGTGAATTCTTATAGAGGAAGTAGGTTAAACACCTCAGATTAAGGCAGTCATATGCTAGACTGGAGCATTATGGTGATGCACAGAAGAGTATACCATCGATAGAAATTGTAGAGAGGTGATATTCTCTGCCTTGGTAATAGAGGCCTATTTTAACAAGAAAGCAAAACACATATGTCTATTTAGGCTTCTAACTCCATATTTAGACATCGAAGAACTGCCCTGGTTTTCAGTTGTGCTGAGCAGTCAGCATCTCACATTGATTTTGCAGAGGTGTAGAGGCTCCAAATACCTCTGAAAATCTGAATGTCTGTTTTGGTGTCTTAATGTCAATTTAGCAGATTAACTATGACCTCATATAACAACAAAATTTTTAGTAGAAACAAAATCAAAAGTCCCAAGGCCAAATGCTGGGCTCGTCAGGATTTGCCACTTCCAGTCATTCGCTGCAGCTACTGACCACTTGTGAAAATTTCTGGGAACAGTCTGAAAGCAGAATTTACTCATACAGTGGCAAATCGTGGGCAGTGAGGAGTCTACTGCAGAGCAAAGCAATTCCCAGCAGTACTTGGCTCGTGCAGCTCCACCAGTCCAAGCTCAGGGCCTTGATGATGCCTCTTTGCTGGCCATGTGGGTCTCCTTGGCAGCACCGACCTCAGCAGAGGCTGGCCAACACTCCAGGCCATCCTCCAAGGGTGTGGGGTTATGGCTGTCCTTTGTGGTTCTCTAATTTTTTGCTCTGTTGTTGTCTGCTCTGACACAGTGAGCAAGTCTGGCAGGGGGCATGGGCAAGCGTATCTCAGCCATGCACCCCACTACATATCAGGGGCACAGGAACATGCACAGGAGAAGACAGCTCAGAGCAGGAAAAGGGAATCTCAGGCTGGTTATTCCCTGGGTTAGGGGGTGGCTGGGAGATGAGCAGTCCCCTGTGCAGAACTGGTCCTCCTCCCACGCTCACTACTACTGCACTCTTTGACAGGACACATTTCCAGGTTGCTTGTGTCTGTTAGATAAAACTATTCCATTGCCATCTTCCCAGTAGCCAGTCTGAAGCGACAAAGCACTTCTCTATTTCACAGACCATTGGGACTCTTCTCTGCAACTGACCTATATTAGTTATAAGCTTCATTCGTTCTGGCCTGCACTCCTCTCTCTTCTCCCACATGGAGCACATGCACTGCTCCTCCCCCTCAAACAAACACCTTTACACATCCAAGGACATTGTAAAAATAAAATGATCACAACCTGGCCCTCCGGGAACCTCGGTTTTACAGTTTGTCCCGCTCTGATGCCAACAGAATTCACAACCCAGTTCAAGAGAGACAGACAGTGAGTGAGAGAAAGCAGGCAGACAGGCACAGACAGAAGGAGACAGAGGAATCGGGGAGAGATAAAAAGGAGCAGAAGAAAGGGAACAGGACAACTGGAAGGAATAAGCTGCAACAACAAGGGAAGGCGTGTAAACTGGGAGTCTAGAACACAACAGAGAAAGGGGGATGGGGTTACAGGAAAGGCTAACAATTTAAAATGATAGAAAGTTGAAGGAAGAGAGAAAGGAGGAGATGAAAAAAGGCAGAGGAAAGAACGGAAGAGAAAACAAATGTTCAGAGGGGAGGGGGGGATGTTGAGTCAGGCAGCAAAGCAAGGTGGTGTCTATGACACAAGGCAGAAGAATTAAGAAGGTGCCTGTGAATTTGGGCACTTCTGTTTCATGTCTCCTTTTCCACTGAGGATACGCTGTGAAGAAAAGGGCAAAAGGAGGGGGGAGAAAAGGATAAATAAATGCCTGAGCTGCCATCTTAAACAGCTCCTAGCAGTCAAGCAGGTACCCTGGAAACAGGCGGTCCACAGGTTGCAAATGCTCAGGTACACATTGCAGTTCAGCAGGCAGGAAACAGTCTGCATTAGCATGGTGGCATTTACACTCCCAGGTCTGCTGGGTTTCTCCGTGCACTGGCAATGAGCCCTGCATACATAAAAATGCTTCTGTCTAGTATGGGGAAACTGTGCTCTGATCTCTGCCCTGCGCCCTCTCTCCGGTCCCCATAAGAAAACCTCAGCCCCAGACACATGGGCGCTGTTAGTCTCCCTTCTCCTCATACGAACCCCCTTCCAGCCCCCTGCCTGATCCCAGTTCTCGTCTGCACTCCAGGGGCTGCCTTCCCTTCCCGTGCCTCTCTTTTCACCATGGTTCATCTCCAGCCTTGCTATTTTGTTCCTCTGCTTTATCTCTCTCCTCTTTCCCTTTGGCTCCTCTTCCTCACTGTCATTCGTTCACCTCCCCCTTGCATACCCCCCTACATACACCCCTCCCCCTGCCCCATTTACCTATCTGTAGTTATCCACTTACCTATTACTGTAGTACCTAGCTGACACACATCTTTCTCCCACAATCCATCCATTTCCACATCACACACCTGCCAAATCTGCCTCTTTCCTTCCTTTTCAGCCCTTCTCTCACTGTCCCACACCCAGTCCATTTCTTTGTCTCCCCCCACCCCAGTTCTTCTGTCTGTCTTTCCCTCTCCACAGTCCATTCCTCTTTCCTTCTCCCCCACTCTGCCCATCTGTCTGCCTGTTCCTCCTTCCCACAGTTGTCTCCAGCTGATACAAATGTACCCCAGTTGCTCTTTCTCTCCTTCTCCCCCCCCTCCACACATTTCATCTCTTTGTGTCTCCTCCACACCCAGATCCACACTTGTTCTCTCTCCCATACTGAGAGGAGGCGGAGGCAAAGAATTTGCTGCTGACCGCTGCATTGCTAGGAGGCAAACACATGGCCGGCCTTGTGCAGGCCAGTTTCTGCCTGAGTGCCCCAAGTCACATATCCCCAGCATCATCTCCGGCACTGGGAAAACAGATGGTATAATAAATGAGTGCAGTCTGATAAAAGGAGGAAAGAGTGCCTGCCTTGGATGCCCCTCACCCGTGCAGAGATACACATCCAACATGGGCACAGCTCTCTCACTCCTGTACCCACCCAGTTTTGGTGCCAGAAGTAGCCAGCCAAACAAGGCACAAGCTCTGGGAGAGGAGAGGGGTAGGAGAGGGTGGTAGTGCATAGAAAGACCAATGGGGTTTTTCTGACAGCAGTTTATAGTCCCAGCAAGAAAAGTACATGGGGGGATCTTAAGGTAATGAGGAGGGCTGTTAGCATGGAGAGGTGTAGCAGAATTGTGGGGACGTACAGTTACAAGATGTCCCTGTGCAGAGACAGTTAGGAGGGAAAAGGCAAGAGGTGTGGACAGTGTAAAGGAACCAGATATCAAAATGGTTGGGGACTGAGATGGCATCCAGTGATCACTTCTGCCTTGGTGAAGAGGGAAAGCCACCCTCCTGGCAGTCTTAGCTGGGAGGGCCATCAAGGGCAACTGACTTACTCCACATGAGGGAGATATCCCCAGGTCTCAATAGGTGCAGAAACTAGAGGATAGGGTCTGCATTACTCTGCTTTTGCTCTTACCAGAACTGTCCTCCTGCCTTTACCCAGTTTCATGACATTGCCCAAGAATACTCGTTTACCTCCTCCACCACCTCTCCAGACATCTGCATCCAGAGACTTGCAGCATCCTTTCCTCTGCATTTACCTCAGTTACAAGAAACCCACACTTGTTACCCATTTCCAAACGCACCAGCATTCCTTCCCCAACTAACATTTTCACATTCACTGCAGCCTGATCTCTCTCTGCTGACAGCAGCACTGAAACACATTATCTTAACCCTATAAGACGTCTTTCCTGGATACTCTGTTCTGCTGTCCTTACAAGCTGATTTTATGCCTGATGCTTCAACTGCAGCCTGAATTTCAGAACTTCCAGTTTCACAGTCCCCAGACTGAAACCACCCAACCTCACAAAACCACAGTCCTAGAAATAGCACACACTGGCCACGCACAACTCTTAGACTGAGAGAAAGTGATGCTCCACAAAAATCAAAATAAATTAGCACAAGCAGAGAAGGGAAACCAACACATAAAAGAGATTCCTCCCATGCACAGCGAAAAGCATTTTTTATTGTAGGTAATTTTATTCATGAACAGAGTGATTTCTATCTGTTTTACAATGACCTCACACAATAGTGTTTTTCTGTTTTTTGAGGTTAAATACTGATACCCTGAGGAGACCTTCTGCTGTATGAACTGATTGTGACGTTTTTGTTGTGAGATGTTAATGCTCAAGTTGTAGAGGGCACTTCTGCTTGGTCAGGTGAGGTGCAGGTTCTGTGTCCATTCCCTGCATAGATGAACATAATATACTCGGGATGCTGCAGCACAATTAGGCATAAATTTATGCATTGCCCCCTCCCCTCACCAAAGGAAAAAAAAAGAGTTTTAAGCAAATAGATCACCCCACTTTCTGGCAAAAGAAAACAGAGATAGTGCTGGAACTGATTTGTGTTTTAAATGATACAAATACATGTGGGTAACAACTGTAGGCGTCTATTTCCCTCCACTCAGAAATCCCCTCGGACAAACTGTACTTGATCTGAATTTCCAACACCTCTTCACACTCTTCCACCCTGATAGTCTGGTAGTGTCCTTAGCTTACCTACTCTATCTTTTTCTGGTCTCACCTGCTCCAGCCACTGCTCCTCACAGCATCACAGCTTGCTGTTATTATCTCTCCACACTACTCCTAGGCTTATCATTCTGCATTCTTGTAGTTGCCCTATCAAATCCCAGTGTCAACCCTGTCATGCAGACTTCAATTCATTCTGCCTTGTTCTAATGCAAGCCCTATGTCTTGAACCTAATCACTGACCTTACTCATCATGGCTCTGAACTCCCCAAACCGACCTTGGCCCGACATCTTGGCCCTGAAGATCTCGGTTCAGTTATTTATTCTTATCACCTGCCCTCCCACCTGCAGTGTCATCCAGCTCTACCTTATCCTCATTTTCCCTCAATGGCTCATGCAAAAATTACTCGTCCTCCCACTTTATTTCCATACATCATTCTACAAGCCAGGAAAAGCCTTAGGTCTTCCCACCCCTAATTCCCACCCTCCCACTCTGCCTCAGCAAATCCTTTGGGCTCTTCCTGAAGAGGTGTAGACCCCACTCTTTTCCTACATATTCCTGTTCCCCTACTGCTCCTGCGTGTCCCATTTGGGACACAGCAGCCAACCATTTCTGCCTTTGTACCTTTCTGCTCACTGTCCCTAACATGAAGCCCTCATATTGCATATTTTTCCAGTACTTGTGCAGAAAGATTACAGGCTCCACTATTCTCCAATTGATGCATATCTGGCTGGAGGGAAACTCATCAAACTGACCCCAGCCCTGACCCCAGCCTGACATGTAGGGTCTGTCACATTTCCCTTTTAAACATTGCCAGATTTGGATTTGATCTCACAGACCAAGAAAGAGAGCAATTCCAGGCTTCTCTTGACAAACAGCTCCAGGGGAGGAAATATGTGAAGCTGTGACAGAAGAATGAGAGAAAGACCCCCAAGGAGTAAAACAAAACAAAACAAAAAATAACAACTCCAAGTCAGAATAAGAACAGCCAGTGTCTGTGAAAGTTACACTGCGGCAAGCTCTGAGGAGCCAAGACGAGGCTGCCAGGTCTCAGCAGGGGGTCTCCTGCCAGGAAATTGTGCTCTAGACTGAGCAACATCCCCGTCTCTCAGGTGACTTCGACAGGGAGTCACAACAGCTAAAGAGCCCTGAAAAGACTTGAGATTGTGTAGCGCTCTTCTTTCTCCCGCCCCCAAGCATTGCTGTTCCGGGTCAACAAAGCGAAGGGCAACTGGCACAGAAGACATTGTTCTCAAGGCAAGATGACAGCAGGAGGAGGAAATAGGATGCGAGAAGCAGAGAGATGATGTGCCCTTAGGCAAAGAGAGACATTGCAGGGCCCAATGTGGCCCTTGAAGAGATCCTGTTCAGACTCCACCTCTGCTGCAGAAGGTCCTAGAAGTCCCTTAGCCACAGCTTCCATGGAGTACCGTCTGCAAGATGGAAAAATTACTTGCTAAGAACAAGCAGAGGTGGATATTCTCCATCAAGAAGTGGATATGAGATAGGAAAAGGACTGAGAAGGCATGGTGAGAGAGGAGTCCCATCATGCAGATGTCAAGAATAGGAACGTCCTGCTACTAGCAGATAATCTGCCATCACACTGCTGGCTTTATACAGGCAGATGAGACAACAACCGCAAGCAGCTGCCACCTGAACATCATAGTTACAGTAATTATTACAAGCAGAGCACAGTGTCGAGCAGGGTATGGACCCCCGTGGATCTGTGTAAGCACCAGTAGAAAGCAGTTGCTGCCTCCAGAACAGAAATGCAGTGTTTTTCCCTGCTGTCAGCACCTGCGTCAGGCTCCCAGTTTCTCTTGAGATACAGCTCTTAATTGGGATAGATTGTACGTTTTCTGCTGTAGCCCAGCCCAGCTCCCAGTTTAATTGCTAGTTTATGACTTAGCCTGTTTTGTGCTTTCCACACTACTTCTTTCCCCACTTAATCTAATAGAATTATAGAAAGTATTGCTGGGAGGACCTCAGGATGCCACACAGTTTATCCTTCTGCCCCAGGGCAGTATTTCATTTTCAACAACATCATGTGTCTTTTGCTATCAGGTCAGATTGGTCCAAGATGTATAGTGGGTAAAGAAATGAAGCTTACCCAGGGGAGCCAATTGGCATAAAAGACTAAATCCGGCCCTTTAAGTCACTGAAATTATATTAGAAATAACCCTGGTCCAAATGGTGTCATGTATCAGATCAGTTTTCTGAAAGATGTCCTTTCTTAAGTTTTAATTCTCTAAAATGAACAAATCTCCAGAAGAAACTGTTCTGACAGCCCCATTTCAGTATATTTAACGCTTTATTATGAACAGCAGTGACCACTCCATTATTAAGACTTATCATTGTTAGCAGATCTTATCACAGTATGATCACCTTTGAAACTATTAACTCCCACAATAAAACCTGATCTTTCTGGAATTTTACATTCTGCATTTCACTCTGCAGTAGAATATGTCTGGCAAGACAAAACAAAACCATTAAAGCATCTTTAATATGACAACTTTACACAAACAAATTTCCAGTAAAATTTGTGAATGTCAGAAACTGTTCTTAAGGTTCTTTCTTCCAAGACAATTTGACTAAAAATTCCACTTTTGTTTTCTTTCATCTATTAATCTCTCTAAGAAGAAATGTCTTGCAGCCTTGGGAATAGATAATGCAGAAATTAGAAGGATAAAAAAAATCAGCTGGTGATGTATCAAGCTAAGTAAAGCAGGGCACAAGTATGACAGGGATTCTGTGCAGTACAACCATGAGGACCAAAGGAAAGGTAAGAAGGAGGGACTCCCAAGGAAGAAAGAATGTTTTTGTCTCATCAAACAAGCAAACAGGAAAAAGAAGGACCATGTATCTTTTAAAAACAGTTAAAGGCCTGTTTGTTTCCTCCCCCTTCTTTTGAAATTTCAGTTCTGGTTGAGCTGGGTCTCTTCTGGGCTGTAAACACCCATGCTGAGCACCTGCAGCACTGCACAGCTGGACAAAGTAAGGGAGCTGTCAGAAGACAACAAGCTTCCTGGTCAGCAGACAGGCTTTCTGCCTTCCTCCCACTGTTCTCCACAGTGTCTGCAATTCAGAGTAATGCTAAGGCTGTAAGCAGCAAACACGCAGCCTCACCCTACAGCTGTGACCACAACAGTTACTGAACACAGTAAGAGAAACAATAATGGCTTCAGATTCTTACTCATCGTGATTGTCCAGCTCACCTACTCACCACCCTAAACTCATTCACACATACACAAAACTATTTTCCACAACCCTCCCTTATCTGGCTCCCATGTTCTCTATCTACTCTCCACTACTAGCCTCTACCACCAAGGTCACAAATAAGCTAGGAAAATGGCAACAAGCATCACCTGCCTCATTCTGGTACTATATAGCACATTAGCCAGTAAGGACAATACAGTGTGCTTTTAAAATGCATTCAGAAGGACTGAGATGGTTATTGTCAAACATACCATTTGGAAGGACATTAAATTGTGTCTACATTAGTGCTTGAAATAGTCCTCTAAAAAGCAAATTGGACAACATGCTTTAGACACAACCTCTTTTCTAATTCTAGTCATGGCCTGTGGAAAGAGGGAAAGGGGCAGTGGGTGAATCCCTACTGCTAGCTAATTAGATCATACATTTCCTCTCTCAGGCAATATATCTTTCCCTGCATGGGATGCATTTTTCTTCACTAACCTCTCAAAAGCAGCTTCCCCATAAATCACAGATCACCACTGCAAGCATTCCCTTAATGAGATCCTCCAGCTTTTGCATTCATTTAATAAAAAAGTGTTCACCAGTCTTCATCTTACTGGTGCATTTAAACATTTGAAGGTGAGGTCCTTCTGGTGCATAGAGATTGAACTCCCTGGTTAAAGATTGCACAGAATTCATTTTATTGCCCATTCCCAAGGCGTACATCCCCTCTATATACATCACAGGTGGCATACACACCTGGCATGCTATTTTCAATATGAAAAAATATCTGTCTTGTGTGGAATCACATCATGAATAGAACCATGGGGAAATGAGCTACCAAATCAAAACAAACCTTCTTTAGTTCTTTAAGTAGATCAGCACAGCATCCAAAATAACTTTTATTCTTCGTAGTCAGAGGTACTAGCACCTGCAGGCAAGAACTCTACCCAGCCCCTGTGAATCAATAGACACTTCCCAGGATTAACAAGACAACCCTTGTAAAGACACAAATGCCAGTAATGCTAATCCAGTTCAAAAGAGTGAGTTTTCTAGTTACCCTAAGCCCACAGAGGAGTCCTTCCTTCTCTGGAGGAAGCAAGAGCCTTCCCAGTCCTTCTGTCATTTTTTTGAGGTGGCTTCTAGCAAAAGAACCTATTCTTTTGCTTTTCTTGTGGGCTGAGCTCCTACTTAACCTCTTTAGCTTCTGTTCATGCTCCCTGGCTAATTCCCAGTATCAACACACTGTTGCCAGTGAAATGAGCCCAGCTGCTTCTCCAGATTCTTGAAGTGCTTCATAAAATCTGCTACAACATCTGCAGCCATATTTCTTACGTTCAATCCGATGCACTTTTCCTAGCATTGGGCATAAAAATGGTTATAAAACACACATATAAAAGTCTTGAAACACAGATTCCTGAAAAGCCTGCCTGAAAAATCACTCAGTGCTTACTCTCCACAAAATTCAGCTTTCCCTGCCCAAAGGAGGTTAACAAAATCTGGGAGAAGAGAAAGGTTACAGTTTTGAACTTCTTGGTGTTGCACTCAGTAACAAGGCAGTACCTTACCGTGGATGCTTTCACATAATGCATTAGCAGATAGACTCTTACACATGCAGCATCAGTACTCCACACAAAAGAGCAGTTCTCTCTAGGCTTTTACCTTTCTGATATGAAACTTCTAGCCAGACACAGCTGAGTCAGAGTAACTTAGCCAAGCTGTCTTTTATTTCCTTAGTCCTGTTTCCACTAGCAACATCAGAATTGTGGTCTTCAATATGAAATGCAAGGAAAAACAGGGAAAGTTTAACAACAAGGAGGACTCTCATTCTAGTAAGGGACTGAGAATTGAACCTAATGAGAACATAGTATTGCCAAGTTCAGCTGACAAAAAGAAAATTGACATAAAACCACCTAAGATGACAAAAACACGAAGAAGGAAAGATAATTTGTTTTAAAATTTGGACTCATGTTTAGAATAAGAGAGGTATCTTACTATCTGACCCCATTTTGCAGATAAGCCAATTTGGATGTGCCTGTAGGAAGTCCTGCTTGCTTCAAGAGGTAGCTTCTTGAGAAATCTTGTGACCTGGGACCAGCAGAGGGCACTGCATTACCAAGTGACAGCAGTACAGTCGCCAGACAGTTCCCACCGGGCAGTGAAAGTGAGCCACATTGAAGAAAAGAACCAGATTCTAGAAGTCAGAAACATGTATTAGTCATCAGCATATCAGTCCTACAACTGATAAGGGTAACACTGTTAAAAAAGGCCTAAAACTCTGGACACTCCTAGAAACACACCTAAATCCAGCTTGGTCCTTGCACAACTGAGTCTCCACACGTTGATTTTTGGGCACAGGCCTCCTACAGAAAATGCTTTTCTAGCAGCAAGGCCAAATCGGTCCTGCCCTGCAACATATGTATCAAGGTTGGGTTGCTTAAGTTGAAAAACATTCTGTCAGCTTTCTCTCACCTTCTCCAAACCTCTAAATACTTGCTTGTAGCAGCAGGAAGTCTGCTCAGACAAGAGACAAGACAATATCAAAGCAAAAAGCTGGCAGTTTCCATTCTGCCCACCCCTTTTACTCCCTGCCTCCTCCAACCTAGCAGACTTTCAGTGAGCAGAGAACCAAGTCAGAGGACATGAAAGGAATGCTGAGGTAGCAACTTCAGAAGAGTCTTTCCACTTGCTTATTTCTAGTTAATTTTGAATTATCAGATGACCACGAAGAAGCAAATAGCTCATCTTTTTTCTTCTCACTGTATTCCATCCTGCAGGATTCTGGGCACCTGAAGAAGCTTAGAAGACAAATAACTCATGCCAGTCACAGCCCTCAAGCTAGTGAGTGAAAAGTTTCCACTTTCTCTTTGTACAGTTGCTGGAATGACTTTGCCAGGATGTGGAAAGGGGCCTCAAAATTTTTCATCTCCTTCTGTAAAGAAACAAGAAAGTTGTGAATGACAGATGGAATAAGTATTTGACTATTTCTGCTCTAACTGCTTCACAAAAGACAGATTACAACTGAGGGCGAGTTAGATGACAGACAAGTGGAAGGGAGCCCCCAGTTATCTTTCTCTACCTGAAAGAGAAGATAACTTCACAAACACCCGCTTCCACAGATGGTGAAAGGAGCAGACACTCACCACTGACATCTCACAGTATTCCAGGCCATGTTTCTCAGCCCACTCCTGTGCTTGTTTCTGCTCCACAACTCGACGACCAACTAGGTCTGTTTTATTCCCCACTAAGACACCTACAAAAAAAACCCATAGGAAACAAATGGAAAACAAAAACATTTTGATTTTCCTTGATTGAAACAAAGGAAAAACAACAACCCAGAAATGCTGACTTGTTAGCAATAAATGCTGGAACATTTGTAAAAGTAGCTGAAAAAGTTGGAGGCATGGAGAACAGTCTACAACTACCTAGAAAAGGTTCCACAAAGGAAACATACTCATGCCTTATCTGCTTTGTGATAAAAGCAAATGAGTTGGAAGAAGCCATGCCTGCCCCTGGCTTAAAAGAAATGCTCTATGCCACATCTTAAGAGGAACAACTGCTATCATACAAGAGGAGAGCAGATAACAAGAATCTCACCTATTTCTTACCTGGGATGTGCATTCCAACTGCGTGAGCCCTCAGCTTCTCCAACCACTTGGCACAGTTGTTGAAAGATTGCTCATTAGTGACATCATACACAAGGCACAGGACGTTGGGTTGCTCCCACTGCACAGCAAGAAAGGAACATTGTCAGCTCTAATGAAACTGATGTGGTCAACAGCCAGTCTGTAAACACGGCATACACAGATGCTAAGACAAAAATAAAAAGCCTAACAAACAGGAATCCTGTGCCCTGGCTGAGGTCTCACATTTCAGTTGAGCTGACTAAACGGGTAGCTGGCACTGGGAGAGGTGGTCTTGTTCTCTTTCCCCATTCCTGTCTGTACAGTCCTGCTCCTTTACTTGCATTGGCTCTGGCAATCATCTGATCCCTGGGGAAGCTGATTCTTCATGCTGAATCAGCACAAAATTAATCCTAGAGAAAAAAGTAGGAAGATTTTCTTCCAGTTTGAGCCAGCTTCTAGAGGGGCCCCTTGCAAATCAGACCTAGTGCAAGGACAGAAGTGGTATTGCCTCTTGTGGAGCAATGAACCATTAGGTTGACTTAGCCATCTGTGGTGGGTTGACCTTGGCTGGACACCAGGTGCCCACTAAGCTGCTCTATCACTCCCCTCCTCAGCAGAACAGGAAGGAAGGGAAAAAATAAGATGAAAAAATATAACTTGTGGGTCAAGATAAAGGCAGTTTAATGAAGCAACAGCAAAGGTTGTGGGCACAGAAGAAAAGGAAAACAAAATACATTAATTCTCTACTTCCCATCAGCAGGTGATGTTTGGCCACTTCCCAGGAAGCAGGGCTTCAGTACACGCAGCAGTTGCTCCGGAAGACAAATGTTGTAAATAACGAATGCCCCCAGTTCCTCCTCCTTTCTCTTAGCTTTTATACCTGAGCAGATGTCATATGGTATGGAATATCCCTTTGGTCAGTTTAGGTCAGCTGTCCTGGCTATGTTCCCTTCCAGGATCTTGCCCACCCCCAGCCTACTGGTGAGGGGAGTGGGAATGTTGGAGAGACAGCCCTGATGCTGTGTAAGCACTGCTCAGCAGTGGCCAAAATGCCATCTTTCTAGCTACCAATACAAAGCACAGCACTATAAGGGATGCTGTGGGGCTCAGCCAGACCCAATACACCATCTTAAAAAATTTCATGTCAATTAATTGATTCTACCTCTCAAAATGAGATAACACAATGGAGAATTGTACAGGCAAGGACACAAATGTGTGAAGGAAAAAACCAAGGGCAGTATTATGCTCAAGGAAAAGAACGAATCCTGTTGGATCAAACACATCACTATAACACAAAAAAACCCCACTGTTGGAGTAGCAGCAAAATAGCTGTTTTTCTAAGGAATAAAAATAACTTTAACCGACAGTAGACAGCAATTCTCAGTTAAACATCACCATTTCTACTGTAAGAAAACTGAATGACTATCTGCTTTTCTTCCTCTAGAAAGTAGTTCTAGTACTTGTACAAGTTTTAGAAAGATAGAACAGGATGCATTGGCAACTGAGGTAATTGCTCCCATTTACACTAAAGACAAAGTATGCTACATCTGCCAGACTGGGGAGTTCAGATCTTCAAAGCAAAAGCACTTCTTTGGAGGAAGAGGACTGTTACATAAGACTTACCAGTTTCTCTAGCATTTCAGAAAATAGATCTTTTCCTGCAGAGTCAAAAATGAAGAATTCCTGAAAGTGGAAGCAGAAAGAATGCTCTTGCCATAAAAATGCAGTGTAGGGCAAGATTTTGTAAGTAAATACTGGAACTCGTAACTCCTGTATTTTGTTCAGTACAGCAGTGTTGCATCACTAAGGGGCAAGCTCCCTGCACTGAGAATACTCCAATTCAGATCGTATGAGAAAAGAAATAGGTATTTTCATGTATACCCAATAAAAGGGTTACCTCCAAAGCCCCAGGTTTGGTTTCCATCCCTGCTGGAAACAGAATACGTGGAGCAGGACAGTAACCTGCACTATCTATACAACATTATACATATGGTCCACATTCCACTACTGAGAGTATAGGGCATTAAGGAAAAATAGCATGTAAGTTCCAGCTTCTGTAGTTCTAAGAAACATGAACTAAACCTGAGTGCCCTAAAGGACAAAACAGAATCTGAAAAGCTGGCAACAGCTTTGGTTTAAGACATCATGTTGGATACAAGTATGTAAAACTTACATTTTTAAAATTAAACTAACCCTGGAGTATCAGTGATTGTACATGATCAGCCTCATTTCCTTCATGCAACTTAATGGCCTGATGAACATGCCCAGCAATCTTCCACCAGAATGAGACTAAAATGAGGTTTGAGCTCTGGATATCTCTTTCTGACCCAGTTTATGTCACAGAAAAACTCACCACACTATCACTTGTCTCTGGAACCGATACAGCCTTCACCAACAGTTCTATGCCCGTTGTCTGTCAAGAGGAATCAGGAAAACAAGGATCAGAAGAGTTTTTAAGAGCCTGTCAGACTGCATACCAACTGTGCATTGGATTGAGGCAATTCTTGTGAATCATTACAATCCCATCAAACATAAGACTGCTGGGAACTCTGCAGTCCTCCTCATAGTTCTGGTAACATACTCCCACCTACACGTCAAAGCCATGTAGATTTGCTCAGAGCAGGGAAAAAGACAGAAAAGAACCAATGTCCACTGGTTTGCTTATATACAGCTAAGAGTATTAGCTGATATCTGCAGGGCTATGTTCACTATCACGCTGCTCTAAAGTACGCCTTAGAATGTTTAGCACCAGCCATGTGATCAACTAACATATGGGGCTGAAGTTATTTGTGCCTCTTCCACCTTTTATCTCATTCTGCTTTGTAGCTTGTTTGTTTGTTCTATTTCTATCCTTAACTTCTGGTTTCCATCTTTATTTCAATGAATAAACATATTTTAGGGTTTTTTTCTCCACACTCATATTTTCCTTTTTTTACTTTACTTATATTTACTTTTATTTTTATCCTGCTTCTGATTAGTCATCACCATTGATTCTCACACTGAAAGACTGCAAACTGTATCCTCTTCATCTGGGAACAGTTTCTGTAGATTATAATTATCTTGGGGCTCTGCAGCACATCTTCGTGTTTGCATAGTGATAAGCGCACTGTCCACATGCACATTTAATAGTTGGAATTAAAAGCTTTCTCCTTCAGCAATGCTTTTTCACAGAGCACTCCCTAAAGGAGGAAGCTCTCTAACACCACAAAAGCTTGTGAAAACATTGGTTCAGCAGGAAAACTACAAAATTAACTAAATTACTCTGCATTAAATTTCAAAACCAGCATCCACGTAATATAAAGACTTACAGAATGTTAAATGGCTTCTATTCAGAATCTAGGGTGTAAGGGAAAGAAAACCCTGTAAGACTCCACCTTGAATGCCTCAACTTAAAATCGTAGTATTTATTTTGTTCTAGACTTTCTTAGTTTTCTCATGCAAACTAGAAAAATGTTGGATACCAGTTTGAGGCTGTTGTATGCTTACCAGTGTGTAGTTCTTCTGAAAATGAGCCCCATCATTGCGGAACATCTGGGCTAGAGCACTCTTCCCCACAGCTGGATCTCCTGCAAAACCAAGAACATAAAAGATTTTTGTTTCATCTTAGAGAATCTTATTTTCCCTCAGTTCTTTTACTTTATGCCATAAGAGCTCGAATGCTCGAACTCTGAATACAGGCAAGATAACTGTCACAAGAAGCACAAACCAATCTAAAATCCACGTGAGGAAATTAATACTGCCATTATGCATACTAGTGCTGACATCAGATTTCTGCTCTGTGAACAACAGTGAAGGCCTCCCAGATCAGGGTGGAACTGCTGTTAGTTCTAAAATCTATGTCTACTCTATAGCCTTTAACTAAGAATTAAAAATTCCCAGATATGTTATCATGTAGAGAAAAACGCAATGTGATAGGGAGACTGGGCTACATAGGAAGCTATTTCCTCTCAGATTACTCGTTTCCCCAGATTCAAATCCTTGTTACATACTGAGTTTAGGGAAGAGACAGGTAATTTATTTACTACAAAGCTGCTTAAGTTGGTAACATTCCCCGATGAACTCTTCTTGCTGACCCTGCTAAGAGAGTAACTCTTGCTGACTCAGAGCTGCTGGTGGCTCATTAGTTGCATCCTAGGCAAAACAGAAGCAAATGTCATTTAGCTGGAGAAAAAGAGCCTGCTGATTCATCCCTATATGGAAGGAGAACCAAGGGGCTTTAGTTTTTGCTCTTCTACAGCCAAGGCTTTCTGGTATGGCTTGCACAACACTTTGGGCAAACCTGGCAGCTGCCTGGTTTGGCCTACTGTTACAAAACTCCATCACATCCAAAGCAATGGCAGAGAACTGCAGAACTCACATATGCCCACATTACTCCATGAAATAACATCATAATTCTTGCAAAACAAAGACTTAATGTTCTCCAAGGGCTTACTCTCTCTTCACATACTGTCTCACTACCCTGGATAGTTCAAAGGACAGGAACCAGGAATTAAATACTGCAGCGGTTCTAGCTTTACCCTTAAAGGAACACTGCTGGCAGCTAAGCTTGGAATACAAGTCTTTTACATTATGTTGTTAATAAATAAACCCAGAGAGAAGTACATTGACCCTATTACAGCTTTCTAGATGTTGTTTTGAAGGAAATTGGTGAAGCTATCTGCTCACATAATATTATAGAGGAGGAAGGGTGTTTTGGATAGTGACAATTGCTCCTAGATGCATTAACCAAATGTAGCTCTTGTTTAAACATTTTCAGCATGCTTGCTTACTTTGAGCTGAGCTGGGCTCATAATATTTAGACAGGAAAATCTGGTAAGCCAGCTTGTTTGTTCCCTGATCAGTTCAACTTGTGCTGAAGACAACAGTCTGTTCTGAGTGGAAGCTATTCTGTACTTCAATAGACAATTAGATCTGTCTTTGTAAAATGAGACAGAGAAGCATACATGCTCCAAACTGTGAACGCATCATCCAGTGCAAATTCTTAACTAATGTGTTGCCGTTCTTCAATTTGACAGCCCCAGTTGTTCTTGCCTTCTTATTATTCTTTGCCATCCTCTTAGCCCATTAGATCACTACACTTTCTCAAAATAAGTTTCCTTGCCCTTTTCATTTAGCTTGGTCTCATCTGCCAGTACTCCCACAGTATTTACTCCATCCATATTTCTGTTATCCTGCCAGAATCTGTAGTGTGTCTAAAATGCCTGCTACTGCCAACTGTCTTTCTACACCAAAAACCTTTTCATAGTGTCTCCATAGTAAGTTCAAACAACAATATCTTCTGTGTGTCTGTAAATTACCCTTGAGATAACACCGCAATCGCTTTCTATTGTCAAGTTAATAGTCTCTCTTTTGCTAATAAAAGCCCTTTTCCCCTGTTGTTCTCTTTGACCTTTGTGTAGCTCCTGTGAGCCACTCTGTTCTTCATAACCATTTCCTTAGGTACACAAGAATTCCCTATTCTATTTCTGATGTTTTTCTCCTACCTATGTAATTGCATTTTCTTGTTCCCTTTAGGTTGTTGTGGTTACTCATCCCTTATGTCTCTTTCACAATATTGGTCTCTTCTGCAAGAAAGAAGTTATTTTGCGTGGTCTGCTTCATTGATTTATTATTTTTAATAATACATGGATATTATTGTAGCACTTAGGAGAACTACATATGGGACAGGACCTTCTTGTTGGTTGTGTTGCAAACAGAACTGAAAAGGCAGCTCCAGACCCAATTAGGATTAAGCACATAACTAGGTCACCCAGAGAAAATCTATGTGAATTTAGAACAGTCATGGAATTGGCCTTCCCTAACACTAAACTGCAAAACTGAAAAGATCTAAGCAAAGCCTGTGTATTGGGACCTGAAAACGTTGAAACTGGAAACCATGTGTAAGTTTCAGATCTGGAGGACAGGCAAGATACTCATGCTGTCGACGATAGCTGTCAACAGAGGCACGAGGGAGATTCATTCTGGCGCATTTGCCAAAGACCACACTGGTTTTGTGCAAGTTATCTGCTTCTGAGGTTAAAAAAAAAAAGAAAAAAAAAAAGGGCAAACATTTTATTCTGGATGAAAGCGGATTGCAACAGAGTTAAACCTGGGAGTTGTCTGCCCAAAAAGGTTTTATGGATTTGTGCTTCTAGCTGAGGCTGCACAGAGCTTCAATATAGACAGAGGGAGGAAAAAAGGAAAAGTTTTCTTCCCCTAGTGTTAACAGTCAGCTGTACTTATGCTCAGCACCTCCATAATTCATCCTGACTAAACAGCCTGTGTCTTCACCTCACTTTTTTTTTTCCAGGTTAACCTTCAGTTTGCTTGGGGAAAAAGATGCCTCTGTGAAGTGCACACGCTTCACCCTTATATTCTTTGCTAAAGCTCTACCTTTCCATCACACTCTCAGAATCACCCCAGCCTCTGACGTGATTTTTTTCTTCTAGCACAAAGGCAGCCTCCTGTCTGAGGCAGGCCTCGGCTGTCCATCCTGCTCTCTTCACACTTCTCCCATGTTATGCCCACCTTTCCACACTGGAGAAACACTCTTTCCTTTCTTTCTGCCTTCCTTTCAGATCCTGTCCTTGCATTTCAGCCGGTCCAGCCCCGCTTCACACCCTCCCTCCACACAGCTCGTGGTTCTCCACATGTGGTGGGAGGGGAACGACACAGGGTAGCTAACAACAAGCACTATGTCCACCGTTCCCGAGGGAGCCGAGGTCCCCACCTCTCTCCTGTCGCCTCTTCCCCCACCTCTTCTCCGTCGGGGCGACTCCTCGACGCGGGGCCGAGCGCAGCCAGGCCGCCTCCCGGCCGCCACCACCCGCCGCTCCCCCCGTCGCTGACGGGGCCCCCGGCGCCGCCCCGCTGCCGGCCTCGTCTCACCCCACGGAGCCCGCTCAGGGCCCCCGCGGCCAGCAGGGCCGATGGCACCGCCCGGGCCGCACTCACCTGCCAGGAGGCACTTGGCAGCCAGCTTCACCATCGCCCCGGCCCGGGGAAGGCGCCAGCGCGACAGGAGGGCAGCGGCTGCCGTCGCCGCGCTCTGCCGCGGCCTTAGCAACAGCGCGGCCCTAGCAACCGGGCGCCCCGCCTCCTTGGGGAGGCGACAGTCCGCCCAGCTCGGTTGGCTGTTAGCTCTGCTCATCAATGCTACCCGGAGTTGTTATTGGGTCACTTGACTTTTCCCGCCCACCAAACGTGCTGTCATTCAAACCCGACCCCCCGGCCCTTCGGGTAGCCGAGGTGGGCAGCGCGCTCAGCGGGTGGGGCCGTGGTGTTACGGGGACAACGGTGTCGTGTCCGCGCAGCAACTAAGTACGCTGTCAGGGGCCGGCTTGTCATTGGGCAGAACGCAGGGGACCGTGCCATGGGGCGCATTAACCCACCGGGGACAGGGCAGAAAATAGTAAAGTTACGGGCAAAAAGCTACGTGATAGGGGTGCGGCAGCACCAAGGCGGGAAAAGACAAGTGAGCGCGAGGGAGAGCAGCCGCCATTTCCCGGTTGTGCCCCCGCGGAGTGCGACCTTCCGTGCCGGAGCGCCCCTCCGCAGGCCCGGCTGGGCGCCTTCCTGCGCATGCGCGCGATGCCACGTTCAGCTGTGTCGTCCCCCTCCCCCCACCCCCGGCCGGCGGGGACGCGCCATTCCCCGCGCGCGGGCGGATCGGCGCGTGCGCCGGCCGTTAACGGCGGGGGAGTTGCGCGTGCTTCGGCCCGTTGCCGGCCGGCGGGTGGGTGTCGGTCACGCAGCGGCGGGGGCGCCCGCAAAGGGGGAAGGTGCCGGCCGAGGCCTGTCACCGTCTGCGGGCCGAGGCCTGTCACCGTCTGCAGCGCCGCGCGTTTGGGGTCGCTTTTCCCTCAGGGCTCAGGCGGGAACCGCGCCCCGCTTTGTGCTTCGCTGCGGCTGCTTCTGAGCCAGCCCCGCATCCCCGTGTGCTTGTAACTCGGGCACCGACCCCGTGTCGGTCGGGTCCGCTCGGTTAAAGCAGCCGGCTGAGGAGGCCTGCGTGTCCAGTGTGGACGCTGAGCAACGTTTCCTTTCGGCCTGAGCCAACGCTTGCTCTGTTGACCTTTCTCCCAGTTCGTACTTTTTCTTGCTTTTGGCTATGTTACTGATCTCCTGGGGAGAGGGTTCCTTGCTCACCTGTGTCTTAGTTGCTTTCTTAGTATCTCAGAATTTTATTCCTCCTTTCCCACTGTTATTTTTGTAGTCTTTCACACAGCAGTAGGTTGGTTCCTTCAATTATTTGTCTTCTTTTTTTTCAAATACTTTTCCTGATATCTGCCTTGACTTATCTTAAACTATTTCTATGCCCTGTTCTTAATCTTTATACTGATCTTCTGTCTTCCTTAAGCAGTTCGAGGCAAACTTAATGTGTTTGGGTTAGAGCTGAAAAAGCTGACTGCAACTTCCTGGGTCTTCCCCTCCTTCCAATCTCTTCGAAAGATCTTATGCTGTTAGAAAGTATGCCGTTAATAATAAACAATACTTTTTCAGGGTATAAACTTTGCTTGGCTACACCTTAGTTTGTTTACTGTGGAGCACAGAATCTGCTTACTGTGAAAGGCAGTAAGCAAGCTTGGGAAGAAGAGAACAATCAATTATGCATCAATGTTTGGGTTATACGATTGGATGTTGTGAGAGTACAGTACATTGAAAATAATGTTTTCTAAGTTTTATTTTAACCTCAAGGTAGTCCCTGCTGCTTTTTTTTTCTTTTTTTTTTTTTTTTTTTTTTTCTAGTATGAATGACCCATTTCACATGTTTGGGACTACATGTCATATCTGCCAGACATCTGACCAGGCAAGCAAATAACATAAAAATAATAAGTACCTATAGCAAAATCAAAGGAGTCTTTTATATGCAGATAAAAGCATTGTTTCTGTGATAAAAAAAAATGAAAGGGACTTCTGTAGCCTGACTGGGCAGTGGCTTTAATTGCAGATGATGACTGTAGTGAAATAGAGTGGTGGAGACGCTACTAAGTGTACCATTAAAAAGGAAAAGAAAAATTAATCCCATGTCTCATTATTGCTTTTACTGTTTTCTCTTCCATTCCTGAATCCTCTATCACCTAAAACAGGTGTGCGGTTATTGATGTTCTCCATCACTTACATCTAAATAGCTTACCTCCTTTTTCATCTTTTCTGCCTTCCACTCCACTCCATCCTCCAAGAAATTCACCTGTCTCTGTGTTGTTCCATTTTTGCAATCTTTGCATTATCCTTTGTTGTCTATTTGTAATATTGTCCCAGTTTACTGACAGGTCTATATAGGAAGGCTTTGAGGTTCCATTATGATGTACTTGAGATTTATTGATCATAGCTGTAATGTAGTAGTATCCATCAGCATTTTCTGAGGTTGCAGTTCTCTACCATTTTACACTGGGATCAGTGTAATAGAAGGAATAGATTATGTTGGAAGTGAGATTTTCATTGCTATTGAAAAATTCTGCTTGGAATTTGGCTATCTCCTTTGTTTGTTACATTCCTATTAGCACCCTGGTCCTTCATTCCCTCATCTGCATGCACTTGCACATAGAGCTCTTAATGGAGCTCTTGTGTCCTCTCATTTCAGCTGTCCTTTTGCTCCATGCTTTCCCCACCCCCACCCCCAGTCTCAGTCTTTTCCTCTTCCTGACTTCTCATAGGTAAAAGTTGTTCCCTTACTGGCATTGGCAGTGATAGATTAAGGATGGAATTACTTATCTACACCTTGTAATCCAAGCAGAATTGCAGTCTGCTCTTAGCAGTCCACAGGGGTTGCTGCTGAATAAATTGGAATACTGGTAGCTGTGCTCACTGACGCTTGTCTCATCTTGAATACGTGGGAAAGCAAGGGGAAGAGAAACCCTGTGGATTTAAACAAAAAAAAAAACAACAGAGGATGTTGTCCTTACCCTAGAGAAGTGTTTATGAGCTTAAATCCTGTGTTTACCAGCTAAGGAGAAATAGAGTATTCTTTTTATTCACTCATTTCATTTCGTCCTCCAATGAAGCAAGATTCCTATGAGTGGGAAGCACCCCTTCTCTTATGTGAGCAGGGTAAATTGCCCCAACAGCCACAAGACCCTGAAATTTCAAGTCATGTTCCTCTAGCAGTGGTCACAAACAGCAGATAAACTGCACGTGTCTGTGTGCGGCTTGCATTTCATCGGGCTACAGGAGGCAGCGATGGTGGAACTGCAGCCCCAGTAGGAGTGGCAATGAATTTCAGGAGCAAGGTAAGGCTTTACAATGAGGGTTAAACTGAGCTCATACAGTCTTTTAGATTGATGTATGGCTTGTGCTTCAGATTCTGTTGGGCACTGTGCAGATCATTTAGTTCTCTCCTTCACAACATATACCTGTTAAAAAGTGATTTTTGTGAGGCAGAATTCACTAATATTCCTAGGACTTGTTTTTATAGTTACTTGTGTGTAGATGCAAATGTTCTGGATATGTTCAGAGTTGAGCAGGTTACAACCTGTAACTTGAACATGCTGCCTAATAAAAGCTACTTTCTCTGTAATAAGAGCTACTTTCTCTGGAGTAAGCAGTGCTTCGCAGGAGAGCATTAACGTTGAGGAAAGGAAACAGATCTTTCTGTAAAAAAAAATCTCTTAAATACAAAGTGTTTCATCAGTTCTTTTTTAAATCTTACATTACTAAAAGGAAACAGTGACAACATCAGAAGTATCTTGCAAATGGATGAATATTCAGAGTTCATGCCACTTTTAAATCTGTATAGATTCTTACAGAATTGACTGAGTGTTTACTGATATGTCTGGAGAGCTTTGAAAACTGCAAGAACGGATGTGTAAATTTTATTGTAGATTTCCGTTCCTTATGCTTTCGCCAAGCAGTAGAATAAATAGAGACTTCATATATTTTGAGGGCTACTTCACTTGGCATCCCCCAAAATTGCCTTTTGTTTCTCTTCAGAGTGGGGCTATTAGCACAGAAGTATGAATTTGGATGCTTTCTATATCACTGTTGATAATGGCATTATAGTTCCAGGTCTTCAGATTTTGCTCTTTTGTGGTAGGCACTGAGACACAGATATGAAGGCTTTTTGGCTGAGACTTGGTGCACTGAAATGTAAGATGATTATGAAATGGTTGAATCAGCCAAAGGATTTGTTGGCAGTTACAACAGCACTTCTGACTGATCTGGCATATCGACTATGGCATTGGGAAAGTAGAAGTTAGAAATGAATGATGGTTGTGGGATCAATGAAAAGTGATATATTATTAGATGTAGGGTAGGTACCTCTACAAGGCTGTAAACTTTGAGTATGCTAATTGTAACTGTAATTGTCCTCTCTTCCGATGAATATGATATGAGGGGCAGGTTTCTCAAGGATGCATTCGAATCCGCAAGGATAAAGATAAGGAGAATTTCGGGGGAAAAATTATTCTGCACATGTCTGAAAAAATTCCAGCTTGAATCTTTATTTGTTTGTTCCTGTACGTGTAAGCTAGGAAGAGCACCGGGAACAAAACCTAAATCTTTATTTAGTTTTTAATAATATATCCCAAAGCATTAGACATGGAGAGTTGATCAGGGATCTGGAACTTCGTACAGAAGGTCTTTCTGTTGTATAGATCTTTCCATGAGGGAATATCTATGACAGACTGAGGACTTGCTGTGGCCTTGTGTGTGGCCTGAAGCTTTCTTAGCTGTGAGTATGCTATTATTGGAGCACTCATTGTCACGCTGTTTTGCACAGTCCCGTGCATGGGGAGATTGGATGCTGGCAAGTGAGCGTTGAGTATGCTTC
This sequence comes from Falco punctatus, assembly GCF_963210335.1. Classification (NCBI taxonomy): domain Eukaryota; kingdom Metazoa; phylum Chordata; class Aves; order Falconiformes; family Falconidae; genus Falco; species Falco punctatus. The sequence goes on from NC_137585.1 coordinate 34,374,429, forward strand.
TGCATCATGGGGAAGGGGTTAATCTGTTGAATATAGAATGTACAAATACATGACATCTTTAAATAAGCTACCCATAATTCCAGCATGTCAGTCATTATGTGGTGATGATGACTATGATAGCAGCTGGGAATCTTTTTTTGGATCTCTAGCTGCTGTCTGCTTAGAAAGCAGCTGCTAGGTTTAAGCTAATGCTGTATCTTATGTTAAGAACTGTAAGACTGACTACATTCAAATCATGAGGCTTACTACAAAATAAAAGACTATGTTTTGGTTTATATTCTGTTTATGGTTTTAGTGTTTGAATGTTCAAGGTTTTCTCTGCAGGCAGGACAGCTAGATTTTTTTTCCCCTTGCTGAAAACTGAGTCAGCCATGTGACTCCAGGACCTGGAGGTTTAATGGAGGAAGGAGAGGAGAAATATTTCAGGCTTCTAATTAAATTTTTTGAGAGTTTACAACACTCTGGTTTCTATCATGCTTACTTGTCTAACGTTAATTTTTAGGCATAAACTTTTCCACATTATTCATGTCCTTTCTTTTCAAGGTCAATTTATTATAATGTATTTATTTTATAATAAGCCCTCCTCTGCTCTAAGCTTTTCAAATCCTACCTCTAATCATTTCCCATTCTTCCTGCTCTGGCTTTCCTTTTCCCCAAGTCCCAGACCTAGATTTCTGTGTTGTTCACCCTCTGGCCTCTGTCTCAGAGCTGGCTGTCTGTGTATTGCTGTTCTCTCCTACTTCAAAAGCAAGACTCCCTTTCCTGTGCTCCCAGTAGCTGTTACACCAGTTAATTCCTTCCCATTTACTGCTGAGCCTTGTTGGTCAGAGGCTTTGTGGCTTTGTTCCTGTAGACATAGGACCTTGGTTCCTGCTTCTGATGAAGTCTTAAACATCTGGCCTACATACTGAACTTATAAAAATTCTGAATGAGAAGGATCCTGAGCTTGTAAAAAGAGGATACACCCAGGAAAAAAAATACATGGGAACTCCTCATTGTTATGTGTTCTGTGTTTTGTATTCAATAGACTAGATTAAATTTCAGGTTAATTTTGACCTATCAGGCCTTCTTTGGTGAGAAATAATTTCAGTTCTATTGTATCAGTTATCTTCCTTTGAAGCACTGAAAACAAAGATACATTTGAACATGCTAGGATCCTAAACAGGCCAAACAAGATGTAGACTTATTAAATATATGGGCAAGTATCTCTTAAGACTCCTTGCTTTGCTAAGAAGGCTGTCACGTGTGAACAAGAAAGTTAATACATGCAAGGAGGAACAGAAAAACACTGGCTCTGGTAATGGAGATTGTTACAGAACATAATTGAACACTGACTGCAGCAAAGCTAAAAGGAGACTTGCATTACAATGACAAAAAATCTTTATTTTTTCCCCTAACCTCTGATTTCAGCTGTCTGACTAAGAGCAGGTGCTGGGCAATAGCTCAATTTCAACAACCCATTGCAGCTGAAAGTAGATGCAATTGTGCTGTATCCAGCAAAATTGAAAATTACTTTAAGGGGGGAGGGGGGGAATGCAAATGTTTTAAGACTGAAAATCTTCATTCATCTGCAGAAGGAAGCATAAAATTAGCACAACCACATAGTTCTTATTCCTCTTTATATTAAAGCACTAATAAATGCTTGATAATTTGCTATTACCTGTATGTTTTAGTATCTTTCTAGTGCTACATTTTTTTTAAACTGCATTGCGTTGTGGAAATACAGGAAGTGGAGTTTGTTAACAATTAAAATGTTAGAATTAAAAAATCCTTCCAAGCAATGTTTCCAAAACCTGAAAATATCTCTGAGCCATTTGGCTTTTCCATAACCCATTGACCTTCCCTCCAGTAATCAATGGTTGAGCATTTGACTTCTGGTCCTGTGCTTCTTATGACCTGTCTAGAAGCTCTAGTGGCAAAGTTGGGATTAATAGTTACCGTGTTCTTACCACCTGAAGGCCTGAGTATCCATTTGGTAATGCCAGTATCACGCCACTGTAACATGAGTGAAACCAACTGTATTTTTTGTACATAAACACTAATTGCTCAGATAAGCATCTCCTAGAATTAAAAACTGTAGTTGCAATAAGGGTTGGACATTCTGATTCAGGCACTTAAAAGATTCTTTTACTTAGATTTTCTGAGGTGGAAGACCAAATGAGTTTATGAAAAAAATGACTTTTCTAATTGCATGTTCCATAGGCTTATTAAATATCTTCCAGTATTTTTATTTGGATCTTCTAATCCATTTATTGTTGTAGCTCATGCAGTGCCTTCTGTTTCTCTGGTGGGTGGAGGAAAGTATTTGTATTTGTATTAACTTCTATCTTTAAAACTGTATCAACCTTTGTTAAACTTTGTTACTTTATTGACCAGAGGAGCACTAACCAGAAACATACTTCCTCCACTGTGAAGTCCAGAAACATACTTCCTCCACTGTGAAGTAACTATCCTGCATTAGGAGATCCTACAGTCTGGGCAAGTTTTGATGGTTGATCTCGCATGCACACAGCTAACCCGCTGTAGACACATTTGGCTTCACACTCTCTTGTTTAGGAGAAAAGTTGTTTTAAATGTTGGAGCTCTAGAGAGTGTTGGGATTTGTGTCTCTTTGGAAAAGAAAATAGTCAAAAATACTGTCTCAGAATGAAGGTGCAGCAGCTCAGGTTCAAGCAGAGATTAGCAATGAGAGAGTCCAGGACCTAGAGGAGGTGTTTTAATTACTGGCATGTGCTAGAGCCTGTGCTCTTGTGTCTGTTACCAGTGATTCCTGGGTGGTGTTAGAAGAACATCAGCATGGACTCTAATCACAGCTGAATTTTGGGGTGTTAATGCATGCCATATAATTTCTCTTTAATTTGCAGTTGATTTATAAATAAAAGAGTATGTTCTCTGTCCACTGACCACTTAAATCTCAGTCTGTGATTTTAGAGTCAAATGAAGTTCTTCTGTGCTATATGCTCATTAATAAAAATGTTGTAGGCCAATTTTTGTCTTCACTTAACTTTGTATAAATTCATAATCTTTAATGTTATCTTGTTGAGGCAGAACTTGTTGCAAAAACTGTGCCATGCTGCAGTTTTTAATTCCATAACAATATTAACTCTCCTTTGGACAGAATATTGTTAATGTTTAGATACTATAGCACAGAGGCTTTGATAAAAGTTGGTGTGTGTTGCTGGAAGGGAGAACATGAACTGGATTTCCAGCCTTTGAAAGTACTTAGAAACTAGGGAAAAGTGTCCTTACTTCCCCCACAAAGATGCCAAGTCAGAAAAGGCAAAAGAAGCAAACAAGCAAGCTTTGCTTTGATGAAGTGAATAAAGTGTGGAAGCAATCATATGACATTAGGCAGTGTTGAACTCGGGACTGGTGGATAGACTGTAAATATAAATCCTAGCTCAGCTTCTGCAAAGTGAACAGGTGTTATGGCCTCCAGTCCATTGATTCCCAAAATAAGACATGTGGAAAATTGTTGATCCATGAAACTCCATTAAGAGCTTGGCAGGTCCCTTAAAGCATAAACAATTATGAATTTGTTGGTTAAGGATTTGGTAATGGTAAATGGTAATAGGAGAAATTTTAGGAGTTGGTGATGATCTGATGGTACAAACCCATTTTGTTAAATGCTAATGTAATTTGTCAGGAAATGATGGTTTGTCTAGATCTTGAAGATCTGGCTCTTCCTTTTCAGTTGTAGCTGAGAGTGAGCTGTGTTTCTTTCCTAGCAATATATAACACCAATGTGAACAAGTTTTTTTTTGTATTTGTGAACATAATTTACGTATCTTAAATCATCCAGTTGTGTCTTGTTACAAACTGTTGACTGTATGGATCTAAGGAAAGGATGTGTACTGATGATTTAAAATTTTGTCTTCAACATGATGGCTGGAGTTGTTTGGTTTTTTTTTTTTCCATAACTATTTCTGTGTTATGACAGGGGAGAAAATTATGAAACACTTACTGTTCAGGACAAAGATGATGTAAGATGCCAATTAAAAAATGTAAGATAAATGTTTCATGGAGAAATTTAATTTTCCTCATTTTCTTATGCATGTGAAAATTAAAACATCTTTCTTCATGAAATAGTATATTGCAGGGTAATATGGATTTTTTGTTTTTGTCAACCGTACTATAATCCACACTCAGCTGAAAGCCTGACTAAATTTTGTTGCAAATTCTGCTTTCTTCAGTCTTTACAGTAGTTTCTGTGACAGTCTTAAAGATGTTAAAATGAGTGTGGTATGAAAAAGAACGTGTATGAAAAAAAATGGAGTGAAAGATATAAAACCTTGCAGGTTCAACAAATAGAGAAGGACTATAAATGGCTTTGTTTATGTAGGGTTTTTATGTCGATTCTCCGATTCCTCGATTCTTCATTCATAATACTTCAATAGCCGAGTTCCTAATGTTTTTTCTGAGGGCCTGTATACTCTTGTAATTACACTTCGTTGTCACTTGAGGTCAGCAGCTCCCGAGAAAAAGAGGAAAATAGACTGGCTTCATTGCAATCTGTTTTAATTTACTTTATTTATAATACTTAAAAATCAATACATTCTTCAGATCCGTATATACATTGTGCAAAATCAAAGCATTTCTTTTGAACGCACAGCAGGCTCAGCAAAAAGTCCTCCTTGTAAGTTACTGCAGAGTGAAAATCTAGAATGGCTTTAGGGAGTGTTTATTGGCTTCCTGAGCAGCATTGAGTAACCGCTGTGACAGAGAACAGTATTCTGTATAATGTGATGCTGACAGGGTTTCAGCCTTATCTTTTTGTTTATACTAAATCAGCGATAATAAATCTGAATGGAATAAGGTGTTATTGCTGCAGGGAATAGTTTGGAATCTAGAAAGGGCAAATATCCTTCCTTTTTATTGTAGTAGTAATCACTGCTTTGTCAAGATGGGGGGAAGATATTGCCTAAAAGGATGCCCCCGTCCCCCCTTTAATCTTTGCTTTAAAAAAAAAAAACACCAACAAAAAAAACACCCAAAAACCCCCAAACATAAGCATGAGCTTGGTGCCAAAGTTACCAAACAGGATTTGGGAAACAAGTGTTTAGCTCTTGGCTCTGTCATAGGCTTACTGTTGGCTAATATTTCCTTAGCTTGAGTCTCAGCTTCCTGTACTTAACTCAAGAAGAGTTACTCACTTCTCCAGTAAAATTTTAGAAGAAATGGTTTTTGATGTGATTTTTTAATATACCGTTTTAACAGTGGGAGTGTTAACAGCAGCATCACACCTGAATCTTGGTGTCCCCTTTCCTGAAATTCATACTGTTGTTTCTTGTGAGTATTCCATTCTTCCAGTCCCAGATAGTTGTGTAACATTGCTAGTAAAAATATCCTGTATTTCAGAAGTGACTGCTTTTTAATATTTACGAAGTTATCCCCATGCATGATTGGCACCAACTGATATTCCTGTCAAACCTTTTATCCAAAAATCCCCCTGCACAAGGCAAATTTAACGAATGATACAGACAAGGATCAATTTACTGATCACCAAAATGCAGCAAGGGAGATGTAGGCTAAATATTAGGAAATACTTTTTAGCTATAACACTGATTAAGTCAAAAGAGCAAACTGCCAAATGAAGTTGGGTAATTGCCATCACTAGAGTTTTGCCATCACTAGAGATTTTTCAGGCTATGAGTATGCATCCATTTAGCAGGGATGGCTTAAAAATAATGTAGTTGGTTTTGCTGCAGTTCAGAACTGGGACTGAATGACTCATTATAGACATGTTTTATCCCAAATAATATTTTTAATTTCTTCCCACTTTACCCTAGCTAGGGATAAAGCAGCAGGGATGTCAGCAAAAGAGAGTAACATTTTCTCTCAGCGTGTGCCAAGCCTACATGAAATAAAAACAAGTTATAGTGAGAGAGAATAAAGCCCAGATTGATGTGACCTTTATTATTTTAACAGTGTCTTTCAGCACAATTACAGAGTTGCAGGATTGCAGAGAACAGAGCTGGAGTATAAAATAACATAAATAAATAGACAGGAGCCAAAGCAGTCAGCAGGAGGTGGTTGGAATTGGGCAGTGAAGGATGGGTGAAGGGTTTGCATTGGTCAAAGCCTTTATGATTCAGCCACCATAGTTGCAAATTCTGGAGAAGGGAAAAATTTTTTTAAAATATTAAGAAAAGAAATGGAAAGAAGGAGGAAGCATATTACAATGATTACAGACTCACTGGTGTAGCAGAAACATCATAATAACAGAAGAACAAAGAAATCAGAGTTAATTAAAGGGAAAGTATGGCTTGGGAAATCTTCCAGTGAAATGAAAGTATTTTTTGAGGGTAAGGGAGAAATGCTATACATGCCAGAATGCCAAGACTGTCCACTGCTATTCATCTGAAGAACTTGATTAATTCCCTGTTATTCCTTTGTAAATCTCAGTGGGATGAAGGCAAGAACTAGAAATTTAATTTTTCAGTGAGATAAATTTCCTTTACTTGGAGGCAAAGTTTGGCGAAGACTCATTAATGAGTCTATCAGAGTATTTGTGTCCCTGTATTATAAATATATTACATTTAAACTCTATTTTGTAATGGCAAGTTGACTGAAAATGACAGATCACAAAAACAGAAGGCTGACACCAACCTGTGTAGCAACCTTGACCACACTGGCGATAACAAGAAAAATTTCTGTGATCTCAGAAGGCCAGGATTTTACCATTTGGCTTTTATTAGTGTTACATCTGTAATATTTACATATATGTATCTATCTGCAGTTTGGGGTTATTTTACGCTTTGGTGTATATATAATCCCTTTCAGCAGGGTGATAAAGCATGGGAAAGGCACGCTTGTATCCTGGTGAATAGCTGCCTGGCATACTGCACTCTGAATACTGTACTACCCGAGGAGGTTATAATTCCTAGCTCCATCTAACCTTGGAACAGTTACATATAAGAATACCTTGCACAGTTGTGTGTGCCTCAGAGCATTAAAAATGACAGACTGGAGGGAATCCCAAGAAGGGCAACAAAGATGATAAAGGGATTAGAGGGTATACAGAGAGAGTGGTTTATAGGTTTAACATAATCAGTTGAGAGGAAAATGGCAAATAGGGGAGGCAGTCATCTGTAAAGGCTCAAGAGGAAATTATTGAAGTCTGACATAATGAAGAGTAATGTCTTGCAACAAGAAAAAGAAGATGAAAATTAGGCATTTTAAAGAACATTCTGATGTTCAGTTGAAAAACGCTAAACTCTAAACTGGGAGATCTTTACTGACTGGTGTGTGCAAACAGGACTTTTGATGATGTGTCCAAAAAACATGTTGCCAAATGTTGACAAATCAAACTGAGAAATAAAAGTGTCAGAGAGTTTAAATTAAATCCAAATTTATCCATCATTTTGAAAGATGTAAATCCAAATTAGGATTAGTGATGCTGATTACTTAACACAAAACATATATAAATCCAATACATGGTGGGTACATAGATTGAAAGTGTTGCAAACTGAATTTAAGAGATAACATAAAGTGCTTGTGATAGAAACTCAGACTATTCTGAGCAGAAAGGGGAAAAGGCTATGATTATTAAATCACTGTGTGAATAAATTCTGCAGAGAGAAACACGAACTGCAATGAATTAAACCCTTCCAAAAGGGAAAACTAACTATGCATATTCTAACAGAACAAGTTATCATACTTGCTACTGCTAAATTAATTTTTTTTAATAATTACATGTATCTACGGAATGTATTTGGGAAAGGTTATTCAGACTTGCAGCCAAATATTGTCTATAATACATTGTGGTATTATCACTGAAGGGCAATATATTTCATGGATACGCTTTCCCAGGGTTTTCAATATACTTCAAAGGCATTTCAGTTGAATAATCTTGTAAACTAGTTCATTATTTCTTTTTGTATCAAGATTAGCCCAACCCCAGGTGGCTTGTGGAGGCACTGTTGCAAAGTGTATTCATACATGCAAAACTGTGTATTAGCCCCTGTCTGTTGGTCGTTCTGACTGGCCTGTTAGTGAGAGAATCCTTGTGATTAACTACATCCTCTTTTCCAGTTGTAATTCTCTTCCCAGACAAAATTACATTATATCTTTCTTTGCACAAATAATAGTTTTAAATTACAGGGATTTAGACTATTTCGTCATGTGAAATAATTTACTAGCTGTCTTGAATCAAAGCTCTGACTTAAAAGGAGAGGGTGGTTTCACTGTGCTCAGTATAGTTTAGCAGTATACACCAGCCTAATGCATACCCTGTAGTATTTTACAGAAATGACAGATAAAATTACAGAGAACCTCTTGTAGGCTAATGATTTCTCTCATCAGACCATGTTTTTTTACATTGTCTGTACAACAGCAAATCTTAGAAAACTTTGTAAGTAATGACTTACACTAGTTTCTTTTAGAAGATGCAAGAGAACAAAGAGGGATAAGAAAAGAAGGACTTCCAAAAGATTTTTCTTTTTTGTCATGACTTTTACCTGTGGCAAGGTCATGACTTATCAGTTGTAATTTTGAATGCTTGATGTCTTGTGTTTACAACACTTGAAGAAAATAATTGAAACATTTTAAAATACTTGCAGAAGCTGAGCTGTATCAAGGAAAAGATTTTGATTTACTTGGTTAAAAATTTTGGGTTTGTCCTGTCTACAGTGCATTATCTTTGAAAATTCTCTGTGTACTTTCTCAAGTCTATTAGTATCAAGAAACTTAAAAGCATGATGTTCATGTCCAATGCTAATACACAAAACAGAGAGCAGAAATCTTCATTTTCTTTTCTCCTCTTTCTTATAAATGTTCTCCTGAAGCTGACAGAGCTGCTTCACCATCACTTCCCAATCCAATATGGAAGCTAATGTTTGTAGTTTTATTAGGTAACCTGGCCTTGACCTGCGATTTTTTCAGATTCATCATCTTCTGTTCAGATCCGTGGAAGATGGAGGGGGCCTGACATCACACAGAAGATGATCATGTCTTGTATGAATAGGCTGCAAGTTTTCAACTATTTGAAACTGGCAGATCAGCCACAAATTACAAATCTTGATTGGACAAGAGGCAAGCTGGTGAAACTGTTTCTGAGCTGAATGGTCTTGTGGGGATGATAAAAGGTTTAAAGCAGGAGACCTAAGATAAGATTTGTGGTGTGAGACCCTAACTGGAAGAAGACTGATTAGGATTAACATTTGTGATGATACATCTGGGAAAGATGGCTCTGTGGTGTTAAAAAATCACTGAAGATCAGCTGTATGGGCTCCACAGGGACAGCATTCAAGGGCTTTCTAGTAAATTAACATTAACCCTTGTGAAAGGCTGCATGTTTGTGATCATTTAGTGACATATGAAGCTGATGTTTGAAACAAAGGCTAAAAGTGATGCCTGACAATTCAGTTACAGAGAAACAAACAAGTGGTATGCAACAGAAATACAGCATTGCAGTACTGAATATGAATGTGATGTACATTTGTGACCGTATATTTTATTTACATAGACAGTTATAATCTGGAAGTGGATTTATGAACCAAAGGAAAAGCTGGAAAGTATTGTCATCCTCATCCTTTGGCCACAGTCCCAGCTGCTAACTTTGCATGTATTTGCATGCAGTGTAACAATCTGCTGTTGGAGTCAAATTTAAGAAATGGAAAAGGAACAGATAATGTTGTACAGTAGGGATATGGCCAGAAGAAGCAAAAGAAAAAAGCCCTTCATCTCTTCTCATTATCAAATATAAATTCAGAGTAATTCCAGTTCAAAGTTAAGGAAGGGTCAAAATTGCAGAAGAAAGAGATAAGGAGAAGAGGTCTTTCATATTGCTTAATTACAACGTACTGGCTTTCAGGCATTTTCAACTTTTTTTTTTTTTTTTTAAAGTTATGGGTAATCTTAAATTAAAAAAAAGTTAATGCTGTATTCTCATGTTTAAGCCAAAAATCATTCTGCAATGTGATTCTTTTACTCCAATTGCTACTGCTTTTGTTTTGCAGCCTTACAGGAATAACTGAAAATTTATCTGATGTGAGGTTGGTGGATCAACTGTGCTTACTTACCTGAATTAAGTTTTCTTCTGAAAATCTTGCCCACTGATTTTAGTACCACTGCCACTAATTTTGATGGGAATAAGGAGGACCCATATAATAAGGCATATGAAATTTAAAATAATTCCACACACTCATCAGGTTCAGTAGCACTGCTGAAGTTTAGCAGGAACTTCCCCTAGATGCTTCACAATTGCTCCTCTGCAACCGTAATATAATCATGATCTGAGAAATTAAAAGGCCTGAGTCTAGAAACAGGGTCACAGTCACTGATATTCCGGCGTGCTATGAACAGGCAGTTTAGCTGATATATAACCTGGCTAATATGTCAGTGGCTGATTTTGTGCGTGACTTTTTTCAGCTTCCTAATTAGGAAACTATGTGTTAACTGTATTTTACTTTTTTTTCCTTTTTAAATTGCTTTTTATTTTTGGACACAACATTTTTACAGATCCCAGAGATCAGGTAATACAGAAAGAGTTGAAGGGTTTTTTGGTGGTTTTTTTTTTTTTGGATTTCAACCTATCATATGGCTTATCAATATGGTGAAAACTTAGCAATTGCCTGCTGTCTAGGTGATTTACTACTCTGGCCACAAACTTCCACTACTGTCTCCTACAATGAGGAAAGATTTAATTCAGCAATGTATCTCTTCATGTCTCTTCCAGTCTGTCTCAGGGATACAGAAAAAGGAAAAAGGAGAAGTTTTGTATGTGGGCTAATTTATTTCATCCCGAGGGGAACAGAAAACAGCAGTATTTTTTTAAGCAATGCTGTGAAGTAGTTGTTCTTTTCTTGTAGTTCTCAGGTTTAGCAAAAAGGAGTGACAGGCTTTCTTAGCTGCAAAGATCCACATAAACACTAGCAAAACCTGAATAGGCAGTTATTGTATAGAAATTCTGTAGCAACCTGGCTGTACTTGGAATTTTAAGAGCCTTGCTTTGCTAAGTCATGCATTACTTTCCTGTTTACTACACATCAAGCAGAAATGCTGGTACTCAGGTTTTTTTTCCTTTCTCTTTTCTAAGTTTTATAGTCAAGCCTGAGTCTTTGAACTCTCAGTGTCCTGATTCTCACTCCACTGAAATCAATTACTTTAACTTTTCTGTTGAGGTAGACGTGGGCTGGGTACTTAGTGCTGTGCTGTAGTGTGCCTTAACTACATCTCCGTTTCAGTCAGCTCTTGCCCCCTCTAGTGTTGGAACTCGGCCCCTGTTTCCCCTGAAGCCTGCAAGCAAGGTATGGCAAATGTAGCAGGACTTTGCATTTCATTAAATCCGACTCGTGCCCTTCAGAAGGTCACAGCCCCCAGCGATTCCTAGACTTCCTCAGTTCTTGTAAGAGTAATACTCGATTGTTACTGTCAAAGTTTACTCCTCTAATCACATACCATCAGCTCCAATTTTACCATCACCGTCCTTATCACCAGCAGCCAGAAGAGCCTTTGTTTCCTTGTCTGAGAGGTCTCTTCCATCAGGGGTAAAGCCCTTCAGTACAAACCTAAAGAGAAGGCATGGAAAAAAGGAAAGTTGTTTTTTTTTCTCCCCAGAACAGTTTCACTTCATATTTATTTGAGATGTGATATGAGTTGGAATGCAAGGTTGTATCATCTGTTGTTGACATTCTTTAACATTCAGGAGCACTTTATTCTGAAACTGCACTTGACTGAAGAAGTATCTGCAAGGTATTGGTCATTCATGTGTTTCGGGAATTCTGCAACAAAAGTTACAACTAGCTGCCTCCAACACACTTTAGATCATATAATCAGCAAACAACTGATTATTGCACACCAAATACTAGCCAAGAGATTGAATTGTATGCTATTATTTAGTCTTGTAAAAAAAGAAAACAAGAAGGCAGACTCTTAAGGCAAGGTTATTTGAGAAAGGATGTATCTTTACTTACTTTAATTCTTCCTCTTCGATGAAGCCACTTCGATCTTTATCAAGAATATGGAAAACCTTCTTCACATCTTCTGGGCTTTTCTTCTTCAACCCTACCATCTCGAAAAACTTCTTGTAGTTAAAAGATTCCGCCGCTACAGGGGGATGAAAAGCCAGGATTAGAAAAATCATTGCAACATATACCACACCACACACCCCCATCCCCCATGGTTTTCTTCCATCCTGCTGCGTGATCTACCCTGGGAGGCACAGTCGAGTCCAGCTGTGGTAGGAGCTGATGTACGTGCTGTAATTGTCCACGCTTCACAGGCGTTAATTGGAATAAACACAAGGGGAAAGGGACAGTGTCTCCGTTTTGCAGATGAGGAGCTGAGCTACAGAGGGACGGAGACTTGCCCAAGGTCACACAGGAAGTCAGTGACAGAGTTGGGAGCTGAAGTCTAACCTGCCTGGTCTTTTTCAGTGCCTTTGCCTTAAACCCCTTTTTTTTGCTAAGTTTTCCACTAAAACAGTCATCTGAGAGCGGACTCTTGACTATTAGATCGCTGTCACTTCCTCACATTTCCACCCCTGGGAAAAAAACCCAAGAACCCGCTCTTGCTCAACCACGGAGCCTAGCACTGCCGAGAAGTGTTTTGGAGCACATGGCTGTTTCAGTTCCGTTTCGGTTTTCCCGAAGGCTTCCTAGAAATCAGCGGTGCATTTCGACCGCTGAAGGTACGTGCAGTGGTGGTTTGTAAGCTCAGAGACTGCGAGGGAGTGCTGTGCTGTGCTGCCTGCAGAACCTAGTGAGGCACGATCGCCGGGGGGGAAACCCACAGCCTGGAGCCCCTGAGATCGGAGCCGAGACAGTTTACCTGCTCCACCTCTCCCGTCCTTTAACCGCACCCGCTGTTGTCACACGCATGCAGCCTAACGGCTGTGGTGTGGGCTGGTAATCCGATAGTGACCTCCAAAACGTGCTGGGACCTTTTTTTTTTTTTTTTTTTGCTTGTTTCCCCGCGCATCCTTATTCCCGCCGCAGCTTTTCCTATGACATAAAATTAAGGAGGCTCAGTCTTTCGAGATCTGCTTGACAGATCTACCATTAGTTGCTGCTAATTGCATCTGCGCCGGGACTTGGAGGTGGCCCTAGAACAATAGAAGCTAATGAGAAAAAGCAGCTGCTGGATCGAGCTGAGCAGTTTGTCGGTCTCGTCGACCCTCCGGCCGCTGGGTTTAGCCGAGTTCGGCAGGTTTCGCGCTCCCGCCCGTTCGCGAAGGTCACGGCACAGCCGGGGGCAGCGAGGGGCTGCTCCCTGGGAGGTGATGGGCAAGGGGCGAGATAACGTGCACCCCGGAACACGGTTTCTGGCGTTTCTTTGAGAGCAACCTTAAACCCCTGAGCCTCGGTAAACGCGCAGCGGGGTTGCTGTCAGTTTAGGGATCGCGATGAATTAGAGGGGTAGGAAGCGTCTGAAAGCCGGAGGAGTCTGAGAGGGAAGCAGGGACAGCTGCAGTCCTGCAGAAAGCTGCTGCAGTGGAGCCGCGCACCCGCTTGCTCTACTGTTGCCTTCTGCTCCGTCCCGAAAAGCAAAGCCCACCCGGGGATTCCGCATAGGAAGTAAGGAAAGAGCCGTTTCCTATCTCCTAGGAACGAGCAACAGCAGTTCTGTAATACCTGAAACCGAATTTCCGGGGTGAGTGGGAAGCCGCCGACACCCGCGGCTGACTTCCCTATCCCACATCAAGATACAATCCAGTCTGGTCTCCGAGGGGTTTGTTCCCTTTGACAATATCCTCTCAGTAGAAGCAAAGTCTGTCCGCAGTTCCTGCTTGCTTTCCTTTAGAATAAATATTTCACCTCTGTAATATGCAGGGCAACTTTGCTGAGGATGCAGCCCTGTACTTAATAAACCTGTCAGGCTTCCACTACACTTCAGAAAACACATCCTCATTTGATGTTTTGTTTAGCCGGGTCCTCTAATCTTCCCCGAGCTTAAATAAATGCACTGCTACCCTAAGATGAAAGGGCGAAAGGGGATGAAAAGAGGGGAAAGAAAAAACCAAAACAAACCGCTCACCTGAAAAGGCTCCCACAGCCTTCTTGATATCCTCAGCGCTGAGCACGTCAGTCATAGCCATCCTGCAACTGTTTGAACAGGGAAGCAAGTGCGAAAAGATTAAAAAGTGCTTTTCTCATCATTTCTGCTCATATGACCAAAGCTGCAGTGCTGTGTGGGGATGGCACACCGGGAGAGGCTGGACCCATGCCAGCTCTCTAGCTCTGCGTGGAGAAGTGCCGTGGGCTGCTGCTCTCCAGTTTGCAGAGCAGCAAGCAGTCGGTCCACAGACGCGAAGGTTCGGCTAAAGAGCGGGCACGGGGGTGCCTTTGCGGGGACCGGCGTGGGGGAGGGCGTGAGTGGGGGGTCCCTCCCTTGGGAAGTTGGAGCCTAAGCCTTACTGGCACAGTGCCAGAGTCTGTCGTGATACCGGCTGGAGAAAGAGTTGTGCCAAGGTCAAGTTCTGGGGTGCGGTGGAAGAGCTAGTGGTGCAGGGACGAGCCTTGTCCTCTAGTAAGTCAGGAGGAGCTTTACCAGTTATATTCGGTGATGAGGAAGGAGCTGCAGCATATGCCACGCTTCAGGCGGCTCTTGAGGTCGGGAAGCAAATATAATGTAGCTTTTGAACATTTGCCTTACCGTTCAAACACTTTAAATGTCTTCCCCTTCTCCCTCCGCACTCCCCCCCACACCCCCCCTCCCCGTTCACACACATACTCCTTTTAGACCTCGTTTCTTTCGGGCCAGTCCATATTAAGCATCATCATCGCTGAATTAATTATCACATCCCTGCGAATCCCACAGATTCCGTTTGTAATGCACAATATGCTGCAGAATCTTCTGCGATATGATATGGTGAAACGGGATGCGAGGTGACAACGTGCTCGTGTGGAGCTCCTGTGCAGTGGTGGGCTTCCCAGGCGGGACCGGGCACTTCCCGACATCGTAAAAAAAAAAAAAAAAAAAAAAAATTTAGGAATAGTAGTGTAATTTGTAATTTTTAGGTTCTTGGTTGTTTGGGTTTTTTTTCTCTCCAAGAAACTGTGCCCATTTTTCACATGAAATATGGCAAGCAGTCCAACGCGTTGGCAGTCTGGGCGGGAGCCAGGCTGGGTAGCCAAGGTTGGAGCCCAGTAGTAGGGCAGATCTCCGCAGGAGTGTTGGCACCTCTGCCAGGAGCGGTGGCCGGGAGACGCAGGGGCTGCGGTCGGGTACGGCCCGATCCCGCGGGCGCGGTGCGGCCCTGGAGGGGAGGCGGCTGCTGCGGGCACGGGGGGCCCCCTCAGCCGTGCCTCGGCGGTCCCAAAAGTACGGGCTCCCTCGGCGGCCCGAGTCCAGCTGTAACGGGTGAGTCATTAGCATGCCACAGCGCAGAAGGATGGAGGAGGAGGTGACACTGGGGTCCCCTTTTCCTTTTCTTTTTTAAACAGCGACTCGTTGTTGGAGGAGGGACTGTCGTTTTTCCCTTGTCGTTACTCCCCCACCCCCATCCCCCCAGTTTCCGCGTATTTCCTGAGATACAAGAGAGCCTTAGTTTTCTCCAAGGACAAGTAAGAAGGCGGGTGGGGGAGCCGAGTCCCTCTCCCCAGGCTGAGCGTACCTTCCCCAGACCCGCAGGGCGAGCGGGGCTGGGCGCCGGCCTCTGGCCCGAGGCAGCCCCGCAGGGGGCTCCGCGCACCCCCCGTGGGAGGCTCCGGCCCGGCTGCCCCCGTTCGGAGCTGGGAGCGGGGGCGTCGTGGGGCCAGTGCTGCGGTTACTCGGGTCTCTGGCTGTAGCGGAGTTCAGCTTGCAGAAGGGAGTTGAAAAAAGCCTTGTGTAGCATCGGTGAAAACCCGATCGTTAGGTCTGTTTTACGCTTGGGTTGAATGTGGACCCATCGATAGACAGCTGTTTACAAAAGAAATCGATGTGCCTGATCTTATGCAAGTGGCGCCCCGTTACTTTTCCCCAATGGCAGAGGAGAGCCCCTCCGTGTTGCCAGCGCAGGCGCCTCCGGCCTGGCGGGGTGCGCCCGTCCGCTTCCCTGCTCGGCTAAATTCAGCATCGGTGCAGTCCGCAAAGGAGCTGGGCCTTAGTCCCCACAGTTCCTTTCATTTCTCACGAACTTTTTGCAAACCCGTTGTGGTGGTATCCTCGTTCTTGGAGCCACAGGGCCTCCTTTTAGGTCCCTACAAACAGGAACGCTCCTGACCGTCCGCCAGCGAGGATGCTCTCGTTGCGGGTGACTCGTGTTTCGGTGTCAGCCCCTCTCTGCTGACGAGGCAGAGCACATTTGGAAGGCTGCCCTCGGAGGTAACTCAAGCCGGTGGCTGGCAGGGGCGATGCGGCCGCCGGGCGGGTTAACGGGCCTCCCGCCGCCCACCCGGGCGCGGTCCGTGCCGTGCGCCGGGGCGGCAGCGCGGCGGCTCCCCCGCATCCCCGGCGGTGCGCGGACCGCCCCTCTCCCCGCCGTCATCGGATCTCGTCCTGCTGCGAAGGCGAAACGTGAGAGGTGCCAGAAAAATGAGGCTTCGGGTCAGGTGGGGCCGTTGGTACAGCGCAAACAACATTTCCCCCCGCTTCCCGTGCCCTGCGGAGCCGAGGGGCCGTACCTGCCGTGGCCAGGAAAGTGACAGCAGCGACATGCAGGCTGACGAAGCGGACAGTTGGAGACCTAACGTGGAGGGGTGGCGGAGGCCCGTCTTTGATCTCATCAGTGCATCCGTTTTAAGGACAGCTAGCAAACTCCTAGAAGCTTTTAGCCACGAAGCTTTAGTCAACACTGTTATGTTATTCTCATATAAAAGGCGTTTCACGAACTGGCAGTTTCACGCTCGACCCCTTCACCTTTTTCTCATCAGCCCTGCGAAATGAATGACGCGTTTTTCTTTATGTCTGAGATTTTGCCAGTTTTCCTGCCCGATCTATTTGCAAAATCCACACCGTGGATTTCCGAGTTGTCTGCACAGAAGCTTTTGTATAGATCAACTCCCCCTTCCACCAGCTCCAGAATGATGATATTCTTGCTAAGTAAACTATTTACGTTAAATAGAAACCAACCCGCCCCTGTCAAAAGCAAACAACTCAGGGAGAATTTAGTGATCAGCAAGAAGCCCCCACACCAAAAGCTGAAGCAGAAAGCTGGGGGTCCTTTGCAAAAAGGCTCACACATTTCCTTTATCTTCCTAATGACCACACCAAAGAGAGCAACTTCATCCCATCGCTTACGGTCGTCTGTGCATAAAGAGAGCTGTCTTTTCTGCCGGGTCTTTTGGAGGGGTTTTTCGCCTTCGGTTCACGACTGAGCTTTTCAGTAAATTCTGTTCACTGAGCCCTTGCTCACGTTCTCGTTCACTCCCACCCCTCCCTTTTTTGTTATTTCCATTTTCTCACTTTCTCTTCTCCTTTTCTCCTCATCTCCCCTCAATGACTTCACCTATTTTTGCCTTTTAATGGCCCTTTCTTCTCGTTTGGAGTCTTCTCTGCGGGAAGCCATTCCTCAGGATTTGGGAAATTTGCATCTCTGTCTCTGGGCTTTTGTTTGTGGCAGGGGGCCGGGGTCAGAGCGATGGGAGAGACCCTTATCTGCTTTCCTTCGGGCGAGGTCCCAGGGTTCCCGCCGGGAACGGGCGAACCCATGTTTGCTGTGGAAGTTTGAACATTTTCTTGCTACTTACCTTTCGGATCTCTCCTAAGCACGCTTGGAAGGGGTGTTAGATATGGAGATGGTCAAAAAGAGATGGAACCCGGGGTAGGAACCCCACTTATATAATCTCTCCTGCTCTTTCTATTTTTGGCAGGTGATACCCACTCCTCACTGGTATCAGATATTCAGGGATTTTGGTGGCGGTGTCACATTTATCTTTCCCTTAACTAATCAAGGAACACTATTAATAATCCTTGGCGCTCACCTTCCCTTGGCTGTGAAAACCCATTACCTCGGCAAACCGACGGTCCGCTTGAGACTTCATTGTCAAGGGGGGGCAGGCGGTGTGCGTGAGCTGCCTGGGGGCAAGTGGGCTTCCCTTTCACCTGGCCCGGGCGGCCCCGGGGAGGTGACGATGAATCAGGAGGTTCAGTTCGAGAGGTGGTACTCTGCTCAGAAGGAAGGGAATAGGGAGATGCAACCTCCTTAGAGTGAGGGGAAGCAAAGACATACTCAGGAGCTTGTCCTTTCCTCTCTTCAGCCGTGGCAGGTACTAAGAGAGAACAGCCCTAAACTGCCTCCTGCACCCAAAGCTGCCACATTCAGCTTTACCTCTGGGCCTTGAAGAAGGGCAGAAATGATTTTCCCTGAAGGCAATAGCAAATGCAATTCTGTAGTTCTGGTTGCTCATACTTAAAGGAGCATCCAAAATCTCCATTCTGGGCCCCACTGGGCAAGGTGCTGTAGTAGTCTGAAAAATTTACAACCTGAGCTTTTTTAGCAGAGGCAGGGCTTTGTAAATGAAGAGATACTATATATACAGTCATAATACCCTGACTGTAACTTTTTCAGCATATAAATTCTTTTTATGCTGAGTTGCTCATTCTGGGGAGAGACACCCTTGAAGACACCTCTATTTTTACTCTGTCAAGCAATAACAACAACAATAAATATGCCATTGAGACCCATTTGCCATTTGGTAATCCATCTGGGGACACTTTTCCTGGTATTTAATGTTTCTCTGGCAAGGGGAAACATTTTATAAAGAACTAGGCATCACATTTATCTGGAGTATATTTGTGAGTAAAAGAAAAATCTTTTATGTTTCAGGAATCAAACCCAACAGTTCTCAGGTTAAAAAGCAACCAAGGCTGTTGTGATACAACTGAAATTATCTTTTGGGAAAGGCAGGTGCTACATACATGAGATTTGATTTTTCTAGCTTGATTAATTGATCCTAGAAGGGAGGAAAGAGAATTGAAGTATGTATGGAATAAGAATATTTTAAAATATTTCACTATCATTTTGATGCTGAGTTTTGTGACAAATTGGAAATTCTCCAGCAGCTTTAGACAATTTCTAAAGCAGAAGCTTTATTGAATCAAACATGAGAAAGTTTAATTAAATCATTTTAATCTTCTCTTATTTATTACACTTTCTGTAGTGGTTTTTGAATTTTCAGTGTGCTACAGTAGTAGGGGAAGTAATCTTACTTTTCAGGTAGCCTCCTTTATTTCTCACAAACACTGTGTCTGTGCCTTAGCTCAGAGCAGGTGAGACTTTGTATTTAATTACATGTGAGATAGCTGACTTGTGGGTCCAGATGTTTCAACCAACTGGTGTGTTGCCTTTGCAACAGTATGATTTGTGGGCTGCTGTTTGCTGAATTGAGTGATGTGGCGTTTCCATTACACTTTCACATATTATATACCCTTGATGTAGTACCAAGATTAGATTTTGGTTTAGAGATACCAGTATCTCGTGGTTGTTAGCAGGATGCTCTATTTCCATTTGGTAGGTGGCAGAACAACGTTTCTCTTTTACCTTCTTTTGGCAGTTTAGAGTGGATAAGGAGTGAAGGACTCTTTTTGGTTGCTGGAGTGTGACTTCCATTTCTGTCTGCTCCATTGGAATGAGTGCATTTGTCCACTGGTGAAAGGAGAGCAAGTGCAGGGCTAGTCATTGTGGTTACTCTGTGTAATTCAGCCATGCGAAAGCAATCCTGATCAGTGGAAATCCTTTATTATCCTTTTAGTTAGTTCCTACTAAGGCTTGTTTACAAAGAGAGCAGCAGATCTGTAACCTCACTGGGCATATCGTGAAGTCTTTGTAACATGTCAGGTATGTGTTGGGAATTTTTTTTGTGGTAAGAAGAATGCAATCAATTCTAGGTTATTCATAGGAATCTGCCTGAAGCTGAAAGACATGAAGTACTGTGGCAACAGGATCACTGAGAGTTCACCTATGTGAAATAGTAGAATTTAGGGAGGAAGTTTGTGTTAACTGCACTCATCAGTTTCAGTAACGTGGTTACATATTTACTACTATCATCTCAATCGAGTTCATTCAGGAAAAGATTAGAACTAGGCTTCCCCTTTAGGATACATGTACACTGCAGAGTTAACGCATGTCATCCATTATAATTTCTTTTTCTCTTTCCCACCAGACATAAATAACTGTGATCTGAATAATAAGGGACTCCAGGCCCATATCAGCCAATGTATCCAAAGTTTTTGATGTAACCATCACAGTGCTAGCATAGCACTTGGAAAGGGAAGCTTGTTCTGTTGCTATCTCCCATGTCTAGTACATGTGTTGTGAGAAGCAACTTCAGTCTGCAGGGATACCAGTCAGCCACATTTCACTCACCCTGCATTTCTTTTCCTACTTATTTGCTAAAGAAGCCATATGACTTCCTTCATTTGAAAGTATTCTAAAATGTAGAGGTTTAAAACCCAAGAAATGTTTCTTGGTTGCCAGTTAGAATTTCTCTTACATGTTTTTATCTCATCAATACCTCATATAAGTCTCTGGATCAGCCTTCTTCCTCACTGTCTTCTTGGTGCTTATGCCTTTCATTTGATTTTACAAAGCTGTAATATCCTTCAGTCCTTGGGTTAACCAAGCTATACAGAACTATTTATTTTACGTATTTTCTCACAAATCAGCCTCTTTAGACCTGCAATCATTTTTTCTTTGTTTTGGTATTCCTCTGGTTTTGTTGGCATCTTCCTGGTGTTGTGGTGCTCAGAATAACATGGAGTTACTTTGCTGTCTGAGCTTGTAAAATATTCTAAAGTATCTGTTATTGTCTCCAACCTGTTACGTAAGACAAGAATGATAAAACAGGTTGAGTTTACTGAGTCCTAGACAGGTATACAATCTAGCACCCACCCACATTGCATTTAAATTTGGAAAGAAATCACAAAACAATTTAAAATCTTTAAAAAAATATTTTGTATGCCTGCAGCGTATTTTGGTTTAAAACTTCTTGAAGCATTTTATAGCCAATATTCATTATATAGAAACTCCTTCATTTTCTTCTAAGGCAAAGCTCAGTGCTGGTCCCACCTATGTTTAGATGCAGGATAGGAATCCTTACAATGGCAGTATTTTCTTTGGTATTTTCCCTGTAAGTTATAATGTAAGCGTACATGTCTTCCTCCTGCTCTTGCTATCAAACCTGCCCCTTCACACAAGGTCCTAGGTGTATCGTCCTCTTTCATCTTACTTCTAAAAAAGCAAGAAATATCATATTGCTATCTTTTGCTGAAATGAGATGCCTGAGGTGCTCCATGTAACCATAAACCTTACAATACTGTGGTTCAGGATATCAAAAGTCTTTTGGAGAAGTAGGAGTAAATATGAGTTTTAATTAATACAACACATCTGGGAATTATTAGGAAGATGAAATGTCAATATGCACAGTAGAAGTTGTCCTAAATTTTAGGACAAACCTCTCCTGGCAAAAGAATGACTAAACCTTTCATGCTGGTGAGTACAGCTTGCAACTTTTCCAAAATATACATTTACTTAGTAAAGAATGTAGCACCTATTAAAATTAGTCTGCCAAGGATAATGTGATGTTGAGAGCTTTTATTTGTTGGAGAGGAGAATGGACAAATTCATAGCCGAGAAATCCATTGAAAGTTACCAAAATCATACAGGCCACATCCAGCCTGAGAAGTTCCTGAGCTAAAGTGTTTGGGACTTGGAATAGGATTAGGGGAAAGTGTCATAATGTGATTGCCTTGTGCTTACATTCTTCCAAAGGCTTCTGTCTATGTCCGCTGTTGGGGACAGGATACTGTGTTAGAAGACTAGAGGAAACTTGATTTGATCCAGTATGGTGGTTCTTAACTTACTTTCCTCAGCGTAGTTTATAAGTGGAAGGATCAGGTGGACGGAATGTATATGAAAAATAAATCAGTTAAAAGAGTGACTCACAGTAGCTGTTTAATTTTTTTAATTATTATTTTTTGCTAATATAAAACAGGAAACTTCATGTTTACTGGGACACTTTGCTTATATGCTGCTCTTTAGTTCCTATATGCCCTCTTTAGGCTGCATATGAGCATATTTGTTCAGAGATATATATATATATTTTACACTACTACCCTGTGGCTGAAAACGTCAGTTGTTTTGTGTATACTAATTGTCATTTCCCTCTGCCAGATGGAGTATATCAGACTGGTTCAGGCCTTTTAGGTTCCATTACTTCTTCACAATCCATGCAACGGACAATTCTTTGGCTCGCCTGAAAGAAGTCTTTATTCCTAGGATCAAAGCTTAGTGGTTCCATTTTTATGTACAACTCCTCTGATAATTGGCTCAATAGCTGGAAATAGCGAATGGCTACAAGAGATACCCCAGAGATTAGAAGTAGATCACTAATAGTCCATGCTACTAGTGGGCTTTGGGGACTCTCCAGCTTGTGTTGCAAATGGTGTGGAAAAGAAAGTGAAGTGTCTTGAGCAGTATCACCCAAAGGAATTAATATAAATGAAAACTAGCAATAGGTGTTTCTGTGCAAACCCCTGATGAGAGTTAGGCTTAGATGACCAAACAAGAAAAAAGCTAGTGCTGAAAGAGTAGGTCTATGTATCATAACACCTCCTAGCAACTCTCAAATGGATATTTACAGCAGGAAAAAAAGCTGTTAGTCCCAGTGGGAAGCCTGACCCCAAGGTTAAGAGAATGGAAACAGCTGGTTTTCTTTACAACAGACACTTGTACCCACATAATTGACACTCTGGTGTTTTTCACACTGGGATGGATAAACCCATGTAATTATTACCACAGGGATTATATTCCAGAAAAACTAGCACAGCAGAAACATGACTTCATTACTTATTCCCATTTATACTAGGCTGCTGGTAGGACAGCAGTCAAAGCATTTAGATCAGAGTAAACAGCTTTTGGGGAAATTTGACTTCAGTTTTAGCAGTTGGAATCCTGTGGTAACACAAATTTTGATAGTTATTCTTTAATGAATCTGTTGGGTTTTTTTTTTTCTTATGCTCTTAGAATTTGTTTCAGAGCTGTTAGTGCACAGTGAGATGGGTTTAAAAGTCAGAGGTTTGTAAAGGAGTGATGTATTTCTGGGTAAACAGTGAGTGGGAAGAATTTTATAGCAGTGATGCTCAAATGGCAAGTTAGGTCTTTTCCTGCCAACCTCCCAAATGGAAATTGCTGGCTGAGAAAGTCCATAACTAGTAGCAGAAAAGGAGCAGGGTTGTGTCAGCTGTTTATTGTCAATATTTCATTAGAAAACAATTCTTCCATTTACATGATTGGTAAATGAGATATCTTCTGAGGTTTAGGTCATGATCTGAATCCAGCCAAGGAGAATATCTGTAAATAAAAGTCATTATTCTGTAGTACTGTTTTCACACTGATGAAATGAGTTTAACAGCCCAAGTCCAGTTGTTAATAAACAGATATACACAAAACAAATTTATTGGCACTAAAATGAATATTTCCATGTAGCTCGTGGCCTGAATCAGACCCAAATACTGAATTCTCCTGTACTTTCTCTTTCTCTCTTTAGTTGCCTGAAGGGAGGACTGCAGGAAGGAAACCTCTACTCTTGTTACCTACGCTAAACTTCTTAAGAGAATGGATGTTTTAGCTTGTCCAGAAGCATTCACTTCTGCTGTGTCTGGGCTTCTCTTAGGTAAATGTCAGATTGAAAATTTGAGTTTATCTTTTGTAATATCATCTTTTGTATCCTCTGTCTTCTGGAGAGATTTTTTACTAAAGAAAGACTCACTGGCATATTCCTAAGGGAAGTGATTTTCCCTGCCATTACCAGTGTACCACAACTTCTTACAATTCTCTTTTAGATATTCCTTCTTATGACCTTGTTCATAATCTTATGTATGGTAATGTGAAAAAGTTTATTCCTATAATTTAAAACATTATTTGCAAAAAAAATAGTTTTATTGGACTAACCCATGTTATAGAAACTTACATTATGTTTTTTATATTCTGCACATCTGAATTTATGTTCATCATGAGCATATATTTTTTCCTTGGATGTTTGTACTGTTTCTCCTTCCTGAAAAGGTTCATGATGGTGCTCTCTTACATAAATCACCTTCTTGCAGGGTCTTCTTTCTCTCCTTTTAAAACTTTGTGAACATTCTCTGTGTCCATAGAAGAGATGTAATCTGGAAGTGGTTGTAATCTAGAAGTGGAGCATCAATGCATCATGTGGTACAGATCTGAACGATGTGTGCAACAGCATTTTTAGCTCATGCTATGGTATTTTGACAGTTATTTATAAGAGGTAGTAGCTTCCAGGCCCTTTGAGTTTTGATCTTAGTGGGACACAGAAGCTGCTGTCTTGAAGATGAATGAGATATTTCAGTAAGCTGATCATTAATATCTTGCTTTTGGATGAAGCAGAGACTCACAAGATACAAGTGATGTGCTGATTCGCAGCATTTTACCTCTTTGAAATGGGTCATCTCTGCTATTTTTCTGCACTTATGTTGACATTTCTACCTTCTCATCTGGGAAAGAAAAAACAAGAAGCAGGGAATACTAAAAACCTCATTGATCTCTGAGGTAGCGTACCTCCATGTTGTCCATTAGTATCATCTGACTGTCTTGGGATTTATTTTTCCCACAACACTTTCTCCCATTAAAGGGTGTGTTGGGGTCTGCAGTGGGTCTGCAGATGAGTTAGTTGACTTTAAAGACTTAGTTGTGTACCTTTAAGACAGCCATAAATTGTCAGGTATGTAAACAGTATGTGAAGAACCAGAACTTAGAACTGCAGCATACGGGCACCTACAGCAACAGCAAATAGCAAACAAGAAGAATACAGAAAGCCTATCACGGTCTGACACATGTACTATCTAAGCTATATAAGCAATTTGTATAAACAATAAAGGCCATTTTGTCGGAACCCAGCCACATAGACATAGTGTTTTTCAGTCCGCCTCGACTTGCATCACCACAAGGGTGGATAACTGAATCACCAACAAAGACTGTGCAGTAGTGGCACAAGAAATTGCATGCTATGTCCTCTCCTGGGATATTATCTTCCAAAATGGACCATCGTTTTCTGTTTTGTTGCTCCATATCTTGACTGTGAGAAGTATAGCTTGTGATAGCAGTTTTACTTGGGTGAAGCAAAGGGATCATCCCTTTCACAGAGAGGATCTGTTTGTTGCTTGACCTCTTCTTTGCTACTGGGTTCACCCTGTGGATTGCACAGAATGTTTGCTTTTCAGCCAGCCTTCTCTTACCTTTTCTTAATAGAGGTAGATTTTTTCTGATTATCGGTATTATTCATATTACTTTGAGGGTGACAGAGCACTGGAACAGGCTGCCCAGAGAGTCTGTGCAGTCTCCTTCCCTGGAGACATTCAAAACTTGCCTGGATGCAATCCTGTGCAACCTGCTCTAGGTGAACCTGCTTTAACAGAGGGGTTGGACTACTTGATCTCCAGAGGTCCCTTCCGACCCCAACCATTCTGTAACTTTGTGATAAGCATGTGTATTATAATAATGCTTAAAGCTGTAATCACAAGAGGTAGGTGAAGGAGGGTGGCTGTTCCTTCTCCCAGGAGAGGGAAGGTTTGCTGTTGCCCTGTGAGGGAGCGACAGATGATTTCTCTCTCAGGTTACACATTCTTTAAATCTTCTTCACCATTTCTCTCTAGCAATGAGGAGACAGATGCTACTGTAACAGCACAGGACTTGTGCGAAACCCTTACAAGGACCCTTTATTACTGCTAGGAGTGAAAACAAGTGACTTGCTTAGGCTTTCATCCTATTTTTAGAGAGGTTTACCTTTCTGAAGGACATATTTGATTCCCTTACATGGCTTTGGCTAGTTTTCTGTTGACTTTTTTCCCCCTTTGTTTTAGTGTGATATGGGAGGATGAAGGTGGGAGAAAGCAAGCGTCTGTTTGTCTGAGCTGTTGTGTTGGAATTTGTTAACCTGACATTTTGTGTGCTGTGCTGTGCCCAATTCCCTTTCTAGCTGTTTCTAGTAGCCATGGGGATACAGACAGCAGAAATCACACTTCTCACACACAATTTCTCTCCTGGAAGAAAAAAAGAAAAGCTGGTGAAAATGACAGACAAATTATTTTGGAAACAGATCTTTGATGTGTCCTCAGAGTAAATGGTATGAAGTCTTTAGAGACAAAGTTTGTTTTTATTTCACCAGTTTACTGTAACCTGGTTTGCAAGAATCGCTTTTACATCCAGAGAGCTGTAGTCTTAACTCGGTTGTCTTTTTAGGACCTCAGCCATCTTCCACAGTTGTCACCGGGACTCTCTGGTGTTTTTAATGGAGATTTCACTAGGCTCCTCTTTTAGAACTTTTTACAGAAACAGCAAAGAAATAGGAATCAATTAGTGCCACTGAATAATTACTTTGTAGGGAGAAGGCCAATCTGTTAGGAGTTTGACTGACACCATCAATCTATGTGGGTACTGCTCTCATTAAATGTGACTTCTCAAAACTACTGATGTTTTAGATTGCAATTACTGGCTTTCAGGTAAAAAATCTGTATCTTATGCCACTTGCTCTTAAGCATCCATATTTTTTCTATCTTCTTTTTTCTTTTTAAGGAAGAGTACATACTGGACTGTCTCTTTTTATGTTTCAACTTGTGTGTGGGTTTTTGTTGTTTTTGTGGGTTTTTTTTTTGTGTGTGTAAGAATACCTAATTTTATCTCCTCTGACATAGAAGTACCATAGAAATTCACAGTTCTGGAATAGTAAGGAATTATCATACTTCGACATCAAAACTAACCAACTATTGATGTTGACATGCAAATTATTTAAGACACTGTGTATTTTACTACTCACTAAGAGCAGGAGTGAGAGCAAGAGGGATATCTGTTCTGATAATTACTTATGAGTGATTAAGAGAAGCAAACAAGGGAATGATTCATTATGTGAGGACAAAGACTGGGGAACAGACACATATACATGTATGTGTGTGTATGTGAGAAAGAGATATATGTAGATAAATACCTTTTCATCAGGTATGTCAGTTGGAACAGATGTCTCAAGCATGCATGCAGCCTTAACCTAAGTGTGTGTGTACACACACTTTCTCCATATATAATATACACATTTGTAGAGGAAGTATGTACCTGCATGCAAATTTATGCATGTGTATGCATGCACACACCTGGTATGGAGTTAAATGACAAATTGTTTCAATAGTTGAGTTCTTGGTCTTATCAAATCAGGGAAATTGTGGTGATCTTGAAAAACGTGTGGAAGCTTTGAGAAACCTTCAGAGAAAAGCATGGTTTTCCTACCTCTTTGTAAATGGAACATTTGGAGCTTTCTGCTCCACGTCTCCTACCAGAAGTGCATCTGATACACTGTACGGGGATTTCAAAGTTTAATTTAGCTTAACTCTTGGCTGCAATCAACTGCTGATAAATTTAGTTGGGGTATTAGGGAACCTTAAAGACTAATAGCTCCTTAAAAGGAGCCTGAAGATGAGACAGCAAAACAGAAACATCTGCTAAAGTCTCCCTTAGAATGGTAGCACACCATGCAGTCATAGTTTAGAGAAACAGGTTGTTTTGGGGCAAGAAAGGATTTTTGTCGATAAAGACACTTGGAGAAAGAAAACCAAATGTGTAAGTATTTAAGGGAGTTATTCCCCTTACAAAGTGAAGGAAAGGATATCCTGATTGGAATCAATAGCATGTAGCAAACACTTTTCTCCTGTAGTTCTAGATAGTTTGCTAGCCCATAAAAACCCTATTGTTAACTCCTTTTCCCCATTACATCTTTTTTATAGACTGTCATGTTTAGATAAAGTCTTTGCACTTCTGTGGCAGCATTAATTCAAGTGTGAATTCTTAGAGCATGGCTACCACATCTTCTTAACACTGTCTGTGGATAGTAAAGTAGATGTGTTGTGCAGTACTTCATGTGTGCAGTCAGAAATGGAGACTCAAACCAAATCAATACAAGAAAACTCAGTCAGATATTTGGAGAATAGACTTACTAAAAATTACTAGAAGTTTCTTTTCCTAGACGGTTCTTTCTCACTTGTTTTTATACTGCATCACATTTTGTAGATCCAACTGTAACTATGGCCTTTCATAAGTATTGTACTTACATGTCTCATAGTGAGAAACAATTACTGTGCCAAAGGCACTGTGATCTTGCACAGCCTTTTGCTTTATGCTTTACTTTTAAACGATGAATAGTCCCTCTGAAGCCGAATTTGGAGCCTAAATCAGAATCCAGTAACTATATCATGCCTTTCTTTTTCTTTCCTTCTTCTGCTATCTCACAGTTACAGTTTTAGTTTTTCTGTTGCCTAAGGGCCCAAGAAAGGACTTGGGTGAGAAAAGGTTAAAAAGGAAAAAGTATTTGAATAATTAGTATTCAAATTAAGATGGAGTAATCATTTGATAAAATTTAAATCTGCTTAAAAAGAAATGTCCTTTCACACAGTGTTTAATTGTCTCGTGGGATTAGCAGCTGGATAGCTATTATTTCAGCAAAGAGTTTATTGGGATTTGAAGAAGGGTTATATGTAAAAGTAGAGTATCTGCTGTTAGTCTGGCTAAATCTGATAGACTTTGAAAGCATAAGACAATCATCAGTAGAAGTATGTGAACTATTTTGCCAAGGCAAGTGTGTTTTGTATTGAAATTTTTTTTTCTGCAACATGGAAAGCACTGTCAGAAAGTATTCAAAGTAGGAATACGTGTTTTCTCATAGTGAAAATATGGATTCAAGATTGAGAAAAACTAACCATTTTTCTAGTATAAAAATCTATGGTGGTCATAAACTCTTTGTATAGTTACATCATGGCATGGGTGGACTGGTAAGCATTATGTCTGGCATCCAAACATATGTCAACAGTGAGAGCAAAATTACACTGAATTTTAAAATTATGTCTCAAAACTACCAATTGGACTTACATAGTTATGTGGTGAAAGTGTTATCTTCTGTGATTCTTGTTTTCTGAACCGGACGTTTGTAAAACTGCAGCCTTTCTGACTGGTCACTAGTAAACAGTCTTAAGAGTCCAATTTCAAGTTGTATGAATTTTTCTTCATCCTTTTTTTTCCCCACTGTGTCAGATATATAGTCAGGCATCCTAAGTTTCTATAACCATTTCATTTCTTACAGTAAGAATTCTGGTGTCTAAAGGCCACAGCGCTAACAACAATAAAGAGTCTGAGGGTAATGGGAGCCAAGCTACTAAGGCAAAAGAAAATCTGAAGAACTATATTTATTGCCAATAAAATCAGTGCAGGCATAGTGCTTCTGTGGTGCATAAGTTTAGTCTCTCTCCTAATTTTCATGGTAGCCATATTCCCCTCCTCCCCCATTTCAAGCACTGAATACTTGATGTGTCAGGCAACATTACATGAAGGCTGCTCTAAGCTGCTTTAGGCATCAAACTCTCCTGTTTATTCTACAAGAATCATTAATGCAGACCAGGCTTTCCCTGGGATTACCTGGCCAGCTTATGGGTTTCTTCATCATTCCAAAGCTTCCCCACATGCTCAGTAGATGTGTTGACAAGAGACAGCTGACAAAGCAGGAGCAGGCCAAAAGCCAAATAGTTGCTCTTTAGGGGAGGTGCTATGAAGAATTACTTTTCAACTCGAGATTTAGGACTAGAAGAATAAAGGGTGAGATAAGGATCAAAAAAAGACAAAAATAGGTGGTGTGGAGAGGAAAGCAGGCTGAAGGGGAAGATGGGCTTGCAGAGGGATGAGTGCCACAAGGAGAAAGTGGTGAGGAGGGAGAAGTTGGTGTTCAAAGAGAAAAGAATTTGCAGGTGCAGGAGGTAGGTAGTATAAGCAAGGCACAGAGATCAGTTGATTGTTTCTTACTGGCAATCCAATCTGAGAATATCCACTGATATGATTTGCTATGAAGTTATTGAAGATAATGTTTAGATGTCTTGGTTTTAGGAGAACTTGTGTTTCATAGGATCATAGAATCATAGAGTAGTTTGGGTTGGAAGAGACCTTAAAGATCATCTAGTTCCAACCCCCCTGCCGTGGATGGGGACATCTTCCAGTAGACCACGTTGTTCAAAGCCCCATCCAACCTGGCCTTGAATATTTCCAGGGATGGGGCATCCACGACTTCTCTGGGCAACCTGTTCCAGTGTCTCACTACCCTCATTGTCAATAATTTCTTCCTTATATCTAATCTAAATCTACCCTCTCTTAGTTTAAAACCATTACTTTTTTGTCCTATCGCTACAGACCCTACTAAAATGTCTGTCCTCATCTTTCTTATAAGCTCCCTTTAAATATTGAGAGACCATTATAAGATCTCCCTGGAGCCTTTTCCAGACTGAACAACCCCAGCTCTCTTAGCCTGTCTTCATGGGATGGGTGCTCCAGCCCTCTGATCATCTTTGTGGCCCTCCTCTGTACTCAATCCAACAGGTCCATGTCCTTCTTATGCTGGGGGTCCCAGAGCTGAATGCAGTACTCCAGGTGGGGTCTCACAAGAGTGGAGTAGAGAGGAAGAATCACCTCCCTCAACCTGGTGGCCACGCTTCTGATGCACCCCAGGATTCAGTTGGCTTTGTGGGCTGCAAGTGCACTTTGCCACACCATGGTGAGCTTCTCATCTACCAACAGCCCCAAGTCTTTCTCCTCAGAGCTGCTCTCAATCCATTCTCTGCCCAGCCTGTATTTGTGCTTGGGGTTGCCTTGACCCACATGCAGGACCTTGCACTTGGTCTTGTTGAACTTCATGAATTTTGCACAGGACCACCTTTCAGGCCTGTCCAGGTCCCTCTGGATTGCATCCCTCCCCTCCAGCACACTGACCACACCACACAAATTAGTGTCATTGGCAAACTTGCTGAGGGTGTATTCGATCCCACTGTCCATGTCACTGACACAGATGTTGAACAGTGCTGGTCCCAGTAACCAGCTCCTGAGGAACGCCACTTGTCACTGGTGTCTACTTGGACATCAAGCTGAGCAACTTCTTGAATGTGACCTTAATTCCTTATCCACTGGGTAGTCCATCTGTTTCCTCCCATTCCTGTTTTTTTTTTTTCCTTTTTATGCAGGAACTTTTGTTTTATGTACCAGTGTACCATGAACTGCCTGAAATGCTCACAGTTGCCAAATACATGTAAGATTTTAATTTAGGTCAAGCAGATTGTCTTGCATAAGGTGACCAGTAACTCCGATGGAGACTTTGGTTAGCTGAGGACAGCATCTGGTATCTGAATATAGAACAAGGTTGGAGGGGGCCACTGGATGTCATCTATGCAATGTCTTGCTGAAAGCTGGGCTAGTATAACAAATCAAGCTTGTCTAGTCACAGTGTGCAAATCTCCCCAGGTGGAGATCCCATAGCCTTTCTGGTCCCTTGCTCCAGTGTCATATTGTAATATTTTTTCTTATGTCCAAGGAGATTTTTCCCTTGTTGCAACTTGTGATTTTTGTCTCCTGTACTTGCATTGTCCACCTAGGAGAAGAGTCTAGCTATGTCTCCTCTTTAATCCCACTTTGTTCAGTTCAATTAGCAATTTGATCACCCTTCCAGTCTTCTCTAAGCTAAACAAACCCATTTACTTCAGCCTTTCATCATATATCATATGCTCCAGCCTTATTTGTCCTCTGTTGAACTCTATCCAGGTTGTCAATATTTCTCTTGCTTTAAGAGTACTGATAGTATTCCAGTTACAGCCTTATGAGCATTTAATTAAGAAGAAAAATAATTTGTCTTGACTTTCTGGCTACTGTTTTGCTAATGAAAAAAAAATAAAAAAGAAAAGGAGTGCATATATATATAAATAAAGGAGATAAACAATGAAGGTATTTGAAAAAAAGAGGAAAAAGCAAGGATTTGAGCAAAGCTCGATCAGCAAAATTGCAAGTATCATGCAAGTATCATGGATCTGAAAGTGTAGTTGTGCTAGGCAATTGTGTTGTCAGGCAGTGGAAACAAGGCTCTGATCTATTAGCTTTTATAATGGAGGTGTCTTGGCAGGGAACATTGCCACCTCAGGACACCTGCAGATTTTTAGGTGCCAACAGAGTAGTATATCCCAGGCAGTGCCCTGGAGGGCAAGGGCAAGATTCTTGTTTTTTCAATCACTCCTAATTGTTGTGGTTTAACTCCAGCTGACACTGTACCACTCAGCAGCTTGCTCACATACCCCCCCACCACTCTGTGGGATGGGAACGAGAATCAGAAAAACAGTAGAACCTGTGGATTGAGGAGGTTGAGGTAAGAACAGCTTATTAATTGAAATAAAATATAATAATAGTAATAGTAGTAGTAATGACAAGGGAGACAACAAAAAGAAAGAGAGAAATAAACCACAAGAAAGACAAGTGATGCACAATACAATCGCTCCCCACCCGCTGATCGATGCCCAGCCAGTCCCTGAGCAGCACATGGTGACTCCTGGCCAACTGTCCCCAGTTTATATACTCAGCTTGGCATTCTGTGGTATGGAATATC
Source organism: Falco punctatus (assembly GCF_963210335.1). Taxonomy (NCBI): domain Eukaryota; kingdom Metazoa; phylum Chordata; class Aves; order Falconiformes; family Falconidae; genus Falco; species Falco punctatus. The sequence goes on from NC_137585.1 coordinate 34,406,753, forward strand.
CCTTTGGCTAGCTCAGGTCTGCTGCCCTGGCTCTACTCCCTCCCAGTTTCTTGTGCACCTCCTCACTGTCAGAGCATGGGAAAGTGAAAAGTCCTTGTCTTAGGGTAAGCCCTGCTTAGTGACAACTAAACCATCAGCTTGTTATTGACATTATTCTCATACTAAATCCAAAACACAGCGCTGTACCAGCTACTGGGAAGAACATTAACTCTATCCCAGATGGAACCAGGACACTAATGTAAATCATCTTGGGTTATCTAAGACGGATAATTTATGGCCAGCCTGCTGGCTGGTCAGCTTCATGTCTGTCATAAATTAGATAGCTAGACACATGTGGGTCAAGTTTGGAAATGCGATGCATGTCTTTAGAGGAAGGATGGGTTCTTCCCAATCCTTTTTTTACATTTGATTGTTTCCACACAACCCTATTATTTCCTTTTATATTCCTCTTCTTGTCAGCTGTCCATTGTCCCTATTTTTCCTCTCATTCTCTTCTTTTTCTCCAGTGGAGCATGTTGATGGCTGTACCAGATCAGTATATGAACTTACCTGACTTTTATGCTTAATCTTTTTTCTACCCCACACCCCAGATAAGGAATAAAGGACTATGTTCCTCTTCCCAGTCTTTCCTTCCTTGTTCTCCCTGTGTAGGCACTTACTTCATGATGAAAGGAACTGCAAAGAAAGTTCTCTGGATGTCAAAGCTTGTGATGCTGTTGCAGCTGAACAACAGCAGAAGTCCCAGCTCTTCTCAAATTCTCAAGAAGGATTTTATTTGTTCTTAGATAAGTCTGTGGGCTATAATAGCACTTGCTGTACAGCAAGGCCTGGGATCCATTTTTTTTTAAGACCAGGTTTTTACTTAATACTGCTGGTCAACATAATTATAAGAGAAAAAGCATTAGTGAGGTGGATGCTGTACCAACCAGAGAAGTCTTTAGGCAGTGCAATTTATTTTCTTCTGGCATGAAGTGTTTGCAGTAGGAGACGTTATTGATATAATTCTGTTATCAAAGTTCTTTTTTTTTTTTAATTTTTAACCTGTAGTTCCCTCACTGTCTATTGGTTCATACATTCAAGAGAAAGAAAAGTTGGCATTGAGAGAGGACAGTGGTATAGAGTGTACCCCTTTTGGCATTATCAGCACCAGGGCAGAAGTCAGTAGTATCAAAAATGGGTCTGATTCCATACTTTTTTTACTGTGGAGAGTGATGATTCCACTTCAGCAAAAATCGGTCGTTAGCTGGAAGCAAAGAGGGGTGTCTGACACAAAGGCTTTTCTAGTGAGTTAATGGGGATACATACATGTGGTTCAATCCCCTTTTGAGTATGATCAGGCCAGGTTTTGAAGGTTACTTGCCCATTCTCATTTTAGTAAACTGTCTCTGTAAGATGCAGAGATGTTAACCAAGGTGGGAAAAAAGTCACCAGTTTCTCTTTTAAATCCTTGATTATAACCTTGCAAAAATCACTTTTTATTCTGTCTCAGGGTAGTATTAAAAGAGCTTTTTGGCCAACAGCCTAATGTAGTATCAGAGCAGCCAGATAGAACCTAATATGGGAAAAAAAGGTGAAACCTTAAAGTGACTGAGCCCTTGTAATTGCTGGCAAATCCACTGGGCTGGTTTGTTGACAAACAGGATGGGGAGGGCTGGAGACAGATCCCTGGTAGACCTGAGAGCCAGAAATCAGCCAAACATCTTGGACAAGTTTGGAAGCCTGTTTCTTGTTTGGCTCATTTCCTTCTCCCTTCCCCCATTTCTCTGCGGCAGAAGCAGTGTTGAAGGGTGCGTACTCTGTCTGGCAGGCTGTTGGAGGAGTCTCTGGCCTCAAATTACACAGCATGAGAACTCTGTGCATAAAATTAGCAGCAGAGTTCTGTGTATTAGGTGCCAGGGAAAAATGTCACATTCAGCAGAACTCAGAGGCGAGAGGTGGAACAGAAAGAACTGGAACGGGACATCAGTCCCTCTACCTTTTGCTGTTTTGCAGTAGACACATCTGAGTGTCATAGCCAGCTGGCTTGGAGCAAAGATTATTTGGGTAATATATAGATTTTTTAACATGTCTTAGTAACAGATACGTTTGATTTTTCTTCCCCTCGCCCCCCCGCCCCGCCTTCACTTGCTCTTTTGCCTTTATTCTGAAGATTTCTTACTTTTTATATTTTCACAAGGAAATCACTTTTAACTCCTGAAGAAGTGCTATAGACATACAGTTTTCTGCCCTTCTTTCCACCTTCCTGGGGCCTGATCGCTGGTGAGAAACCCACTGTAATGGCACTACATTCAGCTTGTGCAACAGTTTATACAAGTTGTTTGTAGTGAAATCTGGAAAACAAAATAAACTGCTGGCAGACAGGTCAAAGGCATTAAAGCAGCTATTCAAGGACTGGATTCTTCAGATACTATCTCAGTAGCAGCTATCTCATTCAGAAAAACTGTTGCAGAAAAGGTCGTGGTTTGAGGGTGTGTTATCACTTCTTCCTTACACCATAAAAGCAGTAAAGTCCTTGCCACACCAGTGTTAGATCACTCTAAAGCATACACATGAGAGAGGCTGCATTAGCATCTGTATGCTGAGATGGAGTGCCAAAAGACATAAATGTACAGTTGCCTGAATTGTTTGGGTGTGTACATGGTACACATATACATTCAGTGTGTTGTCAGAATGTTCTTGTAAGACAAAGTTATCGAGCAGCAACACTGGTTTAATGTATTCTTCCCCATTTGTTCTCCATATTGATGCCTGTGCTGTGAGCTGGGCTGGGAAATTGATCCGTGGCTTAACGAAGTATTTCTACAGCTGGGTTAGGGAGCGCGCATATTTTGCAGCACAGCTTTGGATGTGCCATCCTGTGGGGCGGGAAAAGGCAAGAGTAGGTGAGGACAGGGAATTTCCTGAGCTGATAGCATTGCCGTACACTCATTTCTTGAAACCACAACTTCAGAGCCTGCCATTACCTTGGCCTGGCTCAGATTACTGAAGCGATGTGCAAGCAGGACGGTGTATTCCTGGATTAGAAAGCCCCAGTTTCATTTCCTTGTTACGGTCCGTAGTAGGGCTGGCCCACTGGCTATTGCTGTTTAACATATGTGATAGTTTAGCAACTACATTCTTTTCTAAGGGTTTGGGAATCAGTTCTAAGGCCTGGCATCAGAGCATTACCAGCACATTTTTATATTGTTTTCAACTTGCACTGTAGGTGATTGTGAGTGCAGGTGGGTTGCTGAGGATAATGGTTGTGGTTCCTCACTTGTCACCTGTTTCCCAAAGAATTACACCTCTGTTGAGCATTTTTCCTCCTCACTCTCCCCCCATGAGAAAAGTATTACTGCCAACCCCATTTTACAGATGGCAAAGGCATAAATAATCACAATGCGAGCCACTGGCTGAGCTGAACGCAGTTAATTGAGAGGTCTCTTATTTAGACCCGGCTTTGTGTAACGAGGCAGCCTCGGTCTACGGAGGTATGGGAGACACAAACTCCAGCCTTCTGCACTTGACATGGACAGATTGGCAGCTGTCTTGGGATCAGGTGGCTTATTGATACGGTAATTGGTGGGCTTATTCCACAAGTTTATCTTCCAAGGAATAAAGGCTTAAGTGACAAACAGCCAGTAGGTGAGGCAGCAGGTGAGACAGGCTGTAAGTATACACCGTGAGGAATACTGACAAAACAGAACTTTGAAAATTACGGGATCTTGATACTTACTGACTTTATATTTGCCACTTGCCTGCCTATCGTAATCTCTAGCCCCCTTGCCACTCAGTTTTACTAAGGAACATTGTCCCAATTTATGAACCATTAGAAAATGAGCCATAAACACTCTATAATGAGCAGACTGGATGTGTCTGCACCAGAAAATTGTGCTTTTTTGATGATACCAGTGTAGCTTAAGTAGTACATCTCCCCTAGGGTAAAGACAATTATACCAGCGTAAAAGTGCATTTCCAAATATAACTGAGTCCCGAATGCGAAGGTATCTTTATGCCAGTAATAACTAGGTCCACAGTAAGGCACAGATTTGTTTCCTTAACTTTAGGAACCTGAGGTGACAAAATTGGGAATATAGTTACTTGATAATTCATGTATATTCCAAGGAGACAGAGAATACCTACAGAGGGGGAGTTGGCCCAATTGAGGTCTGATTTATTGGCCAGTGGTGCCTGTCTCTTTTCACTGTCTGTTCAGAGAACTTCCATCTATCTAAAGATGCCTGTCTAAAGTTTCTAAATTAAGTAAAAGGAATTTGGTCACAGAATTTCATCAAATGGATGGGGAAATTAAACTGTTAGGGGCAGCGCAGGATGGTTTGAATGCAGCACTGCACAAATTTTAGCAAATCCCAACCCTATTTTGAGATTTGGGAAAATTCAGTGAAAATTTGTTTTTGAGTAATTTTGACAGGTCTTTTCAACTTGTTAACCGGATGAAGCAGATTTTTCTTTGTCTTGAGTAGCAATAACTCTGACAGATTTTTGATTCTCAAGATGATGAGGAGACTAAAACACTCTCCTGCCACAAAGGCTCACTGCTGTTATGCACTTAAAACTAGATTTTAAGCTTCTGGAGGAATGGTTGTAGCCATAGGTCTCTCAGGAATTCTTGGATAGAGCTATCCTACTTTGTCTACGATGGCCAGTTACCAGATTTTGACACTGGTGTTGACTGGAGCATACAGGTCCACCTCCAGCCCACATCTGTCATACATAGTAGCAAGGTTCGGTTATGGAATTTTAGTTTAGGCTGATGTTTCTTTAATATTTGGCTCAGTAATGCCCTGTCATGTTGAGTGGTAATTTATTCTAGCAATGACACCATCAAATTCATTGTCAGGAACAGTGGTAGATGCTGACCTTTAAATTTCTTCAGTTGATGATGGATTGTTTAGTTGTGTTTATATCAGCAGGGCATGATCATAGTCTTTTTCTGCAAATGCCTACTGCTTTCACCCTAAGAAACCAGTCATGGAAACTGTGTCCAGATTTAAATCAAAGCAAATTTCCAAAGGTATATTTGTTCATACTCCTGTGCCTTTTTTCCTCCCAACACAATGTGTGACAGGAGAATATCCATGCACTCAGCCAATATGAATAGAGCCATTATCTAATGAAGAATATAAACCCAATCAGCTCAACTTACCTCCTCTTTGTTTTTTTCCAAGAAATTCAGAAAGATAGGACAACTTCAACAACTTTTTTTTTTTTTGAGGGCTTTGTTTTCATTTTCAGTTGTCCTGAAGCACGTATTGAGGGTCTCATCATTTACCATTGGACCAACTGCCTTCTAAGGATTTTGTAGCACTACCTGCAAAAGAGCACTGTAACTTGTAACTGAAAGTTACAAGGCAGATGTGAGTAGCTTATCTTACGTGATTTCTGTCAAAAAATTTTGCAAAGCTGTAATTCATTATTCATGTGCTATTGTAATAATGATAAGGAGTTTAGACATTAATGTATTTGAAAATAAATATTATAAAAGTGTATTAAAGCAGTCTGTAAAGCTGATAGTAACCGTAAAAGCAAAATCTGTATAAGTATGTAATATGAATGTAAAATGGAATATAGCCCCAAATCACTTTTCCAAAATCAGTGTTACTACTTGCAGCTCAGTCTCAAGCAGTCAGAGGAGAAAAGGCACTCAACTGAAATGATGTGTATGCTACAGGAACAAGTATTCCATGTATTCTTTGAAAACAATAGGTTGAATGAAGCTATCTCGCAAGCTAGATCTGCTGTATGTTTTTCTATTGGATATTTAGTTTCTTTGCAGTGATTGTTAAAATGTTATTTCCTTTACAGATTAATGTGTGATGAGACAAGACATCTTTTAAGAATATTATTCTTCACTTTATTCTGTCACTTAAATTTATTCTGTGGTTGGTGATTGAACATAACTATGCAGCACTTTCCAACATCAAGTCCATCAGAGAGAAGCTGTTATTCTAGAGCATACAGACATGCACAGCCAAAATGATCCAGTAGCAGCTGCCACCATAGTAGACATGACAGTAGGTAGACACTACACATATGTAGGAGTGTCATCAGAATTGACTTAACTCAGTATTTTTGCTGTGTTCCTTTGATTTAACTTTTGTTAGTGGTTCATGTTTCTTTAGTGATTTGGGATTACATTCCCATTTTTCACTGAATTTTCATGCTTGCTCTGGCTGTTTGGTTATAGCTGATACTCTCAGATTTCCAAGGTGCTATGTATCCTTATACAAGTATTTTCTAACAAGATGTGCATTAAACAGAAGGCCACAATTTCACAGCTCACAGGCGTACATGGCCAAAATAATACAGTAGATGGTGAACTCGAAAAGGTATGTAATGGTGTCAGCTCATGGTCATGATTCAGTCATCTGAGGGTTTTCTTAGCAGTCTCCTTGAATTGATTTATTAGTATTTCTTGCACATGAACAAAAGTCAGTGCATAGCACCGTAATGACCATGTGGCCCATGGCATATGGGTGAGTTTTCTCAAAACTGAGAGCTGACCATGTCAGCTGATGAAATTGCATACTTTCCTAGTACAGACATATCTCTTGACATGGGTATGTCATTATGGTATCAGTTTTGCAATGGACATTTAATTCATTCATCAATAATAAAGCAATCTTTTGAGCAGAGAGAGAATGTGGGTTTGACTAGACTCAGTCCATTTCCTCAGCCCAAATATTAGCAATTGCTATTTTTACTGTTATAGTACAGTAGGAGAGGTTGAGAGAAAACACCTGGTAGTTGAGGCACTGATTTGGCACAGAAGAACATGGCAAAGCAGTGTTTCAAATCTTAGTATCTCACAACCTGGGTGAGCCCTCTGACCAATCAGCTATCTACTCCTCTGAGGCAGGAATCTGCCTATCCATCAGAAAAGAAGGTCTTGATTTTGGTTTAGTTCAGAACAAGAAACTATTGCAGAATCAGAAACTTTCTTAGCAGGTTTAGCATTATTCCATCAGATTGGTATTATTACTGGCTATAATCTCTTGTAGGGAGTAGTGGAGTTGAGGAGCTGCTCTCACCTTGTTTTACTCGTCTTACAGCAAAGCAGTTGCATAGAGAATTTGTCTGTGATGTTGCCTGTCGACTTGTTCTTGTAAACGCCATGTCTCCAGGTAAACAATGAACAAGTATTTTAGCATTGTATCATATCCTCTGACTCTTAAAAGATGTACCTACATTGTATCTAGTTTATCTTCCAAGAGACCTGAAAAGATTAGAATATTATTTTTATGAATTTCTTGTTAAAACTATTATATGCATCAAATATAAGCAGTTAGCTTAAAAGCACCCCTCCAGCCTTTCTGTTTCACTTCCGTTAAAAGTTTGCACAGTTCTTGTGCTTTCCACAATCTTTTTGCACATGTCAGGAGGGGTCCTCTGAATTTTCATGAGTTCATATACATTGATATTGTGATTAAGAGTTCTAGTCAAGGTGATCTGTTTCTACTTCCTTCTGAATGTCAGGAGAAAGCAAGAGGATTGCAGTTAGAAAACTTGATAATTGTCTCTCACTCAAGGCAAAGGGAAGAGAATAATGAGCCTGATTTCAGGTTACATGAGGACTGTACACTTAGCAGGCCTAATCAAGAAAATGGAATACACAGCAGAATGTGAAAGTCTGGGGAAATACTTACATCCGACATCGCCACTTAAAAATACTCTTCTAAATCTTCATGGGCAGCACAGTGTAGCAGATCACTCAAAAGATACAGTTCAGAATTTTGTAGCTTCTCCTGTCCCTTTTGAGCAAGAGACACTGTATCCCCTCTCCTATAGTGGTGCCTTCAATTATCCACAGGAAATAGATGGGTGAAAAATTTGCTTCATTAATATGCAGTAAAATGCAGTTTACTCTCAAGGCTGATGATTACAGTTGTAAACAGAGTTTTATTTTGAAGGATGCTGGTCAACTTTTGCTCTATTTGGATAAGAAATGGTATGCTTGACAGCAGGAGGAGAAGGAACCAAATATATACTGAAGATGAAAATGAAAGAGTCAAAGACTGAAACGGGGAGGCAAAAATACTACACATAACAGCTTTTAACGAAGGCAGAGAAGCTATGCTGCAACTTATCTGCAGTGTTAGGAAATGACAGTTTCCTTGTGACTTTCCTAATTTTATTTTCTTCTTGAAAGATTGTCAACTGATGTTACACAAACACTGTCACCCCCCTTTGTGTACAAGGCAGGACAGACAGGATTATCTTTGGGTGAGCCATTACCTTGTCTTTGTAGGTGACAAATGTGGAATTTTTTTGAGCACATAAAGCTGAAAAGATCTCTGCTCTTTCAAGGACTCATGTCTTACTTGCATTGATCCAACCTTCAAAGCTCATTTCCTAATCTCCTGTGCCTGATACCCTGGCACCTCTATGTTTCACAAGGTTGAATATCCTGACCATATTTTCTGCTCCCACTTGAAAATTTATTCTTTAGCTCCACCTCCTGGCTCTTGGTCCATGGCAAGGAGGATTCTCAGGAATCACAGAGCCTCAAGAAGGGATCAGCAGTATTCACCCTAGTTTACAAATGTTAGCGCAGAGGTGTATATGGGGACATTCTAGCTGGGGCAAAACAGAATTTTTTGAGACCACTCATACTGGTTTCCCATAGAGGCAGATTTTTTGGTGAAGAGGTGGGCAAATGGAGTATGTGGTTTATAGTTTCTGCTTTTTGTTCGGCTTTTGGTTTCTCAACTGTGGCAGTTTCGATACATGACAGACAACACAGAACAGTCTTTCTTTATGACTGTTTTTTCTCTAGCACTTCCTCAATCTCATGGGGGTGGGGAGGTACAGAAGAAATTGTCGGACACTGAAACATTAAAAAAAAGATCTTTGAGGCCTTGCAAAGGAGTCTTGGTTCACACACGGAGAATTGCTTTGACTGTATTCATCATATTCAACCAGGAACTGCGCAAGAAGTGGAGGAATAGAGCTCAGCCATCTGGATTTAAGAGGCTGAAAACCATGTCTCTTCCCCGACAGCTGCGAGAAAAGAGGTAATGTGTCTGTCCCTCCCCCTGCCTCCCCACAAGCCTCCATGTAACTGCAACGACCTGTTATTTTGCTTTGGATGCAAGCTTCTTTGAAGATTCTAAAACGCTTCTTGTTATCAGAGCTATTAGGTTGCTCAGTGTGGAGCAGAGCATTTCTTAAATTGGAGTGGACTTTCTTTTTGTGGGGAATATTCAGCACTTAGGACAATAGTGGGTCATTGTCCTCTTTACAGCTGTAAACAGTTTCCTTTTTACTGGGATTTGTGATATGAATGTTTGTGATGTGAATAATGATATCTTTTGATCTCCATAACCACATCCCTCTTCACTGTAAGTGGTAGTATTGACAGTGTTGTGGGTGATGCTGATTCATGTCATTCTCCTCATACAGGAAGCTATTGCAAGTCTTTGCATCATTACTTCAGCTTTCCAGATGGGCTACGCATTGTGGAGGTCCCTGCTTGGGATATTCTCCTAGCTGAATAAACTGAGCCAACTGCCATATTTTTTGTATTGTCAGAATATTTAACATTACGTCAGCTTGGCATTTCTTAGATGATCCTTTTTAAAGTTTTTCTCTACCTCATTTGTTATCCTTTTTTCCTCACTATTGATTTTTTTTTTTGCTTAAGTGTTAGTATAAATACCACTCTAACAACACCAAGTTCTAAGATTGACGTAAAGGTGAATTTGCCTTCTGTTTGTCAAAGATGTTATACCAAGGAGAAGGTCCCAGAAGAAAAAGCACCTGCCAATTCATGCTGTTTTGTTGTGTGGACAATATAGACAAGAAACATGAGAGTGTGGTCATATGGATGCTCTTTAGGTGTTCCACAGGGGTCCTTCCTTCTCTCTTTCTTCCAATCTGATACTTTCTAGGATCTGCAAAGCTTATTCTAACCTTGACCACTATTGTGTGTTCCTTCACACATTTTTGACATTTTCAAACAAGTACCTTTGTGCTTGCTTCAGGTTATCTGCTGTGACTGGGAGGTCTCTCTGTAAATATTTGCTAGGCTACTCATTCTTTTTTCAAAGCCTCTTTAAAAGTCTGCTTTACTGTGATGTTTACAAAAAAGTGGTGGCATCACTAGTCATGATATAGAACAATACTATGTCTTTGTTTCTTTCCTTTTTTTCTGTTTGTGCTTATTCTTCTGTTGGCTTATCTTAATGTAAAGGACTTAGTATGGATCTTACTTTACCTTAGAGTACACTTACTTTACATAGAGTGTAAGGTTTTTAGGAATTAACTTTGTGCTGTCAGTTTCTACAGCACCTAGCACAAGCTCTTTTCTTAAAACTGTTTCTTATTCTCTACAGTAATGCAGTAATAATAGCAGCATAAATCATGATATATAATGATCTCCTTTGAATAAGAGATGCTGCTATAGAGTTATTATTGTAAGTCTACCAGATGCTTTAGGAAGGATTAAGAATGCACCCAGAGTTGATCACATTTCTCAGGGAAAGCTTACTAGCTCAATTGTTTCTTTTGTAGTCCTGCCACTCTCGCAAGCCTGGGAATGATAGGGATGTTTTTCAGGCTTGCTGAATCTTCACAAAGGTCACTGACTTGTGCTGAACTTCTAGAAACTTGACATCTCAAGATCAGACATCTGGAGGAAAAGAACGACATCACGAGTTTCTAACTTTTTAGTTTTGACACTAGATGATGTGATTTGCCTAACTGTCTTTGTTCTGTATGGCATAGAGACCTCCAAAGGCTAATGCTGGTATGAGTAACCTAAACCTTTTGTTCTTGCTTCACAGTGATTTTGACCAGCTTCCAGATGATGTACCTGTTTCAGCAAACATTGCAGATATTGAAGAGAAGAAAGGCTTTACTAATTATTATGTAAGAAGCGAGATCTATCCTGTCTCTATATGCCCTTATCTTTGATTAGTTTGGTTTTGGGAAACAAAATGCAGTTAATCTTGGGTAGCTGCTTTTTGGCATGAAGAATTCTGCGTGGAGAACTTTCCAGTGCTTCCTTTTTCTGGAATGGTGGTTAGTCTATCACAGATTTAGTCTAAAAATGTACTGTCTGGGTGAAATGTGACAGAGGTATCCTCTAACATTGCTTGTTTTCTAAATTCTTACCTGATTTCTGATCTATTTCCTGTTAAGTGCTGTACCTTTGGTGAAGATAGTGGGAAAGGAATGCAAAGAAGGTAGAAGGGCAGGGTCTTGTCTTCCTTATTCCATAGTACTGGCAAGTTAGCATTTCCATCTCCACAGAAGGTAGCATATTAATAAGTCATGAAAGAGCACACAGGAATAGAAGAGTAGGGAAAAGCAGTATGAGGTTTTCTGAAGAGTGGTTTTGGATACGACCAGCTCAGTCTGACTTCTGCGGGGTATGCTGCTTTTGCTGGAGACATTGCTTATAAAACCTTCCCACTGCAGTATGCAGGTTTTACTCTGTTGTGGTTTGACCCCAACCAGCAATGAAGTACCACACAGCAGCTTGCTCACGTACTCCCCCCTGCCGCCCTGTAGGATGGGAAGAAGAATCAGAGAAAGGTAAAACTTGTAGGTTGAGATAAGAACAGTTTAATAATTGAAATAGAGTAACATATACCACTATTACTACCACTGCTACTAATAATAGTAATGAAACGGGAGATAACAGAGAGAGAGAGGAATAAAACTCAAGTGATGCACAATACAATCGCTCGCCACCCACCGATCGATGCCCAGCCAGTCCCTGAGCAGCACATGGTGACTCCTGGCCAACTGTCCCCAGTTTATATACTCAGCTTGGCATTCTGTGGTATGGAATATCCCTTTGGCTAGCTCAGGTCTGCTGCCCTGGCTCTACTCCCTCCCAGTTTCTTGTGCACCTCCTCACTGTCAGAGCACGGGAAAGTGAAAAGTCCTTGTCTTAGGGTAAGCCCTGCTTAGTGACAACTAAACCATCAGCTTGTTATTGACATTATTCTCATACTAAATCCAAAACACAGCGCTGTACCAGCTACTGGGAAGAACATTAACTCTATCCCAGATGAAGCTGGGATACTCTGGACTATAGTGATGTTTGGCTGCTCTGTCTTTATGTTTGCTGAAAGATCTGGCTGCAATGTGACTCAGAGGTCAGTGCATGGAAATTGTGGGCTCCTTTAGAGCAAAGCAATTTTGGGAAGAAACAAGAAATAAGATAGTGGTTGGAAGAGGTCAGGCCGTAATTTCTGAAAGTCTGTACTTTAAAGTCAAAAAGATGTATGAATGCCTTCAACTCTGAAAAGCAATTCATTTAGGTGTCTGTCTATAGATTTAGATGTCCAAAGCATCCTACTGTGAAATATTTGCATTTACCTCCCTAGTATGGTGTTTTTTTTTTTTTTTCACTGAGGGAAGTTGTGTAAGCATAAAGTAGCATCTAGTCATTTCAGGTTTCCTTTTAAGATTATGAAATATAAAGCAGCCACAGGACATGATGCATGGGAAGGCTGGACCGACACTGTCTTGTGCTAACTTGTTTTCTAGTACCCGAGTCTGCAGATGCTTAACTGAAGGCCCGCTTTCCACTCTGCCCCTAAGACAATATTCCCACTACCAGAGCACTGATTTTATGTTCCTATTGTATGTGTCACTTTCATTTGGTAGGTGTTTATAAGTATGAACATCAGCCTGAATCCCCCTTCTCTGTTTCAGATGTTTGTCATTGAAGTAAAGGTTAAAGGTGGTGGCAGATACCTGATTTTCCGACGCTATCGTCAGTTCTATGCCCTGCATGCCAAACTAGAGGAGAGATATGGGGCAGAGAGCAAAAATAGCCCTTTTACCTGCACACTCCCCATATTGCCAGGTAAGCTGTCAGTACCAAATCTGTGCATGGTTAGCAGTTTTCTCAGCCTCAGGCTGTCCTAAGGCGTGCATCATAGGGACGCAGTTGTGACAAGGAACTAGTTCCCAGCTGTGGATGCTGGAGAAGTCAAGTTCCATTGGCAATCCCTCCACTTGTGGTAATGTTCGTTTAGAAACCTAAAATCCTTTAGGAAATATGTATTTTCTTGGAGATCTTACTTACTCCGGACTGCTTGATTTCTCTGACAGCCTTTTTTTTTTTTTTTTCTTCAGTAACTGTCACAATTTTTTTATTTTCCAGGAAAAGTTTATGTTGGGGCCAAAAAGGAAATTGCTGAGAACAGGATTCCTATCCTAAATGTCTACATGAAGGTAAAAGTTAATTTTAAGGTAGAGATTGCACTGAGCACTGCAGATACTTACCCCTTGAAAACAGCTAAGAGAGACCGTACTGTTGTAGTCTTAGGTATCTGCTTCTCTCTCTATTCTTTTTCTGAAAGACACAGTTTCCACACTGTGGGACAACCTGCAGTCCAGATCGTTCAGACTGTAGGATCTGCTGGAGTACACAGTTCATAAAGGCTTACTCTTTGCCTTCATATATAGATAGATATCTTTAAAAAAACACCAACCCAAGATGCATGAGGAAATGGTGAATCTCCAGGTGTTGTGTGAATGTGGAGTTGGCACTTGCACTTAAGGGACTAGGAGAGTGGGGTGGGCTTCTGGGTATACTTGCTCTGCAGTGAAGACACAGCCAGTAACATCAAGGAGAGAATTCTTTGTGTGCAGGTTAACTGAAGACCTAACTTCAAATCAGTAAAATTCTGAAGCACTGGCCAAGACTTCCAATACTTAAGCTTGTCTTTTTTCTACAGTCATTCATGTTCTGAAGTGAAACAAAAAGAACAATTTACTCATTCTGCAGTAAATCAGGCACAAAAAGAGTGAAGCAATACATTGGCCAGTTCCAGGAGTAAACAAGAGAACTGTTCAGCTGTGTCCTGCTGAGCGAGAAGGGAGAGGAGGGAGATTTCTGGCAGTGATGAATATCCTTCATGATCCTGTAGGTCAGAGATGCATATTGGTTACATGTACATAAATAGAGAATTGGTCTCTCCCACTGTTCTACTCTGCTTCCTGCTTGCTTTCGGCACAGAACCTGCTCTGCCTACCCATTTGGGTGTTGATGGATGAAGAGGTACGGCTGTTCTTCTACCACTCAACCTTTGACAGTGAACAGGTACCTCACAGACTGAGACGTCTTCGCCCACGGACACGCCGAGTGTGAGTGATTGACATGTTTTTTCAGCATTGTTGGATGTAAGAGATGCTGTCCAGATTTGGGGGGAGAGAGAGATGAGGATCACCGCTGTGTTTCCCAAGTGAATCCATGAAGTCCTAGTATGAGGATCTTTGTCACAGAGTGAACAGAGGGTATTTCTTCAGTAATCACAAATTTTTAAAGTGAATGTGATACTCACAGTAAAGGAAAATTCCAAAATAAGAGTATAGCTTGCTTTTAGAAAAATGCTGCTCAGATGTATCTGTTGATAATTCTTTAATGGTAGTATCTGTTATCATGTGCAGAATATACAGGCCAAGCTTAAGGACATAGGCTTGCACCACTGAGATCAATGTGAGTTCTGGCACTGAATTCAGTGAGAACTGGTTCAGACACTAAATGAAACTGAATACTTCATTTGTTCCTGTTCTTTGTCTAAACAGGGACCTGTCCTACACAGTAGCATTGACACCCCTTTGGAAAACTACTAAATAGACACCATACTTCATTACCCTTCAGACAAATTAATTCTCCTTTCAACAGAGCAAAGATGGACCTGCCTCCTTTTCACTTACCTCAAACAGTGCAAAAGCTGCATGTGTGTGTGCATTCCTGGATGTGTGTATGATGGCAGAGTTTGAACTGAACGCCATAAATGCTAGAAACAGGGATGCCCAGAAGGCAGAGTGGGGGAGCTGAGCAGTGCTGTGGAAGAGAGGTCCAGAATACTGTCTGTATTGAAAATTCCATCTGTTCTCAGCAGCAGACATCATCAGATGGCTGCTGCTCTGCACTGAAACTGAGAGGACTAGGGCAATGTTGTAACATCCATATTTATTTACTTCAGGGTTGAACACAGATTCTCATGCAGTTTCTTCAGTGATCTATGGCTTGCCTGCCTCTTAAGTAATGAAAATGCAGACACTGTACTACTGATCATGTAGTATTTTTGATGACTAGAAGGACATATTGTGCTCCCTGTTGTCTCCTTTCTTTGCAGTAAAAGCATTTCACCTCAAGTGCCTATTTTTGACCGCACAGCAACTCCACGGGCAGAGGTGAGTACTCTGCACAAGCTGTCATAGGACAGGAGATTAAAGACTGTTTTACTTTGGTATCTCATTGATCAGGTCATCTTTTCCAGTTAGAGCTTGGGGAAAGGAGGAAAAGCAAAACTGGCATGGGAAAGCAGCTGATTTTCACAACAGGGAATGAAACAAAGGATGGAAAGAAGTGTTCTGTTCCTCCTTTCTTGAGTAATAAGAAGGTCCATTGTGAATTCAGAATGGAAAGAGGTTCAAAACTGAGAGACATGTGCAGCTTACTGCCAAATGGTCCACATTTACATAGTGATACCCATAGATTAAATTTAAAACAAGTACAAGCTTCAATGTCATTGACTTCAGAATATGTTTTAAAGCTTTGCAGGTAAGGCATCTTACTATTTTCTGTAACGTAAGCGTTCTACTGAAAAGTGCCTATACTCTTGTCTTTTGCTGTGCATTGTTTTGGTATTAAGCACATGGAACTGCTTGTCTGAGCATGGTCTTGCTTCCTGGAACATGTGACTTTGTCATGTAAGATTAAAAAATAAAGCAAGTTTTGAGTTTTTTTGTTTTTATTTTTTACACTAAGTATGGCAGGTCTTAGATCAGTCATATCTCTTGGGTTTTATCTATTAATTTATTAATATTGAATATAATTATGAAAACTTCAATAGATGAAAAAAGGCCTTTGAAAAAAACTGTTAAGTAGACATATGAACTACTAGCACATCAGTAGTCATTGTCTTTTTTTTTTATTAGGAGAACTTGGCATTAACAAGACCAGAAGAACCATCGCAACACAGAATAAAGAACACCTTTTCATTTTTGGTCCTCTGAGAGCATTTAAATGGCTACCGTATTCTCTAAGGACAATGAGGGAGTTGTACATTTTTGATAACTAGGCCACTTCAGTTATTCAAGAGCAGCTTGTTAGGGTGGTAGCATGTAGCATGTGCTTACCTCCTTTTTTGTTCACCTGAAGGGGGCATCTAGGTCGCATTTTAACTACAAATCAATTTCCCATACTTCCCCAAATCTCTCAGTTCAGCATACAGGCCTGAAAGCTAGATGTGAAAGTGACAGTTACCCTCAAATTAGGACACACTACTTCTGCAGTTTTTAGAGGCTGTGATACTTTGCAGCAAATCTGAAAGCTGTAAAGCTACAATCAGAAATAATACATATTTTTTCAGTTCTCAGGATTTCAAGTTTTCAAGCTGTCAAGTGTCTTCTGCTCTGTTGACTTACTTGCTCTTAAGTGTTTTCAACTTCTTTATTTCGCTGGTGCTCAGTGTCCCATCACTTAAGAATCCTAGCATGTATCTTTCTGAGAGCCAAGTTTCTTCCAGTGCTTTCAGTACTTCTTCAAAGCATTTTAGTGTGTGCTGAGTAGAAGAAATTGTGAGAGCTGCAGACTACAGTCATATATATGACCTTACTCCAGAAATACATCTGTGATGACAAAGTGCATACTATTGTGCTGCTATATGCTCTCACCTCAAGAACAGAACAGAAGGAAAAATCCACTTTCATAATTCTGTGAATTAATAATTTCAGTGTTATTACTTTCCGTAGGCACTGTTTGATTTTTCTGGAACCAATAAACTGGAACTCAGCTTCAAGAAGGGAGACTTGATCTATCTACTCAGCAGGGTAAACAAAGACTGGTTGGAGGTAAGACTGCAATAGCAGTACTGAATTATTAGCATGCCCTGAAATACATTAGCATAAAGGGTTTTCCTAGTCCTTGGGACCTGTCTCCTCCTTTCAAGGAGAAACTGTATCATAATCAGGTCTTACTGTTGAGAATAAATCCTTGACTCCAAGTTTGAAATTGTTTCCTTCCTTGATGGTTTTTAGCTTACAAATTTTATGCCCTCTAGACTTCAGTTTTCATTTGCATTTGCTTCTGCTGAAATGTTTTAAAATTCTTTGGAAGTGATTAGAACACAAAAAGACCACAGAATGGAGATGGAAACTCCATTTCAGCATTTAATTGGTTTCTTGCCTCAGGGTGAGTTGCTTCATACCACAACACAGGTCAGCCTGATTAAAGAGAATTCAGGCAATGCAGCAAGGATATTTCTGAAAAAGGATGAGGA
Organism: Falco punctatus; assembly: GCF_963210335.1. Classification (NCBI taxonomy): domain Eukaryota; kingdom Metazoa; phylum Chordata; class Aves; order Falconiformes; family Falconidae; genus Falco; species Falco punctatus. The sequence continues at coordinate 34,424,008 of NC_137585.1, forward strand.
GAACATACTGTGTATTTGCTGATACGATATCTCTGCTTGCTCAAACACCACAGCCTTCCTTGGTAACCATCTGACTGTATTTTTTACACACAGTTTCACTCCCCCAACTTGTATTTGACTACGCAATTGTACAATCTTTTTGTAGGGATGCCATCAGGTCGCTTCCATAGCCTTTCTTTTCTTGATCATAGTAGAAAAATTCTTACTGTTGATTCCATGGAAATTAATTGAATTCCAGAACTTACCGTATGTGGCCAAAAAGGCATGATATCCTTCATTCTAACACTTCCTGTCATTCCAGGGAACAGCTGATGATGCCACTGGGATTTTCCCGTGTGCCTTTGTGAAGATCATAAAAGATTTACCACAGCAGGAAGACACAGTTAATAAAGTTCGCTGTTATTACCATGATGAGACTGTGACCACTATCAGGTAATAATACAGTCTTCCAGTTTACTACTGAAGAAATGCTGACAATTCTCTTTTCATGATATGTAATGGTAAGATTTGTTCTTGTTACAGGGATATCTCAGTGGAAGAGGATCTAAGCAGCATCCCATCATTCAAAGATCTCATGGAATTGATGAGGTACAATGCAAGTAGTTAGTTGTAGGTTTTATATCATTTAAAGATTTGTCAAGTTCCTTTCAGTCCTAGATTTTCCACATTCTACTTGGGAAATACTTTTCAAATGTCCTGAAGAAGTTGTACTTTGACTTGTCACAGGGCCATCTGTGCAGATACTAGTCTGTCTTGGGGTTGTCAGTAAGTATGGAATGCCACACACTTTGATTATGCTGGGTAAAAGTTTCCATTTCTTGTTCTAAGATCAGAGCCATACTCCCTTACAAGGATCTTTTGTCTAATATACTTCTTCAGGATGCAGGACATTGCCTTCTAATACCTGTTAAAGCAGTCTTAAACTAGATTAATCTAGTGTTGAACACCAAAACATTAGAATATCAAATATTAGTAACAGAACACCTGTGCTAATATTCTTCCATTCCTTAACCTGTCCTCCCCTCAAAATAGCAGCCATAAACAGGCAAAAGTGGGTAGTAACAACTGTCAGCTCCTCTGTATGGGAATTTTATCAAACTCACAGATTAACTGTGCCATGCATGTGATGTCACTGGAAGTGGTTCTTGGTTCTGACAGATTTCTTAGCTTAAACACAACAAAGCATGAATGAGGCTGTATGATTTCTAGTACTAGTGGTATCAAGAATGCCAGGACAGCCAAGGCTTTGTGTGGCTTTTAGCAGAGTGAATTATATTGCCAGTATATTGTTCAGAATGCAGAACGTCCTAGGCATTCCTTGATTTCTGGGGATCAATCAATTTCTTTTCTAACAGGCGTGAGTTTGACCAAGATGACATTGTTTTGAATTACCGGGACATTGACGGTGATCTGATCCGGTTGCTCTCTGATCAGGATGTTGAACTGATGGTGTCTCAGAGCAGGAGAAGGCCCTCTGAGAAGCATTTCTTCCCTTGGAAGTTGCACATCACTCACAAAGATGACTTGGGTGTCTACAGCACTAGTCCAGCAATAGGTGCTACGCAAACAGTAGGAGCAACATAAGTGCTGTATAGAGATGTTCCTGTAGGTAGCTATACAGTCCTTCCGTAATCCCTCTCTGCAGACAGTTTCCTTGAACAAGCCTTTGAAGTAAGCTTGAAAAGAGTAATTTTTAGTAATATATTACCTTTCAATGTAAAATCTGTACTTGGTTAGCTTCTTCAGCATTTTGGCATTGCTCTGTAATAGAAATGTACACAGAGACCAGAGAAAGTGAAGAACAGAGAAATAAAATTACTGTCCATATTCACAAAGTAAGTCAGTGTTAGCCTGCAGTAGAGGTTTAGTGCCCTGAGCCCCAAGACCTGCTCTAATCTCTATTCTTACTCCCAGAGCTAATTATTTGTCTTCATAAGCTTTTGTCCTAGACTGCCATAATTTTCTCGTCACTTGCTGATATGAAGGCTTGTGTGCCAGTGCTTATGAATGCGTAATTAGTTCTGTCACATTTGCATCTGGCTGGGCATTCAGAGTTTGTTCTGGAAGGACCAAGAAAACTTTTTCATGTTTCCATGAAGAAATTGCAGGCCACCTTTGCTTTCTTCTTTTCACTGACCAATATTTTGAATTCTGTGAATTGAACCTAGTACACCTATGGTGTTCCTCATAGATATTTTTGTAGTTGTACAGACTACAAATTTCTGCATTCTAGGAAAATGTGTATTCAAACAGCAATTTCTTCTCTATCTTCTGCTTTCTGATACCTCATTGCAAGATAGAACTAATAAGAAATTACTGTATCATATTCTTCAAGAAATAAAGTTGCAAATGAGTTTATTTTATCAGTTTCTATTCAAAAGGTTTTTCGGGGGGGGGGGGGGAGAATGAAATAATTCTGTGCTTTTCTTTTTTTTTTTTGTGAAAGTGAGATAATTTTGAAGAAGAGTTTGAATATTACCTATTCAGCTTTCCTTAAGGCGAAATTCATTATTGAAGAAAAGAGTGTCTTGCAATAATTTATTTAATGATCATGCAATTAAAATATTTTCTTCTTGAACAAATTTACTGCAGCTTGTAGAAATTACCAGTTATGTATATTTTACATAAATTGTTTGATATCTAAAATACTGTATTTTAAAACCACCATGCGGTTATGGTGTTAAAAAGATGCCACCAAGTATAAATGTAACCAGAAAAAAAAATTTAAAAGAGTTTTCAGACATCATGCTTTGGATTCAGCTGTTAGTCTCTGTGGCATTAAACTACAATTCCTCATTCAAAAAAATCTTTGTCCTTGACCTGCTGCTAAAATTTGTACAGGCAAAAGGGAAGATTAGCAAGCATCTGAAGGTACTAATAAACAGTTAACTAACAAGAATAACTAACCTGCCCCTCCCAAAACTGGCAAAATAATGTTTTGTCTTTTTCCTAGATGTTACCTGTAATGCTGTCAGGTAACAAGATCTTCATCAGCAACAAAAGTTTTTAAGGTGACTTACCCTTTAAACTTTTTTTTTTCTTCCTGCTATGTATACATAAACTTATTTATATAGATAAGCCATAATATTCTATTATTTGTAGCCCTGCATTTATGCATAGAAGTATATTGGAAATAAAGGAAAGGGTTTATATTTACAGATAAGCATATAGTTTGCTATATTGGGATGCATAAATCATTTCTTACTTGACACTTCAAGTGCATAGTTCTAGCAGTATACCAGTCCTGTGCAGACTTGTATGAAAAAATGCACTCTCCAAAGAGTTGTAAGATGTGCTACAGGCCATATCTGCTGTCCAGGTACCTGAAGAATCCATGCATATTACATTGCAGAGGTAGATAACATTTATTCAGAAGAGACACAGTTTATATGTTCCTTTTTCCCAACTATGGAAGGTTTTAGTTGATGTCGTTTTACTAAAATGTTACAAAATGTAACTTCCCACTTCTAAGTCATTGTAGCAATGCAGTTTGGGAAGGAGATGAAGCAATATGCAATGATAATGTTGGTATTCTGACCCCTTGTCCTACGTTAGAGAGTGCATTGTAAATTTGAAACCTAAAACTGGCATGCACGGCCTGCAAAGCTTCTGGTGTGCAGGATCCTGGTGTGGAGGATTACTCATTACCTGTTCCTGGAGTTCAGCTGAGCAAATAACATCTGAAGATTTTCGCTGACTGCCAGATCCCATGAGGTATGTAACCAGCAGCTCAGCCAGTCTGAAGATGGAGGAGCTGTTTGCGTGAGCAAGGGAGGGAAAATGTCTGCTGGGAAACAAGAAACCTCTTTTCTAAGGGTAGGGGGAGAAGATACATAAACTTACTGCCCTCTGGAAATCAAAGCAGGAGAATTCTTTTCTGCCCATATACTTTAATGCAAAGTAAATTCTGCCCATCCAGCAAAGCTGCATATTGCCCTCATCTGCAGGCTTTATATGCACACCTTCTGATAGTCCCAATGATTTGTCCCACACAATTTCTTCAGATATTTCATATTCTCCTGCTTGCTCTCCACATTTCCCTTATTCATAAGCTACATTTTGTTCCTTGTATATTGATGCGGTTCTTGTAAGAGCCCAACTGTACTACCTGTGGTTTAGGTCAGTACTATAGGGATTTAGAGAAGGTGTAGTAGCAGTGTAGGGCAGACAGACTCTGGCAGTTACATTCTGTATCTGGGGACTCATCTTAGTGCCCTGTAGTTTACTCCTGAGACTGCAAACCTTGAATTTGTCTTTCCCTTATGTCTACTTAACTTCCCTATAGATCTTACTAATGATGGCTACTGTGTTAAGCTTTAAAGCTGGATTTAAAACAGTGACCTGCCTTGGATGTAGGATAATTTCAGATCAACTCTTCCCACCAGTTTTCTTTTTTTCCCCCTCTATGTACTATAATACTCATAATGTATTATTAATTGTTGTTGAATAGATAAAACTTACTTTTTAGAATACCACTGAAAGGATTACACAGGTAAAGGTAGTTCTCCCGCTGTCTGTCCCCCATCCCGTGTCTGTCCCCGCCCCCCATATATGTGCAAATAAACATAAAGTACAAAGTGATCCCTGCCTTGAAGATTGCCTAGCCTAGAGTAAATCAAGAAACATCACTGGAGTAAAAAACAGAAGTCTGTCTTAGTCTTTCTCACTTCTGCTGCAGTCAGTCCTCTTTTTTCTGAAAATACATTAGTCGCATGATCTGGTAATTGTTAACACTGCAGACTGGCAATGACAAACTTCTTTCCTGTCTTCCCAGTTAACCAGTCCCATCTAAGTGGGTGCTTTGGAGGCTAATATAGGAAGTACAGACTTCCTATTTCACAGGCAATTACACAGACTTTCCTTGAAAGGGCGCGGTTATCATCTTTGAAAGTGCCATTTGGGGTGCATAAAAGATATAGCAGTTATTCTGAAGACTTACTTGCCAAGAAAATCCTGTGTTTGTTTTATATCTTCTGTCTCCAGCTCTAGGTAAGTGTGGTTTTGCTGGGTTTTGTATCAGTGGTTTCTGATGCTGTGGGGGGAGGCTGGACAGGGAGGGTCACCCATCAAGTTGAAGTCATTTGCCTCAGACAGCTCTGGATCCAGGTAAGGAAACTTCTTTCTCTTTGGGGAAAACAAAATGGCACAGTCTGCCTTCATACAAGGGTTTGTGAGTCATTAAGGTGTTCCTTAACTGAAATGTTTATTCAAGGGCTCAGCCAGCTCTTTCTGGTATAAGGAAGTGTTCAGAAATCTGAAAGTCAGTAGGAATTGAAAAGGAGTTTTTTCCATGCTCCCCTAAAGTAGAAAAGAGTCTCAGCTCTGTAACATTCTCGAGTAGGTGAATTTATTATACTTTTGAGAGGGCAATGAGAGATGGTCAAAAGGACTTGAATACCAGTATTGAACAATGTGGTCCATGGTCTTTGAACCACTCAATCTACTCTCATTTTCAGCAATCACACACACACAAAAAGAAATAGTTTCTCTAGTATTATTTCTACAATTTGCAACTTGTTTGGGGAGCATCTGGTGAAGCAGCACATTGAAGAGAAATCTGAAAGTGAATGAATACAGAAATTCAACCCCTGTAGCTCCCAGGAGCTGCTGGGTTGGAGATCATAGTTTTAAGGAAAGGTGAAAACAGAACACTATTGCCATTCATTAGGAAGGCTTTGAGCATGAAGAGCAGAAGGATGAATGAATTTGAAGGCTGAGTTATCTTCACAGATTAGGATTGTTTCTTGTTGCTACTCAGCTGAAAGAATCCCTGCGCTCCCTTGGAAATGCGCGTTTACTTCTTCATTCTTTGCTCATATCGCAAGCTCACACAATAAGAAGACATGGATTTTGTCCTACAATAAATATTTGGTAGATGTTCTTTCTGAATAGCAGGCCAACACAAAGCCTAAAGAAGTTCCCTAATTCAGTTTTACTTCTTTTTATATGAAATGAAAACAAGAAGCTCCACATAAGCAGAGCAAGAGAGTAGCCAGTGGGCAATGAAAACAATTGCTGTCTGAATTAGAATCAAGCTTGCGTGCAAAGAACAGTATGAACATGAAAGAGATTTTAACCCTTCTGCTGAATCTGTATTTGGTCTTCAGTGTCCAAGCCATTCGAGGTGAGTTTCAAATCTATGTTCTCTTTTATCCTTCCGTTATTGCCTTTCTTTTTGTGTCTGTCATCTTCTTTCAGCTAATGCTCTTCCTCATTTTCTGCTTGCTTTTCTGCTTCCTTCTGCCACCATCTTCTACGCTGTAGGAGAACAGACATCTTGATCACAATCAGTGTGTAGCAGAAGCATGTGCAGACGAATCAGTTGTATGTTGGTGGTATGGACAGGTTAAATACTGGACAAATGGATGAGAAGAACAAGCTGACTGGTTAATGAGTGAATAGGAAGGAGGAATAGGGTGTGATAGTTAGTAGAAACAGGAAAATGACAGGCTGCATGATGCAGACGGTAGTGGACAGGAGCAGAGACAAGTGGACAGACACAAGGAGGGGGGGGCTACCAACAACAGCTTCCAAATGCCCTGATTTTCCTCTTGTGGAATTGCTGACAGATAAAAAAGACCCTCTGCCATATCCATTGCTTGTGTTTCTGAGTTTAATCTCTTTCCTTTTCTGATGCAATGACAGCTCCTTTTCTTTCTTCCCTTCCCTTCCCTTCCCTTCCCTTCCCTTCCCTTCCCTTCCCTTCCCTTCCCTTCCCTTCCCTTCCCTTCCCTTCCCTTCCCTTCCCTTCCCTTCCCTTCCCTTCCCTTCCCTTCCCTTCCCTTCCCTTCCCTTCCCTTCCCTTCCCTTCCCTTCCCTTCCCTTCCCTTCCCTTCCCTTCCCTTCCCTTCCCTCCCCCTCCCCCCCTCCCCTCCCCTCCCCTCCCCTCCCCTCCCCTCCCCCTAATTTGATTTGTCAGAGCTGGGAATGGGAAGTATCTCCTTGGATCACCCAGTGCAGCATGTCTGCATCAAGGCATGATGCAGATGGTAGTGGACAGGAGCAGAGACCAGTAGCTCCTGTAGCCATGCTAAACATACCACAGTAAGAGCTGTCAGCAGGTGTGCCTCACGGACATCTACCTTTTCCAAGACAGATGCCAATGCCTGATGTCTGCGGTAGCTGGGGCAGTTATGCTGCCTGGCCCAGTGTCAGCTGCAGGACATCTTGCTTTGAGATCTCTGCGGGAAAATGTATTACAGTGTAGGTCGGACTGATCTCTTCACATTTTGAGCCTTAGCTTACCTTCAGACCACCCCTTTCTATGCAGGATGCTCTATTTTCTGGTTATGCAAGGAACTCTGTAGAAGTGACTTTGCGCTGGTTTTCCAGTAGAAGATCAAAGTAAGGTCCCTGTTATATTTGCTAGCTAAGGCACCATGATAATTTTCTGGTGTTTTTTACCTGTAAAAAGCACCCCCCCAAACAAGCTGATAGTAGTGCTCATCAAGAAAAATTAGAGAGAGCACACTCATGTTTGCACAGTCATCTCTGTCATCTGAAGGTCATATCCCAATCCTGCAGCACAGATATTACCTTCAGAGAAAATGAAAAAAGAGAAGGAAGCAACTTGCTTTGTAGTGTATGTACCAGGATCAGCATGTATTTTCCCACGTCACAGTTGTGAGGTTAAAAAAAAAAAAAAGTTGTCCCTGATGAGAGGTCTGGCCATTTCTGGGTCATAAATCTAATTCCAACAAATTAGTTCGGGCATTCTTCTGAGTCATAACAAGATTCTTCCCAGAGCATCTCACTCCTAAATATACCTTTCCACTGTCATAACCTTTACTAGGAGGTTAGTGGCAAAGAAGTCCCATACAGCAGCACACAAAGGTGAGATGATCACCATATGCCTGCTGACCAAGTTATCTACTAATCCCTGGAAACTATCAGTGCTTGAGAATTGATACCTTGGCTAGAATTATGTGCCTTGCAGGTGCAAAAGTCTCACTTCATTGTTGTAGCTTGGTTTGGGCACTCGTGTATCGTGGAAATGCACAGGAGGGCCATAACTACATATTTTCAAAAAAAGTAATTTCCTGGTGCCATGAGGAGAACATTGTTAACAGTGCCTTCCCTGTTCTGCTGGCAGAATCACTGTACCTCCTGATATATCTCACTATTTCTAATCACTATGTGGTTTTTTGCTTGAATTCCTTTCTCAGAGAGTATCCCTATGAAAAGCTTGAGCTGCTACAATGACTACAACTCACAGGTGACCTGCACATGGATGGAGCATTCAGAGGCTCGTGCGCTCGTTGGTATGACTCTTTATCAAAGGGATGACATTATAATGTAAGTACCTGATATGTGCTGTGCTGGATAAAAATCCAAAGGGAAACTGGCCACAACTTGGAATCCCAGGGACCAGCAGTCAGGTGTTCAGAAAGCACAGCCACCTCGTTCTGCCATTGGGTTAAAGTAAAAGTTGTGCCTGCTTCTGAGGTCTCTTGTAGGAAGGGAAGAATTAATAGAGTGTGCTAGTGGAGTTATTTTTATCACGTTTACATTTATTTTCCTATTATTTTGTTGTGGAATCATAGATATGAAATAAAATGGGGCATATAGGTTGCTACTAATGGGATGGAGAAAGTGTTGTCAGAACAAGTGTGAGCCTGACTGTTGTTTATAACCTCAAAGGGATGAAACATTCCCCCCCTTATTTTGCCCATTAAGGAGCACCACTGACAGTATCGTTTTGATCACTCCTGAGAAACATGTGTAGACTGTGTGTTTGTGAGATAGAGAAGACTGGTAAGTTCATCTGTGCTATCACTTTTCCTCCCAGAGATACTGGTCTGTTTATAACAGTATCTCTCTGTTACATCTGTTTCCTTATGAAAAGGGAACTGAATCACCAGACTGGATTGATTGTGAGGATAAGAAAGGACAGAGAAGGAGGAATAGTCATGGAAGAGAGGAAGACAAAGATGGAAAGCTGAGAAAAAAATTAATTAGTCCGGGGATATAGTAAAGAAAAGAAAGAGAAAGAACTCCTCATTTTATTGTAAAGAAGTGAGAATTAATAGACGTAAAAGCAGCCGAAATCAGTGAAAGGTCTTTGAAACAGGACCTTGGAGCTAATACTTCTGGGAAAAGATGATTTAAAACTACTTGGATCTTTGGAGGGTTCTCTGGCACATTGTTACATGATGGAGTGTGTGGATCACCCAGGAAACATGGCTGAAAGGAACTAATTAGACAAGCAGGTATTAAGTGTGGACAGTTACACTGCTGAAATCAAAATGGCCAGTGACTAAACAAGGCCAGCTCACAGATGAATAGTTGACTAAATCCCAAACGGTACCCAAAAGGTAATGCTGGTGAGTGGACAGCAATATCTTCAGGACTTCACAGCTCCTGAGCTGACTTTTGATATATGGTCAGACCCACCCATACTTCAGGAATATGCCCGATTTCGTTACTAACACCCAATTTTTAAAAATAGCAATAATACTGGATAATGCTTGCTGGCATGTAGTTGGCCAGGGGACTCCACCCTACCCTGGAAGACAATATTTGGCCTTAGGTATTCACAACTTAATATTTCTCATCTGAACTGGAACAATAAAATATATTGGGCATGAAGCCATAAGCACAAGCAAAATACAGAAAGAAGCAACACATCTCTCTAGCAGCCCAGGATGCTACTGCAAGCACACAAAGCTTATCTTCTCCTGTCTAGTTTAAAATATAGTTTCTAATTTTCATGATGCTCCTTGGCTTGGAGAAAGGCTATCTAAAAGGATGATTAACGTTCTGGATGAAATCTTTAATGAATACGTAAGGTCCCTTGGCAGAAAAGAACTACTTAAGGATACAGAAGTACATTTTAGATGGATATATATTTTTTTAAGTGTCTTCCTGGGACTGCAAAATTAATGTCTTGAAGAAGCTAAGAATCATCAGAAACTTTACTGCCTTTTGCTCTGAGTAAGAAGTGCATTTCCATGACATTATTTTTCATCATAATAATCGATAATAAAAAATATGCAATTACATAGAGTTAGGCTAAAAACTAACAAAAATAGACTAATACCAAAATATAACACTCTGCTGCACAACTTTGAAATGGGAAGATATCTGACAAAAATCCTGGTCTTAGAAATGTTTGTCATATTAACTGATGCAAAGCAGGACTAGTAGGTACAGTGAGAAGAGGATACAAGTCCCTGAGTAAATTATAACAACAGAATGGGATAGAATAGTTTTCAGGAGTTTAATTTTGCATTAACTGTAGGTCTCCAAATCAGATCTTTACAGATCAGTTTCTCTATACACAGGGAAAACCAGGAAATGTTTTGCAAACGCCAGACAGAAAATGATGTACATGAAGCTCCAGACTCCTACGTGCACTGGGTTTGTCGCAACACCACACAAATTTTGGCAATAGGGGTAAAGAATATTTACAGCTTCAAACCTAACAAGATGCTACAAGCAGAAATAAATGTTGATCTTTTCCAAAATGGTAAGGATTACATACCAGATTCTCCTTTTCCAATGAATGTTAGGCATCTCTGAGAATGTGTTTGTTGTTCAGGCAGGAAGTGAATTCCACTTCCACTGTGAAAACTGTCACCGAGAGGATGGGACAGGGAGGGGAGAGGGCAAGTCTCTGGCAGTAGCTGGACCTGGAAGGGGTACTCAAGCAGGAGCGACTTGGTGTGGCAAGGATAAGATACTCTGGAAATTGGGAAGATTACCTAGTTGTTTTCTTCCCCTCTTCACATCCCTGTCCTCACTATCTCATCTCCTGGGTTGTGCCTTCACCTTTCAGTTCAGACCCTCCCACCTCAAAACCTCTCAGTCAGCTTGACGAGATCAGGAGGCTTCTTGTTGACCTGGAGAGCAGCTGATGGAATCCAAGGGCTGGGAAAGGCACTGGACTATGAAGTCACTTACAAGCGGGAGTGGGAGTCCTGGGAGGTAAGAGCGGAGGGGCTGAGCTGCCCTGGTTTGGTTGTGCAAATGAATGTGTAAAGCCTGTGGTAAAGGTTGTGCAAATGAACGGCCTTTCCCTTCTCGGGTGCTATGAGGAGGTGCAACAAATGTTGTTTTGGGTGAGGCAGAAGTAGGTCTCTTTCTGTTTGCAAGTGACTTGCCCAGTAAATACCATTTGTGCGAAATGGAATGCAAAGATTTATTCTTCAATGAAGAGAAAGCGCTGCGCTTGGGTTTTGAGTTGGAATTGATTTTGCCCTGAATCCCTCCCAAATGGAATTGAATCACGTTCTCACGGGAGCCTGTGGGAAAAGGGCAAAATAGATTTGAAGCTGCTTCCCCTTCCAGGAGGATACACTTATTTTGAAATAAAATGTTTAAGTGTGCATATTCCAAACTCCCCAGTTTCCTCCCTCCCTGCTCTCCCTCCTTTCCCCCAACAACAGAAGGCTGCCTCGCTCTTGCTCTCCACCACCACGCGTTGCCATCTCAGCCGTGAGGACCTTGTCCCAGGAAGCAGCTATGTTGCCCGTGTGCGAGCCAGACCGGGGCAAGGCAGTGGCTTCTCTGGGCAGTTCAGCGAGTGGAGCACGGAGGTGTCATGGGAGACCCCTGAAGGTAGCGTGGGGTGCAGTGAGGCTGTGCAAGGGTGGAAGCGCTGGCTGAGAAGCAAGACCTTTCCTGATGCTCAGCTTGCTCTCATCTTCTCTGAAGGTGGCATTCAGCCCAGGAACCTTTTCTGCCTCTTCAACGGTGCAGATCGTCTGACGTGCAGCTGGGAAGTGAAGAAAGTGATAACCACTTCTGTCCTCTTTGGCTTGTTCTTCAGGGCCACTCCGGCATCAGTGTATGTGCTCTGCCCATGGCAGCGTGCCTGCACCTCTCCTGTGGAGTTTCTTCTCTGTCCCATTCCTCTGATCTCGGCTCAACCACTTTTTCCCCCCTCAGAGAAGAGGAGTGCTCTCCTGTGGATGAGAAGGCTTTGCCCCACGTCCCCTACGTGGTACAGAGCTGTGAGATCCCTGTTAGCAACTCCAGTGGTCTGAGCCAGTACTATGTGTCTGTTCGGGCCAAGACGGAGGAGAAATTGATTGAAAGCTACAAGAACAGTGAGTTGCTGTGTTGTTTCTTGCTTCTCCTGGTCACTTCTTGGTGAGATGCCTGTTTGGGCAAGTGGGGCTGAGGACAGCGGTGGTGAGGAAAAGTGAGTGGGAAGGGGAAGAGACTGGGACTGATGAAGAAAGGAACTGGATGCTGTGTCAGGTCAGACCTCTGGGAGCAGTGGCTCATAGGTGTGGAGCTCCTTGGTGGCTCTCGTTACTGCGGGGAAGGTGGCATCGGTGGAAATGGCTGTGCAGAAATGTGGGCTGTGACCCAGAGCTTCTTGCTGAGCAATGGTCACACTGCTGTCTTCTCTGTGATTGACCTTCATGGGTGTCCCTGCTGACAGGGAGCAGTGGTGAGAGGTGTTTGTGGTGAGTGTGCCACTACGTGATTTCTCAAGAAGCCAGTGAAGCTTTTGTTTGTGCAGCGGCCCTTGGAGCACCGGCTGAGGTAGGACTCTTCTGCTGAGTGAGGTGCTCCAGGTGAAACATCTCCATCTGCGTGTATCTGCAGGTACTGGTGCTGCTTTGCCCAAAGCACAGCTGGGAGAACTCCTGCAGTGGGTGAAAATATCAAGTGGTAGCTCCAAGAGAGCTGAAAATCTCTGGAAGTGTGTTGGAGCGGTAGAGATGTTTCAAATATTGCTGTAGTGCTTGTCTGTACACAGGGAGTGCCGTCAATATTAATGGATATGGATTTTCTGTTACTTAATGGTCTAGTGGTTTATCGTATTTGACTAGAAAATGGAGATGCAGAGAATTAAAAAGTGTTAAAAAGCTGAGACTTCTTACATTGCATAAAACAATGTTGTTTTCATTCCCTGGAAGCTATCCACGGTGGTGGAAGGGAGTGCTGGGCCAGTGTGTTGATAAGTGCTCTGAGACATTCCGTGTGTTCCAGTCAAGGTGCTGCCGCCTACAAATGTGTCAGTAACAGTGACGGAGAACGGGGAGTACGAACTGAGGTGGATAAAACACACGTTGCGATATGGCTTCATAAAACAGAGATACGAAGTTGAGTACTGGAAAAGCAACCAATATGACAAGGTGACTCTAAGAAAGTGCAGCGGTCCTGGATTTCTCTTTGCTGGGCAAATGGGAGAGATGGTTCCTCTCACCTTCATCGTTTGTGCTTCTTTCTTCTCCCCAGGCTCCCCAGAAGTTAATTATCAGCAATGATGAACCTCCCTTCATCCTCACCCTGCAGATGCTGGCATCATCTACAGCATATAGGGGGAAAATGCGTGCAAGGGTGAATACGCCTCTGGATTATAAGGGGCCTTGGAGTGAATGGAGTGAGGAGTTCACCTGGGAGACTGAGAATGGTACTTTTCATGCAGGCTCCTTCTGTAGGGTTTTGCGGACTGTTAATGGCTGAAATGCCTCTGTAGAAAGATACGTTCTCTAGCTGGGTTGAAGTTAGGTCCAGCCACGAGCTAGCTGGGGTCACCTAACAAGGTAGCTGTCCCACCTGCACCCTTGCAGCACAGCAGCAATGCTCCTGAAGGGAGTGAGCAGAAATGACCTTTTAAGCTTCTTTCCTACTTCCTTTCACAAGGTGAGTACAACCAGCCATGAAGTTTTCCACATGGATAATCAAGCAAAGATCCTGCCCAGAAGATCATTCTTGTTTCCTGATTCTAGTATTCCATTCTTCTATTAGTGACAGAAGAGCCTGAGACTGCAAGAAGACAGAATATAAGCCATCAGACTTTTATATTTGTTGAGTGGCTATATGGCTGCTTTAAAGATACAGCTGTTTCTGGCCTTTAGGGGCAGAAAGTCTGCTATCATATGGTCTTGTGCGCAAAGTGATATGATCTTACATGATTTGTCCTCAGGAAGCTTGTAGTGGTAAGACAGTAAGTAAATTTTGGTGAGTGTCTCAGGAAGAAATTGGTATGTTGTTGATGATCCATTATGGCTATTAGCAGAGGAAATCTCTTCGAAGAATCTCTGAGACCCTGTCTCTTGAGGACTGTACAAAGTAGGGCAGACCTAAGATGCCTGAACACCTGCCTCTTCTACATGGTAGAGTATGGTACCTAGCTGTCTTTCTATTAGCATAAAGTGCTTGCTCTGATGTCAGTAAAAAATAAAAAAAGCATCAGTAAAGGAGATGAGGAGCTCCTTCTGACAGTAAGCTGTTCATGCCATGTTTGATCTGTCCTATTTTGGAGGGTATCCCAACAGTTTGAAAGCCTCATGGTCCTATTCGTTGACACGCCACCTACATTTTCCTGATCTTCTTGCATGAAGAGTGACCAGAATGAAAAACCTCTTCTCTGTTTCAGTTCTTCCACCAGTGGTTCTCCCAGTGATGCTCCCAGCTCTCATCATCACTTTGCTAATAGTTGCTTATTGCAGCTATAAGTATTTCCTCAGGTAGGCTTGTCTTGTGACTAGATTTAGCAGCATGTTGGTCCTGCGGGTGGCAAAAAGGCTGAGGCACTTCTTGTCCCCCATCTTCCCTGGGTGGAGATAACCCTTGGTGTGCAACGGGCAGCCTTGTGCGTGTCTGTGCAAGGGTGGGAACTGGGTGGTGACATGTCAGGGCCTTCGTGGTGCCTCACTGTGCAGGGCAGCACAGTGTGCAGGGTGCAGTCTTTTCTGGTTGCGGCCACGCTGAGAAACAAATCTTGAAAACTCCGTGGTGTTGTTGCAGGAAGAAGAAAATGTGGGAGGAAAAGATTCCAAACCCCAGCAAGAGTCTCCTGATCCAGAGCTACCTGGGGGTAAGAGGGAGCTGTACCTTGATGTGTTCATTATTTCTCTTTTTCAGGACTTCAAATGATCTTAAGAGCTCTTCTTGTTTCCTAGTCCACAATGAACAAATATCTTTATTTGTCTATGCCTTATTTTTAGTAGTAGTTCTGGTCATATTCAACATAACTGCGTTCTTATATTTATACTAGAGACTTCTTTAGTGTTGTGTTTGTCAGCATTGCTGTGCTATAAAATCAAGGTAGAAAATTTTCAGTACTTTAACATTTTAAGTGACTGAAATAATTAGTGTCATTAACTGACTGAAATCATTAGCTAGTGTCATTAGCAAACTTCATCAGCTGGTGCTTTCATTCATCTCCAAATAGTAATCAACACTAATTCAGAGCTTTTTAGAATGGGGTGGTAGCTGTATTAAAGAAAATTTTATTTTAAGGAGCCTGATTTTCTGGAATAAATGTTTCCACATGCCTGTATGTTACCAGGACAAGCATTCCTTATTGGAAATCAAGGAACATGCTAAGGCAGCATTTGGTTAAAGCGGTGTAGGTAGAACCTCCTTCCCTTCTTCCTCCCTTCCAAAACCCCCAGCATCTGGAAGGGTAGTAGAGGCATCTCTAGATTTTTGTGGTAAAATATATTTATATCTATATATCTTGCAAGAATATCTAATTCAATAATTCGCCCACTGCAATAAACACATACACACAGATAGACATATTTTTGTATAATAGTTGATTCTGTTCTATGTTCATAAAGGATGGGTTACGGTAATTATAGATACATGGAAAGCCAATGAGTATAATTTACAACATGGCCTTTGTGTGAGGTGAGTGCGCAGTTACAGTATCTACATTTGTGTGTGAGTGAAGGAGTTTGCTAACCACTGCACATTTGTTATATTGCTGTAAAATGGACCTTCATTGTAATGACCTGGTTTAATACATGATTTTCAAATAGATAGCAAAGGCATGGGTTCTGTTGTGCCAGAAGACAAACTGGTTTATTCTTATAGTAAAGTCTCAAGTTAGTTTATTTTGCCTGATCTCTACAGTCAAAACTGGAAAATTTTTCCCACTCTAAGAAGCACTTTAATAGCTTTATGTCCTATTCCTTAGCTGTTTCTCCATCCACAAGCACTCACTGCCTTAGTTTCATGGTTTTGAAAGTTTCAGTCCCTGCACTGAATTACCTTAGTCCAAGTTTTGTAGACATGTCAGTAATTCTGTTTCCCTTGTGCAGAAGGACTTCCCTTTGTGAACCCATGTTGACTGTGCCTGATGATTGTGTTGCTCTTTAAATGCCTTTTGATAGCAGCCAGTAGGATCTTCTCCATAAGTTTCCCATGAACTGAGGTCAGACTAATAGGTCTGTATTTTCTTGAGCCTTCCCTCATGCCCTTCTTGTAAACTGGAATAACATTGTCTAGCTTCCAGGCAGCAGGGACCTCCCCAGCCTCCCAAGAATTTTGGTAGGTGATCAAGAGGGGTCCTGCTGTAACACCCACCAGCTCCTTCAGTACTCTGGGATGAATCCCATCAGGCCCCATGGACTCATGAACATTTAGCTGATACAGCTGTTCCCTTACAACTTCAGTGTCCACAAATAGAAAATCATTGTTCTCTCACTCATGGTCCTCCAACTCAGAGGCCTGGGCAGCCCAAGGTCTTATCAGTATTATTAAAGACTGAGGTAAAAACCACATTGAATGCCTCTGCTTTTTATTCATCCCTATTCGTCAGGTTCCTATCATCAGCAAGTATTGGTCTAATGTTTTCTTTAGACCTCCTCTTGCTATTAATGTACTTAAAAAAGCCCTTCTTGTTGTCTGATACAACACTGGACAGCTTCAACTCTAATTGAGCTTTGGCCTTTTTTGTCTTCTCCCTGCATCTATGAACCCCAGTTCTGCAGTCTTCATATAGAGCCTGACCTTGCTTCCAGAATCATACAATTTCTTTTTGCTCTTGAGCAAGTTTGGCTTCTTTTTGCCCTTCTTCATTCCCTATTCAGCCAGGCTGGTCATCTGCCACACTTAACCTGACTTACAATACACTGGAATTGCCTGCTCCTGTGCTTTTAAAAGGTCGTTCTTAAAAACTGACCAGCATTTGTGGACTCCCAAGCCCTCTAGACCGAATTCCCAGGCGACACTCTTAAGTAGCTCCCTGAAAGTTTGCTCTTTCAAAACCCAGGGTAGCAACTCTATTGTCCTTTTTTCTCATTAACCTGAAAATTTTAAATTCAGTCATGTCATGATCACTGTGGGCAAGACAGCCCCTACCATCGCATCTCCCATGAGTCCTTCCCTATTCACAAATAACAAGTCTAGGAGGGCATTTTTGCTAGTTGGCTCACTGAGTACTTGTACTTACGTCAGTGGTAAGGCAACATGGGACTGAAGTAACCATCTTCTGCAGAACAGAACACACCTTCTAGTCATGTTAAGGAAGTTGTATTCCTATTGCCAGATGCTGTAGGCTCTCCTATTTTCTTTTCTTTGTCCACGAGGAATGTAGGTTCTTGATTCCACTGCCAGCAAGACACTGCTCTTCTGTCATGTCTGCTTTTTAATTTTCAGAAAGTACATTTAGGAAACTGGCCAACAAGCAGCCAGCTGGATTTCAACAAATACAGCTTTTCAGACAAGATGGATCAGGCTAGCTTCCTTCAAGTTGTGGACAGGTGAGCGTACAGCACATTATAGTAGCACTGTCGATGATAATTTCAAAGAGCTCCCTAAGTCACGGCAGGTTATAATCAAATGTTCTGTCACTAAAAAGCCTATACAAGTTGCTTTTGAGGAAAGGATAATTTTTTTGTCTATCTAGGTTAGCCTGCTTTACTAAGAAAGTATTTTTCTATTTGTAGTTTCAACTAAGCTTGTTTTATATTTAATGTTTGCCACAATAACATTTCTCATGAGCAACTTTTAACTTTTCTGCATTCAGGCAGATGAAGACTTTGGAAGAGTCCCCTGAAGGGCAGCCTAAAAAGACAGATGTTTCTCCTGTCACACTGGACCTACAGAACTCATACCATGCTCTAAATGAGCCAGAGCATGCCCCAGTTGTCTGTCCAAGACAGACTGCTGGTCATTCCTTTCCTGTTTCAAGGAGAAACAGTGCTGATGCAAGTATTGCTTCCCAGACGGCAATCCCTTGCTTTGCTTTCAATGGTCCATACTTGTATAGCCCAATGATGTCCTCCCAGCCCAATATGCATCAGATCCTGGAAGCGGACCCAGCGGGAGTCTGTAAGAAATCAGTTTCCCTTCAGTATGTGACCCTCCCAAAGGAAGACTGTCCCCAGGCTCCACAAAGGCAAAAGCAGCCAGGAGAAGGTGCTCCACAGCCCTTCCTGCTCCCACAACAGAAGGAAAAGAAGCCGCACCTTGAGGATGAGAAGGAAGCCTCACTGGCCCCACCAGCCTGTGGGGATAGCATGAACATAAGAACAGAAGAGCAGAAATCTCCAAAGGCTCTTAGCCGCATCGTGTCTCCTCAGCAGTGTCCCTTGGAGTACATCACCACAGAGAGCCTGTCACCACCATCAGCCAGCGACTCCAGTCATCTGCCACTTGTCACTGCTGGGGAGCTACCTTGTGACTTGCAGGAGCCCCAGCCCTCCAGTGACCACTCTGGCCGTGAGTTTTTTCCTGGGCAAACTGGTGTTGTGGTCCCAGATTCAGGTCAAGCACCCATCTCTTCTCCTGAATTGCCCCTGGATACATTTGGAGACTACCTTACTGTCCCTTTAGGTCCCCATGGACATTCAAAACCCACAAAGGTTATTTTGCCTGTCTTAGAGAAGGGAAACGATCTTCCTAGGAAGCAGTTTTTGCCAGAGGGTAATTTGGTGGTGTTAAACCCTGACAGCACTGAGCCAGTTTTCCTTTGTCAGGTTGGTGACTATTGTTTCCAGAGCCTAAAATCCGATGTGAAGATGGATGTTAGCCAGGACGACCACCAAGTCAAGAAACTTTCTGAAGGCAAGACAACACCTGGGAAGCCTGTATCTGATGATAAATCCATCAGTGACAAGGAGAAGGATGCATCAAAAATGCAGGCTATTCAGCTATTCAAAAACCTGAAATCAGATGATTACTTTTCCTGGCAGCAATCTTTGAGGATCACAGAAATCTGTTAAATGGGCAAATATTAATGAATGCCACAGCTACAGGTAACTGGAAGAAGTTGCAACTATCTGATGAAAATGAACCCTCTAACCTAGGAACAAATAAGTGCCATATAAAGCAACTAAAATTCCTTTTCCCAGCTTCCAATCCAACATGTTGAAAGACTTGAGTTAGCTCAATATCGTTCTCAATGGCCTTCACAGATTTGGCATGAAAGACAATCCAAATATTGCCTCTTGGTGTTTTTCAAACTTTTGGCTTATCCGCAATGAACAGTTTATCTTCCTCATGATCCTGTGACAGACCACAGTCATCTTTCAGTAATACCAGCTTGCCTGCGGTAAAACTCGTGGCAGGAAATGCAGACTTAACAGCATGAATCGCTATCAGAAATAGACAGGCTTGGAAGCCTTGGAAAGAGAACTTGCATTCTTAAGAGCAATTTTGTTGAACTTTTGTGTGTGTTTAAAATAGATCTGAGAGTCACCAAGGACCTTTCATATCTCTACCTTTCTCCTACTGGCACGAAATAGATATCTGGGTGAAAAAAACCACCCAGACAGTAATAGGAGGGTAAATAAAAAATGAGAAAAAATTGCTGAAGTCCAGGAAACCTTTCTTAGTGTCAAGGTGCAGTGTATTGCAGTTTATTCTAAGGGTAAGAAGGAAACTCGCAAGGAGGGATTATACATCACTGAAAGAAAACCCAAGGACTCTTAAGGTGCAGTGAGAGGGAGGGAGTGGGGCAGGTAACAGAAAATGATGGGCAAGAAATGTTGTGAGGGTGCATAAGCCTGTATGTGATGGAGTTTTTCTGTTTCTAAGTGTTAAAGTACTACATGATTTTCTTTTAAGTTCATTGGCTGTTTATGCGTGATATAATTACTCTTAACTATATTAATTAATTCTTTTTTTTTTTCCTGAGTAATAAGCTGTGTTGAGAAAGAGGAGCCATTTTTTTTCCCAGTTCTGCTGAAGAAAGTGGTGTAATGTAAGAGCATTTGTTCAGAGCTGCCACTTTAAGATCAGTAAAAGGCTTTGGTGTCAGACCTGAAGGTGGGCTTCTATTCCAAACCAACACGTTTCTTTTTTCAAATATAAAATTTGTACTAACAAAAAAATATTTCTTCCTGTAAACCTTTCCTTTCATATGTTAAGAGCATTGTGATTACAATAACTTTACTATTAGTTCATATGATCAGGTCTCAAAAAATTCTGTAGGTTCTGCTATGTCACCTGTGAGGTGGGATGTTTTCTCCTGACTTTGCAATAATATTTAATAGCAATAATAAGAAGGAGTTTTCTGGTTGTGCCAGCTGTTTCCTCCTGCTGGGTTAATGGGACAGTGCTGATTTAGAAATTGTAGTGAAATGCATTGGGTTTTTTTCAGAATTTAAATCATTATAAACACTGTTTTAAATCTGAAAGGTGTGCAAATGGTGTTTGGTGTTCTTGACAGTGAAAGGCAGGCAGTTGTAGCCTCTGAAAAACAATATTGATGAACATTTTAAGGGATTTTCAATTTAGTCCTTTCCTAATCAATGGGTTTTTTTGTTAGTCACTTCTTTGGCCATTTATGCATAGTACAAACAATTCCATGTATGATCGTGCTCTATCTAGGCATGTTCTAAAATGAGATGTCCAAATTCATGACCAAATTCGGTATCTGGATTCATATCTTAGATATGCATCACTTTGCTGGGCCTTGCATTGTTGTGGTTTTAATAATCAAGAAGAACAGTGAGTGGGGGAACTTTTATTCAGCTCAGTGGCATTATTCACCGTGGCATTCATTTGGATGAAGCCCATTTGCATTGTGATTGGTACTTTAACAACTACCTGTTCCTCCTGTCCTTCTGCACTTCACGGGGCATTGGAAGAGGCTGCTTTAGAGACGGGGTTTATAAATAAAAGAACATTTGATATGACCCCACAGAGCAGATACTATGATCTGAAGATCACTTCAGGAGCCTGGAACTTGCAGAGTAACATGCCATTGTCAGGCTAGGGGAGCTGGGCGGTGGTTTTCTTCTGCAACGATAATGACTGTTTTAGGGCAGAATGAGTTTCTGCTCTAGGTACTTGTTCAATAATCACATAAGCATCATTAAATAAAATAATGTAGTGAACACTGGAAGCAAGGGTCACAACATACAGCTCCACTTCACCAGAGGAATCCACTTCTTACAGGGTTACAGAATCAAAACTTCCATAAACTTCATCTGTTGCTGATCCTGTGAATCTTCTATTTTCTTCCGCATGAGGTCCAGCTGCACTAGGGGTGGTAAAAATCATTTTACAATCCTGTAGCCTGGTGATTCAAGGAGCTGTTGTGAGTCACAGGTCTTCAATTT
This sequence comes from Falco punctatus, assembly GCF_963210335.1. Classification (NCBI taxonomy): domain Eukaryota; kingdom Metazoa; phylum Chordata; class Aves; order Falconiformes; family Falconidae; genus Falco; species Falco punctatus. Next base: position 34,445,268 of record NC_137585.1, read on the forward strand.
CCTGATCATTAGCTTGACCCACAAAGATACTGTGCGAAAGGAGGGTGCTGCTACCTTCCCCAGTGCTAGGTACTCATATACCAGAGAGGAATCATCATTCTGATGATTTGGGAGCCAACTATGACATGCCCCTTTCTGTAGTGCTTCTCACTAAGTAGTTCCAGCCCCTCAGGCTGTATTTTTGAGTAATGATTCACCGTTGTTCCATATATAGTCAAAAAAGGAGAGGTACGCATCTCAATTAATGCTGTAAATCACATTTTACAGCTTTCAATTTACATTGAATATACAGTTATGAAATCATTGCAACCCATTCCTTACTGTATGCTCAAACATCAAAGATTCTGCCTATGTTTTAACAGCAGGCATTTTTCTCTTCGTTGCTCTGAGGTAATCAGTTCGTTATTCTCTTATCATAATCTTCCTCAACCAGAAACATATTACCTGAATTTGCATGAGATTAGGGTAGTAAGTATATTGTGACCTCAATAATTCTAATTAAGATCTATGCTGAACTGTCTGTGCTAGCCTGGGGGTTGTCTTTTATGTAAAGAAGGAAAACAAAGCCAAATGATTTTGCTAGAAAAGGACGCCTGCATTGGAAAGCCCCCTGAGACCTCGGGGAACAGCAGCTGGAGAATTTCTGAGAATCCTGAATCTCTGCAGGGTAATGGAAAACAAAACCAACCCATCCTGCCAGTCCCTGTGTAGTTTTGTTTTGATTCAGTCAAACACATTTGTACACACAGTCTTGTTCCCTTACAACTCCCATGAAGGATCTCTGTCTCTTCTCATGCCCTACGTGCCCCCTCTGCTCTTGCTACAGAACTGAAATTTTCATGAAAAGAAACCTCGCATGTCGTGTTCTGTACGTGGAGAATAAATAGTGCAATGACTTCATGCCTGTTTTGTCCCTTTCTAAATCCTTCCAAGTGGCTGCCAGGTTTCCATATGCCCCAGCCTTGATCCTAATAACTCCTTATATTACATGATGGATATTTCACCGTGGCATTCTGTGGGTGGACCCAGGCTCCCCTGCAAACTTGCTCAACATGGGTTGGCTTTAGATCAAAGGCTTTGTAGTGGATTCATTGTGTCCTTCCCAGTTTGTTGTTAGAGGAGCATATGGTCCTCATTGTTTATCTGTCATCCAGCTTTGGGGTCCTCAGTACAAGAAAGACATGGACCTGTTAGACTGGGTCCAGAGGAGGACCATAAAAACAGTCAGAGGGCTGGAACACCTCTACTATGAAGACAGGCTGAGAGAGTTGTGGTTGTTCAGCTCGGAGAAGAGAAGGCTGCAGGGAGACCTTATAGCAGGTTTTCAATATATAAAGGGGGCTTACAAGAAAGACAGAGAATGACTTATTACCAAAGCCTGTAGTAACAGGACAAGGGGCAATGGTTTTAAACTGAAAGAGGATAGATTTAGATTGAATATAACGAATACATTTTTAACAGTGAGTCTGGTGAGACATGGAAACTGGTTGCCCAGAGAAGTTGTGGATGACCTATCGTTGGGAGTGTTCAAAGTCAGGTTGGAGAGGGCTTTGGGCAAGCTGAACTAGTGAAAGGTGTCTTGCCCATGGCAGGAGTTTGGACCCTTCCAACCCAAACCATTCTATGCATCAATGATTCTAATTTCATACCCCATTTATATCTAATAACTTAGTGTTTTCTCCATCATCCCTAGACTGAAGTACCCAAGATAAAATTTTGTCTTTCTCAGTCACCCAGCCCTCTCATCGCTCAGTCTTCCAGATCATTTATTACTGTGTTGAAGATTATAAATTCCTGGGTGAACTCAAAGCTTTCCTCCAATATGAAAATTAACCATTAATTTATTTCTTTGTTTTCTGTCTTAAACTGACTATAATCTACATGAGAACCTTTCTTTTATCTATTAGTTTATTAGAATGGCATTTTCGAGGTACTTCATCAATCTTTTTAGACATCTAGGTGTAATACTTTGAATGGATAACCTTGTATCTGTTTGCTTCTGGAGTTCTTCCAAGAAATCTATTAGTTTTATGAGGCACGACTACTATCTACAAAAGTTGTGTTAACTCTTCCCCAGAACATTTCTCTCTACTATTTCTGTTTTTCATTGTAGTTTGTACCAACTATTGCTGTACAAAAGCCAGCCTGATTGGTCACTAGTTCCCTGGATTCTTCTCCTGAGTACTCCTCAAAAACTTGCATTTGGTATTTCTTTTTCTCTGATACTGAGAGCCTTTGATTATTTATTACTGTACTGGTTTTGGCTGGAATAGGGTTAATTTTCTTCATAGTAGCTAGTATGGGGCTGTTTTAGATTTGTGCTGGGAACAGCATTGATACACAGGGATGTTCTTGTTACTGCTGAGCTGGGCTCACATAGAGCCAAGGCCTTTTCTGCCCCTCACCCCACCCCACCAGCCAGCAGGCTGGGGGGGCACAGAAAGTTGGGAGGGAACATGGCTCAGGACAGGTGACCCCAACTGACCAAAGGGATATTCCGTGCCATATGACATCATGCTCAGCGTATAAAGCTGGGGGGAGAAGAAAGAAGCAGGGTGCATTCAGAGTTACGGCATTTGTCTTCCCAGGTAACCATGATGCATGATGGAGCCCTGCTCACCTCCCTGCCGATGCAAAGTAGTGGATGAATTCCTTGTTTTGACTTGCTTGTGTGAGCAGCTTTTGCTTTACTTACTAAACTGCCTTTAGCTCAGCTCATGAGTTTTCTTACTTTTACCCTTCCAATTCTCTCCCCCACCCCACTTCGGGGGGAGTAAGCAAGCGGCTGTGTGCGACTGGTTGCCAGCTGGGGTTAAACCACGACAACTACAATTACTTGTTCATCAACTGAATTTTTAAGTTCCTTTACAGATTTTATACACAAGAAAGCAATGGAGTAAGAAGGTAGGTTAGGCAACGTTTGTAAAGAAAGATTTAATTGGAAAAGATCATTATAAGTCAGGGGTCCTCAAACTACAGCCTGTGGGCTGGATATGGGCCCCCAGGGTCCTCAATCCACCCCCCGGTATTTACAGACGCCCCCTGCCCCCCCCCCCCCCCCCCCCGGGGGGTGGGGGGGGAAACCAAGCAGCCGCAGATGACTGCCTGCCACTTCATCCGTGTGCCAGCCCCCTGTTTAAAAAGTTTGAGGACCCCTGTTATAAGTTATCATTTTTCTCTATATGTCTTCCCTCATTTACTTTTTCAGAATGTTCAGGCTGCAGTAACCCTACCTTTATAGAGTGGATAGACTTACAAAGGGCCTAAGTTCACTTCTGAGTTTTTAAATGATTCTTTAAACAGCCCCTTTGGCACTGCAAACATTTGACCCTTTTAACAGCTTCTTGGGCTTATTTTTGCCAGTCTTGTTATTTTTATGTATGCCCTTAAAACATTATTGCAGTAAACTTGTGCCTCTTGTTGTTTCCACTTGTTCTGGGTCTTGTATATTATTCAGGATAAATCAGTTTGTTTCTTTTCTTGTAATTGCTCTCACAAATAGCTCCAAGAAGCAATCATTTATAGTGGCTAAAAAGTAGAATCTGTGACTAGATCTGGAAATAAACCAAACCAAGGTCCATTTCTGGCTGTAAAAGCAACTGACATCACGCAGCCATGAAAGATTCATGTATCCAAGCAATTTCTCTGACAGCAGAAGGTGGCCTCTTCCACACTGCATATTGGAAAGTGTCCCCAGCTGGGTCACTGACACAGACAAAACCCACACCAAAGCATTCGCTAACATTTGAGTGGAGTCTATGATCTCATTCCAGAGCTCAGACCTTTGCCTTGTCCTGGTTCAGTCTGCCAGTGCAGACACAGCCTCACCGTGGGTCACTGTGATGTTTGCCTAGGCTAGCATGACTGGGCTGTCCCACTGTTACTGTTCGTCTGCCCTTCAGGATCTCTGGTCATCTCCAGCATCTCACTCCCTTCCTTTTGGTCGGGTGATTGGTAGCACAGCCCTAACAGCATACCATTACCTTTAGCGTGGAATGAAATTCTGCAGCCGTTGAAATTCTATAGTGCAACACAACTGTTGACACATATTCACACTACACTTTCTTTAGCATTAATGTATAAATGCAAATTACTCTTCTTTAAAAAAATGTGTATTTAGGTGTTGGTGTTTCACTGAATATCTTCTTTTCACCAAATTTCCATAATGCCTATTGCATTTGTTGTTTTTTTGGGTTTTTTGTTTTGTTTTGTTTTTAAAAGACGTTTGCCAATGAGTCTGGCATTAAAACCATATTTTAAAAGGGAAGTATTTGTATAGACGTATTTGAGCATTGGTCTTGATTTGGTTGAATAGTTTTACATATCCTGCTTACCTGGGTTATTGTTTTTCTTTGTTTTTTTTTCTTACCTTCTATTCTATCTATCTTTTAAATATGGATATAGGCTTTCTGTGATTTCAGACCACACAGATCAATCTGAACAATTTACTTTCCATATCTGGCATGAATTCCTTTGGTTTTCATTTTAAAATTGCCTCATAGCATTTTTAATCTTAAATGTCAGCAACAGTGATTCTGTTTTGATTAGGTGGAACTCATCTTATATAAACTTAATCTGCCTCAAAAATTTACCAGATACCGACAAATATAATCCCCTTTCCCCTACACCATTTAATAAATCATGCACTGAGCCTCTGTTATCTGACACAGTGTATAAATCCAAGACCACTGAAGAATGCTACTATGTAGGGTTGCATTTATAGCCTCCTGGTTCAAACTTGCTTTCAGGACCTCTCGCCTGCTGTTTCGTTATTGGCAGTGTGCATATGGGCCATAACCACTGTGTCTTTCTTAGCACTTACTAAAAGAATGTCTAGATTCCTCGTGGTATGTGACATCTTTTCAACTGCACGCATCTTTTCTCATAAAATGTCCATGTTTTTATTTACTTGGTCATGATCTTATTTTTTTTTTTAGAAATGAAGGAGATATTCTCCTTTTTCTGCTCCTGAAGGGAGTCCATCCTATTTATTCTCCTTTTTTCTGCTCCTGAAGGGAGCCCGTCCTACTTAAGACATCTATTAGTCTTTGGTGTGCATGGTACCTGTTGAATAACTCATGGCACAGTGTTGACTAGCATCCCTGTCACCAAGGATCACTTTCTGGGAGTTGACCTCCTCCTGGTGGTGAAGACCAGGTCCAGCAGATGAGGTCCACCCGGTCCACCCAGGGATATTTGGCTATTGTGATATCAATCTGTGACATCACATGCCAGACAGAACTTCCACTGAGTGCAAGAGAGGCTATGGGTGGCCTGTACAGATATGACAATACCCACAGTGTCCAAAGGATGATTTGGCTTCATCCTCATGTACTGTTTTGGACCTGAAAGTCTTGACTTGTCCATCCATTCAGTCAAGTTATATCTCACTTTGGGGTAAAAGATTTCCACTAACAAATGGCCTTTTGATGTCTTGTCAATTCATGATTCTGTGTTTTCTGAAAGGATTAATTAAAGCCTTTCTGGCCAAAGAGCCCATCCCAGAAGTCCTGAAGAGATTACCACGAATTTATGGCAATCTACTCATGACTTTTTATATATACCCACGAAAACTTCTTTCACCACAGCTCAGCAGGAGAAATCCAGGGATTTAGACTCACCCCTCCTATGTGGTTGTTGTGTCAGAAAAGTTCTTGAAGCTCTACCCTAGGTTGCTGCTAAAGGTTGTTACTGGATTTCACTTGAGATAGGGATTTAATGTGCCAGTTAACTCCCTTTGTGAGGTCTTTAAAAAGAAAGGCAATCACTTCATAACCTGATGATATGAAGGAAGTTGCCTTTCAGCTTTTCGAAGCGAAAGCTCTTCAGGCCTTCATAGCACAGTGATTTCTGTGCAACCTAACAAGGTAACTGATGGTGTCAGACTCTGCTATGAGACTAGCATAGTGAATTTGCTGTCGCTGATCAAGTCACACCCCACGCAAGCTCAAGCTACTGTAGCAGCTTTGCTGAAGAGGCATGCCCCAGTTCCATCCAAGGGAACTTTAATCTCACCTTCACCAAGCATTGCCCTGTTGAAGAAGCACTCCTGACTGACAGGTAGTTTCTTTTTGTCTAGGGATGCCAAAACCTAATTGGAGTAAATTAAGTGAGAGGAGAAACAGAGTATTGCTTGGAATCACACAGAGTGTGAGTGTGCTTAACAAGCACGAAAAGAAGAAAAAGCAATTACTTATGAATGACTGAAGTTTGAAGAGACATAGTGCATGGGTATTCACTACCAATCCTCATTTTTCTCCACTGAGGTCTCTGCAAGTAAGTAGGATAATTCTTATGCCTGTTGAGAAGAAACTGAAAAGATAAGGTTACACCTCCTTCTTATCTGTGAAAGAAGCATGGAGAGCGCATGTGTGCCCTTTGGGGACTGTGAAGACACAAAGACTCCATCATCAAACTCATGTCCATGTGAGTATGCAAAGTTCACTTCTACATCCTGTCCTGAAATCATTGCCAAGTAGTTTTCACTTCTTCTTCCTCTCTTTGGTTTACTTTGCTTTTCTGTCAGCTTTTTTTTTTTTTTTCTAATGCACTTCCAGCTGCCACTGATTCATAAGAAATTGTGTGTGCTGTGGAGGATGTAATCCAAAGTTGCCTGAACTCTGGGACTTTCAACTGATAAAGGTACTGCCCAAAACTAGAGTAATCTCTTCACAGAGATAGCAGTCTACATTAGAAAAAGCAGTAAGAAACTTTGCCACCTCTCACTTCTTCAGATGCCACCACTCCCGTTCCTTTTTCTCCTAACACTAAAACCAAGATCTAAATATACGTTAATTACACTGTCTCCATTTGAGTGTATTTTCCTCACTTCTACTGATGCAGAGTCATATTATCACTTTAAACTACAATATGTAATCAGAGTGTGGCTTGAATTTTAATCCCTTAACTGTGGATTTGGTTTAAGCAGAATCCACAATTCTAGTGCTACTATTTGGATGGAGATGGTTTTATACAGGTAAGGCTTAGCAACAGCAATGTGTCTTTAAGACAACATCCACAATGTAAACTAATGTTTTATCTAATGACCGTTTATGGCAATTAATTTTCCTTTCAGAAAACATTGCAGACAAGGAGGACGATGACTTAAAGGACAGGTTTTGAGTGCAGATCAACAGAAAAAAGAGCAAACAGCAAAGCTCAGCCTCTGTTAAGAGATCATCACATCTTGCAGAAAAACTAGTCACATTTCTTGGAAACTGTTTAACAAAATATAATAATGACAAGTACTTCCTTCCCTCTTCTCCTTAATTGTATGACATTTGATGTCATACATAGCTGTTGGACCTATGCTGTAAACGGGAAGGTCAGAGAGAACAAATTAAACATGCCTGTGGTGCTGATGACTACCACAGCACCATGAGGGGGAAACAGAGCACAGGCTCATTTGAAGGGGTAGGGCTGTGGGTGACCCGCTGGCAGTTGCATTTGCATGGACTCCATGTGAGTGATCAATGAGAAAGTCAAATAAACGCCTGCTGTGAAGCACCTGGAAGACCACTCGGTGTTCAGGTGAGGCTAAAGTGTTGTGACTGTGGGGAAGGAATTGGCAAAGGAGCCCTCTCTCCTCAGACAAACAAGGACTTAAAAGCCCTGTGAATCGGGTCTTAAAGTGAAGAAATAGGAGGACTGGATCTCCCAATCCACCAGAAGTACATTTTTGTGAGTAGGAGTGGTAAGAAATGGAAGGAGATGTTTCTTTTTGGAGCAGTTCATGATTCACTGGAACAGTGAGTGTACTTTGTATGGATCAGATGGGTGATCAACACAGATAACTAACTCCTTCTCATAACTTAGGGGCTATTCTTACTCTCATTGTGAAGGAAGGAAGTGGAAAATCCTATCATTAGTTCTAAACAGCAAGCTTTGTCCTTGTCCTCTGGTGAAGAGGCAGAACGTTTTCCCATTAACAAATTACCTTCATACGAAGCTACTCTGAGAGATCATGTCAGTGTTGATGAAAAGGCAGTTTGGGGCTAACAGAAGGCCCAAGACTTTTCCAGCTAACCACATGAGTTTTGATTTCAGCTACAACTGGTGACAAAGAAGGAAAAATAGTGGCTGTCAAACCATATTTAACAATATGGTGATAGGTGCTTTATATATCTATATCTATATATATCTATCTACATATATGCATTTGAGGAAGAACAGCCAGTGGTGCAGAGAGTTGTTGCCTGACATAAGATCATGCTTGTTGCAAAGGTTTGAAGATGAGAGAGCTCATCAGTCTTCTTCTGACTCCATGCTTGGTTTTGGGAGTTGGAACTATTCAAGGTGAGTTTCAGACTATTTGCCTCTCTTTTTTTCCTCCTTTCTTTTCTGTTATTGTACCTTTTCTTTTAGCCTGATATTTCTCCATCCTCCCTTTATTTTATTCTTTCATCTCAGTGACAGAAAGAGGAGACGTGAGACACACGTAGTTACCAGACCTATGCCAAACAGGCACTGCCAAACAGGGCTTCCTGCTTCTTTTTCCCCCAGTTTTATACACTGAGCACGATGCCATATAGTATGGAATATCCCTTTGGTCAGTTGGTCACCTACAATGACTGAAACAACCTTGTCTTTGCATCATATTTCACTTTATGGACCTGAAAGTGACTTGGCTTGGGCACAGGTGTTTCTTGCAGAATTAGGCATCAGCTGCCTTAGGGTTTCTAAGAATGGCAAAATGATTCCTCACCATCTCTTGACTGCTGTTTCTGAAAAGAAGAACTATCAAGCAAGCTGATCCTACATCAGTAGTTCTCATCATAGCAGAGACAACTCCAGCCCCTGTTCTTGGAGTTTGAAATCTCAGGGAAGGGTGGCAGGTTAAAAATGACCCTTCCTCAACACAGAGACTGCTCCTCCTTGCACAGAGCTTTTTCACAAAAGAAAAAGGAAAACCAGGTTCTCTGCAAATCCACCTATGAGGTATGTTTGTTAACTGACAGAGGGACACAACTTTTTCAGCTGCTAGATTTCTGAAACAAGTTATCCTTGTCTGGAAGCTTTCTCCTTTCTGTGTCTTTAATGTCACCATAGCTAAGCAGAGTAGTGGGTGCCCCTCACTTTTGCATGTGACTTCCTAGGGGCATGACTCTTGCTAAGGCAAGTGGACTTGTTCAGTGGGCACGTGAATGTATTCACCACCACAACAACCCACAAAGGCAAAACTAAATGTCCTGCTTAATGAGGCATCTGGTTTTTTCCTTGAAACTATAAATCATTCATATCTTGCACTTACTGCCTTTCTACTGAGACATCTCTTGACTGCTAGAAGAGCAGTGAATTGGTGAAAGCATTTGTTTGGCTTTTTAAAAATCTATAATTATGTTCTTAGAAGTTGTTTTTCTACATGCCTCCCAGAATCTTTCTGTTGTTAAGGAGTACAAAAGTCAGCACTACACTGCCTAGGTCCTGGGGTCCTCCCGTTCAGCTTGGACCCTTGTTTATTGCAAAACTTTGCAGAGATTTACCAGGACTCAGAATTATGCTGATCCTAGGACTCTGATGCTGATGTGAGTGGACAGCTAAATAAATGCCTATTCAGCACTGCCTAGCTGGTCTTGGTACTCTCATTTCCCACTACTGGGAATATCAAAAGGTCATTCATAGGAGACAGGTTTCTCACTGGGGACAGCTGCTCCTTTAGGCTTTCTGTGTTGTACTTACACTTGCTTTACCAGCTTTCCATCTGTTTCAGAGTTCCATGGACCATCAGGCCTCTGCAGTTCAGGAAGAGAAACAGAGGGACAATAACAAGTTTTAGATCATAGTTCACTGTACCAGAATGGCTGTGATTCCTGTCTGGGGATGAGTGAGGAACAGAGAGGAGAAGATGTATTTGAGGTTTAAGCCAATGTGATGAGGCCCTTTTGCTTCAAAGGCATGAAGTCCAATGAGGCTTAAAATCACCAAGCTTAACTCTTTGAACTTATCTTTTGAATCAGAATATTTCTCGAAAGTTAATTTTACCTATTACAAAACAATTCCAGCTTTTCTTCACAGGCTGTAGGCCAGAATCTCCCTTTCCTTGCATGTCATTTTGATGTGCAAACAAGCAGAGTGATAAAGTTGAGGCTTTCTCAGTCCTAAGACTCATGATAAAATTCTGATAAATGGCAAAATAATGATGATCCAGCCTACACTAAGAGCAGCAGCTGCTGTTGGAGACTTCTTGCTTTCAGGCTCTCCTATGAAGAGCCAAATTTTATTTGTGAAATCCACATAGTATGAGCTGAACTACACCAGGGATATTCCCAGCAGATCTCATCACCCAGCTTCTCACTTCTCTGTCTTCTCCAATACAGTAGCAGAGCTTGTGTTCATTTTACTATTTCCCACTATCTCCTTCATCCACATCCATCTTCTGATTATTTCCTCTTTTCAGAGAGCATCCGAATGCAGACCCTACAGTGTTATAATGACTATGTATCTCCTACAACTTGCACATGGATGAAATATTCAAAGGCTCATAAATTTATTAACGTGACTCTAACAACTACTGTGAAAACTAAAAGCCTGGCTGGTGTTCTGTGAAGGGTCTAAAGGGGTTTGGCTGCTGAACATAAGAGATGGAGCCAAGCAACAGGACAGCAACTGGGCTTGCAGCCAGCATAGAGTACAGCTTGCAAACACCAGCGTTATGTCCAGACTAAGCAGAAAGTTGGATCTGTACAGAATGAGGAAGAACAGGACGCAGGGCATGCTTGTTTTCATTATCTTTTCAATCACTTTCCCCTGCTTTTGCTGTGAAAGCACACACACACAAATGTGACAGGACACGTTAATTGTTGGACCTGAGTGGAGAAGGATGTGTTGCACTAGCTGCAGCAGTGATAGCTACTATTCAGAATGGCAAAGACAACTGCTGCTTCTTCATGCTGGTAAAAGCATAGCTATGGTGAAATAATTTCTGCAAAACAAACTGTGAGAAAACAGAAGTTGGTGGGTTTCCTCTCAGAGATACTAGGCTACATCTTGCACTATCTTTTTGTTGCTTCTGCTTCCTTTCAGAAGAAAACAGAACAGTCAAACTGCAGAGTATGAAGGAGAGGAAGGGACAGAGAAGGAGGAAGAGAGAGGAAGAAGAAAATAATAGAAGCAGGAAATGAAGTGGGAAACAGCAAAGAGATTGGAGGGAGAGAAAAAAACATATGAAAATAGGAAGAAGTTATCTTGGTTTTATTTTTCAGAAAGAGCTGTAGGATTCATTCATGAGTTAACCTGACAGCTGTTGAAATCAAAGGAGAAGGTGCTCCTTACAATCCCTATAGTACTGAATCACATACCAAATGTTAGCAGTTTGTCACAGCTAGAGTCCCGATCAGTTTTCCTCGCACAGGGCACCAATTGTTACAGCACAAGCAAAACTAGCAAGCTGCAACAAGGCTTTACTGCAGGTCACATTCTATGGTCCAGGCTGTTTCTCCATCCTCCAGAGGCCAGACCACACTGCTTCTTGTCTCTGCTAAGTCCAGACCCCCAACCCCAACCCCTCAGAGCTATTTAACCATGTAGCAGGAATGAACTACAGCTGCACATCATCCATGTCAACCAACCCACTGCCGTCGTAGCTAGGCCACAGCTGCATATTATCAATGTTAATCAACACACTGCCTTCATTCCTCTACAGCAGTTTGCTGTGGATTGAAGTCTACAAACCACAGAAGTGTTCCTGTGACACAAAGGACTGCACAGCATCTGCATGGAATTATTTTTTTTTTAAGAGGACTGCAGTTCCACAGTCCTCACAAAACTTCTGTCCCAACTCTTAGTTGTTTCTTTGGTTTGCCTTTTTTGACTTCTCTAGTGTAAGTACAGCATAACAGACATACGTACACATGTACACTGCCAACCCTACTGTTATGGAAGTGGCAAACTTTGCTTGCTGAGGGAAGGTGAGCTAGAAGCTGAGGGTGACAGCAAGGCATTGACCTCATTGGCAATGGTGTAATCCCACAGTAACAAGAAAAGCAGAACAGTGAGAGTGACCAGGATCAGGACCCATCCAGATCACCAAGGAAGTCCCTGTTCACTTGGCAGATTTAAGGTCAAGCTAGGAAGTCAGTTCCATGGATCACAATCAGCAACGTGTATCACCAGGCACAGACATGGCAGCATCATAGCAGAGGCAAGGACCAAAGGCAGGAGCCTAAAACTAAAAGCAGCTTCTGAGCGAAGGTGGGGAGGCCCCAAGTCAGGCTGATTCTGGCTTAGACAGCCTTGAGCATGGGTAACCAAACCCCTTGCAGGGGGTGTGTGAGAGAGGTTGTGCTCAGGGCCCAGATACCTACCAGTCAAAGACAGTTACGGTGAGTGCATCTTCCTTTGAGAAAAGAAACAGAAAATAAAGCAGATGTGCTTGGTATTAGAGAACTTATTCATGTCATTTAATGAAATACAGGAGTATACTGACATAACGCAGTGGTAAACTGATTTAGAAACAGAATAAAATAGCATGTAGGGAGGATTTTACAAACCATTCTTTGGGCCATCTAGCAACACCCTATTCAGATAGTCATGCTTTTTTTCCAGGAACAAAGAAATGACCTGCAGGTCCCACAAAGCTGGAAACCACGCTCACTGCCAGAACTTCATGATGCACTGGATCCATGCACATGATCAAGAAAACTACAACTTCAGATTTGACTTCACACTGCAGGTAAAGCTAAATCTCTACTTGTTTCAGAATGGTGGAGACAAACCACTAAGTCTTGTCTCTATTTTTGAGTATTTGTTTCTTAGATTAGTGTATTGAATATCTAGGGTCAGCCCCAAAACCTGAAGCATAAGTAAGAATGAAGTTAAATGGCTTTAAGGACATACTACCACATTCAAAACCTGCATTGAGTCCACCTTCAGTGACTACAATAGAAAAAAATGGGGTAGACCTGCCAGCTAACTAGTGCCTTAATTGGGATTGGGTGAAGACATCAAAAAAACCTTCTGTTTCAGCAACATGCTCTGCATGCATTACAGCATATTCTTTCACAAAGCTGCTATAAAGCTGCACAACATCACCACTTTCTCTACTTTCACCTTCTGTTCATCCTAGGCCTTGTAGAGTTTGCACTTTGTGGTCAAAAACCCCATGGGTTATTTGTAACAAGTCAGGAAAATTGTTAAATATCCAGATTCTTTCAGTCAGAGAACATCACCTAGGAATTTTCTTCCCCTGTCCTCACTATCTCATCTCCTGGGCTGTGCCTTCACCTTTCAGTTCAGACCCTCCCACCTCAAAACCTCTCAGTCAGCTTGACGAGATCAGGAGGCTTCTTGTTGACCTGGAGAGCAGCTGATGGAATCCAAGGGCTGGGAAAGGCACTGGACTATGAAGTCACTTACAAGCGGGAGTGGGAGTCCTGGGAGGTAAGAGCGGAGGGGCTGAGCTGCCCTGGTTTGGTTGTGCAAATGAATGTGTAAAGCCTGTGGTAAAGGTTGTGCAAATGAACGGCCTTTCCCTTCTCGGGCGCCATGAGGAGGTGCAACAAATGTTGTTTTGGGTGAGGCAGAAGTAGGTCTCTTTCTGTTTGCAAGTGACTTGCCCAGTAAATACCATTTGTGCGAAATGGAATGCAAAGATTTATTCTTCAATGAAGAGAAAGCGCTGCGCTTGGGTTTTGAGTTGGAATTGATTTTGCCCTGAATCCCTCCCAAATGGAATTGAATCACGTTCTCACGGGAGCCTGTGGGAAAAGGGCAAAATAGATTTGAAGCTGCTTCCCCTTCCAGGAGGATACACTTATTTTGGAATAAAATGTTTAAGTGTGCATATTCCAAACTCCCCAGTTTCCTCCCTCCCTGCTCTCCCTCCTTTCCCCCAACAACAGAAGGCTGCCTCGCTCTTGCTCTCCACCACCACGTGTTGCCATCAACACCAGTGGAGCACATGTGGGTTTGTGCAGCGGCCCTTGGAGCACCGGCTGAGGTAGGACTCTTCTGCTGAGTGAGGTGCTCCAGGTGAAACATCTCCATCTGCGTGTATCTGCAGGTACTGGTGCTGCTTTGCCCAAAGCACAGCTGGGAGAACTCCTGCAGTGGGTGAAAATATCAGGTGGTAGCTCCAAGAGAGCTGAAAATCTCTGGAAGTGTGTTGGAGCGGTAGAGATGTTTCAAATATTGCTGTAGTGCTTGTCTGTACACAGGGAGTGCCGTCAATATTAATGGATATGGATTTTCTGTTACTTAATGGTCTAGTGGTTTATCGTATTTGACTAGAAAATGGAGATGCAGAGAATTAAAAAGTGTTAAAAAGCTGAGACTTCTTACATTGCATAAAACAATGTTGTTTTCATTCCCTGGAAGCTATCCACGGTGGTGGAAGGGAGTGCTGGGCCAGTGTGTTGATAAGTGCTCTGAGACATTCCGTGTGTTCCAGTCAAGGTGCTGCCGCCTACAAATGTGTCAGTAACAGTGACGGAGAACGGGGAGTACGAACTGAGGTGGATAAAACACACGTTGCGATATGGCTTCATAAAACAGAGATACGAAGTTGAGTACTGGAAAAGCAACCAATATGACAAGGTGACTCTAAGAAAGTGCAGCGGTCCTGGATTTCTCTTTGCTGGGCAAATGGGAGAGATGGTTCCTCTCACCTTCATCGTTTGTGCTTCTTTCTTCTCCCCAGGCTCCCCAGAAGTTAATTATCAGCAATGATGAACCTCCCTTCATCCTCACCCTGCAGATGCTGGCATCATCTACAGCATATAGGGGGAAAATGCGTGCAAGGGTGAATACGCCTCTGGATTATAAGGGGCCTTGGAGTGAATGGAGTGAGGAGTTCACCTGGGAGACTGAGAATGGTACTTTTCATGCAGGCTCCTTCTGTAGGGTTTTGCGGACTGTTAATGGCTGAAATGCCTCTGTAGAAAGATACGTTCTCTAGCTGGGTTGAAGTTAGGTCCAGCCACGAGCTAGCTGGGGTCACCTAACAAGGTAGCTGTCCCACCCGCACCCTTGCAGCACAGCAGCAATGCTCGTGAAGATCAAAAAGGATCTCAACTTGTTCTGGCTAGAGAATGAAGGTTGAAATGTGAAGAGGAGCAAGGACAAAGGAGGGAAAAGATGATTGAAAATGTTAGAGTAAACCAAGGGTGTATGAAGCTGCCAGGAATACTTGAAGATTGGCATTTTTTTAACCTGCATCAATCTATTAAAGATTGCCTGTAGCAATGTTTCTACTGTGTCTATGTAGGGAAACAGCATGGCCCTAAAAATAAGAACCGCAAGGTTGTTTGGATAAAAGTTATTTAGGAAAGATTACTTCTAAAATACAGGTTGATAAAGTGGTAAAACTAATTATACAATGGAATGTCTGGAAGCTCATTCTTGTCCTAAGCATCTATCAGTGTTCTTGTGCCCATGGCTCCTGGTTCTTCCTGGCTTTAACGTGATCTCTCTTTTCTCAGAAGTGTTACAATCTCTATTTTCTCTCTTCAGGAAGCTGTCAGACCGTGGCCGGGCAACCAGGTAGGATTCACTGGGCAGAACACTTCTGAGGAGGTGGAGCAGTTAGCTGCTTTCATGTGCTGGATGGGTCAGCAAGCAGCCCACTCCCTACTCTTCTCTTGAAAGATTCCTTACTAACCACGGGGTAAGAGCAGGCTGTGAATGGATATCACCCATTGCGATGGGGAGGAAAAAAGCATTTTCACCTGTGTATCTCCTAAATCTGTGTATATCTTCCAAGCATCTATGGAAATCATAATTAATCGCTGCAGCTGCAGATCTTGACTTTACCGGCTGGAAATCTGACGATAGAAACCTGCTTCCTTTCTTCCTCTGTATTTCCTTTGGAAATAGGTTTGAATAAAAGGCATTGGCCTAACCGGGTGGAAATCTTGTTGGCTGAATTCCTCCCAGCCCACCTGAACACAATCTCCTTCTCATGAACATACACATACTCCCTTACCTCTCCATCCGCTGGAAGTTACATACTCCTGCTCCTTGAAGCAAAGTCCGACTTTGAAAACAGAATGAGAACAAAGAAGAGCTGCAGTGGTCCTGGCCAGAGTGCAGCTGATCAGAAATAGCTCCAAACTGTCCATACAACCTCAAATTTGTGTCAGGTCTTCAAAGACAGAGTGAGCAGGTGACCATAGTGTTCTGTTAGGAAACTATCCTAGGTTGCAGACCAGATGAGAAGGCTGACACAAATTAAATTGACTCTTGGGTTTCATGATAATTACCTGCCTCTTAGAGAGAGGATCAGCTCTAATATACACTTTTGTAAGACATGTGAAGGAAAGATGTTTGATACTTCTTTGAAATCTTTGTTTTCTCCCTTTGTCTAGCTTCACATTCAGTGCTTATAAGAGACAGGCGCTCTTTGAAGACCTAACTGCAAAATATCATTGAAAGCTCAAGAGCTGCACAAATGCTGATGCTAGCAGTCATGTTGCCTGAGTCTATACTGCTAAATAAATTAGGGCCAAGCTGTAGTAGCAAGCACTGCCTTGTAACTGCTTGCACTGCTTTGTTGTCCGCACTGTCCCTTCCACGGTTTGGCCTGTGCCAACTAGTGCTCTCCAAAATAACAACCTGGCACAGTTTGGGAGATAGCACAGGGTAGCAACCATTCCCAGTGGGCAGCATGGACATGACTGTACCAGATTAGGCTGTGTCCAGGATGGGGAGTGATATAGCAGCTTGGTGGGCACCTGGCAGCTAGACAAGCTCAACCCCCCACACCAAGTAAATAAGTTTTGGAGATCCACTAAAACGATCAGATAGTCTGCACATGTTGATGGATCCATCGGTGGCAAGCAAGACAATGCACAGAACATTGAGGTCATTCAGATCTTTGGACTACTAAAGAAAGCTGTTGTGGAAAGGAAAGAAGCCGGCTTTGAGATTCAGAAAAGCCTGCTGTAGTTGTAGGGGTCTTAGATAACCAAGACAAAAATTTGAAAAATGACACCATTATAATCCCATTTTCTTTCTACAAAGGCTACCTCTCCTCTCCAGCCTCTAGTCCAACATGGCAAAAGACCTCAAGCAACCCTTCCCCTTTCTTAGTTACATTAATGTATTTGGTAAAAGGGACAGGCCATAATTCCCATGTACCTGCATTTAGATAGATTTGCTTCGCATTCCCCTGATAGGTATGATTGGCAGAGTAAGAAGCCAGATTTAGCTAGGGCTCCTTTCTAAAAATAGGTAATCAATTTCAGTTCAAGCCTCTGAGGTTATAGGAAAAGAGAATTATTTTTTCTTGGGCACTTAATGAGCTTGGATAATCCGTTTTTCTGCTCAAGAGCAATGAATCCAATGGTTTAAAAGAAAAGGAATTGTATTAAAAGGGATAAAATGGCAACTCAGATAAACACTGGTAGGTCTGTTGATGAAAATCGGCCATAGAACTTGAAAGCTTCTTGGTAATGGAGCCCATGCCAGTTTTGCCCAGAGCTGAGGGAGGCCATTGCCCATCTGTAAGGAGATGTTGTTCTGAAACCTCTCCTGCTGTTTCCAAGTGCATGATCCCAGCTCTGATATGGGGTCGCTGTTCTTGGCAGCTCCAGCCCACGAAGCCTTGGTGCTGTTGGAGGGGAGTCTGTGACAAACACAACCCAAAGGGAGCCCTGGGGAACATGCCATTTGGGTTTTGGTTTGGTTTTTAGTTTTTTTACTTTCTTGCTCCAGGGCTCTTTTGCTCTATCGCTGTCAAGGGGAACACACCACAGGTAATTCCTACCCCTCAGAACACTATTCTCTCTTGATGGATAAGGGTTTTAAATACCTTTAAACTTAAGACACAATTGTATTTCAACCCTAGTGCCCAAGAGTGAAATCCACTGGTCAGTTCACTTGTTCCCTCTTTGTTGTGATCTCTAGCTACTCCAAGCAGGCTGGAATTCTCTTTTATCCCATTACAGGCAGGATACTGCAAGTACTCCATTATTTTAGGAGCACTGGACTTACTTCAGGATAAATGTAGCTCTCAATTTAAGTTTTATTTCAGTGTAAGCTTTACAGCATAAAGGATTGAATTTAACAGCAGGCTGAAGACTCTGGAAAAGGTTCTTGCAGTGACTACCTCCTGTTCTTGCAGTTGTTACTATTTCTATTTCTTTAATGAACCATTCAAAATCATTTGTAGTGGTGATACCAAAGGTTGGAATCATTCAGGACAGCATGAGATGACAGGCAGAAGTCAGAGGGTTAAATGAAAAGAAAAAAAAAAAGAAAAGATTGGCTAGAGAACAGGAAATCTTTAGTAAAACTGATATCCTGCAAAATGATCTGTGCCTCAACTGCAGGGATGTGTAAGCCTCAGCTGGGAAATACCCTTTACTGCAAGGATAACCAGAAGGTATGAGGAGAGTGCTGCAGAAGCTTGGATGTAATTGGTCTCTTCTACTTCAAAATGCTAATGATTATCTTTATTTCAAGTGCATTGACTGTTTATAGATGACTGAAACAGTCCTTACACAGCTATTTCGGTGAACGGTTTAGCTAAACCAAAGAACCCATTTTTTTTCCAAGTTCTGTCCTGTCAGATAAAAACATTGGCTCAGAGCTGCCACCCAATGACCAGACCTTGTAAAAAAACTTAAATACAGGCTACCTGTCTTGCACAGTGCTGAGTTCTGTGAGACAATACAGTGGAGGCAAATGATTTCTCACTGCGTGAAAAAGGCAGTGAAAGGCCATTTCCCCCTCCACTCCCTTTCCACTCCTCTTCCTCAACATCTGCATACCCCATCACTCATTGCCTTGCCTGCAACAAGATCCCTTGCTTAGAAAATTTAATTTGTTAACCTGTTAAACTTTGCTTTTCTTTTCTCTATTGATTTTTCTGCTGGTTTTTCAAGTTGAGTCAGTTCAGAGGTGGGCAGGGAAGTGTCAGCACCAGCACAAAACAAGCAAGAAGGAATGAACTGCTGAGACCAGAGGAATGGGTAGAAGGGAGGTTTCAGCTGCAGCAAGTGTTTCTTTCAGCCCTGTTCTTGTCTAACTGCATCTGACATGCTACGAAGATTCCAAAGCTGGCTTTAAATACGCATGTTTGGATACCCAAAGCACTGTAGCCAACAGAGGGCCATGCAGGGTAATGCTCCTTGCCAAGGTGCTGGCTAGCCCGTTCAGCACGCAGAGAGTTCAGGTATTGATTCTTCCCAGGAGCTTCACTGCCTCACTGAAAGCTATCACCTCAGTGATCTCCGCAGCTTTCTGTGTGTCACCTATCAGAAAGTCTTTGTCCCTGGCTGAGCTGTAACATTTGGCAAAGCAAAGAAGATGAAGGGGGATTGCCACATGTATGTTCATTTAGCATCAAACAGCTGTCACCCACTTGAGTGCATTAGACAATGCCAACTGTTTTGTACCACTGAAGTGCTTATAAAAATATTTTGATTTGTAAAAAGTGTACAAAGTGACTCTGCTCCACTGCAGGAGGCAAACAACACAGTTTGTGGCAAAGTGTAGTGATGCACCAACAAGCCCTTTCAGTCTGTTTCCCTTCTGATGTAGCCTCTTAATAAGCCTTTCATGGATAGCAAAGGGCATTTGCTGCAAGCTGTACCATAATCCTGCAGTCTGCCTGCCCTAATGTCTATTAGAAATAGACCTGTAAATCTGTGTGCTGATTCAGCCCACATTATGTTTTGTGTATTAGCTAACTGTGCCCTGAACTGCTCGCTTTCAGAATGCCAAACAATGTCAGTAGATTTCTGTTCAGTTCTATGTTTTCTGGACTAGGAGCTGCTGCAGTCTCTGAAGACAGCATTTATTATGTACTTGGAGTCATGCTGGTCATCACTGCTGGATGCAACACTGGGAACAGGGTGTTCCTACAGAGCTGTGCTGTTCAGCTGAAGCTAGAGTGATGTGTGGTCAGGCAGGAGCCACTTGGTGCTGATGTACAAGGAAAACCCACAGGGAAGATTCTACGAGCTGCCATTTGGCCGGTCTCATTAATCTGAATGACTTGGACATGTGCCCAGAAACATCCGAATTCCAAACAGTTAATTATTGGTGGTGGAAAATGATTGTCATTAGTTACATTTTAACTTCCTTCACTATTTTATGAAGTCAGCATATTGTTATCTAATCCCCAGCTGATGAAGAGTGAAGTAACAACCCTAATTCTGCCCCAAAACAGTTCATATAAGGGAGCAGGCAATAATCTTTTAAAATACTGAAAGCTTGGGAACAGACAGGAAAGATCAGGGCACCACCATTCCCAGACATGTACTTTGTGATTGCTGCTCCAAACTGCTGTGCTTTGGAGATGGAAGGCTGGATCCTGCAATAAGGCCCATTAAATACTGTAAGAAAAACACATCAGGAAGCCCTGAAGACCCTACGTGTCTTGCATCATTCAAGCCCTTGGGTGGTCCTTGCTTACTGTCCAGGTACAGTTCCTGAACTTCAGATTGTGCAGACTGTGTGCTGGAAGCACATGCTTCTCTCTGAAAGACATTTACTTAGCTTTGACCAAGGGAAAGGGCTTATGAGAGCTTTGGTAAGGGTCCATTCACATTGTGGGGCGATTTGCAAATTGGAGAAGTCCTGGGGCTTCTTGTAGCTTTCCTATTCCCTTTAGGTGGGATAAGCTGTGTTTTTTTGCATTGGCTTGGCCTACAAATAGTGCGGGCTTTAGTGAATACCCTGATGCCTCCTCAGGTGAGGTTCCATTTGTTTTTGCCCATTCGTGCCGCTCCCTGCCAGTGTAAGAGCTTTGCCTGAAATCCTCCATGTGGCAGATTAAACAACAAAACTAGAGTGGTGGGCAGAGAACCCTCCTTTCCTACCCCATGTGGACATCTGGTACCAATCATACAGAGTTGTGCCCAGGTTATTGCGTGGATGCTGGTTTGTGCCTTTCTCACAAGAGTCCCTGAATTCACCTTGGAAACACCAATAGGGAGCTGGTCCTGTGCTTGGTGTGTCTAGCTGCTATCCATACACAGCTCTGAAGCTTCCATGTGTGGGAGTTTCACAGCCTTCAGTGTGGGGAGAGAGAGGCAGCATTCAGGTCCTTGGGCAAGCCTGGTTCATTCCCAGTGCATCCTCTGTACTTCTCTCTGGACTGCTGGGGCAGCTGTCAAAGTACTGTGAACCTTCTGGCAAACATGAGTTTGCACACACACACGCACCTGCACACCTCCTTCCACCTCCCACCATCACCCTTTTACACTGCTCACAGGTCCTGCTCCACCTTACGGGCTTAGCAGATGAATTTCTATACGGCCTCCTTTCACCAGCACATCCCTCTGTGAGGGTGTGTGCCTCACACACTGATCAGCCCCGCCTTACAGTGACCAAGAAAGGGATTTGTTTTGCATTCACATTCAGATTTATCTTGCATTACTCTCCCCAAAGACACCCTAACTGAGAGGGGAAGAGAGCAATGGCAACACAGACAACTAGCAAGCAATGGGTTCGTGCTTTAGGTGGAGGTTTACTAGATGGCTGAGGAAAAAGATCTCTTGCTGAATGCACTCCAATCCTCAACCTCCATCTTCTTAGGCTTGCCTTTTTTTCTTCCCGTATTTGTCCTCCAATGTTTTCTGCATGTTAAGATTTAGGGCATTTTTCTGATGCCATTTTCCTGTAAAGGCAAATCGTAGTACAGTTACAGCCTCTGTTCTAATGCTATCATCCGTCAAGGATTCTTCCAGCTGTAGAGCTCCTCTCTTGTGAAAATGGCATTTTCTAGTCCCCCTGCACCTTTGCCCAAACCCATCCATTGTCCTTGGCAGAAGCAGCACCCATCTCAGGAAGTCAGCGATCTATTTTTCCTGGCAGAAGCCACACCTAGCTCATCAGTCCTCCTTCCGTGCCAATTCTTGGGATCCCTGATTGCCTTCTGAATTATATCAGGGGTGTAGGAATCTTTCATCAAGCTTCGGCTCTCCAGTGGGCCACCTACAAGGAACAGCAAATAAGGAACTGTACACAGAAACCACCCTATTGCAGTCCTTGAACTGAGCAGGGGAGCAACACCAGCAGTTCCAAGTTCTCAAGAAAAGGCATGTGTTGACTGCAATACCTCTGATCAGGTGTGTGGCTAGGTGCTAGCTTCAGAATGTCCCGGGGGGAGTTTGTCAATTTACCAGCTTTTCATCCTCAAGTATGGGACACAACACAGAGGGTGCCACAAAGTATCATTTTTATCCGTATCCCAGTGCCCTTTCTTTAGACAAGTGCCACTTACCTCCTGTTGAACCCACTCATTCATTTGAGTAACTTCCTATTCAACAGCACAGCTCCATGAAAAGCACCATCTTACCACTCCAGGCCTTCCTGAGCTTTTTTTCTGCCTTAATATGTAACAAATAGCTCCCAACTGTGACTTCTTTTATCCCCTCTTGACTTTTAGCCATTTGAGGGGGCTTTATTTTAATCTCTTATCCTTTCCTCATCATCTTCCTTTTTATTGTACTCTTTCTTTGATAATAATGATTTTGAGCTCCCTGGGGAAAGATGTTCTTCCTTTCTGTGCGACTGCACAAACCCAGGACAATGCAGTTTTCAATATCCCACAAGGTCTCGTAATGGAATGTACTGTATAAGGGAAGTGAATGTCTCATGCTGGTACATGAGAAACTGGAATCGGAGACAATTATTCTGGAGTATCTTGGACATGATGGTAACAAGAATGAGATGAATGCTTAATTCCCAATATGTGTTTAGTTGGAGGGATGCCTGGGGACCTTGGAAACAGAGCTTTGGTGAAGACATTTCAGAGCCCCACATCTCTAAAGGTCTTGAAATAATGTCAATATTGGAATCAGAGGTAACTTGGGACTGGAGATGACAGGGGACATTGAATGGCAAATAGTGCCCATTTGGACATCTCTGAACATGGAGAACAGTGGTCATGATCCACCTTCATTTTTCACACCTTGAAAAAAAAAAAGGGTGAAAGATGAGAGAAGAGAGGGCTAGAATATATAGAAAGGGAGGCTCTAGCTTTCATTTCCTCAAGCACTGCAGCCTGGAAAAGCAGTGACTAAGGACAGAAGGGATAAGAGGAGAAAGTAAGGGTCACCAACAGTCAGATCTCTACCCAAAGTAGTGTGGCTGACCTGAGCCCTGGCAAAGTGTAGACAGAAACAGCTTTGAAGGTCAGGCATATCTAAGTGTGTCCCCTCACCTTGGAAAATATTTGACCTCAGGTTAAAACCCAGCTGGTTGTAATCAGCAGACGACGTAGAGTTCAAGGAGTTTTTTAGCATTTCAGTACGCTCACTGATTCTCTTCTGTCCCATGATCAATGCTGCCTTGCACAGAGCTCCCTGTTCCTGAAAACACGAAGAACAAGGAACCACTGTCAGTCTACACTCTTCAAGTGTAGCAAACTCCTGGCATCTCCACCCCTGCATACCCGGGTCTGTCCTCGAGTCTCCCTCAGTGGCTTCTGTAGGCACTGAAACTGCATGGGACAAGTAGGACTGGTAAAAAGCAGGGGAATTAGAAAGGCATGGTGGTGTTGGGCCCTGGACTGGGTCCTGGTACCACACTGTTTTGCCTTGCTGGGTTGGGACTCTGTATGGCTGCAGCAACCTTATAAATGAAAGGGGGATGGAAAAACAAAATTAAAAAAGACATGAGACAGGCTGTCTGCAGAATGTGTCACTACCCTGTAGTGTGAAGCCCAAACCCATCCCTTTACATGTCTTCTAGAAAACTGCTTTAACATACTGCTAATATCCCACCTGCTCAGCACCCTGCTACACCATAAAACCAGCCTTCAACCTGCCACAAAGGACACATGAAATAGCTTCCTCCAATACCTCTTCATTGCTGGTAAGTTCAGCTGCACTGGCAAATTTATATTTGTTATTAGCACGGATTAAACTGCTTCTGTTTTCCAGGAGCTTCCATTCTGCTTTCATATCTGGCTTTAATGATGCTAAGGACTCTTTGGCACTTAATCTGCTGCAGATCTTCTTGGCTGTGATGGTCTTCTGGGAAGATCCAGGCCCTCTAGACCTCAGTGTTTGCTGCTGGCCTGCTACTGGTTCTTTGGCATTTGAGACAGATTTGGTGTCTTTTGCTTCCCTCTGCCTGGACATTGCAGACAGGTGGTAAGTGCTGTTCCTCTCTCTTGGCTTATGCCCCACTATTAGGTCTTCAGTGGCAGAACTATCTTCTCTTTTGTCTTCAAGGCTTCTTGAATGAGCACTCTGTATGGGGGGAGTTTTGGCCTGCAGACTCTGTTTGCTCCCTTTTTCAGTCTGAATGCACTTTGCAAAAGGAGATGCCTGGGATTTAACAGATGTGGAATTCTGTGCTGTTCCCTGAGCCACTGGGCCCTTGGAGATCTTCCAGGAGGCTCTGCTGGAGCTCCTTTGGGACATTCTCTCTCTGCTGGGACCTAAACTTTCTGGAAGATGCTCCTTTTTCCCTTTCTCAGGTTCCACTTAAAGACAAAAACATTAACTCGGTGAATTTGATCTTGTTTTAATGACAGATGGTGCCATAAATGGAGCTCGAAACAACTGGACGTGTCATGGTGTCATTGTCAGACAAAACCAGAAACATTAAAGATCCCAAACAGGGAGAGAAAAGAGAAAAAACCCAACAACGTAGCAGCATTATACCAATCTTCCTGCTGAACCAGGTGAAGGTTCCTGAGGAGTCTTAAATGCTCTTGAGAGATGAACATTCACAGAATTGTGGAAGTAAAAATCTTGTGGTCAAACATGCACACAAAGGTCTGTGTTTTTTTATGTGTAAAGGCCACTCCAAGACATGATCACTCTCATGAACACGAACACGCTCTTATAGTCTCTGTGGCTCATCGGTATTTGCTGATGAGTTTACAGCACATCAGTGGCTTACTGTCCTTGTGCAACAAGACAGTGAGACAAATCCACCAGTGAAGGAAGACACACTTGGGGCAAGTGGATTTTAACCCATCAGCCTGGATCAACAGGATCCCTGTTTGAGTAGTTTTCACCCACAGAGGTACATGTAAATCTGAATGGCATGAAGAGAGGGAGGGAATGAAACACAGCCTCACAAGCTGTACTGCAAAGCAAGCTCTGAAGGAGCGAGAGCTTCTCTGCCATCTTGCTTACCCAAACTACTGTTGGCCAGAAAAAAGTCACTTTCTGCCACATCAGGTGCAGGGGAAGTTGGAACTTCTAGCACACCCTTGGAACAGAAACAAAGGCTGTGTCAGGCTCAGAGACAGGAAGGAAAGGGACAGTGGTCCTGCTTATCTTTAGATGACCTAGGTTATTCTCACACAAATGTATTATACACCATCCTAGATCAAGATAGAGCTGTCCCTGCCTGCCTGCACGGTTGTTCCTACAACCCACAATCCTCTCAGGTTAAACAAGCACAGAAGTCCTGCAGGATTTCACATTAACAACTCATGGGACAGCCTGCCTAGGACACGGCCAACCAGTGCTTCTGGGGAATACTGAGCTGCTAAAGTTTTCGCATGCAGTTGTGCAGATAGAAGCCAAAATGGAAATAAACTTAGTGAAAATGTGGTATTTTTTTTTATTCTATAGCACCCAGAGTTGTCAGATCTGTCATGTACTGTACAATTACAACAGTTCCTTCTCTTAGTGTATCAAAGGCCACAAAAAATGGGGAGAGGAGGTGATAAATATAAAATGCCTGTGCAATGCTGTCTGTGCAAAGGAAGAGAGACAGGGTTTCTTCCCTGATTCTGGCACAGACCATCCTGTTTGTTTGCTAGTCCTGCTGATGTGATTGATCCAACTCCCAGCCTTTGCAAACTGCCTCCTGCAATAGGAGGAAGCTCATGCCTTTCCTGCAGAGGGAATGTCTGTGAAACCCTCAGTCATGTCCTGCTGATGGTCTGTTTCTCATCTCAGCAGGATCCTAGAGGCTTAGCCCATGTGCAGCCTGTGACAGGTTACAACTGAAGCCATGGCCCACAGCGGTGAATATGGTAATTGTGAGCCTGCTGGCACTAGCATCAGTACAAATGGGATCTGGATCAGGTAGGGATATATGGCTGCATTTGTCAAATTAGCTCATGACATGACATATATGCTTACCTTCTGCTCCTGAGCTAGTTATTGGAATGAAGACACCACGTGTAGGAAGCCTACCAGTTCAAAGTCAACTCACCAGGGCTGACTTGAACCAGCAGCTTCTGTTTTATACTATGCCAGTACTTTGCAGCAGCACGTCTAGTACAACATTGGGATCTTGAAGCTGAAGTTACTGTATCAATCAGACTCCAGGAATCAGTGCTGTGCGCTCTGCAAATGTATTGAGACAGAACCTCTCCCACAAAAAGAACAGGGCGGCCACAAGAGATGACGAGAGGAAGCTAGTCCTGACTCACAGGGCACAAGCTGCTTCTTTTCTGTATCGCTTTTCATTCTTTTTAAAGAAGAGCCAAACATTTACACATGAACAAACTGCAGGAATCTGTGTTGCTAAATAAACTCCTGTGTTACCTCCCACCTCCTACTTAAAACAAAACCATGTCTGTTATTATTACTATATTCAGCGGAAAGAACTTTCCAGTCTGTTGTGTAAAAGTTCCTCCTCTCCTATTTCTTCCAAAGAAACAGAATTTCTGTGTAATGAGGCAATGTGCTCATTTCCCAAATCCCATTCATTGATAACTTTCATTTCCCCAGTTCCTCCTGGACAAAATGAGACTGAAGACTATTACACTGAAGCCAACTATTACTATTCTAGTTTGTAACTGTATATGATGTTATTATTATTCCTTATTTTCATTTTACTTTTAAGCCTGAAGGTCCAAAGCCAAAGCACCACTCTGAGACTCTTACACCTTGATGCCAAGAAAGACTTTAAGCCCTTCTACCATCCTCCTGGATAACAGAAGACACAGAACTATGCCTACTTATTCCTCTGCTAGGCCAATTCTGTGAGGGACAACAGATGACATACCAGAGAAGACATATTTTGATCAAAGAGCTAAAAATGATTAAACTTGATCTTTCTTTCTGAATTAAAAATGTCCCAAAAATGTACATTTAGCATACCTAACACTCTGGCTTTCCTGACATGCAGCCGTCGAGGAAAGATGGAACTGTCTTTCCCAGGCAGAATATTAACCTCCTCAGGCAGGTGTAGGAATTGGTACACCATTCTCACCAGCCACCAGATGTGGTCAAGAATGGTCTCATATGCCTGCCTCCAAAATACAGCCAGGCCTCCAAAATACAAGATTTTGGTGACCTTCCAGACCTGAGAAACCCCACAGGCATTAAACTGACATTGGATCTTTTTTGGTTTTGGTGCGTTTTTTTTGGTTTTGGGGTTTTTTTTTGTCTTTTTGTTTTAAAAAAAAGATCCAGAATTTAACAAGAGGCAAAGCCTCTTCTATAACTACCTCTCTCACCTGGTCCATGATCCCTGACATGGTGCCACAGTGGTTAGTACAAAGCAGGCAGGTCTGGCTGAAGTCCAGCTATGGAGGTAGAATGAAGGCTGAGAGCAGATATGGTTGCTAGGGAACATCCCTCCCTTTATGAGCAGTGGTCTCCATGGGAACCAGAAGAAACATGGCCGAGATCAGGGTCATCCTTACTGATTGAAAAAACAAATAAGGAGGAGAGTAAAAGGCTCGTATCTCATCAATCACCTGTGCCCAGAAGTTCTCATCACATACACAGGATTTCTTGGAGACTCATTAACACAGTTGTGATAATCAACAAGACTGTATTGCAGCAGAACTGGATCTCCTGTCACCCCTGAATGTTTCACATGAACTCACTGACCCCCATCAGAGAGGAGGGGGAAGATGCCCCCATTTTCCACACTGGAAAAGGGGAGACGGTGGGCAGGCAAAAGGTCTTAAGTTGAGTCAATGACAGAACCACAGCTTGGCCCTCCTGTGTTCAGCACCCAGTGCTGTAATTTAGCCCCAGGCTTTTCATCCATTCTGCTCTGCCAGGGACCTGAGCTCTCACCAGGTCACTGGAATTTCTGCAAGTCTCGAGGGAAGACCACAACTCTCCTTCATGTTGCAAAGCTGTTTTTCCCACCCAGCACAAGCAGGTTACAGGCAACAGAGAAGAATTAGAAATATTCACAGATAAATCATCTTAGAAGTAGATTTTATTCATTGTGAGAAACTGAAAGATCAATAGGGATCTGCTGATCGTTCTTAGAAAAACTGGCAAAATATAAATCAGCATGCTCTTGCTTTATTTTCACCTGCTCCCTTTCCCTGTATCCTGGACTGGAGACAGCTGCTAGATCTCATTGCCCAAGAGAAACTCTCCTAGGCCTTGTTGCGCTTCAACTCAGAGACCTTGTAGCGAGGTGGGGCACGGTGGAACCACTCTGACCAGGAACCATCATAAACAGCCACATCACGCTTGCCACACAGGTAGGCTGCCAAGGCAATGTGACATGCTGTGACACCTTTGCGGCACGTGGCTGTCAGCGGCTTTGAGAGATCCACTTTCTTCTCCTGGAATATTTGTTGTATCTCCTCAATACTCTTCTCATGGCCAGTTTCTGTTAGGAATGAGCGGAAGGGTATGTTCACGGCACCAGGGATGTGACCAGATTCCAGCCCTGCAAGAGTGAACAAGAGAAAGAAACTTGAGCAAGGAGACATTAACATAGGTGATGAAAGACACCTGCAAAAGAGACATTAAAGAGACATCACTGCAAATACTCCCACTGTCTCCAAGATACTAATTTGTTTCAGATGATAATGAAGATGCAAAGCAGTATGAGGCTAAAAAGAGGAGGACAAAGATTATTCAACTTTGCTGGTCAAAAATTCCTGAATATTTAGCAAACTCCTTCCCCTCCTGAAAGCAGTAAGAGATAGAAATCTGAAGAAGCCCTAGACATGACAAGAATCAACTACCACAGAAAAGATTGTAACAAAGACATTAAGGGGATCTGTGTAAAGAGGAATGCAGCAGTGCATTTCTGACCTCCCCCAAGTATGCCAGCAGCGTGCAATGACACAGCTTTCAGAAGCAGAAGTGTGACTTGTATGTGGAATTTGTGAAAAGTTATGTTCACAGTTTATTCTTCTGTCACCTTGAAATCATATTTCAGGAAAGTAAAGCAACTTTAAAGTCAGCCACATTACTGTTGAGGTAGCTATCCTGAGACAATGGGGTCAGAGAAGTAAGAATTTAGATTTTGTATCACTTTTTATCTGCTCCATGGATGAAATCAGCATGGGTTCTGTTTTTTTACTGGTATAAACAACCACTTCAGGGAAGTTGAAAGTTGCATCTCAAGTACAAGGTCTTTAGAGAGAAACAGATATAAAAAGATGATGGATAACATTTTCATTGCGCTCTTGAAATTCAAACTCTGTCACTATAGGCTTAGCAAAGTCCATTACACTCAGTGGAAGCTTTTCCACTGACTTCAAGAGGCTTTTGATTGAGCCTTATTGGAGCAGGAAACATTACATATTATGTTAGAAATGCATTTCAGGGAATGGTTCCTTGCTAGGTCTGGACTTCTAATGGGACAGCCCTGGGAAAGTCACATGAATAGTAATGTTTCACTGACAGCTGTCCACCTGCCTAAGTTATCAGAGTAACTGATCTCAGGAAATGGGATAGATTGGGGTGGGGAACCTTTGTTACAGTCAAATGATTAAATTATATCTAGTCAGAGACTGACATCACACATTATAATGACACTGCAGTTTCATCACTCATGCAGAGTGATGTCATGACATATGTCATAAGGGGAAAACAGGGTTTTGGTGAGGTACTGAGGAGGGGATTTTTTCTCTGCTGGGCAAATACTGAGAGCCTAAAGACAACCAAAATTGCTGAGCCAGCTTCACAAGATCTCTCCCTGTTCCAGAGGGACCCTCTTTGTCAGCACCCCCTGAGTGCTTGAGTAATCTGGCACTGTTGTCTACCAATCACCTCACGAATCCTTCAGAAGTGTTTAGCATTACAGGGAGAAGTCAGGAGAATAACTGCTGACTTCTGGAGGGACCAATATTAAAAAAAACCAACAAAACAAACAACAAAAACCAACCAAACAAAAAAAGACAATCTTTTGGACTGTTGCTTTCACCACATTTTTTCCAGTTCCAGAAAACAACAGTTCATCGCTTCAGTACAGAGAACTGCAAACCCCATGCTCATTAATATAGAGTCTGTATGACAGAGAGGAAATAAAAACAATACAAAAAATGAGTGTGAGAAAACCTTGCTTGTAGTTCTCAGGCTGCAGAGCTTCTTACTGGAGAGTTGCATGCCTGGGTTAGGCTGCTGCTTTTCCACAGAGTGAATGGTCCTGACCCTGTCCTTTGGCAAGGGATTTCTGCAAGGCTCTGCTGCAGTACTGGTGATCACCAGGCAAGTCTGTGAGCTGCAGAACAACGCTGTCACACCATCCTAGGGCACCGGGAAGTACTGAGAACAAGAAGTCCTGGGAGCTGAACTAGAAGGGCCAGGTCTTGCTCAAAAAAGCTTGCTGGGCCACCGATTCAATTCTTATTGATCACTTTTCTAGACTGTTCACACATCTTAAAATAGGTAGGTTTGTACCCCAGTCTTATGGAGACTGGCATGACATACACTCACCACCCTTAAACAACTCTTCAGTTAGGAGCTGAGCAGGTCTGAAGAGAACAGTCTCATTTTAGAGCATTTTTTACTTTGATCTGTCTGGAGACTTTCTTGATCCAGAGATTCAAGAGTCTGTTGGAGTCAGAGACCAGTGCTTGCACTCTGTGAGTAAAAGATGGGGAATCCTTTAAAAACTGCATTTACTGATGCATGTGGGTGTTCAGCTGAAAGAAAGAGCTGACATTGCACAACCACAATCCCTTGGACTGCCTAAGAAGCGCTCTTGAGTGACTGAGGATGTTTTATCATGTCTCTGTCTGCTAGGACAAGAGCAGAGAAACACAGGACTGGAAGGCGAGGCTGGACACAGCTGGGATCTGAAATGGGGAGAGGATACATCTGCTCCTGCCTCGTATGACACTGAGCATACTCCACGCCAGATTCATGCAGTCACCCTTAGAAAGTCCAGGAAGGAACCCTAGGATTACAAAGCCTAGCTGCCAGCTACTACAGAGATTTCTTTATAGGGTCTCTCTCATAAAAGCATCCATCTCAGAACCAGTTTGGATTCCTGCCACAAAACTTCCTGCTGAGACACCTCCTTGCTCATGGAGGAATTTCATTTCCAATGTTAAGCTTGTCACAGTCAGTCCATACAGCATTTATCCCTGAGCTAACATTGCCCTGCGGCTGAAATAGTTTTTCTCCTTTTCTGCTATTGCTCCGACATACTGAGGGTGAGCATTCAGCATTCCTAACAGCCTCATGGCCTTAGCCTAAACCTAGTAAGAGCTCTTTAGATACACTTTTCACTGTCTTGGCCATCTAGGAACAGTTCTAAGTGACCACCAGGCTTCTAGATAAGGAAGTGGCATTTCCTAGCATCTCGACTGGTACACAGGAGGTTAATAATTGCTGTTTTCAAGGCTAAACTGCATCTGAGGTTCTTGCACCCAACTAATTCACTCAAGTCTTACACTCTTCTATTGCTTCCAAATGTGTGTCTTCAGCTTGTAAGAGAAACTACAAGCAATTAAATGTTTTGGGCTACTAAGCATCCAACCCCGCTCTCTCTAGCCTTATACCTCCTGTCACTCTATCATTGCAGGCGGTACCTCAAATAATACTCCCTACATGATCATTTAAACCTTCCCAAGACTGTGCCAGCAACACATTTCAGTAAAAACTACCTATTTTCAGTGGCTCAATAATTCAGAAAAATATTAAATAAAACATAGAAGCATAACGATGGGACTGTGCTGGCAGCTTCCAGCCCCACAGATCTGCTTTCAGCACAAGCTACTGTTATTTTCCTTATCTCCCTTTCAGTCATTTTTTTAGGAATCTAACAGTACTTGTGCTATTTGCCCCCTTCTCGTGATGAACTAATGATTGCCCCTCTAATATTATGTCCAAAGTATTAATGAAGTCCAAATGGAACAAGTCTACCTCATAGGTGCTTCCAGTGATGGAAGAACAGATCAGACATAACTTTCAGGCATGCAGGTTCCCATTTCCCTTATCTGGCAAATCAATTCTGTTGGCAAGGAAATAGAGCCTTTAGCTGCAGTGCAAATTTGCCAAGGTATTTTATGTAATTTTGCCTTCATTTCAGATAATTTTTCTTGAAGAGTTTTTTGAAAGCCTTCCCAGTCTATCCATGTTATAATGGATCAACAGTTGTTGTATTGTGCTGTACCTCCCATGCTAAACACAAACTTTGCTAGTGTTTCTGTCCCATGGAACCATGCTCTGATTAAATTTATTAAATTCTTGCCTCATGGAGTTGCAATGTCACATGACTGATTTTCAACACGTATTTGGGGTGAAGATCGCCTGCTTCACACATCTCTTTTGGTTATACTCCCTCTCTAGTTCATTTTCCACTTCTTTCCCCTTCTTCTTGCTACCCCTCCCCCTACTCTGCAGACTTAGCCTCAGGGGGGAGGAAAAAACACACACAGCAGCACAGACTCAGTATAATTCTGAGGCTGTACACAAATAATCTTTCATTTGGAACCCCTGCTAACTGCATAGCAACCCTATTTACTCTTTCGCTCCTTGTTCTCTTTTTATTCACTTTGCTCCAGCAGTTTTTGTTATTTGTTTTAATTCCTTTTGCCAGGTCTCACTCAGCTTGGCATCTGGCAATTCTCCCTCACAATTTGTAACCTGTGGTATGTTAACTTCTTCACTGCTTAATCCTCTTTTCCACATCTGTTAAGATTCTCTGCTTAAATATGTATATATTTTGTCGGCTATTTACCTAGCCCCTTCTCTCTAACCTTTCCCTTTGCGATGAAACCTCCAGATGGAATTTCTTAAAGTCAAAAAGATAAAAGATGTGCCTTGCCCACATTTAACTCCCCCGGTCTTGGAGTTGGCTGGCTGCAGATAGCTTTTCCTTTCCAAATGCCTCCTCTGTTGCCTCCTTTTTTATCTCTCTCTTCCATTCAAATTGTATGCCTTGGAAGGGACCATTAGTGATCTCACCTAATGTACCACGAACTCATTGGAAGGAACACTTTCAAGATTGGTCCTGGCCAGCTCCCTGCGAGTCCTCGCAGTCAGATCAATAGGTCTTTGCCACCAATGTCAAAATACTGCATGTGTGTTAGCCAGAAGAGTCAATTCTAAGAATCAGACGGGCTACAGCCCTAATTCTGGCAGCTGATGTTTGTCAGCTTTGTCACAGGAACGGACAGCTTTGGACTGTAGGTTCCTGTGGGCTGAAATGATAGTCTCTCACTATGTTGTACCTTGAATATGACTTCCTGGTCAAAATAGAGCCAGCCTACTCCCAGCTGCAGACTCCACTTGGACAAGAGAGAGAAGCAGCAGCTTCTTTTCATTCTCACTTTCATTGCCACTGAACATTCAAGCCAAACAAAAGCTTTATGTTTGGGGCAGGGAGGACTGAAAGCTGGGAAAACAGGCAAAACCTGAAGAGTTGTTAATGCACAAGGGAGACAAGGACTACCCAAGGGCTGAGAAGAAGAAAAATAACTGGAAGTTCAAGAAATTACTTTGGATTTGCTTTATTTTTTAGATGATGGGTTTGTTGTCTGGCAACTTTCCCCTCTTTTCTCAGGTGTCTGCAAAATAGTTCAGCAATTGCAACTTTTCTGTATGCGTCTGTTCAGCTGTAATTCTTGTTCCTCAGTTTTCAGTGCCCAGTACTCATCAGCACTGATAACCATCATGCAATTATTTTTATCATCTGCCCCTGGATTGCCTGGGATTGTCTCAGTTCAGGCTGGTTGCATAGACCTGCACCCTACAGCACCTGAGTAAGCAGGCCCATTCAGAAACTAGCTGGGCCATTGCTGAATCACAGCTAGTCAGCAGGCCTGAGGTACTAGCTCCTCCAGAAACACAGCACTGGGCAGGGACACCTTTAAACACTCGGTGCATAGTTCAGAGCTGCACATCTGACAGGCTTATGCTGCACATCACACATGAACATCCAATCTTGTTCTTCCAAAGCAATACTTGCATTTAAGACCTACGAGACCTGGCTTATAGAAACACCATCCTTTTTTCTCCACCCTGGCAACCTGGGTAAACCTCTCCCAGCAACTAAAAATTAGCCACATATTATGGCTTATCTTAAACACTTCACAGGTCTAAATCCCAGCAAGGTAGCTGCTGCATTAAAATAAAACAGGGACAGCTAATTCTTACCACAAGGAACTGAAAAACTAAAGAGGCAAAAGAGGGAGCTGAAATTAGCTTCTTCTAGAGATGGAGTTCATGGAACTGGAGAGATTAATTGACTTAATTAGGAAGTCAAGAGCTGAGGCAATAATTAAACTGAAACCACCTGAGAATGCAGCAAGTTCCTTAACTTCAAGATCATTCTTCTTCTCTAAATTGCAGGCAACATTTCTCCTCCCTGATTGGATCACCTCTGTAATTAATCAGCATTGATTTCAAATTGCTCTTTTAGGTGTAAGTGTTGCCTTTTACCCACTGCTGGGTACAGCTACTGGCTAGCCTGGTTCAGAAGGCTGTCAAGCTCCTGCGGAACGAGCAGCTGCAGCTGGAGTGCTTACCCTGCTGGATCTGCTGTGGGAAGCAAAACTGGACCACCACAAATAAACTGTTCCATGCTGACTCATTTCAAAAGAAAAAATCTGGTTTTAAAACACTGTCAGGGGTTGTGGCATTTGTCACCTGGTAACAACTCCCACTTTGGGAAAGAGAACACAAAATCCACCAGCTCCCAGCAAGGAGTGTTTTATTCACATCCTGAGGTTAAAATTCAACTGTCAATGTCAAAGTGCAGTAGGGCTGCAGTAGGTGAAGAAACAGAACAAGCGACAAGCCTAACTGCCCCTCTCTCTCTGCAACAGTCGCCTCTGTCGCTCCCGTTACCTCTCTCGCCTTCTGCATTGTCTTGCACAGGTCAAGTGTGTTTGATGGGGGGTGCCCACTGCAGACACTTAGGCAAACCACGTGCTACAGCCAAAAGCTACTGAGGTTTGGACGTGGTAATTTCTTTCAGGAGTCACACACAATGACCGTACAGCAGCATATGAAAACAGCCAGAACAGAATGACAACTGACCTGCAAAGCAGCAGCGCAGTACTTGCCTCAGGACCACAGAGGCTGGCTGCACACCTGCTCCTGCAGTGTGGAGCTCAACTCAGACCCAAAAACTGTTGCTGAGCTTTTGTTTGCTTTGTTTTTGAAACTCTGCAATTCTTTCTAAATCACTTCTGTGATTCCCTTTCAGAGGTTATTCTGGGATACACCAAGGCTTAAATTACACAGTAAGGGCCACCTCTACCAACCACCTTAAACTTCATTCCAGGCACATTGCGATACTAGCTGTCCCTACTGCACAGGACTTCTTCCACCCCTGCTGATTGCACGTCCAGTATTTGACTGAGGTAACAAAATTAATTTTTGTTCCTATTACTTGGGCCATCCAAAAGAGAGAAGCTGATAGCCAACACATTCAGGAAGGATTTGGGGCTTTTCTTACGAAGGACAAAGATCAGGTTAAGCAAGTTCTCTATTTGCTGGAAACCAGAGTGAGAAGGAAAATGTCTCTCGGGTTACTGTGCTGCCTAAAACCTGGGCTTTTGCTCGTGCATTCATTATGGTGAGGGTTGCCTGTATGAATACTGATAGTTTGTGCGTGTCTGCTAGTGTTAGATAGGACTGTGAGCAAACCGCTGGGAGTTCTTACCTCCTGCGTTTGCATTCTGTCTGATTAACTTCTGCAGAGTGTGGGATGGGGGATCCTGGAACCAACTGACTGCAGACCTTTTCTGCTATTTCCTCCTGCAGCTTTACAACCAACTACAAAAAAATCATTCTGTGAGGGCACCGGGATCCAAATGCTCAACTGTGGATCCTTTAAGGTAAACTGCCCAGTTAGGCAGAGGCACGCCTGGGCGTAAGGAAAATGTTTGCTGGTGGGGAGGAGTTGTTTCGCCCAGAGCCGTATCAACACTCATCCCGCTCTGGTGCAGGGGGGCAGGTGCCATTCCCACCTCCATTACCTTGGTCCAGCTCTGTGCCCCGGAACCGGCCCTCGGGGCGGGAATCCACCACCTGGAACCGCAGGGATACCACATTCTGGATCATCTCCTCGAAGGTCTTCAGCAGAGCCATGTTCAGCTTGGCCTTAAAGACAGCTGGGGCGGGCTGGCTGACCTCCGCCGTGACGGGGTGGCCCTCCTTCACCCAGTTCTTGAAGCCACCGTTCAGCACAGAGACCTCCTTGTGCCCGAAGGCCCGGAACATCCACCAGGCGCGGGGCGCGTAGAAGGTGCCCAGCTCGTCCCCGTCGTACACCACCACGTGGGTGTCGTTGCTGACCCCCAGGCGCCCCACATAGTCGGCGAAGTGGGACTCGCTGGGCAGCATGAAGTCGTAGGGGGAGGCCTGGTCCCGGCACTCCTCGATGTCGAAGAAGGACGCTCCGGGGATGTGCCTCTCCTTGAACTCCTGCCGGGCATTCCGCTCCTGTGGCGGGTACCAGGAGGCGTCCAGTACCCGCAGGCCCGGTCCCACCCGCCCGGCCCGCACGGCCTCCGAGAGCCACTTGGCGGTGACCAGCGGCCTGCTCAGCACCTGCCGCGCCATCCCGGAGCGCCGAGGCCGGGAGGGGGCGCCGCCGCCGCTGGGGACACGGACACACACACACAAAATGGCGGCGGCGGGCGGCCGCTGGCCGGGGGGCGGCCCGAGGGGGCGGCGCGGGGCCGGGTCGCACCGCCCGGGACCGGCCCCCTGGGAGGACCCCGGTTCCCGCCCCCCGGCGGCGGCCATGGCTGGCGGGGCCCGAGGGCGGGTGCTGCTCGGCTGAGGCCCGGCACGGAGGTACGGGGCGTCGCGGCAGGACGGCCCCGCTCCTCCCCCCGCTGCTGCGCGGAGGGAGCCGCGGTCCCGCCGGGGCCGGGGGCGTCCGGGGCGGGAGGGGTCGCAGCGGGAGGCGGCGGGGGCTCAGGCTGCGTGAGGGGCGCCAGGGCCCCGGTGAGGCCTCGGCTGGAGACGTGCTCTGGGGCGGTGAGAGCGGTGGGGCAGAGCCCCCCTCGTCGCGGGGCCGTGCCTGGCCGCGGGCGCTCGGTCCCCGCAGCGCAGGGTCCCCGGGGCAGCCCCGCTGCCCGCCCGCTGCTGTCAGCGTGGCCGGTGGTCGCTGGAGGTGCGGAGAGCGGGTGGCCTTCGGGAGTCCGGGCGCAGGGCAGGGCCGTGCCCTGGCTGTCCCGCCGGGGGCAGGGTTTGGGCTGAGCTCTCTGAGACCGTTTCCAGGGCTGGAGCATTTCAGCCCCCTCAGTGTAGGCTTAGCCAGCACCTCAGTGCAGACGCAGGTCTTTGGTCCTAAAATGCATCTTCATCCATTTGCTTTTTGTAAGGCTGGTCTCGTATTTTGTGACTTTCTTCCTTTTGCAGTCAGGTGGATTCAGGCAGATCCCAGGAATCGGGTAATTTCATCCAGGACTCGGGAACAATGTCACAACAACTCCTCTACCGTGCTCTTGTGTCTGCCAAATGGCTTTCGGAAGCCATCAAGTCCCAGCAAGCTGGTCTCACCTTGAGAATCGTGGATGCATCATGGTATTTGCCAAAGATGAAGCGTGACCCAAAGCGGGAATTTGAGGAGCGCCATATCCCTGGAGCAGTTTTCTTTGACATCGATCAGTGCAGTGATCGTACTTCACCTTACGATCACATGCTGCCCAAGGCTGATGACTTTGCTGAGTATGTGGGGAAGCTGGGTGTGGGGAATGATTCCCATGTTGTGGTGTATGATGGCAGCGACCAAGGTCTCTTCTCAGCACCCCGGGTGTGGTGGATGTTCCGGGCCTTCGGACATGAAGCCGTCTCCCTTCTGGATGGTGGCCTGAAGAACTGGCAGCGAGAAGGGAATGCGGTGAGCTCTGGGAAAAGCCAGGTATCTCCCTCAGAGTTCCACGCCTCCCTGGACAAGTCCCTGGTGAAAACATACGAAGATGTCTTAGATAACTTGGATTCCCACCGCTTCCAGCTAGTGGATGCGCGCGCTGCAGGACGGTTCCGGGGAGTAGAGCCAGAGCCCCGAGATGGTAATGTGCTTCATTTAAGGTGCCGATCAGTTTGACTTCAGTAGAGGTGATGAAGGGAAATATGGTTGTCCTTTATGGGATGGGACCAGAGGCAGTGTATCCACCTGTCCTCCCCTCCTTTTGACTAGCAAGTGCTGCTCTTTGAAAATTCAGGAGTGGGGCAGCTGTGTATTTTTTGCTCTTGTGAGGAGCTGGGTTGAGAAGCATA
This sequence comes from Falco punctatus, assembly GCF_963210335.1. Taxonomy (NCBI): domain Eukaryota; kingdom Metazoa; phylum Chordata; class Aves; order Falconiformes; family Falconidae; genus Falco; species Falco punctatus. The sequence goes on from NC_137585.1 coordinate 34,483,529, forward strand.
GCTTTCATACACCTCAAAGATAGTCATTGGTCTCTTCGTGTACTGGTGCTACCCTCCTCCTCAGAAGGGCCTGTGGAGGTGCTTCAGTCAGTGCCTCATCAGAGAGGGTTGCTCACATATGGGCAGCATGGAGGGAACTGGGAGGAAGAACAGAACTTGACGGCATGGTGTCCATGTGGTAACCTGAAGGTTAGAGCCATCATTCCTGAGTAATCAATAACCTAGTAAAGCAAAGTTTAACAAAAATAAATATATTTGTTTTTTAAAAATACACTAAACAATAAATATTCTTCCCAGTGAAACAGAGAACGGGTTTTGAAATAGATTTGTCCTAGACAGCAGAGGTTAATTCCTATCTGTATTGCTTTTCCTCCAGGAATCGAGCCTGGTCATGTCCCTGGGTCGATGAATATCCCCTTCTCCGATTTTCTCACAGAGGCTGGCTTAGAGAAGACCCCTGAACAGATCCGCAGTCTGTTCCAGGAGAAGAAGGTGGACCTCTTAAAGCCGGTGGTAGCCACATGTGGCTCTGGGGTCACTGCCTGCCACGTGGCTCTGGGGGCTTACCTCTGTGGCAAACCAGATGTTGCTGTGTATGATGGGGCCTGGGTGGAATGGTACATGCGGGCACAGCCTGAAAATATTATTTCTGAGGGAAAGGGGAAGACAGTGTAATGAGCTGCTTCGTCTCCCATTGTGCAGATAATTTGCCTTGAAACAGGATTTGGAAAAGATGGGTTTAGCATTCCTGGTTAAGTGTCTTGAGGTCAAGGGGTTGGGTAACAAGTGTGGGCACGTGGTGCTTTGACACTTTTTCCTTACCCTACTGCTCCTGCTTAGGAGCATAAAGATGACCTGGGCAGCCAGCTCTAGGTGACCTTGCTTGGGCAAGTGGCGTGAACCAGATATCCTCCCAAGGTTGCTTCCAACCTCAGCCATTCTATGATTCTGTGGCCTTTTTATGAAATCAGATGGGAGAAAGTGCTGGTGGCAGCATGGGGAAATAGTTGAACCAAGCCAAGCTCATGACTTGAGACATTTCACCATGTTCACTCATAGGATGGTCGTACTTGTACAACTGTGCCTCATGATCCTGCTCTCTGCCTCTGTCCTACAAGCCATCCGTGCACTTTATGGACATTTTGAGTGTAAAACTTTGGGGAAGGACATAGCTGTTAAGGGAGCAAATATGGTTTCCAGGTTGGCACGTGGGTTAGAGACTTGGTTTGGATTTCTTCTTGCACTTGGACTCTTACCTGAAGTGTGTACTTAGCCAGTTTTGTACCCCCGTAGTCCAAAATTCCTCTTGAGAAAAAGAGAAGATTCTGGGATTAAAAAAGGGTAAATAAACATGTGTTTCAAGGTCTTTCTGCTGAATTGAACTTATATGAGTGTTGTGTGGGTAGTTCCTTTTCAGGAACTCTGTTTTTATGGGATCCCTTTGTCTTGATTCAGATGAGATGTTTCCTTTTCTCCATGAGTAGAACTATGTCTCTTACCCTCAACAAGCTATTTGGCCCAGGAAAGAAACAACAAGCTATTTGGCCCAGGAAAGAAATGGCATGCCTCTCTCTTGGGACTTTTCACCATCTTCCTCCTTTCAGTCCTTGTCCCTTTGCTTTTTGACCTAAAGCTCCATGTTGATCAGTCACAGCTCTGTCCGTCAAAGACTGGATGTCAGCTCACATGGTGAAAATTGGACTGTATGGGTGTTTCCATTCTTTCCATGAGACTTAACGTGTAACCTTAAAAAACTTAGGGGAACCAAGGCCTACAGAGGAATAGCCCACAATGGTACACACTTTTCCCCAAGACTGTTGTCTTATATCTGGAGGCTGAAATACCCCCTGGGTATCCATGGAAATATTCAAGAATTTGTTCTCTAAGTTTTTCTCCTCTGGAGAAAAAAAAAAAAAAAAAAGAAGCAAGCCTGGACCTGTTCTGGCTCACGGTAACTTAGAAAGTTAATGAGGCAGTTTCTGCTCTTAGGCTTGCAGGTACCTGTGGACATCTGAGGGTCATCTTTTCTAGGGGATGCTATGGATGCTTATGGTTGCAGATTTGCAGGGTCCCCTCCTAGCCACGGAATACAAGGGCTGGATCCTTTCCCGTTGGAGAGTGTTTATTCTTTGCATTTCCTTTGGCCTCTGTTGGCTGCAGCCCTGGCTCATTCCTGGGCTTGGTTTGCATGCACCCAAGCTCCATTTCTGTGCACCTCCTGTGGAGCTAGTTTCACTGTCCACATGATTTTTTTTCTCTGTCCTCCCCACTCACGCATACAGCATGACCCTTCTTGTCACCCATGTCCAATGACTGAAAGCACTCAATTTCTCTACTTAGATCCAGTCTAACACCCTAGCTTTTGAGGGACTTGGGGCTGGTGATACAGCAGGTGCTGAGTGTACAGAGTGTGCAGGGGTCTGAAATGATTGGTACTTTAGTATGCAGTGCAAGACACAGATCTGGATAAAAAAAAAATAAGGCTTTATATTTGCCAGTTTCTATTTAGTTCTTTGGGCTTAGACTTCCCAAAAGGGCTTCCTTTGCAGGTTACAGCATGCCCTGAAAATTGTTAAAACTTTCAGTTCTAGATCTAACTGGCAGTTCAATTCATTTTCTTTTTCCTCCTAGTGACGTTTTTTTTTTCTACTCCTGTGCTTTATGAATTTCCCCACCCAGGTAATCACTGTGCTTTTAGAGGCTGGTAGCAACACCTTGCTTTATCCTAAGCGACGTAGCTTTCTAGCAACTACTTCCTGCAGGGGAAAGGGGAGAACTAGACAGCATGTCATGTAGGACATTTGATTGCAATTTTAAGTGAGAGCACTTTAAAACAAACTTTCTAAGCTGAAGTGTGGTGGTGACCTGAAAACAAAAGGATAAGCACTGGCTCGGGTGACTGGCTAGGAACAGCAAGTGCTGCTAAACTCGCTGTGGAGGGGCTTCCCAATCTGAGCGACATGGTTGCTGCTTTTTAAGACACTTAAGGAAGATACTTGCATGAACAGTGTTGTGTAGTACGGGATCTTATAGCAGGATCTGGCTTGTGACATCTTTTCAGTTCAAGATTTCTAGCTTCTCCCAACATCAGCCAAGCTAAGAGGCTTTCACCTGATGGGTCATTAAGGTTTAGTGCTCTGGGTGTGTCTGGGAGGTGAGGCTGATTTTGTGAGCGTGTGGTGAGGCCCCTGTGTACAAACAGGAGTGCTGTGCCCGCTCTATTTCTCCAGGAAAATGTAGTTATTAGAGAAAATGGACGTTTTCTTTCAGACTTTGTAAATAATTTTCAATGAATGCAGGGGGCTGGCTTTTGCTCTTGTTCTTCCACAACATTAGGCAATGCAGCTTAAAGTCCTGTGTTTCTTTTTTCCCACTGACCCCAGCAGTCCCTGGGGTCAGTGGGAATCTGCTTCCTCTTGAGACTAAGCTGCTTTTCTCTGACTTGCATGTCGCAGGGAGGTTCTGGTGCAGCCCAGCCATCCACCTGGAGATCGCAAACTACATGAAACTCTCCCCTTGCTCTACATTTTGACTATGTGGCTCGATGGCATCTAGCAGGGCCCTTTCCTCCCTCCGGTATGTGTGCCAAGGTTGGCAGTACTCAACTGCCCTGCTCCTGGTCAGGTTTTAAACCACAAAATCTCAGTGGTTCTTCATTTTCCCAGCTTTTGGCAAATATTTTACCAGATGCTTAGCTTTGCCTTGATTTCTCTGCAGAGGAGAAACTGAGAACTTCCTCCCCATGACAAGATACTTTGTCTTTCTGGGGTATGCCCTGTTACATCACATATCAAAAATCTGTTCAAGAGTGTCTTCTGATATTCCTCCTCCTTTTAGTTGAGATCTGTTATTACACTGCAGGCAAAGCACTGGGAACATTGTGGAGACTGAGACAATGTTTTCAAAGCCTGGAGACTGCAAAGACCTATTTTGAGTCATAACAGATGCTGGACATATGGAACAGCTGAGGGGACCTGCACAAGGTCTATAAATGTTCTGCAGATCTTTATGTCCCTGACTCAGTGGGTGGGTTTTCTATGGGAACTGGAAACTGGGAAGGGGAGAAGTGGATATGAATGCAAATGTTCATGACTCCTGTGAAAAATTTGCCATAGGGAAAGGGGAATAACATATCTTTGGTGGGATAGGGCTCACGGTGGCCAAAAATTAGTCTAAAAACCAGCCCTGATGTAGGAAGAGGGTCACATTGACCTGTGGCTAACTTGAGACTGGAGCTTTTACAGCTCTCTATAAAAATTTGAGAATCTCAGGCCAGCATGTAAACTCTTTACTGGTATACTTCACCATCTACAATACTTGTGTCCTGAAACAGTTTTGGACTCCGTGAAAATGGTCTGGTCAGTGTTTCTCCAAAAGTAATGCCACAGTCCCTTGTTCCTCACATGTCTTCTTTGTCCCCTGCCTTCCTCTTCCTTCCCTACTGCTGCCTAACAGTCAGGTTGCACTATCTCACACTTCCCAGCAAACTTTTTGTTCCCCTGCAAACTTTCCCAAATACTAAAGCAGCCTTTCTTCTGCCAGCACCGCTGTCCCTTTGCATTGATGACCACTGCATGAGCAATGGTAATTGCTGTTACCTGCAGGGGCTTTTCTTGTGCCTCTCATCTTGCCTGGTTCCAGCTTACAACTGAATGCTACGTGACTGTTCTCTCTCCTCGCAGCGTTCTTCCAGCAGAGATCCTGAGTGATGCACGTACACACACAGACTTCACACACTATTGTGAATGCAAGTACATTGCCTATGGACCACATGAAGCACAAAGAGCTGGAGAGAGATTAGCTCACTTGCATGCCATGGGGCCTTTCTCTTACTACTCCAGTATGGCTGGCTCAGCTGGCAGTCAAGCTGGGGCCTCTGTTGGCTACAAGAGAACTGTCGTCTTCTCACCCCCAAGTCCAGCGCAAGGAGTTTCTTTGCCCAGTTCACTGTTGGATTAATGGCAAAACATCAGAGCATTACTTGTCCTCCCCTCCCCACTTCCTATAGGGAAGGGAGAGGAGACGGTTTCTTCTGTGGTGCCTCTTGCCACAGTGTGTTCATTAACTAAATGATTGCATAGGTTTAATCCCAGACATGTTCTCAGCCTGCCAGAGTGGTCGCACTGTCTGTGCCAACACATGGTGATTGCTGCTTCCACTGCCACTCCACAATGCAACAATTCCCTAAGAGCAGCTCTGCGATGTCAGTGGTGCATTGTATGTCATGTACCCAGCTGACTTGTCAGGCTGCAACATATGTACAGAGCACTGCAGCGTGTGTAGCTTTCTGCAGGTTTGCACTGCAAGCCTGCTGGCTGCTGAACTAAGAAACTCTCAGTTTACTTCCTGCTCTGTTTTCCTCAACTCTTGTTCAGTCCCTCACCTATCTACCCAGTGCCTATCCCGTTTTTCCTGCCTGTGCAATTGTCCCTGGGATTTAACTGGGTACTCAGCAGAGCTGTATGGCTTTGCACCATCACACTGCCTTGTGTAAAGCCCTTGCTTCCTCTTGTCTCTGTTTCTGTGCATGTGGTTTATATGTAGTTATCATCAAAGCAGGAGGAACAGCCATTGGATTATTTAAGTTTTTTTATCCTCTGTTCTATTGCTTGGTTTTAAGGGAGCTTATCAAGGGCATGCCAGTTGCATCTTAGAACTATGCCTGGTGATGGTGTGCAAATCAGGCCTGTACTTAGCCCACACCACTGAGTCGTCAGAGCATTTAAGTTGGTAACTCACCCTGGGCTGACTTCTTCCTAAAAAGGATTTTCATGTACTATGGGGAATGCCCTGGCTTGGGGAATTTCCAATAAATTTTGTGTGCTGTATGAAGCAGAAAAGAAGTCTCTGGGAGTGGTGTACTTTGACCTCTTCCCTTGCTCATAATCCACCTCTTTAGATTTACCAACTGACATTTCACACCACGGCCCTGAGGTGAGCAAGACTTTAAGTGCTGGCCATAGACAGAGGCTGGTGCTGATGGAAGGTGTGCTCTGAATACAGACCGTCCCTGACCTGTAAGCATCATTGGCATGGGAGAGGTTGGGGAAGAAGGCATCGAGAACAAGAAACAGACCCAAAAAGGAGTAAGAGGTTGAGGGGCTGTGAGAAAAGGAAGACAGAGTGTGCACTTGATAGAAGAAAGAAGAAAACTAAGGCAGGGCAAATTTCTTGGAGAGGGAGATAAGGGACTATAGGCAGCCACCCAACTACTGTATTCGTATCAGAGAGCCACAGTCCTCACCCTAATGCTCTGCTGGAGCTGCAGCCAGCACAGACAGGGTCCTGCATCCCTTGCATACCGGAGTGCAGAGTACAGCTCTCAGATTTGCCGTGGTTTGATTCAGAGCCAGAAGTAGGAGGGCAACAGTCCCACAGCCCAGAGTTGTGTTGCACTGTGATGCTTCAGCTTGGGTCAGTTGGGCTGAGCATCTTCCATGCACACCACTGTTTGGTGGAGACTGGCCCAAGGGCTGGGCATTTGGGCCAAAGTCTGCTTCATATAGGCAGGCAAAAATAATTTTTCATCCTCCCTGTTACTGGTCACTCTAGTGCTGGCTAGCTCCTGATATAACTTCAAGGAGATCCAGAGTTCCTTGAATTTACACCCTGCAGCAGCTGAATTGGTCCTGTGCTTATAAATTAGCTGGGGGTCAGCAATCTTGAAACCTTTCCATTACCCTGTCATCCCCTCCTTCCCTTTGCAGTCCTCCACAGATGGAGCAAAGTACACACTTAGACAGTCTTTTTGAAGGAAGTCCTGGGTGATCTGGGGGAAGGGTGACACTGTCTTCACATCCTGTAATGATAAAAGGGAGTGATTTTAAGTAGAAGAAGAGGGAAGGATGAGAAGAAAAGGAATATGAGTAAAACATAATGTTTCTCTTTATTCACCCTCTTCTGCCAATAAACCCCTACCTCAAAAACCACAAGGATCTAGGTGCAAGCACAGTGAAGTGTCTGCAAGGTACCATGGTGGCTCTGCAGTGCTGCATTGCCCTGGCAAGGAAGAGCCAGAAAGTTGCTTAGGTGAAGGAAGGCTTTGGGCCACATTCAGGTGAAACATCAGCCTTTCCTTTCCATTCCTAATACGCTCGAGCTGTTGGCAAGCACGGCAGTGCTTAAGATGGGAGTGGGAAAAGCAGAGCTGCTGGAGGGAGAGCTCGTTCAGGTTGTGTCTGTGCCAAGGAGTGCATTTGAACAGAATCCCATGGGGCATGGATTGCTGAGCTCCAGGCTAGGCCTGGCAGGAGCAAGTGACAGAAGCAGGGTTAGATTTGGTGCAGCAGGATTGGCACATTGGCCTCGGCGGGTGGTATGTGCCTGGGGCAGAGGTAAAACTCCACACAGAGCTAAGTTAAAATCTGAGCTCTCAGTTGCCCAGGCACAAACAGGGATGGCAGGAGCACAGGGGGTCTCTGTCTGGCGTGCTTTGTGCTGGTAGGGCAGCACAGGGGGGAGTCTGCTGACTCAGCGATTCTTCCAAGCTATTCCTGCCCGCTGCCAGCACTTCATGCAGATCCAGGTTACAGTTCCCAGAAGTGTCCCTACATATGTTAGCAGGAATACAACTGTCCACACGTTTTGCAGCGAGAACAGCATGGCAACTGATGCAGCACTGAGCTGTGACCCTGGAGTAATGGATTTCCTGAAGGGAAAGCTGTGGAGTACAGCGCTGACAGGCTTAATCTGCTGACTGCCAGGGAGCAGGTTGTTCTTCCTGACTCCGAGGGAGCTTGCAGGCGAGCTCAGGACTGGAAGCAGGCAAACTACCAGCCGCAGGGCTGGGGTCATGTAGTACAGCGCAGTCCCCCCTCCATTACAGCATCCTCATTGCAGGGACTGCGGGCTGGGGAAACTACAGTTCCCAGCACCCTTTTGTGCATGTCCCTGCAAACTACAATTCCCAGAACCTTTTAACGAGCCAGAGAGGCTGTCTATGCAAAGAAATGCGGACGATTTTTGCATAACAGCCCGCACCACCTCCGAAGTGCTGGCTGGCCCTTGGTTAGTGGAAACGGGAACAGGGGAAAAGCCAGAGAGCATCAGCACTGTGGAGCTGTGGTTTTGCCCACCCCTAATAGCCACAGCGATATCCTCCAGCCCAGAGCATCTTTCGTCCTCTCCGGACTTGCTCGGCGGTCACAAGGAGGACTCCGCTGCTGCGGAGGGAGAGGCAGATAAAACTACAGATCCCAGCATTCTCTGGCAGGCAGCACCTGCGGCAGTCCCTGGAGGGTGAAGATGAGGATGGAGGTCGGAGAGGAGAAGCAGGGTGCTGTAGGGCTAGACTGTACCTGGGACATTCCACCACCTACTGGCACCCAGGCCAAGTGGGTGAGGCTCAATGTGGGGGGCACCGTCTTCCTCACCACCAGGCAGACCCTGTGTCGGGAGCAGAAATCTTTCCTGTGTCGCTTGTGCCAGGGCGAGGAGCTGCAGTCGGACCGGGTAAGGCAGCTGGGTTGCCTCCCGCACTGTGCCCCACCGAGCATGGGGAGGGCTGGAGGGATGCAGGGGTAGAGCCAGACCCTGACAGCTGCAGGAGTAACTGAAAAATGTCTGCTCCTTCTCCCTATCCCAGGAAGGATCTTCCCTTGCCAGATCTCGCCTTGCTGTGCCGTAGCCTGGCACCCATCTTCCCAAGCTGGGAAAAAGAGAGACCATCTCGCCTCCACCCCTGCTCTCTTGCCTCTCCATCACCCCACATCCCTTGGTTCTACCTCCCAGCTGTATCTGCCTGACTCAGCCTTGTCCCTGTAAGGGGGCTCTCTGCTCTCTCACACCAGGCCTGTGTGCACAGTTGCAGAAGGAGACAGGCCTATTTTTTTTTGCTTTCTCAGCTGGATTGGTCCATGCATGCTGAGCATACTAATGCACGAGTTAAAATCCAAGCTGGGCTGCCTTGGCTAGGGACTCTCAGAGGCCCATGGTTTCCAAGGAGTCTTAGAAATAGTGGACATTTTTGCTTAGGTTTGTATTTTCTTATAGTCTGGAGCATTTGAGGGTTGGTTCCATGGGGTTTTTCTCCTTGTGGTCTATCTCTGTTGCTAGGATGAGACTGGTGCATACCTAATAGACCGGGACCCCACTTACTTTGGACCCATCCTGAATTTCCTCCGTCATGGGAAACTGGTCCTGGATAAAGATATGGCTGAAGAGGGTGAGTTTTGGAGCTCAGAAACTTCCCACTTGACATGGCTGCTGTAGCCCAGACGCCGTAGGACCTGTTGTCTACCTTGTTGTCTGGTTCTCCTGGAGGTTGATGTGAGGGCATTTGAGAGGGCTTTCTTTGCAGCTCTTGGAAAGCATACTGGTGTTTCCTTTACTAAAGAGGTTCAGAGTAGGTGAGGAAGGCATCCTACAGGTGTTGTGGCTTCACAACAGTTCATTTAGGAGAGATGTCACCAAGATGGAAGTAGGGATGAACTCTCAGCCTCAATAAACTGTTTTTTACTTGTTCCTGATCCACTTCTAACCAGGCTCTGTGACTGAGTTTTCTGTTAATGATTGAGTGCTTCTAATTAGGAATGAAAACCCAGAAGACCAAACAAAATCAAGCTCATCTCTTTTACTGACTGTAAAAAAGACCATCATTAATCACTGACATGCAGTGTGTGCTGCTAGTGATCTGATGGCTTGTGGACTGCAGCAATTCCAGTGGAGCAAGCCAGATGAACCAATCCCTCATTTGAGGTTGACAGGGGGTCCAATAGCATAACTCAGTAACGTCACAGTGTTACCAGCCAGCAGTCCCAAATACCTCATTATTTTTTGGATGCTAGAGTCTAACAAGGAGCCAATTCCAAAGGCAGGCCGTTCTGTCCAGCCCTTGCCAAGCTCAGTTTCTGCCTGTTCATTAGTCGTCTTGCCTCTCTATTATGTATTTTTACCTAACACAAGGAAAGTTTTCTTCAGAATGGTCTTATGAGTTAGAATTAAAAAAAATACATCTAAGCAGTGGTACAGAATTATAATGAAAACAGTTCTGAGGTGTTTCCTACTTGACATTTCTTGTAATCCTGAGGTCAGATGGAGTTCATCTGCAGGTTTTAACATCAAACCTGAAGCATGAACAGGAGTCCCATTCATAGCTTAAAATTGCCTTTTGTTTCTGCTGGAGACACTCAGGCTGGCATAGAACCGGTACATTAGATGATTCATGGCTGACTGTGGGACCCAAAACAGGTCTGAGTGTGTCAGGCAGTGAAGGATCAAACTCCACACCTGCACTGTCTGTGTACCGTCCTGGGGACATGTGAGTGTTGGCTTCTAACTGCCTTTCCTTCCTTTCCCTCACCTGCCCTCTGGGAAACCACCTGCCTTTCCCTGAAGGCCTGTTAGCAAACAGGTGAGTCCTAGGAGAGGCAATGGATGCAGACACCACAGAGAAAAAAAAATAAAACACTTCTCTGTTTACCTGCTTTGAGGTGAAGCATGAGGGAGAGAGCCAGAGATCATGTGAACTCATATGGGGCTGCAAGGTGGGTGCAATTCCAACTGGCCCAGGAGGAAAGTTGGGATTTTCTAGGGTCTTTCGGTGATAAGGTCAGAAGAAATTGCGGTTCTCTGCCTTAAGAAGAGGACCTGAACAAAACAAGGTGATAACTAGTGGTCATTGAGAGAGGCTGGAGCCTGCATTTATTCTCCTTGGCCAGTTATCTGGGAAAGGTATTAGCAGTGCTCGACACAAGCCTTCATTGGCAGTGCCTGTTTCTGTGGCGACATAAGGCGATTGAGGTGAGCGTTAGAAACACAGTGCAGAGTGCCAGGGTTCAGTTCTCTGCATTAAGAGTTTCAAAGAACAGAAACCTGTTAAAAAGTGAGGCTGCAGCATCATTTCTCCCTATGGACCTTGGGAAGCTCAGAATTGATCTTTTGCAAGTTAAAAAACAAAGATGAGCTGTTAACTTTCTGTCTTCGTTGTCCTCCTGTCTTTCTTTCTTAGGGGTCCTAGAAGAAGCTGAGTTCTATAACATTGGTCCTTTAATCCGAATAATCAAGGATCGACTGGAGGAGAAGGACTACACAGTAACTCAGGTATGGAGAGAAATGACTAGGAAAGATAGAGAGGGGTGGGTGAAGGAGGGAATGTGGAAAGGGAGAGGTGAATCTAGAGGGAGAGCAGACTTGGGAGAAGCAGCAAGGAATGGAAAGAAGCAACTAATTAGAGTTTATGTGCTGATGTCTACATAGCAACATCTTGCAAAGGACAGGCTACCACCATTTTAGTTACAATAAACAAGTTACAGACTGGTTTTGCATCCCCAGAAGTAATGCTGGATGTAGCCCCTGAAACCAAATCAGCTCCTCCAGCTTTTGGGGGAAGGCAGCTGGTTGCTGTGGGATATGGCAGTGTTTGTGAGGAGAGTGAAGGTCATGGGGAGGAGGGCTCTGCTGTGGGGAGTCCTGGGAGTGTAATCACAGTGAAGAGCATGGGGCTATCTATAGAGAAACCTGGAGGGAACAGGTGAAGAAAAGTCTGTGGAAGAGTTAAATGCGAGGCACAAGGAATCCATCCTGTGAAACAACCACACCTTGTCTTGCCCAATAACCTTTTAAAATCTGTCTTTGGGGAGTGTTGACTGATATCTCAGTTTTCATCATGTCTGCCTCAGGTTGTAAACCTCCAGCAACACAGTCACTTTGCGCTGGCAAAGTCCCATCAACATTTGTGGTATTTGCATAAATGACTTTGTAACAGCAAAAGCAAACTCCCCATCAAAAGAGCCCAGCATCATCTGGGGACAAGGTAGGAAGCACTCAGCTCAGTCCCTCCTCTTCAGGAGAGGTACCGTTGTTCTTGCTACCCACGACAGCATATAAGAAAGTTGGGTTGTGGTTTCCACTCCCCTTTAACCTAGGACATGGGGAAGCGGACAGGTCTGTCAAGGCAGGGTACTGCTGCTTCATTCTGCAGGAGGGCAACAGCTTTTAGCATCTGACCATTGTCAACATGCTCTGCAATTTTGCTGTCAGGTGCCTCCTAAGCATGTCTACCGTGTGCTGCAGTGCCAGGAAGAGGAGCTCACTCAGATGGTTTCCACTATGTCAGATGGATGGTGCTTTGAGCAGGTATGGAGAAGGTAGAAGAAGGTGGGAAGGAGCTAACTTTTGAGGAAAAAATCATGGATACCATACAGTCTGCAGGCAAGGCACCTTCCCTGTCTGAGAATATTGGGTCAGTCATTGATGGTGCTATCACACTGGCTCTCTCTTACCCCTTCTCTAGAGGTTTAGACATCGCTATGTGGGGTTAAGCTGTTTTGCATCCTGGCTGACTCCTCTCCTGGTTCTCTGTGCTGCCTCCTCAGCTTAGTTATGGGGCCTTTCTTTTGGGGGAATGGATTAGACTTCATGCTGCGTGGTGGGCTTTCTACCCTGCTCCCCAGGTGGAATGGATGTTTGCAGTAACTTGCTTGTGATTCTTGCTCTCGTCTTTTCTAGCTTGTGAACATTGGCTCATCCTATAACTATGGGAATGAGGATCAAACAGAGTTCCTGTGCGTGGTCTCCAAAGAGCTGTACAACTCCCCCAGTGGCCTGAGCTCTGAGCCCAGCCACAAAGCCAAGGTGAGTCCAGCTTTGCTATGGCCCTCCTCCCATTGCCTATGAGATCCTTTGCTCTTGTTCACTCCCTCTTTCTTTCCTCTCTCCATTGTGACTGTGGGTCACCTCAGTGGTGAAATGCAGGGACTTGTCCTGGTATTCAGCACCATGACGTTATACCCCTCGCCCAAAAGGAGGAGTGCGTGTGTTGAGAGTGGTGGTGTCTGGCTGTGAGTGGCAAATGGCTTTAGCAAGTGACCCCTGGCACTTCCCTTGCCACTCTAACATCCCCCTCATGCCTCCTCATGACCATGCTCTGTGTGGTGCTCTGCCTCTAAGGTGTGATTTCCCTGAAGGTTTTGCAGCATTCTCTTTCCTTTTGCTGAGTCCCAGCCTAAGGGGCAGGAGATAACCTGCTCCGCTTTTGAAGGAAGGACAGAAATGGGTGGCAGTGCATGACATCCTGTAGGATACAGGAGGGAGCACTAGCAACTGATGGCAGTTGTTGGGCAGTGGGATCACAGCACTTTTAAGTTGGTTGGTTAGCCCTGACATGATGCTCCAGAGGAAGACAAGTCTCTTTGCTCCCTGACACAGAACTGCTTTGGCCATGGGGATACGTCCCTTTTTATTGCAGAGTCGTGACCTTTGCTTTATTCCCTTGTGTGTCAGAAAGAACTGCCATGGCTCATCTTGCAAGTATCTCCACTCTTTCTTCCCTTTGTCCTGCATGCTGGGCCACAGAGCACAGAGGAGGACCTGGAGGAGGAAGAGCAGGATGTGGAGGAGGAGGCAGAGGCAGAAGCAGAAGCAGAGGAGAAAGGTGCAGCAACTCCTTGAGGAAAATGATAAAAATAACCCCCCAAGTATAGACCCGTCCACCTTTCTGGTGAGAGCTCACAGCTAGCAGCAGGGTAGGACTAGGGCAGGTGTGGGGTGTGGGGACAGTCCTCTCCAGGAGCAGGAGTCTCTCTGGAGATAAAGCTGACAAGGGGAGAGCTGTTACTGTGGCTGCTGCTTTGCATTTTAAACTCTTTGGTTTATTTCTGGTTATATTTTTTATTTGAAGACTGTCCATCTATTTGGGATTGCACTAAACTCACCCTTCCTCTGGACCCTCTCTCCCGCTCCCTTCCATGTCCATCCCAGCCCTGTCACCTACCTCCCACCCTGCCCCACTCTCCAGCATCCTTCCTTCTGCCTTCTTCGCCCCCCAGGGCTCAGAGTGGTCCCTGCCCAGGGACTCTGTCTCTCTCTGCTCCTCACTTTTCCTCCTCTGCAGGTATGTTACCTGTCTGCACTCTCAGCTCCCGCCAGCCTGAGCTCTGCATGAGTGACTCACTTCCCTCTTGTGGGTACGGCCCTGGTTTGTAGTGCTTGGGGAGGGGAAGGAGGGAGGGGAGGTTGACTCATCCCTAAGGTGGCTTTTCCGATTCTCATCCTGTGTGTGCCTTTACTTGCCAAGCAGCCCCTACGGCTCTGGACCAGAGGCTCTGGCAGCAGAAAGGAGAGCACAGCTGTGAGAAATGAAGAGGGGTGGAAATGAATGCAAAGGAGGCAGGGGTGGCACGGGGAGGGGGGGGAAGTCTGCCACGTGTCTGCCTGACACACATGCCAGATCGCTTCTCCAGACTGCCATCTGCAGCTCCTTTGCCTGCCAGCCCGAGAGCAGTTTGCAGAAGGCAGCCTGTTATTTTCCCCTCCCTGCTCTCGCTTCCCTGGGCTTTTCCCCCACCACCTCTGCCAGGGTGAGAGTGCAGTGGGAGAGGGTGGCGAAGGCAGAGCGGAAGCGGCCAGTCCCGGATCCAGATGTTCTCACAGCTGTATGTGAAATGAGCCTCCGTGCTCTGCCTCCTGCTCAGGAAGGCGTGCATGGGGCTGGGTACGGAAAGCTTTACGAGGAGGATTCCTCTCTGATACTGGAAAACTGTGGGACTTGTTAAACTGGAGGTGCTCAGTGCCACTCTCCATCCTGGTGGACAGCTGGCTGACATTTCTCACTCCCTCGCTTTGAAAGCCTCCTTGTCCATGGCTGTGGGACCTGAGTGTTATTCTCTTAAAAGGCAGTGCATGTTAATCACGTGGACTTTTCCTTTCTTTTTCTCTGTTCTCCCGCCCTCAATCCTCATCTCTTTCTTCTGTTATCATTTCCTCTGTCATTTCCCTTTTCCTGTTTCTCACTCTCCCTTCCGTACTCATTTTTTTTTCTTGCCGTTGATTTTTTTTCTCTCTTTCTCCCTTCTTCTCTAGCTGTTACAAGCCAGAGGTCTGAGGATGTGATCCCAACACTCCACTCCAGCCTTTTTATTTCTTGTTCATATCTTTGCTTTTGTACCGCAGTGTATGATGGCCCCTTCCTCCCAGCGACACCCCCCAGCCCCCTTCACTCTTCACATGCAGCAATTCTTTTCACAAACTCGCCTCAGAGGCCTGAGCCTCCTGCCCTAGAGGAGTAGGACAGATGCTTCACGGAGCCCCTGGGCTGCCGTAGGGCCGGAGCCCACGGCCCCCTCTCGTGCCTGGCAGGCTGGGTTTCCTTAATGTCATAGTGTCCCCTGCTGGGGACATCAGTGATCAGCCGCTGCAGGCTGCGGTCCCTTCCTGGATGCGACTGGCGCCCCGGAGGTGGTGGCACCTGCAGAAGGACCGGTGCTTGCCCTGTCACTGTTCCGGGCAACTGGTCTGGGCTTGCGGCCAGAGGGAAAACGCAGAGCCACTGCCCTTTTCTGGGCCACCTGCATTGCTCGTGGGGTGCCCCTGTGCTGGGTCTCACGCTCCTTGGTGCCTCCCTCCCTGTCCCCCCTGTGTCGGCAGGGTGAGGAGGAGGCAGCCGTGCTGCCCAGGTACCGGGGGCATGCTGGCACCTGATGTCGTTCCAGCTAGCACGGGGATCTCCCTGTCTCAGGGAGTGGGGCATTTGCTTCACTGCTGTGTCTGAGGACACCACGTTGTAACTCCTGAATAAAATTCACCGTCTATTCCTCCTTGCTGCCTCTCATTTCAAGTGGCATAAATTTGGTGCTGGAAGAAGGGGGTGGGAGCTGGAAGAGTTCAGATTCATCACCTGGAGCCACCAGAAGCTGCTTGTCCTGCACCTGTTTTCTAGGGGCTGGAGGTACTTCCCACTGCATCTTGCTGCATCCCCTCTGTAGGCAGGTGGACTACAGAGCAGGTTTGCTCACTGTATCTACACCCCTAAATCATAACAGCAGGCAAGGACCACCTATCTGGCTAGCATATTGACCCCACTGTGCCTGGGGGACAGCTGAGCGGGAGGCAGGGGTGTGGAAACTTTTCCCATTGCCAGTTTCAGTATTGGAGTTTGGTCAAAAAGATACAAACCCCAAGATAATTTTAAACAGAGTAAGGCAAACTAGAGCCAAAAAAGGCTTCAAATTAATTTTATTTCTAATTCCAGAGAGCGGCCCATTTTATACACACACAGACACACATACACACACATATATATCTATTTTTAGTAAAAAACCCAAACCCATAGCAGTCACTGTTTAAGCACTGTGCCCTGAAGCCTTCTCCTTCACCTCCTGGATTATCTGAGTTAGGAGATGGAAGCAGCTGAGACACCCTCATGTTAAAGGTATTTGGAAGGGCTGAGGGACGGGATGGGAGGCTGCTCCAGTGTTTTTACACTGAGGGCCAGGGCCAGTCCCTGAGGAAAGTGCAGCAGCGGAGGCTGGGTGCTGCGCCAGCAGGGAGGCAGGACACGCGCCTGGGGGGTGTGATGCTGGTCTCATGCCTGGGAGTCAGTGAGACGTGAAGAGTTGCCTGGCTGAGCTGAACAACCCTGAACAGCACATGCCAGCTAAGAAAAGAAGCAATTAGGGAGATGGAAGAGGAGGAGTGATGGGAGGGGAAGGGGGAAGAAGGATAAGCAGCAGGAAGGAAGAGGGAAGCAGATTGATTTCACGGTTACTGAAATCTAACTACATCAGTCACATTTTCTTTCAGCAAATGTTCCAGCATAAGAGTGTGGCTGAATCACATGGTTCATGGAAAGTTCAACTCCCCTTGTTCCTTTCCTCAGAAATGAGCAATATGGGACCATTGCCGTGTGTCATGTTACCCCTGCCCCCAGATGTTTTGGATGGATGGCCTATAAACATCTCGGGATGCTCCCTGGGAAGCACTGATGGGGAAGAGGGTCTGCCTGCCTTTCTCTACAATCCCCACGGCAGGCTTTTTTTACCCTGCTCAGAAGACCATCCTGGGTCTGACAACATCCCACACAGAAACTCTCTTTCTCTGACAGGCAAGTAGGATTAGAAATAAGTGCCACGTGAGTGTAGGTCTGATGGGGAGAAGGCAGAGACGCACTTTTCTCAGCTCATGGTTTGGTTCATCCAGCCCAGCACTTGAGTGATCCTGGTGTATACTCCATAGTGATTTGGACGTGCGCATCCCATTCCCCAGCTGACCAAACCAGCCAGAAACCACCTGCCACTGGGTTCCTTGCAGGCCAGCGGACCTCCAGAATCACCCTAGAGAAAAGGAAAGAACAATGGGGTGATGGTGATCAACCAGCTTCTCCTGCTGAACGATTATACCAGCTCTGAGTCCCTCTGTATGCAGATTCCTGTATCCCCTCAACTCATGCCTGGGACATCTGCAACACTTCTTGTATCTTAAGCAGATGTCAAAACCAGTCTCTAGTGCAAACATCTGACCCATTTTTGCATTCCTTCATCATGCAAATTCCTCCCCTCTAGCCGGGTCCCAAGAAGCTGACTGCTCTATTTTTCTTTATGCTCTGTGTGGCATTTCTAAACGTGTGGAGTGCAAGGAAGCTGGTGGAATTTAAGTGGATACCCAGAAGGATGAGAGACAGAGGAATTCCTTGAGACTGATAGTAATGAAGGAACAGACAGGTTACTGTGTGTGACGGATGCTGAAGAGGCTGATGGGGTAAGACGCTTATGTAGACATGTGACTTGAAAGTGGGAGGTAAAGAGTGGACAATGGGCTGAAATGAGAAAAGAAGCTTAAATGTATTTGGATCCTTTCTAAGGCAAAGGTGCTGGGAAGAAGTGGTCCTGAGGGCTGTGGTTGGCCACTTAGATCAGAGGAAGTGTTGGGGGATTCAGGCATTTTAAAGTCTTTTCACACTCATTTTAATTTATGGAGACTAGGGACACACCCCACCTCTGGTAGTCAACCCTGATCCCACAACTCCTCAGTCACCTGGCAGGCATCTTTCTTGCCCTTGTGGTACCCAGCACACAGCATCCTGGGAGAAATCATGTAGTGATAGGCCTCACTGCAGATGTCCTGCTGGATGAGCTGCACGTCCACCTTCTGCAGAACATTGCTGATGTGTCCTGAGGGGTAGAGCACCAAAAGTAGTGCAGGTAAGCAATGGTGGAGCTTCCCACCGTTTACCATGATCCCCCAGCTCATGCCCATCTCACTGCATGCTGAAAGCTGCCATCTGAATTCTGTTCTGCTCTCCACTGGCCTCACAGTCTCTGACTTTGCTAGCAGAGCACTTCATCTGCATGGAACAAGTAACATTCCCCTTCAGTCCCTTTTCCTACAGGAACGTAGTGTGAGCACTTCAGCTTTTTGGGACAAGGGGGATTCTGGTTTGGGGAAACCTCTGAGATGTCAGAATTTTGGGTTTGATTCTCATTGAAATGGATGTTAAGTCCTTCCAGTTAAGTGTGCAACCCAGGAGTGTCCAGTTCTGGATAGATACATTTAGGAAGCAGCTGGAGCAAGTGTGTGAGTGAGTGAAGGCACCCAGCTGACCTGGGTGAGCACACCTATATTCCTGTGCCATGCACTACTAGAAAATGGCTTGTTTTGCTGGTCCTGTGGGGAGGGAACATGAAGGTTCCATACCTATGCAGCTAAACTCTTCCTCACAAAACAGAAGGGATTCATCCATACCACACCATGGGAACAGGTCTTGGCCCATGCTGTCCCCTAGTAGTGTGTGGGTCCTATGTGGTCAAAATGGTCAAATGGTCCCAGGGAGCATGCTAATAATTACACAGTGTGATCCTCAGGGGAACCTGCACTGCTCCCATTGAATATACTGGTGTTGCTGGGGGGACCCAGGTCCTAGAGTCTTTTACATTGGGAAAATGTTGCTGCAGGGGCCACAGATGGGTGTCCCCATGAGATCCAGTCCCAGTTTGATGAAGAGCAGTGTTTTGATCTCAGCTCTTTCCATTCGGGCACTGTCTCTGGGGAATGACCCAACAGGATCCCACATGTCTATGTAAGCATAGGGTTGAGCTTTGAGACTGAGGCTGCTCCATGCTGTGACCATGGTTCAACAACCACTAGACAGACCCCTAATTCCTGAAGGGCTATTCTAGTTTTTGGATGAAGGAACACATGCTGTCCTCATACAGATTACCAGACTTTCATGCCTGCCTCTCCAAATGAGGTTTCAAAGCACTCAACAGGTAACTTTGGCCAACCTGTGACCCAAAATCAAAGGGTGTGAAGGTGATAATAAAAAAAATTCAAAAAGCATAATAACGCTTTGAGGTGAACAGAAGCCTAGTCAGCCTACCCCACATCTGAACCTATGTTTCCACCTTGGCTCTGCTACAATAGGCCACCAGCAAAGACCTTGCACCTACCACCTTCCTTGAGGGCTCCCCAGCCAGTGATCCAGCAATGACGACCAGGCTCAAAGAGGTGAGAAGGAGCAGGCAAGCAGATGGGCTGGATTAAGGGTGAGATGATCACAGGATGGTCCAGCTGGAGCAGGGCCACATCATAATCATGGCTGTCCTCCTCGTAATAAGGGTGGAGGAAGAGGCGGATCACCTTGAAGGACACCTCTGTGTGACTGGTGGCATTTTGCAAATATTTGCCCAAGTAAACAGTCCAGATGGAGGCAGAGGACAGTCTGTAGGACACAGCAGAGAAGATAACTCATCACACGAATGGAAAAGGATGGGTGGAACCTGACTGTTTCTGTTGCAGTCTTTTGAGGAGTCCGATATGGATGATCAACTCCTTCAGTGGGGTGTCTTTTTTTATTTGGCTACTGATTTCAACAGACTGGGTGGGACATCTCTTTGATGCCTTGAACACGTGTACAGTGGGACTAACTTTGGGCAGACACTCATACACCCAGGCAACTCGCTCATATTTGCTTCTTATCCTTAGCAAAGCAGGCTAAAAGGTGTATGTAGATGAGGCAAGCAAGAGGGGCTGGTCATGTGCAAGTGACTATGACAGGACAGAGAGCAAGAGCTGAGCTGGTGAAGCAAAGCTGCAAGGAGGAGACATGGAGGTGCAAGCTCTGAGAAATTTCTAAGAGGGAGTGAAGTGAGAAAAGCAGCTCAGAAGTGAAGGCATTAAAAGGCATGACAGCCCTTTACAGAAACAGGGGCTAAAGCTGGGGACAGCCTAACAAGGTGACACCTCTGAGAAGAGAACAGCTAAGAGCTAACAGCCAGGGGAGACCCTGTCCCCAGCAGGAGGTTGAGGAGCAGAGAGGAGCTCACCTTGGACCAGATCAGGAGGAAGCAGGAAGATGTCTGATTTTAGGCTCCGAGTCCTGCCTACCCTTTGCCTTACACATGCTGGTTTCTCCCACACTGCGCCTCTGGGTACAAAGAACTCCCTGGGCTGGTTTGACCATCTCTCTTGCTCCAAACTCCCCTTCAGGACCAACCTCTAGCCTATTGTGTTCACAGGCAGATGCCCATAGCACAGTCCACCCCAGGCTGCTGCTGTTCTTCTGCTCCTCTTTTCCCTTACTTCTTATCTCTCACACCACTTAGTTTCTCTCCCTGACAGGTGCACACACATGCCATTTAACAGGGCTGTGCTAGCTCCATCCATCCTGCACTGAGACACTCCGGAATGGCCAAATCCAGCCCACATGGACCACTTGAAAGGCCTGCTTCCAGTACTGGGGGGCTTCCTTGCAGGGTTGTAGGACACAGGTAGGAGGAGCACGGCAGGAGCAAGGTGAGGTGAGAAGCGCAACTGCAAAGCAGCCCCAGTCCTACCAAGGCTAGTGTCACCATACCGAGGATGACCAGCAGCTCCTCCTCCCCAAGCTCCATAGCATCAGGAGGGAAGGGCAGCTGGGGAAGTCCAGCAGTAGTATCTTGGGAGGTGGGGGACCCCCACTGGCTCACTGGTAGAGAAAAAGTGGAGTCTGGAGGAGGTGGAGACTGGGTCTCAGGGTGCACATTCCTTCCCCACCCAGCCCTGTCACCTAGCAGAGCTGTGGACCTTCCTCCCCCTCACTTCTTCCTAGTTTGAAAGCGTGAGTGAACCGCCGATTGGTATGTTACTGCTGCCGTTGTGGTATGTACACTGGTGGAAGGAACTAGGGGAGAGACTGTGCTTCCCCTGAAAGAGCACGCCCCAAGGGTGGGCAGCATGAGACCCAAACAGCATCCTCCGTAGGTAACGTTATCCTGGCTCCATCCTAGCACATGCTGACACCTCCAAGGTTTTCACAGCATGGGGACAAGCCAGAGCCAAAGCAAAGGTGGAGGTGTGAAATGTCTTCCACTACCATTGCCCTCCCAAAGCTGCTCTGTGAATCTCAGCACTGCCCCTTTTTCCCTGCATGCACACCCAAATACTAGTGTGTGTATCCATACCCCTTTCTCCAGCTCCAAGCCACAGACAAGCATGGCACAGGTGCCAGATGAGAGGTGCAGCTGCCCCATGTCATCTTCACAAGCTGCATGATCCTCCCATCATGCATGACATGGAAAACAATGCAAATCCTCCTGTCAGGTACCCTCCCCTCTCCATTTACCTCTCATCCTGGAAGCAGTGCGCAGCTGAGACCACCCAGCGATCAGCAACGAGTGTTCCCCCACAAATGTGGCGTCCCCGAACTTGCAGGCTGGCCTGCCACGGCCATTCCCCTTCCACAGAATTCACACCACCCACAATCCTGCTGAGAGGGGCTTGCAGCCCACAGTCTGAGGAGAAGGAGACACAGCAGGTACTTCAGGGGAGGAAGGGAGCATAATATGCTGTGCCTGCCCTTCATTTCCTACTTAATTGACTGAAGAGTTTGACTTCTAATCCCTTGCCTAACCCAGCCAGCAGATGCTTCATTTACTGTCCAGGACAGGTCTAGTGAGCGCTCCCTCCCAGTGGTGCCCCCGCTGATGCCTGCACAGCCTCAGCCCACCTCCGGCTGCAGCCTGGGGATGCTTTGGAGCAGCACGCTGTCTGTGCTACCTGCTGTGCTGCTGGGGAACCCTTGCAGTCATTTCCTTTCACTCCCCACCAAGGGTCCAGAAAAAACAGGCAGGGAAATCAGAACACAAGCTCTCTCCCTGCCTGTGATCATGCAGTCATGGGTGATTTCACTGGAGCTTCGTAGGATAGCGTTACTTCACATACACCAGCATAGTGGTCCAACAGGCAGCCTGGGGTTAGGACCTGGCCTGTGAGACATGTCTACCTGGCCTGAAGGAGATGGGGAGCAGCTGTCCAAAGAGTAAGCGCCTGCTTACAGCTCAACACAGAGCTGGCTCATTGCTGCTGCCACTGCTGCTGTGGGGCTGGGGTAGGGAGAAGGTGATGGAACGATGGAGGGTGGGTGCTTATGCTGGGGTGGCGGGGGGAAAAAGGGATGACTTGCAGCTACGTGGCATCCTGAACCTGCCTGGATGATGTGTGACTGAGTGTTCCTCACCACAACGCTTCTCATCGGACAGGTCATTGCAGTCTGCAGTGGTGTCACACAGGGGGTTGGGTTTCTTCACGCAGGTCCCATCTTCACAGCGATAGGTGAAAGGACCGCAGGGGACCCCTGCAAAGAGGAAGGGGAGCCAAGGCTGAGGGATGTAGAGGCTGACGTTGTAGGCGCAGCCTGAAGTCCTTTGAGTGGGGGGGGGGAAAGGCAGCAGAGAGCTTGGGGGAACTCCATAAATGATGACAGGAAATTTCCTGAGCATGCTTGGTTAGCTACAAACAGAGCAAATGTGGACAGGTTGGGCACATTGACCCCTAGCTGGTGCCCTTAGCTCACAAGAGGGAAGTATGCTACCGACAGCCCTGGCTCGAGTGTCGGGGAAGGTATTTGTCAGCCCAGCATTGTCCCCTCCCTACCTTCACTGCACTGCTCCTCATCGCTCCCGTTGGTGCAGTCCAGCTGCTGGTCGCACACCCTGCTGAACTCGATGCAAGTGCTGTCCTCGTGGCACTGGAACTTTGCAGGACACACTGTGTGGGAGGGAAGCACCCAGGAATTGGGCACAAAAGACAAGACATCAGATGTGAGATCAGGGTCCCAACTGCACCGGTAAGCTCTGCAACCTCTTCCCTGACCTCATGAGGTGTTCTTAAGGCCAGCTGCAGTCTAGTGAGCTGTGAGTCTTTGCCTGCACCCTGTCTTACACTTTGCTGATGCTGGCTTAACTTTCCTGGATTTCTTTGCTTGGCCTCGGACCTGCCTCATCGCTATGGACTTGCCTTGATGTCACTGGACTCTTGGTTGACCCCAGATTGCCATCAGCAGACCCGATCTGCTTGCCTCATTCAGGTTCTGTAGGACTGCATTCTCTCTGGTAAGGTCACTGTTCTTCCTGCCTTGACGTCACCTTCAGCTCATGGATCACCTTCCCTTACAGAGCAGCTGCTCTCCTTGCTCTTGGGTAGGTGAGTCCTGAACAATAATGGATTCTTCAGTGTCCATGAGCTCTGATAGCTGCTCAGGATGGAGATGGGCCTAAGGTGCCTACCCATCATGGAGTATGACTTCTGATTATACATTTTCATAGCAGGAACTTGTTCTGTGTTTGTGTGTATCTATGTACAGTACCAAACATGATGGGCCAGTACCTCCCAGGCATTTTCTTACTGCAATGGCTGTAATTTTTTCAGTAATTAGCATGAGGCTTCCAGATAGCTAAAGGCACATGAAGGTCTGAGGCAATGTGAACACTGATTTTAAAGACAAGGACTGTTGCATACAGGCACGGAGAAATAAGCAGAGATGCAACAGCGGCAAGAGTGCAAGAAAGGAAAGAAATCACAAAGTTTCTATTTTCTTTTTCAAAAATAAAGGGATGTTGGAAAACACTGAGGAACAAATATGCATTTTGTTCACTGTGATCTGTGTTAACCTGTGGAACTGAATGATACACGATATCCCTGGGGTCAAGATGATAACAAGATTCAAGAAAGAATTAGTTATTCATAAGGATGCATATGTATCCATGTCTACATGAGGGAAGCAAGCAAGCCCTGATGTCAGACAGCTGGATGATTGGACAGAGTGCACTGTCAGCAAGACTGCAGTCAATACAAAACCCAACACTGGCAATGCTGTGAGAGCTCTCACATTTCCAGAACTGAGTTAAAACTTCCTTGAGAAAGATTTCTCCTTCCTCCCTCCCTCCCTCCCTCCCTCCCTTCCTTCCTTCCTCCCTCCCTCCCTCCCTCCCTCCCTCCCTCCCTCCCTTCCTTCCTTCCTTCCTTCCTTCCTTCCTTCCTTCCTTCCTTCCTTCCTTCCTTCCTTCCTTCCTTCCTTCCACTGTTCTATAACTGCCTTTAAATCTTTCAGAATTGGCCACTGCCTCCAGTGGTTCAGGGAACTTTCTGTCTGTGAAAAAACAGCTGTAGGGGACAACTAATGAAGAATTTGTGGTGGCAGCGATGTGATGAGCCCCCCACCCCCCCCCAGAGGTGGGAGAATAGATGAATTAGGTGTCATGCCTGAGCCTGAATAGCTGTTTCTATGAGAATGGGGCTTTGCAGGAGTCCTGGGATGCTGGGGATGGTGTCCGCATCAGCACTAACTGCTGTTGGCATGATGGCTGATCTAGGACTTGGATGCTCCCAAAATGCGTCGAAATATATGGGTAAGGCTCTCTACAGATCAAGTGTCACAAATGGCCTGGGGGGGAAAGGGAAAGAGCAGGGCAGCGGGTGGGTTTGGGGAGGTGTGGGCAGGGTGGGAGGGTTGGAGGAGGATGCTGAGAGGTATGACAGCAGAGGGGGCTGTGGCCCAGGGCTGAGCCGGATTGTCGTGCCTGGGTAGGGGCAAAGCAGGACAAGATGGGGGACAGCCTGGGCAGGGGGCTTCTTGCAGGCTGCCTGGAGCCCTCGGTGCATGGGTACTAGGGTGTTGTCCCAGGAAGGCTGTGCTGTGCACAGGAGCAAGAGGTCTTGCTGTTCCTTCCCGAGTAGGCTTAAGCCATACAGCAGTGGGGATGAGGCTTTTAAGCTTCTAGAGGGAGGTACGAGGCTGTACCTAGGCTAACTGAATCCGTACCATCTCTGTCTTCCCTTGAAGGAGCAAGGGGCTGCGTGCTGCTGAGACCAGGGACCAGCAGGGAGAAGAAATCACTCACCACAATTTCTCTCATCCAGCCCGTTGGGGCAATCTTTGATCCCATCGCAGGCTGGGACGCACAAGCCGTTCACCAAACACAAGAACTCCCCAGGACAGGCTGTGAAACCACCAAAGAGTAGTTAGTCACCAGTGACTGGAAATGTTCTTGCACCAGAGCCCTGTGGTTTGAAAATGGAGTGTGGAGCTGCACACCTTCCTGACTGCATGTGTGCTGCAGCAGTGTGCTGTGGCACTTGCTGTGCTCCCCAAAACCTGCCACGTCATCTGCTCTGAACAAGGGCAAATGGAGCCAGCCTATGCACCAGAGAAAGGAGGGCTTTTCCCCGCTTCCCATTGTACCAATGGGCAAGAGCCAGGACAACCACCGCCTGGTATGCTGTATGTCTGGTTTAACAGTGCTTCAGGACTCCTAATGCTGCAGAAAAGCTGAAACAGGTTCTTTGGAATTATTATTAAAACTTGCTTGGGGCCTTGAAAGGTTGGTGTTAGACACGTATTGGCAGGTGCGTGTATTCAGGGGTTGGTGTGCGTTACAGGCACCTTTAGGAATGAGGTGGAGAAACCTTGGAAAGACAGACTGTGGGTGTGCATTTGCATATGTGCATATGTGCATATGTGCATATGTGTATTTATGTATGTTTTCATTTGTCTCTCGCTTGCATGGATTCCAAGATGAGCAGGAAACAGCTCTAAGAGCTCTTGTAATTGAAATAAAAGTCACTTCAAGCTGGAGGTGGTATCTCATTGAATTCTCAAGAGCAGTCCATGATGTGGGCATTGGGGTGGGACTGTAGACTACTCTCTGACCTGGTGTTTTGGTGCATGGATGCTCTGGCAACATGTGGCAGGGCCACATGTGCAGAAGCAGCTTTACATGTAAATGCCTCTTCTTTTTGGGACATCAGTGGTGTGTGCATCACTGATTTGTGAACACGTGCCTGATAGGCAGATGGCACCTAGGGCTCACGGGATGTGTGATGTGTTTCTTCTAACACAAGCCAAGTGCACAGGGGCTGCTACCCAGCTACTAAGGAGCAGGGAGGAGCCTGAACTTACAGTCAGATTGGTTGTACAGGCTGTAAGCTGCCTGTACGCCGGGGCCGGTTAAGGAGATCTGTGAGGTGAAGGTGATGGTAATGTCAACAGAGGACGTGACTGGGATCCGCTCAGCGTAGGCTTGCAGGGTCCGCAGGCCACACAATCTGAGGAGCAAACACAGGTGGGGTGTCTTGGGCAGGGAGGGAGGAGAAGACAACAAAGTGGGGCAAGGGGTCTCCGTGGGAAGGGGGACACACAGACTGGGTGTGGGGGGAAGCCAGGAAGGCAAAATACCTTCAACATGGCATGAGACCCAGAGTTCAGAGTGACCCTACTATCTTTGGACATTTCCCACTTTCTGGGCAAGGGCTGAATTCAAACCACACAAAGCAATTCCGTTCTTACGTTTGTCTTCCATGTCGTAGAAACTGCGGTGCTGACAGTTTAAGAGAGGATGTCAGGGAGAGGAGAAGTGGAAATCCTAAGCAAGGGGAACAGAGCTTCTGGATCAGATACTCTAGAGGAAAAGAAGTTACCCCCCACAGGAGCAATGGAGAGAAAGTTAATGAGATGGGCTGGGGGAAGTCTTGGATGGAAAGGGGCAATTTTGCAGTAAGTGGGAGAAAAAAAAAAGCCATAGGTCTAACCATCTCAGAGCCTGCTTTGAGGAGGTGGGAGCCCAGCATCTCCTGGTTCTTTGTGCCTGGGGAGGGGTGGGCTGCAGCCCCAGCTGTATATGGATGCTAATTTTGAGAAGTCTTGCAGGGGGAAGTGGCTGTAGTCAAAGCAGGAGGATATGGAGCTAGGCGGAAGATCTGTATGGAGGTGGATGCAAGGCAATGGCACACACAGATAATATTGCAGAGGTGGTGACAGGCAGATTTGCAAACACAGGAGACGTGGGAGGACACCAAGGTTACACAGACAAGAGAAAACTAGGAAGCCTGATGCAAACAGCAAGACAGAGAAGGCAGGCTGGTAGCTCAAAGCAAATCTGTAAGAAATGTGCTCATTGAGAAGCCTGTGAATAAGAGAAGTTAAAAAAGAAGTAGAAAAACAAGAGGCACCAGCACAAACTGTGGCCACTGAGTGTGGTGATAGGCTCTCCTTCCTCAGACCCGGCGGCTGAAGTGAGCAGGGAACATACAGAGATTCAATCCCAGTTTAATCCCAAGTGTTTAGTAAGAGAAATCAGGACCCCAGCACACACCTTCTGTTCTGAATTATCCACTGGCCTTGGGTACAGGGCAGGTCGTGCGTCTGTCTGCTGAGTGCGTAGGCATCGAACCACAGGGTGACCCCATAGTCAAGAGATGGGACCTGCAGGCAAGGGGGTCCAGAGCAGACTGTAGATGGATCCTATGAATGCTGCAGCCCACTCACATGACAGAAATGAGCAGGGTAGGTGTGAAGGGGAGAGACGCCGATTCACACATTGCAGGCCAGAGCACTGGTTGTATTCCCTGCCTAATGCGGGGAGTGCCGCACGGGTTTCAGGGATGGGGTGGATGCTCTTGTGAGAGCTGGCTTACCGTCATGTGCCAAGTGCACTGCGTGTTGGGTGAGTAGTAACTGGGGTAGTGTGGGGTGCCAATCTTTCCCTGCAGCTCCAGGCCCTCCTGCAGAGTTATATTCACTTCGCAGGCTGTAAATACAGATGTTCAAAGCTCTGCTACCTGGCAGCCAACCCATTGGACTCATGCCATTTACTCATCCCATTGCAAGAAGGCAGAAATGGGGCCTCAAGACCTGATGCTAAAGGTGACTAGGACGTTCCACCATTCCCCTTCAAGGGGCCATTTCTACTTGGCAAGACTTTTAGCCTCCTCCTTTTGTCCAGAGAAGGGTAATGGCAACGTATAGTGCTGTTTTAGACTCTTATGTTGAATTGACATTTATCTGCAAGTGCATCTGGACATGATGTCCATGCCAAATCTGGTCTGTCCATGCATGAGAGCTTGGCCTTCTCTTAAAGTATCACAACCACTCATTCTGCTTGCCAGAGCCAGGGCTGTAAAGACTCGAGCCAGATGCTGATGTATGAGTGCAGGTGAGAGAGCAACATCTAACCTGCTTTTTACTGATCACCTCTACCCTTGCAACCTAGAGTGATTTCTGCCCCTAATGGGGATGGAGTACCTCTAGAAGTTGTGATGTTGTAGGAGATAACCTGTGTCCTTCCTGTATCTATGGCCACCCTCCTCTAGCCTTTCTCACCTTTGAGGGGCACTGCCTGCACTGAGAGGATAAAGGGGTCATAGTAGCTGTACATGGCTTTCTTCCACACAACGGACATGACAGGGCCAGATGAAAGGATTTCCACGATGGGCTCCTGCCGGCTGCAGCCATAGATCCTCAGAGGAAAAAGATAAAAAGATGGGAGTGAAGCAAGCAACAAACTAATGGAAGAGAAGAACGAGAAAGAGACAATGGAGGTCTGTGTTATCCTCAGCACATGCCTGCTGTGAGGCACTAACTCAATCAAATAAAAGACCAGCAGAGAGACAGCTCATGCTGCTGTAATCTCTCAGGCTGCATGGCTGGCTTTGTGATATCCCACATCAGTGACTTTAGATGATCAGCAAGAGGCAGGTTCTGCATCAAAGAGAATTTCCTCTGATGTAGTCTAACACCTTCCCCTGCTGTGGTGTGTTGTGCCATCCTGCACGGCTTCCCCGTGGTGCGTGCCCTGCTCAGGAGCTACCTACGAGGTGATGAGGTGTTTCTCTAGGGGCCCAGCTGCGTCATACATGGCCAGGCGATCCCTGCAGTCTGGGAGAGTCCACTCCAGGCGTAGCTTGATCATATAGCCCTTGAGGCTGTGGAGGTGCCAGAGACAACTGGAGGCCAGGTAGTCAGGGCCCTCCAGCCTTAGAACATCATCCTCTTGGACGTAGCTGTACCTGTAGCAACCTGGATCCGAGGGAAAGATAGAGGGCTTTAAACCTCAGGGTGATGTGAATGGATGCAAAGGGGGACTTAGGGGTGCTTGTAAGGGAAATAGTGTGAGCCCTATTTCAGGGTAAGGCTGACTCATCCCAGTGATCTCAGTTTACTTTTACATATGTTGTGGTGGCACTGGTCCCCTCATACTGTTGCCCCAGTTTCTTTCTATAAGAAAGCCTCTTCCTTGGTTAAGCTAGTGTTACCTCAGGCTTCAAATATCAGCACAGCACAGTTATCTTCCTCTGGCTTTATTTTCTTTTTCACCTCTTTCTCCTCTCATTCTCATATTCTTCCCAGCTTTATATTCCCCTCATCTGATTTCCAGGTTTCAGCAGGCTTCCAGACCAGGATTTTTGAGTAAAAGTCAGTTTAAAGGTAAGTTTCTAACAGCATATCTAATGCAAGCTGCCAGCCACAGCACTTACAACACTGCCTGAAATTACTAGAAGCATCTTCAAACATCACTAAGACAA
Source organism: Falco punctatus (assembly GCF_963210335.1). Lineage (NCBI taxonomy): Eukaryota > Metazoa > Chordata > Aves > Falconiformes > Falconidae > Falco > Falco punctatus. Next base: position 34,512,857 of record NC_137585.1, read on the forward strand.
CAGAGTCCAAAATGACTGACAGCACATCCTGTGCAGAGCCATGTAGGAACCCACCCACCCCACTCAGCAGTTTCATGGGGCCTGGAAATAGCACTGTTGTACCAGTACACCAAGCTATTTGACAGGACTCAATAGGACAGGGACAAGACTAAGGTGGCTGCGCTGCCCCTGGGAGCTGGTGTCTCTGCACAGTGTTGTGCTACTGGGGCAGAGGTGTCAGAATGCTCGGAGCCGTTCAACACATAGCTGCGTCATATAGTTTGGATCTGGCCAAGCAGCAGCACTGATGCTCCCCTGCTACTGTTCTCATCTCCCCTTCCCAGGACTTACAACTCCAGGAAGCCAACAAGCTTTCTGTCCCCTGTAAAAATCCCTCCCATAAAGTCACAAACTCAAAAAGAAAGGAAAAGATAGCCTACCCAGAGTGGATTTCAGCACTACTATGTCTTTCACACTGGATTCTGTTAGAAAGAAAATATATAAAGGAAGATAAACAAAAAGATAAACTGGTAGTGTCCGAATGCTAGCATGGCAGGTGAGGTCTCCCTCCCTTCATATGTAAGTGACTCACAATTTTGGCATGGGACATCCTCCAGGCACTTCTCTGTCTGCTCTCAGGGACTTGTTTCAGTCATGCCTTCCCCACCTCATCTCTCTGGGAAATCTCTCTAGCCTTTGCTCCGAATCCAACAGCCCTAATTCGTGCTTTCCAGCCCACCATGGGCTTCTCTGCCTTTTTTCTTTGCCTGTTTTCATGTGTCTCTTCCCCTCCCCAGGAGGGCTGGGCATTGCTTCAGGCAGCCATTCCCTTTCTCTGCCAGCCAATCCCACTTCCCAGTGCCTTCACCACCTGCTGACCCTTTCCCTGTTCTCCCAGTTTTATACATACACACACACACATATATAGATATAATCCTCATTCCCTCACTGCAAAGTTTGGGAGTTACTGAGGGTGGGGAAAGAGGTCTTTTGATGACCACTGGTTGATGAGCTACTCAGCATCCTTAGAGTCCACCTCTGGAGAAGGAAGGTGCAGAGAAAACCACCAGCAAAGACCATAAATCTGTGGAAAAGAGAGTCACAGGGTGGACAACACTTTTAGGAGAGCTGGGCTTTGCTCCAGCCTCCCAGCTGAACTGGAACTGGTCAGAGATCAGGTGCTGCTGGGAGTAATTGCCAAAATAAAAGACACCATGAGGTCAGTTGGGTGTGAGAATTGTTATTGGGGGCTTGCCTAGGTCAAGGCTTTTGGTCTTCTGTAGGTCCTAAGCAGAGTTTGCAATTCTGTGGGGAGAGCGGAGCAGTTTTGTCATAGGAAAAACAGATGTTGTGGAAAGACGATCCTGTAGGCATAAGGCAGGCTGCTAGAGAAGCTCATGTGCTGTAGGGAAGGATGTGTGCTGAGCTGATGTTAAGTACTCTTTTATCTGAAGGTAATAAAACTAACTTTCTGTGAGGAGGAGGAATCCCTGAAACTCGCTGGGGGAAAGGGGGAGCCAGTGTCCTGGGCTGAGTGTAGCAGTTAGTAAAAACAAAGCACTGGAGAGGCTGGAGAGGTTCCTGTGCTGGTCCGTGGTTTGCAGCTCTGTGTCTTAAGGCAGGCTGCAGCCAGACTTAGTGTTTAGAGCTAAGCAGGTCAGCAAATGAGTCTGTCAGAAAGTAATGATGTGCTAATGACTTGCTATTAGCTATCTATTTTTTCCCTTCAATTTTACAGAACAAATGAAGACAGAGGTTAAGCCACTGGCTTGAGGTCACCCTGGCCGAGCAGTAGAAGAGGTTTCTGGCTCAGTTGCTAAACTGTGCTTCTGACCGGAGAGGGAGGCAGAAAGGACTAGGGAAATCAGAAGGAGCTGGAGAAACTACAGAGGGTGTGTTAATGCCAAAATAGAAGTGTGGTCTGCTGAAATGAATAAAACAGTGAAACAGATGTGAAGGGAATAAGAAGTAACTGGGAGCAGCCAAAAGAATAGCACCATCACTTGTGTTTATGAGTTACATTATGAAGTGAGTAAAGAAAGGGGAAATGCTAGATGGGCTGACTTGGAAGCATTCAGCATATTACCTTATGGTATCTTTCTTAAGTTTATTTAAACTGACTGAGCATAAGGTCTGGTCTGCTGGAAAAAAGTTGTAAGTAGAAGTGACTGATGGTAACTGGAGGAGGAGATGTCTTTATGAGATGCTAATGCAGCTTAGGAACAAGATCCTAACATGGTGGTCTGGATAAAGGAGAAAAAATAATTTTGAGGAAATCAAATTTTCTTTGGGGACATCAAAATATGACACCCAAACCAAAACACTTAAGAAGTGGAGGGAAAAATTAAAATATGGATGGGATATATTAACATAAGATTCACCTTAGAAAAATGCAAGACAACAAATCCGGGGAAAAAGGCTTGGGAATGTAACATTTTGTGGGAAGAAGAAACTTGGAAATGAGAGTCCCAAAGGGAGAGAAGAAACACAATGTATTTTAAAACCTCTGAGGTTTGGGGCTCTCTAAGAGGGATCAGCTCAGGCTAAGAAGTTAAGTCCCATTGCAAACACCAAACACAAATTCCATTGGACTTGGATGAATTTAATATAGTCAGGTCCCTAGTTCTTTATCTAACACCTATTTTAAAGAAGTCCTGTAGGGATGGCTTTTTAAACAGGCTGTGATCTTCACTGTGGGCAACAATAAATAATCCTTAAAATTATATGTCAAGAACCAAAGTGGCAACAGTGCTTTGTGTCAGAGAAAGATGAGTGGTGACTCAGGTACATTGCCTTTGGTCTTCTCTCAATCAAGTAGCCTGGAATAATCTCCCAAAGGAAAGTAGGAAACCTAATTGCTTGTTATTTTTGAGCTGAGCTGATCAAAGTCACGACCTGTGTAAGATCTTACTCCACAGAGGCCAAAACTGATGTGAGAAAAAAAAAAAATTACCTAGCTGGTCATGGTCAGCTGTATCTCCAATAATCTTTAATCCTTCAAAGGAAGGATGCTTTTTTTGTCAGATTTCAGTTGTCCTTCATCAGGAAGAAATACATGTATCTCCTGATCCTCACTTTCCCCCTATCCTCTTCAGGTTTCCTTTATCCTCTTCAGTAGTGACTTCTGGTTTTTTCTCCTAACCTCCTTTCAGCAACTTATAAATCTTGGAGCATTTCTGACTGCTCATGACACAGCTGAGCAGCTGGTACTTACCCAGCAGAACCAGCGAGTCTGGGTTGACCCTGTACTCCATCTGGTAGGACAGGCTGCCCGAGCTGTTGAAGCTGGTGGAGAGCTCTTGATGGAGCGTTGTGTTTACCCTTTCAGCAGTCACCTCCTTCTGCTGACTCTCAGGGATTTGGAGGGCAAACCAGAAGAAGAAGGTCAGAGCACCCTCCCTAACAGAGAAATAGCATGTTAAATATCCTCTCTCTTCTTCTCCAGAATCACTGGAGAGACAAAGCCCAGAGATTAACCTCCCCCTGTTTTTCCACAAATCAGACATATCTGTGCAGGCTTCCCAGCTTGCTGCTGTGACCCAGAAGAACCACTCTGAGTGGGGCAGGAGAGCTGCTATGTCCATGGTGCTGCTTAACGTTCTGTCCTTTGGGAGAGGAAGACATTTTACGCCATCTGTCTTTAGTAATGACCATAGGTGGTCAAATTACTGTGATAATTAATCAAGGCTGGTCTAATGAGTAGTCTCATTTCAGGTAGAAATGACCTTTGGTTACTACTGACCAGGGGTTAAAAAGAAACACTCAAGACTTCATTGTCTCACCTCCCAGTGGTGACAAGTGGATGATTTATGACTCAGTACCTTACCACAAGCCATTAATGCTGGGCAGGCTCAAGCTGCAGGAGGCTGTGACTGGGAAAGCTCTGTTCAACCAGCTGGCAGAGAAAATTGGCTGGGGGAGGGGGAAGAGATGTTGAAACAAACCTTTGTTCAGTAAAAGGCTAGAGGAAGAATTGCAAGTGAAACTTTTCTTTTCCCGGTTGAAAATCGAGTTACATCACAATTGGAATTTTGCTTAGTTGAAGGAAAAATTTAGAGGTGTAGTTTTCCATGGAAAAAAAATCAGAAGCAAATTTATATATCAGTTTGGAAGTTATTCCTGCTTTCCTGATCTACTGTGATGACCTGAAAAGCTGTAGTCCCACATCTGTCCCATTTCACTGTTACCCTATTCCCAGGTGGACCATACTTCTTGGCTGGAATACCTTTTCTGGCCTCTCCCTTTGGGTGCCTAGGATCAGGCCATAAAATCACTTTATTGAATTAGACAAATTAATTTCCAGATGCTTAGTTTCTACTGGGAATGCCAAGCCCGGGGTGGGTTTTTTTCAGATCTTCCTAGTGATTTTTTTTCTCTTGAACTTTTGCCTCTGAAAATTTCTCCGTTTTGGTTATTTATTATGACTTCAGATGAACATGAACATCAAAATAGCCCCAGCCCTGTCATGCTGGAACCATTCTGGATCTGGACTGCCCAGCCCAGCCTAGAACTCATGGTGGGGACTGCAGCAGTTTGTCATGGCCAGAATTCAGTGAAACCAGAGTACAATCGACTGGAAGCTTTCACACACAAACAAGCAAATGTGCTGTGGGTGCTACTCACCCAAAGGCATACACTGTGCTCGAGTTGTAGTATCGACCCAGCTCTGTGGCACGAATCAGTTCCTTCAGCTGCAATGAGAATGTTGTCTGATAACTATTGTGCAATGTTACAGTGGCAAAGGAACTATGGCCAACTCTGTGTTTCATCCTTCTAGCTGTACAGACCCACCAAGACTGTCTCTTGGAGGAGGGTACCGGACCCCTTCCTCTTTCTACTCACTGAACTCCCTCAAGGCCAGCTCTGGTCATGAAATTGCCCTCACCATCTTCTGGAGCTTAGCTGACTCCAACCAAAAGGCTCTGGACTCCACCTGCCCAAGGTCCGGGGAGTATTGGCAGTTGAGAACCTGGAGGCTGCCACAGTAGAACTGCAGGATGGCCGGTTCCAGGTGCCATGGTCTGTAGTCTGCCAACAGAAGACACTACTGGATTACCTTGCTGATAAGGTAGAGAGAGGGGTCGGAGAGAGGGGTTTACCCGTATATATATATGAGTCTGTAAAGATCACCCAGAGTCACTACTATGCTTTACGCTCGGCATTGCCTTGACTACACCCCACCCACCTCCTGCATGGGGGCAAAACATGTTGAATTTTTACCTAGGAAATACCAGGTTGCTGCAGCAGCTCCAGCCAGCAAAAGAAAGGCTATCCCAAGGGGCACATAGCGGAGGCAGTCACGTGAGTTAATCTCTGATTTGTCCTTTGAGAGGGAGCTGGCATCTTCCTCCTGTTCCTCAGTCTCCATCAGGTATATCTAGTGACACAGCACACCATGGTCAGGCTGGGTTTTCTGCTTCCCTTTACATCTGTCTCCGGGGGTGCTATGCCATCTCTGTGCTCCTCTCCCAAGATCTATAGTCTCAACAGATCTGTGTGCTGACTATCAAAGACTTCGCTCAGTGTGAATGTGAGTAAAACTCCTAATTCGGTGGGAGGCAGGCTTCCAGGACAGTGTCCTGTCTGTGCCTCCTGGTAATCCCTTAATTTTCAAAGGCATTTGCTGGGTTTTGCTTCTGCCAAAACCACCAATGAGTACAATAACTAATTTCTCTGGAGACAAACGTGTGGTCCTCCCCCGCTGAGAATTATTTAAAACCTGGTATTTTATTGACCTAGAAATCAATGCAAAAGGAAATCCGTGCCGTCAAATGCACACAGAAGTTGCACAAACCAGTCACAGCCTGGAAGCCTGAAGCTGCACTTTGCCTGCTGTGCCGTTTTGCTCTCGGCCCCTAAAAGTGAGCCAACCTTGCCATTCTCACCAGGCTGTCTCAGGGCTAAGCCCATGCTGACACTGACTCACCAGCTGAGCTAGCGAGGAAAGAGCACCTGAGTAACACCCAGCCCTCCACCACACTCCCACCTGAGTAACACCCAGCCCTCCACCACACTCCGCTTGTGCCAGGAGACACCTTTTGTCTTCCTTTGCCCCTCATCTCCCTCAGGCTGCTTCTTTTTCTTTCTCCCCTTCCGTCAGCCCCAGACTCTGAGGGTAAGAAATGCCATCGCCCAAGAGAGCCATGTTAATCTTCATTATCTCACCTGCCTTCCTTCTCCTTTCCTCTGCTATCGCCCCCAAAGGCTTCCTGTGTTTCTGTGGCTGGCAAGGGATGTGAATGCATTCGTGTGGGAGGGCACAGAGGTCTTGGGGAATGCCAGTGCCCTGTCTACGTGTCTGTGAGTTGTCTTTGTGCCCCGTGGTGCGTATGAGCGTGGGGGCATGAGTGCATGGGAGGGACTTGCTGCAGATGTGAGAAGAGATGGTTGGCCTCATGCACATTTTAGCCTGCACGGATGCCATGGAATGTTCCCATGATAAGGATGAGTGGGCTTCTTGGTCTCCTTGCTTTCCCCTAGTTACTGAGTGCCAAGCCCTCTAGGCTGCCTTGCAACATGGGAACACACTTGTGGAACGTAAGCACCAAATAACTCACTTTAAACCCAGCTTGGTGAACATCAGCACTCGGACAATCAGCTGCACATCTGCTTGCTCTAATACACCCTTCCAGAGAGGTACATGGTACAAACAGGCCCAGCAAAGGCTGCCCTCCCTTGCTTCTCATGGGTCACCTTTCTGGGCAAGCCCTGGGGAGGATCTCCTCCTCAGTGAACCAAGCTGGGTGGAGCAGGAGAGCAAGGGCAATTCTCTGCTATCACAGTATCCCTTCAGAAACAGCGGGCACAAGCAAAGAACCACAGATGGAGGGGTGGGGGGGAGGAGGGCAGGAAGCAACAGCAGCAGAACCACTTTGTTAGATTTGGTGATAGGCACCGGGGTTTCCCCAGAGCTGCAGACCTACCTTTGAAGCCTGCTACTGCCTGTGAGGCCTGGCCCATACCCCTATGCAAGACAGCTTACACACACATGGAATGGGGGAGAAAGGAGGACATCTATTTACCCAAGCTCAAGGTCTCCTCAGCGATCAATAACCTGATGCCATGTCCCTTCAGCTCGGCCTTTGTCCTGCACCGTCCTGCCACGATGGGTCAGTGCACCCTGTACAATGTTTTTTTCTTTTCCGAAATGGAGTTTTTGGAGGCTTGCAGGGCGAGAAGATCTGCAGTCTGAGCAGGTCAAGCCTGAAAAATGTCAGGGTAGAGCAGGAGCACCTCCAGCTGTGCAGAGACAAGCAACCCAGAAGGCTGGTGCGGAGAGCTTATGTTGTCCTCCTTGGGGGACAGGGAGTTGCTGAGCAACTGCTGTATTTCTTAGCTATCCTCCTTGGTCCCATTGGAGGGAGAGGCAAAATGCAGGGTGTGTGCTTCCTAGCACAAAGATGAAGCAGATGCTGGCTGGCAGGTGTAGAACACTTGAAGGAAGGAAGACAGGAGTAGCCAGCGGGTCCAGTTATCACAGTGGTCTTGCAGATGAAAGCACAGCACGATGTCTCTCAATGCCCACCAACAAGACTGCCTCTGGTCTTCTTGCACTTCTTGCTGCCCAGTCTCCTGACGCTGGGCTCCCTGCACGCTGTTGCACTGCTGCTCCCTCCTCCCTGCAACATCTGCTTTTCTTCTAGCCCCAGGTCCTCCTCACCTACCTTGCCTGCACTACCTTCTGCTTACAGCCCTGCAGCTCTGTACGTGCCCCTTTGTTTTTCATGAAAAACAACCACACTCCAACTAGAGAAGAGTAAATAGAGTTATTCTGTCAACAAATGGGTGGAGGAGATGGGAACATGGACGACTCTTGACCTGGGGCTGAGCTCCAGCCAGTGGCATTGACCTGGGGCTGAGCTCATTTGGGCTCATTTTGGCAGCTGGGCAGGGATAGCTGTTTCCAGCTTTGCCACTGGTTCAGGTTTAGTCTGGGACTGCATAAAGAGCAAAAGCCATTGATGTAGTTGCCTCATGATGGATTTTAGTAGATAAACATTAAATGTGGATGAAAAGCTGCAGTGTTTGACTGGGAATGTGGCAGTGTGCTTATCTTAATTCATTGCTGTATGTATGGGAAACCGAGGCATGCAATAACAGTAAGAAATGCTTCCAGAAAGGCTCAAGAGATTTAAGACACCAGATTTTGATTTTAGAAGTTACGTTGAGCCAAAATTTCCCCAGATAACTGAGGACTAGCTGCATCTTTAGGCATATCTGTATTCATACATAACATTCCCAAGGTTACATATGAAGGCTGGCCACAGTGGGTCAGAAACCAGCTGAGGGTATTTCCCAGTATCAGAGACCTTACTTTTTTGTATCCAGATTTCCTGGAAAGAAGCATCTTCATTCTCTGGTGTTTTCAGCAGAACAAAAAATATAGAATCTCAATCTGATTGATCTAGGCAAGCATACCACATCTATCAGTGCAGACTTTTGAATCAAACAAGGACCAAAAACCTTGATCAGATCTGACTTCAGAGGAATTCCTTTACTGCAAGTACCCTTTACTTTCTGCTTCTCCACAGAAAAGAAACGAAGGGATGTGGGAGGGGGCTGAGAGTGATGCTGTCTATTTAAGAAGAAGGTATTTTGGAAAGAGGGAGATGAGAAATGTGACAGCTATCTTTGCTGTCTCGAGGCTTAAGATAAAGAGAGGACCTGTGGCTGTGGCTGTTAATATTTTCCACACAGTGCTGGCATTCAGCTTTGGTTTGCCTCTGGTACGGATGGACACCATCATAGCATGTTTTTGTCATTTTGTGAACTACACACTGTGCGTTCATGTTAGCTTGAGAGGGGACCGCTCCACATGTGACATTTCCAAAGAGCTCTTGGGGGACCTAGTGGAGAAAGGGCCCCATATCACTGAGAGTGTTATGCCTTCGGTAGTCACAACCTGAGTTACTCACATACAAGACCACATGACCTTGTCTTCCTGGAAGAAAGGTCCAGTTATCGACAGATCTGATGTTGAGCACTTCCTGCCGCAGTGTGTCACACATTCACGCCCAGCATGGCTGAGTGCTAGCAGTTTGACAGCTTGAAAGCTGTCGTCATTTTCACAAGGGAGTGGAAAAATACTGACCCACCAGGATGGTCCTCAGGGTCCTGCAGCAGGATCACCTCCAACTTGGCTTTCTGTTTTAGGTACCTGAGTCGTTTGGGGAAGGGAGTAGGAACAAGGGCCAAAGGTACATTGGTCCAAGCAAAACTTTCCCTAGGATCCTATTTAGAAAAGCTGTTAATCCCTTTCCCCCACCCCAAAGGACATAAAACCACCGTACATTCCTTAATATATCTTTTATTTACAAAGAGGCAAAGTTTTTCTTTTGTATTCATGTTAGCAGCAAGGATAATTGAAAAGCTCATGAAGATCTATACTGGGACAGGATAACCATCAGTACAACAAGGATCCTTGGCCTGTGTAAGATAGCAAATTGCCCATCAGGGATTCAGTGTCTCTTTTTTAAGTCCATCTGGGAAGATTCTCAAAATATAATAAACAGCTGGGCAAGCCTTGTGCTTCCTTATCTGGGAAGCTGTAGGGTCTTCACCTGTGGTCTCCTGGAGACAATGGAGCAGTCCACAGCTTGATGCAGGTGGTGAAGAAGCTGATGAGAGGAGAGGTATAGCTCCCCCAGCCCTCTCAGCTGCAGGCAGGCTCAACTACTTTCAGCAGCTTTTTTGAGGTGAAATACAAGCCAGAGGGTGACCCCATAGCTGGGATTCATAATGGCATTCAGGCTGCGCAATGCAAGGTCAGGTAACAGTGTGGGACCAGGACAAAGGGGAAGTCTGACACTTGTACAGACAGCGGCAGGGAAGAATTAGTTCTGGGTGATACTCACAGGGATGACAGAAGTACCAACAAGGTCAACATCCTTGACCTTTTTGATATAAAAACCCTTAGAAGAAAAATCTTTAGCACAGGGCTGGTATTTTCCCACTTCTGAATAGTCCCGAAATATGGCAGGAAAGCAGACAGACAGTACAAATGTCAAATGCAGGGATGGATGTAACCAGAACAGCTTGTCTTCCTTTGCCTTGCCACTTTTCTTCTGAGATGTGCTGCTTTTTCTCAACCCAGATCGGCAAATGGGGGGGGGGGGGGGGGGGGGGGGGAGGGGAAGTAGTCTTTACGATCCCCATTCTTTGTGAGGGGATTGAGATTTTCTTTTCATCAAGAGTGCTGATTTGTGGGTTAGTTTTCTGGGCTCATTCACCACATCTTTGCTGCTAATTAGGCAATGGTTTCCCTTGAGCAATGGAAGGAATAGGCAGCACCGTTGCGATGTTTTCCACTAATACAGGATGTGGGATGAACTATTCTGCAATAGGTTACCATAGTCAAATAACTATTTTGCCAGTAGGGCAGACAGGTTTTCAATTTCATGAAAAATATTGCAACAAGAATGGGAAATTGTGTATGTTCTTTTTACTGCCATCATCAGACCTGGGGGAAAGAAGGGGGAGGGAGGGGATTTCCCCACTATTTTTAACCCAGTAATGGGGATTTCTTTTTACACTGCACTGCTTAGACAGCTGACAGTTGTAGCTCTGAGCTGACCTTAAAGACTCGAGTCTGAAGCTGGACTGAGTAGCTCAGAATGTAATCTCTGATTAAAACCTGAAGTGGGGACATCACAGGAAAAACCACCCTTGGTCGATCAGGAGGAGATGTCTTCATCTATTTCATCACCAGCCCCAGCACTGACTGGCAGTGCTACTGTCCCCTGCACAAAATCTCATGTCTACCTCTTCAGGACTCTCTCCCATTAGAGGTTTTTAAGCTGGGATGAGGCAAACAGACCATCTCCCTGCTCGGCCTTAAAGCTGAGTGCTACTTTACACCAAGATGCAGAGCATGAAAGTGCTGGCACAGCATTCACTAGGAACTGGGAAGGAAAAAACAAGCTGGTGAGGTTTGGGATGGCACTTGAGCATTGTGGGAAGGGGTTTCTGTGCCATAGGATCCAGTAATAGCAGAGAAACAGGTTCAGTTATGAAGGTGAGTCCCTGTTGGCCTGTACAGCAAAGAATCAGGCTTCTACATCTCCATTAGCTGTGTGGCCACTGAACAGCTTTAATGTGTCTATCCGTGTTGCTTTACTGTCCGCTAGCCCAATTCTCCATGCAAAATGCCCTCTCATTTCCAGTGATCTGTTTCACTAATGCCTTACCTTGGGAACTAGTGCTATCTGTGTAGCCATCCATGAATTTCCACCTTGTCTATCCTATCCCTTTTCTGGTTTTGCAGCTCTCTAGGGTAACTGTGGTCTCCAGCCTCATTAAAGAACAGTCCCAATGGGTTTGATGCTGAAGTCACATTCATGTCCTGAACAGAAAAACGGTCCGTCTAGCCTTCCCTGCAGAGAAGACCTTTCCCACCTGTGGGTTTCCTCCAGGCAGATCCTAGACAGAGCAATGGCTGTACTGGCTTTGGAGGTCCCTCAGAGAAAGGTAGGCACCAGTGTTTGGGACTTGGTTGGAGAAAGCTGTTCTGCATGGATCCTCATCCTGGCTTTGCCTTAGAGGTGGAGGCTGAGAGAAAGAAGAGGTAGCGTGTGCTGCTGGCGTACAGGGGTCAGTTGGAGGGCCTGCCTTCCCACTCCCCTCTGTTACATCGGTAGTATTGCTGTCAAGCAGGTCCAGTGGGTCAGGAAATTCAGTCTCCAGCTGGCACAGATCCTCAGCAGGTTGTAAAGCTACCTTGTCCATCATCTTCTCATCCTTTTTCAGAACTGTTGGTGGTGAGGTGCCTTCACTTGACTGGAGTGCCCCAGAAATAGCCATGGCATGCTGAGCTTCACCTTCTGTCTCTCCCACAAAGGAGCTGTTTTGGAAGCCCCAAGTTTCCTTGATGCAGTGAAAGAAGTTGTGTGACAACATAGGCATATTCTCTGCCAATGTGCAGAGGTCTGGGGAGGGGAGACCATGGTAAGACTCGCTGTCCTCAGTGCCACTGCCCTCTTGGGTGAAAGGCTCATAGGTGAAGTAGACCTGACAGGGTTCAATCTCAAAGGAGTTGGGAAGGTGGAAGAAGAAGTAGCCTTGGTTGGTGAAGCAGCTGGATACAGAGTACCCACTGGTTTCTAAGGGAGGGTCAGGAGTCAGGGTTCCCTTGGAAAGTAGAGACTGGGAATCCTGCTCATTCTTCTGCATCACCTCAAGCATGGAGATCTCTGGGGTTATGCTGTTCACACAGTAGGAAGATGTGGAGAATGGGGAGGAGAGCCATTTCTGGTGAGGAAAAAAACACAGGAGAGAGACTGTTATGCCCATAGTATAACACTCAGTGAGGAACCAAAGCTTTCTTCTCCTGAGTGCCTGCAGCAATCAAGTGACCTTTTCACTGTCCAAGCAAGAGCAGCTGGAGATGGTGGGTAGGGAAATTCGCATTCATGATGTCTCATCTGCAGGATTTTCAGGAAGAGTATACATTTCTGTCATTTGAAATCAAGAGTGGATCTTGGAAGCCTATGCTTTGAGATTTCTGGAGTGGGGAATGGAAGATGGAGGATTAAAGAGAAAGGAAGAAAAATAAAATACAAGACCATAAGATGATATGAAGGTGGAAATATGAAAAGCAATACTGAGATGTGTCTCATGCAATCTATTCCTAGGTGCTACCCAGTTTGTGGTATCTACATGGCCCTATGCAGATTTCCTGTCTAAAGTGCTCTTCCAGGTCCTTTGTGCCTAGATTTCCACACTCACCATGAGTGACATCCTTCAGTGCATCATTATCCTTAAAAATCAACTTATTTTAATAACATCTAACTTCATTGCCTTTATGGCCAGTAAACCAGTTTTTCTAGTTCCTTCTGCACTGAGAAAGTGTCTTCAGTGCCTGCTGCACACCCCTCTCCTCCTGTAGTTTAAGCTTTCTAAGGTTTTTTACATTTAGGCTTTTTCGCAAGCTCTGCTGTCCTCTGGACCCTCTGCAGTTTGTTTCCATCCTTCTTGAAGCCGGATGCCCCTTGAGATCACCTCCCACGTCTTGCATCTGACGCTCCCTTTAATACTGCATTGAATGGTAATTGTCTTCTTGCAGCTGCCCATGCTCACAGAGAGATTAGGGGAAGGGAGAAAGTGGAGGTGGAGAAAGAAGGGAAAGAGACAACAAGAACAGAAAACAGCTAAGTGCCATCCAGCGTGATGGCAATTCACATTAGGAGCAGAGGAAAGGCTCGCAGCCAGGAGGAGGGGAACACAGCAAGAAATCAGGGGAAGAGCTGGGCAGACAAGGGCAGGTAGGATGGGACCAAAGTGGGGTGGAAGGGGATCTGAGAGGCCAAGATCCCTCCCATGGGTCCCTTGGTTTCTTTCAGGCTCCCCATTAGGGGAGCAGGGTGCTGAGGTTTGTGTGGTTTGCTGTTTCTCGGTTCTGTAATTAGGCATGCCTCAGTCGAATGTCAGGTTTTAGAAGGTCAGAAAATAAAACTCAAGCGCAGAACCCAGCAGCTGGTGCTACAGGCACGTGTCATGTGTGCACATGTAGGTCTGACAACTGGCTATCTGTCCTGGGCATGTGCTGCTGCACCCTCCTTTCCCTCATTTCTCCCTCATAACCACATGGCTTCATCCCCAGTCCCATACCTGAATGTCACCTCCATGAACTGAAACAAGTGGGGGAAAGAACTTCTCAGGGTCTGGGATGTGAATCTTCAGGACTTTCTTAAACCTTGACAAAAGAGAATGAGAAGAAGGAATGAAGCAGGGACTGATCCTGACCCATCTGGCAGTGTGGTGGGGGTAGGAGAGAGCATCGTAGCTCACGGGTACAACGCTGGTGTGGAGGACAGTTAGAATAAAACAAGCCTGAGGGGTCTCCTTGCACTTGAGTGGCCTGAGATACAGTAGGTGAGGAATGAGACATACAGAGATGAGGTAGTTAAACCTGGCATTGGAAAACACACTGCCCTCAGCCTTTTCCCTGGGGAAGCCCAACCAAGAGTTCAATGGTTTCTTCCCTGCCTCGGCCAGTCACCTTAACTTCTCCACCTGCCCCTTAGCCCCTGTTATGCTGACAAGCTGGGCAGGTCTCCGCTGTTCCCTCTTGGGCTTCAGCTGCTGTGAGCTGCCCCCTCTTTGCTTTGCTGCCAACACAGTAGCTCAGAGGACCACATGGCCTGAGCGGGACCATCACTGGCAAAGCTGTGCCACAGCTCTGCCCTCTTAGCAGGATGCTGCATGGTATAGCTATGATACACTGGCTGTGCAAGCCATCTGAGTACACCTTGCATCAGTCTGGAGGCCTCTACTTCACTGGAATCAGTGTGTTGTCATCCTGAGGCACCCTGAAGTGATCTAATCTTCTCAGTCCCTCAGAGAGGTTGGCTGACCTTGTCGGCTCTTTGCTGAAGCTTTGCTGTAGAGTGCTCTGAGGAAGGACCCTCCTGACTTCTGGAGGCAATCAGTGTACTCTCTGAAGCACCAGAATTTGCTAGTTCTTGCATATAAACTACCTTACATCACTGCAGATGCTATTTTTATTCATGCATGTCTAATCCTTCCTTGGATCTTACCTCAGCATTATCCTCCATCCAGTTCCCCCGGGTTAATTATACTCTGTGGAGAAAGCAGGCCTTTTTATCTCTCTCTGTGCTATATAGCTAGCACTTTCTCACCTTTGTGTTATGACTCAAGGTGAAACACAGTGACCAGTGACTTTCTCAGTATCCATCTTGCTTCAACATGCTTCTCCTTCTTTCCTTACAGAGCTGATCCAGTCTCTGCTGCCTCATCCCTAAGAATGAACATCTCCTTGCTCCCTGCCATGAACATCAGCACCCTGCTTCTTTACTCCTGTCCTGAGATGAGAGAACCTGTGGCCATTTCTAACCTCACTGTGCTGACAAGTCACTCTGTATTATTGCATGGGGTCACCTTGTGAGATGCTTTCAGTCCTGAATAAAAGCAGTGTCTGGGTAGGAATGCTGGCAAAGAGATCTTTAAAGCATCACGTAGATGTTTACCAGCATGTGATAAGACACTTCAGGACTGCACAGACCAGGGAAAAGAAGAATTATACTCCTTACTCAGGAATTTTGCTCACAGACCAAATGTCACCACGTCCTGCCTGAGCTCTCACTGGAATGTTTAAATGAGAAGGCAGCAGTACCGGGGCTTGCTTGGTCCTCTCTGCTGATGGAGCGCTCAACCCAGTGGCCTGCTTTTTAAGAGGCAGTTTTGGTGCATCTCTTCCAGGGAACACCACTTTAACCCTGAGCAACAGAAGCGCTGAGGTGGCTGCTTTTAATTCAGCCAGGGCATGGCACCAGGTCACAGAAGCACAGCACAATACTATGATAGTGGTGAAACCACATCATCTTGGGTGGTGATACATATCCCCAGACAGATGTCAGCCTCAAAAGGTTGGGCTATAAACCATATTTTTAAGTCAGTCTCTATCCTACTAATGCCAAGTGAAAAATAACTCAGGTTTTGAGAAGACACGCAAGATACAGGAGAGGAACAGAGAGGAAAACTTGATTCTCGTTTACCATTTCAGGGTCCGTAAGTTAATAAGGCAGGCAGTCCCAATGATCACGAAGATGCAAGTGCTCACTATAATTGCTGGCAGGAAAGGCTGGGATGTTTCTGCAAGATGAGAGAGAACACGGGAGTTGCAGTGAAAATTTAACCAGGATTCTGGAGGCAGGAGTTGCAGCCCTTCCATGGCTGTTCAAGATGATAAAAGTGGGCATTTATTATAATTTTAAACAATATTATACAATTATATACAATTATAATACACAAAGCATTTATTATAATTTTCTAAATATTATAATATTATAGAAAATTATAATATACAGGTCAGGAAAATGAGTTCTGCTGTCTCATGTAGGATGCCTTTGAGCTGATAGGAGTTTCAGAGTCCGCTTGGCATTGCTTAATAGATAGCTTGTGCTGAGCAGCTTGAAATCCCTGTGCATAATGGCACCACAGCTGGGGGTTGCCACAGATGAGGTGCCACAGCCTGCTGGTTGAAGTGTCCATCAATCTGTCTGTCTCATTGCAAAGGAAATCAGGGAGTCCTAAAAGCAGATTAAGTGGGTTTGGAGACTTGAAACAGCATTATGAGTCAGAGGGGGAGACAGAGTCATGGGGTTCATGGGTCTTTGAGAAGGCAGGAGGACCAAGGATGGAGAAGGTTAGGGGTCAAGGGGCGGGCTTCTTTCTCTGGAGAGGTGTAGGAAAGATTTAGGAAGCTAAGAAGGTTACAGCTTTCCACCATATTTTACTATTTGGTTTGTAGGATTAAGAGAAAGAGACTGAGTTCCCATATTGCCAGCGCTGCCAGCATTCATCAGTCTTGTCTGGCATCATCTCAAACTTTTCTTAATCTGTCTCTTTCACACACATCTCCCAGTGCACCTTAGCTTGGTCTTACTATTCTGGTGCCTGTCTCCTCTGCCTGCCGCCTCATCTCCCTCCACCCCTAACGTCCCTTAGTCTGGGCCTGCACAGCATCTCTGGAGTAGTCGTGAGGGAGCAGAGAAAAAATAAAAGGAGGAGGAGACATTTTTAGGACATACTTTCTTTGCCTGTCCTTGAGATGCTACTCAGATCACTTTGTCTCCTCTGCCTCTGGTACACTGGTTATCTTTGGGTCTTGGTTGCTATGACAACTGGTTGCGGCTGTATCCTATTCACTGACATCACACACTGTCAAAATTTGATCGCCACGGCAACACACTGCCCTTTCTAAACATAGCTCTTGTGTTTATACCAGCACCAGGCACAACAGGGAGGGGCTGAGCGGAGCCAGAGTGGGGGCGACATGAGAAGGAATAACCTCTAACTGCTTATTTTTGGGAAAAGAAATGACAGAGACCGCAGCCAATGACTCACCGAAGAGACCGGCTCAGGGCACTGTCTCTCAGCGCTGGAGGTGTCCTCCATGCTGTGGTTCATGGCAATGACTGATGTGAGTCTCAGTGGGCATTTTTGGAAGAGACTTAACATGTGTGTATGTCTCTTCCATTCTCCCCACGACTTTGCTTCCTAGGCTCAGGTGTTCAGGAGCTCAGCGCTCTCCTTCACCGTGTTTCACTGATCAATGGCTCCAATGAACTGGGCCATTTTATAAAGCCTGATTTATGTTCTCAGGCCGCATTAGCACCTGGGAAATGCCAGTCCCAGCAGAAGGGAAACATGGGCACTGCTTCTGCAGGTCAGACATCTGGCCTTACTGCTCTGGGGAAGCAGTCCCTGATTTAAATCTTGTGGATTTTGCCTGGCTTCTGGAAGTCAGAGGGGTTCTGCTGGGGTCAGGGAGTCTTTGCTTTTAAGCCCTGTTGAGCCAGTGTGACCTAACAGATTAGGAGGGACAGATTGTTTCCAACCTTTCTATTGCTCTTCAGTCAACACAATCCTCCCTCCTCATCTTCTTCCAGTTTCTCAGCCTGCTTTGGCCCTTCTCTTTGTTTCCCCTGAGTCCCTATTTTCCCCTCCAAGTCAGACTGCCTGACTCTGATCCTTACGGTCAGCATGTGTCCTCCACAGTATTGTCTTGCTCCAGTCGCTCCACACGCCTTTGTAGGTACTTGAAGCACTTGGCCTTGCACGCACAGCTGCCTCATATTTCAAGTTGGGTGAGAGGCTCTCAAACACCACCCACATCTGGTCCTGCACAATGGTGAAGTTCCTGGCCTCCTGGGAGTAGGGCAAAATTAGAACATCATCAACATCCTGTCTTACAGCCTTACATCCCCATCTCTTCCTCAGAGAGGACCTGTCTCAGTTCCCTACACCTCGTGTGCTGCTTGTTCAGCCTGGAGGAAAATTCTTCTCTGCTTTGCTTTTTTTTCCCCTTTCAGGTCTGTCCTGGAACTGTCTGGATTTCTTTTTGACATCACTAAGTAAAATAGGATTCCCATCTGCCTCCATGTCATCACCAAACACTGGCATCAGGTGACACAGATAAAAGGGTTCGGGGGTGTCATCTGCTCTCCAGCTTCACCAAAGCTGGTTTCATCCTGAGGGGAGGCTCAGGAGCAAATCCTGGGTGACATAAAGGAGACCAGGATTTGTACAGTGACAGCTCCCAGTACCCCCTCTGTACTCACCTCCCAGGACTGACTCGTGGTTCGATACCGCACTTGGTATTCCCGCTCCCCCTCCAAATAGTGAGAGGAAATATCCAGGCTCCACGTTAAGTTGTACATGTTTTCAGTTTTGTTAACCAGCTGAAGATTTCCTGGAGGCCTCAGCTTTACTGGAAAGAAAGAAGGAGCAGGGCTGATACCTCCACACTATCTGTCCGTAACAGGACTCTATGACAAACCCCACTGCAGCAGGGTTGGCGTCTTGGCTGGGCTTACAGATTCCAGCCAGTCACAGCCACGTGAAATGTGTAGTGAGCTCTGTTCCCCCTTCTTCCCCACTGTCAGATGGCAAAAGGTCTGTTGTCTCTGGGCTATGTTACAGTCAGCTCCTCCTGTGAGCCTGTGAGAGTGGCCCCTGCGGTCAGGGCAATCAATCCCACATGGCCATGGATCCTACCTTGTAGGGGTGACCCACAAGGCAGCTGTGTGGGCAGGAATGGAGCACGGCTGGGCAGACAGCTGCTTCCCGCCTGCTCTTTCAGAGAGCTGCAGCCACAGGGGATGGAGTTAACACAGACTGTCTAGGCTGATCCTTCCCAATCCCTGACTCCAGCTATGCCTTGTTATGCCTTGCAGCAGCTCTATCAGATGTCTTCTTGAGCCAGGTAAACTCACACATCCAGCAAAAAAATTACTCAAGCAGATGTTTTTCTGCTGGATTAGTGATTGAACCCTTTCAGCAAAGACTGGTGCATACCAAAGCTGGCTTAAAGGAGGGTGGAAGCACATATCTGGTAGGAGGGGCAGGGGAAAAGCAGCTAGACTTTCCCTCCTTGCAGCATGCATTTTTCAGGAGGTCAGCTGAGCTGTCATTGCCTGTTTGAAGACTCCTAGCAAAGTACTCTTATTTAACAGTGTCCCAGGTACAGGACAGGATGGGAATTGGCTGGCATGACACTGCGTTTTAGAGGTGCAAGTGTCAGGAGTCAATATGGTTCATCAGTCTTAGTTGTAGAGGGGACAAGGAAAAGACACAAGTCTAAAATCAGCTGTGGGTGTTGCACACGGGTGGATGAGGAAGAGAAATTAGCTATTATTTTGTGGGGAAGCTTCAGAGGCTGCAAGACAGAGGAGTACTCACTATTTGCAAGCGGATTGAAATCTTCTATTTGCGCAGGCATAGACCTATTCTCTCCAATCTGGCAATGGACAGACATGGTAAGACGATCTGCAGTGGTGAAGCACTGAGACTGCAAGGAAAATTTACCATTAGTGACACCGAAGTTCATCACTAAGCATTCATATTTCTAAGCATTGCCTATGTATAAGAGGTTTAGGAATACTTGACAACAAACATGGACAATATTTGTGGCTGAAAGGCATAATCCTCAGTGGTGACTGAGGAACCAAAGATTTATACTTCATGTGGCTGGATGTTTTTTTGTTCATTGGGGAGAAGGGCACAAAATACTGTGATATGCTAGTTTGCTAGTATTGCTATATATGCTGACTAAGCAGGAAAAATTACTTTCTATGAGTGTTATTTATTAAGAAAATATATTTATACCAAAACATTTTGTGTTCATTGGTGAGACTGAGATGACATCAGTATTAAATATTACTCTTGAAATGCAATGATACCAGAGGGCCACATACATCATATAGTATTAAATAAGCAATAGGGAAATTAGCTTGATTAGAAAGAAAAGATTTTGGAGAAGTTTACAAACCCTTCAATTTGTCTTTGCACATGATAAGCAAAATGTAAGAAGGCTTGTCTGTTGTTAGAACTGGTTGTGACTTTATCAGTAAGGAGAATTAGCTCATATTTGGGTGGGGCTTTTTTTGAAAACACAAGGACTACAGTAACTCTGGGTATGACTGAAAGAAGTACATAATGAATCTAAGAAAGGAATGATTTAAATAAAGAATAATAGCTAGAGGGTTTGCATCACCATTTTCTCCAGTGATGTGTTGCTGTTGCACCTTGCATTTGACACATCTAACCAGACTTCACAGTAGTTAATGATCAGGAAAACAGTACTGACCTCTTAAAGGAAAATGAGGTCAAGAGGTGACCTCAGAGCTGGTGGTGTCCATCCCTCCTCAGAGGAAGGGATTAGGGCCAAACCCAGGTAACTGAGACATGGGACAGTGCATGTGATCTGTGTGTCCTGCACCTCTTCTGCACATGTCAGAACAGCACGGGCCAGCTCACAGTCACAGAATCATAGAATCATAGAATCATAGAAGCATAGAAGCATAGAATCATTTAGGTTGGAAAAGACCTTTAAGATCATCAACCCAGGACTGACAAGTTCACCAGTAAACCATGCCTCTAAGCACCATATCCATATGTTTTTTGAAAGCTTCCAGGGATAGTGATTCTACCACCTTCCTTCCTGGGCAGCATGTTCCAATGCTTGACCACCCTTCCAGTGAAGAATTTTTTCCTAATATCCCATCTAAACCTCCCCTGGTGCAACTTCAGGCTGTTTCCTCTTGTCCTATCACTTGTTACATGGGAGAAGAGACCTACTGCCACCTGTCTAAAACCTCCTTTCAGATAGGTGTTAAGAGCAATAAGGTACCCTGAGTGTCCTTTTCTCCAGACTAAACAACGCCAGTTCCCTCAGCCACTCCTCATAAGACTTGTGCTCCAGACCCTTCATCAGCTTTGTTGCCCTTCTTTGGACATGCTCCAGCATCTCAATGTCTTCCTTTGTAGGGGCTCAAACCAGGGGGACCATTATTTCCCTAGTTCCAATGAAGCCAAACCCTCCCACAGAGGAAGCCACAGGGGCAATGCCTATTGACAACACACATCAAGCCCAACTCCAGAACTGGAGTCAGGGACTCTGTTTGGGCTTTTTACATTGCTTTTCAATGTCACACATTCATACACCCAAAATTCACACACAAATTCTTTCCGCCTGGTCATTAGTGCGGATGTTGCAGATTAATTACTCACATTACTGTTTTTGCCAAAGGTCTTGATGCATCTCCTCAGTCCTGTCATGTGTTCTGCCTTGGGCAATTCACAGTGCTCCTTGAATTTTTCAGGAAAGGGAAATAACCTGGGTTTTAAGCAGGAGAACTTCCGTGAGATGGGGATCCTGTTTTGTATTTAGTCGAACTATATGTAACACTAAAGGCCTTTCAAAACATTTTGCATCCTACCATATTTGCTGAACAGGTTACAGCAAGGATGTAATCCCACTTTCTCTCCCCACTGCATCACTCAGACAAATTTTACGTACTGGCACATAATGCATCAATGTCTCAATGCATCCCAGTTATTTCAAGCCAAAGATAACAGCAGGTTTCCAGTTTCCAAGTCTTCACAAAACTACCTCCTCTGCTTCCTGTTGATATCAGAGGGCATGCAAAGCCCAAACACACCTGCTGCCTGCAACTGTGCCAATGTAGCCCTAGAAGACAGGTGCCTGTTTCAGCCCCATTAGGGTTTACAGGTCTCCTTCAAGCCACTGTCAGTCCTGTAGGATCTCAAGTACTGAGTGAGATGTATCCTCTGAGCCAGATCACATCCCAGTCAGCCAGGACCATATGTCACATTTGGCAGCACTACGCCATGACTTTTTTCTCCTCTGACAAGTATGGCTAGACAGTCTAAGCTGAGCTATGGCACAGGGGGTGACAGGGTGGGAGAACATCCATGGGGTTGCAGCTTAAGGGGTATCAGACTGAGCTGCCTGCTCCAGCTGTAAGGTCAGATCAAGCCTGGGACTTGCTGATGCTGGGGAGAGGTGGTGTCCTAGAGCCCTGGCCAAGAAATAGCACAGATCCAAACCCAGCCCAGATTCCAGCCCCAGTCTCTGTGATTCACATGCATGGAGCAACATAAACCTTTTGGGTTTCTAGGTCCATGCACCAGGCCCCAGAATATATTTACCCATCTCACTGCATTGAAGGTGTCTCTGTGACAGTCAGGAGCAACCCACCCGCTGCCAGAATCACACTGAGCCTCTCCTTATGACAGGAACCCAGTAAGGCCCTGGGGTAGGCTGGAGATGTCATCCTGGGACACCACAGAGACTCAGCCAGCCTCCACTGCAGTACTGGCCACACACCTACCCCTCTGCTGGGAGACATGTGGAGAGGAAAACATCATGAACTGGGAGAGATGAAAGGGCCAGGGGAGAAAAGTGGAACAATATTTTCCTCCGTTTCTTGCTACTCAGGGTGCAACATCCCAGTTCATCCTGGCAATGAGCAAATGGCCTCTGTATAACTTTAATTCCACCCTCCTCTGCCCCCATCTCTATACATCCTCCTTTTCCATTGAAGATGCCTTTCAGTCCAGAGGCTGGCTACCAAGGAAAAGGGACTTTTTGGAAAACGAAGCACAGGCAGAGCTATGGAGATGGAAGGTGGGCTGTGCTAGACAGTTGGTGACCACCAGATGACAAACACTGCATGGTGGCCAGCACCTGTGAGAAGCCCACATGGGGTTGGAGGCTAAGTTCAAGACAAAGCCCCTTGGTTCTGTGACTCCACTATACTTGGCCTGGGGACAGGGACCCTACGATTTTGTTAAGTGATAAACTTCCCGGGAGACTTTTCATTCAAAACATTGGCTTTCCTCAGCCACTCCAGTCACCCACCTGTCACAAAAAGCTAACTTTGATAAAATCTCCAGCTGGCATGGTGCTTCAACCAGGTCCCTGCCTGGGTTCCAGTCACAAAAGAGAGCTGCTCGTGAGTCATACCAACAAGTTAGGCTGGAGGTGCCTGTCAGCAGAGAAGAGATGGACAGCAATGTGGCTGGATTAGTAATGATGTTTGGCATTAACCATCACCCCAGACAATTCTGTCCCATCCCAAACTACAGACTCCTCTGCTGGATAGCTGTCTCCAAGAAAGAAAAGCAGAGCCACTTGCTTCTCTATGTCATTGGAGGTTGATGTGCTCATAGGAGACCTGTAACTATTGCAGCCTCCTCTGGCTGTGTGTTACAACACTAGCATTGTGCAGCAACACATTGTGGCGCACCCCCCCTCTGGGTCACCCCTCTCCCTGCTTGCCCAACTGGCTTGGGTGAAAGGAATCACTTCTCACCTTGTGCCGAGTCTGATGTCCATGAGGGAGGCATGAAGCTGAACAGCCAGAGGTAACACAGAAGCAGCAGAGAGGGCTTCATCTGTACTGGTGACACGCTGAAAGAGAGAAGACGCCCCCCCAGCATAGCTCAGCAATGCAAATTAGGAAGAAGTCATCTCATAGGAGGCAGCCACTGTCCTAGGGCAGGGCTCAATGCCAGTGCCAATCTTCCAGAGCCAGAAGCTTACACTTCTGCCACTCTGGAGTCTGTGCTTTTTCCTCAGCACCTCATTGTTTTCCTGCCTTGGTTGCTTTGCTCAACACTGAAGCCATTTGCAGTGCAGCACAGGAGTAATGCCTTCTGGAAATGTGTGTGTGAGTGCACAGCAGTCCACATGTGTTGTTTCAGGCTGCTTGCTGACTCAGGTAGAGAGTGCTGCCTCGGTTGAATACAGCTTGTGCTTCGAAGAGCTTCTTTTTTTGGTAAGCCCTAGGTCTGAAATAACTAGGTGCTTGCTGAGTAAGAGAAGTCTCTAGCTGTAACTGACAAAAGTTAGGTGCAGAGCTCATGGCTTAGGAGGTACATTTTGAATGGCTTGTTTGGGAGAGGAGGGGAAATAGGGAGAAGAAGTTGTTTACCAGGTTCTGGAAAGACAAGGCTTTACTGTATCACAAAGTATTACAAAGTCATACACAAACCATGCACCATCCTTGCCAAGTAGACCTTGCACTGCCTTGGAAGGAGCTGTGCTTTTAGGTGTAGCAGAAAAGTTGAGCTTTGCAATTAGGAAACTCTGCAGCATCTCTCATCCATCTGTGGTACCCAGGGAGACTCGTTGTCTAACAAAGCCTGTACAACCATGCTCCAGATCAGACAGACTGAGCTTATGGGCTTCTCATCCAAGCCTCCCCCTCTCCCCACCCACCTGGACATCCATACCTCAAGGTCTGCCTCTTCCCAGAGGAGAAGGGATCATCCTCACCTCTCAGCAAGCCCACAGCCCCTGCAGAGCTGAGCAAACCAAGACAGAGTCCTGCTGGACTCTGCTGGGACTGCCAGGGGAGTGGGAAAAGAGGGTTTATAAAGATCTGGCATGAGGCATATTACTGATTCCCCTTGTGATAAAAGATTAGGTTCAGAGGAAAAAAAACATGATGACAACACATTAACAGACAAAGGGGAGAGAAAGAGAGAGAAAGAAAGCAGGCGGCATGGTTGTGAGATGTGGGGTATGATTTGAGAGGACTGTGGAGAGACAGATAAATACGTGCTCAGCCCTCCCCAATGGTGAGATTCAGTTTGTCAGACTGAAACTCCTTCCAAGACGCTTTTCAGATCAGCCACCCCCATGTAGGAGAGAGCTGGCATCACCCCCTTTACCTTCCAGCTCCAGGCACCCGGCGATCCAGATGAAGGGAGTCCCCAAGGACCAGGTTGTGGGGTTGGATGGAAGCAGGTGCTGGACGCCAAACAGAGAGGGGAACAGGGAGGGGGAAAAGCAACAGGGAGGGAGGTGGATATCCTAGTTCAGTGCATGTCCAGGTGTCAGCCAGCGCTGCTGGCATGAGAGGAGAGGTGCTTCCAGCCCAGCAGTTCTGCTGCAGAGCCGTTCCTCTCGTACGTGCGTGGTCTCTGTCTTCTCCCTCTCACCTTTGCACAGGAAGCTGCTGCTTGCTTGCCTTGTCAGACTGAGACGAGGCCCTGAAGTATCGAAAGGGCTAGTGAGGCCGAGAATAAAAAGCCCCAAACCACGTCCTACTTCCTGCTGGTAAAGCAATAGGTGCAGAAACAAGGGTGGAGGGATCAGGTGTTAGCTTACAGTGCTCAGATATACTGGGACCAGTTTGTAACTATTGCTGGGAAGCAAAAGAGAGAGAGAGAAGGACCTGTCCTCTTGGGGCACTGGCAAGAGACCCATCGCTTCCTCTTTCAATAACCCAAACAGAAAACTCATATCACTCTCAGGGTCTGCACACGTGCACAGATCACTTTGAAACCAGGGGTAGGAGTCAAACTGCAGTAGAAATACCGTGGACCACTTTGTGGAAAATAACTTGAGTCATTGACCTAAGCAACACCAGAATGAAACCAGCCTCCACATCACTGCCCCAGTTTCAGAGGATCCATCCTGGGTCAGAGCAGGAGCGGAACGAGGGCAGTGCTGAGTGTGAGCAAGCTTGAGGCACAGCCTTCACACTTGCAGATGGTGTGACACCACAAGAACACGTGTCCCACGGCCTCCCTACCCGGCTGAGCACCCCACTGGCTTCACAGAGGAAGAATCACCTGCTTCAACCAGAGCCTTGCAGCTAGTCTGGATAAGCAACACTGCCCTGTGGTAGCTGCAGTGCCTCTTTGGCATGACTTGTCCGTTCAACAGGCCATACAGGGGTGTCCACTTTCTTCCAAAGCTTCATGTGCCATCACCTCCACAGATGGATAGCCCCTCACAGGCCCTGCAGGGCATGTTCAGTTTTAGAAGATCCTTTCAGCACAAAGGTCTCCCCCAGAACACTTTGTCTTCACATCCCAAGACAAGACAGACACACAAATGCAAACCCACAGCCCAGTGGTTGCCTGGTTCACAGATAGCCATACATATGCATGTGGTCCCTGCTCACCTCTCTTTTCCCATGCACAAATACAATTCTCTGAAGTGCAGCACATTACGTTTCCTGTCTGGTGTGGACGGCGCAAAGATGGCCAGTGGTGTGGGGCCAGATGATGAGAATCTCCTTTTATACACACGGTGGTCATCATGCCCTGTGCTCCTTGCTTTTCTTCCCTAGAGCAACTCAAGGCCCAAGCTCAGGTCCAGCAAGCAGGTTTTGCTGACCAAATATTGTCAGAAGCTAATCTCAAGTCTGCAGGCAATTCCTTTATAAGAACTTTATTAAACCTGGAGGATAGGGCCTCCTTTAGCAACAAAGGGATCTTGGTTTCAGGTAGTGGAAAAAGGGTGTGGGAGGAGGATCAGTTTTTAGCCACAGGCAGACCACCCCACAGTCTGCATCTCAGAAGATATTAGATCACAAAAAGAAATAGTGTTAGAGCAAAAGAGTGATTTGAAGGCATGGGCTGAACCATTTTGAAGGAAGTTGCAATAGTGGATCCACACAGCCATTTCTGGGAGACCATTGCAGTTAATCCAGCATCAAGCACTCAGCCAGCGGTCTGGGGTGCAACACCTCTTTCCTCAACATGCATGACATGGACCAGGAGTCTGAGAGTTGTCACTTGGACGCTCTTGCTAGTCATCTGAAGACTCTTGTTATGGCCACCCTTTGTGAGGGCAACAGGGGAATCTGACCAGCCAGTCTCACTGAAAGAGAAGCAGCAGAGGGGATGGGCTTGCATGTTCTTCTGCTCTGGTAATCATTGGCTGTGGTAGTTGCACCTTAGGGGCTCCCACCAGGGTGGAGCTGTAATAGCATTATCCTCAGGCCACAGCCCGCCTTTCCCAGGAACTCTTAAAATGAATGCAGCTTATTCTGGCACAGAAGTCCTTGACTGAAGCAGTGAAGTTCTCTGTGAGTAACTTCTTGGTCTAACTAACTTGGTAACTAGCACCAACTCTGCAGCTGCAATGGAGTACTCATGTTAACCATCATTTTTCCCGTTTGTCCTTCAGACTGAGAAATCTGTGCCCTCCTTCAGACCAGAGATCACTTTGGGAAAGCAAGAGCACAAAGCACCCATTTTTAAATGGTTCAGCTTATCAAAGGAAAAAAGAAACCCCACTGATTCTTTTTTTTTCTTATTGTTTTTAATGTGTAAGAATCAGATGAGGTTGGCTGTACACTGTGGTATCTGAAATAGTGTAAGAAGAAAACTTAACATGTAGATTAGACCCTAGAGAAGGTAAGTAGCTGCTGCCATTGAAAACAAGGATTTATCTCATTAGCCAGTTCATTGGAGACTGTTTTTTCTATAGTTGGGTCTCTGTGATAGATTCTCGTGCAGAGTTTTTGATATCTAGTAAGGACTGATGTTACATCAAAGACTTTCCCAATGAGGGTCCTAACGGAGACCCAGCTCTCCTCTGTCCAGCCACCTTTGCTTACCAGTAGTACTTTGTCAAGTGTAACTGGCTTAGATTGACTTTCCTAAAATCATGGAGGGAGGGGGAATGATCTGATGGATCAGCTAACAGACAACCAAACACTGATGTGTAGAGACACAGACTCCTCAGCATGTTTAATTTCCATTGGAAACAGTTTAAAAATGTACTAAGCAACAACTGCATGGCATAAGTAAGAAAGGGTTTTCTGTGCAGGTGTGACACCATGATGGTGTCCAGATCCCATCTGCTACAGATAAATACACTTTCAGCATGGTTTTCAGACTTGATTGCCCAGGCTGTTGTGCTACTGAGAATGTGGCACTTTTTAACCTTTGTACTCTGACATAGTTAGGAATGGTGCCATTTGTAATGTGGCAAGCCAAACAAAACCACACTATCAGCAACACATGCGAGGTGTTCTTGCGATTACCTTCCTGTCCCCATAATGGTGACTGAGATGAGTGAACTCACTAGTCAGTGTTGTAGTTCAGTGTTAAAGCAGCAGGTAAGTGTGGTGTTGGAGGTTTGGTTAAAGGCCCTGTTTGGGCCAGGGTGGTGTTTCAGGAGTAATGTAAGTTTTAAAAATCGTCAAGGCTGTGGCAGGTGCTTACGCACAGGCTCATCTTTTCCTCCTTGCTCTGCTTTCATTAAAGAAGAGCAATGCTGCTGAAACTTTCCATTTTCAGTTGCGTGTCCACTCCGCAGAGAGAGTCTCCACAGAATGGTGGAGGTGAACACAAGAACAGAGAGAGTGAAGAAGCGTAAAGTGCAAAAGTATTGCATGGTGTCAGATTATCCCACAATTCATCAATTCATCAGCTGTGGTTAGGCTAGGCACATCTCTTCCCTCTGCTGGCTCTCAACTGGGGCTGGAGTCCCAGGCTTACTGGGATGCTTTGCCTGTGGTTTACAAACCACCCAGCTCACCAGGGGTGAGTTTAGTAGAGGGGTCCGTAGATCCATCCCGGTGTCCTGTCCCCATGGTGCTCTGGAGTGGAGCAACGGTAAGGGTGCAGAGACAGCAGGACATGAGGGGATGAGAGCAGAGATGCCCTGATGGCCACCAAAGTTTGCTTTCTGACAGGATACGCTGTGAAGATCTCTAGATGCTCTGTAGGTTATATTTGGTACTTTCCAAATAATGTTGTTTTAACTATAACCTTTACATTGAACTTCCTGCCATTCATATAAGTGCACTTCTCAAAACTACAATGTTGTTCTACATCTGCCATTATTTTCCTCTTAAATTGTGGTTCTACTCCGAAAAAAGTCTGCAAAAATGGCCCCACGAGGAACACTGTTTAGTCTATTAGTGATCTCTTTATTGAATTTGTTCACATTACCAGTCTAAAAGAGGTTTTGTTTTGTATCAAAATGGCAAGCTCGGGCAGATGTTAAAGAGGTGGGTTTTTTCCCCCTTCTCCAGCATCCCTAGGGATATTGCTGCTGTAGGCTAAACACTGCCCTCAGGCTAATCTCCATCACCGTGTTTAAGTGGAGAGGCTTTTAAGCAATGGAGTTTAAGTTCTGGGATCAGGAACCACAATGGAGTAGCCACGCTGTGCAGCGTTAAGCCCACCTACACAGCAGGTGATATTCCTGTTTCTTCCCTTCCAACTTCTGTCCCACAGAGAGTGTCCTGATAGATCTGCCTGATAAAAGCAGAAGACTTCAAGTATACACATGAAAACACAAAATGTTCAAATTCAGGGATTCCCTACCCCTGCAGACTAAGGAAGAACATGGATAAAAGTGCTAGAAAGCTGAGGCATTTCCAGGCACTCTTGCCTGTGGTATGTCTGGGGCCACAGGTGGGAGGGGATGGAGGAGGTGTTCACTTTCACTCCCTGATGGTGATGGTCACAGGCCCAGAGAAGTGGGGAAACAAGGGTGGGAGGGAAAGCATACTACTTTTGATCAGTTTCACTCTCAGCCTGCCTGGCTGTGAACATACAGCTATGAGCTTGTGAGCATGAACACAGGACAGTCAGGAGATGCCATCAGTCAGGACCTGAGCCCCGGCTCATCATGATGTTTGGGTTGAACTAGACAGTGTCAGGACTTTGATCTGAAGGGCTGGAGTCCATGCAGCAGACTCAAGGCTTAAGAGAGCTCCTAGGTGTGGGTGTCTGCCTCCCTGATGGGTGCTTGGGTTCCACAAGGGCTGCTCAGACCCAAAGTCCCTCCCTAGAGACACTCATGGAGACCTGGGCTGTCACCCTGGGCCTGGCACTCTGTGTCCCTCCTTGGGCTCAGCAACATGAAGGAAGGCCAGTACTCATGCCCTTGAGTGAGCCTGTGGATATAGCATGTGAGGCACAGCAGGTGTTTGAGCCACAGCAGACTGGCAAGTGATCTCCGTTGGCTGAATCATGACGTTTGTGTATGCAGATGGCCATAGCCTGGCACATCTGTGATAGAAAACTCACCAGTGTGAACTGGAATGAAGGTGGTGTACCCGTGGGGCTATCGACGTATTTCTACAGCTCTCACATCCTCTCTGCATCTCAATTTCCACAGCTGAGAAAGGGGCATAAAGGACATCTGTCTTCTTCAGGAACTGAGATTCACACACCAGGCACCAGATCCTGTATCGCATGCAAGTGTTCTCTGCCCGGGTCTGTAGGGACATCACTGACTTCTAGTATGAAAATGTGCCAGTGCAAGTCCCTAAGGGTTCCCCTGGCATCGGATGCTGAAGATGCATGGACTGAACTTGCTCACAGACCTATATTGAAGAGGGAGTGCCTGTGCAAGTTGTATGATCTACAAGAGGACAGCATTGGATTCAGACACCAGCCTTGCACCAGAACTGTGCCCGAGCAAGATAATGAGCTGAACACTGTCTGATTTGCTATTCAGCACCAGCGACTGCTCTTGTCCTTGAGGGAAATTATTACCTTGTTACCTGGTGGTCTTGGAAAGATAAAGCCCTGCTGTCTTTTGCAGTCTGCCAATGTGTTACAACTCTCTATTCAAAGTTAGAGGGGCTTGTGTGCAAATGTTTGACAAGCCTAATGTGAAGCAATGATGGCTTCCAGACCTAATAAAATGGGAAGAATTCAGAGATTTATTGTACATTCAAAACTGCTTGAAGACAAGACATGATACTGTAAGGAGATTCTTAAGAATAAACCCTCAGGTACTTTGATTGGCAAGGCTTGCTCCCAATTTAATCACATTTCCCTTTCTTCTCTAGAGGAAAAAAAATCATTACAACAACCACCCCCATTCTGCTCAGAGCTCTCCTTGCTCTTTCTCTGTTTTCTTCATCTCTTTGCCTGAGCAGTTTCTAGAAAGGGATTTAATTAGATTGTTGATTTTCTTTTAAAATATGCTTGATTATGTCATTCTTATCCAAAGACCAACCCCCTCCTCCCCCTTTAAGCTCTTCTGGGGGTTACTGATTTGTGACTATGGCAATTATTACCTTTTATATCGTTCAAATACCTAAACAGAAATTACTTGTTTGGAGGCAGCTGGCTGTCTCCCCACAGCTCAGTGCTCAGAAATTGTGCTCCTGTTTCTCCCCTGGGCTCAGTCGGGAGACCCATTTTTCCCCTGTTTTGTGGTTTCTCAGGTTCAGCCCCACACTCCCCCCCCCCCCACCACCGTTTGTCCCTCTAATGTGAGGGAGAACTTTACCTTTCCCACCTTGGGAGAACGAGAAAGGCAATGGCCACAACCAGTGTTCCTGGATGGAAGGTATGAAAGGGAAGGGTGAAGTCCAGGTCTACGACCTGACTCAAGGACTTGAGGGCACTTCACTCCCCCAGCTGATGACCTTGTGAAATAGGTCAACCCAAAGAGCTCCTCATCCCTTTTGAGAGCCCACCCCTGTCAGGGTTTCAGCTGTGGGCTTGCTCCTCTGAGCACTTTTCCTCCTTGGCAGTCCTACTCTGAGGTGAACTGCCTGTTTCAAAGTGGCTCTTCAGCTTGATGAGGCTTTTGGGTGCAGCTGCATGCACTTGAAGAGCCTGTTTTCTGGCTATGGGGGCTGGAGTAGGAAAGGCTGCTTGTTATTGGAGACTGCTAACCAGATCCTGGCGATCACTGCAAGACCTCTGCTTGGAGGAAAAACAAGCAGTGTGGAAGTTACTGTTTTCCCCACTGTGGTGTCTGAAGACCTTGAAGGTGCTCCTTGAGAGATGCAACACAGAGCCCTTTGCATGTGACACATTTCAGGTTCACTGCTGTAACACAAAGCTCCAGCCATATTTCACCACATCTACCCTGTTGACTGTGCCTGTACTTGGGAAACGGGACATGGAGGTCTCAGGGGAAATGAGACTTGGTTCCTTGAGAGAAAGACAAGACTGGGGTGTCACTTTCCCCCTTTCCTGCTCCTGAGAGTGGCATACATGGACAGGAGGGGGGTGCCCTTTTGAGTATCACCATTCCCTGTTGGTCCAGTACCTCCCACATAAGAAGCAGGAAAAGGCATGGAGCACTGAAGCAATTCACGCCTTCATCCTTCTCCCTGCAGCTCAGCAGAGCAATTGCAGCCCTCGCAGCCAGCACAGGGCTAGGAGGGCTCTTTTAGGCAGAGTGCTGGTGCCCCACAGTTGGAAGCAGGCTGTGGAGATGTTCTAGGGGGCATGCCCTCTGCCTGCACCTGTGCACACATTCGTGCACCACAAACACACACACAAGCACGCACACACTGTTGCAGCCAGCTGGGGAAACACTGAGGGGATCAAGCTTTTGGCTCCACTCAAATGCTTACCCTGGCAACAGGCCGAGGACAATGCATGTCCACAGGCACCAGAGTCCCTTCCCTTAGCCACGGTCCACCCAGTTGAGACCTTAATTCCAAGGGGAAACTTGCATTGTTGCTCTTACATTTCAAGGATGAGAGTGTCAGTACCTTTCCCCAGTGCTGACCTCCCCTGAACCCCAAAAGAAAGGAATCTCCCTTTCTTCCTACTCTCCCCACCCACTTTGCAGGCAGCAGGTTCCTTCATCAGAGATGCTCAGCGTCCAGAGGGAAGGTGGCTGTTGAAAATGGCAGCTCAGGGGTTTTTTTCCTCTTTGGTCTTGGAAATGATGCTGGCAGCCTGGCGTAGTATCTCTCCCTCCTTGCCCCCTCCCCTGCCTCAGCCCCCATGAGGGGGGAGGAAAAGCGTGGGCAGTGGAAGGAGTTGTGGGCCCCAGATGTGTGAATTGTTGCCAAGTAGAAATAGTGCACCACGGACAAACAGCAGAGCAGCTCAGCTGAGAGCCATCGCTTTGGGCTTGCGTCACTGACCTTTTCCTCTCGCCCTTCTCAGTCCTCACCTGACCCCCCCTTCCCCCGCACCGCTTCCCCTGCACTTTGCACAGAGAGCTCTCTGCACAGCGCTTTGCAGTGGTGAGGGGGGCTGGCACAGGGATCTAAAGGAATGGGGGACTGGAAAAAAATATCCAAACAAAACCCTGCAGCAAAGAGAAGGCAATGCGCTGATCCTCTCTCCATTTCGCCAGAGCTCAGGTTGCCACCCTGCAGGACAAGAGAGTCATGGGCTGAGCTAACACACCACTGTCCCTGCCTGGTTTAGCCATTGCAATGAAGGCACAGCTCTTCTGCCTCCACAGCTGGCAGGACGGGGGATGAGGGAGGAGAAGCAAGCCTGTCTTAGGGTCAGGGGAGTGCTTCAGACTCTGGCATATCATGAACAAATGGAAATTCAAAAAAACATTTCAAAGCCTTGCAGGACCAAGCTTGAAACACGGTACAGCTGTAAAAGCCTGCATAAATCTTCTGAAGAGTCAAACAATGCCACCAGCATACCACAAAGAGAGAAGCAGTAGTTGAAGTGAAGCAAGGGCTTGGGAGGTGTTCTGGACTATGTGTGGAATGGTCGTTCTGTGGGCCCTCGACGCAAAATATCTGCTGAGTTGCTGCCCATGGCAGTGGCAGTGGACAGGGCTTCGTTGCCTGGGAAGTCCTTTCTAGTGATTTGCCCCATTCCACTACTTCACGTGAAGAGCTGAGGACATGGGTGTGTGTGTGAAGAAAACAGTGTCTGTAGGGGTGAATGGGAGAATGCCATGAGCCCAGAAAAGCATGTGTGGGGCAAACAGGAGACTGCAGTGAGTCTCAGGTACTCCATGGAAGATGCTTTGCCCAAGTCCTGCTGTAGGACATTGTTGTGTCAAACACCTGGAGGGTAGTCAAGACTTCAGAGCAGGGGACCAGAAGAGTGAAAATGATGCCTGCAGTGCATCAGTTAGACAAGGAAGCCTGTTGTCCTTCTTCCTCTCCCTGGGTATTTTCTTCCCCTGGCAGCTTTGAAGCACTGCAACTGTCCTCAGTAGCAACCAGTGAGGCTTGGACACATCTCCTGCCTCAGAGGTGCACTGTCTGGGCTCCCTGGCAGTCGAGGCACCTCAGCAGCTGTAAGGTTGATGCAGGTCAGTGTCACTTCTCAAAGGCGTGGATACAATAGGTTAAAGTGAATCAAGAAACAACACAGCCCCACACCTCTTACTCACCCTGACCTGGAATCCCAGCCTTTCCAGGTGGATGGGGAACCCCCTACTCCTTAGCTTCTCCAACCCAAGGGCTCTCCATCCTGCTCCCTCCCATTTTAGCTGTTGCAAGCAGGGTGGGAAAGGTGTGAGATTTTGCAATAATTCTCTGGCCATTTGTGAGTTAAGTAGGTGACACAAACTCAAGAGATGGGCCAGTCTGTGGGCTGAGAAACTCTCAGAAGCCTTTGATTTAAACCTTCTGCCATGGCACTCGTCATGGTATAACTGCAGGGAAAGAGATCACAGAGGGCTGGTGGGAGAAGGGGGAGGCATGTAATGAGGTGAGGTTGCTATGCTTGTACCAAAAAGGCCTGGAGCTTCAGCCCCACTCTACCCACCTCCTGATAGCATCTTCAGAGCGAGCCAGGTTTGCAAAAGGCCGTTTGCAAACAGTTTCCGTTGGCAGGAAGGTGAGATATGTCCATACTGGGCTGGTAAATGCATGTATACACGTGTGTGGGTGTCATAGCAAAGTGCACACTGAGCTGACTTCTGAAGCCCAGCATGGCTCTGCAAATGCCCATGTTTCCACTGTGGTCAGAGGAGGGCCATACCATGTGAGGCAGTGGAATGATTGCCCTTGGCAAAGCAGCTGTGCCCCACCATCCACGCAGCCATGGGCAGGGTCCACATCCAGCCCTTTGGGCCCAACAGCAGGTCCCAGCCAGCAATGGGAAAAGGAAGGTGAGAAAAAGGAGATCTGCAGCAGGTTCGACCCATCGCTGGCATCTGGCTGCAACGCACTGGATGGAGCAAGGCAGCGGCTCTGCTTGCAGCACTGGGCTGTACTGGCTGGGGCATTGCAATACCTCCTCTCCCTCCCTGGACTCTGGGAAGTAAAACAAGGCTGAGGTGTGAGCGAAGCAGGTTGTCTGGGTGTTTGAGAGGGGAGGAGGGACAGCAAGCTGGAGCAGAGGGGAAACCTGCTGTGCTACACTGTGGCAGCCCCCTGAACGGTGCACAGATCCCTCATGTGGGGCAGAGGGTGCACCATGGCTGGCAGCTGGGGCGAGGCTTGAGGGGTTGCCAGAGACCTTTCCCATGGCTGCCCCACCTGTGACATGGGATCAGAGGAACTTCAGAGACAGGTCCTGCTATGCTATGCCCCTGCTGTACCTGGTGCTTTGGGTGCAGGCATGTCCACCTGTGCCCGTCTAGTGCCCCCAGTGGGGTCAAAGGTCTCCTTTTATATTTCTTTTCTTGCCCTGCTTTTCTTTTCCCCTTTCCCACAGCAATCACAGGGCAAGGAGCTATTGCAGGGCCTCGAGCTTCTCCTGAGCTGGGCCTGACACATGCTTTTTTCCCCAGACACAGCACCATATCCTGCCCTTTACCTCCTCTCTCCCACTCTCCCCACCTTTCATGCCTGCAAAACCACAAACCTGCAGGAAGCCAGTTTAAAGAGCTGTCCCCTTGGCAGATACCTTGAACAAGCCCGAGACATGGCCACAAAGCCTTTTGTAGCAGAGTTTAGACCTGTCTCTCAGGGGAAAAGAGAAGCATGGCTCCAGAGTAGTGCTGTAGCTGCCCACTCTAGGGCACGCTTCTTGTTTGCCCAGGAAAGAGGTACTGGCTGTCACCAACCCCAGGCTCACATGCCACGGTGCAGCCCCATTGCATGGAAAAGGACCCAGCCCTGGGGTGAATGAAGTGAATGGAAGTCTCATGGCCTTCAGGGCATGGCTGCACCCACTGGCAGGGCAGCTGGGCTGGGCTGACCCAGCCTGGCACGCATTCCTTCAACAGCATTGCAGGGTCTGTCTTGCCTGAGCTGAGTCTCACCTACAGCAGCTCCCCAGTCAGGCATCCATGGTGTGATGGGTGGCACCAGCTACAGATCCTGCCTGTCACTGTGCATCTTGGCCCCAAGGGATTTGGCTGAAGAGACTCTTCGGGTGACACTTTCCTCTCCAAGTGGGTAGGCTGAAGAATTGAATCATAGTAAAAAATCCTAGAAGGTCTGGCTACACACTTCCACTCCTCCCTCACTCCTCACCTTCTGTAAGTGTGACTAAGTCACCTCCAGTTTACCAGGATCTCACCTCAAGGAGCCAGGTTGCACAAGTACAGCCCCTGCATTTCCTGAGGACAAGTTTCTATCTGCTTCCTCAGAAGTAAATAAAAAATGTGAAGCAAGCCTGTAAGGATGTGTATGATAATGTTTTCCACCCCTTGCCAAACATAGCATCTGGTACATGTCAAACCACAGGAGAAGCTATGTGAAGATGATTTAAACTCAAAACAGACGATCCTATATGGGCATCTCCTCTTGTTTTGTTGTCCATTCCTCCACTTCAGAAGAAGTCCCCTCAGTCCAAACCCCAAAGATGTTAAATAACCCCCCACTTACCTCTTTGACTTGCACTGAGACCTCTAAAAAGCATCTCCCTGTCCGTAGGCCTCTATCCCTCCTAGATCTTCCACTCAAGCCTCTGAGTCTCCACTCCCCCCTTGTGTCTCCCCCTTTTCCCCAATTTTATGGGCAATCACCTCTTGTCTTTCCACCTCTGACGTGAACCTCAAGCCTTTCTCATCACACACAGGTCTTCCAAAAACGTGTGTGCAGCTTAACTCTGGAACTGCCACTCTCCCGACTGTTAGCAAGCACAAGTGTCTAGTCAACAATTTAATGTACCTCTTACATCTGTACCTCTGGCTTTCACCTCTTGGCAGAGAAAAGATAAACACCACAGGGAAAACAGAAAACACACATGCTTACTAAGTACTTGATAGAAGGATCTGCTAAAAATTTCACCAGATAAAGGGTCTGATCCCCCTTAAAAGAACTCCAGCATTAGCCCAGCCTTCCTTAATATAATTAAGTACTTGAAGCTTAAGCCTACAAGCCTTTGTATTGTCCTGGGTTTTTTTGATAATTTCCAAAGAATCCTTCCTTGAATTTGCTTAATGCTTTCCCAGAAGAGGAAAGGACTGTCACAATTATAAGTGTTCAAGTAATAAATATCTTTAGGGTAATGAATGGCTCTCCACAAAGGAAACAGACAGAAGATTGCCAAGGATTGCCAGGGAAGTTTCTAGAGCCGAGTTAGACTTCGTACCTGACTTTAGGCCAGTGCCTTTTCCATCACACTATTTGGCGACAATCAGAGCTAGAAGGAATAGGTTAGGAGGGAAAAGCGGATCTAAGTGCAAAACAACCAAGGAAAAAAAGTTTAATAACACTGGGAAAAAAAATAATATATATATATATACAAAACTTGGAGTTTGTTTGGTTTTGTAACATAAAGCACCATTAATTCCACAGTACATTACAACTCGGCCTACTACACCTTCCAGAAAGCACCCAATACTCCTGAAATCTTAATTAGCACCAAGGGATTGCCATCTTGTTTAGCACCAAGAAGCCTGTTAAACACACCCTTTGGTCCCCCTGCCCTCCCCTCTCATACAGATCAGGCACCGTATGGCTGCTCATGGATAGGCACATGAGACATATCACTGGCATTCAAACATCAAATAGAAAAGGAGGAAGAAGAAAGCTTGTTTCTGGAGGTATTAAGTGTTAGAGAGGCTTAATTTTTTTTAGGGAGACACAGGGGCACTATACACTGTAAATAGACAATATCTGGGTTTGCAGTCTATTGAGGAAGAGAGAAAAGGATTCAGTCCTGAGCATCATCTCCAACATGCTGCTTCCTCTCTACTGTCTGAAATCCTGTCTCTGAGCAATTCCACACACTTGACCTGCTTAGGGAGGGGAAGAAACTCACAGTCTCCTTTAGTTCCCATGATCCCATCATTACATGCTTCCCTGGGAAAAACCCAGCTTTGCCTCAGTGAAACCTTGTTTTTATACCCATTGCCTCAGTGACAGTGGTGGGGAGGATCCAGGACAGAAAGTGCCTGAAACTCATTCCAGTCTGTACATCTTCCTTAGCAAAGCAGGGAGGGTAAGCAAACAGGACAAGAGAGAAAATGTCCTGCGATTTTCTGAGGTTCATTTTTAATATTTATCCTGGGTCCCTGTGCCCTTGCCATCCTGGGCTGAGTGTACCAGACCTAGTCCTGTATAATGATGCATATCTCCTATGGCAGAGCTCTGGCAGTCCCAGGTGCTATAGGCAGAGACCAATGGCTAATCATGAGAGCACAGAAGCTATGTAACTCGGAAGACTTCATTACCAGTGATGGGCAGAGGAGAAATAGTTTCTCCTCCTGCTTGTCCTGTCCTGAAACTCAAAAAAGAGACAACTCTTGGCACCTCTGTTTACAGGAGCATCACAACATGTGGAAGTAGGTTTCCCGAAGTGCTGAGTCAGCCTCACCTGCCCCCCACCAGGACCACAGCAATCCCGGAGGGACGTGAGTGAGAGCAGTGTGAGACCAGTACAAACGGTACTAGAAAACCCTGCTGCTGACATTCCTTTCCCACTGCAACATCTCCAACATGACAAGAAGAGCAAGGGTTTGTTTTAGCCACATGCTTTTCTCAGTTGTTCTGATGAGATTGCCAGAAAAGGGCACAGAGCATGGGGCAGGGAAGCTTTTAACCCTGGGGTGAGCTGTTGTAGTCTCACCTCTCTCTCTTTTCCATCCCAGAGGCAAAGAGGAGCCAGCCTGCCCAGGTTTGGAACTGATTTAACTGCAATAGCTCTCACAGCCTCCAGCTAGCTCAGGTCCTGAAACAGCGGTGCCTCAATACCAGTGTGGGAGAACCACCTTCAGGAGGACAATGTAATGGCACACAGTAACCAGGGCCTGACTCTCC
This sequence comes from Falco punctatus, assembly GCF_963210335.1. Taxonomy (NCBI): domain Eukaryota; kingdom Metazoa; phylum Chordata; class Aves; order Falconiformes; family Falconidae; genus Falco; species Falco punctatus. Next base: position 34,551,262 of record NC_137585.1, read on the forward strand.
CCTCACATCAGCAAGTGTTAAAAATACTGCTGATACCAATGGAAGGCCATGGGTGCACCTCTGCCAAAGAAGGGAGCAGATTCAGGTTCTCTGTCTGGACTAGATTCCCACAGCTGGGGAACCGAGACCAAGTAGCACCCCAGGGAAGTTTGGGGAGGCAGGCTTGGTAGGGTGGTCTCTCTCTCTCTTGTTCTATGATCCTTACTGGGAATAGAGTGGTGGGCTCTACTGATTCAACAGCAGATAGCTCTGAAGAGTCTGGCACTTCACCTGTTTGAAGGGCTAGAGCTAGCACAGCGGGGAACAACCCCACCAGGCCTAGATTTTACAGCCAGCCTGGACTCTGTGACCCAGAAGAGCATCTAAGGAAAGCCAGTGACATACTTCAGAAGACCAACAGTCCCCTTTTTGGAAAACCAGTATTGTTTCTCACTGGTCTTACGTCTGATACAGGAGGCCATCAGACCCCAGTCAGCTCTCCAGACTACAGGTGTGAGAGGTGACATTAAGACCATGTTTCAGGCTGCAAAACTAGTGTGTCTAGTTGTGATGGAGACCAGCCAGGGTGCACCTGGGCAGCGGGGACTTTTTAGCCCTTTATACAGGAGTCCTTTGTGTATGAAGCTGCAAGAGGGACACATCCCCAGGAGCAGCATTTTAGCTTTCCTCCTGCTCCAGGACCCTAAACGCCAGACACAGCTCACTGGCAGATTTAGAAGACGCTGATAACCTAAGTTGGGATCATGAGGTGAGGGGGCGAGAGATGGTAGTGTCTCGCTGTAAGTGGACAGCTACAGGCCTGGCTACAAGAGAGCGTGAGGTGGAAGCCAGTGTGGCAAGTTTCACACTCAGTGCCTGAGACTTCACAGGCCCATTTCCAAGTGATTTGCAGTGGCTGCGGGCAGGAGAGAGATTGAGAGAGAGAGAGAGAGAGAGAAAGAGAGAGAGGAAGAAGGAAAAGGCTGAAGTGGCCCCAAGGAGGAGGAGAGACAGTTAGTCAAGGCTGGGCTTGACCAGGTACCCATTGAAGGTGATGTACACATCAACATCATCACTGTAAATGGCATTTTCCCGCTCCCGCTTGTAGAGCCTCACCCAGATCTCATCATTTTCCTGAAGCTCCAGCATAAGGCTCTGGCTCTGCATGATGCTGCGGTCGCTGGGTTGGGCATACAAGATGACTGCCTCTTCTTCGTTGTGCATGATGTGCATGTAGGTCTCCTTGAAGTTCCAGGTGTGGACGTTGAGGCTGAAATAGTAAAGTCCCCCTACATAGCAGTAGAATTTGCCATTGAACATATCAAAGTGGCTGTAGAGGTTGACAAAGACGGTGTCAAAGATCAAGACCTGGAAGCCTTCGCTGCTGTGCAGTGCTTTCTTGCGACCAACAGAGAATGCAGCGTACTGATGCTTGCAGGGGTCTCCCGCTGTGCCCATCTGTCCTTTACTGCCTTTCTGGCCCTGGGCACCCCGCTCACCTCGTGGTCCTTCTTTACCCCATTTCCCTGGCATCCCAGGCTCTCCTCGGTCTCCTTTCTCTCCTGCAAGAGGAAGCAGAGAACACACTCCTGTGTGATACCAGATGGAGAGGTGGAAGTGGCAGTGAGAATGCCTGATGAGGAGGCAGAGGATTGCTCAAGAATGGGGCAATGCCAGAAGAAGGAACACTCCGGAGGGTCAAAATATCATTGTGCTTCATGGGAAAGGAGCTAGCAGAGCTCTGGGTGCAACTGGGGTTTCTTCTTTTAAAAAAACTTATCACCACATGATATGACCTTGCTGGAGGCACTAGGGCCTGTCCTTAGGAGACTTCAGCCTGAAAGGGAGCCCAGCAGTGCAAAGTACCAGTGGGGCTCTTGACCTCTTTTCTTCCTCCACACTTTACCTCCACCACAGCCCCTGCCTTCCTACACACCTCTCCTATGACCCAATTATCCATGTAGGGTGCACACTGTTTTTAGTGTAGGCTGGAGAAGGGAAGAAGAGGTAATGCCTGTGGGTGAATATGACTGGAGAGGTACAATAGGGTGGGTAAGAGGGAAAAGGTTCAAGCTGGACTTGGTGGATGGTGCGGTGCAAGTTAAAGGGCTGGTACTTTGGACAATACCGGCATCCCCTGTGCATCCTGTATATTAGTATAAGTAATACTGCAGTTCTACCCTGGAGTTTGTGCACTGCCTGTCACACACTTGGGCAGGCATCAATACAGACAGTGAGCTGCACCAGAACGTACACTATGTACAGAGAGAAGAGATAGGAGTCAGCGCAGCCTCCAGCACAAGTGAGTGTCCCAGATTTGTGCCTTGTTCTTTTCTGCCCCTCCATCCCCTGCACAGTATTGTAGGTCCCCCTGCAACATCCCACTTTAGCCCAGGCCTCTATCTAACCCAGACATGCTTCTGAGCTTTGATGGCTTGCAGCTATTTCCAGGATGGGCAGGGAAGGGGGAGCATCTGCCCAGCTAGCCTACAGGAACCACAGAGCAACAATAAGTGAGTGGAGCAGGATCCAGCTGGGAACAGGCTTTTGCCCGCAGCAAAAGCTAAAAGGGGAGCCCTGAAGGGAGGAGCTGATCTAAAATAGGGAGCCTTTTCCCATTAGCCAAGCCAGCCACAGCAGGGTGGAATGAGCTGGGATTTACTGCCGGTTAGCCTGGAGGTGCTTGCAGTTAGCTGCCGCCTCCCTTTGCCCTCCCCCCACTCCAAAATGCACGTGACCCACGGAGCTGGAGAATGTTTCCCCACAGCCTTCCTGGGTGCCAATGCTTACCCTCCAAACATCCTTATTTTGCAGCTGGATAGACTGCTCCTTCCCTCAGGCACTACAAGACTCAGCACAAAAAATCTAAACCCTGGGCACAGTGTGTGTGGGCACATACCATTCAGGATGGCATCTGGCAGTCTGTTAGCATAACCAGCATGCCAGCAATCCAGCTGTCACCTCCATCGAAATGCCACCAGTCTCTGAGCAGGCCTTGGCATCCCAGGGCCCAGATGGACACTTACCCTTCAGTATGGTGATGTTGATATAGGGACGGACCTCCGGCATTGGGTAAGGCAAGTGGTGGTGGCTGGGAGGGAGCGGTAGGGCATCTGTGGAAGAGTCTGGTGGGTCACAACAGCGCTTGCAAGCACCAGGGGCTTGTTCTGTGAGGTTGGGTTCATCGGTGGGTGCCCCAAGCACAAAAAGAGGGAGAAGAAGGAAGGCCAGGGATGTGCGCAGGTACATTATGTCCATGGTGACCTGGGAAGATACAAGGAAGCACCAGAGTGAGGTATAAGGACAGGGGGACACATGGGATGGAGAAGAGATAACCACAAAGCATCTTCCTGTGGCTGGAGCCAGGGGTGGGAGGAAATGGCACTGTCCTGCAGTGAGTTTACATGCTTGAAGTCCCTGAAGGTTCAAGGCTGCAATCTGAGTAGCAACCGCATGGCCCAAGAGGATGCCCACGCCCTTCTGCGCAGACCACTGGAGACGAGGTCCTAACCCTGGAAGAAGGCTTGACCCTCACTAGGCAAACCACTGGAGCCACTAGAAGATTCAGTCCCCAGGCTGGAATAGAGGAAGGAGACATGGCAAACCACACAGCCCCTTTAGCAAAAGCATGCTCCTGTAGGCTACTGAATCTGGGAAGAGGGCTGTGAAAAACTTCTTCAGCCCACCAGTCACTAGATACCAACTTTTTAGGGGAGTCTAACCCAAGCACCCCTCTGTCCCAGGCAGTCTGACCCACATCCTTTCTCCTCTGGGCTGGGAACCGGACTTCAGCCCCCTCCTTCCCTCCACCAAACCCCATCCCTCTCAGTGCCTCGGCCCCCTCCCACCAGTGCTCAGCTGTGCTCTCGGCTGGACCCCAGCACCTTCCCGAGGGGATGGCCGGCTCCTCCGAGGGCAGCCAGGCCGGGGGGAGCTGCTTCGCCGCGCAGGGTGAGGGAAGCAAAGCTCGGGGCAGGCAGCCTGCAGAGAAATATGCTAACGGCAGACAGACACGCAAGCAAGCTGAGAAAGCCCCTCTCCCAGCCTCTGCCCCCCCTTCCCTCTGCCTGCCCCCCAGCGCAGCGTGGCAGCTCACCCCCGAGGCCGAGAGCTCCGCTCCGCGCTCCCCTCCGCGGGCTCCGCTCCGCCGGCAGAGCCGCCCCCCGGCCCATGGCTTTAAGCGAGCGGGCTCTTGGCACCGGCGCTGCTCCGAGCTGGCTGGGTGCGCAAGCTGGGCTTGGACCTGCTCCCTCCCCTCTCCCTCCCTTTCCCTCCCTGGCTTTGGGCGCTCTCCATTGCAAACCGGCTTGGGTTTCGGAGCCTTTTAACTCTTTCCTAGGTAGCGCCTTTTCCTCGTAGATGGTTTGGGTTTTTTTCACCACCATTTTGCTTCCGTGCAGCCTAGCCCTGGTCAGCAAAAGGCAGGCAGCACAGTTTGCATCCTGTGCAAGGGGTGGGTGGGCAGCAGGGCAGTGTCCCACCCTTGAGCATCTCAGGATGGGCAAGATGTGCGTCAGTGCAAGAGACAGGCTTTCCTTCAGGTGGGCCGGTGCAGGACTCTGCCCCCACTCCTCTGCATTAGTCCCTTGTCCTGGCCCTTCACTTGGCTGGCGATGCTCTCCCCAGCTGTGCGTGTCCCACTCACAGTCCCCAAACTTCATCTTTCATTCCCTCCTGCATTGTTTCTTCTGCACACCACTGCGGCCTCTTGCCACAGGCATGATGTTTCTAGACGGCTCATCTGCCAACTGAAAGAAACATCAGGTTTTTTCCTCTCTGATCACCCCCTCTCCCTGGGCACAGTCCCAAGCCTTGCACTCTGGCGTGTGTCATCTACTGGTCAACCGGTCATGTCCCTGGGTTATGTCCTGGGCTGACCAGTTCGCACGGGAGGGGTGTGCCTGGCCTGAAGCACAGCCCTGCTGTGGGGAGCTGCCTGCCAGCAAAGCTGAGGATCTGGAGCAAACCTTGGCCGTGATCTTTGCACCCAGCCTGGCGTCGAGCTGGTGTGCTTGTGCTGTCAGGATGAGTGCTATGTGGCTGCGCCAGGACCCGGGAATGAAGGGCATTTGGGGCGGGGGGGGAAGAGTGCCACGGGGGTGGGGTGGACAGGAGACTTTTCTTATACTGCAGAATCTCTTGGGAAGAGGATTTTGGGGATCCTATCCTGCAGAAAACCTGGATTCAGGAACTTACACCCTGTGGGGGATGCACATATCTGTGGGAGGTAGAAGGAAGAAGGATGGGCAGTAGCTCTCTTTTGCGGGGGCCACAAGTGCCCAGTCAGCACTGTGCCTTCTGCAATTTCCAAGAGCAGCTGGAGAAGGCTCCAAGGTTTCTGAGGAGGAAAGGGTTTTGTGTGTGTCTACGTGTGCTTGGACTTTTTTTTTTTTTTCTTTCTGTTTTCCTTCTCCCATTTGCTTGGTTTGGGAATGGGAGGCCCCGCTTCCCAGAGAGTGGCTGGCGTTTGGCAGGACCCCAGCACCACTGCAGAAGCAAGCGGAAAACTCTGGGAAAATATGTGCTGCAAGCGGGGGGAAGGGAGGAAGGGGGGCTGGGAGGCCTGGAGATATTCTCAGGCTGCCTGTCAGCCTTGAGCTCAATGAACATGGAGTGAACATGCCTCCCAGCCAGGGCAGGAGGAGGACCAAGAAATTTGTGGCTGTACTCCTGAGTTCTTAGCCAGGCTCCAGCACCAACGTATAATGAGACACACTGCAAGTCTCCCACATCTGCCTGTGCCTTCTTTCCCATTTTGGAAAATAAATAGGGGGAAAGTTTAGGGCAACACTTCTTCCTAATGGAGCCTTGCCAGCTGACAGAAGTAGGTTTCTGTTATCAGTTGTGTTGTCTACTTCTGCCTGCTGCTGGTGGGGATTTCGGCAGCTGACGGTAATATAGAAAGCCAATACATTTTCTGGGGTGCATGAAAACTCAGAGACTGACACTGAAGGAAAAGTTCCTCTCTGTCACATCAAAGCTATTGTGGCGTCTCACTCCCTCCTGCCTGGCATGTTTCCAAAAATGCCATTACCCCCTTCTGCAGCTCTCAGCCTTGTCTGGTCTCCTCTACCTTTCCAAGAGGAACAGCTAGCAAGGGAAGCCATTGTCCTCATTTCTGTCCCACATTTCCATCTGCACTCCTCAGTTGCTCACAACCAAGCAAACATTCTTCATGGAGGACCTCATCAGCTGGGGCCTTTGCCTTTGTCTCATCTGACTGCAAGAACAGCTCACAGTGGGCAGTGAGCAGGACTTTGTATTTAACATCTCATCTGAGCTGAATAGGGACTTGCAGGCAGCCGGCAAAGACTTGCACTGGTGGCATGTCCAAATGGACAGCAGTTTATGCTAAGTAAAGACACTTTTGCTAGGGTAGTATCACCCTGCTCCATGAAAGGAACTTGCTGTAACCAACAAAATTTTACCAGGGCAGCTACATTTGCAGAAACTTTTGGTTTGTATGGCTGAGTGCTCCAAGATACACGTTCTGAGAATGCTATCCAATAACCCTGTGCCAACCACACTTTTAAGTGTAACCCAAGCCTGAAGGCACCTTGTGTGCTCAAGAATCTTCCCTCTCCCTCATCACATACTCTGCCTTGGAGGCAGCCCAGGGAAGCTCTGGCCAGATTGGACTGCAACAATCCCTGCCCAAAAGCAGCTGCTTCCTCCTCCTGCATTTCCTCCCTTCTCCTGCAACCCCCCAACACGGGAAAAGTAGAGGGCTAAAGCCTGACTCTCCCCAATGACCGCCTCCATCTTATTAACCCTCTCTACCACAGGTACAGAAGGAAGAAAATAACTTTGATGTTTTCTTCCCTTTCTAGCCCTTGTGTACAGCTCAGCTCTCCTGCTCTGCTGTACATACAAACATACTCACATCCACCCACAAAGACCCACACACTCACCCTGCACAGCTCCTCCCTCACCAAAACCTCCGGAGCAAAGGTATCATCCCCACCAAGAGGCAGAGAAGCAGCTCCTTCTCTTCCCCTTCCTGGCTGCTTCTTCTCCACCACAGCCACTTCCCCTTTCCCCTTTTCCCCAGCCCTCTTCCCCCACTCTCCAAGAGCATCGCAAGCTGGGAGAGAAAGCAGAGGACCTCTTACCTCCGCTCCCCTCCGGAGAGTCCTGCGTTGGGTTATCCGTATCCTCAGCTGCTCCTGGTTAGCAGCGCGGAGAGGGAGGGCTGGTGGGGCCCAGCTGACTCCAGCCAGATGCTCGCCAAGTGCTCTTATGTAATTACTGTCTTTTCCATCCTGCCTCGGAGGCCTTTGCGAGTGCCTCCCCTCTTGCTCTGGCCCATGTCAGGCTTGGCTTTCCCTCCCTCCCTTCTTCCACCCACTCTGCACAATATCCCAATTTGCTCAGCTCAACAGCTGATTCCTTCTGGAAGCAAAATTCAGGCTTTTGGCTACTGTCATTGCTACCCTTGGAAAGAGAGCTCACATGTTGCAAGAGCTGGGAAGCAATGGGCAGCACTGCTCTGTGCTCATCTCCTGCCCATCACTGCCCAACTGATGCCGGGTACCTTTGCCTTGCCCTTCCATAGTGCCTGCAAACAGGGAGGGGGACACCTGAGACACAGAGAGGTGGCAGTGTGTTTTTGTGCTTCGTTACTTCGGGGTTCCCTTGGGTTACCTTGTAATAGCAGCTGGCCTTTTGCCGTATCAGGATTGCTGATCATCTCTGGCCAGGCTCCAGAAGAGGCTGGGAAGACTGGATGACTTTTAAAGGTCCCTTCCAACCCAAACTATTCTACGAATTTATGATTCTATGATAACACAAATATTTTCCAGTTTGTGAACTCCATGACTGTGCACAAGGCTTGTATAACAGCCAGCCCTTGTTACCCAAGAGCACCAGCGCAGTGTGAAATTACTGGCTTAGAATATTTAGTATGTCTCTGAGGGTGGGCAGGCCTGCTGGACGTCAGATGCATGGCTACGTTTCTCTTGTAACTTCTGCCGATGGGCCTGGACCAACCAAGAATGACACGCTCCTTGGCTTTACACAGGCTGCTGCTGAATTTGAGGGCACTTCTGCCAGCAGAGATTTCTGCTGTGGGCTGCCCGGCGGCCTGGACTATCTCACATGGAGATCAAGGCCTGGCAAAGCCACTACATTTTTTTGCTGTGCATTGCTGAAACGCCACGTGGCTGAGGAGCAGCTGGAAGAGCTGTTCAACTGTACTCATCGCTACAGCAAAGCTGTTGCTAGACCTGGCAGTCTCTGGCACTAAGCATAACAGTGTGAGCTTGTCTCCCACTTCCCACTGCCTCCGAGACACCGCACCTCTGCCAGACACAGCTGAACGGTGTATTAGAGACTGGCTGACAAGCTGTGTCAGTTGCAGATGCCTTGCAGCTAAGGGTGCGTCACCCAGGCTGCCCCTCTCCTCACAGACAGCTTTTCCAGCTTGAGTGTCCTATTTCTTACCCCGCCTTGTGACCCTGCCCACAGACCACTGAGACAAGAAACTGTGCCAGTATCCACCCCGAACTCTGGCATGTGGCTACAAGCACTAACCCTTCTGCAATCAGCAAGACTTTGCTGCCTTGTAAGCATCTAGACCCAACAGCCTGGCTGGGTGGGAGCTACCAGGTGACATTTGCAGCCTGTTTGAACCAGTCCTTAAAAATAACCTTCAGCCAAGCATGCTGCCTTCTGCCTCTACACATCTGAATGCCTCCTCCTCCCATCCACTCCTGTGTAGACCCAGGAGTTTTTACCCCTGTGCTGTCCTTCCCTACACACGCTCCTAGCCCTGCCCCGAGCAGTTATCAATAGCAGATCACTGCTGGGGGCACCTCAGCTCTCACCAGGAGTGTGGAGAAAGGTTTCTCACCAAGGAAACAAATACTTTGTGGCAAGAGGGGGGAAAGCCAGTGTTTAAGAGCTCACAGAAGCTCTTGGATCTGTGAGGGGTACTTCCCACAAAGGGAACCACCCTGACACAGGCTGGGGGTCTGAAACAGAGAGGTTCCACCACCACTTGGTAGCACTGTCCTGAGACTGGTCCTTACAACCAGCGAACAGGCAAGAGTCCTGCCCCATTCTCTAGCCGTTTGATCCAGCATGAGCATTTTCTTCATCACTCCATCTTCAAGGCACAGAGCACAGGCGTTGTTTGATACCTGTGCAACGAACCTTGATGCTTTCAGAGCGACAGATCTCTGCTGCAACTGTATGATGCCTTGTGGTTGCTACAACGCATCGGAGGGTGTGACAGAGGGCTCTGCATGGATCGCCAGGCCCACAACCTGCATGGCGAGTACGCGGGATTTCCAAGAACAGTGCTGTCAGAGAGGGGTCCCGACGAAAGTCCAGCCAATATCCCTTGTTCCCGCAGTCAGCACACCACGGAGTGTGCAGGGTGCTGGGACCAGCCACTCCTGCAGCAAACTTGCAGGGCACAGCCCTGCCCCAAACCCCACACATTTCCACGTTAGAAAAGAGCAGGTTTCCAGTTAGAAAAGACAAGCGGGCACGGCTCGAAGGCAGCACGCCCGGCTCCCCCCAGAACTGCTTGCCCCCGCCCCGGTCCGCCCCCCGGAACCCATCCCGGCTCCCCCCCAGCCTGCCCGCCCCCCGCAGCCCCCCGGCTCCCCCCCAGCCTGCCCGCAGCCCCCCGGCTCCCCCCCAGCCTGCCCTCCCCCCGCAGCCCCCCGGCTCACCCCAGCCTGTCCGCCCCCCCGCAGCCCCCCCGGCTCCCCCCCAGCCTGCCTGCCCCTCCCCTCAGCCTGCCCGGCCCCCCGCAGCCCCCCCGGCTCCCGCCCGCCCGGCGGCTGCCGAGCGCCCCCTGCCGGCCGCGCAGCGCCCCGCCCCGTGCCGCACGGGTGGCCGCGAAGGGCGGGCAGCCCGCGTGTCCTGCCGGCGGGGGACACCTGCGGCCGAGGGCAGGTCGCGACCGGGGCGGCTCATGGTGTCCTTCGTCCTCTCCGCAGGCTCCCGCCCGCAGGTCGGCAGCAGCTCAGGTTGAAGACCACCGAGAAGCGGTGCTGGCGCACGGCCCGAGCCATCAGTGTGAGGCGAGCCCTGCGCATCTCCTTCCCGCACGGCCCTGTTGGTCGCGTGTAGAAGGACATGCTGCAGCCCAGGCACGTGTCTCTAGCTGGCTGCATTGACCTGCCGGGTATATATGTGTGTGTGTGTTTGTGCGGGACGTGCCAAGTGTGAGATCTGAGTGCGCCGGCTGCGTTGTGTGTGGCGTTTGCATATTTTATGCTTGGGAAGGCAAAGAACACCAAGTTTTTATGAGCAAATATTTGCATATTTTCCACTCGTTTGAGCAGATAAAGCATTTCAATTCTCTGTTGAATCCTCAGGAGAGACAGGAACGTCCTTTCAAGGGTGTTTCCCTTTCTTGTATCTCCCAGTCTCCTTTATCCATTGGCTACCCCATTTCAACAACAGATTGACAGCTTGCTGCCCCCTCCCCACACCCCCTTCTTCCAAGGTCCTGTACAATGACTGAAGCACAACGTGGCCTGGGCAGTTCTGTTGCCTGAGCCGCAGCATTTCCCTGCTGATGACAAATGCGGCAGCTCCCTAACAACAGCTTCAAATGACATTAAATGTGGGCTGTGTTAGTAACAGCCTGGAAACGCACCCTGGCCTCTCCCCGCTGGAACACCACCACCCACCCACCCCCAGTCGTCATTTGCTGCCCTTACCGTTTCTCTCCTGTGCAGAGCAAAAGGGTCACATTGAGTGGGTTCAAAGCTGCCCCAGGCCACTGTTGGGCTGGCAGAAATCTGCTTGGGTGTGCATGTATGGTGGGTCTGTGTGTGGGTCCCATTTTCAAGGTCCCATTGCCATGTCCCAGTTTTAGCCCATGCCTGCACTGTGTATGGAGGTGTATGTGCTATGTTCTTGCTTAGGCCAAGAGGTACGTGCATGGCTGGGTATGTATGCATCTGTGTGGGTGGCCACATATGGTCTCATGCACACATAAATATACTTGAATCAAAGCACTCACAGATGTGAATATGCATATATATTCATACACATTCACACAGTCACATGTACACACACACACGCGCGTGCAACCACATCGATACTCATTTATATGCATGTATACACATCACATACATATGCCTCTATATCTGCCCTTGTGCACTCTTGTCATGTGTGTATAAACTCCCTGAGCGGCTGGCAGAATGGGCTCTCCGTGTCTCTAACACCCTGTCTATGATCAAACGTTTGCTGGGAAGAGGCACTGCACAATGCTGCTGAAATCACTGCGGCCCTAACTAGTCTTGCAGCTTCAACCTCTACGTGATGAGAATAAAACCTTTTGTGCAGCGCAGGGCTTGATGGAGCCCTTATCTCCATGTCTCTGCACCCAGAATAGAAAAATCCATTTCCATATCTGACTGGAACAAATCCCCCTGAACATGTCCAGAATTTCACTTAGCCACTGCGCACGGTCCTCATGGCCTCTGGGTTGCCCGGAGTCAACCACACCATCATTAGGAGAGGGATCATAAGGGTGCTCAGATTAACGCTGCTACCACAGACAAAGCTGAGGATTCACCAGGAGAGAGACAGAGCTGAGGAGAGGGGCAAGGGTCAGGAGGCAGCAAGGTACTGTCCGTCGTTCCAAACGTCTGTTCCTATAAAAAACAGCCTTTTAATCAGTGGTGACAGTTGGCAGGTTTTTGTAGCATTTGTTTTCTCCTCATGAATTTCAGACAAAAAATACCTTTTCTTTTCCCTCCCTCTGTCTCATTTTTAGTTCGTCTCCATTTCTTCCCCCGATTTATCACTGAGAAATAGGATGCGGCATACAGGGGAGAAGAAAACACAAGACAGAAAAATATGATGCTTATGACCCTTTTCTTTTAAACTCCTGTTTAAACTAAAGACCCCCCATTATTTTGCAGGTCTCTCCAGAACACATTTTGTTTTTCCCAGCAGGCTCCCCCGCAGAGCTGCCTTGCTAGTGGGCTCAGACTCCATGTATCAAAATGATGTCTCCTTGGCACGCTTGCTTGGTGCTGGCGTTGCAGTGCTTGGGCTTTTCAAAGATGCAGGTATTTTAAGAAGCCAACCAGTTGGTGGAGTTTCTTGAGTGGTGACTTGCAGCAGATGGAGCTGCAAAGGCTTGCAAAATGAAGTCTCAGCTCCGTTCAATGGTGAAGGAGAGCATCTCTGTTAAGCTTGTTGGCAGCCAGGGAACTCCCCCATCTCCCCACAGCAGCTGGGCAGCCACTCTGCAGAGAAGGAAACCCTTCCTATATCTGCCTGCCACCCATTTGAGCTGCCTTCTGCAAGGTCCTCATTCACTGTCTCATACCTTCTTCAGTGCCTGGTCATCAACCACAAAAAGTGTTCCATGCTCCTCACCTAATACCATTTCTCCCCTGCCCTACAGTGATTGCTATGCCAGTGGTGCCCAGCATTCACCTTGCCCTGCTCCTTACTGCAAGAGGAGCAACACAGACCCCCGTTTAAAGTGCTGTGTTGTCCATCTATCTCACCGCTTGATAGCCACACCTTTTAAATTCCCTGCTGTTTGCTGCCCCATGTACAGGCAGGAGCTTTGGCAGTTCGTCTTCATTCTGCTAGGATTTCTTGATTGTGCCTCATCCAGTAGATGCAGTGGGAGCTCCCCAAACCAAAAAAAAAAAAAAAAAAAAAACCAAACCGCTTTTTTAGTCCCAAGACTGTATAACACATGCTTGTGAATAATTTGGCTGCTTTTCTCACTGGGGCCCAGAGTGTGGGCAGCTGATGCATGGGTGGAAGGAGGAGGAGATGTGAAGAGGTAGCAGAGGATAGAAACTGGCTACCAAGCACTTTCTTTTCCCCAAGAGTTGAGCCTGCACTCCTGGGTGTCTGCCCATGCTCAGGGCAGCAAGCACACTTTGTAAGAGGAGCTAAGCAATAGCTGTGTGGTATCACTGGTAGCTCAGCTCCAGAGGTTGAGCCTATAGGCATGGCCAGCTTGGCACCAGCAATCCAGGTTCAAAGAGGAAACAAGAGGATGGAGCATTCGTAGGGACAATCTTTCTCTGTCAGCTGTACCAGTGGCTGAGAACACAGCTGAATGTCTTTTGCTTGGTCATGTTTGCAGTCCCTTCCCACCCTTCCTCTGCTCTCTGGCCTGGCTGTGACATGTCTCCTTACCTGAAGCCCTGTGACACTCTTTTCCTGAACTTGGGTGCCCTACACTGCAGTTCTCCTGATGCCTGCCAGGCCTTCGCTTCTTCTTATGTCGCCTTTGGGTGACCGTGTCTCCTGCTTCCTCGTGAAGTGGTTCTGTTCCTGTCATCCTCAGCTGCTGCAACTTGTTCTGCTTCCCAGTCCAGGGCTTTTGTCTTCTGTTCCAGCACAACTGATCCCATGCTATCCCTTCACATCTCATGTCTTCTCTCAAGTGACCTGTGAGGAATCTTTCCATCACCCAACCAGCTCTTGTCACTGACCCTCCACAGACTGCCACCTCCAACACCTCCTGACCTCAGGGAGGCATGTCTCCTCCTAGTGGGTCCCTCCTTCCCATTTCTCAAAATTATTTGTGGAGAAAAGTGCCCGAATACAACCAAGGGCTCTAGTATAAGAGTCATCTTTGTGGCTGTAGCTTAGCAACAGCATTCATGGAGAAGTTCAAGGTATAGGTACGGAGATTCAGCAGAGCCTGCAGGAACAAAGTCAAAGTGGAGAGACCTACTCACCCTTGTACATTTCTGCCCCTCTAGCCTGCACACTTGGACGGGCCCACCCACAACTTCCCTCCGACAGCCGATGCACAGAAACAAGCACTCATTCAGCACTCACAGCAACACACATACTCTCACATTCTTACCCAAGCATTCACATGTGCGCACGCACACATTTCCATACATACTTGCATGCCTACACAACCATATCTGCACTTAAACATCCCACAATTACATAACCACACTTCCTCATCTATGTTTGTATACACTTACACGCATGCTTACCCCTTCATGTACATTTGTATACATTTATATGCACCCCACAGCCACACACAGATTAGCATCAGTGCTCAGCCCATGCATGTCTTCCACTAGCCCTGGCTCCTTGATCTCTGATCCTGTTTGGCCATTCTCATACATGTGCAGTCCAGTGATCAAACTTGCATACAACCACCTTTGTGTGCATGCAGACACACCATTTCTCTCCATCCTGGGCCAAATATTCTAACATTTCCCACAAGACAAATCAGTTCCTCCTATTGCCCAGACTCCTGCAAACACAGCTCTCACATGCTGGAGATCCCCCAACCTCCCTCTGCTCCCTGCCGCCATCTGCTACTGATACATGCCTCGATCTCCTGCACCAGCCAAACATTAATCTCTGCAGAGATCAACTCATTTCAAAGGCATTGTGTATTCTCAGGAGAGCCAAATCTATGGCACGCCTCTTCCCTAAACACACAGAACTGTTCTGCCCAGTTGGCCTTTTAAGTTCAAAGGCTGTTTGTTTATTTACAATAAGGCTTAGGGAGAGGAAAGGGGAAAGGGCATTTCAGCTTGTAGGAAACCCTGCCTCCAACCCATGCCCTGTTGTCTTCTCCTCTACCCTTGTTACACCTTCCACCAGGATGCAGAGGCACCAGGAAAACCCTGAAGAATTTGAGATGCAGAAAAGAAATGTCCCATTTGCTCTCCCAGGTAAGTCTCATCACCCTACCCAGAGTCCATGAGAGCCCTGGAAAGAAAGAGGAGGCTTTGAGCAGTCAGAGTGGTCTCCAGCCACGATGAGCATGGGTAGGAAAGTTGTCCCCAAGGCTTACCGGAGAGCTAGAGAGGGGTCACCCGTGCATGTAACTGGCTCGTATGTCTTTGCTGCAGACATTGTTCCTTCCTGTTTTTCTTACAGGGTAAACTACTTCTCATGTTTATAAGGAAGATAATCAAGGCACTGGGATGCCTATTTGTTGTATATGTCATTTAAGGACTTCCTTGAGGTGCCTCAGTCAGATGGCAGATGATGACCTTCACAGTTGGGTCATCTAAGGACAAATCATGCAGTCTAGTGCTGACATTGCTTTCTCTATACTGTCAGTGCCCATCATCTCTTCAGCTCTCCCTGGGTGCAGTCCTTCCTTTACCAAACCTCAGGTGTCCCTTCCAAAGCCAAGAGCAATGCCTTGTGTCTTCCACAAGATTATGGAGCTCTCTTCATTTTTAAGCAGTCTTGGACTTTAATATTCCCTTGTATCAACACCTCCCATTGCCTTTGAGGTGGAAAAGCACAGAGGGTGAAGGGGGTCCCATGTCCCAGTGTATCTGTCGCCTGCACCGTCCCTTTCATCATAAATAACTGACATGCAACTTGTTGCTCTTTTCACATCCCACGGGCTCTTCAGGGAGTGGTTTTTGCTCATTGCTTTCTCCTTCCCTACTGCTTAGAGGGTGCTCCTGCCTGTCATTACCATTCTGGGTGATCTTGCTGATCTCACCCTCTTCCCCTTTATCATCAGTCTTCTCTGGGGGGCACGCTGGCACCTCCTGGCTCTGGATTCGGCGGGATGGCCTGAGGATGGCCCTCCGGAAGCCCTGCTTGAAGCGGTAAGAGAGGAAGCCATAGATGATAGGATTGGCACAGCTGTTGGCATATGGCAGCACCACCACGAGGAAGTAAACACCAAAGAGGGATGGCTCCTCTGGCAGTGGGCAGACGACATTGATTATGTTGAGAACATAGAAGGGAAGCCAGCAAAGGACAAAGACGGCCACAACAGCCACCACCATGCGGGTCACTCTGCGCTCTGAAAGCTTGTGCTTGGAGGACAGAGCCCTCACCCGCCTGCCAGAAGAACGAACCTTCACAACGATAAGAAGGTAGCAGAGACAAATCACCAGCAATGGCCCAAAGAAGCCCAGGGTGGCAGTGTAGACAATGAAGCCAGCTCTCCACACCGAGGCAGGCTCTGGCCACTGGATGTGGCATGTGCTCATTCCTAAAGGGACGTCCGAGAAGATGACCACGGGCAGCACCACTACAGAAGACAGCACCCACACAGTTGCACTAACGGCCTTGGCCACTCGTGCTGTCCGCCATTTGGAGGACTTCCCTGGGTGGACCACGGCCAGGTAGCGATCAACACTCATTACTGTCAGGCAGAAGATGCTGGTGAACTGGTTGATGGCATCCACAGCCATCACCAGGCGACACATGAAAGACCCAAATGGCCAGTAGGACAGGGCATTTTGTGCAGCCAGGAATGGCAGGCCCAGCATGAAGAGCTCATCAGCTAGGGCCAGGTTCAAAATGTAGACGTTGGTCACCGACTCACTCACAGAGTGCCGCAGGACCACGTAAATGACCAGAGAATTTCCAGCCAGCCCCACCACACAGACAATGAGGTAGACCAGAGGGATGAGGACACCGCTGACAACCACACCAGGGCTGGCGGTGGTGGAGCTGTTGGGGGTGGTGAAGCCTGCCCAGCTGCCAGAGGCATTCCCCTCCTCTGACACTGCCGGCGTGGGGAGGCTGAAAGCAGAAGTGTCCATAGCAGAGGCAGGGAAAAGGGCAGTGGGCAGTGTCCTTGCAGGATCAGTTAGCAATCTGCAGGTGAAAGGAGAAAAAAGCCATTGATACTGAGGACATGACAGCTGAAGAAAGCACAGATAAAATCACCACATGAACTGCATGTAAGTGTGGACAGGCATGGGAAGCCGAGAAGAGTTTGTGGATGCTGGCAGCTGCTGGAAGATGTAGGACAATGTCGACCTCATCTATTCCTGGAAGGCACAGTGGGCATGAAGGGACAAACAGGGACATGGCTCAACGTGGGCCAAGGGATCCTCTCCTTTGTGAAAGAACCACAGACTAGGATAGGGACAGGGAAATGTCTAACTTTCTGCTATTGGCACCGATACTGAGGACATAGTCATGAGGGGCCTGGTTCTCATTTATGAGTGGCAGGTGCCTCATGAACAAAAGAGGGAAGAGCATCCAGTGACAAAGTGCCATTCCAGCTCTGGCTTCCCCGTTCACTGAGTGTCCTCCTGCTTGCTGAAGCTCTTTTTGGACTGGCCAGGTTATTGTGGGGTCGTTAGCCCCACCAGCAGAAACGAAAGCACTTCCACTCTCAGTCCAAGCCAGGAGGTTGAGCTCAGCACCTGAGCCGGAGGGTAACTGGTTTGTGTTATGTCAGTTTGAGAGTAAAGGAAAAGCCAGATTATTCTGGGTACCAAGAAGGATCAGTGCAGATCTGTCTTGTCTTTTTCTTGTTTTCTCTCTCTCTCCTTCTGCACCCTCTGACACACCGCTAATGGAAGAGGCTCTGCCTGCCCCAGCTGCTTGCAACACCAAAACAGTGTCCCAGCCTTCCTAATTTGAGGTGCCCGATTGCCTGTCACATCAGGGTTTGGCATGGAAACAGCACTCAGCTCACCTAGAGAGAGCCTTGAACAAACAAACTGTCCGTTCACCACCAGCTCTCTGCTGACACTGGGTGAGAAGCTGCAGGGAGAGAAGAGACAGATAAGGGAAGGACATGCTTTCTGTCTTTTGTTAGGGCTCCAGATATGTGAAATACAGAGCCCAGCACATACTCCAGACCAGAGACACCCTGACAAACCTTATGCAGGGGAGATCTGTGATGCTTTCAGGATCACTCCAGCTCTGGCAAAATTTTCTGGAGGTGTGGAGTGACAGGGTCATCCTTTTGATAAACTAGCTTCTTGGAAGGGAGGATGACTTCATGGAAGAGAACAAGGACCCTGAGGTTCACCTTTACCCATCCCAACAAATCTCTTAGGGCTCTGAAGCTCTTTTGTTACTGAAATGAAAACTGGGGTTCTCAGAGGGAAGTATATTAATGACTTTCAGGAGGCCAGAAACACTCTGGAGACTTTTCTCCCAGACAGGGTTCTCTGTACCATCACAACTTTCTTAATATTACTTTTTTTTTTTTGTAGATGTCATTCCAGCTTCTGGAAACCTTAGGGGAGACTTGGAGACTTGAGCTTTAGATGGATTCCCTGGATATCAGATCGGCAAACCCAACAGAATCCACAAATGTATCACATCTCATGCTAAAAAAACTTTGTGTGATAGGCCCCATAAAAACACAGTTGGGCAACTATGTCTTAAGGCCATTTCTGTAGGGTATTGCATACATGTTTCCTGCTATACTTAAATGAGCTTTAAAGTACTAGAATTGTTTAGACTTCTTTTTATATGCAGGTGCCTTGGGGTGTGACACACTGTCCAGATGGAAGCGCGTTTCTTGGAGTCCTGCAGTACTGTGTTGTCCCACATCATGAGTGGCTTCAATGAATGGGCAGAGTAGGAAGTGGTTTGAAATTACATTTCTAAGCTCGAGGATCTTTAGTCTGACATTTTTTTCCAGTGCTGTTCCAGTGACGCAAATCATTTGTTGGAGGAAAGGGGAGGGCAGTGGCTGCTCTGAGGGCAAAGATCCCTGCAAAGAGTGGCAGAGACCAGAACAGTATGTTCATAAAAAGATGATCTTCTAAAAGGTGGGGACATAGTTAGGAATCCTCTTGGATGTTCTTCCTGCATGCGAAAGAATTTCCCCCCCCCAAAAAAAAGCATTTGAAGACAGAGCCCCATGAATATCAAATATGGATGGGGACACTCATGCTGGGGCTGAAGAGCATTTGGGGAAGTGTCTGAGGTCCAGACCTCAAAGCTGATTGCTCAGGCTGTGGTTTAACAATACAGTAAATCCAGCTTCAGTGCTCCAAAAGCCCTCAAAATGCTAAGGCATGCAACACAAAGCACTGATTCACTACAAACTCATTTTCCTGCTCAGACAGCTGCAGTGGAGAAACTCTGTCTTTAAGCAGGCGTGGTCTTGTGCCATTCTAACTTTGTCGAGTACCATCTACCAGTTCAAATGCCGCTGTATCACACATTCTGGTTAATTTGACAGAAAAAACACTGGACACCAGTGCCTCAGCTGGGTTGGATCCACTCTGCTGGCTGCTTTAGCAGCACCTGCATAGGTAGGAATTGATGAGGATCCTTGGGCTCTGACTAATAATGTCTTGGCATCTGCTTGGGGTCTGTCCCTGATGCAGATAGCACCTGTTGCAAAAGGCTTGGGATCCCCTAACAGGTGCTGCCAGAATATACCTGGTCCATATATCTGGAGAGCAGGAGGAAGGCAGAGAGCTAGGAATAGGTAGTAAATTGGTGCTACTGCTTTCTTTTGGGGGAAAAAAAATATTTCTGCATTGAATGAGAAGAGGAGGTGGATGCTAAAAGCTGAGCCTGGACCTGGTTACAAAACAGGAATAGAAGCTGGGAGGGACCACAGAGTCCAACAACCTGCAGTCCCTCTTGCCACCATCCCCTCCTGTCCACCTGGTTTCCCAGGGCCCTGATCTAGCTCAGGACTCGTCCTGCCTCACCTCGGGGCTGAGCTCTCTGGCAAAGACCGAGCTGGGCTGGCAGAGCTGGGGGGTCAGGGTGGGGTGGGGGGTCTGCAGGTTTCCTTCTCTGGGACTGCAGAGTTAACTTCTGCATGGACTCGTGCCCGCGGGAGACATCAGGGAAAAGCGGGCAGAGCCGCCTGGTACTTACGTGTCGTTGGGAGGTACATTTTCCTCTGCTTCACCGGGAAAATCCGTGTCACGTTTTCCCCCTTCCCCTTTCTCAAAAGCAACTGAGCCAAGCGGTCCCTGGAGGGAGGGGGTCCCACCAAGCACTACCGGAGACTCGAGTCCTTCTTCCTGGCCCTGCCCATCTCCCCCTCCGTGACTGGGGCGGCACTGGGGTGGCACCGGGGCCCACTGCCGCGCCCGCTGGCGGCGGCCGGCGCTGCGGGGTCCCTCACCCGGGCCGGCGGGTCTCCCCGCCGCGCTGCCCCGGCCACCCGCCGCCGGGCGCGGGCAGAGGGAGCGGAGCGGCGGCTGCCGGGGGACGGGTACCGGCAGCCAATGGGCGCCGGGCACGGGAGCACCGGCAGCGGGAGAGGAAGGAGGGGATGGACGGAGCGGAGCGGGGGGAGAGACCAGGATGGAGAATAAAAGGGGGAGAGGCAGGTGCGGGAGAGGGGGAGTGCAGCGGAGGGGAGGATGGAGGAATGGCGAGTACGGGAAAAGAAGCTGGGGACAGTGGAAGGGAGAGGGAGAGGAGGAAGGGAGGGATGCAGAGAGCAGCTCTGTGGCGGGAGAGTGGCGTGGCGGGAGGGGGGGACTCGGCTCGGCTCCCCTAGGAGGGGGGGGGCTGTGGCAGTACAAAGCGCCCTGTGAATGCCCACGGGCACACAGGAGAGGAGATCCCTGTTCCGTGGATCTTGCGGACAGCACCTGTGCTGCTCGGAGCTGCAGGGACAAGGCAAAGCCTTCTGGCTGGCAAGATGCTCAGGAACCGAGGTGGATGCTAAGCACACAAACCCTTGTCCCTTCTGTTCTGCCCTACAAGCACCTCCAGGTGGATGGAGCTGAGGGCAGACGGGCAAATAAGGGAGCTATCTCTCAACTCTCCCCTGGCTCCATGCACAATCTTGTATCTTTTGCACCTCTTTGGGGAAAAATCTCCAGTTCAACAGCCTCAAACTCCTCTACAAGATTTAATTTCTGCTACAAGGAGTGGGTCCAGAAGAAATGGGGCAGGGCAAGAAATTAAGCTCCTTTGTGTAAGTAGCTCTCCGAGGAATGAAATTAGCTTTTTCCATCCCATTCCCTGCACAAAATGCTTCCCTGTAGTCCTCACACTCTTCCCTGCCCTGCAGCCAACATCAGTGACTCCATGCGCTGCACAGTCACCCAGCTCTTGACATTTGTCACTGCTGTTATAAGCATTTGAGCTCCTAGGGCCAGTTCCAGCCTTAAAAGAAGTAGGCAGTATCTCTGCAAGCAGAACATAGGCAGAGTCTAAAACTTGGCCTTCCAGACTGGCTTGAGCAATTTTGGCTCCAGCCAGTGCTGCTCAAAGGTGAACAGATGAAGGCAGTACAGGGCTTCAAAGCTGTCAGGATGCCTTAGCTTAGATCTTGGCCACAATGCTGTCTGGAGACACAAAGAAGAGATGAGACCTCATTGGGGAAGGAATGGCATGGGCAGCACCCCGTGGCTATCTTTGTCAGGGCAAGCATCTGCAGCACCAGGGAGGGAGCCCCCAGGCTTGTGTCTTGGAAGAAACAGAGCCATGCAACAGCAAAACTCTACCTCTCGCAGGACTTGTTAGGAAAAGCACAGTCATAGGATCACAACTTCCAGGTCTCCAGCTCACTTCCTCCATGCTCAGAGTACTGCCCTGTTCCCTGCCTCAGCTCCAAAAGGGTTGTGCAAACTGCTTGTATCGTGTTGGAAGGAGAGCTCCACCCAGGCACCTCCACAGGTAGGCAGATACATGAATTTTGTTTCATGCACATGGTGAGTCCTCCTCTCTGCATTGCTGTACATGATAGGGGACAAGGCAGACTGAGAAGATAAAACCCAAGGCTTGAAAAGTGAAAGGAAGTAATAACCCACTGGGAATTCATTGATTTGAATAACATATAGGATGTTTAAGGGAGGCTAGGTCCCATTCTCAAGGGCTTCATGTCCCTTGCCTTTCCACAGGTATATGCCCACACCAGAGACTTCATTTCTGCTCTTCTGGACTTCTGTTGACACAATGAACCTTACCTTTGGATGGGGCTTGGGAAATTTATCTGGCAGCCCATGTGCAATGCAGACATTTGTGGATAGCATGTACTCCAGGGTTGCTCTGGACATTATAAGTGGATAATGTTTTACATCACTGAATTAACTGCCTTAGTCAGATCCGACCATGAATTGAATTTGCAGAAATTTCCCTGGCAGCAGGGTACCTCAGGGGCTACACTGTGGTGGGTTGTTGCTGACATTACCCATGCACCTCCTCAGTGCAGGAAGCAGCCTTTGAAACTCGGAAGTGGTGCTGCATCGAGGAGTGGTAAGCTGGCTCAACTCTACAGTTTCTCTGTGCTCTCTTAGGACTGCAGGATATCGCAGTGCAAATCATTGCACCCTGAGCCTTCCTCTCTCCTGCAAGCAGTGGCGGCAGCAGCCACCCTGTAGCACTTATTACTTCCAGGCCCCTGCAATGCATCAGGAAGGCAGGTGCTCACAGCTGCCGGATCCAGAGTACCGCTGGGACCACTCTCTTCAGTTTAATTTTAGTGGCTTGGAGGTAATTTGTCTGGACTGGTGATTCATACCTTGTTCTCCCCGCTCCCCTCCCCCCTCCGCCCCCCCTCCCCCTTCCTGTTCTCACTCTGCCTGTGCCAGTGTGAGTCAGTGCTGGTACTGATATGACTGCCTGTGACATGAGCTTAGGAGCTTTATGGCAGGAATGTTTTGGTGAAAGGGTTTCCCCAGAAACCTCCAGGGACAGTCCCCACAGAAAGGAGTCTGGGCCTGGATGTCTTCTCCCAAAAGCCTGCATTTCATTCTCTGTTTTGGAGAGGAGACCACTTTTCCCTTGAACATATGGATGCTGAGAAGAAGAAGGACAAAAGCTGAGGTGTAATCGCCCCACTACTTTTGGCCAACACATGGTATTTGCACTTTACTGAGGAATCCAGGGAGCCTAGCTGAGAACTGAGCAACTCGGTGCATGATTTGGGCCTCATCCCTTCATCCCATAGTGCCTGGGGCTCACTGGTACCAAGCTCAGTGTGGCGCTGCCTGAGTTGTCACTGCTGCAGGAGGGACACAGCTGGCAGGTGCCTCTGCCCCATCCGCCCTGTTGCTCACTGCTTCAGGGCTGTGTCCCCCTGGGGTGTAACACATCACTGACATGGCAAGAAGGTACAGTCTGTTTATTGGGTCTTATTCACTATGTTGTAACCTCGGAGGTCAGTGAGGAAGGGAAGGGGCAGCTGGGGTGGGGTGAATATGGGGAAGATGTGCAAATGGACAAACCAGTGCTACAGAGCCACAACAGTCTTTCAAGCCAGCGGAAGTAAAAAGCGCAATGACCGCCACAAGGTACTGAGCTCCAGGATGCTGGAGCCATCGCTCTCCTGCGTGCTGGGCAGAGCCTGGCATCAGGACAGGGCCGGGATCTGTAGCCAAAAACATGACAGACCTCGTGAAACCAGCTTGGCTATTTTCCTGCTTTCCTTCCCGCTGCCCTGGTGGTAGTGGGAGAAAGAAGGGGCAGGATCCCAACTAGAAAGCTTTCACTCTTCTCTCCCCTCAGGTTTTTGCCTCTCACCCCGAAGCCTGTCTCCTGCCTCTGCCACTTTGAGTTGAAGGGGAAGGGCAGGTGGGGAGTGTGAGGAGTTGTCCTGGGGGAGAAGCTGCTGCCTGCCAATGAACAGCAAAACAAACCCCTCCCTGAGGTGAGCAGGGCCTGGTAAGAGGAAGGGCCATTGGGCAACTGCCATGAACAAGGAACAGCTTTTTCTTTTTTTTTGCCATAGGCAGAGGCTGTGACTTCATGGCTCTCACAGCAGGTCATCCCCAGGGTGGCCTGGATACAGTTCCCTCTGTGGCACAAGGTGACAGACAGATCTCTGTGAAGGCAGAGGTGGAAAATCCTGGGCCACCCTGTACCAGGAGATGGGGCAAACCTGCCCATGGGCAAGCATCAAGGAAGCGGAAGCAGTTCAGGGGTCTGTGTGCTATATCATACTATGTCCTGTCCTTTCCCCAAGCAGGACAGCTGTCTCCCTCTCTCTCTCTCTGAGGGTACCCATGCCACCAGGCACAGCAGGTCATAGGAACCCAGTGGCCCTGACCATCTGGGTTCAGGAGCAGGAAAGTGCCCCTGGTGTCACTCCCAGGGTTCCCTTTCAGACTTACTCGCTTAGAGGAGGCTGCATGCACGTTTCTTCGTCCGTGTGGGCTGTGGGCAGAGGACTGCTCGGATGGCCTCGTCAAACACTGTCTTGAGGCCACGCTGCGTCAAAGCTGAGCATTCGAGGTATTTCACAGAGTCTGTCAGGAGGAAAGCAGGTGCTGTGATGGGGAGGAAGGTGACGGGGGTAGGCGGGGGGGGTACCCAGGAGTCTGTTGCCAAGGGTACTCAGAAGAGAAACATGCAGGATGAATACTATAGATCACATCAAGCAAAAAAAGATGCACATGCCTATATCATCAACGCCTTTTGAGGCTCACATCACTTGACAGCCACAATACCCTCCTCCCTCAGTGCCCATTTTACATTGTCCTGAGGCACATACACATCACCTAAACACCCCGGGTCTTGTCTTGATATGAGGTCTCACATCTCCTCAGGCTTCAAGTATCATTTTGCCTGGCTTCAAACACCTCTGGTGGCATCTCAAGTCACATGGCACCTCCCTTTTGGGACTTTGTATCCACAAATTCTCAGAGCCCTTGTGCAGGAAAGCAAGGCACCTGGCTCTTGCCTGCATTGAATAAACACAGCTCAGGTGATCAAAGCCATTAAAGATTGTCAGGACACACTTCACTCACTCAGGCAGTCTTGATTTCAGGGCAAAGCCTGCCAGCTGTACAAGACCAGGGTTTGCCTATTCTCCACCCTTGTAGCCAGAGCAGAGCCATTGCATGAGGCTGTCTATGTTATCCTGGCCAGACACTCTCTCCTCCAAACTCCTCGTTGAAAACTCCCTCCAGCTGTGTTCCCCACACTCTCTCCTGCCTGTGCGTGCTGCATCTGAGAAGAGACGTTACCTGGAACACACATTTCTGCATGTCCTGGAATACAGGAGGAAGGTGATGCCCCTGAGATGTGTGGTGGGGAAGGATGCAGATACCTGGGGTTGCATGTATAAGCCCCAGCAGTCAGAGGCAGGGACAGGAAGCTGCAGTTGCAACTCTTCCTGCAAGATGTTAGAAAACTCACTCTTCCGCCTCTCTCCGGATGTGGAGGGGAGGCCCCAGCACAGCAGCTGCAGCTTTCACAGAAAAATATTGGCCCAGAGAGAAACAGCAGAGTAAAAAGGGAGGAAAATGTGCAAGTGTATGTTTGTGTGTGTAGGATGGCGGCCAGAGAGAGGCAGAAAACAGAGGGTTGAGGCTTCCTCAAGGAGCAGATCTTCTTCCTGAGTTTCCTGAAGTGCATTTTGTCCCATGACCCTTGATGTGTCTCCCTGTGTCCCTTGGAAATACCACTGTAAGATACTTCTAGAAAAGCCTCACTAGGTTGAAGGGAAGCCCTTATCTTCTGCCTCTCTCCTTTCAGTATGTCCAAGATGTTGCCCCAAGCACATACCGATTTCCTTGGCTAGAGCAAGGCCCTGAGGATACGTAATTGGGGATAGCTTCTTCTCCTTCAGCTTCTCGATGGTGTCTTTGTCATCACGAAGGTCCAGCTTTGTGCCCACAAGGATGATGGGAGTGCTGGGGCAGTGGTGCCGCACTTCAGGGAACCACTATCAAGGGAGAAAAGATATGAGAAGTCATGTATATGGGCATGCACAAAAGAAACAAAGAGGAACCCCTGAAAAGATGTCAGCAAGATAGCTAATAGCCTGTTCTTTCTCACAGTCTTTCAATCCAGTGTTGGCCACTACAGCCTAGCCCAGACCAGCCCTCGTTGCTCAGTACTCAGGCAAAATCCCTGACATGGAGCTCAGATTCTGTTAAGCAAAAGCACAAGCTGTTCTCCACCCTTCATGGCTCCCTGAAACCCAGGGAGGAATTTGGAAGTGGTAGGAAGGAAATACTATGTTGTTCTCTTCTTTAATCTCTCCCTTCTTCCCTCACTTCCCATCCAAAGGCTGTGGGTACCTGCTTCTCATGTCCTATGGAACGGTCCTGCATCTGTGCTGTGACAGTCTTGGCTGAAAGATGCAATCAGAATATAAGCCTGTTGTCTCGCAGCTCAATAACCTAGCAAGATGAGTACTAGCCCATTAACAGGGTTGGCCACCTTCTTTGAGATGACCTAGAAGACCTCTGAAGGAGGCTGATATTGTAGTTTCTTCTGACTGACACAAAAAAAGTTACTACCTCTCTGAATCTAGCTGTCCTATTAGCAATCTCCACCCACAGGCACTCTGCTTGCAAGATCACCACCAATCTCACCCTCCTCAAACCCTGATGGACCAGAATATTGTGTCTCACCTTAGCACGGACATTTTCATAAGATGCTGGGCTGACAAGGGAGAAGCAGATCAGGAAGACATCCTGTAGGCATACAACCATGGTGCAGAGTTAGGAAGAGAACACGGGGTTGCATGACAGGAGTCGGGGAAGGGAGAGAAGAGCTGGGTGTGCAGCATCCCCCCTCTGCAGCAAAGGGTCATGCGAGGGAAAGCTGTATCACAATGTAACACAGTCCTGACTGCTGCTAATTGCCTCTAGAGGAGAGAAGGATATTTGCTCCCCTGACTCGTGGAAACCATAGCCACCACTATCAGAGGAGCCAAATGTTTAACTATGAGGATGGGGTTTTTGCGGTAGGCACACTCATCCTCATGGGAAATGGCCTGACAGCATCCTGCTCATTTCTCACAGAACACCAGAGATCTTTCAGGCCAGAACAATTTTGCGTGCTGTTGAGGCAGAGTTAGGCTCAGCCCAGAAAGTGCACATGCAGGACTCAGATGAGGTGGAGTTTTGGTTACCCATGTAAGTGCTTCCCCTGGGCATGGCAGAATTTAGACTTCCATTCAAATCCAGGCCAAACCAAGCCAAACCAAGCCAAGCCAAACCAAACCAAACCAAAATAAAACAAAACAAAACCAGCTCTTCAGGGTTATATTTATTTTATCTAACTTCAGCTAGCTAGAACAAGGGTGTAAGGCCCAGCCTATCCATTTCTATACTTCTACAACCATTAGAGGCAAAACCTTGGAGAACAATTCCCCCATCTATCCTTGGGATGTGTCTGGGGGCAGGTGCAAGCATGTTGTTGAGAAATGTGCCTGCTTGCACTGACTGCAGAGGGAGTAAACATCTTATACCAGGCATCCAACTTTTAGGTGGCTGAACCTAGCTGAAACAAATAGTGCCCTCAATTCCTAGCCCTTTCAGTTGCAACAGCAACATTCAGACCAACACCTGAGGCAGCAGGGTCTTTCTGAGCTTTTCAAGACACTGCTTGGAACAACATCCTCCAGTGAAGGTGATCTTTAAACCCTGAAATCACTCTGTCAACGTGGTGAAAAGCTGGTGAACACAGTAACTAAGGCATCCATTTGTTCTGCTAGTCTTGGGCTTAGCTGAGGCATCAGCAGATCATATACATTTGTCCACACACTAGATCACTTTTAAAAGGCAGAAGCCAAAATAGTGGAGTTCAAAAAAATCTGAGAAGCTTCTGCCTCAGCTCCTAATTCCCTGAGCCCCTTTAACTTGACAAAAGGAGGGTTTTTTACAGGGGCTGTGTAAGGCATCTGCCCCACACTGAAATCTATGTGATCTGGGCTTCTAAGTATCTTTGAAGATCTGAATTTTCTTTCTAAGTTACACCAGTAATGAAGTTTAAAGAAAGGCTTCAAAATACCCTCAGATGTCTTTTACCTTTAGGGTTTCAAGGCACTTGTATACTAACAGAGGTATTCTCAGAAAAGAGCAGAGAGAGTCAAGATTAGTCCTATCACTGTTTTATGGCAAATGTTGATTTTTGCAGCAGGAGGTGGAGGCATATCTGAGGGAGGAACAAGGGAGGAGGGGTGTGGAGTGTGACCCACCGTCTGCGGGTAAGAGAGTGGCCTCAGCCTGTCATAATCCTCTTGTCCAGCAGTATCCCATAGCCCCAGATTTACAGGCTTGCTGTCAACCATCACGTTGGCGGAATAGTTATCAAACCTGAAATTCACAGACATAGGCCATGGCTCAAACAGGAGAAGGAGCCCTTCCAGTAGTGTAGGTGGGATTCACTAGGTGCACCCAGGAGCAAAGGGTTATGATTTCTCTTCTCAGCTCACTTGGGTGATGCTGGTTCCTTGTGAACCTTACAGACTTCCCACTCAACATCAACCTCTTCCCCACCACCTAGCCGTCCTGGGCAGGTGTCTGGCTCCAGCTCCACCTTTGCCACCTTGCATGCAGATCCACAAACCCTTCAGTTTCCCACTTTTTCCCCCAGTATCCTTCCTGCAACTGTGTCTGTTGTAGCCAACTCCCTGTCTACCTTTTGTGCTCTAAACCCCAGCTTTCTTCTTAAAAGTGAAGAAATGTCTTATGTAAAAAGCTACCCATGTCCCTGAAGCTCCCCCAGGGCCCTGCACTCCCCAACTCCCCTGCTGGATCTGAGGCCAATAAGCCAAGGTGTGTCACCTCAACTCTTTGACAACCCAGCATGAAATATTTGAGAACAGCTGTCAGGACTGTACGCTTGAGGGCAAAGGCTTAATGGAAAAAAAAGGATATTAAATCAATAGAGATCTTCTTCCCCTTGTCCTAGAAAACTTTATTTCCTGTTCCTTTTGGTATACTTTTTTCAGGCTAAGGTGAGGGAAACCAGTGTCAGGAAGGGACCAACACAAAGACATTGTGAAGTGCTTATGGCATACACTGCCGTTGTAAGATAAGCCATGCAGTCCAAGAGCATAAAATGCCCTCCCTTTCACATCTCCAGACACAAGCCTCACACAGCAGGAGAAACAGTGTGTGAGAATGTGTGCACAATGCATAGTCATTTCATGGCTACATGCTAGGAAGGGATGGTGCCCTTCCACGAACCAGCTTCCGAGAAAAGGTGGGTTCTTGCTGCCACAGCCATTTTTTGCAATAGCCATTGCAAATTGGTCTGGAGAAAAAAGTGAGGCTCTGAGTTTTCCTGCACCTGTCCTTGCCAAGGAATCTGAACCTGAGCTGGCAGTCTGACAACGCTGTGCCTAGCTCCTTTTTCCACCTCTGGGAGCATGTAGTCATACTCCACATCCCAGTGGTGCGGTAGGAACACATGTGGTATGCATCCCCAAACATATCCCCATGCACTGTGGGGAAACAAATGCATCTGACTGCTAAAATTAAAGAATTCCTAAGCTTGCTCCTTATTCCAACAGTCTGCAGGTCTATTCCAGCCTTGCACGCATATTCATTTGATTGCATAGGGCAATTCTACTCTGGCACTGAGCTGAATCGTGCACTTCTACCATCAGGGTTATCAGTGCCTGCTTCCATGACAGCAGGTGCCTTGGACAAGGAAGGAAGTGAGGACCCTTGTCCATCCAACTGCCTTCTCTTGGGTCTGGCCCAATATTTGTGTTCTGGTGCCTCATTGTTTTGCCTAGCAGGACCCCATCTACTACTTCTAAACTCAGTTGGCAGATAGGCCTTTGGATTGATTTGTGTGGGCCAAATATCCCATTGGTACCAGGGGTTTATAAGGCCACTTGTGCTTCTGCTGAAAGGTGACAGATCTGAAGTGCAGAGGCACCTTCACTGGCTTGGCAGCCCTTCCTCTGCTGACATGGAAATTGCAACCCTGCCTTCAAAGTGCACAACAAGGGGGTTCTGCACCCCCTTTGCATCCTGCTTTCCATGCCTCCCACCCACCCCAGGACCTGTTTATGCATTACTCACACAGTGGGGATGTATTCTCCTGGGAAAGCATTAGTAGTGTAGCTGATAAGGAGACAGGTTTTCCCCACAGCTCTGCAAAAGAAAAATAATAGCAGCAAGTCATGGTAGTGCAGGCAGTCTTGCTAGGGTGAGATGGGGATGTGGTAATCCTTCCGCACCTCTAAGCTAACCCTGTCAGGAGACCCCTGAAAGCAGAAACACCTTCACAGGACCACACTGTGCATAACAATAGGTTAGACAATCGGCAGGAAGAAAGACAGGATGTCACCCAGAAGTGTTTGTTGTCTTCAAGCACGAAAGTGCTTTTTTACTGTCTGGTACAGGGATCACTCAGCTAAAACCCATCCACCCTGAGCTGGTGGTGAGAACCTGTTTTCCAGTGCATGCACAGTGCTGTACGCTCAGAGCCAGACAGGTGTACTGGGAGTGCCATGACAGGGCTGCCCGGCCAGCTACAGCCCCTGAACGCAGTAACTCCTGCCTGCTTCAGCAGGTGCAGTGGCCAGGGGCTGATAGCACCTCTTCTTGACAGCCACAACGCCCAGTCTTGCCTGTCCATGGTAAACTACGGTAAGCTGCAGCATCACTCGCAGAGCGAGCTGTAAGCAGCCACCAAGGTGCCTCTCCCTGTGGCTGACGGGGGCTGCTGGTGGTGTTTCTGAGCTAGAAGCTGGTGCTTCCTCTCTTCTCAGCCTCCCCCACAGCCATGTTGCAGCAGGGTGGGGTGCAGATAAGCTGGGGTAGTAGCAGGGTCCGGAATGGGTGGGAGCATCGGTGTGAGGGTAATGGGCGAGGGGACAGTGAGACTATCAAGGGGAGGAGAAGGTGTGGTGCGCAAGGTGAAGCCTGTGGTGAGGGAAAGAAGTGGAAAGAAGCCGGAGCAAGATAAAGCAGCCAGGACAGGTGTGGGAAGGAGAGTCCTCCTCCCACTGGGTTGCTTTCCTCAGGTCTATGTGGCCTTGAAAACTCTGGCCATCTTGCAGTTGAAGCATGTGTGAAATGGAGGTGGTGAGAGTAACTTGCCGCCTCAGCCTACCAGCACAGCCACAGGATGAGGGAGATGTCTTTCCTAAGGGAAAGGCTGGAATCCTGCCGCTGGGGATACTCCAGCCATCTCAGCTATACCTGCAAAGTCCTCTGATGCAGACAGAGCTGCAGCCCTGCCTTTTGTGTGCCCTTGATAAGCACAGCTGACATCTTCACCCTCGTCACAAGGCACCTGCCTTGGTCACTGCCCTGTGGGGCAGCTGAGGAGGCAACTGAGCTCTTCGGCACACTCTGACACTTGTTTCTTCCTTCTGACACCTCCCTTTCTTAGATCCTCCTCTCTCAGTCCCTTCTTTCCCCCCATCTCTCCTACTTCCTTCTTATAAAGATATTGAGGGAGGGCGTGGAGGCTTCCTGAAGGTAATAGCTCAGGAGATCGATGGCACCGTGAGTGGGTCAGTCATGGAAGCAGGGAACAGTTCTGAATTAGTGTGGTTGAATAAGAGAGGAACCCAAAGGTTCACTGAGGGGGTGAAGATTGCAACAAAGCTACCAAGAAAAGAGGTGAGGTTAGTGGCACCTGCTGGTTCCTAGAACTGAACTCAGGAACTGTTATGAGGTTGGTGATGTGTGATGTAGGGGGCTGTGGGGCCAGAACATCTATGGAGCAATGTGAGGGGCTTAGCTGAGTGACAGCAGAAGGTCCTGTGGTGGGTAAGGTTGAGCCAAGGCAGGGTGACATGGCTGGTATGGCTGGAAGGGAGGTGAAAGGCGGTGAACCAAGAGCTCAGGGCAATGCAGGAAAGATGGACTGCTGTGTTGTAAAATGGTGAGAGGTAAGGTGCACAGAGAAGCAAAATGACAGGACGGAAGATACTTAAGATGAGTTGCATTGGAGGGGTTGAGAGCAGGACATGTTGTGGGGTTAGCCATGATATGAGGGGAATGCTGCCTTGAGGGGTGGCTACAGAATTAGTGCAATGTGTGAGGGGGAAACTGGGGGGTTAACAGGGCGACAGATAAGTGCCCAGTAGACTTGTTCATCCAGTTTTAGCTTGCAGCCTTCAGGGCACTTTTCTTAGAGGTAAGGGTTTTTATTTGGGGCTCTGTCCTACCTTGTTCCTTCTTCCCGCTGCTTTGCCCCAGCCCCTAACATGTACTGTTACGTTTGCAGATGCCTTCTTCCCCAGGCAAGTTTTGAAGGAGGAAGTGACTGTGGGGAGCGGGGCTGCTGCAAATGTCTCTTCATCTGCTACCTGATAGCTGCCCCAGATAACAGTCTGGCCAGCTCCTAGCTGGGAAATGAATTAACCTACTCCATGCCAAACATGGATTTTCCTCCCCTCCCTCCCCTGCATCTACTCATCCTACAGCACGAGAAGAGGCCCTGTCCACCCCACCTCTCCCACCCCTAGCACTACTGACTGCTTCGGTTACTGATGGCTTAGATCATGCTAATTCCAGGGATCACAGGACATGGGCAGTGATGTCGTCATGCTGTGAAGGCAAGGTTGTGTTACCTCCCACTTGCAAAGTGGCACATGCATGTGCCTGTCCCAGTGAAAAGTGCTCCTCCTCCTTGCGCCCACAGAAACACTTTGCCAAACAGTCTCCCCCTCACCTTGATACAGAGATAACGTGCCGAAAAAAGCTGAATGCAGAGATACTGGCAGATGTCTCATCAGGACCATAGCGCCATGCCCTCTCCCAGTTAGTCCCAGTGAGCAGATGGCTTTCAAGGAGCCATTCACCTGCAGGACAACACTTAAACCTCTCAGGTTTTAAATCTGACTCCTGCCTACAGGTTGAATCTGGCAGCAACGCCACCGCCTCCCGTGTGTGGGACAGACCTGCTCCACTTTCCATGCTCCTTCTGCAGATGCCCTTCAACATGCCCTCTTCCACACCCTCTCCAGAGGAAGGTCCCTTGCCCTGGGGAGTGAAGAGCAAGCAGGAGAGGGAATGCAGTCTGCAGGAGGTCATAAGCAAAGCTGGGGAAGTGTCACCAAGCAGCCACCTTCTTTCTTGCCCCTTGTCACCACCCCTCCCTCCCTGCATTCACAGCAAATCAGCAGAGTACCTACCCGTCTCCCACCACGACACACTTGATGGCTTGCATGTCTCTGGACCCGTGGCAAAGGACAGCACCTGGGGCAAAGGAAAGTCAAGCTGAGGCAAACAGTGGGGACACACGGGCAAATCTGGGTGTCAGTCCTTGTGCTGCAGTGAGCGGCAGGTTGCAGGGAGGAGGAAGTGGAAGAGGGAACTTTACTTGACAGTCACCCTCCGGTCTCTCCTCCCCTCCTACCACAGCAGCAGTTCTGCGGCCGAAGCCGTTAGCTGAAGGCGGGGCGTGTATGACTTCATGGTTGGGATGATGACTGCTGTATTTTATTTTTTTCTCCCCGCATGTCTCACCCACTCCCTTCCCACTCCATCCTAGTGGATGGCTGGGGGAACCAAAAACTGCTTTTACAGGGGAACTGGACAAGGGTTAGAAGCAAGGTGAGAAACGGAGGGGCAGATTTCTTCCTTCTTTATCATCCGAACTTTGGAGGAGGTGTAAGCAGGGAAGGCAATCTGAAGTGGGAGTAGTAGGGTGACGTGGGGCAATGAAGATTTTTCAGGTCTTCCCAGTGCCCGAGTGTCAATGGTGAAACATCACAAGCAGCTATGCTTTCTGTGAAGGCTGCACAAGGAAGTTAAGCAGCCTCTAGGAAGCAGCAGCTTCCAAGGCTGCTCTACGCCACCTCTCCTGTGGTGTTGCACTTCCCCACCTTCCCAGATTACTAGTGCAAAGAAATACTGTGTGAACCTGTGTGTTCACTATGAAGTGGAGCAAATGTATCAAGGGATGCAATTTCTCTCACCTGCCAGTACTGTGAAAGCCAAGACTGGTGGACGAGAGGAGCTCCAGCAAACCAGCTTCTCCCTATCTATCCTCTTCCCTACTTCTGTGCAAAAGCAGCCAGTGGGAGCTGCTGCCAGATCTCTTCCATCTTGTCATAGAACCATAAAATCACAGAATGGTTTGAGTTGGAATTGACCTTTAAAGGTCACCTAGTCCAAACCCTGTGCAATGAGCAGGGATGTCTTCAACTAGATGGTTGCTCAGAGCCCCATCCAACCTGACCTTGAATGTTTCCAGGGATGAGGCATCTACCACCTCTCTGGGTAATCTCTTCCAGTGTTTCAGCACCCTCACTGTAAAAAATTTCTTCCTCATATCTAGTCTGAATCTACCTTTTTAGTTTAAAACCATAACCCATTGTCCTGCTGCTACAGGCCCTATTAAAAAAATCTCTCCTCATCTTTCCTGTAAGCCCCCTTTATGTATTGAAAGGCCACAATAAGGCATCCCCAGATCCTTCTCTTCTCTAGGCTGAACAACCCCAGCTCTCTCAGCCTGTACTCATTGTGCTCAGAAGATAAAAGAATTATAGAGCTAAGCAGCAAGGACAAGAAGAAAGCAATCACCCTAAGAAAGAAGAGACAAGGATCAGAAAGATCTCAGGAGATTCTGCTCCTTCCTTTCTCTTCTTGAAATGAGGGTCTGCCTCCTCTTCCTTCCTTCTCCTCCCATGCAACACTAAGCCTGGAAAAGTGCATTGTGTGTGCACAACTGTGTGCTCCAGCCTGAACTGATGAGTGGATGAGCAGGAGATGCATTTTATAGAAGGAGGGATGTGGTGATGCAGAATTAATTAGAATTTCCAGGCTTTGTCAGAAGGCCAGTTAGACCAAGAACAGTGGGGTTTCAGCTGGGTTGTTCCTGAAGGAGGGAAGTCTGAGGGAAAACATTTCTCCAAAGGTTGGTGACTGTTGTGCTGCCGCAGCCATGGGAGGCTGCTGCAACTGACCTGCTTGGGAGAAGAGCTCTCCCATCCATCACTCAGTGCTGGCCGTGACCCAGAAACCCTCAACTGTGGAACGTTTCCAAGTCCTGAGGCTATGTCAGAAGCACTAAGCGACCAGCTGTACTAGATGTTCCCTCTGTGGGTGGTAGGGAAGCGGGAGAAAGGAAACCCACTGACTCCTCTGCAGGCAAGAGCAGGAACAGGCCATAGGAGTACAGGTCAGAGGAGGACAGAAGAGAGAGTCACAAAGGCTGTTACAGGGAGGAGCTGGAAAGGGCAGGCAGGTGCAGAATATGGTGTGCCAGGAGACAGGGATTCAGTCAGAAGAGAAGGCAGGTATATCTGGCTCTAGAGAGTGCTACTGGTGGATGGAGAAAAAACACTGCAGCTTCCTGGGCAATCAGACACATTGAGAGGACTCTGTGGGAGACATCTGGGTGAAAGTGAGGGCCCAGGGAGCTGGTGCTGGTGGAGTCCTTAGGGATTCAGGGAGCTCTAGGTTGGGCAGGCAGACTGGGACAATGAAGCAGGAAATTAACCGCTTTCTGGTCACTGTTGAAATGGCATTTGGAATCAACTTCTCCAAAGGAACATTTCCATTTTCACCAGGTCTTTCCAATAACCCTTATGTGCCTGGGGAGAAGCAGGGTGAGAAAAACAGAGTGGACACCCTGGGGTAGAAAACATGGGGACTGAAAGGAAAAGAGCTGGGGAGAGCTGGAGAATACATTGAGTCTCACCTGGGACAGTAACAGTCATGTGAGGATAATGAGGCTAGGGATGGGATTCAGTCTAAGGGAGACTAGATGGAAAACTGGTTGGTGCCACAGTAGGACCTGGTGGCAGGGACAAACAAGGACCTGCTGAATGCCAGTGTGCACTTTTGTCCTTGTAGTATGGCTTATGGGCTTGGGGGACCGGCAGCATGGAAGGGACTGGGGAAGAAGACAGGTTAAAATTGATCAGGGAGGAGGGACTGTTGTGAAGACCTCATGTCCCAGTGAGCCCCATGTCAAAGACACTGTAGTTCTGTACAGCCAACAATGAGCTGTGGAAGCCCTGGCAAGAAGATATATCTCCAACCCACTTCTGGGCAAATTACTTTTGGAAGATAATTGCCTGCTGCTGCTATGGATGGTCAGTTCCCATCTGAGTCAGAGATCTGTGCTGTGAATCTATAAACACCCCTCCTCCACCCGCGCCTCTGTAAAGTGATGATAAGGATCTACACAAACGCTTTAGGGTGGTTTTTTCCATCATATTTAAATTATTAAAAATGGGATATTGCGTTCACATAACACATATATTGTAATCACTCTGAGAACAGCTGGCGCCTGCTACATTAAAACCTCTCGGTTGTTACATAGTGCAGTAACGGGAAAGAAACTACAGGAAACTGACCCATAACCCCTAACTGAGCACATAAAGATCTGTTGCTGCTTTGATGTCCTCTCACACCACCAAGAGGTGCTCTTGGCATGAGTTTCCTCCTGCATGTGCAGCAAGGCTGAGGGAAGGCAAGCACCCATCTGGGGTGTCTTGTTCCCTTTGCTGAGTTTGAGGAAGATGCTGATGGAAAAGAATTGCTCAGCGAGACAGTTCTGCTGTGAGAGACTTCCAGGGCCCTGGGCTGGGTCATCTCTGAGTGACCCATCTGTGCTGGTTTTGCATGGCACCCATGAGAGATGGCAGGCAAGGGAGGAAATGCATGATACCATTTTTCCCCCCACAAGGATCCAAAGCAGTGAGAACCACTCCATCTCCCCCTCTCTTTCTGTGGGTTTCTGATCCCTTAGGGAGGATGGGAAAAAGGTGAGGGGGCTCTTGCAGAAATGATGTTTGTACTTCACAGCCCTGCACAGAAGGGCAGGAGCTGAGCATGAGGCTTGTCCTTCAGCATAGAGTAGCAGGAACAATCCTTCCTTTCATGGGGGAACACAAGGCTCATTTTTTTGCACACACACGGCACAGCCAAGTGGGTATTCTTATTACCCTGGGCCCTAATAGGATTTATTTTCTGTAAGCTATCATTCACGCAATCCCGAGTGGCTGTGAGACCTCTTCTGTGTGTGCTGGGCAGGAAAAAGAATGATTTACTTCAGCCTGGCTGGGCTGCAAACTGTCCCTACTTGCTATATTCCTCTTTTGCGTCTTCCCACTTCCCCATTCACGCATACCACCTGCCTCCCGCTTTTAGTTCTTGCTTTGCTGCTTCTCCAAAACTCCCACCCCTGATGGTTGGTGCCCCCCTCTCCCCTCACTGCTGTGGTTTCTCACTGACTGCCAGGCTGGTTTGGAAAGCCTGCCCTGAATTCAAAGCTCAGGTTGTAACTGAAGTGGGGCAATGCAGCTCAGGCCATGATGTTTTGCAGTCCCTGTTAGAGATGTTGTGGAGATGCTTCATACAGGGTCTGTTTTCCAACACAGCCATACCAAGGGCTTCTCTAGCCTAAGTTTACCCTGTCAACCAAAAGTTTAGGAAAAAAGGTTTCTAATCCAGCCTCACTGAACACAAGCTACCTACATGTACAATGTAACTTATAAGCAACTCAACTTGCAAATGGGGTTTACCGAGTCTTGGACCTGTCTTACTCGGGGCCTTTACTGGAGACCAGTCCTGCTGCAGTCAGGGACAGGTGGTCCGTTCCTGGTGCATTATGTTATGGAAACTCCTCTATTTGCAAAGTGTGACTGTTCTCAGCCTTCCCAGTTTAGGGCAAAATAGCAGGGCCACTGCCATCCTCCGACCTGGAGCACTGAGAGAGGTTCACCTCCACCTCTTCTTCATCTGTACCTGGGTAAGCAAAATACCATGGAACAGACCTTTGGGCATCAGGTTCTTTGTGATGGCTGTTTCGCACTTGCACTTCCCTCAGTGAGAAGTTGTTCACAGACTCTAAATCATACTGGGTTTTTATGGCTTGGTCTTATCTGGTTCTCTGAACTTTTGCAAGTTCCCAGTGATTCTGATATGGGTTTCCATTCTTACAGACATTTTATTCTCAGCCAGTGACAACCCCCATCTTGCTGATTCCACTCTGTTACTTAACGGTGATAAGTACAGATCAATATCTGACTGTGCATCCTTTCCCACGAGGTGCCCAGATGGCTCAACAATATTTTTCACCTGCCTGTTGTAGAGGGGAGCTAACAGGGGCTAGAGATTACGTGTAAATTCTTGAGTGTCAACTACTTGACTTGACTCCCCTGCCTGCTAGCACTCTTCATACATTATCAGATGTTAGATATACTATGTTTTATAAAACCAGATCTAATATATATCTTTACTGGTAAGCTATGATATCTTCTGGGAAGGCTGCATCAAGGAAGTGAAAAGAGCTGTTTAGAGTACTAAGGAAAACTATAGCTACTCTGTTTTGCAAGACTAGTATTTCCTGAACTACCGAAGTAAAATCTTTTGCTTGACCTCTACCGTTTTGTTGTTGGTTTATTTTTAAAGGCATAAAGCTTCAGTCTTGCTGCCCTTCAGAGTCCAACAAAAAAATCCCTCTGGCTCTTCATTCAAGTTTATCAGACTCTAAGTGATCCTCCTGTAATCTTAGAAAAGGGTAGATTTTTTTTTTTTCCTGTGGTCTTTTATAATCACCATCTTCCTACCTTTAAAATAGATCCAGTGCCTTGAATTAGTAAAAGCAGCTGAGGGCAAGCTGTTCCAGGTACTCTGCACTAGTAGCTTTACTTAACTGTCCGCACATTTACATCCTGAGCTACTGCTCAGGCTGTCACTGTGTTGCTCCTTACACTGAACAAGGATTATTTTATTCCAGTTGCTATATGAAAAATCCTGTTATTGTCTTTGCTCCAGTGCTGTTTTACTTTGCATCAAAATACTGCCTGTGCAGTTCATAATTCCCACAATACTGTGTAAAAAGTGCTACACTCTCTCCTGACATACTGCAATCCCTAAGCCCAACCTGAATGGCAAGCTAAACTTCCTGAAGGGGCTATCGAATTTGTACAGATGTGTACTTTGTCTCTGTGTGGATAGTCGTGGGAATACAGTTGACATGTTCAGCACAGAAAGATATATAGTACATTGTCACTGTCTTTATTTGCTTGAAAATAGTAGGAAATATTTGTATTTCCTTTTTAATTACGCAGTCATTTGAAGAGTATACGAGGTAGCAAGAAAGTGCACCCACACTGTTGGTTTGATATTTTCCTTTGTGACCACCAGAACAACAGGTATTTCCAACTCCAGTTTAAGTCTCTGTGTACAGTCAGGGAGCATCCTGGGAGAAAAAATGGCTCGTGGCATAGGAGGCACAAGGAACAGCCTGGAGTACTGATCTGCAGCAGTCTGCTTAACCTGCCCGTGCCTGATGAGGTGAGAAGTGCTGGACCAGCCTGGAGGCCCCCATTACACATGCTGCCACCTCTTGCCTGCACAGCCCCAGCCTGGGAGAACCGCAGCTGGGAAGGATGTGCACTGGCAGAAGCAATCACTGGCTCTAACCCTAGTCCTGTATCAGAAGCGCTGATTTCCAGGGATCTGGTTCTTCCTGTCCCTGCTCCTAACAGCCAGCTCTGGAGGCACAGGAGAAGCACTGTATTACCTCTGGGGTGGTGGATGTGAACGTGAGTGATAGGAGGGGACCAAAAGAGCCAAATCCCACCTTAATCCAACCCAAGACATATCTGACCTGGCCCAGTCCCCTTCACTTACCCTGATATTATGCAGGCTCCTCAACACCCCCTCTCATGCCCTTGACATCTCTTCTTGCACAGTTAAGAGAACTTCATTTGCACCTCTGAGCCAAGTATGTCTTGGAGCAAGGAGTGTCCATTTCCAGCTCCACTCCTTGCCTTGTTGAATCTCTGTCACCTGAAAAATGTTGTTTGGTTCTTTCTCCAATATCCTGCTTTTCCAAGGAGTGCATTCCTTGATCTCATCCACATTGAACTTTTCCCAGATGTTGCTGCAATCATCATAGTTGGGGTTTTTTTAATGTATAGGCTACAGCTTTCTCTGGAAGAAGGAAGATGCCAGAATCAGTGCCCAGTGTAAGAGTGAATCCCTTGGATGTGGGTAACTTTCAGCTTAAGTAAATTTTTGCTGCATGTCAAATTCTATTTTCTTAGTCTGTATTTGAGCTAGGCT
Organism: Falco punctatus; assembly: GCF_963210335.1. Lineage (NCBI taxonomy): Eukaryota > Metazoa > Chordata > Aves > Falconiformes > Falconidae > Falco > Falco punctatus. Next base: position 34,590,606 of record NC_137585.1, read on the forward strand.
GCATCTACACTGGCCTTGTTGATAGCACCAGTGGGAGAATCCATGTGCTCTGAGCTGCTGGCTATGGACTAGCTCTGACCACACTGTAGAGCATTTAAATCTCACCTGGCCTAGGATCCATTGGACGTTTCTATGCCCCTGAGGCATAATTAATATTTATGTGTTCTTGCTGGTGTACTTTCATGCTTGTTAGGTTTCCTGCTTTCTTCCTCTCCTTCCTTCCTTCCTTCCTTCCTTCCTCTCATTCTCCCTTGTTCTTCCTCATTCTCTCTGTCTTTGCTTTTCCCTTTGGTTCTCTGCTGCCTTTTTCTCTTGAAATCATGGGAGGGTTGTGTTGTAGCCCTTTCACTCCATGACCACAGAACACACATTACTTACCTTAAGGGCATTTTTGGACACATTGCTTGCTGGGGTAGTGTAGGTATCCACATGAGTTCACTACAGATCCATATTATGTGTCTGGGATGATCAAGAAAACTCAGCTTCCACCTGGTTCTAGGTTTCCTCAAGAGAGGAACTGGTTGTTTTTCCCCAGGGCAAGCCTGGGACCAAACTAGTTTGTGCACCATGTGAATGAATGGGGGACTATGTACCTGGAGAGGGACACATACTTACCCCGCACTTGGGAAAGAATGGGAGATGCTCTGGGCTTAGTTTAGTTGCATGATCCTGTTTCACTTCTTGTGTACCCTCATAAGAAAACATTTTCACATGAAACAGGTGCTTCATTTTCACATGAAATAGACTTACGCAGTTTTTTTAGTGGTACATTTCCCATTCAGACGCCTCTGGCTGAAAGAAATGAAAGCATTTAAAGTGCATCAAGGCCAACCACTGTTAAAAGCAAGGCTACCAGAACCAGGAGAATAAAAGTAGTGGAGGTGATCATTGAACTGAATTAGTAAGTAAGGTCTCAAAACAGGGCAGTCAGGGTTTCCAACAGACAGGCAGGAAAAGCTGTGAGAAGAAGGAAGCATCAAGGAGTTGAGAAATGAAGCAAGTATGGATTAGAGACACAGGTACAGATTTTCCATTTCTCTCTGTTTTGGAGTGACTGAGAGTGCGTCTGCAGTGCACAGAGGCATCCATTTTGGTGTTTGCAGGGTGTCTGTGGTTTGACCTGGCCACAGACACATAAACAAGAACAAGAACAGCCCTGATGAAGCTGTCTATATATATGTCACCTACCTTTGAGGCAGGCAAGATCAGGTCTTTCAAGGAAGTGTTTTAGGCTGGCCTGTCTGCTTGATGTCATCTGCAATATTGCTGAAACAGGTTTTTTTGTAGAAAACAATGATGGAAGGACTGGAGGTGATACACTGGACCCAGCCCCAGTACAGGAACGGGCGACACTGGGCCAGACTGTGGGGCAGTGAATTCTCCTCTGATGTGGCCCAGAACATCAAGACAGAAATTGAGTTTACAAGGGGTGGGCTTTTGGCAATTTGTGACCCAAAGGCAGATTCTGATAAATTTTAAGCATGGACATTGGATATAATGAGGGTCAGGGCAGACATGGGTGTAACGGTTTGAAAGCAGGTTGCATTAATAAAGTTTGCTCCCTTCTTCCTTTTACCCCTCCCAAATAAGCTCCTAGCTGGTTCTTTGAAAATATTGACACTAACAATGGAAAGCAGGTGCTAAATGTTTACCACTGACTCTTCCTAAAGATTGTAGGTTATTTGTAACCCTGCCTACACTGCCTGTGTGCATTCATTCTGGATTTCTGCTACCCCTTGACATCTTTAAGGCTGGGATATCTCCCACTCTTCACTGGGGGTTCATTAGAGTGCTTGTCATCTTCAGTAACAGCACTGAACCTGTAGCATAACCACAGGTTAGAGCAAATGGAAGAGGCTGATAGGAAAGGAGGGCAATCTGTGTCTTTCTTTGTGAGGTTGAATGGCCCTAGATCAATGGACCTTAGCCAGACTGTTCAGGCAGATCCTACCTTTTGCATCAAACCTTTTAAAAGGCCAGTTACTCCCTCCAGAGGATCTCAGTCCAGACTCAGCTAATGGGAATGTGGGAAGGTAATAGCTCTTCCTTTCCTACTGAGTCAAGGATGTTCAACCTGTTCTAAACGGTGGCAAGTGTACATAGATGCTAGCTCCCACTGCATACCAAGTCTGAGGGTCTTTTTTTTTTTTTTTTTTCTACACATGCAGTGCTCTTGCAAACTCTACCTTGTGGTGTCATGGAAAGATGTCATTGAAAGATGGTAGGCAGAAGCCTGGACCTGTTTTGCTGTCCTGCTCAAGGCCTTCTGTGTAAGGACAGCAACAGGTCAGGAGGTAAGGATATAGAGTGCTTCAGAGGTAAGTGTTTGTGCATGGAGACGAGCCATTTCTCTACAGTTTCAGTCCTGCTAGAGGAGGCACAAGTCCTGTTTGGGCATCACACCTGGTTTGAATTTTAGCTTGACCTATTTATTCAATCTGACATGGTGCTCTCCTGCATGCTTCTTTTTTCCCATATTGCCTACATCAGAGATCTACCACATAAATCACATGGCAACTCAATACAAGTCAAGGGGAAGTGTACAGCCTTCTGGGTCTGTGTGCAGGGGATGGAGGAAGAACATTCCTCTGCCTTGCAAGTGGACAGAGCAGCAGAAGTCCCTTCAAAACTGTCCTGCTAATGCCAGCTCCCCCACCAGCTGAGAAATTACTCCATTCCTCCTCAGTTTACTCCATCCTTACAAGGCTTTTCAAGAAAAAGAGTTTGTTACTGGAAAAAAAAAGGAACAAGACTGAAAGTACAAGCCACTTAGCGGGCAGTGTGGGAGGGAAGAAAAGAAAAAGACCCTCTTCTCCCCTCCAATAACAATCCTTCAATTTTGGAGCATTCATCCCTCCACCACCTGCTGCAGAATTAACACAGGAAGAATCTTTCCTTTAAAATGAAACCACTTCCCGAAACAGATGGGGTTTCTGAATAAAGAAGTTCCTCTCCCCCTCCACCACCGAGTACCGCAGACAAAAACCCAGAGTACTACCAGCCTCTCACTGCTCATTTCAAACTGCTCCCTCAAACAGAGTTATGTGCTCAGAGATTCCCAAAAAAGCTGCAGGGACGGAAATGCACTTGTGGATTTGCATTTCGGAAGTAGCCAAGAAGCCCCTGTTAGCTCACAGCGGTATGCATATACAGTTTCCTTCACTGATGCAAGCTCAAGAGATGTGGTCGAGGGACGAGGCGAGGAAGGGCGGAGTCACGGGGCAACCCGCCTCCCCTAATGCTGCTACAGTCTTGGTCACTGGCTCCAAGTTGTTTCAGTTCTGTGAAGGATCTGAATGAGCAGAAGAAGGCAAGGAGGAACAACACTTTTGTTGAAAAGTATTGCACTCTTCAGGATGGACTTTTGTCCTGCTGGTAAGCCTTGACCATCTTTTGCCTTGTTTTCTGTGAGGGCTGTGCGCTTAGTTTGACAGGGCAGAGCACACCATGAGATCCCAGCAGCTAGTGTGGATGCTGCGGCTGGTGGCTGCAGGAATGAGATGGTGGAAGATCCCTGGTGGTGCAGTTAATTGCTTGTCAGCCTTCAGCATTAGGCATGGGTTTCTTTGCTTGCTCTCCCGTAAGCCACCCCTTTCACATTGGGAGACATTTTCCCACTGACCTGAAAGGTCTTTGTGCTGAGAATGTCTGCTGCTGTGATCCCTTGTGCTGGTGATCCTAAGCTGAGCTGGGGACTGCCTCGGGAGTATCAAGAGTATATTTGACACGTGGGATGAGCACCTATAGGCTTTGGCTTCTCTTCATGCAACTCTGGCGTGGCTTGCAAGCTCCTTAGTGGTGTTTCCATACAGCCCCCAGGAGCCGGCTTGACTTTGCAGCGCCTCTCATGCAGCTGGGTATCCCAGTGCAATATGCTTGCAAGGTTTTTGGTACTGGGGCCTCTCTTTTTTATGTCCATGTTAAAGGTAAATTACTGTATTAGGGTCCTGCAAACTCCAAGTGACATGCAGGTAGGCCTGCCTGATCCTGAATTAATTGCAAAAGGCAGATGTGGGTGGGGGCAGATAAGCCACATCTGAGGAGCTGAGAGAAATCTCAGGTTTTATTTACTACTTTGGCAGGTGATGGAAAAAGTAGTTGGGATTCAGCAGGGAAAGGCACACTGCCAGACTGAATGTTTCTAGCCTCTGGCTGAGGAAGTGTGTGTCTGTGCAAAGGCAGCAGATAGGGAGAGCTGAACGGGAATAGGCTGAACAAGGGCCAGGAAGAAAAGGGATCATCATGCAATGGCCCTGCTGTGTCTGACTGTCCTCACAAGCTTCTGCGTATAGGAAATGAAGCACAGAGTGAAGGGAAAGAACAGTGCCAAGTTTCAACTGTTCTGCACCTTTTAGCTCCTAGGTGGGTAGCCAAGGAAAGGGCATGCTCAAACCACATACCAGCCTTGCTTGTCAGGGAAATTGGTGACATGTATGTCAGCTGAACTCTTTTCAGCCTCTGGCTATGAATGTTGGTGAAGATAGGTCTTTTCAGATCACCCAGAGCTTAAAGCAGCTGTGGGCAAAGCTTCTGCAGGACAAGCTGGATGGGATGAGGCAGGTAGCCTTGTAGTGTGCCTTCCACAGAAACTGAGGCTCTTAGAACTGATGGTCTGACACAGTCATTCACTCAAGTTATGTGTTATGGAGTTAATTATGTTTTAAAAGTTATGCACTGCAACAGCACAATGAGGTCCTGCTCAGGAACAATGCAAGTTTGCTCAGCTCTGGCTAGAGGCAGAGCTTGGAGGCAAGCAATGCCTGAAGAGATGTTCTGGTTCTAACTGATGTCTTTGCTCAGCCCCAACCTGTTACTACACAGCTATGTGGGAAAGTGGTCTTGTTTGATGCTGGTCTACCCTGGGAGCAAAGGTTGCCGCCAGATGCAGTTTTCCCGTGAGCTTTAGAGCACCGGATGAGTTCAAAGTTGCTTGGTTGTGATATGATTTTCTTGAAGGTCGGAGGTGCACATACAGATTTTCTGGGAGCCACTCCTACCTGGAGATGCAATGGTCCTGGCAGGCACCTCTCTGCCACAGCTGCATGCAGATGAGACCTGTGTCAGGGCTGTGCGTGTGTGTGTGTAACATGCGTGTATGTAACATGCAAACCTGATTACTTTAAATTGTCATATGGGATAAGGGGACCAGAAGGTGACATATATACTTCTTCACACCTTTCCCCTCGTAGCTGGAATGTGCAAATTAAACCTGTGTGAGGTCCATGTTGAACTTCTGACACGAGCTGGAAGAGAACTGTGGAGTGGCTACATGACAGAGACAGATTGGGCTGAAAAGAATTGAGGAACTGGTACCAGCCTGGTACCTGGCTAGGGAGGTGGTGGTCTGTGCTGGAGATGACACAGCAGCCATATAAAAAAAGAAAAGGATTTCAGGTGAAATTCTTCCACCAGACAGCCTCATCCAGGCAGAAGTTGCCCATCAGGCTTCTCTGCTTGTGTGTTGCCATGGGTGGAGGTGCCCAGACCTTTTAGCAGGCACACTCACAACCCTACATCGCCTTGCAAATGGGCCAGCTGAACCTCTGCTGTTATACTGTGGGTGGGTGACACGTGGATGGTCTGCCATAGTGCCACAGATGCAGTCCTTCTTCATAACCTTGCCCTACTGTTTTTGCAGTCCATCCTTCCAGCTTTCCTGGGCAGTCACTTCCCACTTACCTCTGTGCTCCAAAGTATCTTCTTATTTGTATACTTCTGCTTGGCGTTGAAAGCTTCACTTAGCACCTGTGCAGCTCTGCACAGCCCGTTGTGATGGGAAATGGGAACAGCAAACACAGTACTCTGCTGGCCACTGCACCCAGACTTTTGGGTAACTTTGACCTGGCCTCCAGGTGGAGAGGCTGAGGGCGTAAGTCACCACAACTGAAATTGAAGTCTGTGTTCTGTTTTGGGTGACAGCACTCAAAATACAAGCCTGGGCAATTCATGAAGAACTGGCAGGTCTTTCTATCTGTGTCTGCCCTGAGAGTGGGAAAAGAACTTCAAGAGCGAGTGTAAGCCCTACAAATGTGATGCTGATGTGCTTCCCTTTCAACATTTTCTCTCCGAAAATAAACATCAAGCAGGAACTTCATGTCCTCTCTGGCGAGGACGCCAGCCAGTTTTTTATGCCTTGTGTCTGAACTGGAAGACTTCAGCGTTGGTTTGGTGACAGGCATCCCCCTGAAACCTGTGGGTGTTTTCGTGGCATGTTCTTCATCGGGGTGAAATTTCCCCCTATGCAGAGAACCCTGACTAGGGCTATGCTTCATCTGTGTCTGACCTAGCCCTAGAGGGAAGTGGAACTTGATTATACTGAGGACTTTGAAGAAGCTGAAGCCGTTCCTCAGTCCCTGGTGCAGGGATGAAGTCCCTCTGCCATTCCAAGTGCCTGGAGCGAGCCAGGCGGCTCTTCACTTGGAGTGTCCTTCTCCTGCTGGTTCAGCTTGTTCTCAACATGGAGAGGGAAGGAAAGGCAAAGCAGCCTACTCTAATTATCTCATCTGCTGCTTGCCCAGCTGCCTCTGCTGTCTGTGCTACCTTTCTGTGGACAGTTCCCCAAACAAGACTTTTGGGCTCACTTCCCCTAACCGTAGACCCCAGTGTGTGCTGTAACATTGATGAAAGGCCTCAAAACAGCCTTTAGCAGACCATTAGGCCTTCTGTTTGGGAAGTGGAGTAATGTGCAGGCACTGACCTTGGAATTATTTGCCAAGGCAATCAGGGACTTAAGCTGTTTAGGAAAACTTAGGAGACCTTCCAAGGACCCTCCCTGCAGCTCAGTCTAAATTGCTTTAAAAGTTTGATCCCTTAATTTTTCTCCTTACTATGTCACTCTTACCTGTTCTTTTATCCCTTGATTCCCTCCCCTTCTCCATGATTCATATGCTTTTTCTCCCCTGCCCTCCCCACACACACAGTCCTCCCCACACATGCAGTCCTCCCCACACACGCAGTCCTTCCCACACTTTTCTCATTCTGACAAACTGGACAGGTAAATCACTTGGAAACTGGGGTTTTCAGATGTTCAGAAGGAAGGGAGACTAAGTTATTTACAGTCTTGGTTGGGGTCGTGTGGGTGGGATGGTGTCCTCTGGGAGCTTCATGTCTCTTTGAGATGCTTTAGACTGCTTCAGCAGACACAAAACAACTGAAGCAAAGCAATCAGCCACACTACAGACTTTGCTGGTGGGGTGGGGGAAGAGGAGGTTCATCAGGTATGTCCTACAGAGCTTTTGTAGAAAGAGAGGACAAAGGGTCTTAGAAGTAATTTGTGCAGGAATCACCCCAGTGATTCCACAATTACCAGCCCCTGTAGAGGTGAAAGAGATAAAGCTGGGGAGGCTGAGAGGCTGGCCTCATCTGCTGCAGACATCAGAATGGTGGGAGACATAAAGTAAACTGAAAGACACAGGCACCGCTCACAGGCACAGAGCTGACATTCAAGGGGAAGTCAGCCACCCACCTAACAAGCAGCAAAGCCACTGCATGGGTTGTTTTTTGTTGTTGTTGTTGTTTCTTTTTGTTTGTTTTCTTGCTTGCTTACTTGTTTGTTTGCTTTCCCCTCATACAGATTTGACTGCTGCAAGCTGCTGGATGCCACAGGTTTTCCTCTCAACCAGCTTCAGCAGTCAGCTTCTTTCAGCTCTTAGTGAGGGCTGCTTGCAGAGCATGGAGGGGATGCGGGTCCTTCCCAGTCCTGGCTTCATGCTGGTTCCTTGCCCAGTGCTTTCCTCCCAGAGGCTCAGCAGCCTCTCCTCAGGGAATGCAATGCTTGAAAAGAGGGGGAGAAGTGATGGGAGAGAGGCTGCAGCCTCAGAAAATTAATAGGACAGACTTAGCACATGGAAACACAACCAGCCAGGAGGACGAGGGAAAGATTAGGATCAGGGAAGGAAGGTTTCTCTGACCTGTTATGGCCATGACAAGAAAGAAGTGTGAGATGAATGCCCTTGTCCCCGTTGTCCCCTTTTCCTTCTGTCTGTCTTGGCTCGTTCCTTCCCCTTTTATCCCCAGTCATATTTATAGCAGTTGTTTTGCATGTGAGATCCACACTAAGAGAATTTCCAAGGCAGCTGGTGCCACTTCCCCTTTTTCCAGGAAGACAGAAGGCCCAGGGGATTTTGGCTTATGAAACAAAGGAGCAGGGCATCCAGTTACCTGACCTGGCTTCCTGGAGAAGCTTTGCCTTGCAGTGTTTAGATGCAGCAAGGTCCCTGTCTGCAAGTTCTGCAGTGACCTTATAGGAGCTCCAGTGCTCTCAGCCTTGTGTGAGTCCCATTTTTGTCCTGGGGCTCACCATCTGTTTTGCCTCTCTAGGCCTGCAGCCTTCTCTTTCTCCTTGCTGAAGAGTTTGTGCTTCACCTGGATTATATTTAGCAGCAGTGTTGTCACCCCAATTCTTCTAAGTCCTTTATGAATCATTTTGTGGTTGCTTTGGCTCTGCTGGTATCTGTTTAACTTCCTGTACATTACAAGGAAGCCTGCTTGTGTTTCTGTATTGTCTGTAGTCCACAGAACAATGCCACCCACAGATGCTTCTTCTTCAGCAAGGCTTTCATCCCCCTGGATCCTGCCCTCGGACCTGAAAAACCTTGATTCTGTCTCTTAAGCCATTTCTGACTCTAGCTGTGGTGGATCAGTCCATGAAGCCAGTGGCTCTTCATGGGAGGTTTGGATGTAGATGAAGTATTAGATCACCACTTTTCCATATATAAAGATGACAGACATAAAAACCGCCAAAGAGGTAAGACCTCTTCATTGTGCTTACAGTGAGCAAAACCATTGAGTAGGTGGGGTGGGTTGCTGCAGACTTAGATCAGAGAGCTACCAGTGCAGTGGCTGGCTGCTAGGAGGGTTATATGGGTCTGTGCTGCTTGCTGTGGACTGAGAAACATTTGCAGGGCAAAGCTGAGGTGCAGTGGCTGCAACAGCAGGGAACATAGATGCTGAAACACAGAAATCAGAGTTGCTGTAGCATGACCCTATGAGAGGATAGGGGCTGAGAGGCTAAGGCAGCTTTTCCTGTGATATGTTGGCCCCAGTAATATTCTCATGGGCATCTCTATTCTTTCAGGGTCAACTGACTTGAGTGAGGCTGAAGAGGCTGAAATAGAGACAATCAGGCAGCACAGACAGGAGCTTTTGGAGGACATTAAGGTAAGGACCATTCTGTTCCTCTTGTCTCCCTAGCTTTCTCAAAACTGTCTTCATCAAAGAGTGTTTTCATGTAATAGTCCAGGTCATGCAGAAGTGCTCCTGCACAGGAGACATTTGCTCTGGCATGATCCAGCTTGAATTCTGAACTTCAGGTGGCCTTGGCGTATTTGCTACCAGGGTACATCCAACCTGTGGTACCCTCTGCTGCAGGAGTCATCAACTACCCTAATGGGATATTTGAGAAAGGTTGGTCAGCTCATTAGCAATGATGAGCTGGGATTGCATATTTAGGATTAAAAAAATAAGTATGACTTTACTAAGTCATACTGGCAGGGATCTGGTTCAGCATTTATGATGATTTTAAATTACTGATTACCTGCTAATAACATATCAGTCCTAGTTACCTGCTGCATCTCGCTGTGCTTATTGAACTTTTGTTTGGTTTGTGGACCTCTAACAAGTCCTCCATGATGGATCCTGTCTCTTTCAGAGGTGTGTGATGGCAGGACCATCCACACAAGTTTCTGTGGTTGAATTTGTTTTTCCTTTTCTTTTAGGAGACCCAAACATTTCTCCACAGACTCCAAAAATGTCTGAAAGTGACAGATTCAAAATCAGTCAGTAATATCATGTTGTGGTCATGCATAGTGCTGTACACTTTCTATTCTGTTCTGCCTCCACCACCATGGAATGGGGTCTCCTACTTGAGAGAGCTTGTTGCACTGAATCATTGGATTTGCACTGTTTTTCCCACAACATAAAGATATCCAGATGCCTGGAGAATAGGTGCAATATCTCCTTGTGTAGAGTAAAGGATTAAGTAAAACTACCTATTACTTCTTAGGCTTCCAGAGTCACCATCTCTGCTGCAAATCAGAGTAGTGTCTTGTCCCTTCTTGCAAAACAGGTTGTGAATGTATGTGCGTGTAGTTTGCCTGTGTGGTTCTTATCTCTTCAGTTTTCAGCATAGGCAACGTGCACTGTAGGAGGCAGGATATTTGAATAGGAATACCATGTTTTTTATCCACTGTGGACAGAGAAAAGCTACTAGACTGCACAGACTCCTACTCTAAATCCCAAAGCCATTAACCAATGGGGTATGCATTGTCCAATGGAGCAAGATGAGCTTAGGTGAGAGTGTTTGGAACTAGAGACATTTTCCCAGGTGGATTTCTTCAGAGAGCATCTAGCAAACCCTTTAACACAATGAGTTGGGGGGATGTCTGGTGGGAGAGTAGGGAGGAGGGGAGAGCTTGGGTCAAGACTTCCCAGTTACACTGCCAAAAGACAGCAGTGAATAAAATAACAAAATTGATAATAATTTGAAATTCAGGAGCTAAGGTCACAGCTTTGTTACATTTGCACAATAACTAAAGCTTAGTAAGGAGCACTCCCAGCTCTGGAGACTGATGAGGCACAACAGAATGAAGGCCAGAACAGAAGCCCTTTTAAATTATGGGATACTGGAGAGCTTCAGTTTCTCTATCTGGGTGCATACTTTGGCCACATCCTTACTCCTTGTTGAGGCAAGATCTGTCATAAAATAATGCTTCCTCCCCTGCTTATTCTGGTTTGCATGAGGAAGAATTTGGGTGATTCCTGCAAGAGAGCTGTGATGCACTGTGGCTCTGAGGAGGGCCATAACTACAGGATGGAAGCAAGGAGATATAGACATCTTCATTTCCTTGGCAACACAGAATATCCAGCCAAGAAGGCCAAGGTCTGTCATGGACCTAAAGGGAACTGAATTCTACAATTGATGATTTAAAATTTTACAGTGATTACTCTTCTTTTGCTCCTCCTCCTTTCTTTCTCCACTTAAAGACAGGCATCTGCTTAATGGTATTTCAATGATAGGTACGTTAAAAACTCCGTGTTTCACAATGTGGCCACTTCAGGTTCATATTGACCTCACAGTTACTGGTTCCACTTCCTCTTTCGTGGATGTGTACCAAGGCTATGCAAAGTAAAAGCTAGAAGGAAATGGGCACAATGGAAGGAGCCTCACATCTGACATTGTTTGAGGAACTGAAATCAACACCATTCTGAGTTCTCTGATATTCTCCATGCTGGCTAAGCTTAGTTTTCCAGTCTTGATTGACAACAGATATAGGAACATCTTTCTGCCTCACTGTCCCATTGTTTTCATCTGGAATCTGTCAGGGTGACCCTAGAGCAGTGTCCATTTCATAGACATCCTTGGCTAGTTGTGACCATCTGACCTGTCCTTTTCCTATGACTGAGGGAAGAACTAAGACTTGCTCTGTATGCGTCTGCTGTTTTCCACTCCATCCCCTTCATCCTCATATTTCGTTTGCAGAAGCTGAAAGAAGAGATTGCTGAAGTGTTTGCGGAGATTGAGTGCTTCCAAAATGCAAAGGAGAGGCAAGAGGCAGACAGTAATCCTGGGGAGCAGACCAGGCAAGTGGGACAAGAGTATTCATTTGTTTACAAAGTCTCTCTCTTGATGTTGAGAAAACAAAAACATCTATGGAATTTGCATTACACCAAGGACAGGGAAATGAGAACAGGAATACCCTTCCCTCCTCTAAGATTTCTCTTTATTCCTGAATAGTCAGACAACTGTCCTTGAGACATGTAAGTTACCTTGTGAGTGAATTGAAACATGGACCCTTTTTCTAAGCTTGACTTTCCTCCTTCTTTGTGTTTGCAGCAAACTATCACAGAAGGATAAACTTCTGTCCCTGGGCCGGAAGAAATTCAACGTGGACCCTGCGAAGGTAGGATTTGCTCATTCCACTTACGAGGAGAAAGATCTCCTGTTGGCTACTGGTCCACTTGCAGTCACCAATGTCAAAGGGACTACATATGGCATGGTACTGTGGGGCTAATTTTCTACCTCACTAAGGCTCCAATTAGTAGCACCCTCCACCCTGTCCCTGAATAAGGTCCCCTGATATGATCAAGCTGTGTTGCATCTCCCCATCACGTGCCTATAGGCCACCCCATCAGGTACAGCCCAAAACTAAGGGAAATAAAGGGAGAACAGTTTAACACTGCCAATGTGTCAGAAGAGCCAAATCTCCTCCAGCCCAGATCTTCTTGCCTGTGAGAGGCTAAGAATTGGCCATAGTGTAAAGGAGGAGGATGAAGTAAGAAGGTGAGAAGTTTTGAATGTCAAATTGCTTAGCTAATTCAGAACAGAAGACAAACTGCCTCTGTACTTTTGGAAGTAGTTTTTGTTTTGATAGTATTGGTTGGACTGTGGTGTGAATCCAGGTTTTCTACTTTCTGGGGCTCTGACCAGTGTGGTCCAAACTCCATAGCTTTCAGCCCTCTGCAGAAAGCTCTAAAATCATTATGATTAAGCAGAGAAGATGTGAGAAAGACAGCTTTGTCTTGCTTCCTCCTCACTGGTGCACCATTTTTTGAGCTCTGTAAGGAAAACCACAAGCTTCAATGATTGCTTGCCAGCTACCCACCGCAGCTAGTATCGTGGGTGGCTGCTGGTCTGAGTGACAACATCTCATGTCTCCTCCTCTGCCCTCCTGAGACCCTCAGGATGCCTTCCCCAGTGCCCACACCACAGCTGGAGTGCTTGCCGGTCCCCTGGACATCCCTCTGCCAGTGGAAGCTGTCTCAGAACAGTAATATCAGTACTTACAGCCTGCGTGAGAGCAGGCTTCATTTTGTGGTTTTGTCTGACCTTTTTTTTGGGACCCCAGAGGCTTTTCTGTCTGTGGCACTGTGCCATGCTGTGTGGATATACATATTATGTATATCTACATATATAATATATACATATTCTGTGGAAATACCTGAGCTCGTTCTGACTCCAAACCAGTTTAGCTTTAGTAGTTCAATGCTGATCAACCTGGTTGAAATGTTATACTACGTGCATATATTATGCAGATCTCTGTTTATTGCTTCCCTTTTGCTACATGCCATAGGCTGAGTGGTGTTGCAATGCAAGGAACTTTCTTCGCACCTCATTGCTAAGGTTGCATTTCATCCATGCAATGCTGATACTTTAAATGAGTTCCTACCTCCAAGATCTCAGGGAAGCTCCTGAGACTAGAGGAGGTAAGCATTAGGAATCTGGCTGAATGAAACCTTCAGGGAGAAACGTTTTCTTCTGGAAAAGGGAGCTACATCATCACTGCAATGCTTTGCAAAATTAAATTGATCTTCCAATTCCATCTGGGGATAAAGAAAAGAAAATAGTGGGGAAAAATCTCACAAACATTTCAATTTCTTCTTTTGAAACTGCTTTTTCTTTGGGGCATTTTAGAAATAGTTTCTTATATATTACAAGGCAAAGTGAATTGGTTCTGCTGAAGTAGAACATTTTGATGGATCTAAACCAATTTTCATTTCTTTATTGTATTTTGTGAGGAGACTTGCAATGTGGTCTGGAAACTTGCAGTGGTTTTAGATATTATTAAGAATCTTAAAAAAACCTTAACTTTCTGTGACTTTGAAAATCATGGAATTCCCTCTAAAATAGGATGTTGACTCTTTGTGCAGCCCAGCTCAGACCCTTTATATTTCTTACAAAATGTATTCCATCCTTACTGGCAGAGCAGGGTGGATCTGAGGAGATTGCAGACTTCTCTGTTCTGTGGCATAGAAGAAAACTTAGGAAAAAGTAATTTTATCTCAAGGCCATATTTCTGTCCAAGTACATTTTTTTTTATTATGTCTCCTTTTAAACAAACTTTTTTTTTTTTTTTAAGTCAAGTTAATTCAGAAAAAAAAAATGACATTTAGGAGAACAGTAAGATATTTTGACTGAAAATGTTAACATGACCTATTTTGACTTTGCCTTTTTGGACTTTTAGCCTACATTGCCTTTTTTTGTTTGGTTGATTTTTCCATCCTAGTGAAACATTTATCCAAATCTAGGGATAAAATGGAAGTGGGACTGACCCACCATGGTGAATGAAGAGGAATACAGGTGGGAACATGGCTGGGTTCTTCCATAAAAGATCTGGGGAGTAACAGAGGAGGCAACATCATCAAAGCCAAGGAAGGCTGATATCAGGGTGTTTGAGTCCTACTTTCTCATCAGCCCACAGAGCTGTCTTACTTCACTGTCTCACTTCTCCTCCCCCAGGGGATCCAGTACTTGATTGAGCACAAGGTATTGTCCTCAAACCTGCAGGAGATTGCCAAATTCCTCCACAATGGTGAAGGCCTGAACAAGACAGCCATTGGGGACTACCTGGGTGGGAGGTGAGCAACTCAGCCTGGATGAGGAGGCCCTGTCCTGCCTGGCCCCTCTCAACTACCATTTTAGATGATCCCTGGCAGACTGCAGTCAGGTGCCAAGACTGAAGATACCTCAAACTGCAGTGGGCTAGGTGGTCAGTACACCCGGGGCGGGGGGCCTTTGGACTGTGGCCAAGGCTGGCTGTATGGGCTACTTTTCCTCCTGCCCGTAATGGAGTCAGTATTCCCAGACTAGAATGTACATCTTGGCTTCTTCTTGGTCACATAGGAAGTGGAGGCTGGGATGGACTCAGGTTGCATGTTGTCACATGAAAGGGCATCCAAACTGAGTAGGGTAAAGGTTCTTTTCTGACTTTTTTCCTTCTACCCTCTCCCAGGGACCCCACAAACATTCAGATCCTCCAAGCTTTTGTGGCCTGTCACCAGTTTGCCAACCTCAACCTGGTGCAAGCACTGAGGTGAGTAAGTATGCAGGACACAGGTGATGGAGCAGAAGCCAGCTCAGTCTCTGGGTCTTACCACCCAGGAAGGTTGTGTAGCCCTGCTGGGCTGAGATGGGGCTTCCCAAGGCCCTGCTGCATGTGTTGACTCCAAGACTGTTGCTCTCTGAGATGTTAACATCTCTTCCTGGGGGAACTCTTCCGTGGTCCCTCGACTGGACTGGCCACACGCAGAGAGAAAAGACGGGAAAAGCAAAGCGGGCTTCAATGACTGGGGAGTGGGGCAAGTTATTTTTTGCACCAAAAAACATGTCTGTCCACAGTGCCCGTTATGTCAGAGACAAAGTGAGTCTCTCTTAGGGCACTCTGTTCTCTTATAGTCCAGCCTTCTGGCAGGGCTCTTTCTCTTGAGGTCTCTGCTGCTTTTCAGGGCACTCATTAGGGAAGAGGAGCCATGGTTTCCATGTTGCTCAATTATGCTTTCTGGGTTTAGGGTGTTTGAGGTTTATGAGCCCAGGCAATTTTTTGAGAGAGGAGCAGAGCTCCTGCTTCATGCGCTGAGTTGTCTCTCCAGTGTGATGGGATGACTTTTATTTTCATGGTGTCCCATGGTTTGAGGGAAAGGATAAATGTCCCTTGCACTCAATCTGACTAACTCTCTGGCATGCTGGTCCTGATAGGCAGTTCCTATGGAGCTTCCGCCTGCCTGGAGAAGCGCAGAAGATTGACCGGATGATGGAGGCCTTTGCCAGCTGGTACTGCAAGTGTAATCCAGGAGTGTTCCAGTCCACAGGTAGTTACAAGGAGAAGACAGGCTTTCAAGCTGAGCACTGCTGTTTGCTAGGGAGAGGAGCCTTCCTTTTCCATTCACAAAGCACAGAGGGCATCACTTGGAAGTGCAGATGTTTCCCCTTAAGCTGAAGGAGGCAGCCGAGCCCCTGTGAAGCTTTTGTGAAGCTTTTGAATAGTCTGAGGGTCTTCAGCTCTCCTTTTGCTACTATGCTGCAGTCCATCCCCACAGGCAATGGACTTGAGAAGTGCTGCCAGCCTCTATACCTCATTGTAGCAAGGATGGCACTGGCAGACATAGGTCATAGAAACTTTCCTGCTGGCAGAGGCATTATCAGACCAGGTCTACCCAACTTGCCCCATTACCCTGAGAGGATGGCATCACCTCCATCACAGGAGATCAACCCTTGTCCCTCTTTCTCCTAGCAGAGAGAATATCTCCCTTTCCCTCCTACAGCTGAGAGGATGACACTGTTCTCTGCTGCCTGGAAACCAAGCCACCTGTAAGGATATGGATTGATCTGCCCTCTAACACGTCACTTATCCTGGTTTTCTTTCTCATTGCCAGATACCTGTTATATACTCTCCTTCTCTATCATCATGCTCAACACCAGTCTGCACAACCCCAATGTGAAAGACAAACCCCCCTTTGAAACATTTGTATCCATCAACAGAGGCATTGACAATGGGGGGGACCTGCCAGAAGAGCTCTTAAAGGTAAGAAGACCTGCCATTTTCTCATCAGTCCCTCTTTTCCCCTCTGGCTTGGGGTCCACCAAGAAGCAAAGGTCCACAGGTCTCAGTGTAATACAGGTCTGTTGACCTTCTGCCATACAAGGGGAAGGGCTACACGAGGAAAGAGGGCAGTATGTAGAAAAGCAAAGCTGGAAAATGTGGAAACTGCTTTGGAGAGGTGCTGCATATGTGCTTGTTGGTGAGGACATGGACCAAGAGAGATGGGGCTGGAGGCTTTCAGGGAATAGTAGTATTGGTTTAAGAAAGTTTGTGCTTTTAAGTGTGTCCGTGTGAGACTGGAACAGGTATTATAACTGTGTGAGAGAGGAAGGCATGAGCTGTGGGTGTCTGTGTGTCACATAGGTATAAGGTTGTGTGAACGGGGCACCCACATCTGTGGGAGGTAGTTGAGTGCCTGACTCTTTTGGCCAGCTTTGAAAGTCCTAGCCCCCAGGAGGACTGTCTTGTTTCTTGTGTGTCTCTCTGTGTGTCAGGCAATGTCACCCTGGCCCAGATTATGAATCCCTTTCCGTTGTTCATACCTAAATGTCTCAGCTGACCCCAGTGTTCATTCACATCAGTCAGGACACCAGTGCCTGACCTCTCTTACCCCAAGATATGCCTTTGAGTGAGTAGAACTAACAAGCACCAAACGAGTGTCAGGATCTCTTCCAGCATCTCTTCCAGCATCTGTAAAGCTCTCAGCAGGTTCATGTGTCTCTGATCCCAGAGTATGAAGATTCAGAGCAGGGGAGACAGAGTCAGGGGATGCATCCATCAACAAAGCTGAAGCTATCGTTTTCCCAAAGGCTCAGCAGGCATCGGACCTGCCCTATGAAGCCAGGTAGAGGTGGGCAGCCTGCCTAATGTGTTTAATTTTACCCAACCAACCTGGGGAAAACAGCTTGTGTCTTGTGTCAAAGAGGCTGCCTACACCCCACACTTGGGTTTGCTGAGCAGCATCCCCTCAGGGTAAAGGCTTTAGATTTTTCTCCAGTGTGTCATTTCTTTCCCGCAATTTGAGGGAAGTTTCAGGAGCCTGTAGGTTTGGTTTTTTTCTTGGCTTGGAATTTGTGTAATAAATGATGGCAAGTCCAATGATGTGAGCAACATTTTTGCATCCCTTGAAAGCTAGTAACCTGCCTCCCTGTCACTCTGCTGTTATGAATGTCAGCCACCCTTTGTGTGCCTCAGTGCAAAAGCCTTGGTTCTATGAAATGTGCCTCCTTGTGGACATGTAAGTGTGTGTGTTGGTCTCTACATACAAGTTCTCAACAGTGTTTGGCACCACCAGTCCAGAGCCTAAATGGGGCTGCAGTCTCTGTCATGTCGTGTCGTGTCCCCCCCAGTGCCACAGTACTACCCACAGTGGCACTTGTGTGACACCCTGGGTTTAGTCACTGAGGCCTCTCTTGGTAAGGATGCACACTTTTGTGCCTGTAACTTCCCAAACTGGGTGCCTTTTTTTTGACACAGGATGCAGAAAAGAGCTGGTGAGCCCCCTTGAGATGCTGTGAGATATAGACTGAGGACTGTTGTAGCCCCAGTGCTCCCCTCCCCATTCACCTGCCCTCCCCTGTGCGCACAGGGTGATGAACCAGATGGACTTAGGAGAGTTGTGTACTAGCTTTGTCAGAAATCTTTCTTTCTCTTTCCCTCTCTCTTTCCGCTTCCAACGTTCTGGGGCAGAATCTGTTTGAGAGCATAAAGAATGAGCCATTCTCCATTCCAGTGGATGACGGGAATGACCTCACACATACTTTCTTCAACCCTAGCCGTGAGGGCTGGCTCCTGAAACTAGGTAAGGGTGAGGATTCCTCTAGCTCCTCCGAATTCCCCACTTGCCTGCCTCCCACCACACATCTCCCTCGGGAGCGCACCAGCATCTCTGCGGTCCTTCCCTCCCCTCTGCTGCGGTGGGGTGAGGCTGACACCTGCTGTTGAAAGCAGCTGCCTGCCCTCTCCTCCCAGCTCCTGGAAGGCTCTGTCTGCTCGAAACGGGTCGCGGAAAGATAGCCCTCACCCTCCCCATTCCCAGCCCCATCAGAGCAAAACTGGCTCCCTGTGTGTGCGTGTCCACCCTATGGCATCACATCAGCAGTGAGCACCACGGTTGCCTCCCTGGGGCTGATCTACAGGGAGAGCTGGGAGGGTATGGCTGTGTGTGCAGGACTGGAGCTTGGAGGGGTGCAGTGGGGTGGGCAGGACGGCAAGATGTGTGACTAATGGCCTTTGACTTACTGCCTTTAGGAGGACGTGTGAAAACCTGGAAACGCCGTTGGTTCATTCTGACTGATAATTGCCTGTACTACTTTGAGTATACCACGGTAAAGGCTTAACTCCCATCCCAGTGGGGAAATTGTGTGGTGGGTGGTTATGAGCCTCTGAGGGGCCAGGAAGAAGCAGAGGGTGGGGGGCAACTCTTCCCTTCTACCCTGTGCTGCCAGCCAGACCTCTCTTCTCTGCTATGCTGTTTCCTTACCTCTGGTCTTGAGGAGGAGAGAGGCTGGACACTGCAGCTGTTGCTGTGATCTCCTGTAAACTAAGCTTCCTATTGTGTAAATGGAGGGGGTTTCCCCAGGCACACACTGCACTTGTCACCCCCACTAAGGTACATGTCTGGGAAATCAGAGAGGCTCTAAATAGTGTAGCTGTGGGGAGCATGTTGGGTGTTAATTCATGTTTCCTTGCCTTCAGGACAAAGAGCCTCTGGGCATTATCCCCCTGGAGAATCTATCAGTCCGGAAGGTGGATGATCCTAAAAAGCCAGTAAGCATCCATTGCTTGATACTCTGTCAGTGCAGGTTCTCAGGTGGTCAGAGGGAAGAAAGGGTCCCCACCTCCTACTTTTACCATGCTTTTCAGAGGGCAGCTGCCATTCCAAATTGCCTTGTGCCCCCATCTAAACATGACAGTATCTAAACATGATTGTATTTTACCAGGGAAGATCTGGTGTGAACAGAGAGCTGTCCTTTGGCTGGCTGTATTGTATGTTTTCGTGTGTGTGTGTGTGTGTGTGTTTAGGGGGGCACACAGCTGACTCCCTCCTCATTTTGCACCAGGAGATGTGGGTTCAGTTTCTCTCCCTGGGATTCTCCATAATGAGTTACAGAACATACAGACCAGACAGTGCTGTGGTGCTAGGAAACTTGCCCAGGAAGTGACACTCTTTGTCTGTGCATCTTTTGTTCATACCCACTCTTTTATGTGTCGTGTATGGCTCTGGGAAAAGTGCCTTCTGTCTGTGTGCTGGCAGGCAGAAGAGAGGACGCATCTACTTAAAAGGGGGAGAAATTTTCATTATGGAGCAGAGTGACAGATCCCAAAAGGTGTTTTCTGATAACTGTTGATGGTCTATCTATAAAGCCTGTTTTAGTGTCCAGTCCTTCACAGGAGGGGTGTATTTACCTAAGAGGGGTGGCCTGGAGATCTAACTTATAGGGGGGTTCTTGGGGTGGGGAAGGAAAGGCTCTTCTGCACTTCAGAGACAGAATGCTCTCCTTCCCTTTGGAAGGTCTCTGAGCCTGTCAACCATAGTTGAAGGCAGCATAGTCTCCTTGGTCCACCTGCCCTCCCCTACTGCTCCATTTCATTCCCTTTCTCACAGAACTGCTTTGAGCTCTTCAATCCTAACTGCAAAGGGCAGAAGATCAAAGCCTGCAAAACAGATGCGGATGGGAAAGTGGTTGAAGGCAAGCATCAGTCCTATAAGATCTCAGCAGTCACACCAGCAGAACGTGATGAATGGATTGAGGCAATAAGGTGAGAAAACCAGAACTGGAGGCCTGAGCTTGCCTTTGATCAGTCCCGGGGACAAATTGTTGTGCAGTTTATTCAGCCACCACAGCTTGAAAAAGGGGGTGGAAGAAAATGTTTGCAGTCTACCAACTGTAGTACCTCTTGATTTCAGAGTTTCAGGGTCTTTTCTGGAGAATCTCTAGCCACAGCTAAATTCTCTGCTGTGGGTATGCAGATCTCCAGTCCTATATTTTGGTGAGAGGTATCTCTGTGCAAGTTCAGTTAAGTTGCCTTTGCTGTTCTCCAGCATTAAATCTCTTACTTTTGTTCCCATTTCCTCTTATTTCCAGGACCAGTATAACACAGGATCCTTTCTATGATCTGGTCTCTGCCCGTAAGAAAAAGATTGCCAGCAAAAACTGAGCCCTGACCTGGGCACTGGCAGCAGGAAGATGTAGTTGTTGGACAGCTTCCCTCCCACACTGGGCTCTTCCAGTGAAGAAATTTGGGAGCATTGGTTCCCTCTGCCTCCCACTTGGCAGGAAGATGACTGACAGGACAACTTGCCAGATTTGCTTCTTCCCTTTCCAAACTGAAGGCAGAGGCACAGTGTGCAATCCACTGAGAACTGTCAGAACCATGGGCATGGTGTTTCTTATGTCCAAACTTAAAGGCTCAACAGCAACTGGCCTTTGGATTTTCCCATATAGCCCCAGGCATGTAAGACGGGATGTGAGAGGAGACAAGAATGTCTCCAGAATGCCTCTCCTGCCATCAAACCAGGCCTGGGTATTTTGCTGTGAGGAACCATGTAGATGCTCTCGGAGCATGGTTCAGTCTGTTGCAGAGCAGAAAAAGCACCAATGGTTTCTCTTCCATGAACAGAGATGTGTACTGGTTGTGGAGATGGGGCCACTGATACTAAGATCTCACTGTGAAATCAGAGGCCAAGGGAAGATAAGAAGCCCCCTGTCTGGAAGAGAGCCTTCCCTACCTCTTCCTATAGCTGAGAGGGCTGTAATCCTGGGAGGTCCCTGCTCTGTAACTGAGTCATAGGTTTTAAAACATTAAAGATGTTGGATAGAGAGATAAGGGGTAAATGAGTGTAGAGAGGCTGTGGGACCAGGGAAGTAGCTCTGAGTCTTTTGTCTCTCTGTTTTGAGACCCAGGGACCCCCTAGGGAAGTAATCCAAACACTAGCTCTCCTCCTGGCTGATGGCTCCCCAACAGAGGTTGCTTCCTTGTGCTGGCCCAGAGGCCCGGGCTGTGTATCTGAAAAGCCTGCAGCCAGAAGACATGAAAAACTGGAGGTGCATACACACCACACACACAAGTGCAAGTGCATACACACACACACACAGACATTCCCACCTTCAGACTGGTCATCTGGAGTCTGGGGGGGTTTTTTTGTCTCTTGTGTAAAGAAAGAAATAAAAGTGCCTGAAACAAACCAAAACTCAGTGTAACATGATAGTTTTAGTGATAAAAGCAGAGGAAGTGAGATAAGTGTCATGTTCCTGTGCCTAGCCAAGCAGCCTGGGCACCACCGCAGCTCTGCACTGCACCCGAAATGCAGGCGGGCTGAGCGCTGGCACAAGCCGGGCAGTGCGGGACGGAGGAGTAAAGGTGCAGGGAGCTGTAGCCCTGCAAACTGGGAACAGCACGGAGGCCAATGCCGGGGGCTCCAGAGGCAATTACACCTGCAGGGTTAAAGGACGTGGTAAGCTATTGCTGTTTCCTCTGTCACCTTTTGGATCTCTT
Source organism: Falco punctatus (assembly GCF_963210335.1). Taxonomy (NCBI): domain Eukaryota; kingdom Metazoa; phylum Chordata; class Aves; order Falconiformes; family Falconidae; genus Falco; species Falco punctatus. Next base: position 34,612,421 of record NC_137585.1, read on the forward strand.
CTAGCAAGCACTGGTGCTGCCTCAGTCTCTTGCATTTTTCCTTCCTGCAGAGGGCTGTATCTACCCGGCAATCTGCAGCAGGGCCAGCACAGCCTAATTATTCATTCTAGTTATTTTTGCCCAAGCCACAGGAATGCTGAATTAATTTCAAGAGGCAGGGAGTGTATCTCAGAGTTGAAGCACGTGCTTACCCTGGAGAAGAAACATGAAGGTTTTCTTCTGCTTGTGTCTGCAAATGTCTCCTGTGTTGAATCTTTTTGTTGCTGGTGTGATACAGGGTGAGTTTGCTGCCTGCTGCTCTAGAGTACATGTGCTCACACACACATTCACTCTTGCTTTGGGTTCAATGCAAGGAGGCAGGGTTGTGTCCAGAGGCAGGAGGAGAAGTCAGAATATGGTCCCTTGTCTTGTCAGTATCTCCAATATATGTAAGAGAAATATAAATACGCACTTGGTTGGTGAAAGGCGTCCCAGAAAGAGCCTAGGATTTGGGTGAGAAATATCTGTTCTAGTACCTCTCAGGCTCATGCTCTGTGTGACAAAAGCTAACAAAATGTAGCCTGGAGTCTCTCTTCTACACACAGTCTGATCTTGGGTGAGAAAATCCAGGCTAAGCCCTCCCTTGAGTTTACCTGGATCATTCCTATGACAGCAGGGTTTGTCCAAGCTCTTCCCAGTCCTTGCTCATCCCAAATCCTTGCAATTCTTTTCAGGCTGCCTATGTCCTTTCCCCTCCCTCTTTCCCTCAGATACCCATGCACTGCAGAGTAGATCTATTCCTAGCAGGGACATGGTAGGAAGGACAACTTCTGAGAGGCAAAACAATGCACAGAGACAGGCAATTTTGTAATTTCCATCCATCAAACTAACTACAAGAGTCAGGAGGAGATGGACCCTTTCCCTGACTCCAGTACAGAAAATTCACTTCCAAACTCCTTGCTATACCATGCCCCGATATCCTCAATGCCACAAACATAATGGTACCTGATGTTCCCCACCAGCAATGCAACATGTGCGCTCTCCAAGCAGTAGCCTTGACCTCATGCCTGCTGAATACCAATGTGTTTGGCATCGGCCAGGGTGTCTCAGGACAGGTCTATAAAACTTGACCGTCCAGCCATATTCATGTGCTTTAATAGCTGTGCTTGGAGCCCTCGCAAATTTATGATGGGAACAACTTCTGCAACTAGAATGGCACCACCAGGGAATGTGTTTCTGGCCACCGTCACACATTGCCTTTGCTGAGGGCAACTGCAGCACCGCACACATGAATGCATACACACATGAATGCATACACACAGACAACCCTTCAGGTAATAAATCTGACGGATTGCTATCTATCTGGTAGATGTGTCCCTCTTTCTCATCATAGGCAGTGTATGTGGCTCACACAGACATACACGCAGAAGACTGACACTTATTCCCTGCCTGCCTAAGGACTCCTGCACACACCCAGTAATTCGTTTTCATAATAAATGTCTGTCTATTTTCATAAAAGGGCTGGGAGGAGAATACCACAGATGTGTGGAACAGACCACATCACTGCATCCTGCCTCCTCCACGCTTCTTCCCTTCCTTCTGTCCCCTGTTTATCAGCTCCTTTTTGGAAGGCTAATACATTTTAAAAAGGCATTCTAGAAATTGTTTGTAGTGACAGAGATGGAGCAGCTGTGAGGAGAGCCAGCAGCCTTATTTAGTACAGCTTAGATATCTAGCAAAAGGTAGAGAAAATCATTGGGAGGTGGAGGGGAAACACAGTGTATGAATGGAGACAGACTGGGCTGAATTATGGATTCAAAGCCGATCAGGTGGTATGAATTGAACTTGTCTTTTTCCAGGGGGTGAATGCCCTTGGATAGGAGCTCATGAACAAATGGAAGCCTGTAGGAAGGCAAGACTCTGCAAGCAAGTTGGCCGGGAGTGGTGTTCGGTGGCAGGGTGGGAGCACCCATTTGATATGCTGTCCATTCCTGGCAAGCCTGAAACTGTTCAGCTGGTTATCACACACCTTTCAGTGCAAAGGGAAAATCAAGCAGCTCTTTTCTGCTAGCTAAACGGGGTTATCTGGAGTGGGACTGCTAGCCTTTAACTCTCTCTGTGGTACACACCTCAGCCCTCCACAGCAGTGCAGGGATTGCCACCAAGCGGGGTTGACAAGTTTGCCAGTTTGTACCATACATAAATCTGGAACACTAGAAGGCTATCACAAGGGCCTCAGAGGGATGGGAGCCAGCCTTCATACCCTCTGAGACTGGTCATTTGCGTGGAAAGAAGCACAGTCCTGCTGTATTGGAGCTGGTTTGAATGGTGCAGTCAGATTTGTGGGTCCAACAGGAGCAGTTCCTCCTGTCTCCCATCCCCTATGTAAGTTTGGTGGCTGAAAAGCAACTCGTTTCCTGCGGGGGGTGGGCGTGGGGGTGGCGGGGTGGGGTGGGAGTGGGGGGAGCCACTGTGGTACTTGCTCCCTCTTAAAACTTTCTTTGAATATGCATTTCACGAAGAAAGTCCATTGCACAAAGCCAGAGGGCACAATGGCTCTCAAAGACACCATGGTCCCTCTGCTGAGCCTTTTCTGGCTCATTTCTGTCTCCAGCCTGACAGAAGGCCAGGCTGGGAGGCTGGGGGAAGCCCAGGCAGACTGGGTTTGAGATCTGACCAGGCTTTCTTGGAGTGTGTGTCACATCTGCAGAGGCTCTGCTCTAAGTGCCTGCGACAGAGGCATGCAGCAGTCTCATCTTGCCATGCCATTTCCAATCCTGTCGCCTCCCTGCAATGAAGATGAATGTGACCTGTCCCAAGTTACCACATTCTTGTGTATGCGAGCCTGTATACAGACATCAGTTTCCTCCTGAAGGCTGGTGTTGTTGGGCTAACTGCAAGGAGGTTGTGTATAGCTGGACAGAGAGGGCTACAAGGGAAGAGTCACGGAGGGTGGAGGACTCTGGGTCTTGTGTGTGTTGTTGATGAAGAAGGATTTTCAGTGACAAGGACAGGGTTTTCACCTCAGCTCCAGAGCAGGAGCAGCACAAATGCTAGGAACAAGTGAGGTATCATCATGGTTTAACCCCAACTGGCAGCTAAGCACCACACAGCTGCTTGCTCACTCCCCCCCAGTGGGATGGGGGAGAGAATCAGAAGGGTAAAAGTGAGAAAACATGTGGGTTGAGATAAAGACAGTTTAATAGCTAAAGCAAAATCTGCGCATGCAAGCAAAGCAAAACAAGGAATTATTTCACCATGTTCCCATCAGCAGGCAGGTGTTCAGCCATCTCCAGGAAAGCAGGGCTTCAGCATGCGTAACAGTTACTTGGGAAGACAAACACAGTAAGTCCAAACGCCCCCCCCCCCCCGCCCCCACGCCCCCCTTCCTTCTTCTTCCCCCAGGTTTGTATGCTGAGCAAGAAGTCATATGGTATGGAATATCCCTTTGGTCACTTGGGGTCACCTGTCCCAAGTCATGTTCCCTCCCAACTTCTTGTGCATCTCCAGCCTGCTGGCTGGTGGAGCAGGGTGAGGGGCAGAAAAGGGTTGACTCGGTGTGCGTAAATAAATAAAATTAACACTATCCTAGCTAAAACCAGCACAGGTGCAACATCCCTTGAACAGCCTGCAACCTTTACTGCAGTCACCGTGTCACACCACCAAGGGGCACTCCATGCCACCACAGCTCTCCTCTTTCTGTGGGGCTGAAGAGTATTCGTCACTAGACACACCAGCCCAACACTTTAGGGAGAGAGTGGAGATGGTGTAAGGTGGCCATTACATCTGGGCCTTCAAGGCCACAGCAAGTGCAGGAAGAGGACCATATACCCTGCTAGCACAGCATGTCTTTGCTCCTCTGCCTTGCCGAATAAGTGGGGTTACATGTTCCTTTCTGCATGTCACACATACCTAAGCACATCTGCACATACACAGGTGCACACAGAGTCCACATGCTTCCCAGCCCAGTGCCTCTCCTTGCCTTCTTGCAGATGGGCCCTGGCAAAATGGTCTGTAAGGGAAGAAAGGAGATTGCAGAAGACCAGAGAAGGGCAGTCCCTGTAGGGCTGGACAGCAATCAGTGTGCAGGGAGAAGGAGGCATGACAGGCTGCAGTGAGGTCCACTCCTGCCCCATGGGGGCTACACTAGTGGAAACACAGCCCTTCACCTGGGACAGAATTTGAGGAAGGGCTGTGGTGGCTATGTTAAGGGACATTGCAAGGTGAGGCATTTAACAGTCCCCTCTTCCTTCCGAGGTACTAGGCTGACCTTAAGGGACCTACAGAAAAGACATTTTGTGCTGCCTCTTTAACTATGGTGGGTGACAGCAAGGTTCCTGGGGTTGGCTGAAGAGGTGGTGATTTGTGCAATTAATGTCTAATCAATTCTATGAATATTTATTGCTAGTCAGCAAGCTCCTGAGTGACAGTGAAGCCCCATCTGATTTGAATCCCATTCACAGGTAAACCAGAGCCTCCTTTGGGGTTCACGGGCTTTCCACTGGGGCAAAAGTATAACCGTCCTGGTGCACATGGGAGGCACATGTGTAATGTGCACACAGAAAATTGTATTCAATCCTTCTTGGGGGGAGAAAAAACTGAGGTTTTAAAATTGATGTGTTCAGAAGAGACACCTTGAAATAGTCTGATACATTAACAAGCTTAACCCATGACTGAGTTTGAGCTTGTTTCTTTGTTGGAGTTTTTGTGTGTGTGTGTGCTCTTTCGTTTATCTTCTATTGCAACATGGGAGAGAAAATAAAAGGGAGAGGAGTATAAACTCCTGAAACTGTTTGAAAAGTTACATAACAGTCAGGAATTTCTTGAAGCTTGTAATTGACCCTTCCCCCAATGTGGCATAAAGTGTGCATAAAGCTAGTATCTCATTTCCTCAAGAAATAGTATTTTGGGGACTCTGTCATCATCAGAAATGTGATGCTTCTCAACTTTGCCCAAATTCATGCTCCTTTCCAAAATCCCCCATTCACACCCTTTACTTCACTCCTGCTCTAATCCTTTCACCTCACATCTGTCTCTGGCTTCTCTTTCCCATCCTTCTGCCCTCTGTGCTTTGCTCATCCCTCTCCACAAACTTGCCATTGTCGTCTCACCTGCAACAAATCCCCCTTTTCTTTTTCCTGATGGGGGATGCTGCCTTTCCTGCCCTCCTGCTCCCTGGACAGACTCAGTCTGCTTTGGCAGAGCTCTGGGAAAACACCCCATTATTGGTGGAAAGTGAGTTGTTAAACCTCTCTTCAGCTCCTGCTGCTCACCTGCAGCTTAAGTTTATGCTGGCAATGCTCCCAAAAGCCTGTTATTACCTAAATGAAAAAGATACACAGCCCTCCCTGAGAACGAAGAGACACAGATAACAGTGATTTGCCAGTTGCCTGCTGCCTTTTGACTGGTAAAAACACCCCAAATTCCAGCAGGGCTTCCAGGACCAGCCCTCAGTGGAGGGAGAGGGACAGAGACAGCTTTGCATGTTTTCATTTTCTGCACAGAAAGGATCCTGTGGCTTTTGGTGGCAGGGTGAGGTAAGATCCTCTGAATTTGCACCACATATATCCCTTTCCTCTCATGTGATTATGCTTGGCCTTGAGAAGATACAGGACTGGGAAAATACAAAATGGGGAGCCAATAATAGACCCAGAATAAACAGCAAGCTATCAGGGGAAGGAAGAGAAGGGAGGGTTGGCAAGCCTGAAATCATGATCATGGTGTACAAGGGCTCTGTTGTGCAGAGCTCTGTTTTCCATGCTGCAGCCCTTGACTTTCCTCACCAGCTGCGCTACTGTGCTCTGGAGCTGTGATTTCAATATCCAGGAGCTAATGGGCTGCTTGGCCTCCACGCCAGAGGGCATTCAGCAGGAGAAAGTGCTTCACACACAAAGAGGCTAGAGGGACTTTCAGGGAAGCAGTGGAAAGGGAGAGGGGGGAGCAAGCAGCTCAGAGCCATGTGCTATGGGGAAGAAGTGCACTGAGAGGTTCCTGGAAATGCCAGCTGGCCCTAAACCCCAGACATGCACAGCTTTACCTCTCATGGCTTTGTGTCCCTATAGTGATGCCTTTACTCTGATGCAGTTCATGTAATGGTACACAACACATTGGTGTGTGTAGACAGCCAGAAGTTAACCAATGGTAGACAACCAGTAATGCGTGGTGTCCCTATCCTGGTACCAATATTCTTTAATATCTTCATTAATGTCACAGACAGTGGGATTGAGTACACCCGCAGCAAGTTGCCGGATGACAACAAGCTGAGTGGTGCAGCTGACACGCTAGTGGGAAGGGATGCCATCCAGCGGGACCTTGACAGGCTTGAGAAGTGGCCCCATGTAAGCATCATGAATTTCAGCAAGGCCAAGTGCAAGGTCTTGTACCTGGGTTGCAGCAAACCCAAATAACAATACAGACTGGGTAAATGGTTTAAGAACCACACTGCAGAGAAGGACTTGGAGATACTGGTGGATGAAAAGTTGAACATGAGCTGGCAATGTGAGCTTGCAGCCCAGGAAGCCAATCGTATCCTGGGCTGCATAAAAAGAAGAGTGGCCAGCAGGTTGGGGGAGCTGATTCTGCCTCTCTGCTCTTGTGAGACCTCACCTGCAGTGTCCAGCTCTGTGGCCCTGAGCACAAGAAGGACATGGACCCATTCAAGTGGGTCCAGAGGAGGCCCACAAAAATGGTCAAAGGGCTGGAACACCTCTGCTATGAAGAAAGGTTGAGAGAGTTGTGGCTGCTCAGCCTGGAGAAGGCTCTGGGGAGACCTAATTGCAGCCTTTCAATACTTAAAGGGGGTTTATAAGAAAGACCGAGAAAGACTTTTTACCAAGGCCTGCAGTGACAGGACAAGGGGCAGTAGTTTTACACTGAAAGAGGGTAGATTCAGATTGGACATAAGGAAGAAGGTTTTTTACAATGAGGGTGGTGAGACATTGGCACAGGTTGCCCAAAGAAATTGTGAAGGGCCCATCACTAGAAGCGTTCAAGATCAGGTTGGACAGGGCTTTGAGCAACCTGAACTAGTGAAAGATGTCCCTGGGCATGGCAGGGAGGGTGGACCAGATGATCTTTAAAGGTCCCTCCCAATCCAAACCATTCTATGATTCTCTGAATACATGCATATACATACACAGTCTTTTCACTACAGCACCTTCTTATATCCATTTACCATTCAACCACATCTCACCTTTCCCAAGCTAGACCAAAATATCACCAATTTCCCTAAACATAAGACTGGAATTCAAAAAAATCACAAGATTTTTTTTGAATGTCCAAGAGACACTTGCCTAGTTGTATTTTGAGGATATTTTGTCCCTCTGGAGAAAAGAAAGAAATTTGCTTCCCTCCTTCCTTTTCGTATTTGATATGAGAATTGAAATTGTCTTTTGATTCCCCTGACTCTAGGTGCTGAGGCTTTCAGGAAATTACTAAGTATCATGATGCTTAGGACAAAATGGTGAGAATCTGCATAATTTCCACGCACTCCTTTCATCAGGCTGTAAGGTGTGCTCTTACACTCCATCTCCTCCCAAATGCTTGCCCTCCTGTGTTCCCCAGCACCTGAGCAAAACATCTATGTACCCCCTGCAACTCTGCTTAGTCCTTTGCAATCACACACAGAAAATACCTTGTTGTTTTATTTTTTTAAGGAAGGCAGATATTCATCTTGCCACAGGGTAAGATACAGAGCCTCTTCCCAGCTTTCCCACAGACACCTCCATGATTCCCAGCTTTGCTCCAGACTCCTCCACAATGCCTCCTCCCCAAATTCATCAAGGAAGCAGATGTAGCATGTACCCTTAGGACAACCAAGAACTCAGAAAGTATTAAAAAGTGTTCATCATGCTGCTAAAAGACCCTGTGTCATTCAGTCTGATCAGGAGAAAGCAAGGCTACCATTTTCACAACAAATCCCTGCACTTCTGCAGCCCACAGCTCAACCTGCTTCTGAAAACCCTCCAGCCCTTCAGCTGTGGGATACTGTCCAGCTACGCTGTTATGCTCCGGGCAGCTCCCCTCCTTCCAGAGCCAGGCTTGTTGGCCTGAGCAGCCAACACCCAAAGCTGTAGGTGAAACCACAAGATTCCGGTAACCTTCAGCAAACCCATGGGGTCTTTGCTGTAGGGGAGGAAGGAGAGGAAGGAAAACTTTGTCTTCTAGGCAGGTTTGGGAGCTACTGCATATTTCCTCTCCCCTTCCCAGAGCAGGCAGGCTGCCTCTGTGAGCTGGGAATTGCTAAGAGATTGAAAACCTGTTGCTGTGAATTTCAGAGATGCCTGGCAGGGGCAGCTGGAGCAACGAAGGGATCAGTGTATTAAACGCACCATAGAAAAGCCATAATGGGATTTTACATGCTGCTGCGACCAGAATACCCAAACCAGCTCAGCATCTTGCCTCATCGGGCATGTTTTCAATACCTCTTTCTTGCTCCAGTCCCTCTCCCTCTACCTGTAGTTCATGTCCCAGCCCTAAGGCTTCAAAAGAATGTCTATTTGTAGAGGAGGAAGGGAGGCTTTACCCCTTAGACCCACCCAAGTCTCATAGCCTTGTTGGCTTCTTCCTCTGTTCCTTTTAGGAATGTGATAAACATCATTTATAGGCGGGAATATGTCAGCAGCGAAGGGGAGAGAGCAGAATTGCTCCCTAGGAAGAAAGAGGAAGAAAGTGAGCTTCTGGGGAGGTGGGTCATGTATGTGGAAAGGAGGCTTGGGAAGAGACAGGTCAAATGACAAATGTGACATGAACGAAGAGCACAGAGGAAAACTGGGAGATGGGTGCCCAGGGAAAAAGCTGGGAAGGGTTTGGGGGAGGAATGCCTTCCGAATAAGGAGAGTGTGGAAAGGGGTCCAGGAGGAAGTATGTAGGGGATGGAGCTGTGACAGGGCAGGCACTGGGTCTGAACAGAGGTTTGCAGTCTGTGGCCAGGGGAGTGCAGGGGTGTGTGCATGCCTTTAGAGGGGATATCTGCAAAACAGTCTGGGTAAATTTCTCTTAGAAAAAGCCACTTTGTAATCAGGAAGCTGGGATTTGCTCTGCTGGTTCTGCCTCCCCTCTGCAAACCATTTAAGAGAGTTCATCTTGTTAAATCCTCTCCCCTGGAGGAGATGAGGAGGTCAGATGCCTTCTGGGGGATAGCCACTTAGCAAAACTGTTTCCCTACTGCGCAGAGACCCTAATCCCCGTGCCTCCTTCCCCTGTTCAGTCTGTAATACCTAGAAGGAAGAAAACAAGATGAGAAATAAGGGCTGATGTAAGAGTGAACCCTCCTTCCATCTTGCATGACACTCCAAGGCTGTGTGCATCCACCCTAGACTGACTATGCCACCTGACCAGCTCTGCAGCTGCCCAGAAGAGATGAGGTCTAGGAAGACCTGGGGCTCCCTCCCAAAGCCTGTGGCCTGGTTAGCTCACAGGCACCCAAATCTGTTTGTGAGACCCAGACTTTGCAGCAGGGGGAACATAGAGGGCAAATGCCTGAGATCCCTATGCATCAGGGAGACAAGAAGTAGTGGCAGGGCTTGCACAACTGAGGACAAGCCTGATTAATACATCTCTTTCTGTCTTACTCTCTCAGTGTGTTTTGGTTCAGGAGACGTCAGGCACTGCAGGTGTATCTGTCCCACAGAGCTGACTTTGGGGTGCAGCTCAGGGGTTGGGGAGCATGCTTAGACCTGGAGTATGGGTCTGCTTAGAGCCCAGGATGGAAAAGAGGAATGCGGACAAGAGTAGAACCAAAAGAGATTAGCAAGGATAAACAAATGAAGGAAAAAGTGAAAAGAAAGCAGGTAGATCCTCAGAGAGAGGCACCAGGGCAGCCTGTGTTCACATTTATCCAGTGGTGTTGCTGTGGACTCTCCCCTTGCCTGATCATTTTAGCCTGAACATGTAGTGGCCATTCATCAGAGCATAGAATATGAGGCAGGAGGAAATCACTTCATTATCAAGAGAGGTTTTGACTGCCAGGAGGAATTAGGGCCCAACAGCCCCTTCAGAAACACTCTTAAAAGAGAAAAGGATTTTTCACTCCTTTACCTCTTGAGCACCTGAAGGCCAAGACTTCACCTTGAATTAGAGGCAATGAATTCACCTGTGAAGAGCTGAGCTTCAAACCTCCCGGTGTTGCTGGGGGTTAGCTATTTCAACTTTACCTTTTCCTTATGTTGCCTTTATAAAGTGGGACATTATACTGGAGTAACCCTTTCATTTCTCCCTGGGTTGCCTCATCTACTGAGCTGCAGGCTCTTTGGGGTAAGGCAGGTGCTACAGCCGCAGTGCCTGCGTGCAATGACCCTGCTATTCTTGTTGGGGCTACTGGGGATAACCCTAATACACATACCTGAGAGGGTGGACTGCAGACTCACATATATCTTCTTTATCATAATGACAGTCACAATTTGATTCATTTTCTGGAGAACCTGACTCCTACTCATAAGTACTTTCCTTCCTATTTCCCCCTTGTGTTTCCACTCTTCCGAGATTTTGCCCTCTCCCTCTTTCTGTGATTACTCCTTACCTCTCTCCTGAGTGTGTGCTTGTGCTTGGCTGGCTCCTGGCCAGTGTGGCTCTCCTTCACTGCCATGAGAAGGTAGGCAGGGACAGTAGGAAGGAACTGTCAGGCTGCCTCTGGGGACCCTCTCTGCCACACTGATTTGGTTTATCTGACATCAAGATGTATGCCCCAAAGCCCATCTGACCCCAGGGCTTGGCCATTGTGACAGAGTTGGAACTAGCCTCCATCCCTCTCCAGCCCCCTCAACCCAACATACAAGCCTGAGTGGAAGCGAAAGAGATGTGAATAAGGGATGATTTGTTGGTGTCAACAACTTAGAAATTTGGAGTATTTAGGGTGGCCACCTCTGACACAGTGGGCATTAGCACAAGGCAGGTGTGAAACATTTCTGTGCACACTGTTCCTTTCTAGCCCAGCAGAAGCCAGGAAGGTACCTGAAGGTTTGCTCTTCAGCTGTGAGTAAGCTTGCAAGGAAAACCGCATTGCTTGGGTCACTGACAACTTGGCTGGCCAGAGCCCCAGGGCCAATGCTCCCCAGCTGGCTGGGTAACAAGATCATCCATCTCCAGTGCTGGCAGCGTGGAAGCCAGCCACTTGGCAAAAACATGGATCAAATCATAACACAGCCAAGGAAAACCTGGGAGGGAGGTAACTCTGTCAAGCCAGGCTGTGGTTGCTTAGCAGTAGAAGGACAAATCTCAGTTGGATCTCTTCTTTGGCACCCTGGAGGGTAACACCTGGGTATGAATAGATGAGGGTGAAACCTAGTGTCACTAAGAGCAGGAGAGCATTGGGGCATCATACTTACACCTTCACTAACCTTCCCTCCCAGCACTCAAATCAGACATCTGTTGTCCCCACCTCTATGCCAAAAAACCCTACCACGTATACAAGGGGAGGGCAGAGCAGATTAAGGGGAGTGGATGGAACTAGTAAAGGGTACAGTGCTCCACTTCTCCCTAAATGCTCTTTTCTTTCCCTTTTTCCTTTTGGTACCCCATGTGCAGTGGTCTCCCATCTGCTTAGTGAGGAAAGGCAGGTGAATCCCTTCCTTTCACCATCTCTTCCAGAAGGTCTCTAAGGGCTGGGGAAAGACAGTATCTCATTCGCCAGTACTCTGCCACAGAGCAGAGAGGCAAGTCATACCTGGCTGAGGATGGTACTGCTACCAGAACAGGCTGGAAAGACCCAAACCCCAGGACTCCAGCCAGCAGTCAGCCACTCCTGCCATGTCTCCACCTCACTCCACTCCATGGGGAAGTGGGATATCCCTCTTTTCCTTTGAGGGATGAATGTGTCCCCCTTTGTGCTTCTCAAGGAAAAGGCACCACTGGGCATAGAGGAGGAGAGCAGATCTGTGTGGGTGTTAGAGAATGGCTTCTCACCTGGAAATATGCCTGCTGTTAGCAAGGAGCATTGCATAGGATTGTCATCATGAGATGTGGAGTCACAGGAGTAAGGTCCCTGACAAGAGAAAAGGGCAACCCCGTACTCAGCACGTACATTCTGTTGGCCCTAATTTCTCCTCTGCTCTGGGCTCTGTGTGCCAGGATGAGATGCATCAGGAGAGGTACCATTTTGCTAAATCTTGAAGCTGACACTTCTAATATCCATTAGTGTTGCTACTCTGCCAGAGAGCATTAGCTGAGATACACGGACTGTTCCCTTCCCGATCTCTAGCCTCAGCCCCTACCATCCCTCCTTTTGTCACCTCAGCTCAGCCTGACTGCTGTTCCCTGTACTGGCAACAGCACCTATCTCAGGGTCAACTTCCCTGTTCAACAAATCTGTCACTGCCATCTTTCACTCTGCCCCTTTTCAAGGATTTTTGTATCTTGAGGAATGGGTCTCTCCACACAGTGCACATGGACCCACACCCAGATATGTACCTAGCAAAGGACAGAAGGCAAGACTTTTTTCTGCCTCCAACAAGCACTAAATGGAGCAAAGGAATGAGGAAGTTTGAAATACAGACTCTGGCGTTCCCTCTTGGCTGCATTGCACGGGTCAGCAGAATCCTCTGCCAAGATTTGTTTTTGAGGCACTGTGCGAATGAGTTATCAAAGCCATCCCTGCCATCCTTCCACTAGCTTGGACTACTGAGCATCCAAAAGCAGGACGGCCGGTGCTCCTCTGCAGGGCATGAACAGAGGTGAAGAGAGGGAGTAGGATTTGCCCTGGATGTCTGTGAGCAGGTTAGAAGGTGGGGCTGGCCCTCTATGCATTGGTCAAGCTGCCGTAGACTCATGTTAATTACCAAACCTAAGTGGCCTGAAGAAGCTTATACTCAAAAAGTTAAATTCTACTTTCATTTACCCTAACAGGGGGGGATATAATGACCCTTGGCATTGGCTCTCCCTCAAACCAGGCATGAACCTCATACAGCAGATTACGGATTTGCACAAGCCACAGCCACGCTCAGGAGTGGGCTAACAATTGAAGTGTGGACAGCCTGAGAACAGAGCTCAGACTGTCCTGGATGTGTTTGATATAGATGTAACCCCAAAGGGCTGTGTTTACGGGCCTTCAGTCTTCTAAGCATTGAAGAGTCTTTGGGAAAAAGGAAGGGAAGAGAAGGACAAGCAAGAGATGTGCTTTCTGCAAAAGACTTTCTGGGGAGATGATTTTAAATGACTCAGGCAAAGAAAGAGAATTATTTTAGGAGCACTGCAGTTTGTTCTGCACTGTTTGACTGTGCAGCTGTCAAACATCAGAGACAGGAGGAAGATTATATCAGGATTCCCATTTTGGCTGGGTGACTATGAGCAGAAATGCATGTGTGTAACCAAGAAATGTCAAAAGCTACCACAGACCCATGTGCCTTCACCCACAATCATTCTGATCTACTTCCTAATCTTTATATCAGGATCCATCTTTTTCCCTCCCACCCGCAGAGGTTTAGAGAAAAGGAAAAACAAGGCAATAGTTACCCAGTACACGTAGCAAGTCAAGATCAGCACAGTATACTACAATCATTATGTTAACTCAGTGGGAAAGTATTGGGGAACACATTTGTGAGCATGTGCTTAATGATGAAGAAAGGATTTGGTGGGAGTAAAATATGGTGTACTTATGTTTGTTTGTGTTCATAAAGAATAAATAGCCACCTGTTTGCAGTAAACCAAGCATAAACATGTTTCTGGTCACCCTGTAACTGACAGGTTTTTCTCCTCTTATTTTCAGGTCATACTGTCTTCATCAAACAGGTAAGAGGGGCATATATGGGTTTGTTATGGCTGGAGAGAAAGATGAATACCAATTGTCAGGGAGCAACAAGAGCAGGACTGCTCCATGAAAAAGCCAAGGGTAACATAAGCACGTACAAGGCACTAACCCCACAGGCTGGGGTGAGATACCACACTACCTGAGCAGGGGTAGTGATAGCAACAAGATCTTGGGTAAACCAAGATGATGAAACAGATCTCAGATCCATTCAGGAGCAACACAACTACAATACACCAACAGTAGGTGCCTTGGCCTGAGCTCCAAGAGACCTCCGAGGCTGTAGGCAGAAGATGTGGGGAAAGCCACAGGTGAGACTGATCAGGCAGTTAAGGGTCGTTAGTGCACTCAGGGCCCTGACACTAATTAATACCACTCAATGTCATACTGTGAACATGTTTGTTAGTGTAGTTGTGACTAGGATGGGTGTGTGTGTGTGTATATATATATATAGATATAGATACAGTTATATTCTAGTGTGTGTTTATGATTAAGTTTGTATATGTACAATCTATCAGCATACTGGTATTAAGTTGTATGGCTACTGAATCCAAAGGGAAAAAAAAAAATGTAGCTGACAGAGCTGCTTCTGTCTATTCACCCACTAACCTGGTTTGGTCTCAAAAGTATGGGCGAGTTATTTTTACTTTTGCTATTGCTTCCAGTTCAGGTAAACTAATGATGGGAAAATCTTTTCAGAAAGACAAGTCTTAGCCTGAAGTTTGTTTAATTTCTTTGTCTCTGAACTGCTGTATTTGACTGAGTTTGAATCCAAGTGGCTGTCAATCATTTTACCTGGAGAAGTAGCAGAATGTGCATTTATGCTTGAGTTACCACTGTTTAGAAGGTCACTGGACAGCTTGTTAAAGAGTTTGTAGCTATACTAGAAAGTGGGAAAACCAGACTGGGTTTTCTTGCAGATAGTGAGATACTCTCTGTCTGGGAACCACTTTAATGGGATATACTAAGGAGCCCCTCACAGTGAGAAGGAGAGAAAATAAAAATTTCCTCTCTGTAGGTAAACGATACTGTTTTGTATCACATTGTCCCTGTGCAGATCAGAGGTAAAAGAAAGATGCAAAACCCAAAGAAAATAAATCAATAGGTGTTAAGGTACAGAGGCACGTGCAGAAGTCTGAAAGGACCATAGACACAGATGGAGAATTGACTGGAAGCTCAAGTAAAGGAAGTAAGTGTTCCTCAAAGCACCTAGACAGACAAAGTCTTTAAAAGGTGTTACTATGTAAAAATAATTCCATAGCAAAGCATGTGTGTGAAAACTCCTTATTTCACACAGATCTCTTGGCATAACAAGTTGCTTTGGCAACTCCATCCCAGCCCCAATACAATGGCACCTCGAGGCTCTCTCTTGTGATGAGCCTTGCTTTCTGGCTCAGGCTGGGCCTAAGACCCCACTGCTGGCTCGCACCACAAGCTTTCTTTCAGCATAGATCTCTTAGCAGCATACGTTTTGTTTTGGCTTCCCTGTTTTAGACCCACTCCAACCATATCCCTAGCTATTATCTTTATACCTTCTTTAATGGTTTTTATCCTCTTTATAGGATGTAACGGATTCTCACAGACAAGACTTTCAGCTGTGGTCTAAGTTAATCTTGAATCTTCTGATAGTTTGTTTTGGTTTTTGTTTTAAACATCTGAAACTGCAATTTGAGATCTCCATTTTCACCCTGTCTATTTTTTTTCAAGGCAGAAGCCAGCTATTGATCTTAGCAGAATGAGATAGTATTTGCAATGTCTCCTACCAACATAGTGTTCAGGCACCAGGCAGAAAAACCCCTGGGACTGCAAAAAAGCCTGGAACTGCTTCTGCTGCATATGGATATGCTCAAGTCCCCTGGGACAGGCCAGAAATTTTCCTCTCCCAAGCCACAGCCTGCTCAAGAACAGCATGTAAGTTCAGACCTGGAGTACAGAGGATGATGAGTAGAGTGAGAACTGTTGCTATCTCGCCTCTTTGTCCTCTGGTTTTGTCCTTAGTACTGAGATCGTTGCAAGACCATCTCATTGTCTCTGTCCTCTTCCCTCACTCCACTCCTTACAACAGCACTCTTCTGACAGATTTTGATGGTGAGGTTGGAAGGAAAGACAGTTGGGTCTGGATTGCTTAAGGGTACTTGAGAGTGGCAGGACTTCATGCCCTATTGCCTACAAGCCAAGATCAGTGTTGGGGTACAAAGTGACACATGAGAGATGTCTGGATACAGTGATGCAAAGAGAATGAGCAGATGACACAACAAGGAGGAGGCAGGAAGAGCTGTGGAGTCCTGCTAGCTCCCTGTGATGGTACTGGGTCAGGGTGTCACAACGGAGCCAGGCAGGAGCAAATGGGCAAAGCGGGATCTAGGCCTTTCTCTGAGGAAACCAAAGAAGAGCAAAATCACCAGCCTGCAAGGCCTTTTCAGCAGATATGCCAGGCAAATCTCAGGACAAGGATGAGCTGCAGAACCAGGCATACCACTAAGAGCCTGATGCCTACTTAGGCACCTAAATTCCCATTGCATTGGAAGGGACTGTAACAGTGAATACTAGGGCCATTTGTCACTCCCTCACCCTGGTTTCTAAGGGCTGGATTAGCACAGAGGCAGACAGACAGAGCGAATGAAGCAGCTCTGAATTAATCTCCAGTTTAGCAACATGTTCTTTTTATCCTCGGGAAGGATTAGATAGCGCCTTGGTGCTGACCTCTAAGCTCTACCTGCTGCTCCTCCAGGCAGCCCAAGGTTGATTTGCCTTGGATTTGAGGCAACTGCTGTCAATAATATAAAGCTCAAGAGGTGAGTAACAGGCCTTCTCCTGAGATTTTTTTTTCTCCCAGCTACCCTGTCAGCTTCTGCAGCTTTAAACCCAATGAAGGAATGAGTAATTTTTTTCTAATGATTGAGAGAAGGTAGATAAGAGGTAGGTCTTCAAATTAAGAATCCAAGACTTGATTGCAGCTCTTATCATATTTTTCCATTTTTTCCCCCTTCTTCCGAATAGAAAATAAATTGCTTCAATAAATTACATCTTTAATCTGCATAGGGGACCAGCAGGCTGGGCTCTCCTTTTAATATGTTCTATTGCAAGATAATCAACCCCTTCCTCTCACTGCATGGAGCAAACTAATAGATTTTAAACAATTCCATTATTTGATGATTTCTCCCATTATTAATACAAATTGCCTCCACTCACTTTCAATTAGAGCATTTTTATTTTCTAATAAATCCCAATCAGGTTTTCTCAAACACCACCTAAACATGGGGAGATTACTGCACTTCCCATTTAAACCAAGAACCCATCAAACTCACATGCCTGCCTCCCTCTGTTTCTCATGACCTTCCTTCTTCCAAACTCTTCTTCCATTTTCCCCTCCTCTCTGTTAATTTTCTTATTTTCTTCCCACACTGCTTTCTCCTAAATCTAATTCTATGTCCCTGTCTCTGGTGGCAAAGTCAGTAAGGCCACCTACTAACACTATCGATTTGTGTTCTCCCCTGTTTCTCTGCCTGCATTCTCAAGAATAACACTGCTCACGACTGGTACAGATCCCCCCTCCACAAGGCCTCCTTTCTCTGTCCTAATGTATGAAAATGAGGAACTCTACTAACCTTCAGGTGAGGGTTGCCTCTGTCCCAATGGCAGCTCTGCCTGCAACGTCGGCTGCAGTTCCATGCCTGAATGTTTGTGATGCAACTGTGCAAAGGCACCTGCGGTCTGAAAGCAGAACTTCTGTGGTCATTCAAAATGGAAGGAGTATCTAATCTGAGGCTAGTTGCAAAAAGGGCTGCAGGAGATTCTCTTGCCACTGTAACCATGACTGTATTGATCGTGCCCAGCTGCCTGCTCTCCTGCATGGGCTTTTGGCCAGACACCTTGGCTCTGGAGGTTTTCACTCACCTTTTTGAGTTGCTAACCACAGAGGTTAGCCCAGCCTTGAACACTGATGTGCTGTTGCTAGACACCACGCTTATTTCTTTGTTGGCTGTCTGCAGCAGCACCAAGAGACCACCATTCAAAGGAGGCAGGGAGGAGCTCAGTGCATGCAATAGCACCCCATCCACAAGGCTGGGACCCTGGGGGTAGTGGAGGGAGAGGCAGCATCACCACCATGGTCTTAAAGCTGAAAAGCTAAAGGAGAAGCATGTGGTTTGCCCTACAGGTCTATGACAGAGCTAAGATCTCCCAAATCCCACAGGGCTGTGATGCTGCTTAATAGGGAAGATCTTTTGTTGTTGCTGTTGTTGGAGGTGGGGGTTGTGGTGTTTGAGGTTTTCAGGGTGCAGTGGGGGTGTGCTGTGTAAAGGCCCTGAGACAAACATAAAGGACACTGAAGTGTCTGTGTGAAAGAGGCTTGAGAGGGTGCACCAAGACATAACGACACAGTAAAAATATAAGAATGGCTGTCTCAGGGTGGATCATGCTTAAAAATATATAAATATAAAATATTATCCCTAAAATGGAGCACCATCTTTTCAGAGGACACCAACTGTCATAAAAAGCAACACCAGCTCTCTTATTGCTATCAGTCCAAGTACATTCACTAAATGCTTAGAGCAGACAGGAATGGCATTCATCTCACTTTTTAATGTACCTGCTTCTGGGGTGCAACTTGATGCTTTATTTGCTTCTGCAGTGCCACAGCATGTCTGTGTGATAGGGAGAGAGATGAAGGAGGATTCTTGAAAAGGTACGATTGATTCAGTGTGGAGGATGTTTGCGCTGCAAGCTAGGGGTGGTCTGGAGACCCCTTCTTTATTTAATGCTGTTGTAGCACAGTTACGCTTTCAGATGGGGCCACAACTGAATCCAACCCAGCAGCTGGACAAGACTGGGTGAGGAACAACGTGCACACCTAGTACACTAGCAGTTCTCCCTCAGTATAACACCTGGATGCTCTTAGGTGATTACCACCAGCTTCAGGTTACCAAAGGAGTCCCAGCTGCTTACCCCAAGAGACAAGGACACAAACAGGCCATAGGTGTCTTCCTTTGACCCATCTTTTTTACTGCTGCTGCCTGTCCTCCTAAGAGGACAGTGGAAATTGTCAGCTGCTATGGCAACACTGCCTTGTCTGGCAAGGAGCAAGGAAGGATGAGAGTGAGGGCAGGGATGGGAAAGAGTGTGGGGATAGATGATCTTCACAGCCTGGTTCAAAGTAATAAATATGCAGAGGTCATTAACCTTCACCATCCTTCCTCACTGCAGGCCCTGCATGGAGGAGGAGGGACTGCTGTGGGGTGAACAGGTGTAAGGATGGGAAAGCTGGGTTCCTACACATCGTTGGGCTGGCCATAAAGTCACATGCATGGGCTTCATCTCCTTCTGCACTCTGGCCACATTGCTTGCAGTGTGTGCCACACAGCATCCCCCTCCCACTGGCTCACACCTCCATATTACCTCTCAGCCTGCTGGGCAACACCCTGCTGTTGGCCACCTACAGACATTCTCCAGGAGTGTCATTTTCCCTGCTCCTCCTTGACATGCACAGACACATCTCTGCCCCCACTCGGAGGCAGGTTTGCAATGCGCTGACCCACCCTGCAGCTGCAGCGCTGTGCTTCCTTATCCTGATGTAAACTCCACCTGTGCCTGTGATCCTAGACACGTGCACACACACCTTACGTGCACACAGAAAGCACAGCCATGCACACACACTCCCAGGCTTGGCCTCAGCCATGTATGTTTGCATACACTGCCGCAGCAAACTTTCCTCCTCTCCTCCCAAGCAAATTTGCTCAAAGCATCTGAGTTTCCCAGCATACACACATCCTCCTCTCCGCCCTGATACTCCCTCCTGCCACGCCAGCCAGCACCAGCCACCCACGCAAAAACACACGCATGCACATCGAGAGCAACGGCAGAGCCCTCAGTGAGCTGCTGGAGCAGAACAGATGGCTTAGCAACCAAAAAAACAGTCATTCGCTCCACAAGTTTCTTCCTCAATGTTCTGTTTGTTTTCAGAACACGTTCATCACCAGAATAAAATCCAGGCAAGATGGGCTGATATAAACACCCCAGCCTCGATTCCATGAGGTGTGAAGTCCCACCTGCTTTTTGCACCCTTTTTTTCACTGATCCCAACTAGCTCATCCTGCGGCATACTCCACACACACCCCTACACCCCCCTTTCCCCACCTGCAGATCCCCTCACCCCTTATTGGCATACAGATTAACTTCATCTTCCCTGGGAGATAATACCCCCACAACTTGTCTCATCCTTGTCCTTAGCTGGCAGGCATCCTCCATACTTTCCAATACATGTTTTTCCATTTCATGTGTGCAGTTGACCCAGATGAGCACTTTGTCTCTCTCATTTTGTGCTGGAGTCGTCTCCCTGAAAAGTGTTTGCTAAAGGTTTGAGGAAGCTGCATGGTGGATGGGGAAACTGCCAGGTCTGAGGCACTGGACATAGGACCCATCGGGTAGCACGTGCTGCTAAAAAGAAGGGTTGGGGGTATGTTGCAGCTTCTTCTCTTCTACAGTGAATTCCTGACTGGGATTTGGGATAGCAGATAAAGAAGGATTCATATGAGTGAGGGGAAACTGTCTGTCACAGGCAGGAAGGAAGCTGGCATAAACTTGTGATCCAGGGCATCACAGCCAAGTGGGAGCTATATCCATTCCTGTACACACAGGTCAATTATCAGAGCTGTCTTTATCCAGGACCTATGGCAAGGGAGGGGGGAGTCTTAAACCCTGCCCCGCCACAGGTCTCTGCCCTCTGTGGGAGCTGGACGTTCCCTGTACTTGCCATTCATTAGCAACTGAGCAATCCTGTCCATCACCAGAGGGTTCTGGGTCAAGCTGAGCTGCAGCAGAAGGCAGGTCTTTGACTCCCTCTAGTGATACAACTGGAACAGGGCCTCACAGACCCACTTTCCCCCCCATATTTCACCAAAATCCAGGGCTGGGTGCTCTAGATGCAGCATCCAACCTCCCCTGCCAGCTGAAACCAGGCTATTTATACAAGCAAGCCAATTAATAGCTCTTATGTTTATTCCCACATTGACACTTAATGATGATGCCTCCTGGGAGAGCTCACAAGATGCATGGGGCGGGAGAGGAAAAGCCCCAGGAAGGCAAACAGCTGGCTCCAGCGCAGTAGGAAGAGAGGAGAGCTGGGTTTGGTTGGGGTCACTCTATGCCTTCTGGAGAACTTGTCTCAAACCTTGCTTCCCCCCTGACCTTAAATGGGACTGTCTGTCCTCACAATGTTCTCCACTGTGAAGGAACTGCACATCTATGTTTCATCACTGAGGACAGGCCCACAGTCCCAGATAGCTGCCAATTAAGAGCCATGCCATGCACAAGCTGCCTTTGTATTTCTAGCAGTGGCTGAGGTATGCCCTCCCTCCCTGCACGCTATCTCTCCCTACTCCCCTCCCCAGGAAGAAAAGAAAACATGAAAAGCTTCTGCAAGATGAAAAAGAATTTTTTAAAAGAAAGGCTAGATGAAGAGGTAATTGACAAACACAGTCAGTGTGAGGAGAGGCAGGGAGAGGGGTGGGGAGCCCATGGCTATGGAAAGGCAAAGGGTTGTGTCAATAATTTATGAGGAGGAAGTGCTCCTGTGCTCTGGAGGCTGGTGTTCTCCGCCAGTGATAAACAGCTATCAGGCCAGGGCAGCAGGCAGGGGAGGGTCTCAGAGCATAGCTTGCTTCATATCAAAAACATGGTCCAGGCAGGCAGGGAGCATGATGAGATGTGGAACTGGGCAAAGACGGGATGGAAAAGTTGAAAAGAGAAACTGGTCCTTTCTGGCAGATGAATGGGGGCTAAGGAGTGCAAAAGACACAAGGTAGGGTCTCCTAACCCTAAAGAAAAGTTGTGCTCCCACATAATTATGCTAGGTCATGCTTAGCTCTAAGCCATCTTTGTTATACTTAGGGGATCATCTTACTGTCCCACTTGCACTAAATTAAGGTATCCATGCTGTGTCCCACTTATAGAACAGAAGTTTTCATATGAAGGCAGGGGACAGGGCCCCTCCTGTCTGCAAACGTGCTCGATGTGTTTGTGCGTTACCAGCCTCTGCTGAAGGCTCAAGCTTGTCTCTTCTGTGAGACTCAGTTGTGCTCCTGCAAAGGCTCCATCTAGACTGGGCTGCAAAGACAGGCTGCAGCATACCTTGGTATTCTCAACCTGTTCTGATGAAACCCGGGAGACTGCAGCATGCCATGGCTCCCTGCCCACCTGCATCCCTGCACTGCCACATCAGGCAGGCAAGATAATGTGGTCTTACTGCACGTGGGCTTAGCACAGGACAGGGGTACCTGGCAGAGCAGTGACCATAGGTAGCTGAGAAGTGTTCTGGAGTGCTGAAGCTGAAATGTAGCCTAAAGGAGCTTTTTCTTTGTCCCCAAGGGCTCTTCCAGGGGAGGAAGGCACAAGTGCCAGCCTTGTCACCACCATGAAATTGTGAGCAGTTGTGCTATGCAGCACAGCAACAACTGTGAATTCCCAAGGGGAGTCACAGATTCATTGTACTGTAATGTATCTGGGTCAAAACAGGGCAGGCAAGGGAAAGTGACAGGACAAGGAGAGCTAAATCCTTCCTCCCAGACTGCCTCCCCTGTGAGAAAGAACAAGCACCCACAATGTCAAGCAGGCTAATGTCATGACCTGATGCTGGACTCATCCGTGGCTTTTGCTAAAGATGAGATGTGTTGCCCTTGCCCCAGCACTTGCTGAGTAGACAGGGTCCCACTGGGCTGCTGCTGCACCAGCACTGCAGTAGCTCTGCCTGTCTCCTCCTCTGAGTTGCAGCAGCCCTTGTGGGTCTGCAGCTGAGACCAGGGCAGGGAGGGAAGGCCACAGCCCGGGGAGCCTCTTGTGGATCACTGCCAGCTCTACCATGCCAGGGTAGGGCAGGGCAGGGCAGCCAGAGACCATGGAATTGCACAGCAACAGATAGGCTTGGCCCAGGTGCCAAGAACAGGAGAAGAGAAAAAAGGCAGCCTCATTTCATGTGCAGGGCATTGCTTCCTTCCCTCTGCCTCCCATGCTTTTAGCTGACATGACTTGAGACCTCCTTCCTTCCTTCCTTCCTTCCTTCCTTCCTTCCTTCCTTCCTTCCTTCCTTCCCTCCCCTCCAGTTCCAGCATCCCTTCTCATATTTCCAGGAGATGACTGTCTCCTCTGTTTTTTTTCTCAGCTTCTTGTTTCTCTCAAAGCACTGACAAGGGGCTGTTTCTCCACACTGGATAACCCTTTTCCAAAAAAATGGTACTGGCCATGTGTTATTGCCCCTACAGTCCCCAGGCACTAACCACAATGTCACCATGTTGCTGAGTATCCTCACCAGCCGCCAGGCTGAAAGACCAGGGGAGAAGCAGGCGTTCCCTTGCAAAGTCAGTAGGTGCCCAAGATGCCAGAAAAGGCTCCTGATCCTTTCACATCTGGTCCCTGCACAATCCACCATACATCCCTCTCATCTAGCAACAACCGAAATGCCCCCTTGCCTCCTGCTTACCCCCAGCATTCTCCCCCCGCCTCCCAACCCTGCTTGTTCCCACCAGTGCAGCACGGTCACCTCCCTCCTCCATCACTGTGGAAGATGCCAGCAGGCTGTGAGAGCAGGTCTGGGGAAAGAAGGTTTCATTTCCTGGCGAAGCCGGTCAAGGTTTGACACAGCAGATCAACCCTTGGGCCTTCTGTGTGTTTCACCCACCCTTACTCTCATGCTTTTCCTCTTTACAGGCTTGACTACAGACATCACCTGCTGTGGTACACAGCTGGTATTTCTACTGCTACCAGGCCATCTTCATTTTTGTTACCTTTTCCTCCTCAATGTCCCCATAAGCAAAAATTTATTATCGCAGGAGGCCATTATGGATAAATGATGTCCTGGCAGCTCTGTTTACCGGGGGATGGGGAAGAAGCAGGAGCCTGTGTTTGTGGAGGTGGGGGAGGCTGGATCTATGCTCCAGCTGACAGCGACATTCATCCACGGAACTGTGCAGGGCCTAATTAACATGCAATGATGCTGGCCATGGCAGGTAGTGCCACGGCAGGACGTCAGCAGGGAGGCAAACAGACCAGGAATGGAAAGAGGAGAGAGCAGAGAGCTAAGTGGAAGAAGAGGGAGGGCAGGAGAGGAGGGAACAGGGAAGGAAGGCAGTGCGGTAAGGGCAGCCCACTGCTTCTCAATCACCCTGCGGGTGCTGCCTCCCCCTGGATTCGCTAACAACTTCCTAATTGCAGCGACTTTTTGTTTTTCACCTGGCTGCTTGAAATGGCAGCCCTTTCAGTAATGTTAATAATGTCTTCAAAGCCCACAGCAGCAGCCAGACCCCATGAGGGGTGGTTAGAGATGCAGGGGCATGGGGTGGGGAGCGGAGTGGAGCACACAAGGATTTTTTATTCTTTCAGATGAATTCAGGACTCAGGTTTTTGGTTGACACAAAATAAACAACCCCATTCCAGGTCTGGGGAGGCAGGCCTTGGCATCCATGGGCACATGCGTGGCTGAAGGTGAAAGGGTGGGGACGAGGAGTGTGGAAGGGGAATGGAGCCATGTACATGGGCTTACAGAGGTGGCAGGAGGTTTTGGTGTGAGAAGGCCAATCAGCCCATTTCATACAGTTGAGTGAGTAGGTGACAAAAAGCATGATGTAGCAGAGGGAAACGCAATGTCATACAACAGAAAACAAGCTTACTTCCAGTGACTGGATGGAGGGGTGGAAAAGACTTTGTGATGTGCCTATGCATGTTGGTTGCCTGTGTGCACCCTGCTTTGTGCTCACATTGCCATGTGCCCCTACACATACAGATCTGTCACTGTCCACGTGCTCAGGCGAAGTGTGTGTGTGTGTGTGTGCATGTCCTCCCACCCTGTGTGCCCAGTTGCTCGGTGTGAACCTATGAAAGTCGAAGTGTCAGCTTGGATTTGTGCCTGGAAGGTGCTAGCCCAGGCTGCCATTGCACAGTTGTGCAGCTAAGTATGCGTGTGTGTGCATGTGTGTGTGTGTGTGTGTGTGTGTGTATGCCGTTTCCCTTCTGTACCAGCTGAGTGCCCAAGGAGCTGCAGGGCATATGATGTCTGGACAGCAGCTTGGTGCTCATGGATGCTGTGAATGATACAGGCTAGCTGCGGCAGTTCTCAGCAGCTCAGGAGAAGGCTCTTAACACGCACAGACAGCTGGTGCTGGGGGCAGCTGGCAAGGGGCTGAAAGCCAATCCATTGTGACAGCTGCTCTGCCAGGGGTGGTTGGGGGCTTCTCTCTTCTTGTTTTTACCACAAACTGGTTACCTAGTGTGAGGCTAACAGGGCCACTGCTAAATCTGACAGAAACAGGATCTAAGGGGACAAGCACAGAGTGCATTAAGCAGAAGAGCATCAGGAAAGCAAAGCATTCAAGAGCTGCATGCTTCTTGGTTCATGTGCTACTGATACACACTCCTCTTATGCTTGCTGCTTTTTTCAGAGTGCCTCTTCCTTTCTGTTCCGTTGCTCCTCCTCTTCCTCCCCACGTCTACCACATCCTTCTTGCCTTTTCCCAAGCATCTTCCCTCCATGGCACCATTCAGCACCCAGTCAGGATACTGTGAATGTTGAAGCTTCTAGTGTGGCTGGGACTGGCCCTTTGGATATCTTTTGGCAAAGAAATCTGAGAGGTAATTACAGTCAACCCCTACTGTTGCCACACTTTGTTCAGCATCCTTGGCCTTAGCCACTCTGGGAGCCCCGGAGCCAGGCAGGTTGCCAGCTATCACAGAAAACTGCTGGGTTTCTGCTTCCCCACAGGCTCCTGACAGCACTGGTGAGCCTCATGCTATGAGTAAGGGAAAAAACAGTAACAGCTCTGAGCCTATTGAAGAAATCCAAAGGGGCTGTGATGCTTCAGTATAAAGTTTGCCCTTGTGGATAGGTACAGGTAATAGGGAAGAGGGCTTGAGAGCAAGCACAGAAAACCTAGTGCTCTGGATTACTCTTGAAAACCGTCCTAAGTCTACTCTGAGTCTTTCTGGCCCCCTCATGCCCCATGCTGATCCCTTCTCTGCAGCTTCTCTCTTTTCTTTCAGTCCACTGCAGGAATGTTGGTCCTTTGTCCAGTCTCACAAACCAGCTGGAAAGCTAGTATGGATCAAATTTTCTAGTGCCATAAAGATTGGGAAGAAAAGAAAAAGAGCACAAAACGTGACTTGGCAGAGAAAGCAGCTTTGTTGCACATCACCCCATAAATCTCATGCCTGACAGAGTTTCTAATGCTGGAGTCACTTAAAACCATGGCATCGTATTGGGTTAAATTGATGAATGGCACAGAGAGAGGGGACAGCCTAAAGCACTGAACAAGGACCCTGTTGATGGCAGGTGTCCCACTCTTGCTCACATTCTGCTCCCTCTCTCCACTAATGCATCCTCATCTCTTTAAACAGAAAGTAAGTGCTCTCCAGGTTACTGCCTGAAATGTTCAGAGACACTCTTCAGGGAGACTTGGAAGCAGCAACACTTGGCTTGGAAACTCTTCAGTCAGAAGAAGACAAAAGAAGGGAAAGGACAATGAGGTTCAGAGCATTCACACATGAAGGGTTGTGCTTCCTCCGTTGTCAGTGGCACTAACAACAGCCTATCAATTTGTTGGAGAAGCTCAATGCCAAGCCAGACTTGGCCAGAAGAATAATGAGTATAGCAGTTCTCAGAAAAGGCCACCTTTAAAATGAATGAAGATAAGTCCAGGGCAAGAACCTTCTCTCCTCCAGGAGAGAGGAGGGGACTCCTGGGGCAGCACAGTGGAGACCATGGGAGATCCTTCCAAGGTAGAGCTCTGACCTCACTGCAGCTAGTGCTGGAGGTCACATCACTGGGATCAGGCCAACGCTTTCTCAGAGCCTTTCTTTGGCTCCATGGTTTCATCTTTTCTCATCCCTGTTTGCTGATGTAAAAGAGAAGGGGTTTCTGAAGGTATCTGCCTGGATTGGTCTTATTTCCTATTCTGTAGTGATCTAAGTACAAAGCAATGGCAGAACATCCCATAGTCTTGTGATAATACATTTTTTACTTCCATTCTGGAATCATATCCTTTGACATTCAGTGTCTATCCTGTTACCTGTGTCTGCACGATACTAAGCATGAAAACTGTGAGTTGCCTCACCCCCACTGTTACTTTGACCCTATCTCTTCCACTCCTTCCCCCTGCCTCATCCTCCTTTCCTTGGAACCCCAGAACCCTGTCCCCTGCTCTACCACTGCTCCTCAATGGCCGTCTTCCCCCTTTATCTTCCATTCCCAACCTTCTCAGGTTCCCCTGCCAGACACTGCAGTTTTCCCAGTTTGTTCTCACTGTTTTTGTTTTTTTTTTCTTCTTGATGTTCCCCAGGGAATTCTCCTTTTGTTCTTTGCACTGGTTTTCCTGCAGGTGCAGGACTTATTAAGTACCAAGTTTACTCGTTGTCAAGTTTTCTTCCTTACCTCTTCTGGGCATGTGTTGGCTGGGGACACAGGCTCCTTGGGGGCACCCAGCCGTGGGGTGAGTATATCCAGCCCCTGCAGATCTCAGCCCAAGCAGTCAGGAAGAACATAGGGATAGCAGCCAGGCCAAGCTTTAACTGAGGACTGAGTCAAAGTACATCTACCCAAGAACTGCTGGAAAAGCCGCATGCCTAGTTTAGATAGCTGTGACCTGCATAGGTGAACACACCTTTGGCATTCTGTACTTCTGCAGTAAGCAGGTGCAAGTTCTTTTGTGTAAGAGTAGCCTCGGAGCGTGGGAGCACAGGGAGTCTAGAGGTTTTGGAGCCCTGCTTGATAATTGCCATGCTTTTCAAGTTAATTGTGGTTCACCAGTTTTGGTGTGTGCAGATGGAATCCCTCATCACCCCTCAACCTCCAGTGCCCCAGTATGTGTGATGCAGTCACCTGCTCTTCAGTTTGCATCATGATAACACTCTGCATCTTTCATATTTTTCAGGTATAACCTTCTCTTGAGTATCAGGGAGTTGGGGTAAGGATGCAGGGTGACAGGTGAACTTCGTATGTGGAATAAAAAAAATTTCATGTTGCTACCATGTAAAATCTTTGGAAATGAGGTGATCATGGAGAAACCTGTAAATCAAATGCCCCCTTCAGAGTTACAAAGGGAAGCCCGCTGTGATTTAGGTATCCAGCTCCCAACATGGCCACCAGTCCTCTCTCCTTTAGCTTCCAGCCTCCTACTAAGCCTTGTCCTGTGCAACAGAAGCTCTGGGTGGCCAATCCTGCTTCCTCTTTTGCTCTCTGGGGACAACACAAAGTCAGAGTTCAGCATCTTTACCATGTAGATCCCACAACTGCTGCTCTGCACAACCACTGTGATGCAAACACAAGGGTGGTAGGGAGACCCCTAATGTGTGTGTGTGGGGGGGGGGGGGGGGGGGCGGGGAGCACTGGAATATAACTTGCACTGCAGGTGCCTCAAGGGAGGTCTGCTGAAATAAAGGCAACAGGGAACATCTAAGACTCCTAGAGAGCTCACAATAGGTAGGCTAAATAGAGCACAGAGGTGTGCTAGATACCAAAAGGCAGAGCGAGGAGAACTGGAGCAGTGAGGGAGGTAGAAGGGGTGTCTGGGGAGGGCACCTTCCCTGCTTGGCTGCTGGAAGATGCAGTGATGTCAGCCCTCCTACAAAGGGACCTGATGACAGGGTAATTTCATCTGTGTCATTTTCTAAATGCTGGTTGTGCTGATGAGCAGGGCTGCTGCAATGATCTTACCCTCTGGAGAGAGTGCGCGTGGGGCCAGGCAGGGGAAAGGCAGGTAGGAGCATGGTTTGGGACAGGAGGAAGAGAAAGTGAGTTTGAAATGTTGCTAACTTCAATCTCCTCTGCTTGGGTGGCGGCTTTGAGGGATGGAGGAACAGGCAGAGGCAGAGCCACGATGCCATGCATGGTCCCTGCAGGTAGTGAGATCAGCAGATCTGTTGTCAACCAAATGTCTCTCTCTCAGAGCTGGGACTGCTTCCTGAGGCAAAGGAAGCCTTCCCATACAGGGATAAACCATCTGTGACAAATGTCTGCCACTATGCCATGTTCCATCTTCTCTGAAAGCTTCCAAGCTCCCCAGCTTTCCTATGTTGTTGGTCCCCAGTGTCATCCCTTTTGCTCTGTTTTTGCTGGATATTCTCCCTCCCTCATGCATCAGCGTGAGCCCCACCTGATCCTTAAGTAGAAAGGGACTCCTAGAGTCTCCTGATGCATCGTTTGCACTGCCCAAGGGCTCCTTAGATGGCTTTCCGCTTCCTGATGTGCAGAGAGCAGGGTGGGAACACTGCCTCAGTGTGTGCATCAGGGAGTTGCTGTAAGGGACAGGCCAGGAGCCCTAGCTTGCAGGGGTCATGTGGGAATGCTACCTGAGAGGGGTGGATGGGGAGAGACTGCAAGCGGTGGGCCCCATGCAGGGCCCCGCCCCAGCTCCCCACAGCTGCCACATTTGACCTACACGTACTGCAGTGTGTGGGAACTCTGTCCTTCCAAGTCGGTGCCTCCCCACCCCCTTTGGCTGTGTGTAATCGGCGCTGTGTTCAGATGGCACAACCTTTTTCATTCCTCTTCGTCTCAAGGCTCTGCCTGCCTCTACCATTCACCATCCCAATTCTGACGAAGAGAGAGGCAGGGCAGGACGACACCCCCCCCACCCTTCCCAGAACCAAGATCATTTTCCCTGTCGACTGCAAGCACATTTGGCTTCCACCTCTCTTGCCCTCTCTCTCCTCCACTCCTTTTCTGTGTGCTACATTTTCCCTTCTAATGAGGGCAACACCTGCTTCCCAGCCTCATTTGAATCCCTGAGCATCTTCCTTAGCGAGTGCAGCAGGAGCTTGGTGAAGGGATGGAAGGGCAGGTAGCCACAGTGAAGGATGGGTTGCCCATCCAGATGTCGAGTACGAAGGGTGAACCACTGCAACAGCTCCTTTGGCTACGGGTGGGACTAGGGCTGCTTGTGCAGAAAACTTGCAGAATTCTGGCCCCAAATCCCTGGGTGTTTGGAATCTAATGCTCAGGTTGTCATATTAACCCTCCAGAGGTTATTTCATAGTCTGTGCACTTCAAAAGCCCACAGAAGCATAGGCCTGCCCAGCCTATTTAATGTGGGCAACACAGATTTAGTACACATGCCCCATCTGCACTTCTTAAGGCTTCTCTGGGGGATCCTTTGCTCCTCCAATTACCTAGACAGCCAGCCCAAGCAAGGGACACCCAATGTGTCAGCTTCTGGCTGTGTAGGGCAGGCTTTTTTGGGGGAGCTGTGAACAAGAATGTGGGGAGCCACTCCTGCCTGTTGGCGATCCCTGGGAGCCTGGCCTATGACTTCTTCACTGCAAGGCAAGGCAAAAGGCTGAGCATTTGTGAAAGTGGGCCCTTTTACCAGAAAGCCTGGACACAGACAGCTTTGCTCTCAAGCAGAAACCCCATCTTTTCACTGTGCAGACTTGGATGTGCCAGCAGCCTGGCTAAACCTGGTGACTTGCTAATTGGGAGCACAGGGAGAGGGGCTGAGATGTGTCAGGGAAAGATGGAGTGACTGAGAGAGCAGACATCAGCAGCAGCATGGGGGGACGGTCGTAGGGAGAGAGGAAGATTGCATGGGAAGGGTGAAGAATGGCAAAGAGGCTGAGGAGGAGGAGGGGCTGAGTGAAGTAGAGCATTTGGGAGAGCGGATGAGCACACGTCAGAGCTGCAGGGACTCAGGGATGGTGTCACAGGCAAGGCTGAAATATAAATGGAAATTCTCACTGAGCTGGATCGATGCCATATTGGTGAATGAAAAAAGGGAGGCTGAAGGAGTGAAGGAAAACAACACAGCCAGGGCAGCCCATCCAGCACCTTCCCAGGCACCCTCAGCCGTGTTGTCTCACCCCAGCAGCGGAGGCTGCCAAGCAGAGGGCTAGGCAGTCAACAAACTGGACTGGGAGAGGGGCACTAAGTCATTAGTTTGTCATTAGTAAACCAATAAGGAAAATGAGCAATGACACACAGCTTTTTTTTTGTTTGTTTCTGTCTTGCCTCTTCCTCTATCCCACCTCCCCAGCTTCCTCCCTGATCCCTGTGTGGACAGCTCTGGTACCTATGGCAATCAGCTAGTTCTCCTTTCCCCGGCTAGCCCCCAGCCTCTGCCTCCTATAGGGTCTGCTTTGTGCACTGGCACTTCTCATTAGGACTCCAGGAATCCATCAGACTTGGGGTTCTTACAGCCCCAGGTGCTAATGCACAAATGTATCCCTTAACAACATAGCTAGTCACTCCTTCCATCTGGTCCTAGAGTGGGGGGAGAGACTTGCCCTGATTAAGTGTGCTGCTCTTGGAAAAGCTGAGCAGTACCTGTCTAGCAGCTACAGGCAGTCAGGCTAGGCTAAGGTGAGAGGGAGGCAGGGGAGCAAAGGGCATGATCTCTTAAATCAAGGGAACTATTGTCTCCCTTGCAGGACAGGCTGGTCTCTAACTCCCCTAGCTTTTGCCCCTGATGCTTCCTCATGGCTATGTTTCATTTAATTCTATTTTCTGCTTGGCCACAGCTCCACACACTGCACGCCAGCCCAAATCCCACAGTTACCTCTAGCTCAAATCAGATCTGCCTTCATCTACCTCCTTTAGCCATGCTGCTTTCTTCTCTCAAATTCTTCTTTCTCTTTACCTGACACCTTTCTTTTTCTCCCACCTCTCTATACACTGAATTTCATGGCACTGGAGAGGAGCCTTAGAAAAGTCAAGGTGGAGCAGTGCAAATTAGCCCCAAGGTCTGCCCTTTCCTACCATCTGTCTTTACCCACTCCTTATTCCCCTGTGTCCCAGGAAGAAAGCTTCCTCCAGAGTACAGGGGAATGTCTTTTCAGACAGAAATAAAAGTACTGAGAGTATAAGTGCTGCCATGCCATTGTGGCCTGCAGGTTGGAGACCCCAGGGACTGATCTACCAAGAACGATAAGACAGATGGGTGGATCAGTGGCCCCTTTCAATCTGGATCTGCTGTGGTCTCTTAATGCCACAGTCCTGACCCTTCTTGTTCACCAACAGCAAGATGGTGAATCTCTGGCTTTGAAAGCCCCAGAGCCTAAAAGCAAAAGGGATGCCCCTATGGCAGGAAGAAGAGCACTTTACTGCAGCAAATTTATTCACACTGAGAACTTTGTGCCTTTCTGGGCTACATGGATAGAGAAGCAAGCAGAAGTATTTCCATTTGATGATGTTGAGGCTTGCTGTGGTATACCACCAAACCTAGATCCCCTGTCTGACACTGATGCCTGACAGAAGCTCTCTCTAGGGAGGGAAGAGCATCAGAGAGTCCTTGTGTCACCAACTTGACTGCTTTTGTGAGCATCACTGTGCCATGAGACACAGAGGGTTCCCACTTTGTGTAAACAGCACTGACTCAGCTCCTGCAACGTAGAAGGAAGGATCATGCTACATAAAGCCATTTCCTTAGAGAGAGTGATCATGAGCTCTGTGGAAGGGTAACCCTGACAAAGTCTGTCCAATGAACACAAACCAGACTCACTTACTGTCCATATCAGAACTACTCAAGCAAGTACTAAAAGGTTGCTGGTGCTCTGTAGAAGGGATGTCACCTGCATGGTGACATCTTAGCAGGCCCATGGTCACACAGTCTGCATGGAGCAAGGCCTGTCCGAATGCTTGCTTCAACGTGGTGTACCAGCAACACCAAAGTGGGGCTCTGCCTAAGCACATTGTGGGTACGTTAAGTTAGAGCCAGCAATATGGACAGACATGGCCTGCTCTGCACCTTGCAGTGCAGTCAAACCTCTATGTGGCTCTACCAGTAAAACTTCTTTCCCCCTCAACTTGAAGGTCAAACCCGTTTTCCCCAGGAGGCCAGAGCTCAGGAAACACTTTGATCGTTTGGACCAAATCTGCCCCGAGGAAAAGATTTCTCATTTGCCACAAAACTGTTCAGCATCTTTGTCATCCCCCTTTCACCCTCCCATCCTGTGAAGTGAAAGAACATCTCCCTACCCTGCACAGCACCCTCCCACCCCTCATCCTGCCTGCCATCGGTCCTCATGAACATCACAGCCAGTTTCTGTGCCATTGGAGCAGTTTGTTTCTCTCTTGATTTTTCACAAGTGATTATCAAAGTCAGAATGTGTCACCCAGAGAATGAAAGGAAAATTAACCTTCAATCACAGATGCAGATCTACCTGCTGAGAAAGAAGAGGGTAGGAGGGAAGAGAGAGATGGGCAAGGGCAGGGAAAAGCAAGGAGAAAAAGGACATGTGAAACAATGAGAAGAAACCACGAACAAAGTGAGCAAGAATGAAGACAGGAAACATGGCAGGGCACAGAGAGTAAAGAGGCTGCGATAAGGAGACTAAGTGAGGCAGAGCAACTAAACCCCACAAGGTAAAAGATAAAAAATGAAGAAAAGAAAAGATAAAAAGATGAAAAATGAAGGGGCAGGGTAGGTGAGATCACTGCATCTGGAGATGGAGCAGTGAGATTTCCTCATTCTCCTTCCCATCCCATCTCCTACCTAATCCAAACCCACTACCCTAATCTCTTCTGACTCCCAGCAGGACTGGTCCCTCTTTGGTGCTGTGAGGTGATTCTGCCTGCCCTTGAGCCTGTGCAGGGGCAAGGTAGCCACTGCTGTCTGGCTCTTCACAATGCCTTGTCCCCATCGCTGCCTTAAAGCATGCCCACACACACACACTTGCACACAGTTATTCATGTCTCTCAGATGGGAAGGTGGTTATCACACATCCTCTTAGTCATCACTTAGCAAAGCTAAACAAATTTAGTGCTTAATCTTCCCTCATCAGTCAGGCCTTCCTTTGCCCCTCTATCTGCTGCTCGGCCCTGAATCTTCTCCATTTTCTCTCCATTTCAGTTAATAAGCTGCCCAGCCAAGCAGAGCCCTCCAGAGAGGGGGGCAGCAGCTCCCTATTCCATGACTTGATGCTTCCTTAAGGACAACCCTTTCCCTCTCTATTTTCCCTACTCCACTCCACCTCCTCCAAATAACAGCTATGGATATGGTTTTTTTGTAATCTTCTTTACCCTTCCCTTATCTACCACCCTTGCTAAGCCTAGCAATTTGCTTCCGGGTCTCTCAGTGGCTATTCTCCTTTAAAGAATATGTTATTGGTGTCAGATGAAGAGGGGACAATTTTGAGTTCTTGAGACATGTATAAAAGTATATATGCTTCTCTAAAATAAAAGGAAAATAGTGATTGAGAAAAGTTTGACAATAAGAAGCCCATATACAAACACAGCTCAAAGAAAAAAAAAAACATCAAGTATTCCAATTATCATTTAAAATTCATTGTGATAACCATATCTCAGTTGCATGAACCCAAAGACCTTCCATTATACCACATTATTTGTGGTGTCACATGCTTCATAAGATGATTACCCATCTATGCCTTCCAGTAGCTTCCACAGATCTGGGTTATTTTTAGAGCAGTGCTACCAAACCCCTCCAAGTGGTCCAGGCTGCAGCCCTGAAGCACCACACCCCAGCAGTGCCTTCCCTGTTGACTGACTGACCATGTACCCACAACATAGTCAGATCTGGCTTTCTTACAGCCTGTATGTGCCCAAAGTGAGCTGACAAACAGTGGCAGCAGGATGAGGCAGCTCACTGTACACCTTGCCTCCAAAGCTGTAATGGGACCAGGGTTTGTCAGGTATCCCAGAGAAACAGTGAAAGATGTGGAAAGAATCTACTCACTCATTCTGCTGCATTAGCAATATAACAGTCACTTCAGAGAGCTCCAGCACACAAGCACAGAGAGATGCTGGACTGTACAGTCATACACACATCCCCACTGAAAAGGCAGAGGGGAATCCAGGACAGGACTGTACGTGTCTGACAGGGATGAATAAAAAAGATGCTGCAGGTTTAAGGATTGCTAGGGAGTCTGTATTTGCTTGTGGATAAGGATGGAGGATCTGACTGAATTTTGAATAAGTTCTGCTACAAACTGATTGAATGTCCTTTAATCAGGTGGATTTAGCTGCCGCCTTTCTTTAAGAAGGTTCCAGGACAGAGTTAACCTCCTCTATGCAGCATTAGTGGTCATCACCTACACATAGGTATACACCACAGAGGTATGTGAGAGAAAAGCTGTATTTGAGAGAGGGCTAAAGAAAGCAGTGCAGTCTGATAAACGGATGAGATAACAGACAGGAAGTAAAAAAAAACAAACCAACAAAACTAACAGCCTAAAGAAAGGTTTTTGGGCAGCAAAGAAATTGCCTTCTAGTTTTTGGCTTATCAAAGTAGGGCTTTATACTTCCCTAGGAAACAGAGAGTATCCCCAGAGAACTTCCTAGATCAATCATTAATTTGTCTCCTTAAAAGAAAATGATATACAGTAGCTTGAACTTCAGCTAACAACTTGAATCAAAAACATGAAACACATTCTCTGGGCAAAAGTCTAGAGCAGAGATCCTGTAATGTATGCCTTCTCACCCTACAGTACATCTCCCATTAGGTTCACCTCTTCTCATTCTCAGCACTTAGCCCCAAGTGAATGGCGGGGGGGGCTCTACTCTTTCTCCCCAGTAGCAGCACGTGTGTGCACAACAGGTCAGCAGTAGCCAGGGAGAAGACACAAGGCTGCCTATGTATCCATCCCTGTCTTTGGATGAGCAGAGGAAAGAAAAGAAGAGTAATATTTGGACAGGATGGGAAGGAACTCACCCAGACCCTTGCCATTTGTCTGTACACTGACTTTCCCATCCTCTACCTCCTGCTTCACTGCAGCCAGAGGGATGTTTTCCCTGTTGACTTCAGAGGCAGCAGAAGCCAGCCACTAATTAGGATCCAGTATGACAAAGCACAGAGTAGCTTGACACTGCTAGACCACAGGTGCCTAGAGGCAAAGGAGGCAGCGCCTGCCCGAGGATCAGTTTCATTAAGATGAAGAACATCAAACAGCTTTCCCTGAACTGACATCCATCTGTCAAAGGAGCCTGCAAAGAAAGGCAGAGCTGACAGGGGCCCTAAGGAGAATCTCATTAGGATGGTTTTAGAAGGGTCTGTTGATGAAAGGGCTGTGGGAACTATCTTCTCCCTCCCATCAGGAATGGCTCGTGCCTGTCAGTTTGTTGTCTCCATTCTCAGAGGCTGATGGGGATGGATAGGTAATACTGGTGGAGGTCACGGGCATGGGAATGTGACCAAGGAGGAGGCACTGGACTGAGGAAGTAGTGGAGCAGGGAACTACAGAGCAAGTGCACAGAGGGAACATTTGAGGCACACATCGCTTTTTGACTCTGAAGAGAGAGAGCTGCTGAGAAGGGCAGACTACTACAGCAGGCCCCCCAGGCAGTGCTGGGCTGCCCAAGGGGAATCTGGTGGGAGTGAGAATAGCATCTCACCTCCTTGTGTAAATGTGCACACTATGCAGAATTGAATACAGACAGCTATCCTGCTTTTTGTTCATAAGATTTGGGCATAGCTTTCACTCCAGACACATTTGCACATCCCTAGAGGCTCATCAAGATCTCAACCCAGCTGAATTAACCCACAGCCCAGCCTTACAGGTAGGGATATGCTTCCTCTCTCGTGGGAGCAGTGATGAGGAAAGACTCCTTCACTCCACAGACAACAGCAATATGCACATTTGGATGCAAGAGGCATAACCCCAGGGACATATGGATCTCTGGGTCTGAGCTACAGCCACATGGCTCTAACACAGAACAGTGATTTCTGCAAGGCATAAAATCAGGCATTTATCTAGCACCATAACTCTCTCCTGAGGCACTCCTGCTGGTAAGTGCATTCAGATGCTTGCCCTACAGTACAATGAGAAGGCATGTGCTCAAATTCCCCAGCCAGCTCTGATTCAGTAATCACAACAAGTGTTCATTAGTGCCTGCAGGGACATCCTACTTATTAGGAGTGGTCAGCTGGGCATTACACTGTGCTCAAGCAGTTCACCAGTGTTTAGCCTCTAGAACTGACCTTGCAATTGATTACTACACGTTAGTGACATCATTCAGTGTCTCTAGAGGCTCACGTGGGTGATATCATTGCCTTTTGTTAAAAGTTGTTACTCACAGTCTGTCGTTGTAGGATGAAAGCATAATGTTTTCATTTCCTTAGAAAGCTCATGCTGATGGTCTGTCTTCATGGTCATCCTCAGGGCTGCCACACATGACCTCTGCTTTGTCTAAAGCAAGAGTAAGAGATCTAAAGCCCATGGAATGGATATAGCCTGCAAGAGCTTGTGGGCCTGGGACGTATCACAGATGCTTGGTATGCCCAAAAGACCTGCACCTGGGCAACACAAGAGATATCCCTGGCACAGGCCAGTGTCTCTGCATATGTCATCACAATCTCAAATCAAAGATACAGCTCACAAACCATATTCCCAACCAGCACTGAAAGCCACATGATGTTCTTACTTTGTGTTATTGCTGTGCAGTGTTAAGGTATGTGCGAATTTGCAACTAGTTAAAAGGTGTTGGAAAGACCTGCTCTCTCCCCAGGAAAGAACAGGCTTATCAGTCCTGCACCAGGACTTTGCAGTGATGACATCACCCAGGCTTTGAAGTGCTCTGTCAGATGATGTCACATGGTACCTCTGAAAATCTGCAGTGCTGATACTGTCCCTGATTTTAAGGGTTAGCACAAATGATGTCAGTCAGAAGTGAGTCAGAGACTCAAATACTGGTGTTCGGTGCAAGGTCACACACCTGTCTTCAGCTCCAGAACATCTCCTGCAGGTCCTGCGCGGTATTTGCCAGCACTGAGCAAATGTTTAGGGTAACCCAGGGCACCAAAAATTACTCTGAAAACCAGAATCTCACCCTTTAGGTCTCTGAGTGCCTGCAGCAACGATGTCATCCCCCATCTCCAGAGCCTTACTGGGATGCCTTTCTTCCAGATTTTCCTCTCTTCTGAGGACAGCCACTCAAAGGTGAAGGGATGTTCCCA
This sequence comes from Falco punctatus, assembly GCF_963210335.1. Lineage (NCBI taxonomy): Eukaryota > Metazoa > Chordata > Aves > Falconiformes > Falconidae > Falco > Falco punctatus. The sequence goes on from NC_137585.1 coordinate 34,650,017, forward strand.
GCACCTGGTTCACGCTGCTGTCCCTTCAGCTGCCAGAGTAGAGCTGCATTTCATGGTGCATGAGCACTGCAGAAACCCTTGTTTTGCCACCACACTTACACTTTGCTCACCCTTGCAGGACTTGGAAAGGATCTGTCAGTGAGCCCTGACCAAAACTAAGGGGTCTCTGAGTACCAGATGACAGTCAGTCCCCTCTGTAGAGGAAGCAGGAGCAGGATAGCTAATGCATTCAGGCCAAGCAGGTGCTGGGAAGGGGCACAATGTTCCCATCTCCCCAAGACTGAGAGTTTGTGGTGAGACAGGACTGGGTCCGGCCAGCTGCAGAATCTGGCTATGCTGCACTGGCCGTTGGCTCTGCAGAGGGGCCTCCCACAAGCCAGAGGAAGGCCGTCTGCCTCCTGCTGCAGTTACAGGCAGCACAAACACAGCGGCAGCTGGATGGGCTGTGTGAGCAGGACAGCAGCTTCTGTCTGTCAGGTCTTTGGACTAGTCCTCTTCAGCTTCCTCGTGTACGTGGAAGGGAAGAGGCTTATTCAACCAGTCTCCCTTGCTTCCATCTTCACTGCCACAGACCAGCCAGGTGGTATTTCAGGCTTGGTGGGGATGGAGGACAAGCACCGTAACAGGGAAGGCATGTGTATAGACAGGAGGTTGGTGCAACTTCCCAGCTCCCCCTGGCATCATTGACTAGAGCCAGAAGGGTCAGTGCACAGTTCTTAGGACTCCCCATCCCTACCTGAATTGTGCTAACCCACCGCAACTCCAAGTCCCCAAAGTGGCCTCCCAGGCAGAAAGGAGGTTGGAGAGGCTCCACTTCAGCTCACCCCTCTCTTTCTGCAGGGCTCTTATGCTCCCGCTTGCATGCACGCTGTAGCTGGCTTGAGCTCTCTCACACAGTCTGTCTCTCACACATACAAGCTCAAACACAAACACACAGGCTATAGAATATGTGTCTCACGCATTGTATAGGATCCCTCTTCCTCACACAGTGTCTGTTTCACACAGCCTGTCTCTCTCCCTCACACTCGTGCTTGCACACACCTCTTCTGTCTCTTTCTCCTTTTGGCATTGGTGGGAGTTTCAGGGAACAAGGCTCTGTCTTATTCACTCTGTTCACAGTATCTTGCTCCCTGCTAGTCTGTACGACTTGTTTTGCTGTATTACTACTATTTTATTTTCTCAGGGCTCAGTTCCTTCCCCTCAAGGAGGAGCTCAAACCCTTATGGCTTAGCAAGAAACATGTCCTGGTTCCTAGGATTCATCAGACATGCCTTCGTTGTCAAGTCCATGAGGGTTTTTCTTTAGACCCTGCTTTGTTTGGCTGTATTACCTCTCAGAAAGTGATGCTTCCAGCATGTGGCAGGTTCACATGAGTCAACCTGAACACCAGGTGAGCTTAATGTGAAAACAACCTATAGAGTAGCAAAGATCAGCTCCGAAAGACTAACTTTTGAACTGCAGTTCAACTACCTGGAAGAACAGCTGATCCTCTTCTTCCTTATTGCAAGCATGGATTATCACAGTGGGTATCCATATGCAAATGGATCATCAAACAATTCCTTAATCTGCTGCTTCCTTTTCTTCTCAGCTCACCGATCAGTATAGGGTATGTTGTTTTTATAGCTGGGTCTTTGTGAAAATAAGAATTCATATTTTAACAGCAGTGCTGTTCTAAGTGTGATATCTGAAGTCTGTAAGAGTGGCAAGTTTTGCAGAGAAGCAAAGAAGTGGACAGGGTGTCGGGCACACATATAGGTCTGGAGGAGATAAATGCAGCAGGCTTGAAGAAGAGCTTGTCCATTTTTATTTCTAATTTGGCTTGTCCAGAAAATGACGTTGGTCTCCTTCTATAAAACTTGCCTCACCAACATTGTTCCGACTTGGCAGGAATCAGATGTGGATTCCTTACGGCAGCATCACCCCTCTTAGAGATGCATGTCTCTAAGAGGACAGAGGAATTTCAGTGCCATCCTTCCCAGGCAGCATGAACCTTCCATTGACTTCATATAGACTTAGACCTTCCACAGTGACATTTACATTCCTCCAGTCCTCAGATACTTGTCTCAGTCACCATGAGTGTTCAAAGATTATTTAGAGTGACCTTGAAATGACATCAGCCAGCTTCCTTAGGACTGCTGTGTGCACCCCATCAGGGCCCATGGACTTACATATGACCAGTTTGCTTAAGTATTCTCTGATCCTCTTCGACCAAGGTTAGGTTCTCCGTATTTTCCCCTGGTCTTTGGGGCCTGGCATTTCTGAAGACCAGTCTTGCTAGTAAAGACTAAGCTGAGGAAGGCATTCAATACCTCAGTCTTTTCCATGTCCTGTCTCACCAAGTCACCTGCCCCATTGAGTAGTGGGCCCACATTTTTCCAAGTCTTCCTTTTGCCACTTACATACTTCTGTATTTTTGTCAGTTTAAAGGTTCTGGATGGTCATGGGGAACTCACTTGGAGGCTTACTCAGAGACACTCAGTACTGTGTCCCACAGGCAAGTAGTGCAGAGCGTACCTACCATCTGCTCAAGAGAGGATGTGAAGCTGACTGCAAACAAGGTCATTAGCACATCTAGCATAGACCTACATCTCCCAGGATCAATCCTGCAGGGACTTTCCTGTCTCAGGACCTATCCTGATTCAGAAGGGGCTTTACATTATGAAACCATATGTTTCAGCTTCTTCCTTGTTTATTTTCACCAATAAAATCCTGATTTCTTCTATCTTACCCCTCCCCACATATACTCCTGTGTCAGGAATTGCTGACATCAGCATTCTTGTCATGAGGCAAATTTTGCTGCAAGGATTCCACTGCCCTGGTACCATGACTCTCCCTCTCTCATGTCATCTGATGCACCTGGCCTTGGTCCCAACACCTGCCAAGGTGCTGACCAGAGTGATTGTAGAGACTCTGGTGCCCAAGGCAAGCATGTCTCCAGGGCTGTCCTGACTCATATGGTTTTATTTGATGAGAAGCCTGAGATAAATGTAGTTTTTTCTCCTGTTCATTTGTCTGATTGCTGCTGTGTACATTTAAGCTTTTTTGTACCTGCACATCCCACTTGCCCTTTCAGCCCATGCCAAATAGTTACAAGGCCTGAATTTTATGCCAGCACTTGCTGCATGCTGGGAGAACCATCAACAGCAGCTGCAGAAACTCTGTTCTGAAACTGTGAGTCTCAATGCTGCAATGCTGAGAAACTTCAGATGCAGCTATTTTCCCATCAGGTCTGTCAGATGATCTTAGCATCAGGCTGAGTTATCTGGCAGTTCAGACCACTGCAGCAGCCTTGCTGGGTAGACTTTGGTGCAAGGCTGACACAGGTTGAGCAAGACGTGCAAAAATGCAGAATGGATGTACTGGATCAGCATGAAGGTCCATCTGTCCCAGTGTTCTGCCTCTGATGATGTCCAGAGCTGGATGGCTGGGCAAGAACAAGGCATGAGTTTTCCCCATTTTCTCTTTCCTGATACTGGCCATCAGCCATTTAAAGACTTACAGAGATTTGATTTAAACACTCGGGCAAGGAGTTTCACAAGTTATTTCTGTACCATGATATGGATATGAATATGACTTGGATTTTCTTAAACCTGACACCTGATCACTTCAAGGATACTCATTGTTCTCACATTGCGAGAAATAGCTGATATTTTTGCCCTGCTTGCCTTCTTCAGAACATTTGTCATTTCAGGATCCCCAGTGGAGAAGATGGAGACAGCTTTGATTCACGCTGATATGGCAATTTTTCTGCTGCTGTTCCACGAAATATTTCCTTCATTTGGAAGGAAGGTCATGTTTCGTGAGCAGATAAATTGGCCCCATCTGCCTGGTGGTCACCTGGTGATGATCATACAGAGACCAAAAAACATACGCCTTCTTCCACTGGGCCTTTTTCTTGCCTGTGACCCTAGCAATGGAGCAGTTAGCTATGAGGGTTGCCCCATCTGGAGCATGAGAAACCCTGACATCATGGCTTTCTGCAGGGAATGTTTCTGGCAAAAGCCTCCTCTGTGTGTGCTGTCCAAGGAACTTTGGTGCAGATCCAAGGAATCTCTTCTGTCCAGACTGTTTCAGGTGGTGTCAGCAGAAGCTGGGAGAAGGAGCTGACCCATAAGGGGAATCCCTTCCCACCCACTAACCCTCTTCTTTTATATGAGCAGGTGGGGAACACACACTCCCCATCACACACCAAAGGAACCCTGCTGCAGCTACAGAGCCTGGTCATAGTAGGATCTGACTCCAGAACATCACAAGCTGGCAGCACCATCACAGCCTCTATAGCTTCTACATTGCTTGGAGAGTATGTCCCAGACCATACCACTCAGCTTGGCCTGTGATATCCTGGTAAAGAAGAGCGATCTGTTGCGCTGCAGAGCAAGACCACACACTCACAAGGTCTTGCTAGAAGGCACACTCCATTGCTACCACTCTGCCATTGTCCCTTCCCCAACTTCTCACCTGTGTGCAGCTTCACTCTGCGTCAAGGCCCAACACTGCCCCACCACCATTACACGATGTGCTGTCTCAAGCACTGACAAAGCAGATGCCTGCCTCTCTACCCTCTGTTCAGCTTGATGGATCCCAAGAGAGGCACACAGTGAATTAGCCTAAGACCCAGCTGTAGAACAGCTGGTTCAGCTAGATCTGAAGACATTTTTCTTTTAATCAGACACCTTACGTCTCTCACTGCTGCACTCAGAGACCTTGACTTTCACCCGAAATCTTCCTGTTTACTAGGAATCTTTGGAGTCTGGCTTCAGGGCTCCTGTAAGTGAAGCAAGAAAAAGTCCCAGTTACCCTATCCATGAACAAACTGCTAAAAATACCAGAATCACATGGGATTAAGCCTATGCTTGCTGTACATAAGGGTATGGTTTGTTTAACAGATTGCTGCCACACAGAGGTCTGAGGGGTTCATTGATACTTTCTTTCTCTGCCCACCAAAGCTGCTGATTGAGCTATTATGTGTTGGGTGAAATTCTTCTTTGCCCTGCTTAGAATCTATAATGATGTAGGGTCTGTCCCCTGCTTGCAAGAACAGCGTGTTACTTTCTCTGCTTCAGTCATTTCTGAGGTGATGCCCCTGCCCAAATCTATTGGACTTCCTCTGTAGTATGGTCTTTGTTAAGAAATTCCAGCTTGTGGGTGATGCCGAGACACTGCAGTAGGTCATCTCTGGGATCTCGGTGTGGAAGAAGTTGGTTACAGTTGAAAGCATTCAATATGGAATCACGAGGGACCTGAGGGTCTGGCAGGACCATCTGTAGTCTGTAGGGGAAGGTGTCTGATCCCTCATGGAAGTAGTTCCCAGGGATGCTGTGAGTCTTCACCGTGTTCTTATTTCTGATGGTATAGCACCATGTTAGAATGGGCCTACCCCTGCCCTTGCTACTCCACAATCAAGGCCATTTCTTGAAACATCACAGCTGGAGTAATTTGGGCAGGGGTATCACCTCTAAAATGACTGAAGTCGAGAATACCCAACTGCTTGGTAGGCTGCATTTCCCTTTTCATTTCCTCCTTTCCTTTTGAAGGGCTGTACTTTCACTTTATTCCAGCTCCTGTTCAATATAAAACAAGATTCCGTGTCCAGAGATACATCCAAAGTTTGTTTCACCCACTGACAGTATCTCAGCTGCATCCCAGATTCCACCTTCTGTCAACCCCAGTGCAGGCTAGGTTGGGCCCACTGCAGTGCATGTCTAGTTAAGAACCTTAGCAGGACGTTCAGCAGCACACTGATGCAGAAATGCTCAAAACCCAGTGGTGAATACTTGCTCAGACAAGTTTTGCCTTTCTTCATCCCTTTCTGAGCAATCAGCTAGCAATTTTTTGCCTAGTTTGTTGGGTTTTTTCCACCCCATGTGGTCAATATTTGATTTTTGGTGAGCAAAGACATTTTCCCTGCAGGAAACCACTTCTTTGCAGGTTTAAATGACTCAAGATGTGAGGAATTACATTAGATATTGTATGGGAGAGGAAAACATGTGGACATGGGAGGAGACAGAAGAGGTTGAATGGAAGGAAAGAAATGGAGAAATGGAAAAAGGACAACAGATGGAAGGTGGTGAGTGAAAGCATCAGGGAAGTGAAGGAGAGGTGGAGGAATTCATGATTCCCTAAAGAATAAGAGATGAAGGACAGTGAAGGAAGGTGAAAAACAGAGAAAACAGGAAAAAATAAAGTGTGAAGGGAGTGGGAATTGTGAGGAAAACACAGCATGCAGGAAAGGAAGAGAGGGGTGATGGCCTAGAAGATAAGGTAGAGGTGAGAGGAGAACCTGTATCCTGTTCTGACAGTGCTTCAGGTGACCGAGTGCTTCTCACAGGTAAGCAGCCATGCAGAAGAGGCCCAGAGGACTCGTTGCCATCACATGTTGCAAGTTGTCACTCCCTACATCTGCCACATGGATTAGACTTGGGACTTGGTGATATGGAGAGAAAGTGAAGGAGACAAATGTCTTCCATTTCCCAAAGACACTTCATTAAGTCTATCTAGGGAATAAGGGATGTGACTTTCCAAGAGACTCAGAGAAGTCCATTGCTCCCTGGGAGCCAGAATGAAGTTCTTCAGTTCGTTCAGACTGGAGGAGGCCTGTAACTGTAAATTCAGATGTAGTTTATTCAGTTGTACTTTATACTCTTCTGTAGAAAGATCCTGTAACGTTCTGGAGTGTTGTTCACTCCGAGACCCTCCAGCAACAAGATGTTTCTTATTCCTTTAGGACGGTATGAGGGTGTAGAAAGGCTGTGCTGGCAAAGGCGACCTCTTCAGAGCGTCCCTACATAGCAACAATTGCAAGTAGGAAGGACAGCTGTCGTATAAACCTCCCTCACAGACTGGGTCACCTGCCTCAGGCAGTTTCACCTTCAGGCACACTGGCTGCACAACATGGCTGGAGAAATTACTGCCCCCTTCTCCGTTAAAGATCTGGGTGGGGGTGAGGAAGCAGTGTCTCCTCATCACCCCCAGAGCCAAACAATTCAGCACTGGTAGAGTGGAGACAGGTGCAGACAGAGCAGCTGTGGGACAACGGGAACAACAAAACCTGGAGAATCATCTTTCTCCCTCTCACACTCCTCCACCGGATTAGTGCTCTCTTCCACTGCACACTCAGTCACAGGCAGACCAACCTTCTTAAAGAAGCAGGAAGAGCCCATGATGTCTTCTTACAGAAGCAGCGTACACATGCCAGATCAGAGTTATCTGGTGGTTGTGGGTGCCCAAGTGCCTTTCAGAGGTCACTTAAGCCTCAGGTTCTATGGATGTTGCCCTGGCAAGTTCTACCTTGCAACTCAGCTCCCTGCAGCAGTGGAGAGAGGAATGAGGACCAGTGAGGGACCTGCCACCCAGCTACCCCCCCCCCCCCAACATCAGACCACAGCTCCACAGAAGTTAAAAAGCCCTCCACCTCCACCAAGTCAGTCATTAAACCTCAGGAGCAGCTTAGTCTGACCTGCCTCCTCAGGGCCTCTTTTTACCTGCTGGGTTTTTGAGAGGCACTGCTTTTGCTGCAGAAAAAGCTGAACTTCCATCAGCTGGTGCTGAGAACTGGCTCTCTGCCCTCAGTTGCATTTTCTCCACCATCATGTCCCCTCACCGCAGTCTGTGTCCAACCTTGTTTCTCATTCTTCTGAGATGTTTGCTCCACCCCAGCACCATCAGTGCCACTGAGGAGCCAGAACACCCTTTTCCTGGGCACCACAACCACCATCAATGTCATCAACAACTCCTTACTCCTCTCCTCTCCCCTAAAGACACCATTCTCTACAATGGCCCTGAAAAGAGGGCACCGTCCTCATGGTGTATGGTAACAGCCCTGAAAAGACTCTAATTAACCCTAATTATTTAATATAGAGCTTAATCCTGGCACCTTCTGCCACAAAGTGCTCAACAGATAGTGTCAAAAATACCAATTATCTCCCTGGCTGCCACTTGAGCAGCAGAGAGAAAGAGAAATGGGTGTCACAGGCAGGAAGCCTGGTAGATGATGGTGACACAAGACAGAGACAGAAAATGTATGGCAGAGAAACAGAGGCAACAGCTCTCTTCCCATCTTATCAGGAAGGGATGAGAAGCTGGGATCTCGTGTGTCTTCTGGCCCAATGTCTAATCTGAGCAAAGCCCAGAGTGAAACTCCTTTTCCTCCAGGCGAGCAGATATCATGACACTAAGCAGCCACCCTACTTCAACTGAAGGCACTCATACACAATAGGTACAGCCACTTCAGCCTTTATAGATTTAACCTGCTAGGCCTAGCACCTTCTTGCCCTGATGAATCTGTCCTATGACATGGTTTGCCTTGGCCTGGCCATTTTGGTCAGCCATATCACTGTCCTGCAGCTCAGGAACTTGGTCCAACAGCACACAAGCCACTTTTGGCTGTTAGGAAACCCCAGTCATCCCCACCCTGAAACTCACCCCTGGGTAAATGCCAGATGTTCAAGAAGGGAAAAAACAGAGTAGAAGGAAATCCCCAGGCCTGTGTGAGCATGTAACAGCAGGCAGCTGGTTCAGGCTTGTGCCTATTTGCTCACAAGTCCGCATGCAAGCCTGACTCTTCCTCATGCTCCCTCCCTGGCTGTGCTTCTCCCTCCTTCAGCCACTTCATGCCAGAGGTTCTCAGCACCCCCAGCCTTTCTTCAAGTTCCATCTTGTTATTCAGGTCCTGTTTGTCCCTCGATACTCATGGCAGAGCCTCCACTGTCTTTGGAGCTGGAGCAAGACAAGCGGGACAAGGCACTGGGCTGGAAAATTGGGTGCAGAAGTTGCAATGAATTCTTAATGATGTCCTTTCTGGCGATACATACAAAGAGATGGAGCTGAATGCTTTTCTTTTTTAAAATGTTTCTTATTTAAAAAGTGATGAAGCTTTTGATCCATTTTCCACAGTAGCATTGGCTGCCCCCCTGCTTACTTCTGCCTTGCTTAGCAGCAGTCACCAATACAGCTCCTCAGATTCACTTTCAATGCTGTTACCTCACCCTTCAAGGATGCATGTTAACTATCAGTCCCTGAGTAGTCTGGCAATGCTGCTACCAGAAGTATCATATAACACTGTTTTGAGAGAGAGACCCTGTCCCAGGGAGCCTGATGAGGTAAGGGAAGACACAGATCCCCGTTGGATACTTGGGAAGCCAAGGAATGGAGCTGCTCTGCACCCTACCATAGTCCCACCAAGCCTGTGGCAGAACCTTGAATTTGGCTCTATATTGCAGCACCAGTGATACTAATCCATCCATCATCTTAACTATGTATGTGAACCTGTTCCTTGTGTTTTCAAGTCCTCATTCCATCTCCCTTATCCTTTCTCTCCTAAATATTTCACACTCGGGCTGTTCAGGTTTGCCTACTTTCATTTTGTGTTTCCTCCAAGGATGAGAAGGGAGATGTATGGGTTGTGTACATGTACACATGTGTACAATTGTGTACACATACAGATGTACAGTGACATCCTCTGACTCCCTGCTAATGATGGGCATGGTCTGTGCACTTACACTCCCAGATCCCCCTGGGCTCTGTGTAGATCTGAGCCTGCCCTCCAGCTCTGCATGACAGACACCTCTGCATTTTAATTGAGAGTGCATCCAAGACCTGGGGAAAGATGTTGGCCTGACCATTCCCTAGCGTGCACTGCTCTCCTCCCCTTGAAGGACAACCCTTGGGACAAATGTCAGCAGTGTGACCCTCACAACCCCATCCATTTTCTCATTGCCCTTCAGAGCTGTTGGTTACCAGTTCCATTGAAGCCAACGTTATCTGCAGGAGAGAAATTCCTCACTCTGCTCTCTTGGGCTTGGCCTGACCCTGAGGAGTCATGATTGCTCAAGGTTCCCAGGCACTGGAGATGCAGAGAGCAGTGGCATCCGCTAATATGACGTGGGCATGGTAAAAGTCACCAGGATTTGGATAGGAAATCAAGGCTCAGAAAGGATGTTACCTTTGCAGTGAAAACAGGATTCATGTGCCAGGCTGCAGTTCCGCCAGAGATGCTTTTCCAGTCCTGACAGTCAGTCCAGAAGAGGGCAATGTTGCCCACTTGCCTGTCCCTTTCACAACACATACGCACATGCACACACGCACACAAAGAGATCTCAACTGCCTGGTATGACTTCCAGCAAAAAGCTCTGCGGCTGTCAGTTCTTCCTGTGCTGCTGCAACAACTGATGGCTTGGATAAGTTACTGAGCTTCATGGCGGTGAAAAAGAACCGAGTCAGCATGAACCAAGCACAAGACAACACAAAGTGGTCTTCCTGAGTCTGCAGCCAGCCTAAAACATGAGGTTATGCAAAGCTGCACTTTTCTTCTCCATGATGGGTTTGCTTAGCAGGCCAGCTCATGCCAACCACCCTGGTAACTGTCCCTCACACTCTGCTGAAGCCACTTCACTGTTTGTAACACAGTGCTGGGCCTTTCTGCCATTACATGACAACCATCACGGTCTACCAAGCAGGTTCTGGAGGCAGAGGTCAGTGTGATTTGCTGCAGGGACTGCGTCCATTGGACAGTTATATCCAGAGGTGCTTGAGAGAACAACACAGATTTCCAGAAGCAGCTCACACCTCATCCCTTCTCTGGACACACACTGGCTCACACAATCCTGTGCAGAACAGAGGATTCCCAAGGTCTCTGACGGGAATCAGCCAAAGGCTGCTTAAATACAAGCACAGCTTAACTCTTTCATCACAGATCATTTTGGCCCAGAGGGATGACTACAGTGCCTCCATCTGCCCCCAGCCCAACAGTCCTCACCTTCAGGATATCTGTGATTACTTCAGCCCTGACAGTCTTCCCTGCCCAAAGCTTCCTGCTCCCCCTAGACAGCATTTGCAAATACATCTTGTCCTTTCTTATCCCTGTGGAAGAGCAACCACATGAAATGCAGGGACTGTGGAGACAAAATCAAATTTCGCAACAAAATAAACAGCATGGGGGCACTCTACTGATTAGATTATGCCTCTTTATAATGTACGCATTAATTCCTCATAAGGTTTGAGATTCTCTGTTACAGAAGGCCCATATCCCTGCACTGCGGAGATGCAGATGCCAGGAACATCACCTTGACCCAAAGATCCAGCTTTACACCAAGCACACGAAGCTCTGATTTACCCAGCAGAGCTCCTCTTTGTTACACACCATTGTCCATCCCCCAGAGATGCACAGCCCAGCACCATTCCTTCCCACACTCAATCATTCTTCCCAAGTCCAATGAAGAATGTGTCAGACTATGAACCATCTGCCTGTGGTAACATCTGCCCCCAAGGCTGCTCTAAAATCAATTCAAGCATTACTAAGAGTCATCAGCTACTGCAGCACATATATCCAGGAGCTGAAAGTCACTGTTGTGTCCACAGTCACAACCCCCTAGGACCTTATTCCTGCCCCTCCCTACAGTAGGAGCAGAAGCTGTCTGCTCAGCACACCCAAGAACACAGCTCAAAAACCATGGTTAGACCTGTCTGATCAAAGCTGGATGTGCAAGGGCAAAAGAAGAAACCCTCTGAGCCAAGCAGCAGTACCACTCTTGGGAAAAACTAGAAATGGGAAAAAACTGGAGGTGGAAAAGAGGCAAGACATACAAGGGAATGGCTTCTATGTCACCTTACACAAATTGGCCTAATTATGTGCATAACGCACCAATAGCCATGGATTTTTGCTGGCTGCATTCTCGATTTTAAATATTGATGGTTAGGAAGAGCTGAGATCAGGATATCTGCTGGTGGATTAGGCTACAGATTGCTCAGTCATTACCCACAGCCGAATCACCTGGCTTGGACTGCCTTCCTCCAGAGAGCTCTGGAGCTTGGGCAGAGGATGCCTCTCACCACCAGCCAAGGATTTGTTGTGTAGGTGATGGGCGAGGGAATGCTGCCCTACACCCAGGCAGTGCTGTGTGCCTGCCCAGAATGGAGCCTGAACTGGAGGCTGGTCAGTGCAGGTGAGGACTTGTATCATGGCAGAACTGAGGACTTAGTGAAAATGAGGATGTGTCCAAACAAGGCAATATCCAAGGGCAGAGAAACAGTGTGTTTGGGGACAGTAGATGGCCACTGGGTGCCTGGGAGAATCCCAAATACTTCTCCCATGCCCTGACCTAGCTTTCTTAGTTTCTCCCATACCCTGTTCCCTCCCATCCCATCCCACCTCCTCTACAAGACAAGGCTGGGACAAATGGACTCAGAAGCAGCTTTTCATACTTTTTGTTTGTTGTTTTTTAGGTTTTTTTGTTGGTTTTTTTTTTAAATAAGAAATTTATTGCAAATATAGAAATTGATTTTCTCCATACAGGAATCTCCGAGTTGAGGAAAAAACGATTTCGTGCCATTCAGTTTTAAAACAGGAAAAGAAAGAAAAAAATAAATAAAAGAAAGAGAAAGAAATAAAACTCTAGAAGAAGAAAGAAAGCAAGAAAGAAAGAAAAGAAAAAAAAGAAGAAAAGAACACAATTCCAACTCAAATTTGTCCATACACAACCAGGGGGGGTCACAGGGTTGTTACGGAAGGAGGAACACCAAAGAGGCCACAAGGAGCCAGTCCCAGCAGCTGCCTCCCAGGCCCTTCCTTACATTCAAGGGCTGATAACCCGGGCTCTGTGCCCGGCAGCTGCTCGCCCCTTCTCACCCCCTCGCCCCAGGCGCTGTGCTTGTGGATGGACCAGCCGTACCAGCCCTGGAGGGTCTGGCCTGACCCGGCCTGCCTCTTCCTCTTCCCCCCAGGGAAGGTGGAGAGCAGGTGGTGGGGGCAGGCCACCCAAGAGCAAGGCCTCACAGTGGCGATGGTAGTTATGGGGGAGGCAAAGGCCAAGCCAAACGTGCGAGGATGGGACAGACGGAGGGGGGACCATAAGGGGGAGAAAGAGAGGGTGATTTACCTCCTGGCAGGGCAAGAAGGAGAGGAGGTGCCCACCCAGTGGGAGAAGGAGAAGCTGGGCATATTGCCCTCTCTCCACCCGGGGACAGGGGGTGTGTGGGGGCGGCCCTGCAGGGAGCTGCCCTGGTGGGACTGCGCACGGAGTGGTATGGAGACGTCTCCCCACGGTGCGTGGCAGGGGAAGATGAGGGGAGGCAGACCGAGAACACCCCTCACAGTACAAGGCCAAAGCGGCTGGAGGGACAGGGTGTGGGAGTGCGTGCGTGTGTAGGGGGATGCAACAGATGCCCCCCTTTGCCCCTTCTTCAGGGAAAGACCCAAAATCACCTGCCAGGGTGAGCAGGGGGCAGCTGAGATGGGACAGGCTCCGGCCAGCCCTACAAGAGACCCCCATAGCCCAGCGTCCATCCCACACCAAGCCACCCTGAAGATGCTCCCTCCTGCTCAGATGGTGGGACAGCAGCAGGCTGGTTCCAGCAAGAGGGTGCGGCTCCATGAGGCGCTTCTTGTGGGCAAGCTTGTGCTGTAGGAGGTGGTGGCAGTGGAAGGGGCATTCTTCAGGCTCCCGGAGGCGGTGTCCTTCCAGATGCAGCTGAGCTTTCTGGTCAGCAACAAGCATGACAAGTGTGCTTTCAGGGCCCTGGGTCCAACTCCTGCTCACGTGGCAGCTGCGCACTCTGTAGTGCTGAGATTTGCCCTACAGAGAGGGGCCACAGCTCATGATGAAGTCTGCCCAGCTCTTTTTTTCCAGCTGCTGCTAACTTACTATCCACCTCCTCTCAGAAAGCCTCCACCCCTGCACTCAACCCTTTCTCTGCCTGATCCCATTCTCCCTTGACCATCCCATTCATTTCACTGTGGCCATCTCCTCCCCTGGTCTTTTCTGCCTGTCCCTCTTCTCCACCCTCTCTGTCTCCCTCTACCTGTCCCCTTCTTGCCTCCCCATTCCTTGTTCCCACAACACCTTCCTCACCCCTGCTGTGTGTGCCACTCTCTCTTCCGCAACTCCTTTTCCCCCTTCTCTACTGCATCTCCCCCTCCTTCCCGCAAGCCTGCCTGGTGGAGCCTCCTCCAGGAAGGCAGGCTGATTAGCATTGCAAACACACAAAGGCCTCCTCAGCCCAACATAAATCTTCATTTGTCAGTCATGAATATTTCACACCTGCCTCGGGAGGGATTTATTCAGCATGGAAGACTGGGGAAGGGGAGAGGGGAACGTAGCACTGCAGCATAAGCTGGGGCAGCACTGGCAGGGATGGGGAAGAGCTTTGCCCCACAGGATCAGCACAGCTAGGGTCTAACCTTCACTCTTCTGGCTGTAGGAACACAGCTCAGGTTCCCCCTACCTCGAGTCTGTTCCTGGGGAAACAGGGCAGGTTGGCACCCAACCTTATTCCTCACCCTCCACACTTTCCAGTGAGGTCAACTATACCAATTTTCCCTTCCAAGAGTCACCAACCCAGAAATAAAGTGTGAAAGGGGCTGGTCCTAGTTCCGCCCCATGGATCCACTTTGCCCTGAGAGAAGGCAGCGGTGAGGGACTCTTGCCAAAGCCAAGACGTACAGGGCTTAGAAACTTCAGGCAGTCTCTCCACATTTGCTCCCACCACAGAGGCCTTAAATGTTTCATCATGCCCTGCCCTCTGCCAGGGCCACTCATGGGAGAGGAGGGGTAGATCAGACCTAATCCAGAGCTCTGTTCAGTCAATGAGAGGAAGGTGTTGGAAGCTCCTCTAAGTGATTGCAGCAAGCTCCACATCAAGCTTTCACTGTATCAAAGGTTTCCCTGCAGCTGAAGCACTCATTGTTCCTCCAAGAATAGCCTTGCTCATAGATTTGGGAAAGAGCAACCACGGCAAGGGGATGGTAGTGACCATTTCTCTTATCAGATCGATCTTGATGGGCCTCACTCTTGTTTCTAAATAATTAGGAGAAACAATGACCACTAGAAAGAACAGGCCTTTGGTATATAACACGTTCCCCTTCACACACACAACCCGGAAAAGCAGCTGAGAGACAGCATTTGGGGCAAGGGGCAGGGGACACTGGAAAGAGGAAGGAATATTATTTTATGAGGCTGATTGGGTTGGGTTCTCTTTGGGGTGTGTTCCCTCCCAAACTGGTAGAAGTCTCTCATAAATCACATCAGGGATGAATTAAAGGGCTAGGGAAAACAGGGACAAGGACAGGAGAGACTTTGAGGGAGGAGGTTAAATTCCAACAAACTGGCACATACACAACAGGTGTTTGCTCAGAAAAATACAGTAAAATCATCATGCAAATAGAACGTTAAATCTGCTTTCCTCCAACAGGGCTGGCGTCACTTTGTGAGCCCTCATCCCTGGGGAGGGAGCAGGACAAGGAAGAAGGGAGGAGGAAGGAAGGTGAGACACTTAGTTCCCCTTCCTTGCCCTCTTCCTCCCACAGAACAGTCCATCTTGTGCAAACTTCACCCAGTGTTTTGGAGTGGGGGGCTACAGTTGGGAGAGAAATGGCTTATCCCTCCTACCCAGCCTTACCCCTACCACAAGCAAAAGAAGGGCCTGATGATAACTATCCCTGACCTTTCTTTTCTGCCTTGTTGGGGTGAAGGGGGAAGGGAGCAGAAACCATTACAGGTTAATGCTCCCCCAGAAAGTATAGGCTGAGTGGAACCTATTACAAGACTATGCAGCAGAGAAGCACAGGGAGGGAAGAGGTGGGGAGAGGAACAGGACTCTATCCCCTGTGCCTGTCATCCCCCTTTTCCTGTCCAGTTCTGTGCCCCAGTCATTAGCCTTTCCTGCTTGGATGGTTGCCATGCTGGAAGATGTCTGGGTATGCTCCATGTGGTAGCTGGAGAGGTGTCTGCTACACTAAGCATCTCTCACAGCATTTTCCTGTCTTGATTTGCTGCATTGCCCCAACATGGAGGGACACCTGGCAGCAGTGATGTGACTTCCCTTCATCCTCCTGCACATACACACACATGCGCACACACCTCTTCCTCTGGGTTAGACTGGCTCCTACAGTGTGGAGTCAGTCCCATGAATACCTCTGGACTCAAGGCAAAACAATACTTTGACTGTGGACAAGCAGGCTGACAGTGAAGGAGGCTGAGGGCAGTAGGATCAGGACCTGGCTTAGGATTGTTACCATCAGCTTTCCCACAAGGAAGGAACCCCATGGATCTTCACAGGTTTAGACCTTGGGGATTTCTCTAGTTTTCACACACCAGGCTCTGCCTACTGCTGCTCCTCACTTACAGAGGGTGAAGTCATGTCACCTGTGGCGTAGAAAGGAGCTCTCACAGCTGGCAGCGCTACCTGACAGATAAGGTTCTCTGCAGGCAGCATGTAAATCCCTTCCAGAGAGGCTCCTACACCCTCATCCTTCTCCCAGGGCCCCCAGAAACACTGCGGCTTCTGAGGAGCACCTCAAAAGGAAACAGTCGCTTAGGAAAGGCCAACACAACACAGGCTCTCACCCTCATCCTGATAAAGTTGAATGATTGTCAAGAATAGGGGTGTGCAGCTCATGGAAAGGAGACCCACTGTGCTGCATAAAGATGCACTCAGCAGGCAGCACCCCTGTCTGACAGAAAACTTTGGGGGAGACAGTGCCAAGATTGTGCTTTGTTGGGCTGCTCAGAAATGGGATGAAGTGGAGAGGGTAGTAGGCTCATTCCCAACTCTGCACTAGATCTTCTGTCCAAGGGACAGAGGTTGGGACCTAGCGAGTGAAACCAGGTTTTTGCCAAGACATTAAAGGAACCCTAAGAAAAGTTTGTCACAACTAACTGCGAGGAGGTGGAGGATTTAGGAGGTGGTATGTTGCTCTGACTCTCATGAGGGCCTCTAAGTATTCAAAGGCACACTGCCATCCAGAGGCTGGTATCTTCTTCTATCCCAGCATACACAGTGTGACCGCACACTCAAAGGGACCTTCTTCTGGAGCCATCCCTTCTGGCCTACTCCCAGGATCCATGCTCACATCCCTTTTGTTTCCTGTGTTCCTGCCCTCCCCCTAGGCTGTCTCCTATCCATGCCAGAATGTCCATGGCCTATCCAAGAGGAAGCCACTTCTTGGCTTTTCTGTCAACTCAGTGAGGCGAGCAACTGAAATCCTATTCTTCACATCCACTTTCAAGTGAGGAGGTTGAGTGATGCTCTTCTCACGCACACCCACCCACCCCCACACCCAATGGTGCAAATCAATTGGGAAGAGCTGCAGAAGCTAGCTTGGTGTAGAACTCATTCTGCTGAGTTCCTCTCCAGGTCCCTTCCTCATAGTAAGGGAGACATGAACAGAGTATCAAACCCACTGCACAAGGGCAGCCTGAGCATAGGTGTGTGTGGTGGGGGGCATCTCTGACCTGTAGCACTCATGGAGAGATGGGAACCCTTTACACCTCTGACAGACCAGACCTTCCTGCCTTTTCCTCCACCACTCCTTGAGGACCTGGCTTGCCATGCCAAAGAGCACATTCATACCCCCTCTACCAACTGGCAGATGCCTGTCACTCCAGAATTGCTGGTGTTCATCAGCAACAACATGGCAGGAGAAGAGAAGGAGGAAGAGCAGCAAGGGCACAGAGCCTGTTGTACAGCAGGTCCTACCTCCCTTAGTCCTCTACACCTCCTCTCCTTCTGAGGATGGAGGTTCATGAAGTATCTAGACAAAAAGTGCAAGCCTAGGGAGCCTTAACGTAGAAAGGTAGGGAAAGGCAAAGGAAAAGAAGCAAGAGAACTTCTTCCAACAAATCCCACCTATCTTTGAAGCGGATAGGAGAGAGGCAAAAGCCCCCACTGCCAAAGGAAATGAGAGGAAAATTAGTGATGGAAGATTCGGAAAAGCAGGCATATCAGGTGGGCAGAGAAGCTTTCTAAACCAAAGTCCTCCCTTCCCACCCAAAAGAAAATTCAGCCCTCAACAGGAACAGAAAGAGCAACAGTTCAGAGCTGAGTTTCATGCCCAGTGAGTGTCCATCCCTGCCCTTCCCCTGCCACCGCTGCCACCCCCTCCTGGGCCATTCCCACCCACCAACACTCCAGTGTTGTTACCACAGTGTCAGAGCGTGACGCTACTCCCAACCATCTGCAGGCAGAACAATGGTCCCCATAACACAGTAGAGACAATTCGGCATGTGTGTGTGCCTGTATGTGTCTGTGTGAGAGTTTTCTGTTGTTGTAAACTTTAAGAAACAATTTTGTCAGTTTTGTATTTGTCGAGAGTATTTTGATGTTGGTTTATTTTTCACAGTCAAGTGGCATATTTTTTTTCTGGTTGTTGGGGAGAGGGGGGGGTCTTGTTTTGTATTGTTTCCTTGGGAAGAGTGAGGGAGAGTCACAGCTTCTGCTGAGCAGAGACTCCTTTCCAGTAATCCAGGATGTCATGCAGATCCTCATCCTTGGCAAACTGAACTTTCTTCCGCAGGGCATGCCCAGCTGCCATGTACACCTCCTCCCTGTGGTGCTTCTTGTAAGGCCGGAATCGTTCCCAGATCTTGTGGGTGCTCTCTGATGAGTACTCAGGGCTGGAGGAGTAGCCCGAGAAGTAGTGTCTGGGGGAGAGCTGGGAGTACGTGGAGTCTCGCTTGGACCGGGAAAGTGGCTTAAGAAATGACACCCGCTGGCTCAAGGTGTCAGCACTTTCCTCATAGTACAGGGCCGGGAAGGAGTGACGGTGCTCACTGCAATGGTAAGAAGGCTTGACCTCCAAGTGGTGGATGGCGCCCGGGGACACCAAGGGAAGACGATCCAAAGGGCTGTTGAGTGGGCTGCCCTTCTCAATGTATTTGGAGTCAGACTTGCTGAGTGGTGGGTGGTCAGGCACATCCAAGCTGAAGACCTTGGCGCTCTTGATGGAGCCACTAGAGGAGACACTGCAGGTCTTTCTGGCCACAGCAGCATCAGCACTGAGTTGGCGCTGCAAAGGGTGGTGGGAGCTTTCCTTGTAGGGTGGGGAAAGAAAGCTGGGCCGCTCTAGTCCACCCGAGGAACTGGCTGGGATGGACTGGCACTCAAAGGCCATGTCTGAGTCAACACCACTCCCACCACCCAGGAAGGAAGCTGTGTCCAGCTTGAGGGCATCAATGCAGTTGTTGATGATCTGGTTGACCTTGTCTACCTCCTTGGCTATGGTAGAGATCTCAGCAGCTGAGCCTTGCCCATTGTCAAGCTCCCTCAGGTCCTCATCCCGCTGGGTTCGCTCCAGCCCATCCCCAGCACCAGTTCGCACCTCAATATAGTTACCTTTAGTGGTAACTTTAGGAGTCTCCATCCCAGCCTCCATTGACTTTGATGGGGGCAACTTCTCCCCAATCATGGAAGGGATGGAGGACATCCGTGAGACAGGGATGACTGGTGGCTCACCCAGCTTCTGGGAAGGATGGACCATGGTGCTGGTATCAATATCTGATCCATAACGCATTTCCAGAATGGTTTTTTTGACATTGAGGGACTTCTGTTTCTCTTCCTGCATCCTCCGCTTCCGTAGGCAGTAGTACACCACCCCTAGGACAATGACCATGCCAAAAAGGCAACCCAAGGTGGTCATGATATAGTGAGTGGTGGTGGAAGTACTGGAAATAGGGTCCTCCCTGCCTTTGCTCCGGGTTGCAAAGGTCAGGCAAGTGTGGTTGTAGCGCCTGTTGTTGCGGATGGAGGCCACACAGAAAGTATAATCAGTGTGGGCCTTCAGCTTGTTGACAGTGACATACTCCTTCTTGCTCTTCAGTGTTGCTATGTCAGAAACATAGCTGTTGTTGTACTGGACCAGCACATACATCTTACTGTAGGGCATGGGGATGGTTACCATCAGGATGGCTGAGGTGATGGTGACATCATGGAGCTTGATGCTGGGACTGAACGAGGAGTCAGTAGTGGAAGAGGCTGGAGGCTTTACCGAGAGGAAGTCCCCAGGGCTGATGGCTGAGCCTTCATCCAGGTCTCGCTGGGAGTCAGGCGTATAAGGGGTAGGGTTGACCCTGGAGAGGGAGGGGATGGTGCCACCTCTGCACATGGACTGGAAGATGGTGATGGCATTGCGGTTGTGGTGAGGCCGAGGTACCAGGAGCGGGTACCCAGCAAACTCCCGTGGAGTCTCACACTGGAGCCGGTCGTAGTTCTTGGTGACATTGTTGAAGAGTGCCAGCCAGTTAAGAAAGCTGTAGAGGCTACAGTCGCAGTTGAAGGGGTTGCCAGCCAGCTCACACACCATCAGATTGCTCAAGCTGGTGAAAGTGTTCCCCTCCAGACGGCTGAGACGGTTAGATGACAGGTCAATGCTAATCAGGCTGGGGCACTCAGAGAAGGCAGTAGGGGTGACCAGCTCAATTAGGTTGTGCTGCACAAAAAGGAACTGGAGACGGGCCATGCCCCGCAACATGCCCTCGGTCAGGTTGGTGAGTTTGTTGTAGCCCAGCTGTAAGACCTGGAGGTTTGACTGGCCCATGAAAGCCCCATCCTCGATATAGGAGATCTCATTCTTGGTCAGGTTCAAATCAGTCAGGTTGCCGAAGCGGTTGAGGGAGGAGTACAGCACCACTTTGAGCTTATTCTCATTCAGACGCAAGTCGTGCACTGTGCTGTTGATATGCTGGGGGATGGTCTCATACGGGGGCTGGTTCTGGCTGCAGATAGCCAGCCACACATAACCTTTGTCCCCCTCAATCAGCCAGCAGTCACCTCGCACGGTGCCAGGGGAAAACAAGCAGAGCAGGGCAGCTGCCCACAACCCCAGGCACATCATGGTCTGCAGTGGTGCCCTCATCAGGACAGAAAAAAAAAAAAAAAACAACAAAGAATACCCTCAAATCTCAGGACCACAGCAAAAGGAAACTAAGGGGCAGAGGGAAGAGAAAGGGCCAGTACCTGGGGTTTAGCAATGGAAGGGCATGAGCACCCCAGTCCTACTGGGTGTCATCACCATTGTTTCTTCTTGCCCTCTGGGTCAAGCCAGGAGCATGGAGCAGGGGGAACACATGCAATCTGCTTGCAGTACACCCAAAAGCTATGACCATGGATGGTTGGTCTGGGAGCTACCTTGTGCTTCTTTTCTAAACAAAAAATCAGACTGAGGATAGCAAATCTTGTTTGATGTTCATGAGTGACTCACCCACTTTTTCCACTTTTCTCCCTCCCCCCCACCCCCCACCCCCACTTAACCCACCCCAAAACAAACCCAAGTCCTCCCCGCCTCTAGTCTTCCCCTGCCCTTCCACGGTGTGATTTGGAAGAACAAGGCAGGGCTGCCTCCTCTGTCGCTCACGCTCCCTTGGTTCCTCCTCCTTCTCTTCCTTCTCTCCTGGGTTCTCTCTGAGAAGCTTCAGAGCTTCAAATCAAACATGTCGAAAACAAAACTACAGAGAGGGAAAGAGCAAGTGTGCACAAGAGATCCATCTGTCACTGGAACCTGAAAAACAAAGCACACAGGAGACAAGAAGAGGCATCAGTTGGAGAAGTCTTTGAGATAACAGTATAGACAGCAAGGTTTCATGAGAAGTTTCATGAGAAGAGAGAGATGGGAAGAGATGGCATTATGGGGAGGTGCAAGCATGAGAGGAGTGGTACTGCCTACCATGCTGATAAGCCTGTGAGAAGGGAAGCCTTATGACATATGATCTCATATAAGGTGTATGCAGAAGGGTACCCAAACTCCCTTAAGTACAGTGATCAAAGCCAGGGACCTGGTGGAAGGCATCACCTGGGGGTAGAAGGGGAATGGGAGGGATGGTGGGAAACATAAGGCTGTTATTGCAGGCAGCTCAAACCTCCTAGTGTAAACAAAGGCAAGCCCCAAACACCGCCAAAGCCATGGATTTTCAGCTGCCTGAAAATGATGTACACAGAATGCATGAAGCAGGGAAAATGCAGACAAGCCTCCCCCCCGAAAAAAAAAAAAAAAACCAACATTTTTTTGTTTGTTTCCTTTCTTCCTTGATGCAAGAGGGATAAATAATTCAAGCCACATGTAACTACTTGTGCTCTAAAAATTGTTACTGCCTCTTAGTGCAGGGATAAGGCTGTTGAGGTGAGCCAGCCTGGCTTGATCCTGCTGGATTGGGCAGGCTGTAGGCAGTGTGTCAAATACCAGCCTCCGGTCTCTCACCCAGCAATGCCAGCAGTCCTAAGCTGGAGCCCACCACCCACCTACCTCCCCATCAAAGAGAGATGTACAGCTTCCATCTTCCTACTTTGCCACCTCTCCTTGGAGGCTGTGAACACCGCCCCTTTGTGGGAAAGGACATCTCAGGAAAGGACAGGCTTCCTGGTCCTGATTGGGAAAGGCAGCCCGGAGCACCCTTCCCTCCAGCCACAGCTTCAACCCTTCTCCCACTGTGCTGAGGCAGAAGCCTGGCAGCGGTGTCCTCAGGCAGTGCAGAGGAAATATTTTCATATAGCAGATAAAACATGTGGGCACTGCACCCTCTTTTTTTTTTTTTAATTTTGAGAAGAAATAAAACAATAAAAAACAGAGAAAAGGATTCTTAGTTAATGAAAAATAAAGATTCCCTTTTGCCCCTGGTATTTTGGTGGGAGGCTTCTCACTAAAGATATCTCCGAAGCTTTTGCTGCAAAAGCTGAACCAATTTCTAGCAGAGAGACACAAAGGGCAGAAATAAAATGAAGGAAGATAAATGGAGGAGGAGTGAACCCTTGAGGAACAAGGTTTACGTCTGTGGAAAAATCTGAGCTGATTTGGGTCTGTGGAATTACCAGGCCAGCTGGATTAAAGGATCAGAGATAGTGTCACAGAGAAACACTTAAATATTCAATAATCCAAACAGTAAAGCCAAGATGGAGAAGGGGAGGGGGAGAAGAGCTAGACCAATGGAAAAAACAGAGAGAAAGCTCTGTCCTCAGAGCTCATCATCTGAGGCCAACAAACTCATGTCATAAATGTCATTTATGGTTGTCATGATGGCCTCCAGCTGCTGCCCCAGCTTTGCATCAGCCAGCACTGAAGCAGAAGGCACAGGTTTTTACATTCTGTTGCTTTGTTTCTCAGCCTTATAATCCAGTAAGAAATAATTTCCTGACACTGTCTC
The DNA here is from genome assembly GCF_963210335.1 of Falco punctatus. Taxonomy (NCBI): domain Eukaryota; kingdom Metazoa; phylum Chordata; class Aves; order Falconiformes; family Falconidae; genus Falco; species Falco punctatus. The sequence continues at coordinate 34,672,918 of NC_137585.1, forward strand.
CCCAGATGCATCAGATAAGAAGCACACTTGGCTCTCCACAGGCTGGGACCCACAAGCCTCTGATATTCCTGATCACCAGTCCCCTGCCCTGTCCCACCTTTTCCAGAGGTGACTCCATGCAGAGATACAGCCAATCCCTCACACCATCTCTGTCCCTCTACCTTCCTCTTTAATGCCCCTTCACTTTACCCAGTCTCTTGCACTAAATAAAAGAGTGACAGATACTACCAGGCTTTTTGCACATTGGTGTCCAAAGTATGTCAACCCCAGGAGAGGCCAAGGGCAGCCCCTGAGCAAGCAATAAAAAGCTTAACCCATATTTTAGCCAGCATCCTTCTCTGAGCATTATGCTTTGGCCTCACCTCACCAAATACTCTGCACAATATCCAACTCCATACAGAAACATCCCATCCCCCTTGCTTTGACCCCTTCTGGTAGGGGAGGCTGCTCCAAATGCTGTGCTGAAGTCATCACTGCCTGCTGTAGCTTGTTCATGGTGCACAGGGAGAAACTCTGAGGTCAGGACCATGTTCTTCTGCAGCAGCCCCAGCAATCACTAAAAGCCACCCCGTCCCACCCAGGGAGATGCATTCAGGCAGCACAGAGAGGGCTTGGAAGGGGAGATGTCCTAGCAGCCTGAAAAAGAAAGAGGTTAGGGGGTGGATGGAAATGAAGGTGGTGTTTACGCTTGGTATGTGTCAAAAAGAAGGGGGCCGTGCAGAGAAGACTTGCTTCCTGTCGATCACCCACCTTGGCTGTGCAACCTTGCCTCAGCCAAAGGAAGGGCCAAGCCAATCCTCAAGCCAAACTTGTTGGTTCCCTCAGGTCCCCAAGGTGACTACATACAAGAAATATGCAGACCTTGCCATTCTTCCCCCAACAGCTCCTGTCTCCCCACTATTGCACTGGTTTTAAGGGTCCTGAGGCTAGCCTAGCCTGTGGCCTCCTCCACTCTTGTACATGGCCCAGGACTCCATTTCAGCTCAGGAGTGCTGGTCTCCAGCTCCACCACAGCCATGCCCTGCCCTTTAGGGAGCAGCTGCTCCCTGACACTGGCAATTCACAGGCAAGGGGAGGTCAGGGATGGGGGTCAGCAGCATACCCTCCCTAAACTGTCTAAAACCAAATGAACACAAATCAGATAGCGCTGGAGTCCAGCATCACAAGGAAGCAACACTCCTTTCTGCTGGCCTGAAACCTGCTGACAGTGAAATTGGCTGATTCTCTTCATTGCTTCTCAGGCAAGAGAGCAAGAAGACACAGAGTGGAAGGGTGGGCAGGGAGAGCAAGAGCAAGCAACTCCAGCCCAGAGGAGAGCCAGTGAAGGGGGACACACAAGTTGTGGAGAGCCTGGTTTCAAGAGAGGCTGTGGTTACAGGCAAGAGGAAGATTTGAGACGTGGGGTCTGTTTTACATGGCAGATGCAAGGTCACCACCTGCGTCTGCTGGACCTACGCAGCTGTAGGATCCCAACACATTTCAGTGTAACTCAAGATGGCTCTTCCAATGTGCCCTTGGCTCTTGGCCATCCTGGCTCCTGGCCATCCTCACGTGTGCAAGAGCATCAAAGAACACTAATGGCATTGTACATGAATGGCTGTACCCTCCTCGGCTGGCACAAAGTCAACCCATCAGCTCCCAGCTCCTGATAATTTCCCTCTGGTTTATTCCCTACTAGTGGATTCCTGGATGTTATTGGCATATTTTGGAGAAAAGCAGGAGGTCACAGGGGTGGTTCTCCTGTTCAGAGGAGAGAGCGGGAAGGGTGAAATGGAGGGAGGAGAGCCCCAGATCTGAGTCAGGAGCTTGCTGTCCTGATAGCCATAGACAACTCTTGATTAAGCATTAAGGTGGTGCAGGGGGTGACACAGGAGCACAGTCACTAGTTAGATGGACAGGCATGAGGGCAAGTTAAAATACAACCACTGAAAGTATGGAGAGGCATACACAAGCTGTGGCTGAGGGGGTAGAAGGACCACAAGTGAGAAAGGATACAAGCTCTAGGGGCTACAGTGTAAAAAGGCAACCAGAAAAGCCACATACAGCAGCAATTTGGGCCTGAAATCCTGACCTTGTTAACCTTGTCCTCCTGGGGCCCAGTGCACTGGAAAAGCCAGCACTTAATTCTACCATTGCTTAAACGGTGCTAAGAGCCTCCCATTAGAAATGCATGCATTAAAAACCTGCCAAACATTCATGGCTCCTCTGGGGACACCCCGAAACCAGGCCAAAGCTCCTGCTGTTTTCTTATACTTTGTGCTGCAGCTGGGCAACAGCCCTCTTCCCAGCTCAGTGTGCTGCTTGCTCCTGGCTAGCCTCAGGGCACAGGCACCATCTCCAAGTGGTTCTGCCTCCCCCATCTTGGCTTCAGGGTCCTTCCAGGATTTCTGTAACCACTTTCCAAAAAAGGCCTTTCCCAGGGATGTTTGGTACTGTCAGTTAGTGCCTTACTTGAAGGGACTCTCCACACCTGCTGGATAGTTTCTGTAGTACACACTGGTCTCGGCATCACTGCAGCTGCTTATATCACCACACAGAGATGGTCCTTGCTTCTGCTCCTTGTTATATTGGAAGGACAGTGCTGTGGGAGAAGCTTGCAGCACAGATGTGGCACTTACACAACAACAGCCCCTCCCCTCAACCCCACTGCTTCCAGGGATGCTCCGATTTATTGCAGGAATTACCATCAAGACATGCAGTAAAGAACCTGTTGCTGTGCCCAGAGGTGCTCCAGAAGCCCTGAGAAGTTTGGGACCAAGAGAAGAGGGAGCAGGAAGCGTGATGACCTGTGGATTTGTGACATGGAAGACATCTGAGAGAGAGAGTTAAAGTCTTCTTCTGCAGCTTCTCTGTTGTCCACCAAGGGTTGAGCTCAAACAGCACTCTTGGCTTTAATAGGGTTCTGTGAAGGTTTCTCTTGTTTTCTCTCTTCTCTAATTTATCCCTTTATTTTCATGAAGCGTGTAAGATCTCAGCATCTCTGAGATCCATCCCAATGTTACAATTATTTGAAATTGGCCCTGTAGTTTCAAAAATCTAGAGGAAAGAGGAGCTGGCTTAGGCAGAAACAAAAAGAAAAAAGAAAAGGTTGTAAAGCCAGCCTAGAAAGTCATGCAACAAAAGGTGTTTTCATGTTACTAACGAGACATGCTTTCATATCTTACAGGGGTTGAACTGGTATCAATGTGTCCTGCTGAAGGGTGGCCACTCAATGTTAGAAACTCTGTGAGTTTTGGCAGAGTGCTGCCCCAAAAGAAATCTTATGGTTCAACTCTGGGCAGGTTCATTTTACCATCTACAAATGCACAGTGCCTGCTGGGGAAAAATCATTCCTCTGAATAGCCCTGCCATGACTAGGGAGAAAGCTTGCAGCTCCCAAACTCCAGCTGTCCCTGACACAAGGAATCGCAAAGTACTAGGATCCCAGAAGGACACTGTGGTGAGGAAGCCCACGAAACCACACAGGATCTCAGCTGCTTCTCACAGGACACTGCTGCAAGGATGCTTGGATACTGCTGCAAGGATGCTTGCAGCACTCAAATTCCATCCAGCAACAATGGGGATTTGCACAGAGGTAGGGCAGGGGTCTGAAATAAAGGCTGTAGGACTTCCCCAAGGACATGCTGCTCTGCAGTCCTGCCCTTTAGCCAGTCTGGGGCACAGGATAAGTTCAGGTGTTAACCTGAAGTGACCATCTGCTGTACACATGCGCCCAGGCTCAAGCAAACTTACAGCCATTGGCTCTAAACCTTTGCTGGGCCAAACAGCTAAAGACCAACCATGAAAAAAACCAACACGATGCTTATATAAAACCCCTGCTCTCCCATCACGCCTCCCCAACAGCGATTAGATGCCTAATTTGTTACACAGCAAGAAAGAGAGAATGGGAAAGCTCAGGGGAGAAAAATGAAGCAGCCTAGAATCATGAAAGAAAAGAGAGAGCTTTAGAAGCATAAATCTTATTTTAGAGTAATAAATACCGCCAGAAAGGTCTTTCATATGCCAGTGGTTCCCTGGCAGACCAGAGGGCCACCTTTGTTTTCCAAAGTGAAATGGTTACCTTTTATATTAATATGATTACTGAAGATTAAGTGGGATTTGCATCAAGCCAGCTCCACCCAGACAGCCCACGGCAGCAGCCCACAGGAGTGTGTGCATGAGGGTAGGCTGGGGGAACAACCTTCTTCAGGTAAAAGAGGATGTCAAGAGATTACAGGTTCCGTAAAAAAAAACTAGCAGCAATAAAGCTGCCTTCACTGCTCTCTTTCCAGGGGAGACGGGGGTCTGGGAAACATCACTCCCCTTGGTGTCATCCCATGAGCCCAGACATAAGACAGTGGAAAGGCTTAGAAATAATTCCTGTTGGTGATGGGGAGGGAGCGTGGGCTCTGTGTGACTGTCTGTAGGGACCTGCCACAGGGAGTGCAACAGCAAGACTGGCACTGCCTGTGCACGTGTATGAGTGTGCGTGTGTGTGAGTCACTGTAGAGAAAGGGGTGGCAGTGTTGGCTCCAGGAGTGTGAGGCAGTGGGGGAGTATGTGTGGAGGAGTTGCTATAGGTGTTGGGGCGGACGTGCAGGCTGGGTATCTATGTGGGTTAATCACTCTGCAAAGCAGGGAATGAGTGCTGACTCCTGGAGGGGGAGGAATTGCCATAGGGAACTAGGCAAAGCACTGGTTGTGAGTGTGTGTGTGTGTGTGTGTGTGCGCGCGCGCGCGTGCGTGTGTGTGTGTGTGTGTGCACACGTATGTTTGCATGAAGAAGTCATTGTGGAAAAAGTGGTGGGAGTTGTTAGCTCTGTGTGAGGCACCATAGGGGATGGGGTAAGGTTGTGGGCTGTGTGTGGGTGTGTGTGGATCATGGGAGACGACCACAGTTATGTGAATGTGTGTATGGGAGAAGGGCTGTAGGAAAAGCGGTGGGAGCACTCCATCTGTATGTGTCCCCTGACATGAATCACTGTAGGGAGCGGGATGCGAGGGCTGACTCTGTGCATGTATGCATCGGAGGGAGTTGCTGTAGGGGACAGGGAATGACCTCTGCTCTCTTCGAGCTGTTGGGGCGTAAAGGGACAGGAGTGGCAGCTCTGCATGAGTATGCATGTGAGCTGCTGCAGGTAACAGCCCAGGAGTGGGGGCTCTGCGTAGGTGGAAGGGAGCTGCTGTAGGGAAGCAGGGTGGGAGTGTTGGCTCTGTTTGTGTGCAGGGCTTTGCTGCAAGGGAGGACAGCATGTCTGGCATGAAGCCAGGAGCAATTCTTCAGCTGTATGTGATGTCACTGTGAAGACCCCCATCCCCTCAGGGTCACCGTGATGCCTCCACTGTCCTGTGCTGGCCTTGCTGCCCAATTTCCTACAACAGCAGCTCCTGGCTTTCACCAGGCTGGCTGTGAAAGGCAGGTCCACAAGCTATTTGAAAGATGCCCTCACTCAAACCAAGCATACCTCTAGTATTTCTGGATGCTAAATACATTCCCAGCAATGCACTGGCACCAGTTTGGAGTGCCACCAAACATGCTACCCTGCATGGAGGGGGTTAGTCCTTGCATTACAACTCACTACTGTCTCTTGCTGGAGAGACTCGGAGACTGAGCAATCGCATAGCTCCTGGGCTCGCTAAGGGTAGCAATCACTTCACAAGGTGCACTGGCAGCCAGCCATCCTGTGGAGGATACCTTCAGGCCTACAAACTCCTGTGGGGCACAAGCACTGGCATTCCAGCATTCCTCAACATACTCTCGCCTTCCAGCCAACCTTCCCCTGAGTGGCCATCTGAAAGAGGTTCCCTCACTAGCAGTGAGACCTCTCTCCAAGTAAGACAAGCAGCCACCCTGGTACAACTTCAGCATGAAAACTCCAGAGGTCAAGCCACCATTCCAATGAGAAGAGGCTGCCCTTGCATAGCCTTCCCAGCCAGAATGTCTCTGACAGTTGTTAACCCAAGTTGTTAGTCTGCAAGATGTCAAAAGATGGGCGGCCCCTGTGCTCAGGTTTCCTGCAAATGGAGAGTCAACCAGAAGCAGAAGCTGTTACAAATGGTGGTTCAAATATAGCAGATGCAGTTCTGACCTAATGTGGGGCAGAAGCAAGGAAAGGTGTGGGAGGACATGGAGAAGCTGTTTCAGGTGACCCAAGAGTGAAATGCTGTGGCAGCACGGGCTAATGGGGACACTTCGGTCCCTTAAAAGTCTTACTCTGGTCAATGTGTGCCTGGATTCAGCAAGAGAGTAGCCCCATGCTGGACAGGACATTATGTTTCCACTTGGTTGCTTCCAACTTCCCTCCATTTTCCAACCCCAGGCAACGGCACAGCTCAGCCCCCTGGGGAGGGACCCTCCTCCCGGCCAGCTCGCCCACCTATTTTTCAAGCTAACATCTGACATGCATTTTGACACAGCCATGCCCCTCCCCCCCCCCCCCCCGTTTCCCCACTACCTTACCTTGTTTAGTGCCTGTTTTTTTCTTCCATTGCCAAAACACAATGACTGTTATAATTAACAGATTATCTCAGTGCGACAGCTGCAGTCCTTTGAAAATTAGGTTGAATAACAGGATCCTGCCGTATGGTAATTTCTTTTCATCTCTCAAATATTTTCTCTCTCTTGCTCTCATTTCTACCTCATTTCTTTTTTTCCTTCTTTCTTCCCTCTCTCCCCCCTCCTGCCTTTGACCAGCTCCCTGACTGTATGAGTGATATCTTTGGGGTCAGACAGACAGAAGGGCTCTCTCTACCTTCAGCCTCAGCCTTCATTCCTCTTCTTTTACTACCACACATCACAGAGAGGCAGTGTTTGCAAGTAGGATCATAAACATGTCAGGAAAAACGGTGCCCACCAAAGGCGATGGTCAGGGGTCCTCTCACAAGCCCCACTGGCTCAGAAAGGCAGCCTCAGAATTCCGTGAGAAGGGGAGAAACCAGGATGCAGTAGCCCGAACCACTGCCTGCAACTTTCCCACGGGGAGCCGAGCGCAATGGTGTGGCTGAGTGGTTTGTACTGAGCTAGCCAGGGTGCTCTACCCACCCACCTACCCATCCGTCCGCCTTCTTGCTGACTCAGTATCTGCCCCTGACTCACCACTTGCTCACTGAATGGGGACTGGCAGTACTTATACGGCACCTTTCCCTCTCTCTAAGGCAATAGCTCTGCCACTTACCACCCCCTCTCCCCATTATCCACCTACATCTGTCTCTCTACCGACTCAATCAACCCAAGCCAGCCAAAAAAGCATCTTGCTTGGAATTCGGGGTTTCAAAACCAAAATAAGAACTGATGCTGCTCCCAGCTGGACTCAGACTAAAGGCTCTGGAAATTTGCTCCTCTGGGACTGGAGATCTCCTTGCCTCTGCTGTGAACTGGACTGATCCATTCACCAAAGTGTCTGGACTCCTCAGCCTCTGCTTGGGCAAACATGCCAGCACACAGTGTTTCAGGCTGCAAGGATGACCAGCCAGACACACGGGATGAGTCTGTTGGGATGGTGCTCTGGATTTAGCAACTGAAAGGTTTCAAATTCAACATGCTCTGGACTCAAGAAATCTGCAACTTTGTCAGTTGTACCAGGAGCATCAGCTAACTATTCTTAATGCCTGGTTTGAACTCATGCAAAATGCCTTGATCCTGCACTGCTCATTTCAGCCATCTCTGTGATCTATATCACATCGCCTGTTACAATTAAACACTGCTGCTTCCTCTTGAAAAATAGGGCAGCATTCCTCCATACCACTCATCCATCACAGCCTAACCCACCTCTGCAGCGGCTAGCTCCAGCTGAGTCCTAGGCCTCTTCCTGCCTCCTCAGCACAGCCATTTCCTTTCCACCCATGGAGTTCCACCTCATTTATTTCCTTAATCCAGACTCAGTAGAACAGAAACACTTTGTCACCATTATTCTGCCAAAAGCCTAGTAGAGTCTTCTAACAAACCCTCATCTGTTCCATTGTATTTCAGCAGTCTCCGGTAATGCTCCTCCTCGGTGTCCACGATATCTCTCTTTTCATCCTTTGCCACCCTCAGCCTTCATTCTCCCTCTGCTTTCACTCCAGGCCCTGTGTTGGCTCGTGGCACTTACAGCACATCTCCTCATTCATTCACTGTCACTTATCCAAATGCTACCTTCACTTATTAATTCTCCTTTTTTCTAGTAGCATCCCTCCTCTGAATGCTTTGTACAGTCCCACTTACGTATCCAATAATAGTATTTTCCCAATGAGTGAGTCATATACCCCTTTGCTGACATTTAGAATTCTCCTTGTTCTTTGAAACACGTTTATTCATTCCCCCTCTCTACAATTATATATATCTACTCATGGTGTTGCATTTCCTACAGCAGCCGTGCAGCAAACAGATGATCCATGCAAATAACTCAACAAAATAATTGTCTCTGCTGGTACCTTGTCATCCTCCATTTTAATTACGTATGCCAAAGCTAATTCAATCTATGAAGCAATCAAAAATAGGGGATAACTTAATTTTAAACACACCCCACCCTTTCCTTTGCTCTTGCTTAGTCCAGATTTCAGTCTTCGTTTTCCCACGTGTTTGCTGCTCTGCCTCTTTCGATGCCATTGGGAGCAGAGTACATGAAGGCTGCAATTGATATTGGGCTTCTGGTTTCCTAGGTGCTGTTAAATATGTTCAGCGAGAAACAAACTTTGCTCCAGACTGGTTCTGAGCTGAAAGGACATCTAAAAAAGGAGCCCTACTCAGCTAATAGGAGCACATAAATGTCTTACCCACTAACCCAGGTAATATATACTCCATGGCCAGGGACTGATGCCACATCCCTCTAAATCTCTCTCTAGAGGCTTCATCAGGTAGCTCTAGCAAGTAATTCATCTGGCAGTCCCTCCTCAATTCCTCACAGTAGCCCTTATTCCTTCCCCCACACTGTTCTTTGCTTCCTTTCCAGTCCTTAGTCACCCTTGCATATGCCATATTTTATTTATTCCTTATTACTCCTCTTAATCTGCATAGGCCAAACCCTAAGCTCTGTAGTCACCCTGACTCATTTACTATCCAGGAAAAGCAACAAATTAAATCAGTGGGAAAGCCTGTGATGTCAATCTGGACAGAGAATGATATTGCACGGGGACTCCCCCATGATTATTTCTTGTTCTCTTCTCACTCATTCAGGTCTCCATTTAGCAACATACTTAACCATGCACCCAACTGTAAACCTATGCAAGCCCCATTCAGTTTCTCAATTGCTTTCTTCTGCAACATCTGTGTTGATGGTTCCCACATCTTCCAAACACAACAGATTCTCCTTCTGTGCTTCCTCTCCTAGCCTCTTTGTTACCCACCCACCAACATCCTTTCTCTTGCTTTGAGAAATTCAGACTTCTCCTTTTTTTTCCTTTTGCTTGTTTGGATTTTCTTATTTTCACTGCTGCCTGGGGACTCCAGCTTGTAATTTCACCTCCCTTTTCCCAAGACTGCTATGTTGAATAAAACACTGACTTCCCCCTCTGCTCTCCGGTATTCTGAAACACCAAACTGGGCCATTGAGGAGAAAAGCTATTGGCCAGGACTACTGTCTCTGATACCGAAACAGAGCCGGCAGTAATATTTACAGGCTACTTTGAAAGCTCCAGGGATGGCTTGTGGCCAAAAATGATGATATCCACCCCCTCTTTTTTTTTTAACGATGTCTTCCTATGACTCAGTCTGGTCCATAAGTCAAAATGAGATATTTTTTTTTAACCATCCTCTCTTTAAGCAATGAGAACAAGAGTCTAAGAACAGAATGCTGTAGCATCACGGATAGGACGGGTTACGTCACGAGTAATACAACTTGGGGTGTCCTTGGTGGCTTTAAAAAAAAGCAGAACAAAAGGCATATGTCCTCATTCCAGAGAAATTAGTTTTGGTGGAGCTAAACCAGCAACTGCCTGAGTTTTCTAAACTTAGTTTTACCTGCAAGCAAAGCCAGAAACACGTGGGAAGCAGAGACACCACGACCTCAGGGGGCTCATGACTTCCTGGGCTCAGTGAGGAGCTATCCTGCCCTTTGTTATCCACCATTGTGCAGAGGCAGTCTGGAATAAAGGGGACGGTGCAGGGGGAACTGTGACATCTGTTCCAAAGTGGGACTGTGGCATACCAACTCAACCTGCCCACACACCCTTACCTCTGCCTCTCGCTATACAGTCTGCAACCGCAAACAGCCATTCAGCTGGTTGATAATCGAGCAGTTCAGCCAGAGACCACTTAATTTGTTCCTTGCCTTCTTTGTCTGCCGGTGGCAGGGAAAAATGCATGTTTGGAAATTGGCAGTGTTGTGTATAGCGTTACTGGGCTGGAGTTACACTGACTGCTACAGGGGCTGAAAAAAAAAGCGAACAAAAAAAACCCCCAAAAGTAACAACATAGGAGAGGAGGGGAGAAGGCTGAGAGCTGGGGAGAAAAAGAGTGGAGTGGGATCAGGGGAGAGCCAGGCAAGGAAAAAGGGAGAGAAATGAGATGGTAAGAGATACAGGACTAGATACTATGATGATAGGGACATTAAGAATATGATAGATTGTCAGAAAAGGAAGGCAAACAGAGGCAGGCACAGAGAAGGAGACAGAGACGAAGGAGGGGGTGGGGGGGAGAAGAAAGAGAGAGCCAGAATTAATTTAGGAGGGATATACTGAAAACATAATCTTCTCAACAGAGAAAAAGAGAGAGAGAGAGAGAATTAAACAAACAGCGACAGGAAACTGGGAAAGAATAACTTTTTTTTTTTATGAGCTTGTTAACATTTGTGAAGTTAAGTAACCCTAAATTTATGCCATTAATTTGCATGTATTACGGGTTTTTTCTCTGCTGCCAGTTTATAGTCTCTGTGAAACCTTTAAAAAGTGGCTTTTTTTCCTCCTTTTCCCTTCGCTTGTGTTAATTAAGGCTTGTGATATATGTATATTTTTACACCGCTGCTGTGCTCTAGCATTTAATCATCAAATGGCCCTTTTTGCCTTTTCTTTGGGCCGCGCCTCTCTCTTCCCCTCCTCTCCACAGAAGGATCAGGAGGCCTGTTGGTGCACCCATCCACACGGACCTGTAAGCGTGCCTAGAGCCAGGCTGGGCTCCCACCGACCCCTCTCCCTGTGAAATAAGGTGGCTCTCACAATACATGGATGGGGGGAGGATCTTCAGCTCCTGAAGAGTTAACAGCTCAAATCCACTCGGGCAATCACATTGCTACACTGAAGCACGCTGTATTTACACATTAGCAATCACTGGGGAGCCTTAAAATTGGATTCTCAGGGGAAATCCAGCCAAAGAGCACAGTGATATTCCTAATGAAGGTAGTCACAGCCAGAGCTGAGGGAGGCACACAATAATCTCCTCTCGGAAGAAAAGGGGGTGCAGGTCATGCACCAGTACTTTAGTAGCACCTAGACATCTCTGAACTTGGACGTACATAGGAAGAGCTGCTGTAGAAAATGCAAGTCCGGCATCTCCCCTCCTTCCAGGGAACTGCCCCACACCTGTTCCAAGGACAGTCATTCCTTCTCTCCTCCCAAGGACTCTTCTTTCTGGGCAGACATCTCTCCCCTAAGCACATCACCGACTTTGGAAGTGCCCAAGGCCAACACAAAGCGTAGCTGGTGGAGCCCTTTTGGCAGCTCTCCCAGCGAGCATATTTCTGAGCTCAGCTGGACAGGAGTCTTGGTCCTAAATGTGCTTTGATTGCTTTGCTCCTCTCTAAAGGCTCTGTATCTCCCAGCTGTAAGCAGAGTTTGCTGAAGCAAGAAGCATGTTGCTAAGCCTGGTTTGGATGCTGTTTGGTCTCTAGTGGAGCTGACGGGATTTGTCTTGTTAAAAGCCAGCTGAGCTGAGACCACGAACACTGAACATTGATTCAGACCTAAACACCCGCCATGGGAAACCCAGCAATTGGAGCCAAGAATAAAGGTAATTGCTGGTCACAGTAAAGATGGTGTTCCCTCACTCCCTGTGGAGGAGGCTTGTGATCTCTCTGGGGCTCTGACAGGCATATGACAGGTCTCTGGAGGGTCTCTGCTGAACTGGAGTTGGGATGGAGAGGCAGGGGAGACAGACCAGGCTTTCCACACTGTCACTATTATTTTGCCGTATGGGGGTGTTGAGCACCAGAGAGGATATTCTGATTTACTCCCTGGCTTACGGTTGCTGTGGCAACAGGAGAAATACAGGCCAAACCAGGCTGCATCTGCAATGTGGTGGTAATAGGGAGTTTGGGCTCCCATGTGTGTGTTTGTTTGTTTGGCTGTTTGCAGGAGCCACATGGTAAAAAAGCACTGTCGCAATGAAAAGGGAATGGGGTCCGAATTGTACCCAGACAAATACACCCTCCTCTCATGCAACAGAGGAACAGTCATGCATACAGTCATATTCACAGCACACAGCCTGAGGAACATCAGCAAATACACATCTATCTTCCCACTACATACACACCTCTGGAGCTGGGGATTCCCTAGCTACTCTCCCACTATCCCAAGAAAAGGCACACTTCTTGTTTCACAAGTACAAAGCCCCTGTGCAACAGACACTTTCTAGTAGTGCTCTGAAGCATGACTAAGAGTCTGGCCTATCAGCTTGTGTCAGCAAGAAAATCTCCTCTGCCATCAGGTCCACACATCCCAGTTAGCCATGATGCTAAGGGATTACAACCCCCTCCATTGGCTGCTGAGCAAATACTCCTCCTTGCAAATACTCCTCCAGCACATCCTAGTGACTAGTTCTTACCCTCCCGACACAATTAACAAAACAAACAACCCAGTCTCAGTACTCATATCCCCAGCTAGGAAAGAGAGCCTCCGTTTTTAACATCAGAGTGAGCCCTCAGGTCACATATATTGGCCTGTTGCAGACACCAGCCTCCAGCTGTGACACCACCATTTTATGAGTCTGCCAGCATAATTCCCATCCCAGAAATCAAGTTGTAAAACAAAGTAAAGCTTCTTTCCCTCCCTCTCCTCCAGCCTGCTGGGACCTGAGTATTCTCAACCTAAACTGTGGCCTTTGGAGAAAGGCTCAGTGTCCAGCGCATCCAAAGTACTGGCCCCAGAGAGCTCCTTTGGGTCAAGTGGAAGGAAGGAGATGATTTTTCAACTGCCCTTCACAGCCTCAGAGCTGATCCCTGGAGAACTGGAAGCACAGCTGGAAGCTGGAAGCTTTATACCAATGCAAAGTTGCTATTCAGTCACATGATCTGTTCTTCCTTAACCCACAGTCCATAACAGGCTGAGGCTAGCAAGGTGCAGGGGAGAACTGGTCTGATGCCAGGGCAATAACAGGATTTACTCAGGCATAGAAGTCTTGATGTTTCTGGAAATCAGGCTCCCGATCAGCTTTGGGATTATTGCATTGGAATTTTCGTAATGGAGAGGCAAAGTCCATCACAGCGACAACCTGCATTTCCTCAGTCTGGCATGACAAGGCCCTGTGAGGTGGGATGTCTCTATGGGGACAGTGCACATGGGGCTGAGACACTGCCAAGACAAGGAGTGGCACTGAAAATCCGGTGGTGTCTGTAACCTGTTGGTTGCTACTCGTAGTGACCTGAAGGACATTGAGGTAAAAAAAGGGGGGGGAAACAAGGGGGTTAAGGTTAAGCCGAAAAAGACAAAGTGATGAAGATGAGAGGCTCTGCAGGCATGAAAAGCTTCTGCAGAACATTGTGCAGAGAGAAGTCCAGCTCAGTCCCAACACGGACAAGACAACCACAGGATGTGTGGTGGCTGGATGTGTGCTACAAGAATGCTATGAGTTTGCAAAGTGCCCAGCCACCCAGGGCCCCGTGCATGCAGGAGAGGTGAGGTGGGGCACAGATTCTCCTCCTTTGACTCCTGGCTGCCTTTTCTCCCATCATTCCTGAGACTCCATCTGGCTCCACTATTTTTACACACATACACAAAATAGAAGAGAAAATAAACACTTAATTTCTAACCTAATCAGCCCTTCTCTCACTAATTAGCACCCTCTGAGCACATCCACAGGCTGTGAGAGATACTCTGGGGCTGATAATGACCCCCAACCTGCAGCTGCATATGCTGAAGGGTCAGCAGAGCCAAGAGCAAGCCAGGGGGGAGGCAGGGAGCAGAGCGACTTTTGCCATTTGTTTTTTTTTTTCCCGCAAATCTGGGATAAGGGGATGTCTCTTTCCTAGCAGGATCCCTTGTGTGTAAGTGTTTTTCGGTGAGAGAGAGTGTGTGTGTGCATGCATGTGTGCCGAGGAGGGGGGAAGCTGGAGAGGTTTGGAGGGAGGGGACTGGAACAAAATTCTGGCACTGAGCCCAAACCTGAAACACATGCCAATTTGTGCCTCTTGCTGGTGGTAATGAAGGGCTCCGTTCAGGACACACGGGACACTAATTAAGGGGCTTCAAAGGCGGCTTTCTGCAGAGTGCTCTCTAAAGGGGGGCTGAGGGGAGGAAGGAGCACAAGAGGGGGGTGTTCTCCACTCAATGGAAGACTTCTGGCTCCTTGTGCTGCTGGGGAAGGCACTTTTTCTTTCTCCCTGTCTCCCATAGCAACTCCTACCCGTGAGAGCTAAGAAGGTGCAAGCATCTGGCAGCTCCAGGCAAGCCCTCAACAGCTAGCAGGCAATCCAGGCTCCTGTACGGAGTGTGTGCTGCTATGGGGAGGGGAAAGAACCCAGTTAAAGCAGAGGGACACCATGCTGAAAAGAAGAAAAGGTGGACAAGCAGCATGGCCAAAAGAGAGAAGAGAAAGCTGGAAGGGAAGAGGCAGGATCTCAGTGTGATTGGTTTGCAAAGGTAGCACCTATAGGAACAGGAGTTGCCCTTAGTCTCCAGAGGTTTCCAGGGAATAAAGCTCTGGATCACCACAGGTCAAAACTCCATGTCTGAGTCTTGTCAACTACATCCCATGGGCTTATTTCTCATGAAAGACTGGATGGGGTAAACTTTGTGAGTAGGGCAATGGGCAAGGCTGAGAATGTGCTTCCAATGTGTCAGTCTGGGCACAAGGCTCTAGGCTTAACTGGGCACCAAAGACAAACAAGCACTGCATGGGCATCCACAGAGCTCTAGCCCACTTCTAGAAGCTTCACAGACCTTAACCCTACAATGCTGAAGCATTGCAGATTCACTCATAGCTGTAGCGTTCCCGTGTCAAAGGGAAGGAGCCAAGCTGCAGAATGGGTGATGTGACTCAGCCATGGCCACCAAAGAGTCTCAGCTCGGCCCTTCTGCTTCCTACCTGGTACCTTAACAGCACAACTGCCCACCCTCCCTCCATGGGAGTAAGCATGAAACAGCAGCTGTGGTGGAAAACAGGCCTGTGCTGAGATTGATTAAACGGGGACAGAATGTGGGAGGAAAGAGAAGAATAAATTGGCAGCGAGAGCAACAGAGCGTTAGTGAGAGACAGGAAGAAAGGATGAGTGAGAAAGATGGTGAGGAAGAGAAAAGAGAGAATAGAGGGTTATCTACGGATTACATTCACTGGGCCATGCACCAAGCACAGAGAGAAAGTGAGGGAAAGAAAAGAGAGGTGATACGAGCACATGAGAAGGAGAAGTGAGAAGAGATTCACAAAGAGCAAGAGAAGCAGACAGCTTGAGAGATAAGCAGTGCTTCACTGATCCTGCACAACAGCATGCTCCCTGCCATCACTCACCACCCCACAAGCTGCTGGAGTGCCCCAGAGCTCCTCTTAGCTTCAGAGGGAGCTGCTTTCTCTATACCAGGCTATCTCAGCACCACAAATGAGTCACCTGGACACAGTGTTTGCGAGTCAGGACCAGTCCTGCCACAGTGAGACATGTGTAGACAATATTTGAACAAGGTGAAGCAGAAGGTTAGCTGAACTCATCTTTCAGCAGTCCTGTAATGGCCCTCCACAACTTGTCCAGATCTTTAGTTTTTCTGACCTTTCTACCCTCTCCTGTTCAGTATCCTCCTATGCACCAGTCCACGCTTAACTACTTATTCCAGATGACCTGCTCCATGTCTCCCGTGTTCAGTGTCACCCAGCCAAAAGCACGGCCACCTGCAGCCCACAGCAGTTCAGCAGAGCTGTGCCTATCACTGAAGACAAGGAGGAGGCTCACCCTACGAGAAGCGCCTGAGGCAAGACTGGCTGAGGCGTTACTTCAGGCCCATGACTGCCCAGGGCAAGAAAAGCAGTGCAAGGCAGTTCTTAACACCAACTCTTGGGCAAAAGTCTTCACACACATATCCAGCAATTCCCTGTCTATGTTCTTACTACTGCCCAACCATCTCACTGCCCAGCCCAAGAGGTTTCTGAGAAGAGGTGGTCAAATTTGCTGGGCAGACAGAGTCAAAAGGGTTTGAATGCAGAAAAACATTACGTGCTGGAATCAGCCCTGCAGCAGGTCTTGCAGCTGCTTGGGCTGTGAAGAATATCTGGGGTCTGCTAGGATCTGCAGAGAAAAGAGATCAGCCTCAAGGAAGTGCAGACACAGGCTCAGATGCAATTGCAAGGCACAGCCTTGGAAGGTCTTAGTTCCAGTACTGACTGGTGTCTAATGCAAGCATAAAAAACCACACACAGCCCAGACAAGTCCAAGACCCTACCTCCTTCCATCCCACAGACCACCAAACACTTCCCATCAGCTGCTAACATCTGCTGAAACTTTAATAAGAAAGCCACAAAAGATCTAAATCAAAGGGGAGAACAGAGCTGATCACCAGCCTCTTTGGACCATGGGGGAAACAGTCAAGACCTTTAGGTTCACAGAAAGATACCAGCCTTAGTTACCATGAAGGGAGGAAACAGGGACACTCTCCAGCCTCCACTTTCCCAATTCTTCCTTCTCTCCCCCATCCTTCTGCCCTGTGCAATCCAAATTGGACGCTGTGCCAAGGATAAACAGAAAACTATTGAATCACTCTTATTAAGTTTGAACTGATTATTTAAAAAAAAAAAAATCGAAAGAGAGGGAGAGAAAATCAAAGCTGGGATTACAGGCTTAGCAAGTGTGAGTGCATATTCAGCCTACACTGCTCTCTTTGTGACTCTGTCACACCAGTAGACTGCTAAGAGAGTTATACCATTACTAACATGACAGCATTGTCCTACCCAGCCTGGATTAGAAATCTCAGTGGCTCTGTGGAGGGGAAAAGTCCCTTGGCAGTGGCAGGCATTTGGCCTCATGATGCCTTCCACTCGCAGCATGCTGTCCAGGCGGGGAGAAGTATTCAATTATCAGACAGGCTCTGCCTTTTCCTAGGCCAGCTTTCTCTTATTGTCTGACTGCTTTCTCCCTGGTCAGTGATGCTTGAGAATTCTGTCATGCAAGAGAAACTCAAGATGGTCCAGGCAATTCCTGAATCAGGCAGACTTCTCACAGATGAACCCCTCCTCCTCCTCATGAATACATGGTCTTCTCCAGGTACGGATAGGCTGCTTAGTCCACAGGCAGTGAATATCTCCTTCACTGACATAGGACCTGCAAAAACTGCCTGGAAAACTGGATCTCCCCATTCCCTGCTGGGTTGGGGGCATCAGCCTGTTGTGATTCCATAGTGCTTCTCTGGCCTAAAATCATCCAATGGTCACCGAGCTGAAACTGATTGCCTCATTACTTCCACTTCTTAAGCAGGACCCCACCAATTTTTAAATACATTAGAGATACGTGTGTTGCTCTGATGCATTTCTCAAACATTTACTGTTTCAGGTAATCCCCATATAACCACCATCCAAAACATCATAGCAATCAAATCATCAGCCACACTGCCATCCACTGCTTGTACTCCTTGTAATGGCCCTGGGGATTGTGTTTCCTCATTGGGACAGTGCTGTTACAGTGTGCCTGTGAGCTGGCACAGATTGATAAACAAAGGCAGTTCACAACAAGAAATGCATCACCCTGGCCAGGATGCAGAAAGAGGAATTGTCATGGAGTAACATGGTTTCTCATTGCCCTGACAGCAGCCAGAATTTCTGCTGATGTGATTACCAACGCAGGGGGACCAGCTTTGGTACCACTGAGGGAAAATTAAATGGATGCTGTGTGAATTGGCTGTGTCAATCCCTGGATCTTTAGAGAGGGAAGGAGGAGCTGGACTTGGAGTGAGAAAGCAAGGAGCTGAGAGGAGGAGAGAATTGGGTATGCAGTGCCTGGAGGGTGAGGGTCAGGACCAAGAGCAGCAGAAGGAGCTGCCTAGGACAGCTGCTCACCCAGATGGTCTCCAGTCTGTAGGCTTCAGATCTTGCCTTAGCTTCAGCCCCGTGGCTGGTTCTTGTGGCCTCATCTCCCCACATTGCTGTTCTGCAGCCAGGAAAGCCACTGGGGGGGCAGTCTTTGTACCACTGCGGGAACTGGGACAGGGACCATGCCTCATTCATGGTACCCCAGTACTACTTCATCTGTCCCAATACAAAGAGACAAGGAAATAAACATATTTTCTCTTTCCAGAGCTGCCCCAAGGCTAGGCTACAATATTTTATGGCCCAGTTCTTAGCCTATTTGCATTTTGTATTTTTACTTCAACTGCTGTTTGTTTCCAGGCATTTGGGATGCCTAATGATTTTCAAAGCACTGTTTATTTTAATCCGTCTAATTTATTAATACAGTGGTTGGCCTCGAAGTGCTTGGGAAAGAAGAGTAAGGAAGTTGTAACCAGTGAGCATCAAACTGTCATATGATCACATCAAAGCAACAACAAGCAGCTCACTTTGTTGGCTGCATCGAGATACAGCCTCACGGGTCCTCCAGCTTGATGGCAGGTTTCCTCATACATGTCACTCTGCAGCACTACCAGGCTCACCAACTCCAGGGATGCAGTAAAAATAGCAATCTCCAGGGGTAGCTGCCCAAGAAGAGTCTGCCCTTTCTCACCCTCCCATGTGTTGTGAGAACCTAACATGCCACCACGGTGCAGATAATATAAACCATGCTGATATCCATGTGGATTTGCAGGCAGTGTTGTAATCTTCTAATAAATCAAAGGTGCACTTGGCCTCCACTATACTCTCTTCAGCCCAGTGCTCTGTGGTAAGGATACAGTTCCACACACAGAACATTCCCTGAAAAAACAGTGAGCATAAACACTGCTAGTCATGCAAATGAGATGGCTTTGAATCTCTGGTCAGTCTCAACAGGAAAATGTCAGATTTCCTCAGCACCAGAAAGCAACTGACAGGTCCTGAAAATCCTAGGGGCTGCCCTCAGATAACTTTTCCCGTCTCCAGGAAAGTGGTGAATGTGCCCCATGACACATTCATGAACCTGTCCTCATCTAAGTCAAGGCCTGCAGACCACAGTCTTTTGCAGCTGGCAACTTCATAGCATCCTTACAGCTGGAGAGCCTGTGTGCTCTCAGTGGTCCCACGGAGCTGAAGAATCCCTTTCACCCATCTCACACCTGCTAGGAAAGCTCACACCAGCACAAGTTGCCTTGCCCATTGCTATTGCTACAGCTCTGATAGCTGCCCTGTCAGCGACAAACATATTAGCCATGGACCAGAACTTGCAGAAAGCAGAAGCCTCTCTCTTCTGTAGTGGCAGGGCTTCCTACAAGTGTACATCTTGTGCTAAAGGGCTGAGGTGATTCCACAAACAGCTCTGTGAAAGATGCCTGAAGTTGCTACTGGTTGTCATGATGAGTTAGTTGTGCTAGATGTCCTCCAGAAGCACAGTTCTGCCTGGGAACAGACAATGACTACTGTTTACAGAGGTTGAACACATCCTGCCTGAATGAGCTTATTACAACAGCCAGCACGGCTGGCAAGGGGGGGCACCTGCACTGATGTTCTCTTTGCACTTGTGGAGAGACCAACAGAAACAGAGGTACCTCAAGAAAGATGACAGACGATGGTGGGGTGGAATCTCCCTCACCCAGGATGCAGGAAGGACAAAATAGTTTTTGCAGTGCCAGTTGAAAAGTCGTTTCTGGAGTGGCTCCCGTTCTGTCAGTGCTGATGTAACCTATGCAGGAGCACGCCCCAGTCTTGCTGTACCCACCCAAAGGCAGGCCCCTGCCTGCCCCACAGCTCAGATGCAATACCTTTGCAGGACAAGTATATCCTCAGCAGTGCCGGGTCAGACACCTTCCCATGGTAGGTGATAGATCTACTCCCTTCTCCACCACAGATTAGGCCCGCACCTCCAGGTGTGGCTCCAGTTCCTGCCCAGACATCACTGCTGATGGTTCACCGTACATTGCCATGCCCCCAGTCACCGTATTAGTATTTTTGCTTCCAAATCCCATGCCGTAAAAAGCCCCTCTTCTCTCCAAGCTGCATCTGCCCGCAGATGAATGGGAGCCTAGGGACAAGGGCTGTGTGCCACAATGCCCGCTTGCCCCCTGCCGGTTCACGGGGTGCCAGCCTGCCAACAGAGCATGCCCCCTCCCCACCTTCCCTCCCTGACTCCCAGCACTCCCACCACCTCCTGCCAGCACATGAGAGGCCCCCTGGGGAGGCACTGAGACTGCTCACCCTGGTTCCCAGCTGTTTCCTCTCTCCCATCTCCTCCTCTCCCTGTGTGGACTCCCTGGTGGCATCTACCCACTCACTGGGAGGGCCATCAGAGACACCATGCCTGCCCTGCCCCTGGTACTCAATACACAATACCTTGTTTTGAGGGCACTGTCAACCTCTCCAGCAGCCCTTCCCTCCCACCCAGCCCCCCAGAGCCAACAGGCAGTCATCCATGGTGTGTAGGAAGAAAAGGGATGGCACGAATCCCAGCTCATCACACTGTGTTGTGGACAGGGCACTATATTCACCCTACAAAGCAAGGGTAACTCTGCCCTTGGCTTGCTTGTTTGTGAGCACTTAGTTGATAAAGCCAGGTTATTACCTGCCTGCCTTGGCAAGGTACCTTGCTTTCCCTCCAGTCCATCTTCCCTGGGGCAGGGAGCTCCCTGCTTTAGCAAAGCCTGATCTCCCAGGCAGCTCTCCAAGGATGCAGAGGAGATAAAGATCTTTGAAGCAGGATTTGAATTGAGTCCTCAGCTTGATCACGTCCCACTTGAGGAGTAAGCCAGGGTGAATTAACCCTGATCTCTGCTCTCAACAGGATGCACCAACAAGTGATGAGGACTTTGGAGAGAAATAACAAGAGGGACAGCAGACAAATCAGCTCTCAGACCCTTCCTGAGAGGAGCATAACCAGCTCATGTACTTAAGGCTAAAACCCTTCTCACTCTCCCTGTAGGTCTCTTAGTGTCTTTTCTTCTGTTGCCTCTATGATCCCTCAGCAAAGAGCACAGCCTAGGCAACCCAGCCCCAGCAGGGAAGTCCAAGAAAGGCCAAACCCTCCAGAATCGTGCCTTTCTTATCTAAGAGCATAGGTAAGGGCCATCTGGCCCCAGGATGCTTTCTCCAGCTGTGACAAACACTAAGGCCTTCAAAAAAGGAGCAGAACCTGGCCAACATACAGTGATGCCTTCTTAGGTCACTCTCCCAGACAAGCTGAAGATGGTGGATTTTGTGAATTGGACAAAACTTACCACGAATTTACTAAACCTCACAAAATTCTTCTGTAAGGATCTTACCCATGTCCCCTTTAGCTGCACTTTATAGCTACACTTCACAGCTACATGCTGGGTACATTTCTGCTGGGAAGAAAGGGGACAGTAAAAGGCCCATCCATGAAGGAAGAGACTGTTTTGCAGTCCTTCCAATGCGGTGTGCCTCTGTAGGCAGGGAGGAGGGCAGGTGGTCCCGCTCCACACTCCTAAGTAGGCGTGAAGAGTAATGAACGTGCTGGGAAAGGCCAGCAGCACTTGGGTAAGGCGTATATATGGGTCTTTGTGTAAAAGCATGCCAGCCAAAATGGAGAGTACATTACTGCATTCACTTATGTTTGATGTGTCTGTAAAACTGGCTGGTACAAACATCCCATTGCGAATGTTCACATGTGACATGACTCACAGTGGGCCCTGGGTCATGTTCCCAGCCTGTGAGCGTGCGAGCCGACCCTGCAGGGTGTGCATGTGTGCTGCCTGGCTGTCAGGGCGCCTGCCCACTGGGGAGCTTTCCATCTAAACCAGCTGACAGCTGCTCTCCTGAGTTTCCTGGACACCAGTAATGTTTTCCCTTTCCTAATCTCCCTGATGTAAATCCATTCACGACAAGTGCCTAGAGACTTTTAATTCCATCGGCATTAAACTCACTAAAACCTCTATTACCAAAAGCTTTTAGGATTTTCCCCAGAATCTACAAGTCAGGTTTGTAACATGACAGAACTCCACCTCTCTGGGGTGTCTAAGAAATTAATTTATGCTTTCTAAATGCCAGGATCACTGACCGGACACTCAAAGTATCCCCCTTGCCATCAGTAAGCTCCAGTTGCTGATATGACACAGCCATTCCCAGATGCTCAGCTGTCTTCCGAAACATTTGTAACAGTGTGAGAAGAGCCCCCACCCTGTAATAGGCAAGAGCAGATCATCTGCCACAGCAGAGCAGCACCAGAGGTTCACAGATGCTGTATTAAGGGTAGAAATGGTCTATTGCAGTGGTCCCTTGCTGCACTCATAGTGCAAAGTGCAGCAAATGCATCACAACACCGATGTTCCCCAGTACCGTAACAAGTGAAAAGGTAGTGTGGTCTCATCTCAGCGCTGCACACAGCCAGCTGTGTAAAAGCCCAGGGATTATCCAGCTACACCTCAGTAGATAAGGTGGCTGGAGGCCGAGACGACTTGAGGGTGGTGGTGGTGGAGGGGAGAAGAGAGCTGTGAGTCAGTGAGCGAGGTTTCTAAATGCTATAATATTCCAGAGATGGTGCATTTATCCTTTGGCCCTGGAGGTTCATTGGTTGCTGTAATAGAGCAGAGAGATGCAATCATCTTTCGATCCCAGAGGTCTTTTTAGGTGCTATAATAGACTAGTGGTGATCAAGCCATCTCCAAAGCCTTGGGGTTGCTGGCACGCAGCAGGGGTGACGTCAGCGTCTCTCAGCCCCCGCAGTCCCCAGCCTCTGGATTCCAGGAGAGGTGCTGGAGATGCTGCTTCCATCCCAGAGATTTGCAGTGGCTGTGATGATGTCTGCTTTGAAACACTGCCAAAGATCCCTCCAGCCGTACAGGAGCTTTTAACCCTGTGGAAAGGTGTGATACTGACCCCAGGTCTGCTGGCACCGGCACATGAGCCTGAGCCTGGCTGCTCCCACCCTATCCACACCAGCTGTAGTGGGTGTAGCTCTGAGCTACCCACCGAAACAAATCACAGCTCTAAGAATACAAGATAGCTCAGAGATCCAGCGGAGTGGCATGTAGAGATGATCCTCAGTGTTTGTTTTCCTGGCTTAAAAACATTTCCCTGTGCAAAGAGTCACTCCACTCACACCTCGTGGGCTGCCCAGGAGGGAGACATACTTACAAGGAGTCTGAGATTTGTGTGTACTACACACAGATAGCTAGAAATCAAACTCTGTGAACAGACTCAGTTAGCCAAGCTGTTAATGACTTCAGGACCATATATCATATACTCAGTAAAAAAAAAAAAAAAAAAAAACAACTAACTGGACCATGCTCCTGGGTAGGGAATGCTGTAGGGCAGGGGGGAGATGTTTATAGACTCAGCTCCTTACACTGAGGAGAGGAGGAAATAATCAAATAAGGTTTCAGAGTTTCTATAGGCTCAGGGATTTCTCTTCTCCCTTCAGCCCCAGCAGGTTTTAATTCTGGGCTCCAGCTTGGCCTGGCAAATGGAAAGGCTGCAATATTCTGTTATCCTGGCGCTGATTCCCACAGCTCAGGTGGGATGTGAAAGCACGGGCAATTTCCCAGGAATGTCTGGGAACTTTCCAGGTTAGGTTTCTGATCTCAGACAATTTCAAGGGTTTAGGTGGGTTTGCATTTTTTATATGTATGTGTGTGTGTATTGTTTGGTTTTCACTGGAACTGAGTTCAGACTCAGAGGCTGAAAACCCTGCTTCTTACTATTGACTTGAACGTGATTATGCCGGTTGATGTTACAAGGGAATCTAGCCCCATTCTTTCCAAAGCTTCAAGATCCTCCTGAACCCAGGTGATGCTGGGAAGAATTGGGACATGACCAGAATTTCACTGCTTATGTCCCAGCAGGTGTTATTAAGGTAAGCTCCATGCTGGGGAACAACCATTCCAGATCAGAGAGATGTCCACACTGACTCTTGTGAAAGATATTGGCAGATTTGGGGAGGAAAAGGTGGAAAAACCTCAAAGCAGACAGGTGAGCAATAATGTGCTCCTATCTTCATTTTCTTATTTGCTGTTATGAGTTGCAGGTTAATATAGGCTCTGAAGACAGAATCTGAAGGTTCGGGCTACAATACTGGGCTCATTCCTAGGAATAGCTCATTTATGTATTCTTGCTTTCCACAAAAATACACAAGCCTGCAATGAACCTTTCTAAATCCTTCATCCCGACAAAATCTCATGACTTAGAGCTCCACAGTCCAACCTCATGAACCTGAATCCCATGCATTTGAATTTTACTGTGCCTTCCCTCAATCCCTTGCAGTGAGGAAAGAAGGGACAGATGTACTCCTAAGTCTTATAAGTCTGTTTCCAACATCCACTCCCAGTCTGCTGTCTAACACTGGCAACACCTGTCTCCTCCATCTCTTCACTTGGGTATGTTCACAGGCTTTCTGTCTCATCTCAGAGCCCCTTTAATTCTCCATCATCCCTTTGGAAACAGGCTGACCCTGGTTCAGCATGCAATTCCAAATGAGGCAGCACCGCAGGTGTAACAAGAGCCTCACATCTCTTCCAGGGTACTCTATACTCACTGCCTCCGCAGCACAACACAGGGCAGAGCTCTGCAAAGAGTCCCTGATATCTGCCCACACTTAAATTTGGCTGATACCCTTCGCTCAGTACCACTGGGAATATCTAAGGGGTTGCAAACCTGCCCTGCAACACACATGAATTTGCACATATCAGTGCTGAGTTTCATTTATGAGAGTGCAGCACATTCATCTAGCTTAGCTCTCTTTCCTCAGCATTTCTCACAGCCCTTTCTGGCCACAGCCAACTTAATAACTTTGTCTCATCTGCAGATTTTCATATAGCATACTTCTCCCACCTTTCCAAGTCATTAAACAATACAATAAATCACATGGGATTTAGAAGAGAACCTGGAGGCCACGTTAACCTTTTGCCATGGTGAAACTTGACTGTTTAATCCCCTCATTCTTTCAGTCTCCTACTCAGTTTTTGA
The DNA here is from genome assembly GCF_963210335.1 of Falco punctatus. NCBI lineage: Eukaryota > Metazoa > Chordata > Aves > Falconiformes > Falconidae > Falco > Falco punctatus. The sequence continues at coordinate 34,698,035 of NC_137585.1, forward strand.
TCTATGTCAATATTTTGTCTTTCACTGACTACTTAGCTTCTTTAGTAGCTCTTGTGCAGGATCTTTGAAAAGCCTTTGGGAAGTCAAAATACATAGCATTAATTGGTTCTCCCTTATCCATTGCTTTATTGACACATTCAAAGAGTTGTAGGAGACCAGCAAGATGCAGTTTTCTTTGTGCCAAACCCATGATGGTTAGGCCCTATCAGACCACAATCTTCCAGATGTCTTCAAGCACTGCCTTTTAATTATAGTTCCCACCAGTTTACCAGATACAGATGCAAAGCTTACTGATCTTTAATTCCCTGGATCATCACTGGAGCCCATTTTTAAATATAGGTACAACATTTGGTCTTCTCCAATTCCCTGAATCAGTAGCTTTTTTTTTTTTTTTTCCACAAGAGATTGCATATTTTTGTTAGCAGCTCAATCACTTAAGCTCCTTCCAAACTCTGGGATTTAACCATCTGGACTTGATAACTTATTGTTCAGGGAAAGGGGGGCGGGGGGGTCAGTTTTGTGATTTTTTTCAGTGGGTTTTGGTTGTTTTATGATTGGCTTTGTCCCAGCACCCATTATTCTACCAGCATGGTTTCCAACAGTTCCTCATCTAAGCAGATATAGGAAAAGAATCTCACAAACACCGTTGGTAAGGATGGCTGATAGAACAGAAATCATAAGAAAATTCAGCTCCCCAGCAACATCCTAAAAATGGAGATACTGAGTCACTTTAAACACAGGAGGTGACTGGAATTGATCAGTGCGAGTTTTCTTGGATAACTTCCACCCTGTTCTGACCAACCAGGCTAGTTTTGCTCATTTGTTTGGGTCTCTTGCTGAAAAGTGATTTCCATCTTGACCCCAGAAGATCCAGGGCAGGAATGGAGCTAGCTTGATTATATCCAGCCTAAGGTGCAATAAAAAGAAAGTGACCTCAGTGCTAGGGGATGCATGAACCTGGGAGGAGATGAAACCCAGCGTGGATGAAAAGAAGTAAATCAGAAGGTGAGCAGAACAATGCTGGGCTGTTAGCTCCACTGATTGCCTTTCAACTGAACCAGCCTCAAGACATGAAACACAATGGGAAATGCTGCAGAACTCAAACAAGTAGCCCCATTATATCAGTGTTTCTCTCTTTGTGCAGGGCTGGTTCTGCACAGCTCTCACCATGCTGGCTGGCTTTAAAAGGCATGTGAGTTCAGATCAGGGCATGGCCTGATGGCCCTAATATGCCACTGACTCCAAGCCACATGGCCCATTGGTCCTGCAAGAGGGAGGACGCTCAAGATGGGTAAGACACATCCACAGATTTGTGTCACAGTGAACACATGACCGGTTGTGGGTATATGTTGACCTGCAAGCCAACGCTGGCATTCCAGCTTCTGAAAACTGCCACCCTCCTATCAAAAATGACACTCAAAACATCTGTATGACATCTACCTAACCTATGACAGACCTGGCATGCCTACCTTATATGACGGATACATACTCAAGTATATTTCGTAAAAGAGGAAGAGAAACTTCCATAAATCCCTCTTTTCTAATTGCTGCTATTCAGTTCTTCTGGGACGTGTCGACGGGGCAATTGTAGGGAAAATTCTGCCTCGTGTAGCATGTTGAATTCATTCCCTGTGGACGCGTCCTATGTGAGGCAATGTGGCTGTAAGTATTTCTGGGGAGCAGTCCTAAAGGCAAGCCTGTGGCTCCCTCTTAAGACCTCACCAACATCCCTCCAGTACATAGCAAAGCAATTCCCAGCAGTGCTGGGCAGTGCACTCACCTCCTCTGGCTTCGCAGGGCCAGGGCCAGGAAGACAGAGGACATGGGGAGGCATTTCTCAGCCATGATCCCTCCTCCATATCAGGAGCAGAGGAACATGCACAGGAGAAGACAGCTGAGAGCAGAAGGGAATATCTGACTGGTTATTCCCTGGGTTAAGGAGGTGGATGAGAGATGAGCAGTCCCCTGTGCAGAGCTGGTCCTCCTGTCACAGCTTCTCAGACAACATCTGTACCCAGTACAAACGTTGTGAGGTGGAACTCTAGCCTAATATCTATACAAGAGACTTCTACACCACATTCGCACTGCAGAGACATGCTTCTCTCTTCCTGCCTCCTGCTCCACTCCTCTCTTCCTTTGCTGCTTCTGTCCTTTTTCTCTTAGGTCTTCCCTCTTTCATAGTGTTTTCATCCCCTCCATACCCCTATGTGCCCTGCAGTCCCCTTTTCCTCTGCAACACCTCCCCTCCACTGCCTGCAGGTCTCCACTTCCAGGAAACGAAGCAGGACTCACACACGAAGATGCACAGCAGGGGTGAGACAGGGGAGAAGCTCAAGGAAGGAAGAAGTCATCATCCCTCAAGTTAGCCCAGCATGACTCCATAGCCTGTGACCTGGCCCCACACACCAGGCACAACCCTGCTGAAGGTGCCCACTTGGGCTGGGATGAAGCAGCATGGACACCCACACAGATGCTGTGCTACCACATGAGGGCTAAGCCAGGCAGGGAGGTAGCCCAGATGCTCTTCTAGCAAGGCTTTTACTCCTCTCCCTCTCCTCACACGCATGGGTCTGACGTATGTGCATCTCAGGGCTGTCCTTGGCCATTCAGCAGTGGCTGTGCAGAGGGTGCAAGGGGGAGGTGAAATGATGGAGGACTGGGATTGCCGTTCACCAGTCATAGCCTGTACCAGGGTCCCCTTTGCTCCCCTGAAACACACACAGACACATGGTGTGGCTGCCTGGGGAGGCCCAGCCAAGAAGCCTGCCCTCCGCTGCTGAATCCCCACTCTGTTTCCCAAGTGACAAGCCACAAACTCCCTTTCTCTTTGCAAACAAACAGAGGCTTGAGTGAAACACTGCCTCAGCCCTGGCACACAGCACCCCGGTCATTACGGATTCCCCTCCAGCATCCAGCCCACTGCAAACGTCAGCACGCAGCCATGACAGCAGAGTCCACAGGCTGCACCTCTCTTTCCCCACAGCATCCCTCTGTGCAGCCTGAAGCACCGTGCAAACAGTATGCATGCCTTCACATAGCTCCTTCCCTTCCACCTCCTCTCCCTCAGTGTTTGTGGCTACAGCCTGCCCCCTGTAAAGGTAGGGGAAACCGAGGCACAGCATGGGGGCCTTGCTGGGATTAAGATTCAGAAGATGTTAGAAACAAGGGTTTGTAGGCAGTGTCACTTGGCTTCAACACCCAAAAGTTCATCTTGCTGGGCTTTAAAGTAAAGTCTGCAAAACCCAGACAGCAAACACTCCTCCTTACCACCAGAGACTTGCACATGTCCACACCCAAGCATGAGGCAAGCCACCCTTAACCACCTTCCTGCTCTTTCCGCTCTCCCTGCAAACAGAACTACCTCCCTCAGCAACACAAGCACCTGAGTGACAGATCTGGAAACAGTCCCTGCAGTCCAGCAAGTAAGGGTTTGCATTCTTGCTCTGTCCCAAATCAGCACCCGCCTCCAATGGGGCTATCTTGGCTCCCACCCGTGGTGCAACCCAGTTTTTTGCCAGCATGATCCTATGAGGAATGGTAACTCTCCTGGGCCTTCTGCAACAGCCATGAGGCCGTGGAGTGATCAGGGCTGGAGAGCAACATTGTCCTGCTGAGACAACCCTTCCCTCCCTCTTCAGTGCAATGCCTGCCCTCCTCCCAGCTGGTGTCATCCTCTCATCCCCACACACACACGCTCCAGGGCAGCAAGCAGTGTGCAAGACACCACTCAAAAACCTTTGAGGAGAGCCAGACCGAGAGGTGGCCACCAGCCAGAGAACATACTTGTCTCTCTAGTATCTCCCCAGAGCTGTGAGGGCGCTAGGAGAGATGGAGCTACAGAGAGCTGGGTTTCTGCCTTGCCATGCATCACTTCTTAAGGCACCTGAGAGACCACGGTTGTTATAACTCCTGAAAAAGGAGGGCAGCTGCCTGGTGTGGGACATGGCTTGCTCCCTGCTGAGACTGTAATTCAACCTTCTTTCAAACCAGCTTGCCTGACAGGAGGGACTGAAGCAGGCTGGCTGCGGCATACAGTTGCATCTGTCAAATTAGCCAGAGCACACATGATCCGGAGTGCGTGCCAGATGTGGAAGGACAAACAACACTTGAGCCAGCATCAAGCTAGAGTTGTGCAGACAGATAATACCCAACGCAACATAAACATTGCCAGTGCAGAGTTAAGCCAACATTGTTTTCTAAACAAATCTGAAGCAGCAGAGTGAGTTCATACTGGATCAGCATTTTCTACCATGTAGCCACAGCAGTTTTGACCCAGTACCAAGCTCCCTAGAGCTGAATTTATTGTCTTGTCCACCCTGAGCAAGTGCCAAGGCCATGTCCTGAGAGGGCTGAGGAATTTAAGCAATGCCAAATGGCTTCAGAAGCTCCATCCAGGAAGAGCTTGCTTTCTGCAAACTCCCTAGTAATGAAACTGAGTGCAACTGCATGGTCACACTCCCTGCCAGGCCCTGGCCAAGAGGAAGAGTGACACATCAACAATGCTACAGTCACTCCATCACCTGCAACACACACGCGGTCGCGCACACCAAAGGGTGCAAACCACAGGGGAAAAGATCACTTCACAGTATTGTCAGCTGGCAGCAACATCCAGAAATAATTCCGCTGGGGAACATCAGCCCTTCCCGAGGCTGCCCAAAGCGGTTCCTGCCCAGCATGGCATGCACTGAGGGGTCACAAGGGATGGGAAGCACCGCAAAGGGAGTGAGGAAGGGGTGCTGTTGAAAGGCGGAAAAGCAGGGCTCAGGGGTACCCCAAAAGAGGAAGAAAACCATCCAGCATCACCTGACAGAAGTTGAAGGCAGCAGTTCAGGTGGAAGGGTAAGTGCAGGGGTAGGCAGAGAAAGGGGACTGAGGAACTGCAGCCAGGGAATACTGATGGCAGGGTCCTGCTGTGGCAGCAGGGAGATGCACTGGAAGGCGTACCCTCCTTGCCAGCATCACCAGGTGGGACCTGGGCAGGAGGGCAGCAACCCATCACCTCCTTCAGGGGATACCACACCAGCACCACTGCCAGGGCTGCAAAGAAGCACAGACCCTGCCAGCCACTTCCCCTCACAGAAATGCAGCAGCCCCAAAATCTGACTCAGAAAACTTCGGTGTCTGCCAGAGTCTGTGCAGAGCCTGAAACCACAGCCTGACAGGTGCAAACCCCCAAACCTCCCCTCTAAAATCCGCTCCTCTGAGGATGCCCTCTGACTGCTGCCCTGCCAGCAGCTCATTGCTTTAGAGTCTTGTTCTAGGAAAAAAACACCTCCAGGCACGTTCACGCTCCTCAAGGGCCAGCAGCACATCTGGGCCTGCCCAGGCAATGGGAGAAACAGCTGCTCCCCACTTCCCTCCTATCCCCATGCTACAGCAGCTTCAGCAGCACAGAGACGTGGCATGGAAACAGTGCAGCTGATCTTCCTGCCTTCCCCGCAGAGGAGCTGGGGAAAGGGGCACGGAGGGCAGCCCCAGGCAGCGGGAGGCCCTTTCAGGTGCTCCCAGGAACTTTGTGCCCCAAAATGGGTCAGGCTTAGCACCGGGCCCCTTCGCTGCCTGTGCAGGGCACACGGTGTTCCGAGCTTATGAAACACACTGTCTCCGGCAGGAAAACATCCCTTCCAGCCAGGCAGGAGCACCAGGGGACAGCAGATAAGCAGCGACAAAGAGCCTGCCCATCACCCCAAAAGCTGTGCCGGGCTGGGCTGGGCATTCAGAGGAGGTACCTGACTAGGAAATAGAGGCCAGCACCCTCCGTGAGGAATCGGGATACCCAAAATATCTGTGAGAGGAGGAAAGGGGGGGAGGGTGTGTGGAAGCCCCCCACTGCATGCCCCACTCCCAGTAACATGATGTCCACTCCTGCCCTGCTGGAAGCTGCATCCCCGAGGGGACCCAGGCCAGGGCCGCAGAGCCCAGCCGTGCTGCTGGCCAAGCCAGCCTGCTGCTCCGCTGCAGCAGCGTCAGCCTGCCTGCCCCTTCTCCGGAGAAACAGGGCAGGCGGGGGGGAGGGGGAAATGCCACAGGGAGAAGAGCAGACAGGTGGGTGCCAAGGGAGGGATGGGAAAGGAGAGGAACGCACTAGGGATTGTGAGCAGGGGACCCGCAGCGCTTCCCCCTGCTGCTCTGCAAGCAACCCCTCCCTGCACACGTATGCAGAGCTGCAAGGAAAGGGGGTTGGAGGGGATGCAGCAGCTCTCCGTTATGGGGGGGGGGGGGGGGGGGGGAGCTGATAAAAGCCTAGATTTTGCTCACAGCGTAGCAGAAACCCCTGCCTTTCCCCTCCCTCGCACCTCTGGGGAACAAGCAATGAGCAGGAGGGAGGGATGGAGAGAGGTGCACGGACATAGGTGCCGAGGTTGGCTTACCTCGCGGTGCCTGTGCTGGGGGTGCCCGCGGGTGCGGGAGGTATATCCAGGGCTTTGCTCTCCTTGCTGAGCGCTGGGAAAGGCCTCTCTTCAGTCACATCAAGGAGTGGCCTGTGAGTAGGTGCTCCAGCTCACCGTTCGATCGAAGCTGCCATGGATTCATTGTGAGCGACTTTGCCTTCTGTGAGGAGGAAAGGGGAGGGCAAAAAAAAAAAAAAAAAAGGAAAAAAAACCACCAGCTTAAGACTTGGAGGGTAGATTCACTTCTTTCTTAGGTTTCCAATGGCAACTGAATATACCACAGATGAAGATCCAGGGTGTGTGTGTGAATGTGTGTGTGTGGGAGGGACGGAGAGATGCACAGCTGCTGAGTCCACAGGCAGTGTGGGGTGTGAGCTAGTCAGGGCTTATCGGCGATTATGGGAACAGACAACTGGACACGGGCATCAGAGCAGACAGACGGACGGATGGAAAGAGACTTAAAGGATGGAAAGAGGATGGCCTGTATGCTAAGAGCCTAGCTGTACCACTGCACACAGAAAGGAGACAGCACCTGGCCCAGTGCAGGGCAAGGTGCTGACAGAGCCGCGCTGTGAGAAGGTGAAGTGTGCCTACACACACGGCCGCACGCATACAGACATGCTGCCTCCCAGCCCTGCTCACATCACCCAGGCACACCCCCCTGCAAGAATGCTGTACACACACACATGCACACACACACCCCTGGCCTCTTCATACCCTCACGTGCATGCCCTTGCATACATCCCCTAAAAATTCAGAGTCCTTCCAAAGGATGAAGTGCTTCCCTTCATCACATACATCCTGCACCCATGAGGCTGCACAGCTGTATTAACATGCATACAAGATATTTCAGACAACCATCACACAACCACATCAACTCCACCCAGCCTGTTCCACCACTCGTAAGTACACAGCCAAAATGTCTATATACAGCACAGTGAATACTGACCACTGCACAAATGCATGCTGAATATCTGAACGTATCTACCACACACAAACTCCTGACTAGTTATAAGAACTGTCACTGCACAAATGCACATAATTTAATAAGCCTACCTCCATATCAAAGACCAGAAAAAGTGCCACATACACACACACACGCCTGTATCAGTGCAAACAGCACACCAGCATATCATAAAGCAGAGATCTATAAGAAAACAAAAGCATATAAAACATCCTCATGCACTTAGGAACATAAGTCAAGCAAGCACCACTGGCTGCATATCACAGATAAATATACTATACTTACAAATTGCCTGCAGCATACAAACTGATCACATCAGATACTGTTACCTACCTAACTCAGCCCACACAGAGGCATACCATCCTTCTGGATCCTAAACGCTAGCCCCAGCATCATCAAATACCAGCCATATTCTGTCACATGGAAAACACAAAACTCATCAGCATCCAACACAGGCAGACAAACAAACTACACATGAAATGCAGGCAGCCAGCATCACTCACAGAAAAAAATGCCGCTCTGGAAAGTTATGAAGGTGGAACTCACTTTGGAGGCAGCTGTATTATTCTGTGCAACTACACGGGGGCACACACACACACACACACCTACCACCGCCACACCAGTGCTGCTTAAACTGCCTCCATCTCTGAGATCTTCCCTTTTTTTTTGCACTTTCTCTAGTTCTGCCCATTCTACCATCTTCCAGCAAAGCCCGTATATCTGTCTGCAGACACGTATTGCAGCTTCTGAGGGCAAAGTCTCCAGAGCAGAAAGCCTGTAAAAGCATCCACACTCGTCCCTTCCCCTTTCCTCCTTTCTTCTGGTATTAGATGTGCATAATTTGCATGCAACAAAGAGTGCAAGGTCCCACCAGCCCCAAGTGCTCTGGAATTGGCTGATAGGGGCATCAGGGGATGTGACTGCAAAACCTAAGCAAAGTGCATAAACCCTCAGGAAGCAGAGATTTGGGCAGGAAGGTACCAGCTTCCCCAGGCCCCAGGAGAGACAAGATGTAAGAGGTGGGTAAGAAGGGGTGAAAGAAAGAGAGGAAATCGGCCCGGCACCAGGGACGTCACAGTGAGCCCTGTGCCAGACTTGTTTAACAAGCTCTGTAGTGTCACAGCATGATACTGCTAGCAGACGACAGAGAGTGATCAGGGTTCGGCATCAGGGCAGGCACATGTACCTTCGTGCCCCAGAGAAATGGGAGAGGCATGGATGGGAAAGCAAGGGGTTTCCAGGGGGGAGGAGCAGCTGGGTGTTGGTGCAACAGCAGGCACTTGGTGCAGGGGTCTGTACTGGAACCGCTGGAGCAGTGGGTACTGGCACAGGTACAAAAAGAGCCCACAGACACAAAGGGGCTGGCATGGGGGTGACTTGGGCACAGGGAGCGCTGGAGTTGCGGTCAGGTCTAGCCCCAGCCGCACAGAGGGAAAACAGAGGGAGTCCCGCAAGCTCTTGTCCTGTGCTTTTGGATGGCCACGGGCTTCAAGCACGTACAGCCACACCTCAGTGTTAAGTCATGTACAAGTGAAACGTACGTTGCAATAGCCTCATCCAGGAGCTCCCTGCCCTCCCACACATTGCCTGCCCCAGCACCCGGCTTCCACAGCTCTTCACCAAACACCCCCCAACCCCCTTCCTAGTTCATGCAAGTACACCTTCCCCACCGTTACTCAGGCACACAGACTTTCCACTCCCCAAAGCCACCTACTCCACACCTTCCTCCCAAGTACTCCCACTCCCCACACATGGACCACACACATTTGTGTGGCAGTACAAGAGGAGCCAGGAGAAACATGTGGGGAAGCTCCCCCTGCCACCATCTCAACCCCTCCAAACTACCCCCTCTTCCTCTCTCCCTCCACCACCACCATCACCACCATTCACTTTTCAGAAGTACTTTAAAGAGCAAAAATTTCCTCTCTCTCAGCTAAACTTCCCCATGCACCCAGGCAATTTCAGCTTGCTAGGAACATCTGTTCCTTGGCACTATGCTCAATTGTACCTGCATGCCTCTTCCCACAAACATCCATTTTGCATTACAGGAGATGAATAATGCAGGCTGAGAGGGGACAAGTGAGAGAGTCTTTTGGACCTCGGCAGCATTTGTACAGAGCAGAGTGGAGGTGCGGTTGCCTCATTTGGTCAAAGCTAACAGATGCTGCTGAACCTGGAAAAGCCACCATGGACTGAAGTGCTAAGTGGGTTAAAATACGGTCATAAGGGCAATTTAAAGAGGCTTTTGGATTCAGGATTTCTAATAGGTGCTGAGAAGTAACACGGAGGTGTCGTGTGTGGATAGGCAAGGAGAATCTTCATCTCTGACACACTTAGCACTGAGCTAAGCAGCTGAAGAGAGCCACTAGTGGAAAAGGGACCCATCATCCTACACTGAACTCCAGACTATCTCCCCCTGTGCTTTAGGGGAATGGGACTGGCTAAACAAAGCAAAAGGGAGCGAGAAAGCAAGGCAAACAGGAGCCAAGGGGAATGTGTAAGCATGTTTACATGTGTATATTGGTGCAATGTTCACCCCGTTCATCACAAAGTGATGCATTTGGCCTCACCTTCACCTGCCAGTTTTGTGCTGGCAAGCAAGGACACCTGGAAGACGCAAAAACACATGTGTCTCTCAGTGTTGCCACAAGTGAGTCCCTCTGCATAGGATAATGCTGAAAGGGGGCAACATGGACAATGTGTGTCATGTGTGCACATGAGTGTGCAGGAATGTGTGGCATCTGGTGAGCATCTGTGTGTTGCTGTTGTGTATGTCTGCTGTGGGTAGAGGACTCCCAGTATCAATGTAGGAAATGTGTATGTTACATCTGTGCATCCAAGTGCTGTACTATAGGGTGAACAGTGCATATGTGTACAAATCTGTTCTTTGCTGAAAACAACAGTGCATTTGTGAGGTGTCATAGGGAGCAATGTGTCCTCTGTGAGTTGTCTTGTTGCTTGTGTGGCAGCATTTACGCCTCTGTGTGACACCAGTGTGTTACTGCACACCTGCAGCGTGAGCATCCTTGTGAAAGCAATGCTATGAGTACAGCACAAAACTGTGGTGCTGCGTGTGCCCCTGGGTGCATACAGGTTTGCAGGGACAGGATCCCAACCTGAGTGGAACAGTCTGTCTGGCTCCTGCACTGCCTCTCCTCCTGGTCTCTGCTTTTCCTTTCTCACCTTCCCTCAGTTTCCCTCGCTACTGGCAGCAGCATACTCTGCCCTGGGAACCAACTCCCACACACCACCACACAGCAAGGGAACTCCTTTCCTTGCAGTTCCCTGGTATCATCCCATACCAAGAGCCAGAAAGTGAAAAAAAACCTCACTGGACAACCTGAACTGGATCTATTACCATTCCATGTCCTTGTCACCCATTTCCAAACCCCAGGAACTGCATCACAAACCCACAAAATTTCACCCAAATCCACAAATCTCAACCCCAAACTACAAACCAGATTCATGGCTCACATCCATGCTGTGGACCATCTAAAGCTGACACAGCTCAGGTAAGGCAGCTCAAGGTAACAGAGTTAGGAGACCGGAGACGGCTGTCCCTATAGCCGGGGATATACAGAGGCTCCTGCAGCTACAGTGATACCTGTCTGACTTTCAGTTCCCCGGCCAGAATCACCTACAGCTGGGTTTGGTGTAAGAAACCTTTTGCACAGCTTGAAGTTAGCACAGCTAAAACTCACACTTCTGGAGCCAAAGCAACACAACTTAGCTGCCCTGTCATTGCTCCCACATCAGAAGGCTAAACTTCAGGCCAGATCCCATACGTACTGAGTAACCTTCAGGCTCAGATCCAAAGCACAGAGCCTGCCCAGTTGGAGCATCTTCTGGGGCAGTGGGACTTGAGCAAGACAAAACCCCAAAACCATTTCTTTATTTCTTTAACCAATTCTGCAGATCACTACCTTCCTCCCAGACACCCTACCCTTTCTGGGGCTGATCTAAATTACTCAACTCCCCAGACTGAAATGCAAACAACTGCCCTCCATTTCAGGCTTTGCTTTTGCCCTGTATCCCACTCCGCACCTATTCCCTCTGGAGAGCAAAACTAGCACACAGGAACCTGATGTGAAAATATGCAGACATTCCCTGGAAGGCTTCACAGGCTCCCAGCAAGACCCAGTTTCATACAGACCAGCATCATACAGTTTTGCCTTGAAAAAGCAGCCTAACACTTGAGCTTCATCTGTTTTGCCTCAACTGCAGTACTGAATCCCTGATATCCCCAAACGTTACCCAGCCCTATACACTGAAAGCCTACCTTCTAAGCTCAATTTTGTCCCCTTTAACTTATCCCTAGGTTTCTTCTGAACAGAGACCCAGCCTTTCACCTTGTTGCTCACCAGCAAGGCAGTGCACTCTTTACACATAGAGTGTGTAAAGTGCTAGATCCCTTCCCCGACATTTTCCCCACACCGTACAACAAAACAGGCTGGGCAAGTCCAGTGCTCTGATCTGCAAGGCGGCAGCAGCCACAACCCACGGTGCAGGTCTCCAGGAGCCAGGCCAGGATCTTCCCAGGTTTTTTTTCCCTAGGGAGGAGCCCTGCTCATGGCTAAAGCAGTTTGGGTGACCTTTTCACTGCTGGCAATCACAACCAGGGGAAATAGCCCTTTCTGTTAATATTTAAAGGCTCACCACAAAGAGCCTCAGCACCTGTTCGGGGCTCTCCCCTGTGCAGCACCACCAGCATCACTACTTCACTCACCCCAATTCTTCCCTCGCCTCGAGTTCTTTCCCTTCAGCCCTGCACCCTTCTCTTTCCTTCTCGGCTTCACCAGCAGCTCCTGCTGATGCCTCCCCCGTGTCCTGCCCTGCAGCCTCACCAGCTTTCCTGGCTCCGCTGGACATGCGGAGAGCTGGACATGCAGAGAGCGAGCCCCTGATTAGCATTCAAGCTAGATTCTCATTAGGCAGAAATTCCCCTCCAGGAGATCCATTAACAGTCCATAAGGTTAACTTAATCCAGCCAGTCTTGTGTGGTCTCTGCCCAAATTCCCTGTTACATTAACAATCTTGAGCCTTAATTAGCATGTGAGGCAGAGGTAGCATTATTAATGGAGATAATATGGAACATTAAGAATAAACAGGCCAGGCTGTCTCCCCCACCATGCATGCAAATCCTCTTCTGTTAGGAACCGGCATGAGCTTCCCCCACGGGCAGCACATGCTGAGGGGCTGGGGTGCCCCAGACTGAAGATGAGCCCTGGGGTGTACATTCAGGTTGGTTCAGGAGGATGGTGCCAGAGAGACCCTTCATCTGTTCAGGAGAAGAAAGGCTGCTAATGAAAAGATGATGGTATGGCAAGTTCTGCGAGGGAAATCTTTGCACTGGGGGAGGAGTGTCATGTCCCTGGTTAATCCAGCCACACCATCTTTCTGGGAGGCTTGGGAAAGCAAGGTCACGGTTGTGTGACTTTCTGTTCCCTCAACAGCTCGATGCATGGTGCCATATGTGTGCACATACACATGATGGGTGTATGCCTGTGAACACCATGTGCAAGGATGGGGTGTCTGCCTGATGTGGAAGAGGCTGTAGTAGCCTGATGCAGCTGAGGAAGATGCTCTTCATGAGTGTCCTTTCTGACCACTGAGCACACCAGTAGACTGAGAACACAGTACGGGACAGAGGGGGTTCAGGTGAGGGAGGGAAGCAGTCACTTGCAGAGAACAAATGGACTGGGGCTTCTGCTCGGTGCAGATTCACTGTGTGGTGGGGAAGGGATGGGTCCCTCTTGGGACAGGACAGTCTGGTGGCTGGGTGCACAGGTGGCTGGTCAAATCAGCTTGGTCAGCCTGATGCAGACCCTCTCCCACCCCACGCAGAGCCAACCATGCCCCAGGAGGAGACACCCCAGGTGAGAGGAGGGGAGAAAGAACTGATGCCGCCAGCAGCAGCGAGGTGCTGGGGCAGCAAAGGCTGCAGCCTGGTCGGGGCTACACAGTGTGCCAGCCAGGCTGTGCGAGGAGAGCTTGTGTGCGGCCAGCTGCCCCTCTGTCACCCCGCAAGCCTGACACTTTCTTCTAAAACATACACTTGCAAAAGCATAAGACAAAACAGGGAAGGAGGGAAGCAGAAGCCAAGCCGAGGAAGCAGAGTCTAACGACAGCACCTCTGGACTGCTAATTCACACCTCTGGCAGCACCCAGCAGGCTGGGGAGGGAGTGGGAAGCTTGCCACAGGGACCTGCGACGGCAGGGAATGGTGTCCTGGCTTGCTCCTGAGGCCTGACCCATGCTGTTCCAGCTGTACATAGCTCTGTTGTGGTCAGTATGTCCCTCTAGGCTTTGCAGAGCGGCTTGCGCTGAGGCAACGATCCTTGAAGCACAGAACGACATCCCCTGTGCCTTGGCCCTAACGCACCCAGCCAGCGCTAAGTAGCCTTGCTTAGCAAAGAACAGTGCTGCAGGCTGAGACTGCTCTCTCCCAGGGCAGCGTCAGGACTGTGCTCAGCATCAGCCCAGCTGCTCTCACGTGCCCAGAGGCACCGTGGGCAGCAGGCAACAACAGAGGCCCTGAGCAGAGCCCAGCTCTCCCTCTTCCCAGCACAGCAATCTCCCACTCCCCCAGGCCCACCAGCCAGCCCCTGCCAAATCCATTTGTCCAATCTTGCACTTTCTACTAATCCTGTGGAGCCATCCTTTAAGTTGCTCTGAGGCAGAGATAGAAAATACAACCGATGCTTTAAGGAGCTTCTCCTGACCTTGCTCAATTCAAGATAAAGGGCTTTGATTTAAAATATTACAGTGGGGGTCTGTCACTGATCCATTGCATGGATTAAAGGAAAACAAATATACACAGGATGCAGCTGGTGTTAGGTAAGCAGACAGGGAAGGGAAGAAAGGTTACAACCAGCATGGGGGAGGAGACAGAAGAAAGGAAAGGACAGAAGGTGAGAGGGAAGGCAGAAAAAATGCTTTCTCCTTGGCCATCTCCACACTTGACTACTGGAAGAAGAGCTTTATACACACATGGTGTGATACAACACATCCCACGACCTTCCTTGGTTTGTAAGGAAGAGCGAGGCAGCTGCACTGTCCCGTGGTGTGACCAGGCTGGGAACAGGCTGCTGGAACTGAAGAACAGCTCCTTGCCCCATGAGAGGTACCCAGTGGGGAGCACAGACTGAAATCTTGAGGCGTAAATGGCTGCTACAGAGATCTTGCCACCACTGTCTCTCCTTCTGATGCTGTTCAGGCCTTTCTGCCTTCACCCCTTGACTCTTCCTTCACACCTAACATCTCCCTTCATCTCCTCCCCTTGCTGACAGTACTGTCCCTCACTGCCACTGCTGCCTGTCCTGGTCCAGCTCACATCTGATAGCATGTAAAACTTTCCATCACTTACCTCAGTCCCCTACAGCCCTTAATTCAAAGGTTACTCAGAACAGTTTTTCCCTGTAGGAAATATAACAAGGGCTACTGAAGGCACCTTCTTCTTTCCCTGTGCCCTCCAGTACCACAAGGTTGTTGCACCCCACCAGAGCCTTTTTCTTCCTGGCATGAGCCTGTTTCCTCCCTCTGAACCTATTCTGTTTGAAGACCACTCACAAGATGGCTGATGTTTCTTTTTCAATAATCTTTTCTCCATCACTTTGCTGAGGGTCTCAGCTGGCCACAAAATATGTGAAAACTTTATTTTCAGCAAGAATTTTGTTGATGAATCTCTCAGTCTGCCATAGAAAAACCTAGTTCTGATCTGGGAGCTGACTCTTGGGTATCTCTTTCAAGTGGGTCAAGACATCCCTGTGCTGTGCTTAGACCTGAGAGCCTCCTCATAGGCAGCCTGTGTTCTCTTACCTTCTCCTCTACTGCCCATCACAACGGTAGAATATCCAAGCCATATTTTCCCAAGACCTTCATGTCTACAGACTGACCCACCATCAATCTGCTTATCTGAGTCAGACCTCCAATCAGATCTCAATCACCTCTGGCCTTTCAATTCCCTCACTCCCTCTGTATTGACCAGTCCCAATTCCTGCCTGTGCTGACCACCACTACCCACGCTCAGAGAAGCTATCCCCACATCCTGAGGTCTGCTTCAAAGTTCCCCTTTCTATCTTTTCAAGCCTCCTAGGATCCTGCTCAGTCCTGTCTTGATGGCCAAGGGCACCCTCAACTGGTTTCAGAGGTTTTGCCCAGCTTCTTCGCCTCCTTCTACACCATATCCCTGCAGCTGACACAAAAGCCTTCACCTGTGTGTGACCTGGCACAGCTCATCTCTGCGATGTCATTTCCCACTTAGCAATGCCCCATGTCCCTCTGTCACTACAAAGCTGCACTGCTGTAGCCAGGAAAGAGGCAACTGATGGATGCAGAAAAATGAAAGGTGAAGGCTATTGGAAAAGAGACAATAGAGACCATAAAATTAGACAGGTCTATAAAACCATGGATGACACAGGAAGGGTAGAGGGGACAGGTGTTAACTGTCTCTTCCCACCCAAGAATCAAGGGTCAGGAAATTAAACCAGAAAGTAACAGATTCAAGACAAATGACAGGAGGCCTTGCATTGCATGCTGCATGTTTAGGCTGCAGAACTTCCTACTCTGAGATTTTGTGAATGCCAAAACTTTACTTCAAAAATTGGCTAGACAAATTCAGGGAAGAAACAAATCCATAGAGACCTATGTAAGTATACAACAGATCTTCTAGCTCAAGGTCACTCAGCCACACGTCACATCTACAATGGGACGAATAAGCTAAGAGCGTTGAGAAGCACCCCTATGCAGCTTTCCTGTCTTTATGCTCTTCCTTCTTTCAGCCATTGTTGGAAATACTGGACTGGAAGGATCTTGGACCTGGCTCAGTAGGGTCCATCTTATATTCCTATGGCTTTCTATAGCCAGGCTGACCTAGAAGTCATGAGCAAATAGTGACTGTGAGTAACAATATCACTTCAGTGCATTAGGTCATATTGAAGATGGATGGACAAGGAAGCAAACAGAGCCCATTCCAAGAACAATTTTTTTTTCCCTCTGCCCTAAAGCTAGAAGGAGGTCTGAGGTTATTTCGATCAGTCATCTCAGTATAGATCCTTGCTGGGCACAACGTCTGTGCTTGAGTGCTAGCCCCCTCGATACCTTGTTCCACACTTTTTAAGACCAAATCCTCTTTTCCTGTTGATAAACACAGAGCCCTTTCAGCAGACCATCTGTAACAGGCCCAGCCCCCTTGATTTCCCTTCCATTTCCCTGACCTGTCTATCACACTATTCATGGCAGCCTCTTCACACTAATCCTTTTATTATGATCTGACTCAATTTTCCTGGCCTGTGACTGCAATGGGGGAAAAAAGGAGGGGTATTAATCCTTCTGACCTTGTTGTCCCGATTCTGGACCATCTGTGACTAGGAAGTCAGAGGAGGGAAGTCAGATCCTCCTGACCCCACATTCCCCATGCCAAGCCATCTTTGTCTGGAAAGAGGGAACCACTCACTTTGGCAGGTTCAGCCTGTAGCCTCCCAGAAAGCTGTTGTGGCAAAGCCCCTTTTCACCTACAGGCACTTCCTACAGGATTGCTTCTCCAGCCAGAGAGGATGGAGAGATGGAACCAATAATGTCCTGCACCTCCATCAGGCTGTTTGCTCATTCACCCTGTACCACCTCTCTGCTCCCTCAGCAACAGTGTCTGCAGGTTCTCCCCAGCCGTGAGACAGGGAATCAATAAAACATGAAAGACAATCAAACGTGTCTCCCAAGTTTTCCTGGCAATGCTGCATATGCAGAAGAGGTCTTGCAGATCACTCCACCTCCACCAGTGGCTGAGTCTAGCTTGTGCTCTCCACCCCTTTTCACTACCATGTGTTTCCTTGCTGTAAGCGGTTGCATCTCCATAAACCTGCCAGACTATTTCATAGCTGGTATGATCACTCACACCAGGAAGCTTGACTGTATCCTCAGAGCCAGTCAAATGTTATTGTCTTTGCTCAGCCTCATCCCATACCTCTGACTTTGCCCATCTTTCACCACCTTAAATAATCTCCTTTCGTCAGTGTTTACAGTCCCCAAATACTGGTAAATTGTTATCGTATCATCATTTAGTCAAGCTCTACATATTTAGTTCTTTTAAGTTCCCCTCTCAAATGGGTCCCTCCAGCCCTTTCATAATTTTTGTTGCTCTTCTCTGAATTCCCTCCAATTTATCACCTTCCTTCAGCTAGCGTAGCACCCAGGTTTGAGTGCCAGGTTTTCCAGACTGGTCTCACTAAAGCCTTGGAAATAACATGAATCAGGCCTCCCTTGTGCTTCAAGATTTGATGTTTCTGAGTGTACTTGAGTACACAGATGTCAGGAAAGCTAACTCAATTCATACATGTGGCACCAATACAACCCAAGACACTCAACACACAGAACCTCTCCCCAGGGAGAAGCAGCAGCAGGTTCATGAGTGGTGAGCACTCCTGAGGTGACTGCAGATGGGAAGGAATGGCCCCAGCACATCAGCTGGGTCAGCAGAGGATGGATGAGCCTCACCATCAACAGCAGGACAGACTCTTCTACTGGGTTTTGATCCTGCACCTATCTCCATGGCAACTGGTGCTATGCTGTAAGGTACCATGTAGCCACTGTGTCTACCCAAACCAGGGTTGCATGGGAAAGACTCCCAGCAAGAGGCAACATCTAGGGACCCAACCCTTCAAGTCATTCACACCAACCTGGCTCCTAGCAGCTTGTTTCCCACCCCTTAGAATGCTGTGGGAAGAGTGATAACTGCCCTTCTCTCCTTCTGTACCTCAGTTGGTCAGCTGGAACTGGCTGACCTCTTGGCTTACGACTGTTGAGCAAATGAGGTCATTTCTCCTCGGTGACAGAAAATTATTTGGTCAGTCCTCTCCATGTGAAAAGCAGTTCATCTCAGGCAATGGCTAAGGTACCCCTGAGCTCCCAGGAGACCCAAAGAACTGCTATAAGCCTTTTAAAAGGAGGTCAGGGAACGGCAAAGCAAGCCACAAAACTAACACAGGCCGGGGAGCACAGGAAAGCCAGGACACAAATGCAGCTCTAATAAAGTGAAGCTGTACTGCTGCCAGACCATCTCGCCACTGAAGCACATGCAGCAGCAGTCCCACAGCCATTGTCACCTCCAAAGTGCCAAGCTTAATTCATCTGGGACCTTAAAGACAGCCTTCACCTGGTTCACAGCTGCAGGAAACTGAGAGAAAGGGCTGGAGGTGGGTCACAGAACTTCGGTCTGCTCCCTGAGCTTTGCAGTCTCCCCTTCCAGCTCAAAAAGAGGACTTCATCTCCTCTGGCATGGGAGGTGGCTCCCGTGCGTTCAGCCTGCCTCCCTTCAGTGGCTCAACTCTTATGTCCTCCCTCACCCCTTTTCCCACATGGAAACACATAAGACACAGCTCTGCCCCTGCAGAACCCCAAAGAGAGCTCAAACACCCACTGCCACTCAGCATCAGGTCCCACCTGGACAAACCCCACCAGCAGAACCCACAGTCCTATCTGGGAAGCTCCAGCTTTCCCCATACCTGCTGGCAGCCTGGGATCCCTCACTGTTCAGGACAGCTCTGGGCCTCTGTGGAGGAGAAAAGCAAAAGCCCCTCTGTTCCCGGGAAAGGCAATTTTCCTGGAGCATATTTGCTTAGCGCTGAAGCTGCTCCTGTCCTGCTCTAGTGCCAGGGCATGGGTGAGGGCTGCAAGTGTGTTTGGGGGACGTTTCATCCCATTCCCAGAGCAGGGTGCCTCTCATCAGCTCACAAGAGCATGGGGACAGAGGTGTTCCTTCCGCGTCCTCTGCCCTTCCTTACACTAACAGAAGAAACAACTTAGCCGAGGCTGACACAGGGGACCAAGGGAAAAACCACAGTATTTGGGATGAGGGAGGGAGCAGCCGGACCTCTCTCTCTCTCTCTCAACGAATGTGCTGATATTTTCTGACACAGCTGCTGACAGCACTGGGAGGTTACAACAGGCCCTGATGTGACCACTAGCTTTTTTCCCAGGTGAGCAGTGCTCTCTACTGCTCTTTAACAGGGTCAGGTAAGCCAGCTGCACTCTGCCTGGAGCTGCATCTGACTTCTGGCATGACCCAGGTAGGAACAAACATCACAGGCACCATCACAGCTATGCTTCCCTCTCTCCTGCCTTCCCCCTCTGCCTGTGATTTTTACCTTTTCTATTTTAACCGCAAGCTGCCCCCCAGCAAAAACTACACCTCCATTCGCCCCCCTTTCCCAAACGCCCTCTCTACCCTCCAAGCGGCTTCTGCTCCACAGCTTAGCTTTGCACTGGCGCAGCGGATCAGACAGCGTATTCCCAAATACCCACTTTGCCTGGAGCTGGGTGAAGAGAGGGAAAGGCCACGCATCCACAGTTCTTCCCTTGGTGTCGTAGTTTTTGCCGGCGGAAGAGCAATGAAGGCAGCTTGCTTCGTACCAGCAAATCTGCATGTTTGTGGGTTGGATGCCCTGAAAGCCAACCAGTTCCCAAAGGAAAATAATGGGGTGAGGAGGATGGCAGGTGGGGAAGGGGCTGGGTGCGGGGGAAAGGTTTTTAGGCTGGGAAATTGGTGGGATTCAAGTGGCTGTTTCTCACCCCTGGCACCGCATCGGCACCCCTCCACTCCCTGCAGCTTCCTCACTGCTGCTGGTACTGTCTGCACAGAGGGGGGAGGCAAGAGGGGGGCTGTATTTAAATATATTAATAATGCATGCTCCATGCAAATGAAGCTTCCTTTGAATATTACATTAGTGATGCTATCAGGCTGCGCTTCCCGGGACCCAGAAGTGATGGTGTGTGTGGGAACTGGAGGGGGGGGGGGGGGGGGGGGAGGGGGGAGCAGGGATGCAGGCCACCAGAAATTCCCCCGTACCCTGGCACAGCCCCCTTTCTCCCCCTGCACCCCAGCTCCCCCACACCACACACACTCCCACTCCCTCCCACCTCCCAGTGCATGACAAATTCCTTGGCTCACAGCATGCAATGCAGCCAGGTTCCCCAGTCCCCTAGGCCCTCTCCAGGGACATGGACCCCCCATCTCCTCCCCACTCCCTACATAATATTTGTCCCCCTCCCCCCAGTCTCAGCCATCATCTCCCAGCTCCATAGCTGGGTTTATAGCTCCCTACCTCCAGGGTGGGGAGAAAGGTTGTGCTCTCCAGCCTTTAGGGGAAAGAAGGGGGAACAGCTCCTAAGTCTGGCCTGCATATACGCACCCACTGTGTGTGCACACACCGGACCCCAGCAGCGGACGCTTGCACAATCCCAGAGTGGGTGCCAATGGACCGTGGGCTGTGCACGGCTGCAAGAGGCACACACCCGCAGCGCACGAGCGATGCTCTCCTCCCCATCACCAGCACCTCCTTCCCTCGGTGCTTGCAAGGATGTTTGCAAGCATATTGTTTGTGCACAGCCACCCCCACCTCCGTACACATACACACATGCAATACACACACATGTGCTCACATTCATGCACACAGAGGTAGGGGGGAGCCACACCAGCAGACATATGAGACGGCATTGCAAACAGCAGCTCCCAAATGCGCTGCCTGCTGCAGCATTAGCAGATTCATGCTGCCTTTCCCCAGCCAAATCCAGGCTCTGGAATGGGAACAGCAGCAGCTGTGCACTCCTGCCTGTCCTGGGATGAGAATAGGATGCGTCTGTTCATGTCTTTCCCCCACCCCCATGCCTCCTCCTTCCCCCTCCTCTTGCTCCCATTCATTCATTCAGCTTCTCCTCCCCCCATCCTATGCCCCAAAGCAGGAGGATCCTTATGCATAAATATGTGGGCATGCTTTCTCTGGTGGAATAAATGGGCACGCAGACACCCTGCAAGCAATGCATATACACTTACGTATGCATTCAAGTAGCTGTCCTGGGCCCCTACATAAATATCCAGCCACCACCACCACATGCACACTCACACACCCGACAGACACCACGCAATGACTTTTCTGCATCCAGTCAGCCTCTCAGCACAGCAGTGTAAAAGCAGAGCAGAGATTTACTCACTCCCCTGCATCCAAACCAGGCGAATGTTCACACACCACACACACACCAGACACACACACACATCACTGTCTGCAAAGGCTCCCCGACAAAGTTTGCAAAGAGGCAGGAAGCAGGGGGCTGTGGGATGAGGCTGTCTCCTTCTCCCTCCCATAAGTACAGGCAATATACATATATGTCTGTGTATCTATAGCTCTATATACACATGCACATATGGGGGGGGCGGAATATACATATAGCTATACCTATACACACGTATGTATACACACACAAAGACACACACATATATATACATACACATACATGTATCCCCTCCTCTTGCAAGGTCTGGATAGAAGCAGACCAGTCAAACCCAGCTGCATGCAGCAACCCTTGGACTTATTCAGCATCCCGATCCTAAGTGAGTGCACGCGCGCGTGCACACACACACACACACACACACACACACACACACACACACTCTCTGAGTGGGGGGACCTGTCTCCAAGCCTCTCTCCCTCCCATCACCCCATGTGGGCATTATCCCCCCCACCCCACCCCCATCCCCCGGCCACTTCCTCATCTCCCTTGCACTCACCCCTTGCCTTCATCCTCAGATCAGAGACATCCACCCCCCAGGGAGTGCATGCACGGGCTGGAAGAGAAAGGCAATCCATCCATCCTGTCCTTCCCCCGCCCCGGTCCTCCCCCTCCAATCTCAGCCGCTTCTCCGAGAGGCGACAGGGATGACAACAGGGAGCCGAGGACACACGAGGCAGCTGCACAAGGACTGCACACAAAATTGTGTCACACACGTGCACACACATGCACACATACCTGCTTCTGGAGGGGCGACTGCTCCCTGTTTCCATACGGGGCATGACAGAGGCGAAGTGGAGGCACAAAAGACCCCTGTCTTCAAGCAACTTGCAGCCCTGCGGATGTGTGTGTGGGGGGGTATCCCCCACCTTGTGTCACCGCTTGGAGCTGTGCTGTCCCCTGCCCCACAGCTGTCTCATTCCCGGCTGCACCTAGGCAGCACTCCCAGCCACGCACACACGCGAGCACGGCAGGCGGGGATGGAGCAGCAGTCCAGGCAGAGCACGCACAGCCGGAGGATTTGCTGCCTTCGCCGCATCCGCATCACTGGGGGAAGAAGGCAGAGAGGGCTGTATTGGCATTTAAAACGCGAGTGATTAATTTGCCACAGGCTCGGCTGATAGGACTCCGGGACCAGAGCCGGCACTGCTTCTCCCAGCTGGGAAGGCTGTGACAGGCGAAGGTCCCTCTCCCATGCAGCCAGCTCTGAGCTCTCCTTGCCTGCACAGCCACAGCCACCGCTCGGGTGCAGGCGGAAAGGGGTGGGCCTCCACCAGCGACATGAGCACACATGCAACAGCTGCTGGGGAACCGCACACACACACAGACACAATTTCCTTGCAACAGCTGCTGAAGAGCTACACACAACATAGAACAGCTTCCCAGGAACACACACACAAGCGAGAGCTGCTGGGGAATCACACACACACGCACACAGAGGCTACAGCTTCTCAGAATCAAGTCACACACACGAAAATACAGCAGCTTCTAGGAACAATATAGGTACAAGCAACAAGCAAGCCGAGCAGCTACATACACACACATATTCATGCAACAGCTATACACCTGCTGACACAGGTATGTGCAACAGCTGTGGGAAACTATACCTCGATATGTGCCCCTGCGGTATTTGCTGAGAAAATTGACACATAAAAATGCAACAGGAGGTGAGGGAAACCTTTCATCCACGTACAAACACATGCATGCAGCTGCTCGGGGTAGAGTGTCTTTCACACACCTCCCCAAATCACCACACACAGAAATACAACAGCTCCTCAGAAACCACCTGCAACCACATACCCTCACATGCATAAAACAGCTTACTGGAAGACCTTCCACCTCCCTACACACAAACCCACACATGCCATCACTGATGGAGAACCTGCTCACAGGCAGAAACAATCATCCATGTGCATCAGGTGCTGGGCACCCAGCCACAGCTCAGCCCCCAAATACTGCACACAGGCAATACCTGCTAGGAAACCACCTTACCAAACACAGGCTGACTCTTAAGAAATTACTCCCCAGCCCCTTCACAGAAAGCACAAACATACAAGACACCTAGACATAAATAATCCCTGCACAGACACGCAGACCACAACTGAAGGGACATGATGCATCCCTTGCACTCACCGCAGCTGTGGAGGAACTGCCTGTCTCACTTGGACACACGCAGACATGCAACAGCTGCATAGAAACTTAGGAACATAGGACGTTGGATGGGAGCTGGCTTCCTGGGATGTGCAATCCAGTCTCCTGCTATTCCAGGCAACCACATCATATAATCTTGCTCAGAAACGTCTCAGAGGTCCATCCTAGTGCTGTGAGACTATTTGCTCCCTGCTTGGAGGCTGTTCTGGCCCCTGGCTGCTCTGGTGTTGGAAACCTGCCCCAACACCTACATTTACTCATGACCAATTCACACCCACATTTCTTGTGCCAGCTGTATCCTTCACATGGCACACACAGACATCACAAGAACAAGTGGAAATGCTCTGAAACCTCCACTTGCAGCTGAACAGACACCATCTGCACCCCTGCCTCACACAAATATACACACATACAACAGCTGGGTGAAGACATTCCCTTCAGCATAAATATCAACATGTTTGCAACAGCTTCTAGGAAAATAGATGCCTAACCCTGGCACCCACAGCACTCACATGCACACAGGTACAGACATACAAATGCGTGTAACCTCTGATGGGAAACTAACAACTTTCTTCATGCAGTCCAAGAACTGCAGAGGAATTACTCTGCCACACACACACCACTGCAAGCAACATTATTGTTAAATGTGTTATACTGTGATGTCCAGTTGAATTTAAAGAAGCTCAACTGTGGGCCCAGCTCCCCATCCTGCTAATTACTGTAGAAGTACAGAACATGACATTACCCCATCTATCTCACACCTGCAGATCTATAGGGGGGTGGTGAGCTCCTTTGATTCCTCTGCACATTTTTCCCTCTGGTGAAAGAGGAATAACCTCATGCAAATCGAAACCCAGCAAGTACGGGACCACCCCTAGCCTTCTCAGGTACACACAACAGCCTCAAGGACAGGACACCAAACTCACACGCACAGAGGGTGGTGGTGGTGGGGTGTGTGTCTGCAAACAATCAGTAGCCCTACGGGAATGAGTTGCCTCCCTCAAAGTACAGGCAACAAGTGCCAAGGGCCAATCTACCAAACTAGCCCCCACCATCACACACATCACCTAGATGGCATGAAGAAACAAGTTGATCCACCAGGTGCAAACATACAAGGTCATCAGCCCTTTTGAAAATTTATATCCTCTTTTACTCTAAACCTGCAAACCCAAGTGGGAAAAAATACACAGACACACACACAAACTCCTCAGAGAGACAGGAGGTGAGCAGCTCAGAGGACACTTCTGGATGTTCCCTGGACCATCTGTAGATGTCTGTTTCCAGTGGATTAAATGTCAAAGCTACTCACTCCACCTGGGATGAGAAAGAAGATACAGATTCTAGTTTCCTTGTCTTTATCACTTTGGGGGCTTATGACCATGGGGGTTTTCCTCCAAGCTCTTTTGAAGCTAAAAGCTAAAGGAACAGAGACTTGCTTCCATCTTTCTCTACCTCCTCCAAGGACAGACACTATCTAATCTTGAGTGTTGTTGAAGTAGGAGAAAAGGTTTCCAACTCCAAATTAATGCAGGATCTGCTCCTGCTTGAGTTCCTCCAGGATCATCTTGCAGTCTGTTCAGGAGGAATCTCCCAGAGGCTATCCGGCTGGCACAGATCATTCTGGACTCAAAAGTGCTGGGGCAGGATCCTTGTGCTGTCAGGGCCTGTGGGGATCAAACGGTGCTTGCTCATACTCCCACTGACCCAGGAACAATACTTCAATCCAGCAGAACAGAACTGCCCTGAGACACAAACAGAAGCAAGCCCCGCATCCCCAGGGAGGTGGGACATTTGGGTCCTCGATCTGATCCAAAGCCAGGCCCCCAATGCTTATTCATCCCATTGTAGATAATAATCAGTCCAGAGGGTACAGAAGCTCACCTCCATGTTTATTTTGCAGAGGCTCTGACCTTGTCAATAGCCCTGGAAAGGCTCTGGTTTTTGTTACTTCACAAGTTTAAAAAAAAAACAAAACCACAACACTTCACCAAGGAAAAAAAACTCCTAAGGACGTCATAGATACTTTTAGTCAGCTGCAGAGGCACCTCATTCTCTATGTCCAGCACTACAGAAGAAGAATCACCTTCTAATTCATCTGTGCCGATGTCCCTGGGACCACCACACTCCAGCCAGGCCTCACCTCTCTGCCCCTTTAACAGGGATGGAAACAGCCCTGAGAACCACCTTGGGTTATGTACACCTTCCTGCTCAGCTGCTGCCCCGTTGGGCTGCTGCATCCTCTAAGACTGGAGATGCTGTTAGGGGTGAACAAGGGAGCTGACCTTATTAGAGCAATTCCCTAGTATTATTCCAACATATGTCAGGGAGCTGTGAAGTCCCAGGTAGCCCAGGATCTGGAAGTCACTAAGGTGATGATAAAACTGATTTTTTTAACTGTGCTCAGGGTGGGGAACGCTGGAGGTAATGTTCAACGTGGACAGTAACTCTAGGGAGTAGGGACTGGGAGTGCGTTACGCCCCTCTCCCCCATCACCTGGCCCTTGTGCCTTTTGCCCACACAAGGAGGGAAGTCAGGCAGAGACACAGTCTGCCTGCGCTGCCTTCGGTGTGTGCTGCCAGGGAAGGGAGTCTCACTGGGAGCGTTTCCAGCTCGCAGAGACGGCAGATCAGCCCTTCTCCCTCTCTGCCTCTTCCCCTGCCCATCTGCCTGTCTCTCCCAGGGGTACAACCGGGTCCCACGGCTGGGGAAAACGGGCCCCAGGAGAAGGCTGGGCTCTGCCCTCGCTGCAGTCAGAATCTCTCCACTGATCTATACTGCGGTGAGCAGTGACAGATTGATTTTACAGCTCTGCTTGGAGCCGGCCGCTGGCCCTGGACTGTGGATGAATCAGCTTTCTCTGGGCCTTGGCTTTTATTTCATTATTTTACTGCAGCCTCCCTCACAGGCAGCTAAAGAGAGAGCAAGAGGCAGAAAGATTAAGTTGGCAGATTTCCTTCCCTGCCCGTGTGCTCCCAGCCTCCCAGCTTGGCTTTGGGACTCCAGGAGGAGGGAGGGAAGGGATTGTTTTCCAGGGACTGACAGCTGTCAGGAATAAAGACATGAGGCTCTTTCTACACGGGTAGCTGCACATTGCAAAGGCTGTGGGAGACAGCGAGTACTGCGTAAGCACTACGTAGCATGAATGGTTCCCGCACTGCTGTGCTGATGCCTTGTTCTTTGCCGAATGGAGAGGGGCCAGTTTTTCATTACAAGGAGCAGCATGTTCAGAAATAGCATCCCATGAGCGCATTGGACATTAACCTGCTTACAGTCTCCAGGGTGGAAGTGCTTCTAGGTTCTACCCTAACAGCTGTGGACCTAGAGGAGGGGGCAAGTACTCTGCTGTCTCCATCAGGCTGAGAGGTTTCTGAGCATGCCATAGCTAGGATGTTTTCTTGGATGTACCTCCAGTCATGGAATTTACCTTCTTCCCCCTCCTGGCTGTGGATATTATAGACATGGCCCAGGGAGAGCCAGGCCATGTCCTGATGCTGTTGGTTATTGTGCCATCAAGAACAGCAACAGTGAACTTAAGCAAGGAAGGAGCAGCAAAATCAAAGGGCAGAAAGGTGCTGGGTTTTCCAGCCCTGGTCTGGAACTACAGTGGGACAGTTCAAGCCCCCAAAGGCCCCATTAGCAAAAGGCAGTCTAGAGCAACTGGTGTCCAGATTGTCTGAGCAGAGAATGGAGGGAACAACCCAAAGTGCAACAAATATGTTCCTCTTCACAACCCCAGCACCTCAGGAGGGAACGGGAGCAAATCTCTCCTCTGTCATACTGACTGCTGAAAAATCCCTTTTTCAGAGCTGAAGATCTACTCAGAGGGTCCCTCACCTGTGCTGGCACCTGCCCTGCAAGAGGAGGAATAGCCAAAGGAACCCATCACCATTTTGGTTTGCTCCAGCCTTCTTCCCATGCACTCACTTCTCAAGAGGGGCTTCACATCACCATGGGTGGTACCTTCATCGCAACGGGTTCAGGATGCCTTGGAGCTCTTTCCTGCCTTGTCACAGAGTTCTCCAGCAATATAGATTGCCTGGACAAGGAGGGTTCTTCAGAGGAAAAATGCTGGAGTTACTGAAGATGGACAGCTAGGACATTATGTCAGTGGGTCCCTCAAGCTCACACATATCCTTTCTCTCTCCACCTGCCCCTGAGCAAAGATCAGAGAGAGGCCAGAATGGCTCAAACCATCAGAAGGCAAGGGCCTTTTGATCTGTAAAGATCAAGGGGTGGGAGAGGAAGGAAGATGGGAAAAGCAGGAGAGAGAAGTTTCCCAGAGGTCTGTCCCAGCAAGAGGCAGGGAGGCAGCAAAATCCATCTCATCCACTTTGTGTAATCTCTTAATCTCTTGGGTTTTAATCTTTAGCATCAGGAATGAGACACATCATTAAGAGTATAAGAAATCCCAGTTGGAAGAGAGATGAGGATGGTGAAGGAGGCAAAAATGTTTCTTTTTTCTAGGCCTTCTGCCTTGTTCCCTTTCTCTGTGTCTCTCCCCGCCTTCCTTTTTCCTCTCTGCTTACAAGCAGTAATATAGGTAATGACCTGACAGACAGAAACACCCAGAGGGCCTCAGCACCTGGAGAAAGGGTAGTACCATGACCTCTGTGCAATGCAGGTCGAGCCCTCCCATGGTGACAGGCAGTGGTGGCACAGAGGCACGAGGCTCAGTGTCCCAACTCAAACTGAAAGGCTCTTTCATAGCCAGAAATGAACAGCAAACATTGCCAGGGAGGTTTCTTCTTGTCAGAGACAGGGTGACTAGAAGAAACCACCCATCCCTCATCGGGACAGGAGAGACAAGATTTTGGAGGGCAAGGGAGGACCTGGCGGCACTGACTGCGTCCTGCCCCATGGTCTCAGGCTGGGCGCTCCACATCTCAGCTTCCCCCATCTGTCCAATCCTGTGGATAATAATCCTCACCTCAGAGAGTGATTGTGAGAGGTTAATGAATTAACATTTGTAAAAGCTTTAGATAAAGGGCTAAGGATTATTACTGTTGTTATGCATGGAAACAGCTCCTAACCAGCATTTCCCACCTCCTCCCTCCTGCAAGCCTGGGGGATCATCTGACACAGATACTGCCACACAGGAGCTCCCCCAGAGATGGAATTACTGGGAGAGTAAGAGAGAGGGCTGCAGGCTGCCAGAGGCATTATCAGGGGAAGGCAAACTGGGGGCATTACCATCAACCAGCAACCCATGCTGGGCTGTGGGGCCGAGACCCTCTGCACTCTTTCTCTGACCACTGAGAGTGACGGGTCCATCCCACTCCCATCAAAGTTCAGCAGAAAACAGCTGCTGATTTCTGACCATGGCAAGCCAGCCCCTCCTCCTGCCCTTTCAAGGCTATCGACTGACCTGAGATAGTAGTACAAGATATATTTGCTTTAAGGAAAGCTTAATGCCAGAAGGAAACTTCCGTGTGCTGACTTGGGGCAAGATTCAGAAACAACCCAGACAGATGTTCCTTTCACAGGCATAGGAAGAGGGTAGCTGGGACCAGATTTTGGTGTCTTAAATCTTGTGCAAAATGTTTTTCAGACTGGGGATGGGAACTAATTCAAAGCAGGAGTCTTTACGTTATACATCTCTCCCTTACACACAAGCATAACCTCAAGAGAGAAAAGCCTTCCCTAACTCACCTACTATAAATACACCAAACCACTTAAAATGGCTACATTAAAAGAGAGCTGGTAATTTGATAGTGGTCTCCACTTAATTAGATTAGGCTCTTCTTAAACACAAGGACTGCAAGCAGCTAATTCTCCTTTCCTTTTCAGTATTACCCTGTCAGCTGCCATGCTGATCTGACAATTTAGTCCTATTCCATGCTTGGTCCTCATGGGATGCTGACAGGGAAACCCTGGGGGACCAAGAGCTGTTGTCAGGCAGTGACCCAGCAGAGCATTTAAACATGTGCCCTAACCCTGCACTCAAGTGCCCACTTGATGGAGCAGGGGCAGTGTTCCCACAGTCAGGGTGAAGCTTCAGACCCTGCCCTGCAGCCAGGGTCCAGGGGATGCAGCTGGGATGAGCCTTCTGCTGAGACAACAGCTCTTATTCACTGGTCAGGCAATGGTCTTCCTGGCATTCCTTGCCATGTTCACACGCCTTTTGCCTTTGCTTTCTAAAACATGTGTACCATGGCAAGAAAAAATGTGAACTGGAGTATAGTAATGAGTATGAATGTCACAAAGGGGCAGAGATTGACCAATTTTTGGCCAAGGCAACTGGCTGAACACCTTTACAGAACTGTATGTGAATGTACATTTTCATGATATCCCATACTGATGAAGAGGGAATGGATGTGTTAAGGGCAAATCATGTCATCGCTGATGACTGGAGATGAAATCATGGTGCTCACACATGTTCGGGGGTGTGAGACCACCAGCCCTGCCATGGACCATGCCTGTGCAACGCAGTGCAGAGTTCCAGACCCCAGAGCAGAGTGGTTGCGCCAGTACACTGCCCTGCCTGGGCTGCTTAGCATTGCTGAAAATAAACAGTGCTGTGCACAGCTGGGTGACAAAGTTTTTCAATCACATCTGGGGTAAAAATCAGCCCCTCTGCATTGCAATGTGTGGGATTTTGCACTTGATCTAGGCAAATAGCAAACAGCACAGTTAGTGTCCCCTGCAATGAGAGACCAGAGGACAGTGCTACCTTGGTCTTCCCCTCAGGAGACTAGAGCAGATGTTAACAAACCATACACATAGCCAGGAGCTTTTTTAAAATATCTTGTTCTCCTGATTTCTCACTTGGAGGGAAATAAGCAACCTGTTTGTAGGTTACTGGGGTAGCTGGCAGAGTCTGTACCCTGAACATCATTGATAAGATGACAGAAAGTCACCTGGAAAGGAGAGATGAAGCTGTTCTGGTCTTAGGGCACAGGATGGACCTGGTCAATTCTCCAAAGCCTTGTTAAGCCTTCCTAGCAATACAAACAGCCAGTCAGTACCTTTTGCATGAATCCAGGTGTTGGTTCTCCTAGAATCTGATTCAGTTCTCACTCAAGGCCAGGCTAACTGTGGTGCTGCTCTTAAACTGCTGGATGGGACTGACACCCTTCCCACCCAGGCCCTTCAATCTCTACCCAGTGAACTTTATTCTGTCCCTAGCAGGGCTGTATTCTGCACAAGTTGTCCCCTTCACAAAACACCTCCAGGTTTTGAGAATTTAAATTCCCAAACCTTTTGCTCTCCATCTACAATGAAGGAAGTTGACTTTAATGACACACAATTTGCTATTCAATATGTTCTTAATTAACATTAAAATCTATGTCAGGTTGTTTTATTGTGGGGTGGTTTTTTTATTTTAATCCTCTATCTCTTTGTTATTTATTCATTTTGATTTTTTATTTTACCTCATTAATGCAGTGGTGATTTAGATGCAGTTTCCTCTCTCTGCTGCACTTAATGAGTCGTCAGCTTTATTCACTCTCACCCGTGTCCTCATGGGAGCATGCTTTGATTTTCTAGTGGGTGCATGAAAACACAGATTAAAGCAATTAGACAGAAATAATCTTAGGGAAAGGGGAGAGAGATCCAGAGCGCCTAATTATACCATTTTAATCAAGATACAATTATGCAGAGACTTTTATAGATTATAAATTAACCAAACTCCAAAGGCAGAAAAAATATCATTTTAAATATGGTTCATTATGCTTGTTGTTTCTGCCTTGTGATGTCTCCCAAACTGGACTTCAGGGTTCATTTAGAAGAAGTTCTGGATAAGGCTTTGCAGAAGTGGAGGAGAAACAGACTCAGGAGACCCTGCTTGCTAGGACAACAGTCTGGAAATGGCCTCTGGGAGAAGGTAAGGAATCGCAGCTGCATTCCTCACTTACTGATCTCACCAGTCTTTTCCCAATGAACCGAGTACATGCACCTGCTGCTACGCCAGGCTTGACGGAAGACCTCCAGCTGCCTGCCTGGGTCAGGTAAGGAAAGACCCAGTTCAGAGGTCTGGGTTTTGCTTTGCACCCACAGGCTATGCTGAGCTGCCAGCGAAGGACTGTGGGTACTGTAGTCTAAGAAGCAATTTCCCAAGCTACAAACATTCCAATTAGAAACACAGTGAGTGGGCAAACAAAACACATCACGCTGGATGTGTTTTATTCTGAACCCTGGAGGAACTTAAGCCAGCTGCTCCAGATTTATAGCTGCTCCAGATTTATTGCAGCAAAACCTCAAGGCGCTCAGGCTCTCAGAGCACGTAGGAAGGTGCTCTGCTCCTGCTGCCTCTGCAGAGGAGTCATGGAGACCCCCCCCCCTCCCAAGAGCTCTAGGGAATCCTGGTTTCCCATGGAGCTGTCACACTATGATGGAGAAGGTGTCCAGAGATCAGGCAGAAACAGGCTGGCCAGTTCAGGTCCCTCTGATTTTGTGGCTGCAGCCCAGTGATACCTGTGAGGCATCGTGCTGCTCACTTCTGCTGTGAGCACAGCACTAGCAGTCCCTCCTGCATGGCGTGCGGCACTCCTTAAGCTGTTCACAAAATGCTTCTGGGTGTTAAGGAGACAGGAGAGGGCTCACGGCAGCAGTCCTTGGCTTCCTGCAAGGTTTGCCAGCAAGTCTCCTGAAAGGTTTTGCTGCACTGTGGCCAGCGCAAAACTCTTCTCCAGAAGAGTCTGCTGCCAGATGCCTCTCACAGAGATGCCTCAACCCATCAGGCCTTCACCAGGCCCCTCTCCATTGCCATGGCCATCCCATGCCATAAGAACCAGTGCTGAAGTGACTGCAATCCTCTGTCTTTGGAGGGAGCAGTCTTAACCATCTCTCACCTGCAAGTGTCCTGGTGACACTCATGCATGCTGTCTGCAAGGTGGGGATGGCTGGGAAATGCCCAGAGCTGGTCTATCCAAGTGACAGGGACACCACCAGGATGGGCAGCTGGGGAAGGGAACTGATGGGTCCTGCTGTTGAGGCTGAGGTTCCGCAGTCCTTCCAGGGAGTGAAGGGTAGTTCCTTCCCTCAGCTGCCCTGTGCTGGAGCCATGCTGCACCCATCACCTAAGAGGGGAAAACCCTGGGCTCTGTGCACTGTATCCACCATCCGTGTCTGAGTGGTGGGACTGCTGTGAACTGATGGAGGCCGACACAGGTAGCAGGGAGATTCCTGGGACATTCCTCCCTTGCGGCCTCCTCACCCATCTTCCCCTTCCCGCAGTGAAGAAAGCAGGGCTGCAGGCTGCTGTCCTTGATCCTCGTTGCCTCCTACAGCCAGGGCAAGACTGAGAAGGGCTGTAGGGCTTTGGGGGTGGCCCCGTTCCCCATCTGAGGGCTCAGCCTGGTGGGTGAGCGGTGGTATCGGAGTGCCCTCTGCTGGCCCCGTTTCTGGACTGTTCGGACATTCCAAGCCTTACACCGCCCCGGTACCCCTGGAAAGTTGGGTCTTGGCTTGCCGCAGCCAAGCCCTGACACCCCTGCCATGGTGGACACCACTCCAGCCGCAACACAAGCACCATGGAGTCCCGTCAGCGCTGGGTCACAGCCCCAGGGCAGCCAGTGTGATGGAGAAGCCGGGACGGGAACGATTGTAAGTCAGCATTCAGCTCTGCGTGGGTGGGCGGGCGGCTGTGAAAGTGCAGGCATTGCTCTCAAGCTTACCAAGTGTTACTAAAGAGATGTGGGGGGGCTCCCACGGGCTTTTTGGATATGTTCCCAATTCTGTGGGAGGAAAAGTCCATCCCCTGATGCTTTGCTCCAAAAGGCAAGAAAATCAGAAGTGTGGTAAAATGGGCTGAGGAGGAGCACACTCTGCTTGGGCTTGGTGCCACTCAGATGGTTGACCCTGTGATGGAAGAGGGTGGTCTGGCCACTTTGAATGAGTCTCCACAGAGCTAGAGCAAAACATCCTGGCCATTCACCAGCTGTATGTGGCTGAGAGCCTCCATCACACTGGGAAGTTCATGCCTCCATTCTTCACCGTAAATTTTCCTCCAGAGCTCCCCTAGATACCTCCCTGTGTTTTGGCTGTCCCAGTCTGCCATGGCAAAACCATGGGATCATTCTGTCTGGACCCAGGACACCCAGGTTCAGACCTACCACTGGATTCCCAGGTTGTGCTAAGAAATCTCCCAAGACTGTGCACACACAGTCGGGGTCTGCAGTCCCTGTGGATCTATGCTGATTTACACCAGCATATAATTTGACACACTATTCTGGGCTCCGGAACTACAGAGGTGACCTATTGCTATCAGCAGAGGAGAGAAGTAGACAGTGAGATCACAATCCAAGGAGTTCAGGTCCCTCTGTAGAGCTTTGTGCTTTGGTATCTAAGTCATTCAAGTGGGGATAACACTGACCTGACAGATAAGATGTGAACTAATTAGCAGTACTCTCTTCAAGCAAGCTCCTTCCAAGCTCAAGAGCTGCAGGAATGCTGAATACTCGGTCTGGTTACTGTTCAGGGCAACTGTTAGTCAGAAAGAGGTAATGGAAACTGGATTATCCAGGGAGATGGCTTGGATTTCAGACTGGGATGATGTGTTGAGATATTTGGGGGCTGTGAGGGAGAGATGCAGTGAAGTTCTGGACATGCCAGTACCAGGGGACCTGATGGGGCAGAGAGAAGTCCCAGATGAGCCCTGGAGGATAGTCCCTGAGGAGAAACTTCCTCCCACATGTCATGGGTAGGCAGCTGAGCCCTGTGAGCACTTCCATCAAGAACTGCCTTTTGTAAATGTTACAAAACAGTGACAGAAAAAAAAAAAAAAAAAACAAAAAAAACCCAAACCAAAATCCAACCACAGGAGAAGGAGGTTTATTTTAAAGGAGCAAACTAAGGTGTCCTGCAGCCTCAGCAAGTGGGACAGTGCTGTGTCCTGCGCTGGCAGAAGACTTGAAATTGCTTACACATAAAGCCCATCACAAGACTTCAGCATGGGACTAACACATAGTGTAGCCACCCTCACTGGGACTGGCTGTGGCCTCGAAATGCCAAGCATGGCAGTTCTCTGCCAGGGAGGGAGCTGCAAGTCATTATTATTCTTCTCTGGCCTTCCCTGGCCTAGAGTAACTTAGAAAGTAAGCTGATAGCATCCAAGGTGGAGTAACAACTTTCCTTTCCCTCACCTTTTTATTAAGCACTGCTGAAACCACTGCCCTCTCCCTGCCTCTGACAGTCATCTAAATGTCGAGCCACAGACAATGTGGAGCCAGCCTCTGCTTCTATTAATCCAAAGTGCTGGAAGAATCACAGGCCAGAAAAACTTTGCCTGGTAAAAATGTAAATGTCACTTTACAGAGGACAACTTCAGTTTGACAGAAAATCCACTGCCTCTTCCAAACAGACTGTGAGCTCTTCTGGATGCCATGCTGTGGCTTGTTGAGCAAGCAAGGTGGTATACAACTGCTATTTTTCCAGACCCATCTACTCAATCTCCAGCTGCTGCAGTCCATTTACATGTGGATGGGCCTGTCACTGCCACAAGGGCTTCCATTTTAAAAAGCACCAAAAAAGTGAAAGGCAGCCAAGATCTCCTTCCTTTCTCCTCACTGCTCAAATCCAGATGCCTAAGGTGTTGTCATAGATGCCATTCTCCGTGGTCCCCTGGCTAAATCCCAACCAAAGTGGTGTCAGGCTGGGCATTCCATGGGCTCTTGTAAATGAAAATTATTTTCTGCAATTGAAGTTGAGAACCCATTATCCCAAACTGAATCAATTCCAGATAGCACTGAAGCTCTCATCCTGTTTCCTTGCCCGCTAGGTACTGGCTCCTACCAAGTAAGTCAATGCACATTATTGATGTCCTGCAGCAGTGTTGGAGACCTGCTTCAGGGACACCATCCCAAGGTCTGCAAAGCTCCCCAAGGAAAGCCAGGGATGATTCCTGTGATACCCAGACTGGACTCTGAGGAGAAGAGTGGAGAGACAGAAATTCACACTGGATTCCTGGAATGAGCCTTGACTACCACTCTCTGCAAGCTGATGCTTTTCCTCCAGGTCTGTATAGCCTTCTGCCCCATTCTTAGGCTCATTGTTCTGTATAGGCACAGATCATGAGGGAAACAAAGACCAGAGTTCTTCAGAGATATAGGAAATGTTTTTTATCAGAGCCCTACCCAATCCACCCATCCATCAGTCAGTGATTCCAGCTGTCTCCCGGGCTCCCTGTATCTTTAATCCCTTCTCTGTGATTGCTTTCTGCCTCCAGCACCCTGGAGGTTCCTCCCCAGATCAGCTGGAAGGCAAGGGGCAGTGTGTGAAACAGTTCCCTGCAGAGGATGTCAAGGTCCACCAGCTGTAGCAGGTCCCAAAAACAAGCACATACTAGGTATTTTGCACCTGATCTCAACATGCAGAACTCCAGGGCAGAGAGGACTCTCTGATAATATTACAGCACTATGGAAATGACGACAGAGAAACAACCAGGAGAGGGAGTGAGAAAAAAAGGATACAAAGAGGAAAGCAGTAAAATACATACATTTGAGGGCAGTGGGGACACGAAGAGTGATGTGGAGATGCAGAGCAGCAGAAAGTGAGCAGATGAAATGATAATCACAGAAAGCTGGCTATAGGGAAAGAAAAAGGGGAGGGACGCATATGAAGGGAAGAGCACAGATGCAAGGAAAGAAAACACAGGGCAGGGAAGAGAAGGGGGAAGCCAGACAGGGAGAAAGGGAGGGATCTGGAGGGATTGCCTGATGTCAAATCTGATAGAAAAGAGGATTTATCTGCAAAAAATAACCCAGATCTAAGCCACAGCTTCGGAGCAGCTGTGTACAGATCCACAGCACTGTGTATTTGTTCTTAAGCATGAGCAAGAAGGGGCTGGTGCAGGTTGCAAGCCAAAGCGGGGTCGTGCCACAGCAGGAGGCTGCCCGCCAGCCCGGACCATGGGGAAGGGAAGGGAAGGGAAGGGAAGGGAAGGGAAGGGAAGGGAAGGGAAGGGAAGGGAAGGGAAGGGAAGGGAAGGGAAGGGAAGGGAAGGGAAGGGAAGGGAAGGGAAGGGAAGGGAAGGGAAGGGAAGGGAAGGGAAGGGAAGGGAAGGGAAGGGAAGGGAAGGGAAGGGAAGGGAAGGGAAGGGAAGGGAAGGGAAGGGAAGGGAAGGGAAGGGAAGGGAAGGGAAGGGAAGGGAAGGGAAGGAAGACGAGACGAGACGAGACGAGGCGGGGCAGGGGCAGGGGCAGGGGCAGGGGCGCGGCGGGCCCGTCCCTCTCCAGGGTGCTGACCCGCCGGCCTGCCCACCCCAGCCCCACGGCCCCGCTCCGCCCGCTCCCCCCACCCCGGCACAGCGGGCAGGGGCCATCCAGGGGCTTCAAATAGTTAATGCACTGTGCATCCCGGAGTGAGCTGAGCCAGGGAAAACAAAACACACGGGTTTTTTTACAGCTACAGGTAAAATACATTTTCCCTCATCCTCTCTCCTGCCAATAATTTTAGCAGCAGGGCTGCACTCTCTAAGGGCAGGAATGGGTGGCTGGCAGTGAAGTGTGTGCCCATGGCTGGGGAGCTGAATGAACATAAGGCATCTGTGGAGCTGCATTTCTGACCTGTCTGGTCATTGTAGGGATCAGCTATCCTCTTAGTCTTTCTGCAAAGGACAGACCTTGCTTCTCCAGCTAGGCTCTCGGTACTCCTAGCCTGTGTTGCTCTGGATGTGTCTGGCTGCTCTCTGTCCTCATTGCTGCTGGATCCCAGGCTCTCAGCAGCCACACTGGAGGAGCAGAGATTGAGATGGGAGGATGGGCTTGGCTATCCCACCTGCACCTGATTTCTCCAGATTGTATGACCAGGAATTTGCAGTCACACAAGTGCTCTGTGTGTTGGGCCACGTTCACCACCAGGGAGCTTTTGGTGAAAGTCTCCCTTCATGGCCTTGAGGTTTGCAAAAGGCTTACTCTGAAAAGTGGTCTTAAAACCATGGTCCACCTACAGGGTGGACAGGTGCTCTGTCTCCACAGCAGCTGAAGCCCCTACTGTGGAATGCCAGGACATTTTGCAAGATGAAAGGGCTGGCCTCCTCTGCCCTCAGCTCTGATATATGTCTCTGCCTCTTTCCAAACACATCCTGGACTCAACAGGCCATTTTTTTCCCCAGAGAATTACAAATCAGCTTCCCCACAGAGGAAAAAGCAGTGCCCAAGAGCCTGACAGAGTTGCCCCCTGGGCATCTACAAATCAGTGTTGGCACAGAGTTGCAGGACAAACTTATCTTTCTGAGATCAATCTGGTACCAGTGCTTTGTTACCAGTGACATGGCGTTCCAATCTGACACCAATAGTCTGGACCAGAACAACATGTTTTAAGAGTCAGTTGGAAACAGATCTGACAGAAGGGGTGTAAGGTGGCTGGCCCTGCTGCAGGACTAAGTAACCTCCTGATAGCTCAATAACACCACCTCCTTAACTCTGTGACTCTAATATGTGACCAAGTCAGACAGCAAACTCTCCGGTCACACAGACCTTTGTGTTACCAGAATAATAACAACATAAACATTTCTTTCCAACACTGAAACCTTGCTCACACTTAACATGTAGCAGGAACCCATATTGATTACTGCCACGACCATGTAACAGCAAGCATGACTTCATAATCACCATTCTCCAGGTCACCATGGAAGGCCAAATGCCCCTCAGGGCTACAAGTGTGGGGCATCAGCTGGATTCCAACTCTCCTCTCAACATAGCAAGTCAGGGAGCCTTTAATCAACTGGGCCCACATTTCGTGGGGATGTGCTGCTTACCAGCAAGCCAGCCCCATCTTTTGGGATGATTGAAGCAAGGGAAATGCACCAGGAAAAGTCAGAACAGAAGAGCACAGTCCCAGGCCAGCCTGCCTTGTGGCATCTCCCACATTCCTGCTCTCCTTGGTTGGGCTGTGCCCAGCAGCTGGCTGGCTGAGTAGCCATCCCTCTCCCGTGGGCCAGAGCCACGTGTCTAAGTTGGAACATTATTCTCCAGTTCTAGGAAATTGGATTAAGGATCACAGAATACCGACTGTTATTTACCTTTGATTAAAACCAGCCCTCCTCCCTTCCGGGCCGGAGAGGCCAACGTTGCTGTTATTTACTCTGCTGCCAAACCTGGAGTTCAGTCCCTGCCCTGCGGCATTCAATAAAAGCCAACGCAGAGGTGGGGGTGTATGGCAGGCAAGCAGGCAGGGCTGTGTGGGTGGAAGGGGAGTGATTATCTAGGCCACCAAGTCCGGTTTGTTTCCTTTGCAGTCACGCTCTGGCTCAGCAAGGACAGGGGTGCTGGAAGTGCCTGCCTCTGTGGCTCACAGCACTGATGGGGATCCAGCTGGGGTGATCCCAAGCAAGCCCTATTTTCCCCCATACCTGTCTCTGGTCCTCTCCCCTCACCACATCCCTACTTTCACACAGCTCCCCTTTTTCTTTACATTGTTCTCTATCTCTCTCCCCTCAGCCTCCATCTTCAACCTCGTCCCCACCCCCAACCTCCCTGCCTCCCCTTTCTGCCTTTTCCTCCCTTCTGCTCACCCCCCTTCCCACCCTCTCCCCCTGCCTCCATTTCTCATTCCCCTCATTCTCCTCCTTCCCTCTCCCCCCCCTCCTTCAAGCTGCTATTTCAGAACAATAGAGCAGATGGCAGGCTGTTTGTTTTTTATGTCCCTTTGGAAAATCAGCTCAGATGTTGAATCTGCGACTTTTGCTCAAAACAGACACTGTCCAACGCTAGCTGAATGTGGGGGGAAAGGAATAGGGATATGGAATGGCCCTGTTCTCCACACCAGCTGCACAGAGACCTTGTCTGTCTGCACCCTACACCATGCCTTTGGGAAACAGGTCTGTCAGAGAGCCCAGAGAGGAGCATTCTCCCCTGCATACTAGAAGGAACACCATCACATGCAGAGAGAGCTGGGCCAGCTTCTGCAGTCAGCCTCACTCCAGCCAAAGGTGATGGTAATGTGGGAAAGGTGGGGCAGTGAGGAAGGGC
Source organism: Falco punctatus (assembly GCF_963210335.1). Classification (NCBI taxonomy): domain Eukaryota; kingdom Metazoa; phylum Chordata; class Aves; order Falconiformes; family Falconidae; genus Falco; species Falco punctatus. The sequence goes on from NC_137585.1 coordinate 34,737,508, forward strand.
AGAGTCTTTTCAGAGCATCCATCCTGCTCATTGCCCCAGTCTGCTGCTTCTCTGAGCATTCATGAAAGCTGTTACATATGGTCACCCCAGGCAGAAGATACACAGCAGAGTGGAGGCTGATTCTCTTTCCAAGACCCACATCTTCTCCTAGGCTACTGGGTTAGCCATGAGTGAGAAGCCACAGGCCACCATTGGGTGTGTGGGTAGGGGAAGACCATCCTTGCCTTTTTCTTTCCAGTTTTCCTCTCTTTTTGTTGAATCCCAAGGTAATCTCCAAGGTACTGGTCCTCAGCCTAGCATTCATCAGTTGCCAACACAGCCATTGAGAGGTTGTAGATTTTGTTCTGGTCCTTTCTCTTATCCAGATGACTTCCTTATCCCTCACCTCTCCCTTCCCATTTGCTTATACAAGCCATCTTTCAGATCTGTTGCTTCATGGAATTTCAGGGTGGCGAGGGACCTTGGTCCTGAAGTCTGCCCCTCCCTGTCCCAAAAGCCATCTTGTTCCCCCTGCTTAGATGTGACAATACTGTCTCATCAATCCTGCAAGCTCTCCCCTCCTCCCCCACCCTGTCTCTGCTTGTAAGCGCTCCGTTAATTCTCTCTGTCCAGCACCAAGCACAAACTGGCCTTGGCTCAGAACCGGGCCTGCTGGATTCTCTGCCAGTGCCAACACTGGATGTTTCATGGCAAGTCCTCCACCTTAATACACCGTGGCCAAAGGCACCAGCTGCAGATTCTCTCTGTGCCTCACTTCTGGGGGTGGGGTGGGGAAAGCAGGGCTTCAGAACAGCAGCATCTCTACCCTTCCAATTCGCCTATTCAGTTGCACTTCTTTTTCCTATGTAGCTAAGATCAATACTGTCTTCTCAAGCAGTGGCAGAAGGGTCAGGGCCAGCAAATCCATGTACAAAGCACTCAGTTTAATTTGTTCTCAAAGTTTGCTATGAATCAGATGCAGCTCCCAGAAAAACCAAGGGAGGCTTGACAGAGGCACAATCAGGTGTAACATCTGAAGAGGCTCCTTAGCCTTGCAAAATCCTGGAAGGCAATTTAAACATGGGAGATAGACAAGGAGCCCATTCTTGGGGTCTGTCATTAATCACATATAGGTCAAACAAGGAGAGAGATGAATTCCCAGCTTTCTTGGAGTCTAAGCTGGATCAGACAGGAAGTGACAAAAATCTCAGGCTGTCAAGGAACAGCCTTAAAGAGGCAATGCCAGCTGAGCAACAACAGCTCAGCCCCGCACTCCTTTTACCTCCCAGATAATTGGGCAGAAAGCCTAGAGGAAAAATTCCTGCATCAGCTAGTGAGAACAGACACAGTTATTCGTGCATTTATGATGCTGTTCTTCTTCCCGGCCTTGCTTATGTCTAAGGTAACAATCACATTTTCTTCAGTGGAGCCATAAGTCAAGCAGTATTTGGAACAGAAGAAAGTCCCAGCTAGTATGAGATCCCATCTCTGGCACCAGCTGCTAGCAGGTGCCTCGAGGAAGAACGTAAGGATGGTCCATGTCTCTCTGTGCCCATGCAGTTACTGTATAGAGCAGTCACCCACATCTACCCAGGAGTGTGCTCAAGTGTGTAGAACCCTGGTGGCCTGTGGTGCAAAAGAGCAAGCCAGGTGTCTTGTAGGGTTTTTCAGGGATTGAAGACAAAAGAAATTAAATAAATAAAGAAAAGAGCTGCTGATCCCACCTGTGGACTGCCTGAAGAAGAGCCTGCATTTAAGCAAGGGCAGAGGAAGTATTGACATTAAGAGGCCAAATCTGCTGTAAGGAATTGAGTATGATTGTCAGATGAAAAGACATCAACTTCTCTGGAGTGTCATTTAAAAAAAAAAAAAAAAAAAAGAAGAAAAAGAAAAAAAAAAGGTTCAGGGCCAAGCAACCTGATCTCACCTCTTCCAAGGTGAACTCTTGACTCACAGGCTGGTATCCTCTGTGGCACTGATGGGCTACAATTGCCCTCATCACAAAAACATCTAGAGCCAGCGGTCCAGGCAACACCCTCTTTCCTGCTATTGCTGGGCAGCTCCCAGACAGCCCTTCCAACGCACAGCTCCCACGCTCTCCTCCAAGGCCCTGCCTGGTGGTTTCTTTCCTTCCAATCTCCTTTCTTCCTGTCCCTATTTCTCACCTTTTGGCTTCTGTCTAATGAACTGCTTGTCTTTTGAAGGCTGCATCTTTAGCAAGAGGCCTGGGGAGAGAGCTGAAGGCTGCGATCTGGGTATGAGTTGGGTAAATCCCACAATGACTGAGAAATGTGTTTTTCTTTGGCAGCAGAGCTGTTAAGAGGAGTTGGCACCAGAGGCAGAAGAATTGTCTAGTGGTTGCTATTCTCCTCTTGCCCCTTCAAGACTTCAGTGACAACTGCAGTTTCCCACCCATTTCCACTAACTTCTCTTTTACCCCTAAAGGAAACGATAGTCATTAGCATTCTTTTGCAATGACAGATAGGGGTTTCCTTATAAAAATTCTTTACAGCTAAGGGGAAAGTGAAGAAAGGGTATTGTTAACATGAAATCCTCACTTAATACTTACATGTCAAACACTGTAACTGCTTTTTTTCCCCTCCTTCTCCCTTTCCTGAATCTTCAGTATACAGCTTAAACATCATTAATAGTGTTGGTTGCTATGGTGCTGGGCAGGCAGAGGTCTCTGTACTTGAAACCTTGAACTACACTTAATGTTGTACAACAGCAGGGTCATGCTAACATCTTTGACTTTGACCCCATTTTCCCCAGTAAAATATAAAGACCATGTCTCCATCCCTTTTCATTCTTGGGAGAGGAGTTTTTTCCTGCAATGAGAACAGGGAGCATGAGATAGAGAAAGGGAGAGAAAGAGATAAATAAAAGAAAAAGAAAGAAAAAAAAATAATAGACCAGTGGAACCTCTCCAAAAACTTTAACTGTTATATCAGAAATTCATGAAGGAGAATAGAAAAAGACCCCTGAAAAGTTTCATGTGAAATCATTTCTCATTTTCCCAAGCAGCTAAACATTTTAATAAACTAGGAAAATGAGGCTGTAAACCCACAACATCTGATAGCAAGCCCCAGGGGCAGGAACCATTCCTGAAACTAATTTTAACTTAGGTTTTAACGTTGATCAGATTTCATGTGGTGAATGTCCCCTTAAGCTGTCTCTCTGTTCTTAGAGAAAACCTGGTTTCTTTTGTCGACTCTATTTTCTTTCCAGTGCATTGTCGTCACAGGCACAACAGGACTTTCCTGTCATTCATTTCTCTACAGCCCGAGAGATGCTCTGCCCCAGACATCTCATCTGTTCTCAGTTTCCTTATGAGACAAGACATTTTCCACAGAAGTGGCACTTAACTGCTCCAGCAATGAAGCTCAGTCTTAAACCAGTCCCCATGCAGCCATCAAGGACTCAACCTGTTTAACATCTGATCTGCAGCCATGCAAAAGGCACCAGGTCGTTTCAGACCAGCTGAGTGAGGCCAGGATCCAAAGCGGGCTTCCAGTTTCTCTGTTTTGCTTTTCCCCAGGAAAGTGAAGCTGCTTTGCCAGTTTCCTCTCCTTCTCTGGGCACATGAATTTCATTTTGTTTTGACTGTCAGCAGGACATCCACAGCTACCACAGGCTTTTTAGCTCAAAGTCTTGATTAACAACAGCTGAAAGTTTGAATGGGAAAAACTAAAAGATGCCCAGGTAGCGTAGATTTTTCTTGAAGACTCTTATTTCTTGTTGTGGACACATTTTTCATCTTCTGGCAGAGTTCAGACCAAATCATTTGCCCTGTGTGCTGCACCTGTCTTCCAATAGCTGGTTGTTTCTGTTTTAAGCCACATGATTCCTAGGTTCACATAGCTGTGCAAGCCAAATGTTTTGCATGATTCAAGGAATGTCCATTGGCATCAGCAAGCCCCTATCTCTGCTCAGGATGAATTTCCAGTTCAAAGGCACGTTGTGCAAAAGAACAAAGCAGGGCTTGCTGCTACGCAAGCTGGTTAAATGCCAGGAAGAATGACCAGATTGGAAAACAGCTCTACAGGCTGTTTTCTGTTTCTCCAGAAATTAAAGTGCTCAATCATTTCTGGATCCCCCTTTGCAGATGTGGAAGGTATTTCTGATGCCTTTCCTTTAAACCTCATGTGTGCTGTGTAGGAGATGCTGGTGCTTGGTGGGGTGGGAGGAGGCAATAGAGTGGCCAGTTTTCAAATGGTAGAGGCACAGTGATAGTCGCTCTTGGCTCTTCCAGCGCAGCAGCAGCCGGCTTAGTCACATCAGCAGCATCAAAGCTGAGCAGCTCTTCAGAGAAAGGGCATTTGTCCTTTCATCTGGAGATTACAGGAATGTTTCACAGGTGCCAGCAGTGTGTTTTGAAACACACTTTAAAAATACCTGTTTGTGGCACCACCTGCCATTTAAAACAGCCTCTGTGCCTTCCAGCTTTCCCTGCAACACTCTCCCCCAGCCATTTAACCATGTGTACAAGGAGAAAACAGTGCCAAAGTTAATTCCCCAGCAAGCAGAATTGTCCAGCTTTTATGTCAGGCTCTGTATTGAGAAAGGGACTCTCCACAAACATGCCAGAAAACTTGTAACCTACTTGGGCCTGCTCCTTCCCCCTGTTATGCTCAGCAGGGACAGCAGGAAGGCAGAAAGCTGCTCTTAGCATCTGGAGGAAAGAAATAGGGAGATAAAAAGCTCTTTGGCTTGCTGCTTCCTTTCCTTCATGACTTAATTTTTTTGGTTGGGGCACAGAGAAGATTATAAAGCTGTAACCTCTAATCCACTCCTGAGCACTCCTTCTCCATCTCTTCCTTTCTCCTCCCTTTCAGCCAACTCTAATCCTTTATGTCTCCTCTCTCACAGAAAGGAGTTGGAGTCTAATCTCAGGCGACAGGTTGGTAATTAGAGCAAGAGATTATCCTGACCCCATATCAAGAAGGTAAAAAGAGAGGAATAATGCAGGGCCATATGACATCAAGTCTCCAGTGTTCAGTGCAGGAACCATCCTCATCTCGGTCAATCTCCTTCTGGCTCCCCCACCCCGCACCCTTTCTCTTTTGTCTCATCAGAGGTAGGAATCCCTGATTCTTTGTACTTCCTGCCCATCTCCCCTTTGCCAAGCAAGGACTATGCGTTTCCAGCACTTGTTCAGCACAGAAATGGTCACATTTCCCATTTCTATAGACCTTGACTAAGCAGAGACTCAGCCAATGGCCTGTGGCTGGGAAGAAGTGGGTGGTGGGGAAAGCACAGGCAGATATAGAGGAAGAGGGCTTGCTCAGAGCAGCTGGAGCCAAGACACACCATCAGCTGTCGTCAGCTGGGCACTGGTTGCCCATACCCAGGGCTTTTCTCGTCCAGCAAGATGAACCCACAGCAAGGAGCAGCAGCAGGTCCCCATCTCTACCCAAATGCCCAACAGTCACTACCCAGTCATTGATCTGCTCAAGGAAAGTATACTTTCTCTCATCCCTTGCACGAATCCCAGCACAGATGGGAAATTCATCCATGTGTCCAGCTCATGTTATCCATCTTTGGAATAGATCTTGTCTCTTGTCCTGTGTCACCAGTATTCAGTGAAGACCCAAAAAGCCATCACACAGCCCCAAGACTATGACAGAAAAGGGGAAACTGGGAGCACCAAGCTTCTTCTGTGTCCCACTCCCTGAATGCACCAGGTGAATGGATGTCACCAGGACCCACTGTAGCTGAGGCTCAGTCATCACCAGCCAACAGCTTGCAGGCACCAGGAGGTGTCGGGATAGAGATGGCAGTGGAGTGATCGAAACCTGCTGGGGAGAGAGTGAAGGAAGGTCAGGTGAGTGTTTTCACACCAGCACACATCTGGAGAATGGAAGACCTCTGTCTTGTGTCCCATCCCACATCAGGCACCCACCCTGCACTACAGAGCTCCAGGACTGGTTGTTCATCTCAAGACGCCTTTTCTCAGCAAAATTAAGCAGCCAAGCCTCCCTCCAACACCTTGATCCAGTTCTGGCCCATGTAGCACAGGCCCATGGCTCACCCTGATCACAGGCAGAGAGACGGGCACTGCACCAGCCCCTGCTACATTGTTCTGTTGATGCTCTTTTCATTGCCTAGATGCTTCTCACCCCTGCTATCTCCAGCCAGGAGCTTCCTACCCATGTTCTGCAAATAACAACTTTAGGTTTGTTCACTCAAAGCAGAGAAGGTAAATGAAAGACCACTTTTGTTTGCAGTCAGCCTGAAGTGAACCTTTTTCTTTTTTCCCTTTAGTTTTTCTCAGCAAAACAAAAAATGAAAAAGCAAGCAGAATTTCCTTTCCTGAGTTGAAAAGAACATTTCTGTTCCTGTCCCAGAAGCAAAAGGTTAGCTTGTTCAGTCTCAAAATGTGAAATAAAAGGCAATACTTTTGGCTCAGAAATTTTTCAAATAAAATGTTTTGATACTCCTTTTCTTCCCACCCATCCAAAAAGGTTTGCAAAGTTTGTAAGCATTCACAAACAGCTTAATACTGGCATGCCCCTCACCCAATAAGCCATGTGACTGCAAGGTTTCTGTCCCTCACTCTAGACCTCCTGCACCCCATTTGGCTGCCTCCCCCTCCCAGCCAGTTGTCTGAGGGCTCACACTGCAGCAACACCCGGAGCATTCATGCCACATACCTTGAGGGATCCTCTTGGGGTGAGAAGGGGCCATTGAGTTCAATAACATTGAGCTTGTTCTCAAAGACGCCGTAGCTGAGGGTGACCTGCAAAGAAGGGTGGTGAGAAAGGAGCAGGGAGGATGAGGTGAGCTCAGGAGCAAGGAGTTTGCTTTGGGTAAGAGGAGCTCCCATTCTGATTCCTTCTCTGCTGGCTTGGCCTCTGCCTTCCATGTCTCTCCTGTCTTCCTTCCCATGATCATCCACTACGCTAATCCCCCCTCACAAAGCAGACACGGTGCCATGTCAAAGCCCCTTCCTCAATCAATCATTATTTCTGCTTGTCCTTGTGCCATGTTCCCCCAGGGATGCTGTCAATCCTCCCATTACTTCCCATACATGTGCTCCCCACCATTGACTCCAGGGGCACCGTGACTGGCATCTGTGCTGCAGACAACATCTGCTCCTTATTTCAAAGAAGCATTTGTCAGGAAAAACTCCCCAAAAGAGCAGATGATTGATTCAAACCACATCAGTGCCACCAACGGAGCAATGTGCCTGTAAGCTCCCCTCCACTTCTTCTCACACACTTCCCTCTTGCTCCATTTCCCCATCTCACCTGGTGCACGAGCTGAGAGGGGGGGATAAGCTGCAGGTTCTCCAGGTGGGAGTGGAAGAGTGCACTGGGAAGCAGCTGCCCACCAACTTTGCACTCAACGATGTAACCCACGGTGCAGTCGTCCGGCAGGCGGATGAGCTCTGAAGTGCTCAGGAAGTTCCTGCCACTGGAAGACAGTAGCACTGCATGGGTTAGGAAAAGAGTAGGGAAGGATACAGGTATCCACTTGGGTGGGAGATAAATGAAGGACTTAACTGAAAACCAAAGTAAATCTTGGAACTAGGCAAGAAATCCCTGGGTTCCACTTGCAAAGATTTGGGAGTGTGTTTGGTCTTCAACCACTCCCAGCCATCCTGTTCCACTATTTGTCAGGTGCTGTCCCTGAGACATATCCAGCTTTGCAGCGAGCTGATGCAGAGAGCTTGCACACTTTGCCAAGTCACTTTTTCATCTGCTTGGTGAGCTGCACTGAGCCCCTGGGGGGTCAGACAAGCCAGCACAAGAGAAACAGCGGGCCCACATGGCCAGGACCAGGAGGAAGAAGAAACAGGTCAGTCTCGTGCAGCTTGAATAAGCCATCCATGGCTTCACTGTAGTGTAACACAGCATGCTTGGCCACCCTTTGACGACAGACTAAACCAAATTTTAAGTCTCCTGTAACTGGAAGCAGTCACACAGCATGAAGCACTGTCTACTATAACATGCCTCAGCTAGTTCAACTGTGTTTTAAGCATTTTAACACAGTTGTGGAAGATTATGCCAAGTTAGGCATTATCTATCCATGCCACTTTCATTTTACCCTAGATCACAGATCATCCTCCTGTCTGGGTCCACAATAAAATATTTATTATGGGTTTCAGCTACACCAGCCACCTGAAGTGGACCGAATACCTCTTTCTGGATACACACAGACCTGGGTAAGACTGGCACAGCCACTGCCTATTAGTGTATGTGCGTATAGCCTGTGATATAACCTTGGGTGTCACAGGAAACATCATCTTCTTGTAGGCTGGGCTAAAACAAGGTGTCGGGACCTACTTCTGTTCTCCATGCACCAAGCTGAGGAAATGACAGTGGCCACTGTAAGAAGCTGAAGAGGGTTTGGGGTGGGGGAATGGGAAATTAGCTCAGAAGGGAGGTACAGGAGGTTGGGAAGAGACATATCAAGGGGAGAGAAGAGAGGCAGGCAAGGAAAGCACTTAGGGGAAGAGGCAAAGGAAGCTGAAAGGGAAAGGGTGTGGGGGAATACCCAAGAGCTGAAAGGAGTTGGGGAGAGGGGAGTATGTTATCCTATGGTCATGTTTGCTGACATGCCTGCTCTTGCCTCTTTCTAATCAGGTGGCAGACCCACACACTACATCCTTCCTCCAGTTCCACATGCTTGCAGATGTCTAGCAGGTGGCACTCTGCACCCTTGCAAACATCCTTGCAAACACCATAAATCCAGATTTGACATTGCTAGGAATTAACGTGCAGCCATGTTCTTCATCCCCTAAGGCTCCCATACCCACCAGCAGAGCTCACCTGGCCCACGGCACCATCTTGCTTGCCAGCTTGCGGCTGATGCAGAACCCAGCCCCTCCCGTGGCAAACCAGAAGTGCACAGATTTCTGGAGAGAAAGCGCAGAGAAAATCAATGGCAGAGGCTCAAACAATCCCATACTCCCTGAGATGGGAATGCTGGAAACCTAGATTTGATGCCAGGACGAACACAGCCTTATTGTCGCCCCAGACCCCGGACTGCTGCTCAGAAGAAGGACTTAACAGCAGCACATCACAGATTTTGACCTCATATTTTGAGCGGCCAAGTTCCTGCTGGCAGCAGCAGGTAGGCTGCCCAAAGCAGGCTTATCTCCTGGCAGACAGGTACCCAAAGGCTCAGCAGCCACATGGGACTCTTCCCCTAGGTAGATAGGGTTGAGTCAACACCTACAGCCATGTTCAGACAAGACTGGTAAGTTTTCAGCTGTTGCCTGTTGCTCTTGGGACCTGTCTCTCCTTGGGGTACATCTACGGCCAATGAACCAGACCACTAAAAGCAACTCATTGGCCCCCACACCCCCACCACGGGCTGTACCGTCTGGTTGTTTGGCAGCGTTTCAGAGGCCCGGATGGGTCGGTTCAGGCTGGGTTTCCCCAGGTAAATGTCCCACATTGCAGAGTAGGAGGACAAGAGCTTCAGAAGGGCCTGAGAGTTCAGGTAGTTGTCATCATCCATGTGGCAAAACCAGCTGCAGGGAGACAGGAGTGAAGACACAAGAGGCTTGCACTAAGGAGGGTACATCTTGCTTTCAGGGGTCCCCCCCATGGCAGCCCTGTCTCACCTCTGGTCGCTGGCCATGAAAGCATTGAACTCAGCAGCCATCTTGCAGGAGAGGGCCAGGTGGCTGTGCTCAGCAGAGCAGTTGGTGAAGATCGCGTGGTTGCCTGCAGTAAGACAGAAAGCTGTGGCTCAGGGCTGGCCCACTTCACATGGTCACAGGGAGGATCCCTGGCCAGGAGGGAAGGGGTTTGTTCACAGCCAACCTCCTCACAGCCCCACCCTGAACAGGCATCCAAGCCCACGGTGATGTGGTCTCCATCCTTCTCCCTAGCAGGAGATGAAACCTGGAGAAAGCCAAGCATCTTGGCCAAGACTAGGACACCTGCCAAACACACTTCCACCCTGCCCACTGCTAGCCAGGGTGTGGGGGCTGAAGGGCTCTCTCATGGGTTGTTTCTGCCCAAGGATGCTTTAAGGCAGACAGCACCCTACCTCCAGCTGACTGCATGCCCTGAGTAAGCCAACTGAACCAAACCATCACTGTTGCAGCTTGCAGTCCTCCCACGGGACGTGGCAAGGGGTGCACTTCAAGGGGCAGCGCTGGTGCAGGAGAGCCAGCCTTCGTGCCAGGCCCCCTCCCAAGGCTGTGGCAGCTCAGAGGCTGAAGGTGGGGGGAAGGTGGTGTTATTATATGACAAGTCATTAGGTTGTTACCCATTCTCCTTTTCAGGGCATCATCTTCTTCATCGGTGAAGACGTAGGTCTGGGGAAATGAAGAAAGGAAGTTACTCTCAAGGCTGGAGCTGGTGCTGCTCCTGTCCACCCACCCCTTCCCCTCCGCAGCTGGACATGCTTACCATGGTCACCCCACTCTGTCCTCTGCTGCCGTGCTCCCCTTCCCAGGCAGCAGTTGAGCAGAGGGATGGCCACACTCTGCATGGCACAATCATCCGCTTGTGTGGCTTCATTCACACACACACCCCCCTTCACCTTGGGAACAGGGAGAAGGGGCCTGTGACACTGAGTGAGGGGGTGAGGGAGCCCTGGCTTAGGAGTCGGTGGTAAAAAATGAAAGTACTGTGGCTGAACGATGCTCGGGTTAAAAGCAGAACATCTGTTTGTGTGTTAAGTGTGCACAGCCCCCTGCCGCTTATTGCTGCCTCCTCCTCTACCCCAAGGCCTCTCTAATCCCTCTCACTGCCATTATGTGGCACATCTCCCCCTCTTCAGGGCCAGGCAGGGATCAGGGCTGGTGGAGAAAAGCTTTCCTCAGGCAGAAAATGAGCTTTCATGAAATCAAAAAGGAGTCACGAGCCGTAAACAGTCTCTCCACCAGCTGCCCACAAGCTGGTTAAATGCAGCACCTGGGCAGGGACAAAGGGGACGAGGCAGGCAGAAAACAGCTCCAGGAGCCGTCAGTGCTCCCAAAGGCTCTGACAAGGAGATGAGAGTCTACATCTCCCCACACCCACCCAGTGTTTGGCAGATCTGCCCCCATCAGGAGGATGTGGAAAGAGAAATGTTCTGCACATGAAAAGAAAGCAATGAAGGACCCTAAGAGACCACCTGGCTCCAGCACAGGATGGTTTCATGATATGTATATGCTAGTGACTTGGCAAATTACCCTGCAACAACTGAGCTGCAGCAATGGGCCATGCACATTCCTACCCCACCCCACTAGTAAAGTCTCTTAGTTAAAACCACTTTCGAGGTGATCACGGGACAAGAAGCAATTAGCAAAGTCTCACATAAAGGAGTTGCTCTGGGTCAGGGGACCATATCGCAACCTTCAGGCAAGGCAGGGATTGTCAGTGGCACAGGATTTCCCTCACTAGTGTGTCAGAGCCAGAAATTTCCACTATAACAAATATTTCATCTTAAAGAAAAAAAATTCTGAAACAGTTGAAACTTTCTGACATTTTCAAAAAAACCCAGAAGCATTGTTGCTGGAAATGACAGCTTACAGACATAAAACTGACTAGAAATCATGTGTCTAATAAGCATCATATCTGATTGACTTAGAATAGGAATTTGCATCTTTTGTCAGATTTTCTACTTGTGAGAATATTCCAAGGTTCTCACTTTCCTCTTGATGCAAGGTGGGAAAAGTTTTTTTGCAGACATCCAACATGTTTCTGTGGGAATGCAAGGTTGAAGGAACATTGCCACCACGGGGAACTCCAGACTGTCCAAAATAGCTGGAAAAAGAGAACTGTGAGTGCACGGACTAGGCAAATCTGATTTCTCCAGCTCTCTCAAACTCTGATTTCCATAGCATACCTGGCTACAGTACTCCAGAGATGCTGCAGTATGTGCCCTGGCTCTGTCCTGAAGAAGATCACAATAGCACAGGCAGCTGCCTGCATCCTTGTCTCTACATCCCTCATGGCCGTGAGTGGGCCAGATCCACACATGGTGTTGGGATGGGAGAGAGAGAAAAATGCCACAGCTAAAAACCTGCCTGGAGACCATTTGGTCCAGTTCTGCAGGTCTTTCTCAAGGAGACACCAGCCGCTGTTGTCCATACTAATGGAGTCTGGAAGAGATTCAGGTCTCTCGGGCCATGCCAGACCTGCTCTCCCTGATACGGACAGGCAAGCAGAGGAACATCTGGTGTCACTTCTGTCCCTGCAGGCAAATGGGGTAGACAGAAACAACATCCCCATCAAATCCACCCTCCTGTTCTCCACCAGAACACCTATGAGGTCATGCAGGACCTCCCATTGTGGTGCCTCGGCACAGAGACTGGACCAGGATGGATGCCAATGCTACTGCGGGGCAGCCAATCGGGGCCTGAGGAGATATGCAGCACAGAAAGCATCCCTCTGTTCTGGAGAAGATGGCTGGGTGGGAAAGGATGCCTGCTGGACAGCAGTGCAGTGATATGGGCCACTGGTGTTAAATGACTTTGGTGGCTCTCCGTGGACATAAGAGCCCATGTAATGGATAAGCACTAGACTTTGAAACCTCCTCATCCCAATTTGGGAAAGTAGCCTAGCAAGGAAAAACTAGGAAAAGGGAATAAAAATGTGGAATCTGGCAATCCAGGGCCATGTTCATCTCCCAGGCTCTCAGGATATCCCTTCTCCAGGAAGAAAACCCCTCCAAAATGCAAATATCTCAGTAGCATCATTGTTGTGTCCTGTCCAGAGAACAGATTCAAAATCTGCAGTGTGTTCACAGCACTGAAAATATGAAAGCCAGTTCAGGATGGGTCATCCAAAGGTTTCAGTTCAATCGATTGGATGTCTGAGTTTCCAAAAGGAGGAGTTGCTAGAATCAGTTTACATTACCAAACAAAATGCCATTTCAGACCAGAAACCCACACTTACCTCCACCAAAACTAGCAGGGCCAAGAATGTAAGCCACTCCAAGATCCTATCTGGCCTAAACAATCATCAAATCAGGTTTAGACAAAACCTTTGCTGAGGAGAAGGCCTTTCACTGAAATGACTTCCACATCAAGCTCCAGTGGAAAGTTTGTCGTGGATCAGTTCTCAAGAGGTAGAGCGTGGTCCAGTGAAGAGTGTCCACCTCACATTTCCCCTTTCGTCTCCCACCAGCTGCATATTTTCTCCTCTGTTTGAACAGCGCAGTTTCAGGGAAAATGTCTCTTTCTCTTATTGTCTACCCCAAAACAGTTCAACACAGAGGACTTTTAATTTGGCTCCTGTACAGTCTGTCCTAGCCATAAAAACCACATCTGTTCCTGCCTCCTGTTACAGTCACCTAAGCCCGACCTGTGAGGTCTGGGTTCCTTCCTCTGGGAGGACACCGTGCAGGTAACCAGCTCGGAAACCAGGCTTGGCATCAGTAGCACGGCTGGCTATTAAAATTTCCCTGCTGGACACTGCAAAGAAGGACCCACTGAACTGGTCTCCAGCCATGAGTAAGGGCAAGTGAGACAGCAAGACGGGGGGGGTCAGCCCTAGGAGGAGGCAGTCTCTGCCCTTCAGGGCTTCTGAAAACCTGGATCTCTCTGGGACTGGGTTTTAAGCCTATGTCTCTCCATAAAGACTCAATAATAGGAGATCTGGTGCCCTATCCCTGGGCCCACAGCAATCAAATGTCCTTTGCAGATTAAGAGCTCTAGGGTTTTTTGCTAATCAAGGTTTCTATATTGTCAGTTTTTCAAAACGAACCCTTTCCCCTACCTCCAAAAAACCACGCCAGCAACAGTATATTAAAAAAAAAAAAAAGAGCTTTTGACATTCATGTACTTCTATTTACCTCCCTCCCTGCCCCCCACACCCCTGCCCTCAAGGCCATTTATTAAAAAAAAGCAGAAGCAAAACATGGAAAATTGAGAAAGTGGGAGGAAAACACTGATTTTGCAAAAAAAATTTATACCAATGAAAAAACTGTTTAAAAATGACTGACGCTCCCACTCTACCCTTCCTTCCTATTCCCCTGCTCAGTCTGTGAAGCCTTCCTAGAGCCTGGCAGCAGCATGGAAAATTCAACACCTCTTCCCAGGTTTGGACATCATTTGTTTGCCAAACAGAGGGTCAAATGAATCTGGGGAGCTAGTATCTAATTCCTGTCATCAGCAGATTGGCCAGGCACCTGCTTGTCAAACGCATGAGGAGCGAAAGGTGAGCTGCTCCTTAAAAACCCAGTCCAAAAGCCCCAGTCACAGTATCTCAGTGCCAGTGCAGCCATGTGTTTGGGCTTGGTTTCTCCAAAGACCTGCTGGTCTGAGGTCAAGCAGAGAGGAGAAGTGCATCTGGAGGAGGAAGCAGTACATCGCAGATGCTGAGAGGGACACGCAGACAGGAGGGGAAGCGTGCTCAAAATAGGACATGGCTTCCTGTGACGACAGCAGCAGACCAGACAGTTGCAGCACCATGCAATGGAAAACCACCCTTACCCAGAAAACCCTGCCTTGCTTCAAGCACTCTCCTACCCAATACCTCCGCCCCCATCCCCCTTCCTTGAGGAGGCCTGAACTTGTCTTCTAGGCACCTGTCACACACAGGCAGAGGCAAAAAAACACCCTTTGAAGGCAGCCACAGGACTTCTTTCTTGAGAAGCAGCTCTGCGAAGGAGGGAGAGAAGTACCCGAGCTCTGGGGAGTACTTCTGCCCACCAGTAAGCCAGTTTGCACAGCACCACCAACGCGGTGCCCCACATCAATTCTTCTAACAGGAAGGAAACTCTCCAAACTCTGCTTTAGCAAAGGTGGAAACATCAGACCCCCAGTTAAAAAAAAAATCATCACATCACTTCAAGATCATGCACATGAGAGGATCTGCCCAAGAAAGCAGGGCATGGATTGTGCTGATGTGCTAGCGAGTGAACAGGGCTGCAAACACCCCTCCTGCACTCCACGAGGTCCTCCGGGTCCTCCTGCCTCACTCTCCTGCCCTCTGCACCACACAGTCCGGGGCGAAGGGTGCCCCGGTGCATTGCGGGCATCCTGAGGGAGGGCCAGGGGGAGCCACTCGGCTCGAAACCCAGCAAACTCATGGTGCTAGGAGGTAGAAAACCACCATTTCATACAGACCCAGGGCGGTCTGTGTTCTCAGTCTGGTGTAGCCCAGGCAGTCTGTGGCCCATGGTGTCACTGGTTAAAAAAAGGAAATTAAATCCCTTCCACCTCAAGGTGAAAGATTCAGGCTTAGGTTAAGGACAAGTGATGCCTGCTAAGAGCACATGTCCTCCTAGCCTTCATGGGAAGAGCCCACAGAAGCTCTCTGCCAGCCTTTTTTCCTATGAAGCAGCTACTGGTGAAACATTTTTCCCAGGTAGCATCCCCCTTTCAACATGAACAGAAGTAAGAATCAGGGAAAATGAGGCAAAGGTAGGACTGCAGTACCCAACCTCCCCTTCCTTTGGCCTTTATCCCCCCCCACCGACACTCTGTCCTTGCCCCATTACCAAACATCCCCTGTCTAGCCTGAATCCACGTGCTCACCTGCTCTCTGGCCCGGGATATCCATGTGTCCAGGAGCAGCTCCATCCTGCTCTGGTGAAATCTCTTGGTTGTCTTCACAGCTATGAAAATGTCCCCAAGTGTCAGGCTTTCCTCAGTCCTGTATCCCTCTGGAGGATGGACTTGTGGGGCCTTCTGCCCGCTGTCACCTCCTCCCTCTGGGCTCACTTTGCTCCATTGCTCTGGCTTCTCCAACAGCCCCTCCCTGAGCCTCGGGTACTGAACTGTTTCCTGAGCCCCACGGTGCCGCACGGAGAGGAGAGCCACGCTGACAAGGAAGACTGCAGCTCCAGAGAGACCATGGATGAGCCGACGGCCCATGGCTCCCAAATTGTTCCCAACGCAGCCAGTATCCTATTGAACAAGGACAACCACTGCCTGTACCTCCATGTGAAGCTGTCCGCTCTTCTTGAAGCCTCCAAAGGCGCAGGACCAGCCAAGAGCAAGGTCTGAATACGATGTGGCCAAGGAATAGGGTGGGTAAAGACCAGAAAGTCAAAGAGACAGCCACTCCGGAGGATACTGGTGAAGCGGGGGAGTTTTCACAGACTAAGACAGCTCGATGACCCAGTGAGGCAGAGACACGTGATGGGAAAATACTCCGAGGTGACTGGCAGGTGGCTGGCACACTCTGCCAGGAGGAAAGCGAGCATCCCAACTCCCAGTAGAGAGGCCAAGGATCCCAGGCTGGGGGTCGAAGGGGCAGCAAAGGAGATCAGAGCCATCAGCTGGGAGTCTGGACCGAAGGCATCAGTTCCCCAGCAGACACCAGCCCAAGCATCCAAGGCAGGGCGCGCGGGGCGGAGGCGAGCGGCTGCAGGGCAGGGCCCGGGTGCCATGCGTGCGGGGGGCTGGCTCCCCACCTGCTCCCCACAGCAGCTCCCCACAGCAGCTGCCCTTGCTCCCCGGAGCCCAGGTCCCGCCTCCGGGCACGGGGCGGGGCGCCAGCCCGCGGGAGGAAGAGGATGGAGGGTGGAGAATGGGGAGGGGGGAGCCCCGGGAACGACGGGGGTGGGCGGGGGGGGGGTGGGGGGGTGGCCAGGCTGGGACATCTCCGAGGTGGCACACAGCTGATCTGGGAGGACAAAGCTGTTGTTTGACTTTTCCCAGCTCCTCGGCGACAGGCCAGCCCGACCTCTGCAGCCCTGCGCTGCTGTAGGAGGAGGGGAAGGTGGCACGGATGTGGGCTCTGGTGAAGTTAAGGTGCAGGGTCCCATACTGTTCTTGAGAAGAACGATGTTTCCCCAGGAATTCCCCTAGCCCCAGCCTTTTCCTGTGGGCACTGCTCTGAATTGCTCTTTAACCTGCCTTTTAACCTTACCCTACCTCCTCAAAGGACAGTGTGTCCCCTGCTGCCCCCCCCAATATGTCCCAGAGTCTCAGACTAGGGTCTGGCCCCCACTTTTGACACCCATCTCCCCAAACCATGACCCAGACCCTCTCTACTTTTGAAGGTCCCTTTCCCTTTGCCTGCAGCCACGTGCCCCCCTGCCCCATCTCACACCCCCACCAGGGATGCCCAAGGACAGTCTGCTGCCTGGGTGGCTGCAGAGCCAGCGATACCGGAACAGGTACACCAGCACCAGAGAGTGCAAGGGAGGGCCTGCCACCTCCCCTTCAATGTCCATGGCTCAGCATCACCGCTGAGTTTATATCCCACCCAGTTCCTTGCCCCCTGCAGCAGGGCTGAACTCAGCAACTCATCCCATGTGGCTCGTGCTGCCCAAAATGCTGCTTCCTTTTCTCCTTCCCCAGGCAAGGAAGGGAGGTGTCCTTGCCCTTTGTGGAGAACACCAGACAGTGGCACAGGCGCAGCAGCAAAATGGCACCTCCAGCTCCTTCCCCACCACCAGCAC
Organism: Falco punctatus; assembly: GCF_963210335.1. Taxonomy (NCBI): domain Eukaryota; kingdom Metazoa; phylum Chordata; class Aves; order Falconiformes; family Falconidae; genus Falco; species Falco punctatus. Next base: position 34,754,791 of record NC_137585.1, read on the forward strand.
CACTGGGTATAGCTGTACATCTCCCCTGCACCACCTTCACCTGGCCATCTGGCTGCCAACAAGGCCAACGAAGCCAAGTGGGCAGTCTGGGGCCATGATACAGGACGTGCTGAGGGTAGCTGAGCAAGTCCTGCACAGAGAAGGCTTTCCTCAGGGGCAGGGATATCAGAGACCGTTACAAGGTGTAAGAGCACCTCCCAAGACAAGGACCAGCACAGACGGGAAATCATGGGGTGAGCACCACAGATTGCTGCATGCTTTTGCTGGTTCAGTTGGCTACAGGGTGGATGACCATGAAGGTCCCTTCATGCTACCTCTAGGCCACTTTACAGAGCAGCTGGGGCGTACAGAGAGGTAGACAGCCCAGGAGGTGGAAGATACCCACACCCACACCCCAGCTTCCCTATGCAGCAAGCATGGGTGCAACAGGATGGTAGTGCTCTACATAAGATGTTGAAATCAGAGCGCCTCCTCAGGGAGCTGCAAGCTGTGGGCATCCAATCTCAGCATACCAAAAAAAATAAAAATATAAAGTAATAAGATGGGGACTCAAGGGAAATGCTGGAGGAGACATGGCTCCATGTGGCAAAAGCCCCCCCCCCCCCCATCAGATCATGGGACCTCAGAAAAGGGGGTCAGGGCAGTGGTCATCCGGGTCCTTCTGTTCACACTCCCACCATGTGTGCAGACGCAGACACTTTCCAGGCACACAGGGAAGACCTCCCTGCAGGGCTAAAACTGTGTGCTCCATTTCCCCAGACCTCGCACGCACACTTTTACCCATGCCGCATCCCCAGGTACAACTTTTTTCTTTTGTAAGGAAGAAACCACTGAATCCACTTCTTCTTCCCATGTATTTCTCTGAGTCTCCAAGACTCCTAGCCTTCCCCTAAAGCAAGAACATCTCAAGAGCATCTCCCATATCCCTTTGGAGGGTCTCTGCAGGTTTTATATTTAGAACCCTTTGAATAGCAATGCTTTCTTACACTGATTTGTGGCGGGGCGGGGCGGGGCGGGGGGGGGAGGGAGTTATTCACCTTCAGGCCCTACATCTGCAGGGAAGCAAAGCTGGTACAACTGATCCACTGCCTCTGCACTAAATACTGGGATTGTTCCTATGGCTAGCCACTGCTCCTGAACCAGAAATTAACCTCTCCAGGTGCTTCGGCCACACACCAGCAGCCCCAGGCAGCTGTAAAGGCAGCTTCCATGGCTCCCAGGCATCCTGCAGCACCTCCCAGCCCTGGCCTAGATCATCTGGGGGACAGGGAACGCAGGCAGTGGAACCTTAGCGATGTCCCCAAAAGACATGCAAACATGATTCAAAGCTACCTTGTACAGAGCACGGTGCCAGGAGGCAGAACAGGTCAGACCCAACCACACACAAAGCAGAAGATGCCCAGTGCTGAAGGTGAGCACAGCCTGCTTCTTGCACTCTGAGACACCTCTTTTTTCTGGGATGCCAGGGATGCAGGGGGCATTCAGTGCCCAACCCTGCCTCAGGCTGAGTGAGGCTGGCTGACTCATCATTGGGGGACAGGGAGTGTGTGCATGGGACAGAGACCCCATGCTGCTGCAGCTCTGCTGGGGCAGAGGGGCAGTGCAGAAAGGGCTGGCAGCTTTCCAGGGGAACACACACACCACCTTGCCAACCCTCTCCCTAGAGGGAGAAATTTTGCTCTTGGTGACTCATTACAGGGGCTTGCACAAGGCTGTTACAGCTGGTAATTGGTGCCCAGGCTGGCTAATTGCATTCTGCCAATTACCTAACCTGTGACTCATTCCTCCAAGCAGGCAGTGACCCCCCCAGAGGTACAAAGAAGGTGAGCCGGGGTCTACAGGGCAGTGTAGGGTCATTTACATATGCCTTGGAGCCCTCTGCCCTGCTTCTCACCCGTGTCCAGAACGAGTTGAGGCTGGATTTTGAAAGCCTTAGGGGAGACAAGAGGGATAAAGACAGGGCCTGGAAGAAGCCTGGGAGCAGGCGAGGCAGTGCTGCCTGCTGCTCAGAGCTCAGCAGTGCCAACCTGCCTCCCAGCAACCTTCTTCTGCCTTCCTTCCCCTCCAGCTGACAACACCAATGGCCCAGGGAGGTGCTGGAGGATAGCTGTCTACTTGAGAGGGACTAGCAAGCACCAAGCTGGGAGCAGGCCTGCTCTTAACCACCCCCAGCCTAGGCCATAGGGTTGGGGATGGTTCCCAGTGCCAGTAGTGGCAGAAGTTGTCAGGCCCCAAATCAGAGTGCCACACAGAGTGTTTTCCCTGGATACTCAAGTGCTACTTTTTTTCCCTGCAAAGATGCAAACTCTAACCTCCAAATCTATGTAAGGATGGATAGAAGCTTGCTTTGGGACTTTTCTCATCAGCTCAACAAGAGTCTCATTTTGTTTGCCTGCAGGGCAAGCACCTTCCCAGGGGGCTGTCTGTGCCTGGATGCTCAGGCTGCATCCCCTGGAGTGTGTGTCCTTTGGGAGCTTTCACCTGGAGCCATGTGTTACACCAGTTCCCCCTTCCTTGGGAGGAGAGCTGCATCGCTCCAGGGCAGAGCTGGGACTTTGCTCTACATTTTAGTGACTGCAGGTTAAAATCTTTTCATTTTCTTTCCTTCCTACCTTCACTCTTGTCCTCATGAAAGACACAGGCAACTGGTTTAGAGCCTGAAATAACACCTCACAGGGGACCCATGAAGATCAGCAAGCTAATCTTTACTCAGAGCTTCAAAAGTGCATGGCACTAGCAGTGCCCTAATCGCAGGGGCAAGGAGGACACAGAGATGACTTGATTGGTGCTGGTTGTCCATCTCCCACTGACCCCAGGATCAGTGGGCTCAGCCCTGTCTGGCCTCAAGCCCCACAGAGCCTCCCAGGGCCACAGACTCCATTTTCCCCTTGCATGCCCCAAGAAAGACCACCTACCACCACCTCTCCAAGTGTGGGTGTCCTGGCACCCCTTCCCTAGAGCAGGGCTGATAATGGCAATTGGTTAGGGGTCAGGACTGTGCCAGGGTAGGGAAGCAGGGCTGCTGCTACGCTAACCCTCCCTCTTCCTTCTGTCAGAACCTGAACCCACACCCAGCCTCATGTCAGGGTGAGAACAGCCCCCATCGGAGGAGCACTGACCCCACTCTGCTGGCAGCACGGCTGACCTCAGTCTCACAGTTGTCCCCCAGGAGGATAAGGTAGCTGGCTTGTCACTTCACAATAACCAGGGCATGGAGGGATTTGAAGCTCTAGGGACCTCAGCCAGACACATCAAGTGAGCTTTTCCCTGGCTTTTCTAAAGCAACCTGGCCAACATCAGCACTGGGGAGAGACAAGGGGCTGAAGAAGGGGAGGAGTAGAAAGGCGAGGGGGCTTGGTCACCGGCACACTCAGCCTATCCTCTCCCCACACCTACTGCTGCTCTCCCAACAGCAAAACCAGTGCTCCCTCCTTCCCCTGGAGGACTGGGCAGCTGGGTCTCAGCTAAAGGAGAAAAATACCCCATTGTCATTACCTGAACCTTCTCAGTAACACAAAAGCCCATAGCCTGCCATTCCCATTATGAATGGTATTTAATTCTCCTTTATATGGTGCTTGCCAATAAAAGGCACCATTAATAATTTACAAGCAATAAAGAGTACAGCTCCTGTAAAACGAGGATTTGTTGCAAGCTTAGTGTCACTCCAGCCACGCCAGGTGTCGGCACATAAGCCGTGCTCCCTGCGCTGTGGGGCTGGAGGTGAGGTAGATGGGAAGAGGGCACCCGGAGCACACAGTGCCGCAGGGCAGGGCAGATGAAGGTGATGGGATAAGGGCTCCAAATGTGTGAGAGATATGCTCCTACAGAGCCCAATCCCACACAGTTCCCCTACATTCCCCATCTGGCAATCTGACCACACACCAGAGACAAAGGCAGCTCAAGATGATGGGGAACAGCCCATGAGGGTGGTTTCCACCATTGTCACTGGAAGAAATCTCTCCAATAAAACACAGAAAGCTCAGACAGGGGAGGCAGCGTGTGTTACTCCCCAGCTTTTGGTGGCCTCAAGAGGACCAGAAACGCTACTCCCGGGGGCCTTTGTTGCTGGCATTCCCTTGGGGAGGAAGAACACGCTATCTGGAGGAGCTTGGGAAGGCAGGAACCTCCAAGAACCGCTCTTGGGGACAGTAGCTGGCAGTGCCTGCTGCTATCACAGTTCAGTCATCACCCTCCTCGATCCACAGCGGGCGAGTTTGCTCCTGGAAGATGCATCCCCGAACCACCTTGGGCAGCTCCTCAGTGTGGCTCCAGGCGTGGGGCTCCACACGGGCCCAGGAACACGGCAGAGTGTGGAGAGCCTGCTCTGCACCACGGCACACCTTCAGCACCTCTGAGTCCCGCTGGCCTGCCTTCCCCAGCAAGCTCCTGAGGAAAACACAAGGATGAGAGTTACACTTGGTATAGAGAGATGAGGTAGCAAAACCACCCAGGAACTCCCTCACATGTACACAACGCCAGTTCTCCTGCCCTTTTTCCCCTCACATCAGCCAACCCGAACACACACGCAGCAAGTGCTCTCATCCTGATCCTTGTCTCTCCCTCTGAACAGTGACAAGGGCCTCTCACTCCTCTCGCGATACCCATCAGCCATGCCATTCCGTCTTTTCTTACCTGAGTCCTCTAACATTCTTCTCAGTGACGTCGACATGGATAACAATAGGGTATATTTCACTTTTAATTAGATCCCTCACACTCTGAACTCCCAGCTCTAGCAGGCAGTGTTTATTCTGGAAGGGAAATTGAATAGATTTACTGGTTTAAATGGAGAAAAAATAACCCCAGCCCCTGACAGTTACATTAAATCAAACCCCATACTGTGCAATATCATTGCTTTTCCAATAGTAATTTCATTAAATGTGGGATTTACGGGAAGTGCCAAGAGGGAAGGAGGGAACTAAAGAACAGGGTCACCCGCTCCATCACCAACCCAAGAGCCCACCAGACCCCTCAGTCAGCTACAGCCCATCTTCATATCCTCTTTGTCGTCGCTGTCACCAACAGCTCCACATTTATCTGTCTGCTCTGAGCAAAGCTGTTGCTGCTTTGGCAAAGACGAGGAATGTGAGAGCAGGGAGGTCATTTCTGCATATGGCATTTTCCACCACCTCCACTAAGAATCCCCAGTTGCCATTTCTTTCACCTGAGCTCCACAAAGACTCAGGGGAAAAGTCTGTACCTGCTGCCCCACAACCTCACAGCACCTGAACCTAAAACACCCTCCAAACTACACAGTCCCCAAGCAAGCAGCTGCTTCTCTATCACCACCCCACCCTTCCTCTTCTCCTGCTCAGCTGTCCCTTCCTCTCCTCCAATCTGAATGGGGTGCCCCATCCTGGCCCTCTCTCTCCACACCAAACAGCTCAGCACCTTCTCCATTGCCTCCCGGATCATGTGGATTCGCCTGCTCTCCCTCTGGCCCTGGGGCGCAGTTCTAGACACAGGGTGCTCCTGATCAGGGGTTGCGCTGGGTTCCCCTTCTGCCAGCTTCTCTGTGAACCAAGAGGAGATATGAAAAAGGAGATGTCAGCCCCTTCTTCCTCTTGCACATATTTTCCACCACAGATCCCGCACATTTACTGCTGCGCTGATGTTTATGAAGTTCAGCGTTTATGGATTCTGGAGAGCGAGTCTAATTATACAACATTACACGTTGGCATGGATCTCCTGCAGCTTTCTGCATACAGAACAAGCAAGATATCACAGCTGAAGACACCTTGCAGGGCAAGAGCAGCACTTGTGTTGCAGTACTGGAGCAGCCTAAGCCAGCTCACAGCCATTATACCCCCTTCCCCATTGCCACATTGTCCCTCCCACTCTGTAACAGACTATGGCATAAAAATAATTGCTTTATTTTTCCAGGTAGATTTTCTGCAGGGTTTGTGAGCTACATGGGGTCATAGATGGCTCCAGTGAGCAGGCAGAGCTGGGGAAGCAAGAGGAGTGTGCATCTTGGCGGGAGGAAGATGGGGGCCAAGTTGAACCTCCTTTTGTTGGGGGCAGCCTGAGCCACCTCCCCCTGCTCAGAGGCAGAAGGACAGCACCCAGCAGCCAAGCCAATGCCAGGCAGGACAGCAACGGAGAGGTGAAGCTGAGACAGAGAACCGGGGGCAGAGCTGGCAGGACAGTGAAGTCCATTGTGGACAAAACAACAATCGCCAGGTGCCCCTGGTAACTCCTAAAAGAAGATGCTACGATACACACACAGAGACCTCACTTGGGACCCACAGGCTCCGCAGCCCCGTGTGGCTGGCTTAAGCAGATGCCAGGCTTTACCTGTTGACCGTGCTGCCCTAGACAGCTGCCCACAGTGCCACTGAAACCTAAGCAGGGAACCTAATAAGGCTATTAGAAGCTGCTCATCCCTAAGACAGAAATAATTTATTTAGGAGAAGACTCTTTCAAGCCCCAGGCTGCTGGGCATCCTCTGCCTGGTGGCATCGGTCCTTCCCAGGTAAAGCTGGATTCTGCAGAGCCATCTGTTTCCTTTGGGGCCACTGGCTCCTGCGGGAGATCAGCCGACTTACACTAACTGCACTGGCTGGGGAGTTCTCCAAAGGAAAATACAGGCAGCGAAGAAATCAAACGGCTCGGGGATCCCAGATCACCTTCCTTCCCTTGCAACAGGCAAAACTGACAGGGGAGACCAGAGTTTTTGCCCTCAGTGTAAATTCCCAGCCACAGTAATGGCTTCGAAGTGTGTCCCCGTGCAATGTGAGGGGGACCCTGCAGAGGGCTCAGTAGGACAGGATATATGGCCAAGCCACTCAGATAAGAAGCCCAGCGGCCAAAGTTTCAGAGCTATCCTTTTTCTCCAGCAGACCAGAGATTTTTCACTACCTCCATCACCACTTCCCGCAAAAAATATACCGACTCATTTTTCAGTCCTGCAGTTGGCAAAGGGAGAACTCTAAACACAAGGAAAGGAGAGATGGCGAAGGGAGGAGGAAGGAGGAAAGAAGCTGTCCTTTGTGAAAATTCCTTATGGGAGAAAAGCCCTTTCCGCAGCAGCCTCTGCAGTGGCGTGTCAGCCTCACCCCGCTGGCAGAAGGAAGGGGACAGCAGCACTAAGGCTGGATCCTCCCGTTCCTGGGGAGGAAGAGCTGGTATGAAGTCAACCAGCAGATGATACCTCAAGCCAGGGGCTTCACCTCTGGGAAGAGTCACCCAGAGCAGCAAGGCAATGCCACAACCACCCACCCAAGGGAAGAGGGAGGATCCCCATTCCCCCGGAGACCAGAAGGATTCCCTGTGGTCCAAAGGGATGAGACAGTTAAAAACAGGAGGGAACATCCTGCAGACGCTCAGCCCAAGAAGGTGACCTATCAATAGATATTTCTGGGAAGACGGAGACCTCCGCACTTAGCCACTGAAGAGGCACCTCATGTGCTTTCCAAGAGTCCCATGAGACTACATCTCATACTTCCAAGACTAAGAGCATCTGTTCCCTGCATGGGGCTGACCAAGGCCTCCACAGAAGTTACCTCTTTGAGCAGTATCTTAGCTTCTCACTGTATGCCTAAGAAGTGGCAAGAGATAAAAGGGGAAAGCAGACCTCAGAAGCAGGAGGCTTGTGCACTTTACTTCTCCCAAAACAGCCCTGAACATGCCGACCACTCATTGCTGCCTACCTGCTGGGCACACGTGGAAGTCCAGCCGAGAGGTGGGCAAGTCCAGCAGGTTTCTGATGAGCCGTGGTGCAAGACAGTTAGGTGACAGCACCACAGGACGGGGTGTCTTGACCACCACAGGGCGCACCAAGCTGTAAGGCTTCAGGTTCACATCTGGGTCTAGAAGACAGGAACGAAGAGAAAGCCGAAGGTGAAAACACAGACCAGCCTGTCACCAGCCCACGGACTATCCCATTCTCCCTGTACCACCCCCTCATCCTGACTCATGGAGGCACCTATCAACCATCCTATGTCCCAGGAGAGATCCTACCCTGGTTACAACACTCATTCATGGGCAGATACCTTGGCTGTAACTACACCTCACCCATTTCCTGGGACTTCCTCAAGTTACGCACCAGTTTATTCTCCACAAAAAGTTAGGTGACCCCAAGAACCACAGAAGCAATGGAAAGCCCCAGAAAACCAGGGAAAAGGAAGAGGGCTTCCCAAAATCCCATTAGCAGAGTTATAAGAGGGATTGTGGGCAGAGACACTGAGGCATCCCAGATGGCAGTGTCCCTTCAGTGCCCACAAGGGACAACTGGGTGTCCAAGGGTGATGGGGCAGGTGCAGGGGTAACAGCTCACCTGAGCAGGGGTCCAGCCACAGCTGCTGAGGGGGCTGTTCTGGGCTCCTCTGCGGTTTGGATTTCACTAGGCGCAGTTGGTCCAAGGCTCGTTTCTTTAGCTGAGCAGAAAGCGAGGGCAATAAGGCTGAGAGCATAGACCAACACACACACAGAGCTGGCTGCAGAGCACCCACTGGGGCAAAGGGGATGGAGCACACACGTAGAAAGTATGGGACCAGGTTTGCCCCCCGTCAGGTGCAGTCTGGGAGGTGAGGAGGGGGTAGGAAAGCAGCCAGAGAGCAGTAACACTGCCTGGGCTACAAGCCCCTGCTCTGCTTGCTAACCCAGCTGCCACCTCTGTACGAGCTGGTTTACCAACAGAGTGGGGCAGATTGCATGCTGAGGTGGTGGGGTGGCCACAGGTGCACACACAGAGCTCTCATTGCTAGGTTCTTCGGCTTACATTAGTTCTGTGGCCCTTCTGCTGCCCAGGCATCTGGCCCTTCTCCTGGATCTTCAAAAGCTGGTGAGCCCTGAAAAGACAGAGAGCTTGCACTCAAGCAGCTCTAGAGCCCCCAGAGACTGTAACCTGCTGTGACCTCTTCACCAACGCCCACAGACCTACTGAAGCATACAATCATAGAACCATTTAGGTTGGAAAAGACCTTTAAGATCTTTTGAGTCCAACCACAAACCTAGCACTGCCAAGTCCACTACTAAACCATGTCTGTAAGCACCACATCTACATGTCTTTTAAATACCTCCAGGAATGGTGACTCGACCATTTCCCTGGGCAGCCTGTTCCAGTGCTTGACAACTCTGTTGGTGAAGAAATTTTTCCTAATAGCCAATCTAAACCTCCCCTGGCACAACTTGAAGCCATTTCTTCTTGTCCTACCACTTGTCACCTGGGAGAAGAGACCAACACCTCGCTACATCCTTTCAGGTAGCTGTAGGATGCGGTAAGGTCACCCCTCAGCCTCATCTTCTCCAGACGTATCAAAGCCCTCAATCAACCTCCCATCCTCTCAAGGCACCCAAACACTACTACACTGGTCCCCCACACAAGGCGTGGGTAGCCCACACTATCAAGAGGCCAGTCTGCACCCCTCGGGACTCCTAGGAGATGCTCACCACAGATAAATGGGACAGGTACCCCAGGTACCCCCTGGCTTCCTCCTCACCCTGGTTACCTGCTATAGTTGGGCACTGTCCCCTTGTCCAGGTCCCGCATGGTCAAGGGATCAACGCGGGAGCAGTACCACTCCAGCCGCCCTCTGTGCATAGTGTCCATGACATGGAGGATCTCCCGACATTTCACACACAGCGCATAAGGGTCTGACAGCTCCAGGAGGGACAGGTTGGTGCGTACATAAAAAGAGTCTCCAGAAAACTTCTTTCCTTCTTCCAGAGCTTCCTGCAGAGGCTGGTATCCTGGAGCAGGAGAGATAGGTCACCACAGGTGGGAACGCAGGAAGCAACCATCGCTGATAAGATAGCCAAGTCCCCAGCACAGCTGTGATGCTACGGATTGGGGTGGGGTTGCAGAGGAGGCCAACAGACAGAAGGTCTGTACCTCCATCCTGTAATTCAGAGGATGCACAAGTCGCACCAGACAGGGAAAGCTACCGGAGCTACGGCCAACCCCTGTGTCAGACATGATGGCCTAGGACCAAACAGGAGAGGAGAGAGATAACTGAGATTTACCTCCAGGGCTGGGCAGAGGGTCTGGAAATGGAGGCAAAGAGCTCAGGCTCAAAGATGACCCAGCCACCAGGGCCTTACCTTCCAGGTCCAGCTGAAAGACGAGGCTAGAGGGCTCATCCCAATGCAGCAGGCTCAGGTAGGCAACCTCCCGTGTGCAGTTCTCCAAGGAAAGCACCTCTTCCTTCAGTGACGGCACCCTCAGCTAGCAAGGATCCAATGCTGTTAGACTTAAGGGCTGGAAAAGCAGGCTCCCCACTCAGCTCCCTCACCCAGCAGGGTTAAACAAGAGATGTTACAGAGCAAGGCAGGTCCAGGGAAAGCTCTACCTGAGGACAAGGGATCCTCAGTCTGCCTCTGGGTCCCCCCTCTGCCTCTGAAACACCTGCTGCTAGCCACCACCCAGTCTGCTGTGAAAGCAAATGTGCGCGCATGAATGCGTGTGGGAGTGGGGGCAGGAGAGCTGATTTATTTTCAGTTACAGGTGGGATATTAATTCAAGTAGTGTAGCTGTATTTCAAGTGGTGTCATTCTTGCCAAAACAAATGCCCTTCCCTCCATCCAGGAGCTTTCTTCAGAGCAATTATTCTCTATAGCTCAGGAGGGTCACAAAGGCCTTAGAAATTTTGCCTCAGAATTGATTGCTTTGCAACAGGCATGTGCAGGATGCAAACTGCCCTGAAATACTACAAGGTGACAGACAACCCTAAGGACACAGCCATACTGCTGTCTTAATTGCACGACTCCTTTTTGTTTCTCCCCTCCCCACAGCTGAAGGAAGTGTTTCAGAAGGTCTCAGCATTTTTACATGCATAGGTACGCTCAGGTGCCATGAGACCTGGATGGGTGTTTGTGCTGCTTAAAGCTCTAGGCAGGGAGCAGTCCTGGGAAACAAGAGAAATGGAGCTGGCCTTCAAGCTGGTAGAGGTCAGCTTGCACCGGGGATCACTCCACACTCCTTGCATCATTCCAGGTGCCTTGCAAACCCACAAAGTGAGCCCATTCCCAGACTCACCTCAATGAGCCGGCACCCTTCCCTGAGTCCTGCTTCCTCAACCCGTGAGCCTGGTTTGACCCACTGCACATAAATCCCTGTTCTGTTCCCTCCAAGGATGGATATGTCTGCTCCGAGGCTCTTCTGGGGTGAGGGGTTGCTGGAGTGACCCATGCTAGCGAGCTGCACCACCAGTGACCTGGCAAAGAGAAATGCTAAGTCCAGCAACTGAAGTTTGCTGCTTTTTGTAAGAACCGGTTCCCCACGCCTTGTGTCCGGCTACAGGGTGTTTATTGTACCAAGTGTTGTGGTACAGAGCTTGTGATTCACAGCCATCACCAGAGTGCACACGGAGCTCACAAACCCCCAACAGCCTCTTCCATCACATCAGCCCCTTCCATCCCACCAGCCCTAACACTGAAGCCAAGCTGGGCTCCCACAGTCCTGTCCCTGCCTAGACAGATGTGTGCCCAGCCCAGGGCAACATCTCCACCCCTGCCATGACAAATGGGACAGCACAAAACATTGGAAGTCCTGCTAGGAAGCAAGAACTATAGCATCTTCATTTCTCTCCTCTCCCACTAGCGAGAAAAAGCCTGCAAGGGGGGAGGCAGAAAGGAAAGATGTCTCTCCCAAACATGGTCCCGCATAACCACAAAACATCCCCCCAAGCAGCTGGCTCGGTGTGCCTAGCTCAGAGAGCAACAGTAACCTCCTGGTGACCTCCTCACGGCTGGGAAGCGTGGACAAGCAGATCTCTGACTTCACCCTGGCATAGGTACTGCTGGAAGAAGAGAAGGCCCCAAGCGAGGTGCTGGCAAAACCACTGCCTAGGGAAGAGAGCAAGAGGGAGCACATCACCTCTCCGAGTACTACAGGGAGCTCATGTTATTGGGGTGGCAAGGGTCTGTCAACCCTTCCTGGGCATTTTCTAGCATCTGACTAGGAAATCGAGGCTTCAGGGAGGCTTTGAACAGTCACCCTCCTGGACAGTTTCCCATGCCTCCTGAGAACAAGCAAATCTTCACTCCATCAGCATTTCAGACAGAAGGTGGCAGCAGCCAGGACCACCCAGATGTGCCCAGACATCAGCCACCAGCACTAACCACAGGACCTGCCAGCACCAGGAGCGCCGCTCCAGATTTACAACCCGTCACCCAGGTAGCAGCAGATGAAGGGAATATCCAGTAACAACACAAGGCAAAAGCATTTCTCTATTCTGTTACCTGCTCCCCCAGCTCCACATCAAATTATCTGTCAATGCCGCTCTCCATGAATTAAACAGAGCTGATGTGAATAGCTGCCTGCTCTGCAGAAGAAAACCCAGCTTTTCCAGCTGCTGTGCCTGGTAAGGCACATGGGGATGCATGGGTCCATAGCACCCTGCTACAGATACAGAGCCCTCAGAGTGAGCTGCACAAACCAAAAGTATGAGGGAGGGTCAGTTGTCCAACCCCTCCCTGCACAACCACCACTTCTTTTTAGCTACACCCTTTGGGGAAAGCCCCCACCCTGGTACCTGTTGCATCTTCCATGCTGCTAAAGGAGCCACAGGACAAGCTACAAAGGAGACAAAATGGGATCTGTGAGGCAAGAGCTTTTCCAAAGCCTGTTTGCATCCCATTCTCAATCCCATCCCCACAACCTTCCCCCACCCCACAGAAGCCCCCCGCTCAGCCAGCACACAGCTGCTAGCCAGCCCTCCCACTCTCAGCCCCCACTCCAGGTTCCCTCCTCCCCTTCCAGCCTGCTCTCCCTGGGCCCCAAAAGCCCCACAAAGGAGACGGACTCGAGCAGCCCCCAACAATCACCTTTTGTAGGGCATGCACCTATCTTCCCGCTGCCGACGAAGGATGGAGCCAATGCAAGGGGGGAAGGGGAAGGTGGAAAGGCGGTTGATATCCTTCTCATTGTCGGGAGTCACCTCCTTGGGCAGTGAAAGAGAGATGTCTGCTAACACCAACACCCAGCACCACCTCTCCCCTCCCTTCAGATCAGGTCACAAAGAGCTCCTCAGGTATCACATGACTCTTCAGGGACCATCTATATCCCTCCAAACACCCAGGGGCACCTTGTTTTCCCAAGGAGAGACCACAGAGGGAGCTGCATGACACTGCATCCCCATCTTTTTGCAATGTATAAGCTGTAGGAGTAGTAACAGATGAAGACAATACCCAGCTTTGTCCTTCTATCTCCCTTTTAGCCACCACACACCTGTGGAACTGCCCATCTTAGGGTGCTTTAGGATGAGTTCAAAGAGTCAAAGGAAAGAACCTGGCTCCCGTAAAAAGAATACAATGCTGCTACAGGATTCAAAAGAGCCAGGATTTCTCCCCCAGCGTGCGTAGATTAAACAGCTTTTTGGGTAGGATAACATTTTACATAAGGCTGTTGACTTCTAGGGTGTCATATGGGCTGCAGAGAGTTTCACTTCCCCCTCTTTCCTACCCAGCTGAGTGCTGCATACATACTGCAGCAGTGCGGCACTGGCCAGTTTGTCAGAGACTGAAAGAACAAAGCTTTGCACCTGGGATCTGCCCCAACCTTACACACAGCCCCATGCCCCGTCTTCCACAAAGTCATAGCCCCACAACAAACCCACTCCGATGCCTCTGTGCCCTTCCTGAGCAGCATGGGTCCCCACTGCCCTCAGCTGAGGGTCAGCCTCTCATGGTCAAGTGCTCACCATGCTCTGAATGGCCGAATCCCCTGGGAATGGGATAACAGAAACCCCCAGCGGATCCACAAGTCCAGTTGTAAAGCTGGTAGAGTTGTCTACAAGGCTCCAGGTGCTGCTGAGGTTGGAGCAGAGGGAGTAGGAAGAGCTGCACATCTGGGAGAGAAGGGACTCCATCACCCCACTGCGCCCCCCAGAAATCAGTCCTGACCCTTCTGCCTTCTCTGGTCCCCCTTCTTTCTAGCCACCCTCACCTTGCTCAGACTGCGGCTGCCTTGGCACCGCTGCAGCTGTGCCTCCAGAGTGCTGTTCAGCCCTTCTGCCTGGCTTAGCTTGCTTAGGAGCTCATCCCGCTCCTCCTCCAGGGCCCGCACGCGTTTGCGGTACTGGTCCTTCTCAATCAGGCTCTGGGAGTATTGCAGCTGCACCCCATCGCGGCTCTGGATTGCCTGCAAGAAGCCAGGCTGAGAGTGAGAAAAAGCAGAGAACTGCACTACTAATCCCCATCTCACACCCTTGCGTGGATGGAGAAGATCCACTGGGGAAGGACGGGGTATCCAGAGCAGAGACAACTGCCCTGGTCCAGCTGGGAGGTGGAGAGCTGTGGGGAGAGCAATTTACCTGGTCCCGCTCTTTTTCAATCTCCTCCAGCTGCAGCAGCACTGTGTTCATACGATGCTTGTAGAGATCACAGTCCTTCTGCAACGTCCGGTATTTCAGCTGCAAATCTTCCACCTCCTGGAGGTACTGGCAACAGCAAGCAGCAAGCATTAGCCCTCCTAGAAGTGACTGCTGTGGCTTCCCAGTCCCCTCCCTCCCCTATCTTCCAGGCCCTTCTCGGTGTGCGGGGGCAGTGATGGGGGTGGTGATGAATGCTCTACCTTATCCCTCAGCTCCTCGGCCCACAGCAGCTCATTCTGCAGGGAGCTGAGTTTCTGGCAGAGATCCTGCCGGTCATCTTGGGCTTCCTTCCAGTCGTGCTCCAGAATGTCCAGCAGGATCTGCTCAGAGCCTGGCACTGGGCCCTCGCCGGGTGTCTAGAGAGTGAGGGTACTGTCACTGCACCACAAGCACTGAGGGAGCACCAGACCAGGACAATGACAAGCAGACTGGCGCAACTGCCATCATCCTCCTACATTAATCTAATGCACACTCCAAGGCACAAAGTCACACTTGTAAGCACATCCAAGAGTCACAGAGCTGGAAACAAGGGCCCATCGCTACCTCAACCCAGAAGCAACGGCAGTCACCACAGCCAAGAAATATGCTCAGAGGAAGGGACAGGCCAACCAGGACAGTGATTTCACCCACCTTTCCAGTGCTCACATCACCAGCACTGGGGCTGCCCCAGGGAAGGAGGCAACCTGGAGCCTTCCCTGCCCCGCCAGGTACCTGCAACATGCCCTGCAGCTCCTGTAGCGATGCCGTGAGTCGCTGGTTCTCAGCCCACAGCTCAGACACGGTGTCGGGGTGGCCCCGCTCCTCTGCCTCTCGCTGGGGCGGCACAGACACCTGTTTCCGCAGCAGGCTGCACTCTTCCTCTAGGCTGGTCACTTTGCATTTCAGCTGATCCACCTGCAACCCAGGGAAGAAACATAGTCTTGACACACATGGCTCTGCACCTCTGCCTTAGCAGGAGAGTGAAGCAGAGGATGCGGGGCAGAAAAAGAGTCTGGAGGTGAGGAAAGCCAGGGCTGGGCAACTGGGCAAAGGAGTATCCTGCTGTTGGGCCAAGGTTAGTACAGCTGCGCACAAAAGCTTTTCCCTGCAGGGCAAAGGAGGAAGATGCACTTGCATAAGCAAAGTCAGTCTCAGGATCCTCTCTTGGTGCAACCCCTTTCTTGGTGCCTAGGGGCATCCCCAATGCAGCTGGCCTTGACCATGGGTGGACCAGGGACCTCTGGTGTGCTGCCAAGGCCAGCAGCTGTATCTTAAAGGCTTCCCAGCTCCTAGAACAGCTGAAAACCAAATCTGCAGTGGAAAAATCCACTGGAGGCTATTCAGTGTGGGGAGACCACCTCTGGCCTGGGAAGTGTTTGAGGCTCAAGCTGCTGGAGGCTGCATGGTACCACAGATGCATCGTCACACCCTGGCCTGCTCTCACACTCCTCCACTGACATGTCACTAGAAACAGAGGAGGTCAGTTACTTTTAGGAGTAAAGGAGGTCCTCACAGAACTGTGACAACTGGTGAGTCTGATCAGAGAACCCAAGTTTCACAGCCAGGTAAGGCTTTGAGAGCAAACAGGGCAGGGGAAACCTAACAAAGCCACTGAGCACTAAGCAGCACTGCCACAATTGCCAAGGAGAGATTCTGGAACTGGATTACTTCTGTAAATCTGCCCAAAAGACCTAGAATGACTTTCAGAGACCAGACACTTCTGGACCCTGGAGTCAGGAGGGGGTCTGGTGGCCCACCCTGCTTCCAGGGTGATTTCTTTACCCCATAGTCACCCACAAGCAATTCACTTCCCTGCTCAGAGGCCCAGGGGAGCTGGCATTGGCAGGAATACCAGATAGAAGGCAGGGGAGGATCCCAGCACTGGCAGAGCAGAATGAGGAATGAAATGTAACTGTGGGGCTCTGTGAGAGGTCCAGACCAAGACTGGTAGGGGAAATGCCAGGAGACAGCTGAGCACTGAGGAAATTGGGTTATTAATAGGTTCAAAGTAGGGCTGTCCTTGCCCAGGCAGGAAATGGGTGTGAGTTTGCTGGAGGTGAGAGCTTGGCAGCTGGCATGCAGCATCACGAATTCCTTCAGGTATGCAGGGCATGAATCTCCCCAACGTCATGAGGGAGACAAGGAGGTGGTGGGGAGCGGCAGGGGGAGGTGAAATCTGGGCCAAAACACTCCTACGAGCAGCAAGGCACGCTGGGCAGCTCCAGGCAGCATGCCCATGCCCAGCGCTTCATGTGCAGGTGCCTGCACAGCCACCATCCTCACTAGAAAGAGAAAAACACAAGCCCTTTCCCAGGGAAGAAGTAAATACAAACACAGATTTGACAGAATCGGCTGACTGCTGTGTGCCTGTGCTACCCGGACACATTGCAAGCGCCTGCCGGCGGAGCAGGCAGCACAGGGCAGCAGGAACATGCAGGAGCAGACAGGGCATCTCACAGTACCAAAAGCCAGGCTGAGAGTTGAGAGATGCTGAGGAAGGCATCGCCCTGACAGCTCCTCTGAGGGGTCTGTTTTGTCTCCTCTAGGTGCTGTATCTGCAGCTGCCCTAGGGCAGTGGAGAGCCTCCTGTGTTGCCCTGTAGGGCACATTCCCCCTCAAGAGCAGGGGCACATGCCCCAACGTATGTCCTGCCTGCCATCAGCTCCTTCACGCTCACGGGCCACCATGTGCAGACATTTGTGCGCATCCCTCTCGGTCGTCAGACCCCCACCACCTCCTGCTGCCAACCCTCATGTTCCCCAAAGCCATACCGCCAGCTGCAGGTCCCTGCTTCGCAGCACGGCCATGTTCTTCTCCTCACAGAGCTGTGCATAGCGCATGGCCATCATGTAGTTCTCATCCTTCAGCCTCAGCAGCTCCACACTGTTGGAGTCCCACTCCTCTCTCAGCCGCTGGCAACGCTCCTGTACCTTCAGGAGCTCCTTGAGCTGCTGCTCCAGCCGGGCCTGCTCTTGCTCCAATGCCTGGTTTTTCAACTGGAGCTGGTGTTCCTTCAGCAGGTGCTCTTTCCGCTGAGCCCTCACCTTCTTCACCTCCATGATCAGGAACTGAGTTAGTCCCTCAGGGCCTTCCTCATCTGGGGGGAGACAAAGGAGAATCTGGTCCTGGCTGCTGAGACAGGGGTAACTGCCAAATACCAGCCTGCAGATATGCTCAATGCTCTGTTTTCCACCAAGAAGTGCCAAGCTCTCCTGAGGGTTGTAGCCCTTCTTGTCACAGGTTTACAGCACAACAGTCCATCACACACGTACACCTGGCCCCCTCCCTGGCAGATCCAGGGCACAGAGCTGTCAGGGTTTCTCACACACTGGTAGCATGAACCATGTTTTTATGCATGCACATGCAGAGATTTCTGACCCTTCCCATGCAAGCAGCAGCTGAAGAGAAGACGGAGCACCTGCCCCTACCCAGGATCATAGAGCAGCGCTGGGCTGCCTCCCTCCCCGTTAGCCTCGTGTAGTGCTCTGGGTAGTAAAACTCTAAGGATTCCAGGAAGGCTTCATAGCCTCGCTTTCCACGGCGCCGGAGGATGTCCATCAGGTAACCTGGAAGAAGGGACAAAGAGCTAGGATTAATTCCTTGCAAACCAGAAAGAAAACAGCATAGCCCAGCTTCATAATATGAAGTAGCATCACCACCAGTTTTACTTCCATCCACAAGAATGGGAATGGCTACAGGAGGGAATGGGGTGGGAGTACTGCCTTCATCTATGTGCACGCAGGGGGAAGCCCACAGAGGGTGAGAGGGAGGTCTGGCTGCAGAACAGCTCAGAGAGCAGCAAAGCCGAGGTAGCAATGCAGTGGGAGACACCAGGAGGCCACATAAACACATGCTGGGTAGCATCCACTGCACATCAAAACCAGGCTGTCCCCACAAACCAGGCCCATCTAAGTGCAAATTTGTGCTTTCTCCCACCTGTCTGGTTGCTTTTGCAAGGGAATCGGCATGAATTCAGGACCTCCTCCTCATCCTGCTCATCTATCACACGGCACTGGCGCAGGTATGGAGTAAGCTTTGCCGGGTTCAGGGAGCGGGTCAGCTGATGTCGTGCACTCTCAATCTTCTCCCAGATGGTGTCTTCTTCCTCCTCCTGCTCCAAGAGGCTGCAGGCTTGGAGAGGGGCATTCTCCAGGGCTGGGAGGATAAAAGGATAGAGAAAGTCTGAGGAATGATGGAGAAGCACAGGATAAAAGGCATGAGGAGGCATGGGAGAACATGAGTCAAGGTATGATCCTGCAAATGATTCATCAGTCTTGCAAACAGGACTCAGATACATCAGAAGCCATTTTACATACAAATTGGTTCAGCAGGATCTTCAGTGTCCACTTAGGGCCTTAGATACACAGAAGACAAGCGGTGCATAAGGGAGTTAGGAACATATACTGTAGGAAGTCCAGGGAAGATGTCATCTTCATCCCTGAAGCATTCTTAAATCCCCCCCCAAAACATCGCACATCTTCCTTTTTTCCCCTCCCTGCGAACGGGAAACTCTCAAGACCAAGAGTTTTCAGAACCTGGGACGTGCTGTCTCATACTAGGGCTGGAAAGGTGGCTTTCCCTGGTGATTCACTTGACTGTGCACACCCCAAGCGTTGGTGACCAAACATGTCCTTGAGGGCACCGTTGCATGGAGCAGTTGGCTACAGGTGAAACCAAACGGGAATTGCAGAAGCCTACCTTCGATGTATCTTCCACACATCAGTGTGGAGCCCTGGAAATATGTAGCAACAAGGGAATCCATCTATCAACCAAATAAAGCAAGAGGGAACACCTGAAGTCAATGGACCGAAAACCCTTAGAGCAGTAGCGAACTTGCTCCATTACATCCTACGAGCTGTGATGGAGCAGGTATGTGCAAGGAGCTCTCTTTCCAGCTATGTATCAACTCAACCAGCATTACCTATTTTCACTTGAGAAATACAATCTGCTTCAGAGGCTAGCACAAATCCTTTTGGCTGGCAAGGCAGAGCACAGCAAAGATCTTCTGAGACCATGAAGCCATCTCTCCCCGCCAGTGTGCACCATTACCTACCACTCTGGTGCTGGCATCAAGCGCAGCTTTCCTTACCCCAGCCACAAACATCCCCAGGGGCGGTGCAGAGGTTCACGAAGGAAACCTCCCACCTTTTTTTTTTTTTTTTTTTTGAAGGGGGGTGGTTTTTTTCTTTCTTTCTTGGGGTGAGAATGATATTACACTATTTCAGACAGCCACCTAGCACAGCAAGGAGGATGGCTGAGAAAGCTGTGCATAAATTAATCCTCCAAGTAGAAATACAAGAGGCTCAGGATCTGCTGGATGAAGTGTAACGGGAAAAGAGAATTGTTGAATCCACAAAAGATAATCAAGTGTCTGATTTCCAGCGCCAAAGGACTTAGGAGCCTAAATACCAACACAGATCTGGATTGTCCTAGGATGAATAAAGAAAACAAACTTCGTTTCTTGCAGAAGCTGATCTCTCTCATTTGGGACAAGCTCGCTTGCCACAGGGACGTAAGTATGCAGGAGGAGGACGCAACAGCAGGTCACACAAGCTGCGTTGTTTTGAGCTCCGCTCCTCTGCGGCGGACTTTGGATTTTAAATCGAAGTTATTTCGCCAAAAAACCCACGCCAGCTGTGCAAGCAGCGACCGGCCCCTCGGCTCGGCGGAGAGGGAGACGGCGGAAGGGCCTGGGAGCCGGCACACCCTGCCGCCCGGGGCACACCGCCCCCCCGCCCGGGGCGCCCCCCTCAGCCGCCCGGGTCACCCCCCCCCCCCGCCCCCCGCCGCCGCCCGGCGACCCCTCCAGGCCGGGGCCGGGGGGGCAGCGCTTCACGCTCCGGCCAGCCCGACGGCGCGCCGAGGGGAATGGCGAGCCGGAGCCAGCCCTGCGGGGGTGGCTAGGAAAGTGCAGGAGAGGAGCGAACAGCCCACCACCCCCGGAGCCTGTGCCAAACCCACGCTCCCGGCCGCCCTGGGGCGACGCAACTGCCCCCGTGGGAGAGGGGCCACAGCGGGCTGCGCCGCCCCCGCGGGCCGCGGGGAGAAGCGCCCGTTACCCGCTCCCGCGGGGGGCTCGCCCCTTACCCGCCATCGCCGCCGGGCGGGCCGCGCCCCGCTCCGCTCCGCGCCGCCGTCCCGCCGCCCCGGCAGGTGTGTCTGAAGCGCTCTCCCCACCCCGCCGCACCTTCCCTCCCCCGTCCCTCCTCCAGCCGGCTGGGAGGGAACCGGCAGCCCCCGGGCGATGGAGAGCCCAGCCCAGCCCGGCCCGGCCCAGCCTGCCCCCGGCGGCACTCACCGGCGGGGCGAGGGCGGTCCCTGCCCCGGCCTCTCCCGGTTTCTGAGACCCTGCGGGTGCTCCTCACCTGGACGAGCCGCGGAAGGGCTTTTCTCTGCGCGTGTCCCGTATTTCTCTCCCCCGCCTCCAGCCCCGGGACGGAGCTGCTCTCCGGAAGGATGTGGCTGGCCACCGGCTTCTTCCGAAACGCGCCCGGCTTCCCCTGGCGGCGGGCCGGCGGGGGCAGGGGGTGCCCGGCCGGGCCTCCCACCGCAGCGCTGCCGAGGCGGGCGGTCGCCCCTGGAGGAGCACAGGCTCCCCAACTCTGCCTGCAGAGAAGAGGTGCATAAGGAGCTTTTTTGGTTCAAGGGCTCCAGAAATTGCAGCCTAGCCACCCCAGGTGTAAGGCTGGTTCTGGATGGGGGGGGGGGTGTCAAATAAGGAGAGAAAATGAGGGTGGTGGAAAGAAGCCCGATCCAGGCCGAGAAAAGGTCCCACAGACTCAATTTCTCTTCCCCACCCCTGCCCCCTCCTTAGTAGTGTCTGGGTGGAGCTGGGTTGGAGTCACCGGGCAGCGTGACTGAGTGGTACCCCAGGGCATGCAGGGGCTTGCACCAGCCTGACCGGGCACTGAGTCCCCCACGCCAGGAGCAGATGCCAGGAAGCCTTCCTCCACCCACCCCGATCCAAGTGGCCACAGCAATCCCAGGAGTGGATCTGTGTGTCCACACAGCATCCCAAAGAGTCTGCATATGGTAAACCCCACCCCTGCCAGGTAACCAATTGCCCAAATCTGTGCTTACCACTGGGACTAGGAGGGTTCTAAGAGAGATGGAGTTGGACACTGTGATTCAGTTCCAACATCATATGCCTCCCCCTCCAAGGCTCAGGTGTTTTTCATTTTCTCTAGCAATCCCATTCCACTGTCACTTCATCACGCTCAACCATGTCAAGCCTCAGACCTCAGCAGCCAGGACAGGCGGCACAGGCTCCATTCAAGAGATTCCCAATGCAATATCAAGCTCATAAGAAATGGGAGTTCACCTGATTCCCCCCAGCCGCAGGGTCAGCCCACAGGGTAGCACAGAGTAGTGTTGTGCATCCTTCCAGGGCTCTGGGCACAACATGAAGGAGCCCTATATTGCTCCTGCCCCTGCCAACATGTTCCCAAAAGGGAGATGCCCTCAGCACCCCATAACTGCAGCTTCTAGACTCACCTCTGCATGGAAACCTTCCCTCCTCTCTCAGACAAGTGAAGGAACCAAAGCGGGAGGAGTATGAAACAATCTGGGGCCCTGAAATCATACTGGGGCCCCTGTCCTAAAGGATTTCCCTTGTGCCCAAAATGAACATCTTCATTTGTTACTCCTCCAGGGCTAATGGCAGACACATCCTCTCTGGTCCCCACAGGGTTCCTGCACCAGCTTCCACAAGGTGGTTTGAGGGAAGGGAGCTTTAGGAAGACGGTTTCCTCATGCTTCTATGTTCTTTTCAAGATCAAGCACAACCACCATTTGAGAATTGAGGCTGTATGTGCGATGCACAGAGCATCACATAGATACATAGCCTCTTTCTTGCAAAATATACACAGGCATTGAGCAAACACCAGGCACACGCACGCGCACACACACACACACAGGCAGGCAGGGCTTTCAGCAACCACCTCCTCTCACATGGCATCTGAACCAACAGGCACTGGCTGACACCCCGAGGGTATGAATTTGCTGCTGACTCACCCTCCCTGCAAGGGGTCCCAACAGCTGCCTTCCCCTCCCTTGCAAACCCAGTGCTGCACAGCTCCCCCCTAATAAGCGCGTGCTGACCCAAGACCACCCGTTACAAGGCACAGCTCCAGTCACCAGCCCTTACCTCCAGCCAGAGGCATCCAGTTGAGTGATCAAAAAGCAAATACAAACAAGGCTGCCTGCATGGAACCCGTTCTGACTCAAGGCATGTCAATTTTTGCTTGCTAGTTATTCTCTGGCAAACAACCCAGGTCTCTCTTTCTAGTGAAAAGATTTCCTGAGCAGGATATTATGTGGTGATAGAAGATAAGATCTTCATGGTCATGATAAAAGCCCCAAAACAAGGGTTGGTTTCTCTCAATCACCCAGAAAGAGATGAACTCAAGACTGATGTCAAGGAAACCTCTCCCTCCATCTGCCCTGACCCCATGGGCAGTGGCTGTGGTGCTTTGTGACTCAGAGCATACAGACATCATCAGACAGAGCAGGTCCCACATCAAGCACCATCAGCTGCTCTCCTTCATGGAGGGTCTCAGCATGGCAGGTACCCCAGGAGCAAACAGACCACCCCTGAAGGCTCTGGGCTGGGCAGCTGATCCCAACAGGTCAGACAGCGTCTAAGAGGAAGAATATATCCTATCCCTGGGTTTTGGCCAGAGTTTGGAGGCACAGAGATGAAGAGCTCTCCCTTTGGAGTGAAGCTGCAGTTGAAGAAGACATCCCCAGTTCATCTGAGATGCGTGATCCCACCAAACCACACATGCTCACAGCACAGCCAGGTGTTACATTTCCAAAATAGCATTACCAAAATAGCTTTAGTAGCAGCTACTTTTGTGCTGGCACACTTGATTTCACACTAGGAATGACATTGGGGGGGTTGGGTGAGATTTTTTGTGTTGAATCGTTGGTTGGGTGGTTTGTGTTTTGTTTTGTGTTTTTTTTTCAAATCCTAATCAAAATATTTGCACTAGTAAAACTTTCCAAGCCACACCGTCTCACACAGGAAATCTATGACAAGCCAGCAAATGGTGAGCCATGCGTTGTTTCCACTGCCAGAGGAAGGGCTTAGCACACATGGTCCACAGAGTGTGACAGGCAGCTGGGTCTTCTGCAGAACCTTGTGGTGTGGGTCTGGCTAAGGGTGCTAAGAAGCCAGGATCCCTCAGAGGCAAGCCAGGCTATGCTGCAGGGGGCAGGGCTGGCTATGCCACAGCACTGCATCATTTGCCCCCTTCTGGAAACAGCTTTAGGAAGGTCTGAGGCGGGGAAGGAAGAGAGGAAGGAATTCGTTGAATTCCTGATAGAGTGGCTAAAACAGTGCCAGTATAAAGCTCAAGCTGTGGCTACAGATGGTGAGCTCAGATGCTTTGGAAAGTCCTGCCCTGTGTTTTGGGAATCACAGTATCTTTACAAACCTGCCCTGAAACTGTCTACCCACGCAGTGTCTGTAATGTGAACTGGTCAGAATATCTTCAATAATATATTTCTTGCTTGGTCCTTTTTTTTCCAATCAAAATATGCTATTCTTCTTATAGCCCAGTGATCTTCAAAGACCTACAGCTTCCAAAGAAGTTTCAGGGGGGAGGTTTGCTAAGGTTCAGGGTGGTCTTCTTAGTCAGGTTGAGGAAGAAAGTTTGAAATAACCCCCTTATTAATTCCTTCCATCCTGCTATAGCTGTCCCAACATAATCTGGTGTTGTGAAAAACCTCAGCAGTTTTTGTTCCTGTGTGGAACAAAAACAAATGCTGAAAACATGAAAGAGGTTGTGAAACAGGATTATTGACTCCAGCCTGATCCAATCGGATCATGCACTGGTTCAACTGGATCAGTTAACACACAGAAAAGTAACACTTTTTAAAAAATATATATTATATTTTATAAAATATAAACTCAGCGTTCATATTAACAACCTTTGCAAAGACTTTGACTACCTGCTTATCTCCCGGACACTTTTCATAGCAGAGATAAGACTGTCCTGACACACTGACAGTGGTTTGTTCCCTTCATGGTGGTGGTGATGACTGCAGAAGGGGGGGAGGAATGAGCCCCCCCTCCCAAAAAAAGGGAAGAGTGGCCTTCATGGCAGGAAGGAAATGCATGTATCTGTGTGTGGAGATAGCAAAACAAGTGAATATTTCCTTCAGCATTCCTCCCGCTTGTGCACACACCCATTGCCTGGAGCTACAGGAGGCAAAAGTATGTGGGAGCATTTGGTAAGGTATTGGCAACACCTCTCCATCTTCAGGTGTGCAGGGTGGCAAGGAAGACCTGAATTAGAGCAGGATGATGGGATTCGAGTCACTGAGATGGACTTTCATACTCCAAAGCTGCCCAGCTGCCTGTGACAAAGGGGTTCCACCTCAAAGACTAAGCCTGGAAATCTCAGACTTGGCTCCTACTTCAGCCTTGCTCGCAGTTGCCTTATTCTTAAAGCATTTTTCCTGTGGGATCAGTCCCAGCTTTTTTTTTTTTTTTTTTCCTCTCTTTCCAGAAAACGCATCAACTGAGAGTCCATCTCACTGCTCATTGTGAATCCAGTCTGGTTGGCTCCTTCTGCATCAGACTGTGCAAGGGGACCATTAAAGTCTGCCCTCCCCTGCATAAGAAGGGTCCAAACACTGACCTTATAGAGGTTACAGTATATTCAGGGGAGCACTATGTGCTGTCCCCAAGTATGACTTACTCTGTTTAGAAACTGGGAGTAAAATCAGCTCTTCAACAAAGGATCCACCTTTGGTTTTCACTGGTGCGTGTAAAAACAGAATTTTATTATAAGGAGGAAGAACCACGGGGACTGAAGATGTACGCACAAAGAGGGGGCAGATCACACCTGCTTCGAGCAGAAATGAAATGACTGTCCAAGAGGCAACACGATGGCAAATGGAGCCCAGAGAAAGAATAAACCCATCTGCATTTTAATCGCAGCAATCAAGAGCTCACCAAACCCACCTGCTTTTCTTTAGTGCTTTCCTAGCACGCTAAGGCTGCAGCCACCAGAGGTCAATGTGACCGCGTCAATCTCAACCAGCTGTTCGGTGCTGCACAGAGTCCCTTTGAAACTTTGACAACAAACAGAAATATGAAGTTGTGTTTTCCACTTTGGGGTAGATTTGCATGTAAACCAACATTCAAAGCAGGAATCACAATGTGACCTTAGCACTATCCTGGAAAAAAGGGCTTGAGAATGGCAAGGTCCCCAGTTAGCATCCTGCAAGCACTCTGAATTGAGACCCTGTTACTTGCCTGCAGTCCTACAGGACGCCACAAGTGCTCCAGTTACTCCCAGCATGTCTCATACTGCTAGTTTCAGTGTCACTAGGGTGTTCTCACCAGTCCCAGACCTGCCTTGTTAGCAACAGGTGGAAATGGACTATCTGACCTCCCCTGAGTCCCGTTTGTATTCCCTGGGGCATAAGGGCTGTCACAGCGAATGAGGTCTGCTGCAGGTCCAGGCTGGCTGAATAAAACAAGTAGCTGACCAGCGGCCAGAGGAAGGCAAGCGGGTTAAATGAGCAGGGTCATTAGTCTGGATTAGTAAAAGTCAAACAGGGAAGATGGGACTATGCAGAACAGAAATCAGTATGTCTGGCAAGTTTTGTAACAGCCAGCCATTCTTCTGCACTCCCACACCTGCCAGTCATGTTCTCCTCTCCATCTCACCTATGTCCTCTCCTAGACCACCTCAAACAGTCACGAAGATGCCATTTCCATCCTAGTCTCCCAAAACCTTCATCATGTATGTGGACACCTACCTAGTCAGAGCAAACAAAAGACTCCTATTCCCCCTCCAGCAGAGCTCCAGCCTCATCTCCAGCCTTGTGGGATGTCATGTTTCCCTAGGTAAGAGACATCTTCTCCAAGAAGACTCCAGCAGACTACAGGTTCATCAGTGGTCCTCTGCCCAAAGCTAGCCAGCTGCCCAGACCAAGCACATTTACACCATCTCATATGAATGAGCACTAGCTTAGGATGGGAACAAAGACAGAACAGAAGGAAAACCCTGCCTTGTGTTTGCAGGGCAGCTGAAGTCAAAGACACTGAGACAGTGAGAATCACCTTCACCAGATCAGATGCTGTTATGTAGACGAGCAAATTGACTGTGAGCAGTCTGAATTCAGAAGACTAGACAGAAGATTAGCTAGTTATCTGGGAGCTCTGCTCAGCCCATTTCAGAAATGCTCTGGTTCCTCATGCAGCTTCAACAGGAGGGAAGGAAAGAGCATAGATGGAAAACACCACTTCCATCTTCCCTTCCTCCTTCCTGAAGATGATCAAAGCCCTGTATGGCTCCTTTCCTGAGCTGGTACACAAGCATGCTCCAGGGTCTTTGGCAGCCAGAGTCCCCAAGAGTCACTGTCAGGCTGAGACTGGCTAGATGTTGATGGATGAGAAGCAGAAGGGGGTGAGACCATCCCATAACACCCATGACACTAAATGTGCCACGTCAGCAAAAGGGACAGGGTTCATGTATCAGGGAAGGAAGATGCTGGTCTTTCAGACCTACCAGCAAATTTGCTCCATAAAGCGACAGACGACATAAATTAAGTCCCAAAATACTCCCTTCTGCTACAACAGTTGGAGTTTTGAGGGCACAGGTTAGCAATGTATGTGGGATAGCATGTTGGCTTTTCAGCTTGCTGCCCGTTAAAGCTCCACCAGCAACTGTCAGCAAACAGGTCCTGGTTCACCTGTGCACCTAGCCTTGCAGTTCATGGTTTGGGCAACAAAGCCAAGCCTGGTGGTTTTCTAGCCCCAGGAATACCTGAGGGAGGGCGATGCAACTGCAAGAAAGGGAGGCATGCTGAGACTTTGGTGGGGTTTCAGTAGGCCAGGATCAGGCCAGGACCTTTTTCCCTTGGCTGGAGAGAAAACCTGTCCAGGACACAGACAGGGAAAAGAGCTGAGCTCCTGCCAACAGGGACAAAGTCTCTCTGCAGAGAACAAAGAACAGCCGAGTGCCACCAGCACGTGTAACGCTGCTCCAGAGCCATCGGGTGGCACCACCCCACCGTGCAACCCCTTGGGGAAGGAGGCGGCTGGGCAAAGCCCAGAAGCTTTGGGTCAGTGTGTCCTTATGCTGGAGCCCTTGCAAAGAGAAGGATGTGGGGAGCCAAGTCCTGTGACTGTTCCTGCCACACAGACCTGCCAGGGCTCCTTGATCCTGACTGCTGAGGCCTTTCCCAAGCCTTTCCACTCTGAAGATGCTTGACCCACACCCACGCCCCTCGACCACTGCCCTGACCTACACTGGACCCTGCTATTCTCATCCTACAGCTGCTGGGAGACTGCTGCTGCACTGAGCCAGGCCCAGACCTACCTGCAGGACAGAAAAGGGGCCATGACTCCCCTCTGCTCCTGTTAATGCCGCCAAATGGGGGTGTGCTCCAGGGCATGTGACAGAGGTGGGTCTGTACAGAGCAACTCTCAAGCCACAATCCACGTTCAGCAGGGGCCAAGGACTACAAGCCAAAGCTGAGACCTGACAAGGTTGGTACAGATGTGACCTAAGCCAGAGTGGTTAAATGCCGGAGGTGAAGGCAAGAGCACAACATCTAGGACCTCATTTCCACCTTCGCATACCACCATGGGCACACCAGCTGCCCTGCAGGATGTGACCCTAGATAACGCAGGAGGTCTTGCAGCCCTTCTGCCTGCTGGACGGGATCTGTGCTGGAGCCTTCATGGCTGAACCTGGTGTGATTCATAATCTTCCCCCAAGCACTTCTCCATGACTGGCCCTCCAGAGCTCCCTGTTCCTGTGTCCTGAAGCCAATACACCCAGCCTACCTCCTTGTCTTGACCCGAGTGGCTCTCTGCCCTTCAGATGGTCCCACAGAGAGCAGCATCAGCCAAAGCCAGAGACAGCCATGGGGGGACTCAAACCCTGGGGTGCAGCAGGAGCCGTGCCTCACTTCCCAGGAACTGCAGCCTCCCTGCAAGACCAGACCTTTGCAAGCCCCAGGAACGTAACCCCAGAGCCCCCCCACCCCCTGGGAGCTGGATGCCCGTTTCCCCTGGGAAGGAGTCACGCCCTGCCCCAGGGATGCGATCCTTGGGCTGGAGCCACAGACAGATGCTGGCTGGAGCCCGCCCAAGAGCAACGAGCTTTCCAAGTCCTTTCCCTTTCTTGGGGGTCTGGTAGTCACATAAACAGGAAAAGCCTGGCCCTCTCCCCTCGCTTCCACGGCTCTGCCTCCCCTCCCCTCCCCTCCGCCGGCGTGATGGAAGCCCCAGCGCTGGGCTGCTTGGCCCCCACGGAGGAGCTGCTGGCTGGCCCCTGACCTCCAGGCTCCGCATTTCCTGTGGCAGCCGAGGAGGGAGACGAGGCCCCTTCTTCCAGACGCTGGGGCTGGGCGTAAAGGGGCCTCAGCGGGCCAGCCCGGCGCGGGGAGGAAAGGTCGTGGCAGCCCTGTGCCAGCGACCCGAGGTCTGAGGAGGCAAAGACGCCAGCTGCCCCGGGAGAGGTGGGAGCATCTCTGGGACAGGAGCCTCCAGCCCAAAATGACAGGGCGAGGGCCACGCTCCCGCCCCGGCCCTGCAGCCAGGTCCCCAAACCCTTCTTTATCTCCTGGCGCTTATTTTTAAAAGCTTTGTGGCCTTCCCTCCTAAAACCATAGGCGGCCACTCTGGGTCAGGGCGGCTGCCCGGGAGGGACCGGAGCGGTGCCTGCAGGGGAAGGGTGCAGCTCCTCCTCCAGCTCACAGTCACCCTTGCAGAGCCCAGCGCTGTTAACCCTCAGCAACCTAAGCCCAGCTGCAGGAATAGATGCCCATCCTAAAATGAAAAAGCTGGGATTACTGCCTAGGAGGGTGTTACCCCTTTCCCCCAGGTCTCTTTAGGGAGGACTAAGCCAAGACAGACATCCCCTGCCCTTCCACGCATCTCCTATGGGTCATCACAGGGAGTGGGACTGAGATCTCTGGAGGGGAGCAGGGAGAAGAACCAAGCCTTGCTGAAGGATTTCAGCTTGAGAGGCAGGTCCCGGTCCGCGGGGTCCTGGTCCATGCTTGGGTTCTGGTGCCAGCCCTGGCTTGTAAAAGCCCACCACACTGGCCAGATGTGATGCTCACTTTTCACGGCCTGGCGGGGTGTGCCAGATGCATGGGGAGAGCAGGGAGGAGGGGATGGCATCCCGGATGGAAACCTCTGGCATGCCTCTGCGTGGATCTCCACTCTGCCCTGGAATGCGCCCGCCAGCAGCATGTGGGAAAGTGGAGTCAGCAGAGACCTTGGATGTGTCAGCTCCCCGGCTGAGTAAACAAGAGGAGCCCTGGCAAGCATTCAGCCCCAAGCATCTGAGACCTTGAAAAAAGGGGGCTGGAGACAGGGAGATTCTTCTGTCCCCTCCTTGCTCAACCCCTGCAAAGTATCTCCTAACCTCTCCCCTACCTCAGGTGCTAACACCACCTCTTCTCACCCCCACCACATCTGGAGAAGTGTGGGGAGACACTCTCCCTGAGGCATTTCCAGCACCGGGCTGTCAGATCTAACATCTGGGAGAAACACTGCCACAAGAGGAGGGTCTGGGGAAGAAAGAGGTGGGATTAAAGGATTTATCACCCACCCACACCCCCCACGCCGCGCACACCCATCTATGCCCCTTGGCCGTCTCCCAGACAGCAGGGAGAACAGAGCGTGGAGAGAGTTTCCACCAGCAGTACTGGCACTGCCTCAGTGAGCACAGCGATGGGCTGGGACAGAGGCTCACTGCACCGCCCAGGTAAATACCTCCCTGGCCCCAGCTGGAGACATTCCCACGAGGGGATGCAAGCTCCAGCCACCCTCCCTGCAGGTTTCACAGGCTCAAGGAGAGGCTGCAAAACAACAGGTTTCCCCAGTGCCTGTTGGAGACATACTCCCACCACTCCTCGGGTTGCCAGCATTGTATCCCTCATGTCCTCCATAAAGTGCACCCACAGGAGACAGCCCCTCATCCCCTCTCTGCCCAGGCACAGGAGCCTGGTTTGGGGTCTGGAGAAGAGAGATGGGCTGGGGAAGATACCCCCAGCGACATCCCAGTGGTGGACCCATCATGTCCTGGGGGCGAGCTCCTGCAGCAGTGGCGCTGGAAGGCTGTGCTCACCTTCTGGCCACTGTCCCATGTCTCCTATCGCTCCTCGGCAGGCACAGACTCCCAGAGAATGAGCCATTGTTCCCCAGCCCTGCGGCCTCTTCCTGTCCCTGTAGGGCTTCGAGACAAACAAAAGCAGAGCCAGACACGGTAGGGAGGAGGCTGGGCCTGCTCCCCTCCTCCAGATCCCGCAGCAACCCCGCAGGCAGGGCAGGCAGACGGATGCCCGCCTTGGGGGAATGGGCAGGGACACCCCTATTTTTAGCTGCCTCTGCATCCCCACCCCCTTCCTTCCGTGGGCCAAAAATACATGGGCTGTATGGACAGGCAAAATCATTATCATAAAAGAGTTGTCCAGGCCTTCTGTCCAGCCACTCCCCTGGCTTTCACCCCTTCCCTTTGACCAAGACAGATTCCTCAACACACAGTCTCCCTTTCCCGTCATGGATGACATCTCTTCTTCCCCATCCCTCATTTCCTGTACTTCTCTCTCCGCACATTGCACCTTTCCTCATCCCTGCACCCTGCTCCCCTTCTGCTTCATGGATGCATCCCCCATCCCTTGATGGTCCCCTCTCCCTTGCCATTCCAACCGTGGGGGACCTCCTCCCTTCTCTTGAGACCCCCCAGCTCCTCCTTTCCCTGAAGCACCTTCCCCCACCTCCTCTCACAACTCATCTCCAAAAGGCTCTTCTCTCCCAGAGTCCCTTTAGTTTCCTGCTCCTCTAACCCATCCCCTGCACACCCTCCCTCCCTGCTGCATCCCTCATACCCTCACCATCTCCCCCTTTCTCTCCTCACCCCAGCAACCTCCATCCCAGCTCCCTCCTATCTGCATGGGCTTTAAACTCCTGCAGATGTGCTCTGCCTCCTTACCCTGCCAAGGAAACATATCTGGGGGATGGCAAATGGACCCCCAGATGCCCTCAAACACAGAGAGCTGCTTCTCCAAGCAGTAAATCAGCTATCTGAGCTCCCCCCCCGGCTCCCACCTTCATCTCCTTAAAGTCTATGACAAGGAACCGGAGAATCAAGTGGTGTTTGTGGAGGTTGTTCTGGGGGAGACATAATGTACATACATAAATGTATATATTTACATCTCCTTTTCCAGTGCCCGGAATCACAGAGGTGTTTCCAGGCCACCGGCAGCTGTTTCTGGATTGCTTCTGGTTTATGCAACATCCTCCCCTCCCCTCCCAGCCACAGCCCCCATCCCCCCCACTCCCGCCGCCTTCCCTCTCCTCTTTGCCCAGGGGAAAGTCAGAGGGAGAGCACAGACTGGGGGTCTGTCCCTCCATCCTCCCTCCCACAACACCTCCCAAACACCCCTACAGCACCCGACATCCCCATCCAGCGAACAGGGCTAGCATACAAGGAGGAAGCCAGGGAGGGTGAAGAAAAATGAAAACATTTGGGATGTAAGATGGGCAGAGGGAGGGAGGCAGCCCGCCAGCGAGCCTGGGAACTCATCCCTACCTCCTCCTGGGCTTTGGCAAACCCCGAGGCTTTGAGTTCCCAGCCCAGCTCCCCGGTGAAAAGCATGCACATGCACACATGCACACATGCACACATACAGACACGCACACATGCACACACACGCACACGCACACACCCCTTTGCAAACCCCACAAGTGGGATGTGGTCGGTCCCATTCCTTCAGCTTCCTGCTGCTCCAGGGGAGGGGAGCTGAAGGAATAGGTGGGGAATATTAAAAGTAGGCTTTTACAGAGGTCAATCCACCGTCTTCTAGCATGAGTGGGTCTAACCCAATGCTGCTGCCTGCCTGTTGGTTATCACCATAATCCACCCACTTTCCTTCCCCAGTGCAATACAAGGATGCTGGGAACCACACTAGTCTGATCCCTCTCCCTGGTTATCACAAAGGTTATGGGCACAGAGCAGAGGACCCACAGCACAGCCCTAGAAATTGGCTGAGCCTAGCACATCCCTGGGGGTGCTGCTGGAGGAGAAATCACTCTGGTGAAGTGTGAATATATATGTGGTGAGTATATATGTGTGAGTATATATGGGGTATGAGGAATCCAGTGCCCACAAAGCCAGTGCTGGCATCAGTCCAGGGATGCTCTGGGCAAGACGCTGGGTGCCTCACACCTATCCCTTGCCCTGGGGTGTCACCTCCTGCCACCACCCTGGCTTGCTCACCCTAAAACCGGCTCTGCCTCCAGCTCATCCCCAGGGCAGCGAGACACAGACTGGAGGCAGCACTGAGGGCGACAGGCTGGGAGGAGGGATGAGGGACCTGTCAGTACCAGGGTGCGGAGGAGCTGGATGAGGCCATGCCAGAATGCGTGGTGGGGCAGGGGGCCCTACGGACCCCCCTTCCCGTCATGGCAGGGGACTATCCCCTACCCTGCTGCCAGAATTAATTCATGCAGTATGTGCCCTCACAGCCACCGTGAGGAGAATGGAAACATCTGGAAGTCACCCGCAAACAAGCAGCACTCCCAGTTAATGAGGAAATATGAGCCGGAGACCCTGGGCAGCAACAGGATATGTACTTCTTGTGTGCCGAGCCAGGCACCCCCTTCACACCAATCCCCTGCCTGCCCCCCTTCCCCAGGAAATTTCCAGGGCTGGGGCTCTGGGAGCGCAGCAGCATGCTCCAGGAGCTCCATCCCTGGAAATTTCATAGGGAAAGAGGGAGGCAGGAAGGCAGCAAGTAGAAATGTCAGGGAATAGAAATCCAGGGGCAAGTGTCCCATCCACAGGCTGGGATGCCCCCATCACCTTTCCTCAGCTCCCCCCAGGCACCAGGGAAAGGGAGAAGGGGGATTTTTCTTCTGTGGAGGGGAATCCTGCATCAGCCTCCCCCAGGCATCAGGTCTGTGAGCCGCAAGGACTGGGACTACAAAGCGAGATGGCAGAAAGGACTGAGCACCTGGAGGTGTGGGGCAGAGATCTCAGCTCCCCCCAGCATCCCTCCATTCCTTTCTCCATCCCCATCATGCTCAGCCCCCCATTAGACCTCAGCACCATGCTGGAGGGATGAGCACTGGGAAGAAGAAGGGATGCAATCTGTGCTACCCTATCTTTGATGTTGTGAGAATCAAAGCAAATCCTCAGCTGGGAAAGCTGTGGGGCCACTTTTCTGCTCCCATGATAAGCTCGATGGCCCGTCCCTCTGTAATAGTGAGACTGGTACTGGCTGCCTGGAGCACAGGGCTACAGACGGGATGAAATGTTGGGGTGACTGAAGGTAAATGAGGTAGCCAGGCTGGGAGGGGTCCAGGCATTAGCTCCTGCCCAGGGCACCCATAAGCAGTACAGTGGCTCTGCAGCACAGTCACCTCTCATTTATCAGCCAAGGCAGATAAACAGGTTGGAAGGCAAGGTTGTATGGATTCGCTTTCCAGGCAGCTGTATATGAAAGAAGGGGGTCTTAGGAGGGTGCAACCCCTGTTAGGTTATAGCTGGAGGGGCCACACGACCTCTGTTCATACCCAGGCAACCAAAGGCCAGGATGGGTGCTGAGTCCTGGAGCTGGCACATACACTGGAGGTCTCCAAAGCACTTCAGCACCAGCCCCAGGACAAAAGTCACAGCCCAGCTGGCATGGCCACAAGACCAAAAGATTTGGGGAGGGCTGCTGAAGAGGGGGGATTTCCAGCTGCTTTCCTGGAAACAAAGCCTGTCTTGGCCTGGAGTGCAGAGATGCTTGAGGCAAGGGTGAGGAGGAGGAGGAGGAGGCAGTGGAGAGCTGGCCACCCCGCAAGGAGCAGAACGTGGCCCCTGTCCCATCTGGAAGAGATTTGTTCTGCATTCCCCGGCGGAGGCGGCTGCCATCGCCCAGGCTCCACTCCCTGCTGCAGCCCCCACTGCAGGGCATGCGGATGGGGGTGAGGGGAGTGAGGGGGACCCCCTTGGGCTGTGGGGAGAGATGCCCTGGCAGGCCATGCAGAGGAAGGAGACCCAAACAAAAGGTCTTTTCCTGCCTTGCCCACCACCCCTATTGGCTTCCTCTGAGCAGGACTCGGGGGAAGAGATGCCTCCCTGGCAAGTAGGGGGGATGCAGGTCACAATTTCCCCTCCTTTCCCTACTGGTGGCACAGTTTACCCCCCACCTCAGACCTGAGATCCCATCTCTGTCCAAGACATAGACTCACTTAGAAGTACCACCAAAATGCACAGTCCATGTGATCCTAATTCCTAATGGAGAAGACCTCCACAAAAGGCAGAAAACCCAACTATCCCGTTTCACAGAGGAGAAGCCTGAGGCCGACAGGCTGAGAATGGTGCCATAGCCCTACTGCTGCTTAGCAAACCTCTGAGCAATAAGATGCTCCTGCCCAGGCACCCCAGCAAGAGCCACCTGAGCCTGGGAAGAGGCCAGGCTCCATTTTGACATCTCCTCTGCAGACATCTTGTCATCCCTTCATCCAGGCCCTGCTTAACCCCAGCAAGTCTCATCTCGCCTTCACCAGCAGGGACACCTCCCTTCTCCACCACAGGGCCCTGAATAGGTGCCTGGCCAAGTGCTCCCCAGCAGAGCCACTGAGTCTCTCCTGGAGGCCATGAGGGTCACCAGTGGCACTGGTGATGCCATGCCCACCACCAGGCTGACCCTCATTGGCACTGATAGGGTCTTCTGCCCTGTGACCATCAAGGGACAAAGCAACAAAGCACAATGTCAGAGGGATGTGGTGTCCCCTGTGTGGGCAGAAACCCTCTCTGGTGCCACCAAAGTGCATCTCCCTTAATTTACCCACTGCCACCCCCTCACCCTGATCAGCTGCTGCTGCTATGACGCTTGTCCTGATCCCGTGACGCTTGTCCTCACCCTGTAACGAATGCCGACCTGGCCCACGCGGCCTTCAGGGAGGCTGTTATCCTGCTAATGCTCAACCCAATGCTACCCACAGGTCCCGGCATGACCACCCACCACCAGACCCCATTCCCAGTTGGCGGTGCTGCACTGCAGGTACTGGGGGCTTCCCATCCAACATGGGATGGGATGACCCTGTATGATACCCAAGGGGTCACACACACAGAGGAGGTAAATTCCTTTCCTTTGCCCCCTGGCCAGGCTCCCCTAACCAAGTTAGCCAGCAACCGGGGCTTCCTCTTCTCCCCAAATCCATTCAAGCAGGCATCCAGGAGCAGGAGGCAGCCGATGGTGCCGGAGGATGGGAAATGGCACTGGGGAAGTGAGGAGGAGGGGGGGAGCGACAGAGAAGTTCCTGAAGTTTTCTGTCCTGGATAGTTGGAATAAATCTCATTTTCTCTGGTCTCCTTGCCAGGCGAGGATTGGCTCGGTGGTGCTGCAGCCCGCCCTCCTCCTTCCCACGTCCCCTCCCCACCAGCTTCACTCCCTCTCTCCCGTGGCATCGCAGCGTCAGCCTGGGAGAGCCAGCCTTGGGGAGACAGCCGTGGGAAAAGGGAGGGGGCCATGCCTCCCCGTTCTCCCCTCCTCTGCTCTAGGATGCAGCACCAGTGACCCGCGGAGCAAGGTACGGGGGCCCACTGGGAGCTTCCCCCAACTTTTCAGCCGGGGGACAGGGAAAAAAAATAACCCTCGTTCAGAAGAAGTAAATCCTGAAAGTTTTGATTCCTCAGGTTTAGGAGCTGGGGGCGGGGGGATTGGGAGCAGAAGGAAAAGGGTGGAGAGGGTGGCTGGAGAGGGGAGAAGCGGGAGGGGTGGCAAGGCAATGGAGTCGGGGAGGATGGTGAAAAAGAAAAGGAGAAGAAGGCAGGAATGCGACAGGAAACTGGGAGGAAGGAAAGCAGGAGTGAGGAGAGGGGAGACAGGCTGGGGGGAGCAGGGAGAGAAAGGGGGCAAGGAGGGAGTCCCACGGATGGGGGAAGGCAGTGGGGCACCCCCGTCCCACACCCTGTTCGGGATAGCTCGGGATAGCCCTCGCAGCCCCGCAGGCTCTCAGCGCCTCGATTGTGGGGGGCTGCAGAAAGACAGGGAGCACTTTTGGGCAAGGGGGACAGGGAGACAATGGCTGGAAACCACCCGCTTTTGGAGCCCCAGCCTCCCTCCACATCCCAACACATTTGCTTGGAAAAATACCCTTGTTACATGGAGAGATAAAACTCTCTATGTGTGTAGCAGCCAGCAGCACAGGAGTTCGACTCAGGCTTGTCTGCCTACTGCCCGGCACAGCTCCAGGGGAGCTGGAAGAGGCCTGGCCTGGCCAGCCAAGCCCCTTTCCACCTTCCCCAAAAGCCTGTCCCTGCCAGCTTTCCCCATACCAGAACAGTGACCCAACAGGGGAGCCTCTGACTCCCTTCTTCCAGGGAACGGGAGGGTTTTTGGCACTCACAAAGGCTAGGAAAACCTTCCTGGCGCCCACAGCCATTTCCACATGCTCTTCCTTATGTTGAGACCACCCCAAACATCTCCTCGCCCTCTTTTGGAGTATGTCCCCTTGGGGAGGGGGGGAGCGGGGGTGTAACGAGAGGAGGGAAGAGGCTGCTTTCAGCAGCTCCAGCCAACTAGACATCTGGATTATTTTCCCCCCCTTTCTGGTTTCCGCTCTTCCCAGCAAGCAGAACAGCTCCGGCCATTCCTGGCTAGTGGAAAACCAGTGGTAACCAGCTGAATTCGGGGGGGAGATGGGGAAGGCCAAGCTGGGAGGAGGAGGAGGTGCCAGCAGTTGGTCTTTGAGTTCAGGGGGCTTGCCAGAGGAGGGAAGAAGGTCGCCAGGGAGAGGATGCTGGGGAAGGGGAGGTCGGGATGGGCTGCAGGCTCACCATGCTGGGGGCTGGAGAACACGGCAGGCTGCCAGACGGAAGCAGTATCCGGACAGACGGACAGACGGGTGGCCAGAAATGGGGGGGCGGGGGGGGCGGCGGGGCGCGGAGGTGTCCCCTTGCCCAGCGGAGGAAAGGAGAGCTCATGGGTCACCCTTTGCCCACAGAATCACGAGTCTCCCTGGCATGGAGGAGTCTACTTGGGCAGAGGGGAGGGCTCAAAGGGGCACAGCCAGCAGGGAGATGCACCAGGGGCAGAGGGAAGGAGGAAAAAGGGGGAGATTGGAGGGAAAAAAGGTCTAACAGGCCTGCCAGAAACCTGCCATCCAGTTAGGGTTGAGCACCAGCTGTCTCCCTCCCTCCCTTCTCTCCCAGTGCCTGCTGCCTGCCAGCGGACAGGGAGAGCCAGGTGCCAGGAGGTGCTGGCTTGCATCACCATGGTGGCCAAGGGACAAGGAGGGAGGAACTCTTTTCTCCTCTCAGCTTCCCACTCAACAGTTCTCCAAGGCAGGGAGCAAGGGATGCTCCCTGTCCCCAGGGTAATGCCAGCCCCAGCCCCCCCCAGGGGTCTACAGGGCAGCTTTGCTATGCAGGGGATCAGTGGTGGGGGGTTCACCCCTCAGAGTGGCCTTGCCCGGTTGCAGCACACGCTGAAGGGCACAGTCCCCACTTTGGGTTTCTCAGGGGCTCCAATGTGCAGAGGGGAAGACAGACTCGAGGGCTGTAACTCACCTAATACCCTCTCCCAGGGTCATGCGCCTTCCCGGGAGACAGCTCAAAAATGGGGTCACATCTCTCTCCTTGTGGTCCTGAGACCCCAGTTGTGTGCTGCAGGGACCACCTCAGTGGTTTCCCTGCACTCCAGAAGAACCCTGCCGCAATGGCTATGGCTGGGCTTCTGCCTGACAGAGGGAATTGCTCCCCGGTTGTCCTCCCACCACAAACCCGCCACGTGCCTGGCCTGTCCCAGCGGTGAGGCAGCACCACATGGCCTCCATGAGCAGGAGGCAAACATGGGCTGCATGAGCTGGGGGCCAGCAGGAAGCCAACCTGCCACCTTTCCAGCTGCCACCGGCCACTGCCACCCTGGGAGGCAGCCAATGGTGCTAGGATCTGCCAGGGGGAGGTTTGTTTTCCCTTCCCCAGGCATTAACCCCTGGCAGATAAGAGGGGCCCCGGGTGAACAAACAAGGCCAGGGCAAGGCAAAAGCGTGTGTAGCCAGCCAGGAAAGCAGCTTCATGTCCAGAGCTCCCCCTCACCAGAAGCTCTGCCACCCTGGAACCGCCTGACTGCCCCGGGGTGACCCAGAGGACAGGCAGGGGAGGCAGGCAGCGTGACAGGGGGGAGACAGATGGAACCATGCAGCAGTGGGGGTCCCAGCACATGGGGACTAAGGGATGCGAGGCTTCTGCACTGCTTCTTGACATGCTGCCCTCCACAGCCATCCCTGCTGAAGGGACCCAGCTTCAACCTGTTCCCCCAGCCCCTTAGCAGGGACTGAGTCCAGGGATGGACATGTCCCCAGGTGGGCACCCAGACCACTGATGCCCTGAAGTACCCTACACCCTGAATCCTCACCTTTCCCCAACCTGCCCTCTCCCTCTTGCCACACACACTGACAGAAGATCTGCTGATCTGAGTGTCCTCTCTGCTGACCAAAGAGGTCATTGTCCTGCCATCGTTCACCCAGCCACTGCCTTCCTGCCTGCCCCCAATGCCTCCAGGACCTGCTTGAGTGCAGGGACCCATCCCACCTTCTCCTCCAACCTTGAGCAATCACCTCCCTTGCCATGCCTCAGTTTCCTCTGCCTGAAAAGCAGCTGCCCTCCCCACACCGCCGGTGGCTGCCTGCCGCTCTGATGTGTCTGCCCAGCACCTGGAGGCCCAGCCAGAGGAGAATAAATGAACCAATATATAAATATTGCGTTTTCACTCCCCACCACCCCTCCTCCCCAAGAAGCACGTGGTCCCCAGGCCTCACCCTCTCCCCAAGGGCTCATCTGAATAGCAAAAAGCAGGGAGAGGCTTCTCACCCCGGCAGGGCAGCATCACGGCATGGGTCCAGCAAAGCTGCTTTGCAGGCAGGGGAAACTGAGGCACACCACGGGAGGTCAGAGAGGTGAGGGAGAGCACGTGGTTCTGGGAGAAAGCCTTTTTCTTCCTCTCCAAAAGGAGGGTGAGGTGAGGGGGACAGCCGGTAGCAACCACCCCACCTCTGACCTCCCCAGCCCGTCCTGGGGGTACAGCCAGCATGATTGGGATGATCCTCTCCAAGGGCTTCACCATTCCTCTTATCTTGTTTAGGTGGCCAACAAGGGGACTGAGGCATTTGCCCTGCTAGCCCACCCCAAGCTACCATCACCCACTGCCCCATCCGTGACCAGCTCTGCTTACCTGGCTGTGACAGAAGACAGTGGATTAACCCATAAACCTGCCGCCAGACCAAGCTTCCAGTGGCCTCCACAGCACTGAGGGTGACTCCAGACACCCCCTGGGGACACCTCCACCATCCTCACCGCCAGGCACGTACTCGCTGCAGGTGATTTCATGAGCAAAACGTAGTGCAGGGAAGCAGGGGGACAGGCACCCTTCCCACCTGCGGAAAGCCAAGGTGACATTCCCCCACGAACATCGGAGCAGGAGCGATGGGGAGGCCAGGGATGTGACAGGCCACCCCAGTGCTGGAAGGCCAGCGAGGGCCACTTTGGGGGTCTTTTTCAAAGGCAGGGGCAAGGTGAGGGGTGCAACATGAGCTTGGGGAAGCTGCCGGTGCTCAGCTGGGTGTCAGGCTCCCATGGTAAGCGGCGGTTGAAGTCAGAGCTGACACCGGACATGATCAGCCCACCGCTGGGGGACTTTCGGCACACCATGCACGTGGGGCGTGGTGGGGATGTCTTCGGGGACACCTCTTTCCTCAGCAACCATGGAGGGGCTGACACGGCCAAAGCCAACAACTTCTTCACCCGGACGCTGCGACATGTCCGGCGGACACCGCTGAGGAGCCGAGGCAGTGGGGGCCAAGCGGGGGCATCACCCGCCCCCCCAGCAATCTCGCCCATCATCAAGAATGCCGTCTCGCTGCCGCAGCTAAATGAGGGGACATACGACGGCGGCAGTGGCCGGGGCTTGACCAGCAAGTTCTCCTTCAAAAGTGCCTCCAACAGCTTCTCCAAAACACACCAGGCCTACGGTGAGTGAAGCGCGGGGCAGAAACTGGCACCCAGGCACAGTGCATCCTCTGCAGACCTTCTCCATCACTCCATGCCCAGTTTACTCACTGAGGGACTTTAGGCTGTCAGCAGAGACAGGACATGTAAGAGTCCCCAGTCCTGGTGGTCCCTGCAAGGAGATAACCCTAACCTTGCTTTCAACCACAGTCCTTGCTCCTGTCCTTGGAGGGTTTCCTCCCAGGATGCCCCTAACATGGGGCATGGATGGTTTCTCCTCCTTTCCCTCCCCAAAAGCCCCACACAGCTGGCAGCCTGAGTTGAGCAGTTGTAAAGGGGTGTCCCCCATCTCGCCCAGCCCTACACCTTCCCCATGGGTAGCCTCCCCGAGGAAGCCAAGAAGGTGCTGGGACAGCAGGGCAGTGCTCACAATGCTCACACAGAGGTTGTGAGGACAAGGAGATCCATGGCATGGCCTTCCACACCTCCACACACCTGGGCTAACCCTGTCACTAGTTGTGCCAACCCCTCCATCTCCATGTCCTCCTCAAGGGACTCCATCCCCCCTTCCCCATTTTGCGCCTCCATCCTTCCCTGCCAGCCAGGGTCCAGGAGGGACCTTTGGGGAAAGTTGTGGGAAGGATGGGATGGGGCAGCTGGGTGGCTCTTCTGCGGCCTCACAGCACTGGGCTGCGGCTCAGCTCTTCCCCAGCCAGGAAGGTCTGGAGCAGAGGGTCTCGCAGGGGGGATCTGGGGGACCTACCGCAGCCGGGAGGTGGCTGGGCGCGGAGTGGAAGGCAAGCTGAGACACTGCTGCCATCTCCTGGTCCCATCCGCCTGGCTCAGTCCCCACCGGCATTTTAACAAGCCCCGAGCCCCCTTGGAGACCCTCTGCTCTAACTCAGGGCTTTGGAGATGTCCGCACAGACAGTGTCCTTTAGAGGCCAGCATTAGCAACCGCAGCGTGACCTGCGCCACTTTGGCGGTCTGTCCCTTGTCCCCCACAGATGTAAGGCAGGCTTCCTCCCACCTAGCTGTGCCCCCCTCACCAGCCATCCCTTCTGCCTCACAGGGCTGGAGTCCGGGTTTTGCACCATCCCTCGCGTCCCTCGCTTGGAAAAGGCCCAAGAGAGTGCCTTCCCTGGGGAAGCAGAGCTGAAGCGCTCAGACTCCCTCCTTTCCTTCCGCCTGGACCTGGGACCCTCCCTGATGAGCGAGCTTCTCCAGGTGATGAGCTTCTCCGAAACCAGTAACAGTGAGGTGGGGGACAATGGCCCAAACCTTCTGTGTGGTGAGGGAATGAAGGATGGGGTCCCTCCAGCATCAGGCATATCCCATGGAAAGGACAAGGCAACATCCAGCTTCTGGGACCACTCCAGGCAGAGCAGCCTGTCGGAGGCCAGCTCACTGCCAGGACTGTCGGTCCATGCCAATGGAGAAGCACACGTCATCGAGGGTGCTGGCGAGGACCCTGCCTGGGCGTCGGGGCCAGGGGCAGCGTCCAGAGGGACCCCATGGCAGGGTCACTGGAACGACTGCACCATCGAAGCAGGGGAGTTTGACAGGGCAGCCCAGGTCCTGGCCCGCCACTATGGTGGGACCAGCACCCCAAGGAGCTCAGAGAAGGGCGAGGGTCCCCGGCAGGCCCGGACGCAGACCCTGTGGGAGAGCCCCAGCAGCAGCCTGTGGGGGTCACAGGTGACAGGGGAGAGCCGGTCCCCCGAGGCCACCTGGAATCAACAAGAGGAGGAGGAAGACGAGGAGGAGGTGGAGGAGGAGGAGGCCAAGTTCTCCAGCCTGCGGGAGGGGTATGCTGGTGCCCATGAGGGGCGCAGCAATTCCTTTGAGTATGCCGATGAGGAGGAAGATGATGAAGTCAAGGTGTGAAGAGCCATCCTTCCCACCATGGCCCCCTGCCAGAGGCGCTGGTGCTGGGGTCTTCGCTCTCTTCCCCGTCCCCCACCCTCAGGTGCCGGTGTCACTGCCAGACCCAGCAGATGACCTCCTTGCCAAGCTGGGGGCACTGGGGGACCAGAGAGGGGCAGGAGGAGAGCCTGTCTCCCGGGGGCGCTCCCTGGGGCTAGACTAGGCTGCTGCGGAGGGCCAGTGAGGGCTGTGCATCACAGCGC
Organism: Falco punctatus; assembly: GCF_963210335.1. Classification (NCBI taxonomy): domain Eukaryota; kingdom Metazoa; phylum Chordata; class Aves; order Falconiformes; family Falconidae; genus Falco; species Falco punctatus. The sequence goes on from NC_137585.1 coordinate 34,797,190, forward strand.
TGGGCATCACTGCCTGCTCCCCGCCTCACTGCCATTAGACACCAAAGGGACATTCCTATGTGCCAAAGAAACCCCAAAACCTTTCCTAACCCATCCCATTCCTCCCCGGCGCCCTCTCTTCCATGTCTCAGCCTGGCCTCACCAGCATGTCTGGGGATGTGCCTGGTCCCCCACTGACACCCCCAACCACCCTCTGCACTGGCATGGGTATCCATCTGGTAGGCCTGGGAGGACCTCCCACCGATAGCTCTGGCATGTAGGGGATGGGGGTCTCCCTAGCTCCAGCTGGTGCAAGACGCTCCCATATAGCACGTCTATCTACTGGGTGAGGTCAGCTGGGGGCTCAAGGGGCAGGCAAACCCCACAGAGCTGAGCTTTCTCTTTTCCCTTCCCCCCAAAAAAAGCTGTGAGCTCAGTGTTCATGAGGTGAGAGCACACAGAGATAATCGCAGGGGTCTTTTCATTTGCCTCCTGCTGCTGAGTGTCACTGAGGACAGCTCCTTTTCTGACCCCTGCCCCCTCGCAGCAGGGAGGGGAGAAACTTCTTGGCCAGCTGAAGGCAGAGAAGAGGCTGTCAGGTCACCAGATTCTGCAGTTCAGGCCGTAAAAATCCCTTCCTTTCCCCCACCTCAGAACAAGGAGACTCCCACTCTGCAGCCACTCGGTCTGAGCCTCCTCTTCTCCATCCTCACCCCCTCTTCCCGTTTCCCACATGCGCATCCCTCTTTCCAGCGCACCCCTTCCCAGGGGTATGTGTGGAGGACAGCTAATGTCCCTCACCAAGTGGCCCTGGGTGATGTGGCCGCCCCAGAACGAGCTGCCCCCCACGCTGCCCTGCCTGCAAACTGGCCCTCACAGAAGCGGCTTTGTGCCATGGCATGGAGCCGAGATGCTTGGGGACTGAGGTCACCAGAGGGACCCTCACAGGACCCCCCTTGTTCTCCGGGACAGGAGGGGGTGTGCAGTGGGGGGAGATGCCGGGCCATGGCCACAAGGCTCTGCTCCCACGCAGCTCACCCACCGCCCGTCTGCTTCTGGCAGGGAGCTCTTTAGAGCATAATAAAGAGGCACGTGTTGTACATGGGCGCACTGCTCGCAGTCAGGCCGTTGAGGTTACGGGCAAGCCCATAGACCCCAGCCTCTCCCAGTGGCTGCCTCGTGCTGGCCAGCAGCAGCAAGCCAGGGCAGGCAGCAGCTTGAAGGAGCCTCCAGTTCTGGCTACCGGCACACAGCAGGATCAGCCTTACCGCCCCTGCACCCTCTGGTGCAGGGACCCTGGCTCTCAGGATGAGTTCCCTCTGCCCTCCACTTTCCAGACCATAACACAAACTCTAGACCAAAGACCTACACCCATGGAATATCCTTTCTGCCTCCACTTTGTATCCCATGCACTTATTATTGTCCTTATTAAAACAGTTTTGATACTAACTTCTCCTCTGGTGCCTCCCCTCAGCTGCAGCAACCTTATCATCTTCCTTGCTACGTCTGCCAGTGTCCCAGACACAAAATCCCATCCTCTCCACTCTCAGGAGGATTTTCCAGCACCTCTAGGATGCATGGATTAACTAGCCTGGTAGTTTGCTGCTCACCATGGCTGACACACAAAGTAACCTCCTATCCACCCAGCCCCGTGTAGCTCACATAAAAGGTGCAAAGCTTCCTCTCCAGCCTGGCAACAATTCACCTGCAGCCTGAAGCAGATCAGTGCCCTTCCCAAAGGTGGCTTGGCTACAGCCCGTCCAGCCCATCAGACATCCCTCAGGCAGCAGCAAGTCCCACAGGCCAGGCAGCGAGGAAGTGGAGAGGGAGGGCAGGTGCCCTGCCACCTTGCCTTGGATTGGGCTTCTCATAAGATGCTCTTCTACCTCTGCTCTCCTCCCACCCAGCCTAAGGTGCCCCGACGTTTGCAGTCACGCATCGATCTCACTTAAGGCTGGTGAGACACTTCTAAATTAGAGCAGCAGCATCTGGTATTCAGCACTAATTGACTGTAGTCCCCTGTGAGGGACACAGACTGGAGGTGCTGAACCACGTCAACCAGCGCAAACCCTGTCGTCACTCCCTACTGCCTTCCCCTGACTCACTTTCACTGAGTAGGGTTCGGTGTGGGAATGTCAGAGTAATGGGTAACCTGGCTGGAATGCACCAGCAGATAAGTGGGGTGAGATAAGGGGGAAAGTCCAAGGAGACAACTCCTTATCGATGTCAGGAATGCTGGCTCAGGGGCACATCTGTGCTCTCTTCCCTTTGCAAGGCACTGCTTCCTCCTGCCCACTGGCTGCTCAGAGCAGCCAAGAGGAACCCATCAAACCCATGCCCTGAGGTTCCCAAATCTATTTAATTTTGGTTTTGTGGCACCAAATGCCACACTGAATGCCACATCACTCACATCCATGCTTTTCTTCCCCTTCCTTCCTTCCTCCCTCCCTCCCAAAAACTTGGGTGCAGGAGGAAATGGTGCACTATGAAGAGATTACACAACCATTCCCCTTCTGAACCCCACCTACAGTCTGCTTTGCCCTACCTACTACCCATTCAACCCCACACCCCAGTCTGACCTGAAAAGCACCTGACATTATCTGGGGGCTATTTCCATCCAGCAAGGGCTCCTTTCCTGTTAGTGGAAAAGCTTTGGACTTTGTTGGTGTCTTGCACAGAACTGCAGAGCCAAAGACGTCAGGAAAGCCAAAGCAGCTGGAGAAACCACTGCTTGTGTTTTTATTAGAGCTAGGGAGTGGCACCCATCAGTCCAGCTTGAAGGAGGTGACCCTGAAGCCTCCCTCGACACTCAGGTAGCTGATGTGATCGGCGGAGTGCCTGTTGGGGAACTTCACTTCATGCCCATCCGGTAGTTTCACTAGGAATTTGTCTGCCAGCATCTCAATAATGATCTGGGAGAAGAGAGGGGAGGAAGGGCAGGAATTGGGGACAAAGAGGAGATTAGTAGGTAAGCATCCAGGCAAAAGGCCCGACTGTTACGTGTGAGTCAGACCTGGTCCCTACAGACTTAAGCAAGGTGCCGGGGGTTGAGCTGAGGATGATGCAGGAAATGAGTAGTTGATATCAAAGCTCTGAGCTGGTATCTAGACTATGACCTTGGTACGGAATGTCTCCTGGGGTTGTTTCAGCTACTTAGATTGTAAACTCAGAGCAGTTAAACCCAAGTATGTCTTTATGCACCACATGGCTTAGATCTGCTCTGGGCAGGGCAGAATAAACCTGACACTCCAATGCCCTCAGCAGCTTACTGGGACACAGATAAAGGAGTTTCGCTAATAAACATGCACAAGCAGACAGGACAAGAACACATTGCTGATCATTGCAAATTAAAGGGATCATTCCCCAAAGCAGTCACCTCACCATCTCTTCCCAAAAGCCACCCATGACTGAAACAAGCTTCCTCTCCACAGCAATAGGAACAGGATTACCCCTAAACACAGCCCTGTTAATGTCTCAGGACATCAGATGGGGTGAGACAGCAACTAGGACAGCATCCCTAGCAGGAGGAGAGGGAGGACAGACTGGCAGTGTGGATCCAGCAGTAGTGAGGACAGAAGAGCTAAGGGAGTGGTTTTTGGACGTTGCTTCGAGCTCTGGCTTGCCTTAAAACCTGTGTTTGCATAGGAGGGAATCAGGGAGAGAAATAAGGTGAAGAGCAGCAAGGTCCTGCTTCTTGGAGATCCCCTTTACCTTCAGAGATGCCCCTCATGCACTCACCTGCTAGGCAGGTATGAGGGGCAGGAAATCCTTACAAAGTCTGAGACATGTAAAGTTCCCTGAGGAAAAGCTGAGGTTTTGAAGGAGGAGTGGAAGTACCAATCAGGACCAAAAACCCAGAGGATGAGAATGAGGGCCTGTTGGGAGGGAGCTGCAGGCATTGAATGGGACTGAGAGGACTAGAGTACAGGAATCTGCTGACCAGGGGCTTCCCCCCACTGCACACCCCCCCCACAACCCCACACCAGCACAGACCCCTCACCTTCACAGTGGAGCCCTTGGAAAAATGGAAGTGGTTATCACGATGCTCTTCCTGCCAGACACTGTTGCACCTGGAGTTGCAGACGATGACAGATTCATTGAAGCGGGGACTGAAGTGAAATGCCAGATCTGAGAAGCTGGAGCCAAGATTGATGCTGAAGCTGTGGGTGAACAGGAGGAAGGTCAGCTGCACAGGCAGGACAGGGTCTTGGAAGATCCAGCACATGGCTCTGCACCCAATTCTTCCCTCAATGTTGCAGGTACTTAATGCCTCCTGTTTTGTCATTCTGCCTGAGAACCAGGGGAGTTTGCACAGTGGTAGTGTAGGGGTTCCCCTAACACTGAGCTATGCTCACACTTTTTGTACCTGTCAGCCTTGGAAAACCACTTCCCTCTACAGCCCACCTTCAGTCCTGGCAAGTCAAGGTGATTTCTTTGTACTTACTTGTCAGCATCCTCAGATATCTTGCCCTTGACCTTCACGGTGTCCCCAGTCTTCATACCCAGGTTGAAAATTTCCAGTTTTCCCTAAGGCAGAGAGAAAAATAGTCTGTGTGGCTCCTTCAGCCATTTCTCCCTGCCACTGCAAGTGACAGAGTGCTGCTTGGAGAAGGTGTCCCAGCCAGGAGAACATCTCCCGCTCTCAACTCCTCTTATGGCCAAAACCACTCCATGCTGGAGGTCTTGCATAGGCTTCTCACTCAGTGAGGAAAGAGTGGGCTGAGTGAAGCCAGTAAGTGAGAAAAGACACCAGAGAGAGAGATGAAGACAGGCTTGTCCTCAGCAGAAGGAAAGGAGAGCATCACAGCAGACATACAAAGAGGGTTAAAGCAGAGGGACATAACCCAGGGTTTGGTGGGAAGCATCGCCTGCAGTCCAAGAAATGCAAGGATGAGAGCAAAGGTGGCTGTGGCTTGCTGGTCTCCTGCTCAGCCTTCCTGAGCTGGGGACCCTGGGTGACAAAGGACAGGAGCAGCAGCCCTTACAGACATCTTCCTCAGAGGGCAGAGTAACCAGGCAGGGAGCCACCAGCAGTTAGCTCAGAAACACTTCACATGCAGGGCTTTACATCCCTAGACTTCCTTGTGGCTTACACATTAACAGTGCCCCTGCCTCTGCAAGGCCCCACTGACTGCTATTAAGCCAGGAGACTTTGATCCAAAGAAATAACTTCCCTATGTACACTTCCTTTCATTAGGGACTCCAGGAGATTTAACCAGTTCCCAGCCTCCTCAGTGGGCTCCCTGCAGAGGATGACCACACACAGCCCTTAGGGGTGCTACTCCAGCCACCACACAGGACAAGTATCTTGCCAGCTGGCCATGGAGGTGTGACCACCATGTTCACTTCTTTTCTGCATGTAACAGCTTAGCCAAAAGAAGCATCCCAGCTCCCTTCTTTTGTGGCAGGGTCAGCCCCCAAAATCCACAGCAGCACACCAAAATGGTCCCCACCATCCCTCCCCATGGTGCTCTGAGGAAGGGCTCCAAGGGACTCGGGGGAAAGGGCAGCCAACACATCCCCTCTAGATGACACAAGCTATGAACAGTCCTTTGCAGGAGTGACATGAATCGCATCCCATCTCCTTCCCTTCTTGTGGCTCTAGGTTCAGACCCACCTGTGTGGATTGCACTAGCAATATGTGGGAGCTCTCTGCAACCTTCCATCCAAGCTCCATCAAGACCCAAACGTTTTACCTCGAAGACCCATGCACATCAGGCTCAACAGCCCTGTCTCCCCTACCCCTGAGACATGAAAATGTCGTCTTCATAATGGAACGTCACTCCTATGGTCTTCTTCCCAGGTGAGATCTACAAGTCAGCAGACTTTGCGCCAGATTTGGCTGAACAAACTGGTGGTGTTTTGCTTTGCCAGACTCCAGAAGTCAGTGGGGGAGCAAGAGGGAGCGGGAGGCCAGCAGTCCCCTCAGCCCCCGTCTCGAGGTGTGCAGAGAGCAGCTGAGTGCAGCTATCCTGCTGCTGCACAGCCAGCTGGGAGGCAGCTTCTCCCTTCCCCAAAATCTCCTGAAGTAAACAGAGATAAGTGCTGATAACCATTCCTTCCCGGAGGTGTTTCCTATTAACAGAGGGTTATAAAGCCCAGCAGGCTTGGAAAATCTGTTTGCTCTTGAGGTCACTGAAGCTGTTGGAGAAACACACCCAGGCTGAGCATGGAGCCAGCAGGAGCAGGTGCCGATGATAGTGGTTTCTGGCATTGGGTCTTTTTCCCATCACGCTGCTGTGTCCCACCCACCCACCCACACCTTCACCCTGCTTCCCCATAGCCATCCCAGGGAAAACACAGGGCCCAGAGCCCCCTGCTCAAAATATCAGAGCATCCCACTGGCTATGAGGGGTTTCTCTTTCCAGCAACTCATGTTGTCCCTTTGCAGGGACAAGGGCAGTACAAAGACACTGTTTGCATAGCCACCTGTCATGGTTTACCCCAGCCAGCAACCAAGTACCATGCAGCCACTTGCTCACTCCCCTCCTGCCTCCCCCCAAAGTGGGATGGGGAGAAGAATCAGGGGGAAAAAAGGTAAAACTTGAGGGCTGAGATAAGAACAATTTAATAATTGATGATGATAATAATAATAATAATAATAATGATGATGATGATGATGATGATGATGATGCAGATGGAAGGGGAGAGGAATAAAATGCAAAGGGAAGGGAAAAAACAAAAGTGAGGCGCAATTCAATTACCACGTGGTGACCGATGCCTAGCAGCGATCTGCAGGCCCTGGCCAGCTCCCCCCAGTTTACACACTGAGCATGACACCCCATGCTATGGAATACCCCTTTGGGTAGTTTGGGTCAGCTGTCCTGGCTGTGTCCCCTCCCAATTTCTTGTGCTCCTCCAGCCTGCAAAACTGCAAAGTCCTTGACTTAGTATAAACATCACCCAGCAACAACTAAAAACATCAGTGTGTTGTCAACATTGTTCTCACACCAAATCCAAAACACAGCACTGCACCAGCTACCAAGAAGAAAACTAACTCTGTCCCAGCAGAAACCAGGACACTACCACCAGGGTTAGTTATCTGAACCCACTTTAAGCCAGCGAACACACAGAAACAAAACACTTGTACAGCTCGAGAGATTGCATCCAGGGCACACCATGAACTCCACCAGAAAAATCCTGTCCTACATGGCTGGCCAAGGTGACACAAGAATGTTGTGGCAGAGACACCATCCAGGTCCCAGGCCAGCAACATAAAGGAGCTTTTCCCCCACTTCCCACACAGACCAGACGGAACATCACTCTCACTGGGATTTATCCACTGATCCCACTGGCAGAGCGTGAGGCTGCCCGGGAGGGAGAGCAGCATGTGTCTGAGGGATGGGGAAAGCTACCTGCACATAGGGTTATGTGTGGAACCACAAGTACCATGGCTGTGAGAACATGCAGAGAGAAAGACAGGCAGGAAAGAGGCATGAGCTGCTCAGAGAGGGGCCATGAGATTTTATGGAGATAACACTAACCTCCCTCCTACAATGCTCGGCAGAGGCGTTCACCCCCCTTTTATTTGCCACTGGGAACAATAGTGGGAAGCCAGGCAGCAACTCTGCCAGCGCTGGCGACTTCCTTCATCTGCAGAGCTGAGCCTCTGCATGGTCAGACACCAGCCCTGTGCAGATGGCCTCTCTTATGCAGGGGTATGTTCTCCCCACATAGGAAGGGGCTGAGACTTCAGGGACCCCAGAAAAGCCAAAACTCTCCAGTACAATTGGAGGTAGTAATTGGGTTGATGAAAGGAGGGTGAAAGGGGCAGGCTGATACTTCCCTGCAGACATTGCAAAGCAGAAAGCCTGGGGAAATGGTGATATGATGGTAACATAAATCCCAAAGAAAGAGGAAATCCGGCTAAAGGACATCTGCAGAGGAGGTGGAGGGTCTGTGCAGTGAGGAAAATACAAGCAGTGGTTGGTTGTGGAAGCTGGCAGCCACTAGTCCAAAGGATCCAGGAACCCTTCACCCCCAGAGAGATGATCCTCTAATAGCATACCTGCCTGGGAGTGCCTCTCTGGGGCCCTGTATAGATGTTCAGCCTGGCCAGAGGACAGCTGGCCTGTACTGGCATAGGATGTTCACACTGCTGGCACTGGAGGAGGCTTTGCTGCATTCCCAGAGGGTGCCTTGAGACAGCAGAGATCTGACAAGCAGCCACTGGCAGGAGGGTGGGGACCATGCCCATCCCAAGGGCAAGGTGAACTTCCAACAGGGAGCAGGCAGCCCTGCAATTTTTCATGGAGAAAAAAAAAAACAAAACCATATTTTAAGGAGGGAAGAGACCAAGGCAGCCATGTCAGCTTTCAGCCAGAAGTCCTTTGCAGAGTGCTTTCACCCCATGTGACACTTCCAGTTGCAGTGGTCCCATAAGGTCAGTTTTGGGGTTAACAGTCCTTCCCAGACTTCCTGCTAGTCCTGGGGACATCTCAGCCACCAGGAGCACCTATGGGATCTCAGGACCATTGGGGTGGCTCAAGACAGCAGCACCTCATGTACCATAGCCTAAAGCTACCACATCTATGACAGGGCACCCACACAGTTATTGAGAACAGACTGAATGCTACCCTCCCCAGCAGGCTGCCAAGATCCTTAGCAGCATCATTGCTGGCAGCAGTATTTACTTTGTTTTCTTACTCAGGCAGGAGGTAAGCCAGCTAGGTGTGAAGCCCTGAGGAAAACCACAGGCTTCCCCACTTCCCAGCCAAGGTAGCCCAACCGCCCCCCCCCCCCCCCCCCCCAAGCTGTGAGAGGTTTCTCAGAGCCTTTTGTAGCAGGAGCAGCCCCCAAAATCCCCACCCGCATACCAAAATTATCCCCACCATCCCTCCCAACAGTGCTCTGAGGAAGGGCTCCAAGGGGCTCACAAGGAGAGGGAACTGAACACATCCTCTCTAGACAACAAGAGTTATCAACAATCCCTTGCAGGAGGGACATGGGGCATCACCAGGCATGATGGTCAGCCCAGAAGGGAAGAGGGAGAGACGGGAAGGCAAGGTAGCTGTGCCAGCTGTGTGAATGCATGTGCCACTGCCCCCCCCGTCAAACCAGGCTCTGCAAGAAGAGGGGGGAGATCCCCTTAGCACCCTCATGGAAGGCCGCAGTTTCAGCTCGGCACTAATCAAACACCAAAGAAGCGGCACCAGAGGAGGACGCTGCAAAGGAGAAAAGGCGCCTGTCCCATTTTGCACTCGCGGCACCAGGGAGCCTGTGCTGTGGACCAGTCATTGGCAAAGGGAGCTGCAGAGACCAACCATGCATTCTTTCTCGGAGTAGCAGCTGCTCACTCTGCTATTATTTCCTACTGCTTCATATAATTTGTACTCCGCAGAAAGCTATTGTCCCTTTCCACTGGCTATTTATTTCCTTGAATAGCCTCTGGGGAAGGATTTCAGTGCGGGAGTAAAGAAAAAAGAAAAACTCCACACAATAAATATTGAGCGGTGACCTGATTTAAACTGTGTTCTCTGACCCCATCTGGGCCCTGGTTGCGGTTTGTCCCAGAAGTTACAATTAAGCCACTTTTGTGCCTCGGTTTCCTCCTTCTATGAAGCCTAGGGGGAAATGCCCCCTGCCTTAGAGGGGTGTGGGGTGGATTTCAAGAAGCCGAGTCCTGGATTTTCAGAGGCCAGGGCTGAGGCCGCAGCTAAGAAGAGGCTTCCACCACCTCCTGATGGAGATGCTCAGTCCTCCACCTGCCAGTCACAAAAATTCCCAGATAGGTTTGACAGGACTGGTTTCCCCTTTAGTCAAGAGGTGTTGGTTTGCCTCTCAGCAGATAGTGCTGCAACCTTCACCCAATCAATCCCTATACTCTGAAATCCGGGCAGTTTCCTAACAGAGGAGGACTGAGAGAACAAAATTGACTTTCCTCAGCCAAACACTGAGGTAAGCAGGAGACTGGATAAGCAGGTCTGTGGATCTGGAGGGTGTGTACAGGAGAGTATTGGCCAGGAGATGCAGGAGAAGCCAAGGCAATGATAAGCACAAGGAAACTTGTGCCCATGAGCACTAACGCCCTGCCTGAGAGGTTAACTAGAGCGGGATGGCTCCTCTAGGGAAGGCACTGAAGTCTCCATATCAGATCAATTAAAATGGGAAGGAACTAGGGACTGGAGGTGAATCTCCTGTCATCTCTCATGCCCAGCTCCCTGACAGTGCATTATCCAGAGCCCCTGTGGGAAGCATGGAAGTAGCATCCCTGCACTGAACCAGGTGGCAAGGGATTAGAGGGCATCAGCATCCAGTAGGCTCTTGACCAGCATCATCCCTTTCAGCTGTGGGGTGCAATTTCTCTTCCTTAGGATGTGGGGACTAAGAAGGAGGAAGGACAAAACCAGCTGAAGAGGTAAAATGTGGGAAAAAAACCCACCTTTCTTCAGGGCTAGGGGCAGCAGTGAAGGAGGGAACTCGCACCAAGCAGTGGAGCAGCTCAAGAAAACAGGGGAGGGATGCCACCTCTCTCCCTACCCCATCAGAAAGGCAGTGGTGTCACAGTGACTGGCACCTCCCATCTCCATGGGGAGCTCAGATGTGCTCTGTTGGATGGTTTCCATCCCCATGGCTAAGTTACATCCTTATGCCTTTGCAGGGGTCATCTCTCTCAGGCAGCTCTGAAGTCTGTGGCAACATTTTTGTGTGGCACGAGTTGTGCATAGGGATGGGAGGTTTGTGTGCAAGGAAGCTGGTTTATAAGGCACCAGGGCCATTTCATCGACCCAAGCAGCCAGATGAGTCATTCTTCTGGGTCCCCAACTTGCCTGAGGGGCAGGAGAACAAACAGGCAGAGGGTGGGGGAGGTCAGAAGACTGATTACATGCCACCCAGTTCCGTTTCCAGCCTTCATTTCTCTAATTCTTTCCTTCATAGGGGCATGCCAGGAATGTGGGTTGTGGGAAAGGCTTTCAAAAGCATGCCTGGAGATAAAAATGCACTTGTGTTGAAAGCTTCCCTACTGGCTTCCCCCTCTCCTGGACTTCTGGGATCTCCCATCTTTACCCAGACTAGTAAGTCTGGAATGAGATGTTATTAGCTTGATGGGAAAAGGATCTTCCAAAGAGCTTCCAGAAAGGATCAGCTTCAAGAGGTCTTATGCTCCAATTGCATCTTGCACCAAATGATTCAGATCTCTAACGGCTTTATCTTGCCGTTGAGTAAGGAAGATGGCAGCCCCCTCATCTTGCACATGAAGAAATTGAGGCACAGTCACCCAAGTTCACATCCAAACCCGACTCTTCTTGTTTGGATTCTCATCTTAAAAGCTACCATGTCCAGATTTAAAAATAAATAAATAAATATTTTTTTAAAATCTAGCTTTGCAAACCTGTGCAAGAAGCTAAAAGGAAGCTGTGCTCCTCTGGCTAATGCAGCTGGAGTATCAGAGATGCTGATCTCTCACCATACCACATACTATCAGTAGCAGGTACTGAAGCGTTCAGTGCCTCTGAAAAAAATTATCCCTTGGGTGGGTCCAATTAAGTCTGAAAACCAGAGGCATTCAACGAACAGATGCCTTCCAACAGTGGAAGCCAGGGGACTTCCGAGATGCCCCAAGCCCAACTCCCCTGACTTCAAGGGGACCATTTCCCACAACAAAGACAGTGTGAGACCAGGGGGCTGGAATTCAAATAAGCAAAAGAGAAATGCAGTGCTGCACTATACACTGAAGGTCCATGGGGACCTCCCTCCATTGAGCTCCAAGCAGCCATCCCAGATTCTACCCCACAGGACAGCAGAGGCGTGCAGTGAGAGTGCTGCGGGGTCTCCGCACGCAGCAGTCCATCCCGCACAGGGAGAACAAGGCTGCTGGCACTGCGCAACTCACTTTGAGTGTGTTTCTCACGGGTTCCAGTGCTGAGCCCAGGCGGGTCGGACAACTCTGAGGACTTGCAGGAATCCTTTAGACAAGCAGAATCTGTCTGAGTCACACACATGAGGCGTGATGCCAAGGCTGGCTCATCCACTGGAAAAGAAAAAAAAAAAAAGAGAGAAAGAAAGAAAGAAACACTTAGGGAGAAATAGCAAGTTTTGAAAAGCCACAAGAATTAACAGTTTATGGGCTGGAAAAAAAGGGAAAAAAAAAAAGTCTGTTCTCCCATGATCGTGTCACTAAGGCAAAGTATCCCTCATCCCTGCTGGGAAGCAGCAAGCCACCTTTACCACACATCAGCTTTGAGAGGGTCTCCACACTGGATCTAAGGCCATGGCTGAGGTCTGCAGAGGAAGGGGTTGTCAAGTCAAAACTATCTGTTGCTCCAAAATCAGCTTGAACAAACTCCCTTTGATGGCCCTGCTAAATGAAACGGTAAAAACCAAACCAGATGGAAACAGGAAAAAAAAGCTGCCAAAAAAAAGGGAATCCAAATCCCAAAATGACTGACTCAGTGCGAGAAATGGGCATCTAAAGAGAGAACTGCGGACATCTGAAGGAGACCTAAGAAAAGACCAGGCCCACACAACCAGCTCTCCCTGTTCCTCTTCTCCCCCCTTCCAGGGGTAAGGGCACCAGAAATACATGAACCCACCGACCTTCAGAGAGAGCCACAGGGAAAAGAGCTGAGCCTGACCCACTGCAGGAGCACCAAGGACAACCAAAGTGCAGAGGAGGTCCCAGCACTCACCAGCACAAGGAGTGCTACGTTACTTTTTCCCTGCTTCCCAGTGAGGAACTTCATCTCTGTACAGTACTGCAGGGAGTAGGGCAGCAGAAGCTTGCAGTTGCTTTGCACTACCGAGACACCTCGCCTCCCCTTCCAGCATTATAGTGGGCACTAAGGGACACCCTGTGCATTTGAGGACAGCCTGTTTTGCTGGCCAGTCCTATATGGGCATCCTGTCCCTCCTCTGGACCGCTCCTGTGAGCCTCTACTCCTGTTTCTGAACCATCCCACATAGCCGGTAGTACATAAGCCTGCACTTGACCACAGCAGATGTTTACTCTGCTTTCCCAACAGTCGCGCTAGGCTGTTTGCGCTCTCTGGCTTTCCCTTCCCTCCAGTTTGCCCCTCTTCTTGCCGTCCTTATTTTCCCCACCACCAGCAACACACCCAGGTTAGGACCTGGTTGTGTCTCTCTGGCTTCCCTCAGGTCTCTTCATGCTGCTCCCCCCAAGAGCCCCCCAGCAGCAAAGCAGACACGCAGCTTTAATTGCAGTCACATTCCTAGATGAAGAACACTTGCTCCAGAGAGGGGAAAAGGGTATTACAAACTACATGCTTTGAACACAACTCATGCCAGACAAATCTTACCATATCCCAGGCTGAATAGCCCCAAACATGTTGCCATTCACCACGACAAACAGACTTGCCAAGCCAGGATCAGATAAGAACAATGCAAAGAGGACTGGTGGCTGCAACTGCCAGGCAAGTTCCTATCTGCACGCAAATAGTTTATCTCTTCTGTCAAGATGGGGCACGCATCAATGTCTGCTGCACAACAGCAGGGAAAAGCTAGTGGAGACCTGCTGCCTGGTCCTGAACATGCACGTAGCACTCCTTACAACACTGTCCCTGAGGAGCATCTCTATTACTCACTTGGTCTCATTAGGAAAGGGGCGGGAATCTTTCCTGAACAGCTCTGGCAGAGACGCAGCTCCCCAGGGACCGAGCTCAGGACAAGCTGAAGAATGCCTCGCGCCTGCTCTGGACACCAGCAAGTGTCGGGCCAGCTGCAGAAGTAGCATGGCAGCTAGAGGACAGCCGGAGGGAAGAGGTCTCATAGCTCTCTCAAGCCACTCTGTGACACTGTTGCTTTCATCCTCATCAACTCCCAGCACGTATCCTCCTTCTGAAATACGGCCAGAGCACCGCTACAGGGAAGCGAGCTACTCAAGATGCAAAGCTACTCTGTCCAAGGAGGGAGGTGGAAAGAAGAGCAGCCTCTGCTGGGAGCATCTCCTCCTGCACAGATGAGGGGAACTTGGGCTGCAATCTGGGGACAGCAAAGGTGCAACATGGTTGTGGTGAGACCCAGAACATGAACACTGCCTTTGAAAGGTCCGCTGGGCTGAGGGGAACAGCAGCATGCCACTTGAACACAGCCCTTCCAGGCATGGACAAGGATCCATTCAGATGCACCTGATACTTCTCCTGGCTGGGGGACTCAGCTGTCAGTAGCACATTAAATGGGGGATGCATGAGCTCTGCCCCTGTTCTGCTCCACCAGTGAGTTCCCAAACCTGATGTAGTTTGGGTTGGCAGGGGAAACAGGACAGAGGTGTGTGCATGGTATGGGAAGCCCTTCCAGAATCGCATGCTCCATGGACAACAGGATGGGCTCCTTGTTCTGCCTGCCTGAGGCCGGAGAGTCAGAGGGACAAATTCAACATGTCTGTGCAATGTTTCCTCAGAGCACCTCTCCCACCCCACAAGGCAGGGTGTCAAATGTGGCCGGTGACCCATAGCGTAAGTTGCAGGACGCTGAGTCACAACCCTGTGTTCAGCTGTGCCAAGCAGACAGAGCATTTCCCAGTTTCAGTCTGGCGCACACACTCACCTACAACCTGTTGCATGACATTTCCCATCTTTGGAGAGTGAAAATGTGGGAAAACAGGTGGTAAATATGCAGGCTGCAGGGGACTGCACTTCAAAAACCTGCCTTCAGAGGGGCCTGGATTTACAGGGTGTAGCTGTTTTGCTCCCGGCCCCAAAAGCAAGGAGCAGGGCACAGCTCCCACCCATGGGGTTAAATGCTCAGCTCTGTTGGGAATGTTCCCCAGCCCACGCTGTCCCCCAGCCATGCCTGGCTGGGCACTGCAGCACTACGAGCTAGCACAGGCCAAAACCACGCCAGGAACAGCGGTAATGAGGGCACAGCGCGAGCCACCGGCCCAGGGCAGCACTCAGCCCTGGCCCTGTTCCCGTTGCGTTTATTAAGACAGACAAAGCCAGAGGGACCAGAAAGGAGCCTACAAAAGGCCAGGTCCACCCTCGAGAAATCTATGGGTGCAGGCTCTGCATCTCCCTCCTCCACCTCCTCGGTCCCAGTTTTCTTTTCATTCCTAACCCCTCGTCCGTCATGCCCCGGCAGTGGGTTCACTGCGCCCTGCTGCTCCTCGCCTCCGCCACAAGCAGGGCTGAAGCTGGCTGCAGTGCCAAGCAGCAAAAGGATGGGCAGCCAGGCTGGAGGGAGAGAGCCACCGGACTGCCACCTCCTACCGTTTCACAGTCCAGAATTAAGCCAGCACTGAAGTTTCCTAGGGAACCTGAGGCAGCTGCAGCCAAAGCAGGATCACTGGCAATGGGGGATTTTCAAGCCTGGGCCAAAACCCATCTATTCAAGCTCACCAGCTGCCAAACCTGAGCCAGCTGCACAGCCAAGCACACGTGCATTCGGTGCCGCGGCGCCCTGCAGAGGGAATGCCTCCTGCCTGGGCTGTGTTGTAAAAGAGAGGCTGCGCATGGCTGTGTCTCTGAGTTCCCCGGGTGGCTAGTACACTAAACATCCCTGGCAAATGCTTCACTAAGTCACACTTCGTTGTCACTGCAATGCAGGGACGTATTCATCATCCAGGCTTGGGGATTTGTCGCAGCTGGGCTCCCTGATTTGCTCCAGGATGCCTAGTTTCGTGTTGCCGATCTCTGCTTGGATTGTGCTTGGATGCCCGTGAAAAATGACTTTGCAATAGGATTTTTCTCCTCCTTCTCCCTCCTGCTGTTCTTTAGAGCCAAAATGTATCTCAGCAAAATTCAAGACTCTTAAACCATTTTTTTCCGCGGTACGTGTGCTTTCTAGTGATGCCTCGCCCATCTGCTAGCAGTAACACAGCAAGCCAGGGCTACAGCGAGAATGGGCGAATCTGTTCACCTTTCGGAGTGCCTCTCGACACCTGAATCCCGAGTGCAGAGTATCGGTAGCAGATCTGTTCCAGCCTGGAGCTGATCTCATCAGCAGTGCAGTGAATGACTTCATCGAGGCTCCCTCTTGTGGGCTCGGGGCCTTCGACGCTCGCTGCAGCCCCATACATTTCAGCAGCTCTCTAACCTGGCAGGTCTTCCTCTCCCTGTTCTGCTTTTGGCTCATCCAGATACATAACGCACCAGCCCGTAAGCCATGGCTATGACTAGGGCTTCTGTCCCGTCGGTTTTCTTTCATCTTTGCCTGCTGACAGTACTGTTCCTCGGCAGCATGAGTGTTCCCGTGTTCTCAGAGCATCCCCTTACTGTCCCAGACTCTCTTGGGAAGAAGCTATCGGCAACAGCAAATCCAGCTGAGCTCCCCAGGGCGGGTAACAAGGCACTGCCACTCCCTACGCTGCTGCCCACTCGCTCGAGGGTTCAAAACAACCCTTGAGTTACTTACCTGGAAGGAGAGCTCGAACACAAGCAGCAGCAAACTGCACAGCTCACCTCTAACTCTGGTATTTGTGTTTCTCGCTTGCCTCGCTGAGCCAGCGGCTCTAATGACAGAACCAAGGTGGGAAGGAAATTTAGTGTACAGAGGTGAAGGCAATTCCCCAGAGGAAGCAAGTGCAATTATCCCCACACTAACAACCGGGAAAACTGAGGCACTGAGCATAGCTGTGCACTGCCTTGAGTCTTGCTCCGAGACACACTTAATTGCAGAGATGTAGCCAGCAGGTTTTCTGATCCCTTATCCAGCATCCTATTTCCTCATTCTGCTCCTGTAGTTGTAGAAAGACGCCTTTGATCACCAGGGACAGGTCTTCCTACAGCAAGAAGGGAAATGCTGAAAGAAATGGAAGGGAGCAATCCTGGTGGATGACTGCATACCACAAGAAAGTGCTGCATATGAAAGGGAAGGAGACATTTCCTATTAGATTAAAGGAACTCAAACCTGCTCTCCCTCTAGAGAAGTATGCAACTCTGTACTTCTCTAATTGCAACCCTTTGCTGGGAAAGGTGCTTAGAAGTATTGCAAAAGGAAGGAGATTAGCCAAGGTCAGGGAATAGCAGGGCTACAAAGCCAGAGGATTGCGTAAGAGGTACGTGGTCCGAGGTGATGTCAGGAGAGGTGCTGCCAGCCCTCTTCCAAGAGAAAGCAGCAGAGGTAAAACCGAGCCAAAACCCCAGGAGCTGGCTGCTGCAGTCAGCCTGAGCAGGAAAACAAGAAAAGAGAACAAAAGACCGCAGTACCAAGCGTCAGGCAAGTGAAAGGTCTCCGGCAGAACGCCTGGCCAAGGAAAGAGGAATGTGACAGGGGAAAGGGAACTTCTTGTCACAGGCCAGTGCCGATGACCCAGCAGGAAGCGCACAAAGCACTCCGGGCCGCACACAAGCGCATCTGAAAAACATTGCAGGGCTCACATAAACACACAAGGCAGAGAAACTAAACAAATGTTGGGACAGAGCGGTTTTGGCTGGCTAAAGACGACCTGGTGGGTGGAAAATCCCTCTCTCAGGCGACCTGGTCACTCCTGCAAGGCCACCTTCCTTTCCAACTGAGTGGGACTTAATCCCCTTTTGCGATTCACCTCGACCATCCACGCAGCTGTTCGTCCAGCCCCAGCTGGCGAGGCAGGAGCTCTCTGCCTGCTGCTACTTTCTGCGAGGCAGCGGGGCCAGCCAAACCTGGGATCCCACATCTCTGCCAGCACACGCTTCCCTCACCTGCACGCCAACTGCCCAGGCCTCCTGCCTGCACCTAATCACTTCCCTCTGCAGCAGGCTATGAAGCAATTATAGTTCCAGCACTTTCATTCTGGAGCGGCGTTAATTGCAACATGGAGCGTCTCACTCCATCCAAATCTAGTTTGGGATTCCAGCTGTCGGTAAATATAAATCAAGGGACAGGAGAAAAGGTTTTTCCTCACACATCATCTTGCCACTGTTACAGGGAGCAAAATTTGGATTTGGATCTCTTTTTTTTGTTGTTGTTGTTGCACTTAGGCTCCTTGTTACATGGAAAGCAGAGGTAACCAAAGGGGGAAGAGACTCGTAAATCTATGAGAAATAAAAGCAAGGTTTGAAAGGGCACTGCTGACACAACTGTCATGCATGAGTTCAGTCACCATTGTTTGCAACCCGCTGAGAAGAGGCGCAGCCTTCCACTCATCCCAGACTCGCTAACCACTGGGGGTTGCCATAGAGAGGAAAATAAACAACCTTGAGTTTCAGAGGGATCGAAACCTGAGCGAAAGAGGGCTGTGAAACACCAGACTGCAAAACCACTCTTTTAGAGGCACCGATACCGAAAAATCAGAGACAAAATTCTCTAATACTTGGTTTGGAGTGTTAGAAAGTAGGCATTCTTTACTTTCGGCACCAGATACACAGGGGATAAGTTCCGCTCAACATGCATACTGACTTTGTTCACTGTTTATATAGCTGATCTATACATATTAATGACATTTCTGAGAAACTATTAGCATATTCATTACAGTTCCATGAACTACTTCTGTCTACATTCTTACTATGCATGTGTAGCCTAATGGGTGGTTTGGGTCATCATCCTTTCTTCATCATCTTCCTCATCTTCTTCTCGCCCTCTTCATGACCTTCTCTTCTTCTGACCCTGTTTCAGCACTCTGGGCTCATGTCTTGGTTTCGGACCGGTTCTTACCTACTTGGCAGCTAAACTATACAATGCAGCGTACTACTAGTAGCTAAACTACAGTACAGAGTTGTGCAGCTCAGCCATGTCATGGATATGTAGTTGCAAAATTTATAGTTAAGCACACTGGTAAAATTCCTCTGGTATCAATCCCTCCTTTATTTTGATGATTTGCATAAAACAAGTCATCATCCTTTTTACACTTATTCTATTTTAAACTATTCATTTATACTTGCACCTTCAACACAATTCTGTCATATAATTACAGCACTGAATCATAATAGAAGAGAGAAGGTAATTTCCCAATAGTACAGTAATTAAGATGAACAATTTTATTTTTTTTTAACCAGGACAAATTAGGTAGGCATGAGGTAAGTTTGTTCCAAATTTCTTTGAATCCCTAATTAGTGTCATCTTTACCTGTTCACGTAAAATTTTAATTTGTTCCCAAACTATCTGTAAATCAGTAGAAATTCTGCCACTTTAATCCACATATGTGCAACAACTTGTGCTAATAACTGTACAAACACTTCCCTGTGAGGCTAACAATTCGATTCTGCAGAGCTACCTTTGATAAACTAGACACTTCAACTTGTAGTGCTGGTATTGCATCCATGGTCCTGTTCTCAATATTTTGTATTACTGCTGATATGTTCACGATTGTCTTCTTTAGTCCACTTACCCCTGATTATGGAAGAAACCATATAGCAAAGCTATGGAAGGCTGTGTGTCTGTCTGCGATAGCATTTCAGCTTCTTTTGGTTCGTTTGAAAAAGGCTTTAATCCAATTATCAAACTATTCTTGTGAGATTAGGAATTAAGGTTCCGAGGGCATATGCTCCTTGCCAGCTGGGGGGTGATGTTTTATAAGCAGTATCTCCACATAGCCAGTACCAACCACTTCCTGCCCGGACTGGGAGACCAAGATAATTCGTTCTGTCCATGTGGCTTAATGTAGGTCTCCAAAATGACTTGGTTCTATTACACCCAGGGAAGCAGCCTATAAAGGCTTCATGTTCCTGTTAGTTACATGATTATCACACCCATCATTTCCAAATTTTAAGTCACTAGTGCTTAAAGAATCATTGCCTGGTCCATATAAACAAAGGGTTGAGTTTTGGCCATCTAGCAACATTGTAACCTGTATTTCCCTTTGTCTTTCTTTTGAAAGATACTTGGCCACCAAGGATTCTTAGGGTGTCCTTTGCCATATTCTGGATTGTTATTTCACTGATTGGTATGGGCACTCCTATTAAAGGCAGGTCTTGCCCCCTCCCTGAAGTTGGCAGTTGAGTACAAATCCAACAATCGCTTCTGTTTAAGACATCAGTAACATTTCGGACCAACATTAGGTACAAATTTTGATCCCACCCTACAGTCCAGATCACTTGAGTTGCAAGTTCTATGGTTAATAACACCCGATTATACATTTGGCCTTCTAAATTTGAACTTCACTGGAGATTGTTTTTCTATGATTCAGGGTGTAGGGGCCTTCTTTACTGGAGAGTAATGGTTCCAAGGCCCTTTTCCCTCTAATTTTACTGTTGTGTTTGTGATCACCTACACCTGATATGGTCTTTTCCTCTTTTTTTCCAATGGTTCCAAGGTCCAGGTTTTCAAGTAGACCCAGTCTCCTGACTTGGAAGGGGTGTATTGGAGAATCCAGTCCTGTCTCCCAAGTACCCATAACAGATTTCTGAAGTTCAAAAATTATTTTTCCTAAAGTTATTAGATAATTTTCCAAATAGAATTCCCCTTCCATTACTGCATTTCTTGGTACACCTGGGACCTGATAGGGTTTTCCATACATCATTTCAAAGGGTTTTATTTTAATTTTACCCCTGGGTTGTACTCTAATTTTTGATAGAGCTATCAGTAGGGCCTGAACTCAATTTAAATCTGGGGTTTTGGCAAATTTTTTTCAAGTTGTAATTTTAGCGTATGAATCATTCTTTCTACCCTTCTGCTCAATTATGGGTGGTATGGGACATGAAGTTTTCAAGTAATTCTTAAAAATTTTCTTACTTGTTCTACAATTTTGCAACAAAATGTGGTCTTCTATCTGATGATAAGCTTTGTAGAACTCCAAATCCAGAAATAATTTCTTTTACTAATACCTTAACTAATTTCCTAGTTTTATTGATGCAACAGGGAAAGGCTTCGGTCACCCAGAAAAGGTATCCACTAAAACCAGTAAATAACTATAATTTTTCTTTCAGGGTAGCTCAGTAAAAACTGATTTGCCAGCAATCCCCAGGAAAATGTCCATGTCTGGTAACTCCAAATCAAATCCGGTTCTTTGTCTTTGGGTCGTTTCTTTGGCATATTTCACATCATTCAGTGATTGACTTTACAATTTTCTACATCTTTTTACTCAAAACTGATCTTTGTAGATGTTTAAGTAAACTTTCAGTTCCTCAGTGAGTCTATAAGTGTTTTCTCTGGGCTAATACAGTTGTTAATTGTTCTTCCACAACAAATCTATTATTTTCAGTAATGGCCCACCCATTTTCTTTTATTGTGGCTGTCAGGGTATTAATCACTTTCCGACCTTCTGCATCATATACTGGGGTTTCAGGTAATTATGACTTTATTTAAAAATGATTTTATATAAAAGGTGGAGACTTTAAGGGAACCAGGACTAACAAGGGCAGATTATTCTTTTCTGCTGCAGCCCACGCTGCTAGATCTGTTTTGCAATTTTCCCTTCCTGTTGTGGTATATATAAACTGTGATTCTTTGTCCCAAAGTAAATTTTCAAGCTTCTTGAATAATCAGAACAGTGGCAGCCACAGCTCTCAAACATCTGGGCCATCTTTTGCTCATTTTGCCTAGTTGCTTAGAAAAATATGTCACAGGTTTTTTGAAGGAGCCTAATCTCTATGTCAATACTCCCAGGGCAATGGCTTCTTTCTCATAAACAAAGTTCAAAAGGTTTTTCTAGGTCTGGAAGCTCAAGGTCTGGAGCCTTCATGAGGGACTGTTTAGCTTCTTTGAAGGTTGTCCTTCCTGCTGCATTCCACTCCAGATGTGATCCCATCAATCTATTCAAAAGTCTATATAAAGGTTTTACTAGTAGTCCATAGTCAGGCATCCATAATCTGTACCATCCCAGCGCTCCCAGAAACATTCTTAGTTCATGAACAGTCTGTGGTTCTGGGAGTTGGCAAATTGTTTCTTTTCACCCAAAATCAAAAGCATGTTGTCTTTGGGAAATGTCAAACCCCAGGTACTTCATGGTCTGCTTTCCAACCTGGGCTTTGTTTCTTGACACTCTATATCCAGCTAGCCTAGCTTGGCCCAGTATCTCTCCAGTCCAGACCAGGGGAATCTGTGTCCTCCACTTCCACCAGGATTTCCCCTTTCTCTTTTCCATCCCTCTGTAAAGACAGTACTAGCACATGGACATAGTTACCTTCAGGAATCATCATTTTAACAGCTTCACCCTTAAATCTGATTGTTGCTTGTAAAGGCTTGGAGGTTCCTGGCAAATACAAAAACTGATGAGTTACCCATTGTTTTCCTATTTGAGATGATATTGGTTTGAGGAATATTGGTTTGAGGTGCTTCTTTGGCTTTCCCTGTTGCACCAACAATTCAAATACCATTGTTTACTGAATACGTTTCCCTGGTATCTACCAAAACCTTAATTTCTGCCTGATCTTCCCCCAGCTTATATATTCAGCATGACATCATATGTTATGGAATATCCCTTTGGCTAGTTTGGGTCAGCTGTCCTGGCCATGTCCCCTCCCAAATTCCCATGCCTCTCCAGTCTTCTCACTGACAGAGCCTGAGAAACTGAAAAGCCCTTGACTTCATATTATTATCATTGTTCTCACACCAAATCCAAAACTCAACACTGCATCAGCTAAAATCAAGTCTATTCCAGTCAAACCAAGTACAGTATCCACCCCTTATTCCACATCATGTCACAATTTCTAATATAACCTCATTAACCACCACCAACCCTTCCCATCCTTTGATAGAATACACAGGTATCATTCCCCTAGTCTGTGGACCACCCCTGTAAAAATGTGTATCCACAAATGTCATTTAGTCCATGAATTTGAGCTCCGTCTGTTATAGTCGTCACTCAGAAGTGGAGAGGTGGTGTGTTGTATGGGGTTATGGGGTATCGAAGTCAGCTCTGGTTGGGTCACTGATGCACTTGCACTGTTTCTTGTAAGGTTTGTCCTCCATTGGTTCAGGTGGTTTCTGTCACACTGGAGTCCCATCCTGTCCAGTACAGCAGCCCAGAAACAGCAGCGATGCCCTGGCCACTTTTCAGGCCAGGCCCATCACCATGGCTGTTAACAAAATGTTACCGAGCACAGCACAGTAAGATGATAAGCGGTACAGCAAGCAGTGAAAGCAAAAAGTGGCCACTAATGAGTGCTAGACTCTACAGCTAGCAAGCCCCATGGCAAGCATAGAAATCACACAGAAACCTGATGATTAAAGCTAAACAGCAATAACAGCTATAAATTCAAGCTAGCACATTCCAATCACTTCTGTCGTTATCTCAAAACCTTTGTGAACCACATTGGGCTCCAAAAAGAACTGTTGTGGTTTAATCTTGGCCAGCAACTAAGCACCATGCAGCTGCTCGCTCACTCTCAACAGTGGGATGGGGGAGAGAATAGAAGAGGAAAAAGTGAGAAAACTCATGGGCTGGGATAAAGACAGTTTAATAGGTAAAGCAAAAGCTGTGCACAGAAGCAAAGCAAAACAAGGAATTCACCCACTGACAGGCGGGTTGTCCAGCCATCTCCAGGAAAGCTGGGCTCCATCATGTGTAAGGGTTACTTGGGAAGGCAAACATCATAATGTTGAATGTGTCCCTCTTCCTTTTTCTTCTCCCAGTTTTCAATTTTAAACACCTCTGTCCTATATTAAAAGATGAACAACACCTCCTTGGAGGTCTCTCCCAAGAAATTTTCTCATCCTTCACTAATGACAGCACTAAAGGATCACTTGGTGCCAAATTAATTCCACACTGTTTCTGCCACTCAGGATGATCCCGTAAGCTGAAAAACATATCAGCGTATATCACCTCATCCCATTTTCCTTCCCTTTTTAAAACAACATCAATTATAACAAAGTATCATAATCTAAGTTCCATTATTTGGCCACCTGCAGCCATTTTCTAACTTATAAAGTGGCCACCACTGATTACAGTATTTAATCAAGCCCACCCACCTGACACTACCTACTGGTGGACCTGTAATCTTTCTCAGAATGTCATTATGTCATTCTTCACCTTAGATATTTTGCATCCCATTCTATCTTAGTATATTATATCCAATCAAATTCAGAAATACAAATTTCACAAATAACAATGTAACAGCCAAGTAACACAAATCTAAGATAAATAACAGAACCCAGGCACAGACTCAAACCAAGAGTCTAATTCAAGTACCCATGTCACTCACCCAAATGCAGGCACAGACTCAAACAGACAAGAGGAATTAATGTGCCCATGTCACAAACGAGAGTCCAATTCAGGTACCTGTGTCACCAACATGAACACAGGTACAGACTCAAACAAACAATAGTCTAATTCAGGTACCTCTGTTGCCCACATGAACACAGGTACAGACTATCGAATCCAGAGATGCATCTAACTTGCCCTGCAAGACATCTTACAATACTGTGTCTCAACTTATGGGTAGGACTTCAAGTCAAAATTCAAAATCAAAAGAATGCCTTTGTCTTACCAGTGAGGTTCTGTTTATGAGACCAGCAGAGCCAGGATGGGGGTGTCCCCGAGAAATCCTCTTGGTGCTGGCTGGACATCCCATGATTCTGTACTCAGTCCAAGTTCAGAAGCAGGATCCCATACTCATCATCAATTTGATACTAAAAAATTGGAGACAAAACTCTCCAATACTCAGTTTGGAGTGTTAGAAAGCAGGCATTCTTTACGTTCAGCGCCAGATAAACAGGATAAATTCCATCCAATATGCATACCGATTTTGTTCACCTTTTATCTTTATATGGCCGATCTATACATATTAACGACATTTCTAAGAAACTATTACTATATTCACTACAGTTCTGTGAACTGCATATCACATCTACACTCTTAATACATATGTGGCCTAATGGGTTGGGGGTCCTCTGGTGGTGGTTTGGGAATCTTCATCCTCTTCTTAGTCATCTTCCTCTTTTTCTTCTCTCCCTCTTCATGACCTTCTCTTCTTCTGACCCTGTTTCAGCACTCTTGGCTCATGTCTTGGTTTTGAACCGGTTCTTATCTACTTGGCAACTAAACTATACAATGCAGCGTTCTACTAGTAGCTAAACTACAATAGAGTTGTGCAGCTCAGCCATGTCACGGATACATAGTTGCAACTTTTATGGTTAAGCACACTGGTAAAATTCCTCTGGTATCAGCATTGCTTTGTGGGTTGGAGAGAAGAGATGCACGCCTTCTACACAGATTGTACATGACCTAGAAGAGTACTATCTAGGCCTCAGTCTCCTAAAGATGACTTAAGGATTCTCAGAAAAAAAAAACCAAAGAGGCAATAGTGACAGGCAAGGCTGACTCATAAGATTAAAATAACACAAATAAAACGTGCCTGGACACAGCAGAGGGAAGGATGTGGCAAGTTTCAATGAAAGGCACTTAAAAAAGGCTTTGTGATGCAAGACAGTAAGAGTTAAAAAAAGAACTACATTCAAGCAGCAAAAAGTACTTTTTAATGGCCAAAAAATCCCCCCCAAAACAATGGCTATCCATAAGGAAAAGACATTAGGTGTGACATCAGGGCAGCTCCCTCGCCTGCCATCTGTGGGATTAGCACTGTAAACCAGTAACCCAGCACAGACCGCCCTGGCTCAGGACATCTGTCTCCAGGATTAGACACCTCCAAGACCAGCCCCTGCGTGGCTTTGAGCACCGCCGCTGATACCCGTGGGCACCAGGGACTCTTCAGACAGGTGGAGGCTTCTGCTCCCTAAAGTCATTGAGCTGGCACCTTTCACCAGCATTATTAAAAAAAAAACAAAAAACAAAACAAAACAAAAAACCCAACAAAAAGTAATAAATCACCACAGGGAGAAACACCCACAGGTTCCTTCCAAGCGGGGCACAGAGGAAAGAAGTGATATTAAGTGTCACAGTTAGGACTGGCCTACATTACCAGAGCTGCAAGGAAAGCAAGGACAAACAGGGTTTATATTCCCGGAACCCCTCGCTATTTCCAGGGCCCCACCAAGCTGCACAGCCAGGAAGGCGGCCAGGCCAGGCCCCGCCAGATCTGCGGCTATTTAAACTTGACCCCGGCCAGGCCAGGCCAGGCCAGGCCAGGCCAGGCCAACTCGCTTACTAGCACTTCCAGTGTGTATATGCCCTAACACTCCCGACCCGCTGCGGCGCAGCCCCGACTCCCCCGCCCAGGCGGGCGGGCGGCACCGCGCACGCGCCGGAGCAAGCCGGCTCGTGTCCTTTTAAAGGACACGCCGCTGCCCCGCGGGGCGGAAGTGCTCCATCTCCGTGCCGGAAGTGGCCTCACCTGCCAGTATGAGGGTTCTTCCGGGAAGGGCTCGGTCGGCTTGTTTTCGCGTGGCGGCTGGTTTCCGGCGTTCTGGCCTGCTCTGCTCTCGCGTGCCTTTTCCTAGAGGTCTTCCGCTTCCTTCCCCGTCCTGCGCCTTTCTTTCCCCTGCGCAGTGAACTCGGTGGACGGGGGGTGTGCTTCAGCAGGGGGCGCGCTGGGAGCGGGGTGTGGCGCTCTGCGCCGCCGACTTCCGCTGCTCTATGGTGAGGCCGTTGGAGCGGCGCTCTAGACCGTTCAGTGCGCTCTCGATGGCTCGGCGGCGCCGGGCCGGGTGGGTGGGCGGCGGCGCGGCGCTGCCCCGCTGAGGAGCCGGCGGGCGGGGCCCTCCGCCATGGAGCCCGAGACGCTGGAGGCGTGCATCAGTGAGTGCGGCCGGGGCCGCCCTGCCCCTCCCGCTAGCACGGCCCGGCCGTGGCGCCAGCGGGTCCCGGCCGCCGCTGTCGGCGGGGACGGGTGGCGTGTGACTGGGGTGACGGTGCGGGTGTCCGGAGGGCGGGTGGGGGTGCGGGAAGGGGGGCGCTCACGGAGAGGGGGAGCTGGGGAGGGGCTGGGGGTCGTGGTGTAGCGAGGTGTCAGGGCGGGCCCGCCTGCCGGGGCTGCTGGGCCACCGTGAGGGGCGGGTGGCCGCGGGGCCCGCGGGTGAGCCCCCGCAGCGGGCAGGTGCCCCCGCAGTGCCGGGGGGCAGCGTGCCGGGGGCAGGGCGGCGGCGCCCAGGGGGTTGGTGCACGGGGCTTCTACGGGAGGGGGCAAGCGGACGGAGCGTGGTTTTCCCTTCGGTGCCATCCTCCGCTGAGGCACCTGGTGGAGTTGGCTGGGACTGAGCTGGAGCAATGTTGTCTGTCACCTCCGCAGGGTGGGAGCCTGGGGAGATTTTTCTCACCGTCCTCTTCTCCCACCTGCAGACAAAGCAACAAACCCCCTGAACAAGGACCTGGACTGGGATGGTATCAATGCTTTCTGTGAGCAGCTCAATAAGGAGCTGGAGGGGTAAGTGCTCCGTCCTTTCCCCAGGCTCCTCCAGGTCACAGGCCTGCGTTAGGATCCCCCCACCCAGTACAATTCAGTGGGGTTGTCCTGAGAGCTGAACAGGCACAAAGCCCCTCGAAGTGGGGGTGGGTGGGGGATCCTGGTCCGCTAATGGAAAGTTCCCCCAGGGTTTTGAGGCATCTTGGTGTCTCGTCAGTGCCTTAAACTTGCAACATGCTTTTCAACCCTGGATTCCAACATAGAAGCACAGGTACCAGGCTTTTCATCAACAACTGGCTAGCTTCTTTTTTTTCCCTCACTCATTCCAGTCCTCCGCTTGCTACCCGACTTCTTGCCCACAAGATCCAATCTCCGCAGGAATGGGAAGCTCTTCAGGCCCTCACGGTAAGGACATCTGCAGGCCAGTAGAACTGGATGGAGGGGGGCCAGAGTGTGGACTTGCTCCAGTTTGACTGGAGGAGCATGGGAAGCTGAATTCCCCCTGAGAATGTGCTGGACACCTGGTCCTTGGGTAGGAGAGGGGCTGAAGGTGGCTCCACAAGAGAGGAGTGGTGACTAGTAGGAAAGGTTGCTCCTAGGAAGGCTCATAGCCTGTTGAAGTTGACAGAAAGCTTTTTGGGTTTTGTTGCGGTGGACTTGGTAGTATTAGGTTAATGGTTGGACTCAATGATCTTAAAAGTCTTCTCAAACCTAAATGATTCTGTGATTCTTAATTGTGTTGTGGCTCCATGCTGCAAAAATCTGGTGACTGTGAGCTCTCTAAGGGTATCCCTTTCCATGGGCTGTTGAGCCACCTCTGCAAAGACTGACCCCAGAGAGGAAAATCTTCCTGCTTACTTTTGGGAGGCTGCTTGGCCACTTGGGAGGGAAAGGGGCTGGCCCTATGCACTGCTCTTAAGGATAGCCATAGGCTCCGTGCCTGGCAAGGGGGGAGCAGGATGGAGCTGGCACCTGAATCTGTGCTGACCCCATGCTGGGGTTTACCTTGCCCCTCTCCCCAGGTGCTGGAGTCCTGCATGAAGAGTTGTGGCAAACGCTTCCACGATGAGGTGGGCAAGTTCCGCTTCCTCAATGAGCTCATCAAAGTGGTGTCACCCAAGGTAGGTCTTGGCATTGTGCTGGAGGGCACTGGAACCTGGTGGTAGGAAGGCTTTGGGAAGAAGTGGTGGCTGAGCAGAAAGGTTAGACACCCTCTGGGATGTGGGGGAAATAGGACAATGGCAATAGGAGGTCTAGTCCTTGTCCCCTGGTGAGTTTTCTAGTGGGAAGGTGAGCTTTCACCTGTCTGCTAGAGGGTGATCTTGATGCAGCAAGCTGAGGGCCAGCTAGACATGATGCAATCAGCATTTGTGAGACTATTCAGCTCATGTGCGTGCCTGGAGTCACCTTCCTTGCATCTCTGTTGGGCTCTTCCTGTGCTGCATGTGCTCAGGAACCTCCCCCAGCTCTGACATTGTGACCGTGCCTCTCTGGGGTGTCTCAGCCTGGTTGAGACACTCTGAGGGCAAGCCCAGGCCTCGTTAGCACTGCTCTGGCAAGTCCATCTGAACCACCAAGCCATTACCAGCTCCTGTGCTGATGCTGCTGTTCCTGCAGCAGAACAAGCTGTGCATGCTCTCCCATTCAGTTAAGGCAGTTAATGCCAGCCAATATAGAGTTAAGGGAACACAGACTAAATATGACTAAGGAAAGCCTTCATCTGCCAGTCACAGCTTGTGATCTGTGATCATGAATAGCCATGGACAGTGACAGCAGCATCTTAAAGTCCCCTTGCTAGATGCCCTGGAGAATGTCCTCTACCTTAAGCCACTGGCTTCTGGTGGCACATGCACTGTTTCTACCACCAGTGGCCTCAGCTGACCCATGGGAGAAGGGTGAAGGGTGATTGTATGGCAGGGAGAGAGTGGTAGTGTTTGATCATCTCACCACTGGGTGCTGGTCATCTGAGGAACACCTAGCTCTAAAGGATGCCAGGCACATGTAGAGTGGAGAGTGCCCCTGAGAGAGAGGGCGGGGTCCCACCCCACCGGGACCGTCCCACGGTCCTTTCCCCTCCCAGCCCTGCTGTCCCCTCATTCCTGAAGGGCTGCCTTGCTGAGCAGCTTCTGTTAGCAGTAGCCTTTCCTTCACTAGGCAACAGACCTGCCTGGGCCTTCCCACCTGTTCCTGCATGTTGCTGAGGGGCTGCTGGTGCAGCATTTCTCCCACCTCTTGTGCTTCCTGTGGAGGAAACCAAGCACAGCATAGGACATGTTGCAAGGCCCTCGTGAGCCTTCCTGCTTGCTTCCTCTTTCCTCTTCTTTGTGCCGTTGGGAACAGTCTCACTTCTGGGGGAGGGGAGGAGAGGAACAGGCCAGGCTTTGCAACGGCTCAGATCAGCTTCAAGGTGCCTCTTCTCTTCATCTAGTATCTTGGAAGCCGGACACCAGAAAAAGTGAAGTCAAAGATCCTGGAGCTGATGTACAGCTGGACATTGGGGCTGCCTCATGAGGTGAAGATCTCGGAAGCCTACCAGATGCTGAAGAAACAAGGTGAGAGGCAGAGGTTTGAAAGGGGATGGTGTGCCCTCCCTCATTTTTTATCTGGGCAGAATCTGAAACAGATTCTCCCTTTCCTGTGCCCAGACCCAGCGCATACATCAGTCTAGCTCAGCACCAGGGGTTGGTGAAGGAGAGGCTGCCCAGGGGCTCCTAGCTGGGAAGAGAGTTGCTGGTGGTCTGAGTTGCTTTATGGGTTGGAGGGAACATCTGCTTGCTCCTACAGGAGATGGGACACTGGAAAGGTCTGGGGATGAAGGGCTGCAAATGCTTTGGCTGTTGATGCTGGGTTTTTCTAAAAGAGGACATTGATGGGGAGTAGAGGGCAGTCCTGTGAGAACACAGTCCAGGATCTTGGGTAGTGGGAGCAAACCCACGCATCCTCAGTCACAGCTGCATTTGGTGGGCCATTAGGGAAGAAAAGACCTAGGTGGCAGTGCCATCCCCCAGTGGGTGAGTGTCCTCCTGACCTCTCCATTGGTGTCTGTCTGCTGCAGGGATTGTGAAGTGTGACCCAAAGCTGCCTGATGACACTCCTTTTCCACCACCTCCCCCTCGGCCCAAGAACATAATCTTTGATGATGAAGAGAAATCCAAGGTAAGGGCTCTGTGCAAGGAGAAGGACAGCAGGCAACATCTTCCCTG
Source organism: Falco punctatus (assembly GCF_963210335.1). Classification (NCBI taxonomy): domain Eukaryota; kingdom Metazoa; phylum Chordata; class Aves; order Falconiformes; family Falconidae; genus Falco; species Falco punctatus. The sequence goes on from NC_137585.1 coordinate 34,827,422, forward strand.
CTTCAGGATCTGCTGTCCCCCTGAGGTGGAGGTCCAGAAAGAGTCAAGGCCCCTGTTCCACATGCTGTCCTTCAGAAAATGCACCACAGGAATGCTGAGGGCCTGCTCCAAAATCACGACAAAGGGAAGTGCCAGAGATGGGGCATGTAATGGGTCTGTTTGACCTTTGGAGTGCTTGCTTAGCTGCAGGATGGTGAAGCACTGACATTAGTCAGCAGGCTGTGGGAGGTTACTGCTGTGCATTCTCCAGGCTTCTGAGTTATCTGGCCATGAGGGTTAAATCTCAGCCCCAGATGCTGCTGCTATCTCTTCCCCACTGCCACCACTGCAATCTGCTTATCACCCAGCCACTTATACCCTCCCGGACCCATCCTATATTGCCTTTCCATCAGAATTGTGTCACCACTCAGACAAACCTCTGCATTATCAGTGCTGATATATTTAAGCAGGAATTAGGCTCCTCTGGGTCTAGTTCTGCAGTAGAGGTGTGATGCTGGTTTGCTACAGGGCCTATATTTTGCATCTGTGGGTCACAGTGTGCAAATGAGGATTTGTAGGTGGCCAGTCCACTGACTGCAGAGGGGGAGAGAAAGTGAGAGCTCTTCCTCTTCACCAGCTGCACCTGTGAAGAGGTCTGAGTAGGAATCCATTACATTCCCATGGCAATTCCTGCATAAACCAGGCTTTCTCTCTTTCTCAGTACTATGCTGCTATGCTCCAGGGTCTCCATGATGTGTACTGGGCGCGCAGGAGCAGGTTTTGAATGCAGGGGATCTTCAGGGAAAGACCTGTCTTACATAACCAGAACCACAATGGGAAAAGGAAGACCAGTTGTACTTCTCTCCCTGGCCTCTGGTAGCCCACAAGGGGCTTTCAAATAACGGGCATTGTCTGCTGCTTCTGCCACATATGAGTTGAGGCTCTAGTGTTGCAAGAATGACTGTGGCCGCCACCCCTCAGCTTGGGCTCAGAGATGCCTTCTCTTTTGCAGATACTGGCTCGTCTCCTGAAAAGTTCCCATCCTGAGGACCTCCGGGCTGCCAACAAGCTCATCAAGGAGATGGTTCAGGAGGTGTGACTGGGGAAAAGAGAGGCTGGGGGGTCATGGTCTGGGTGGCAATGGTTGGCACCGAGGGAGCAGTGTCTCTCTGTCCTCCTGCAGACATACAGAGCTTCTGCCCAGAATTTTGCAGCAGCAGCTGCTAAAGAGTCTGTGTGATTTCTGCCATCCCTTGGCTACTTGGAGGAATGGCTTTGGGTGCTTTCTGTGGCCCAAGCCCTGCTGCAGCATCAGATCTGTGGCAATTCCGTCCCTGTTTGGCAAGTGCCAGCCCAGAGGTGATCTGGACTTTTCCACTGGAGTGGGAGCTGTTTTGAGGGCAGCATTGCTATGCCGTAGTCCAGGGAGTTGGTGTATTGGCTAGTCCAGCCTTCCTCCTCTCCAAGCTGCAGACAAAAGCAAGGACATCCTCCCCCATGTGCTTCCGTTCCAGGACCAGAAGCGCATGGAGAAGATCTCCAAGAGGGTGAATGCCATTGAGGAGGTGAACAACAATGTGAAGCTGCTGACAGAGATGGTGACAAACTACAGCAAGGGGGAGACAATGGAAAGCAATGAGGACCTAATGAAGGTAAGGAAAGGCCATCCCAGCATCCTCCCTGGGCTTACCAGAGATGGGTGACCCTTATCCCCCAAGTTCCTCCTGCCAGTTTTGTACCTCCAGCTGGGCATCCCGGTGCTTGCCTCGGCACCCCTTTCCTCTCTCCCCCAGGAGCTGTATCAGCGCTGTGAGCGTATGAGGCCCATGCTTTTCCGGCTCGCCAGTGACACAGAAGACAATGATGAAGCTCTGGGTAAGTGTATCTGGCCTTTCCCATTCTGTCTCCTTCTCCTTCCATCTTCATGGGCTGCCCATGGCACGGCATCTGTCAGCAACTGTTGCTCTGTTTTGGGTGGCCCTTCACTGTAGGTTAGTTTATGGCTTGGCCCTAAGTGGGGGCACGTGGCAGCAACCAGCAGCGTTACAGGCTTCCTCCACTTCAAGCATCATTACTACAATGAGCTTGTCCTGCTGAAACTGCCATGGAGGTATCAGCATACCCTGGTGCAGTCTGCAGCAACAACTGCAGAAACACCATCTGCAGTAGGCTGTTAACAGCTCCCTGGGCCTTGGTTTGAAGGAGTAAACAGAGTTGGGTTATAAAAGTCACTTTCTTTGTTTCTTCGCAGTTTTCAAACTTAACTTCCTACGTCTTCCATTTCAGCGGAGATCCTGCAAGCCAATGACAATCTGACACAGGTGATCAATCTCTACAAGCAGCTTGTAAGGGGAGAAGAGATCAATGGGGAGACGGTGGCTGGTCCCCTTCGAGGTGAGACTTGGGGAATGGGGACAGGAAGGTCAAGCAGAGGGAACCCTATTGCTGGTTTCCTGTAATGTAAGACGAGACGGAGAGATGTGGAAAGGTGAAAATTGCAGGTCAGAGTGGAGCTGGTGAGATGAAGAAGTGGCTTGTGGAAATGACTGATGTGTGAAGAGAGGGAATTGGAGGGGAGAGCAGAGGGGGAGTTTCCTCTCCCAGGTGGGAGAAAGGACGGGAACTGGCCTCAGCACACTGGATAAGGACTGGATAAGGTGTCTCAGCTTGTTCCTTTGCAGGCAGCACCTCAGCGCTTCTGGATCTGTCAGGCCTGGATCTTCCAGCAACAGGCCCTTCCTACCCAGCCTTGCCCACCCTTTCAGGTGGCTCAGCAGTCCCAGTGCCTGACCAAGCTGGCTCTGTCTCCTTGCTGGATGATGAACTCATGTCTTTAGGTGAGAAATTCAGAGCAAAAGCTCTTTATTCTCTCCTTGTCTCTGGACAGTCTGCATGGATGGTTTTCCTTGTGGCAGGAACTTGAATAAGGGGGAGCTCTGGGAGAGGTGAATAATGAAAGACCAAGAAATGTCCTTCATTTAGTGTGATGGAGAAGGAGGGGAGGACCTTGCTATGATTCTGAACTTCAGTACGGTGGTGTTTTCCAGGCTGGTCAGAGACAGCCTGCAGGGATGTGGCCTCTGATTTGCTGTGGGAAAACTGACCTGGCAAGTAAATCAGGAGTGATGCAATGGCCATCCCCTGATAGGATCACAAGGGTGGATCGCCCCCAGCATCTCATGTTTACTCCTTGCAGTTGAAGTCATGAGCTGACAACAGATGCATGGGACTTCCAAAACTGTTCACTTGGAAATCTTGTGAGGTGTGAACCCTAGAAGGCTCTAGAGTCCTGCTTTTCCCAACAAAGTGTTTGTTTCCTAAGATGGGTGCTTTGGGTACAGCAGCATGAAGTAGACGATGTGGTCAGTCAGGCTTGTCAGCCCAGTAGTATTCACTTCTCTGCCAATTGCAGTGAGAACTAGACTGTAAATGAGGGTCTCGGGGCAGAAAAAACACTGTCACCCTTCTGGCTCTCCCCCGTGCAAGAACGGGGACCAGAGACAGAGACCACATTGGTGGTTCTGTTCTGCTGCTTCTGTGTCTCACTCAGGCCCCATTTAATGCTCTTACCCACTTGGTAGCTAGGCTTCATGTTTGGTTTTACCCCCGGCAGGCCTAAATGACCCACCACCACATCCTACCCAGGCTGGTGACAGCAGTGGCTGGAACAGCTTCCAGGTAACATGCTGGGAGCCAGGGCAGAGGGTGGGAAGGGTGGTTAGAACAACAAATGGAGTAGGTGGGGGCACGTCCCACATCTGAGAGTTGGTGCTGATAACGCAACCCTGCTTGGGGGGCTCTCCTGTGCACTCTTTTTACAGTCATCAGATAGCAACGAGCTCAGTCTCACCCCTATCGTGGCGACACCACCAGTCAAAACAGATGCTGGTGCGTCCTCCCCCAAACCTCCTTTCACCAGTGGCCTGGATGACCTGGACCTCCTGGGCAAGACTCTGCTGCAACAGTCTTTGCCTCCGGAGTCTCAACAAGTGCGATGGTAAGCAGGGGTAGTGCAGTCTCACATCTCTCCCCATTGTTTCCATTTTTGGGGTGCTGGACATGACATTTCAGTGCCCTGTTCCGCTCCTTGCCCTCTCTCTCCCTACAGGGAGAAGCAGCAGCCACCCCCCCGGCTCACCCTGAGGGATCTCCAGAACAGGAGCAGCTCTGGCACTATGGCCCACAATCCCAGCACTCTGCCCATGCTCCAGAGTGTTCCTCCGAACCCTACATTGCCCCTGACCTCAGAGCTGTCTGCTCCTGCTACGCTTCCAAAAGCTGCTACCACACCAACAGGAAGTACTGCAGTCCCACCACGGCCTCCTGCCACCACACTGCCCCAGGAGATCTTGCTGGCCAACATCACTGTGCCTCTGGAGTCAATCAAACCCAGTGAGCTGGGGCAACAGAGGGGGGCAAGCTTAGGGGGAACAAATTGTGCACACATGGAAGGGAAGAATGTGAGGAAACTTCTTGCCTGTTGGATTTTGTGAAGGTTGAGGAGGAGTGGTGTCTGTCACTCACATGGAGTTTGGGTGATGGGGAAATGTTACTACAGGGCCAGTTCCCTCCTGGTTGACTCTGCCTGTCCTTGCCTTTCCCACAGGCAGCATCCTCCCTGTGACAGTGTATGATCAGCATGGCTTCCGTGTCCTCTTCCACTTTGCTAAGGATGCCCTGCCGGAGAGGCCTGATGTGCTTGTGGTGGTGATTTCTATGCTTAGCACAGCCCCGCAGCCCATCCGCAACATTGTCTTTCAGTCTGCCGTCCCCAAGGTAAGGCAACGGCTGGGTCTTGAGGTCCCCAGATTGGGCCAAAGTGTGATTCTACTTTTGCAGGAAAGGCAGGGTGGTGGGTTCAAACAGCTCTGTGGGGCTGAGAGTGAGTTATGTTGCCTTCAGACTAGCAGGAACCAGCATGTTGATTTTCTTTTTGACTAGACAATGGAAGCTCCCTAAATACGGGAGGAGGGCCTCTGGCTGCCAAGTCCCTCTCAGGAATGTGAGATGCTCTTTTCTCTCTCTAGGTGATGAAGGTGAAGCTACAGCCTCCCTCAGGCACGGAGCTGCCGGCATTCAACCCCATTGTCCACCCCAGTGCCATCACACAAGTCCTGCTGCTTGCTAACCCACAGAAGGTAATAACACCATCCCTGGGGCGTGAGGAGAGGCTGGTCTTACTGCTTGGGCAAAGCCTGCCTACCCTGTCCTGTTCGCTCTGCTGTCTGCAGCTTCTGAGAGACCTGAATGCTTTGTGCCTCATACCTTTCTTCCCTTCTCTTCTGACTGCTTATCCTTTCTCCCCCATGTCCAGGAGAAAGTGAGGCTACGGTACAAGTTGACCTTCACCATGGGAGAGCAAACCTACAATGAAATGGGGGATGTGGACCAGTTCCCCCCGCCAGAGTCCTGGGGAAACCTCTAGGGCTGCACATGGCAGGCACTACATTGCAGAGTCCTTGAGAAGCCAGCCCTGTGGGGCTGGAGCAGCCTGAGGAGATGAGGAGGGGGGGGGGGGTACTGCTCACACTCCATCCTCCAGATGGCTGGGCAAGGGCCAGAGGGAGCATGCCTCAAGGAGGAGAGCAGAGACACCAGGAGATGTTCATCCAACAAGACTACTAGGAGTGGAGTGGAAAGCTTTGTGTGGGTGAACAGTTGCCTTCCCTGCTCTTCCCAAAGGCAACACTCCCTCCCGACCTGTCCAGCTTCTCTTCTAACCCTGCTTTCCCCCTCTAGGTGCGGTGGGGAACAAGGATGGGGAGCTTTAACAGCCTCAGCCTGGGGCAAGGCCTAACAAAGGAAGATCCTTTTCCTTGACTGTCCCCTCTATGCTTCCCAGCCCTTCAGCTGCTTTGCGCTCTGTGTGCTCCCTCTTGTTCCCCTCCGCTCTTTGGAGTTGGGCCTCAGCCACTCCCTGTCTGGTCAGAGCACACTGGAGCTGCTGTGGAACAAGGCTGGACAGAGACTAGGTGTCTCTCCAGTACCGGAGAGCAGGCAGCTGTCCTTGCTTTGGAGGGGTCAGTGGGAGGCATCTTCCTGTATCTTCCTCCTTCTCGCTGCTTACAGAACTGTTGGTGGGAGGTGGGCCCTGGGCTGGGACCCCAGGGGCTGGGAAGGGCTTGCTCTGTGCCTTCCCAGCCCCTTCGGCAGGAGCTCCTGGGCACTGAGCCTCTGCAGCAAGGAAGCCCACACCCTTCCCAGACACTTCATCTGCCACAGCAAGCTTTGGGGGCTGCTGTCAGACTTTGTCCCGTGTGCCAGCCCTGAGGGGCGTGCTGTGGTGAGGTGAGTTGCCACACAGCCTCCTTGCCAGACAGGGAGAGGAAGCAGCACGTTGTCTTCCTCTGCCCTGGCTGGACTGGAGAGCTTGGTGTGGCACGGGGCTTTCTCAGCTCTTCAGTGTCTTCTGGGGGTGAGGTAGGTGCTGGGCTGGGGGTTGGCGAGAGACTGGAGCCCAGCCCATCACCAGGGGACACCGCTAAGCTTGGCATTGGGATCCCAGGTCTGCAATGGGGGGTGGGGGGTGGGTGTGGGCGTACAGCTGTGCCTTGCACACCCTTGCCCGCAGCCATGGGCAGGCCTGGCTCCCTGCGGTGAGGAGAAGGCTTGCCCCAGCCACCTGATCACTGTGACACAAGAGCAGGGATCTGCAGGCACAGAAGAGACCAGGGGTGGCACGTCCCAAGCAATCCCCATCCCAACAGGACTCATGACCGCAGGAGGTGCTTCCCATCCCTAAGCTGGTTTTAAGAGGGCTTGATCTTAAAAGCCGGGGCAAGCTGCGCCCTGCATTGGCTTGCCAGAGGTACAAGGAGGCCTGTGAAAGATGGAGGTGAGCAGGGTGTCTCGCACTCTTGGCTTGGGGACAGCAAAGGTGAGGTGTCTTGGAGCTGGGCACAGCACGTGGTAGGAGGAGAGGGGGAAGCAAGGTCTTTATGCTGGGGTTCTGCTGTGTCTTACTTCCCTTTCTGGTCTCTTTTCAGGGTTTTGTATGGGTTTTTTCTTTGCAGATCTTGTTTGGTTCTTGAACAGACTTGTATATATTTTCAGTGCAAAATTCTGTAAATGGAAGAAAACAAACAAACAAAAAGATTTAAAATTAAACGCCCGGTGCGAAGAATCTGCTGTATTTATGGGAAATAAAGAATTCTTTACTGATCCTGGCCCTCTGCATTTGACCCAAGGCATGCATTTTCCCCTTGCCTTTCCTGACCCCCTAAGGAGCTCTTTCCACCCTGCAAGGGGCTGTTTGCAGCTCAGATCCTGCCCCTGTAATCATCCCCCGGTCACCTGGGCCCTTGTCACTATGATTTCCCCACTCCCATGAGCAGGGAGAGGGGATGGTGGAAGTCCCCCAGCTGGTCTCAATTCCTGTTTTGAGAGCAGAGTCACTTGCAGACTGCAAGCTGGGTGCTGCCTGCTTCCCTCCCTCCCCAGGGAAAGGCAGTGGGCAGGGGCTGGGGCCGAGCAGCCCCCGAGGAGCAGGGCTTGAGCTCATGCCTATGCTCCACATGACTGTTTGCAGCTTCACTGCTGCCTGTAGTGGGACTTCCTCCCCTCCCCCAGGGCTGCCTCTCAGAAGTGGCCCTGTGGGGCAGTTTTATGGGAGGGGTGCAAAAAGGGGGATCTGCTCTGGCAAGCAACAGCCTGAGGCTGGGAGCAAGTCTCCCGACATTGCACGGGAGGAAAAACACCACGGCTTGGCCACCACCTGATGCAGCCAGCAAGGACCTGGAGGGGGAGGCTCTTCTGCATCTTTGCAATAGGTGCTTGAAGCCTTTGCCTGCTTTGGGTGACCACAGTGCCTGTTAGGAGCATCCCCAGGGTTCGTGACTGGGGGGGATCAGGTGTATTTGGCCACAGGTTTAGAGCAACCTGGTGTTTTGGGCAGGGGGGGCAGTGCTCCTTCACCCAGTCCCCACTTGAAAACAGCTGCCAGCACCGCTTTGCTACACACTCACTGGAGATTTGCCCCCCACCAAGGAGCAGAGCCCAGCAGCCCCCATATTATTGCTCCTTAGGCTTTGGGGCACAGGTGGTGTGGCCTTTCCAACTCCTTTTCCTTTGCAGCTTGTCTCATCTGCCCACAAGCTGACCGCTTCCCATTTGAGCTCGGGTGCTAGTTCCTTTGCCAGCCATGTAACCTGACCGACTGCAACCTCTGATCTTTCTTAGTGCAGAAGGAGGAAAGTCCCAGCTGCAGGTAGCCAGAAATAAGGCGAGGTTTACACCTCACAAAGCCAGAAGCAAAGGTGGTGATGATGTGAGGGGGATGTTCTTAGACAAAACAAAAAAAGCTGAGCCCTGGTGCAGCTCTGCAGTGAGCAGGCAGCACCTGAGCCTGGGAACCGGGAGTTTGTGGTCCCCGTGCAACTGTGTGCAACCGCTGCTGCTGCTGTGCATTTGGCCCAGCCACCCTGCTCAGAGCAGCTCTGCCAGCGGTGAGGGTGCAGGGTGGAAGGGGGTCTCCCCAGGGCTTTGCAATGGCTCTGGAGACCCTCTGCAATGGCAGGGAAGGAAAGAGGGTGAGGGGCACGGAAGGGATTGGAGGGGTGGCTTTGCTGCTCATCCTCCCGCTTTTGTCACGACCAGGGGGATATGTCGCAAGGGGAAGACAACAGAGCTACATCTGCAAGCGTGGAGAGGTGCTCGAGGGGCACTGGCAGCGTTTGGGTGACCAGATAGGGCAGAGTACACCCAGGTACTCCCTGTGGTACGCCACATCAGGCACCCCGTATGCACTGCACAGCTAGCTGGTGTGGCCGTGGGCTGCCCTGCAGAGCAGCTGGTGGTGGGCAAGGCGAGGCTGGGGGGAAAAACCACCCCGGCTGAGACAGAGAGCAAGAAACAGCGTGGGCCCTTTGCTCGGGCTCGGCAGCAGCGTGTGCTTGTCCTGCCTTGTTACGTGTTTGCTGTAATATTTCCCCTTTAAGGCTGGGCTGAAGTTATTTATACTTGTGGGGTGGTGACAGGAACACAGAGCGGAGTAGGAGCCCTGAACTGCTCTTACCTGATCTGCGGTGGAGGGGCAGACAGAGAAGGAAGGAAACTCAGAAAAAGAGAGGGAGCAAGAGAAGGGAGTCCAAGGGAGGGAAAAAGAAAACAGGGAGAGCATCCCTGGGGAGAGACAAGGGAGAGAACCAGCTGGGGAAACAGAAACGGGGGAACAAGGGAAGGAGAAAGGAGAGGAGGAAGGAGGAAGAGATCCTCAGGGAAAAGCAAGAGGCACAGTGGCTCCGGGGAGCCGAGGGGCTGCCAGTATCCAATGCCAAGCATTGCCAAGGGGTGCTGAGCGGGTACAGCTGAGAAGAGCAGCTCTCGTGGACTCTTCCCGGCTCTCAAGATGATGAAAAGGCAGATTAACTGGATGCGGCAGCAACTGTCCCATCCCAATGTCACCAGCCGGTAAGAACTTCTCCACTACCTGTACCAGAGGGCTGGGAGGGAGTGGGGTGCAAGTCCTGGAGGGCTTGCACTGGGGCTGGACTGACCTCCCAGGGCCAGTGGCCAGGGAAAAGGGGAAAGGAGGGAATGGCCCCAGGTTTGGAGCATCTTCAGCATAAGCTAGGGGACTGTGGCTTCCTGGCACCCCCAGAGCAGTGGGGAGGTTGCACTGGTGCTGCTCAGCAGTGACGTGATCCCCAAGCCCAGCTACCTCTCCCAGGGTCCACAGATGCTGCATCCACTTGGAAACAGGCCTTTCCCAAGCCTGGCTTCCCCAGGATGTGAGAGCAATGGGGAGGGACAGGGACCTTCCAGCCACATGCCTTTGGCTGTGCGGGGACCAGGAGGATGTTAGGAACTGGGATTTTCCCTCCCTGCTGAGCCTCAGGTGCCCCACAGAAGACAAATGCCCTGCACAGCTCTAGCTAGCCCAGCAGCACAGGTGTCCTGGGGTGCCCTTCAAGGAGAGGATTAGGGATCCTCAGAGGACCAGTGGAGGACTTACAGCTTCACACAAACCCCTCTGGCCTCATCCTACCTCCACCACTTCCTTATTTTTCTCTTTGGGTTTCCAAAGCTCTGCCCTTGCAAAACTCAGAACTGAAATTACAGGGCTGAGCCCTCCCTTCCCAACCTCCTTATTCCTGCTTTCCTACAGCCACCTCTGCATTCCCCAGCACTGGGAGGCTGAGCGGGAACAACCGTCTTCCCTGGACCACTGAGGTCCTTTAGCCAGCTGAGCAGACTGGCCACAGGGAAGTAGCTCCTACATCCTGGTGGCCTCCTGCTCATCTCGCATTCCCTGAAGGGGACCATGATCCCCTTTCCCATCCATCCTCACTCAAGACATCTCATCTCCATGCTAGATGCCCCGTTGGGCAGACAGGAGGTCTGAAGTAGTTTGTGCAGTCCAAGAGCTAGCTCTTCACCCGCTGCAGAGCCTCCCCTCTGCAGGCTGAGATCTCATGTGATTTTGCTTGCATTCAACCAAGCCGCCCCCGTTTCCTGCAGCTCTGTGGCTGCGTCCCACATCGGCTCTGGCTGGTGGTGAAAAGAGAGAAACATACAGCAGCAGAGGGAAAGAAAACAGGGCTCCCAGAGCATAGCAACAGCAGCAGGCCATGCAGCAAGGTTTCCTCTACAGGAGGCACCAGGGAGGTTTGGTGGCGATGGCAGCTGACGGGTTTTGAATTTGGTTATGAGCAGAATTCACTGCAAACCAGAAGTTTCCTGTGCCAGATTCGCTCCTAATACCTGGTGCAAAACCGAGCAGAGAGCTGATTTCATGTAGGCACTTCTGGAGGGGCTGGTGTTGGTCTCAGTCCCCAGCTTGACCACAAAGGTATCCTTGCTCTCACACTGTGTCTACCACAGCTGGTGTCTACTTTGGCCTGCAAAGGCATATGCTGGGCCCCAGCAGCACTGCCATGGATTAGCCTTCAGGGGAGAGGTGGCAAGACCAGTAGGAGGCTTCACCAGCAAACATCCCACCCCTGCTGTGGCCCTGCTAGGCAGCCTGTCTCCAAGAAACAGGCCACATCTGGACATTTTGACTTCTGAACTAGAAGCCCTGTCTGATGGGGTGTCCACCAGCCACAAAAGCTGGCTGCCTTGCCCTGCCCCGGCTGTTCCCGTACCCCTGGGCTCATTCTGCTGCTACCTTTGTGTGTGATGGTCTGGGCCATAGCCAGTGTCTCCTGCTCCTGGGAGCCCAAAGAGTGGCAGGTGAGACAAATAAGGACCTGCGTTCCCAAGGAGGCTGGGTGCAGGTCACCTCTATCTGCATCTGCTGATGGGTCTTTCTCCTTCCTTCACAGAGCCCAAGAAGCAACTGAGCTCCTGCCAGAAGATTTGCTGCAGGTGAGGTGCAGGCTGGGCTGGCAGGCGTGTGCCTGCTTGTGCCCAGGTGTGGGAACCTGCCCCGTTCCTGCCTGCGATTTTCTCTGCCATCATGGGGCTGGGATCTGCCTGTGTGCCAGAGGGCAACTCCAGGACCACGGTGTTAAGGGAATGGCAGGCTCCTACCACAGGAAAGGGCTTCCCCAGCTGCTTACAGAGGGATGAATCCTGACCAGATCTGTGCTTCCTTTTCCCTGGACCAGGGATGCTCTGGGCTGCAGCAAGATGCTGGGTGGGCCACCCATGCCTAGATTTGGGTGGTGGGGAGATGGCTTCAGGTGCTCACAGTTGGCAAATGGGCTTCCTCTGTCCCACCTTTCTGCCCCCAGATTGAGCAGAGGATCGAGCCAGCCAAGCGAGCAGCTCACAGTGTGTCCAAGAGGCTCCAAGCCTGCCTGCAGGGGCAATGTGGCTCTGAGATGGACAAGCGAGTGGTGAGTAGCCTCCTCCCACCACAGCCAACACCCAGCTCTGTTCCCTGCCAGCAAAGGGGATGCCAGGCACCTGCTTTGCAGGTTTTGCTGAAGGGTGGCCCAAAGCTGTGTCCAGCCTAGCTGTCTCCAGCACTGGCCACCAGCATGTGCCTGTGTCTCCACAGAACAGGGCAACCCTCCCAACCAGCACTAACTTGAGACACTCCAGAAACAGAGACAGTGTCTTTACGTTGAATAACTCTCCACAGCCCTGTTGTCCATGCCCCTTCCCAAAGCCCTGTGAACCTCTGGCACCCACAGTGCCCTGTGGTGAGGAGCACCGCAGTGCAGCCAGGCACAGTGGTGCCACCACTTCCTCCTCCTCAGTTTGAACCTGCCACCATCTTGCTGGCAGGTGCTCACCAGCCCTTGTCTGGGAAGAAACAGTAGATCCCTCAGCACTTTCCTTAGCCTCCCCATGGTTCTGTGGGCTCCACTCTTCTCAGCAACCTGACAGGGCCCAGCCTGGCTTCATTATTCTCAGTGATTAAACTGCTCCATACATTTGAAGCTGTGGCAGGCCTGGGCTTGGTGAGGACCTCCATCAGTATCACAGTCCTCCACAGAGGACTATTTTAGAGAAGAGTGAAGGTTTTCTAACCAACTATGGAGCCCTGGTGCTTTGTTTAGCTAACTGGATCCTGCCTTCAGCTGAAGGGACATCCAAAGGGCCCTTCCTCGGGCGCCAGGACCAATGGAGCTGGGTGGGCCAGGGGAAGATGTGGGGACCCAGAGCAGGGTTTGGCCACTTGCTTTTGTGGCATGCTTAATGGGGAGGGAGCTGGCACACACCAGCTCACCATCCCTTTCCCGAATCCTTGGCTCTGTACAGAAGAAGCTGCCCTTGATGGCTCTGTCCATGACGATGGCTGAGAGCTTCAAGGAACTGGACACTGAGTCCAGCCTCGGGTAAGTGCCAGTGGAAGAAAGTGCCAGGGACAACCCCAAAAGATACCAGACCCTGACAGTGCCACTGTCTTGGCTCAGGGGCTCCCACAGCCAAGCTGAGCTATCAAACCCTGCGCTCAGAGCAAATGCTGGTGTTGGAATGGGAGAGGGGACAGCCAGCACCTTCAGCCTCCAATTGCTGAGGAGGGCAGGGGCTGGCTTAGGGTCCCACGTGGGTTCGGTGGAGGGTGTTGGATCAGAGAGTGGCATGGCTCCAGCCTGCAGTCATTACATCTCTGTCCCCATGCAGGAAAGCCCTGGAGATGGGCTGCTGCATACAGAGCTCGCTGGCCAAAATCCTGGCCGAGTTCGAGATCGCCCTGGAGCACAACATCCTGCAGCCGCTCAACAAGCTCAGCGAGGTAGCCCTGGCTGCCCTTCCAGCTCTTCTCTCCCATCCCACCCCCCCCACTCCCCACATCCCCAAGCCTCCCCTGCTCACTCTGGCCCCTCTCTCCCCTAGGAGGAGCTTCCTATCATCCTGAAGCGCAAGAAGGCCCTCCAGAAGTTGATTTCTGACTGGAATGCAATCAAGAGTCGGTATGGGGCACACCGTGAATAGGGGACCGGTGCATACAGGGCACAGCCCCCAGCCAGGCTGTGGGTGAGAGGAAGATGACTGCCCTAGGGAGTAAATTTCCAAGGGCTGGAGGTGAAGCTGAAGAGGCAACAGCTTTTTGGGAGCGCCCAGCCAGCCCCTTTCTGCAGGTGCATCCTGCTCTGGGCTGAGCTGCTGGCTCCATGGCACAGGACAGAAGGGCAGTGCCATTGCCAAAGTCAGAAAAGTGCCCTGGCACTGCTTGGTACCACTGAGATTGCCCCACTCCAACTCTTGCAGGGTAGCCCGTGCTGTGCCATGTTTCTCTGAGAGATTGGAGGAGCCATGGATCACTGATGGCTTGTTTCCGCACTGTCCTCCCTTTGGCTGGAGGGAAGACAGGAGGGGACGTCTCAGGAACAGGGCTTGGGAAGGGTCCTACAGACCCCAGGTGTTTCAGTCAGCCCTGCTGGGTGCCTCCCAACTTGACCAAGTCACACCCCTTGGTGCGGCAGTGTCTCCTGGGTGAAGGAACTGAGAGGCACTGACCTAGGAAAACCACCACAGGGCAGTACTGGGATTTGCTGTCCCCCTCATGACCCCCATACCCCTTCTGCACACCCGTCCCATCCCACACCCCTGACACTGAGACTGTGGGGTGTGTCTCTTCTCCCCTTCCAAAGGCTGAACCAAGCTGCCAAGAGCTCCAGTAACAGCGCTGGCACTGGTGCTGGCCCAGGAACATCTGCTGCTGCCAACAAACTGGAGATCTTGAAGGAAGAGGAGGAGGAGGTGAAGAGGAAGGTGGAGCAGTGCAAGGTAAGAACACTCCCTCCCTCCTCCAGGGCAGCTCCAAGGCTGCAGACCTGCTCCCCTGCACTGGCCCTGTCTGAGGCGACCCCAGCCTGAGATGGATGCGGCCAGCTGGCACATCCCGCCCTCTGCAAGCAAACTGGTCCCTCAAGGAGCAGAAGTAGGGAGATGCCCCGAGCCCGGGGAAGAAGAAAAGGATTCAAAGCATAAGTTGCTGCAGAGAGGAGGCTCCAGGGGCTAGAGCTTAGGGGATCCCCTCAGGCTGGGAGCCAGCCAAGCTGGGGTCTGCGCTGGGTGGCAGGGGACTTTTGCATCAACTTTTTCCACTTCTGCCCTGTTTCTCTGAAAAGCTCAGTGCCTTGTCTGGGAGAGCCCATGGGCTCACCGGAGCTGGAGGTGCAAGGACCTCTGAGCCACTTGTGCCAGGACCCTGATCGTAGAGCGGGTTGCTGCCGCTACCCAAATGCAAGTGATGGGGGCAAGAAGGAATCCCCCCATGGTCCCAGCCTGCCTCCTCACTGCACCCAGAGACCCTGTCTGGATGACTCAGCCTGGACAAGGGGGCTTCATGAAGGTGTCCCTTATTCCTCGGGTGCCAGGGAGGGGGTGGAAGATTGCTCTTCTCTGTGACTCCCCAGGACGAGTACATGGCTGACCTCTACCACTTCTCCACCAAAGAGGACAGCTACGCCAGCTACTTCATCAAAGTAAGTCCTCTCTCACACTCCTCGTCGGTGTGTGAATGTCTCCTGGGGTATGTCTGAGCCCAGCCTCATCCCCATCTGCACCAAGTCCTCTGCCCAGAGAAAGGGCCAGCCCCAAGCACCAGCAGATGCCTAAAGCCAGCCTTGCTCCATGTATTGCAGGTTGATGCCACCACTAGAACCAGCTGCAGAGCAGCTCCTTCTGATGATCCCCCCTCTCCAATTTGCCCTCTACCCCTCATTACAGACATGGTCCCACAGGCCCCAGGGGAGTTCCCCTTGCAGTTACCCCTTTGCCCTGTCTGTGTGTGGGTACAATGTCCTGGGTGTGAGGCTCCCCATGTCTCTGAGAGGGGCTGGTGCCAAACTGAGTGCTGTTTCCATGCCCCCTGTCTGACAGCTGCTGGAAATCCAAGCCCAGTACCACCGACAGTCCCTGGAATCTCTGGACTCAGCTCTGGCAGAGCTGAAGGAAATCCACAGCCAGACAGGTACCCATTGGCTCTCCAGGCAGCCCAGGGAGGGCTGCAGTCGAGCCTGGGGGATGCAAGTGTGGCTGGCAAGGCTGGGAAAGGCAGGTTTTCCCTCCCTGCGCCTGCTGCTGCCTCCCATGTTGCACTGGTGGGTTGGGGACTGCAGGTGGGCTGTCTGCCCTGTTTCTGTCTCCACCCAGCCAGGCTCAGCCCAGATCAAGATATCACTGTGGCTAGATGCCATATGTCCCTGGCTCCTGCTGTCCCTCCCAACATTCACCTCCCTCTTCCAGAGCCCTCCTTTGCTGCAGACACCCCTATGGCGGGGTACTATGGCGTGCCCCTAGAGATGCACCTCAAGAGCTTGGGCCGGGAGATCGCGCTGCCCATTGAAGCCTGTGTCATGATGCTGCTGGCCTCTGGCATGAGGGAGGAGGTAGGCAGTGCCCTTGACACCCCCACTACCCACTCCCCCAAAATGCAGCCCCCCATTTCCCTCTCTGCCCTATCCCCAGGGACTCTTCCGGCTGGCAGCGGGCGCCTCAGTGCTGAGGAAGCTGAAGAGCAGCTTGGCCAGTGGCTCCAATGCCCTGGAGGAGTTTTACTCAGACCCCCACGCTGTGGCTGGTGGGTGCCAGTGAGGTGGGGCAAGGGGACATGATCAGGCAATCCCTGCCATCCCCCAGCCACCATCGCCCTCACCACTCCCCGTCCCCTCCCAGGTGCACTGAAATCCTACCTGCGGGAGCTGCCCCAGCCTTTGATGACTTTTGAGCTCTACAATGAATGGATGAAAGTGGCCAGGTGAGTCCAGCCATTGGGACAGAAAAGCCTGGTGGGGCTCAAAAAGCCCCTGATAACCCCCCCTCTATAGCTCTGGCACTCGAAGCAGGGCTGCTCGGCCTCCTTTGCCACATGGGGAGATATGCACACAGTGTTATGGTCTGTCCCATGCTCAGCAGAAACCCAGATGGCCCAAAATCTCAAAGAACAGCAATATAAACATGGCAGGGAGAGGCAGAAGGCTGCAGCCTCTTTGGTTGCAAGAAGAGCTTTGTTTGTGAATACCCACTTGGCCTCAATGGTGTGAGTCCCACCTCACTGGCCCACCAGTTTGGCCTCTTGCTTTCAGGATGGAAGGGGTGGCAAGGGAGACACAGCAAAAGCCCGTGGAGAGGGGAAAATGATCTTTCCAGAGATCGCTTCTCAGTGCCAATGGACCCCATAGTCACAGTGAAATAGGGTAGCTGTTCAAGGCAAGGCAGCGCTCACCCCTGGGCCCACCTACAAGCTATATTATTACCATACTAAATCCCTCTGAGCCTTTGGGGTGCAATTTTGTCCTCCACAGATGCCTTACTTAGCTGCCCAGTAAAGGCAGCAGCAGGGCATCTCCATCCCCAGTGCTATGGCCCACACAAGGCGGTTAACACTGGCCTTCCTCCCTTGAACCCTGTGTCCTTCTGCCGTAGGGAGCAGGCTGAGGTCTCTGCTCCTCCTTCTCTCTTGCAGCTTCAAGGATGCTGACAGCCGTGTACAGAGCCTGCGAGACACCTGCAGCCGTCTGCCCCAGGAAAGCTACAACAATCTGAGGTGTTTTGAAGGGACAGGGTTTCTTCAGCCCCAAGCAATCACCAGAGGCAGCTGTTCCCTCCCCAAATCCATACTTACCACCACCTTGCCCTCCTTTTACCCCACAGGTATCTGATCAAGTTTTTAGCCAAGCTGGTCGAACACCAGGAGGTGAATAAAATGACCCCCAGCAACATTGCGATCGTGCTGGGCCCCAACCTGCTGTGGTCACAGCAGAGCACAGGGTAAGGCCTGGCGCAGACGGGGGGAGGCAGCTCCCCAGCCCCAGCTGGGGTGCCCTGAGCGCAAACGCCGTGGGAAAGGCTGATCCAGCAGCCTGCAGGCTGGTCTAAAGCACCTGTGCCTCTTCCACCCTCAAGTCCTGTCCCTTGTCCCCGCAGTCCCCAAGTGCCATGTCCCGTCACCAAGCGCATGTCCTCTTAGCCACTCTGCAAAGTAGCAGAGGAAGAGGCTGAGACCCAGAGCACTGGTGACATGGATAGCATCCAACACCATTGGTGTCCAACACTAAACCAGGGTCTCCAGGACAGGCAACAACGCCCACCTCCTGCCCTACCACCCCCCGTTGGCTGGGCTGTCTCCCCTTTGGGATCTGCCGCCTCAGGAATGAACACCGAAAGGGTTAATACCCCCAAATCCCTCTTCTGATGCCTCCCCGCTTCCTGTCTCTCAGAGACCCCATGCAACTGGACTTGGCCTCAGTCTCCTCCATCCAGGTGGTGGGCGTGGTGGAAGCCCTCATCCAGAATGCAGACACCCTCTTCCCTGGAGGTAGGGCCAGGCCCCTGATGGGAAGCAGGGTGGAGGGGAGAGGAAGGGAAAGGGACATTTCTCCATCCTCAGGAGGAGCAAAGTGGGGGGCTGCTGCAGTTCCCCACCACGGGGTCATCAGGGGAAGCTCTGGGAGGCAAACACTCCCTCACGGGCTCTCCTCCTTTCTCTCCACCCAGAGGTAGATTTCAACGTCTCAGGCATGTTCACGCCACCTGCAAACGTTGAGCTTGGTGAGGCCACCCTGGTGGAAGAGATGGCCCCTGAGGCCCCTCCAGCTGGCACCCCCACTCTCCCGGATGGAGAGGCGTAAGTCTGGTAGTAGCTGAGGGCTCTGGCTGTCCCAGCTCTCCCCATGTCCTCCCCCATCCCATCCCACGCCAGGGGCCATACGCTCACAGATGGATGTGAGATGCCTCACGGCCAGAACCACCATGACCAGCCAAAGGCTGACTTGCTCCGTTCATTCTCTGCACAGCACCTCGAGGGACCCTGAGGCCAGGTCCCAGCCAGTATCCCCAACGCTGACCAGATCATCTCCTGAAGCTGTGGGGCTGCTGGCTCCAACAATGACCGACAACACTGCCCCCAAAGGTTAGGGTGCCCCAGATGGCACATTGCTTGGGAAATGATAGCCCCCTATGCCGCCTGCTCTGGTTTGCCTTCATCCCACCACTCCCTGCACAAAAGGGTGCTGGGGATGTCCCTGCCACCAAATGAGAGGATGGGCCTCTGGCTGAGTCACTGTGGTCAGGATCCAGCCCCTCATTGCATGCTCCAGCCCCCGCCAAGGTGGGACTGTGGGAAGGACAAGGTAGGTCCTCCAGTGTCAGGTTGAACACCCTCCATTAAAGAGGTGTCAAAGCTCACGGCCCCTTGTGAAAAGAAGAGGGTGGGAGAAAAGCCCCCCCAAACTGGTGTGCACTTGGATCTCCAGTATGGGAGCTGGGCAAGAGGTAGTTTGTCCATCAGTCTGCCTGCAGCCCCCTGCCTCACCCACGGCTGGCACCGCAGCCCCCTCTGCCCTGGGAAGAGAAACTCTGGCAGAGGGGACCCCAGCCCATGCCAGCTTTCTTTCCAGGCAAGCGCCCAGCTCCAGCCCGACCCACGATGCCACCACCACCCGTGGCCCAGCCCCGGAGTACAGCTCCCATGGTGGCAGCCCTCGAGCACACAGCCAGCCCCAAAGCCCGGCCACGGCGGATGGCTGGGGCACCCAGCCGAGCGCCATCTGTCCCGCCACCACTCCCCCCGCAGCCAGCACGCCGCCTCAGCCGAGATGCCGCATTGTCCCCCAGGCCTCCCACCGATGAAGCCAACATGGCGGCTGCCATGCACTGTGCACTGGGAACCACTGACAAGGAGCAGACGCTGCCTGAGGGAGGAAGGAGCCCCCTGGGCACATCCCCACCAGAAGGACAGCCCACAGAGAACTGAGCAGGGTCGGGGTGCAGGGGCACCGCAGGGCCGGGGAGATGGGGTCCGGTGCCCCTCTGGGACCCAGCAGGCACTGTGAAAACGCCAGGGTGGCCTGAGGGACAGTGCACCCCTCCATCTTGCTTCCGTGGCCCGTGCCAGCTATGACCCTCTGCCTGCCTCCCCTTGCTCTCCAGTCTCCACTGAGCCTTCCTCCCCACCACCACCACGTCCCTGCCGGGGCCCAGCCACCACTAAGGGACCTGACGCCCTGCCCAGCATTCCCCGATCATGGGCGACCCCCTCAAGTCCCCACGAGGGGTCCTCCCACGCCTGGAAGGCAGGAGGGGGTGATGCAGGGTGCTCCCAGGCACTGCCTGCCGGGTTTGGGATGGCGCCGGCACCCGTGGGTGCCGTGATCCCAGCCCCTTCTGCCCCATTTTGCCTTAAAACGTGCTGCCCCAGGGACACACACAGACAGATATATATAAATAACTAAATAAATATATATTTTGCAACTAAATAATCTAAAGAGCTGGTGTCACAGCCACAGGCAGGTGCAAGCAGGGTACTCCTGGCAGCCACCTGCCCAACAGGCTGCAGCCGGGAAGAGGGAAGGGGAGCTCCCCGGGGGCGCCACGGCGGAGAGGCACGGCTCAGCCGCAGGGCGGGAGGCCAGCCTGGCGCTCCCAGCCAGCGGGGCGACAGCTGACCAAAGGGTAATGGCGGCTCCGCTGCCCACAGGCCGCACCGGGCAGCAGGGGACGCCCTGTCACTGCGCGTTCAGCCGCGAGAGGAGGGGCCTGAGGAGGGTGGCCTTAGCCAATCGGCAAGCGCGCTCGGGCTTCGTCCCGCCTCCTCGCAGCCTCCCTCGGCAGCCAACAGGGCGGCGCGGCTGCCACTTCGGGAGCCGGCCTCCCGCCTCTCGGCCCCGCCCCTTCCCTCGAGGGCCACAGGGCAGCGCGGCTGCCGCTCGGCGAGCTGCCCGTCTCCCGTTGGTCGGCGTGGGGCGGGGGGCGGTGATTGGCGGGGCGGGACGCAGCGGCCAGCCGGCCGGCGGGCGGGCGGCCGGGCTGCGGCGGCGGCGGCATGGCGAGCTGCAGGCGGCTGAGCGGCGCGGGGCTGCGGGAGGTGCTGGGCCCGGCGCAGGGGCTGCTCTTCGACTGCGACGGCGTGCTGTGGGCGGGTGAGCGCGCCGTCCCCGGCGCCCCCGAGCTGCTGGAGCGGCTGCGGCGCAGCGGCAAGGCCGCCCTCTTCGTCAGCAACAACAGCCGCCGCTCCGTGGCCGAGCTGGAGCGGCGCTTCAGCCGCCTCGGCTTCCGCGGCGTCCGTGCCGAGCACGTCTTCAGCTCCGCGCTCTGCTCCGCACTCTTCCTCCGCCAGCGCCTCCTCGGCGGCGGGGGGAACGGGAGCGGGGGCGGCCGCGTCTTCGTGCTGGGCGGCGAGGGGCTGCGCGGCGAGGTGCGCGACGCCGGCCTGCGCCTGGCGGGCGAGGGCGACCCCGGCGCCGCTGAGCCGGTGCGCGCCGTCCTGGTGGGCTACGACGACCAGTTCACCTTCGCCAAGCTGGCGCAGGCCTGCGGCTACCTGCGCGACCCGCAGTGCCTCCTGGTGGCCACCGACCCCGACCCCTGGCACCCGCTCAGCGACGGCCAGCGCACCCCCGGTGAGCCCGCGCTCCCCTCCCTTGCTGCCCCGGGGGGTGCGGGGGGCCGAGGCCGGCGGCGGGGTTGGCCTCGGTTGGGGTTCGCCGGCCCAGGCCCAGGCGAGGCGGGTCCCTGAGCGTCAGGACGGGTGGAGCTGCCCTCACGATCCCAGCCGGCTCCCGAAGCCGCGTTGCCAGCACCCCGCTGGCCCGTCACCCCGCTGGCCCGTCACCCCGATGGCGCGTCACCCCGCTGGCGCGTCCTCTGGCTACCCGGGGTGCGGAGCTGCCCGCGGCCGGCTGGCCCGTGGCTATTTCTTTTTCTCCTCCTTTCCCCCCTCCAGGGACTGGCAGCCTCACAGCCGCAGTGGAAACCGCTTCAGGCCGCAAGGCGCTGGTGGTGGGGAAACCAAACACGTACATGTTTGATTGCATCGTAGAGCGTTTTGGTGTCGACCCGTCTCGCACCCTCATGGTGGGAGACCGCCTGGAGACAGATATCCTCTTCGGCAAGAACTGCGGCCTCTCCACCATCCTCACCCTGACAGGTGTCTCCCGCCTGGAAGAGGCGCAGGCCTACATGGCCAGCGACAGCGCCGCTGCCAAGGCTCTGGTGCCCAATTACTATGTGGACAGCATTGCAGACTTGATACCGGGCCTGGATGAGTAGCAGTCTGTACGTGTGAGGGCAGAGGGGTCAGGTTCCCCATCCCAGATCTTCATCTGTTCCCATTTCTCTCTCATTGCCCTATTCCTTCAAATCCTAGTTTCTTCACATTCCAGTGCCCTTCTTTGGGGGCAAAACTGGGGAGGTTGGCAGGAGGGGCAGGGTTCAAGTAGTCTCTGCTGAGATCTATCCATGATGAACAGAGTCTTTCTCTCCCTAATATGCCAACTGCCAGTGTCTCTGGGAGAGAGCTGGAGGCCTTGAGGGTGACAGGGATTGGTCAAATCAGTGTCACCTCTTCCCCTGCAAGGGTTAGAGACTGGCTGTCTTACTATTTTTCTCTTAGATAACCAGTGGCGGCCTTTTACTGCTGTCCCTTCACTTGTAACTCTTGACTTCTTAGCTGCATCCCTGCAGTCCTTGTGGTAATGCCATCCTTGCCAGGGGACTGGCTGACGTTGTCACCCACCCAGTCTGTCAGTACCAGGGGATGTGGAAGGAGTGTGTCAGAGCTCTGGAACCATGAATGAGGGCATCTCTTCTCTCCCCTGTTCCTTAGAGATGTTTCTGCCACCACCCCGTGCCCCAGCTCAGTTAATAACTGTGCCAGTGTCCATCTGAAGGACTATAGAAAGGGAAGAGACTGGTTTGAGGGTTATTTTTGTGCCAAACAGACAAGCTGTGACTGTGCACAGCAGGTCTGCTGTTGTACCTGGTTTTCAAGCACCCTTTCTGAAGGGGCTTGTGAAGGAGAGAGGGCTCCCAGACCACGACGGCACAACAGTAGTGAACTGTATGACTCCCTGGTTCCCAGTCCTCAGTTGGAATTTACCATAGTACGGTGAGAGAAAAAGGCTGATGGGGGTCTGTGTTCCAGCTGCTGGTGTGCAGGTGAGGTGTTGGTGGTATTGTCACTGCTGTGAATGTGTCACAGCCCTCAAAATCATTCCTTGCTGCTTTGTCTTTCTACATTTTTTAATTTCCTGATCTTATTTATCAAATTTATTTATTGTTGAAATACTGTATTATTTGTATAAACTATGCTGACTGGTTGCACCAAGGGGACAGGAGGCAGTGCCTTTGGGCCTCCCTTAATGTCCACGTCCCATGTTGATGTTCTTACACTCGCTGTGTCTCTGTATATAATAAAGTGTGAGCGTAGGCTGGAAATGTAGTCCTTTTTTCACTTGTGGCGTGGTCAAGACGAAAATGGCCTAGCTACCTTTCAGCCCTTGAAGATCGGGACATGGCAAGACCATTTCTCACTCAAGGGGGTGCTGCCGGGTAGACAAAAGGGGTGGACAACATCTTGTGGATCTTTGAGCTGCTGTTTGTTGCTGTCTCTTACTGGGGTCTCATAACTGGAATTGAGGATGGAGGTGGCTGGTGGGGCTATAGCGTAGGGCACAGGGTCTAGCCAGGTGAATTAAAGCAGTGAGCGATGTGATTTTTTTTTTTTTTTTTTTTTTTTTTTTTTTTTTTGCCAGCTGCCTTTATATTTCACAGCATGAGTGATTCCTTGCTGAGAAACTGATTTCTTGTGCCGTGCCTGAAATCTGCCCTCTGCTAGTCAGGTGGATCCCAATGATCCATGTGGCCCTGCGCAGCAGTGTCCAGCTCTGCTAGGGTAGGGGTGAGGTGCCAGCTCCGTCACCTGCATGTAGCTTGCAGAGGGCTGAGAAATGCCTAGGTCAGGTTTTGCTGTGACCGTTCTCACCTATGCTAAGCTTTGAGTGAAGGGGAGGTGAGTGTCACCGCATCCCTGGAAGTGACCTTCACCAGACTAGCTTGCTGTGCCACAAGTCCTCCCCCTGGGTTTGGTTGTGGTCCCAGCCAGGAGGGAGAAAACAGGTGGGGTAACAAGAGTTTGAAATCCCTTGAATGTACTTTGCCTCCCTTCATTGTATTGGAGCCAAATCCTTCCCTTTGCCTGTCAGACCATTTTAACAGCTGTTGATAGTAACCAAGGATCACACCTCCTGCCTGAGAGATCAGGTGTTCAGCCCAATAACTGATCTCAGTGTAATTAGTGTTGCATCAGCTCATGTGGCAGAACTGGATGTGACGCTGGCCTTAAGATAATTCCAGGTGCAGAGTGTCTTCCTGCCCCCAGCCCGCCCCCCCCCCCCCCAAAAAAAAAAAAAAACCAAAACAAAAAACAAAACTTGGGGAAACAGCTCTTGAAAATAAAACAAGACCCAAAGAGCTCTCTGAAGACTGCCTGTCGTCTTAATTGGTCCCCTTTGTATGAATCTCCCTTTTGTCTGTTCTGTCTCCAATTAGATAGCCAGAGGACTGGTGCTCCCTTAATGAGTGCCTGACCAACACTTGCATCATCAAGCAGTGCAAGATCAAGACCTAATGTGCTTGCTAACTCCAGCTGCCTAACTAGAGATACCCAGACCCTGATGGATTTTTCAGGGCTCTCAGTTCTTGTATCGGGCTGAAACTCGGAGCACTGTTGTGACTTGGGGCCACAGCTGGGAATGTTCAGTACGGCTGCAAATTGTGTAGGCTGAGTTGGTTACACATGCACGTACAGAGGAGACAGTGCACAGCAAGAGCATCCCCAGGAGATGCTCCCTTTTTCCTAGGGTGCTTTGACGGTGAACGCTTCCTGTGCTCTCTGCCTCCTTTGCTCTGGCCTTTCCAGCTCTCCTAGCCAGCAGGTGGGAGGTTGGAGGCTGTCATCTCCCAGGCTGCCACACCGGGAAACAGAAGGGAATCCAGCAGATAATCGGAGCATTAACGGTCTGTTTGGGCCCTGTCCAAAGAGACTTTAGAGTTTGCTCTTTGGATCCCAAATGGTGAGCTTGCAGAGTAGGTTTTCTTTTACATGTTACTGCTGCTGAAAACAGAGCTCAGCAGAGGCGATGGCTTACAACCATGTAACTGTCTTTTGATCTGGTGCTCCTCTCCCTGAGAGCTTTGCTGTGAAGCAGAGGTGGACTTGAAGCAGAAGGGGAATAGGCCTTTCCTTGGTTCTTCATGTAGCTGAGGGCAATGGGCAGGAGTGACCTGTGTTCTGTAAATGCTTTCTCTCCCCAGCAATGAAAGCAGAGGAGTAAGCGCTGCCTCTAGCCACAGGGCTGCTCTTGCTTTCAGTGGGGATGAGAGCAGCACTATAGGGGTCCATCAGGTCTGCCAGGCTTTGGTTTTTTTGTGGCTTCCCTCTGCTACTATTGCTCCTGCACATAATGAAGGTGAGCGTGAACAGATCTTATTCAAAAACTAGACTGGGAGGGTCCCTGAAGGACAGCGAGTTCTCCACCTGAGCCCTTCAGAGATCTGTTCAACCACTGACATTAAAGGGTCTGTGATCCTCGTGGGGGTTAGGTTTTGGGTCCCTCTGGAGTAGGTCTGGTGGGGCTGCAGAGCACATCTGCTGTTGAAATTGAAAAAAGTGATGGCTCTTGCCTGATTTCTTCTTGTCTAAAGCAGCTCTTCTGGAGTGTTCAGGGAAGCAGTGCAGTTGCCAGGGAGCACAGGGCTGTGGAAAGCGGAGCTGTGGCAGCACATGGAGGGTGGAGTGGATGGGAAGGCTGGCTTGCTGTAGTATAGGGAAGGGTATTTATTTTCTCACCTTCAGAAAACTGCTTCGTCCTTTCCTGCTGTGCAATAGAGACAACACCCAGGCAGGTGGCTATCATTCCGTTACCCCAGGAACCTTGCATCCTTCATCCGTAAGTGTGGTTACTGTGGCAACTGCTGGCTGGATGATGTAAGCAGCAACCTGCTGAGCATCGCCTGCTCTAGGCAAGGCCCAGGGAGAGGCTGCGGATGCCTGTGTTTCCCTCGCTGCAGGAGAGGCAACTTTATCTTGACTCCAACCATTCTTAGGCATGGGCAGGTGGAGGAGGCAGAGAGCTGCAAGAAGTCTCTCTGGGCTCTTGGGAGCTTGGGGCAATGTGGAAAAAGGTCAGTGTGAGTAGATGAGCCTGCTTCCCTAAGAAACTATCCCTTGAGCCAGAGTAGACCAAGCTATACTGCTCCCATTTGTGTGCGGCATTTTTGATTCAATGGCACGTAATCTGGAAGCAGTCTGTGTGTGCTCCTCCATGGCCATCTGCTGCTTTCCTGCTTTCCTCTACTGCCTTGTGACCTCTGGCTAGACTGTTGTCACCACCCTGGCTTCTAGGGCACTGAGGCTTTGGCAACCTGATGTCCCCTAGTTTGAAATGTTCTTCATCATGCTCCCATTTTCCTGGGATCACCATATTAACAGGTGCTTCCTATGTTTCCTCTCAAGCATACTGCTTTCTTCCCTTTCACAGAATCACAGAATGGTTGAGGTTGGAAGGGACCTCTGGAGGTCATCTGCTCCACCCCCCTGCTCAAGCAGTGCTCCCTGCGCCAGCAACCCAGGACTGTGTTCAGATGGTTTTTGACCATCTCCAAGGCTGGAGACTCCACAATCTGTCTGGGCAGCTGGGCCAGTGTTCAGTCACCCTCACAGTAAAAAAGTGTTTCCTGATGTTCAGAGGGAACCTCCTGTGTTTCAGTTTGTGCCCATTGCCTCCGATCCTGTTGCTGGCCACCACTGAGAACATTCTGCCTCCATCTTCTTTGCAGCCTCCCTTCAGGTATTTATACACATTGACAAGGTCCCCCCAAGCCTTCTCTTCTCCCGGCACTCTCAGCCTTTTCTCATAGAACAGATGCTTCACTCCCTTAATCACTTTTGTGACACTTCCCTGGACTCTGCAGTATGTCCCTGTCTCTCTTGTACTGGGGAGCCCAAAACTGGACAGAGTGCTCCAGGTGTGGCCTCACCAGAGCTGAGTAGAGGGAAGTATCACCTCCCTCAGCCTACTGGCAACACTTGTCCTCAGGCAGCACAGGATACTGTTAGCATCCTTCACTGCAAGGGCACACCACTGATTCATGTTCAACTTGGTGTCCAACAGGACCCCAGGTCTTTTTCTAACAAGGTGCTTTCCAGCTGGGTGGTCCTCAGCATTTACTGGTACCTGGGATTATTCCTTCCTAGGTGCAGGACTTTGCACTTTTCCTTGTTGAACTTCATGAGGTTCCTGCCAGCCATTTCTCCAGCCTGTCAAGGTCCCTCTGGATGGCAGCACGACTCTCCGGTGTATCCACTCCTCCCCATTCTGTGTCACCAGCAGACTTGCTGAGGGTATACTCTGCCTCATAATCCAGATCATTAATGAAGATGCTAAACAGGATCAGACCCAGTATTGACCTCTGGTATGCACCACTAGTTTCTGGCCTCCAGTTAGACTTTGTGCCACTGATCACTACCCTCTGGGCCCAGCTGTCCAGCCAATTTTAAGTCCACCACATTGTTTCCTCACCCAGCCCATACTTCCACTGGCTTCTCTATGAGGATCTTATGGGAGACAGTGTCAAAGGCCCTACTGAAGTTAGGGTAGACAATGTACATTGCTTTCCCCTCATCTGCCTAGCAAGCCATTTCATCATAGAAATTTATCAAGTTGATCAAGCAACTGACAATTCAGGAAGACAACAAATGGGCCCAAAGATGTTGATCAGTGAGTAGATGCCTTTAATATGAGGATCTAATAATCATCCTGGCTGGGAAGTTGTTAAGTGTTCAGCCACATGACATGGTAAGAGAACTGGGAGGATCTGGAAGGTGTTGGGACTGGCAGGACAGAGGAGGTTTTTTTGCATGGGAAAGTTCCTCCAGAGCCAAGAAAGGATCATGATCCTAGGAACTTGTTCGATACTTGCTCAACCTGATGTGAGAGTCCCCCTTTGCCAAGGCAGGCAGCTCAGGTGCCACCCTGTCCTGCAGCAGCTGGAGCAGGGAGGAGGAGAAGGTGAGGAGCAGCAGCCTGTTACTGCCTGCCCTGTGGAGGCAGCCAGCATTTGCTCTTCCTCCAGCAGCGGTGTGGGTAGAAGTCCCTCTTTAGAGCACAGCTTCCCTTTCCTCACTCCTTATGCAAGGCATTGCCCCATAATATGGGCTTTTCCCCTTTGCCACCCCTGTGTCATTATACATTTTCTTTCTTTATGGCTGCCTCGTTTTCTTTACAGACTCTGACCCTGGAAAACTCACCCGGCAGCCCAGGAGACTTGCATAGCTATGCATATCCAGGAACTGTTGCTGTGTTGTTGGACTCTGCCTTCCTAGGAATTGTGTGTAGGTACCGTATTGGAAGTACTTTGGCAGACAAACTATTTTGGCACTCCGTATAATCTCTGGGAGATACTGAACAGCTGAACCTGCTGAGAGCAATTCAAAGCTATTAAGGACTCCACCAACTTAAGAGTTATACCAGTCTTTGTATGTAGCTTCAGTATACCACCACAGCACAGCACTGTCAGCTCTGCAAGCCTTCAGCATGGAGACAAGGGAGACATGATGCTAGAAACATTCGGAGATCACAGGGCAGCTGCCTGCCATGATCCAGGTTGTTCTGCCCCGTGATTTAGCCTGCTAGATGTGCAGCTGCAGCAGCTAGCAGTTTCCATTCTGTAAACAGGATATTGCTGAGCACTGAGATGCTCTCTTCACTTGTTACGGGTGAGAGAAACCTGTCCTCTAAATGGACACTGGTGGCCATTGTGTTGCCCCAAGCCCTGTGCCAACCTTTCTGCTCACCAGCCCTTGCTGAACTCCTAGGCTGATTCCCACCAAAGCTGCGCAGAAAGTGGTACCCAGTTAAAATTTGGGGGCAGGAATTGCTTCCCTACTTGACTTGTTTAAAGTAACCTGAAACAACTCAGATATGGTTTTCTGTTTCCTCCAGGTGCACTCTGCTGTTGTACTACAGCTGCCGATGTTCAAGTTAAGTACTTTATCCTTGCAGCACAGATGCTAGAGGAAATTGAGTCTTCGTGGGCTGTAGATGAGATTTCCCACCTGCCAGGACAACAATGATTGTGGCCCTGGCAAGGTGCCCCTTCCTCACAAAACAGACACCTGACTTGGTGTCATTCTCTGGTCTAATGCCTGGAAGCTGTTGGTTCAGCTAAGTTTGAGCAGAGCCGAGGAGCAGCGTGGAGCAGTGCCAGCCCCAAATAGGGGCAGTCACAAAGTTTGGGGGTGGAGGTGTGAAGAATGGCAATATGCTCCCATTCAGAATGCCAGTACAACTAGGAGACAGTGTGCCTGCCACAGCCTTGGTAACCTGGAGATTGACACACCTCATGAGATAGGGTGGCCATACTCCTTCAGTGGAGAGCCTAGGCTGTTTAGGCTGAGCTTCCTGATGCTCACTGCCTTGTAATCCACCACAGTCCCATTAGTTGCCTTCCCTCAACAATTTCAGGAGTGAAAGGACCTGTGTCATTAAGCAATCTCATACTGTTTGTCTCCTGTTTGGCCACAAGCAACTCTGAATGCCCTTGAGCCAATGTTGCTGGAAATCGACCTCTTGGTGCAGGTTTTTGAGCTGCTTTCTTCTCAGTTATCTGTTCAGGCAGCCTGATGTTAAGAATGCTCAGGAGAACTCTCTACAGAAGTGGCCTTCCTCATCCCAAAGGTCACTTGTCAATGGCCCAGTGGCAGTAAAACAGTCCTTCCTCAAGTTCCTCAAGTCAGTCCAGAGATGTAGGTGGCTGGTCGTTGCAAGTAGCACATGGTCCTGGCTGGAACATCTTTTAAATGGCAGGATCTGAGGCAGGCCCCCCTGGTGCTGCTTGCTGATGCAATATAAAACTCTGACACTACTACTTTAGATGTGCTGTAAGCTTTCCAGAGCAGCATCTCCAGCAATGGGACACAAACAGCAGCAGGAAAATCTGTCTTATCCCTGTAGTGACTTAGGAAGTGATACAGCTCCCTGGAAAAGGAGTCTGTGAGTTACCCTGAGACTCTGCCAGCAAACCACTGAGCTCAGCAACATGGAGGCATCCTGTCCAGTACCCATATTTCCTCCTCCTGCCCTGGCAATGTTCTGCAATGCAGAAGAGTAAGGCACCTGCAAAAGATCATCCTTATCTGCTCCTCGTCTCTTGAACTTGGGTGCTGTGCCAGGTGTAATAAGGAAATTAGACATCTCTAGTAAGTCATCTGTCTAGGGCCGTCATTCTCCCATCTCCTGGGCTGTTGTTCTCCAAGCTGAAAATAAATGTAGAAGTAGCAGGCTTTTACCTTGTCTTCCCATTATGCTGGCTGGAGTGAATTGACACCAGATTTTCCTTTCATTTCATAACATTCATGTAAAATATTCTCTTTCCTTTTCCCTTTCTATTGCAGCCACCAGGGGCTCCGCTGCCCATCAGTTCCTTCTACAAACCAAGTGTGAGCTGTGACATCCATCCCACTAAGACCAGTTGTTACCCTGTCCTTTAACACACAGCTGGGTGATAGCTTAAGGCCTTAGTGCTGGGCATTGTAAAAGGGAAAACTGCAACTGGATAGAAAGAAATGCAGCTGAAATTGCTTTCCAGCAGACTTCACTTTCGGTGTTGCCCGAGCTTTCCTGTCTGCCTCAGTAGGAGGGAAGGAGTGGAGGTTCCACATCAGAGTTGAGCCATAGATCTGCAAAGCCAACATAAGCTGGTACTGCAAAAAACTCAGCTATTTTCACATTAGTCTGATGCTCAGCGACATGATGCTTTCACCACAAGGGAGAAAGCTGTGCCAGGCAGGGTTGAACAGCTGAAGGCTGGAGAGCAAGATGGCATGGTCTGGGGTGTCATCCTGACCGATGTGAGCTCACTCACAGAAGTATGGGTTGATAAATGGTGGTTAGCTGGGAAAAGAGTGTGAAGCCCTGTCCCTTCACACATTCAAAACTTGTGTTCCTCTGAGTTGTTGAACAAGCCCCCTTCCTGAGAGCTGAAAAGCCAGATTTATCACCACAGACAATTTTGGCTGTTCTTTGGCTGTCAGCTTCTTTCACCAGCCGTTGTTGACACTGCAGGGCCCCTAACTATTGCTGGAACCCTGGGTGCAGCCAGCCACCCTGCGGCTGCAGTGCTTGCTCCAGAGCTGTTTCTCATCACAGCTCATCCTCACCTCCCCCCCACAGCTCCAGTCGGCAGTGACTTGGTCACGCACATGTCTCTGCTCCAGAGAGCCTGGTTGCTGGCGAGTACAAGGCTGTGTCCTGGAGAGCAAACGGTGCACAATGTGGCCGACAGCCTTGCATTCTGCATCCAAGTCACGGCTCCCTTTTGTGCACGCTTAATCAGCTCCTTCTGTGCTGGGCTGCACCACGCTGTTGCTTGGCATCTTCTGTAATGCTTTCAGTTGCTCTTAGTGGGACCATGCCCTCCATCTACATCCTATAGTTTCAACGCTATAGATGTATGCTTTCCAGTCTGCACAACATCCTCCCTTCAATAATTGTCTTATGCAGCTCTTCATCATCTCTTGATGAATGCCAGACACGCTGCTCGCTGCTCCATTGGCTGCACTGCTACAAGAATCCAATTTTCTATTTTCCAGGCCTGTAGCACAATTTTTTGTCTACCCAAGTCCCAGGGAAGGAAGACCTAATCTGTTCAGACACTGCTGTAAAGCCCTTAGCAGCAGTTTCAGGTGCCTAAATCTCTATGAATCAGGCCTGAAGTCTGGAGCAGTGGGATGGGGAAAAGGGCCATCCACAACGAGCCATGTGCAACCCCTTCTGAGGGGTGCAGCAATCCCAAATCCACGTGTGGTACTCATTTTCAGATCCATGTGGAGGGAAGTTATTGATGCAGGCTGGGTGAGCAGCCAGATTTCACAGTGCAGCCAGGCAGTGATTCTTCTTCTGGCCAGGCAGGGGGAAGGAGAGCACCTTGGATTGTGATTGCACAATGCTGGGAAGCTGCACATAGGCAGCCTTGCTGTTGTAATGGCAGTCCTCACCTTCAGCTCAGTTCATTCACTGGTGCCCAGCTGGTTTTCCCTCAAGGGGTGATGTTTCAACCGCAGGAGGCCACAGACGCTCAGCTGGAGCAGGGCAGCTGCCACACCAGCAAGGTTGCCACCGTGGGGTGCCCAGCCAGCCCAGGCCCAGGAGAGCCAGAGATGCAGTCAGACAGCCTGCAGGCACAGCTGGCAGCAAAGCTGGGCTGGGCAACCCAGTGCAATACGGAGAGGGAGCTCTCGGCTTCTCTGCAGGCAGACCTGAAACACACTGGCTGGGTGAAGATGTGCTGGGGAGCGGGGGCCTGTCAGTGCTTGTCCTGGTTGCAGATGGAGAAGGCTAGGGACTTGATCCATCTGCAGCTGGTGTGGTGTTAAGATGCTAGGAGCACTGGGAGCCTGGGGAGCCATCTTTGCAAGGTGCTGGGGAGAGACAGGGTTTCTTCCAGACACCCAGTTTTGCTGTGATAATGGCTGGCATGCCAGCACTCTGCAAAATACCTACTTGAAACTGCTCTGGGAGGTGATGGGGGGACCCAGAGCTGGGGACGGTGCTGTGACTACCGAAAAAGAGTGGTGGGTGTTGGCATGCCCTGAGTATCCTCCTCCCTCAGCTTGGCAAAGGGAGACCCTGCAAACACGCGGTGGTGGTGTTCTGCCTTGGGCAGACCCATGCCAGGCCAAAAAATCCAAAGCAGCAAACTTTTCTGAGCCATTTGTGAGTCTCCCCCAAAAAGGCTGAGTACGTAGTCAGCAAACTGGGCCACCCTATCTCCAGCAGCTCTCATCCCTACCCAGAGTGTTCTGCTGGCATGCTGATTGCCATGATCCTGCATTTCTCAGAAAGTGTCCCATTTCCCCATGGGGAGTATCGCTCTGACCCAGCAGCCACCCTCCGGCCTCCAAAAAGGATGACCAGCTTGCAACAGAAGCTGAGCATCTTCATCTGCTTCTGAGAATAGCAGCACAGAGCCAAGCATCTCAGTTTCACTCTGAGAGGTAAAACCATCTGACCCACAACCAGACTAAGATGCAGCTCCATGCTAGGCACGGCCTGACCTTTCTGCAGCAGGGGAGTGCCCATTTTCTGAAGGGGAAATGGCGACTTGGTGGATCTGGTCAGCATCCAGCAGCCATCAATCTGGTCAGCATCCAGGGCCAGTCCTCAAGAGCATCCCCTGGGCAGCTGCAGCCCACCAGCTTTGGCCAGTCATGCTTTTCACTTGTTGCTTGCTTTCAAGAAGGCTGAGGCCAGCTTTTTTGAGGCTGGCCTGGCACAAACCACAGCAACCCTGTGATCTCCAAGAGTGGGTATGTGTGTGGAGGGGTTCGGTTTCCTCTGGCAGGGCTGTTCCGGCTGGCCCCGTGCCCTGGACTTCACTGCAGAGCTGTACAGACAGTTTGGAACTACCTTCACTTGACTAGGGGCTTATTATTAGGTTGGAAGGAGGAGACCCTGGTTCTGGGGACAAGGTTTCATCCCAATCTTCCACTGACCTTTTTCTCCAGAGCTAAGTGACGCTTCCTTGTCCGCTGTTCCTGTGTCCCGAAACATAGGGTGTGCTGGCTTCTGAGCATTAACCATTGCTCTCTGGGAAGATAAAACCTTTCTACAAGCCATCTCCTTCAAATGACAGCCATCAGCCTTATAGGCACGGCAAGCCACCTTCTAGCCTTCATCCCAAATCCCTTTATGTGCCCAAGAGTCCAGGGGAGCTTTGGGAGCAGATGGGCAGAGACACCTGACAGCTGCTCCTCTAGCATCTCATGGCCCCATGCAGCTAGCATCCAGCCTAACCAAGTGATTGCAGCAACCTGGCCTGCCTTTCCCCTGGCCAAGGGTTTGACAACCCTGAAGCCACCCTTTCCAACCCCATTGCATTGAAGGAATCAGTGTCAGCACTGATCCTGACCTTGCTCCAGCCACAATACAGGCAGGGCTCAGAAGCAACAGGTTTGCTGTTCCCAAAACACAGACTTTTGCCCTAAAGCAAGAACAGCTGCTGTCGATTCCTATCCTCTTGCCATCTTGCACCTTTGCAAATCCCTTAACAGCTTCCAATATCTAAAGACCCTTTCAGTCCAGGCTACTACAAGCTCACAGGGCTTCCCTGGCTGGTCTTGGGAACTTGAGGAGGTATTTTTCAGGAAGCTTCAGCCTGATGGACATTGCACAATGCAAGAAGAGACGAAGGCTGGTGTTTGGTAAGACCAGATCCCTCTAGCATGGCACCCTACCTAGCCAGAGGGCTGCCCCAGGCATCTGGAGATGAACATCAGCCCTGGGCTCCCTGCTTCTTTCTCTCTGATTCAGCTCCAGGGCTGTGCTTGGAGGGTCTGAGCAGCAAGGACAGATGTGCTGGTCTTGGTGGTGCTCCTTGAAGGGTCCTGCCTGGGCCCAGGGAGGTCAACCCACTCCCTTGCCCTGAGGGGTCCCTGCAGGCAAGCAGTAATCCTGAGGCAGAGGGACAGGGAACAGGCATCCCAGGACACGTGGCTGTGCAGCGTGGCACCGGGGGAGGGGGCCTCAGCCCCATTGCCCAGCAAGAGATAGTGTTGGCACTGGTGTGATAGGCTCCCAGCACAGCCAGAGAGCAGAAGGGGATGGGAACACAGCAACTGCAGAGGTCCTGCATGAGTCTCCATCTCCTCCCCAACCCACTGGCCACATCACCAGGATGCTGCATGGTTCAGTCTATATGGAAGTTGTAGCAAGGCTAAGTAGTGGATGTTTTGTCCAAAGAGATTTCTGGGAGGTGCCAGGTGCCACCTGTGGTTTCCCTGCCACACGTGGGGTCCATGCAGGGTGGGGGAAGAAAGAGAGTGGATAGTGATGAAGTGATGAAGAGTCTGAAGGAAGGCCAACTGAGACACCCTGAGAAACGAAGCAAGTAATAAAATCCTGGAGAAAAACAGTGTTCCGCACCCAGCCGGGCCCACTCTTGGAGCTGCCAAAAAGGCATCCTTGGCTCAGAGACAGACAGTCATAAACACAGGGAGAAACTTCACAGGGAGGGAAGGTTTTACCTGCCGAGCAAGTTCAGGAGTGCTTTCGCCCACCAGCTGGGAGTGTTGGGCAGTCCTCCCACAGCAGAAGGAGGAGGAGGCGGAGAAGGGAAGCAGCAGCCCTGTTTCCTCCGTGGCAGCCAAGCCAAGAGACTGGCAGGGCCATTTGGAGACAGGACCAATCCCTAGGGAAGGTGGGGTGGGCATCTGGGCCAAGTGGGGTAACCTCTTCTCATCACTGGGGAGCCAGCTAAGGAGGGCTGAGTGCCTTCGCTGTTTTTGGCAGGCTGCTTGTGTTTTTGGCCACCCTCCTTGGACTCAAACCACAGCTGGAGAAGTTCTGTCCACTTGTAGGGCTGGCCCCCAGCTGCCCTGACCCACCAGCCTGGATGGGTCCTTCTCCCAGCCACACTTTTGCCTCCTGCACCACTTATCCCTGCTCATGGGCACAAGTCCTCCTCAACTTGCTTAGCAGGTAAAACCTTCCCTGTCCACGAAGCTGAGCTTGCATCCCCAGGGCAGCCAAATAAAGCACCAAGTGGGACAAGGCCCTGTTCTGCTGTTTTTCCTTCCCTTTCCCCCAAATAAACAGACCACCACAAAGAAAGACAAGCGCCTTTGTTTCCAAAGCAGGAAGGACTGTCAGAATGGCATGTCTCCCTGCGCCTCGTCAGGGGCTAGATAAGTCCCCGAGGGCCACAGGGGAGTCCTGCCATGCAGCACAAGTCCTTGCTGACAGTGCTATTGTTAAGAAGGGGTGCATTTGGGGAGGGCTGGGTCTTTGCCCCCTGCTTGTTTCTCTCCAGGAAAGTCAAGGCTGATGCCTGCTTCCCTGGGAGACTTTCATCCCTGACAGATCTTACCCTGAACAGACACCAGCCTGGCACTCACCAAGGGGTATGTAGGGAAGCCTCTTGTTTCTGGATCTTTCCACATGCCCCTGGGCTGGAAGGCACCCCATGGGGTGCCAAAACTGAGCTTTAAACAAGTGGCCTTCTCTTGGGGCTGGCCAGCACCAAGCTCATGCTGCTCCATCTCGACATCTGCACCCAACATTGGCCCTCAGGTTGCTCCTTCCAGGAGCTTTCCGGCAGCAGAGCCAGCGAAACAAGCCCAGGATAGTCACCTGGCCCAGGCTGAGGGATGCCTCACCCAGAGCTTGGCTTAGGGCTGGGTCCTGCAAAGGGCCTGTCCCTCTCAGGGCAAGTTTATGCAACAGCAGACCCTGTAAGGACATTGCTTTCCCTCTGAGGTTACCTCCTTATCATGAGCTTAATCTGGGGACTACTCTCATCTCCCCATCTTCCCTTTGAATGGGAGGATGTGCACTATATTACAGCTTGAACCTGCCTCACTAAATTTAGCCAGTGCAGAGGCCAGCAGAACCTCCCTGGTTTTCCCTGTTTGCTTTGGTGGGAATGGAAATGACAGATCCTGGCTGTTGCCTGCTTCTGGAGTAAACGTCCAAGGGCCTGGAGGCCAGTACCTCTCAGATGTCCAGGGCTTTTGAAGCTAATACACCCTGCACAAAAAAAATATTTAGACAGTAGGACTTAAGGCCACAGGCCTCCAGGGTGAGGGTGAACAGGCGTGAGCAAGCCCTGTGGAGCCAGGGCTACGGGGGACACCACGCGAACCATATCTGTGTGACCTCTGAAATGTTGTCACCAGCCTGGGGTCTGGGGTGGGAGGGGAAGTCAGACAGATTTAGTAACCCTGTTGGGTAACCACCATCAGTAGCTGGAGCCAAGGGGAAGTGATAAATGCCCCTCTGTTCAGGAGGGAGCTTTGCAGGGGCCCCACTTCTGCTCCTTGATGCTTCTGTCTTGTCATGTCCACAGAGATGTTCCCAGTGCCTTACCCCATCCTCAGGCAGTGCCTTCTGCCCTCTCCTCATGGGCTGCACTCCCTTGCAGTCATTTACGTTGCTTTTGCCAAGGAAGAAGCTAAATGCATTAAAGCCTTTCCCAGCTCTGGAGAAGTCTCAAGGGTCAGCACCCCAGGGTGCAAGGGCCGAGCTTCCTGCCAGTGTGGCGACCCTTGGCCTCACGGTGTGTCTGATGAACTTGCTGTGGATGAACAGACAACACGGACCTGCTCCACGATGCATGCCCCACAGACTGACTGCCCTATGGCTTATAAAGGGTGGCTGACGGACTCTCCCTTACTTCTATGCTGGGAGAGAAAAGCAGGCTTCATGCTCATGTGAGCAGCACTTGCCACCAAATCCCTGGCACACAGGTGCTGCAAGTGAATATCCATCCCTCTTCCCCAAGGCTCCTGCTGCAAAGAGGCCAAACAGAAGCTGATATTAAGTCTAATCAACCCTTATCCCCATCTGTGACCCTATCCCCTACCAAAACTTCTCTCAACCAGTAGCCCATGGGCCAAAACTGTTTCATAAAATCCTCAAAGCTGTCCCACAGGAAAAAAACCCACCCATGCACATGGCTGGGCAGTCAGCTGGCATGTCAAGGTCTGCCCCTCTGGCCAAAGTCAAGAGTCTGCCAGTGCTCAGCCTCAACATCCATCATAACAAGAGCAAGACTATGATCCCATAGGACAAAGCCATATTGTTTATTGCAGTGCTAAGGGCATCAACATACTTCCCTCTCTTCTTGCAAGCTGCCTAGTTCTTCTGGGATGTGAGCTGGTCCTTGGCTTTCCTCCAGAAAAATGAGATGGTCCTTTGTTTGGGAAAGGCTGAGGAGAGCAGCCCTGGAGTAGAAGGCAGTAGAAGGAGAGGGAAAGTAAATCTGTGCTGCCAGTGCTAGGGAAGTGTGAACTTGTGCTCCTGACAAATGGCCTGTATTACCACCCCACCAGCTACTGTTGTGAACGTGCTCCAGCTCTGGATCTGTAGGAGGGAACCAAGGAGGTCCCAAGTGTGAATCCTATTGATAGAAGATTTGGGAGAACACTATCTTTTGCCATGAGATGTGGACAGTTGACACCTGGACTGGGCTGACTGCGGAAGGCTGGCTTGTCCTGCAGGCAGGCTTTGGTGTCAGTGGGGGGCTTCAGCACCTTGTCTCTGCCTGGGAGCAGAAGAAGATGGAGAAGCCAGAGGTAACGAAGAGCAAGTCCCTTGTGTGGGACACGGTGATGGATGGACGTGCTTGCTGGCAGCAGTAGAGATGGCTCTGCAAAGGGCTTCTTCTGAGAGATCTGTTTGCAAAAACTCCTGAAAGAGTGACACAGCCTCACCACAGCGCTGACATGCTTGTGGCCACCAGCCCCAGAGGGTGCCTGGGCCTCCTTGCAAGTGGGTGGGAACCAACAGTGTTGCAGGGGATGATGCATCCCAGTGCTTTCCACTGCCTCTAAACTGTGATAGCATCGGAGAGAAGCACCCTGTGCTTTCTCTCCCCAAATAGTACCAGCCTCAGGGAAGGGAGGGTGCCAAGCCCTGCCAAAACGCCCTCCCATTTCAGCAGCTGATCCCAGTAGATAGCAGACAGCTTACTAGCAAGAGGGTAATTGTTCCAGATGGCTGTAGGGTGGCAGGCAGCAGCTGTCTAACAGGGCTCAGTACTGCCTGTTTGGTGCACCAAGTTAGGGATGGCACAGGCTACTGAAACCCGCAAGGGAGTTTTGGGGGGTTGAGAGGTCCCCAGTCAAGCAGCAGAGGAGACTTGCAGTGGCTTTGGGGTGCCGCCTCTGTTGGGAGGATGCATCCCTGTTGGGGAATGATGAGCTGTGCCACCTGCAGGACCCCGAGGGAGGGCAGTTGCATGTCTGCCCAAGGCAAATGCTCTTTTCTCCAGCTCTTACTACCTGGCAGGGCCCCGTTGCCCCTTGGAAAGGCCAAGTTGCCCTTTTGGCTGCCTTGGCTTCAGCTCAACTGTGCTGATGACTTGTGGTCCCATGTGCTTTGGAATCTTTCCAAGCATGAGATGTGCACCTAATGCTGACTTGTGGACTGGCTGGAGGATGCACGTGTTTGCCAAAGTAGATGCAATGACCCATTCAGGGTACATGTCAGTAAGAAAAACCTGATGTGCTCCAGGCTCCCTGCCTGCCTCACCTCCCACCTCCCAAGCAGCTCTGATGCCATTTCTGCCATGGGTGGAGACTAATATCACAGATCACATCCTAGGTACCACTTTGCATGCACAAAAGAAAGGGTGTTTTCAGGCATCTTGGTCATTCCTGCCAGCAAAGCCTATTCAAGGCAACATTTTTTCTTCAGGATTATCATTCCACACTGTATTTTATACACATCACTCGCTGAAAAATAGCATGCAGCTGAGTTTCAGTCTCAAGGGTGTTGCAGGATAATGTGCCTGTATTCCACAAACATACTTCTCCTGAGCACTGTTTCTTGGAAGAGCTGAAACCAGCATCTAGGTTACTGTAACATGTTCAAACACAGCATCCACTTACAGTTTGCATATTAAGTACAGCAAACAAACCTCTGCCTAGCACGTCTCAAAAGTTACTTTAACAGACATCAACCCGAGACAGGGAATATGCCCCAGCAGGTCATTTCTAGGCTTGAAATAGGCTCAATAAATTGCAGGTTTCTAAAGCACTGTAAGGACACCAATTTGGGTATTACAGCAGTGCAGAGCTGATGGCCACAGTCAATTGATAGCCTGCAGCTCTCCTGCTCCAGCCCGTCAGTGCCGAAACATCTGACCCTGCTGCACGGAGCTGCATTTCCTTGCCCTTGAACTCTCAGCACTAACCAGCAGCCCAGGAATATTCCTTAGCATTACATATTAGCACAATATTCCCTTTCTCTCCAGCAGCGCTGGCACCAGGCTTATGTTGCAGGCCCTCTGGAAGCCATTAGCTGACATCCAAACAAAGTGGTGGGAGCGTTTTCCCCTCTGTAGTCAGCATTTGCTGCATTTGCTGAGCATGTAGCTTTGCTTTTGAAACGTAATTTCTTGAAGGTTAGGTCTGAAGCCTTGCCTTTAGTCCCTGCAGTCTGAACAACTCATGCTGCACCCCAGCTCATTTTCACTTCCGCTTATTCCTTTTTTCTACTTATTCAACTTGATTTATTTAAAGAAAATTGGAAGTTTTTTATGTTGCCAGTCAGAAGTTGATTTCCCATTTTCTTTAAATAAGAAAAATATTATCAGTTTCAAACTGCGTGGCAGAGTTGTACAAGGTTCCTAATTGTACTTTGCCTACAGGAGAACCTGAGCCTTGCTCCATTCAGCACTTTCCAGCTGCCCCTGGATCACTGTCCCACTCTGGGTCAGCAGTGACTGCCTGGCCTGCAAGGCTTTTCTTAACCTGCATTTTCAGCTCTTGGAAATACTGTACGTGCAGCAACGTTCCCGGCTGTGTCATTGCAAGCACCCTCTCTGTGTCAAAACCAAGAAGATGCTTTCCTAAAGCATCAGGCCACCCCTCCTTAATTTGCTTTTGCTGTTCTGCCCTGGACCAAGTGCCCTTAAAGTGACATGCAAATGGCCTGAAGCCTTCCTGACCAGTCACCGCCTGGCTGGGATTAAAGATCTGCTAACTCCACTGCTCCTGCCTCAGTCAGGAACCTTCACATCCAAGTTAGTCAAAGGCTTGGCACATTTTTGCTGTGCTGTCAGTATTTCTAGCACTGTCAGGCAAGGAGTCCTCTTTCCTATCACCCAGGCGGAGGAGCTAGCCCAGATCAGTGGGTGGCTTCTTGCTTTTCTTGCATGCTGGAAGGGAACTTGAATGGCTTGGGCCAACGGTCTCCATGGGTTTACACAGGCCGATCTGTGCTGCTCATGGCTGCGACCCAGCACCCAGCTCTCTTTCTGCCCTCCGAGCCAGGATGCTGTGCTGGTCCTGCAGCCACAGGAATACCATCCCAGCTGGTGGACCAGGAGTACTCCCTTCCCTGTCAACCACTGCAAAGCCCACTGACTTTGCCTGGGGATGGTTTACGCTCCAGAGGCGAGATGGAGCCCAATGTGAGCAGACAAAGGTGCAGGGGAGGAGGTGGGGAGCACAGATTTGGGGAGCTCCTGGGATGTACTTTGAGGTGTGTCTAACACATCCCGGTGTCATTAGCGTGAGCAGGAGTCATTCCCGCTTCCCCAAGCTGTAACCTCAGGCTCGCCCAGGTAAATCACCTTGTCCAGGTACCCTTTGATAACATTTGCAGGATTATCTTCACCACCGGGGAACATATTTCCATACTAATTTAATGAAAGCAGAGATTCTGGAGTCAGCAGGAGCCGGAGCCTCACAGACGGCTCCTAATCCAGGAAATTGGATGTGGTTGGAAATGTTTCAGCAGGCAAAGCTTGGGAGATCCTGCTGTGGCTCATTCCTGATGGAAGCTCTGTGTCCGCAAGATAATAAATCTGAGTTTAGTGCACCTAATCCTGAATTTAAAATACCACAGCCCACATAACACAAAGTGGCTGAACAGGTAAGAGGATGCTTTCCCAGTGGAAAGATGTTGCAAACCACTGGAGTAATTGCAGCCAAAACAGGCTTTTGCCAGCTGGAGAGCAATGTATACAGGTGGACTCTGGTCACGTAGTCCACGGGCTTTTCAGCCAGGCCCTTTCCCAGTCCTCCAAGGTCATGCATGATTCGGGATGCCCCATCTATCACTGCACACCTCACAAGCAGATTTGGGGGCAGATCTTCCCTCTTTTGCTTCAGACACTTGCCTGACTGGACTACTTCTTTGTTGCCTGCCAAACCACCTTGGTTAAAGCCACCCAACAGCTCAGCCCAGAAGTTCAACTTAATCCCACAATTTGCAGTAGCTGGACCTTCTTCATGCATGCAGGTCCAGTCCAGGTATGCTGAGACATACAATGCCTATCAGCTAGACCAGAAGGCAGGCTTTAAATCAAAGCTACTCATAATGATGAAATTCACTCTTAGCAATCATATTCCCCTCTTCAGCCTAAGATGAATTACAGCTTGGAGGTTGGGAGGGGTGGGGATGTCCATGAGGAAAACTGGGAGCTCAAGAAACCATGCCATCTCAGCATGGAGACATCAGCACAGGCTCTTTGGGTGTCAAGGAGAGTGCAGGAAGAAAGCTGAGGCCCTAGAAGAAGAGCTACAGTGAAGGCCATGGGCAGGCCTAGCTACAGATGGGGGTGTCTGTTCCCTTCTACAGGAACTACGGCTTGCAGCCAGCATCAGGGGATGAGCTCAGCCCCCACAGGCGGCAGCAGTTCTTTGAGAGCTGTCTGGGATTGCTCACTGTACAAGAGCAATTTGCACTTTCCAAGGAGGAGTGAGCAGATGGGGACGTTGTGCAAGGAAAGGCTAGAAAGAGAGCAACAAGTCACTCCCAGGATTCAGGTTGTCTCTAAAGCACAGGGCACAGTGGAGGTGTGCAGGGTCAGGATCCGAGCGGGATGCCTAACTACTAGCATAGGACATGCTTCATGGAGTCTTTGCTGTGATTTCTGGCCTTGCAAACATGTGCTGGCTGTGAATTTGTCGTGTCAGCTGGCTCTTCTTACACTCCCTTCTCCTGGCCCCATCTTGTCCAGGACACACAATCACAGTTTGGAGAAAGCAGGTGCAGATGCAAACACCACCTGCCTCACCCTCATAACCATAGATGAGGCACTGTTGAAGAAAAATCCCACAGACCTTACTCCCTTCTCCACACTTGCGGCACCCTTTGACTAAGAGTTTGTCATGGCCAGGGGCACTGTTTGCAGCAACAGAATCAGGTCCAGTCACTCCCTTTGGGGAGTGGGCAAAGAAGGTCTTTTGCTTCTCAAGGTACGATGCGGATCAGTGTCTCTCTCTCTAAAACACAGTAAGGTTTTGCAATGTGATGCAGGAGGGCTCTCCTGGTGAGGAATAGCCTAGCTGGAAGGGTGGAGGCAAAGCCACTGCTCAGTTCCCACATAGAGGGAGAAGCCCATGTCTCCAAAGTCTGCTGTGATCTGTCCTCACCATCCTTATCTCCATCCTTTGCAGACCAGATGGGTCGATAACCTGCTAGCACATCCCCTAGCTGGCTGGCCCATTGCACACTGATAAGGAATGAGATGAGAGCAAGTGAGGATTGCCAGCTCTAGCCAGCCTGGGTCTGCCCTTCTCAGCCCACAGTGGTTCTTCCTTTACCACATTGCTCCTGAAAATAACAGGCAAGCACCTCTGACCCCCTTGCCTGTTGTGCTAACGCCATTTAACTCAAAGCTCCCTGAATGCCAGCAGAAGCACCTGGACTTCCATCAGACAAACACAGGCTGCCTGAGGTAGCCTCAAGTCTGAAGGCTGAATTTCCTTGACATGAACAGCCTTTTTAGTGTCGCCTCTGGGATGGTATCACCTCCCTCATTATCACCTGCTATCCGTGAGCTGGTCTCTTAATCTCCACAGCAGCATTTAGAGGAAGGTCCCTGGACTGGCATGACTCAAGGTGCCGGTGGCTGCTAAGGCTGGGTTACAATGCCCAGCTGCCAGAAACGCTGCAGGAGACACAGAACTACCTCTGACCTCTCCCATCTCCAGCTCTAAGTGAGCAAATACCTACACATTTCCCTTCCCCATCCAACATTTCTTGAAAGGGAACAGCCCCTGCAACCTGCTAGACTGTAGCTCCAGCCACAGCTCATCTCCTTGTGTAAATGTCTGGGGTCCTTTGTAGGGATTCGGTCTCACAAAATCTTGGATTTGAAGGGAATTGATTCAATTATACATGCATCCTGAGCAGAGGGAAGATGGCTCTAGTTACTTTTTCTCCTGCTAGTATGGAGCACTTCTTCTCATCCTGCACCACCTGGAAGGGATCAGGCTCGAGGGCTGAACCCTCAGGCAGGTTTCCAGAGGGGGAAAGAGGGAGTGAGCATGTCAGAGCAGAGAAGCCCACTTTAGCCTTTAGTCTAGCCCCCTT
This sequence comes from Falco punctatus, assembly GCF_963210335.1. NCBI lineage: Eukaryota > Metazoa > Chordata > Aves > Falconiformes > Falconidae > Falco > Falco punctatus. Next base: position 34,870,408 of record NC_137585.1, read on the forward strand.
GTGTTGTGGGGTGATCAGCAACCTGGCCAAAGGCTGGAGCCTGTCCATGCCTTCCGCAGCTCCAGCAGGCAGGGGAGTGTTCCTGCTACCTCCGCTGGCATTGATGGCACTAACTAGAAATACCCAGCAGCAACAGCCTCTGGGGTCGTGCTTGACAGGAGTAAGAGGGCTACCACGTCCAAAGCCGAGGGGGAACTGATGGGCCTCATAGAAAGAGAAAAATAAAATGTTTCACTGAGTTTCAGTTCTGGGCCTCTTAAGGAAATCACAGAGCATCTTGTGATTTAGAAACAAATATGCAAGACAAGGAAAGCTTTAAGCCACAGGCTTGGCCCACTGCCTGAATTTTTTCCCTCTTCTTTCAGTATAATTACAGTTGAGCCATGCAGTAAATGAGTAACTTTTTCCAAAGGAATCCTTTCACCCAGAGTGAATCATACTTGCCACAAAGAGAACGTGGAGACAGATAAAAGACATATAGATCCTATGGCTTATTGTGACAGAGGGTTTCACCCAAATTCCCTTGTTCCTCAGCCCCCCAGATGTGTCCAGGGTATGTACAAGAGCCAGGCACTAAACTTTCCTGGACAAATCCTGCCTACCCCTCCAAGATGGCTTGCTGTGCCCTACAGCCAAGATGAACCGCGTGGTTTTGAGGGCATCTAGGGGTTCTGCAGAATAAGGACTATTTTCCCTCCTTTGGTTCCTGTACCTACAGGAGCAGGTGGTAAGCTAGGTCAGCAGCTGGGCAGCCTCTGGGGACAGCAAGGCTTGATGGCGGAGCTGGGTGACCCTAGATCCAGCTTCAGTCCTCTGCTCCTGGGGTTTCACCTGGACTACAAAGAGTTTCTGAGGTACTGCATGTGCTCAGTGATATTTCTTCTGCTCCCGATTTAGCCAGAACTAAATAGCCCAGCCTCCCTCCCAGACCCTTCCTGCCAAGTCTCAATCCATCTGACGGTTTTCCGTATGGGATAAAAGCCTTGGACAGTAACACACTCATTGTAAAACTATTTTCCATCGGCTTCACGGCCACACACAGCTGGATCTCCTCCTGGAGCAACCAGCAGCCCGTTTGGAAGGGTTGGGTTTAGCATCCTGGAGAGAGGCCTGAGTGAGGGTGGGAGGGGACAGCTCTGGGTGATCGTGCCCCCTCCCCTAAAACCAGCCCCTCCCACCCGCTCCCCAGCCTGATTGGCGGGTGCGGTGGCCAAGGGCTGGGACAACCCAGCTCCCCATCTATTTAAAGGCAAGGGTGGGGTTCCTGTAGCTACTTGCCTGGGACCGGTGCACCTTGGTGGAGAGGAGCATTTGCCTGCTGAGCAGCACCATGTCTTGCGTGAGTAGAGAAAGGGATGGGGCAGCTTTGCTGGAGGTGATGCTTTGTGGAGTGGGACTGGGGGGGAGCATGTTGGTTTGGTGTGAGGGTGTTTGCATTATCCTCCTCATCAGCCTCTGTGTCAGACTGTCCTCTAGAGCTGGATGCCAGCTGTATCTATTACAGGGGGGTGGCTGCTGCTTCTTGTTCTGGCAGGAGTGTTCTTCTTCCCTGCAGGATCCCTTTGGGGAGGTATGGGGGGGGGTGTCCTCGCTGGGCTGGCTCCCAAGCTGGGGTAACCTGTTTTACAGCAGCTCTGCTCCGGGGAGGTAGCTGCAGTAACGTTTATTGCTTTCTGAGCATCTCTTCTGGGCAGCCTTGCTGCTTGCTTCCTGGCTGAAGTTTTCATGAGTCACTGATTCATTCTCCCTTCCTTTCTTGTAACGAAATGTGCTATACAGAAGTGTCCTTTGAGTGTCAAGGACTGCCAGGGAGATGCTTGTGTCAGAAGAGTGATTGCACTTCTTTGATGAATTTATCTTTCATTAGACTGAGGGTGACTAATTGGGGAGTGTCCCAAGTGCAGGCTTAACTATTAAAGTGGGAAGGGGGAAAGATTCTTAGTACTTGTGGGGTCTTGCCTCTACTGTGATAGGAAATGAGCACATATTGGTTTACCAGAGTGTTTTAGTTCTCCTAGAGAGAAGGTGGGGAAAGACACGTACATGGGGCAGGAGAATGTCCTTGCAAAAGCTGAGCCTACAAAAAATGAACAACAAAAAAAACCCCAAGCTATTGGGGGTTGGGGACCAAAGTGTCTGAGCCTCTGGCCCTGAACAAGGCTTGAAGTTCAAATCCAAGCTAGGGAAAGGGAGTGAGTGGAGGCTCCATCCCTGTACAGCCAACTTGCGTGGGATGATGTGAGATCCACAAGGCACACTGGCATGTTTGGGACAGGGTGGGTGTGATGGGAGCTTGTAGGTACCCAAGCTTTGCTGCTGTGAAATAGAGATATGTTAATGAGAGAAGCAGGAGAAAGGTTGGGAAATAGGGCACATGTCCCATGTGATTGGAGTAACATCTCTGGGATGTCCCTGGTGCAATGCCCTAGGGGAAGGGAGCTTCCCTGTCTCTCCAGCGGTCCAAAGCCATGCACTATCTTGCAAGGCAGCAGGGAGAGCTGCCAAGTCAGAGCAGGTGAGCCAGCAGGTACTGAGCTAATGTCTCTGCCTCCATGTTCCCCAGGGACCAGTATGCACCAACTTGGGTCTCAAGCCTGGCCAGCGCCTCACTGTCAAGGGGAAGATTGCACCAAGTGCCAAGAGGTAAGCTGTGCTGCACAGACAACGCACCACACAGAGTTGTCTTCTGCTGGTGGGGGACAAAAAGAATCCTTCCCCTGAGTAGGAGAGGAGCAGCTATGGAAGAGGTTAACACTAGCAGTGTTTCCCAGTGAGTCATTGCCTAACGCATGTTGCAGACACACTCTACTGCCAAGGGGCTAAGCCAAAGCAGATGTGAAGCCCCAGCTGCATGCACTGGCAGTGACCACATCCTCTCTAGTGCAGGAAATGGAAGCTGTCTCTATACTAAGACTTGGTTTAAGATGGTCACATCCTCTCCCCTGCATGAAGATAGCCCAGGAGTAGGTATACTATTACAGTGCCTTTCCTCACTAGGCAGGAGATTATGGCCCAAGTAGCTGGGAGGTCTTGGGTCCTCTGGCTCCATGAATGCTCTGAGCCATAGCTCCAGCCGATGGTGCAAATGAAGGGCTGCATTTTGCAGCAGGGGGTCTCCAGGTATTGAAGTTTGCTTTTAATCAGTGGAGATGCTGCTCAGATGCTAGTGGGGAAGGAAGGAGGGAAGGTGGTGAGTGGGCCAGTGGACTTCAGTGGAAATGCACTCCTAAATGTGCAGGGATCAGGGTGGCTGGGACCCCCAGGGAAGCCTCTGCAGCAACCCCCAACCCTTGTGCAGGTCTGTGGCTGGTGGGGCCCCTTGGTGAGTAAGGTGGAGCCCTGTAGCTGCTGTACCAGTGCTAGTGGTGTTCCAGGAAACATGTCCCAGCTTTTCCCAGTGCCTTTGAAGCTTGATAGTGTCAGAGTGAAGCCTCCTGGGCTTTCTCTTGCCCAATAATATGCCTCCTGCCCTCATTTGGGTAAGAGGCCTGGAGGCAAGGTAGACATGGCTAGGAAGCTGCTTCCTCCCACTGCCATTGCAGATGCTTTGGGATAGCTAATGAATGGTAATTATTTCAGCTGCCTGCGGGGTGGGGAGAAGGCAGTGGCTGTCAGGCAGCATGCAACACTAGCTAACTGGGGCTGAAAGAAAATGTGTGGAAAGCAACCGGCTGCTTGGGAGCTGGTTTTGGTGCAGGATAACTCACTGTTCAGGGTTCTAAGTGTTGAACCTTTCCCTTGTTAAAAGCTTTGCAGAAACTAAGTGGTGTCTCTCCCAGGGATGGCACTGTGGGGCCTGTGTACCCCAGCAGAGGAGAGTACCCCTTACTGACACAGCACCACCTTTTTAGGAAAGCTGTGCAGTTTAGCAAAGTGTTTTGCTTTGGTTATCCTCAGCTGGGCTTGAAGCAACAGAGCCGGATATGTTCATAGTATTGAGCAAATGCTATGATACTATTGAGTAAAACAGTATTGATGTCATCTTTCTCTGCAGCTTTGTAATGAATCTGGGGAAGGATGCTTCCCAGCTTGGGCTTCACTTCAACCCCCGTTTTGATGCTCATGGTGATGTGAACACCATCGTGTGCAACTCGAAGAAGGCAGAAGAGTGGGGTGCAGAGCATAGGGAGACTGTCTTCCCTTTCCAGAAGGGGGGTACAGCAGAGGTGAGGCCTGGGATGGCCTGGTGAAGGGAGGGTGTTTGGCACAGGACACCCAACTGAAAAGGCTCTCAGGGCTGTCTGTATGGGAGGTGGCTGGCTTCTGCTTGGCCAGTGCTACCACCTGGGGCTCTTGAGCAGTGATGGAGGGTGCAAGCTCCATCTAGCTCAATGGGATGTTACTATTGAACTGAGCATGGAATAGGCATCTCTTGGGAGACCAAAATAACACTCCTGCTGTTGAAGAGTGGATTATGCTGCTGAGCGTGTTCACCCAGCACAGCAGACGGTGGCACAGTAATACTGTAGAGGAGAAAGGCTTGAGGGTATCTTTGCAGGAACTTTGACTTTGCCATTTGTCTTGCAGATCACTTTTGCTGTCAACCAAAGTGATGTCACGGTCCACCTGCCAGGCCACCAGTTCACATTCCCTAACCGGCTTGGTCTCTCTGTCTTTGACTACTTTGATGCACAAGGGGACTTCACACTCCAGTCCATCAGCTGGGAATAACTTCCTCTGACAGATCCATCTCAAAGATACAGAAAAAGCAATCAATAAATAAGTTTTGGTCTACCCAGTCTCAAAATCTAATCTCTTTTGTGCTGCAATTCCATGTGGGCTGGTCACCTTGCTGGAGGGAGGTGGGTAGGTAACTTTCCTGGAGTACCATATGTGGGTGAGATTGTGCTAGCCTTTGAAGTCATGGATGGAGAGGATCAGAAGCTTGGGAAGGCAGAAGGTAAATAGCCCAAGGAGAATCTTGAGAGGAAACACGGGGACTAGATGTGGCTGGTAGGGGAAGAGTGGAAGTGTTGAAGTCACACTTCCTTGAGGTCTAAACTAATGCCTTACACTGCCTGAGTAAAATGGGTTGATTAAATCTATCTTTCCCTAAACTAAGCATCCTTGGGTGGCCTTGGACATTGAGTTGCTGTGCTAGGTGAACCTAGTGAGGCATGCATTGAGGGCAAAGTCCTCAGGTGTGCTAGGTTTGGCCTGCATGCCTCTGCAGAGGCTGGTGCTACTCATGACAGCTCTCCTATGCCTCCTTTGGATTTCTTGCTGCTGCCTGGGGACAGCAGTAGAAAAGGTTACCTTGCTGGGTGTGGCAGAGCATGCAGTAGGCTCCTCATCAAAATCCTTTCTTCCAACAACTGCAGAAGCTTGAGTACTCCTGGGCTGTGGCACATGAAGGTAGTAACCTGGAGGTGTCTGGCTTTGTTCTGTCCCATGTGCCTTGCCTAATCCATCTAGAGCTGGGACAGGTAGCAATGCCTAGCTAGGGTGCAGGATGCTAAAGATGTGCCTACTATGCTCTTGTTACCCTTGTACTTACGGAAGTCCAAATGAGCCTGATCACTCCTCAGTCTAAATGGAGGCTAGCTTCTGAGGAGTCTGGAGATGATGAGGCATGTTGGATGTTGCAGCATAGTTCTCACTTGGCTGTTGGTTGTTACCCCAGGTGCCAGCCAGTAGCTGCCTCGGGGGCTCTCCCAATCTAATGCTGCTTAAGCAGCAATTACTGCTGTTGGACAGGCTGTGCCTGGTGGGCATAGGAAAGGTGGGGTTCTGCTCTTTCCACAGGGCACAGCAGTTACTAGGTAGGCCTGGGATGGAAGGACCCAGTCTTTGGGTCCTCGTTTCTAGATTTGGCCACAAACAACATGAAGCACAAACAATTTGATGTCCTATGAGGACTCCCTGTTGGCCTGGCTGGGCCAGTTCCTCCCATTAAGCAGCTGCAGAGTAACTGGAGCATGGGAACTTGCTCCTACAGCAGCAGCACCTGCTGCTCTTGCTCCATAATTCATGAGGCTCTGCCAGGTCCTGTGTCTCAGGTACCTGTGCAGAGGGAGGGAGGCTTGGCTGCTAGAAACTGGGGAGCTAAGGAGGAAGAGAGAGATGAGTTTGAAACATTGGGCTTGAGCTGGGGTTTTGATCTGGGAGGCAGGAACACTTGGGGTGTACAAGCAACTTCAGGCTCTGCAGCTGGATCCCTCTTGAATCTCCTTGTTGCCTAAGGCCAGTCTGCTCTGGATGATCACATCCTGCTCTTTAGGACTACATCTACAATAGTAAATGCTGCATCTAACGTTGCCACCCTGTGCATAGGCATGACTGGGGACAGCATAGCTTGGGGATTGGGGTGATATGGATGACACCATCCTTTCTGGGGAAGAGAGTTTAGTTGTATAGAATTGTGCCATGCTAGGCTGGATGGCCTCGAGGCAAAAGACCCAGCCCAGTTTATGCAGTAGCACTGATACAGTTTGGCAAACTGGGGTACATTTGGTACACTAGACATATGGGGATTTCCTCAGCCGCAGCAGGAACATGGTGCTGGTGAAGGCCCCCTCCATGAGCTGTGATGACAGACATGTAGTGGAGCTCTCTCCTTGCAGCTTTCTCTGCTGGGCTGGTCTTGAAAGCTGAGCAAATGTGCTCGCCTCCCTGGTCTGTACTTTGGAGCAATCTCGCAATGTCTCTTTACTGCACTTGGGAGTCTTTTCAAAGATTTTCTTTTGTGGAGGGTGGGGGAAGAAAGCCGAGTGTGAGCTTTACCACAAGATGCTGATCCTTAGTTAGGTCTCCTGCTAGCGTGGCTGCTTCTTGAAGTGACTCACTGGTCCTGTGAAATCTGTGACTCACTGTTGTCCTGACTTTGTTACGGCTTGGCCCATCACTAGCAAGGAGGTGAGAGGTGGCAAGGGTTCCCCAGCTGTATAATTTAGGTGTGTTGAGGCTGACTGCTCCCTTCCACCCACTCCTTGGCCTTGTGCAAGGTGGAGGCTGGTGTGTAAGGGCTGAAGGACCTAAGGATGGAGTCAGGATACCTGAGACAAGCATGTGTGTCCCCAGCTGAGCAGGTTGAGCAGCCTTGCAAAGGAGAAGACATGAAGGGGAAGGCACCACAACAATAATAACGGAAGACATTGCATGCCAGCATGGAAGGTGATGCACTTTTATTTCTCGAATTGACCCTAGCCAAAGGCTGGGAGATATTCTCAACCTGGGGTGCTGCTCACCCCTTGCTTTCCCCCACAGACCCCAACAACTCCCCAAAAGCTGGGGGGATGCTGTGTCTTCCCACTGGGCCCGCTGCGGCCTTCCAGGAGGGCACCGGAGGCCGTGCCGTGCCCATCCCGCTGCAGCCAGGGCTGCGGCGGTAGCTGCTGGCGAGCAGGGTGTAGAGGAAGGGGTTGATACAGCTGTTGCCGTAGGCCAGGCAGGTGACACTGAAGTTGAGGTAGGCCTGGGTGGTGGGACCAATGCCCAGCCTCTCACCCCGGTACAGCCTGGCCAGCTGCCAGGCCCAGAAGGGGAGAAAGCAGGCCCAGTAGGCCACCACGATGGCAGAGATCCTGGAGAAGAGCTGCCGGGCAGAGGCCCGGCCAGCCAGTGGCAGCCCTGGGCCCCAGGCAGAGGACCAGTATGCCCAGGCCAGGCGGGTGTAGACAATGCCCAGCACCATGCCAGGTGCCAAGATGCTGGTGGTGAAGAGCACCGTCAGGTAGAGCCGGAAGGCTGCTGGTGTCCAGGTGGGAATGCAGATGCGCTTGTGGGGGCCATCTCCCTCCCGCAGCTGGGTCATCACCATCATGGGGGACGTAAGCAGGAGCGAGAGGAGCCAGAGGACCGTGCTGACCAGCTTGCGGTAAGCGTTGCTAGCCTGTCTGGCCTGCAGTGGCCTGGCCACTGCCCAGTACCTCTCCAGGCTCATGGCGGTCAGTAGGAAGATGCTGGCATGCATGGTGAGGAGGTCCAGGCTGAGCAAAAGCCTGCAGCCCACATCCCCAAAGAACCAGTCATGGGCAAAGTAGGTGCAGACCACAAAGGGGATGGTGGAAAGGTACAGGAGGTCAGCCAGGGCAAGGTTGATCACGTAGACTCCCAAGGAGCCCACTGAGTGGCCTGCCACCCTGCCGAAGGCCACCGCCACTGTGTAGATGTTCCCTACCATCCCAGTGAGGCACATGACCAGCAGCACTGCACCCAGTGGCCCTGTGATTGAGCTGTCCCCTCCCAGGACACTACTGTCATCACCCTCACCGCTGCTTTCCTCCAAGAAGCTGCCACCCTTGGGATCCTCTTCAGGCCTTGCACTGATGAAGGAAGAGTTGTAAGACATCTTTGGGTAGGATGAGCAAGGGCAAGTCAGGCTGTCAGAGACCCGGTTCCTTCCCCCTGCCTTAACCCCCTCGCTGTATGGGACACGTCTAGCCTTAACAGGAAAGCAGCTGAGGGAAGGGAAGAATCGCAAGAGTTCATCAGACATAGGGTACTCCAGAGAAGTCTATTCCTCACCTCCAGCCGCCCAGTCCATTTTGCTGATCTTGTCCATCACAAGCTCTGTCCGGTGGTTTCCCTTAACCATCAAAGGGCTGAGAAATGGACACTGTCCTCCCTTTCAAGACCAATGGGTGCAAAATAACCTCTGTCAGCCAGAAGGAAAAGTCTCTGCTCTTCACCAGCTGCTCATTTGTTGCTTCTACAGCATTTGCTGGGCTCATGGAAACCAATAGACTCAGTGGACAAGTGGATTTCTCTTCCTAAGTCTGTGTCCTCTCAACTCAGACAGACTCTGGCGAGGTGGGCTCTGCCCCCCTAAACCAACCCCTGGAGAGCTGCCTTGCCCACTGCACAGAGGAATGTGTCTGACTCACAGCTTCACACTCCAGTGTGAACGCAGTCCCAGTTTATACTGGGCTTTTTAGCCACTAGATGAGGAATCCTGCTGGCACCCTCCTCTTTCTTGCAGACACACTCTATCTTCTCCCATGTCTTCTGCACCTTCCCCCTGCTCCTTCTTCCTTCTTGTTCTGATATAGATCACAACCAGCCCAGTGGGCAAGTATTAGCTTGACATGTTTAAAGTGGGCAATAAGGAAGGGCTAATCTTTAGCTAGAAGATGTTTTACACTTGAACAAAAGTTAGATAATAGATAATGTGTATGTAGATAGAACAAAGAGCTTTAGTAGATACAGAAACTAAACAGCAAACTGCTAATGTTTGCAAAGATAAGCAGGAACTAAGTAATTACCCAATAATAAATCAGTTTTGCAGTATTCCATATCAAAGGTGAAAAGTATAATGAATTCTCTTGAACTGTTTTGAATAACCCAAACTTTTCTCAGGAATCTTATGTACACACATGACTTTGTATAATAAATATCCAGCTGCTGGTTGAAATGCTGTGCAAGTTAGGAGAAGCAATCCCCCTTGCACCCCAGCGCTGCAATAAACATACCTGCTTTATAACCTTCCATGGGTTGTGAAGTTTGTTTCTGCAAGTAAGTTCATTTCCCTTTCTTTTCCCCATTTCCCCTTGCACAGTTGTCCTTGTTTGAGAAAGGAGATAACTGAAAGAAAAGACTCCCTAGGGGGGGAAAAGCATCATGCTGGAGCTTTAGAAGGAGAACAACGGCCAGTCCTGAAAGTGCAATAGGCAGGGAGCTGCCACAGTACTGTCCCTGGCCCTTAGCCAATCCAGGCTGAGAGGGCCTGGCCCCCACTCCCTTCCAAGGACAACAGGTCCCCTTGAGGTGCAGACAAGGAAAGTAACCCCCAATCTGCAAGCAAGCCCACCAGATGGTAGGACATCTCACTTTTTCTATGACCTGGCCTTGTCCCACCCTTACTACCCCAGTCAGCTGCAAGCTCCGAGACATTCAAAGGGCTGCATATTTTAGACCCACTTTTTCTTCCCTCTCCCCAGAGACCATCCTCCTCCTCTAAGCTTTTCCCCCTCCCTTCCCTCGAAGCCCCAGGACCTGCTGCCTCACCCCAGAGCAGGGAGCAGAAGGCCGTTAGGGAGGCACCGTCGCCTTCTAGCGGGGCATCCCTGCGTGACACCTGTGCCCCAGGCTTCTGCGCCCGCATCCGAGCCCCATTCGTCTCAGGCAACAGACACGGTGGGACAGAATTTCCAGAGCAAAGACAGATGCACCATTACTAAATGTGCTCTGCTTTTAGCTCACGGGTGTTTTCAGGCCACTCCAGCCACACTCTTTTGCGTCATCAAGTGTATTAACTTTGTTGTGGCTGAGTCAAACGCCTCCACTCATCTTCAGCAGTGATAACTCAGCAGCAAACAGAAAGAAGCTCCCCATTAGTACTGCCCTTACTGCAGTAGAATCCAAGCACCTTCCCGAGCAATGCGCTGCATGTAACAGCAGCAGCTTCAGCATGACCATGCCACAGGGGTGGGCATATGGCACATACGGCTTTGATGGAGCTAACTTCAGAGGCCTGCCTTTGGGTTATCTGTATCAGCTCTTGGTATGTCTGGGTCACGCTCTACTCTTCACAGAGAACCAAATGCGCAGGTTGTTTAGATGGGGCTTGTGCTTTTTTTTTAATGGACTGCCCTGTTTCATGTTACCAGAACTGAAAGGCACTTTGTTTTGGAACACAGGTTTTGCAACGGCCTTTGGTTTTTAGGACAGTCATGCTCCAAACTGGGAGAGATCAGCAAACTGCAGTGAAAATAGTTTTGTGTGGAAAGCTCCATTGTGTCACCACAGCAGGATGAGTGATGCTGCTTCTCATCCAGCAGTCAATGCTCCCAACAGGTTGTGGCAGCCTCAGCACAGAGAGTGGTCCCCAGAGAACCAGAGGGAGACCATGACTTTGCCCATTTGGCTCTGATGGGAAGATCTGCAGTCCACATGCCCCAGGAAATGCAATGAATAGCCATGGCTCTTGCTGTGATTGTCTGTGCTTTTTTCCAAGAAAAGACCTCAAACCTTAGCAGTAGCTCAGTTCATTTAGGAAGTTAAAATAAATTACAATGGGATTTTTTAAATTCATATTTTAGGAGCTAATTAAAATACTGGTTGCCTCATTGATTCCAGTTAGCTACCCTTAACACATGAGATGTCTATTCTCACACTGCCTGCATAAAACTGCAGTCACATCAGAAACTACAGTCATCAGCAGAACTCAGCTAGTCCTTCCAGCATGTGAAACACAGCTCTCCCAGGAGAACTTTGAGATGAGCTTCAAGATAGGAATCATGGGTTGATTTAGTGGTTAGGGCTAACTGTTAATAGGACATGAACATACAGACTTCCCTGTTATATGACTGCAAAAAAATTATATGTATATGTGATATAAAACATAAGCATATGTAAGGTATAGGGCAGAATGAAAGTGCCAGGCCTTTGACACGCAGAGAATGAGGGAGCAGAGATCCATGTATTACTATCTTCAGACATCAACCTCTAGGCCTTAGTAAAGACAACAGAGAGTCTCAAGTTGGTAACAGACATGCCATAAGCTGCTCTCTGCAGGACCTAACCTCTCTCCATTGGTTTGACAAGCGACTCAAATTTTGACAGCTGAACTTCCATGGCATGAATATCCCTCACAATATCTTTCCTAAGGCAGTATTCCACCTCCCATCACTTTTTGTTAACGTGGGCACATGCACATACATTACCCACAACACAGGTGTATAACGATACATTGTTTCTGAACAGTGCTCTTAATCTTCTTTGCAGCAATTGGAGGAAGGTCTCCCCACAAATGCAGTCTGAAGAAGCTTTCAAGGCCATACATGGCAAGAGGAAACAAGCCTCACATTGGCTGTTAGATTACATCTTCTAAGTGACCTTTCTCAACTACAGATCTAACTGATCAAATATCTAGATATTTCACATCCCTGTCACCAGCAGAGAAGCCATTCCTCGTAAAGGAACAGGCTCTCCTAGTTCAACAGCTCCTGCAACCTGCTGGGGTGTAACTCCAGCCAGGCAGCTGTTTTCTTGTGTAAGGCAGGTGTCTGCAGCTTCATGCAGGAGCGATGCTAGGTCCCACATCCAACATAGCAAGTGCCAAGTTTTCAAGGCCCAACTGACAAGCAAGGCCTGCCACCATCCAGTCAGATCACAGCAATTTAACAGTGACAGGTTGCACTGAGGGTTCAGACTCACGAAGTCTTGCACTTGAAAGGAAGTAGCTTAATTGGGCCCTCGAAACAAAGTGGACTGTCTATGGGGAAAAAAAGTGCTTCAAAGGGTGCTTCAAGCGCACTGTGTTTCTCTGATGTCGATCTCCTCTTCTCTTCTGACAGCCCACTCAACAGGACCAGGTAGAGTCGAGTCATACAAGGGTCCTGCATGGCTTCCTAGGATTTAAACTTGAAGTAGGCTTCAACTGTAGTGAAGGAAAAAGGTGATGCATTAGGGCAATAACCTGAACCAGAGTGGCAGGAGGGAAAGGAAACAGCATCCAGGCACTTACTTGCATATTCCTGTGGTGTCATGGCCTGGCTGATGATGCTAGTGAAGGCTGCGATCCAGTCCAGCTGGTCGGTCTCTGTCTCACAAGTGAAGAGGTATTCCCGGTCAGGGGTGACAATGGTGAGGCCATAGTGCCAAGAGAAGTTGCCCTGTGTCCCCAGGGGCAATCCCTTCTGGACACTATATCCATTCTCTCTGCTGCCCACAAATACCTCACCCTTAGCAAATGCATCCTGCAGATCAGAAGGGAAAGAGAGGGTTTTATGGAATCCCAAAAGAACCGGGGAATAACAGCAGTGCACCTAAGGACAGGAGAGTGGGTGAGGACTAGGGATGTAGCAGCAAACAGATTTATAGGTGGTCAGGGGATTCAGAAGAGCAGGGAGGATATGCCTAAAGGCAGCAACAGAAAGGAAATTTCAGGAGATAGAACTCAATAGATTTGAGAGGAACTGCTGCCCTGTCTATCCATGTAATTCCCCATGTCATTCTCCTCCCCCTCGCTGCCTTTACACTGCTCCCCTGCCCGTTCCCTCTGTTTGCAGGCAGTGAAACAAACACAGAAAGCTTGCGATGAACTAAGTGGGATGGAAAGGCGAAGACCTGACGTCTATTCAGAGCAACTGGTGAACTTGCAAGCCTCCCTTACAGCAGAGCAGTCTCTGGTCGCACTTTGACCCTGCCCTCAGCACAGCTGCCAGCAGCTGCCAGAGGTCAGATCTCCCCCTCACCAAAGGGTCCTTGAAGTACATGAGCCTGCGGTGATCCAGCGTGAACCAGCGTTTCTTAAAAGCCTCTCTCTGCTGTGGAAGGAAGAGGTGACATACGTAAGGGGACAGCGCCCTCTGCTGTGAGAAGGGCAAATGGACACCCGAAATCCATCCCAACCCCCTGAGCCAAGCTCCTGCCTTTAACAGCAACCTCCTCCTCGCCCTTTCTGAGCTGAGAGTGCGGATCAGTACGGAGATTTTAATTCCCAGCTGCGGTCCCCAACTCTTGGACTTCTGCGAAGGACCCCAGAGTTGAGACAGGATAAATCTAGACACTAAATACCTGTAAGGTCACGCACACACAGACACATGCAGAGATCTGTTGTTCTGGGAGAAAGCATGGAATCTGGCTTCATCTACTTTCAAATGTGGCCTTCCCCTTCCTTTTATTCTCCCCTCCCTTGGTGCACACACACTGTTCCCACGGGTGTCTAGAGTCAGAGGGGAATGGGGAAACAGCAGGAGAAAAACATTGAAGTAGGGAAGGTCAGTGGCTCTCTGACAGGTCCCTGTTAGATTTTTTTTTCTCCCGCCAGCAGCTCACCTTGGGACCAGTTTTCTCCATGTATCCCTCCTTCAGGAAGTTTCTCGTCAGCCGATTTTTAATCTGACAAAAAGACAAGAGTAACATTCACTTACCCACTTTTCTTTGCTATTCATTTTTGCTCCCCACCCTTTTTTCTATTCTCCCAAATTTAGTCGCCTTTTAAATTTGTGTTTGCAGAACTGCCTAGCCAGGAGTCACTTCTGCTCAGGAACAGCAGAAAGCAGTTGTTCTCTGGCCACCACAGGCCCTTTTACACACACTTTCTCATCCCTCTAACTGAACACTGCAATTTCCACTTCTGTACCTGGGGTTCTGATAGTAACTAATGGGCTCTTTTATCACATAATCGAGTACAAATGGGACACTCAGCACGGTGCTCTAGTGCTGCCTTACCTCATTATCACTGGCAATGGGAAATGCTACCTTCAGATAATGAAACTGCACAGAGCGAATAGCATTGAACCAGTCCACTATCTCCTGAGAATGGAAAAGGACACGACAGGAAGCTTAGCCAGAGCAACAGTTAGCCATCTAAATTCACCCAGCTGCACCCAGTCCTATGTTAACTACAAACACAGCCAGCTCTCCCTCCCCAGCACCTACAGCATCTCCCTCACACACACACAGAGCCAGCACAGCTGCCCCATTCCCCGCATGCACAAGCAGCACATCTGCACATCTACAGCAGCTCCTCCCACACAAACCAACTCAGCCAGAGCTCCTGCCCTGCTCCCTGAAGCAAAACTCTCTCACAGAACATAAACACAGAGGCAGAACACCCACCCTGTTACCTACAGCAACTCACACACACACACCCCCCGTACTACCCATGGCTTCAGACTATTTAATATTAGCAGCCTCTCAAATGACATCAACTGCTTTGCAGTAATTGATGCTAAAACCAGATACCTTTCCACTTTCATGGTAGACAAATATATTCCGGGTCTTGTTGTCTTTGATATAGGTGATCTGCAGGCCATTGGGGTTCCCAATCTTAACTGGCTGGAACATAGCATTGATGACATCTATTTTAACATTGATTTTGGGTTCTTTGGCCTGAAAACAGAATGGCATTAATCATGCATGAGCAATTGTAGTGGGAAAGAGACCGGAGCTACTGACTTAGTGGGGTAAGGCAGGATCAGAGGGTCATAAAAGGTATTTAACTGCCCCTTCCCAACAAAACTGTTGTAGCACACACTCCTTTCACTGTGTGGCATGTTCGAGCCCCAACAGTGGCCCAGCCCCTCCAATTTAGGTTTGAGCTGTGCCAACTCTGGAACTGCCAATGAAACACTGAGAGTGCAGCATCTAACTTTACAGTTGAGACAGTCTAAAGGCTACCTCACCTCAAAAGGAAAGAACCCACTCCTAGAATCATAGAATAGTTTGGCTTGGAAGGGACCTTTTAAGGTCATCTAGTCCAACCCCCCATAAGCAGGGACATCTTCAACTAGATCAGGGTGCTCAGGACTCCGACCTTGAATGTTTCCAGGGTTGGGGCATCCACCACCTCTCTGGGCAACCTCTTCCAGTGTTTCACCACCCTCATTGTAAAAAATGTCTTCCTTATATCTAGTCTGAATCTACCCTCTTTTAGTCTAAAAGATTACCCCTTGTCCCTATTGCAACAGACCCTGCTAAACAGTTTGTTCCCATCTTTCTCATAAGCCCCCTTCAGGTACTGAAAGGCTGCAATAAGGTGTCCCCAGAGCCTTTTCTCCAGGCTGAACAACCCCAGCTCTCTCAGCCTTTATTCATAGGAGAGGTGCTCCATCCCTCTGATGATTTCTGTGGCCCTCCTCCGGACCCATGCCAAAAAGTCCACATCTTTTCTGTGCTGAGGACTCCAGAGCTGGAAGCAGTACTCTAGGTGGGGTCTCATTGAGAGTGAAGTAGAGGAGAAGAATCATCTCCCTTGACCTGCTGGACACAATTCTTTGGATGCAGTCCAGGATACAGTTGGCTTTCTGGGCTGCGAGCACACATCACCAGCTCATGTCCAGCTTTTCACTGACCAGTACCCCCAAGTCCTTCTCTGCAGGGCTGCTCTCGATCCATTCATCCCCCAGCCAGTACTGATATAAGGGGTTGCCCCAACCCACGTGCAGGACCTTGCACTTGGCCTTGTTGAACCTCATTAGGTTCACATGGGCCCACTTCTTGAGCTTTTCCAGGTCCCTCTGGATGGCATCTCCTGCTCATCCCTACCCCAAGCCATTCCCTCCCTTGTGACAGTATGTTAGCACTCGCCCATTCATTTCAGGGAGATGAATGAGTAAAAAACCAGCCCTCCTCAAAACAAGCCAAACAGCAGGTTTTTGCTAACTTGGCTCACAGTGGAGTGAGGCTGGTTCCAGGGATGGTACAGGATTCAACAGCCAGGCAAATGGATAGGGGTGAAGTGAAAGATCAGTCCTTTTATCAGCAGTAAGGGAAAAGTGTAGGGAAGCACAAAGGGAGGATGTGGGGAAACATCATCCTGACAGTAGGAAGAGGACCCCTATCCTCAGTGACATGTTCCTGTTATCATCCCTGACCTGGGATGAACAAGGCAACCTCAGAAACATGCGTAGGAGATAGAAACAGCTCTGTGACCCCACTGCCCTGGGTGGAGTACAGACTGAGGTGGGAGTTGACCACCATACTCACATCCTGCTTGGTGAAATACTTTAGACATCCCTCTCTCTCAGACAAGAGGAACTTGCGGGGTAGAAACTGCCCGTTGTCTCGACCTCGCTTCCAGAGGATGCCTTCTTTCACCCCTAGGAGCAGAAAGGCCACTTTTAAGAGCATTCCCCCATGAGCACGGTGGGCATCAGAGAGCTGCATGCAGACTGGGGTCCCAGCCATACCTCTGGGACAAAGCACATGATGGACTACTGCTGAGAACAAACACTTGAGAAGGAGATATCTCACCTCTGGCTTACAACTGAAGATGGTGGTGTTCCGGGGTCTGCAGCCCAGAAAAACAGTCACCAAAAGACATTCTCAGATGCTTCCCACCTCCTAGTCTGGCTCCCAGTACTGCCTCTGACAGGGTAAGAGCCACCTTTCCAGTGAATACCAGAGTCCTGGCCCACACAGACCATGGCATGGGACCAGAACTCTTCCTACTTAACTCTACAGGCCCTAGGGCTCCTGCACCTTGTGTCACAGTACTGGCAGTGACATTTCAAAGACAGCTGCCATGGTTGAAGAGGGTGGCATACAGCAGGACAGAAATTCCTTACTGCAGAGGTCTGGCTCTGCCAGGACAGCAAAAGCCTTCAAAAAATGTCAGCTGGTAATACCAGGCTTAGAAGCAAGCCACGGCACTGCCAACCTACGCTGCCCAGTATTTAACCTCCTCTGAAACACTGCTGTGTAAGTACCAGCTGGGTTCTCAGGAGTACTTGCGGAATCTGCAACACTGACACTGTAAGCTTTCTCTTCACGGTGCTCAAAAGCTTCCAGCAAAGGCAACAGGCAGGATATTTTGATGCTGTGCTCTGCTCTTACCATCAGAATATGGCAGCTGTTTTCCTGGCTCGGTGAACTCTTTGCGTTCATATTTGGCCCGTATCCATTGTTCTCTCAGCACTCTAGGGAGAGAGGTGACAGGTAGCTCAGAAACGAACTAGAGGAACCCAGACCTGCCCCTCCCCCTTTTCTTCTGTACGCAGCAACTTACTGGCAGTCATTGTAGGTTGGCTGGTAATAGTAAATAGGGATGTGAGCTTCATATGTGGCTTTAGTAACAGCATTCCCATGCTTGGCCAGAAACTGCAGAGTTAGACAGAGAGTTAGTGCCTTCCCTTTGATGCAGACTCATGTTGGACTCACCACAGGGCTAGATGCACATTGAGCTCTAATGGAGCATTCTTTCCCCTCTATTGCAACATCCCAGCAAAGTCTGGCTACAGAAAGGTGGGTCTCAAATGTCTTGGCTGCTCTCAGAAGTGACACTGATTGCACATGAATCAACATAATGCCACAAATGTCACTTCCATGGGGCTAGGTGCATGCACATTCAGTGGATTTGCTCCCATCTCTGGGGAGACCAAGTTCAACAACAGCTCTGCAATGCTGTCTGGGATGACATTCCAAACCTCTTCGCTCCTCTCCAAAGAGCAGCAAGATACAGATTATTTTATTTGGATCTCTGGAAGATTTTTTCAGTCCCCTGAAGATTAATGGGTTGAGGTATATATAATGGGGAGAAGTCAAGTTCCTCTAAATGCCATTTTTCTCAAGAGATCACATTACATCTGCAAACTCTTCTCAGAGCATGGAATTGCCCAAGATTTTCCCCTTGGATCACTGAAACCAAGAGGAGACATTGAGGCTGGATGGTGCTGGCAAGTGGGAAATTAATGATCTGGAGCAACAAAGGCCCTGAGCCTCGGCAAGATACATTGCAAGAGCTCTGCATTTTCCATAAGGTAATCGGACACAGAGACACATAAGACAAGGGCATCCCCCCTCTCCCAATGCGGTTATGGGGAGTTATCCCCACTTGCATATTCAGAGCATGAGTAGCAAAGGGACAGATTAAATCAGATTGAATCTCCAATTCTGTGAGGCCAAAGGGCTGATTTTCCCAGGACAGTTAGTGTACGGCCTAGACCCAGCCCACCTAACATACCAGCGGGGATAAAGGTCTCACCTGCACCTGAGCATCATCCCAGTGGTCCATCTTCAGGGATTTCACTTTGCTGATGCTGGGGATGTTGCGGTGAATCCCTGAACAGCTGAGGCATATAAAGACACCCAGAGTAGAGGATGCCCAGTCAGGGTCTGAGGGTATAAAAAAGGGTATGACTGGAAGTGGTAAATTCCCCTGGGAGACATGCCTCAACTGAGAATGTAGTCCAGAGAAACAGAGAGCTGGGTGACCATCTGAATCTGAGCTGATTAATACCCAAGGTACAGATGCCAGTCAGGAAAAGGCATAGTTATTAGTCCCTCATTCCCTTTGCTTCAACCACTTCATCTGAATCTCTATTGACCTGAACCCTGAAAAAATCCAGTGTGCTCTATGAACTCCCTTTGTGTAAAGGGTTACCCACCTTGAAAATGAAACCATCTCTGGGAAAAGACTCCAGGAGCTGTTTAGTGCAACATAGCAAACCCCCAACAGTATTTAGCTCAGAAAGTGAAAAGCAGCCTTGAATCCAGAACCTTCTTGGGAGAATTTGAGAAGGCAAAATGGTACTAATTAGCCCAGTCTTAATTTGGCTGGGGTGGTACACCCCACGTGCCCCTTTTGAGAGGAGTATAATGGGTGTTTTAAGCAATGCTTGTAGGACCTCAAACTAGGTACCCTTTCAAGAGCGGAAGTCCTTCAGGAAAAGAAATCTCTGAGGTGCCTGTGGCAGGTTGTCAGTTCAGAGCTGAGTCACAGAGGAGACAATGTCCTCCTGAATCATGCCTTCTTTCTGGAGCAGTTAGGATTTCACCAGTTTTCCTGTCAGGTCCTGACTGGGCATGACCTTGCTTTGTATACAAGATCTGACACAACTACAACCCACAGTATAGCAGCTACACAGCCCCTGCTCATCTGGCACTACCACTCATGTCCCCGTCCTTCCCACCAGCACTGTGGCAGCATCTCCTTCCTCCTCCCTTGCCAACTGACCTCCAGGGAGAGGAAGCGAATATCCAGAGCAATGCTTCTCCTTCCTCTCCACCCCAGACTCCCGTGTAGTCCAGATAGCTGGCACCAAGTAGCTGCTAGAGACCAACCCCAGCTCCCTGCTTCCAACTCTTTCTCCAGCAGCCTTTGAGGACTCACCTGGTTTCCCACAGTCTGCACACAGCGAGTTTTCCGCTCTTCTCCACACCTCCTTCAGGGTCTTCATGCTCCGCTCGTTGCCTCCGGCCATCATGCCCGAATGCTATGAATGCTATCCCTCCAGGCAGGGCAGGGCCAGGAGGGCAGCTGCCTGCGCCTTCTGCACCCACAAGCCAACCCACTGGGTTGCCCAAGGGAGAAGAAGGCACCAGAGAGACAGAAGTTCTGGCAGATGGAGGGAAAAGGAGACGGCAGGAGAAGCCGTAAGGTTAATGGAAGGAGTGCAGAGGCCTGATGGCACACACCTGAGCCGGCTGAGTGCAGGCAGGGGCAGAGGCTGGAGGCTGAAGTGCACCCAGACTGAGTGAGGGTGAGGAGGAGGAGGAGGAGACCTGCCCCATGGGCGTGGAGGGAAGTACAGCAATTAACCACAGAACTGGTTTTTCCGCATTTCTGCTGGTGAAAGGACAGGCCAGGAAAAGAGCGCAAGCAGCAAGGGAGCTGATAAAGGCGAGTGGGCCCTTGATGAGCGGCCACCAGGATGCGTCAGGACTCTGTGTCATGCTCTGTGGGCTGGGGGGTTGGCTCTGGCTGCCCCCCGCAGTGCTTCAAGAGCTTCCACCAAAGTCAGCTGGCCACCACACAAGCATTTCACCCATTTTTGAGGTGAGGACTGGAGGGCAAAAAATGTTCAAGAGTTCAGCCAAAATCACTCAAGCCAGCAGCCAAGAACATGGCAGTCCTGATGCCCCCACCAGCTCCTCTCTCCATCACTACAGCCACCACAGCTGCACCTCTCTCATGCAGACTCAGTGTCAAAAGCCAAGCCCCGTGCCCGCAATTGCCTTCCCCGGCACTAGTGCCACCAACACCAAGCAATGACAATAGCTTGAAATCAGCTCTCAGGCTTTTCTTGAGGAAATGAGGATGTTAAACATCTGGAGGAGATGCAAATGTGAAATACTCAAGAGGACTGGCAAAACGAGTCTCAAGGTGAGAGATCAGGCTAGGCTGTCTACATTGTCCACACAGGCAGCACCTAAGCCTTTTGCTGGCAGGGAGCTGAAGGGGAGCAAGAGCTGCAGGCACCCAAGCCTGAAGAAACCCCCTGTCCGCCCCAGTCCCGATGCCGGGGCTGGGAACGCCTGCAAGGTCCGTGACGGTGGCTTCCCTCTGCCACCGCGGACTGGGGGAAGAAAGAGCCAGAGGAGCAGGAGAGGGGACGCACACAGGTCCCACGCACCGGCGGGACAAGAGGACCCGCTGCCGGCCCCGCTCTGCGCCGCGCCGCCATGCCTGCGAGCCGCCCCGCACCGGGCGGCGCTGGGGGACGCCCCGCACCCCGCACCCCGCCCCGGGGCCGCCCAGCCCGCCGGCGGCTCAGCCAGCGGGGACCCCCGGCGGCACCTCGCGGGGAGGCCAGCCCCACCCCCTCCGCCCGGCGAGGCGCGGCCGGCACAAGATGGCGGGGCGGGGCGGGGCGGGGCGGGGCCCGCCCCTGCCGGCCGGGCGGCGGAAGGGGCGGGTGGCGGCGGCGGCGGGGAGCCATGGGCCGCAAGAAGAAGGGGCCGGGGGGGCGCGAGGCGCGGCTGGTGGTGACTTTCGACGAGGAGAGGCGGAGGTGAGGCCGGGCGGGCTCCGGGCGGGAGGAGGCGGCGGCGGCCCCCGGTGAGGGGGTCGCTAATAGCGGGGGGGGGCTCCGTGTTGCCGGCGGTAGGGAGTACCTGACCGGCTTCCACAAGCGGAAGGTGGAGCGGAGGAAGGCGGCGCTGGAGGAGATCAAGCGGAAGCTGAAGGAGGAGCAGAGGAAGATGAAGGAGGAGGTACCCCACAAACACCCCCTACCCCGCCGCGGGGGAAGGCTCCCCCCTCCCCCGCCGTGGCGGGCTGGGAGCGGGGCAGGCCGGGGGTCCGGGCCGCGGGGCAGGGGGCGGTCTTCGGGCTTCCCTACCCCCGCTGCGGGAGGAGGGGAGGCGGCTGGAGCGGGGGTGCGTGCGGTGACCTGTTTCCGTCCCCCAGCGGCACCAGGAGTACCTGAAGATGCTGAGCGAGAGGGAGGAGGCGCTCGGTACGTGGTGCGGGGCGGCAGCGGGAGGTGGGCGCCCGGGGCCCAGCCCCCTCGTGGGCTGCGGGCAGGAGCTGGGGCAGGGGGGCTGGCACGCCGGGCGCCGTCAGCGCCTCGCTCCTGTCGTGTGCCGCTGGGAAGCGATCCGAGCGGTGACCCCTGCAGCCCTCTGGGCCCTGGTGAGACGGGTCAGCTGGGCGCTACCAAAAGGAACAAGCAGGAGGACATATCTGTGGTGTGACCAGGCCCCGCTCTGCTGGGAGAAGGAGCTTCCCCTTCATGCTTGTAGTGCCGGTGTTCAAGCCCCTCCATGCGTTAACCCTGCGTGCAGAGGCCAGGGTCCCCCCTCAGTATGGCACCACAGGAACAAGCAAGTGTATCTTGTGAAAAGTTGGGTGCTTTGCAGTGCAAGATTTCTTCTCTCCCCAGATGAGGCTGATGAACTGGAGCACTTGGTGACATCACGGACAGAATCTGTGAACATTGACCACCCAAACCACATTGTGACAGTGACCACCATCAGTGACCTGGACCTCTCGGGGGCACGCCAGCTGGGACTGACCACCCCTGTGGTAAAGCCTCTTGCCTCTCTGATTGTCAGCCATAAACATTCTTGGGGCTGGCTAGGTAGGGCTGGTACTCTCTGAATATGCCCAAAGACTTGCACCTGGCTGGGAGCAGGGATGAAAAGAGAAACTCTTAACTTTCAAATTCTTTCACAACTTACGTTGGGCCTCTAAAGAGGAAGAAATGTCCTATGTGAACAACTCACTCCAAAGGTCCCTGGAATCCTTTACTAGTCCCAACTGACCTTGTGTAAGTGAAAGGTGTCACAGGGCTGAATGGCAAGAATGTAGTATTAAAAGCTGATACAACACAAGCAGCAAGATTTCAGACTTTGCTGCGTGGGCTATTCTCAACCTCTTTCCTGTGTCCTGTCCAGGAAGAATTATTATTAGCGTGAGGAGGGATTCCTCTCTCGTGATCCCGTGCTTGGACCACAAATAAGGAAACCAGTCAGTTCTGACTATGCTTGCTTCTAGTCTCAAAACACATTGTAATTGAGCTATCACATCGGTTTTGTAGAGGCTTTCAGGTGCCAGATGATTTGATCCTTTTGATCTTCGTGACTTCTGGCTGGATTTGAGCTGTTCGGGGAAGTGTCTGTGTTAACTTTACATTTGAAAGGTCATCTTCTAATCTGAAAATCCACTTAAAGAGGTTTTGATAGTAACTTTAGAAAAAAGCTGAAACCTTCAGTTCATAGTTTATATTTCAATTGCATCGCCATTAAGATTATGCTGAAGTTTTTGGATCTTAGCATGGATTACCGTAGGGTTCTCACTGGTTGTCCCTTTCTGAGGGGCTGCAATAAGAAACTTTGAGATCTGGATGGCAAGGGATATGGAGAATTAAAAATACTTAATCCATGACTAGATGGTTCACAAAACAGGATGAAACCAAGAAGGCAGCAGAAACACTGGAATCACAAAACTGACTGGTTTAATGTGTCTATAGGGTTTTTTTTCTCTTTTGCTTCCTTCTTAAGAGAGAAAATGATGGATCAGAAGAAAAGAAAGGGGAAGAGGTGGTGAACAAACCTGTAAGAACAATGCCCAAGAAGGCCAGAAACCCCTTCCTGTCTGAAAAGTATGTATAAATTCATTCAGCTCTTTGCTGCTAGGCTCTGCAAGCTGATGAGGAGGATTTTTCCTTCCCAGATCAGCGATGTGGTTGCAGGGGGGGGGGGGATGCTGTGCTGCTTGGGTGCCCGTGGGCAGGAGCCAGCAGAGGGCACTAGCAGAGCACAGGCCTACCCTGGGTGCTCCGTTCCCATCGCACCGGTCCCTGCTGACAGCAGTAGCAAGAGGAGGATGATGCGGTGCAGGGCAGGCTTTGTCCCGAACTGTTTGCCTAGTCCTTCTCAGCAGATATTCCAGGGTGCAGAACTTGCCTCTAGGGTTGAAGGTCAAAAGACCCTGAAGCTTAAAGCTTTGGCATTCTCCACATTTTTGAGCAATCAGGATTTATGACTGCTTTGGGAATGCAGATAATTACTTAACTCTGTGGCAGTCGGGCAGCCCACTGCTCAGAAAACTCATTTTGGTTGTTACTGCATATAGATTTGCAGGTTTCCTGCCCTGTTAAGATGATGCCTAGCACAGGGAGCATCCTCTGGGGCTTGCTGTGGCTGGTGTTCATTCCTGCTGGACCACACAGGGCACTCTGCCATTGTGGTGTCACCTTGCTCCTGCACACTTTGGTCCCCAAACATGTCTCTCTTCCTGCCCTGCACAGAATCTCTTCTCTTACTGCCACACTGCATATGCACAGCCGGAAAAAGACAAAAGGAAAGAGACCTCAACGTGGGCAAGGCCCGCGCAAGAAAATCCAGAAATCCAGCACGGGGCGAACCACTAAGACTCAACGACGGAGGCTGACAGGCAAAATGGGCTGCGACCAAGATTAACAGAGAAACTGGTGCTCAGACCAGCAGCTGGGACAGTGCTCCATGTCTGGCTTGCTGCTCTTTGGGGCCTCTTCATTATGGGCAAGGGCCTTGTTTACTTGGTTCTCTGACCAGCAGTGAGCCCAATACAGGCTTTCTCTTGTCTCCTAAGCACTGGTCAGGGTGACTGGATGCGATCAATTTATTTCTGCAGTGATCTCCAGCTAAGTGGGTGCCAGAGAGTCTAAAAATTTCTGCTGGGGGTCACATTCTCTATTTGGCATAACCCTGCTGCCCTTGGGCCTCCCCTTCCAGAGCTGATACTAGGCTTTATCAAAGGAGAGGATCTCGGGTGGAGCACAACAGGCACATCCACATCGTCAGGGCAGTTTATGAAATTTGGAAGAGCTCTGCTTCCACTCAGCATCAGTGCCCTGGCATTTCTGCTGTGTAGCAAATCCTTTTTTCTACGGAGACATGGTATCATCTTGTCCTGTGTGTTTCTTCTCTAGTGCCACACCTGAATGCAGGGGTACTTTTTGCTTGGTACCTGTGCCAGATAAAATTTGGTAACTTCATGAATAAATCTTTATGAAGTAGTTTTGTTAAGAAAAGAACATTTGTGACTTATTTGAAGCATAACAGCAAGTGTGCTAATGCCAGTACCAGCTGGAAAGAGGGGAGATGATTCCTGGTGCGCAAAGAATACTGGAATTCACTGGTGCTTGGGAGATGGAATAGCTAGGAGCTATTTATGTGGTAACACAGAGCCAGCCAGAGCAGGAATGGTTCATTCCATTGTTTGCTGAATACGCTGATCTTAATTACAATAGCTCGGAGGAGTATGACATGCCCTAATGCCCTTGCTGTATGTGTGTGGCCTTCTTTGGGGTGGGAGTGGTAGAGGCTACTGCAGTCATCAGCAGTTTAATTGCTTTTCTTCTTGGGACCTCGGTATATGTTTTTTAGCATGGATGCCTTCAGCAGGGGAAGAAAAGAAAAGGTTTGCATAGCTGGGGTTGAGGAATACTGGTAGCAAACCCTTGAGTGAATCCTCTGAGGAGAGTGAGCCTAGGCAGCATGCTAGCCTCTGTCCTGGGGTGTCTGTAGAGATGATGGCCATTCTGCTTCTGTCAGCCAGGGCTCCTCCCATGCCACATGTGTTCTGGCAAGGAAATGACAAAGGAAGAAAAGGCCTGTGTGACCAAACACCACACGAGAAAACTGGCAGCCCAGCAATGGGCGAGTATGTGGATTCCTTATGCCAGAAATGGGAGGGGAAAGAGTAAACCAGTGCCTGAGG
Source organism: Falco punctatus (assembly GCF_963210335.1). Taxonomy (NCBI): domain Eukaryota; kingdom Metazoa; phylum Chordata; class Aves; order Falconiformes; family Falconidae; genus Falco; species Falco punctatus. Next base: position 34,895,723 of record NC_137585.1, read on the forward strand.
CTTCACAGAGGAACATCAGAGCAATGCTGATGGCCACCAGCTGCTAAAGCTAATGGCACCAGCCTGATGTATCTTGCCATTATTTCTTAGAGCGTGCATATACATGTGTGTATACACAGAGAAGTTCTTCAGAGTGTGTTGAGGAGCGTATGATCTTGATACTGACAGCAGCTACGCAATTTCTGCTAGAGCATCTTCCTCTGGAGAGAACTGGGTGACACACGTGCTTGTAGCAAGGAATGGGGTCCTTTTGCACCTCCCATTTTCTTCTGAAAAAGGTAAATGGTGGGGAAGTGGACACTGTTATCCCATGTGTCACTGGTGCCTTGTGTGCTTAGATTCTGCTTCCCATCCTGGACTGAGTTCTTAGGCACAAATGCTGGATAACCTCAGTCACATGAAAGTGCGGTGTGTGTGGCTTCCTTGCCTCCAGTATAGCTCTCATACACTGCCTTAGAGGCCGCTGCAGAAAGCTCATGGGGTTTTGTGCATGACCTTACCCATCTTCCTGGCTCACTTTGGGGTGTTGGGTGTTTAAAAGCTGCAAAAACACAACTCTGAGGCAGGGCCAAAAAGCCTGATGTTAGACTGGATCTCATCCAAAGTGCCCAAGAGGTGTGGTGTGTGGAGCACGAAGTGTTTCTTGTTCTGGTTTGAGAGTTGCATGTTCTAGAGCCATTCTGTGGTTGTTGAGTTTGAAAGGGATGTAGGAGGGAAGGAGGGGGGAGGTCTGTTCGGTGTACCACACCAAGGGGACTGCAGCTCAAAGCTGGAGGATAGCATGTGATTGCCCTCAGTCTGGGTCATACAGCAGCCTCCCTTTCTCTCCAGGTCATCATGCCCTGTGGAGTAACCATGGACAGAAGGTGACTTGCACCTTCCCACCCCAGGAGCTTGCTCTGGAGCTGGAATGGCTACTGTAAAGAAAACACACAGTCTGCGTGTTTGTGAAATCTGCTGAAGTGTGGAGTGTGAACTATGGGTTGGGTTGCCTTCCACAGCCTGTAGACAGTCTGGCATCTTAGTTGGGACAGCTCTGGATTACCTCATTGTAATCCTGATGGGATTTCCTCAGTAGCCTTCAGTGTGTGTTATTTTGCTGCCAGGTGATTTAGAATGTGTCTTTTAGTTTGATGTTTCCTTGGCCCTGATAACTCCTGAGCCTTTCTCAAGTATCAGCTGCAATCTCCAACAGCCTCTTCCATGCTCCAAAATGTTCCAGTTCCTGCTGGAAGTTGTGTTTTCACGTTAAAAAAAAAATATACGGAAAAACTGAGAACAGAACTGTTAAATCCTATACTGTGTTAACCATCAGGATTGTTCGCTGCGCTATTGATTTCATTTGATCAATGAAAGCTTTATTTTGTAATGTAAATTACTGACTCAGGCCTAGCCTGCTGTTTTTGTTACACACTGGGTGTGCAGTCGGGTTACCCCAGGATATATTGGATCAAGGATATAAGCTCCCATATGCAAGTTAGTGTGTTAAGTGTTTGCCAGACACACCACAGCTCATACAAGACTGTGGTTTAAATTTTTTTCTTCTTGTTTGCTGCTTCCCCTTGTTTTCAGGATGGATTTGAGCGTTTTTGTGGAGTTTTTTTCTCCCCAGCTGCTCGCAAACAAGTTCCAGCTGCTCGGGAGGAGGCTGCCTCCAAATATAAGGTACCTGCAAAACTCAACATGGTAATGCAGCCACTGTTCTGAAAAGGAAAAGCAGAGACCAGCAGCTCCCTGTCTGCTTCCCCTTCCATAGCCTATGCACAGGCTTTTCATTCCTGGCTTGACATCTAGGCCTCCTCGGGCACCTGTATGTTGCATGCCTGCAACCCTTGCAACCTGAGGGCTCGCACAGAGAGATGGAAGGCTTTGATGTGGGCTGCCATGCTGGGGTTTCCTTGCATGATGGCTTTCACTGGCTAGACTGTGATTCCACACAGGCACGCACAAAAATATAATTGGGATTACAGAGGATCAAAACCAGACTGGAAGCCAAAAAGGTCAGAGAGTTGGGGAAAAATAGGAGCGTGGCACAAAGGAGGCATGGTTGCAGCATGCACATGAGCTGTATGATAACCAGCACATGGTGTTTATTGCTCTTAAGTAGCATATCAAGCTCAAGGCTGTACCCATTACAGTCCAACTGCTACGTCCAGCAGTGTATTCCAGAAATGAACTGGGTAAAAGAAGGTACTAGGAGAATGACAGGAAGCTTTGGGGACTAATGGAGCTGAGTAACTGGAGTTGTCTGGGAAAGAGGTTTAAAGAGTTGACTGCAAACTGCCTTCAATGGGTAAACAAAAAGTGAAATTAAACTTTTTTGAATGCTCACCAGGACTGGGAAGAGTAGGAAGCTCAACTGTAGCAGGAGCAATGGAGGACGGATGTTAAGCATGTTCCACTAGAACTAGTGAGGCTCAGGCAGGGCTTGTGCTTGGCAGGTAAGTCCGGGTTACACCAACCTCTCTGTGGAGAGCGGTCAGCAGGGATGACCTCATTGGAGCTGTGCTAGGGGCACGGTGACATTTAGTTGTCTCGGTGCTCGTAGATGAGTCCACTGCTTTGGCATCTGTTTAGGGTTCAGGTTAGCTAACTCCTGGGGTGATGCCTCCGGGGGAGCACTGGGGCAGCCCCTCGGCATGCGGTGGGGTGGGCCCGGGGGAGATGCAGCTGAGAGGAAGGGCAGGGAAGGGGCCGAGCTATGAGGGCGCAAGGCGGGGGGATGAGCCGCAGCCCGGTGCCCCCTCCCCAGGCCCAGCTCCGGGGCCGCCGGGCCCGGCCTGGCCTGACTGGGTCGATCGCCCGCCCGCTGCCACCGGCACGTGGCGGCCCGCACCCGTGGGCGCCGTAGCTCCACGCCTCCGCCAGCCACTCAGAGAGCGATATTCAAATCGTTGCTCGGTGGCGGCCAATGAGAGGGGAAGAGGCGGGGCCTCGCTCCCCGCGATTCCCACGGCGAGTTTCATTGAGCGGGGAGCTCGGCGGGCGGCGAGGTGCTGGGAGCCATAGGGATGCTGAGGTACTGCGGGTACTGGGAGGCACTGGGAGCGCTGAGCATGGCGGACTGCGTGCGTGCGTGCATGCATGCATGCATGCATGCCAGAGGTCCTGGGAATCACAGCGTTATCCTGGCAGTAGGATGTGGGGAGCAATGATTTGCCCATCAGGCAGTGGGGTGCCATGGGCTCCAGCCACGGGTGGTACTCCATGGGCAGGGGTGGGTAGCAGTGTTGGGGTGTTTTGTGCTGCATCCCTGGCAAGTGAGTGCTTAGGCTCCTGTCTGGGTATTTTGTGTGAACGAGTTAAGAAAACGTGCTCCAATGCGAGGAAGGAGGCTGCAAGGTTGGCACCAGTGCAACTCACAGTATTGCACATGAGTGCACTGACAAACAAAACTTATAGCTTGGTTTTGGCATTAACAGTTGGCCCTGGTTCTTTTGGGGAGCAGCCATAGCCTTGATCAGCTGTTCTGACTCAAGCATCCATGTTTAGGGAAGCAGTGGCATGTTTGCATCAGGGTGGCTGGACTCATCCCACACAGACTGCCTGTCCGTCTGCTGGTGCCTCCTCCAGACAAATTCAGTGGAGCCCTCCCAGCACAGATCACATCCTCAAATCCAAGGACTCACTTTCAAACCCTGTGGGACAGAGGAGGTGATGGTGGGCAGGATGCTTGTGAAAAGCCAGGACAGAAGCGTGGAGTCCAGCTGTTGTGCTAGCTGTTTGTTGCCCTTCACAGTTTTGCAATTGACTGTCCTACAGGTCTCAAATTTTAGTGGGGTCAACAAGTTTAGGAAGAGTCTCAGTGGGCCTCCAGATTTCCTAAGCTGCTTAAAGCTATCACTTTATGAGCAACATATTCAAGAAGAAAGGTTTCCTTTTTGTGCCTTCTAAGAGAGCTTGCAGGAAGAAAACTTCCATCAAACAAAATAGCAGGATGTGAGCATCATTCCCTCTGTTCGCAGGGACCCCCAAACTGGGGGGTGTCATCAGTCATTTGAAGGCGCAGTGCAGTACCCTTTTCTGTGAGGCGTCCCTGCTAGAGCATACCCTTTTATTATCTGTAATTACATGAATCATACTGGTCACCTTGTGCCTGGATGCCTTTCGATTCCAGTATTGCCAGCTGACAGCAGCAAAGTCCAGTCTGGGAATAATATTCCTGCTTCCATAGGAACGCGAGGCTGGGAGATCCTAAGCTCTGGTCTTCTGCTGCTGCTTCTTCCTCTTTTTCCTCCTGGCTGCCACCTGCCAGCAGCCCAGCAGCCAAAGATCTTTGTGTCCCTGCTATGGACGATGTCTGGTTCAGTAGATGAAGTGCCCTGCATGAACTTTGAAGCCAACGTATTTGCAAAGAGCCTGTGCCAGCACTGTTTCCAAGCCGCAGGGGCTCACCAGCATGCTATCCAGGTGAGCTCCATCCCACCTGGAGGCTATAAATACTTCATTAAGGACCCTTTGTGTTATGTTGGGACTCCATCTGCCTTTGTAAAGATGGAAATCCCTAAGACAAAGGCTCACCTGGCCTTCTAGAGGTCTTTGGGGGAAATCTACATGGGGAGTCTTCCCAGACATGGGAATCCATCATTTAACCATGTCCAGGCCAGAGCCTGGAGCTACCTTAGCAGGGAAGGGCTGGACACTGGGTGTGAGTGGCTTGATAAATGCTGGAAGGGAAAGCAGGGGTGTTGCAAATGCAAAGCTACAAGGAGGGAAGGGGGAACTGGCAGAGCAGGGACCCACCATGGGTTAATCTCCGCTTGATGCCTGCTGGCGTTTACGGTTTACAGGCTGCCTGACCTAAAATATGGTCCTGGTGGATGTCCCTGAGGCCCCCAGCTGTCAGCTTAGGGCCAGGGCTGAGTTCTGTCCCTGGGGCAGCTGCAGCAAGCTGTTCCTGGAGGGGAAGGCAGGAGGGAGATAAATCTCATGGGACTTTGGGATCCAGGTACCTTGATCCAACACATTCTTTCGGCACAGGGCTGGAAGCACAAACCACTTGGCTGCCTCTGACCAGGCAACAGCTGGTTTCATGTTCACTGAGGGTTTCGTGTTGTTCACTGTCCTCCGGGAGTGACTGGCCTGGAATGATGAAATAGTAATGAGCCTCCCTCTCTCTTTCTTGCCCTCTCCCTCTCTCACCCTGTCCCTGGGCCCTCTAAGGTTACCTCAGCCCTTTGCCCATGATCTGCTTAGAGCTATCACCTCTGAGTGAATGCTGGCATGGGTGAGATGTGACGCAGACAGCTGGCTCCTCAGAACCTCCCCCACTGCTGCTTATAAGCCCTGCAGGTAACAGGGCTGGGGAGGATGCCGAGATGCCTGCAAGCCCTGACAGAGAGGCTGGGGCTACAGCCTTCTTTACAAAAATCTCCCTCCTTCTTGGCTCCATTGCCTCTCCCTGAGCTCTCTGGGTGGCAAGGGAGAGCAGCTGCCAGCAGCATCAACGCTGACATGGGAGGGCAGTTTCCCTGAGCCCTCATCCACACGCGGTGTCTCCGAGATGCCTGCAGCATTCAGCATCAGATAGGAGCCTGCTGGGCCTCTCTGGCCTCCAGAAGTAGGAGAAAAATCTCAGTGGTGGGCTGGGAGAGGCATCAAGAGCCCCAGAGGCCAGGCTGCTCTCAGAGGAGGTAGAAGAAGCAGGCATTTCCAAAGGGCAGCCTTCCTCCTCATCCTCAACACACTGACAGCACCATTGCACTCCCTTCTTCCTCACAGGACCATGCCGCGGAGGTCACAGGGCATGATGCCGGCAGCAGCGCAGACCCAGGCGAGCCCTGGGACGCCCTCCATATTTTAGCCCCACAGTGCGAGGTATACGTGTGCGTGGGCCCAGTGGAGGGACCAGAGCGGTGAGTACTAGCTGGGAGCCATGCTGCTCCAACGAGCCCCCCTCAGTGGGAAGAGTGGAGGAGGGGGAGCGGGAAGACAAGCAGAGGGAAATCAAATGCCTTCTCCCTGATGCTCTATACTCTGCTGCCCGGGGAAAAAGGCTGAGCAACCCCCATGCCATGCCCTCTAACTGGGTTTCTCTTGGCTCTTCCAGGAGAGGTCAGGGGGCCACCAAAAGAGTCTCCTTCCTTCTTACTGCTTGTAGAGCAAGGCTGGTGGTCCCAGGATGGGCTCTGCCAGCCTCTGCCCATCCAGTAGAGAGAGAGCCAGTGTGGCTTGGGCTGCTGGTGCTGTCTCTCGCTTCAGAGGTCTGTGGGTTGTGCTGACCACCAGCTGTCCTCTCTCCCTGCCCCACAGCTGGCACGAGAGCAGGGGATATCCCTCGCTCAGCCCCGGAGCTGAGGGTGAGCACAGAGAAACCAGCACCAACCCCAGCGCCTGTGCCGAAGCCAATTCTGCGCTTCCCAGGGTGAGATGGGATCTCGTGATTTGGGTTATTTTGGTCTCCCCAGCCCCCTCGGCCCTTCAGTGCCACTTCTGCTGGCCACATTCAGAAGATCCTGAGTTGCAAGGGGGGGGATCAGCTGAGACCCTTAGTCCCAACAAAGGAGGCTCTTCCCCTAAAGAGCACACGAGATTCGCTTTTGGATTCCCCTATATGGGCTTCCCTATGTTTCTTGCCATGACCACAGATGTTGGGCTGGGGTCATCTTATGCTCATCCGGCTCCTCTCCTCGTTCTTTTTCACCAGCAGCTTTTGGGCTGAACAGGCTGTAGCTTCTGATAAATGCTCTTACCTCCTTCCAGCCCCCAAAAGCTACCAGTCCCCTTGCAGAGATCTGCCCTATCTTGTCTCCCAGGACGGGGAAATGACCCGGTTGTGGGACAACACTTTGGGAACGGGTAAACGAGACATGACGAGCTACACGGGCCGCAAGGAGGAGATGCGGCCACGAGCCCCGCAGGCAGACAGACCCAGGTGGGCTCAGCCCGTTCCCTCTGGATCCTGGGTGAGAACCGAGGCACAGGGCTTTAGGAAAGAAATCTGCCCGCTGAAAGCAGGTACTCTTGGTTTGCTCCTGTGTGACATCCTAGTTCTGGTTTGTTTTCCACCCCGGGGATCTCTGAAGTTCACGGCAGATCTCTATTTAGTTCAACACCTCCATGGGCATCATATGAAGGGATGAGGCCCAGAGTCCATGAGATGGCATCCCTGTGTGTGCTGACCATGAACCGTGGGTCTCCCGGGTGTTCTCTGCATGGTTTGGCGTGCCCTTGGCTTGCAGTACTGTGTCCCAGCACTCCCACCCCAGCTGGAGGGAATCTGGGTTTTATCTCTGCCCTCCTGGACCGTTTCTAGCTCTCCTGCGAAGACCTGCTTTGCTGTGGACGTGGTGGCATCCCGCGTCGCTCGTGCCTCCCCCAGTAACGGCCTTCTCCCCGTCCCAGAGCACCGCACCACCAGCCAGAAGCCTGAGGAGAGCTGGCTGAAGCACCGCAAAACCAGCCCTCCCAGGGCATCAACCCCACCATGTGCCACCGCTGGCTTCTTGCCAGCCCGCAGCGACCCGTTGGGCGGTGGCAGGCACCTCACCGGCTCACGGGGTCGGGATGCCCGTGGGCAGCCTGGCGGCGGAGGCATGGAGGGGCGGCATGGGCTGGAGAGGCAGGAGTACACGGTGCTGGCAGATCTGCCCAAGCTGAAGCTCCTTGGCCAGCGGGATGCTGTCGACCGCTGTGGCTCCCGCACGCTCAGCCCCGGCCGGGTGGAGGTGGAGAGGATATTTGGCTGTGAACGCAGGTGAGAAGCAAGAGGTCTCCACAGTGCCAGGGAATTGCCTGTGCTATGCTCCCTATGCTGTCGGGGAGCTCAGCTGAGCTGTGCCTCAGGGAGAGAGCAGGGCTAGATGGCAAAGCTCAGCTTTCAGCTGTGCTTAAATTTCCCTTAAAGAAAGGGCTGGGTTTAGGCTCAGCTCCTCCGGCCTGGGGAGCTCCCCCAGTGTGGCACGCAGGCAGCTGAGGCCATTGGAAAAGTGGTGTGGAGCTGCATTGCTGGAGGCGGAGGGAGCAGCCCACCCTCCTTATCCTCACAGCCACCTCCAGGAAGCTGCAGGACATGCTGCAGAGCAGGGCAGGCCACAGAAGAGGGGAAGGAAACAAGTGGTCCCCACTCCCAGTGTCAGTGGCTCCCCAGGGATCTAGGCTCCACTGTAGAAGTCACTCAGGAAAGGATGGGGGATGCTAAGAATTACCCAGTGCTGGTTGTTGGGTCTTGGCTGGAGAAGCTAGAGTGGCTCCAGCATCAATGACACAGGGCAGGAGGGGATGTAAACGGGGACGAGGGAGTATCCTGGGCAGGTGGCTGGGATGTGAAGGACCAGATGGAGGAAAGCTTAAGGAACGGTGTGAAGAAGACATGAGTGAGGCAGTGGGACATGAAGCGATGGGGACAGGGAGAGGCTGTGGCACACACGGTGTCTGGGGCAGGTGGGCATCTGTGGGGTCAGGCTTAAGTGGAGAAGGGGCTCTGCCTCTGAGCTGTGCCTGGTGGCAGCCAGACAAACTGTGTGTGCCCACAGGAAATCAGAGACCCTGGAGGCCTTCCAGGCCCTGGAGGAGGGACGTGTGGACCGGCTCGATGGCAAGACCCCTGTGCCACCCAGCAAAGGCCGCCTAGTTCGGAGGCAGTCTAGCCCCAGCCTGCCCAGGGAGGTGAGGCTTGGCTTGGCTGCATGGTGGGACCCCATGCTGCCTTGCTTTTCCCTGACACGTTTTCCTCTATTTCTGCCACATGCTTCTCTCTTCTGTTGCCCTGCTCCCCCTTCCCTGCTATTGCCAGCCCTCCCTCTGCCATGCACTGGGACTTTGCTCTTAAATGGCAGCACCCCTTTCACCCTTTGGGTGCAAGACACTTCAGTACAGGCTAGCTCTGTGCATGAGGATGCAATTGCTGTCTGGGGAGCTTTTTAACCAAACCGTCTCCCAGCCCTAATCCTGTCTTCTTCCCTCTCACTGGCAGTTATTTTTTTTAAGAAGACTCTCTGCTTTCTGTCCCCTGTGTCCCTAGGGTCAGCGGCTCTCCTGGCAAGTCGAGCAGCGCAGCAGAGACCTCAAGGAACCTCTGCGTTCCTCCAGCCCAGCTCGGCACCCTGAGAAGTCCAGCAGGAACTGGGGTGACCCCCCACGCCCTGCTAGCCCCGGCTGGCTGCTGGAGAGAGGCAGCCGGAGCCCACGCTCCGCAAGTCCGTCCCAGCGGTCGGAGAGGAGGGCAGGGGAGCCTGCGAACCCTCCTTGGCACTCAGAAAAAAGCTGGAGGAGCCAAGGAGAGCCTAGCCGCTCCCTGAACTCGGAGAGGGGCCGAGCTGCCTGGCAGGCAGGGGGAACAGGGCAAGCCCTAGAGAGAAAGAGCCGAGGGAACTCCCTGCACCCTGTGGGCTTTGGGAAGGGCTCTGGTAACAGTGGAGTGAGCCAGGCAGGGCAACCACCACGGTCCCTCAGTCCTGGGAGGCGCACGGAGAGCACATGGAGAAGCCAAAAGGAGATGTCCCCTCCCACCCCAGTGCAGGGGACAGGGAGGCAACGGGTGAAGTCAGGGGAGCCACTGCACCTCAAGGGGCCTGGGAAGGCATCTGAATGTGGCTGGCAGAGCCTCCGGGAAAAGCTGCCACCCTCCCACGCTGGGAGGAGCACTGGCAGCAACTGGAAAGGCCAAGGCAAGCCCCTGCGCCCCACAAGCCCAACGCGACCGCCGGAGAAGGACTGGAGGGGTCGAGGGGATGCCCACCAAACACAGGCATGGGAGAAGGACTGGAAGCACCAAGAGAAGCCTGTGTGCCATGCAGACTTGATGCGCCAGCCGGGAAGGGACAGGAAAAGCCCCACAAGATGTCTGGACGTAGGACTACGGCCGGATGACAGCTGGAAAAGGCCTGAGAGTCCATCACAGCAGCTGGAGGGTGACTGGAAGGGTCCCAAGCACACCCAAGACACAAACAACCCAGAGAAGCCATTGGAAAGCAGCTGGAGGAACAAGAGGCTTCTTGTTTACCATGTGAGTAGGGCAGGAGCCAGAGGTGATGGGGGGACCCCATCAGGCATAAGCTGGCAAGCACAGAGCGGGTGCGTTCCCTGGGTTGCAATTCTGCACTGCCCTGGCTCCCCGGGTCCTCTGCCTGTTCAGGGAAGCCACACTGCCTGCCTGGCACTGGGAGAAGGGAGGATGCTTCCCCCCTGGCCTGCACTGGGAGGCAGATGCTTGGATCTGGGAAACTAAGGCGAGGACCCATGGCTTCAGCTCCTGCTTTCTCCCCATGCAGCCCCAGTTGGGTGGAGCCGCCTTCCCACTGCAAAGCAGCGCTGGCTCCTCGAGAAGCCCACAGCCACGTTCGAACGCCAGTGAGAAGTGCAACAAGGTAGGTGCCAGGCTGGGGGAATGGTGAGGAAGGACAGCTGCCCGCTCTGCTCTGTGGGCAGGCAGCACCTGGCCCTCCACCGCTCAGTGAGGTGCTGCCTTCCCGTGACCTCCTGGGCACCACGCTCACGAACATTCCCCTTCCCTTTGTCCTTCGTCCTTTTCTCAGTTAGGGAAACGGAGGAACGGAGCCTTTTTTTAAAGCTAGAGAGAGGCAAGCAGTAGACCTGGGACTAAAATCTCAGCATAGCTGCTTTCCTTCCCTTTATCATTGTCTGTGCTGTGATAGCACCAAAGGTTTTATGGGGATGAAGCAGGCTTTAGTGGCGTGAAAGAAGATACAGGTGTATTGTGTTGGCATTCCTGTGGTACCAAAAATGCCACGAGCGTGGCCTTGGAGGGCTGCAGAAAGTGTTCTGGGAGCCCATGGAACTGGCAGCTGCGCCTGTCCCCCCCTCTGTGTGGGTCAGTCACCTTGGCCAGGTTATCCCCTGCTAGGGCCTGGCTTTTTGCTTTATGCAAGGACAAACTGCAGCAGGGCAGGAGGCTCCCAAAGGCCTCTGAAACTCGCTTCCCTGATCCAGGCTGGAGAGGAGCCCAAAGCCCTGAGCTCCCCCTGCACGACTGGGTCTGGGTCACCGCACCTAATCCAGGTTTCCTCAGCCCTGAGCTCTGGGCCAGGCACCTTCACTTTGCCTTGCGGCAACAAGTGTTGCCTCTGTAATTGCACAGTGGAGCAGAGCCTGGCATTTCGTGATCCTCGGCCTCCTGCCCCCATTCCTTCGGGACCTTCTTTAGCCATTCCCCTTCCCGATGCCAGCTGGCTTTCTGGGACCTGCGTCCACTTCTGCCGAGATTGCAGCTTTAGGGGTTCGTTTTGGCGGGGGCGGCGTATAAAACCGAGCAGCTTCAGGGGTGAAGGCGAGGACCCCGCTGTGTGCACACGACGGGGCTGCTGAAAATCCCTGCCTAAAAAACCCCACAGATCCCGCCTGGATAAGGGCTGGGCTCCCGGCCTCCCCTCCTGGGGCAGCAGCGGTTTCGGGCCGTCCCTCCCCGGGCTTCACCCTTGCCCGGGCCAGCCCCAGGATCGCCCCGTCCCGTCCCGTCCCGTCCCTTCCCGGCAGCCCGGTGGCTCCATTGGCTGCGGGCGGCCGGGGCGGTGGCGGCTGGCTGCCATTGGCCTGCCCGGGCCCTCCCAGGAAGTTTAGGGGAAGGAAAAAAAAGTTTTTGGGTTGGGTTTTTTTTTTTTCCTCCTTGTCTTTTTCTTTTTTTTTTTTTTTAATTAAAAAAAAAAAAAAGGAGGGTGGGGGGGAAGGCGAGCGGGCAGCGCGGGGCGGGCGGCGGAGCGGGCATGGTGGGGCCGCGGGAGCCGCCCGGCCGCTGAAGCTGCCCCGCCGCCCTGGCTGCCAGCGTCCGGCCCCACCGCGACCCCGGCCCCGGCCCCGCCGCCGGCCGCGGCGCCCCCGCCATGACGGTGAGTCGGGACCGGCCCGCGAGGTTCGGGGTTTGGGGGGGTCCTCCCCCTCGGCTGGGCCCTGGGGGCGCGCAGCGGGACCCCGCGGGACAGCCGGCGGTTGGGAAGGGGCGGAGGGCCCCCAGCTGTCAGCCGCCGCCTCCCCGGGTCCCTCCGCTCCCTGCCGGCCCGGGCACCGCTGCTCGCTGGGGGGGCTCTGGCCCTGCCCGCTGCTCGGGGCTGTGGCCGAGGCTCGGTGCCGCCTTGCCTCCCTTCCCCGTCGCCGCCGGGCTCCCCGCCGGGGCCCCCGTGGCCGCTGGGCAGCGCGGCTCCGCTGGCGGCAGCGCACCCCGCCTGCACGGACCTGGGTGCCGCGGGCGGGCGGGCTGAGGCCTGCCGAGCTCAGCGCACCGGTGACTGCGGCCGGTGCGAAACCCGCACCCCCTCCGGCATGGCGAGCTGCTGCTCCCCGAGGGAGCCAGATGCGGTTTTGGGGCTGGGAGCATCCCCCACCCGGGGCGAGCCTTCCTCGGAGCGGACCTCTGCCGGCCCTGCCAGGAAGGCTGCTGGGGACAGCGGGGTGGTGGAGGTGACAGGCCAGGCTGCTTTGGCAACACCTATAGATTCGGGAGCTGCGTGTGCACCCTATCCTGGGAGCGGTTTGTACTTCCACCAAACCGAGCTGGAGCGGTTTTGCTTTGTGTTTTGGCCTGGGGCATGCGCCTTGCAGAGTGGAGCGGGTTCCCTTTTTGGAGGAGAGGAGACGTTGTGCTTTCCGGGAGGCCGGGAGCCCCTCGCACCGTCTCTGGGAGGTGAGACGAAGTGGTGCTCTGGGACCTGCGGCTCTGAGGAGCTTTTGGGAGCAAGACGAGCGGGATGCACAGCGATGGCAGAGGCTGGTGATGGAAGGAGCGCGTCTGATCATCCTGTCCCTCCTCTCAGACACTGCGCTTTCTCAGCCTGCTGCTGCCTCTTCCCCCTCCACTTCTCCATCCTGGCGCCTCTGTACCACCCAGGAACCATTCTTTTGCTCTCACCCACTCCCCTTTCCTTCTTTGGTGTTTACATTCTTCAGATACTTGCAGGCTGTTATCGCCTCCCCTGTAGCCCTTCTTCAGCCAGAGCAGGCAGCCGCCTCTCTTTAACCTGCTGTTGTAAGCCAGTCCTTCCAGTGTCACCGCTGTCCCCAGCTGCTTGGGACCCCTTCTGGTGCCTCTACCTGGCCAGCTGCAGGGCCAAACGTATAGCTGGTGGGTATGGATACAACTAGGCAGAGTTGCTGCTGCCACCTCCCGAGCCGAAGCCTCGCTATCTGCAGCCCCGAGCTGCACTGCAGGACTGTGCGTTTTGCTGGGGGTGCATCCTGCCACATTCTTGTGTCTCTGGCACCCGGATCTCTCCCAGCAGTTTGGCTTTCCTGGCCATTTCCTCCTCCTGCCACTGGGCCACTTCCTCTGGATGGGGGGTTCAGTCTGAACCCTGCTCTCTTCTTTCCCAGTATCCCAAACTCTTTATGCCAGATGAGGGAGGTGGATTTGGTTGTGGGGAGGTGGAGAAAGGCATCAGTTGATGCCTCATCCTATGGTTCTGGCCTTGCCATGACAAAAATAGTGCAAAGCCAATTCCAAAGCTGCAGCTCCATGCCTTGGGGGTGGCAGCGAAAATGGAGCCACCAGGGAAAACAGGAGTCCTGTGCAATTTGCCCAGTTGGAAGAAGCCCTCCGGGGGGGGGGGGGGGGGGGGGGGGGGTCTGGCCCCAGCACTGCATCAGGGGCAGCAGTTCTGGCAGGACTTTGTGCCAGTTTTCCCGGCAGCATACATCCCATTAATGTTCGTTGTTTTGGCACCTAATGCTTTGGGATTGTAAATCCTCAATAAGACGAGACCCAGCTGAGCTGTGCAACAGCCCCAACCGGGAGTCCTTTCACTCTGTCTCTCCCTATATTGTTTTTTCACCTCCACGTAGCCTGCCCTCTCTTCTGCTGAGCTGAGTGCACGTGTGGCCTGGGAGGGGGGGAGGTTGCACTTTGATGTTTTGCCTCCTTTCCTTCCCTCCCACTGCTCCCAGTTCGGAGCCGGAGCTGAAGTCACCGGATTAGAAGGGATAACGGGAAAAAGGGTGGAGCTGCTGCCACAGGGAAGGAATTAATTTTCGGGGCACAATTTCAGGGCAGCAGCAGGGCTGGCGGGACGTCCGGCTTCATACGGATGGGGATGCATGTGTCCCCCTCATCTCCCAGCTGCTGGCAGCGCAGATCACCTCGGTGGGAGGTGAGGCATGGGAGCCCTCTGTGTCCTTTCGCTTTGGTTTTCCTCCCTTCTCAGGCAGCTTGGGGCCACCATCGGATACTTCTGGCGGAGCCTGAGTCTGTAGCAGCTGGTGACCCTCCCCTTGGCGAGCCTCCCCGTGCCTGCTCGAACCAGTAGCCAGAGTGCTGGGGTGGGCCGGCGTACTCGCCCCTTGCCACCCCATAACCTTGGGTGTAACCCAAGAGTGGCAGCTCAGGAGTTGAAAACAGGGGAAGGCTCAGCCCAGCTGGGCAGCCAGGGAGTTGGGCTTGCGGGGCAGCCACGGCTGGCCACCGGGCTTGTTCTGGGGGTGTGGAGTGGCTGTGCCAAGCCACCCCTTCTTGCCAGCTTGGTCTTGGGTCGCAGTTGTGGCGTGTAGGGACCACTGGTGGCTTCCAAAGGGCTGGCAATTTTGGTGCAGAGCGCTGTGAGGTCCAGCTCTGGCACCGTCACCTCTCTGGCACTGTCTGCACTTGGCTCTGCTGCGGAAGGGACAGATCAGCAAACTCTGGCTTCACGGGGAGAAGAGGTATTGGGCTGAATTATTCGGTGGCGTAACTTCTCTGGAGCCAGCAGGGTTAGGAAAGAGGGACTGGCTCCAGCCTGTTTAGCTGAGGGCAAAACGAGGAAGAGTGTTTCCCCTGAGTCAGCTTTCTGGCACTCCACCTTGGGAAGGAGATAAACTGGTTGGGGTGCCGCACCAGTGGCATGAGGTTAGGAGGAGGGGGAGCAGGGGGAAACTTCTTTCTAGCACAGGGTGATTTGGGTGAGATTCTGTTCATCCTTACGTTTGGTAGCGGTGGCCAAGCTTGGGCTGAGGGCAGGCTCTGCAGCAGGAGGAAGCAGAAAGCTGGGTAAGAGGAGCCCCCAGCACCTTGGAAAGGATTGAGTCTTTGCGAGTGTCAAGTCTCTGAGAGGATCAAGCACTGGTTGTGACTCTGATTTCATCTCTACCCTGGAGCACATTGTTTAAAGGCAATGTGTTTTCACAGCTGTTGAATTGCCTCCTGTACATTTTCGGTGAGGGCTGTTTTGTAGAGAGCTACTCACTTCTTCAATAAAAGATTGGTGGTGAAGTTACCAGAGGGACAGTAGCCCTGGGGCATGGATGGCCATGGTTTGGACAAGGTGTGTTTGATTCTTTGTGACTTTGCCTCCATCTCTGAGGCAAGCCCCATCAGTGGCAGT
This sequence comes from Falco punctatus, assembly GCF_963210335.1. NCBI lineage: Eukaryota > Metazoa > Chordata > Aves > Falconiformes > Falconidae > Falco > Falco punctatus. The sequence goes on from NC_137585.1 coordinate 34,910,962, forward strand.
GAAACGCTCCCTTCTGCCTGCTCTCCTTGTCCCTGCTCCCCCCCCTGAATAAATACCTCTGAGGCACCTTGTGGAAAGCTCCCTGCTGCATATTTTCCTTTCATTTTTTTTAAAACCTCTTTCCTTATCTCCTGCTTCCTCTTACAGGAACGACTGCCTGCTGCTGAGAGCTAAATCCAGTTCTGCTTCACCACCGGGTCCTACACCCCCATGAATTTCCTAAAAGCAATGCCAGGCCATTCCCACTGTTATTCTGCCACTGGAGACTTGCCTTCCACCCCCTGGCATGAAAAGCCCTTTTGTGTGTCGCTCCAAGACAGTAACCCTCTGTTTTTTCCTCTCCTCTCCAGCCGGATCTCCTCAATTTCAAGAAGGGATGGATGTCCATCTTGGATGAGCCGGGAGAGGTAAGCTCAAGGTGGAGGTCTGCCTCTTCCCCCAGCCCCTGCTGCTAGAGATCCCCTGGTGAGCAGCTAGTTTCCTTCCCCCTCGCTTGCTGAGGTCACTCCGGCTGGGAAAGGCAGCAGGAAGCCTTTGGTGGAGGTGCCTTGCTCTGTGTGCAGGCATGGAGGTTCACCCAGCGCCCCTCTTCCAGCCGAGGGGTGCGAGGGGGAGCTGGAAGGGATGTGGAGGAGGGGGAAGAGAAGGCCAAGAGGTCACAGTGCAGAGCGTCCCTCCCTGTTCCTACGTTTCCCCCGGTAACTGCCTATCCATTTCCCTCCTGTCTTTTCCCTTCCCTCCCCCTGCCCGATCCCCCTGCCCGATCCGCCTGCAGTGGAAGAAACATTGGTTCGTGCTGACTGACTCAAGCCTGAGGTATTACCGGGACTCGAACGCAGAGGAGGTAAGTATGGCCAGCTTTTCTCCAGCCCTCTCTTGCTTCCTGGCCAGCACGGAGAGGAGTGCAGCCCTGGCGTAACCAGCATGCTCCGGGGAGAAGCAGCAGCATCATGTCCTCCTGAAGGGCACTAGAGGTGGCAAGCTGCTCTTCCCAAAGGGGTGACGAAGGGGATGGGTATCTGAAGGTGGGGTGGTGAAGCCTGGCGGGCTGTCAGTGCTGGGAGGTGAGGAGAAGGGCTGGTCCTGTGGCTGGACATCTCTGATGCTCTCCATCGACACTACTGGCTGCCCTTGGGTTAAAAGAGGCCACGCTGTGCTGGGGAGCTGAGACCGGCTCCTGGAGAGCTGTGGGATGAAGGCGGAGGCTGCCTGTGCTTTGTTTATGGTGCTGACAGGTGATGGGAGCTTTTTCAAAGCTGGGTTTGCACTGATGTCCTAGTGGGTGGCTGTGCTTTCAGGCTGATGACCTTGATGGAGAAATTGACCTCCGCTTCTGCACAGACGTGACAGAGTTTGCGGTGCAGCGCAACTATGGCTTCCAGATACATGTGAGTGTCTGGCACTGTGTGGACGTGGAGCAGTGGCACCAAGGGACACTGGGTGGCAATGCTTGTTCCCTCCCCATGCTGAGATGCCGAGAGGCAAGCCATGCAAACCTTTGGCAAGGCTAGTTGGTGACGCGTGGGAGGCAGTGCTCAGGGACATGAGTGCTGCCCACCTGGAAAGGATGGAGGAGGAGGAGGGAGGCTTTGCAGGGCTGGCCAGAGGCTGTGCTGGAGGGGGCCCAGGAGCCAAGCTAAATGCCAGGAGTGTTTACTTGACCAGTTGTCCAAGGCACCTTCTCTAGAGCTGCGGGGAGGGAGTGGTGAGCACTGCAGATCTCAGTGTAGCCTGGCTGACTGTTCTGTGAGTAACAGCCTGTACCCTGGATCTGGCCCCAGCACAAACTTGGCTACTTGCTGTAGCAGCAGGAGGTGACTGCTAAGGCAGCACAAAACCCGGCATCTCTGTGGGTATGCAGAGCTGGGCACTTCATGGTCTGGGTTCCCCTGTGGCCTGCTGCTGTAGGGAACCTCACCCTAGTGCTGGTGCCCAGCTCCCGGCACCTGAATGGCTGGATTGCACTGCTTCACGTTTGGCCAGGCGTGTCAGCAAAGTTTCTTTGGTCCTTTGCCTGGGGATGGTCTCATGGAGGATGTGTAATGGGCTTCCCCACAAAAAGCATGTCCCTGCTCCCACCCCTTCACCTGCCCCTAAGAGTCTTTGACACAGCAGGTGGCCTCTTTAACACTGTCAACCACCTGTGCAAGCAGGTGCCTGGGGGTCTTGGGGAGCGAGCGGGAGCTGCTTGTACCTCCACTGGGTGCTGACGGGGCTTCTGTTGCCTCCCCATTGCAGACAAAGGATGCCGTGTTCACCCTCTCAGCAATGACCTCGGGCATCCGGCGCAACTGGATCGAGGCCCTGAGGAAGAACGTGCGCCCGGTCAGTGCTCCGGATGTCACCAAGTAAGAGCTGCCCCACGCTGCTTCACTTCTTCCTCCTCTTTCTGCCCCTCTCCCCTGACAGGCAGGGACTGGAAAGGCCCCTCTGGAAATCCGGCTGCTCCTAGATCATCCCTGCCTTCCGCTCCTCCTGAACGTGGCCTGGATACACCAGCCAGTGGCAGGGGTTGAGAGCCTGGTGGCTCCCATTGTTGCACCCACTTTTTGCCTTGTCACATCAGTTTAGCCCGGTTTCTCCACCAGCATGGCTGGAGCTGGGGTGGAACCCATTTCCTCAAGGGGTGGGATGCTACAGGCCTAGCTCCACGCTCAGTGGGATTTTGTAAGGCTGGGCTGAGCCTTGGGCAGTTGATGGTGCCTCCACTGGCATCCTTTCCCACACCATGCCTTTCCTTCACCAGCTGTCGCTCTGGTTTCAGGCTGGCTGACTGCGACAAGGAGAACTCCTTCCATAACTGTGTCCCCCAGAAGGGCTCACTCCGGTTGGAGGAGCAGCAGCGGCCAGGCTTGGGCTCTGAGGGAAACTTGAAGGGTGGACACTGGAAGGCAGATGGACACCGCCATGCCTTTGACTACGTGGAGCTGTCTCCCCTGCCGCAGGACCCCGGGAATCAGGGGTCCCTGCAGAAAATGAGAGGGAGCTTGAGGATCTCTGATCGAGCTCCCAAGCACGAGGAGCTGGAGCGGGATCTGGCTGTCCGTTCGGAGGAGAGGCGGAAATGGTTTGAGACCCCTGACAGCAGGGTCCCAAACAGCGATGGCCCAGTGGGAGACTCTTCCTGCAAGGTGGGGGAGCAGGACCTCCCCACTCCCCCGCTTTCGGAGGACCAGCGGATTCAGCTGAGTGAGGAGATAGAGAAGAAGTGGCTGGAACTGGAACGCCTGCCCTTGAAGGACTCACGGCGGGTGCCCTTGACAGCACTGCTGAACCAGAGCAAGGGAGGCCACAAAGAGACCAATGAGATGCTGAAAAAGGAGGTAAGAGCATCCCTCCTCTCTCAAACCAGGATTCTGGTGGCCCCTTAGTGTGGTGCTTGGCAGTAGGAGGCTCTGCAGAAGAGCAGGGCAGAGGTGCAGAGAGGTGTTCGTTCTTTCTGGCTCTGTTTGCCACCCCTCAAGTGCATGGGAGCTTTTGCAGCCAGGTAATACAAGGCCAAAGATCTGCTCTCACACACTTGGAGAGGTTGCCCAGGCCATGTTTTGATCCGGGATAAGTTAGTTGGTGGCACTGCTTACATGGAGTTGGTGTTTCCCAGGAGTACATCCACAGCCTCTCTTCTCTGGCTGTTCACAAACCTGCAGGTGCTTCACCCACCAGCTTTTGAAAGGACCTGTGCGCTTGTCTGTTGTCCCAGCTACATGTGTAGTGGTGGTTTCCTCCAGCACAGATCCACACCTGGAGGCTGGGATGTCTCCTCCCCTTCTTGCTAACACTTACCAGGCTGGGGGGTGGCTCTGCCAATTTGATCCCTTTGCAGGCTGCCGTTCCTGTCGGAAGCTGATGCCTCCGTTGGCCATGAACACTAAGCCCAGTGTTCAAATGCAGCACGCTGGTCAGGCCACAGCACTTTTTTGCCCCTGACTATCTCTCTCCCCTCCCTGGTGCAGGTCCAGTCACTGCGGGCACAGCTGGAGTCCTGCCGGGCCCGAAATGAGAGCCTTCGGGAGGCGGTGAAATCCCAGGGAGATGGCCATGTGCCCCGGGGGTACATTTCACAGGTGAGCAGGGTGCTGGACACAGGACTCTGGGGTCTCTTCCAGTCTGAAGCTGGGAAATGCTGGGACCCAGCTCATTGCTGAGCAGGTATCGCTAATCATTGGGTTGCCATGGTGACCCAAACTGTGCCCACTTGTAATCAATGTTAATTACATAAAGGCTGGTGTGTGTTGCCTAGCCTTAAAGGGGACAGCATAAATGGGGAGGAGGAGGAGGAGCATTAGGGGAAGCGTGCAGGATCTGTGCCCTAGCTTGGAGGTGGGTCAGCAGCCTTCTGCTGAGCCACCTGTCCAGCGGTTTGCAGCTTGCCACATGTGGTTCTTGCTAACGTGAGCTCCCGAATCCCTTGTTAAAAGCAGTCCGTCAGGCCCTGGGGATCTCCTGTTCCTGCCAGAGCCGCCTGAGCCCTGAAGGTCACTTTGACAGTGCAGCCGGTTTGTTTGCTGGGGTGGCACGTGGGAAAGCCCGCAAAGTGGAGTTTGCTCACGCTTCAGCCTCTGGCTTCTCTTTGTTTATTTATTTTCCCCCCTACATGGACTTGTCCAAAGCAAGTGGGGTCACATCCCACAGGGATTTCCTGAGAGTAGGCTGCCATTCCACCAATCTGTGGGGATTTCAGGATGTGTCCTACGTGTCAAAAGAAACTGGGGGAAAGGAAATGGGGTCTGGTGAAGCCTGTTGCAGCAGGCTGGCTGTACCTAACCCAGATAAAGAAACCCACAAGTCCTGAGGTGCCCAGCCCAGCCACTTACCAGTCGCTCTGTCTTCTTGATTTAATATTTACAGCTCACAGGCCTCTTTATGGTCAAAAAACCCAAAAGGAGTGAGGAGGAATGGCAACTTACCTTCCTAATAACTTGTCTCAAAAGGCCAGCATTTCACATCTGAGGCCAAACTTGGCCTTTCCCCAAGGGCTCATTCTCCCTCAGTCTGCTGAGGTCCACAGCCACTCCGTGGGCCGATCACCAAATTGATCCGTTGCTTTTTCCTTTGGTTCATCTGTGAAACTTCACACCTTCCCTCATCTCAGTAAGGAGGAGTAGCCAGAAGGGACTTGCATTTCTACAACGTGTTGCAGCACCCTTTATATCAGCCTTCACCTTAGTACTGGGGGAAGGAACGGGACAGCAAGGGGCTGTTGGGGGATGGATGCGATGTGGCACTCTGGTGATGTTTTAGAGGCCCTGACTTTTAAAATAATACTGTGGCATGGTTTGGGGGTGAACAAAACCTTCCTGAGGGGCTTGGGGTGGTGCTTCAAGTATCTGGAGGGAGAGCAGAGGTGTAGCTCCAAAGTAGGAACCGCTTTGTTTGGCTATAACCCCAATTCACCACAGTGCTCAGCATTGAAAGAACAATCCCCTTGATCTCAGAGCCATCAGAAAGGAGGGCAAGCTGTGTGAGGAGGATCCCTAACCATTAGGCTTTGTGGAGGGCTCTTTGGCAGCCTCTGTTGGGCCACAGGGCAGTTCGAGGTGTCAGTTTTCAGGAGAAGAGGCTCAGTTTTCATTGATTCTGAGGGATGCTACTTCATTTAAAAGGCAGATACTGAGATGCAGTTCCCTCTGTTGATCTCCTTCAGCCAGGCAGTGCAGCCTGGTGGAGGGTCTGGACTGAGTTGTCAGGTGTGTCATTCCCAGCTCTTGGCCCAAGACAGACATTCCTGTCTTGCTGCTTCAGTTTTGAGAAGAGCAAGAGGAATGTTTCATCCTTCACAAAGCGCAAAGGTTGCAAGATGTGCAGCCCTGTCAAATAGTTGTGTTCACTGATAAAAGTTCCACCTCACTTCCAGAAAGAAATGACCCTCATGGCAAATGGTCTCACTTCTCTCAAAATGGCCCTGGACTCGAATGAGGTTTGCAAAGGCAAACATCAGCTCAGCCCGGTACCTGTCCTGGCCCAAGCCTTTGCTCCTGCCTCCTGGTCCCTCACCCCTCCTTTCTTTGGCACGGCAGGAGGCCTGTGAGCGCAGCCTGGCTGAGATGGAGTCGTCCCACCAGCAAGTGATGGAGGAGCTCCAGAGGCACCACCAGCGGGAGCTGGAGCGGCTGCGGCATGAGAAGGAGCGGCTCCTGGCAGAGGAGGCGGCAGCAACGGCAGCAGGTAGGAGTGAACACCAAGCCGTGCCCCCACTTAGGTGGGTCCCTCCTGCCTCTCCCAAATGTCTCTTGCCAGAAACCAGTCATCCCATTCACCTGGAGCCACACTGCTAACCCTACTGGTGTGAGGCTGATGCTCCTTGGAGCACGAGTTTGGTACTCCTCAGACCTGTGCTGTGGAGGCTGTTTGGGGCTGGGGGTTTGGGGTAGTAAAGATGCGGTGGGAAATGGGTTATTCCCTCTGTGGATGGGTAGGAGGGGGGTCAGCCCCTTCTAGGTGGACAGGGCTGGCAGAGGTGGCAAAGAGCTCCCACACTGCCCCGTATTGGTCTAGTTGGCAGCATTTGGTGCATTGGGATGATCCTGGGGCATGGAGAAGGTGGGGGATGCCCTGAGGGCAGGAGGGGGAATCTGCAAAGAGGTCTGGGAGCCCGCAGCAGCAAGAACACAACCAGTTCCCTGGTGTGGTTTCCCCATATGTGCCGGAACTTGCGCAGCCTGATCCCCCATCTCCCATTGCCCCTTCTGCAGCCATTGAGGCATTGAAGAAAGCCCACCGGGAGGAAATGAATAAGGAGCTGGGCAGGACACGAAGCTTCCAGCAATGCAGCTCGATCTCAGATGCCCTCCAGAAACAGCACCAGTAAGAAACCACCTGTCCCGCTCCCATTGCCTGATGTTGCCGCCATGTGCCAGTGTCACTGCACCCTGGTTGCAGCCATAGCCCCCAGCTCTCCCTCCTGTCACTTCCCCAGTGTCACTGTCACTGGCAGTGACTGCCAGGGCTGCTGGAGCTGTAGGGCAGGGAGGTTTATCCCCTGCTTGGCTATTGTAGCACCTCTGTTTTCCCTACAGCTCCTCCATTTTTCCTATAGCTTCTTCCCTCTGTTTTCTTTATGGAAAGCTCCTCCATTTCTCCTTCATGGCTTGAAGCTCCTAGAAGCACCATGCTCATGTGCAGGAGGGTGGGAAATAAAGCCTTGGTCCACAGGGAACGTTGTTTTGTGCCAATGACTGATGAGGGCAGAGGCTGCCCATGGCAGGGGGGGAAGGTGATGTCAGGGGCCAGCAAAAGTTGCAGGGCAGCAATGAGCCAGCACCTCTTTGGCAGGTTGGACGTGGAGTCCCTGAAGCGGGAGCTGCAGGTGCTTTCTGAACAGTATTCCCAAAAGTGCCTGGAAATCGGGGAGCTCACCCAGAAGGCAGAGGAGCGGGAGCAGACGCTGCAGTGCTGTCAGCAGGAAGGGAAGGAGCTCCTCCGGAAAAACCAGGCAAGAGAAGGGCTTTCCCTGCCAGCAGAGACCGCCGAGCATGTTCCTCCCTTGCACAGCCCAGCCCTTGTGTTAAAACTCCCCTACTTGTTCCCATTTCTTCCCTTCTGAGACTTAATCATCATCAGGAAAAAAAAAAAAAAAAGTTAGAGGCTGTGGATGGACTTGTCTTAACTATCATGTTAAATATGGTGAACGTACTTTGCTGTTGTAGGTGCTGTAACCTATGGGCAGAGGGTTACAAGAAGGTCTCTCGAAGCTGGAGTAGGGCTGGCTTGAAGATGGAGAGGTCAGGACAGCAGAGAGGCCTGTGCCATGGCGACTCTGATGTCTTTTGGTTTTGCCTGCAGGAACTGCAGACCCGTCTCTCGGATGAGATTGGGAAGTTGCGAAGCTTTATTTCATCGCGGGGCTCTGGGGACCGCTCTTCGCACAACAACGAGCGGAGCTCCTGTGAGCTGGAGGTACGGAGTCCCCCCACGTGCTGCCCCCCTGCCTCTACCACCCTGTGCTGGGGGTCTCCTCACAGTGGTTTTGGCTGGGATCGGGTGGGAGTGGGGTGCCGGATGGAGCAGTGGGCTGGTGCAGGAAGCAGGTACGCAAGCTTCCCCTTCGCTGCTCTCCCGGGCTGCTCACGCTGTTTCCTGCCCCAGCCCTCCTGGCCCTTCCTTCCTTTTCCATTGCCACGCTTGCGCCAGGACCTGCTGGCCTTTCTGAGGCTCCTGAGTCATCTCTGATTCCTCTCCCTACTCCTGGCCCAGGTGCTGCTGCGGGTGAAGGAGAACGAGCTCCAGTACCTAAAGAAAGAGGTGCAGTGCCTCCGGGAGGAGCTGCAGATGGTGCAAAAGGTTGGTGTTTTCTGGGAGCCATTGGGAAATTAGCAGGAGAGGGGAGGGAGGGGAGCACCAGGGCTGCATGTCAGCAGGATTCAGCTGGGTTTGATGGGATTCTTGGGCCAAACTCTCTTGTGAGTTGTGCTCCTTGTCCTGGCGTGCTCCTGAGTGCATAAGCAGCCACATGCTCTGAGCAGCACAGGCTGGTGTAGACTTCCCTTGTACAAGGGAAATGTCATGGAGACTGCTGCTGGTTTCCCCAGATGTACGTACACGTAAGTGTGGACAAGCCAGGAGCCCTTCTTTCCCAGGTGGGAAGCCTGGATGAAGTCTGCCCAGTGCTCTGCTTGCCCAGCCACCTTCTCTTCCTCCAGTTGTCATCTCACTGTGTAGATGAGTTTCCTTGGGCACAGCTGCTGGGTGTGCTGCTCCCTCCACTGGCAGCAGCTCCTTCAGAGGGATTTTCAAAGACCCCTGCCAAAGGGGAACCTGAAAGAAGCTTTGCGATTCAGTGATGCTCCAGGAGTTTATAATTTTCTCACTTAAGATTTTTTGCTGTATGAGTGGCTGGGCTGGGACTGGCTTTTTCCATGGCCTTTATCTTTAGTAGGGCTTATTTTTCCCACATGACTGGCCCAAGTGCACACAAGCCATAGTAAATCCCACATCTCCTCAATCTGATACTGTAGATCGCCACTACTGTGGGACCAGTGACCCTGCCTTCCTCCCCTGCCTGGGGTTTGGGAAGTGCTACCTCCATGGTCTTTTTCTGAATGGTTTCTGTGTGGCCTGGATTGGGATGGGCTTCAAACATGGGATTCACTTTCACCTCCTCAGCTGCTGGCCCCTCTGCTGCTGGGCTTGCCTTGTCACCCCCTTCCCTATTATTGGCCCTAAAACCTCTTGACCCCTTTCCCTTCTCTGGCAGGATAAGAGATTTGCGTCAGGGAAATACCAAGATGTCTATGCAGAGCTGAATCACATCAAGGTGCGCTCGGAGCGAGAGATCGAGCAGCTGAAGGAACACCTGCGCCTGGCTATGGCGGCTCTGCAGGAGAAGGAGTCACTGTGCAACAGCGCTGGCGAGTAACGGTGAGCACCAGTGATGCTGTGATGTCCCCTGCAGGTGCAAGTGGCTGAGACTGGCTGCCCCACATTGACAAGGAGATGGAAGCTGCCGGTTCCTCCTGCTGCAGAGTGTTAAAACTTTAGGCTTAAACTCTTCCTTCTCTGCTTCTTGCATTCTCTCATCCTGCACCCCTGGCCCTCCTTTTGTGCCTGACATTCTCGCAAGGTCCTCAGCCCCCTTCTTGCCATGCTGCTCTTGACGCTGCTCTTGATGCTCCTGCAGCTAGCACCAAGCACTGCTCAACCAGGCTGGAGGTAGGAGCCAGCCACATGCTGGCCTTCGCCCTGTGGCTTGGGTGACAGCGTGGGGGCAGTTATGTGCTACCTACATAGGTAATGTTTCTGCTGCATTCACCTTTGAAGCAGTTTCTCTATCGCAGCATGGAAATTTTAGGTTTGCAACAAAGCAGCCCTGACTAGACCCAGCCCTCCTCCCACTCGCACCTGTGGGCATGCCTGCTGCATCTGGGGAGGGAAGCAGGGTGACAGGAATAAGGTTGTCCTGTTGTCCAGGGCAGTTCTGCTTCTTGCCTGGATGCAGTGGCCATCAGGATTGGGGTCACCCTGCTCCACCAGCATTTGCTGGTGGGCACCAAGATGCGTGGGTCTGTAGCCAGGCTCCAGATGGCCATCTCCTGGGGGAGGAGAAGATACGGTATTTCTGAGCTCAGTGGAGTCTTTCTAAACCAGGTCTGGTTTTCTCTTTTCTCTCTCTCCAGGTCTTCTCTTCATTTGTTTATCTGTTCTTGTTTTGTATTTGCTCCATTCCTCACTTGCAGGGAAGGCGGGGGGGTGTGTGTGTTGAATCCCATCTGTTACCACCTTGATGAGGAATCCCACACACACCCCAACCTCCTCAGTCCCCTCCCAAAGCTTTTTTGATGAACCCCTTTTGCCTGCATACCTGAGCACATTGTTTGGACTGGCTCCTTACATGCACCTTCTTCAGGATTTTATATGTGAAAATTATATTTTATAGAGGAATTTTTCTGCCTCCCTGGGAAGAAGGGGAAGAGAAGGGGGAAAACTTTTACTGCATCACCAGAATTTTTACCCTAACAAAGAGAATCTGGTTCCCCAACCCCCTCCCAGCCCCATTGCTCCTGGCTGCACAGCCACCTTCAGCGCACATTCTGTCTGTTCCAAATGTCTCTGTGGACCATCCTGGGATGTATGGTGAGGATCATGACCCCTCCACCTACGCACTCCGTGCCAACCCCAGGGACCTGCAAAGAAGACATGCAAGCCATAGGAGGGAGCTGCTGGGGCAGTCTGCCATGGATGTGCTTGCCTGGGACTTTTGAAATAGGAGACCTTGGCAAGAGTCCGCATGATCGAGCTCTCTCTGTGACTGTCCTTTGGCTCCTTTGAGAACCCAAGCTGGCAGAAGCCCAGAGCCAGGGGGCTTTTCCTTTCCAGGGAAGAGGAGCTGTGACGCTGCTACTGCACCTGCTGGAGCCAACCCCCTCCAAGGTGGCAGCTGCTGCTGCTCTGCTACACCCTTCAACTTTTAACTTAATAAAATCTTCCCTTTTCGCTGAGAAAAATGTGTTCCTTGAGGGGAAGGCTTGCCACATGGCCCTAACCCAGTGTGGCAGTGGGGTGTCATTTTTCCAGGTTCCTGTGCGACTTGGGGTATCCTGACCTGTTGCTTGCCTCCCTCTAGATTTGGGGAGGGAAAGCAGTGGGAGCACCCCCAGCCCCTGGCCGGAGAGCAAGAGGAGCCCTGCAGTGCCATTAATCCAGCTGCCTGCCCCACCTCTGGATCTGGGGCGGAAATAACCTGCTTCACCACACAGCTCTGAAAATCCCACATGGACCCTCGGGATGGAGGACCTTGGCATGACTGCTCCTCATTCAGCCCCATCTCAATGTAAATGTGAGCTGCTGCTCTGCAGAGAGGCTGCTGGCAATTATGGAAGAGCCCTAATTGCAGGCTATTGCCAGGGCTGGGGGCAACATCTGAGGAGGGGAAGACCAAGGGGTCAATGAAGACCTTTGGATAGAGGTGATGGATGTGTTGGCTGGGAGGCTGGAGATGTGGGGATTGGGAGTGGTGTGTAAGGTGGTCGTGGCAGCCGTGAGAGGAGAGTTAGGGCGGCACGGCGGCACTGCTCGGTGTGTGATGACCTTGCTGTGGTACCAGCAGCCCCTGAGGCAGCGGGGTGCAGGCAAATGCAGACCCACCCCTCTGAGCAAGGCTGCAGCAGCTGCTTTCCCTAGGTGAGGCGAGCTGCTTTTATAAGTTTCAGATTCTGGTACAACTGGGTTGCAGGCTTTAGCCATGTGCACAAGGCCTTTGGGCAACCTGGCAGATGGTGCAAGAGGCCAGGCACTGAGTTCAGCGGCCGGCTCCCCCCTGCACCCGTGCAGAGCCAGGGCTTGCTCTTGCTGGTGCTTAGCCTCCCGCCTCCAGGCTAGAAACCTTGTCCCCACGCTGCCCCAGGTCCAGGCTTTTCCCTCTGCCTCCCAGTAAGACATGGCTGTTGCCATTGAGCATGGGACAGGGTAAGCATTTGGCATGCCAGGGGCTGAGACGGGAAGGAAGGCAAAAGGCAACAGAGCAGCTCAGGGCAACTGCTTCCAGACTGCACGGCTTGGTCTTGCCATGAGGTAGGGACCAAGAAAGGAAGGAAAAAAGTGGGGTTCAGGGCACAGTGTTGCAGGCTTGGGGGTGCATGCATGGTTTTTAGAAAAAACAAGCACTGAAACAACAGTCTGCATGGTCGTACCTGCTCTCAGGGGAAGAAATCCCCAAAAGTGGGCTGCTGGGGGCAAGCAGAGGGTGAGCAAGGGGTGAACCTGCAGAGTGCTGGAGTGCACAGTGCTTGGCATGCTGCTCACCAGCCCCTTCCCTGAAGGGTTCAGTATCTTGTGTTTGTTTGGGTTGGTTTGTTGGGGTGATGTTTTTTTCTTTTTGCTTTCCTGACCAGGGGCTGCTGGCCCCGATAAACGTGTCGTGTAAGTGCAGGCGAAATGTGCGGGCGCCCGACATGCGGTTGAGCCTCGCCTCCTTGAGGCTCTGTGGCTGCAAATCAGCCACTGCTTGGGTAGGAGCATGCTGTCACCCCAGGGTGATGGGAGACCGCCGCCCTCCAAACCAGCACGGTGTTTATCGGACAGCCCCTGTCTTGCCTGTGGCAGGGTGATACGCTTGCCCATCATCTCTGCATCGCTATCTGCTGGGTGCAGGGGAGCTGGGTTGGGGGAGAGTGGCAGGGAGAGATGACCAAAATGCCCACAAGTGACAAGCGCAATGGCTGGCAGAGCCCAAAAGGGCAGCATCCTGGCTCACATAAGGAGCTTGCTCTTGAGAAACAGCTTGCAAATCTTTTAAAACAGTGGTGATTGGTCCAGCAGCCAGAGGCAATACCCTTTCACCATTTCTTGGCATCATTAAAGCCTGCTCTGCTGTTAGCTGTGGATGGGCTGAGTGGCTTCATGCTGAGCTGACCACACTGCGTTACACACCAGGGGCCCAGGGCTGAACCTCTGATGAGCATGGCTGGAAATTCAGGTAACTTCCCCAGTTTGCCACTAACAAAGTACTGAAGCACTTGGGTCTGAGTGCCAGTGAGGCCAAGTCCCGCTGAGGATTCTGAACCTCTTTGAAAATAGAAACTGGGTAAAATAAAATGTCACTGGCATTAGTCACCAGAAGTGCTCTGATGTGCTGGGATGTCAACAAACAGCCATCCTTTCCCTGCAAGGAGATCCTACCTGGCAGATCCACAGCACATCCACAGTAGACACAGCTTGACCATTTAAGATGAAATCCGCAGCTAGAAGTGTGTAAATCCCTATGGGGTCTGGTTGAATGCAGTGCAGGGAGGGAGGAGAAGGTAAATGGGATTATGGAGAGGATTCCTCTGCCAGGCTCTGTCTTCTGGGGTTCGTCAGAGAAGCAAGATTTCTCAACCTCTGCTGACTAATGCCAGAAACAGGAGGCTTGGAGCAGCTGGGTAGCCCTCCCTGAAGAGAAAAGGAGGTGCAGAGGGTAACCCACGCTGCCCTGGGCATGATGGCAGGTTCTTGTGGCCAAAAATGCAGGCACGAGCCCATGCTGGGGCACAGTGGCATGGGTGGCCCACAGGAATAGTTTTTCCTTCTGGATGAGGCCCCCACCATGCTGCCTGCATGGCATGCTGGCAGTGCTGGACTGCACTTCCCAGAGGGCACAGGGCTTCCGTTGCCCTGCAGCATCTGCATCCCACCTCCAGCTCCGGCATCCTGCTGGGGGCTAGAAAACCTCTCTCAGTGCTGGTTGGCACATGCTAAGGATACATCGGTATCACAGCATAGGGTTCAAGGGGTGCTTTCCACCATCAAGTGGGGTGCTTCAGGGTTGCCTTGACTGGGATCCTCCCAGGTGCAAGGCCAGCAGCAGCCTGATGAGCTGTGACCACCCATATGCCTTCCCTCCACCGAGTTGCCTGGGGGATCTTCCCCTTATTTTGACTGGCTGAAAATTAGGGAGCTAGTCTGGATGAAAGAGTTGGAACCCCCACATATAGGGAAGAGGGTGTTTGCCCACCAGCAGCAGCACCTGGTGGAGGAGACTAAGCAGCCCTGGTCGGCAGCAGGACCTGCCCAGGTGACTGGCTGAGATTAGACACCTAATTTTCAGCCGGTTAAAGTTAGGTAAAGCATCTGCCCTCCTCCCTCCCTGCCTCCCCATCACTGCACTGCCCTGATAATGGCTGCCTGGGTGTTAAGGCTGGAGGGTCTGTGGCCAGCCCATGGCACCGTGCCAGCCCTGGGGGCTTAGGGCTGATGCTTACCCACACGCTCCTCCATCTACCCTCAGAGCCCAGTGTATGGGTGAGATGCTTCTGACCGTTAAAAACTTGGATGCAAATAAAAGCAGATGGTGCCTTATCTGCGTGCACCTGGGTTGCCTACGTGCAGGCAGCCAGCAATGGCTGTTTATTCCCTGTTAGGAAAAATGAGAGGTCCTTCAGCCCGTCAAAGCGTTGTACAGCAGCCACCAGAGCTTGCTGCCCGTGTGCTCTGTGTGGGGCGGAAAGTGATGTGTTCATTAGGTCTTAAGCAAAAATAAAAAACAACCCAGAGGAGGTGGGAGGGTGGCTATTCCTCTCCGCAATTAGGAGCTCTTTGTTCTTAATAAAATCAAGTTAGTTTGCAGGTGCTGTGAACTTTTACTGCTCCCAGAATGAAATGGGGTACATGAAAGAGTGGCGTCAGGGAGGGAGGCACGAGGGGATGTCCCCAGCAGCCCTTCCACCAGTGGGAAAGCATTAGGGGGCCGAGTGCCTCCTCCTGGGGCAGGGGGCCACTCCGCACCCTCATGTAGTATGTGGGCATGTCAGGGAGGGGGCATTAAATATCTCAATTATTTTTATTTCTATTTATTTGTATTTATCTATCTATTTTTATTTATACTCCTGTGCATCCTTGGCCAGTGTTTTTCACGGCCCTGGGCATCCAGGGGACGTTGAGGTTACGGGCAGGTGCTTGCTGTGTATTTTAATTCCCTGCTGAAGCACTTGGGGGTTTGGAGGTGCCAGGGTTCACCGCCGAGCACCGCACAGTGTGTCAGTGGGCACAAGGCAGCTGCGCCCACGTATTTTTAAGAAACAAGGGGGGAAACATCATCTAAATCCTACAGGCAAGATGGTGACAGCAGCTACATTTAATCTCCCAGAAACAGCCAACCACTCACCCAACTGGGAAAGGATGGCTGATAGTTGCTGCTACGTGTTCCTGCTCTGTCCCCTCACAAAGAGGTGTGTGTGTGTGTATGTGTCCCAAAAAAGGGGACAGTCTCTTATTTGTGACCTCTGCCACACACATATGTGGGGGCTGAGCTGATGTCCCCAAAGCACCTTAGTGTGGAGCAAAGAGGGCAGAGGAGGGGGGCAGAGGACTGGGCTGTGGGGTACTACTGCTGAGCCTATTTTGAGCCCAATGCTCTCCCTTTTCTCCTTGGTGTCCCCCTCAATGTCTCCTCTAGTGTCCCTCCTTGTCCCCCCAATGTCCTCCCCTGTGCCCCTCCTTGTCCCCTGATGTTTCTCCCTGTGCCACCCCTTGTGTCCCCCTCTCAAACATCCCTTTCTTACCCCCAGCATCCCTCCACGTGTCTTGATGTTGCTCCAAGCGTCCCTGCTGTGTCCCTGTCTCCCCAGGGTTCCCCCAAGTCCCCTCCCAGTGTCCATCCTTGTTCCCACCCAGTGTCCCCCAAGTGCCCCTCTGTGTCTCCCCCATGCCCTCCCCCATATCTCTCCTTGTCCACACCCAGTGCCCCCCCCAGAGGGCTCCTCCTTGTCCTGCTCTTGTCTCCTCCAGCGTCCTTCCTCGTCCCTACCCAGTATCTCCCCAAATGCTCCTCCTTGTCGCCCAGCGTCCCCTCCAAGTGCTCTGCCTTGTCCCCAGTGACCCCCGCCCGGTGTCCCTCCCTATCCCCCAGCGTCCCCTCCAAGCGCCTCTCCCTGTCGCAGCCCGGCGGGTCGGGGCGTGGCAGGGGACAGCCGGGGACACCGGCGGCGGGCTGGCGGGTGGCGCGCGCGGGGCAGTCCTCCCGGCGGTCCGCACCGCGCCTTTAAAAGGCTGGCGGCGGCGACCGCGGCCGCAGAAGCCACGGCGGGAGCGGCACCGGCACCGGCTCCGGCACCGCTGCGGCTGTCACCCACCGCTCCTTCCCAGCCTCTCCCCGCCCAGGGGCGGGGGTCCCGAGCCGGGCGGGCCAGGCTCCCCGCCGCGAGGGAACAGCAGGGCGTCGCGGGGCGAAGCGCTGACCATGACCGACAGCCCAGCCCCGGCCCCGGCCGCCAAGCCCAAGCGGGCCAGGGCAGCGCGGCGGCCGGCAGCCCACCCCACCTACTCGGACATGATCGCGGCCGCCATCCGGGCCGAAAAGAGCCGCGGCGGCTCCTCCCGCCAGTCCATCCAGAAGTACGTGAAGAGCCACTACAAGGTGGGCCAGCATGCCGACGCCCAGATCAAGCTCTCCATTCGGCGCCTGCTCGCTGCTGGTGTCCTCAAGCAGACCAAAGGGATCGGTGCCTCAGGCTCCTTCCGCCTGGCCAAGGCCGAAAAGGCAAAGAAGACTCCGGCCAGGAAGAGGAAGAAGGCGGCCAGGAAATCCACCTCGCCCCGGAAAGCAGCTAGGCCCAAGAAAGCCAAGTCGTCGGCGAAGAAGCCCAAATCTCCTGCCAGGAAAGCCAGGAAGAAGTCAAGCGCCAGCCCGAAGAAAGCCAAGACAACAAAGACTTTTAAGGTCAAGTCGCTGAAGGCATCCAAACCCAAGAAGGCAAAGCGGTCGAAACCCAAAGCCAAGTCCACCATCCGGAAATCGCCCAAGAAGAAGTGAGAAGTCTAGAAGTGTTTTGGTACTCTCCCGTTGGTTTCTGTAAATAGCTTTTGCCTTTATCTTTACCCCTTTCTATTGCATTTTATAAAGAATTGATCTATTCCTGTCTAGAAATGGCTAAAACCAAAGCAGTTAATGAAAGAAAGAAGGAACATCTTTGGTATGGAGAGTTCCCATTTTAAAGAGTTGCTGGTCTGGGTTTTTATTTTGACGTCTCAAAAATTTCTTGTGTGTGTCTACTTTTTTTTTTTAATGCCAGGCTGATTGTTGTGCGTTGGGAATGATGGTGACTCTGTGTGTCTGTCGAGGCTCTACAGGATTTCAATTCCCAGTCCTGCCCCAGCTCCTGTGAGGCTGCATGTTTGCTGGGGCCGGGCAAAAACTCTGTTGGAGGGGAAGCAGGAACATATGGCTGTAAGAGCCACAACCTTCTCCCAAGGAGGAAAAGGGGCTCTCTGCTCCCTCCCCCACTGCCCTGGGTCCTTACTGCAGGGCTGATGCGAAGTGTGCCGGGCTGCTGGGTGTGAGGTCTGGCTGGTGCTGGAGATAACTGGCCGGCCAGCCGGGCAATGGGGCTGCCTGCCTGGGGAGCCGCCTCAGCACAGTGGGGTGGTGGCAAGGACTCTTGGGGCAGGGGTGGGATGGAGGAGGTGGAGCACAGCCAGGGTCTGTCCATGTTTGCTTTCAAGCAGTTGGAGGTACCCACCAAGCAGGAAGGGATTGATCCCTGGGGAGAAAGGACAAACAGAGTTATGAGTGGCTTTGCTCCCTGGGGAGGAACAGGCTCAAGCACAGCAACGGGCAGCTCCGCAGGCAGGCAGGGGTAGGCAGCCGGGGCAGGGTAAGGCAAGACTGCTGGGCATGGCTCCGCTATCACCCCAAGGCTCTGGCTTTGTGCCCAGAGGGGACTGGCATGACTCCAGGGCCTGCCTGGCCCCTGCCAGAGCCCCTCCCCAGGCAGGGCTGGGCTGCCTTGACAGCTGGGGCTGGCCGGGAGCCTGCCTGAAGGTCGGCCCTACTGCTCCATAGGGTTTGAGCCTCAGGCAGGAGGTGCCTGATCCTCCTTTGCTAGAGACATCTAAACTCTTATTTGAATGTCAGGATCCTTAACCACCTGTTCCAGGAGCTCTGAAATCCCAGGGCCTGTGGGTGCCCAGTCCCCTTGGACTTGCTGTGCCTGAATCTCACGGGTCCAGGGTCTTCAGTTTCCCTGATGGGAGCTCCCAGATGCATTGGCCCGATGATCCTAAATCACTCGGGTAGATGTGAGCCTTTTAGCCATCAAGGATCCGAAATTATGTAGTTCAGCATACTGAAATCCTTGGCCTGAGGCACCTAATGCTTTTGGGCTTTTCTTCCTAAGACCCTTGGACCAAAGGCTCCCAGACCACCCAGGCCAAAGACACTAAGCCCCTTTTAAAAGCCTCGTGCCTAATCCTCCTGGACATGAGGGGCCTAAACCACTGTGGCCACAGGATTCCCTGGTCAGCTGTAGTGGAGGATGGAGACAGCTGATCCAGCTGGACTCTTTGTGTCTAGACTCGGTGGGCCTGTGGATCACAAACCCCATTGGCCAAACACGCTCAAATTCCTTGGGCTTGGGTATCGAATCCTCTTCAGCTGGTAAATCCTAAACCTCTCAGACCAAAGGATCCTTGGCCACCTCAGCTGGATGCACTCAAATCCTACAGAGCCTTGGTCCATTACCCACTGTGGTAGGCACCCATAAACCACCTAGATGCGAGAATCCAAGTCACCTGTGCTGAGGACCCCAAATCCTTTAGGTGGGGGCACCTAATGCTCCTGGGCTTGTTGATCCTCAAGGTCCATGTCTTCATGTGTCTTCACCATTGTGTCTTCAAAATCCCTCGGGCCCTAGTACACGACCCCTCTACAATTCCTAAATCCCATGATGGGGGTTCCCCCAAGTCCCTCAGACTCCAGGGATCCCAAATCACCTGTTTCTGGGGTGCCTAAGCCCCCTGGCTCAGAGACTCCCCACCAGCACCTCCTAGCGCAGCTCCCCGCGCCTCCGCGCCGCCGGGGCCGGCTGGGAGGGGGCGGAGCCACGGCGGCGCCCCGCGCCTCCCCAACCCGGCCCCGCCTCCCGGGGGGCGGATCCCGGCAGGCCAATGGCTATTGGCCGCGGGGGCACCGCCTCCCGCCGGCGGAGCGGTGCGGGCAGCGGGATGTGGCGCGGCGTGGCGCGGCGGGTGCTGCGGTACGGCGGGGCCGGGAGCCACCGGGCCGCTTCGGGGGCGGCGGCGGCCCAGCTCCGCCGGCGGCTGGAGAGCGAGCTGGAGGACATCCGAGCCGCCGGCACTTGGAAGAGCGAGCGAGTCATCGCCTCCCGGCAAGGTCCCCACGTCCAGTTGGCGGGCGGCGGAGGCGGTGCGTATGGGGCGGCGGGGAGGCCCCTGGACCTTTTCCCCCGGTGCGACACCTGTGCTTCTCCCTCTCTTCCCGCAGGGATCCTCAACTTCTGCGCCAATAACTACCTGGGGCTCTCCAGCCACCCCGAGGTGATCCGTGCTGCCGTGGAGGCCCTCGAGAAGTTCGGCGCTGGGCTGAGCTCTGTCCGCTTCATCTGCGGTACCCAGGTACCGGGCGCCGGGGCAGCATCCCCTGGTCCAGGGTCGCCTTCCTCAGGGGCTCCGCTCAGACCCCCCACTCAGAACTTGCATGCGTGCACCACGCTAAGGTACACATGGCTGCCTGGAAAAAAAGCCTGCCAAAAATCTGGAAATATGCCAGCTTAAACCCTTACAGCCCCTCAGAGAGCAAAGAAAATAACACCTCCCTGAATTCAGAAAATTAATGTCTTTTTCTCTCCCTTAAGGGCCAAAATTACGGCACGTCTGAGTTCAAGTGGCTCAGACAAACCATCCTGGAGCCCTTTCAGAGCACCAGCTGGTTAAGGGCAGAGAAAACTCAGAGCTGCTTCCTCATGGGTGGGGAGCTTGGAGTCTTCCTCCTATGTTTCTGGCATCCAAACCCATAACCACATTTTAGGGCTGCGTTTGCAAACACTTGCCGACCACAACTAACTTCTCCCACGCACACACACCTTTTCTGGATAAAACCTGGCTGTTCCCTCCCTTTGCAGTCAGCGTCTGCAAAAGGCAAGTGAGAACTTGTCGTGCCCCTTGGTGATGCTTGCTCCTCTCTTCTCTTTAGAGCATACACAAGGACCTGGAGGAGAAGATCACACGTTTCCACCATCGGGAAGATGCCATTCTCTATGCCAGCTGTTTTGATGCCAATGCTGGTATCTTTGAGGTTAGTAGGGCTTTCCTTGTGTTGTGCATGGAGGTGGGAGGTGGCAGCAATGTGCCTGCCAGTGCTTTCCAGAGGCTCTGTGATGTGAGGTCTGTGCTGCAGAAAAGATGGCAGTGACCAGTGGTGGAGAACCCTGACTTGGTGCTCTTGGACTGGAGAAGCCATCGGAGCTGTTTAATCAGCCCTCACCTCCCCCTTCCCCAGCCAGCTCCACATTTCAGGGAGAGCTCACATTTCCTGGGAGGTCTGTTCCCCTCCTTGTAGCATAGGCGGGGGGGAAGGGGTGATCCCCCAGGCTTTGTAGGGAAAAGGAAGGGAGGTTTTGAGCTCAGAAGCCACAGACAGGAGCCTGGCCTAAGGGAATCAGGGGATATAGTGGCTGGGAAGGAAAGCAGAAAGTTTAGCTGTGCGTGCCAGGAGAGACGTGGCAGCTGCAATCAAACGCAGCCTTGCCTTCTGCACTGAGGGAGGCTGGAAGATCTCAGTGAGGTGGCACCCTGGAGCAAAGGATGATCCTTTCTGTTTGGCATGGCCAGACCCTCCTGACCGCAGAGGATGCAGTGCTGTCAGATGAGCTGAACCATGCCTCCATTGTTGATGGGATCCGCTTGTGCAAGGCTAACAAGTACCGCTACAAGCATGTGGACATGCAGGACCTGGAGGCCAAGCTGCAGGACGCACAGGTACGGAGGTCTGCTCCCACCCAATGAGGGGGTGCTCATTTAGCTGTGCTGCCTGCGCAGTAACCAGCCCCAAAGGGTGAGCTCTGCCCTTTCCCATGCAATAGGCATTGGTTTTGCCAATAGGCACAGGTAGGCAAGGTGGGGGAAGCAGCTGGTTGCAGTGCAACCCTCCCCATCTTGGTTAGATCTATCCCTTCCCTACAGGAGCTGGACTGTGTCCTGGTCTCCTTCGCCAGCCCCTCTCCTCAAGGTGTCGTCTTCACCCCTGAGGATGCTGCTCTCCCTCCCGTAGAAATACCGTCTGCGGCTGGTGGCCACCGATGGTGCCTTCTCCATGGACGGTGACATTGCACCCCTGAGGGAGATGTGCCAGCTGGCCCAGAAGTATGATGCCCTGGTCTTCATTGATGATTGCCATGGCACAGGCTTCCTGGGACCCAATGGCCGGTAAGCAGCCGTTTCAACCCTCTTTCTCCCTTTGACCCTGAACTACCTCTGAAGCAAGGCCAAAGGTGCTGATGACCAACACATTTTTGTGTGGAGACTCCTGGAGCCACCATTTCTTGAAGGCTTTGCGTCCCACCTTTGGAGCATCTGAGGTCATTGAAGGGAGATACTTGAGCAATGACCTGTTTCAACGTGACAGCTGCTTCTCAGTGTGTAAGGGGTGGTGCAACCATCTCGTCTGTCTCTCCTGGCAAGCAGTTGGACTTCCTGATTTCCCAGTCCTTCTCCTCTCAGATATCACTTTCAGATGCTTTGGTCTAGGGCGTTTTGTGGAGCTGGCTTGCACAGATTTATTAATTCCCTCAGGGCAGCTTTTCTCTTCATCTCCTGGAGATCCTCCAGATGCCAATCAGTGCACTTGCTGCATGTGTTTGCCAAGAAAAGATGCTTCACATGCTTGGTTTTTCAGGCACGTGAGTGCCAAGCGTGGTCCTTGCGTGGTTCTTCCTGCTCTTTACTGTAAGGTAGAGACCCGTGTGAGGCAACACCTGTGGGAATGAGCAATGGGTCCCCCCTCAGATGGAGGGATAGTGCAGGAGATGAGGAGAAAGCTATCTCTGAAAAAGCCAAAAGTTGCTCTATGAAGAGCTCCCTTCCAGCTCTCTCCTGTGTAGACAGATTTCATGTGGGAAGCTGGTGAATCCACATCAAGCTGTGAAATGGGTGAAAAGTGAGAAATAAGCAAGAAAACTTGTCTCATTTTCTCACCAAGGCCATGGCAAATGCTTCATCCTGGATCATAATGATGGTGCAAGAGGCAATTTTAAGAGAAGGGTTGCCACTCCTGGTGGCACTTCATCACTAACGCAAGAGGTAGTTGTGCTGAGCTTTAATATATTCCAGACCCTGTAGTTGCACTAAGCCTTCTCAAATTTAAGTCTTCATAAGGAAGAAATCATGGGATGGTCTGGTTGTCTTGTAATCTTCCTTTCTTGGGGCATGGTAGCCATCCTGTGAGTTGAAGTAGGCCTCATTTGTGTGTCCCAGTAGGCTCAGTGGTCCCACCAGCTGCTAAAACAACTGTTTGACTGCACTGAGGTGTGTAAGTGCACAGGAGTTTGAGGGAGAGGGAATGATTACTGAGTGCTTCATGTATTATGCTAGTTTCAGTCTGAACCTGATGCTGTTGTCTACAACACTGTGTTTCAAGAGAGGCAACAGCTGGGTGGCCATGCCCCATCCTGCCTTTTTGGGCTGGAGGACATGAAGCTGCAGAGCACGTTTGCAAAGCACATTTGCCATGTCCGGTTGGTTCCACCAGCATAGACTTTTACATGGATGCTTTAGGCCTGTGTGCGTTTAGTGCAGCACACCAGCGATGTGCACAGCCCACCTCAGAGGACATCAGCTACCCTAGCCAGGCAACTGGTTTTTCCTGGTGTATGCTAACGGTGTGGCATGTCAGAGGTACGTGCAAGACCTATGTTGACAGCTAGTGCTCTGTTTGAACTATTAAACTTCGGTGCAGGAGGTTTGAGCACTCTGTCATCTGTAAGGGTTTTAAACCCCACGCTTTTACCTCCATAGATGCTAGCTTACCCTTTCTGCAGAAGGGAAGGTCAACACTTGGGTTGGACTGCCACAGGGGGTGTTTTTCCTTTATCAGAAGGGAGGACGCCAGAGACTTGGCTGGCAGCGCTTTGTTTCCCTTGAGACATCAGGGGTAGAGCAGCTTCCCTGGTGCATGCTGGCACCACTGATAATGTGACATTCCTTTTTCTGCAGGGGTACTGATGAACTCCTGGGAGTGATGGACAAAGTCACCATTGTCAACTCCACCCTGGGAAAAGCTCTTGGAGGAGCTGCAGGTGAAGGCGTTTTCCTGTCGAAGGCCCTCCATGCCCTAAAGAACTCCACAGCATCACTTTGATGTTTCCTTCCTCTGCCTAATGATAGAGCAACAAATGCATGTTGTCCTTTTTTTACTGGGAGCATGAAGCTCAATTTGCTGCAGGGTCAAGAGAGGTCTTGTCATGTGCTCCTTCCACTGTCATCTTCCCCTTGCATTTGCTTTTGGGGTCAAGGTGGAAGCTCTTGGTAAAAGGTATCAGCTGTGATTTTCTTTAGGCCTGGTTTGTACTGAAATTCCCGCTGTAGTTGACAGGTTGGCTTTATCAAGCCCCCCCCCCCCCTCTGAACAGGTCACCCTGGGGTGCCTTGTCCATTTATCTTTCCTCCATCTGCAGGTGGGTACACAACTGGCCCCAAACCCCTCATCGATTTGCTCCGCCAGCGTTCCCGCCCGTACCTCTTCTCCAACAGCCTACCCCCTCCTGTGGTGGCCTGTGCATCCAAGGCCCTGGACCTGCTGATGGAAAGCAATGCCATTGCACAGTCCATGACTGCCAAGACCCAGCGGTGAGTGGGCCATATTGGGGTGGGAGCAGGGGAAGAGGTTCGTTAGGAGTGAGTTGTCTTTGTGTGTTTATTCACCCCCCAGTGATAACCATGAAGGTAGTTTGCAAGTCATGGCCAGGGGGTGCTCAGGGGAAACCGCAGGATGTGCCTCTGTCAGACACATGTGCAGGCAGGTGTGTCACCTCTGGATGCGCTGCATGCTGGGGCACACCTGCCACTCAAGCAGCTGCAGTCACATGGAGCTGAGCAGGATATGGCAGGAGGTCACTCCAAAAAAAGAGATCCCTTCCCTGCACAGGAGATGCGTGGTGGAGCAAAACCACACCCAGCCCTCGGTGTCCCCAGCTCCCAGGGGAAAGCGAGTCAGCAGTCCTCAAGGACAGGGGTGATGAGGTTTTTACTCATCCTCTTGTTCTCTTCACCAGGTTCAGAAGCAAGATGACAGCAGCCGGCTTCACCATCTCAGGGAAAGACCACCCCATCTGTCCTGTCATGCTTGGGGATGCTCGGCTGGCTGCAGTGATGGCTGAGGACATGCTGAAGAGAGGTGAACTGGGGAGGGAGCTCTGGATGCAGACACATGGCTTGAGGGAAGGGACAGCTGGTGGTGGTACTACCACCATCCCTCCTCCAGAGGATGTTCCTGCATGAAATCTGTTATTTCTCTACCCTCCAGATGCAAATGTCCTCTAGGTCTCTCCCAGATATTGCTGACTTTACCTTCTTTCTCTGTTGGAGGGGTATGTGTTAAATTAGCCCTCCTGTCCTGACATGCTGGACTCCATCCCCATCACTGGCCCTAACCTTCAGTTCCATGCCTGGGAGGAGATGCCACTAGAAAACCCTGAAGCCTGGAAATGGTTACTGAGAGGGGAGGAAGGATCCAAAAGCCTTTCTATCACCCAGTACCACCTCAGCCTCCCTCACTCCCTCCCAGCCAGTTCCAACTCCCTGTGTTTCCTCCCCAGGCATTTATGTCATTGGATTCAGCTACCCTGTGGTCCCCAAAGGAAAGGCCCGCATCCGGGTCCAGATCTCAGCCGTGCACAGCAATGAGGACATTGACCGCTGCGTGGAAGCCTTCACTGAGGTGGGACGGAAACACGGAGCGCTGCCTTAAGGGGCCAGCAAATACCTCCTCTGGCACTGTCCCTGCTCACAACCAAATACATGTACTCGGAGAATGGGCTTGAGCAGCATGCTGCCAAGAGCAGGACCAATCCTCAAGACATCACAACCTACAGGAAGCTGTGGTTGTTGCATCGTGCTGGCAGCAGCACTGGCAACCAGCTCATGTGTTATTAAAGCAGTCCTGCAGTGCAGCACATATTTGGCTCATGTTTTCTCATCCAGGAGCTGCAGCCCATCCCCACCCTCTCTCCCTGTGACGAGACACTCTGCTGTGTCTTCCCTGAAGCCTCAGTCTGGGTGCTGAAGCTCTGCAGCTCCTGCTCTCTTGTGCCGATGGAAATGTAGCATTGCTGGTATGCCTGAGATCACCTGCTTCCTCCACACTCTCCTGCGGATCCAGCAGTGTTGGTCCAGCAGTGTCACCCCAGCAGATCTGCCACCTGTAATTCCCCACCAAGGCAGGGGAGTTTCCCAAGGCAACCCATGCCACCAGTGGCTGGTTTGGGAAAGAGGACATAAGCCAGCCGAAGCTCTGGTCCTCCTTTCTCCCCTTCTCACTCTCAAGTGTTAGGTGTCAGGCTTGCTTGGTCCTGAGGGCCAGCTGTAAGGCTTTGCCCATCACTGTGGTGCTCCCAAATCTGCCCTGGGAGCTGCATCTTGCCCCAGAGAGGCCATTGGGCAGCAGATAAGCCAAAGCAGCAGAGACCTGCAGCATGGCAAGAGGACCTGGGACTGAGGCTGGGGGTGGAACAAGTGACAGAAAATTTTACTCTGTCAGGTGCAATTTTCCCGCAGCAGAGAGAATATACAGCAGGCTGGGATCTCTGGATTTGTTCCTCCACACTGTGCTGGGGTAGCTATTTGCTGCTTGGGCAGGAACAAGTGGGTCCTGGGCATTTCTCAGGATTGCTTTATTTGCATTGGTTTTGCTCCAGATGAGAAATCACATGTGTCCTGCTGTCTGCCCACATGCTGAGCTGAGTACCGTCTGCCTGCAGCCGCTGCCAGACTCCAGCTGAAATGAGGGTGTGCTGTGCTTGGGTGCTGGAGTGCTGGGTCACATCAGCAAAGACTTGCTCCAGAAATGCTAACTGCTATTAGGCAGTCAGACAGCAAGCTACAGGGCAATAACACGTCTGACCTGAACTGCCGCAGAAGAATACAGAATTTAATCCAGGGCTGTAAGGCTTTACAAGAAATGGAGGGCCGGGAAGAAATGCATTTTCCATAGAGTTGCCACTGGATCTTGTTAGGGCAGCTAGCAGTGTAACTGTGTGCTGATTTTATTTAATTTTCCATCTGCACAGGGCCCTGAGCTCAGCCTGCTGATAAAGTGTGATACGGAGTTCCCTTTGTGTGGCACCAGGCCCTCATGGTGCTGCAAACCATTCCCCCTTATCAACGGGCACCATTTTGGGAACGGGGAATGTAGTGGGGAAACAGCAGGGGGTTGAGCTCAGGCCCTTGTTGCAACCTGGAGGAGATGACACTTCAGCCAGATGGGCTTTGGTTCGGGGGGTTTGAGTCCCTAAACTGCATCACTGCTGTTTTGAGCCTGATGCATGTGCACCCCTACTTGGCCCCCGGTACTTGCACATCTCCACCACACACCTGTACCATGCTCCCTCCCTCCCTTCCTCCTGCTGGTCCCCAGCCCAGGCCTCCCCCTCTCCCCTGGGCTTCTGCAGGCAGCCCTGCTGATGTCTCTGCTGAACTCAGGGAACCCAACGCAAGCAGTTTAACCCTGCTCCAGCTTTCAAGTCCTCCTCAGTGGGAGAGCAGACATACAGATGTTTCACTGCTCAGCTGCGACCAAAGCAGCAGCAGCCTCCCTCCCCTGCAATGCACACACTTGTTTTTCATGTACATGTGGGCTCCCTGCTTCTCCTCCTCCTCCTCACCAGGCATCCTGACCTCAGTCTCTCTCAGGCCCCTCAGCACCCAACCCCCCACGCTCTGGCTGCCTCTCCGCCTGCTTCAAGGCCAGGCTCTGCAGCAGACTGCAGTTTGCACGGCACAGGGAGCTCTGGAGCCTGGGGAAAGCAAGAGGGTCAGATGATGGCATGCTGGAAATGAACAACGCAGTGCCCATCGACTGCAGGCACCATGTTAATATTGCATTCCCATGGAAAGCCTCCAGCTCTTTATTTCTTCAAGACCTGTCCTAGGTCCAATCTGCAGCTCTTTGCAGCTTTTAGCCAAGAAAGCATAGGACTTTTTGCTGGGTGGAATGTAGAGGCAGACACCTCTTTTTGAGGATGCAGTTCCCACCCCTCACTCACTGACCCACCCGTATGCTGCTCTGCCAGGCTTCCTCCCGGGTCTCAAGCCATCACCCTGCACACCATGCGGGCTAGGTGTGGGATGCCTGTATCTCACACATTGTACATTGAAGCAGGGGACTGTGCTGTCCCATCCCGCTTATCTACACACCCACCCTGACAGATGCTTCCAGCCCTTGGTCCCTGCCCACCCCTCCCTTCTTCCACCCTCACCAGGCCACCTCGTTGCAGTCCCAAACCTGCCCTCCTTCCTGCTGACACCCTCCAGCCCCATCTCCACAGTCTCCACCCTGAGCTGCAACCCACCTCCCCCTACCATTTTTCTGTGGCATCCCTCTGCCCTCACTCACTGCCCGCAGTCCTGCCCAGGCAGGCAGCGATGCCTCAGCTTGGGCAGAGACCACCAGGGCTGATGCAAATGGGGTCTGAACCTCCCGCCGGGTGCCACAATTTTCCCATCCCATATACTTTGCAGGAGATAAATGCTGCACAAGGGCCTTCACCGCCACTAATGCCTCCCTGTGCTGCCCAGGGGTTTTGGCAAGAAACAGTAATGACTGCAGCTGATCCCCACTTCCCTTCTGGAGGTTTATTTCTCCGTTTGGGGGATTATCCGCCCAGCTCCCTGGCCCTGAGAGTAGGTCCAGGCAGCCGCTCACCTTTTCAGGCCATTTGTTTGCAAGACCAGGTACCAGGGGGTCCCTCCGCAGCCCCCTCAGCGGCAGGAGCACTTGCAGGCGGCCACCACGGGGTAGGGGATCTGCCGCCAGGCGCAGTGCAAGGGGCCGGGGGACCGTGGTCCCCAGCAATGCCAGGCCAGCAGCTTGATGTGGGTGACCTGCGCGGGGCGGCAGGTCATGCCGGGGGGCCAGGAGCAGCTGGGGGGGCCGGTGTTGCAGGCGGTGTGGCGCACCCAGCGGGGCCAGAAGACGGGTCCCAGGTCAACCCAGGCAGAGGTGAGGCGACAGGCGGCCTGCTCCACCAGCCACTGCCGCAGGCGGTGGGCCAGGGCCCCCGGCAGCTCGGGGGGCAGCCCCGGGCTGGGGGGCAGCAAGGTGGGCAGCTCCAGCCCCTCCACCTCGCGCCACAGCTTGCGGCGGTAGCGCCCAGCACCCTCCGCCAGGTCCCGGCTCAGGGACTCCAGGTTCTCCTTGAGGATGCTGCCGTTGTGGCCCGAGGGCTCCTCAGTGGCCATCCAGAAGGGGTCGAAGGCCGAGCCCAGGAGCCGGCGCAGCCGCCCGGGCCGCAGGTGCCGGGGCTTGGGGGAGTAGCGGTAGTCCTCGGGGGAGAGCGAGAGGCTGTAGGGCCGCACCGGGGCCGAGGGGCGGCTGCGCAGCAGGTGGGCAGCAGGATCAGTGGTGCTGGACGTTGGCAGCAATGGCTCCTGGGATTCTTCCAGAGATGGCGGCGGGCCCAGGGCGCCCGGCAGCAGGAGCAGGCAGAGGAGGAGGAGGAGGAGGAGGAGGAGGCAGCTGCGGTGCGGTCCCTCCATGGCGTGTGGTGCTGAGGCAGACTGTGCCAGTCTGCGGGCTTGTGCTCTGCTGCATCCCCTGGGTTATCACCGTGTCCTGAGGCACAGCCTTCCCCTTTTCCCTGGTTACGGTGGCGGTGGCTGATAGCGAGCCGGCAGGGACACCTCGCTCCCTCCTGCCGGAGCGGCAGGCGGGGAGGACAGGCCATGTTGTCCCTCCTGCCAGGCCAAGGGATGATGCCAACAGGGGCATCGGGGCTGCTGTAGAGGGGAAGGGGCCAGCACCTCCTCCTCCACATCCTGCTCCAGCATTTGAGGAGGCATCCAGGATCTTCCCAGTGAAAGGAAGCTGGTGGCCTTCAGGTCTTGTCAGGAAAGGACTATCAAGCCACGCTCAGCCTCAGCACACCTGGAAGTCTGCAAGGCACGAATCCCACTGCAGGGGTGGACATGGCTGGCAGCAGGAGGGCTGCATGGGTCACTGTCGCCTCTTGCCACATCAGTGATGAAGCTGAACCTCCGGAGACGGTCCCCCTGGACGGCTTGTCCTCCCTCCCTGCACTGCAGTGCCCCAGAAATGCTGGTGGAGGGCAGACCTGGGCTGGATGGAACCGCAAATCTGCTTTCCCCTCCTTCTCCGGGTCAGACATTGTGGGACATACTTGGTCTGATCTGTGCCATGCTACTAATAATTAATTAATAAGAGCTAGTAACATCAATTAATTGCTAATACTCCAAGGACAGGGCAGGGGCCAGGCTCACCATGGTGGGATATTAATGTTCCCCTGAGGTGCTGGGCAACACGTCCTGAACACGCAGCATTGAGGGGTGACTGCAAGGCCCACAGGGGTCCATGGGACCCCACCCCCCTCCATCCTTCCTCTCCCACCGGAGAGCAGTGGGCTTTTTCTCTGCCACCCCCTCCTCACTGGAGCAGGAAGCGGCTGAGCCTGCTGGAAGGCCGGGCAGAGAGGAGTTAACTCCAAATCCAACCTCAGGGAGAGGGGAAAAAAAACACAACAGAGATCAATGGATCAGCAGCAAGAGCAGAGGGAGGGAAAAGGGGGAGACAGAGAGAGAAGAGCTTCAGAACGAGAGAGACTCGTGGGGGAGCCAGGAGAAGAGAGAGCAGAGCTGGCGGCAGGCAGGAGGAGGCAGCGGAACACCAGGCAGGGGTGACAGTGCTGCCTCTCCAAACTATTCGGTGGCCCTCATCCTCCTCTCCACCACTGCTGCTTGGGCTGGACCGGAGGTCTCCCCTGAGCAAGCAGCAAAACTGCAGGCCCTTCCTCGCAGAGGTGAGTGCCAGCTTGCCAAGCTGAGAGATGGCCTCGGGCTCCCTGAGCAGGGACACATGGGTGCCCAGAGGTTCCCCATAGTCTATGTGTGAGGTGCATGCACAAAGGGAGACAAGGACATCCCATGGGGGCAGGTGGAGGAGCCAGATAGTTACCAGTAGGACAGGGGGGACTGCAGAATCAGAGAGGCAGGGACGACGACGTTTTGGTGTGATACAGAGAGGCCGCTGGGTAGGAGAAGTAGTATGAGCTGAGGGATGGGGGAGCATGCAGTGAAGGAGCTTGCGTGACCCAAAAAAGAGTTAATTGCATGTCAACAGTTGCTAGATAATGTGTCTTTCGCTCCTGGTTGCTGCTCAGCGAAGGACAATTTGTTCTAATGATAGCACAACATGGGGAAGGCTTGTTAGGACATAGGCTGTTAATGCACCCTGCCTGAGTGTTGCTCAGGGCTGGAGGAAGTTTTGGAGCAAATCACAGTATTTTGAGCTGCAGTAATAGTGTGCTTCTTCACAATGGTCATTGTGTTGTGTTTCAGGCAACACTGAGGTCTTCCCCTTATCCTCTCCTAGCTGCCACCATCCAACCTGTGACCACCTCTCAGCATCAGGAAAAGGTGCCCTTCCTCCATAGAGCATAACTATACTGCACAGGGAGCAAGGAGCAGCCAGTTCTGGGGTGGAAGTGGTCCCAGCTTAAGGAGCTTCCTTGAGGCAGGAGTATGGTGGGGTGCTGCTGCTGTGGGGTGTCATCAGGTCTCCGCTGCCAGAGATGGCACAGCCCTAAGTTGATGTGCCAGGACCACTCACAGCCCACGTGGGACCACCCCCCCCTTCCTTGTGGCCTTGCAGCTGAGCCCTGTTGAACATCAGCCAGGATTTAGACTTGCCAAAGCAAGCAATCCCAAGAGGTTTAGCAGTTTTGGGATTGTAGCAGGAATGTAGGGGAGGCCAGGCAGCAGGACAGGGCTTGAGACAGCTTCAGAGGGCTGGGAGCACAGGAGATGCCATGGTGGGGATGTGAATCTGGGCAGGAGAAGAGGGCTTCAGCTCCACTCAAGCCAGGCAGATGTGAACTGACTGATCCCAACGGCATTCTTGCCAGTAACGCCATGAGGATCTTGATGTCATCACTTAATTGTCTGGTTGGGATTGGCATCTCTGGGAGAAACATGGGCATCAAACAAAGGCCGGGATCAGGCACCAAAGGGCCAGAGCTCGGGTGGCCACTGTGGTCAACACACCATCCAGCACCCACATGCCCATGGCCCTGCACAGGTGCTGTGTCTCCCTTTCCCCCCATGCAGGTCCCCACGGTCAGATGGGGAGATGTCAGGGGGATGGAATGCCTCTTCTGACAGCCCGGAGCTACGAGCAGCAGGGATCATTGTGCCTGTCATCTTCTCCCTCATCTTCCTCCTGGGTACTGTAGGGAATGGACTGGTGCTGGCTGTGCTGCTGCGGAACGGCCAAGTCAAGTACAACACCACCAATCTCTTCATCCTTAACCTGGCCATGGCCGACCTGTGCTTCATCATCTGCTGTGTCCCCTTCCAGGCCACCATTTACACCCTGGATGGGTGGCTCTTTGGGGCCTTTGCTTGCAAAGCTGTGCATTTCCTCATCTACCTCACCATGTATGCCAGCAGCTTCACCCTGGCCGCCGTCTCTGTTGACAGGTAAGTGCCCCCTTCCCTTTGAGTCCCTTAGCTCAGGGACAATGTGTTTGCCACTCTTGATCTAAGAGGTGGGGGAAAGGCCAGTCCTTACCCTGTTGAGCATCCTGTAATAAGCAGGTAGGGTCTCCCCAGAGGCAGGGACAGCAGGACCAGCAGAGCCAGCCTCTCCAGGTCCACGTGCCCTCTCCCATCACCAAGCCAAGTTCTTGGCCTGGTTACCCAGCCCTTACTTGGGAAGGAGGAGTGCAGGCACGTGCTGAGGTTTGGTGCCCACCACACAAAAAACAAGAACCGCAAAAGCCCCAGGGCATGAAACATACCACAGGAGAAACATCCCTCTGGATCCTGCTCTTATCCGTCTCTTCCCTGGTTCAAGAGGCATGCTGCTTGTCCTTCCCAAGCTAGCACAGCAGAGCAGGTGACAGAGATCCCAGACCTGCTGGTTGGGATGACCCTGATCCCCATGTGAATTCACCCTAACACCCCTTACCAAGAGAAGTGGGAGAGATGAGTGGCTGCATGGGAAGGAGTGCACAGATGGCAGCTCCACAGGGCAGGAGAGACACCTCATCTCACCCGTGTTGTGTTCGGTCTCTCCTTCTCCTTCCTCTCCTCGTTAGGTACCTGGCTATTCGCTATCCACTGAAGTCCCGGGATCTCCGCACCTCCCGAAATGCAGGAGTGGCCATTGTAGCAATCTGGTCACTGTCGCTGCTCTTTGCAGGGCCTTACCTCAGTTACTACCAGATTGTCCATTACCAAGGGGTGCCCATCTGCATCCCCATCTGGGAGGACCAGCGCCGAAAGGTTCTGGACATCCTCACATTTGTCTTTGGATACCTCCTGCCCGTGACTGTGGTAAGCCTGGCATATGCCAGGACCATCAAGTTCCTGTGGACCTCCGTAGACCCCATAGAAAGGATCTCGGAGTCCCGGAAGGCCAAGTGTAAGGTCACCAAGATGATTGTGGCTGTGGCCATCCTTTTCTGCCTCTGTTGGCTGCCCCACCACCTGGTCATTCTGTGCTTTTGGTTTGGCCACTTCCCCTTCAACCAAGCGACTTACGCTTGCCGCCTGGCTTCCCACTGCCTTTCGTATGCCAATTCCTGCCTCAACCCCATTGTCTACGCCCTCATCTCCAAGCATTTCCGCAAGCGTTTCAAGCAGGTCTTCACCTGCCTCTTCCAGAACAAGACCAGGAAGAAGAGGAAGAGAGTTGGAAAGAAAGTCCACGTGGTCAATGTGGATAAAGGTTTCACCAACAGCACCAGAGGTTTCTACGGAGGCAACACTGAGGTAACACTGAGGTGACTGAGGTCCCAGAGGAGAACACCAGGAAGAGGGACCCTGAAGGTGCCAGTCATGCCAAAGCATGGTCTCACCAGCTACAAGATGCCATGGTCTCTGTTCAGAAGGAGCTACTGGAGGAGGAAAGTTTGGCAACAGCTGGCCATCCCCTAGCCATGACCCCTCCAAGAGGAACTCGGGAGTTTCTGACTGTTCGCTACAGATGAACAAAGTGAAGAAACCCGTTTTCCAGCCATGAGTAGCCACTCAATTCCCAAACAGGAAGAATAGTGTGGGGCAGAGGGGAATGGATGCAGCAGAGCCACTGAAGGATCCTGTGGCCACAGTTAACCCATTGTCCCCACTCAACCTCACTCACTGGCCCACAGCATTCATATAGGAATGACACAATCCACCTGTACATATGCAGAATGGAGGGACATGTTAATGTGATGCCAAACGGCCTGGGTGGTATTCCTGCAACAGGCCTCCATCTCCCTTCTTCCTAACTTGCTGATTTTGTGTAGCACCTTGAAACTCTCAAGAGGGAGGCAACCAAAATGAAAACATCGTGGTAGGAAATCCAGACTGTTAAGGGCACATCAGAGCATGGGTGGGAAGGGTAAGGAGAGGGCGTAGGGACCTGAGTGTGAACAGGGTAGCTGGCAGCCTCTCCCCCTGGCAGCCCCAAGCAGTGAAACACTGTCTGCTGCTCACATGTCCTTCTTTTCCCTTGTCCACCTCCATTCTCTTTGCCTCTGCAACCACATCACAGGACTTTTGCCACACTGGCTGATGTACAAGGAAGCCAGCTGTCTGTGCCAACAGCTTGATGATGCAAACTCCACAGCGGTCACTAGTCATACTCAAATGATTTCTGCCATGACAGGTGAAGAATGGAAAGGCTTGTGTGTGGACACCTCTGCATGCCTCCTTTCTGCACCTATGACATCTCTGAAGTTCAAAGAGGAAAGGACTATCTGTCCAGCCTCTTCTCTCCACCCTGCCCCACCAGAAGTACTCACTGGAGGATGTTTGCTAGAGCTCTGTTCCACCTGGCTTTAGCTCTTGCAAGCAGATCCTGCAGGATCCTGTCCCAGTTCATAGTCCTGCTCGCAGTTCAGAAATATTTGATAGCCATCCTCAGTTCTTCCTAAACAAACCTGGTAACGCCTCCTTCCACCACATTGCTCCACCTGATCAATGCCTCTGCTTACTTTCTGTCTGTCTTTTGCAAATTCCTGAGGGATTGCTACCTCCTCTGTGATCTTTCTTTGCTACTCAGTTTCATCCCTTCTTTCTGGGGTTTAAGGACCTGTTACTCTCTGAGCAGTGACGTTATTCACTGGTATTAGCCCCATGTGTGTGGTTTACTGACTTGGACAGACATTTTTTTCCATGTGATGGTGATGATTATGAGTGAATTGATGGCTGTCACCAAAGCAGAAGAAAGTAGCCAAGCTGCAAAACGAGCTGTGGAGCCAGGTGACAGTTGTGGTGAGGCAAAGGAGGAAGAAACAGGTTGATCACAGCCATGTGCACTTGATTCAATCCTGTCTCCTCACTACTTCTTTTTACCTGATGGAGAGGGCTTCCAGGAGAGCATGAAGCCAGCACTGCCCAGCGGATTGGGACACCTTCCAAGACAGCCATGGTTGTGAGATTGCTGACGGAGCCATGTCCGCTAGAGAGCAAAACTTGCCCCTGCTCTGTCCCTGCTGCCTCAAGCAGCTGCTGGGAAGCCTTTAGCTATAGTAGCAGCTCAATGATACCCTGCTGCAGGGCCAACAGTCCCCCTGGCCTGCCAGTGGGAAGGATGGGAAGTACCATGGGGATGGCAGGGTGGGACAAGAAATCACATTCACCAGAAGATATTGGAATTTGTCCCTGGCTTGACCTTAATAAACGCTGGTAATTTCCTTCTCCTGCTGTGTTTACTGTGTGTTGGATACGATTTCTGGGTGCTGGGCTCTGCAGTTTGGGCTGGAGGTGGTGGAGGCTGTTGAGCCATCTGACCACTGTCTGGTGCTCCCAACTCACTAGCAGGGCACATTTTTGTCTGATGTTGCAGACGCTGAAGAAATGTATAGCAGAAGCAAAGCTGAAGGTTTTAAGATGGATCCAGCACTGCTGGTATTCAAGAGAGAGTCGTAGAAGAGGAGACAAAAGCAGAGAGAGGGAAAAGGAGGGATGGTGAGAGGACAGGTGGAGGGGGGCAATATAAATGAGAAATGTGTGGGACTGGGTGGGAGCCATCCACAGGGACCAAAAGCAGCAAAGCAAGGGGTTAGAAGCAGAGGGAAGAAGGGAGGGCAAGGGGGCATGAGGGAGTTGGGAAGCAATGTGCTGGCAGAGCACCCATGTTTTGGCAGGAATATTCTCCCCATCCCAGCAGTGTCATGCTGCTCCAGAGCTGGGGTGAGCACACTATGCTATCTTGGACCCCAGCCCCACAGCAGCTTTCTCTAGAGTTTTTCTGCATCATCAGGCTGCCAGAGAAGCCCAGAAAAACACCCAAGCAAAGCCTTTGATCAGTCTAGCACACATGTGAGGGAGGGAGCCGGTGGGATCTGCAGTGCTGTGATTTGCCATGGTGCCTGGCAGAGCCAGGTCCAGACACGTGGCTGACTTCATACAGCTCCCATTTGGTCACATAGTCATCACACGAGTGGAGAGGGGAGGGGGACCAAGGAGGGTTCTCAGCTTCACACAGTGTGCCAAGTCCACGTGCTGCATTTGACTGCAACTACCTCAGGCTATCCTCTGCAGGGATGAGGCAGCTTAGCTGCGGGGACACAGGCTGTGTGATGCTACCTGGCTTGCGAGTGCAAGCAGGACAGATCCTGCATTATCTGCCAGTACAGGCATAGCCTCTGAGCCTCAGTCCTGTGGCTTGGGAGCTTTTGGTGATGCTGTATGATAAGACCAGGAAGAAGACCTGGGAAGGCGACTAAGACAAATCACCTGAGAGACCAGGAGGGGCCAAAGGGACTGCTCTTGCTGGCCAGGCAAGCCCTGAGAAGGGGAAAGGGACCAGCCTGTGGAAGGACCTCGATGGTGAAAGGCAAGGGAGAAATCTCAGCATCCTGCTTTCTGACAACATCTCAGGGGCTTTGCTTTCCTCCAGGAGGGGCCAGAATCATCAGTCCCACACCTTATCCCCACTAAGTTTTCTGTTGGCACCGAAAGAGATGAGCTCACTCATTCAGACCCATTAAACTGAGCTCAAGCCCCTCTGAGTTCCTCAGACGCCTCCTCCACAATCCTGCAACCAGGTCTGAGATGCCTCAGCCACAAATCGTTAGATCTGCCACCATCCCAGCTCAGTATTTTGTAAACTTTACATGATTGCAACAGCTCTCCTTTTCTTTCATTACATATGGCCTTTAATTAGTGCTGTGTGGCTCCTGACTATGTAACTCTTAACATGAGGCAGATCTGCACCCATAATGCCCTAAGAGCAGGTAAAAGAGGGAAAGCCAGGCAAAAAGTGTTTGGTGAAAGCAGCGACATTGTTAGACACTCCAGACTTCCACACCGAAGCTGGGAAACAGCTACAGACCGTCACAGCAGCAGGAGGTTTTAGAGCTAACACGTTTGCGCTGGATGAGGCAGATGGTTCTCCTTCCAGGGCAGTTCACTCCCCCCCACCCTGCCACCCACAGCCAGACACGCGTGGAGATACCCCTCCCAACAAAGCCCTACAGGCCGACTTTCCAGGCAGAGATGCAAGGTCTGGGTCCTATGGCAGACTCTATCGCCTGGACACCCGCAGGGACCACAGCCGTCTCTAGCAAATTAAAACAGTGAGGGAGCCGAGCTGGAGAGAGGAGCCATGTACTGCCAGCCCGCTGCTCACGGGGAGCCGGTTGCTGGCACGAGGCTGTGCCAAGTGCAAAGTTGCTGGAGGCTGTGCAGCCCCGTCAGCGGGGTCCTGAGCCCTGCATGGGCTGCAGAAGCCACTGGTGTCCTCGCTTGTCCCCATGTACAGTGGGACCTTGGCAAGGCAGCTGAAGGCTCTTTCAAAAGTAAAGGGGTTTTGGCCCCAACCTTGTCTTTTGATGCTGTCAGTGTTGTATGGTGGGGCTGGGGGACATCAGGCAGCAAGGGGCTTGCAGAGCTGATGTGCGTGAGCAGAGCCACAAGCCTCCCCCCCCCCCCCCCCTTATTTCTCTTATCTTTCTGTCCCCTCCTTCTGTTTGTATAAATCTTCCCTTATTGCTTTGTCTTGCCGGCTCTTAAAATTCCCAGGTGATGTGGTATTTCTAACCCTCGCTGAAGCTGTTGCGCGCCTCGCTGGATCTCAGCTGCAAGGACACCGCTTTCCCTGCGTGGAGGCCAGCCGAAGTGCTGCACTGGGAATTGTTTTTCTTTTTCTATTCAAGTGTTTGATGTTGCTCTCTGCACTTTGAGACTCCCTTGTCTCCTACGCATGTTTCTAATTTCTCCAGCTCCCTTGCTTCACGGTGGCTGCCGCTCCTCTGTGGCCAATGCCTTTCAGAAATGTGTCCAGCATGGCTTGCCCACCTTCCTGGGGATGGACGCTGTGGTTGGTGGCCAGCTCACAGGGTCTCAAGCAGCCTCCAGGCGATATGAATGTATACATAATTTCTTGTGGGTGAGGAGGATTCACTTCACAGCCCAAAGCACTGGAGGGAGAGGGAAACGGCAGTTGGGAGCAGTGATGTGGCACTGCCAGATGCTGCCTGTTCCTGCCCACATGTGGCTGGGCAGTTGCTTGCCCCGATCCTGCTCCTCCTGGTCCCAGCTTGCAAAGGGAGTGGAACAGGTTGGGACTGACTGCTACATGTTGGGATGAAGCTTAAGTAAAACAGGACAGAGAGAAGACCTAGGGGATAAATGTATTTAGCATGGCAAGTGTCTGCAAGTCCTGGCTCCCATCCCTAAGCTCTGCCTGGTACTAAGCCCCGAATTTGGGGAGCACATGAGCAGGAAGGGCAGACGCTGAGCCCGGCTTGGTGAGGCTCAGGAGCCAGGGGGGAATTCCTGTCTGTCCAGTCCAACTGGTTTCTCAGCTCAAAGGCAGAGGTGAAGAAAAGGCATCCTTGATATAGAGCCAGGTTTAATTAAAGCTGAAGGAGCTTGATTGCTGCTTTCCACTCAGCCATCCCTCCAGACTGATTAGCATCCTGCAGTCTGTGCTTTCAGCTTCTTGCCTTAATTAATGACTCCTTGCTTATATTTTCTTTCCTGCTTGTCATCATTCGGGCTGACTAGCTCAGCTTTAACCCTGCAGAGGCCGGTTTGCCACATCAGCTGAACTGAGCCGTGCTGGGAGCTGGCATGCAGCAGAGGGAACGGGACAGGTGAGAGCAGGTCAGGGCTTTGCAGCTAGTGGCCGGCACCAGCTTCTCTGCAAGCTGGGCACAGCTACCCTCTGTGGAAAGCTGTGTGCTGGTGCCCAGCATCTCCCCAGCATGTGTGCCAGGAGCCTGACTCTGCTGGGAGGTGTCTGCCAGGCAAATCTGGCAGCCCTGGTTGGGAGGTTTCCTTGTCTGCAGATACATGGTGCTGGGGGAGACAGAGAGCTGCTAGGACAGCTCCGAATCCCCTGCCACAGCAAAAGACTGGAGTGCTGCCTGTGTTTCTCCTCGCACTCACAGGAACGCGACCTGGTACAGACCCTCTGCAAGCAGTCAGGACAGCCCTGCAAAGGCAGCTCATGGCAGGACAGCCTTGCCAGCTCGCAGGCAGAGAATTAACAGTGTGACAGGGTTGGTCAGGACACTAGACACTAGTAGGTATAGGGATGTCTGGTTATTTGCTTTTGGGTTTAGCTGCTGGTTCCTAATCCATGAGCAGCCATAGCAGGTTGCCAGCTGATTTAATTCTTCCAAAAAACACATGCTCTCTTCCCCTCTCAGAGCTTTCAGAAAAAAACCCGGAGGAATGCTATTTGCCATATCTTCTTTATCAGCTTCCTAATCAAAACTGCTGGCTCTTCCACCTAGTCACCCCATGGCCCTGAGGTGCCCAGGGCTGCTCTCCCACGCTGGCCAGGCGCAGTGCATGAAGAAGGCATCTTCCTGCAAGTACCTTTCTGTGATGGAGGAGAAGGGATGTGTCTTACTCATGGAATGAGTGGGGGAAGCAGATGAGAGGGTGGGAGGTTTGCCAGAGATGCTTCATGGAGCTTCTTTAGCAGCGCAGATAATTACAATGATGGATTTGGAGTCTGCTAGAAAGGCAAAGGTGGAGGAAGCAATGGAGTTCAGATGTTGGCTCGGTACCCTGGAGTTTAATTATTTCAGCTGCTGAAAAGTTGAACAGATTCTTGATATTCACACATACTGCAGTGTGCGCTTTGCATTCGATTGCGTGGGTGAGTGGGTACTTCAGAGAAAGGCCTTTTGCTCATAACGTCCAGGCAGCTTTGCTGGGAGGCTTTGTTCAGGGTTGCTGTTCAGCTGTGGGTCCTTGGTGAAACACAAGCAGGTTTTCAGTCTTCGCTTCTTGGATGAGCCAGATCCTCTGCTTGGCTGGTTTGGGTTGCATCTTACAGCACAGCAGCAGCTGCAGAGCCGGGGAGGCTGCTGCTGGGTTTGGCTGGTGCGGATTCAGCAGATTCACTGCAGAGCCATGCTCTGAATGAGTAGGGGAAATGGAGTGTCTGTGGAGGTGAGGTAGTGGTGAGGGGGAAGCAAGGCCTTGGATCAAGTCCTGGTTGACGTCACGGCTCTGAGGAGTGCAATGTACCACTTGGGAAGTGACCTGGAAGGTGTGTTTGATGGGGTAGTACAAGGGAAATGAGGAGATTGGACTGAGTTTAATGGCAAAATAAATAGCAGAGGGAAACCTACGCTGTTTCCATTCTCCATTACTGCAGCAGACACCTCTGGGAGATGCAGAAAGCTGCCACTAACCTCACACCTATCAGTTGTGCAGGGAAATCAGTGGCCTGAGGTGCAAGGGCAGGAGAAAAAGCAGCTGGGAGATGCTGAAGGCTCTAGATCGGGAGCAGCAGAAAAAAAAATACAAGGCCAGTGAACAGCTCTCAGCACAGCATGAAGCCACATTCTCCTCCTCCCTTGGAACCTTTTCTTTCCTTCTTTCCCTCCCCAGGACCTAACTCTATTTCCAGACGCAGCTGCTGAGCACGCAGGGTAGTCATGGCATGACTAGCTGACACACAGAAATCTAAAACTTTTCTCAGTCTAGTGCCAACCACACAACGCGGCTCTCAGCAGCCCACTGCTTCAGCCTTGAGGCAGGAAAGCAGAACTGACTGCAGGGATTCACCGAATGCGATTCTGACACAATACATTTTTTCCCCACTGAAGAACAGATCCCATTTTCTCTCTCTGATCTGGTGTTATCACTAAAGCTGTGGCAAAACTTTCCTGTGAGCCTGCTTGTTTTATCTGCCTCCATTCACTGTGCCAGCCTCCAGGGGACTGCCAGCACTGCCTCACCTCCAACGGAGTGAGCAGTGCCACAGAGGCAAGGCAATTGCTTCTGGCTGGCTGCAGCACCCCCCCTTTCCCCCTCCCTGGGTATACAGTCAGGAGAGGTTATAAAAAACTCCAGCACTAGGCAAGACAAAGGCCTGAAGAGCTGGACAACAACATCACGTGTGCTCAAGCTAAAAGCTTCGTTCCAAGTCCCAGCTACATGTATTCCAGTTTTGAGGAAAGCTTCCAAGCTGTGTCTAGTTAGCAGACATCAGCAACTAAGGTAAATGCAGCAACAAAAAGCATTTCAGCTGCCTGCTCTTCAGGTGCCTTAATGGTTTCCTCAGCAACAAGGCTGTTGAGTGCAGAAGCATTGACAGCTGGGTGTATGTGGACACCAAGGCTAGGCTGCAAGAAAGGAAGCAACATGGTTAAGTAAAGACTGGACATGAAGGTTACCCACTCCCCACACAGGGACCACCCTGGAAATTCTTTGCCATGCCCTGATGCCCCTCCCCAGCCCCTCAGTCCCTTCCTATCTCTTCACAGCTGTCCCAGGACAACAGCACAGCCATTTTATCTGGCATGGGGCAAGGCTCAAGTTCAGCTGCCTTCTCCCCACCAGCTCCACACTTTTGCAGAAGCACAGGCTGGACAAGGCTGCTTTTCCTCTTTGCAGAACATCCCATCTTCCAGCTTAAAGCAATCCGACTGAGATTCTCTTTCCTCTATTTGTATGGTTTTACAGCAACTAACTAGGTTTAAAGCTTGCATTTCTTGGCTGTGACACTCAAGATCAGAAGGTGAGTCAGCAACCACGTACTTTGATCTGCAAACAGACTGGTGTTTGAATTCAAACAATTTTGTGTTGTCACTTCTGATTTCAGCAGCAAGTAGAAGAGTAGCAGTTACCAAATCCAGTGCTGTCAGTTTGGCCTGGAACATAGGTAAAGAAAGAGGAATGAGCCACTCTGAAAAAGAGCGAACTTGGCTGAGGAGTCCAAAAAGGCCGACAGGATTTTATTGAAGTTCAAAATACAAAAAGGTCAGATTGTCTCCCACCCCCTCAGTATCCTTCCCATTCAGCATATCCTAACAAAATATCAGTATTCACAGTGACAGCTCCAGCCAAACCACAAGGCCGTTAGTCCCAGTCATGGCCTCCAGCACCCCACAGATGAACCTATCTAAAAGTCACGCATATTTCTGGTATCTCAGCTTTGAACATGGAAGTCCACTTAGCCTCTTCCTGGACAAGATGCCAGACATTAGGGAAACATGCTGACCTGAAAGTCTCTGAAGAAAGCTCCAGACTGTGGCTGTTGCATGGTTAGGCTGAATCCTAAGAATGAACACTTCCAAACCAGCGATGCCCGAGCTGTGGGATGGGTACAGCTACCAGCACACTGTATCTTTTAGGTGTGGCACACAGGTGGGAACTCTGCTACTGAGCATGTTCTTGTCACCCTGCTGCTTTGGCACCCTACTGACAAGACTTCATGAATTCCCACTCCAAGAACAAAGCTGTCTACATCCTCATGTCTAACCACAGTGGGGCAGAAGCAAGAGAGCAGCAAGAGCAATTCCCTGCATTCTTCATAGCTGCATCACTTTAGGCTTCCAGCAGGGCTCATAACTCATTCCTCACACCACACTGAAGGTCCTGGAGCAGCACATCTCTATGACAAGCAAGGAACAGTATGGATCAGCTGTGGGTTTGGTGCTGCTGAGGAAGCCCTAAATCCACCTCCATCCCAGCCCAGTGATACAGCTGAATACACAACACCTCCTGCTGCAACTGGACCTCTTGCCTGAGACCGCTAGTAACAGGAATCACAAAACTCAGTTACGGTGGTTTTTTGTTTCTTTTTTCTTCTTTTTTTTTTTTCAAGATGCAGATGTCTGCCTAAAACTGCACTAGGATTAAGTC
Organism: Falco punctatus; assembly: GCF_963210335.1. Classification (NCBI taxonomy): domain Eukaryota; kingdom Metazoa; phylum Chordata; class Aves; order Falconiformes; family Falconidae; genus Falco; species Falco punctatus. The sequence continues at coordinate 34,953,001 of NC_137585.1, forward strand.
ACATCCCAAACCTTATTCTTGCATCAGGGCAGCTCTGATGTGCTAGGTGTCTACCTGGGTATTTTTTGCAAGTGTTTCACTATAGTATTTAAGCACTGACTTGTAGCAGCTTGGAACAGGCTGCCCAGGCAGGTGGTGGGATCACCATCCCTGGAAGCATTTAAAAAACATGTAGATGCGCTGCTTAGGGACATGGTTTAGTAGTGAACTTGGCAGTACTGGGTTAACAGTTGGACTTGATCTTAAAGGTCTTTTCCAACCTAAATGATTATGTGATTCTATTCAAAAACCAGGGCCAGTGAAAGCTGTTTAGTCTAGCAATGAAAAACTTTGTATTGCATTTATAACCAGATAGATCCTCTGCCCTGGTTAGGATTAAGCCTTGGTGCCTGTTTCTCAAGGTAGTATGTTTGCCTGGCTACTAGCATGCAGAATTCAGTGTGTGTTCTTCTCACAGCAGAAAGCCTTCTGTTGTCCGAGGCATCCACTTTCTCCCTCATGCAATTGAGTACTGTGGAGGTGGCAAAAGGTGCCTGTTCCAAGCATTTCTGTGATGGTGCCCAGCTGGTGTCAGGGCTGGTGACAGCACATGGCATCAGCCACCACCTACATCAAACTGAGGTGCTTAGGAGAAGGCAAAATATCTCTGGAAGGGGTATCCTATTCAGCGCCAGCCCATCTGATATAAAGAGGAGCAGCTCTTTTTTTCCAAAAGTCGCAGCTGCAGCACTGTCTGTTGTCTCTGTTGTCCAAAGCGTGCTGCCACCCCACGAGGCAGCTGCAGCAGCACCAACAGGAAAAATCTAAGCACCACTGGAGAGTGGATCTGGCAGGAATGGCTGCTGGCAGCAATATTTATTCAGCGTTCTGGGAAGCAAGCTTCAGCTTCCTCTTTTTCTCTCTCTAAGTCTTCTCCTGCTGCATCAGGAAGATGATTTGGAAGCCCATTACCTCTTCTCCATCTTCTGCATCTGCAGGCTGAGAGATGTGAAGCTGGCCAGGAGGTCTGTAACCTCGTCCACCTGCCAGAAGAATATAGCTGGCCGTTAAGCAGGGCAATACAGTTGCGCAGTCACCCACCACCACAGAAGAAACCCCTGTGTAGCAGGAACCAACCTTGCACCAGGACTGCCAGTAAGGCCCACACTAAGCTTATACTAGGGCAGAATCCCTTTGGTCCCACAGTCATGTAGAAGGGCTCCAGTCCTCAGGATCAAACAAATATTAATTAAGGTAGTGGGAGCTTCTCCTCATTACTCAGGAGGTTGATGCTTGATCTCCACCTCACACCATTTAGTCAGTCCTTGAAAATACAGGTATGCTGCTGCATTACCCAGAGCTCAGAAATGGTATTAGGGCTGTTTCCTCTAAGCCTATTTCTAAGGGCCAATCTTTTGTAGAAAAAAACCAAACAGGCCCAGCAATCCTGTGTAGTTGTGCTGAACCTGGCCTTAAAATGCCTCGGCCAATCTGACCTGCAGCTTCTCTGCTGAGCTGCTAGGCACAGTGATGCTTTCTGCATTTTGAATTCCAACCTAAAGAAGTACCACAAGTCATCACGTAACTTGCCCATGTTACCCAATATGAGCAAGAATGCTTCCAAAACTGTCTTCATTGTCACCTTGCTCATGCAGTTGTATTCTCCTAAACACAGAAGTCACAACACAAGTAGGTGAGTCACAGTAGCTCAGCGCTGCCTACCTGTTCCTTTGTGCTAGTCCTCTGTAACCTGGAGCAGAGGTCATCCAGCTGTTCCTTTTGCTCATGCCTCCCTAGACGCTCTAGGTATTCCCGCAACATCTGGATAATCTGAAACCAGCAGGAATAAGAGGCAAACATCAGATAGCCACACCAGACTGGGATGTTTTTACAGGAAAAATTAAATTGCCAAGCACAGCCTTGACACTGCAGTACATGGCAGAGTACATGACCCATACAGAAGAACACATGCAAAGCAACTGGAGAGCACTAATGGCAGCATCAGAGCCCAGTGAGACACCAGAGGTGTTTATCAGCCACTGATGGACTGTCGTGATCCCTGTGCCTGGTTTAAGAACAGGGAAGAGAGACAGGCCCACTGAAGAAGCATAAAGTCTAGCCCTGAAAGCACCAAACTTTTCTTTGTGGCTGGCTAGCTAGCTTCCCTTGCTGTAAGGAGCAGGGATTTCCCAATCCAGCAAGATCCACTTGTGCACTGGGGATGAAAATCCTTGTGGCTCCTATATGGCTCCCAAAGAGAGGCCCACACCTTGTGCATTTGTGATGTAGCCCCCTGACCGCTTTCCTATTCCCTGTTCCCACATATTGAAGCAGGGCAGGCTGTGCAGGAATGCAGAGTCCCTGCATGTGTAGCCATAGCTACAGCCTCATGCCGTGGTCCCTCTCCTGCCATAAGCCATCTGTCTTACAGGGTGGTTAAAGAAAAGAGTGCTCCATACAGCCTGAGAACTATGACATTCAATGCAGCCTTGGCCTACCAGAGCCAAGAGACGTCCTGCAAAAATTCAGAGTAGCAGCTGGGAAAAAGGAAGGTCTCTGAAAACAGAAGGAAAGAGTCAAACTCTCCTCACAGCAGCTAAAAGCTTACAGACAGGTATTTAAATAAAGGGTGCAGGAGACAGCCAGGGGCTGCACCACTTTACCAGAACACAGGACTGTTTCTTTTACCTGTTTCACTTCAAGGCGTACAGCCTCCAGGCTGTGGGAGAGTCCTTCCTGCAGGATGTTTAGCTTTGATTTAGCAAGGTGCAGTGGAGTTCTGCCAGCTCGATCCAAGGCATCAACTCTGGCCCCTGCAAGATGCATGAGCAAGGACAGAAAGTGAGGTCTGTCTTCAAGACTTAGTGTCCCTGGGGAGTATAAACAGGGGCAGGGCAGGAAAGGGACGGGCTGTAATTGTTATAGAGGAAATGTTACCTCCGCGCAGCAGCGTGGTGATGACAGGAACGTGGTTCGTGCAGGCAGCTGGGGAGGGAAAACACAGGACACACAACTCAGAGGTACTAGCAAACAACAAAGGAGTTTCTGCTCAGTCGTGGAGCTTGCTGCTTCCCAAAAGGCTCTTTGCCACAGGAAAGACAAACAGCTGACTTGCTAAGGGTAACCTTCCACTCAAGCCTGAGTACTCTCTCTGGAACAGGTCCTGCATTCCTTGGGGCTGGCAGATGGAGGGAAACTGATTTTCTCAAACTGATCGTTAAACCTTTGTGAGGAGTGAAACTAACGAAGTGCAGAGTTCCACCTACGTCCTAAAGCTGGGGACGCATGCCGTTATGCTCAGGAAAGAGGAAGGTGGAGAGGAAAGGAACAGCAAGGCGGTGCTCACCTCACATCTCAGCATGCAAAGCTCCTCTGTGTGGCACTTACCCAAGTGTAAGGGGGTGTTTCCCAGCCCATCTCTCTGGTTTGGGTCAGCCCCATGGTCCAGAAGCAGTTGCACTGGAAGCAAGAAAAGAGAGTTACAGCAGTCCCTTCCCTTTGCCCCACAGGTTAGGCCCACATGGGCCACAGGTCCATGCAGTAGCCACCAGGATGCCTTATGGATGCTACTGTTCAGCTCATCATCTTCCTCCCAGAGACAGAGGGTTGGCACAACAACGCAGAAGGACCCAGCACAAAGCCAGACAGTGCCACTGTCCCTAGTCTCCTAAAGGGAAGAACTGGGACTAAGGACACCCTTCCTTCTGCATCAGTACACCCCTAAAGCTGGGAGTTCCTGCTCCCCCTTCAGCAGGGGGACATGGCAAGCCCTGGAGCCAGAGTTTAGCTGGCAACTTTGCCACAAAACACACAGAAAACAATCTCTGTATTTCTGATAGGCCAAAGCAATCTCTGTCACACACTGAATCAAATTAAAAAGCATCCTTTGAAATCTCTGCCACAGAGAGGCTGCTTTTAAATTAATTTTTAATTCATTTTATTTAACTACATTTTAATTAAATTTTAATTTTTAACAGAACTTCCCCTCCCCACTCACCAATGTGATCATTGCCATTGCAGGAGGCAAAGTGCAGGGCTGTCCGGCCTTTGTCGTCTGCAGCACAGGGGTCAGTTCCATCCTCTAAGAGTTGCTGCACTGACAGTGCCAAGGAGAAGAAAGCAGGTAAGCTGAAGGGGCACGCGATCAGAAAGGGGAAATGCCATCCGTTCTTCTGTAGGTAGGTGCACACTCTGCCAGCTGCAAAGTCAACTGGACCTGAACCAGCTCCGGCCAACACCCTGGCTCAGCAGAACCAGCCTAAGCAGCGTACCCTCCACCCTCTCTTACAGCCTCTCACCAACTTCCATGTATTGCTATAAAAGATAAGCCAACAACTGTAATGGCTAAGGCTAAGGATCCACCTAGCCAAATTTTCAAGCTCCAAGGACAATCAGCAGCAAACACCTACAGAGGAGCACAAAAAAGATAGCAAGGACATGGGGCTAACTCACAGCCTTTAGTCAGCTGTATCTCAGGCACTTCTCAAGCTAGAATTAGCGTCCTGTGCTTACTATCTCTCCATGGGCTCTCTCTGTAGATTTGCATGGTCATTTTCTACATGTGTAAACTTTTCACATCAACATGGACCTGTGTGGCAAAAAGTTTCACAGTATAACCACATGCAGTGAAAAAAGCCACCTCCCCACACCTGTTTTGACTATGTCCCTTCCTACATTCATCTGAAACTCTTAAGTTTTTGCCATACTGACGGTGGCTACTGTTTGGGAAGCAGGCAGGTGAGCAGTGCAAATAGACCCTTAGGAGATGAGGTACTGAAGTGAGATAGTGAGCGGCCCAAGTAGCCATACCATCACCTACGCATTCCCTCATCATCCACTCATTCCTCCTGCTTCTTCAGTGCCACCACTGGCACTTCTTGTAACCTGAAGTACCTCCTTTTCTCAGGTATCAAGGAAAAACCTGCTCACACAGAAAGACAAACTAGTATGACTCTCCAGTATTGGGTATAACAAAGTCAGAGACCAGTAAAGGCTGAAAATATTAGGGTCATAAAAGCAGCATCTACAGCAACATGTGTAAGAATAACTTTAAGGGTTATTACTCCTGTTGTTTTGAGATTATCCTGATGTAGTCATCAGTCTGTAAAATAAAGCTCTCATTCCTTTAGCTGTTAAAAATACTGACAGATTTGCTGTATTTTGAGTTCTTTAACAGCACATCCTGTAACAGTCAAATCTGACCAGTACTGGAGACAAGAAACTAGGTAGCTTAGATCACTGAAAGTCACCATTCATCTCAGCTTTCAGAGTCATATTTCAATTTCTTCCTATACACCTACTGCTTTAAGTGTGGTATAGAAGTGAAAGGACACCTGAAGAGATGGGAGTGGCATTAATGTGCGATGTTTGATACTCCAGAAGAAAGACAGGGAGACTGACAGTGTCACCTGTGAGAGCTGTTAACAGGGAACACTTTACCTAGTCCTGCCCTGAAGCCAGTAGGAAATGACATAACCTCTCCCACCCAATGCCAAGTAACAGCAGGTAACAGCAACATTTTACTTGTCGATGAAGAACAAATTTGTCATCAAACAAGTCTTCCTCAAGTTGCAGAGTATACAAAACACAGCAGGGTTGAAAACAGGGGAACCTGTGTATCAAAAACAGGTGTAAAACTCTAAGATGGATTGAAACCAAGACTTTCATAAAGCCCGATTCTTTCATTCTTCCTCTTGACTTGGTGACTGAAGCCAAGCCTTTCTGTGCTGACAGAGCTCACAGATTAACTTTATCCATCAGTTCATGAAACAACATATTGTGGAGCCACAGGGTGAAGCACGCTAGACAAACCCCCGTTCTGATATATGGCAAGTTTCTACAAGTCAAACCAATTTCCAATTATGTTCACAGAATGGCCTGATAAACAGTTAGGCCAACACAGCTGAGGGGACAGTATAGTTAGTCTAAGCAGGTGTCGTGGTTTCAGCTGGGTTAATTTTCTTCTTAGTAGCTGGTGCAGTGATGCGTTCTGGATTTGGTGTGAGAACAACGTTGACAGGACACTCTTTTTGACTCCCCTCCCCATCCCTCTGGGCGAGGGGGAGGTGAGTGAGTGGCTGCGTGGTGCTTGGTTGCCAGCCAGGGTTAAACCACGACAAAAGGACAACAATAAGGGGCAAATAATATACACCAGTATCGCTGCTGGACACTACATATCAAACCCCACCTAATCTACGGTATAGAGAAGTAAAAGGAGTCACAGGCAGGCCACAAGTCTTCTCTGAAGTCACTGTGAGAGGCAGAGTTCAGCACTGGGCTTGGTTCTGATCTGCTGGGTCACACTGTCTCATTGTACACGGTATGGCTTAGATAAACATAACTTTTCCACCTTGCCAAAACACTACTCTTTTGCTGCTTACAATCACACAAAAGTTACATACCAAAAAAGCTGGAACAGTGCAGTGCTGATTAGGTTGAGGCAGCTGGAAAACTAACACTATGAACCAGATGCAGTGAAAAACTGAATACTGTAACCAGCCTCACTCTGCACAGAGAGCAAAACAAGGCTTCAGAAAAGCAGTTCTAGATTTGCAGCATCTAAAGCACCATGTCCACGAACTATCTGCACCCTCCTCCTCCTCTCCTAAAACAAAAGTCCTCGACAAAACTGCCCTTCCAGGAAGAGGTCTCAAGCAGGATTGGGAGAAGTCCTACCTGTGTCCAAGTCGTTGCTATTGGCAGCTTCACGCAGCCTTTTCAGAGCTATGGAGAAAAGAAAGCAGTTACTAGAAAGCACAGAGAAAAAAGGAGCATTTCCCCGCTGAAACACCCCATCCCAGTGCTCGAGCTCTGGTCAGGGCTCAAACCGCGCTGGTGCTGGCTCAGGAGATCAAGAGCCCAGGTAAGAGGCACTCTTCTTGTCATCTCCTGGGGCCAGCCACGGGCCCTCCCACTCCGGACGGCCACCCCACCCGACAGGAGCAAGGCGCCTTCCCAAGCCGCCCACCGGGCAGATCCGACCTCCTTCCAGAGCCCCACCACAGGAAAGCCGAAGCTTTAGCGCCTCCCCGAATCAGAAGCTCTGCACCCAGCTGAGGCCTGGACGGAGCCGGCGGCAGCGAAGGGCGGTCCCAGGAAGGGGCGCTGCTCCCCGCTCACCGTGGCTCTCCTTGCCCGTAGGCCCCAGCCGGCGGTGGAGGCGGGCGGCCCTGCGCAGGCGTCGGGCCGGGATCTTGCCTGCGGGCTCCTCCCGCTGCCACAGGACGTGCAGGTAACCGAGGGGGGCACCCGCCGCCGGCCCCAGCGACAGCCCGGCCCCCAACGCAGGCTCCGGCTCCGGCCCCGGCTCCGTGTCGGTCGCTGCTGCGGCCCCGCTGCCTCCCTCCATCCCTGCACGGGCCGGGCCGGGATGCAGGGGCAGAGAGGAGGGGAGGGTCGTCTCGGTAACAACGGGGCGGGCCGTGTCCTCTCGACCAATCAAGAGTGCTCCATTCCGCTGTGTGTGTGTGTGCAGCCAATGGGGAGGTAGAGGCGTCTTCCTTCTACCCGAAGGAAGGCGAGTAGAGAAGCGAGGTGGGAGGTGGAGGAGGTGCCCGGGAAGGTTTGACGGGCAGGCATAGTATCCAATCAGAGGGAGGGACGGGGCAGAGGCCGCACCAGGCTCCTGGCAGCTCAGCAGGCTGAAGACAAGCAGCTGTTTCAACCAGTGGAAGAGCGCAGCCCCGCTCCGACACCGCCCTTCCGGCCGGGGGCCCGAGCCCCGCCCCTGGTGCCAGCCCCTTTTCCTGCCCGCTCCGCGCCGGCTCCGCGTTGCCGCCCGGAGCCGTTTCGTTGCGCGCTGCGCCGCCGCCATGGCCTACCCGGGGGAGGACTACGACAACGAGGTGTGGGGCGAGGGGCCCGGGGCGGGTGGGAACGGGACCCGGGCGATCGTGTCCGGGCTGGTGGTGGTGACTGGCAGTCTCCCTCTCTCTACAGGCCGCCTACGACCCCTACGCCTACTCCAACGACTATGATATGCACACGGGTGAGTGTGGGCCTCGGCCGCGCCGGCGCGGTGGCCCCTCGGGTGCGTCGGGCCCGCTGGCGCTTGGCCGGGTCTGTAGGCCCGGGCTGGGCTGTGCGGCAGGCGCCTCACTGTTCGTCTTTCCCTTCAGGAGACCCGAAGCAAGACCTGGCCTACGAGCGCCAGTACGAGCAGCAGACCTACCAGGTGATCCCCGAAGTGATCAAAAACTTCATTCAGTATTTTCACAAGACCGTGTCGGATCTCATTGACCAGAAGGTGTATGAGCTCCAGGCCAGCCGTGTTTCCAGTGATGTCATTGACCAAAAGGTGTACGAGATCCAGGACATCTATGAAAACAGGTACAAAGCCGTCCTTCCTGCAAGGGGGAATAGCTGTTTAAACTGATGAAAGTGCACTAAATGGAAAAGCTGACTACCTGTGTTTTTCCAGACTTTGTCTGTCTTTAAAATACAGCATGAGGTTTGGTTTGGTTACTGGGGGAAACCCCCAGATATTTCCAGACCATTAGGCTAACGTAAGTATAGGTGAGTTGTGACCTGTCTGAAGGAAAATATCGGTCCTGTGCCTAACAGGCATGGAAGCAGTAAAAAGTGACCCAGTAGTGGTAGTTAGGCAGTTTGCAGAAAGCTGTGAGTTGTAATTGTTGTGCCTGTTCCTTACAGATACTCCTGCTTCTGCTTGTGACTGTGTCACTTTGCTGTGAAGGGAATGTAGAAGTAACATACACAGCTGTTCCATATTTCAGGAATAATTTGAAGACTTTAACTGCATAGTTTGCAATTCCCATTCTTTGTTTCAACTCTGGACTTACTAAAAGAGGATGATGGTGGTGGTGGTCTACTTTTATCAAGCCCAAGGCCTCTCTATATTGTGATCTCTTAACTCCAGCACTGTCATACTACTGTGAAATCGTTTCTAATACCACGTGTTGTATCTTTCAGCTGGACAAAGCTGACAGAAAGGTTTTTTAAGAATACCCCATGGCCAGAGGCTGAGGCCATTGCCCCTCAAGTTGGAAACGGTAAGTCTTTTACTTTCTTTTTGTTTGTCAGGGAGAGGAGGAACTAAATCACTTTTGATACACGAGTGAGCAGGTGCACAGCGTTGCTGCTGCCTGAGTCAGTTGGTTTTGTTCACTCTGACAACTCCTTCAGCAGATGTCTGGCAAGTTAAATTTGAACAAAGTATCCTTTTGTGCCTCCCTTTATTGCTGGGTGATAACCAGGTGGCAGGAGGAGCACAACTTGTGTGTCCAAGAGATCCAGTTGCTTAGGCCTTGTGGTTTGCTAATGTCCAGTTCCGTCATCTTTTCCAGATGCTGTTTTCCTTATCCTCTACAAGGAGCTGTATTACAGGCACATCTACGCCAAAGTCAGCGTGAGTGTCCTTTGTCTTTCTGTTGGTTGCATGCTGGCTTCTCCATGCCATAAAACTTGCCAAATCTTACTGCTGCCATAGTACCAGTGGTTCCATATTTTTTGCAAGACAGGATTGGATGGGTTTATGAACTGTGAGTTGCTTTTAGGGAAGTTTAAAATTCTTGCCTTGTGTTAGCTTAGTAAGGATTCACTGACTGCTGAAAAGCAAGAAAGACTTGACTGTCTTTCTGAGGCTTATTAGCTGTCTCCTCAAGCTTGGTTGTAATGAGTGTGCAGGCTTCCCTGGCAGCTTATATGAATCATAAGAACCCGGTCTGAGTTTTCAGGAGGCTATTTTGTAAAAGTTTGTTACTGACATCAAATGTAGTGATTAGTGAGTTAGGGAAGGAGATGTTGGGACATAACTGAATTTTCTTTTTGATAGAGCTATGTTGGTAATTGCAAGTTGGGTTTGTGTGTTTCTTTGTGGCTCTTTGTTCTTCAGATTAGCAGGTGGGTGAGAGGAGGTGTCACAAGAGGAAGGTGTGTTACTTGTGCTTAAAAAAATCAATATGGAGTCAGAGTGCCTTGCAAAGAGGGAAACACAGGCACCATAAAGGATACAGGAGAAGGAAATGGACAGAATAATGCTCTATAAAACAAAACAAACACCACTTTTTTTTTTTTCTTAAGCTAATTTGAAGTCATTGAGGAAATCACAGTAGTTCTTGGTTCTTTAAGAAAAGAGCTGAACAGACTTATGGCATAAATAAGTAATAACTGCAGTTTTGGTGTAGGTGGAGGAATGGGCACTTTAAAAGGACTTTAACAGGAGAGACTGCTTTCTCAAGCTGTGCTGTTAGTGGTGCTTGGAGTGTCTCCAGGTGAAACAAGGAAGATGATTCTAGGAAGAGGGCGATTCCTTTCAAATGCTCTTTCAAAGCATTTGGAAATACTGTTCAGAAGCAGAATTGTTGATTTATTAAGGCCTCACATGAGGGGAGAAGGAAGGAGAGCTGTTGAAGATAATAGGAAGCTCTTAAGTCTGGACAGCGGAGCTGGACAAGGAAGGTTAACGCATCATGTTCACAGAAGGTTTGAATGCTTGGTCATCCTGGGAGAAGGACCTGTACATGAAATCAGCCCTATTTTATGGGACAATAGTGATACAATTTCGTGTTTTCTGGGTGGTGCTGATGGGTATCCTGATTGAATACTGGCTCTTAACATTTCTGAAATAGACCCTCTGCTGCTGTGACTATTGACTGTCCTTCATACACTGTAGCCTGTAAACTCACTCCTGCTGTGCTTGAAACTAAATCGACTGTGCTGACTTCTCATTGCAGGGCGGGCCCACACTGGAGCAGAGATTTGAATCCTATTACAACTACTGCAATCTCTTCAACTACATCCTCAGTGAGTTGCTGCAATTCATTTCTGTTTGTGACTTTTGGAGAGGGCAGAACTGGAGAAAGGGTCAGAACAACAGCAACATGTTAGTTTATAGATCATATAGGGAGTAGTAGTCTACAAACTTTATGTATGTTCACGTTTGTTGAATGAAGAGCACTTTACATCCGTGCATTTAAAACCACAAAAAATGCAGATAGTTTCCAATGCTTTCTGAAATACTGTAGAGAATAAAACCTATTTAGCTTTCTGCCTTGCTGAGAACTGCTTCACCAATCTTTATTAAAAAGCAAAATGAAGCTGTAAGCTAGAGAAAACTTGCAGTGTTTCACAGCTGTTTACTGTTGTTGACTCCCCTTGGGACAAATGGGTTTGTGACTCCTTGCCAGACTTCTTGCAGAGAATAGATTGATTAGGATAAACCCCTACAGTCTATGCAGCTTCTGAGAATCACTGCTGCTGAGCAGTCACATGCTAGAGATTAACCCCATATGCACATGTGGTGTTTTAAAGTGAAGGCAGTTGAAGTAGCAAAGGTATGTATCACTGCCCTACTGGAAGCTTCATTCACCTGCTGCTCCATCCATTTCGGGGAAATTCTTGTGTTCCTTAATTTGTGTATTCCTCCAGTTCTGCCACTGTTCTTGCTCAAGGTATTAAGCTTCTTATCTGTTACTTATGCTCTTTTGCAGATGCTGATGGTCCTGCTCCTCTGGAACTGCCCAACCAGTGGCTCTGGGATATCATTGATGAATTCATATACCAGGTCTTATATGACTATCAGGCTGGGCCATTTTGGGCTTGCCTTGCCTCTATTAGTGCTGTAAATTCTCCGTATCCTCCCTCTCTGTGATTTTTCATAGCTAGGATACCACAAAGTGAAAAAAACTTTGGTGTGCACTGTTATTCCTGAGTCACCAGGTAGATGAAGTAGTTGTACAGATTTTTAAGTTATGGGGACTATTTAGGGAGTACTGGACTTCTATTGATATTTCTGTTGCAGTTGCTGCTTATGAGATTTTTTTTTTTTAACTCACCTTCATTTCTGCCTGATTTGTGCAAAGCAGCCTTGACTGAAGTCTGCTATAATTACATAGACCTTGTGAAGATACTTGCTCAAACTAGTTGTATTGTGTTTTATGGTTTTACTTTAGTTTTGTATTTCTTAGTCAGTAGGGCCTTTATGCTTGCACTGAAGAGTGCTGACCTGATTTGAAATAATCTGTGGTCTAAGGTCTTGACGTTAGAAATACTTTTCCCCTTATTGTTCTGAGTGCAGCAATACAATTCTCGAATGCTATTGGCTTTTTTCTATAGATTCCTTTCTCTGTGACTTTTTTTATTATAGAGCTGACTGGAATTCCTCAAATGCAGTCTTGTCAAGCTTGAGGGTGAAAAAGGATGTGTGCATATGTAGAAAGATGTGTGTGTATTAAGACACATCTTATGACTTGGTCATTCTCTTTGCTACCTGTTCGGACAGCAAATTTGTGTTTAGTTGCCTGTTCTCATTGTCTAAGAGATCATTCTCTGCTTCGTTCTGTCTTCTGGCCTTTTCCCTCGGCACTGTATCATTTTTCCCCTAGGTGCTTTAAAGGTGGTATAATTTGCTGTTTTGATTGCCAGGTGTTCTCAGATGAAACTTTTTTTTCATGCAACTTGTAGCTTATTGTAATAAATTTATGTGATCAACTTGTACCAAACTAGCTTCTCATCATTGAATCTCTGCTTTTTTCTGTAGTTCCAGTCTTTCAGTCAGTACCGTTGCAAGACAGCCAAGAAGTCGGAAGAGGAAATTGATTTCCTTCGTTCCAACCCCAAGATCTGGAACGTCCACAGTGTCCTTAATGTGCTGCACTCTCTGGTGGACAAATCCAACATCAACCGACAGCTGGAGGTCTATACAAGTGGAGGTGAGCTAGCTGGGTGACGCCAAGCCAGACTGGTGTCTGTGCTGACTTGCTTTGATTTGACCAAGCTCAGTTAGCTTTGTTTGGGAGCTGGATCAAACAATCAGTGAATGTACTGACTGGGAGCAGGTTCTGTTGGCCTTGTGTGAGGAGTGCTGGTGATTACACTTGAGGTTTTGCTCCCTTTGCTTGTAAACATAGAGGTGTTGAAAAGGGAGCTCGCTTCCTTGGAGAAAAGCGGCATGGTTCCTTTTTTCCATAGGTGACCCTGAAAGTGTGGCTGGTGAGTATGGTCGTCACTCTCTCTACAAGATGCTGGGCTATTTCAGCCTGGTTGGGCTACTGCGTCTGCACTCTCTGCTGGGGGATTACTACCAAGCGATCAAGGTTCTGGAGAACATTGAGCTCAACAAGAAGGTAATACATGTTTTAAAACCTCTGTTGCAGTTTTCCAAATGTCTCTGTTCAAACATGCTGGTGAAAGATTAGCATAATTTAATCTTCCAGCTGAAGAGCTGCTTGTAGCTGTTGTAGTTTTCAGGAGTTTGTAGTTGAACACAGCTGGAGCTTTGGCATTAAATCAAGCCATATGATAATGCTTGACAATGTTGCAGCACAAATGCCTTGTTTTTTAGGAAGTTTGTGTTGTGCGAGGCAGTGTTGTTACAGGGAGTCTTAGTTGAATGGTAAACAGTAGCACAGTGGTAGCTAGCTGAACACATTGTCCCCATCTTGATCAGTGGTTTATTCTTGTATTTTTGACTCTTATTCTTACTGTGCCCACTCCCACCTTGCATGTTTTTGCCCTAGAACTGGGTGCTGCTTGGGTAAGTGGCTAACAAAACTCCAGCTGCAACACGGGCTTGGCCCAGGGCTTGGCACAAATCTATGTATCTGCTGTCTGGCCAGGGCGTGGAGCAAAATAGGGGGAAAGGGAACTGAGCAAAGCAATATTAGGTCCAGTGCAAGAATCCTCTGCTTGCAGGAAGCTGAAGCTGGAAAATGTAGGAAACGAGATGATCTAATGAACAGCAAGGAAGCTGCTGCAGGGATGGGTGGGAGATGAGGTATCCTGAATTAACCCTCTCCTTGCTATATTTGGGATGGGACTGAAAGCAGAGGTGGCTGAATTCTGGGTAGCAAGCTATTTGGATCAAAGGTGGTTATCTCCCCTCTAACATAGTGTGTTGATCCTTCTCAGAGCATGTATTCCCGAGTGCCTGAGTGCCAGGTGACCACCTATTACTACGTGGGCTTTGCATACCTTATGATGCGGCGTTATCAGGATGCCATCCGTGTCTTTGCCAACATCCTCCTCTACATCCAGAGGACCAAGAGCATGTTTCAGAGGACAACCTATAAGTATGAGATGGTAAGAGATAGAATAGGTCTAGACTTCCCAAAAGAAAAAGCAGCTGTCGTCTTTCCTGCCTTTCCTCTATCACCTGATAACCTACATCTAATAGTCCAGCCTCGTGTTCCTGGACTATGCTGCTGGTGGTCGTGACTGGGGATCTTTTGAACCCCTTTGACATGCGTGGCAATATTTTCTCTTAGCTGTGTTACTAGTTCCTTTGGTTGTTCACTATATGGTTGCCCCTGCTCCAGCTGGCAGCCTCTAAGCAGTGTTGTTAATGAATATCAGCTCCTAATGATATTGTTGTTGATGTTTCTTCAGACTCAGTCCTGTTCCTAGTCCAATCCTGCATTTCATGTTACTGCCATTGTCAGATATATTTCCATTATCAGATAATCATTTACGGACTGTTTTAATTCAATATGATTGAAACAAAGCTGCTTTCTCTTTTCATGTAAGCTGTCTCTGGTGCCTGTTTTACACCCTGCTGCTGCTGTCTCCTTTTTATCCTTATGATTCGTTTCTAACTCTCTGTGTAGCCAAATTCTGCCATTCTTAATTCCATGATACTTCAAAAATTTGGCATGTCTGTTTCATCCACACAGCTGTCTGTTTCATCCCATATTCGGATAAATCTTCCTTCTCAGTCTTTTCTTCACTGGCTTCCCTGATAACTGTCCCTTGCCAGGAGATGGTTCTTAAACTATGTGCCTTCCCTTCTCCCCTGCACATTTTTGCACCAAAGCAGTCAAATCTGCTTCTGGCCATGCAGGTTCTGTATGGCTCTGGACACATTTGCTGGATACTTTCTCCTTGTCCAGCCCTCTTTCATGGATGAGAGCCTTGATATGGCGTTCATCTACCTGCTTTGCCCAGCAGCACTGCTGCTTTGTTGTGTCCCTCTTGAGCATTAGGACTATTAATGCTCTGAGTAAGGGTCTGTCTTTGAAAAACGCAGCTTCCAGCTCCCTCTGGCACCATAAAGCTAGAGCATATTGACAAACTAACAGGTTCTCCTTTCTGTCTCAGATTAACAAGCAGAATGAGCAGATGCATGCACTCCTGGCCATCGCCCTCACCATGTACCCTATGCGCATAGATGAGAGCATCCACCTGCAGCTGCGAGAGAAATATGGGGATAAGATGCTGCGCATGCAGAAGGGTGATGCACAAGTCTATGAGGAGCTCTTCAGTTATGCTTGCCCCAAGTTCCTCTCCCCTGTGGTACCCAATTATGACAACGTGCACCCCAACTACCACAAGGAGCCCTTCCTGCAGCAGCTCAAAGTCTTTGCTGATGAGGTTCAGCAGCAGGCCCAACTCTCTACCATCCGTAGCTTCCTCAAGCTCTACACTACCATGCCTGTGGCAAAGCTGGCTGGCTTCTTAGACCTCACGGAGCAGGAGTTTCGTATCCAGCTTCTTGTCTTCAAGCACAAGATGAAGAACTTGGTATGGACCAGTGGCATATCTGCCCTGGATGGGGAGTTCCAGTCTGCCTCTGAAGTAGACTTCTATATTGACAAGGTTGGTACCTGCTCCTTCCTGGCTAGGAAATTCCTTCAACCAGGAAATTCTGGAAATGGCAGTACCTGGTTTTGCTCCAGTTTGTGGGAAACATCCCTTCCTTCTTTGTCATGTGAACAGCTTGGCTGCCCACAGTGAAGTCACAGCCCAGCTTAACAGGAGTGTCCCTGGCTGCACAGCAATGGGATGTCACAGGCAGCTTTGGCAGTTGTTGTACCCAGAAAACAAAGGTCCTAAATGCCTTCTTCCCCAGGACAGAGGAAACTGTCATTATTCTTGGGAGGTGACAGCTGGATGACACATAGTGTTGTCAGTGTGTCAGGTGGGCTTATCAGCTTTGTAGGTCTCCCTCACATCTCTCCTTTGCTTGACAAAGCAGGGGTGTTGCTTGGTCATGTTACAGGTCTGTTTTTCACTGGAGCAGCATTTAGCTCTGCTCTAAGAGGAATGTAAACACAATGTATGGTCCTGTTGCCATCCTGCCCTTGGAGCTCTGGGCAGCAGGAAGCATAGCAAGGAGTCTTTTAGGACTTCATCCTCAAAGAAGGTAGCAGTAACCATTAGGCTTCTTGCTAGGAAGGAGAACAGGTTGTCCCTTGTTCTTGGTTCCTTCCTGCAAGGACTTATGCTGTGTCTCAGCCTACCTCTCCTGGTAGATAGCATAACTCTTAGCTGCTGGTAGAGGGAAGCAGAGCATGGATTGGGGTTGGGACTGTCAAAGCTGCTATAAAGAGACACAAAACCGGGAAGAATGTGCAAGAATGTGAACTGAACACAATGTGCATTTGGGACCCAGCCTAGGCAAAGTTATAGGGAAGACAATCTGCAGAGAACTGAGTGGTTGCTGTGGGGCTAGCACAGGTCAGATATGTGTGATGCAGAACCAGGGCTGGAGTGAAGCCCCTTTGATTGCCTGTCATGTTTGGCAGCGCTTGCTGTTTCTCTGCTAGCGCAGTCCTTTTCCTGACCTCATGCTGTTCCCTCCGCAGGACATGATCCATATTGCAGACACAAAGGTTGCTCGACGCTATGGGGACTTCTTCATCCGCCAGATCCACAAGTTTGAGGAGGTGAGGCCTGGGCAGGAGATCTGTGTAGCTCTGTAGGAAAAGTGGGGCAAGCACTGGGCTGTGCAAGCCCTGATGGAGCTATGCTTGTGTGACAGCTATGTGGCGCCTTGCTGGGATGAGCCTCAGCTCTGCCAGGCACTGGGCCAAGGCAGGTGGTTTAAGCAGTAACTGCTGGCCTTTGGAGAATGGTATAGTTTTGTGTGAGAAGTGCTTATTTGAGCCACAGTGGAAAAGGAGAGTTCTGCTGTCCAAGGACACTGACTCCATTGTCCCTAGACAATAGTAACTCAACCAAAATGGTATCTCTACCCTCATAACTACAGCTCTAGAAAGTGGCATCAAAGATTTCTGGAGCACAGATGACTTCAGCATTGTGCTCAGCCAGGAGGTGACATTGTGTCGCTGCTCCCCTCTCCTGACAGAGGCTGCTGTGCACTGGAAACTTAGGCAGCAAAATCCTGAGATGTAGGGATTTGAGCAATACAGGGTTGCAGTACCATTGCTACAAGTTTGTACCCTTTCTTCTCCCCAGATCTTCCTCTGCTGTCTTGGAGAGGAAGAGGGAGTTTTACTAGTTCCCCTTCTACTTCCCACACTGCCTGTGCTTGCACAAGAGCTCTTTTTCTCTTTGAGTTAGAGAGGAAGGAGTAGAGACATTGGATAAAGGCTTCTGAGGGGAACAGTAGTGTATGTCAATCATTGTATTTTTATGACCTTTGCTTTCTCTAATTCCAGTTGAATCGAACCCTGAAGAAGATGGGCCAGAGACCCTAAGAATTCTGTGGATGCAGCAATCAGCCTGAAAAGAGAAGTGGGTGGGAGAGATTATTCTCTCCGTGGTAAGGGAGGGGAGCTCAGGGTTCTGGCATTTTTGGAATCTCCTGTGATGCTGAAGGTTTTTTGTACTTAAATAAGCAGACCAGTTTGGCTCAAACTGTCCTATGAAGGATAAGACATCTAATAAATCCGTGAAATTGGAATTTTCCTGGTGAGCATTCAGTATCCGATGTACTCATTTTTCCTCTGTGGAAGAATATAATTGCATTTGGAGACCTGGGCAGCTGCTCTTGTTTGTGCTCTCTTTGGTCCACGCTGTTGCAGGTAACAGTTGGGGAGCAGATCTCCCAACATGTTTACAAAGCATGGAAACATGCTTTGTAAAGGCACTGTGCATAGCGAACAGGGAAGGCTGCAGAACTGATTAGTAGGGAGAAAATGAGCTGTTCCACAGTGTATCTATAGGATATGGAAAGAGAAACAAGCTAGCATTGTTCATTTTAGCTCTTACCCCACACATTGAATAAACCTGAGTTGTAGTTGCTTTCGTAGAAGGTTGCATTTTTGCCTTCCCACATCTCTTTGGGCTTTGGTGTTTGTTTTTTTTTTTTTTTTTTTTTTTACTTGCCATGAAGTAGAAATGCTCTAAAGTGGATTGACATTTTCTTAAAGGAAGGGGGAGGATTTTTGCAAACTTTCAACCAATATTAACTTCAGTAATCTTATGAGATGTCCTTGATGGATGTTGTGTTTTATTTCAGCACAAGTGCTGCCCTGGCCCTTAATTTAATGGAGTTCAGTTTCTCCAGAAAACTCCCTGACAGAGTTTAATTTATTAAAACCCTTTAAATGCTTATCTTCCAAGCTCTTGAGCCACTTTGGATTCTTCAAGGCAAATTTGCTGTGTCTTCGAAGTGAAAAAAAGATTGAAAACTAGCCCTATAAAGGGGAATCAAGACTTTGTATATATTGGGGAAGAGACTGCAAAAAATGAATCGCATCTCATCTGCCCTACGCACCCTCTGTCCCCCTCTCCTTTTGCTGTCTTTAAATAGTTTGGTATTTGAGTGGTAGAAACAGGTGCAAGAGGGGAACCTCTGTAATAAGAAAGTTACACAAAGCATGCTTCATATATACCATCTGCCTCTTTGTACCTCTCCCTCTCATTCCTTTCCAGTGAGAGGGGGGTCTTGGCAGGCCAGCTTGGCTTCGTATGTGATTCTGAGTAAAGTCAGGAATAATTAGCCTTTGTTGGATTATATGCTGTGTTTGAATGAGGGTCAAGTTTCTAGTATCTAGTGACCTAGATACTGCTCAAAAGTAAACTGCATTTTCTATCACAAAATCTTGTAACTCAGGTGGGCGGGGTACAGGCAGCACAGAATGAGATTAAATAGGCAACTCCTGTTGGCCTTCTAGCTGCTACTGTTAGTGTTATGCATAATAAGAACTTAATACTTCCAGTTCTGAAGGGTGTGAAGCAGCCATATCGTTAAGAAATTGAAGGACTAAGATGCCACTGCATTGCAGCAGCCCATGGGAGCTGGGTTCATACCAAGAAAATTGCTCCTTTTTATTTTTAGAGCTGGCACTTTTTTGCTTGTATATATTTACCAACAGCAGCACAGTGAGCATAGCTGTCAACAGCAACTCTCCTCCTACTTCCCTGTTACTCAAAGCCTAAATCTTTCACAGAACATGTGCTCGGATGTGATATACTGCCCTGCCAGAGGTTCTCCTGTTGTATCTCCATGACCAGTTATAGTTCATAGCACAGCAAAGGAATCCATTGGGTTACTGGGATTTGGTCTGTTTTTAATCTGTAATGGGCAGTGTTTGGGTTACAGACTTTTAATGCATATCTGTATAATTTTAAACACTCCAGTGGTTACAGGCTGTTCTCAGGTATGTGAGTTTGCCAGCTGCTTGTTTTTGTTTCTGCCAGAGCAGCTTCCAGAGGATGCAGAGACCATCCACTGGTCTGCTGTCTCTACGCCTTGTCTGAGGGACTGCTGAAGGTTAACTGAGCAGGACTGGCACTTGGTGGAATGAAGCCAAGAAGAGCTTGTAGCTCTCTTATGGGACAGAAAGATGGGCTCAGTGAGCTGCAGTGCCTGGCACTGCTTGAGGCTAGAGGAATGTAGGCGTTCAGCAACATCAACAGAGCCCCTCTGCTGCTGGAAGGGTGCTCTGCAGGGAGGTGGGGTGGGTTCCTTAGAGCTTGAGCCTTGCCTGCCCCAGCAGGGTTTGGTTAGTGGAAGTGTTCTCAGGCGGTTCTGGCCAAAATGGTTTTATCAGAGGGAGCCACAGCACAGGGTTATCTGCTCTGTGTCTTTTGTGTCAGACCTACAGTCGTGAAGGGGATGAGTGTGATTATGGACCCTGGAAATGATAGTCAAGAAAACATCCCTGATCCTGCTCTCCCTTGGGATACATCAGGAAGACGCCGTCAGGCAGGTCCGGGCTGTGCTGAGCAGTCAGCTCAGTCGTTACAAAACAGACACAATGCTTCATTTCCTTTTTCTCTCTAGTAGTTTTTGGTGTGATTTACAACACCGCTTACCTCAGGCACTGAAGGGGGAGGCTGCACAAGCCATTCAGAGAGGATTTATTTTTCACTTGTTACAGCTCTGGGGCCACAGAGTGGTAGAATGAAATGGTGGAATAGAGGAAGGAGGGTGCTAAGCATGAGATCTGACAGGAGAAAGGAAGATAGAGCCCATTTTAAAAAAAAAAAAAAAGAGAGGGGACTTGCTGATTTGGGACTGGCAGCAATAAGCTGCAAACCTGTGTGCAGGGTTTGTCTTCTGCAGAGATAGCTATTGCCCCCCTTTGCCTAATTGGAAATGAAAAACATGTTTAGGAAAATAATGTTTAATGGTGTGTTTCTCTCCTGCCCTTGTCAGACCATCCCACTAAGCGTGCAAGCCAGCTCATGTCAGTCCATCTCCTTGATGTCGTGGGTTCCTGAGATTGTATCGCCCTCTTCCTCTGCTTCTTCCAGGGCTTCCTGTGAAGTGTGGCCTGCGGCTCCAAGTGTTTTGGAGCCTTCAAAGCCCTCCCGGGCCCTGAGCCCACCCTGGGAGCCACCTACTCCCACATGTGCTCTGCTGCCCGATGTCTCTCTGCTGCCGTGGCTCATGCCGGCAGGGCTGGAAGGGAGGCTGCCTGCTGTTCTTTTCTTTAGCTGAAGTTAAACTGAATTCTGTCCCAACTGTTCTCAGTTCCTGCGTGCTGTCCTCCCTCTCCTTCAGGGACCAAGTGGAAAAAAGACTGCAACTGTTGTTCAGGGCTTTGCTCTTGAGAATTCACCCTTCGGCGAGCTGGGGAGAGCCAGGGCGCGGGTGCGCGTCCCCAGCCTCCTGCCCTCCCCGCCTGGGAGCCGGGAGCCGCTCCCAGGACACGCGGCTCCCCCTTCCCGGGGACCGCGCTGTCGCCTTCCCTCCCGTGCTTCCTGCCCGCCCCGCCGCCTGCCCGGGGCCCCGCCCCGCCGCCCCCCGCCTCGCTCGGGGTTCAGGCTGCCGCGCTCCTCCCACGCGGAGCCACGGGCCAGGCGCCCGCCAAGCGCGCGGCCCCGGGGAGCCCTGGGCCCCGCCCCCTCGGCCCCGCCCCTTCGGCCCCGCCCCGCCCCTGGGTTCGCGGCGGCGGCAGCGGGCGGCGGCGGCAGTCGGAGCGGCCGCCCCCATGTCGGGCCCGCGGGGCGCCCTGCAAGCCTGGTGCCGCCGGCAGTGCGAAGGGTACCGCGGCGTGGAGATCCGCGACCTCAGCGCCTCCTTCCGCGACGGCCTGGCCTTCTGCGCTATCCTGCACCGGCACCGGCCCGACCTCCTGTGAGTGCGGCGGCGGTGCAGGCCGCGCGGCACCGGCCTCGCCTCTCCCGCCGCGCCGGACAGGGCGCCGCGGGGCCCGACTCCGGCCTGCGGTCGCAGGGGGCAGGGGGAGGAAGAGGAAGAGCGGGGGGGACCCGCAAGTTTGCGGTGCGGGCGGCGCCGGGAGCCCCGTTTATGGAGGGGCTGGGCCGTCCGTGCCCCCCTGCAGCTCCCCGGGGGCTGCCGGGGCGGGCGGGGGCTCGCAGGGCGATGGAGGCGCCGTCGGAGGCCGCTCCGGGAGGGCTGGCGGGGGGACGGCCTCTCCGTGCAGGGGCGGTGGGCTTCGGGGGCAGAGAGCGCAGCGGTGGCTCCGGCGCCTTCCGAAATAATTGGGTACCGGGATGGAGGATGCCGCGTTTGGGCAAGCAGCTCTCTGACCTGGGCGCACAAAGACATCAAGGTCGGGGTTAGCAGCAGTTGTGTGTGTTAAGGCCGAGGGGAGCGTGGCGGTGGGCAAGGCCCGTGCACCCGCTGGGAGCCGTACCTGCCAGGGAGGAGGCATGGTGCTGGCAGTTGGGTGTGTGGGAGTTTCTTCTCTGCAAGAGGTGGACGTTCCCACTTCCCCAGGACCAGGGGCCTGCCGGGCACAGGGACATTTCCTGGCTGCCACAGGCAGCCACTCCAAAACTTGCAGAGACCAGGTTGCTGCTTCCAGCTTGTTTTTTGTGGATGCTGCAGTGAAAGCAGGAGGTAGCATATACCAGCGGGGATATCCAGCCTTGCTAGCCTCCACTGGCAGATGGCTTAGAGTTGAGTTTCCTTCATCAGCCTCCCTTTTGCAGGGTAGCTCTGAGGGGGAATGTGAGTTTCAAGAGGTAGACAGTGAGTTTAGGATTGCTTGAGGGCACAGTGTCAGGCTGGAGAAACTGGCTGATCTGCTGGAAGGAATCTGCCCCGACCTGCTGTTATAACCCTGCGTGCCCCAGCACTGCTGGGAATCCGCCTCCTGTCTGCTCTAATCTTTGGTAGCCCTTGCAATGCAGGTAGGCATGGCCCCACCTTGCCATGCCTCGGGCATGCATGCGCTACTTGCCTGTTAGCAAAGCCTGGTGGTGCATCCCCCATCACATTCTGCTCCAGGACTGGTGTTTTTTCCTCTGAGGTTGCCTGAATTGACCAAATCCTGTTTTCTGAGCTGGCCTTGGGATGGCCTTCTGTCACAACAGCAACTTCTAGCAAGCAGAAAGTTAACAGTCACTCCGCTGTGGAGCTGTGGTGTCTATGGGAGGGCAAAACAGGCCTGTGTTCTTAAAATGAGAAGCTGAACAGGTAGGCTAGAAACCAAACTACTACCTGCTGTGTTTCAGGTGGCTGCTACAAAACCCTCAGTGTGGCATTTGGGAACCACCAAGGGCATCTCTACACAGTGGCTTTGCATTGCTCTGGGTCTTGAGGGAGCTGCGTGGCCTTGTGTCCTGGCAGCTCCTGGGGGGTATGGCTCGCTCTGACCAGCTAGAATAGAGCCTCTGAAAATGCTCCCAGTTGCAAGGCTGCTGGAGGAGAAGAGGTAAATTAAGGACAGGAACACTTGCAATCACTGTGTTTCTGAATTTTATTTATTTATTTTTTAAGTGGCACAGTAATGGGGAACTAAAAAGCAGAGGTTCAGCAAAAGCTTACGATAAACACCACTAAAACCACCTGATGCTTTCCCATTAACCATATTTACTATCCCATTAAGCAGCAACCGCTGCTCTTAAGTTGTCAGCGGGCTTAAATCTGCTCTTGGCAGATGTCCTAACTAAATGCTTCACAGGTTTTCTGCACGAGCTGTGTTGTAGAGACAAAGCCCAGGGCCTTACAAGGACATGCCATGTTGTAGAAGGATTTTCAGAAGGTGGTCAGGAGAGTAGCATCATTTCATCTGATTCCAGCTTCTTCAGCCTGTCCCGATTTGGAAGTGGGAAGATCGGATCAGAGGCAGTAAATCTCCTGACGGCAGAGTAAAAATGGTTGCCCTTCGTTTCTTCTAAAGTGTTTTCAGTCAGCCTGGTAATGGGACTTGGCAGGGATCTGCAAGTACGTTTCTGACCTTGTGTGGTCTTCCTTTGTGCAGGGCTGCCTGGCCTGCATGAGACAGCTGTGCTGCTCCCCAAAAGCTAAAGTTCCTCTGTAGTCAGCTGCTTCCCTGCTTCCTGCTGGCTTCCCCTTGGGTCACAGAGGGGAGGAACGGGCACATCCGTACAAGAGCTGAGCTAGAGCTCTCTTTCCTACCTGTGTGCCACCACTCCTCTGGCACCATGAGCCTCTGGGCTTTCTTTTGCAGCTGTGGTGGCTGTTGATCTGTCCTAGTTGTCTGACCCTGCCCAGATGCTCCCCTGTGTGCTGCTATGCTGACAGGTGACATGCTGGGGAAGAGGCTGTCGTAAAAGGCCGTACGGGTTAGTGAGGCTGAGGACAGTTTTCCACATGACCCCTGATTTGAACACTATTACGATGGGATAAGACAGAGGGATGTTCCGCTGGAGAGCTTCAGAGAAGCTCGTGCAGAGCTCTTGGAAACATGGTGGTTTTTTTGAAGGAAGTAGACCGGCAATGCTTGCTGTCTACTGAATCTGGCTAAAGGTGTCTTGAACTGACCACCAAGGATGAGATGCTTGCCTGCAGGACCTGTGTGTTGAACCATGAAGCTGAAAGTCCCTGACTCTAGCTTTGCTACTGTATGCACCTCGCTTGGTTTCCCTGTCTCTCTCTCTCCCAAGTGGGGAACGGGAAACCTAGATGTAGCCTCTGACTGGACTGCTGGCTGTGTGGTCTTGAGGCAAGACACTTAATATCTTCTTTTCCCTTGTCAGTTAAGCTGGAAGCCTCCAGGCCAACTTGACAGTGAACTGGGGGGATTAATGAGTTTGTTTGTTCAGTGCTCTGGAAATCTAAAGCATGGAATTAGTGTTTACAAGGCATTTGCTGCAGCTTAGTGAAGCAAAAAGCATCTTTCAGCATCCCAAGCTGTGCAGCCTCCCTGGAGCTCAGGGGAGGTTCTTGGCATTCGAGGGCAAGAAGAATAAGAGCATGGTACATGCCTTTGAACTGCTGAGAGAGATGGAGGCCTGAGGAAAACAGGAGATGAGAGCCGTGTGTTAGAAACGCTGTTTTGTCCCTAGAGCCATGGATTTAGTTACAGGCAGGATCACAAATCTCGTTTGTTCCTTCCTCTGTACTGCCTGCGTTTCCCTGACAAGACCTGGAAAGCTGAAGGGCTTATTATGCGGCACTGCCGTTAAAGTGCTCATGATTTATATTTGAGGAATCCAGGAATTTGCTTTGGTTTTAGCTGTATGGCACACCCATCCCCCTTCCCTTGGCCTGCTGTGTTCCCTGGCAGCTGCCCTAAACCCCGGAGTGCTTAGTGGCTCTGTATGTATCTAATTAGGTAAGCATTTGGGATGTTATTTGCGTGGAAATATTACTCCATGATATGCTACGATGCTGGGGTTTGCTGAGTCAAGACAGTTGTTCAGCTGGGATAGCCAGAGTCTTCCCTCTTCTTACATTGAATCCCTGGGACTGGTATGTTATCAGGAGAGGAGCCTGAGCAGAGCTGGATGAAAGGCTGGTGAAATCAAGGCAAGATAATAATGTGACATGCAGCCACATGTCATGGAGCTGCAGGATGGCAAGTTCTGGTCTTTCTGCAAATGAGGCAGTTTATAAAGAGGAAAGGGGTATGCCCGGGGTGACTTTCCCCCATACCTGAGAAGCTATGCTCCTTGCACGTTGGTACAGGGAACATGCATGGAGATGCAACATAGCTGCATGTGGGACTGCTCGTGTCATATGTGATGGAGGTCAGCACAGTCCTGCTTGGCTTGTTCTGAGAGGGAGCTGGAAAATGCAGTGGAGAGGAACTCAATAAACGGTGATCCATGGGGCCTCGTACTGATGGACTTCCACATCTTGGGTAAAAGCTGAGAGGCTGTAATCCTACATTAATGGAAAAAAATCTTCTATTCCCTTGCTGTTTGGTAGCCCCCTTGTTACCTCTCGAATTTTACATCCTCTCTGCTGGCATCTCCTTTCCCAGGCAGATTTGCCTTGGTTTACTAAAATGGCTTTGGTTCGCTGGGGCAGAGTGGACATGGTGTTATGCCTGTCAAAAAATATTCTCCCAGCCCAGGCCACCAAGGAGTCTTTGAGCTTCCAGCTGCACCACTCCCATATCCTGAAAGTGAGGGCATTCAAAATGAAGGTCGTGAATGTTTAGAGGGCAGTTGATGTATAACTTTGCTGTCATCACTTCTCCTGTGTTCCCAAGCTGGTATTTTCTTTAAAAGGGAAAAAAAGTAACAGCAAGGTTAAAGGAGTTCTCTAGGGGGGGGGAAAAAAAAAAAAAAAGTCTTGGAGGGAAAAAAATCTCCCAGTGGAGATTAGTCATAAATACAAAAAAGGCACAGGTTTTCACTAGGCTGAAGCTTTCTCTCACCAGCATGTGGAGAGGGAAAAGTGGTATTTTGAATATGCTGAGTTCTGTGCACGTATTTGCATGAGCTTTCAGAAGGTGCTAAACACAGAGCTGAATGTTTGACCCATCTTCCACGTGTCTGCTGTATTTGGTCCTGCGGCAGCCAGTGGCCGTGGTTTAATTTATCTGGGAGGAAACGGCACCAGCAGCCTCTTGCTTTTGAACGAAGGAAATGTGGTTTTGTGGTGGCTCGGGCAGATGGGAGAATCTTCCTGAGCTCATCATGGACTTCCTCTGCAGCACTGGGAAAGGCGCGTGAAAGGGTGAAGGGCTTCGAGAAGGGGCCGGTGGCCCTGCAGTGTGGTGCTGGGGTGGACTGGGTCAGTGTTACAGGAAAAGGCAATAAAATCCAAAGGGGGATGGAGGAAGGGAGGCTCCCGCAGACCCTCTCTGCAGGCGCACAGCTGAGGATTTGCCATCTTGCCCGATTCCTGCGCACCACCTTTGGGGTGGGGGACATACTCCTCCCCTCAATCTGAATTGTCTTTCCAGGGTCAGTCTCCTGAGCTTTGGCACCTTTCTCTGGGCCACTGGGGTGGCTTTGCCTGACCCTCGACCCCTCTGGGCTGTGTCCTCCTTTGTGAATCCAGCTCACAGGCACAGCGAGCTGCTGCATGAGATTTTTTTGGTAACAAAGCTGAGATCCTTGGCAGGAAGGGACTGTGATCCCTTTAGCGTGATGCTGTTTTCACACATTATACCCACGCGCATATGCAAAAAGGCATAACTAACTCCTTCCTGTATTTTTCCCCTTCTGTTGAAAACCCGCAGATCGCTTTAACCCTCTGCCTTCTGCTGCTCTGAGGAGAGCAGCTAGTTGATCCCCGTGGCTGGGCTGATTGATCCCCCCAAAAGGGATCCAGGGGAACAATGTGAAATGCCTGGGTTGGGAACTGCTGGGGTTCCTCTCTGTGCCCTGAGTGCCTTGCATTCAGCAGGCTGAGTGTTGGGGGAGCAAGCAAGGACAGAAGTGCGGTTTAACACCTTCTGTGTCACCCCAAATCCTGAGGTGACCTCAGCTCTCTTAAGGTGGGTGCAGGGCTCTTTGTCTGTGGACCCTTGTACAAGGGAGAGATCTAGCACAGGTGGCTCTTTCTCTTGAGGTGCAGGATCTGCTGCTTCTTCCTCCTCCTGCTGTTGTGCCGGTGACCTTGGAGGGGGAGGTTTGGGGTGATGTTGTGCACCCTTCAGTGCAACCTTGTGGGGTGCTGATCAGAACATGGCCCTGGTGTTTCTGCAGCCTTTAATCATGAGGGCAGGAGAAGCAGGTAACAAGAGATGAGAATGACATTCTTTGTCCCTTTCAACGTGAAATCTGATTTGCCAAGGTTTTGTTTATCCAGGGTCTTATATGTTGACTTGTAAAGTTGGCTGTCCTGAGAACCTTCGTGTGGTGGCATTGGGGCACTTTTCCTCTGCACCTCATGTGGCTTTTTTGTGCTTTCTTATTTCAGAGACTTTGATTCTCTCTCCAAGGATGATGTCTATGGGAATAATCGCTTGGTAAGTCCCCATTAATCAGTGTACAGAAGGAAGAAGGGATGTGAGAATGACTTGATGGAGGTCACGTAGTGTGGGAAGACTTCATGATGGTGGTGAGGGTGTAAGAAAAATCTGTGTTTGTAAGTAACAGGGGGGAGCTTCTCTGGAAACATAAGGGAATCTGAAACACCAGCTTCTAGCCTGTACTGAAGGGAAGATAAGATGGGTATCCTGATAGTTGCCAAGACAACATCTCAGGTGAAGATTAAAACGGTGCCACATCTTCTTGACCTCAGCTGTTCCACACTTGCAGGCAGTGTGTGGTGGTTTGATCTTAACTGAATGCCAGGTGCCCACCAAAGCTGCTTTGTCACTCGTCTCCTCAACTGGACAGGGAAGAGAAAGTACAACAAAAAGCTCATGGGTCCAGACAAGGGAGATCACTTAGCAGTTACCATCAGGGGCAGAACAGACTCACTTTGGGAAGATTAGTTTAATTTATTACCATTCAAATCAGAGTAGGATAATGGGGACTAAAACCGAAACTTAAAAACACCTTCTCACCCCTCCCTTCTTGTATGCTCGAATTCCAAACTACCTACTCCCTTTGAGCAGTGCAGGGGGACAGCTAATGGGAGTCCTGGTCAGTTCATCACACGTTTTCTCTGCTGCTCCTTCTCACACTCTTCCCCTGCTCCAGTGTGAGGTCCCTCCTGTGGGAGACAGTTCTCCATGAACTTCTCCACATGAGTCCTTCTTAAGGGTTGCAGGTCTTCATGAACTGTTCTAGTGTGGGTCCCTTCCATGGGGTGCATTCCTTCAAGAATGACTACTCCAGCTTGGATCTCCCGTGGGGTCACAAGTCCTGCCAGAAAACCTGGTCCAGCGTGAGCTCTTCTCTCCATGGGGCCACAGGTCCTGCCAGGAGCCTGCTTCAGCACAGGCTTCCCACAGGTCACAGCCTCCTCCAGGCATCCACCTGCTCCAGTGCAGAGTTCCCCATGGGCTGCAGGTGGCTATCTGCTCCACCATGGACCTCCGTGGACTGCAGAGGGACAGTCTGCCACATCATGGGCTTTGCCATGGGCTGCAGGGGAATCTCCGCTCCAGCACCTGTCTCCTCCTCCTTCACTGACCCTGGTGTCTGCAGATTGCTCTCACATAGTCTCACTCCTCTCTTCCACTGCAACTTGTGCAGATTGTTTTTTTCCCCCTTCTTAAATATGTTATCCCAGAGGCACTACCACTGCTGCTGATGGGCTTGGCCTTGGCCAGCAGTGGGTCTGTCTTGGAGCTTGCTGGCATTGGCTTCATCGGACACAATGGAAGCTTTTAGCAGCTTCTCACAGAAGCCACCTCTGTAGCCACCCCTCCCCCCAAAACCTTGCCATGCAAACCAAACCCATTACACGATGGAAGCTGGAAGCTAGTTTTACTACAGGTATCAGCAGAGAGGAAGGTCATGCTGGACATGGGCTGGTTCCTATGTTCTGCTTCTGCTTGGGACATCTGGAGCCAATAGTAGAAGTAAGCAGTGGGGAATGGGGAGAAGCCCAGCCCCACGGACTAATGGTAGGACAGAGCAGCAATAGCCTTGATTTTTTTGCTGAAAGACCTAGTTGCTGCCGGCTCCATCTGATAGTCCATGGAGAGACATGGGCCATCACCTTCCCAAGATGAGTCCAGCTAGGTCATTTGGGTTATTTTGGGTCATTTGCCATTAGCAGCTATCTTTTCGCATTCAGGAGCCACACAATGGGTTTCTTGTCCTATTAGTGACCCCTAAGCTGGGGTCTTTCCTTGCTCCCTGCTGCTTGCAGCCTTGTGTTCAGCAAGGCTCTGTCCAGAGAACCAGCTTGAAGCCAAGCTGAGCAGAGCTGCGTGTCCACAGGGGGCATTTTACACCTCCAGTTACTGCAAATATCCATTTTCATGTATTTCTCCATTCCTTTTCTTTAGATCCCACACCCATCTTGTGCCCCAGAAACCAGGCACCTTCAGGCTTCACCCACATCCTGCACCTGGTACCTCACCATTTAGTGCCCACACCACACTGTTCCCCTCCTGACTTGGTTTCTCTTTGGTCCCTGCTGTAGTCCTGCATCCCCCCTCCCTTGGAGATCAGTGTGGGTATGCTGCCCTTGACACAACAGTGGGATGGCCGGCGTATAGCCAGTAACCCACATACACTGCTAAGTGGGAAGCTCTGAAACACCTATTTTCCTCCTTCACTCCTTCCTTTTAAGTAGCCGTATATGCAGCTGTAGGAGCTGCGTGCTTCTTATCACAATGTCCTTGTTGTTTCTGCTTGCTGTGACACAGAAAAGTACTGAAGTGGTTTGTACATGGCAGGCTGCTGGCTGTTGAGCCAGGATAGCTATGTTAACTGTGGGAGGGGAAGATGTAGCACCCCAGAGCGTGAAAGGATGGGCGGAGTTGGTGTTCCTGTGGGGTGAGTATTTGGGGTGGCTGGGGACACTGCTCAGTAAAGCCAGCATTTGGCTGTGTCGCTGGAAGTATCTCCCAGCCTTAGGCCCTTTACAGGCCTGGTGGTATGCCCGTTTCATGGGCTGAAAAAACACTGGGGTTTTTTTCCAGTGAAAACTGAGACCTCCTGAGGGTTACCCTCACTGTCCTAGTGCAGCAGCCAAAGGACAAGACCTCTCAGGTGAGTTGCCAGGGGCACAGGCAGCTGAAATGACTTGGAGGAAAGGGCAGCTGGAACAACTTGTTCCCTTGCTTCTGATGCCACCTTTCAAGTCAAGCGGCACGTCTGGGAGCCTCTGTCACGGATGCCACAGGGTTACTACTTAACCTTCCCCAGAGTCCTTCAACTTGGTTTCTCTGTTATTTTTCAAAGAACATCAGTTTTCTCTCCTTAATGCCTCTCTCTGCTGTTCCTGCAGGCCTTTGAATTGGCAGAGCGGGAGCTGGGCATCCCAGCCCTGCTAGATCCCAATGACATGGTCTCCATGAAAGTCCCTGACTGCCTCAGCATCATGACTTACGTGTCTCAGTATTACAACCATTTCAACAACCCCAGCCAAGGTGAGTGTCCTCCCACCCCTCTGGTTTCCAGTTTGCTCCCACTTGAGTATAAGAAACTCAGCATTACCCTGTGCTTCCTCCTTCCTGTGGCAAATGGGTGCCATGTGTGTTTGTGGGGAAAGGGAGAGGAGTGGGTAGTACCTGCCTCTCCTGGATCTCGCTGGTGCTTGTGAGAAAGGCCTGGAACAAGGAGTGCAGTAGGGCAAGATTTCACAAGAGGTGGGGAGTGATTTAACAGCTCAGGCTGCGGAAAGAGGAACGCCTTGTTTCTCCTCCCTCCACGCTGCATTCCTGCTGCTTGGGTTGGGCCACCACCCCTGGTGTTCATCAGCCCCTCTTGTGATCTGCTTTAACCCACCAAAATGAGAGAAAGCTCGATAGGCAACCCGCCTACCACAGATGATTTTTATCACATCGGTAAGTGTAAAGTGACTGGAGGACAGAGGGAGGGGAGCCAGGGTGGAGTGTCTCAAATCAGCTCATCTTGTCCTTGCAACCGCAACCTGAGATGAATGCTGCTCTGAAACAGCTTTTGCAGGGAATCCCTCCTGGGTGGAGACGAGAGCTCCAGGTCTCCTCTGCTCTGCTTTCTAGCCACAACATCAGATAAATCTCTTCCGCATCTGTATAATTCTCCAGGGATGCTGGCCTCCCAGCCAAGGACTCCCGCTGGGGACTGCTGTGTGAGTGCCGGCCTTGATGGGCAAGAGATGCTTCACAGACACACTGACAGCCCAGAAGCCCTGGGGCCCAGTCGGTCATAACAATACATCAGCAGCTACCCGGAGTGCTCTGGGCTTTGAGCATTGCTTAGGGAGTTGACTACAAGGAATCCAAGCAGCATTTAATGAGTAAATCAAATCATAGTGAGAGGCTGGTATCCCTGAGCCACAGAAGGGGATCCACAGCAGGGCCAAGCTCTCTGGCAGCCCCGCAGCCAAACCATTATTTAATTGTGTTTGTCTCATCCACCTAAAATAGGCACTGAAGTGTCAGGAGCGGCAAGTCCGGTCCTGTGTCACAAGGCTAGATGATTTCTTTTTCCCCTCCCCCCACATGGGTGGTGTGAGTCACCGCTCCTCTGTTCCTGATCCTCCTTGCCTTCTGCCTCCAGCCAGCATCCCTCCGCCTATGAAGCGCCCAGCTGCTGCCTCCTCACCTCCTCTGCTGTCCCACAAGAAGCCCGTGGCTGTGGTGGAGAGTCCCCCAGCACCGCAGGTACCTAATTTCTTGATTCAAAGCCAGCCTGAGGCAGTGCTGCTCCCTGCCTTGCAGGTGAGGAGATGGGAGAGAGCCCGTCACAGGAGGACAGATCTTTGCAGGGAGCTACCTGTTTATTTTGGGTGGGAGGGGTGTCTGCGATTTTGGTGCCTTGAGGGACTCAGCTGAGAGAGTGATTTCTCTCTAGGAGTCTCTGGACTGAAATTAGTCCATGGCAGGCAAGAGGTTTGGCAGATTGGTGCCAGGTGGTTCCTTGAGCTACCCAGGGCCTAAGCGCCCTCCTTCCTATGGGAGGGTAACCCTGTAAATGAGGAAAGAGCAGGAATGTGGGACTAGAGGAGCAGATAAGATGCCTTTTTCTTTCTTGGCCCTTTATTTCAGGTTTTAGCAGATGTCTGGGCTGGCACATTTTCCAGAGAGAAGGGGTTCCTCTTGCTGGTCCCTGATGCCTGCGGTTTACATTAGTCCCTTCCACAGCCCTTCAGCCCTAGATAGGGGCAAGACACCTTTTGGACTGACCCCTTCTAATTTGGGAATAGGCAGCCTGTCTGCGCCTGGGCTCGGGGACAGCTGTTCTGTGCATTGTCAGCCCCTGAGGTCAGCCCCTGAGCTGTGCCACAAACACTCAGTGTTAGGCTTTGCACCCAGAACAGCTGCTCTGGAGGAGCTATGGGCTGGGGAGCAGCTCGTGGCCCCTATCCTGAGCTCCCCGTGCATTGTGTCTCAGGATGATGCCCCCTCGGAGCTGTCGGAGCAGTCCCAGCGCACGACACTCAGCAGTACCTGTGCCGCCTGCCAGCAGCATGTCCATCTGGTCCAGCGTTACCTGGCCGAGGGCAAGCTCTACCACCGCCAGTGCTTTAGGTATGTCATGGCCAGGCCTGGTGGGGCGGCCACTCTCCTCAGCAAACTGGAGGTCTGTGGCCAGCTGCACCCTGTCTTTGTGTCTGTGTCCTTGGGCAGTATGGAGCATTAACAACAGTGCCTGAAATAATACTGGAAAGGGTCTGTTTGCAGGCCAGCCCCCTGTCCCAAAGGTCTGACTAGCCCCTTGTGTCCAGCTCTGTGCTGCTTACCTCCCCTGCTCCCTGCCTCCCCTGCTCTCTTATGCTTTCCCGCTTCACTGACTTGGGATCCCAGCACCTTGCGTTTCTGCTGCCTTCATAAACCACGATGTTCTGCCTCTTTACTACCTGCCTACCCAGAACCACCACCACAACCTTCCAGTAGGGTCTAAGCCAGGACATCATCCTACAGACCTCCTTCCACCTACACTCCACATCCTCAACTGGATATACAGGCTCCCATGCTGCCTGAGGTGGTGCTGAGCTCTCAGGGGAGCATGTGGAGAGCTGCAGACTGTTACCAAACTGAGGAATGAGGGATTAGACGTCAGCAGCTCTGTGGTGCAGGTCCTTACCTGCAGCAGCTGTGAAGTCATTTTACTTGCTTTCCCTGCTCTGAAGGTGAAGGGATGAGAGCTCTCATGTGGGCCACAGGACAAGAACTGGCAAGTGGGCAGCTGGCATCGGAGGACAGAAATGTTGAGCCATTGCAAAGTTGCAGGAGACCTCATTCACCTGCCTAAACCAGCTGGGGATGTGTCATACAAACAACATTACAGGAGGGGGGCTGAGCTGGGGCCCATCAAGCTTCCCATCTGCAACTGGGGCAAAACCAGGAGCTTTGAGGTGCAGGTGCAGCATTGTTCATGGGCCAGGAATAGTAGAGGTGCTGTGTCTGCCTTGGCACATCTCATGGCCCTTAGGACTGAGCAGCGAGATCTCTAATTTTATCCCAGGTTTGTTGCTTTCTTATGCTTTTCTTGTCTTTCCCCCCTCCCCCCACTTGTTCATGGGTGCTGTTTGGTCAGGAATGTCCTGTGGCAGCATTTTCTGTGGGTTGGCAGAGATAAAACCAAAACAAACCTTTTTTTCCCCTTGCCTGAACTTGCCATCTCTTCATTTCATCATACCCCTTTTCTCTAGAGCCTCTGTGTCCTCACACTTCTGCTCTACATCTAGTGGACACCCAGAGCAGAACTCCTCACCAAAAGTAGCTGCTTGCAGTGTAGGGCAGCCAGCTGCTGCAAGCACCAGGTATTCAGACAAGAAAGAACAAGCTTGGTTTTCATGGGAGTGCTTGATCAGCCCCTTGCCCTTGGCTGTCTTTCATGTAAGCTATCCACCTCTCTTCCCAGGTGGAAAAGGGCTGACTTGGTTGCCAGCGCCTGGAGGGCTTCATTAGGGAGGATTCAAAGGCTCAGTGAGGAAAGAGTGGATGATCCAAGGAGATGTGGCAGACAGCAAAGGACAGGGAAGCTATTAGCTCAGTTTCAACAGGCAAGGCAGAGTGTAAGAACACGCCTACTGTGTCATTCCCGCGTCCTTGCAACCAAAGGCCATGACCCTGGTGGGGTCCATGGTCAGCACCAGCAAGGGTGAGCATGAGACCAGGCTAGGCTTGTATGCTGCTTCTCCTGACTGCTCTTCAAGCCTCCAGCATAGGGATTTCCTGAGTTGGAATTGGCATAGTTTTATTTAATACTCAGAGTTTGGAGGGTTTCTTATATTTCTCACACACACACGCACACACAAATGTGTCTGACAGTTCTTTAACCTGCCTAGACCCTTGGCACCCGCAAGGGAGCCTGTAGCCTTCCTGTGCCAGTTCTGAACCACCTGCCCCTAATTCCAGTTGATACTCCCTGTTTCATGTCTATGAATTGTTGATGTGGTTGATCCCTCTCCTCCTCCCAGGGCCACCACATGTGATCTTGTTGCTCTCTGTCCCGTCCCCCACCAGATGCATCTTTTCCCAGAAAACTATGGGTTTCTGCTTTTCCAGGCCTGGAAACCATGTGATATCCCGATACCAACTGTTGCCCTTCCACATCTATTGGATCTTTTCTGAGTTGGAGGAGGAGCACAAATGTGCACAATATTTGAGTTGTGAACTCCCCATGGGTTCATATAGTGCAATGGTGATGTTTCTCTGTTCCTCTCCTTTCCTGAATGGCTTCCCCAAGACTGTGCTAGGATTTATTAGCAGGGGGTGGGAATCAACTCCATGGTCCTATAAGGATCTCCCAGGTGTGTTGCCTTCCCTGAGGGGCAGGATGGCATTCCCCATCTCATGGGGCTCTCTCTTCTTATTGGCAGGTGTAAGGAATGCTCCAGCACACTGCTCCCAGGGTCATACAAGCCCGGGTCAGAGGCAGGGACCTTTGTCTGCACACAGCATCGTGGTAAACTGGCCATGAGTGGAAGGGTGGAGCGGAGGCCCAGCCCAGACCGACGGTCCCCAGAGCTGAGGACTGAAACTGGGGCTGGCAGCGTGGGTGAGGATACCCTCCCCACAGGAGCAGAGGTGGGAAAGAGCGATGGCGACTCCCTGAAGAGCGTGGCAGAGACCCATATGCCTGCAGAGGGGCTTGCTGGCCCTGTGGAGAAGGACAACATGCCCAGCAAAGCAGAGACAGCGATGGCCCCTGCTCACGCAGGCAACAAGGCACCTGTCCCCCAAACTCCCCCCAGACCTCCCCTTCCCAGCAAGCCCACAGTGCTCAGCCAGGACAAAGCCAGCTCACTGGATGGACGACTCAGGGAGATGCGACCCACCCCTGCCCCAAGGAGGGCTGCGGACACGTCAGCCCTCTCCCCTCCGACCTCTCACCCAGTGCCGCGGCCCAGGTCCACGCTCCAGGGCGAGGGCAGCGAGTGTGGGCCTGCCGTCGTGAATGGTAAGAGAGCACAGTGATGGTTACCCTCGGTTTTCCCAGCCGCCGAGGTGGTTGGCTGCAGGTGGGATGAGTTTTGTTCCTTCTTTACAGCCTGACACCCTTCTGCCTCTGAACAAATCTCGGGCTCAGACACTGAGCTTTGGATTGCCAGCCATCCTCCTGGTGGGGAGAGCAGCACTAGGTTTCACACCTGCCTGCTCCCTTACGTTTCTCCAGAGCTCCGCGCTAGAGCAGTTTGCAGGTGTGGGGTCGGGGGAGGCACATCAGGTCTCCAGGTGCAGCTCGTGGGGTGGGAAGAAGAAGGCAAAAGGGGATGTTTGGGGTTGACTGACTGCACCAATTGTGGGAGAAATGCCGTGAGGTCTTCAGAGAGTGGGAAGAGCCAGCCTCCTGCAGAAAGATGTGTAAGAGGTACCTCATGTTGATTTAACTTCTTTCTTCATGTCCTTTTGGTGTTGTGACAGTCTGACCCTGTGTCTTTCTAGGTAGGGCACCTGAACCCAGCCCCCCTGTCCCAAAACCCCGAGGGAGACCCTGCTCCTCTGATCGGTACGTCCTTCTCTTCACAGATCACCTGCAAACCACATAGCAAGGTGGGGCTATAGGGACAGCTCCTCTCCCACCTCCGTCAGCCCCTGCTTTTAGGAGGATGTAGGCTATGATCAGGCCCCTTCCCTTAATGGGTGCCAGGCCAGTACAGCAAGACTGACAGTATTTGTCTGTATCTCCCAGGGTCTTTGTCTCTCAGGGTTTTTAAAGAGTGTGGGGACTTCAGGAAGGCATTTCTGTGGCACATGCAGACTGCCAAGTGCCTTCTGAAATGGTCCTGCTTGTGGATGCTGAGAAGGGGACACTTGCCTGGCTTGTGGAGGGTTTGTCCTGGGAAAGGTCTGGTGCAGGGACATTGTGAGTGCCTGGCTGCAACCTTTACATCTCCTGGGCTCTTACCAGGAGCCCATGGGTGCTGGTTCATTCTTGCCTGCTCTTGGGCCGGAGGTAGCATGAGCACCCAACGTTTGCAGTGGCCAAGGAGTGGGTGCGTGTGGCAAGTGATGGCCACTTTCCTCATAAGCAGTGATTCACTGAGCTGTGGTGTCATCTTGCCAAGGGCTGTGCCCCCAGAGGAGCAACGGTGGGTGCTTCCAGCTGCGGGACACTCGGGTGATAAGGTGACAAACAGTCCTCTGGAGCGTAGGAAGGGAGTGTGACCATGCGGGCAGGTATCTGATCTCAACTCCCCCTCCATCCATAGCCTGGGGAGCAGAGCTGGGTGTAGGAATGGTGTCAGGGAGGGGAGAACAGCTGTGCCCATGAAGCTCAGCCTTTACCACTGCTTAGCAGACGGAGGCTATAATATTCAGAAACTAGAACGTTGTGTCCAGCAGGCAAGTCAGGCAGGCTGTGCTTCCCTGAGGCCTGTAGGTTTGCCCACAGAGAACAAGACACTTTGTGTCTGGGGAAGACTAGGGCCACCCTTGGATGAGAAAGCTGGCTTCTGCATGGGAAACATGCTGCTCCGTCTGTCCTTTCCCCTGAGAGCGAAGTTCCTCTCCTGTGCCTCGCCATCCCAGCCTGTCTCTGCTCCCTGCCACCTCGATTTCCCGTTCTCTTCCCCCAGTGCTGGAGCTGCTGCAAGAGCCAAGGACCCACCGTGGATGGCCTTAGTGCAAGCAGAGCCCAAGAAGAAGCCAGCTCCCCCTCCCCCCCCAGGCAGCAGCCACGAGACTCTGAGTAGGACTTCAGAGGAGGAGGATGGGGAGGAGGTAGGGAAAGCCAGGAGTGAGGAGAGCAGGTCTGACGCCACAGACCCCAAACCATACAACCCCTTTGAGGAGGAGGATGAGGAGGAAGAGGAGACTGCTGCTGCCCATAAGAGCACGCCTGAGCAGGAGCAGAGTGAGACTGCTGCCAAGCCTCTCCACCCCTGGTATGGCATCACTCCCACCAGCAGCCCAAAGGCAAAGAAGCGGCCAGCTCCACGAGCCCCCAGTGCTTCCCCACTAGGTGAGCTTCCTCCCACTGCCTAATCTGACCTCTGCAACACCGGTGCAGCCCCTTGGAGGCTCCCCCTTCCCAGGTGCCTCAGCATCACCTTGGCAGGCCAGGCCTTAATGCAGTGATGGTTGTGCTGGAACTTGTGTTAGCCATGTCCTCTCTACCTATTGGAGCACAGCATTTACAGGCAAGACCTTTGTGCTGGAGGGTCCCTTCTGTCTTCTCTGGAGACAGAGAGACACTGATTCCTTTTGCACTCACCCCTGCCTCCAGCATATACTGCTCTCCCCTTCTTTCCTGGCTGCCCCCCTATTCCTCTTTGAGCTCTCCCTTTGCTTTGCAGCCCACCACCCCATCTCCAGGCTGTCACACTCGGAGCCATCGTCTTCTACTCCATCTCCAGCCCTCAGCCTTGAGAGCATCAACTCTGAGAGTTCAGCCAAGGTGCCGGGTGACACCGATGAGGTCTCGGTGCCCAAAAGCTCCTCTGAACCCACTGTCCACACGCCAACAGCCACCAAGACCTCTAGCACTGACACGCCACTGGCCAGTGTCTCTTCCAGTGAAAGCCCTGCTGCCCCAGCCAGCCTCTCCACCAACTCCTCCTTCTCCTCCTCCAGCGAGCTGGCCAGCTTCAGTGGGGAGGCACAGCCCAGCACCCCACATGCCAGCAGGAGTGTTTCCACTGGCAGCTTAAAGACCAGCCCCAGCCGGCTGCCCCCCAAGCCTCCTGCTGGGGCTAGCACTACAGCCGTCCTCTTGACTTCAGATGGGGATGCTGGGAGCCCCAAGACGCCTTCCTCACCCAAGCCGCAGCTGAAGGTGAGATGGTGACCTTCCTCCCATCCATATCAGGGAACTTTTCTCCCCCACGTATCACTTGGTCACAGTGGACATCGCAAGTCCAGGCTTGCCCTTTAGGTCAGTTTGGTGTGTGACCCCCTGTGGCCTCAGACTTGTGCTTATTAAATGGTGTCTCTGCTTGTACTCTGTCTGCCCCATGTGCTAGAGAAGAGGCAGGATGTCATGTGGTCAGAGCACATAGGAAGAGAATCGTGAAAGAAAACAATTCGGTGTGTTTGTTAGAGAGAAGCTGGGCAACTGATGCCAAACAGGAGCACAGCTGGTTTTTGCCCCATGGCTAGGCTGCTGGTTGAGATCAGTGCTGTGTTCCTCCTCTAGGAAGGTGTGGGGCAAGACACACCCTGGGGCTGTCCTGTCTGCTTAGTCCCAGCTGGTGGAATGCTATATCCTTCCCTTCCCTTTGCTGGACCCTCACATACCTCCTTTTGTTCCCCCCTCTGCAGTCTTCCTGCAAAGAGAACCCCTTCAACCGGAAGCCATCACCTGCTGCCTCCCCCTCTGCAAAGAAACCTCCCAAGGGCTCCAAGCCAGTTCGTCCTCCTGCACCGGGTCATGGCTTCCCACTGATCAAACGCAAGGTAGAAGGACCCTCGGGAGCAGATGGGAAAAAGCCAGTTCTGTACTACCCCCAGGGCCGTAGCTGTATACATGCTCCCGGTGGATGCATGTGTGGGTAGGGATTACTGCAGGTGGTTGTGGCTGGGGAGGATGGTGTTTAGGCTAGACCCCACTGACGGCAGCACCATGATCTCCCTTTGCTTCAGAGCTGGGTGGGGATTTCAGATCCACACTTAGGTGGAGTGTTCTGTTGTCTCTCCACCTCCACTAGTGTTGACCGGCCTTTGGATTACTCCTGGGAACTGTATGGTTGATGGTAATGCAAGTCTCATGGTTTGGCAGGTGCAGACAGATCAGTACATTCCTGAGGAAGACATCTATGGGGAGATGGATGCCATTGAGCACCAGCTGGACCAGCTGGAGCACCGTGGGGTGGCCTTGGAGGAAAAACTTCGCAGTGCTGAGAATGGTATGTGAGGTAGGCTGGCTGTGGGTGTGGGGCAGAACAGACCCTAGGGCTGCCCAGTGTCCAGCCAAGGAGATAGCCGTGACTTCCTCCCTGCTGATGCTGGGGTTGGAAGAGCACAAGGGGCTGTGCTGGGCTCCAAGAATGATCACAGCCATACCATGGACTTGGAGATGGAAACAGGTAGGAGAAGAGATAAGGTCTCTCTGGGGCTCAGAAACAGGCTGAGATCAGGTTGGCTCTAGCCCAGTGCTCCTCTCCTGACTTGACAGAGCCCAGCCTGCTGCAGGGTGATGGGATCCTGCAGGGCTGGGGGTGGCTCTAATTTGTCCCTTTGCCTGGCAGACAGCCCCGAGGACAGCCTGCTGGTGGACTGGTTCAAACTCATCCATGAGAAGCATGTGCTAGTGCGCCATGAATCGGAGCTTATCTACATGTAAGTACGTGCAAGCAGGTGGGAGGCACTGATGCTCTTACAGGGAGCCCTGTCTCAGCCCTCCTGAAACTGTGCTTTCAGGGGAGTGCCTGACATGGCCTCCTGACCTGGAGAAGGGAGGGAAAGAGGGCAAGCAGACAAATCTATCAAAACACACTCAGAACGGACTCAATGCAAGTCACCAGAGTCCCTGCAATGTCTCCTCCAGGAGGGCCTTGAGCAGCCAGGGCTGGTCCCTGCTGGTACTTGGTTCCCTGGCTGTAGAGGATAATATCAGCATGCTGGTGGTTCTTTCCAAGCTCACCCCGTACCTTGGGATGATGTTCCACCTCTCTGGAGACTTGCAGTGGTTCTTGACGGTGCCCTCTTCCCTTGCAGCTTCAAGCAACAGAACCTGGAGCAGCGGCAGTCAGATGTGGAGTATGAACTGCGTTGCCTCCTCAACAAGCCAGGTAAAGCATCATGCTGGGTAGCTACCTCCATTTTTCACCGGGGAATCATCTACCCCTGGTCTAGGTGGGACTCATTTGAAGAGAAACAGATCTTTAGGGATGTCAGTGCAATCAGCTGGCTCTAGAGATGCTGTCCTGCCCCATCTCATTGCATTCCCCAGCCTTGTGTGGTGACATGCTGCTTTTGTCCCCATGGGATGCCACGTACAGGGCTCTCCCTCCACAGCACCACCAGCCCAACTGGCCCTGCAATATGGCAGGGTGGCAGGGGATTGTGTCTGCCCCAAAGCTGAGTTTCACAGCTCCTTCAGCCATTTAATTGCCTGTCCTTCCTCGGCATTTGGCTGGGTAGAGAAGGACTGGACCGAGGAGGACCGAGGGAGGGAGAAGGTGCTGATGCAAGAGCTGGTGACCATCATTGAGCAGAGGAATGCCATTGTGAACTGCCTGGATGAGGACCGGCAGAGGTGAGTAAGGAGTGGGGTGGGCTAGGGGAGAGGGGAAAAGCGGAAAAGTGTAGCCTGCCTGACTCAGCACCACATGAGTGGCTTTGTGGGGGTGTCCCAAGATGTCCCTGTTGCTGATGTCTTTCCCAGGCTTCCCAGTCCTTGTCTCTTTGAATGCTTTGTGTGGGAAAAGACAGGGCAGTACATGCAGCATGTGGGATTTAATCTGCTGGTAGCAAATGCTCACAAGACAGTGATGGATCTGCCCCTCTGTGGCTTATAAGTAGGAGGTTCTTTAGCCTTAAACAATGCAGCAGCTGTTTTCAGGGCTGAATTGCTGATCTCTTTCCCATTCTTTCTTTCAGAGAAGAGGAGGAGGATAAAATGTTGGAAGCCATGATTAAAAGGAAAGGTAAGAAACAATTGGGAAGATTTTTGGAGTGATGTTCTCACTGCTGACCCCAGCAAGGTGCAGCATTCGTGAAATTGTGTGCAGAAGGAGAGATGTAATCTGTTCTGTGTAGACTCTGGAGCCTTTGCTGTAGGGTTGTTAAAGTTTGGGGCACAGTTGTGCTGTGCACCCCTGTTAGAAAGAAGTGTGCATACAGTGAAGGGCTTTGATTCATAGCTCTCACCCTTGCCCCTGTTGTTGTGTGAGTGTGTGTACAACCATCCACGTCCCACAGTAACAACCTCCCTTTGCAACCCCAGAATTTCACAAGGAGACGGAGACTGAAAGCAAGAAGAAAGGCAAATTCAAGCCCATGAAGGTGCTTAAGCTGCTGGGCAACAAGCATGACTCCAAGAGCAAATCGCCCAAGGAGAAAAGCTAGAGCAGGGGAACACCAGCAGTGGGAGGGATGTGCTGCCTGACTGCCCTGGCCTCCCCACAGCTGGCCAGGATGCCTGCCAGGAAGGGGGGCTTGTCTCCTTCCACTCCCCTCGCCTCTCCCCCAGCTCCCTCCCCAGGCACCAGAGCTGCTGCCCCAGGGAGATGCCAGACCTCTGCCCAGAGTGGGGGAGTCCAACAAAGCACTCCCCTTCCCGAGACTGCAGAGGAACATGACCATCCCCTCCGTGAAGCCTTGCTAACGAGGTGGGGAGTAGACAGATTTGCTTTTCAGATAATTACCCCATTCTGTGTTCTTGTTATTAACTGAGAAGCAAGCCAAGGAGTTTCGTGTTTGTGGGAAAACTTGCACTAACTGCCCCCCATCCCTTCTCCCGCTCTAACTGTGACAGTTCCACGTGCCTCTGATCTCCGCTAGGATGGGACTGGGTCTGCCTGTCCCTCCCTGCCTACCCGCTCTTGTCCCCTTCCTGTCCCATTTTTAATTTCAGGAGAAAACCCTGGCATTAGAATCAGGATTCTTTGGGTTTTACTGGCCTAAACTAAAATGTTAAGAAAATACTCCCGCATCACAAGACTCTAGAGCCGTAGCCAAAAAAATAACTGGTGCCCTATTTATTTTGAGCTGTCCCCTCCCTTGAGCGCCAGGGCTGGGCGGGCTCTGCAACAGGGCTGAGAGGACCCAAAGGGGACTGCGTACAGCTGCTAGGATGTAGCTTATGCACCTTACTCAGGACATCTTACCCCCACTGCTGCTAAACACCACTGACTGCTGCCTTCACAGGGAGGGAGGAACGTTCGTTTTCCAGGCAAGGGCAGAAAAACTCAAGACTTGACTCAGTGCTGGCAAGGGGCACTAAGCTTGTGCCCCTGCTCACCAGTGCCACCCTTAAGCGGCTGGGGAGGGCGGCACGGTCACAACTGACCTTCACCCAGCTTCGTCTGTGTATACTTTAAAAGTGTGCAGGGGTTGGCTGGTTATTTTTTACACCTCCTTTACTAGATGAATTCAAACCCACCCTAAAAACTTTTTAAACCCCTTATTTTATTTGTCATGTGTGTGTTCATGTGTGTACATTGGAGGAGGGAATGGGGGAGTGGTGTTCTTCCAAGCATCCCTTCTTCCTTCCATTTTTGTTTCCTGCCTTATCCTCCAAGGTGAGGAGTTATTTATTGAATTGTTGGATCAGTCTGAATTAGTGTTTCATGGGTGTTTGGTTGGTCAGCTGTTTGTCATGCCTTCTCATCAGCAAATTAGACATAACCAGCCCCGAGCAATCTGCTGCAGTCCCTTCTAAAAACCTAACAGGCTTTAGCCAAAATGCTCTCGGAGCAGTGCCTTGCAAGGTGGCTGGCATGGTGTTTCCGGAAAGGGATTCTTATTTCCCAAAACCTGAGGGACCCAAGCCCCTCCTCAATCCCAGTGTGGCCCCCGTGGCCGGGAGGTGGCAAGCCCAGCCCTGTTCTGGTGATGCCATCTCACTCTTGCCATACCCCAGCAGGCTGATGAGGAGCAGTGGTAGGGGAGGGGAGATCCCAAGGCATAACTCTTCTCCGAGGAGAAACAAATCCGCTTTAGAGCCTGCTGTCACGTTGCTGTTGCCAAAGGCCATCGGGATTGCTGCAGCCCGACACCCCTTGGCCCTGTGCCTGGTCAGAAGTTTGATTTGTAAATTACACTGTACTAACTCCATGACTTCC
The DNA here is from genome assembly GCF_963210335.1 of Falco punctatus. Classification (NCBI taxonomy): domain Eukaryota; kingdom Metazoa; phylum Chordata; class Aves; order Falconiformes; family Falconidae; genus Falco; species Falco punctatus. Next base: position 34,995,971 of record NC_137585.1, read on the forward strand.
ATTCACCTGAACAGAAATAAAAGAAACATTGGATCTAAAAAACAATCGTGGCTTAGATTTCTGATTCCTTTGTGTACTTGCGCTGTCCTGGGGACAGGGTGTGCTGCCTAGCTTTGGGGAGTGGCTGACGAGTATTGCTAAGAAGCAGGTGATGGGATCTTAAGGAAATTGGGAGGCAGACTTTATGCTGTGATTTGTGCAGGAATAGTGGGACGTCATGCTTCAGCCGGCTGGCAGACAGAGGTGGGGGTATGTATGAAGTAAGCAAACAGCCACATCCAGGCTCTGTGGGAAGCTGATGGCTATTCTGCATACTGTGCTTTCAGGCATCAAGAAAGCACAGCAAGCCCACAGCAAAGAGCAGCGGGCACTGGGCTGAAATCCCCTCTCCCTCCTCAGCACAGCTGTCCCTCAGTGTCTGCCCAGTTCAGCTGCCACCCAAGAAGTTTACTGATGCGCACAATCATGCCGACCTGCAGCAATGCCAGAGGCTTGTGTTTGTGCAAGGCTGTGCAGCTGCATCTTCCTCCGCGCTGTTTGCCAGTACAGCCATTCCCAGAGTTTCGGGGACAGGAGTGGGCCACAGATGTGGGTGGCAACGTGCACATTAGCATCGTGCTGCCATGAGAAACCTGCACCTCTGGGTGGATGGAAAGGAGTGATGTTTTTATTGATGGGTTGCTGTGCTCTGAGGTATTGCATAGGCATAAGGAGGCTCTGCTTTGTCATGTTTTGGTACTCGCTGCTGTGTGTTTTCCGCTCTTCAATATCATTGAGCAAGAAGGGATCCAGTGCATGGGCAGGATTTTAGAACAGCTTTCTTGTGTCACCAGTTATGCACAAACTGCTCCTGCCTTCTGGTTTTAGGCAACAGGTGGTGCTACCCTACTCCAGGCGCAGGCACAGACCAGCCCTTGAGATTCAAATGCCAACAGTCTAGGAAGAAGAGGTGGGAACAAATTGCACTTGTGTTTTTCCCTTGGCCTAGTTGTAGGGATCAGATTTTTTCCCACCAGGGAAGTCTTTTGCCATGATCTCTCTCATTTCCTCACTTCTCTTCTTGTCAATGATCTCCATCTCACGCATTTTCTGCAAAGTACAAAGGGGAAGGGCTAAGCAGGGAGAAAGTTGGCAGCTTTTTTTTTCTTCTTTTGCTAATTTCAAGAACAAAGGTTCTATTTTCCCAATTAAGTTACAGGCAGAGATGGAAACAAAGGCTGAAAACGTCTATCCCCATTCCCCAAATTCACACCTGTCCTATGCCATGAAGGGAAAGAGTTCTCTGCCCCCTTCCCCGCTCGGGTATCAGAGAAGACCCTGCTTTAAGGGCTCTGACACTAGGGGTTCCCTCCATGTACTGTACAGCCAGTGCTGCCCTTGCGTACCTGTGAGATTTCAGTGAGGACAATCGTTTGATACTTCTTGCCCTGTCCTAGAGCTTCCATGTCTGCCAGGAATTCCCTCCTCTCCTGAACTTCATTCACCACTGACAGATAAGAGAAAACACCATGGAAACAGAATTCAGCCAAAAGGCAAGAAAGTATGTTTCTGTCTAGATCTGAACCACCAATTTCCTAGCTCTGCTTAAACAGCAGTCTTGCCAGGAGAAGGGTGATAGTCTGCTGTTACACTCATCTTGTGTGTGTCATCAAAATACCTCAGCAGTCCCTTACACAATGGGAAATGTTCCCCCCGCCCATCTCCTTACTGCTTCCCATCTTGCAGGAGCAGGAACTTTCTAGGGGTTTTTGTACAGACAGTTCTCTGTTGCTTGTGGGCAATTTAACCAGTCTGTGGATGGAGGCAGAACCTGCTTAAAGCTGTTGTTCATTAGCTGACATGCATCACCCAGTGACTGCAACTATCTCTGCTCCCAGGACCAGCAAAGGCACAGAACATTAGCTGCTGCTTTGCAGTACAGACGTGCAGCCAGGTGGTCCAAATCTTGCCACAGTACTACGTACATGGGTATTTCAAATGTGTCAAGGACAACACTCAGCTTGCAACAAGTTTTAGAGGATACAAAGCACGCGTGAAGCCAGCCACACTGGCAGCAGTGACCAAAGCACCCCTTCTGTACACATTATTCTAGCGTTGTCCATCTTTGTGCTGCCTTGGCTAGCAAAGGGCAGGCCGGGGTGTACATACACATTGAAGATTCAAGCACAGAGAGGTATTAGGCAGGGTTTTGCCACCCCAGAATACTCTGCAGGCCGAAGTCCATCACTGCTTAAAATTCTGCTCGACATTCAAGCTTTGCTAGCTTAACTGCTATGAACTTGGAGTGAAAGAAAACAGCCCAAACCATGGTCAGACTGGCAAGTGGCCTAGTATGTTGAGTTACGCTGGCTGGAAAAAGGTCTCACAGTACCTGGGCTTCCTGCCCAGGTCACCCTGTGTGTCCCTAGGGTATTCCCCTGCCAGCAGAGTTCATTTTGTGTAGGCAGCCCAGAGAGCTTGAATCTGCCAGCAAACGTCTGGAGTATAAGCTCTGCAGGGGTGGCTGGATCACAGTGTCACAGCAGCATGTCCTTTCTCTTGGAAACAGCTTTGTGGCAACACAGCCTGCCACACCAGCCCTCAGAGGGAGCCAGCTTCCCAGGCTTCCCGCCTGCCTTCCTCCAGGCTACATAAAGACTTACATTCTTCAAACCGGTCAGGCTCAGGTATCTCCTCTTCCTTTGTTTGAACCAGCATCTGCTTCACGTTGTGCTCCACCACATCCTTCCCTGTCGCTAAGATGTTTTGTAGTCTTTGCTTCTCCTTTTCCAAATCTCCTGTGAATGCCAGGGAAAAAAAATTTATCAGCCTGTCTCGTCAGGGAGGAGCCTGGCCACACTACTTCTCTGCTAATGACGCAGAAGAAGTGTTAACGTTAACGACAGCTCATCCCCAGACTGAACTGTGCAAGCACCACACAGGCATACAGAGCCAACCAAACTGACATCAGTGTTCTGATTTCAGTTTATAAACAAGAAAATGACATAGTGCTCCCTTCTTACGCAAGGACTGTGTGAGTCCCTATTGCCTGTCACCCTCCCAGCCAGCGGGCAGAAGTCAGTGAGCACTTTCAGTATGTGTTCCCTCAGAGATCCATTTTCAAAGCATCTTTGAAGACAGAAAGCGTGAAGATGAAGAGCAACTGATAATGCCTGCTGCTGCTGAGATTGCAGGCAGGGGATGGACAGAAGGGGAGGAGAGGGACTGGGCAGCATCATTTATTTATTAGAAATGTTTGCTGACTTACGCCTCGCCTGGGGCTTGAATTTCTCTCGGGTGTAGGCATCTCCTGCCTGGCAGACCTTGGCAGGTCGGAGATGTGGTTTAGCTGAAAGCTTGCTCGGCTGACAAACTGGCGGGGAGAAAGCAGGCGCTGCAGGCACTGGCTCTTTGCTGGATGTGGGGTGGCACTGGAGAGGCAGGGTATCTCCTCCTGGAGAACAAACCAAAAATAACGGTAAGTCAGACAGAGAGAAGCCTGGATGGATGGCCCCATGCCACCACCAGCAGACCTGCCTGTTGATCCACCATAGCAATGCAAGCGAAGACCCCAGGGTGTCACAGATGTCTCACCTGGGTTGTTGGTATGCGCTGACACGAGACTCTGGTTCAAGCGACACCATTACATCTTGTTCCCTGAATGACCCTGGGGGACACCTTGTCCCGTACATCCATGCGTTGTCCGCAGCAGCCGTGCTGCTGTTTTAAAGCCCTTGCCCATCCAAGCAGGCAATGGGCGAACGCCCCTGTCTCAAGGTGAGCAGCAAAGGCTCTTCACCAGCACAGCAGCGGGCAGCGAAGGCTGTCACTCACGTTTCACACAGTCCATCAGGTATCGCCTCTGGAAACGCGTCAGCTTTGATTCCTCCATCATCGCTGAAAAAGATGAGGTGTGGGTGCAGATGGCAGCCCGAGGGGGCTCCTGCAGCAGCGGGGACGCGCCGGGGAGCCTGCCCCGGGGCCATCCTCCCCTCACAACCCAAACCCAAAGGGGAAGACGCCGGCTTAGGAGACTCAAGCCGGGGCCGGGCCCGCCCGGTGCCCCCGCTCCCGCCCGGGGTGCCGCGGTGGGACGCTTCACTTCGCGGGGGGGCCGGGGGGGCTCCTCCCTGCAGCAGCCGCCGCAGGGGCGGGCCGGGCCGGGTCCCGGCGCTCGGGCGGAGCGCGGGGCACGGGGAGGCCGAGCAGCCGGGCCAGGCCCCTGTCCCGCTGCGCCGTTACCTCTCAGCAGCTCCCGCGTCCCCGGGCTGTACCGGGCTGGCCCGGCAGCGCGCCCGCCGCCGCCTCCCCCCGCCGAGCTCCCGCCGCGGCCCGGTGTCCCGCCGGGCCCGCCCGCCGCGGGCGCTGCCGTCTCCATAGCGACGAGCGACGCCCCGGGGGGAACGGAGGCGCGGAGCGCGGGGCAGCGCGGCGTCGCATTGCCCCGGCAACGGCGCCAACGGGGCACTTCCGGCAGCGTCACGGCGAGAACCCGGAAGTGGTTCCTACTTCCGCCGGGCCGGAAGGCAGTGGGGAAGCAACATGTCTGACAACGAGGACAAGTGAGAGCGGGGTTGGGCGGGGGTGGGAAGGGGAGGCGAGGTGGCGGCGTGTCTCGCCCGGGGGGGTCGGGTCGGGTCGGGGGCGCCCGTGGCGGGGGCGGCCCGGCCCGGCCCGTGACGTGACGTGCGTGACCCTCCCGCAGCTTCGATGGGGATGACTTCGACGATGTGGAGGAGGATGAGGGCCTGGAGGACCTGGAGAACGCGGAGGAGGTGAGTGCCCCGCGGGCCGCCGCGCCGGCCGGCCCAGACAGGCTCTGCCGGTACTGCGGGCCTGCGCCGGCCTGGGCAAGGTGGTCGCAGGGGCTGGGGAGGCCTCGGGGGCTCTCCCAGCGCCACGGGGCCTCGGTGGTGGGTGCAGCTGAGCTCTAACGTTGGTCTGCTTTCCCCCAGGAGGGACAGGAGAATGTGGAAATCCTCCCTTCTGGAGAGCGGCAGCAGGCAAACCAGAAGCGGATCACTACCCCTTACATGACTAAATATGAGCGAGCCAGAGTCCTGGGCACTCGTGCCCTCCAGATAGCGTGAGTATTTCACTCTGTATCCTGAGTGTTGTCACAGCTTTACCTCCCTTCCCAGTAAAAGCTGCTTTTCTCTTTCTTTAAAAACTTCTGGGTCTCATGTAATCTGTTACATGACTGCTGAGCTTGTAGACCACCATCGTGGTCAACACTGAAGCACAGGACCATGGAGCTCTTGGTTGCATGTGAAGTCCCTGTATCACTCCTTGGCTGAGGCTGTGGTACTCATGTCTAGAGATGGGAGCATTCAGCAATTGCAATGAACTTTCCTCGGTCACAGGCAAAATGAGTAAGGAATGTGACAAGCCGGTTCTGGTTTCTGCCTTTCATAAGGGAGCCAGTGTGGGCTGGAAAGGTCAGAACTGGTTTGTAGAAGCCATGTAGGAGGGAGAGATGCTCCAGAACGTATTCACTTGATACTGCAGGGCTGTAGGAATTGGGAATGGAGTAACCCACCTGAAATCTGTTTTAAGTGCAGTTGCATTGTGGCAAGCTGTAAGGTTTTTTATTTAAGTATTTGGAATAGTAAGGCCTCATTTATAATAGGTAATAACATTTAAATCCGTTTTAAAAATGCTGTTAAGGCTGGCTGCTCTCAACTTCATCCATTGATTTAGCTGTCTAGACTTGTTTTAATAATACATATCAAAAAGCTCTGCGCTTTTTGAAAAACTGCTTTATGAGCAAGGTTATTATGCTTATGGCAAGATTTGTCTGAAAGCACATCTGAGTTTCATTTTGGTTATATCCACCCTCAGAATGATGCCTGTCCTCTACATCATTTAGAAGGTGGTTATCAGATTTTTCCTTAATCATCGCTTTGCCAAGCTGTTCTTTCCACAGTCTTCACTCCATGAAGCTATTTTGTGCACATTCTTTCAGCTGGTGGAAGGCCAGAAAAATGGGGGAGACAGGATGGGCCTGTGCCAGGCCTTTAATCCAAAACACTGGCGCCTGGTTCTGCTTCACCTACATATTCTGCCTTCAGTGCTGAACCTAGGCCAGCAGCAGCCCCCAGTGGCCTTATCCACACATAACTTGAACTTTCTTTGCTGCTGCTGTCTAATGGGCAGATACCATTTTCCATATTTGCTGTGCTATTGCAACCCTCTGTAAAACGCTTGATTTTTTTTCTTCCTAGAGGTAGAGTGTATTGTAAATCCAGCACCATGCTTTCCCCCAAACGAAGCCTGGAAGATGTGAGCAAATGGGAACATAACAGATGTGCTGGAGTTGTAGGAGGTGTGCTCATTTTACAGTGTTTCCACCCTCTTTATTGGATTAATTTTAGGACCACTCTTTTCCTCACATCTAAGTACAGCAGAGGGTGACTAGAAAGGTGTGGATCTGACCAGCCATTGAACACCAGCTGGTCAGCACAGGCTGAATGATGGGACAAGAAGAATATTCAAGTAAAAACTCAGTCAGTAACCACCTGGGGGAATTTTCTTCCTGAATTGCGTAAGAGAGCAAACCAAATTAGGAAGGTGGTGTCCCACTTCCTACTTCACTGGCCTTTGTCCACATTACATAAGTAAGCACATGCTTAGTTGTCCCTCTTCCCTCTCTGTGCGTTCATTCAAGTGATGGTTGATGTTCTGTCCCAGGATGTGTGCCCCTGTGATGGTGGAGCTGGAAGGAGAGACAGACCCCTTGCTGATAGCCATGAAGGAGCTCAAGTAAGTCCCAGACTTTGGTGGTGACCATATTGATTTCCATAAAGCCAGCGGTCCTCTCTTCATCCCAGCATTTAGAAACTTATCCCAAGACAAGCTTGTCTTGTCTTGATAACAGTGAGTGCTATCATTCATTACCTTCCCCTTTTTCACCTCGGGACTTCTCCACAGCAGCTCTCTCCCATCCGAGTTGCTCATGCAAAGTACTGATGATTAGGAGTGCTCTGACCTCATTTACTTTGGAGTCCAAGTATTGCTTATTTCTGTGATGAAAATCCAAGGTCCTCATCTTTCTAATTCCCTGAGTGGAATTGATTCAAAGCAGCTAACTGAACAGACCTGTGTTCAAATGAAGTGCTGGCAAAAAATAAAATAAGGGTCAGGCTGGTGGTGTGGAGAACCTGTTAAGAATGTTATTTTCCTGCACCCTTGCACACTTGGCTTATTGTGCTTGTGGGAGGATACCTCCCCTGCTTACAGAAAGATAAAGAAATCCTTTCTGACTGTAGCAGAGGCAGCTTTTGGATGACCACTTAACAGACCTACCTTTTCACAGCAGAGCTCCTTGCTGGCCCACAGTGTGCCTGTGTGGTCAGTGACCTACACCACATGCAGCTATCTTTCAAGCAGAGCAGCTGGACACCGTTACTGATTAAATCCCTTTTCTTGAACTGAATTGTCCTGCTCCCCCAGTTTCAAGTGCATTCCAGTTGTTCTTGCAGATTTTGTATCTGTTACGTTTCCCTTTATCATTGCCAGAAGCTTCTTAAGTCACATTCCTGTCAGATCTCCAAGCTCTGAGTTGCTTCTGGTCACTGAGCATGAGCTCTAGAAAGTAAGTCAGGGTGTGACAAAGTATAGTGGCATCCTGTGCTGTGCCAAAATTCAGTTGTAATTCTGGGCCTGAGGGAGCTGCTTTGCTGCTAGAAAAACAATGGCCCTGAATGGCCCTGATCATTGAAGAAGTTGTATTACTTTTCAAGTCTGATATGGTTGGAACCTGATGCCCTGGTTAGATTCCAGACTGTCTGATTACATTCTGCTGACTTAAATCTACTTCCGTTAAGTTAAACTGTGTTCAGCATTTTCTTGCTTTCTGATTGGGAGCGCTGTTAGCAGATGCTGTACTCCATCCCAGCTGTGCTGGGTTTTGATACCTGAATAGTTCCTATTTCATGTATTCTTCTTAAAAGGTAACTGATGCTCTCAGGGTGCAAAATACTCTGTAAATACCAGTTTGGTGTGAAGATTCTCAGAATTATGCCGCTTCCATAGTGTCTCGTGGGGAAAAATCTTCCATCAAACAAAAAGTGGATTTGTTCAAGTCCCTTGATTATTTTTTCCCCCTATATCTGTTAGATGCTTGGTGTTGCCTTATAGTGGGTTCAGATCACAGGGCTCAATTCCTGCAGTAGCAACAGAGGGCTGACCTTCTGTAGGTCTTTGTTGTTTCCAGTCTAAGGGTACTGAGCACTTTGCACCTACAAGAGAGAGAGGTTGTTGGGACTTCCCTCTACTATGTAATACCAAATAACTGGTGCTACACAGATCCCTGTTTCACCTGATGAGCTTACTGAAGCCACTGAGCACCTCAGTTCCCATTGCCTGCTGCAGCGGTATAGTGAAGGCTGTGGCATTTCTGTTCACCTCTCTGTCCTCCCTTCAGAGCACGCAAGATCCCCATAATCATCCGTCGTTACCTGCCAGATGGGAGCTATGAAGACTGGGGTGTGGATGAGTTAATTATCACAGACTGATCAGCTTCCAGCCATTGTTTGGTTCTTTTCTTCTTGAGAGATGTTTCTATTTTTGTTTATATTTGTGTAAATAAATTATAAACCTCCCCATTTTAAGTTAAATGTCGTTTGTTTTGGTTTTTTCCTCTCATCTTCTCTTTCATCTCACTCCTACATCCCCCAGACTTTCTTTCTGCTCTCTACCAGCTTGGTTGTTCTTCTTTCTTTCGGTGTTGTGGGCTGTATTAGTAAGATTAGGGAGCCAAATGCTGTGCTTTTCTTGCAGCTTTTTTTCACCTGTGAAGGTCCTGCCTTTTAGCTCAGCTAAAGAAAGACTGCCCTAACTACTTCCTCCTCCTCCTCCAGCATGGCTCCTTCCTGGTTGTAGGATTGATAGCCAGTTAAACTCCTGCTGTACAAAAATGCTTTTGCAGGTATTTTGGCTTCAGAAAGACTCCAGCCCTCCACTCCATCCCTTCTTAAAACAGAAGTGCTGAGACACCTCCATTGCTTCCCCCTAGACAGTTGGGCCTTTGTGCCCTGAGCAGGTTGCTGTGGAAACCCCCAATTTCCTCTCTGGCTGTGGGGCTTCTCAGGAGTATCGTAGAGCAGCTCTCATCAAATCACCTATTGTTTCTCTGCTCCTGCTGCTTATCAGAAGTGGGGATCCCCTTTCAGTGGCACTGCCCCAGCCGGAAGCGCAGTTGCTACTTGCAGTCCCACCAGCTCAGCAGTTGTAGGTTGTTGCCACATTTGCTCCTTGTACAGCTGCTCTCTGACACACAGTGGAACTGATGGTCCTGGGTGCGTGGGTGCTCTCCAGCCATCTCCGTTGTACATGTTCTGGTGGTTCTTATGGTGGCACAATAGTAGTTAAATCCTAGAGTTCTTTTAATCTGTGACGTGATGAAAGATCAGCTGTTTTTCCCCTTCAGGTACCTGCACTCGGGCCTCTGATGTGCAGGAAGGTTACATGCTCAAGTCAATAGTTGGGTGGATGCATTACAACCTGCAGGGGCTTCTAGCCAGCCGCTACATAGTTTACCTAGTTTTCATTTCTTGATCTGTGTGCTCCAAGGTTCTTGCTCTGTATGAGGAAGATCTGAGCTCTTACACAGAATGCAGGGTCTTTCTCAATTATTTTATCAAAAACTGCGCTCAGAATGTTTGTTTTCTTTTTTTAAAGAGAAGAAGGGGAAGGTGCACCTCACTTGTAGTTTCTGCATTATGTTAGTTTTTATGCTGATCCAGGAAGAATATTTCCAACTAGTTTGTGTTAAGGCTTGTGCTTATATATAAAGCATGCATTCTCCATGCTGTATGTGTGGTTAGTGCCTGCATGTGAGTATCCATGTCCCAAAGGCAGTTTACATCCACCTGCCTGGGAACTTGGCTCATATAACCAACCATGAATATCATTCTGTTACTGCTCCTTGTAAAAGCACCAGTCCATCCTTCCTGTGTTGGTGTGCACAGGAGAGGGTGGGTTTGGAGGTGATAATGCAAGAGCTGAATGGGTCCCTGGGCAAAATGATAGGTCAAAGGGAATGTGGAGATGCTTGCAGGTGTGGGAAGGGGGTTGATGGTGAGGGACACAAATGCTTCCTGGTCTAGGCCACCCTTACCAAGAAAAGGTTAATTTGCAGCACTGAGGCCTTCAGCCTTCTTCCCCCACCCTCCATGGAATCCTTTAATCACGTTGGTGCGGTGAAATTTCAGCCCTGAAATGGTGCCTTTGTGTAACCGTTTTGGCGTCAGCCATGGAGCTCGGGGGTCGTTTTCTTGTCCTTTTTTTTTTTTTTTTTTTTTTTTTTAAATGGCTTCTTTGTTCCCTCCCCTCCCCAGCCTTGCATCTGTATCAGATACGATTAAAGGGATAGGGAAGGATGCCGATTAAAGGGATAGGGAAGGATGCCTGGCTAGGCTGCAGGAGGAGCAGTTAACCCCTGTGTTACCAGCAGCATTCTCAGTCCTGTCTTAGTTGTGAGGACCCTCCTAGATGAGACAAGGCATTGTCTTCCACTAGAGAATGGTTCAGGCAGAGCCCACTCCCTTTCTTAATTGCCTTTTTGCAGAGCTGGAGAAGGGTACTTATGTGCAGTTAAGAACTTTCTTTTCCTGCTGTTCTGTTCATCCATACCATGTCCCTTCCGTCTCCCAACCCTATGATCAGCTCTCCTATCCCTAACTCCACCATGGCTTCTCTTCTTCCCCACACATGCTCGTGACCTGCTCAGCAGTGCAGTAGTTTCTGAACTCTTCCCACAGCCTGTAGTTTGGGATAGAGATTTCTCCTCCCCTCCAGTGAATGACCACAGTCCTATTTTGCACAGAGCTCTTTAGCTGGCATCATCATTGTTAGATCCATTAAGCCATTCTGCTACTGATGTTCTTGGCCCTATACAGGACTTTATCCAAACAGTGCTATGAGTTTCAAAAAACCTTTGAACATGTTCCACAGTTCTTGGATGTCCTGCTTTCTCTACTCACCCATAAAGCATTTAGTGAACACACACTCACTGGATGGATCACATGTGTCAGCACTGAAACCCTTTGGAATCAATTTGTAATTGTTATGAAGAGTCCATGTGTTAATTGGGATCCTACCTTGCTACCATTGGCCTTGAGAGATGAGACCAATATCTGCTGTACGTTTTCTTTCCAAATACATTCATTTAGCCTCCCAGGACCTGACTACACCCAGGATGTCTTCTTCCAACAAGTAAGAAAGTCTATACAACTATTGCTGAATATATTCCCTGTGTGTGTTTGTATTTACATTCTTGCTTGTTGAAGGCAGGATGCCAGGGGGTTGAGTTTCTACAGGGAAACTAATGGTTGCTTCCAAAATACACAAGTTTGTGTATGTGGAGAAGGTTTTTTTTGAAGGAATGTCATCTGCTACCTGGTGATGAGGAACCAAGACAAGGAAGCCCCATGCTTCTATTCTGGAGAGCATTAACAATCACACTAAGAAATTCTTGGGTGAAGCATGTACAAAACAGTGCTCCTCTTAACTGCATGTGCTGAATCTTAGCTGGAGATCAGAAATCAGTGTTACTACATTTTGCACTGAAGAAATGACTGGAGCTGGGGTGTGAACAGAAGATGAGTTTCATCTGCCTCAAGGAGTCTGGTAATCCAGTCGGAGTTCTGCCTGTGTTTTTTTTTATGACAGGCAGCTGTGCACAGGATCTGTGTGGTGTTGGTGTGACCCATCATACACTTACTGGGGGAAAAAACAAAGACCTGCAGGGAAGAGGTCAAAAAAACCCAGACACGTGAAAATGAAACTGTTAAGGTTATTATTCCATATGTTTAATGCAGAGTTAATGGTGCTAGGACAGCATAGAGATCAGGGAAAGGGGGGTGGGGGAGGAAGGTGCTACTTGCATAAATAAGGGGACAGGGCTGGAAGAGGTTACATGCGTACAAGGAGCAAACATTCTACGTGATCTTTTCAGACACCACAAGGATAAGTCATCCATAGCTAAGGGAGGCAGGAAGGGCATCTGGCAGTCATATCAGCAGAGGGATATAGCGGCACCGATCACAGTCCACGTTTGGTCGAAGTATTTTATCTTTTTAGACTGGAATATCCATTGGAAGGTCCCACAACATGTTTCTGCGATCAATTGCCAGGAGTCATCTTTTCCTGCAACAACTTTTGTGCCAGTTCACTCCCTGGCATGACAAACTGCCCCAGTCCTGGAGGTGATAAAGGAGAAGTAAGCAGACTGTCCTCAGGCATTGGGTTGAAAAAAGGAGGTTGATCTGACTGCAAGAGGTGGTCGCTTCCAGTTTGAAACCCAAACAGGAAAACAAATTCCTTTGCACCTAAATAGGCTTCTTTTTTTTTTCTTTTTTTTTTACACTTATCCGAAATTGGGTCCATATGCACCTTGCTTAAAGCCGCAGGAGTATCTTTCCATCCTCAATGTAGATAGGAGGGAGGTGTTGACTGACTGGAAGACATGATGAACGGACGAGCAGGGATGCACACCCCATCAGCCTGAGTTTGGAGTGGGGTTTCAAAGAGAGTGTTGGAATCAACTCGGGGTGTCAGCAAGTGCATAGTAGCTTTCTTGGTGCCTCTTCATTTCAGGCAGGCACAGACAGACATGAAAGAGGGAAGGACCAAGTTTGCTCAGAGGTTGTTTTGGGTACTGAAGAAATTAGAAAAGACTGAGATGCCAGAAATGCCAGACATAAGTGAACAATATAGAGTAACTGTAAGAAAGGGGGATTCACCCACAGCACCTTAATGATTCACTGGTTCTTCCCCACCTCTCCTGCACCTCCATACGTGAACAGGCATGCGCACACAGGCTGTGATATGAGTAACGCTTAAGACCAACAGCGCGGTTCCTGTGTCCTACGTGTTGTTCAGGCAAGCCTTAAAATTTCCACGTGGGAAAGACTGTGGGATTAAACAGAGACAGGATGAAGAGAAGAGGCGGGGAGGAAAGCTAGGATGCAGCTGTGGAAATCAGCAGGTAAGCAAGTGTAGGTTGGTCTTCCAACAGGGTTCAAGATTCATGCATGTGTGAATCTTAGGTGGGACTGCTGCATGATGCTGATAGCAAGGAAGCCGGCCATGCCATCCTCCCTACTGCTTCTCCCGTAAAGTGTTCACCAAGGCTGAGCAATCACCCTTCACCCGCAGCAGGTGACAAAGTGCTGGCCATTGTGGCCTGTTGGAAACACTTGCTAACTCCCTGGAGCAGTTTGGGAAGGAGAAGGAAAGGATAGTCTCTCTCATCATACAGTCCAGGGTGTGCACAACGAAACCCACCACAGACCAGTCACTCCATGTCTAGAATCCTCCTCATCTAGAAAGCCAATAAGGTGTTGCAAGCCAGTCGTGTGGCCTGCATGAAATTGGTAAAGGGCGAAAGGACGAAAAACCTTCCTCTAGGCGGGTGAGCCAGCGATAGCCAGGGTCAAGAAAGGCACTTCTGTATGCTCAGTGGGTTCTGGTGGCTGCGTGGCACTGAGTGACCTTGGAGTTCGGAGGCTCTTCTGCCTGTGCTGATTCTTCGGAGCCTTTCCATCGCTGCTTCGGTCACTGTTCCCCATTCCCTACGGTCTGGAGAGAGTCGTGTACACGGGCTGTTCCCAATGTGTGGGACTATGGGACTGTGGCACAGAGGGTGCAGGGTCAGAGATGGCAGTGTAAAGGGGACGCTGGGAAGGTCCCATATAGGAAAAGGCAGAGTAGAGGCCAGAGGCTTGGGTGGAATGGCTGTAGTAGGGTCCCGAGGGCTGGTGGTCTGGGTAGTCAAACTGTGGCCTGGAGATGGAGGGGAAGGCCGAACCGTAATGGGGCAGACTCAGGGATGTGTAAGCTATCTGGGAGGTGGAGGGCTGGTCAGTGTAATGACCTCCAGGGGCAGACCCCTCCGTTTTCACCTGGGCCTTGGAGTCCACCACTGATGAGGTGGCAGTGGACAAGGAGACTCCATGCTGCTTGGAGATCCAGGCAGAGTGTCCGCTGGCTGCGGCCAGGGCGCTCCCGAGGCCGTAGCTGGCAGCTGCCGCGTAGCCCCCAACATGGCCTGGGTGGCCGGCGTGTCCGTTGGGCGGCAGGTATTGGTCAAATTCATTGACATCAAAGGTCTCCATGTTGGACATCACTTCATGGCTGATCTCCCCGATGTCCACATTGCCAAAGTCAATGTGTGGCTTTCCCCCTTCCCCCAGGGAACGCCCTTCTCGTTTGGAGTCGGCTTTGCCTGCCTGCAGCTCGGTCTTAGGGGTGGTAGGAGGTGTGGGGGGCCCGTGGCTCTGACCTGCAATGTGAAAAACATTTTGAGGAGGAAAGAGAGTGAAGAGATGAGTTACCACTTTATGCCTGGCTTTATACACAGCCCAGCTCTGCTCCTCCCAGTGTGACAGCAACTGTCTGGCTGGAGACTTCAGTGGAGGGGAGAAAGAAATAGCTAGCCAAACCCAAACCTTTTTATATCATCTTGTGGAAAAAGGGAGAGTGCAGTGATACCTTGCTTGACAAGGAATGCAAGTGCCTGTCAAACTCAGGCACGTCCCTATACCGCTGACTCCAGCAGAGTTTGTTGGGTCACGAGCAAGGTGTGAGCCACATCACTGAGGCTTTCACTGTGATGCCTTGTCTTTTTTGAGCCTCCGAGTTGGCTGCAACCTGTCAGTAGGTTCATGGAGACCTGGGACTCACCTGAGGAGTGTTCTGGATGACCATCCGACATGGGCGACCCTTCACCAGGATGCCTGTGGTCCAGGTGGGTGTTCTTGTAGTGGGCCTGGATGGCAGCAGCCCCACCAGCCTCCCCCTCCACCTGACCTTCACCCTCGCCCTGCGTGGCCTTGCCATTTTTCCGCCGGCGGGGCTGGTACTTATAATCAGGATGGTCCTTCTTGTGCTGCATCCTCAGCCGCTCTGCCTCTTCAATAAAGGGCCGTTTGTCACTTTCATTCAACAGCCTGCAGAGGCCAAGGTGGCAAAGAAGAGAAGAGGGGAAGGAGAGGGGCAGGTACATCAGAAAAAAAATGCACCTGTACAGAACATTGTGGGACACAGGGTGTAAATCCATATGGCAGGGTGTTGCACCATTGAAGGCATTTCCCAGAACAACAAGGAGAGCTTGCAAGTGTTTCAGTGGAGACAGTGATGTTTTTGTCCTCCTTGCTAACTGTTAAGCCCTGACACTGGCACTGGTTGGTGTCAGTGCTGGGTCCCCCTTCTCCAGCTGCCTGGTGCTTCTCACCTCAGTAATTTCAACGCCCTTTCTTACATTGCCATGTAAAATAAGGCTGGACAAGCTGCTTTCAAAGGCTCTAGGCAAATTAAGGTCAATTGGGATCATCCTTCAGACTAAAGCAGTGTGACACACTTGCTACCTGTAGTGCTGCCTCCTGCATGTCTCTTGCTCTTCCCCAGACTTAATTCCATTTTAACTTCCCACTCTTCCATAGGCTCTGCTCCAGGCTTGAAGCTCTACTGAGCACAAATGGCAGCAACTGGTGTTAGCTCCACAGTACCTGTGTTGCTGCATGGAGCTTGCTGGGCCTTTATGCACCTTGCAAGATCCTAGAAGGGGATTAAATAAAATATCAAAGGGAGGGAAACCGTGTGTTCTGCTGTTTCTGGAGCTCCTGCTCATGTTAGACATGGATAATGCAAAAGGCTGAAGCACAAAGGACGAGACCTGCTTGAACTTAGCTGAGCAGTTGTAAAAAAATTAGCTGCTATGTTGCTACCCTTGTAGAAATAGATGAGCTTTGATCTCTGGATGAAAGGCACTGCAGAAATGTAAGCTCCTCCTCTGTATTCCTGCCAGATCATGGGCTGCTCTAGTTAAGATAGGCTTTCTGAGAAAGTGGTGTAGTGTGCGGGCAGGATGGCTCACAGCATTGCTCAAGCCTTTAGCAGTGTCTCAGCTGGAAGCACTTCAGTTTCATTTTATGATTTTTACCCTCAAATATTCTTGTGACTCAAGGTCATCCTGCTTGCAGCCAGAAACCAGTGCTCTCAGAAGGGACCAGTCTTCCCATGACTTGCAACTCCCAACAGCCATTAGCAATGGCAGGGCTCCCAAATGGCAAAAAATAGTCCGTTTAGGAGATGTCCATGCCTTTTTCTCCCCAGCAAAAGAACTACCTGGGGATGGGGCTGTGTCAGCACCTCAGAACCCCTGAAGCCCTCAGCAATGAAATGCGACCAACGCTGTGAACCTATAGGCTCTGAGGGAGATACAAAGGCCTGAACAGGCCTGAAAAACTGAAGACGAAGAGGAGGCATGGCTCAAGGAGCACACAGATAATTCTGGTGGGGAATCATAGGAGCTGCCAGCAAGTAATGTGTTGGTTCCTAAGCATTCCCTTTCCCCCAGCTCTTTGTGCATCCCCTTGGCGGGCAGCCAGAAGGTGTATGGCATGGGCTGGAGCCCGTTAAGTGCTGACCTGGGCTCACTCCAGGCAGCCTGAGCAGGTCACGGCCGCACACCACATTCCTCCACTGCCTTAATCCTGGAGATTAAAGCAACTGACCCACCATGAATCCAACACCAGCTTTCCTGTCTCCCTCCCACCACCATACACCATGCTCACACATCCTGGAGGGCTCTAATCCCTCAGCCTGTGCCGCTCCAGACAGTCCTCCAAGGGGACTTCAGGGACGTCATGTCCAAGCCTTGTAGTCATTGTGGACTGGGAGGTGACCTTGCCTTGGCAAAACCTTCATCTTTGCAGAATGCCTCATCTCCACGGGAGGTGGAGAATAGAGGCAAAACCTGCAGCCTTGCAACCTGGGACTCTTCACTACATAGCAGCCGTGCTCTGGTGTCCCTGCATTCCCAACTCAGGTGACGCTAAATCTAATAAGATGCTGTGGCTGGGAATGAAAGATTTCTTTCTGTGCGGGCACCTCTTGGAGCAAGAGGGCTGTAGGCTGCACAACCAGATTTGACCTGCAGAGCAGACTGCGTGGCAAGCTCAGAGCAGCGCCTCCTCCAATGGAGACCAAAGATCGGCCTGACGGATCCATCTTGTGGATGGGGTGAACCAGAGCCACTCAAGGCGATGCAGGAGTCAGATCCCTGCCCTCTGAGTTATGCCCAAGCGCCTCACCTCCTCTCCCCTTGACAGCAGCCCACGGGCAGTGCCACCAGCAGGACAGCAGTGAATCCACTCCCCGTGGCTTAGTGTTCTCCTTTCCAAGGCTGCTTGCTCCCTCCTCCCTCCCTCTGGGATCAGAGCTCAAAATCGGCTTTAGCAAAGTGAAACTGGTGCAAGCAGGCAAAGGCCAGGAGATTTGGGGGGATTTGGATTTCACTTGCTTCCTGCCCTCCCCCTCCTGCCCCCCATGCTCCCCAGGCCATAATGCAAAGGAATCTCGCACGGGCAGAGAAGTTATGGATCACAGAGCAAAGCCCTTCACGGGGTTTAACCAAGCCCTCGCCACCCTCCCCAACACCGAATGCTCACCCCCCAAGCTGAGGGGACAGGGGCAAACATCTAGTGCCCCACTCTGGGAGGAGAAAGAAGAGCCAAAATCTTTCTGCCCACCTCTGGCAGCCCCCCCTCCAGCTGCCTGGCAGCGCACCGCGCTGCGTGCCAGTGGCTAGACGGCCAGAGGCCTGACCCTGGGACGGAACTCAGCTGCTGATGAGTCAGTGGAGTGATGGGGATGGTCACTGGGGCTGATGCAAGGCAACGGCTGGCTGGGAGCAAAAAGCAACTGGGTGGGCTTTCCTATACATGCACGGCACCAGATTTGGTGGGCATGACCCTATAGCCTGGGTGCTGCCACCCCCGTGCAAAGATCCCTCCATCGGGTCCCCTCGCTCCTCCCTACCGAGCCTTCTGAACCTTCTTCCCATGCCTTATTTGTTTCTGGCCCCGGAGGTGGTGCTGGCTGGCATTTTGGCTGAGAGTCATGCCGACATTTTCAGCAGCCAGCCTCCATTTGAAAGCCGCTCCTTGTCCCACCCCGGGAAAGAAAAGCAGCCAAGGCAAGATTTCACAACCGTCAAGCACAGAAACCCTCCCTTCTTCTTTTTTAGTACATTCAGTTCATCGACTGCACCCCTCACCCCCCTCAGGTGAGTACAGCCGGGGAGGTGGATAGGGCTGTAATCCCCCCGGCGCTGCACTTGGGGCCGGGTGGGTTGTGCAGCCATCAGGGCACGTCCTGCAGCCCTTCCCAGCGAGGGCTGGGGCCCGTGGCGGGCACAGCGGTGGCACGGAGCTGGAGCAAAGGCCAGGCTTAAAAAGAAAGCCTGGGCCATTGCAACCTGTTTTGCAGAGGCATGTGGGATGGCACTGGGGTTATCGCTCAATCTGCTAGCTGCCTTTCAAGGTTTCCCAGCCTCTGCCATCCCCACCCAGTGCCGATCACTGGGGACGTGCTTGATTTAATGGTGGTCTGCAGGCAGTCTGTGTGCTTACCAGCACTTGACTCTCTGCCTAGCATGCCCTTGCCCTTTACCTGGATAAGCTCAGAGCAGCCCACGTGGAAATATAAGCCATCCACGTTTTCCAAAGCTGTAGGGTTGGGGTGGCCACCTCGTAATGGCAGGGATATGTGAACAGCCAGGGCCCTTTGCAGGGACCCTTGTCAGATGTCCAAGGCTAAGCCGTACAGAGCAAAACATGGCTGCTCTCAGTGGTACCGGTGCATAGGAGCTTTACCTTTGGGATAGCGTAGATGAAGGTGGTGGGAACCTCAGTGGATGAAGACCCAGCCGTACCATGACTAGAAGGTGAGGCTCAGGGCTACTATCCAGGTAACCTTTGGGCCACCACCCCCGGAATTTTGTGGGCTGATGTTTCTCCCCAGCCTCACAGAAAGACACATGCACGTGGTCCTACCCAGGCCAGACACTGACTGCACCCATAACTCAGCTTACTCTGCTGTATGGTCCCTGTAGGGATTGACATGGCCCAGAGAGCTGTGGCCGGCACTAGGGACACTCGGAGAGGAGACATGTTCAAGCAAAGCAGCCAGCTGGCAAACCCAGCAGCACGCAACAACCCTAGGCCTCATCCTGCAAGCTTCTACACCTGACCACGTGGTGCCCTAAGAAACAGCCAGGGACCTTGTCCATCGTCCAGTGGCAGCATCCCCCTGCTCTGAGTCCTATGCGGTCAGTGGCAGGAGCCATGCCCTGGGAACAGGGAGGCAGCGGGCTGTGTGAAAGCGGTCACAGGCCAGGGGCTGTGTCTCCCTGTGCTCTGAATGCACTATGTATGGAGGATTTCGCTGCTCTGCTACATTTTCAGGGGAAATGTAGTGTCCAGAGGGAGGCTGTTGCTCTAAAATCTGGCAATATTTTGCAATAACCAAATGATACTTTGAAGTAAAACTTTGGGAACAAAAAAGGTGGGTTACCCCCTCCACATACACCTCTTCCAGCACAGCTTCACAGTCCAGAGGCTGGCAGCAGAGCCCCAGGTGGGAGGAAGTGCTGTGGTAAAGGAAGGGAAGGCAGCGGGGAACAAAGCGGGGAAGCGCATCAGATGAGGTATCTGCAGTTGCCCTGCCTTCAGCATTCCAAAGAAATCCCTTTCTTGGGCTTACACTAAGCACTGACAGGTGGGGGTAAGCAGGCTGATGCAGCAAAGGGAGAAACTAATGGTCAAAGCCTCTGTTCCTTGTGAGCAAGGAGGTTTGAAGCCAGGAGGAGCCCGCTGCTGGAAAGGGTGTGTTTTAACTTCTGCTTGGAAAAATGTCTCTTGGCCCACCCAAGGTTGAGGTCTTCCTCCACTAAATGCCGCCAGGCCAGGAGAGAGAATAAGAGGGGCTGTTTGCCTGATGCTTGGTTTGTGTTGGTTGGTGCAAGGCGAGGCAGGGGTGGACGATCCTGGGGACTTGTGGCAGAAGGTTGATGTGGTTATCAGCAGAGACCGTCAGATGGGAAAGAAGTGGCATGGCCAGCCTGACACACTTGGCTTGGGCACAACACCTCTCTGCATGCCTATGGGCCAGCTGGGATCGATCAGGGCAGCCTGTGGGTCTGCTGGAGGAAGGAGGAGCTGGTTGGGGAGGGTATATAAAGGACCCAGGGATCTGCACAAATCCAAAATTAATAATGGGCGCAAGAAACTGGTGGGGCCAGAGAAGGAGCGTTCGGATGCTGGCAAGAAGGGAGGGCATCTCTCTGGGTGCAAAGGGAGATGGGGCTGGTCTGAGCCAACATGTTGCAAGAGAGACTGCTAAGGCTGGGACTGTTGCAGGTCTCTTCCTTTCTGCTAAGCCTCAGCCCTACTTTCTAGCAGGGTCTGTCCTTTCCATCTCACTGAAACTGCATGGCCTGCTAAAACTGGGACCATCCTGGGAAGGATGGGTGTGGGGCTCTGACCAGCTGCCTCCCTTCCCCTGACCTTCCTTCCTGGCCATAACTTGGTTTCCCACTTGCTCTGTGGCACTGTGTGGACAATAACCCCTGTGTCCTGTCCCAGCACTGGGACCCGAGTTCAAACAGGCTTGAGGTAGCCACCAGTGAGTTAAGTTGGATGGGGCTCAGCCTGGTTCCTGCTAGTGCATAACTTGGCCCAAAAGAAAAGGTGAGCCAAGAAAACAAGATTTCTCCTGGCAGTCAGGCAGGAGAGGACCAGGACAAGGGTGTCCTGATCAGGAACAACAGGGGAAGTTAGTGGGAAACGTGTGGAAAGGGCTGCCACCCAGGATGGAGGTAAGCTCTGCTGAGGAAGCCTTCACTACATCAAACCACCACTCCTGCCCCAGTCACTGACTGTGCCTCCTGCAAGGGGGCTCCCCGCAGGGAAGGAATTCCCCTCAAGGGACACCCCTTCCATCCCGCTAAGTCTCCGTCCTTCCATGTGACCGCACAGTCCTCTCCAGGACACTTCCAGACCTCAGCCCTTGCGTTCCCTCTCCGCCCGTCTGCTCTTACCTCCAGAGCTTCCCCAAGGTCTTACTGAGCTCAGCGTTGTGGAGGTGTGGGTACTGGTCAGCCAGTTTCCTCCGGGCAGCCTGTGCCCAGACCATGAAGGCATTCATGGGTCGCTTGACGTGGGGTTTGCTCTTGTTACTTCCATTGACCCGGACAGGCATGGGTACCAGCGTCCAGTCATAGCCGCTCAGCACCTGGCTGACAGCCTCGCGGATGCACACCGGGAACTTGTCGTCGTCCGCCTCCGAGTCTTGCTGTTCCTTCTTGACCTTCCCCATCTCCCCATTCCCGGAGCTGGTGAGGTGCGGGGAGTTGTCCGCCACCATGGAGGGTCCTGGTGAGAGGCAGTGGTGGTCTTCAGAGCCCACTGGGCTCATCTCCACTTCCGAAAGGTCTTGGTCATCAGCCATTGTTATTCTCGAGCCCTTTTTCTCTTCCTTCTTGGTGTCCTTCTTCTCACTGGGGAGGGGAGGGAAGGGAGGAAGACAAAAACAAAGGAAAGAAAGGAAAGAGGGGGAAAGAGAGAAAAGGAGAAGCAACCACCAAATCTGAAGGGGGCTCCAAGGTCTCTGAAGAGCTGACCACGAGACAGGGGCCGCTCAATAAAAGCGCAAGCAAAGCAATAGCCATGCACACCACAAAACCCGTGATCCGTGGGGGTGGGGATGGGTCGGGGCCCCTGATTAATTGGGATATTTCTCCTTATCTCTGCAATCGTCTGGAGATGACATGTGCAGAGGGGCCTGCGGCAAGAGGGATAAGGGGGGTTGGGGACCTGAAAGGCGAGAGGCATGGACTGTCCTGTCTGGGCGCAGATCCCCACAGGGAGCGGGATGGAGAGGATGGCCGCAAAACTTGTGTGGGGAAGCGCCCCTTTCTTTCGAAGATGTGTGGTGAAATGCCAGCGCGGTGCCCAGGGGCAGGCGTGGGAGGGGGAGCACTGGCACCATATCGGTAAATCAGAAGGGACCTATATTCCAGCTACCGGGGAAGCTGAGCGAGCACCGCTGGGCGGGGACCGAGCCTGGGCCCCGGATTCGCACCTGGAGACCCTGATCCCAGCTGTTAGGAAGAGCCTCTGCAGGGACACCCCATCCCTCACCCTCCTCTCGTAGCTCATAAAGCAAATATTTAAAATACATCTACACACGCACACCTATTTATGTGTCTGTATGCATATACATATTCACATTCAGATATATGTATAGATAGATACAAACAGAAACCAAGTTTAACTTTGAGACAAGCCAAGGCTTTGGGTTGCCTGCGCCACGCACTCCTCCTCTCTCCTTCTGTCTGCAGTCATCTCTACAAGCCCCTGCTGCCGTGCAGCAGTTCCCCCCTTGGAGAAAGAAGCACTCTAAAAATAACGGCCTTGCCATCCCCCCCATCCAGCAATAAAAAAAGGCAGAAAGAAATAAAAACAAAAAAAGTGATAGAAAAGCATGCCTCTGGCTTAGCTGAAAGAGAGCCAGTGCAAAGCAAGGGCTGCTATCCCTCCAGTTTCAGAGGACGACACGGATGCTCACGGGGGTAATTAAAAAAAGTAAAAGAAAGTAGAGGGAAAAGCATGAGCAAATGTGTGCGCGTGTGTGAGCGAGCTTAGGTAGGAAAACTTACGTTGCTGGCCAGTGTGCCGGGCAGATCCTGTGAGGGCTGTGATTTGTATCCCAGTAGCCCCCGTTCCCCCTGCCAGCCCCAGCGGCGTCAGGGCGTGCGGTGCGGTGCGGGGAGGCTCTCAGGCGAGTGCCATTCCTAGAGGGAGGCTTGGTTTTTACTAATACCCCGGCTGGATGTCTCTAGCTGGCTTTGCTGCTTAGCACCGGGGGAGGGAAGGGCGGAAGGTGGAGCCAAGCACTCCTCGGAGCCAGAATACGGCCGGTCAGGGACAGCGGGGAGGGGACGCAGGCAGCCCCCCACCCCACCTCAGCTGCCGGCACGTTCCCCGCTTTCCCCTGGTGCCAGCTTCTTCACAAGAGCTGCCAGCTGTGGGCTGCTCTTGGCGGCATGGCCACCCCAGAGATGGTGCTGGAGGAATCACCCCCGGTGGGGTTGTGGTGGTGGGGTGCTGGAAGGGGTCTGGGATGGTTTGGGGAGATGGGTGTGCACCCCAGGACTGGGATCCCCCTCCTTCCCACTGTTAGCACGGTTGCTTCTGTGGGGTCTGGTGCCCCCCATGTGCCAAATAAGTCCTGGTCCCCACCCCAGAGTGTCATGGGGACCCTGCCGTGCTGCAACAAGTTGGCCCGGGACCCCAGGGTCAAGACACTGGCCAAAAGGGCATCCTCCTTCAGACCTGAGTCTGTGGGGTGGGAAAGGGGATGCAGGAGGTCACAGGTGTCCTGAGGATGGAGGACATCAGGTCCAGGGAAAATACCATGCTGCTGGACAGTGGATACCAGTTTGAACCTTCTTAGGACTTTTGCACCCTAGGAATGGGCTTGTCACAACATGTTCCTCTCTGTGTGGCCTTGCCAAGGCAAGCAGGCTCTGCTTCCTCCAACATGCTGAATTGCTCCTGAAGGCAAATGTGGGGTCTTTCACAAGGAAAGGGAGGTCTCCTGATGAGAAGGACTCACTCACTCAACCTCATTCTTGCTGCTCACGCACCAGGACACATAGAGGATCTCAGCACCCAATGGGTTACCACGTTCTCCATCTCACCTTCCATTTTTTGGCTCGATTTCCATCCCAGATGCCTCGGATAGTTGGCTGCTTCTGTTTCCTTTGTCACCAGGGCTGGTATAGACCAACACCAACCCTGTAACTGTGAGAGGTCATCCACAAAAAAATCTGATGATCCTCCTAGGTCCTCCTGAGTTAGCAATGAGAAAAACGTAGCTCCTGCCCCAGCTGCTTGCTGGACAGCCAACCTGGAGACACTTCAATGCTAAGTCAGAAAAAAGAAAGAGATGAATGGATGTGACCCAGGGCACCAGCTTCAAGGAATTTCAAGAACATTTTCAACTCCTGTAGCACTCGTCAGAAACCCTGTTGGAAAGACCCAGCAAAAATGCTGAGTGGCACCACATGAAGCATAAGTCCCGAGGATGGTGCTGAGCACCTGAGGAAAAGCCCTCAGAGCAAACCTGTGGGGCTGGCCACTGCCCTTGCAGACCTGGCTGACAGCACAGGGCTATTTCCCTGCACATCTGCCATTGCCTTGAGTAAGTAAAGCTCTAAAATCATAGCGTGGCTGCAGGGAAAACCTCACTAGAGCCCAGTGAGAAGTCTTCACTGAACAGAGCTGGGCAGGGAAACAGCTGCATGCCATTGGCATCAAGTGGGCAGAGGTGCTTAAAGGTGCTTCTTGCATCCCTCAAAAAAAAAAAAATCTCAAGGGATCACCTCCTACCTTTCTTCTTTTCGGCACTACCTACTCCAGAAGAAAGACGGGCTCAGATACTCTTCTCCATATGATGCCTTTTCCCCTTTGGAAGAGAGGAATTTGTATGCTGAGTAACCCAAAGGAGAACCTAGCAAAACAGCACTGAGGCCCTGCTTCCTTGACCAAAGTAGGGTCTGGTGAACCTCAAGTCTTGCAGTATAGGGTGAGTTCTCTCACCAAGACAGACTGTGGTTGTGGGTGTCATGAGAAGGGGTCCCATGACACAGGCAGAGGCAGTTTGGCAGTTCACCCTCTGTCTGGCAGACAGATAACCAGCAAAACCAAACAGGGCAAGGTCACTTTGTGCAAAGTTGTCTGTGGCCCACTGGATGCAGAGGCAATGGTGCTGCAGAGTTCATGGCATCTTCCCCCCGCCAGCAAGGCTCACCCTCTCGGGTCCAGAGACCCTGCATATGAGGTGTGTGAGAACTGGAAGGACGGGAGGGTTGGTCTCCTGTCCCACAGGGAGATAGCCACTGCTGAGAAACACTGCCCTGCTTGGTCCCCTGACTGCAGCCAACTTCCAACCTAGGGCAGAAAACTGCCAGAAAAGGGTGTTTATTTGCCCTCCCTTTAGGTGGTGGGTTCCTGTGGACCCCCTGGGAAAGTGGCAATGGGGCAGGGACTTCTTGTTTCCCTCCAGAGTGGGTGTACAGGGTGCTGGGCACCAAGTGGTAGGGAGCGAGAGGCCAGGGATCCTCCTAGCACTTTGTTGGAGATCCCCAAGCAGGAGCCCCGCAGGGCACTGAGAGGAGCTTCAGAGCCTGCGCAGCTCATACCCCGAATGCAGCAGCCTCTTGGCAAGCTCTGTGGGGAGAACAAGATGGTGCTTGATCCCAGCAAGACTGTGAGTGGTGGGGCTCACGTCTTCCTGCATGCCCATGGAGTCTGGGTGAGCAGAAGAGCGCCTGACCCACCACTCCCAACTGGAGCAAGAAAGAGATCAGACCTGGAGGGGATTTCAGTAACCCAAGGGGTCTGTACTGGTGTTTGTCCCCCTGCTCACCATCCCTGTCCGGGGCTGCTGCCACCTGCCAGACAAAAGCCATGTCCCATTTGTGCCTTGTTGGAAGAGCTGTGGGTGCCTCAACTGCAGACAGGGGCATCCTCAAAGGACCATGTACCAGCCATACAGTCTTTGCAAACTGCAGTCTCTGTGTCTCCTCACATTTAAATGGCAGGGAAAGGTTTTTTCCCTTCATTCTGCCTTTCTCCAGTTCTTGCTTTTTGTCTCCTTTGGTTCTGCCTCGTCTTTCTGAACTCATTTTCCCTGTAGTGCCTTTTTCCCTGTTTGCAGCCTACCTCTCACAGCACTGACTGCTCGTATATTGTTTTCCAAGTCTCTCCTGTCTATCTATCATCTTTTGGGCTACAAAGAGGTGGATGCAGGAGAGCGAGCTGTGGAAAATGCACCTCTACAGCAGCAGGAAGAGGTGTGACGCTTTCTCTTCAGTTGAGATGATAAGATGGGCAGAGGGGAAGGAGAGGAGACCATCCCTGTTTCAGGAATCACTGAAGTGGCATGTCTTTTCCTCCAGCATCCCCTGGGAACCCTTTTTAGACACAAGGACCCCGCAAGAGCTTGCCACAACAGCTAACATTGCAGAAGTGGTCTTTCTAGATGCCAGTCTTCCTAATGCCTAGTCCCTAGGGAAATGCTCATATAGCAGGCTTCTACCCCTTCTTTTCAGCATATATTTCTATGGATGAGGTGCTCCAGATCCATAAAAGGGGACAGTCCTTTGTGGATGAAGGATCTACCAGCGAAGGTGGTTCATGAGGCAGAGACGCTGCTAAGCCACAGATTTGCTGTGACGCATCCGTGAAATTCTTTCTTTGGGCCTCAGTCCCCAATATGCAAAGGTGGAAGGATGCCACTTCTCCATCATAAAGCCATGTCAGGATGGCAAGGGTAAAACTGGGTGGGAAGTGGAGATATCCCACCATGCTAGATGCCCCTGCATCTGCACCGCTCCCAAGGATGACGGGAAAGGCACCCTGCTCTGGCCTGGGCACTCGGTGAGCAAGGTGCATCATCACAGGGGCAGGCAGGGGCACCTGC
The DNA here is from genome assembly GCF_963210335.1 of Falco punctatus. Taxonomy (NCBI): domain Eukaryota; kingdom Metazoa; phylum Chordata; class Aves; order Falconiformes; family Falconidae; genus Falco; species Falco punctatus. The sequence continues at coordinate 35,022,287 of NC_137585.1, forward strand.
TCAGTAGAGTTTCAACAAGCGGACCATGTTGATGAGACACATCCACGACCAAGGTGGGATCATTGACATTGCTGGGGAGGGATTTTGCTAGATGATACCCATGCCCTGCACCCATGGCAAGGGAGGAGTAAGAGGGGAGAGCCCCTCTGCAGCAGAGGAGCAACAGCATCCCCATCGCAAAAGCCAGGGCCAGTTTTTGTCTCCTGCCCAGCTCAGGGGCACAGCACTGGTATTGTCCCAGGACTGCCTGGGAAAATGGGAGGGGTTCCCCATGAAATCTTTCCATACAGTAAAACGGCGTCAGAGCTGGGGAGTGAGGGGGGAACGACACAGACATTCAAAAAAATACACACACACACACACACCCCCCAGCCAAACAATACCCGCAGTGTGCTGAGGGAAAGGGAGACCCATGAATTGGGAGTTTGATAAGGATTTTCTCCCGTGCGCCCGCTCTCTCAACAGCCCCTTCAGTTTTCCCAACTCCCCCCCCTCCTTCCCTTGCCGGCTTTCTTGTTTGGGCCTTAAACAGTGTGCTGTCTTTGTTCAGGATACAGGTGAACGACAATCATGTGATTAACACACACTCACACACACACACACACACACACACGCACGCACATAAAAAGCTTTTTAAAAGCGTCCAGCTTGCTCCAGACCCAAAGACGGGAGAGGAAACCCGGGCTAGGAGGAGCTGAGGCAGCAGCGGTGGCTGGGATGGGGATGGCCGCTGGGATGGACGTCTCTCTGCAAAATCCCTTTCCCATGGAGGTGGGCACGTGAGACAATTAGGGGCAGGAGGGGGGGGGGCAAGGTTTGGGATTTGGGTGTGGGAGGGGGTCCTGCCCCTGCTGCCGCCTTGCCCACGCAGGACAGGCTGGTGTGGGTTTGCGCTGGCTGTGTCCCCCTGTGATGCTGTGGGAAGGACAGGGGGTGACCATCCCAACATTGTGCTGGGGAGGGGGATGCAGAACTCTCCCCTTCTCTCCCTGCTGGGGATGGGTACCAGGTCTCCCACGCCAAAGCCAAGCCCAGCTCCCACATGGGATTTGCATCTTTGCCAGCATGAGGCTTGCTGGTCCCGCCATGGCTAGAAGGGAGGGCTCGGTGAGCAAGAGGAGGGTGGCAGCCCTCCTGCTGGAAAAGGGGAATGTCTCCCCGCCCAAATCTGAATGGATTTGCTCATTCCCGTGGTAGACCAGGAAGGAGACAGAGAAAGGGAGAGGACCAGGAAACTCAGGTGGTTGTGGGAAGGTTGTGGATGGCAGGAACAGTTGACCCATGCTGGAAGTCCTGCTGCCCCAGCCAGAAATAATATATCCAATATCCTCAGTGAGAACTGCATGGCCCCTTTGGTGTGGAGATGCCATGGGACCCTCTCACACCTCATCACCATGACCATAAAATAGCTGGGAAGCTGGCTACTCAATCCTGTGGGGAAAGTGGAGGGTAGTGAGGGCGTGGCCAGGTGACCTTCTGAACCATCCACAGAGGAAGTCATGAAAGAACTAGAAAAAATAGCAAGGTTTCAAACAGTTACTCTTTTTATTTGAAGTTTGGTTGAGTGTGATGCTCCGAGGAAAAGCAGGGAGGAGCAAAGGGAGAGGCCACCAAACGCTTGGAATATCTATGGGTCTGCAGCTCGTCTCACTCGTGAGACATCATGGGACATGACTGATGGCAGCCTGGGAGAGATCAGGACCAGGCCATACCCTTTGCTGGAGCACCCAAGCCCAGCTCTGTCTCCACCACTTCCTCATGCCCTTCTCTCCAAATTCCTCCCTGATCTGATGTCACAACCACCCTCCGAGGCTCCCAGCATGCAGGTCATTTTCAAGGCCTTTCCGTGAACAGAAGCAGCACAGTGTCCCCAGAGCCTACGTTTGTGTCACCCTCCACGATTCTGCGATGGCTGTGATCTCCAAAGAACTCTTCAATTTGCCTTGTGCCATAGGCATCCTAACAGTGAGCCGGGCACAGGAAGCACTGCTGGCTTCTGGTCTTCATCACCCCTTGCCAGTTTTGGCTGAAGCTCCCAATATTGGTCCTAGACCTTCCCAGACGCTTCTTTGCTTCCAGTCATGGGCATTGGCGAGCTGGCTGCCCGCAAGGCAGCCTGAGGAGAGATAAAGTGGTGTGGGTCACTCGGCAAAAGCAAAGACCTGCCTGCAGCCCTGCCTGGGTTTTGGCAGCACCACATCACATCCATGTGGTTACAGGACAGTTAGCTGCAGGGGGGGGGCGGTGATTTTTGTCGCGGGCTATCAGGGGAAACAAAAGGCAGGCAATGCCTGGAGTTGTTTGCTACCCGAGTTGTTTGTCAATCCAGTGCCCTGCACAGGGCAACAAAAGAAAGGTTGCAGCAGCTGCCCTGCTCTGGGGTTATCGTTCCCCATGGGTGACACAGCATGGGTGATGCTGATCAGCATGCGGCACTGCAGTCCCATCACCCCAGGATGGGATGGGAGTCTTGGGAAGCTTTTTGGGGACTGGGTCTGGGATGTGGTTGCAGAGTCCCACGTGGCTCTGGAGCAGGAGAAACCCCGTTCCCTCTCCAAGGCACACCAAGGGCTGCTGCAGGTGCAGGAAACCACACTGCTGCTGCCACTGGCATGCATGCCTTGATGTGGCCGAGCAGGAGGCTGCTCAGCAGCATTTTTTGCTCTGAAACAGTGGATTATGGCACCAGCTGATTTACAGAGGAGGTGTAGGGAAAACCTTATGGAATGGAGAGAGGAGAAGCACCCCTGAGCATTGAAAGACTCCAAACAACTCCTGGCCCATCGTCTTGGTCAGCTCATTGTTTCATGGGTGCACAAGGACTCGTGATGGCAAAACAGGACAATATTCCTGCATTACTCGGGTCTGGGAAGATCAAAGAGGAATGGGGTAAGCCTGTCTGTCTGCTACCTGCTCTGATGAGTGGCAAGGAGCCTCCCTGGCTGTTAACCCCCTCATCTCCTGCTGGAAAGGCCAGGTGTACCTCCAAAAAGTGAACCCCAAAAAGCAAGCGCTGAAGGGGTGGGGAGCTGGAGGAGAAGTGGACAGGGTTTGCCTTTTCTCAGATGGAGTCTGGCATATCCAGTGTGATGTGATGGAGGGAGCTGGGTGCTCTCAGTCTGCACGACAGAGAGGTGCCGAGGGGAGAAAAGGGGAATTGTACAAGATTGTGCAGAACAACGAGAAAAGGGGACCCTCCCAACAGGACCTGTGGTTGTAGTAGTGCTGAGTGACCGCAGTGGGCTTGTTCAGTGGTGACCAAGGTGGCTCCGGGGTGATCTTCGCCTCTGCCTGTCTTCTGGCTGCAGGGAGGCTCCTGGGGAGCCGGGGGAAGGGTTAAGTCAGGAAGGCTTCAGCCTGCTGCCTTGGCCCCTGTAATTCCTCCAGAGAGTAGGACTGGGAGAACAAGGAGCCCTTTCTGTTCACAGGAATTAATAGCAAAGAGTCATCTGGGGTGTCATTCAAGCCCTGATCAGCTCCCGGAGGAATGTGAGGGAGAGTGAGCGAGCGAGGGAGCACAGCCCAAGGCTGAGGCACCAAAGCCAGGGCAGGAGCCGCTGGGCTGGTAACTAGTGTTACCAGCTGGCCTTTGGGCAGGGGACTGTCTTCCCCTTCACCCCAACCTCCATGTCCCCTCTGCCCTGTGCAGGGGCTCACCGTGACACCCGTACTCAAAGGTCCCTTATTACCCACTGCTTCGTTGCAGGGGGAAGATGTCCCAACCTGTCAACACCACAGCTTCCCCTCTGCTGAGCTGGGAGGGATGGGCCAGGCAGACAGGAGCCAGCACAACCCCACTGCCCTCATGGTGGACATGAACCCCAGCAGACATCCCCTCTCCAGGGCTTTCCCATTGTCCCCAGCCTGTGATGGCCTTGGGGTTTGTCCTCCCAAGCCAGCTTGCCCATGGAGAGGGTCTCTAGGGAGCCCTCAAGCATGGCCGGGGACATGGGGTGGTAGCTCAGTGGACCACAAAATTCACTGCTGACCCCTTTGCCACTGCATCATTTTGCCCAAACTGACTTGGTCACTGCAATTTTGGAAGAAAAAGATCAGGCCAGTGAGTTATGTCGCTAGTGTTTCACAGTGTTGCTTCACAGCTGCACAGGAAGGCTTGAAAGTGCTGCATGGTGACACTGCAGCATTGCCTGTAATGGCGATCAGCTCTGGTGAGACAAGTAGATATTTTAGCCATATGTCTACTAGCATGAGAAGGAGACCTTGGAGTGGTCCACCCTGTTCCATGGCCCCCTGCTTCCTCTCTGCCCAGCTGCAACATGGACTGCCCACGTGACCATGCCTGGTAGCACAAGGTGACCCAAGGCTCTCGTGATGCAACGTAGTCAACCCTACCATACAGAGACGATGGGGTCCTCAGGGCAACCCTTTGGGTCAGCATGGCCACAGCATGGACCACGATCCGGTCTGGCAGTGAATGCAGGTCAGGCAGACGGTGACCCGCATGAAAAGTGAACGGAGCTGCGCTGGAGTGCAGGAGTTGCTTTTGCTGGCCGAAATGCACCTCACCAAAGCTTCCCCTCCTCCCCACACACATCAGGTCAGTGCAAAACCAGGCAGCTTAAGCACTAATTCTGCATCTCAGCATCCTCTAAGAGATGCACAGTGCTGCCAGGATGGACTCCTCCGCCCCCTCCCCGCTCCTTGTACCACCACCACAATGAGTATGCCTTGTCATAGAGGGGTTAATAAATGATGCAAGAAAGGAGCCCTTTAATGCACGATGACCTTTGGCCTTTCATAAATCACAGTGTTGGGCTGCAAGTGCGCAGGGGGCGTGAGGCAGTGGGGGGAGAGTATGGGAGGGGGTCCATGCAGCTGCGCCACGGAGTTGACATTGTTCCCACCATCACTAAAGTGCAACAAATCCCTCTATTGTGTTCCTGGTTTATCTGGTTCCTCTTGTTTATTAGCAGAGGTTGTTTGGCGCTGGCTCCAGCCCTGGGCGGGTGGAAAGAGTGTTGGCACGCACCAGAGGAGGGGAGGGAGTGAGTGGGGGGGATCGGGACGGGAGGACGAGAGCAGTTCATCAATGGCTGTATTGTCCCATCTTTTTTGTTGCTCCTGTAATGATATGTTCGAAAAAAGGGGATTAAATTGAAAAAAAAAAAAAAAAAAAAGCAGAGAGGGAGAGAAAGACAAACGGCACAGAAGGACTTGGTAAGAATGGCCAGTCTGGGCCCACAGCGGATGCTGTTGCAGCTGGGGAGGATGGGTCGGGATGGAGCTGCGACGGGGCTGCTCTGTGCCTTTATGCTGCTTATTCAGGTTGGGAGTTGTGAGCCCCAGTGGCTTGGGCTGGCCCTTCCTGTGCCAACTCTATTCATGGCCAGAGGGGACCACGTGCGCACAGCAGAGAGGATGGGGCGGAGGGAGCAAGGGGCTGGAGCCAGCGGGGAAGGGGGAGGAAGGCTATTCTTCATGTCCCTCGAGGCTGAACCTGCGTTTGTACAGAAGAGGCAGCTGGGGGGTACAGCATCTTCTCAAAGCACTAGCAGTGTCCTTCATCCTGCTTGGTCATCATCCTCCAGCCTGCCCATCCATTATGAGAAGCACCAGGGCCCCTTCACAAATTAGTAGAGATTTTCTTGCGCCCAGACCTTGCTTGTGCTTGCATTTTTTCCCCTGCAGCTGCCTATGGACACATCCCCATGGAGAGCTCCACTGGTTTTCATAGGGATCAGTGGGACAGTGCTGGAAGATGATGGTACTTTGGTCACCTCTTTGCCTAAAGATAAATGACAGCGCAGGTAAAACTGCCACAGCAACAGGAGCTTTGCTCGTCATTGCTCTGCCTGTTGCTACCCATGGAGCTGAACAGATGCAAGCATCCCTAAGAGGTGCACATCCCACCATAAATAGCCTTGCTGAGATCAGAGTGAAGTTTGTTGAGATGAGAGTGAAATTCTGTCTGGGATGCTCAAGGGCATTTTCCAGTTCATCTCAGGCCACTACCTGGCCAGTTTTTTCCCAGCCACACTCTGTTTCTGCTCCAGTGTCTCCATCACCTCAGAGGTGTTGTGTAGGGGCACATTGATCTGGATGTGCACAGGAGCTCTGCTGTGATTTTTTTTGGTTTTTTCAAATGGCATAAGTCAGAGACCGAACCATTCTGCTGAACTTGAAATAGCAGGTTTTATTTTGTGTTGTTAGACTCTTGTGTCTGACCTCTCATATTTCAACCCAGGTCAAGTTTTAAATGCAAAAAGCTGGTTTGAAATGAAATGTCAGAAATTCCCTTTGAAAATGTCCATTCGCAACATTTTGGCACTTAGAAAACATAACAGTTCAGGAACATTGTCCTGAAATGAAAGGTTTTGATATTTTAAAAATCACATGCACACACTCACTTTCCAGCCAAAATTACTTGTTGAACTAAGTTTAGATCTGCAGCTGGTTTCATTCCCCTGAAGTCCCATTTCTTGGCAAATTATTGACCAATAAATGCTTCCCTGATAGCAGTCATTCCCACCTTTAGGTGATGCCACATCCTTTCCATCCCTGGGAGGTCTCAGTGTCTCCACAAACTGCTGGATTGTGCTTGGATTCTTTGTTTCCCCAAGTCCCACCTTGCCTCAAGTGATCTCAGGACCCCCAGCAGGCCTGCCATCAATCTGTGCCACCCACCCTCTGAAGGTCAAGCGTGAAGCCCAGCGCTGGCACTTAAAAGCTAGAGGTTTAAACTCATGTAACGTGGTCACATGTCTTTGTGTGGTTGCTACTCAGGGTGTTTCTAAAGGGACATATGAGGAGCTGGGTTGCAGGGCTGTGAAGGTCTGAAGCTGTACAAGTGGAGGGGAGGAAAGGAGGGGATGGGATGGGATGGAGGGACCTCTTTTCAACAGAAGTGGCAAATGAAGTGTGTCAAAGCTGAGAAACATTGCTGACTTAATTAAAGCTAACATTTTTGTACCCTCTTCTCCCATGTAAATATAAAATGAGAGAGTGAGCCATCCCACTGGCCACATAGAGATGAGTCAGGTAGCGACAAAAGGATTATACAGCTGTCAACAGCTTCCCCCAGCCCCTGATTTCAAGAGTGGTTCAGTTCCCCACCTCCCCCTCTGCCCATCACACTCTTTCTCCAGCACAAGTCTGATCAGCTTCTCCACTATAGGAAATTCTCAAAGCTAATTCTGGCTTACCTGTCAGATACTGCTTCACAGCCAGTAGGTACCTCCATACCCAGTGTCATCCAAAGCATCTTCATGTAAACTCTGAAAAGAAAGAATGAGTAATTCCCACCAGCAGTCAGTATCACAACTTGTTCAGATAAACATCATAGAATCACAGAATCATACAATGGTTTGGGTTGGAAGAGACCTTAACGATCATCTAGTTCCAGCCCCCCTGCCATGGGCAGGGACACCTTCCACTAGCCCAGGTTGCTCAGAGCCCCATCCAGCCCGGCCTTGACTGCCAGGGATGGGGCATCCACAGCTTTTCTGGGCAACCTGCTCCAGTGCCTCACCACCCAAGTCCACCTGTCCTTCCATTCCTCTAGTCCAGTGAGAGGGAACTTCATGGGACTTCTGGATTACAAACCTGAAGAGTTATAGGGTTTTCCTTGGAAAATCTGGTTACACAATGTGTTTAGCAGCAAACTGGAAACAGAGTACAGTTTGCCTGTGCCAACTTGAACCAGCAGCAACACCAATCCTACACCTGAGCCAGTCAGTCACAGAAATGTATCAAAGCCAAATCGCCTTCTGAGACATTCACATCTCTCTTTTTCTCATGGGCAGTCTAAGCTTTGTCTAACCTAAGGCTACCTACCAATCTCATCAGCTCTTATAGCAGATGGCACTGGTGGCTTTGAAGGAGATGGTCTTGTCTGCCCAGACTAGGTCACGTCATGTCACAGAAAGGACAGAGCACTGGGACCTGGATTTATAGCAGACAAGTGCACCCCTGAGTGTCCTCAAAGGCCAAGTCGAGCCTGAGATAATTCCCCTGAGAGCAGCATCTGGATCACACCATAGATGTCCCCAAGAGCATTCAGTGTGTGGTAATGAGGACCAATCAGGCTGCCTCAAGGCTGCACCTGCAAAGTCATTATCCACATCAGCAGAAAATGGAAGAGAAAATAAATACTCACCATGCACACAAAAGAGGATATGCTACTCCAGACAGTGTGGGGAGACACACCTTGGACACTGAGGTCTCAGCTGTGCTCATGGTGAGCCTGACTCTGCTTTCAGTGGCATGCCTTGGAGCAGGGACAGGACTGTGGCACTCACCATGAACGTCACAGTCTGAGCAGCTGTCAAGAAAAACCATTAGGTTTTGCTTTCTGAACCCCAGGGAAGTTCAAGGAACCATTTACCTGCCAGAAGTGGTCTGGGAGTTTTTACATGGCTATCAGCATTGGGCTGGAAATTCATAACAAGCCCAGATCAAGTTCCTAATCAAGAGGGATGTCTGGGATATTTTAAACGCAAGTGTCACCTCTTGGGAACAGCACAGGCCCTGCAGCTCCACAGAGTCACACCCTGCATGTTTTGCTCTGAAGTGGGAGAGGAGTCGCAGCCCATCGGCCCCTGGGACGTGCAACACAGTGACTAGAGGAGCATGGCACTGCTTGCTGAACATCCCGGCCCAGATGGCACAGCTGAACCTGCCGGGCAGCAGGATTCCCCAGCACCGCCGGCTGCACCAGTGCCTGCTCCTGTGCTGTCTGAAGCACAGCTGTCTCATGTCCCCTCTTCTCCCTACCCCCCAGGAGACCACAGAGCATCCGTGGTCCCCTGGCCACCAACGTGGCCCCTCTGTCAGGGGTCCCCTCGATCGCTGGTCAGCTCTGTTTGAATTGAGACAAGAATTTCTCCCTCATTCACACAGTCATCTTGCCTTCCCCCTCCAAGCCATCAAAATCCTCTTTCCCTGCCTCCCTCCTTCTCCTTCCCGCCACCTCCCCCTTCTCTCCCTGGAACTTCCCTGCAGCTGCAGAGCTGGCCAGACAATCGGGTGTTTTAGAGAAATACATTTTTGGGCTAATTTGCCATGCATAAGTGTTTCTCTTACCCTTTAAAGGCAAGGAACAAAGAGCACATTCTCTGGGAGCTCTGCCCTGTTGTGAGCAGCCCTGCAGCTGTACAGCACTGTGCTACCCTCCACTCTCCTGCTCCACTCTCTGCTAGTTGTGTATGGAGATGGGGCTCTGCTTCTCCCTGTGGGACCACAACGTCTCCTACCCGTCAATACAAATTTCTTTCTGTTTTTTTTTAAAGCAGAGCCAGAATAAGTGGGGAGGGAAGGGATTTGGCAGCACCATCACCTAGACTGACTTGTCACATCATCCAGGTACAATCTTTTATGTTGAGACATTATTTATTTGGAACCAGTCCGAATTTTCTTTTATGTGGGGCTTCATCTGGTGTCCAAGTTAATTATAAATATTTATTTTATCCCCTTGATAAGTAACACTGTGCAATGCATTCCACGCACCATATTAGACTGTAAGAAATCTTATGCTATCAAGGAAACTTAGTCATTAAAAGAGAAGTCATGTGTGAGGCTTTCAGGTCCTATTTCCTCCCTTGAAACACTGGTAGCCATCCTTGCTTGGGGAATTTCTCAGACAGGAGGATTTTCCTTTTTGAACTAGGATGTTTGGTTATGAACAGATTTGACCTGGTGGACCTGACTGGGAAGAAGATGCACATGTTCTGGCATGAACCACTCGCTGGTTGTGGGAGAAGGAGATGGCGTGGAGCAGCTGGACACTGAGGAACTAAAAATTTTTGTCAGCCTTGTGGGGATCCCATTTCAGCACTTGCTGAATAACCTATTTGCTATCCATGGGAAGCTGGTCCAGCAAACAGCTTCCCAGATGAGGCAACAGGTTCTGGTATAGGTGAAACAAGGCTTTTAAACCAGCCACAGTGAAGTCACTTGCTCCATTCCAGCAGCCCTGTATCCTGGAAAACTCTTCCCATCAGCCCACTCCAATCCACCAAAAATATTAACTCAGTCCAAACGAGTCACATTTTCAGCTCCGAATTCAGCACAGTCTAAAGCAGCTAACCCGGTCAACTCTAGCCTACCCAGAACATGCCTATCACAAGCTGCCACCTCAAACTTGCATTCAGATTGCACTCAGTCCACATAAATGTAGCTCAGCTGGGTCAAATCCAGTGTAACTCAGACCAAGCCAGCCATATGCAGGCCATTCTAACCAAATTCAAGCCACACTCCATTCAGGGACCAGTATAGTCTAGCCTGTCTAAGCCAGTAAGGGGCTGAACCAGGATGTACCAGCTGCAAGGCAACAGAAGCTCAGCTCTGAGACACTTGAAATGTGTTTTTAGGTAAAAATGTCTGGATCTTACAGAAGTCACCATGACTTTAAGAGCTTGTGGCACTTTATCTCAAACAGGTTAACAGCATTGGTCCCCCTGAAATGCCCTGCACATCATACCGATACAGATGCCTTCATTCTTCAGTTCACTTCCACACCTTGCGTCCTATTGCTTTGCCTCCAGCAGATCCCCTTGACTCAAATTCAGATGGATCTCTTGCAAAAAAAAAAAAAAAGAGATTTTGCTTTAAAATTCTTCCACCTGTTTAAGGAAAAGTCTTCCACTGTTTTAAGGACAAATGGGAAAAGAAGAAAGAAGAAAGAAGAGAGAGGAGAGGTGAAAGCTTCATCAGCAGAAATGTATTTGGGGGAATACGTAATACAGGAAAAGGTGAAGGCCTTATGGGCTGGAGCCTAAGATCCTGAGCTTCTAATCTAGGAAAGACCAGCTTGGAAGAAATGATAGCTGGAGGAACCTACAGTAGAATAAGGTATGATTGGCAACACCACCCAAGGACAGCAGGACAGGTTGAGCCTCACCTGGCACAGCCCACTAAATCCCTCCCTTTCTGACTCTTTAGGCTTTTTGCATGCAGCAAGGCTGGTAGCCATACCTGCGTAAGAACTTAGTTACAATAGGAGGCCATTAGTGGAGCCAAGGCTCCAGGACATGCATTTATTGGTAGTGTGGTGGCACTTGTTCTACGCAGAACATCACCTGCTTTTAGCTCAGCTGAGATTTTAATGGTCTGAGACTCCTGCCATGCTGTGCTACTGTGAATGAGCTGTGTGAGGGAGCAGTGCAGAACATCAAGCTTCCTAGTTTCCAAACTGCATTTCAAACTCCAGGATTCACTCTTCTGACCTTGCAAGTGACTCCAGTAAGTGCCAGTCAGGTATTAAAACCATAGTGCCAAGAAAAAGTTAATTTCTGCTGGACTCAGAGCTGCAACAGTGAAAATCCCATTGAGCAATGGATGTAATCATATTTAGCAACCCCTCTGGGTAAATGTCCTTCAATCCCTCTAGGAGACTGAACTTGAAAATTTCCTTCGTAGGGCTGCAGGGGACATCACACAGCACAAGTGGTCTGAGTGGCACAGGTAGGTTGGCCACCAAGACCAAGTGCCAATGCAGACACCCCAAAACGCTATATGGGGTTAGTGGGAGCAAAATTCAGCTCCAGCCTTTGTGGTTACCAACTCAGTGAGACAGAGAGAGAGAGAAAGAAAGGAGAGGAAAGGGAGGGAGAAGGTTAGGGAGAGGGGGAGGGCAGATTTCTGTTACCACATGATTTTCCTGGTTATTTTCAAAGCGCTGCTCTAGCACACGCACACGAGTCCCATGTGATTATTTACGAAAGCACAGTCGTAATGTTTTGTGCATCTCACATCCGCTCAGCAGCCCACCTGACTGCGGGCTCCGTGGGCACCCACTGCATCCTTTCCATCTGCGCCATCGAGCCAAGGGGGATGGGCAACCCATGATAGTGGACACTGCTCCTGTCCTGGCGAGGCAAGGAAGCAGAAAGGAGGACTGTCTTTCCATTTCCAAACTGCTCCTTACTTCCCTTTGCCTGGAGCTATGTGAGGATGCTCCAGAGGCAGGGTGCTGTCCCTTCTGTACTGTCATGGGGAGAAAAGGCATTTATTTCAGATCTGTCTGTCTCACTTCTTTCAATTTGCAGAGCACCTGGAAGCAAGCTCAGATACAAACAAACCTGGCATATGACAATATCCCATATTTGATCTTCAAATAGGTGCACATTCTCTTTTCTTGTGGAGGACTTTTTCTCATACCGTCATCACAGAAGTCCCCTTTCACCCAAATATCCACTCAATAAAAGAGGAAGCCTCCTTAGAAAGGGCAGGGAGGTGGCTAAGAGAGGGTGTTCACAATGAAATAAAGCTGGTTGTTTCTTTGAGGTCGTGGGATTTGGCCTACCATCAATGCATTTGTACAGAGAACCTCTAACTCCAGTAAAATTGTTCTTCTCAGCTAAAGGGAGGTCTAAGACATGAGCAAGAGAGATGCAATGTCGGAGAACAGATTTTTTGAAGGCCAGCAATAGGAACTGAATTCACAGAGGCTGTGATGGGACAAGATTGTGCTGCAGCAAAACATACATTTTAAGTGTGGTGTTTTCCTTTCCTTTCTCTCTCCACAGTCCTAGGTGCCTTGTCAATGAAAAGGAGTCATTGCCTCATATGCTGCAAAAACCCCTCCAGTGATCTTTGCCAGTATTGAAGCTCCTGTGAAGAAAGGACATCTGACATTTAAAAACTTTGGTCTGGCCAAACCACCTAATGTCATTCCTGCTTCCTCTTCCCAGACAACCAATCCTTGCTTTAAATTGCCCAAGAGCCAACAGTGCTACCTTGCCACACAGATTACGCCTCCCACCACCATGCATCTTTCCTGCATGCTTAGTAAGTCGCCTCCATGAAGGGTTAATTCAACCAGGGCCTTTTACTCCAAGTTGTTTTCCAAGTAGCTGAGAGAATAGGTCTCTTGTTACAAACATGGCTTCTGGGCATTTGGTGATGCTTTCCCTTTTCTCTCTCTCTGTACCACAAAAGAATCTTTTGTTCTTGTCCCTCTGTCTCATTTACTCTCCCCCACCCAGCTCTGCCTCTTCCCTCCATTGGCTGCCAAGTGACTAAGGAATGGCAAAAAATGACCATAGCTGGTCATGGCAAATATTTCTTCAGCTATTATCTGATAGAGACCTTGAGCATCTATGTGAAGGGCCCTCTGCCTTCCCTCAGGCTTCTCCTAGAGATGGGGGAAAATGAGTCGGACACAACAGGGCAGGATATAAGTTGAATCAGTCCAACATGCTAATGGAAATGTCTTTCAAATGGAGTCATGGTGCCTGTTTCAGGAAAATCAAATGATAGGGACCCAGAGCTGGCAGGAGTCCAGTGGAAGCTTCAGTCTGCATTTATTAAAAAACACATGGGAGACACAAAAAAGTCACTTTCTGGCTTCCACATTTACTGATTCAGCTGTTTGTAAGCTGGAATCAACACTCTTTGTTGGATAGATTGTAATGTCATATAGTTTCTCTGCACTATTGCTATAAATCTGGTTGTGCATGATCTCCTACCACAGAAAAGCTGTGACAAATCCCCATGGACATCATGTCTTCCCACACCCCAGTGAATTACCTCAGGCATTCCCACAGACATCCTTCTAGCTATAGTCCCCTTGCACATACTGCTTCACTGAGTCATTTTACACATACATACATAGATATGTAAAAGTTCACATGATGCTAAAGTCACTGCAATTTCCACGATGACTTTTCTGCAACAGAAACAATTCCCCAGCCAGATTCCTACCTCCCTACCTTTTAGAGCATTTGGGTATACCCTTCACTGATACTGCCTTCTGCAAGAAAATCAAATTCTTCAGTCTCACCTGAAGCAAATCTTGCTGGTTTTGCCTTTCTGCTCGTCTTCCACAGACCCTCTTCACTACTCTGACTACCATTTGTCCAAGTCCATCTCAGTTTGTGTTGTTCTTTAGGTGAACATGGCATATACTGCCTGGCTCCATCTGCCAAGCTTTCTGTACTCTTCTTGCATTCAGTGCCTTAACTATTTTGGAAAGCCCTTGAAACAATCATAACATTTCAGCCTTAGTGACTTCCCGCACACACGCATACAAAGCTGTGGATTTAAGGCGTTATCTGGAGAATTTTTATTCCTGTAGAGAAGGGAAATGGACTATACAGGTAAATGGACCATTATATACCCACATTAGAAGGACTTGTCTGGTGGATTTTAACCAAGCTGGTTAAAACATCATAAAAACAGTGCACTGACAAACTCATTATTCGTATGACTGTGCTCACAATTAAGATTTGTGCCAAGTCAGCTGTATCTGTTTTGAAGCTGCATGCAGAGCAGCTTTCATTGTAAAGCATCAAACCCATCTAATATGTAACAATTAAGGAATATATAATAATGCCTCCTGGTTTGATAGCATCTAAATGAATCCCAACATAGACAGAGAAGTCCTTATTGCAATCCCAGCTGTGCTCCCCTGTCCTCACAGTAGCTCTATCATACAGGGTGCTCGCCAGGAGCGTACAGTCAGCCTTAGTAGATAAACACTGATCATCTCCATCACAAAGCATAACTGAAGCACCCTGAGATGAAGAATTTTACCCGTCAGAAAAGCAAGTCTCTGGCAGAACCAGAAACTCATTAATTCAAATGTTGTGCATCTAATGCTACAAACACTAACCTCCCCACCCAGCAGTGCCCCGATAAAGCAATGCATTGCTGGATCATCTTAGAAACCCCTGTTTAGCAATGGTGAAACAAGGAAAAGGATTTGCTTCTCCCTGGCTCCAATTCCCCTTTACAGGGTGAGATCCCACAGTCCTGCAATGGAGACTACTGCAGTCAAAGGCAGTACACTGCCTAGAGGGCCCCGTCAGGGTCATCTTTGCACACTGTGGAGACCAAGAGGTCAGCTGTTGAAGTCCCTTTGGAAAAAGAGAGTCTACCACCATCTCTTTCACAGATGTGAAGCCCAAGGATGGATTATGGATAGATAATTTTGGATGAATCAAGAAAAGAGAGGAGGAATAGCTGGATGGCTAAATAAAGCCAATGAGATCACATGTTCCGCCTTTTTATCTGCTTTTCTCTTTCTGCTTTTCGACAACAAAGCTTCCTTTGATACAGAAGAAGAGGGGGGTAAGGAGGGTGGGGAGAGGGGGTGCCAGAGTCACCCCAATGGCCCCCGGTCACTTATCCACGCTCCTTAATGTGATGTTCCCACTGACAGAGGCAGAAAAAAACAGTGATCTCATGATTCCAGAGACAATTCATGCAAACAACGCTGGGAGATGAGGGGTGAAGGGGACAGGAAAGAAGAGTGAAGAATGGGTGAGTAAAGGCAAGAAAGGGAAAGGAATAGGGAGAGGGGACACGGGAAGCAGGACCTTAGAGGACAACTGTGACTAGAGATAGAAACCGAAGGTCAAAATCCAAAAGAGGATGTGTAGAGGGATTGTAGGGAAAAGGAGAAAAAGAGGAGTCTTGAGACCAAGGGTAACAGGACTGGTGGAAGAATGTTAGGTATGGCATTGTACGGCAGGACTAAGGGCAGGGGCAGGGATAAGAGTTGACTGAGTTGTGGAGTACGTAGGAAATGGAGGCTGGGCTCAGAGGCAGTGTGGTGGGAGGAAGAACAAGGGCTTGATATGAGCGTGACAAGGAAAGGAGGGGGAAGTACCTATGGGGTCGGGAGCAGAAGGGGTAAGACTTACGAAACTTGTTACTTCTGCATTCTGCTTACACAAAACCAGGTCACCAAATCTGCCAAGACAATAATCCTGCTCTCTTACAGCCCCAGAGCCAAGAGATGCCAGGAATGCAACGGGGAGAGAGATTTATTACCTGAGGCATTCAGCCATGTCCGAGGGAGGCAGTGGGGAGGCAGTGGGGCTGGAGACAGGCAGCCTGGTTTCCACTTTGGCTGGGCTGATGTCTCTGCAGGAGACCTTCACACCTGTGCAGAGGAGCACTGTGTGTGTATTACACCTCACCGGCCAGCAGCTGCTTCTTTCAGCCTTCTTCCTTTCCTTCCCTCCTGCCCTTTTGTTCCTCCTTCCCTTCTTCCCTCCCTCAATCCTTCCTCACCGTCTCCACACAAGGAGACAAGAGCTCAGTACAGTTGGCAGGAGATGTCACACCTTCTTCCCCATCCTTCAAGGGGGACCTGCCACCCCAGCAACACTTGCCCATAACCAGTGAAGCAGCCAGGGCCCAGCAGGAGGCTTCTGAGTCCACAGGGCTCCTGATGGAGCTGGGACAAAGAGGGGAACGAAGAACTGGGGAAACAACTGGGGAAAGTGTCCCCCATTATGAGCTGCCATCTCCATGTCTCATGGCTTTCCCCAACAGTGGTCTGTCCTGGGGGCTCATCACGTTTCCCCCCTCCTCTGTCTGCTCCATGGCAGCTAATCAGTGACCCACTGACAGTCTCTGTCCATCACTCATCTCTGCATGCAATGGGGTAATTAAACCCTGACCCTCCGCTCCTTTTATCCATTTCCTCTGCACAGTCACTCCCCGAAACAGCAGAGGGGAGGGCCTGCTGTGGAGGCTCCTGCCCCAGCCTCCAGCTGCAATGAAGATGTAAAGCACAGGAAGGACTTGTTGCAGAAGAAAGATGCTGAAGGGGCAGCCAAAGAGGTACTGAGTGCTAACAGGCTTCCCACACGCTTATGCTGAGCTCTGTTGACCTACCTCCATCACAGACATTTGTAAACATTCAACTCTTCATCATCATGCCACAAAGTTGTCCAGCACCTTTCCCCTGCCCACGCACACCTACAGCAAACTCACTGCTCCTCTGTGTGTCCTCAGGGCGGTGCCAGGTGCGGTGCCCAGCTCAGGTCTAGCAAAGCTTTTCAGGACCCTCAATACGTCCAGCCCTGGGCTTGCTCCCCCACAATACCACCCAGCTTTTTTGATGTGCCCCAACTCGAAGCTTCTGCACTGCCTGGTGTGACCCCATCACCTCCACGTGGGCTAAGCCCAGTGCCTCAGACCTGACACATCGGGCTTTCCTCATTAAACATCTGCAGAAGGGTGGAGGGAGTTCTTGCAGCAAGGTGCATCCCAATGGAGCACAGCAGATAGACCCAGGAGCTGGCTGGGGCAAGGTGATGTTGCTCTTGCCTGCATGGCAGGACAATGGAGGATGCACCCAGTGACAGGCAGGAGTCACAAAATGCCAGGAAGTTCTTTTTCATTCGTTCTTTCTTTTTTCTGGCTTTCTGGCACTCTGCAAAATTTATTACACAGATTGATAAACAGCCAGAAATGATGCCGAGCAACCCAGACTCTGCTTCCTCCTCCCTACTCCGAGTGGGGAAGCTGCCTCCCTCCCACGCATGAGCAAGAAGGGCTGGGGCCACCCGGGGAAGGGCATGACGGGTAAAGCAGTGCCCCCGAACAATTAAGCACTGTCCCAGGCACTGCACACCCTTGTCCCGGGAACAAAAGAGTCACACACAAGAGACCTGACTGTGAAGCCTCCATCCGCTTTCATCACTGACCTCCGGGGCAGTCAGGGCACAAGGTCAGCCCACTTAAACTCCAAACTCAGCCAGAAATAGAGCTGGGAAGTGGGCAAGGGTGGCCAAGTGCAGGGGTCCCCAACCATTTGAGGGTTTTTTTGACTGAGCCATTTCATTTCATCAAAGACACATTTTTTTCTGGAAGGAAAATGGAGAGCAGCGGGTGTGAAGGGAGTAAGGGGGAGGCAGGGTGTTCACCGTGAATTATGACCGCTCTCAACAAGAGTCTTTTACATTGTGGAGGTGAGGAGAGGATGGGGTAATTGGCCATGTTAGACCCATGCATAACGAGGGCAACTCTCTGCCTGTTTCCCACCCTCCACTCTGCCATTCCTTACAAGATGTGGTCCCCCATATGCCCCGTCACTCTTCCACTGTGGGGCTCAACACTCCAAGGGCTCAACCCAAGGACCACAAGCTTTGACAGTGCCTTACCAGACTGGCAGTCCTCCTGGGCTGTCAATAACGTGTGGTCATGCCCCTGGTGTGGGAAGGCTGAAAGTTGCTGTATAAATTAAAAACCATCAGCCAAGCCAGGGCTCATATTTTCCACTTGCAGGATCTCAGAAAAACTATTAGGCTTTAAGTCACTGTTTTTTCCAGGTTGTAAATACTGCCTTTGCATGTAATGCTTTCATGGAGGTAACAGCTGTACCTTCTGAGGGCCAGCAGTGAGCAGTGTGTTAGTGGCAGGGAAGAACAGACTGTCCTGAGACCTACCTCCTTGACTAGGAGGAGAAATCTGTGGGAACAAAGTCAAGGGGGAATGAAACGTGTTTGGTGTGTGTGGAAATACAATGCATCTACCATGGAACAGTGTCCATTTCACCAGGCTTCTTCCCTCTGGATAAGCTTCTGATAACCCTAAATGCAGGAAATTTCAGAGGCAGAGTAATAAAAACACCCGGGGAGGAAAAAAATTACAAAAGAAAAAATCAATCAATGCACAAAAATACTGCTTTTCACCCCAAAAATGGGAAATTTCACCATCCAGACTAAGTCAGCCTGAACTCCGAAGGACAGCAATACTGTGTTCTGCTGAAACAATATGGGGCAAGCACTCAAGAGCTTGGTGCCCCCATGGGGAAGGATATCTCCAATTTGTCAGAATGAACTGAAGGTTCATCTCATCCTGGGAGGAGTCTGAATGCAGCAGCAGTAAGATCCACAGGCTGGGAAATCAGCAGTCAGGTCATTTGTAGCAATGTTTTCAAGGTTTCTCTCCCCTTCCTCTCTGAGTTGGTAGCCCCAAGATGCAAGTGCTAACAGCAAACACCCACCCTGACATGTGATAAACCACACCTGTGTATGACTGTCCCCTATTCCACCTCAAATGGGGCCACCACCACCTCCATCTTTCATCTGCACCATGTAGAAGCCCCTGCAGGGGTCTGAAGCACCTAGCAGAGGTAGGGCAGGGACGGAGCAGGCAGGCTGTGGAACAGTGGGCAGGAAACACAATCCCCACACTTACCCACTAGAAGTTCCCCTCAAAACAGACAACGTGGCTCGAGGGACAACAATCAAGGAGGATGTTAGCTCAGCATTAGTTGTGTTGACGCTGACAACAGTAGCAGAACAGCAGCCAGAAACACGAGATTCAACACAGACCCAGTACAGAGAAATGCATCTGAGTGCCAAGAAGCTAACTAGTCATGCAAAGTGTGATCTGCTTGCAGACTTCTTATTACACGTGATGAAAGACAAGCAGAAAGGAGTTTGACTCCCAGAGCCTAGGCTGACTTTTCATGGATTGTCTGTCTGGGGGTGGAAAAATGTCTGTACTTGCAAACTGAGCCCTCTTGACCCAGGCTGTATTTATTGATAGACTTTTCAGGATAAAACTGTGTTTCAAATTTTTGATACAACAATTAATCAGACCTATTCCTGGAAAAGAACGGCTTCCTGGGATTCTTTTACATGCTGGCTAGCCTTATTTTTTTGTATGTTAGATAACCGTTTGCATCAGTAATTCATTAGTTTTTCCCTTGGGAGGAGGCAATTGGCTGGATTTCTAATGAATGGCTTTAGGGCACATGCAGATTCATTCTCCATCTCATGCAGAGAGAATCCAATCGATTCCGGACATGTTAGAATGACTGTACACACACAAAAAAAGCAGGGTCAGTCAGACACACACACACCAGCCAGTGCTTCAGGGACATACCGAAGGACATACACGATGTGCAGACATCACTGGAGCAATACAAAAGCAAGGTGCATCAGCCCTACCGGTTTTGGCCTTGCTAGTGTCAGAAGGTCTGGGTTTTTACCTCAGGCCAGTTCTGCCTACTGTCTTTCTTTCTAATGGCAGGAGCTGCCAGGAGAGGAGACATTTGCTGCTTGTTCTTTTCCCCTGCAGCTCTAGTAGCAGAAGTGGACGCAAGATAAATGAGGACCCAGGACTGCTTTTAACTAGTCTGTTGCCCAGCCATGTACAAGGCCCTGACCAATCCCCTTGGGCACAACCAAATGATTTTGGTTATGCAGGTGTTCTCTTAGGCGTGGGGGAAACGGTTTATTTTTTTTTCCCCTTGCAGTAAAATAGGAAAAATATCCTACGGTTGCAAATCCAGTACGCCTGAATCCAGACCCGCTTCCTGCAGCCGAGGTTCTCAGCAGGGCCCACACGGTGGAGCTCCCCTCTCAGAAATGAAGCCCAGCTGACTAGCCTGGTGGTCGCCTCCTCCGGGGTGACCCTGCCACGCAGCAGGAGACTGCACAGGGCCAGTGTGGGATTCCCAGACCTGCCGTGGCCTGGGAAAGACTTGGTTTCTGCCTCTGCTGACGATCTGATGTGTGCTACTGGTTTATTCAGCTCCTGTCTGTATTAACACTCAACTTTGGGCAGGGTTATGCAGGGTCGCCTCTGTGTTGGGCTGTGCCCAGCTAGCCAAGGGCTGGACTTCACTGCAGGCTGCAATGTGTCACAAATACATCAACCCCTAGCTGTCAATAGCAAAGCTACTAGCTCTGAGGAGGACAGATGGTTTTTTTTTTTGTTTTAATGCATTTCAAAGTATTCTAAGAAGAAGAAAGTTACAGACAGTTGTTTTGATCCAAGAATTTGAAAAAGAATTACACACAAAAACATTTTCAAATGTTGCAGAGTCTCTCTCGGGACCTCAGCATTGCAGAATCTGTCCAGTTACATTTTCACTATCTCTAGGGGTAGATATTCCACCACCTCTCTGGGCTGCCATAACAGTGCTTATCCACCCTCACAGTGGATTTTTTCCCCCCCTTTCATTGCACTGGAATTCCATGCTGCAACTTGTAACCCTTGCCTCTTGCCTTTTGCTGGCTCTGCCTTCTCTGTATCATCCTCAGCTGCAGTGAAGTGCCATTGAACTGCTGAGCCACAGCAAGCTCCTCACAGGCAGAGATCAGGGTCTGGCTCATCAATTCTAGTGTTTCACTGATGTAAAATTCCTGCTAGCATCCACAGTCAGGATGTCAGTCTTCTCTTCAGAGAGCTTATACCTGAAGGACTGCATTTTTTATTCAACTTCCCTTCATAAATAAATCATCCCCTAGACCTAGGACTTCAAAGTGATTATTAACAACACACTCTTGCCCTTGTACTCCAGCATTGTGGGTGGCTTCAGCTGATGTTTTGATGTATGCAGTCAAGAGGTTCATGGCTGCACACTGCAAACACTAACCACTCTCACAGCCAGGAAGAGAGGTCATTGTCATCGGCCAGTCCTTCTTCCTGGTTACGGAGAAGTATTCAGTTCAAAGAGTGAATTTTA
The DNA here is from genome assembly GCF_963210335.1 of Falco punctatus. Taxonomy (NCBI): domain Eukaryota; kingdom Metazoa; phylum Chordata; class Aves; order Falconiformes; family Falconidae; genus Falco; species Falco punctatus. The sequence goes on from NC_137585.1 coordinate 35,043,465, forward strand.
TTTTTTTTAATCTGCATCAGTAAGGCAGGTTTGGCAGGCTGGTAATTGCTCAGAAGACAGCAGCAGCTGGAAGAGATGACACATAATGCAACAGGTGACCACATTCTTCTGGGAAATCAAAGCATTTTCCCAGTGATGGTACTATCTTGATGGAGGCAGAAAATTAATTTGAACACCTAACCACTGCCCCCACACACATATCACAGAGGAGAAAAAACGTGCAGAAGCTTGGCGATCCTGCCATACACATGGCAGCACAGTAGTTTTGCATACAGCTGTGCTGATCGGCTTCCAAATCACTGCTTCCACAGGTTGCTGCTGGCCTGCCAGCAGTAGGGGCAATTGTACCAATCACTTTCAAAGCTCTTTGTGTCCCTGCTGTCATCTGAATCATCAGTCCAGGGTGTGTTCACATTCACAAAATTTTTTCTGAAACGCTCCTTTCTGTGGGAGGCTGGTGCTGGGTGTATTCGTGTAGGGTACATCACTTTCCATGGGTAACAGCTCTGTATTTTTCCAAGCAACAAGTGCAACAGGGCCTTTTCCTTGCTGTGGGCACACTTTGGGTGCCCTTCCTGGTGACTGAATGGCCGATAGTTCACCGTGGTCCATTAATAACAGCAGGACAAGCAATGGTGCTGCTGTTTCATGCTGTGCCATGACACCTGTTCAACTTAGCAGTTCCCATCCTCTCCTGCAGCGCCTGCCACCACTGCAGCTCCCCTTCTGCGACTCAGGGAGCTCAAAGGCTCCGTCTGCCGGCGCCGCGGTGACTGGGGTGCCTCGGGAACCTGGAATCGGATGTAACCCAAAACCTGGGGCTGGAGGCTGCAGGCCCGGCCCCGACACACTGCCCAGCCCTCCCTCTCCGCACGCTGCGGTGGCCGGAGGGGCCCGAAGGCCTCGGGGCGGGCGGGGACGGGGCCGGGATACACCACACACCCGAAGGGCGCTTTACGCCCAAGAGCAGCGCTCCGCCGCACCGGAGGGGCCTGCCTGGCCGGAGGGAGGATGGCCCCTTCCCCTCCCCTGAGGCCAAGGTGAGCCCCCTCCCCCCCACCGCGGGGGAGCCCGAGAGCCGGGCTGGGGCCAGGGCGCCGGCACTACGGCCTCGCCTCTCTCAAGATGGCGGCGGGAGCGAGCTGGCCCCGCCCCGCGGGTCGCCGTCCTCATGGCAACGCACGGCGCGAGCGGAGGGGGCGGGGCTCCGCCGGCCGCTCGGGTGCTTCCGGGCTGGCCCCGGCGGTGACGTGTCGGCGGGTTGACAGCGCCGGGAGGCAGGTGGCGGCGGGGGCCGCGCGCCAGGCGGCCACTTCCGGTGAGCCACGGGACACCCCCCGCCCCCCAGGGCCGCCCCCCCGCGGCTGCCCCGGCGACGGTTTCTGTGAGGGCAGGGGCTGGGGGTCGTCCTCCGCCAGCACCGCGCCCTGCTAGGGCGACCCCTCCTCAAACCGCCGGGCCGGCGCCCGGTTCCCCCCGGGGCTGGGGTTGAGGCCTCGGGGAGAGCCCGCCGCCAGGGCCCAGCGCCCCGCCGCCCGTGGCGGGCCCTCGCCCCGCGGGCCCTGGGGTGCAGCCCGGCGGGAGGGCGGGGGTGGGGGCCACGCAGCAGGCAGCGGCGAAGGGCTGTGCCCGATGTGCGAGGCCGCCAGGCGGCCTGCAGCGTGGCCAGCTGTCGGCGAAGCCTGGTGGCGGCTGGTGGGGTCGGGCCACGTCACCCACCGTGCCTCGGGTGCTGCTAAAGGACGAGCGAAACAAGACATGTCTGCTAATTACTGTCCAAAATTAAATAGGAAACAGAACGGGGGGCTCGTGTGTGGGGAAATAATGAGGCTTTTTGGGAAAATGAGTTGCAAAAAGCTTTGTGTGGCCTCCTGAGATAGGAAATAGATGTCAAAATGTGACATGACTTGCAGTGAAGTCAAGAACTAAATAGACGTGTTTAACAGATGTAGGGGATAAAACTGTAAATATCTTTAGCAGCCGTGGTGCAGGTTGAGCATGTGAAGAAACAGCTTCCAGAAAGGGCGACTTTTTGTTCCGTTTTGGAAATGCTACACATATGTGGGTTTTGAAACCTACAGCATTCAAACTCAAGGACTTTCTCCTGTCTCATTCAGAGCAAAGAATCAGAAGCTCTTGACATGTTTTTCATCTTTGATAAAAGAACAGAGACCAGGATGTGATGTTAGGGAAAAAAAGAAAAAAAAAAAGGAGATCAACAAGTGTGACAGGTTGATTCTTTGCAGTTTTCTATTGAGATCATTGGTTTATTGGGGTTTATTCTGTTCTTTCTTCCCAGGGAGTTTGGAATAAGCCGTTTCAGACAAACAGGCTCCATTTAACCAAAACAATGTTTGCGGATTTGGACTATGATATTGAGGAAGATAAGCTGTAAGTATTTTGCTTGGTTTTCCCTGTTTTTTGCTAACAACAGAAATAGTCTTTGCAGCCAAGACCTCACGGGAGTGGATAAATTTGCCTGCTGCTGTCACTGTGTGCTGAAGAGTCAGTTCAGTTCTGATTTCTTGCTCCCTATGGGGACTGGGGATGAGGCATTGATGCACTGGTGAGCAAAGGAGAATGCTTTCTGTTGCTCTGCAATGACTACCCTGCATTTCTGATTGCAAAGCAGTGCTGACAGATCTTCTGTAAATTACTGACCTTAGCCAGAGAGAAAAATATTATAATGGAGGAAAGATAATGAGGCAAGAAATGGAGAGAAACTCAGGACTCCTTAGGTCTGTAAGGAGGAGGACACTGGTATTTCCTGAGAAGTAAAAGCTTTGATGAGATTAACAACTAATTTAACATGGAGCACTTGTCTTGCATCTCATTTATGGTGTACAACTTGTCCTCTCACTCCAGCACTAAGCAGATTAAATCTCTAAAACATGATAGCATTTCCTCGGTGTCTCACTCAGTGCCGTGAGTGAGGGTGTCTCTCCCACTTCTGATCTGTGTATGCAGCCTCGAAAAAGATAGCCCAGAAGGTCTTTCTGCTGGCCTGTGCTGATAGACTCTATGGTGGTGATAATGCGATGAATTCACATGTGGAGTGCCCATCGTGTTTTCAGTTTGTATCAACTCAGACACCGCAGCTGTTTCATACACGTGCGGCTCTGCCATCCATGTTCAGTTATTCATTCCCCCTTTCTCATTCTAGGGGGATCCCCACTGTACCTGGGACAGTGACTCTGAAGAAGGATTCCCAGAACCTGATTGGGATCAGCATTGGGGGAGGAGCCCAGTACTGCCCCTGTCTCTACATTGTCCAGGTCTGCACTCAGGGAGGAAGAATAAAACATCTTGGTAAAACAGTGTTGGCTTGGGAGATGGAAAGCATGGAGAGTCCCTATGCTATTTTTTTTCCTCAAAGTGGGAGACATCATCTCACCAGTGAATAAGATTTCCTCACCCTAGTACCTAATGGTGTGGAAGAGTTAAATTAAGACTTCTGAAACTATCCTTCTCCTTGGAGAGCACGTTAGAATTCACAGGGACATTCTCAACATCAAGAAATCCTCTCACTGGGGAGGTACGTCCTGGAGGCAAGAACTTCCTGAGAGAGCAAGATGATCAGCCCACCTCTTAGTTAGGAAAGGGGAAAAACTGCAGCTCCACTGTGAACAAAATACAACTGAGTTAAATAAGAGGAATATAATTGTCTGTATTTTGTTCTTCAGCCCTCTGTTAACCTTTCTCTTCCTCTTGATTCCACACTGCCTGTGCTCTTTCTCCTTTCTGCTAGGTATTTGATAACACTCCAGCAGCCTTAGATGGCACCGTAGCAGCTGGTGATGAAATCACAGGAGTGAATGGGAAGTCCGTGAAAGGGAAGACCAAGGTGGAGGTGGCCAAGATGATACAGATGGTAAAGGTGAGAGGTAGGAGGGGGCCACTGGAGCTTCTGGGTCATAGTTAATGGTTTATTGTCCATTGGTGAAGGAAGCCACTGCTACTTGCTTCCAGCACAGCAGTTTTGGGTTTGCTCTTTCTATAGGGAGAAGTGACGATACACTACAACAAGCTTCAGGCCGACCCAAAGCAGGGCAAGTCTTTGGATATTGGTAAGACTGGTTTCTTTTTCCCTAGTGTTAAAATGGCGTGGAGGGGTGAAAGACTTGTCCCTGCAAAACCGAAGTAAAATTTTCGTTCTGTTCTTCCTCTTAACTCAGTCATTTTCAAATGGATACTGTCAAAGAGAATTGCAGGTTTAAAAGATAACTTCCCTGACTTCTTGAAATAATCTTAAAAGTTAAATTGAGGCTTGACTGTTGTTGCGGGAGGCTTGTTTTCTTGCACTGTGTTTAACATGGATGATGAAACTCAACTAGATAATAATGTAATTTATTTATTTTTAATACATGTAAGTTATGCTGACCTTTGAGATTTTCAGCTGTACACAGAAATGCATCTATTGAAAAACACTGGTTGCAGTTTCTCAGCTTGGAGAACAGTGATGAAATGCCTGTCTACCTTTATATGGTCTACCTTTATCACTTTTGTAAAAAATCCGTATATTCTTTTTCCTTTCATTTATTTTCATGGTGATTAAAGTTCTAATGAATTGACAGGGGTTCAGGAAAATCATGAAGAGTGAGATGGATTTCTGGGGAAACAGAGGTGTGGTGAGAATATGGTATTTTCCAGAGATGCTGAACACTGTGGCTTCAGCTGAGTTATTGGGAACTGCAGGCACTTGGCACCCCTGCAAGGTTTCCCCTAAATACATGTAGCTGGGTCATCTAATTCTAAAGAGGGTATAACTGTGTCTAGTTATTTGCAGGGTATGACCACCAAAGACAGAAATTAATTCCACCAAGGGGTGACAAAAGGGTTTAACTAAGATTCAAAATGTAAAAGTAAGCAAAGGGATAAGTTTGAGCATTAAATCCTATTTGTCTTGCTTTCAGCCTCATCTCCTGACTTCATTTGCAGTAATATAGCAAGTAGCATAAGCAAAGTTTAGTTCCAAATATCGTGATAGGTAGTTTATAGCAAAGTGATTGATCGGAATAGTCTTCCAAAAGAAGTGCTGGAGCTCTGGTGATTGAAGTATATAGGATGTGAGAGCAGAACAGATAGGCAAGATAGAAGATGTGTTATGCACAGCTGGACCAAACATCTAGTTTCTATGCTATTCTTTTTCTGCCTGCTACCTCAAAAGTGAGTTAAGTTCAGTTTATTCAATGCCTGAGAAACTAGTGAAGTATGCTATCAGGCCCATAGAAATGATACTGATCCTGGTTTGCAACTCTCTTTTGGCCTTTAGTATTAAAGAAGGTAAAGCATCGACTGGTAGAGAACATGAGCTCAGGGACAGCGGATGCCCTGGGATTAAGCCGGGCCATACTTTGCAATGGTAAGTGTTGTCCAGGAGGACATTTTCTTAAGGGAACACTTACCCTCTTGTGCTTACCTACTTTTAATTGTTATTTGCATGTTCCACTTACTCCATCATAATTCTTTCCTTTTGCTGTGCTCACTGTTGTGATTGCCTCTGCCTTTCCTGAGTGATATATCCAGTCACTGGGGCCATTTAAATGTTAATTAAAGTCAAATCAATTTAAAGTGGGGACCCACTTAGTGGATGCCAATAGGTGATGACCCCACACTGTAAAGTAAGTTTGCAGGTTTTTTTAAAAGCTTCCCACGTTGGACCAGGGGGCAGGCATTAAGAGACGAGGGAGTTTTGAACCAAAGATAAGAAAGTGGTGTTTTTCTGGCTGATCAGGTCTTAACCACATCCTGGATTTGACTGTTGTAATTCTGTATTCTGATTCTTGTTTCCACTTAGATGGACTAGTGAAGAGATTAGAGGAGCTGGAGAGGACTGCAGAGTTATACAAAGGTAAAACGTGTCTTCCATCAGACACCAAATGGGAGAGCAGGATGCCTCCATTATGTTTCAATGAAATTACTTAAACGTTTTTTCTGGCTTCCATCACAGGCTTGACAGAGCACACCAAGAGTCTTCTCAGGGCTTTCTTTGAGCTTTCTCAGACACACAGAGGTAAAGAATCTTGAGTGAAGGGAGCAGAAATCTTTGACCTCCAGTTTCAGGAGTTCTAGTCAGTACTTAAAATGCATGGTTCTCTCACTCAAAGAAAGTTAAGTGTTGCAGAAATGAGCTGGGAAGGTCTGCTTTCCTGGCATTGCCAGTTATGGTGCTAACACAGGTCATGTCTTTCACACGAGACATTGAAAAAACGCCCTGCCAACCTCTGGTCTTTAAGGAACATATAGCATCATTCCCCAGCTAATTGCAAGGTTATGGGAAGGGGTCAACTCCAGGGTCAACCTCTTCTTTCATCTGTCTGTATTTATTACCCTCATCCAGCATTTGGAGACGTTTTCTCTGTCATTGGTGTACGGGAGCCTCAACCAGCTGCCAGTGAAGCCTTTGTGAAATTTGCTGATGCCCATCGCAATATTGAGAAGTTTGGGATTCACCTTCTGAAAACAATTAAGCCGGTAATGAATTTAAGCATAGAAGTAAGTGGTCTGGAGAAGAGGGGAATCTAGAAAGACAGAAGCCTGTCTTTGGAGGTGTGGTCTTAAAGATCATTCATTGTGGGAAAAACTCTTTGCTTTCCTTCTTTCTTCATAAAGAACCTAAGAGGTAATGTAGCGAATATATCGATCTTGTGCCTTTGACTTTTGTGCATGAGTGTATTCCTCTCCTTTTCTTTTGTGGATGAGGGGATAGCTTGATCAGCGGAGTCCCTAGAGCCCTTTTCCTGATATTGGTACCCATAATTTAAAGATAGCAACTAAATTTAAAAAGAGTTTAAGTAAGCAGTTCAGGAACAATTCAAGGATTTGAATCAATATATTTGAGTGAAAGTCTCCAGGGGATCTGTCCACTTAGTTTAGCAAAGAGAGGTTTAAATGTTGACTGGGACACCACTTTCAGTGCCACGTTGGATGGACAGCTTTGGGTAGTGGGCCTTTGAATGAGGGAGAGTGCTTTCCAGGACCGATTGAAAATGAGATGAAATGAGTCAAAAGGAGATAAATTCAGATTAGAAGGGAGGCATGCATTTCTAACACTGGAACCACTTGCCTGTGACAGTATTGGATGCTCTAACCATTGCAATTCTGAGTCAAGATCAGAGATTTTCTTTCAGATACGCTCTAGCTCAAAAAAGAGTTAACTCGAGGTAGTCTCATGACCTGTGCTGGTTAGAAAGTTGCACTTGATGAACTGTAGTCATGCTTTTTGGTTTTTTACATTCAGCAACAGCATGTTTCCCTTGCAGATGCTTACTGACTTGAATACGTATCTTAATAAAGCCATTCCTGACACAAGGCTGACTATCAAAAAATACCTGGATGTCAAGTTTGAATATTTGGTGAGCTGCGAGCTGCTTGCTTTTTTTTTTGCTTTTTTTTTCTTCCCTCACTGGTGGTTGAAATTAAGTTTCACAGAGCCGTAGCCTGAAAGTCACTTATAGCCTGTATGATCACATACTCATCCTTCCACAGTCCTTGCGAGAATGCATCATTTTTTCCAATTCTTTGTCTGCTGCCAGATTACTCAGATTCAGACACCTGCTTTTAACCTAATGGTTCACACTGGTAAGAAAGATCTCCCAGAGTTCAGGTGACTTACTTTCTACACGTCTGAATTAATTTTCTAATTTATTTGTAGAGTTCCTGTGCAACTTATGCTTTTGAACTCCCCTAAATAGCTCTCTAGTCTGTGTTTTCCAGGTAGTTTTGGATAGTCTTTCTTCAGCCAAAGTAAACAACTGTCAAGACATATTTTTCATTTAGACCATGCCTTTTTTTTCCCCTCCTCCATTCCACTTACACCTTGTTTTCTACACCCAAAGATAGTAGAGTCATTAAGTGCATCTGTTCTATAACTGTAGGAATCTATTTCCTTTTACCGGTTGAGAGGAGTATTTGAAGCTGCAGCCCTAAGGCCAGTGAATACAGCAGCATGTCTTCCCACATCAGTCCTTCCCACAATTCAGCTTTTTTTTTTCCTCTTTATTTGTTTTTTCCTCATACTTCTCTAATACTGTTTTCCTAAACAGTAGATGAACACGGGATTTTTCTCTTACTAGGTTATACTTATCTAAACTATTTGCTACTGTAATATAAATATTAAGTGCCTTCGCTCTCCCCCACTGTTTTCTCTTCCCATCTTTCTCTAAATAGATTTTATTTCCACTGAGGTGTTTAATATACTGTGATCCCACTGTGCTTTCCCCAGTGTCCCTAGCTGCAGCATTGAAGGAAGGCTTGAAATGGTAAAACTCTTATGCCTGCAGATGATGATGGAATTGCTTCTAATTCTTAATATTTCCTTCTTGTTTTGCCTTTTTTTTTCTCCTTAATTTTAAAATCTGCAAAGTCTTACTGCCTGAAAGTCAAAGAGATGGATGATGAAGAGTACAGCTGCATTGTGAGTACCAGTACTATGGCAATTGCAACTGCATACTCTTGTTTCTGCCGCTTCCTTATGCACACTACCTTATAATTGCGAGAGTTCTCCTGTGCCTGTGTGCACCAAAACTGGTGAATGCATCCTAAGAATTACACACGTTTGTTCTTAATGTATTAGAAAGTGGAGAGCCTTAAATGCTGCCTGGGAAACACTGCAAATAACTGTCATGAATCGCTAGTGCTGCGGAATAGTAGAGGGACCAGACGTCTCCTCTGCAGCTTGTTTGCTCGGTGGTTGCCTGTCTCAGTGTTTAAGTACTATTAGCTTGTGTAAGGAGGATTAAGGTGTTATCTTCACAGATTCCATTTGTGTACAGCTTATCATTAATTCTGGGCTTTTTCTGAGAAACGGAGGGTTAGCTTCTCTCTAGCAAAACGCTTGTGAAAGCTGCATTTGTAGTTGAAGAAAACTGATTAAAGGATCTCTGTTAACAATAGGAATTTTAGGGTTTAGACTTTTATGACTGTAATGCTTAACAGCTCTGTTTAAGATAGCTAAAGGTGTCCCTGACATGCCCAGTTTCCCTGCGTAAAAGTAAGATCTTGCTTTACCCTAGGTGTTGATCTCAGAGCAGGGATCTAATTTTTTTGGAATGCCTAGTTCCCAATGCCAGGAAGGAATAAAATTTTCCTGACACAACATTTAATTATATCTTTCCTTCTAAATGTGAAGGAAAGAAACCCAGTCTTGCCCAGCAGAGTAACATCTTTGAGTTTTGGCACATGCAGCATGCATTACCGAGCCATAGTCTGTAACGTGGGGTTTTATGTACATTATGTTTGTAGGAGCAAGAAAAGAACGCTGTTTTGCTGACAGACCTAACCCTTTTCTCTCAAAACTATTTTGTGGGACAATGTATAGGTCCCTCCGTCCTGGTTTCCAGTGTTATGTCTGGATGACTGTAGATCCCACAGTGGTCCCTGTGTATGTCACGTATATGTATGTATAGTATGTTATGCAATGCATACAGGGCAGAGCTTGCAGAGGAGGGCAGAATTTTTTGTGTGATTGATATAAATTAATATATTCCTCACACCCTAGACTTGTTTGTTCATAGTGCCTGTCTTAATAGTTCAGATAAGAAGCCGTGCCACTTCTCCGTGCTGGGTTGAAAGGTGCCTGTCCTTTTGTCTTTGCGTAGTAGTGATGCTTTTCTTTACCATGGCAGGCTCTGGGTGAACCCCTCTACCGTGTCAGCACTGGGAACTATGAATACCGCCTTATCCTGCGTTGCCGGCAGGAGGCTCGAACACGCTTTGCCAAGATGAGGAAGGATGTGCTAGAGAAAATAGAGCTCCTGGACCAGAAACACGGTGAGTACCACTGCTGTGTCCAGCACCTGAAGGGGTCAGGCAGACATGGCTTTGACCTGCATACTCCTTCATCTCAGGTCAGAAGTCTTTGCTGAAGAAGCCTTTTGTGGCTGTGCCTGAGACATCAGCTCTCAGGAGCCACAAGGAATGAATGTGTAGGAGACTATATCTAACGCTGGCGAGGGAGGCTTGATCGCAGCCTTTGTGCTGTTCGGGAAGGGGGTTTCACCTGATTTGTTCCCAACGTGTCTGTGCTACAGTGCAGGACATCGTGTTCCAGCTCCAGCGTTTTGTCTCCACAATGTCCAAGTACTACGACGACTGCTATGCCGTGCTCCGAGATGCGGACGTCTTTCCCATTGAGGTGGACCTTGCCCGCACTACTCTCAACTATGGGCAGAAGGACACGTACACAGACGGGGCGGAAGAAGAAGAAGGAGGAAGCGAGAGAGAGGGTAGCGGGAAGGAGGACACAAATGGTGAAAAGCTCATTGATGGTGTCTGAGCGTGCCCGCATGGCCAGAGGAAAGACTTTGTGGACTGTTACGAAAACATGTATTTCACATGGCGATTCATCCTCCATGATTTCTGTGTATGTCTGGCCTGGGATTCCTCCTCTGCTTTGGGTGGGGGTAGCTGGTTGGATTGGGACCAACTTCTGCTTTCCGCTGTCTTCCCTTGCTTGTTTGCCTGGACATTCCTTTTTCCCCACTTCTGCTGCCCAACTCGAGTACTGAGGTGTGGGGAGGAAAATCCCCTACTGCACCGCCACATGACTCTGTGCAGCCGGGACACTGCTGAGCATGTGGGGTGCACCACTCCCCACTGGCATTTGGAAGCCAGTTAAACATCTGCAGATGATTACAAATGGCGAGAACAGCCCCCTTCTGTCCTCCCCTTGTGCTATGGGCAAGAGTGAGCACCAGCAGCATTGTTTTCTTCACCCCACTGCTCGCTATCTTCAAGCTTCCCATTCACCGGCCTGTTTCAAGCTTCCTCTGTCTCTCCCATCTGTCTTCATGGGACGCAGGAACAACTTTTGTAGGATGAACACTCCCACCACTCCCAGCTCTCTGCGCCAGTGTTTTTAAGAAATAGGAGCACGTCTGAACTGATGCCTAGAAGTGGTGGTGGTACATGTGATGTGATCACCCCCGCCTCCATCCAAGGGGCTGGGGGAACCCCTCAAAGCAGGGGCTGGTGGAAGTAGCTGCCTAAGATGCTGAGCTGCTGCAGTAATGAAGTGTCTTCCCCTGGCTGCCATCCTCTTCATAGTCCCTGAGCTCCTGCACAGCTGGCACTGTCTGCACGCTCCATAGCTATACCTCAGAGCTAGAATCCTGCAGGATACTGCTTTGCCCTTCCCTGGGGACCTGGCTCAGGAAGGAGCCCCCTACTCAGCAGAGATGCTGAGGTGAGCGTGCTTGTCTGAGGCAGATGGGTTCCTGGAATAACAGCAAAGCTGCACACATTTTCTTTCCATTGTTCTCCTCTCTTATGGCACCTTGTAATGGACAGTAACCAAGTGTGTTTCTTGAGATTGTGCAGCCAGTCCTGCACACTTTTTCCTTGTGCAGGTGCCAGGAGGAGCCACCTTAGACCCACAAAGGAGATATCCCATCCTTAAACCAGAGGGGAGAGACAGGAAGCCTTGTGAGGAGTGGAAGATGCAGCCTGTAGGCAGAGGCCTACAGAGACTTTTTTTAGTACAAAGCGTGAATAGCATACCATCCCCACTGTCCGCACAACCATTTGGTGCCGCCTCTGGGCCAGCTGTAAGCAGTAGCTAACATCCCATTCCCCAGCACGAGGGAAGGGGGGAAAGGAAAACCAAGGTAAGTGAGGCTGCTTCTTTCCTCCTTCCTTTTCTCTTCTCCTCCCTCCATCCCTGCGGGCTGATCCCCGATGCAGACGGGCCTTTCTCTTTTAGCAGTCAGCACAACTGCCAGGAGTGGTGTGCTTCTTCGAGGCAAGGATTTTGACTTCTCTGTCATTACATTTTAGTGGTCATGAGAGAAGTTAAAGGGCATTAGTTTATGATCGAGATGTTTGTTTTGTTATGTTCTGTTTTCTTTGATTTGTTTTTGGAGCTTCGTCATCTCTATGGGTGCCTGGAAGAAAGTCACCCATGGTCAAGCTGCTCTGGAAGATTTAAATGGGCTCTGATGTACTGACTGTTGTCTCTAACAAAGAAAAATGTGTCATTTCATTTCCTCTCCTTCGTGGGTTTTCTGCAGAGATTTGTTTGCTCATCCTCCATTGGTTTTAATCTTAAAATATAATGATGGAAAGATGAGTGTCATGTGCTGGCCATTTTTGTTCTTGCTCATGCTGATGGGTAATCTCTGTGCCAAGCAGCGGTAGTTACTGCAGCACAGGTTTCCAGAGAAGGCAGTGTATAAATGCAGTAGCAAAGCCACTCTTCCATTAACACCAGCTTCTCTGCATCTTGGCTTCCCAGGGAAAAACCAGCCTTGTCAAGCCTCCAGTTGCCTCAGTCCTGCCCAGTGGCATCCTTGCACCCCTCCAGGGCCAGCATCACACAGCTCAGCCGTTGCCTCACAAGCTTGAGCTGATGCTTAAGTCCCTGATCCTCTTTCAGAGCTGTTTGTTGTACCAAAAGAACAGAGAAAATGCTTCAGCGGAGCCTGCCTGAAAGCCGACGACGGAAGTGGAAGGCAGTGGTGCCAGGTTTTTTGCAGCCTGACCGGTGGAGGGGGAGAGAAGAGGTCTGAGTATCTTACAGCACCATCTATAGCGAGGTCTTGTAACCTAAGGGCTTTTATGTCCTTTTGTGAAAAGATATAAGAGCAGGAGGCTTGGTGGGAGATGTTGACTGGTGACAAGGAAGTAGAGGGGACCCTGTTCTAGTGACCTGCCTGGCTGACAAAGGCAGTTGTTTTCATACTGTGGACCTTGGACTTCTGGGAAGATGTGAGCTGCTTCTTGGAGTGGGTATTGGTAAATAAGGAAAACCCTGCCTGGGGGGCAAAGGTTTGCTGGCGAGAGCTGCAGAGCTACTTGGTCAAGCAGGGCAGAAATGGTGATCTCACCTTGTGGGGAGGGGAGAACAAGCTTGAGGAGCAGTGAATGAATACCTGCACGGCTCCATCACCCTCCCTGCTGCTTCTCGTTCTCCCAGAGCTTTGCATCTGGGGTTTGTTGTGGTGCTTAGTCTGATTTGGGATCTTTCTAAGTGGGTTTGAATAGGAAAAAGCCCAAAGTCACTGCCGTGACTGGTTCACAACCAAAACTAACAACAGTGGTGACAAGGTACAGCCCCATGGGGTTTACCTTCTCCCCTCCAATTTCCAGTTCTTACATCTTCTTAAACTGACATTCTTCAGCAGCTTTATTTTGCTCGTAATCTGCTCTTTGCTTGGGAGCATCTGGAATGAAACGCTGTCCTTCGTGTCCCCACTCCCCTGCTTGGGTTTAAATGGCTTTACGGCTCATGCAGACTTCAGCCATTACCCATTAATTTGTAGTTAGTCTGGTCTGAAATGAAACACCTATTTTGATGGCCCCAGGAGCTGCCCCCTGCCCCCCTCCCCTGTAGCCTCTGCTTAGTTTTTTGATCCCTCACTACAGTCACAGGTTACCCCCAGGGCCCCTGAGGTGAAGCAGTTCAGGAAACCGGAAGGGCTTTGCCCAGGGGTGTTTATAAAAGATCCAGTCCTAAAGCAGATTAGGGGTGGTTTAAGCATGCCAGGGAAGGTTGTCCTCTCTGAATCTAGAAATCCACCACTGCAGCGGGGGTGAGGGGGGTCATGCCTGCCTTACCACGTGCTCCAACACCCTTGTTAGTGGCACCCAGGCGCTGTGGCTTGTCCTTCTGCCTTACCTCTGATTCCTTTACGTAAGGGGTTTTTCTCTATTTAAAAGGAAAACACACATGCATCTGGTGCCATTCCTGCTGAGTGGATGATTGCTTGGGACACAGTTATTTACCTGCCCTGGAACCCCCACCCCCGTAGGGGCCAAGTTGTTCACTTCACACGTCAACAGGACTCACTTTAGCCTAGTTAAAGCTGGCTCGCTGCTATTCCTGTCGGCAAGGCTCCATCTCGTGGCTGCTCACCTAATGCCATTTGTCTTAGATGTCTTCTTCTTGCATCTCAGCAGCAGCCTCTAACCCAGCACTTTCCTACTTGGAAAAGCAGCACCACGTGTCACTGCCCCAGCTTTACTTCCTACAAAAGATGTACCAGATGGAGGTGGTCGGAGCTGGCGTCCCACCAGCCAGCAGTGCCCGAGGGAGGTACGTTAGGGACCGCAGCATCTACCCCCATGCTGGCCGCAGCTGGAGGTGACCCAGACGATAGCTACGAATTACACCACCCTTAAACCTACTGCCAGATAGTCTGCCATTACCCCGACCGTGGAAGTGGGGCAGAGGAAACACTGACACCAGACCAAAGCGTACCAGGATCTGATTACAAAGAGTCTCTAATTGTTTGTGTTCTGTATTGTGACAATGCAGAAGGAAAAGGAGAGTCCTTGATGGCCTCTTCAAAAGACCATCATCTCCAGGGCTGATTTGGAAGTAGGAAAAGAAGATTTTTTTTTTGTCTTTTCTTTTTTCTTTTTGGTGTTTGGGTGGCTCTGAGCCTGTGTTGTACCAGCATGGGTGCTGTATGCAAGTAGTTGTATCACTGGGTAGGTATGTGGATATATATATATAAGGATGAGCTATTCTTACACGTCTCCCTCTTCTTACATCTGCTTTTGTCTCAGCCTTCCCTTCCCCATATCCCACCTACCATCCCATGCTGAGGTGCATGCAAACAAGGCCAGTTTTATACATCCTTGTTCCTCTGCCTTGGCTAAAAACTGTCCCTCTCCACCATCTGGTCAGCGTTGCAGCCATCTTGTGCAGACACCTCCCCGTCCCCCTCGGGACACCCACCTCCCTCCCCACTCTGCTCCTCAGCCACATGGTTGGCCTCCTCACTGGCCACCACCACGGCATTGTCGGTGCTGTGGGACAGCTGGTGGTTGTTGCTGCTGTGCTCCTCTGCTTCCTGCACATCAGACTCTGCTTCCTCAGTGTCACTCCCGCCGGCCCTGGATAGGTTCTTCTCTGGAGGAGGTTCCTTCTTCTTCCCCCGATTCAGGCAGCAGTAGGTGGCCATGGCCAGGAAGAGAGCAGATAGCACCACCTCTGAGCCTGCCAGGTAGAAGATCACCTCGTAGTTCTTGAGGGCATCGACCAAGCGGCCTGATGGTTGGAGAAGAAATGAGACAGTTAGCTTCAGCCTGTATGTTCCTGCACAGAGAGCCCAGTGCAGGTGGGCAGCACCTGCACGTGGCTGAGGACCTGCTTGTAAAGAGAAGAACAAGAAGCTTGAACATCTAAAAATCACACTGGGCAGAAGCCACACTGTACTACCAAGGAAAGTACTGTAAGGGTATGGGGTTGGTGTTTTCCCTTGTTTGGGCAAGGTTAAATAATTGTGACACACTGATGTTGTGGTCTCACATCATGGTGGGCCATCTTCTTGCCAAGGTGAGACAAGCCTCTGAGGACTTGGTTTGTCCAGTCTCAGAAGAGAAACAAAATTTTAGAGGCATTGCCATTTCTTAAGCTATCATGTCAGGAAAACATTCAGAGGGGGAGAAGAGACATCTCTTTGGCAGAGAAACCCCTTTGGCTGGCCCACCCCTGATGATTTCTTTGCCAAAGAGATCTTCTCAATGCATCTTCTGAATGCACCAGGGCTGGCAATGGAGGGAGGGTTACCAGTCCTTCGTGCTGGGGAGCCTGAGCAGCCACCCTGCTGCAATCAGGATGGAGCCATGGTGACCAGAGGCTTCATCCTGGTCCTGCGTGCTCCTGGTTGTACATGTGACCCCCAGTCCCTGCTGTGCTATGGTGCGTGGTCTGAAACCAGCCCCAGGGCACGCTTGAGGTGCCTCCCGGATGGTAAATTCCTCCCCAGGTGAATGTGCCCCTGTTCACCCAAGCCAGAAGGCGAGTGAGGAGCCTGTGTGCATGCACGCGTGCGTGTGTGGTTTATCCTGTGCCAAACCCCCTCGGCCCCATGGAACGGGAAGCAGCTCAGGAGGATTACACCAAACAAAGCTACTTTGTTCAACCCCCTTCTTCCAGCCAAGCACTGCTCCCCCAAGTCCAAGCCGCTGGGTTTGCCAGCACACTCAAGCTTCCTGAACTAGAGGAGAACTGCAGCAGCAGGTTCCCCCTAAGGGGAAGGTGGGAACCATGACTTGGCTCCCTGCACCACCTGCCTCCCATTGTGCACGCGGACAGCACCAAGGCACAGCTGAACTGAGGCAGGAGGGCTGAGGGCTGTCCCCCATCACCACCCATGGTGTGCCTGCTCCTTGGAGCAAGGCACTGTTAAATCCCCCTCGCCCCCCGTTATGTCTCTGTAGCTGCCTCCCGGACACATATTCCTTGACCTTCCCTGGCCTGGGACTCCTGACTGCCCCAGAGCTTATAAGATGTTAGCATCAAGAGGATCTTCTCTTGGCCACCAGTTTTTACCTGAGAGCTGGGTGGAGTTGCTGAGGGTGGGTTTTGCTCGTAACTGGTGGTATGTGCTGGGGAAAAGATCATTCACACAGAAGTCTTCACTGATGGGCTTTAGCCCACGGGTTGCAGCTGAAGGAGGGGAGTGCAGGAAGCCATGGAGTGATTCCTGCCCAGGGGTTTGCCCATGGTCTGTCCCTGATCCTTCCTCGCCAATTGCACGTGCGGGGAACTGCACTTCATTTGGAAATAAGCTCTTGGCATAATTTGTCTTTCTCAGACCTGATCAGACACTAAACAGTAATCTACACCAACCTCGTGGGTAAAGGGTCTCCCGATTCAACAGCCTGTTTGTGGAGCGTGGAACTTACCAGGGACTGTGGCCTAGGCTAGACTGAGAAGCTGTGAGTGTTTAAATCTCTTAAAAAAAAAAAGTAACAACAAATGCCTCGGGTGGGTCTACCAATTGTTTTGACTTCATCAACAGCTAAACGCCTGTGCCTTGGGATTGGGGCCAACACAAATTGAGGTCATTATTCACAGCACCAATCTAAAGGCCGTGGACACCAAGGAGAACTTGAAAGACCCTCACCTTGTCCTACTGAAGACTCTCAAAGGTCAGGCATGTGCCTGACCCTACCCATAACGTGATTTTACACAACATTGGCAGTGAAGGCAGAGGCCTGGATCCCAGCATGAAAGAGAGGGAAGTGCCGCTGCTCAGGGCTGAGGGATACCGGAGGTCATGCCACTCTAGATAGCTCTGTATGCCTGCCATTGCGTAAGTCTCCAAGCAAAGCAGATGGAGAAGTATCACTTGCCACCTTCTGCCCCTGTTCACATTGAGCATTGTGGTGCATGGAGTGAGACGGGAAGCTCTCACCTCAGATCTCAGCTTCCAGAGGAAATTTAAAGTTGAGAAGTAGGGTTTGTCTTCAAGTACCATGCCCATGCCCAGTACCCGCAATGCTGTGGAATGGCAGCCAAACAAATTGCCTGTGTTTTGCAGCAATGTACCTACCTGCAGAGGGTGGACCGATGAGCACAGCAAAAGCCTCGATAAGTAGGACCAGCCCGATGGCACTGGAGAACTTCTGGGAGCCAACAATGGCCATCAGCACCTCAAACTGCAGTGCACCCACCATGCCATAAGAGATGCCAAAAAAGACGCAGAAGATGACCAGTCCTGTGTAATTGCTAGCCCTGGCACTGCAGATGTCTGTCAAGCCATTGAAGAGCATAGCAAAGCTGAACAGGTATGCCACGTGAGGGCGGACCCACTTCAACCCTGCCACCATGCCACAAGCTGGACGAGCAAAGATGTCTATGAAACCAATGATGGAGAGCAAGAATGCAGCCTCTGTGTCTGGTACGCCGGTGTCCTTAGCGTAGTTGACCAGCAATATGGGGGGCACAAAGAGACCCAAGACCAGGATGAACTTTGAAATGGTATAAATGATAAACCCTCGGTTGGAAAAGATACTAAAATCCAGAAGCTTCTTCCCTTTCTTGGGCTTCTTCTTGGCTTTTTTAGCTTTCTTGATTCCATCAGCGGTGCTGATTCCCTCCTCTGATTTCCCTCCTATGGGCAGCATCTCCTTGGCTTCGTATTTGTCCTGAGCTTTCTCCATCTTCCGCTTCATGCCCATATCCAGGGGTCTCATGACTGCCCCACAAGTGCAGCAGTTAAGCAGAAGGCCCCCCATGATAAGGAACCCTCCTCGCCAACCAAACTTTTCCAGCAGCACTTGCCCCAGTGGAGAGAGGGAGGAAAGGAAGACAGGGCTTCCAGCGGCAGCCAGTCCATTGGCAAGAGGCCGACGCTTGTCAAAGTAGGTGCCCAGCATGATCAGGGAAGGCTGGAAGTTCAGCGCCATGCCCAGACCTATGTGGGGATGAGAGCCAGGAGGGAGACAGGGAGTGCAAGAACATGAGACATGGTTTGCAACGAACTGAAAACTCCCCTCAGACTTTCCTAGTCCTGAAGTCCCGTGATGGGATTCATGCATTCCCCACAAGCCTCTGCTCCTTCGTGATGGTGGGTTGCCCCCAGAGAAGATGGGCTAAACCAGCCTGTCTACCTGAAACGTATTTGAATTAGGTAACTGTGGCCATGTTTAGATACAACCTGTGCCTTAACCAGGAACTTTCCCTTTCTCCCCTATCACTATATACTGGTGCTACCCCAGTCACCATGATCACTGAGCATCACTTATGTTTCTTCTGTCCCTCCCCCCTCAACCACAGGCCCTGCCTGTTTAGGTCCAGCAGATGCATCTCACTGACTACTTGCCTCCTGTGAGCAGGTACAAATAGGTGAGGGGAGACCTGATGCCTAGCATCATGCTAGATATGGCAGTGCTAAAGGGAGCTACAACATGGTCTTGACTCTTCCCCAGGTAAGTCCATGTCCCATCCCCCCCCCCCCCCCAGCTTCTGGGGCTCTCACCTGTCAGCACGCCAGCTGTCAGATAAAGCTCAATGATATTAGTTGTAAAAGATGCCAGGATCATCCCAGAGGAAGCTAGCAGCCCACCGATGAGCATCACAGGCCGGCAACCAAACTGGTTCACCATGATGCTGCATACTGGTCCTGGAAGAAAGCAGAGGAGACCGAATAGGTAGACCAGGAGACAGGACAACTGGGAAGGGGCAGTCAGGCCAAGCATTGCACTTGGGGAACATGAAACACTAATGATGGAAATCACTACTTGGCTGCTTAGACATACATCTGTTTGGCCTGGCCAAGGGGGAGAGGCTGTGGTGTGGAGGCCTCTGCTTTGCCTGTTCAGTTGCCTGTTCCCTGAGAACAAGAGGGGCTTGGTGTGATAGGGGCAGCACTTCAGCAATGAGGGCAAACCCCATGTCAACTGTCTGAGAGGCAGGTGGGGTGACCCCTGAGGTCTCCCGGGGCAGAGGAAACGAGGATATGAAATGCAGCACAATTCTAGAAGGGAAGTGGTGGGGCAATTGTATTCTGCATGTTGGTTCGTGGCCAGACCAGTGAGCATGAGAAGAGCCCATGGGGACATGGTCTGGGCCCATAGCAGAATGGGGAAGGCACAAGTTAGGGAGGGGGAAGTGTGTCCAAGCATCACCTGTCCCATAAAGCATGGCCAGCATGATGGAGGAGATCCAGGCTGTATCACTGTAGCCCACGTGGAAATCTTTCATGAGCTCCTTGAAGTAGACACTGACGGCTTTTGGGAAGGCATAGGAGAAGCCAGTGATCACAAAACAGCCGAAGAGCACAATCCAGCCCCAGCCACCATCTGGGGGCTTCACAGCAGCTGGGAGCTGCCCTTCCTCTGGGTCAGGTCTCCCCATCGTCTAGCCTGGGAGGGAAAGGCAGGTAGGAAGGAGGTAGGGCAACAGAGAGAGAGGGAGAGAGAGAAATCTCCAGGTGCTGCAAGAAGAGCAGAGCAGGCAAACGTTTACTATGAGGTTTTTCTCCACGTCCAGCATATCCAACCTCCACAAGCCTCACTGAGGGAACACATCACCTCGCTGCACCTTCATTCTGCCAGGCAAGGCAGGACTGCTTCAGGGTGTGAGGTCAAGCCACAGCTGGGCAGAGGTGGGAATCACCCCCTGAGCTTGGGGGCAGCCCACAGCTCCATAACCCCTGGTCAGATGCAGCCAAGCGGGGTCACAGCTCCCAGCTGAGACTGGAGAGCTGCATCTGATGTGGTGGGGCATCAGGATCTGCAGCACTTCGCTTGCTCCATACCCAGCCTGCCTGTAGGCTGGTGTGAGGTGAGAGCCAGCGACGTGAACCCCTTTCAGCTACCAGGATCTTCCTTTGAGCCTTTCCTGCCTTGGCCTGCTCCAGCTGGGAGCCCTCCAGGACCTGCCCTGCTACGGAGGCCTCCAGTAGTGAGGGACAGGAGATCTGTTAAGCTCACTGTGCTTTCCTCTGGGAGGCCCCAGTACACAGCCGTCTCCCTCACCCTCCCTTCCCCGCCGTGAGGGGCCAGATTTGGGAAATGGGTGAAGGGGGAGAGCACAGCAAACCGGTGGTTATCTGCATGCCAGAGAGATTAGGGCTCTGTACCTACACAGAGGGGCCAGAACAAAGCCTAAGGGGGGAGAAGGAGGGAATTAGAGGGGATGTCTTGTGAGTCGCTCTTGGGACTCTTAAGCTGCCCAGGAATTTTGCTCCAGTTGGCTGCTGTAGGTATGTTTTTCTTATTTCTCCCCTAGGCACCACGTCTCTGACATACCCCTCCCAGCACCATTAGCCTCAGTTTCTTGGTCAGCTGGGCTTATTTTCAAACCTGTATGCAAAACCATCACTGGACTTTGATTATAGATGCTCCCAAGTAGCACCAGAAAGGCATTAGAAAGCAGGATGGCCATTTTCCATGCCTGAGCTGGCCTTTGTCAGGTCCAGTTTGCCCTATCACCATTCTGCTGGCAGTACACTGCCAACGTGGGGCCTGTCTCCTCTCCAGCTCCCTTGGCTGAAGGATGACGGGATTGTGGCAATGTCCCCATCCCTTGGCACCAGCAGTCATGGGAAATGCCAGCAGTCACGTACTGGCTGGAGACTGCCGAGGTCCTGTGGGCAGGACACATAGGGCTAGCACCTGGGAGTTTTGGATCTGGGTGCATTTCTCAAGGAAGTCCCTCTTCTTTGTGTCCCCCAAGCAATGGGGATGACTGGACCTGATTCCCATCGCTGCTGTTACTCTGCACATTAAACAAGTGCAAATCCTTTAGGCAAAAGCACGGATGGTACAAGCTGGGGCAGAGCCCAGATAACAGGCCCTTGCCTGGCAAGAAGCGGTCCTACCCCATGACACCCCTGAATCTTGCAGAAAAGGAGAGTGGCTGGTCTTTCTCAGGCTGCAGGAGGTTCAGCATGCAGAGCCAAGGCTGGAAACAGGGCTGGAAATTGCTCTGAGAGGGGTCTGAAACTGCAGTTTGGGGGATGCTGGAGAAGGGACTTGCAGGAAGACAACTAGGTCAGTTCTAGACCCGTCAGCAAGGGACATGGCACCTTGCACCTACAGTGCATCAACATGAGGAGGCACAAAATGGTCTTGGTCAGTTGGTTTTAGCCACATGCCCAAGCCAAGGCTGACCTGTGGAGGGAAGGGTGGGATAAGATTCACCAGCCACCCTCAGAGGTATCCTTCCTTTCTCCCCCTAGGGGAACCCTTGCTCCTGAAACCACAGGGCTTCAGGTAAGAGTGACTGCCACCAAACACACTCTGAGCCTTTTTATCCAAGCCCTTTTCCCACCCTTGCTCTCCTTGATCATGGCCTGAACCACAAATGAAATGAACCGATCAAACCATTGCAATTCATCTTCCCCACCCCTCCCCTCCAGCTTCCTAGCAAGAAAATATGTGTCCATCTGTGGCATGCTCTTTAGAGATTTCTGTAGCACCTGTCAGTGACTCTGATTTTGAAGAGAACATTAGACAAATATCCATCGGTACCGTTTGAGTTTGGAGCTAGATAGATACCTCTGCAGGAGCGACTTGCTCGGTGTTACAGAACTGTATAGCAAGGCATGAAAGGGTTTTAGCCTGGCCTGCAGCTAGATGTTGTCTGAAAAAGATGAGGTACACCAGAGGAACTCAGCTGTAGAGACGCTCCAAGGTCAATATGCCACAGTGCTGCTCTGCTGGACATTTATGCCAGCTCTAAGCCAGGAGTTCAGAGCTGCCTTGTTCCTAACACCGCGGCACATACGCTACTTCTTCTGCTCATGGCTGCGCACAGTGGTCACACCAGGTACCCTGCCCTTGCCTTTGCACACTCTACAGCTTGCTATTCTTTTCTCCTCAGTTAAGGAGCTTTATTCACAGGTGAAAATACCACGTGTAAGTTCACATGCACCTAAAAGCTCATCAGCATGAGCACCTGCCCTTCCCCGTGCATCACTGGCAGGTGGGCCCGGAGCGGGCGCTGCTGCAGCGCCCTCTGCAGGTGGGCGCCGGGAGAAGATTTGTGCTGCCACCAGAAGTCACCGGCCCCGGCTGGGAGGGTGAATGCCACGGTAGGATCAGCCGTGGCTGCAAGTCCCTGAACACACGCACAGCACAGAGCAGCCAGTGCTGGCGATGCCCAGCACAGCCCCACCGTGCCAGGCAAGCTGTATCCAGGTGGGTCCCCAAAAATGCTAGGATGGCTCCTACTGCCCTCCACACAGCCTGGATGAGGTGCGGGGTTTGTTTATTAAATGCAAGGCCCCACAATTCATGCCACCAGCCTCCCCAGCCCACAGACAAAACCCTGGGAAATCATTCATTAGAGAATTAAACAAGTGCAGGCCTGGAATGAGCTGTCTCCTCGGCAGCTGGTGCCAGGATGCAAGCATCCCTCCGTGCCACTCACCTGCACAATGAAGTGACGACCTCCTGAGCACGGGCTGAACTGCCAAGGGCTGAGAAGATCCGTCAGCAGCGTCCCCTTGTCCCTCTGCCTGACACTTCCCAGCTCTGGATGAGGGCACCTGGTTAGATGGTCCTGCTGGCTCTTTGCTCCATGGTGGGCACACCGTCAGCTGGGCACAGGGTGATGTCTGCAGGAATCCAGCACCCCTCAAGTGGTCTCTTGTGCTCCACTCCTTCCTTCCAGGCAACTATGTCCTCACAACAGAGCTAATCCACCTCTCAGCCTGCTTTCCTCAGCTCCAATGTTGCCCAGCAAAGCTGCCCGTGACCAGTCCGGGGGGATGCCCCGTGCAGGGGACCCCCTTGCTTCCTGCAGGTGCAGGTAGTGCCCCACAGCACTCAGCGTGGATGTGGGTCAGCAGCCACTTATGGTTTCAGGTCGGCAGAGACCAGTGGGTGCTGAGCGGGCAGAAAGCACTTCTCCACTTTTAAGAGGCTTTTCCAGCCAATGGGGAGGAGGTGGCTGCCTGCCGCGGCCCGAATCCCCCAGTAATCCCGCTGCCCAGGAGCTCCTTGCCTTTCCCCAGCAGGATGGTGCAGGCTGGTGGGGGCAGATTTGGAGGGGCCGAGGCAGGAGGCCATGGTGATGGACCCAGCCAGGAAGGAGGGTGCCAGGGAGGGGGGCAGTGCAGGATGAGGGCATGGGCCCATGCTTCAGTAAGGGACAAAATAGGGGAAAGGGCTGCTTTCAAAGCCCCACACTGCTTCCTCAGCCACCAGCCAGAAGGATGGAGAAGCACTGCCATGGTTTTGCAGGGCATGTGCCCAGCAGAGAAGAAAGGCAAGGTGGGCCACCCAAGGAATCGACAGCAACCATGGATTGAAGTGCTGGATCCAGCCCACCCCTGGCAAATCACTAACCTCACCCACCCCCCACCCTCAAAAAAAGAAACAACCCACCAGAAACAACCCCGCTAAGTGGCTGCCACCCAGAAGGGGTCTGGGAGGCACTGGAGACGAGCCAGTCTCTGGCCACGCATGGGGGAACCTATTTTACTTCCAGGGACAGGGCTGGGGCTCACCCCAGGTGGAGTTTTGGGGAGGGAAAGGCTCGGGCTGTAAACCCCCAAAGCCCCGCAGCCTCCTGGCAGCACGGGGGCCTACGGGGGCTTTACAGTGCTTGCAGCCAGGGCTTAATTTCTATTAATAAGGCTAATCAGCTAAAGCCCTGGCCATTGCTTGCACTCCCTCCCTCACCCACGCTGCCTCTCCAGTGAGGCCTCCCCCAGCAAACGCAGGTCACCCCAGTGGTGTGGCCAGGCTGGTGGGGCCCCCACACATCCAGGGGACGTTTTTCCCCCCACACCAAGCAGCCTCGGGGTGCCCTGGGGTGCACGGCCCGGCAGCAAGTGAGGAGAAGATGGCCACCAGGCCTGCCCATGCATGGCAGCCAGGAAGCGAGGGCTTGCTGCCTCCAACAGCAGGAGAGCCAGGGGGTCCGGGGGGACCCACAGTCCACAGTGGGTTGTACAACCCTCCTGGTACCCTGCATGTCCACCGTGGCCTCCTGGGCTGGCAGCTGCCCTGTCCGGAGCCATGGCACTGCAGCGTTCAACACCTGACCATGAGCAGCCAGCGCAGCCCCAGTGCTGGCGGGGACCCCCCAACCTCCTCCCACTGCGTCCTCTGACTGAGGCAATGTCCCAGCCACTGGGATGGGTACAGAAGTGGCATTCTCCATTTTATTAAAAAAACAAACAAACCACAAATCTTTTCCACAGGACAACAGGGGAAAGAGCAGGGCAGTGACAGCACTGTCACCTGCCCCTGCCTTGCCCCAGGCTGCCCGGTAAAGGAAGGGGCAGATGGGACTACAGACAGACATGGTTGCCAAAGGGACTGTTTGGCGAGAAGTCCTTCTCTGCTCACAGCCAGGCTAGCAAAGCTTCACCTTTGCCATCCTGCTAGTTCTGCCCCATGTGCTCCATGATCTCACCCATCTGTCCCTCCACCTCCCACACCAGCAGCATCCCCTCTCCCGGCCACCAGCACCAGTGACACCAGACATCTCCCATGCAAGTACGGTAACATCACACGGGGAGGGGGGACAGGGGGTGATCCATAAAGAGCAGCAGGGATCTGCTGCTGGCTTAAGTATGCCAGACAGCCAGGTGAGATGGGTCCCAATGTCCTGGAGGTAAGGCAGTGGAAAAGAGAGGTCACTTCATGAGTGGTAGCACTAGGTTGCTGCCCAGCTGGGCGTCACAGCATGTCACTTTTATGCCTCCCCCTTCTCTGCTGAAATTCTCCACCGTCTGCAGCCCCACTTCATCGGATGATGGGTGCTGAGCGGTCATTGGTGACTGTGGGACGCAGCTTGACTGTGGCAAAGGGGTTGGTACCTCTGGAAGCAGAAAGGAAACAGGCAACCATCAGGAAAATCTGCAAAGACCATGCAGGGGTCCCACTGACCAAGCAAAGGCTACTTAGTCCTGCTCGCCAGCCCAGGAGGAGAGTGTGGCAAAGCTGGCTGCTAGGTGTGTTCTCTCCCTCCTTAACACACCCTGCTGCAGGTTCCCATGTGGTTCCCCTGGTACTCTCCTCAGGGCTTCTCACCCTCCCTCTCTCATAGGATGAAGAAGGGACACTAGCATAAGGCTGTCCCTTGCAGTAGCACTCTACACTTGTGGCCCCCGACCCTCCAAGCAAGGGGTGAGGGAGCAGAAAGAGGCCACAGCACCAGGCCAGAAACATGGAGACACCAACCCAGTTGCAGGGGGAAGGAAAGCAGGGATTTATGGCAAGTCTTATCTCCACAGACCCGGCTCATCAAAGCTAAAAGCCATGTCCCTTACACCTCAGCCCTTTCCAAGCAGGTAGAGCTGCCCAAATCGTGTAGCTCCCTGCTCAGGCTGTGAGCTTCTATTGTGGCTCTTCTGGAATGGATGGGAAGGAGCATGCAGGTCAGGCCGTACGCTTGGTGTGCTCAAGTCCTACACCTTCTACCTGAGGTAGAAGAGCACCTTCCCAGTCAGCAGAGGCCAGAATGGCCCAGCTCTGCCTCCTGTCCTGGGAGGTGGGTTGTGCATTGCTTTCCTCCAGGCACTTCCCTGTTCCTCCCACATTTGATAATCCAAAAGATTAAATAATAATAGCATTGGAATAATGCCTCCCCTGTCTGATGATTCCAGAGCAGAGCTCCACACCTCACTCACCGTGGGAAGAGTTCAGGGGGCCGGTCAAATACTCCTGATTTCTGCAGTTAAAAGAAAAGCAGCAGTGAGCGATCTGGGGTGGGGAACGGAGAGACAGAAAGTGGGGCAGGAGACACCGCACACATGGAGGAAGATTTCACAAAACACTGAAGTGATTTAGGAGCCCGAGTCCTATTAACAGGGCTCTGATTACTTATTCATTCAAGCTTTGCAGAAGGCCACAGATTTACCACTACAGATAACACCCTGATTTCTGTGGTGGGGGGTTGTCCCTACATCACAGGTTTCCTGTTCCCCCAGGACACATCCCTTTGTCTTGGGGAAGAAAGGAGATGGCTCAGATCCCCAAAGTGTCATGTCTGAAGAGCACAGCAAACAGTGACAGTCTGAGCTACATTTCACCCTGCCAGCACAGCCAGAGATGCCCCCTTCATGTTGCCCACACATCCTGGGGCAAAGAGTCCATCTCATCAGTGCCCTCACATGTTTCCTGCATCCACAGGGAACTCAGGAGCTGCAGCTACCTACCCCACACCACACTCTGCTTAAACGTGGACCAACCCAATGGAGAAAGATGGACCTAGGCCCTGTGGCCCTTATTCTTGGCCAGTAGCTAGTGAACAGATAGATCTGTGACATCTGGCCTGCTAAAGAACACCAGTTTCTGTAGCTGGTGTCAGACAAGAAAGCCACATGTGGCTATCTGTGTTCCAGCTGGGAATCAAACACACATCCATTTGCTCCTGGCTCAACTGGAGGATGTCTTGGGCATAAGTTTAGAGCAAGGCTAAGTTTTTCAAAACTTCTAATGAGGGGTCAATTGCTCTGCCATGGTACTCCAAATGCTCTACGTGTTTCACTGCTCAATCCCAGGTCTATCTCTATGCCCTAGCCCTGGGACCGGATGGAAACCAGTGACCCAGAGCAGGGGACAGGCTGCAGAGCCTGTTCCCCTGTGTGTCGTGCGGCCTGAGGTTCCCTGAAACCACAAAGGAGGACATGAAAGGCAAAAAAAGAGTAATTAAATGTTGCATTTTTCAGTCCTTTGAGCCATCCAGTTGCTCGCAACCTTGCACTGGCTTGCAAGCAGTGACCAGAAATGAAGTTTCTCAGCCTCCTCTGAGACTGAGCAACATGCCACAGGCAGCACCATTCTTCCCTCTCCCCGGTCCTTGCCTTTAACTACCCTCAACTTCATCCTCACCGGTCAATTCCCCCCAGCTGGGAGCAGTGACTAAGCGGAGGCTTTCCTTAGCACACCATCCATAAGCCACGGGCCGGACACAACTTGTTCTAAGGCTTTCCAAAACGGCTGTGCCCTTCAGCCTTTACCCCTAGCTTTTCCCCTACCCCAGCTGGGACTTTACGCCAGCCCTTGCTTGAATTTAGAAGAGGACTCCTACGAAACTCCTCTCCATTCTCTGAAGGGAGAAGAAGGATGGCATCTCTGTTAGCTGGTCACCCAGCCCAGCCTGATCACTCCATGGTCCTACTATTAGCAGAAAGAGGTGCTGCCCTGGAGCCACCAGAAATCAGGCTGGGAGGTCATGGAGAATAGGACTGAACTGAAGGGTCCCTGGTGAGCAAAAAAAAGAGAGAAATAAGAAGGGCAGGGGCAGAGAAGCAGCTCCTTGTGGGAGCAAAGCCAGGCACGGAGGATCTGCACACACAAGGCTGACCAGCAGGGGCCACCAGGACATGGTGGCATGCAAACAGACTCGGTGAGAAAGGCCAGTGCTAGCAAGACACCTTAGCTCGGGGAGG
The DNA here is from genome assembly GCF_963210335.1 of Falco punctatus. Lineage (NCBI taxonomy): Eukaryota > Metazoa > Chordata > Aves > Falconiformes > Falconidae > Falco > Falco punctatus. The sequence goes on from NC_137585.1 coordinate 35,071,055, forward strand.
GAAGCCACACACCAAAATCTGGAAGGTGTTTTTCTTTCTCAAGAGGCCAACGCAGAAAAGGTGTGCCTTGGAAGACGAAAGTCAGACGTGGCCCACTCCACACACACGCACTGGTCACTCCTCCTGCACTCACCTTGGAGCCAGGACTGACTGGCGTGGCTACCCCAGTCTGGTGACTGCTGGCACCCACTGAGAGGGGAGGTGGGTTTGGCAAACTGGGCTGGGCCGCAGCAGGCCAGTAATTGCTGGAGGAAGGAGTGCTGGGACGGTCCAGGATGTCATCCATACTGTGACTGCTTCGCAGTGGGAAGGACCTGAGCAAGAGCAGAAGACAGCGGGGTGAGAATCAAAGAGCAAGGAACAGGGAGCAGCAGAGGTGCTAGCTGCAACATGTATCTGTGGGGTGTCTCTGGAGAAAATACACATGGCTTGGACTGGTCCGGTCACAAGTGCCTTTGAGAAGATACTGCACGTGTCAGGGGAGCCTTCTAGGGTAAGCCTGTGATATCTCAGGGCACAGTGAGGCTCTCAGCAGATGTTCCAGCATGGGAGCACTGCAGCTTTCCATGGGGCACATCCCAAACAAGTACCCCACTGGTGTTAGTGACCTACCAGGAGCCACTCCAGCTCCTGCCTGGCCAGTTACTCTCCTGTTACCTGGTGGTTGGCTCCTCCATCTCTCTTGCATCCTCCAGAGGCTTGACATAAGCTTCAGGGAACCAGCCGCATCTAGGGCACAGACACAAATGAGACCAGGCAATCGCAGTTTGTGGTTCTTCGGATCCAGCTGTCCAGCACTCCTATCTACACCCACCCCACACATCCACCAAGCTGCTGCTGCTGCTGCACTGGGTGTGACTGGGTTCCTGCACATCTTTCACCTCTGGGTGGGGCACGGGGTTACTGCGAGACTGTACTTGGAGAGAGACAGTCCTTGGAGCAGGACTCGCTCTTCTCAGGGGCCATGCAAAATCCACGCTCCCAGTAGCAATGCTGGTGCAACCCAGGAAGAGATGCTCTGACTGAGCACAATCACAAGGAAGCCAAGGCCAGAACACAAGGAAGCTGTGGAAATCCTTTCTCCTCAGGGTAAAACAGTTCCACCCCAGAAACCCCTGCAAAGAAAGGCACTGCTCTTGCTCATCTCACATCTGAGCGTGAGCTTCCCTGTAGAGCACGGTGCAGGGGTCCCGTGTGGAACAGGGCAGGCTTTGCACACAGGTTTTGACTGGTGGTGCCACGGAGAGTAATTCAGTAAGTGCTGGGTGCAGCAGTTTCCATGCCATGTCTGTGCTGGAGGCTGTGACAGCAGTTGTGGTGTGAGCTGAGAAATGCCAGGCCTCTCAGGTAACTCCAGCAGTTCGTGGCCCTGAGCTGGATCTCATGACAGAAGTCACTCAGTCATGCAAGCCAGGAGGGGGTCGCTGCATCCCTGGATCTCCTACCCAAAGCCCCCAGTGCTTTCTTAGGCAGCTCATCCACACTAGCCCAGCCCCACCGCATCACCCTGGCTTGGAGAGCCCCCATGCTAGGCACAACCCCCAACTGAGGATACGGTGATGTCCCACCCAGATGGTGGGTGAGGCACAGTGCCCAGACCACACCAGGAAGGGAGCAGGGAGAGAATTTCAGGGTTAAGCCTCCCAGCCTCAGACCCAACAAGCCTGCATCAGGACAATTTACAGCACCAAAGTCACGTACGTGGATGAGCCCTCCAGCTTGCCATACAGCCAGCCGTTCTGCGCATCTGGCATCAGCACCGTGATGACATCCCCGGGGTCAAACCGTAGCAGGGTCCGGTTGACACCAGTCGTGTGGGGCACGATAGCTTGCACTCTCGCTGTGCTGCTCCTCCTCCTGCCTTCGCTGCCGCTGCTGGCCTCACCAAAGGAACCTGAACGGGAGGTACGGCCAGTAGGGAGCAAACCTGCAGGGACAAAGGGGTCTGGCTGGAGTCTGGCATCCTCCTGCAAGACCCACACTGCCTTGAAGGGACCAGTGCTTCCCCAGTCAAATAATCACTCTAGAGGAGGAGTAGGCAGCCTTCCTCTGCAAGGAGACAGCAAGGCATAGCATGGGCAAAGCATGGGAAAACATTCATCTTGCAGGAGAAAATCAACTCAAGCCGAAACGACTTGCTTTGCACTATTCTTCTTTGGCCAAAGGTCTAGAGGATAGACATTGCATGCCCTGGCTGATGGCCCCCTTCCCAGCCCTGAAGCTGGAAAGACCTAAAACAACTATTTGGGTAATTTTTCGCCCTCCCTGACCCCCCCCCCCCCTTTTTTTTTTAAACACTTCAAGCTGAAATTTTTAAGGCTAGACATCAGGTTAAGTGGCTGGGTATCTTTATTTAAATCCGGTAGCATGAGGTCGGGTGCTTTACCAAAATGGGAACTCCGGTAAACACCAGCCCTCATGGTTTAAGGAGCCTTGAAAATTGCACATCTGGGGGTTCCCCACCTCACACAGCCAGACAAGAAGCCTGGCCTTGTCCTGGATGGACCCTGCTTTGAAGCCTGAGTTCACCCCTCTGCTTCATTCAGCCTTGCCCCTCACAGCTCCCATACACACTGTCCTCTCACCATGCTCTGGAATATGGCTGAGGACCAGTGGTCTGATAGAGTGGTGGCCCCTCCTGAAACCCAACCCTTTTCCCAGAGAGGTCCAACCCCTCTATGTCCCCACAGCATTGCTCCCAGACCCATGTCATACTAGCTGATGGTGTCCTCCGCAATGGCCGCCTGGGGGGCTCTGGTTGAGGAGACAGTCTCATTTCTGGAGGCTCTGCAGAGAAGATGCTGGATCTACTCCCAGTTATGGGAGAAGAAAAGTCCTCAAGGGGTCTCTGAGGCTGTTGGAAGGAAAGGAGGCTGAACAGATATCCACAGGGGTTGTGTTAATCAGGAGATGCTCTGAGAGATACTCAGTCCTTCTTAGAAAGGCAAACCCAGCACATTCCCCTGTTGCAGGCCATACACATACTTCCCTTCATCTTGGCCAGGAAAGGCCACAGAAGCTGGACAAGGTAGCCAGTACCACCAAGGCTGGCCAAGGACTGGCCGTGCCCTGCAGCCTGAAAGGCAGAGCTGCAGCCTCACCACCACAGAATCATAGAATAGCTTGGGTTGGAAGGGACCTTTAAGGGCCATCTAGTCCAACCCCCCTGCAATGAGCAGGAGGACACCTTCAACTAGATCAGGTTGCTCAGAGCCCTGTCCAACCTGACCTTGAATGTTTCCAGGGATGGGGCATCTACCACCTCTCTGGGCAACCTGCTCCAGTGTTTCACCAAACAAGGTGAAGGCTGTCCATGGGTCCTCACCATCTCGAGGTGGGTGGGGGTGAGCCGGCCTGATGGATACCCCTGACTGTGGGAGGCTGCGAGAAGACCCTGTGAGTGGCTATTCGAGGGGTTGCGGCTGGCCTCCAGCTGCTCCTTCCACTGTGGTGCCTTAGTCTGGATCATGCCCCGAGCCTGGGAAGAGAGAAGGAGTGACAGACAAAGCAGGACAGCTGCAGAGGGAACCAAGGGCTGCCATGTGCATCAGGTTGGGGACCAGCTGCTCCCACAATTAGGTTTGTGGGAATGACCAAACAGAGCCCCACAGGAGCGAATTTCTAGGATGGCACCCTCCAGCAGAGACCCTGTGGTTTCAAAGACCCTGCTATACACGCCTACATCACCTTTACCTCTCCCATCACGCACACACCCAACTAACCCCCGTGTCAGCACCATCCTCAGCCCCAGCCATGCTCTCCTAGCTTAGTACAGCCAGCCTGTACTTAGTACGACCAGCAAGAAATGAAATAGATTTTCCTGCCCAGTCCATGCACAGACGTTGCCTTCACCTAAGGGGCATCTTGGCCCTGGCTCCATCCTCCTGCATGCTTCTCCTCCAGCCATGCTGCCTGCTCCCCCAGCTCTGCCCCCCAGCACGCCAGGGCCATACCCTGCTGTAAAACTGGAGGAGAGTATTGTAGAGCATCTGATGCTTTTCAGCCAGGAAGCGGTAGCGACGTTTCTCCTCCAGCTCAGCCTCCCTCTGGCTCTCAGAGACAAACACCTGCATCTCTGAGCACAGTCGCATCACATTCTCCTGAAACACAAAGGAAAGAGGGAGGAAGGCATCAGCATAAGTTCAGAAGAAGGGGCTCATACACGGCAGGGGGAGGGTTGAAACAGGTCGTCATGTCTACGAGCTTCCCAGTCCGCTTGCAGTGCTGGAGCAGCACAGAGGAGCTAAAGCAGAATGCCAGGGATTAAACCTTGCACACTGAGGCTTGCTGCATGAGGAAAGGTCTTGGCAGGAGTGAGCACCACAGGCCTGCAGCACCCTGAGGAAAAGGAGTTTCCTCCTTTCCAGATAAGCCTGCTGTCTCTTGAACGTCGGTGTCAATCCCTTGGCTTTTAAGGAAGGACAAGGTTGCTGAGAAATCAAGCCTTGGCTCCAGAGAAATCATCCAGTTCTTTTTCCAGCTCCCCTTCCCACAATCACTGCTCACCTTCATCTCCCGGACGTTTTTATCACGGGCCCTCTCCATTCTCCACAGCTCTGCCATGCACTTATCCAGGTTGGTGGCTCTGCGCTGGTACTCCAGCTCATACTGCTTCTGGCTCTCCTGCCAGGGAGAAACCAGGCTTGATAAGGAACCAGAGACACACCGTGATACAGCAAGGGTCCTGCTCTGATGGGTGACTGAACATCTGAGTACCCCTGAAATCAGACTTCACATGGACCTCTTATAAAGTCTTTCTTTACCTTGCTCTTCATTTCAAAGGGCCCCATAGTGCTGATGAACCTCAAGATCTCAGGAGCAAGAACTGGCACCCAGCTCCCCCAGCATTGGGAGCCCAGGCCTCTGTCTCCCTCTGTGACACTACCCACCAGCATGGCCAGCTGGGCCACAGCAGCACAGGACCCACACCCATGCAGAAGCTGTGGTTTGGAGAAGCTGGGAATTCTGCTTTTGGGATGCCTAGCCTCTTAGCCCAGTTGAAGCATTTGGCAAGTCCCACTGCACAAAAAACAGTTGCCTTCCCTCTTTAGCTCTCCATCGTCAGCCAAACGAGGGGGGGGGGGTGCTGGTCCATGAAGGAGAGGAAGATAAGCCCCCCCTAACTCCTTCTGCGGAAAGTCAAGGAAACACACCAGATGCTCAAGCAAAGCCCCTGGGTGGAGGGGAGAGGGAAACAAGGAGGGCTGAGGAGGAGAAGGGAGCTCATCACTCACACTGATGAACTGCACGTCCATTTTAGTGTTCTTCTCCATGTGCTGCAGCAGGTCCACATGGAAGGTCTGAGCCTGGAAGAGGCAAAGGAGCCATCACCCTTGTCCCTTCACCATACGGGGTGTTACATGCACTGTGGTGAGGAGTGGCTCATAAAACCTGCAGAGCTGGTAACTCTTGCCACCTGGACCCCATACAGAAGCCAGAAATGGACACATCAGGGCTACCATGGAGCAGCCCTGCAGCTTGGGGATTGGCACTCAGCAGCCACCTGACCATTATCCCTCAAGCTCTGGCATGGGCACAAACAGCAGTATCTGGAAGGGTTATCAGCCCCTCCACTCCTGTCCCACCACTGCCACCCAGGAAAAGAGAGGATGGCCTTGCCATGCGTTCCGAGCCAGGCATTGCTCAGTCTACTGCACACCTCCCACTGCACTTGTGAAGAGGTGGTAACAGTCCACCAACGACACCAAACATTGAACACCAGCCAGGCTGCGGGCACGCCAGCTCTGTAACACACCTCTGTCACATGCAGCAGGGATAGCAAGGAAGCAGGCACCTGCCAGCAGGCATGTGAGAGGGCAGGAGACAGGGCAAACTGGGCAAACGCTGGCAAGCTGTGGTTAAGGAAGCCCCTTTGTTCCCCGCCTGCACCAGCGCTCAGGAAAACCACTCACCACAACTTCCAAATCAGAGCTCAGGAGTCTCTGTGTGTCAGACATCTGCATCAGAATTTCACCTTCAGGGAAAGAGACAGGAGATGGTGGAAAAATCCTGTGGCCGTTTCCTTGTGTGCCCAAGGAGGCAGACCACAGTGTGCAGCTCAAGCTGATGATATACAGGTGTGAAAGTCCAACAGATATCGCAGAGCGCTGCTCTCTGCACCCTGAGAGAGGCTAGCAGCCTTCCTCCCCAGGGCTCAGCTCCACCACCACTCCTCAGGCACTGCCAATGCAGGGTTGCTCCAGCCCATGAAGCTGCCAGACCAGTGCTCTGCTCCAGCCCCAGGTGCCCACCAGCAGCCTCGGCTCTGCCATGGGCTCTGGGTGCTGGGTCTCTGCTCCGCCACAGCCCCTGCAGGCCCCATTTGTAACTCCAGTGCCACCCCAGCTGCAGTGCGTGGCTCTGGCTGTCCTACAGGAAGGCAGCTACAGCACCTGCTGCCGATGCTGTGCATGGTCCCGCTTCGCCAGGGTTGGTATTACAAAACCAGGAAAGGAAGAGACTGACAGCAGGGAGCAGAGGAGCTAGCTGGGTGGTGCAGATGATGATAGGAGTCTGCAGAAGGGACACATCTGCTGGAAGCTTTTTACTAAAACGTTTAGCAGTAGAGCAGTTCCCTGAACATATTTTCAGCAGCTGTCATCAGGCTGCAGAACAATTTGCACTGCTGAGCGTAAGCCCCTCAGCTCCAAGCTGCCATTTCAGCTGGCTGCAGGCTCAGGAGGACACCATCCCATCAGCTGTTGTCAGTCCATACATTCCAGCATTTCCCTCACACCTGCGAGGAGGAGGAAACTGGTTCCTCCAAAGTGAAAACTTCAGCTCTCAGAGTAGGATGCCTCAGCAAGCATTTGTTTCCGTGAGCGGTCCATTGCTGAAGGTCCATCCCAGGAGCTGAGCTCAGTCACTGATCTCAGAGAGATACAGGGCAGAGTGCTGGGGCCTTGAGGGATATTCAAGGGTACACAATAAATTTGACTCTCACCACCTGGACAGGGCCTGGCACTGTGAGACACCATTTAGAGGAGCTGTATTCCTTCCCGCAGTACCTGGAAAGGGACCAGCTAAGGGGAAGGGTCCAAAAAAATGTAACTGTGGTTCATCACAGGAAAGAGGATGGTGAGTGGAGAGGCTTACCCAGCATGTGTGAGGTGGAGCTCTGCAGCGCTTGCTCCCCAATCTTCTCTATCGCCTTAAAATACACTTCAGCAGCTTTGGATAATGCTGTGAAGAGAAGAGAAGGGAGGTGAGGATCTGACCTGCCTTCCCACCATCACCAGCCCCAGCAAGCAGTACACAGGACAGCCACCCCCCCGTACATCACCTGTGGGCAAGGGTACCCCATCTCTTCCCATCTGTGCCTAATAACAGCAGTGGGTCCTGGAGCAGAAGAGGGCTTAAGAGCAGCTCAGGACATGTCAGCGAGGGGATGGGTACCAGCAACCTTGTTCTGGGTGATGGCACAGTGAATGCCCAGGACAGATGCAGCAGCATGGTCTAGAGCCCTGGCTCTGCAGGACCCCACTCACCGTGGAAAGCACGCAGGTAGTTGTTCCCAAGGTACACCAGGTTCTCCAGCGCGGGGTTGAACTGCTCCAGGATACTCTGTGGCCAGGCAGAAGCACGTTAGCACCAGTCTTCCTCATGGCCCAGAGACCTCAGCAGGTCGATGCCCTCCTGCTGTGGTTCAGCTGGACGCAACAGGGACCCAGAGAGCTCCCCCAGCCGTGATGCTGGCAGCCACGCACAAAGTCGGCTCCCTGCATCGGAGGTAGCTGGGACTCGGACCTTCAGCTGCCCCAAGTCCTCTCCAGGCAGCCAGGAGAGGAGCAATGCCAGAGGGCGAGTTAGCCCACTGCAGAGCCAAGCGGTTGCCTGAAGATGACTTTCTCCCCAGGCCCCACACCCACGCTGTAGACAAGGAAGTAACTGCAAGGGGATCTGAGCAGCCTTTTCCCTCACCCCTGAGCCAGCCAGGGTGAGGGCCACCACTTATTATCCAGGCACGAACACAACTTTTTCCTGGCCAGGATACAGTGCACTGCCAGCCTCAGAAGCTTAGTAAGAGAAAGCACGGGCTGCTTCAGGCCAGCCACTCTGCTCTTACCTGCTGCGCTTAGCGAAGGTGTTTATTGCCCACAGCAGAGAAGACCAGAGGCTGGAATAAGCAATTCCTCTGTCTCCCAGCCCTCACCCCCTTGGTGCAGCATCAATGCGTGTAGGGAAGCGTCTGTGAGATCAGACTGCTCTTTCCAGCAAGGGGGAAAACAACCGACTGAACTCCTTCCTACCAGGAACAAAGGGGTGTCACCCTTCATTTTCCCCAAACCACCCTCGTGGCCCAACTCCTTCCCAGATCTGCCTTAAGACCCACACCACACTCCCCTCCTGCCATCTACTCTCAAACACAGCCCAGAGCCCACAGGAGCTGCTACAGTTCAGCCCAGGGACAGATCCAGCCCTCAGCTGCCCACCCAAGGGAGCCTTTGGCAGAAAACAGCTCTTCTCCTCCCCTCCACACGTCTCCTCTAGGCAGACAGGAGCAACCTTCAGTGCTGGCACTCACCTTGTAGATGGAGATGGTGGTTCTGTAGGACAAGTCCATATCTGGAGCCTTTTCCCTCTCCTGCAGAGAAACAAGGAGCGAAGGAGGAGAGCACAAGATGCTGTACTGGCCCAGAGGACTCTGCTTCTGCACAGCGGCTGGATGGAAAGAGCCCGTCACTGGTAAGGAAGGGCGGCAGGAAGACACAGACACGGTACAAAGGGAATGGAGCACTGCTTAAGTTTAATAATTCACCAGCCAAGAGGCTGGAACTTGATCTCTGGAAGTAACCAGACTCCGGGGAGAGAGGAATCCTGTGACAGCCAGCAAGGGCATGTGACTGCCTCTTTGCATTATTGATTGCCGGCTCCGCGTACCCGGCTCTCCCTGCCCCGACACCTGCAGAGCCAGCCACCTGCCAGAGCAACCACCTTATGGCTCGCTGCCTCTGTCACTGTCGCTGCTCAGCGGTGGCTTGCTCGGCCTCGCTGTGCTAGCAGAGCATCTTCAGGTCTCTCTCACAGAGGCACCTCACGAGTCAGGAGATCCGTATCAGCCTGCAATTGCAGGCAGCAAATAGCAGCAGGCAGGGGGAAATACAAGGAAAGCTCAAAATGGGATTCAGCTCTTCCCTGCCCGCTATTGTCCCAGATCAGGCCTCAGCCCTCTGGCTCTTAGCCGCCCTCACGCTCCCAGTGAGACTCCCTAAGGGCAGGCACAAGCTTGTGCCAGAGCCCTCCTGCTGTCCCTGCCTGCGCAGGGAGCCTAACACAGCATCACTCCAGAAAGTCCCTGCAGATGGTGCAGGCTTACAAAGATTGAGGGAAGGTGCAAGCCAGGGCAAAAAGCAGGAAAGAGCTCGTGTTCTCTCCCTCTCAAGACACAAAGTTTTGCTTTTCCACAGCAAGGTAAGCCCTCTGTTGTTTAGGAAAAGAAAGCTTTTACTCCACTTTAAAAGCCCTTCAATTCCACAATCACATTTGTGAAACTGAAGATCAGAAGACAGTTTTTAGCTGTATCCATGACAGCAGCCACATTCCTGCCAGCAGCATCCCTTAGGAACCAGTGGGCACCAGGTCCAGCAGACCTGCAGCAGTTATCTTACCCAGGAACCACCTGGGGAAACCAAAATGAAAGTCCCACCTCCAGTCATTTGTATCCTGAGGGACTTGTGTGTTGCAGCTCCAAGAGGATTCTCGTATGGTAGCTGGTCCAAAGCCTCTCCACTGACTGCAACTGCTAAGCCCAGCACGCAATGCTGTGCTTCCTGGGACACCCAGCCACTCACACGCGTGCTCCCAGGGCTGGCTGCAGGGACAGGCCAGTCACCTCTTCAACCCATACAAAGGGTATAATCCTGTGTCTCCAGAAGCCTAATTTCTGATTTTCTGCCTGTAAGAAATTCAGAGGCTGCAAGCTCAGAATCCCCCTGGGACCTTGCAGGATGGAGGGGGGGGTGGGGGTGGAGGTGGGAGAGAGAGAGACAAGACAACCACGGACTGCATGACAGTGGAACCAAACATAAACTTCTCTTTATTTCAGGTCATGTTAGTTTTGCATAGAAGCACTGCTCACAACAGCAGTCCATTCAGACAAGAGCAATTAAGAATTCAGTTTTTCATGTTACCCCTTAAAACGCCTCCAAATAGATACACAAATTATTCATAAATATCTGCAAAACCTACTGCAGAAACATTGAATAGTGTAGCAGTTACAATGGGATTTCCAGCAGTAAAAAAGGTAAATCCAAATTGTCATAGGGTCAGCTTTTTTGGTGGGAACTGATCTCAGATCATTTCAATTCCACATTAAGAATAAAGAGAAATGATCTCTCTACCAAGCCAAGGCTGTTGTCCCTCAACCTGAGCTTGCTGTAAGACAGGCTTTTACATCTCAGTCCTGGAGCAGAGTAGCACAGCAAATCAGGTGGCACAAAACAGTCTCTGATGGGGGTCTGCTCCCACCCTGGGCGCAGTCAGTATCTGTGTTGCCAGCCCATCTTGGAGGGGAAAGCGGAAGGTGCTACAAAAGATAACTGGCTCAGGAAAGGTTCCCCCTTCTCCCAAAGTCAGCTGCAACATTCTGCATCATACGTACTGCAGAAAGTCGCAGCATTTCTGCTCCCATTCAAATCAGGCACGCTGAGGGAAGAATAATCCCTTTTCCCCATACTATACATTCTGGAACACCTTGACCCCAGTGGGCCAAGTAATCCTTGAAGCTTTATCTAGCCTTGGCCCATTCTGTGACAAGGGAAGGTGAACAGCGCTTTGTCAGTAGAGGTGCTGCACAGACAGGAGACAGACTCCAGCTGTTACAGCTCAAGACAGGTAGGTGAGGGCTCTGGCTTCTGGGAAGGGCTGTACGGTCACACAGCAGGGCAGCAGCAAAGATGGGGCTACAGTATGAAGACAACTGTCAGCATTTCACAGCTGCCCAGGTATACATGGGTGACTCCTGGAATACATGTGTATGTGGACTCTTGTCTATTAAATATAATTATTTCTTCATTATTATTAGTAGTAGTCCCTCTCCCACCTCAACACCTTGGTTCAAGGGCAAATCCAAGCCATTTCAGTTTCAAGTGCTACTCCTTGCCATCAGGACGCAGAACAGGAACCTCCACGTCAGTCATCGGGAGAGATGTTGCACCAGCTGCTCAAACTGCTCCCGCTGCTGGTAGATGTAAAGCTGGGTGTCCCAGAGAGCGTTCACCAGCACAGTGTCATTCACCTCGTCCAACATCACCTCCGTGTGCAGCTGAGGGCTAAGCCTGCATATGGCAAGACAGCATCACAAGCTGGGAACAGATGCAAACCCAACAAGGCAACGAGCCTGCCGAGTGCAAGACTTGTGCAAAGTGGCTCCCACTGGCTTGGGTGTTCACGTGTCCTTACCTAGCAGGCTGGCAGAGCAGAGGCCTTCCCCCTCTCCTCCAGGGCCCAACCACACTCAAAGCTGAGCTACAGTTCAACTGCACCACGAGTCTAAACCACACTGTGCATGGTGGGATAGGGCAGGAGGTGCATCCCTGAAGGACCCTGCTCGACAGCATCCCCCAAGCCCCAGCTAACCAACCCCAGACAAGGCGTGCTTGGTGCATCGGCTCATACAGCGGGTCACGGCATCTGCCGTTATGCCACTGAGGCACGAGGAGAGGGGGCAGGGGGACAAGTCTGAGCAGGCGTGCCTCTAGAGGGGACACTCTTTGGGATGACACATGCCACAGCCAGGTCTGAAGCAAGAGGGGTAAAAATAGGTCTGTTCAGAAAGCGGAAAGGAAGCTCCTACCGAAAATATGCGGTATCTGTCATCTCACACCAGGCCCTGGCACGATCCACAGCTGGGCCATCTGCGTCAGTGCACTGCAGGAGAAACAGGCCCACAGTTACAGCCTGACTGTCACACTGCTCTCCCCCTGCTTGCAAGAGGCTCTGCTGGCACCAAATCGAACTGCACAAGCTGCAGAGGGAAAACCAGGAGCAAGTACATCCTGAATGGCACCATTCACCACCAAGAGCGGGGTGGCTTTTTATTTGTATGGGTTTTGGGTTGTTGGGTTTGGGGGTTTTTTTGGGTTTTTTTTTTTGGTTTTTTTTTTTTAATGTAGGAACAGTATTCCTGATCCTTGGAACACAAAAAATTGTACCCTACAGACTCCCCATCCATCACAGCACCAAGCAGATTCCCTTAAAGAAACTGCCAGGATGACCTGAATCACAGCTGCCTTGGGATTTCATCTCTATCCATTTCTGTCCAAGCCCAGTACCAGTAGAGCCTTTGATTGCTACAGGCCTTCTGGCCTATCCTGGGACAGCTTCCCTGGGAGCCCTGAAATAAAAGACAGGGGAAGCAGAGGGACCTCTCTGGGTATGTTCTGGCTTTAGGAAGCTAAAAGCAGACAAAGCAACAGAATTAAGATTATAGTTAGAACCTCAGTTCTGATCTTTCTGGATTTCGTTCATTTGGAGCGTTTTGATGCCCAAATTTAATGATCTTTTCAAAGCATGCAAGAATGGATGCTTATTACACACTCCTAACCACGGCTCTGAACTACTGCTTTTTATTAGCGATACTCCCACTTCTCTAGCATTTACTGATTTTCCCAGTCGGAATAACAAAGCTTTTCTGAAGAAAAACAAATTGCTGTTTCCCAAGGCGTGACGTGTGGGGTTTTTTTTCGTCCAGGTTGCTCAGTGCTCCCTGGGAAGATACCAAGTTTCATGAACTCATACCTGCAAACGTCCCTAAGGGTCACTGACCACCATCCTGTCCTTAGCTCCTTTCAGCTGCAAGAACCTCTCCTTGGTACTCAAAACCCCAAAGAGGCATACAGGGCTTCAGACTTGCTGTGCTCACACAACTCTTAAGTTACCCACTATGTCCATTCCTTGAACTGGCCACGGCCGGAGCAGTTTCAAGGAAATATAATTTGCTTCCAAAAGGAAGAAGATGAAGACTGAAAACCTTTGCTCCCTCCCTGCAAGCAGCCCCACGGGTCTTCCCCCACCCCCCCCTCCCAGTACTCACACAATCCACCACCATCTTGCTGAGCTCCCTGGCCCCAAAGACAGTCTTCGCCAGCTCCCACGGGTTGGAGGGGCGGAAAACATCCACAGAGCTCACCGGGACCTGTGGAGGCTTCCCTGTCCCCAGGGAGACCACCAACCCCAATTTTCTTACTTTTTGCCCCTGACCCTGTGGACAAACAAAAGAATTGTTCACAAGGACCAACGATCAAGGCAAAGTACATCTTTCACAGCAGTCTTGGGGAAGCTCTGAAAGCCAGCAAAAGCCTTGGAAGCCTTTTCTCTCCCCCATCCTCCCCCTTTAATACTGCCTGGTGAAACAGGTGACTTAACAGTTGCACTGTTCTGTCCCTTACACCCCTGACTGCACCCAGACCCAGGGGATCACCCCAAGGATGAGCCCTAGGACCAGGTGACTGTGAAACCGTCCAATTTTTTTCAGTCATTTTGGCAACACACCTCCCCTTTCAGCTACAGGGAGCAGTAGCTACCAGTAGTTAAGTCACCTTTCTGAGGAACTTGCCACACCACAGAAGGCATTCATTCTTCAGCCTTGCAGAGTGCCCTACCATCATCTTCTCCCTTTATTTTGGGACAGAAAAAGGCCCTGCAGAGCTGCGTCAAGGGTCATATAAAAATCAGCTGAAGCATCCTTGCTTGAAGTAGCAAGGACAGGCTGACGGGGCTGTTTCCTCATCTCACACCCTTGTTGGAAGAGGTATTTCACCCCTCAGTCACCATTCCCAACACACATTCCCCTCCAGACACTCCTTTATAGGGTGCTGCACTGCTAACTTGTTCATCCACCAGAGAGGCATTCATTCCCAAACTCTCTCCCCCTTCAAGGGAAGCTCAGTGGAGCCATTAAAGCCCCGGTTACCAGTCAGTGCCAGGACTTCCCTCACCTTCTTGATCAGCGTCTTGTTGTACTCATGAATCTCCGTCATGGCATCGAGGGTTGGGTTGTTGGCTAGCAGCCCGCCATCCAGAAAGCGGCCTATTGGCCGGAAATAAGTGGGAGCCGCACCACTGCAGCGAGCAGCACGCCATACGAGTTGGTCTGGGGGGAGAGAAAGCATATAGCCTCTTGCAGCAACTTTCCTGTGTTCAGGAAGCACCCTGCTTTCACCAACACAAAGCAGGCAGGCTTGCAAACCCAGACGACCCTGCCCTGGACAGCCGTGCTTCTTTCTCCCAACAGTAGGCCTCTGCTTGGATGGACAGAATTATTTTGGGGGTCTTGAAAAGATGTTCTCACTTTCTACATAACCTGGGTCAATTTCACACTCTATCAGCTTCGTTGCAGCTATTTTGATGGTGAACCAGTTGCATTTGCTGGACAAACAAGCAGCAAGCTGAGGGGGCCACATGTTTCAGTTACACTGCTTTTCTGTCTTAATCTGCTCCTGAGAGCCCAGGGACAAGTACTGACAGCACGCAGGATTCCTCTAGCAGATCCCTTCCTCATGAACCTCACCAGCCAGCCCCTGTTCCCAGTACAAGAGAAGCCAAGGGAGGAGGAGAGAAGAGAGAAGGAAATATAGGACCATCACTAGGACCAAGCTACAAGTCACCATCAGGGATAAGCCACTGCTTGGACACCTCAATTTTCAGAGCAATGCGGGGAAGAACAGGAAATTGCCTGTCTCTGAGGGATAGCACCCTCCCCTGCCAACCAGCTGGACTGCTGTGTGCCAGCATTTACCTTCTGGTTGAGTGAGCGGTTTGAAAGAAGCAGTTGTCTTGTATTCAGTGGAGGTTTTTGTCTCTGGTACAGGGTAATTCCGGAAAAGGTGGAGCTCAGCTGGCTGCCGGTCGCATAGTGTCCCTGTCACCATAACCCTGGGGGAAAGGACATGACAGAATAAGAGTAAAATGGAAAACACATGTACATGAACAGGCTTCAATAGTCTGCACATCACACTCCTCCGAATCTGCTCTAAGGACAGGCTGAGCATCTCTGCTGAGAGGGATCTAGAGCACACTCAGGAGAGCATC
The DNA here is from genome assembly GCF_963210335.1 of Falco punctatus. Classification (NCBI taxonomy): domain Eukaryota; kingdom Metazoa; phylum Chordata; class Aves; order Falconiformes; family Falconidae; genus Falco; species Falco punctatus. The sequence goes on from NC_137585.1 coordinate 35,086,085, forward strand.
AACCAGCGCAGGCTCCGGCAGGACTTACTTGGGGTTTCGGACATCTGTCATTTTGGTGTTTTCCCCAAATTCCTGCTTCAAGAACTCATTCAGGAGCTCCGACTCATAGGGTCGAGATCCCTGGAACACCACGTCCTTCATGCGGAAGTACAGGCAGCGCATGTAGTCCATGGACTTCCCTGAGACAGGCAACAGCAGCAGCAGGAGCAGGGGGTGGGAGGAAGAACAGGCAGAACAAACAGCACATCAGAGCTGGGAGGCATCACTCCCAACGCCATCCCCTTCCCGAGCTGCCTGTCATCTGCTTGGACCTTGGCAACATAACTGGGAAGGACTGAAGAGGAAGGGCAAACCTGGAGTGTAGTCTCCCACTACCAGAGAGTGTTGATCACCTTGCTGCAAAACCCCCGTAGGGAGAACGGGAAGAACAGAACATTGCACTCTGCCACCACGCACTTCCCAAAACCCAGAAAGCTGCTCAAGGTCAGCTGATGTGAGAAGAGAGCGCAAAGCCAGGTCTAGGCTTTCTTTCATTAATGAATATCCCTTCCTTCCTTTGGCAAGGACAATCTCAGTTGGGACTCAGAGAGGCTGCTCCCACCCCACATCCACTCCCCACAGAGAAGCACCTGAGCCCACAGGAGCAAGAAGGGGCCTGTTATTTGCATCATCCTCACCATGTACAATAGCCAAGGCCAAGATTCCCCCAGTGCTGGTCCCTGCAATCCAGTCAAAAATCTCACGAATGGGACGGCCCACAGCCTTTTCAATAGCCAGGAGGAGCTGAATGAGAACCAGGCCCCGAATGCCCCCTCCATCCAGGCACAGGAGGCGGTCATGACTGGAGAGAGACAGACACAGATGACTGGGAGCTGTGGGAGAGCTTACAAATCACAACATGCCACATGGGAATGTGGCCCTGGGGATGGAATACAACACCAGTAACAAGAACACCGCTGCGGACAGTATAAGTGAACAAAAATCCAGCAGTGCTTTCTCAGGTGCAAGTAAGACTGGACATGGCCAGATAAGCCTCATCAAACCTGGTGCAACACCACTTGCTCTTTTAGTCATTTCTAACCTCTACACCAGAGAGACATTCACAAGCCAAAAACGCATCCTGTCCCTTACTATGCAGTAATGGGTATAGTCTCATAAATAAAAAGCAGTCAGCCCTAAGTTGCTGCTAGCAGCATTTTGGTGCCTGTCCTCCCTCTGCTCCATGCAAGGCGAGGTGAGCAGTGCACAGCCCAGCAAAAGAGCTAGGTGAGCATCAGGGCAGTGTATGGAGGTGGGGAAATCACAAAGCCAAAACAGCATTTGGTGCCTAGCAGCAGACAGGAGGGACAGAGCAGGGGTTTCACCTGCTGAGCTCACGCTCCACTGCAGCTCCAGAGCTGCAGGCAGGAACAGGCGGTGATCATTTATGGGAACAGAGATTTATCACAAGGTTCTGGCAAAAACTGGAATGTCAATGGACATTAAATGATGTCAGTTTGAGGATATCACACCCATGGACGTGGGTGGGGAAAATTCACACACACAGATTCCACCTTTGAGTTGCACAGGAGCCTGGACAGAAACTGTTTCTCACTTACTTTTTTCTACCCTCACTTGGTGAGTCCACAACATCTGGTGCCTTCAACAACTGTCCGAGCGTTGCAGAAACATACAGAAGGTCCGTGTACCCTAGAGGGCCATGAACATGCAAAAGGAAAAAGAAAAATTAGAGACCACTTTGTTACTTGAATCCTCTGACATGTGCTTCAGAGGCAGCAGTCACCCAATTTCAACTTAACCAATGAGAAAACCTTGAATTACTCTTCCTACTTTCTTTCTGCGTCAGGGTACGCAAACCTCCCACCAGTGCGATCAACGATTTCCACCATAATCACACAAAGAACATCCAATTCCCTTCCCAATTGAATGAAGCTCCCTGCAGGAGACAGAAGCCATCTTACCCATAGCCACCAGGCGCCCCCCCAGATTAAACTCCACACCAAAGAGGAAAAACCCCATCCTTTAGAGCAGGCAGCTGGAGATGGACTTGCAAAGATGAAGGATTTGTACAAGCAGATGATGAGCACAGTAGGCATGAGAGAAGGCAGAGCCTAGCAGCGTGCCCACTAAGCATTTATTGCAAGCCTTAAGGTAAAACCTAAATCTACTCCTGCAAGGTAACCTAGGCAGAACTGTGGGGACAGGGTGGCTTGTCATTACCCCTCAGCTGACGTACACCCAGGCCACCAATCCAGACTAGGTGAGAAGCCAGCCTGTGAAGCCAAAAGAACAGGGGGAAAGAAGTTAAGTATTTCTGCCAGTGCCCAGGCCGGAAGGTGGCCATTGGTGACAATGAATGTGGTGAGGAGTTTCTTCACGGGTCAGAGTCCATGATGAAAAAGGGTCCTCCTCTGTCACTGCATCAGAGCTGAAACTGGGGGGTTGCCTTCACAAGGCCATCGTGAGAAGAAAGTCTTGGTGTCATTAGCCAGTGAGACTTGTGACAGACACACTGCAGGGCCTGGGGGTGGGGTGCGTGTCCTCTAGCCCCACAGGAAGGTCTTTGCAAAGGAAACCACCAACCTGAGAGGGTAAATTGACCACAAGCAGCTGTTATCTCCCTGCATGCCCCTCTCATGAGGGTCCAAGCCTCCCTCCAAGCCAACTCACCCACTGCCCACTCCATAACCCCTCCCGCTGCCTCTTCAGAGATCTGGAGCTCCCTAGAGGAGGAAAGCCTGGCACCTACCACAGACCCACAGGCTTATTTACACAGTCTGGGCAGTACAGAGCAAGTTATACACAATCATATGTCCTAAGGTAGGCTTTTCCTATGTGTAATGTAAAACCTGTGACCAGAGTCACTTATCCTTGGGCTGCATCCCTTCTCTCTCCCAGCCGCTGGCCTCCAGGAACTGACTGACTGATGCTTCTAATTTCCCTGTGCCCAGCCCAGCACCGGGAGGTCCTCAAGGCAGACCAGAAAACCTCCCTTCTGTACATGGCCTAGTGGATAAAGTACAACATGTGGGCAACTAAGTCCTACATCTCTTACAGAGAGGCGAGGGAATCATTCTTCCCTTTCCTTTTTGCAGAGCTGCAGTGTGTCAGGTCTATAAAACAGAAGTTTAGAGTACAAGGGTTTAGACTACACACAGAGGAAAAGCAGAGAAAAGAGACGGGATCCTGCAACAGCTGAATTGGACAAAGTCACCAGAAACTGAGAGTAGGAGACAGTCCCCAGAGCACAACCCATCTGAAGAAGAGATCTGAGACAGCACTGTGAAGCAAGAGGGAAGGAGAGCAAGGGAGGGCCAGGGGAGGCTTTACCTAAGCTGTTGAAGTTGCTCCGTGAGGAAGGCTGGCCTTCCAGGAAGGAGGAAGCAGATGGTGCCAGGCTTGGGGAGTCAGGGTTGGGTGGGTGGCAGCGTTCAGTCCCTACAGTTTGCAGCAGGTCTAAGAGCACTTTCCGGTTCGCACCTTAGGCGACGAAGGTCACAAATCAGAAAGAGAATCAGTGCATGCACACATCAGCACGGGGCTCTGCCAAATTCACAGCAACCCTGACCCTCAACAAAACCTCTGGTAGGACCTGGGGAAGGGGAAAGCATGTCCTGGGTATCTCTCCCTGAACACCAGGCACCAGGACTTGTGTGCAGCAGGACTTGTGCACAGCAGGGGTACCAATGCTGTGCAGCTTCAAGGGCGTGTGCCACATAGTTCTTGCCACCGAAAAGCCTCCTGTGTCTGCTTACACCAGGGTGCTTCAGCAACACTGTGTCATCCCGTTGTGAGCCTGCAGCGCCTGACATCGTGGCTTGAAAGAGGGGGAGTGAATGTCAGCTTTTCCTCTTGCATCTCTGTCTCTTAGAATAGAAATTCATCAAGGGCTACTAACACAAAGCCTACACCGCTAACTCAGGAAGCGCCTCCCCTGTGAGCAATTGGAAGCTGGGAAAGCATGTTGGAGAAGCATCACTCACACTTGGCATGTTTCCACTTCTCCCCAAGACACTGTCTTGACCACCAAGGGGAAACAAGATGCCAGGCTCACCCTGTAAGGCTGCTTACATGCTCCCTTACCTTTGCTGCTCCTGGCTGCCAACAGCCCTGGTGTCTCCCCAAAATCATTAGGTATCTCAACATCTCCTCCAAACACGATGATTGCTTTGATCATATCCAGGTGGTCATGCTAGGGAACAAGAAAAAGCTCAGTCAAGAGCCATGCTCCCCTTGGCTACTTGATTTCTCATTCCCTCCCTCCTCATTAGCCAAAGTACCCACAAGGGACCACTCTATGAAAGACAACAGCCAGAATTTTAAAGGAGTGCGTCCCTGCCTCAACCCTTCAAGAAAATCCTCTCTCTCTTTCCCAGCAACCTCTGCAGAAAACTCACCTTCATGGCCAGGTGCAGTGGTGTGTTGCCATCCTGACCCCTGGCATTGGTCTGGGCTCCATGTGTCAGCAGTACCATGGCGCAGTCAAAGCGTCCCCTCTTGACCGCAATGTGCAGAGCCATGTCAGCCGTCCGGCTGGTCAAATTCACCTCAGAGCCATACTCAAGCAGCAGCCGTGTCATCTGTGCACATGCCAGGTCAAGAAGGGAGAAAGCGATGGTTAGGACAACCGCCTGGGCACTCAAACGATCCAGGTCTCATGGCAAGGAAAACAGGGGAAGAGGAGGGAGATTTAGCCTGGATACAGCTGGCTGGCAGATGTCAGCTGCTTTTTTCCAAGCACTGGAGATGGAGTTTCTCTGTCTTTTACCACAGAACTAGTTAGTGGTTTCACAATCTGGCCAGAGCTTCTGGATGTTTTGGGACTTAAACACACGTATAACAACTGGCTGAAATCAACAGAGAAAAAAAATTCCTACTCAGATCAGAATCCTTGCAGACTGGAGGGAAAAAGTTTGCTTTCTGATCTTTTCTTTATAAACCAAGCAGATTTATGCCTGCTCTGAAACTCCACAGGACATTTCTGAAGGGGGACGTGATACTGCAGGAGGCAAAACAGTCCTGCCATAGGAACATCCTCTGTTTGCAATAAGCACCGTTCAGGTGCTGCAGCATGGCACGTGACACCACTGACCAGCCCATCTCTGGCAGAAGATGGGCCAAAACCCACATGCCACCACTCTGTGCCTACCTCACACTCCTCCTGCACTTTTTAAGGTATCAGTTTGTTTCCTCCCACAAAACTGGCAGGTAATGAGAAGAGAGCTCCCCCGGGGGCAACCGTGGTTCAGCGACAGTGCTACAATTTCCTCAACAAAAGGGAAAAGGGACAAGCTGGCAGTTCTGCAGCCATGGATGAAGTACTAGGGATAAGGCCACCAGTTTATTTCACTGCAAGGCGCCATTGCTCTGTCCCCCACGGAAGACTGCACTGATTGACACAAGGCAAAGAGAATCAAATACGGGGCTGCTGGCTGGGCTCTGACACTCCCAGGGCTCTGACGTGCACTCACTCAGAAAGGGACAGGTTAGCAGCAGGGTGCTGGGTGGCAGCACAGGCCCTCGCAATGGACTGGCTCCATTTACCTCTGCCTTCTTCGCCCAGTGCAGTGCAGTGGCTTCATAGCGTGGGTCCTTGGAGCGAACCTGGCTGGCATCTGCCTCAAGGATGGCCTGGGCACACCTGGCAAAGACAATGAGATGAAGAGATGCGTGGCTCCTGTCTTGACTCAGCACCTCCACTCATATCAGCACCTGCCTTCCACCCAGCGCCTTTCAGGAAACCCTTCAGCAGCAGCAGGCTCTCTGCAACACTTGCAAGTTCCTCAGCTGCAGTTTTGTTTTGCTCATTTTAGAAAGGAAGGGCACAACAGGAAGCATACAAGCAGCACAGTGTTCGGAGGAAGCATGAAAATCCCTTCCCAGTTCCATGTTGTGGAGCAACATCTGGGTGTTTCTCCAATACAGGAAAATCTGGCATTTCTGGGAACTCTCAAGACCCGAGGGGAAATTCTTCTCATTCTCTCTCCATGGAAATGTGGGGATAAAACTGAAATAGTTAAATACTTGCTGAAATTAAGAATCTGCGTACCTCCCCATGGGTTAAAGAAAACCCACACCTACTGTGAATAAACTGGTGCCTAGAAAGTGTGGGTAGTTAAGACTTAGGAAACAAGCATACGCCCTCCACTCTGTAATACCACCAAACAAACCACGTACAAGAGATCAAGCCCCACTGCAAACTAAGGAGACCTAAGCACAGTTTTGGCTTGTGAATGTGTCTCTAATGTTGGAAAGCACTTCTGAAAATGCTGAAAAATTAGCAGCAGCTACTGTTAACTTGAATACCCTACTTTGTAGAGCTTGGACACTGTGAAAATTAAGTACAAAGAGAATCAAATTTCTCCAGGGAAAACAAAACAGGGAGTAAACATTGTGTCTCTCTTGATTTGGTGCCAGAGTGTGTTATTAAAAGTCAAGAGAGTACCTTTGGCCTACAGGAGACAGCAATAACTAGACTTTGAAATGAAAGCTTATTAGGATCAGAACACTCAAAAGCAAACAGGTACAGCAGTTTGCAGTACCATTTAAGCATCAGTAAATCATCTTCTCACAGCTCATTTTGAGATAAAGTATTTCACAAACATTTTAAAAAAATTATCTGTGTTTTTCTCCTGATGTCTGACACTAAATTATATATATAGATAATTTCAGGGAAATATTTTTTTCCTGTGTTTCTTTCTTTCCCACACCAGCATTTCTCTACTCCTTTGCCAACTCTGTGACGAAGCAGAGGACAGCACAGGACATCTTCCTACTGAGCACTGCCCTGAAAGATGTCCAGTCTTGGACAACCCTGAGCAAGCAGACAGGTCCCCAGACTGGATGAAGAGCCCCGTTCTGGCAGGCCAAGCAGTTACTTACCCCTTCTGGGAGAACTTCAGTGCTGTGTGGATGGGGTAGCCCAGTGTACCCATGATGCTGCAGCTGGCACGGCATTTCAGCAGAGACCGAACCATGTCTTCTTTGCCCAGCTGACAAGCCAGATGCAGAGCGCTCAGCCCTTCGTGGCTCAGGTGGTCCAAGCCAGCAGTTGGGGTTCTGCCCAGGAGCTGGGAAGAGGAGACAATAAATAAGTAGACAGACATGGAAAAGCACTGTCCCTCCTACTGAGCTCTGAGGACAGACTCTGGAGTACTGGATTCCCCACAACCCTACAGGCTGTCCTCTCCACCCGTTTCCACCACAGTAGCTATGGAAGCACTCCTGGTTTGCTCTCCCCAGAGGGTTTATCACTGCTGTCTGTGCCCTCTTCCTCTGGCCCGTGTGCTTCCAAGACACCCTTCAGCTGAAAAGGGCTCACACCACCTTGAACGACACAACCCAGTAGACTCCCAGCGTCTCCCAGTGCATAAGCCAAGCTCAGCCCAACCAAATGAGAGCACTAACTGAAACCAGTAGTTTCCTCTTCTGCTGTGGCCCCATCAGGTACCACAGACAGTCAGCGGGCAGGAGCTCAACCTCCACTGCAACTCCATCCACCATTGCTGTCAGATACAAACAGGATTCTCTTCAAAATATACATGTGGGGATATGTTTGAAGCAATTTTCCTACTGTCCCCATAAATTTAGACCTGTTATCAGCTGACTGGTTTGTTACACAAAAATATCCCACTGCTGTACTGGGGAAACCCCAGAAGCCCTGCTGCACACAAGAGAAGCAGGAATTTGGTTTCTTTTCTCTGGATTAGCACAGAATCAAGAGAGCAAAGAAACAAACAGGAGACAGACCAGACCTGGAAGTATTTCCATAACAACAAGGCAAGTTGCTGCCTTCAGAGAATTAAAGGAAGAGGGTATCTTTTTAATACAAAGGTCCTAACTGACCTGCTCCACAGCATGGCAAGCCCCGATCGTCAACCCTCCCCCATCATGCATTAGGAAACCCCAGCACAGTCTGGCAGGCAGAGGGAGAGCTGTCACAACAGGTGTTGGGCAAATGTGGGAGCTGCAACCATAGGGGAGAGCTGGTCTCACGCTCACTCTGGGTTGCTGGGGAGCTGATGAACCCTAAGAACCAACATAGAAGGCCACCCACGACTTTATGAACTCTGTCACTCTGCCCAGCACTTCTCAGCAATCGAGAACACTTCTGGCTTCAGACTCTCTCTGCCTCGAGGCTCTGATCACTGTGCCCAGTGCAAGGCCACTCAGTCCAAAGAACAGGTTCTGCAGCTCAGGAAAGCCCAGGGTAGCTCCAAACTGTCCTTCAGCCTGTGGGCAGCAGGTACTTCCCCACCAGTGGCCTAAACAAACGCTCCCCCACAGGAGCACACTGCCCAATATTTGGCAGAATCAAATACACTGCTCAGAGGAGACAGAGAAGGGAAAGTCAAGGGCCTGACAAAAGGCAGGATGAGAGCCTGATGCAAGTAGCAATGAAGGACACTTGCCGAGGAAACTTCCTTACTATCTTTGTCCCACTGCAGAGTGGAATCTAGAGCCTGCTTATGGCAAACAGCACAAACAAAGGGGGAAGAAAGAGGCTGAAATCAGCCTCAAGCATTAACTCAATGCTACAGCAGAGGGAACTTTCTCCTCCCCTGTCTGCAGCTATTTTCCTGTTTCCCTCCTCACAGCACAGAGAGGACCCATTCCAGCCCCACTCCCCCCCAGCTTTGAAATCACTCCCACCTCAATGATCTGGGGGTTGTTTCCTCGCACAGCATAATGGAAAACAGTCTCCCCATTCCTGTCAGTAATATCCACCCGTGCATGGCACTCCAGCAGCTCCAGCAGGCACTCCATGTCTCCCTTGCGGCACGCTAGATGCATTGGGGTACAGCCATCCTCACTGTCTGTGCTATTCACACAGCTGCAAGAGATGAGTCAACATGAGGCCAAGGAAGGGCTGTGAGGAGGAAGATGTGCAGCTGCCCCGGGATCTGACACAAAGGTACCTTCCATGTCTGTGACAGGCCCAGCTGGTGTGAACCACAAAGTTCATGAAAGCCCAGCCTCTTGCCACAGAAAGAGCACACAAAAGGGCTACCAAGCATCCGTGCCATGGACCCTCTCCCTGACACACTGCTCCTTCCTCTGCCCCCGCTATGGGAGCAGCTCCCTCTGTCCAAAGGGGAACAGGAGACAGGTTATAGTCAGCAACCTGGCAGAGGTGCTGCCATTAGATCCCCAGTCCCCTAAGTCCTCACTAGACCTACCCTATCTTCAGTGAACTTCCCCATGGAAAGACTGCAAGGGCTTATGGCCAAAAAAACATTTTCAGAAAGACAGTTCTACTGTACCTCTTCTGGTTTACAAAGTCAGCCACAACACTATCCAAAAAGCAGCTCCACAAGGGCTATAAAAAACTAATTAGTACCTCTAACAAAACATTTCAATCCTTTAGCTCAAACACCAGAGCTCTGGGCTTTTATGTCCACAGTAGCAGGTTGAAAGCCCCCCAGTAAGCTTACACAGCAACCATTAGACCCCTTTTGCTACCCCATCTGTCATTCAGGCAAGATACACCCAAGCCAGAACTTTTAAACTCAGCCTCTGCGGTAACCACAGGTGTTCAGCTCCTCCAAGAAGCAGCCCCTGTGGCTTTGGTACATCAAGCTAGAACAGACTAACCTGGCCCAGCCTGCCCTCCCAAGCTCCTTCCCAGCACCAGGCCCATCAGAGACCCTTCCCAGCCCTTGCCTCAGAACACAGTTGTGTCGAAAGTTCTCACGACGGCCAATCTCCACCGCGACATGTGCTGAAGACCAGCTGGGGTGGTTGCGGAAGCAGTCACTGAGCTGTTGGAGATCCTCCAGTGACAAGGGCTGGCACAAGCTCTCGTAGAAAGGGCGCAGCTGCCCGGCATATTGCTCAAAACGCATCAGGGCATCTGCTTCATTGTCAAGCTGGAAGAGCCTGGAGGAAAGGCATATGCAGCACTAGTCCTGCTCAAAGAAACAACCTCCATCCCATGTCTCTTAGAGAAACAGCTCTTCTCCAAACACTAGTGCTGGGGACTTTCCTATTCCTCCTCATCTGGTATCATGGTTGTTCCCAGGGAAGGGAGCCTACTTCATTAGCAGAGTGAGTCTCCTCTTCCTGAGGAATGTTTACTTTTGGGCTCAAGTATCCCATGCTCCAAATGCTAAAGCAGCAACAATACGAGTGGAACTTGTGGATGTTCTGATCTGAGTACCCATTTCAGTTGCCTGTTTTCAGAGTGTCTGGACTCTGTCCTGCCCTGTTGTCACAAGCTGTTTTGATGACAACTCCTCCATCAGCACACACAAGGGCCTCGCACTCCTCAGGAGCCCACGTGCTGATCAAACACATCAGCCCACACCCACACAACACTACCGTCCTGGGGCTGGAGATTTCGGGTCTTTTGTTTCAAGCTTGAGCAGTGATTGCTAAAGGTCTGTCACTTACCGGAAAGCAACCTGTGGGCTCTGGGGATTCACCAGCAGGCAATCCCACGATCGAGCAAGGCTGTTCTTATACAGGGCCACCCTGCCTTCCTTCTTTAGGCAGGTATGAGCAGCATACTCCGCAGCTGGCACCTCCTTCACCCGGTAAGGGTTTGTGAATATTTGGGTGACGCTGTTGATGGTATCCACCAGCCGGCCAAAGAACTGCATCCTCCTGGCGCCTCAGGCGGCTTCGCCCCCACGCCCTGAGGGAAACCCGGTCACCGGCTCTGCCTGGCCCGGCCCCTGCCCTTCCCTGAATTTATCGACCCAGTGCCAGGAAAGGAGAACCGAGAGCCGCCGGGGTTAAACGACGCCTGGGAGGAAAGTCCGGCGCCAGCACCTGCGGTTTCTTTCCTGGCTCCTCCGGGAAAAGCACCTGCTTCCCCTCAGCGCCTCACGGCCACCGCCGACCTCTGACCGCCTCCTCACGGGCCTTCCTCTGCCGCCTCAGCAGGCAACGCCCCCTCCACGACCGCCCCCGCCCGTGCCGGGAGGAGCAGCCCGCCGCCGGGGGAAGCGCAGCGGGGCCCGGCGGGCCGGGGCTGGGTGCGACCCGCGGCCTGGCAGGGCCGGGCCCAGCGCCCGGGGTACCACGGGGTCCGCAAAGCGCGACGGGCCCCCAGCGTCCTCCGCGCGCGGCCCCCGGCCCGCTTCGCCGGCCGCCCGCCAATCGCCGCACCGCCCCCCAGGACTGGCCAGTCAGCGGCGCCGAACCCGGGGAGGGGCGATTGGGGCGGGGGAGAGCGGCGAGCGCCGCAGCGCCACGCCCGTCTCCATCCCCGAGGAGGGCAGAAAGGCGGGAGGCGCCATCTTTTTGAGGGGCGGGAGGGGTGTGTGTGTGTGTGTGTGTGTGTGCGTGCGTGTGCTCTTCTTAAAGCGGCAGCGGCCCGTGGCGTTGGGGTAGGGTGGGGTCCTGTGCTCCCGGGCAGGGCCAGGTGCGCGACATCCTTGGATTCGGAGAAGCAGCGGCGGCGCGGGAGCACGGCTGTGTTCGTGCCCCACGGTGTGTAACACGCTGGCGGCGCGTGAGGCGGGGGCGCCACCTGGGCCCTTTAAAGGCAGCGGCCGCTTTAAAGGACAGCGGCTGGGGCGCGCGGCCGCGGCGGCGAGGGGGCGGGGCGAAGGTGACGTCATTGCATGACTGTGTTTTTATGAATGAAAAGAATCTGCGGGTGAGTAATCTTGGGGAGCGGGGCTGGAGGCGCCGCCCGACGGCCTGACCCGGCAGCGGCCCCGCGGGGACCAGCGCAGCCTCCCGGTAAGTGCCGGCCGGGGCGGCCCCTCCGCTCCTGGCTTTTCCCCCCGTGGTGCGGCGGGTCCAGCACCGGCGGGAGGGCGCTCTGCCGCCACTGAGCGCGGGGACTGGGACCGGGGACGGGGCGGGGGGGGCGGGTGGAGGTGTCCGCGCTCAGGGCCGCCCGCACCGCCCTGCCGAGTCCCGGCCGCCGCTCCGCCGGCGGCTCCCGGCCCGGATTGCATCAGCTTCCAGCCGCCCCGGCTCCACCTTCCCCGCCGCCCCTCTCCAGCCTCTCACTTCCCTGCGGGGCGCTCTCGGCCCCGGCCGGGCCCTCCCGCCCCTCCGGGGGCTCCGCTGGCGAGCGGGGAGCTCCTCGCGGTGGGGAGCGGCTGCCGGGCTGCAGCTCGGGCTCCCGGCCCCCTCCCCGCCCGAGGGACCAAGAGACCGGCCCCCAGGGAAGGGGACAGGCGCCCCTTCAGCGACTTTTCCCCCGGCCTGCTGAATCACGGAAGGCCACTTTTCGCCCGCCCGAGCTGAGTGACCGCGGCCCCGACCCCTCACCCCCGGAGCCGGAGGACACCCGAGGCTGGCGCCGGGAGCCGCGGGGCCCGGGCCCGCCGGGCGGGGGGGCGGTACCAACGCACGGGGCCCGGCCGGTTTGGCCCGCGGGCTCCTGCTTTTACTTTCTTTTCAGCCGCGGGCGATCGCGCCCGGGTCCCCTCCCCGGCGGGAAGCCTCGGCCTCCCGGCTGTGGCGCTTTGGGGCCCCGGGGCTGAGCTGCATCCCGAGCACCGCGGGGTGGGATGAAGGAAAAACGGGAGGTCCAGCCTCTCCCCGTTATTTTTTGCAGCCCTTATTAAAATTGTTATTATTGTTGTGGTGTAGGGATGAGTCACGCGGTGGGGGGACATGGGCACTGGGCAGGGGATCCAGCGGGGCTGGTGCCCTCCGTGCTGAGGCGAGGGGTAACTGGCTTTTCTCTTGGCTGCTCGGCAGGGCCAGTGCGAGGCGAGGATGGCTGCGGACGGGCTCTCCAGCAAGGCCCTGAAGGTGAGTGCCAGCGGGAATGGGGTTGGGGCACAGGGGTCTGGTTTCGGGGGTCTCAGGCAAACACCCCACTCTCTGGCAGGTGAAGCGGGAGCTGGGGGAGAACACACCGCTGCTGTCGGATGAGGAGCTGATGGGGCTGTCGGTGCGGGAGCTCAACCACCACCTGCGTGGCCTCTCCAAGGAGGAGGTGGCAAGGCTGAAGCAGCGCCGGCGAACACTGAAGAACCGGGGTTATGCCGCCAGCTGCCGGGTGAAGCGCGTCTGCCAGAAGGAAGAGCTGCAGAAGCAGAAGATGGAGCTGGAGTGGGAGGTGGACAAGCTGGCCCGGGAGAATGCTGCCATGCGCCTGGAGCTCGACACCCTCCGTGGCAAGTACGAGGCCCTGCAGGGCTTTGCCCGCACGGTGGCCGCCCACGGGCCCCCTGCCAAGGTGGCCACCGCCAGTGTCATCACCATCGTCAAGTCCAGTGCCAATCAGGCTGCCTATTCCTAGTGCTGGCCTCTGTCCCCTGGCTGGGCACAGGCCTCCCCAGGGCGCCTTCCCCCACCAGTTGCCTCCTACCCCCTCCCCAACTCCCTCCCTGCTGGGACCTGTGCCCAAAATCCTCCTTCCCCCATCCCCTGACCTCCAGCTCCCCTGTGTAGGGAGGGCTGACACAGTGTGGGTGCTGGGGTGGAGGACAGAACCCCACTGGTGACCCCTGCAGCCCCGTCCCCTCTGGGGGGTGCAGACAGAGAGGGTGAGTCCTGCAGGCAGCAGTGGGGAAGCATCCCACAGCTCCAAGCTGGCAGGAAAACACCAGGTGCCTTTTTTTTTTTTTTTTTTTTTTTTTTAATGGGAGAGTTGAGTGTGTGCCAGGTACTCCCAGGAGCATGTGTCGGGGAGGAAAAGGAGGGGAGAGAGGCTTCACAGCAGGGGGCAGAAGGGATATGATGGAGAAGGGGTATCAGCACTGGCCCCACATCCTGGGCCACGGCTGGAAGTGGGGGGAGAGATGGCAGCATGGCTGGAGTCTCCAGCAATGGAGATGGTGAGGGAAGGTGGCAGGTCAGAGGGGGAAGAGAAAGTGGCTGTAGGTTGGTGCCTGGTAAAGGTGAGTGGGATGGGAAAGTGCCATGACAGTCTGCAGTGCTGGGGGAACCCAGAGGTGACTTGTGATGGAGGAGGATTGCTCAGGCAGGGGAGAGCTGGGGGATGCGAGCAGGTCAGCCCAGGCTGTTGTCCACAAAGGGCAGCAGCAGCATTGCTGTTTTATCTTTCTCAATCACGCACATCCTTCATGCTTCTTCCTGCCTCTGGGACGCTCAGCCTGGCTGGGTGTCTCCAAAAAGCAGCGGCACTGGCAGGAAGGAAGCGGAGGCAGCTGGAGCAGAGATAAACACTGTTTTGCTCAGCGCAGGCCAGCTTGTACAGCCCCACCAAGCACTCCCTGGCACCCCACTGCCTACAAAGTCCACGGAAAGGTGCTCCTGGACCCTGAGAGCCAGAGCTGTGGGGGCAGAGAGAGGGGTGGAGGTGCAGGGGTGGAGAGCATCCCTGCTCCTGGGAGCTGCCTGGCAGGCAAATAGGTAGGTGCCTCCCTTTGGTTTTCCTCCAGCTTGGACACCTGTGTGGGATAACCAGCTCTTCAGCAAGCTGAAATGCTGTAGAAGAGTTTGGTTTGCTAAGTACAGGCAGCACAGGGGAGGTACCAGGAGGCAGACCCACCCTGGCATCTGCTGCAGTAGATGATCCTGCCCCTTTCTGCCCCTGCTTTGGGTATTGCCCTCTGCTGCAGCCTCCATCCTTCCCTGGAGAGAGGTGCCCACTGCTCACAGAGAGGGCACTGTGGTTAGCATCCCCCCCACTCCAACTCCTCTTGGGTTTATTTATTGCACGAACATAAATTATTTTCACGTCCTCTTTGCCATTCTGCCTCTCGGCACAGCCAGGATGTTGGTACAGAGCTGTACTTTATATTTTATATATGCAAATCACATTTTATCTTATACTTATATAGAGCAAAAAAAAATACTTATTTATTTTCTGACTTACAGTATGTGTCCTACCTGACTCCTCTGTATTTTGTAGACTTTACAAATAAAGCAAGTTTGTTTGTTTTTTTATCCACAGTGACAGTGTGCTTGGTCATTCTTGAACTTCGGGCAGAAAAGGTGGTCGCTGAGACTGCTCTGGCTCCCTCTAGCTTTGCTGCAGCACACGTTCAAGCATGTGCCTATAAAAGATGGGGTGGGGACAGCTCATGATTTTTTAGGACACACACCAATTTATAGTCTCTGGAAGAAAAGTGCTCAGTAAGCAAGCTTAATGCTGAACATCACACCCCCAAAAGTGCTTGCTTTCAGGAGTGGTTCAGCTGTGCTGAGTCAGCTTTTCTTAGGAAAGATAATGCTTTTCACTAGGAAAAAGTCCCTCCAGGCTGTCCTTAGACCTGGGGTGGGAGGAGAGGCAGGTGCAGTCAGGGCAGCTCTACCCCAAAACTTCCTTATGTGACTCAGGAAGAGTGAGGAGCTTGCATCCATGGGTGGCAGAGCAAGGAAGCATGGCAGGCACCTTACGAAGAGGTAAAGTCTGAGCTCCTTCCCCATAGGGAAAAGCCACCTTTCCTTGGAGCTGAGATAGGGGAAACACTTTTCATTGCTTCTGACAACCTGGCAGGTCAGGGCCCAGCATCCTTGCAGCTTGCAGTGCTCACATGGTGGTTCTGGGTTTTACATTCAAGTTCCCTCTGCCACTGCAAACTGCCCCAGCCCCACCACTGCTCATGGAAGAAAAGCCCAGAGCTGCTGTTTGCTGGGGCCCAAACCAGAGAAACCAGCCCCCTTTCTCCCACAGGTGCTTTGCACTGAGCACCCGAGATAGAGAGGAGTCTCAGCTCCTGGTTTTTGACAAATGGCTTTCACTCCTGCCTTGGGCCATCAGTGATGTCTTGGCCCCAGGCTGTTGTAGCACTACTTCTCCATCAGCTCCTGCATACATAGACTGCATGACTTTCCTCCCAAGAAGAGGACTAGGAGAACAAGACATAATGACCCACTAAACCTCAGACCCTGCAATGAGCAAAAACTCAAGATAAGTTCAGACAAGTCACCCAGACAGCACCACACAGAGGCAGCTTAAGTACAATCTATATTATCTCTATATTTTTATTTGTCATCATATTTGCTCATTTCTGCAGAGTATAACATCACAAAGACCAAAATAGAGAGAGCGGCTTGTCGCTGAGCTCGCATCAGTTAAACACAATAGGTACAAAACTAGGTGCCTCTGTCTTATTTATCATACTTTTTTTTTTCAGTCATTTATATACAAAGAACTACTCTATATGGAAAAATAATAAATCCCATGGGTATGTTACATAGTAAACAAAAAGGAAGGAAGGAAGGAGAGGGGAAGCAGGTGAGGGAGAGCTGCTCCAAGGGCCTACTGCTGGAACTGACACATTTGTTGGGCCCTGGGCAAGCAGACCTGTAAGACCACGGATGCCCTGGCCTCCTTGGTCACAAGCTCTGGGTCTTATAAGAAGGTATTTGTTCTTCCAAGCCAGGGCAGCTTCAGAGCCAGTCCTTGCTCTGGCATTTGCCTGTCAAGAGGGAGAGCAGGAAGCTCAGAGATGATTTTGTGTGGTGTTAAAAAATATAGATGTATAAAAAATTATAATGCATGGCAGCTGGCTGTTGTTTGGGCACTAATTCTTCACCAGGCTTCTCCAAAGGCAGCTAGTGCAAAAGGATTATACTTAGAACCACTACATACATGAAGCTTTGAGAATATCCAGATCCTCTGCACAGCATATATATGCAGCATACATTTCAGAATAATTTTTAAAAAATGCTTCCCCAAACCTGGATCACCTTCAAGCTCAACAAGGCAATTCCAGAGATTTCAGATCTCAGCCACCCAACACAACAAAGATTGGGAACAGTCACCAATTAAGTGACACTGAGACATCATCAACGGCCTGCAAATGCAAGGGAAGGGGAGGAAGTGATCATGCCCCACCTTCCTGAGAGGGGAAGTTTAACATAAATATCTCACACTCAAGGACTATTAACCAAAGCCATAGAAGACAGAAGGAAACCCCATTCAGTCTTCAGCCCTACTTTTCAGGCAGCTTATGGCATGAGGAAAAGGAGTTTTACACCAAGCCCACATAAAGCTTGGCAGACACATCTGCATGTCCATTTAAGCAGCGACAGATTTAGGAAAAGCAGTAACTAACTGCATGGCATCGCAGGATGTGCACAAATGGGAAAATCCAGCAGCAGAGAAGCTGCTGGACCCACTGACCCTGCCTCCAGCTGCCTCGAGAGTCAGCACTGTTGCTCCCACCTGCTCCACAGTCCCCCTCAGACATGCAAGCATGGAAGGAGACACTGTCCTTAAGCTTTCCCCTATCTTATCCTCACAGAAAGGAGCAAACCTACCTCTCTTCAAGCCCTTTTCCCCCAACTCCTGGCAGAGGTGCTGAGGAAATTAGGTGCTCTTCACTTACAGTTCCTTCTGAGAAAGTGAATGAGCAACGCATAGATTAGAATACAAGAGGAAAGGTAAACTCCAGGCAGTAAACCAGATCCCAGTTCTCCCAGCAGAGCAACAAGGGGCAAGCTGGAAATGTGCAGGTCTGCTGGTGGCAGGGTAGGCATCAAGCAGGAGAAGAACAGAGAAACTACAGCCAAGAACACAGCAGCTTGCTCCAACCTCTCCATTTTGCTTCCTGCTTGGGGGTAGGGGCATCTGATCGGGGGCACTTGAGTGTGCTCCGCCCTCCTCCCCTACACAATTTGAAGCAAGCAAGAGGCATTTCCTGGTCCCTGGATAGATCTACAGAAGGATCATTTTTATTTTTGCTCCACCAAATACTCAGGGGCCAATCCAAAACCCAACAAAAGCAAGGGGAAGCTTCTCCCACTCCCATGGATACTGGCTCCACCCTTGACATCACTGCAATTGCTGCAGGGCCTGTGAAATGTGCAGCAGCATCTGCTGCCTGGGAAATTAAGAGGGACAATTTTAACCACCCAGGTCATGTTAGGTTTCAAGTCTGTTCCAGTTTGGCCCAGAACAGCTATGGAGATAAAAAGCTAAGGAGGAGTGTGCAGCATCTCTTCCTGAATACTCCAGCTTAAGGGCAAAACTTGTGCAGCTCACAAGGGAAGTCAGTGATGACAAGCAGGGGGAGAACCCCCTGCGGGAGACCAGCACCTGCTCTGGTGCAATCCACACCTTTAAGAGGGGCAGCTATGTAGGTGGGGGACAGGAAACAAGAAAAAACATTTCAGTGTTTGTGTATCTTCCTTTCCCAAAGAGGGATGAAAGGGACAGAGCTCTACAAAACTCAATCACCTATCACAGCCAGTCCTCACCTCAGTCTCATTACCAGGAGACAGACACTGCAGGCAGGCTTCTTGCCCCACAGGAACGAAGGGGAGATGGGAAGCTTGGACACCTGCTGATTAGAAAACCCTGCCCTTGTGAGACAGTAATACCATCCCTGCTGAGCTTCAGCAAGCATCAGCTCTGATGGGAAGCAGGGGGAATGCAGGAAGTGGAGGAACAGGAAGAAAGTTCTGTCCTTTTTCCCCCCTCGCTCACTCAAGTACAGGACTGCACAAGCAGGTGCTTAGGAGAGTGGGAGCAGACATTTTGTTACGAAGCATTCAAGAAGATGGCTATAAACAGACCAGTCTCTGGTCTGGTCCTCAGGAATGCTTATCACTGCATCCTAATCCCATTTCTCAAGGATCACAGAGTAGTTGTTAGTACCAGGGAGCTGGGGGAGAAAACTGTGCCTTCATTAGCATTCAGGAAGAGGAATACAAAGCAGTTGGGTCGTCCTGTTGGAAAAAAAAACAAAAACATTTTTGGCCACAACTCCAGGTTCTGGCCAGTCACGCTCCGCACCAAGCTGAACAGGTGTGGGAGGCCAGAGCCCCAAAGCCTGGAGCTTTGCTTCAGTTAATTCCAGTCAACTGCTGCTGTAAGGAATGGGCTCGAGAATGGAGTCCTGGCCATTCCCCCACCTCCACAATGCTCATCACGTCCGTACCCACAAAAGTTAATGGGAAGTGCCCACTTCTGCAACCTACACTCTCTAGGAAGTGATATGACTTGCATGTTTCTGCTTCAATAAATTAAAAAAAAAACAAAACAACCAACAAACAAAATTAAAAAAAGAAAAGAAGGAAAATGACAGCCTGTGCTGGCAGTTTCCCTTCCTAGAATTCATCATCGGAGCTCAGCAAGAGGGTCTTCTCGTTGTCACGGGCACCTGAGCAGCTGTGTGAGCGTGAGATAACATGACTGCCATTGCGCCAGGGTGGACCATGCTCCAGTGTTGACTGCTGGGTGTACTGCTGGTAGGCTGGGGAGAAGTTGTGGATCGCATCTTGGACGATGTCATGGGGGTTCATGGTCTCCTTGAGGCTGCTGGAGATGCTCTTCATGGGAGCACAGCGACCTGTCAAGGTAAGACAGGGAGAGACAAGTGAAGAATACTGCTGCCTTCCCACACACACCTTAACATGAAGGTAAGGAGAACAGGGAACATGCAGTCCTAGATCCTGCAGAAATTACTTCACAGACTTCTTTAAGCAGCTGCTAAGGAAGCGTCACACAAATGGTGTCAAGTTTTACCAGTAGTGCTCCTAAATCCAGCCACTGCTAGCCAAGTGAATCCACCTCAGCACCAAATGGGGGACTTGCCATGAGAATGGGACATACCCACAGCAACAAACTCTACTACAGACTACCTGTGCCGACTTGGGTGTGCAACGAAGACAGTCAGGTAGGGAAGTGCTCCTGTAAAGGGTTTCAGAACATAAAAACTAAGGAAATTCTAAAAATAAAGGAGAAATGGCATTTGCCATTCCCACTCACTGGAACTCAGACTGATAGGTGGTATTGAAGTGCCCACAGGAAGAGATCATAAAGTGGAACGTAACGTGAAGGAGGGAAAGGAGAGGAACAGGCAGTAATAGAGGCAGAACCACTCATGGGTGGAAGGTGTCACAGTGATACCATGAGGGAATCAACAGTTGGAGATTGTCCCACCCAAGTGCTGAGCATAGAGGAAGGCTGTGTGTCCTTCTAGGAGATGCCATTTCTCACGGCTTCTAGGTCTCATTTCCAGCATGGGCTTCTAGCTTTGCTCAGTCCTGGGGATGAGCTCCCCAAACAACCAAAGCATGCTGATGATCTGTGGCAATTATGCAAGTGAAGGGAGGCTGGGGTGAGAGCACAAACCGGCTCCTTTGAGAGCCTGAGCAACTCATTGGAGAAAGATTCACACAGTTGGGACAGAAACGCTCTAAAGCTAGGCGTTATGCCACTGACTATAGGGCTGTTTTACAACATATGATCCAGACAACCCTAAAGCAGCTGTGTGAGGCAGTCAAGTTACAGACCCACAAGGAAGGGGGAACAAGGGACAGAGCAGGCAGTAGGCAGGCGAATCAGGACAGAACAGCATCCCAGTTAAAAACCAATGGAGACAAACACACAGAGCATGCTGTACCTACCGTATGGCCCATATGATGGAACAGCTGCATCAGGGACCAGTGGCCAAAGCAAGGGAGAGATAAAAAGGGGAGAGGAGAGAGAGAGAGATGGAGAAAGAAAGAGAGAGAGGGGAAATAACAAGAACTGAACAAGACCCACCACCGAAACATCCCCCATGTATTTGCCAGCAGTTTACCCTTTCATCACCCACACATC
The DNA here is from genome assembly GCF_963210335.1 of Falco punctatus. Classification (NCBI taxonomy): domain Eukaryota; kingdom Metazoa; phylum Chordata; class Aves; order Falconiformes; family Falconidae; genus Falco; species Falco punctatus. The sequence goes on from NC_137585.1 coordinate 35,106,522, forward strand.
TCATCTCCCCCAGCTGCAACCACTGTCCTTCCAAAATCTCTGGGGCTGGCTGGGATGGAGGGATCATCTACGTGAACACTGCCCAAGGGCTGCTCTTTTCCTGCACCTCAGCACAGATTCCCCCTAGCAGGAAGAAACCCCTTTATTTGTGGAACACCGAATGTACTTGCATAGAGTGGGCACAAGAACCCCCTTTTCCAACAGATAACATCGACCTCCCTCTTCCCCAGAATAAGACTTCTAGCAGCCCAGCCTTCACGAAGTTGTTACAGGAAGAACCTCCTCCTCCAAGCCAAACATATTGCCAAAGCACAGCCTCATCTTCCTGAGCCAGATTCAAAACAGAGCCTGTTTCAGGCCCTGTCCCTCCTGCCTTCAGCCTGTTGCACAATCTGGAGCAATGGAGTTCCCCTTTGGGGAGACAGGAAGAAGGACAAACCCGCTCTACTGAAAGGATGCAACTTCTTGCAGCCCTCAGGTCTGCAACAAGTTGTCGTGGGTGGCATACTGGGGAACTGAAAAGGGAACAATGCAATTCAGGCCAGGTTTCTGCTCTGCAGAGCCATTGCACAATGAATCTGCTCAGACACCACAGAGAAGGGGATGTGATGTTTTCCAAGCGTTCAGGCTACGAGTCATATCAGTGTACTGGCTGCCAGAGGGACCAGTCTCCACCCAGTCTCGCTACCAAACAGACATGCCATATGTGCTGGCATATTTCCTACCTTGGGCATCAAGTCTCTTGTCCACATACACCTTGTATGTGAAGGCATGGCGTAGGGCGATGGCTGCAAAGAACATCTCCACACAAATGATGAAGTCCTGATATCCAGCAGCTACTGTGCCTTCACCCACAGACACATTGGCAGAGTGGATTTTGGGGATGGCACCACACTTTTCCAAGATGGCCAACAGCATCCCTAAACAAAGCAACAAGCTCATGTAAATGTGCAGAAAACATGACTGTATACTAACTGTAAGAAATGGAAATAGCTGCCTGCGCTGTATGTCCTAGACACAAAACCATTTAATGCAGGAGCTACAGAGTGGGCTTAGATACTTCCATCTATGCTTACTTGTACAACAGAGAAAGGAGGAGTAAACAACACAAATACGTTTAAGCAAAAAATGTTCAAACACTAACCCGCTTCTATTCTCAACTGATGGAACTAGCTGCTGCAGGACTTGAAATCAAGTCCAAAAGAGTAAAGAAGCAGTCAGATTTTTCTGCGAGCACTTTTGTGATCTCAGCACTTCCACTAGCTAGAGCAAAAATTGAAGTACCAGAGATTTTCATTTAAGCATAAAGTGTTTTCAACACACCGCTGCAAGAAAGTTGTTTCTCCCTGTCCATAGCCAGGTGGCTGAAGAATTCCACAAAAGGCAGACAGTGTGTGACCAGATGTCTCAAGATACTAGGCAGCTTATTAGTTTGTAGACAGGGAGGACAGGCCATACTCCAACAGTCTGAATTCCACCTAAGTTCCTACTCAATTAGTCTTTGAAGTGCAACTTAGTAAACCTAAATAGGGCATTGAACACGGAAATGCTTAGAGCCAATTAGTAAGGAGCACTAAGCTTAGGTGGAATTTCAGCTTTCTGAATGTTCCTCTGCATCATGTGTATGTATTCTGAATGTCCTGCTTGGTGGTGGCTCTGTGGCAGCACATGCTGCATTCAGCCAGCTTGCTGTTTCACATGAATCACAGACATACCATTAAAATTTTATTTATAGAGCACTTTTTTTTTTTAAGTGCTCAAAATTTTTAGATGTGCCACCTTAATCAATAAAATGGCAGCATGCAGATAAAGTGTTGGCAGTTTCTGCTTTATGATGGTTCCAGGAATGCAAAGGACTCTTCATCTGAACAGCTGATTTTGCCAGGCAGATATGCACATACACGTGAACAAGCACAAGGCTAGTAAGGATTCAAGAACACAAAAACAAAGATGAAAATGAGCAAAACTGGTTTCCCAGAGAAAAGCAATGAAAGACTATAAAACAAATACAGTAATAATACAGAAAAACATTCTGGTTATTAATTAGCATCTGCTCTATCAACTCTAGTTTCTTGAGCCCCTGCAGAGAGCTCTTTGTGCCTACCAAGGGAAGGGAAAAGCAGCTCACCTTGCCAGAAGGACAGGAAGATGACAGACTTCACCATGAAGAACTTGAGGACTGGGCTATAGGGACTGAGCAGCTCCCGTGTAGCAAAGTAGAAAAGGAAGAGGGCATACAGTGCCAGGCTGACAGAGATGTTGTAGATGATCGTCACATAGAGGTAGCCACTGGTTACACTGGAAAGACAAGATACAGGAATGCCTGAAATTTCAGCATGATCTTTTCCCCTTGCCGCTGTCACTGGGGAGTTCTACAACTCCATTTTCTTCCTGCCTCCCTTCCCATTCCCTCCCCTAACCAAGGCAGAAAAAACCTGAAACCAACAGGCGTACCCCTGCCCTCTTTCTTACGTACATATTTAGCCTGTGTTGTCCCCCTGTCTTTTCCCATAGCCCAGCACACACACCAACAATAAGCACAGCTGGGCAGAGAAGGGGCAGCCAAGGTTTGCATGCTAGACAAACAAACTTACTCAAAGTCGCCATCCTGGTACTTGCCAAAGGCCTGAAGGATGACTGTGCTGATCGCCATGAGGGGCTTCACCACACAGAACTGCAGGGTAGCCTACAGGAATGAAAGAGGAGGAATGAGAAGGCAGGAGGTGCAAGAGGCCAGGTTCCCAAACGAGCACCACAATGGAGTGTCCACTGGGACAACTCAGCAAGGCAGCACAATCCAGCCCCAGCGAGGAGTCTGACCCCGCCACTTGTTAATGGATCATGCTTGAGGACTGCGGCACCCAAAAGGAGCTAAAAGAGATTCAGAAGAAGTATGTGTGCTATCTACTTGTCCAATTTGGGAAAAACCATCTCTATAGGTTGCTCCTAGAAGCTGCTCAGCTGCTCTCTTCTAGAACTGTTTTTCATAAGCTGTGCTGCAGCACATTTATGCACGGTAATAGCATGAAAACCAAAAAAAAAAATATTCCCACACTGTGCTATGGTACAGACACAGCAAGTTTAATAAAGGAATATTAGGGAAGGGAAGCAAACTTCAATCCATAGCTGCCATAAAGCTAGGCAAACAAGTCCCCTGGATAGGAGGGGAACCCAGCTCTCTGAGGAAGAATTTTGACAACTGCCACCATATTAAGGCATTTTTGTATACACAGCGGTGTGTGTTGCCAGACAGAAGTTAAGAGCTATTCTGCTGTCAGCCACACAACCTTTACTGAGTCTCCCCAAAGACTCCATGGCACGTGGGATCAGCTCTATCCATTCCACCACTATAAATCACTGCTCCTATTGGGATGACTCCTCTCCTCAAAGCCACCCCATTCTTCACCTTTCTGGAGACACTGAACTTCAAGGTCCTAAGAGAGTGGAGCGTTATAACCCTAAAAATGTCGCCCATGTCTCCCTGAAGGACGCTGGAAGAGCCTGGGCAAGTGCTGAACTGTGCACATGTATGGAGGGCTGCGTATGGAAAGAGAGCAAAACCAAACAGGAACAATTGCTTTGGATACGATGCAATTTGTTAGTGGTCATAAGACTTCAAGGAGATTAAAAACCCCAGCACATGCCAGTTAGTGAGTCACTGTAAATATGCGAACTGGAAAAGGTCAAGCTAATTGGTAAACAACTCTGTCCTCTAAGCTTCCCCTCCTTCCAATCTGGGGATGTTTTAACCATTTCCCTGCAATCCAAACCACCATGTCCTATTTTTAGTTGCTTCCCTAGAAGATGCTACAGCATACAGGAAGCACATGGATGGTGTGTGACCAATCTGTGAGGGTCACCAGAGACCCAGCAAAGAATCTTGATCAAGACAACTTTAAGGAAACAAGCTGTCCAGATTTTACACTACAGCCACCAGCAAACCACCCAACTGCTGGAGGGCCACAGGCAATGCAGGCAGACCGACAGACCCACAGCAGGCACCTGCACGAGAACAGCCTGGGGCGGGGGTGAAGATTTGTAACATAGACGTTCCTTCAGGATGAAAGGGGCTGCAAAGAAAATGGGCAGGTGGTGATGGGAGGCAACAGGAGGGCTGAAAACACGGATAAAATGGGCAAGGTGGTCCTTGCAGCATATTCTTCTTCCTGATCACCACAGTGATGGATACCACACAGGCCAGCATTGATAGGTGCTCTGATGCCCTTTCACACCAGTCTTCCTACGAATTTGCATTGACAGGTGTTACTCAGCAATCCTGGAAGTCTAGAAGTACCAGAAAGTGAGTCTTTGTGTCAAAGATTTCTCACCAAGGTAACGTTTAAGTTCAAGGCAAGAAGGATGGAAGCAAGACACTTGCCTCACAGCCTCCACAGCAGACTTAAGTTTGCAAAGGCCAGGCCTGATTAGGAGAACTGCTTCCAGATAGCAGCAAAGGAAAAGAAAAATACCCACCTAAGCCAGTTACCAAATGAGCTGAGGATTTATTAAAGCCAGCAGAACATCCCCCCCCAAAAAAACCAAAAAGTGCTTCTAGTCTTCATTGTTGTGAAAAAAACTTTCCAAATGTAACCCATATAGAGACAACTGCCAGAGCCTGTGGAATATGAGAAACAAGGTCCAAGGGAAATAATTTCTCCAGCATTCATTCACCTCGATGGGTGTTACATCCACTTATGACATACTTAAAAGGTAAAAGTTAACATTAGGAGCAAAAAGAATAGGTAATGCATCAAATCAAACAAAGGGTGCACAAATGAAGCCCAAGAGAAACAGACAAAGCAGCATACTGAGAGTAGGTTGGAAAATAAAGCATCAGGCAAGAAAACAGGAAAGTCATGAGGACAGAGACAAACAGAACAGAGGAAAGAAAGATGTGATCCTCAGAAAGGCCAATTGTGCGGCAGAGATTAACACTGGGTATTACTATGAGGCTGCATTGTACCTTTGATGTTCCTGCATATTGCTAAAACACAGAAGACGGGTCACAATGTGGACAAGAAGCCAGGGCAGGTATCTAGACCCAGTGACTGGAATTACAATGACCTGAGCCCTTTCAAAGAACCAGATCTGCTTCACACTGTATCCAGCAGAACCTCATGTGGTCATTTATGCAAGTGAGCAAAGCCTTGAAACTCACCTGCTGTTTCATGGCACCCAGAAATGACTGACCTGGGATGAGCAGACAAGGGTTGTATCGAGGTTTAGATCTCTCCCATTCCCTCCCCCTCGACATACCAAATTCAGCACAGACACACACACACACGGTGAGCAATGCTCGGTTCCTCCTACAAAGCATTGTGTCACGCTCAACTTCCACCCCCTCCTCAACTCCAAACCACAACAGCAGCATTGGGAATTCAGGAGGCTGTTACACAACTGTGGGGTGTCTGCAACACAACACAGCCATCAGTTTCTTAAAGTTGGGACCTCTGCAATTCAGAAAGGGAAAAGGAAATTGGAATTTCTTCCCAAGGCTAACATCAGATCCAGGAGATAAACTGGGTCTTTTGCTAAGGCCTTCCTGATGTGGGGTTGAGTAGAAAATGTTAAGATCATTCAAAACAAACAAACAAATCCCAAAATACCCCTCTTCTCAGCAGTCTGCAGGCCTCTCAAAACGCTATTATAAACCCCCTCAAAGGATTGCTCACCTCAGAAGCTCGGCAGCAAAAGGCACCGTTGCCACCCCCCCCACACTTCATTCACTTCTGGAGGATGGCACAGCTCCTCTAGCACATACCTGTTTGCAGAACCTCAGGAATCCAATTGAATAGGTCTTTCCCCACAGGCAGCAAGTCCCGTATACACAGCTGGACCTGAAAGAGCCAACACAAGATGACAGGGTTTAGAAACAAGATTCGGGCTAGAGTGCAAGACTCCTACCCTCTTTGTCTACCTCTCTGTAGCAAAGTTGCAGGACTGGTGCTTTCTCCAACCATGATTACAGTTACAGACATACCCTCTTTCAGACACACATTTAAAACAACATCCTGACTCCACATTCCAATTTTTTTTTCTTATTTTTTCCTTTTTTTTTTTTTTTTTTAAACAGAGTAGCATGGGGAAAAACACAGATCCTAGAGGAAGCACACACACACCCCCAACTGAAGACAGAAAAGATTCAAAGAAGGAGGGAATAAGAAAAGAAACAAAGAAGTAGGCAGGTGTCCAAAAAAGCTGTGAATCCATCCAGCTTGTCTAAGAGGATGTGATCAGCCTGATTTGTCTCAGAGAAGCATACTGGTAAATGACCATCATCCATGCTGCCCAGTCCCAACAGACATTAGCCACCTGACAGTTTTTCAGGGCAGGCATAGAGACACGGTAGATGAGCACAGGAGGAAAAGAGTGTCATGCTGTAAGCACAATAAATACTCACTCAATTGGTTTCCCTCTGATCTCAGACATGATGGAGCTCTCCCCTCCCAAGTACTCATAGCACAGGCTGAGAAAGTTGTATATTACAAAGGCTGCAAAGACATCAATCAGAGTAAAATGACAACCAACTTAAAACAGGTGCAAGGACCAAGAATACAGGCAACAGACCAAACATTAGCAGGGACTGCTTATGCAGCATCTTTCCCTTCAAAGCACTCCAGATTATTTTCACTGCATTTATAGACCTACCTCAGCACTCACAAGACTATCTGAACTGGAGTTTGGCCAAGGTCCCAGACCAGTTCCACGACTCATGCCAAAAGGGTCACACGACCATTTGAAACTGTGGTCAGTCTCTGTTTTACTTGGCATCTGTAAGATGCCATTCTTTACAGGGTTCCTGTGCATTATTCCAGGACATTACAGTGGTACTAAGTAATCTGGAAAATTATCTGTGATCCATCAACCATATCTTATCTTCTGTATTTAACCTTTTAGGAGATGAACACAGTTTCTCTCTCCAAGGTAACCAGACTATAGACACAAGAGTTGGAGACACAGAGGATTTTTACCCATCAGCAAAACTCTGTTTTCATGTCTGGTGGAGATTTTTGAAAAACAGGCTGTGCTTCATTTCTTCAGAAAGTTGAAACCTCTTGTGTACGGAATAGCCTTCTCCTTGAGCCACCTCTTTTCTGCCTTCCCCAGCAATCTGGTACAGATGAGGAAGAGCCTTCTCAGACTGACCGCTAATACTCCACTCCATTTCAATTCTCTTCAAGATTCAGTTTTGCTGATACATATAAACTGAGGTGAAGACACTGTGGGGAGGGCTCTCATCATAACTACAGACATGTTTACTTTTCATGGGATCCAAACCCACTTAACTGTGCATGGAGTAAGCCTGTATGTGCCCTGTCTGCGACACTTGACTGGTTATAATCACTGGTGCTTCCTCATACAGTTGTGAGATTTTTAGGGCAAGGACTGTACCCCTAAGTTTGCCACATACAGCCTTCGGGCAAAATGACACACCAGGTGATCCCTCTTTCAACGTTATTTTCTATGGCAGTCTATACCTGGACATTCCCTGGAATGCCAACACTCAAATTCTGGTTTTGGCCCCCAGCATTGACATAATACAAAGAGAAAATAACTTGGGATGGAAACAGAAATCTCAAGGAATTTTGAAATAAGACAAAAGCCTAATAATGTGCAGTGCTGATAAGGTGACCTCACCAAGCAGCTGGTTATTAGACCTGAGGTCAGTCTACCTGCATGGATGAACTTCCAAAGTCAGAGACAGACATCAACTCTAATTCTTCTAGAAGCATCCAAACTATGCCCTGGAAAGGAGGTACTCAACGCACTCCAAAATGCTCATAGTCTCAAAACATTATATTTATGGATTGTAGACATGCCTAGCTGGCAAGAATGCTACAGCAGATAAAAACCAGTGGTATACCTGCTTCTATGTATGTAATTGGGTATTGTTACTCCATCTGTAATCCTTGTTGTTGAACAAAGTTAGGTATGTTCACACAGCCATGATTTTGCAAAAGCCTTAATTAGGAGAGAAAATATCAACCATGGAAAACTTACTTAAATAACTGTGGTAACCCCTTTTGCCTGCAATTTTCCTGCAGCTTAGATGACAGCACCCAGAGGAAGAAAAGCTGAGCTTTTCCTATTGCCCTCCAGTGACACCTGCCCTCCGGTGTGGTCATTACAATACCAGCTGCCCATTCCAAAAGCACTAGGGAAGAAATGACATCAGAGAAAAACAAAAACAAGTAACAAAGAGAGGGGGAAATATCTGCCCCTCCATCCCCAAAAGAAATGAGTGCTAACTATCAAAGCTGACCACACCAGGAAAAGAACTCTTCTCCCATTCCTGATCCACATTCATCAGACGGTGCTCATGACATCAAAAAAAATATTAAATAAATCTACTTGTGTCAGTGTTACCGACACCCAGGTTTGTACAGCAGCAGAGTCATGTGAAAGAGCAACACCAAAACATGTTCCTCCTAATGCACACTGTGAAATGCAGCTCATAAATGGCCCAAGACAGCTTTCAAAACGTATTTGTAGGGAATGGAGGGAGAAGACCCTAACAGCTCCTCCCCACTTCGTTATCCAAAACCTTCCCAAAAAAAGAACGGATAAGGTAGATGACAAGGAAGGGGAAAGAACAAAAAGGCTGCTGTTTCAAAGCATTTCCCAGAAAAACCGAGGGAGAGAACCTGCTGACCAAAGGTGCTTTCACTTCCACCTGTAGTCTTCTCGCATAGCCTAAAGTGCTGAGGCAACCTCCGGAGCACAGGCTGTCTCCTGAGCAGATGCTCAGATGTTTGCAAACTTCCCCAGCAAGCGAAGCAGAGGGATACTGGCTGTTGCTAGGAGAGGAGTTTCACAGAGCTTCCTGCTAGACCTACACATGCATGTAGAGCAGGGAAGAAAAAAAACCCCCAAGCCCAAACAAAGATGCCTTCTGAATCACGTGTGTGCATTTGCCATCTGCTGCTGCATCTCAGAGCATTGCTGTGGATGTGAAGGAGGCCCTGCTGGTCCTTTCAGCTGATTAACTTGTTCACATGGCCAGGGGCACCTCTCTGCAATGCAGATCTCACCAAAACAGCTGCACCAAGGAGTTACAATTTAATGAGGGTATGGTGATAAACTGTCCTCAAAAATACACTGCTAGAGTGCAGTTTCTCCTGCTGGGTGGTAGAGGCTTCTTTCTGGAAGCAGTAACAAAGGAAGTTTAGATAGCCTTTATTGGAGAGTAACTGTTTCCCTCTCATGCAACGCTAGTGGCATTATCTGCAGCAGATAAACCAAAACCAAAGCAATCATTAACTCATCCTGAACATGGCACCCTCTCTTCTGCAGGACTCCAAAGCTGTTACACCTCACAAACCCCAGCACGTGGTGGCTGCGCTGCCCTGTGCAAGCACACAAGTGGCTGCAGGATGGGACCAGAAGAATACATTGCTAGCAAACTGCACCAGGAAAACAGGACAAAGCAAGTGCCTGGCTGCTGAGTAAGTGCTGTTAGAAGAGCCAGGGGCTAACTGATACCCCGCTTTGTAACACCCAGGTAGAATCAGATATTTGACTTTACACCTTCCTGAAGCAAAGGACCCACAGAAAATCATAAAATTTGTCTCTACAGAACATTGGAGAGAAGGCTCAACACGTCTTGTCATGCTCAGAGGCCAGCAAGGGAGAAGGTCAGGTTGGACAGGGCTTTAAGTAACTCAATCTAGTGAAAGACGTCCCAGCACACGGCAGAGAAGTTGCACTAGATGATCTTCAGAGGTCTTTCCTGACCCAAGCTATCCTATGATTCTATGATTTTCAGTCACTAAACAAGCCATGATCATCCAGTGAGGCACAAGGTAAAACTCTGTCTCAGTAGGTGACAGTGATGCTTCCACCACGTTCCCAAACAGATGCAAAAGTTTTCTCAGGACAGAGACTTCCCACCTCCCCCATTTTCTGTGCGACCCCTCCTTACCTTCATAGCAGTCCCGCACTGTGCCAAAGTAAACATAGTACTGGTCATTGGTGAAGAACAGGAGACTGAGCCATGAGTCAAAGGCATAAATGGGCACAATGAAGAGGATCCGAACAATGTAGCGCTGTTCATTTGGGCAGCTATAGCAGCGAAGATGCATGTAGATCTGAGAGGACAGAGAGGGGAGACCAGGATCAGCAGTATATGGAGTAGAGAGGAAAAAGGAGAACTGGAGAGTCAGTTGGTCCAGGAAAAACAAACTCAGTAAATCAGCTCAATTGCCTCCAGCAGCCTCAAAGTGATTAAGAAAAAAAAACAACACAATAAAACCCCACCCCCAAAAATTAAAAAAAAAAAAAAACAACAACAAACCACTAAAAAAACCCCCAACACTGTATCATATGGTATTGATATAACATCCCTTAGTTTGCAGGGAGAGGTAAGGAAGAGGAAAAGAAGTGGAGGCATTTCTAACCTAGTTTCTTATAGGAAATTAATTTACTGTTATCATCACCCTGCCCATATTCTTTTGTTCATACCTCTTTTTCCCAATTATCAGTGCTATATTCCTGCTATCCTAAATACCTAAGATTCACCACACTGCAGGCTGCTTTTCTCTGAAGAGGGCAGGTACATGCACTTAAGCGCAAGCTCACTGTAAACACTCTCACTCTCTTGGCAGTTTTGCATGCTTTTGAGACTTTCACCTGAAACAACCTAAGAGAGCCCTTCACAGCACTGCCAAGAGCTGATAAGCCACAGCCCGTCTGCTCAAAAAATGCTGTTCTGCACATTGGTGACAGCACAGCTGCAAAGTATCAGCCACCAAGGGATGACCAAGCTCGTGCAGTGTGCTCAAAGGAACCACAGAGCCACACCACTTGTTTTGTCTGACTGTCTGCACACATGCCAATCCCTCTAAGTCACTGGCTGGGGGAGCACAGTGTCCCCACCCTACCTGCTCCCACCACTCATAGTTTGTTAGCCATCATTAAATCCCACACCTAAGATGCTTTTTCACAGAATACCCACCTCCTGGAAAAGGTATTGACCACAAACATACCCTGAAGATGAGCACCACTCCTGTAATGGTGTAATAACACACCCAGAGCTTTGGCACAAGTTGCGGGTACGCTGTCGACCAAAGTCAGCAGAGGGCACATTCTCCAGAGGCAAGGCCTCCATACAGCAACCCTCATCAAGCTGCTGTCCCAACTGCTGGAATTAGTAACAGCTGGCTTATTACATACATGCCTCACAACTAACCAATTTTGCTGCCTGAAGAAGCACAAGCATTTGTCTGAAGCTTCACTCTGCATTCAGGAGTGCTGTGAGGATTCTCCATGGTCTAACGAAGCATACGTTGATGATCTCACCTTTCCCTTGTAAGGGAGAGGGGGGTGACTCTCCCCAGCTGTCTGTTGCTCACCTCTCCTTGCCTCCCAGCCAGATTTGGTCAAAGTCAACTGAAGGGCTCAAAATACTTCTCTCCCATGGGGTTTCCTCTCCCCAACCCACGAGGTGCTCAAAAACCCCTCACTTCCTGAGGAGAACAAGTTGAAAATGAACTAACAAACCTTAGGGATATTTTTTCCTTGTGACAATCCCAGTAACGCATCTCATCCAGCACAGGAACAGCTGACGCCAGAGTTCAGATGACTCCAAGCTTTGCCCTTGGGATGTCACAAGAGCCCTGCAATTCATGCGCCTACGAGAGCACAAGAACTGTTGCCTTGTAAGAGGACAACAGTGCATTTCAATCAACAGTGTCTCTCTGGTACTGACCTCCATTGGTTTCTTCGGAGAAGGGCATCAATGCCTAACTATGCAATGCTATACTGCAGAGGAAAGGTTTCTTTCTACCCTCAGCAGGTGATCAATTTGACAAGAGGATCCATGGCACTTGTAATTGTTACCCAAGCTTGTGAGACTGCAGGTGTTACTCTTATTCATCAGTCACTAATCTATTTTTGAACTTCACTAGCCACTATACTCCATCAATAGGCTGTAGTTTTCTAGATACTAGTCATCACTCTGGAATCTACGGACCGACAGGTACAAAACACAGGTTGATAAATAACAAGGCTTGTGGTTCCCCACTGTGTTTTTCAGTTCACATGACAACCGCATGAAAGAGAGGTAGGGAACAGGATGCAGGGTTTGACTTGTTCTGGCTCCCAGGACACCTGCCTCAGAAAGAGGGGAGGGGAAAAAATTAAAATAAAACATTTCCTGCTACTCCTTTCTGCAGTGGAGTTCAGCTTGTGGAATCCACTGGCACAGGAGATCAAAGGAGGTATGTCAAACAACAGATGACCACGATCATTCAGCTAACAGCTGACACAATAACAAAATTGCTAGGTTCAGCTACAAGACTTGGGAAAGGATGGCTTGAGATAACACACCTTTCTGCAAACACTCAAGAGATGGCCAAATGTTTTATGCCTGCTAGTTTTAAGGAGTTTGCTTTCTCTCAGTTCACACTATGGAAACAGTCTGGACCTGGGTGTAAAAAGGCCTTCATATAAAAGTCACCACCTTGATCAGCACAGATAAAAAATTAGACCCCAAATAAGAGGTTCCAGTACCACTCCAGAGTCTGCAAATCCCCATCACACAGTTGTATCTGTCAGAGTTATGCCAGGGGATCAAATGTGTTCCTCCACGTGCGGAAAAGGGTGAGAAGTATGAGTGACAGGGTTTTACCTGATGGCAGGTGATGAGCAAAGCTGTCCACACAAAGAAACCTGAGATAGCCTGAGCAGCAGTGGTCATGAGGAATATTGGCTGCTCCACAGCTGTGGGGCTGCCATCCTCCGGCATCCAGGAGAAGTTGGGAGCCACAGCTGGAGTGGTGGCAGCTGACCCCAATCTGGGGGCCACAGTGACGTCAGTCATCACTATCATGGTGCTTTCTGGTGTGACGTTCCAGTTGGGATTCTAAAGAGCCACCCACAAGCCAAGACCTGTCAAGGAAGAGAACCAAAAAGCAACTGAACCAGGCTGAAATGACTCAGGAGCATAACAGTGACAGTACTTTACATCTCTCACATGCCTTTCACCAGGCTGCTCACATGCTTTACAAACAGGACCTGGAAAAGCCTGCCACTGCCACCCCTCATGATACAACAAATCATGTGGTACTCAGGAACCTCTCTACCACTCAACACAGCCTCCCCAAGATCATGAAACACTGCCACCGCCGTTGTCACCACCCTTCTGCAATAAAAACATTTTAGAACAAGATGAACACAGCATTCACCTGAGACCAGAATGAAGTATCTAAATCATCCATACTGGAAGATGATGGGCACACCTAAGTTAACAGCTCTACTTTTCACAAAAGCACTGACTATTCTGCTGTCTCCTAGTCTTACGGTTAGCCTGCCAGAGTCTTAGTCTTATGGTTTCATCTTGAAGGCAGTGGAACAAGCAGCAGCAGGCAACAAGAATATGTACCACAAAGTGTCACTGCACAGCAAGGGGGAAAGAAGAGCATCCTTATTCCTCCAGCAAACAATCCGTGCTCCCCTACTGCCATTTTGAAATCCATACTCAACCCAAATCCAAACTGAATCCAAAGCACCTTCATTGGAAGGATATGCTCTGAAAGCTCTCCTCACTAGAAGAACACGAAAGTGATACTTTTACCAAACACTGCATGACATGGTACACTTAGCCAGCCTGTCATTCATTCTAACTTAGCATTGTTTTCTACGTGATGTGAGTTTAACCTGATTGGCTTTTAAAAGCCAGTTGACCCATGAAAACATACCCAGAACACAAGGATATGCAAGATTTCAAAGCAGCATGACCCTTGGTCATTTTGTGGATGAAAAGCTATTTTCTTTTAATGGAACAAATTCTTGAAGGTCTAAGATCTAAAGCGGCTATTATTTTCAATTTGGTTGTAAGCAGGTTCTAATGTGACGTTCGGATTGGAGGAAGATAATCCACTTAAACCAAGATCCCAAGCAGGCAGCCGTTGGTTCTACCCACTAGAAGAGCTGTTTCTGATGTGGTTGTAGTAAAGACAGGGTTATCAAGAGGAACAGCTTCATACTGCCACCTCCCAATAATCTCCTAATAGTTTTTGGGATACCCTTTCTGTAAAAGTGCAAGACGTAGCTCTCACACAAGCCTTTAAGATCAGCAGACGGAAAGGACCTTAGAAAAGCCAACAGTCCATTGCCACAGCTTACAGCTGCAGCAGGGAAGGACGTGTATGTCATTTACTGACAGGTCACAGCAGAACACGAAAGAGAACACATACCTGCAGATGAACTGCCCCAGCCTTGGTTCACCCAAAGCCACAGCGCAAATCGGGGAACAAGCACCCAGTAAAAGCAGAGGGCCAGAAGCAAATCACTTCCACATGCACACTGAGGTGCGCAAATGGCTCCTCCAGCACATGCTTTTCCAAACCACACACTTGCACCAGTGGCGTGCAGCACTCTGATGGTACTTACACCACACTCCACCTCATTTCTGCTTGCTTCCTGAGGGGGAAGAGAACAAATACAAATCCCGGAAATATCCAGATCTGTTTAAGCAGGTATTATCTTACTATAGAGGGAGCTGCACAACTGTTATGGTTTAATTTACAAAACAATTACCAGACTTGGCTTTTCTTTGCTCTTTCCAGCCATTCTTTTTCCAAAATATCCCTGCTCTGAGTTACAGCTTTCCATAACTGCACATACTGAAGAGTAATTCCCTTCCAGTCCTGATCAGCACACAAAACTTAATTGTTTTGAGTTTCATAGCATACACACACATCACATTATCTGTATCTAAAAATTTGGGCAGACAAAGGCTGGATGGAGATGTCACAAGGTAGCAAGGCTTTTATGCTTTGAGAAGAAAGGGATTTCTACCCAAGTGACGTCTAAAGTGACTGGACACTCACAGTGCTGAGAGTGTTTCCACTAAACTCACAAAGGGCACATCTCAAATGAAATCAGAGCAGATGCACCTGTGGTTAACCTAGCTCTAAATAAACTCCAGCCAGCTGCAATCCTGCACATCCCAGTGCACTTTGGGAGTTATGCAAGAGAGGAAGCTGCTAAGCCCTTCCTAAAGTTCATGGGGGAGAGGATCTCTACTGCAGACCACCAGTGGCAGAAGGGACAGATCCTGGAGCTCTACATTTGAGCTAATCAAACCACATTGATAGCACAGACCCAAATGTAGTGCCAGTAACATCAGCAGAACTGAAGATCTGAAAGGGAATTCCTCTGCTTCTCTACAGTCATTTTAGAAGAAGCTGAAGCAGCAAAAAGTGATCAACAAGCATTTTGATGTGACAAGGGTCATGTATTCAGAAGCAAGGACACTTACTTACAAGTTCAAGCTGTGTATGTAACCTTAACACTGCCCCCTTGTGATTATACATCAACTGTCATTAATTACATGATTACGCATCATTCTTCACCTAATCCCCTCTAATTCACACAGCTATTGAAACTAATAACTCTTTCCAGCCCTGTGTTCTGAAAGAAAACACACAAACTTTCTTAATAGGGCTCCACTTTTCCTACCCCAAACCTCACTCCACAAACAACCCTCTCTGCTTCTCAGGGTTGCCCCCAAAGACAACTTATTAATTGCGTGATACTTTTTATTGGTTGTAAACATCAGCTTCCAGTTAATTTTCCTTGCTAGTGAAACACGAAGGAACACTGTACTCACAAATCTGCCGAACTAACATACACCTTCCAAATTATCCCTTCTAATCTCCTGAAGTCCCATATAGCATTGCCACAGTGACAGGTATAAGCAGTGCACAAAGCTATTATGAAACACCACTGTACGCAATAAGCTGACACTGTAAGAGCAATTCTGTACTATATTTAAAAAATAGGTAATAGCATGGATGATTGGAACCTTAACCAGGTAAGTGGATTCCGACTCATTTACCAACACCAGCCCAGAGTCTGCTAGCTCCTCTTTTGTCTTGTTAAAAAGAAAAACATGAGGGTGGGCTATGGCAACTCTTAACAGGCCTTGTCTCCAAGATGCCTCTTCCTTACTGTGCAATGGGACGCAAGCCCAGCACATCATTAGAACAGGCTTCCAGCAAAGGTGGTGCCTCAGAGCACATCACAGCAAACACGCTGCCTTGACAAGCTACAGATTGAGCACCCTGGTGTAAGTAGCTTCCCTCTTACCTGACACAGTAAATGCATTTTGATACTTGTTTCTTGGACACCTACCTCCATCGCACCCCAGTGTCAGTGCCACAACACATACCTTCCTGCTTCATCTCACGTCCAGAGAAAAATGCCTTTTCCAGCAGCCACAAAGCTATTTCATATTCACCTCGATCTTCTCCAGTCTCCCACTTTGCTACTCCAGCTGTGCAACAACCTGACAACATTTAGGCTACTAGCTGTGATCTCTTTTCTGTGTACTCCTCCCATCTGGCTATATCTCTCTGTTGTTTCTTGTGCATTTTAAGCTCCTTGGGACAACCATCTTTTTGTTCTCTGCCTGTACAGTTCCCAGCACTGTGAGGTACCAAACCATGGTACTTGACATGACCATATGGCAAATTAGGGGCATTTGGAAACTTGAATTACCAATGTAGTACAAACCAAACCAATCTAATGCATGAGAAATGTTAAAAGAGTTCCTTACTCATCTGCCATATCCTTTTTTCTCTGCCCATCTCTTTCACCTGCACCTTATTGCTTCCATTTCAAGAGAGAGTAAAGTCACTTGCATACTTGCTCTCCCTCTAACGGAGGGTTCTGCCGATTATACCAAAGGAAAACATTTCAACACTTCTAAATTTCACTCTTGAAGCTTCCCCCGTCTCCAGCTGACTACCGTGCCCCCCCCGCAGGTAACCTGCAATATAGCATGTCTCAGGACCAGGAGAACGGAGAGCCAGGAAAAGCACCAAACTTTGGAAACTGGAAACACACAGACAGAAGAGTACATCTGGGTAAACGCACAGGGCTTTCGGACACGGGCTTAGATGTATTTCAAGATGGCCACAGGAAACTTGGATCAGCTGGTAAGATTCCTCTACATGGGTATAGACCTCACACAGCCCTAGTGTAGCCCAACAACCCCAAACACCGAAGGCAGAGATGACACCCCCATTCCCAACAAGCTGCAATGTGTTCCTGCCCAGGTGCCATTACAAGTTACACACATTAGAGCAAGACAAGACCTTGTACTGCTAGGGCATTAGCTTAAACACCAACCTACTACTGACTTAAACTTAGCTAACAGATCTTCTGAAAGCACTTTAGGACTACTTGAGTCTGCTCTCAGTGCAAGGAGGAGAAAAGAAAGTAAAGCAAAGCATGTGCTATTTTTATCAAGATAACTATCCTGATAAAAACCTAGAGATGCAAACCACTGTAACTGAGATTCTTGATAGGGAAGGGGCTCCAACCTGCATGGGGAGCAGTTCTGTTAGAGACACCACACTGATGTAAAGCTAGTGGGGATGTGTCCACAGGGCCTGCATCCACAGAAATACAGCAGCACAGTAATTCTCGATCAGGAGCAGATTGCCATTCCTGTACCTTTTGGAAACAGGCCTTCTGTCTCTAACATTAACATGGCAGCTTCTTCCACTGAAAATAAAATCAGAACAATAAACCAAAGGGATATGGCATAAGTGAAAACAAGAATCTTCAGTTCTGGGCTTGCATAAAGGCATGGAAAACGTTACCAGTGACAAGGAGCTATTTCTACATAACATAAACAAACATAAAAACATAAACCCCATGTCTGACACAACAGAAGTGGGGTAAGAGGAGGGAAGAAATGTTAAAGCTTGGTCCTTCAGTTCTGAACACATATTCAATCACAGAGTCTAGTAAAGGAGGAGTGGGCTGCCTGCTCCAAGCAAGACCTGCTCCGTTGTGCTGTTGGTGACAATGCAATTGCTTTGCCCTGGTGGCAGTAGGAAAAGAACCCCAAATGAAATGAAAGCCATTCTCTGCCATCTGCACATACAAACTGTTTTTAAAATAGATCATCTCCTCCAAGGCTAAAGTATTTAATTTCTAAACTGCTGAGGGAGCAAAGAATGATACACAAAGCTATCCCATGAAAGAGTCTTAATAGCTAAGCCTCCTTCTGCTGTACAAGACATGATACAACAAAACACGCAGGACCTTGCTGCAAGGTTCTCCTGGAAAGCTATGAAGCAAGAAATTGCTCCTCCTTAAAACCTACTCCACACTTACTGTAGTTTTAAATATCCACCATGCTGAACTTTGTTTATGTTAACATACCACAAAACCATTTCCTGCTCCCCTCTTAAATTCTTATTCCTCCAACAGTTTTTCCATTAAATTATCCTGATTCTGGACACAAAAAGACGCAAGCAGAAGTGCCATGCAGTGGATGACATAGTCTGAATTTTCTGCACCTATTAGGACACAAACAAGAGCTCTGCATTAGTGAAAGCAGGAGCTTCATGGTTTTCAGAATGTCCCCTAGGCTTAACAAGGTGTACAAACACACAGGACAAAATGGTTCAAGGCTTATTTTAGACTATTTTAAGAATGCCTAGAATTGCCAACTGGGATCAGCTCTTTCCTTTGTGTTAAGCATATATTGCAAATTAATAGTTGGTTTAAGGTCTTTTCAATCCACAAAGACATAGCATCACCAGCTGATTTGGGAAAAGGTAGAGAGTCAGGACAAAATAACATTGTATAGTAAGAGTGTCACTGGTGCAGCTCAAATCAGTGATAGCAACAAAAGAAAATCAAACGCTTTAAAATGTATTACCTCTTAAACTGCTTTTGCTTTCTAGGTTGGCATCTAGTTTACGTAGCTATGAGACATGAAAAGGCCCCAACAGTGCATTTTTAAGCTCTCCAGCAGCACTTCTGAAACAAGCAGTGAGTTAAGTGTGTGACCCAACATGCAATTTTTACTAGTGCAACTCATTTACATTTTGCTATTCATAGTGGGCAAAGCTTTCTTAATGTCAAGTCAGCGAAAGTCACCCCACAATATGCACTTCATACACAGGCACACACACATAACTCAGCTAGAAGACAGGCATTTGACCAGATTTACAAAACACAGTGATTGAATCTACAGTTACTGCACTTCATATCAGCTTAATGCACTTCTCTCTCTGCACAACAAATTCACATCCAAATGCAGTTCTTCACAACGTTAGGTCTCCAGAGGAATAAGCAGTCTGAATGCTGAAGACATTTTGCCCAGTCACAATTTTCAAAACAGCTGTCAGTACAGTCAGTGAAACAAGAGAAAAGTGTCACTGGGACATAAAAACAGTAGTGTCAGCACAAGCGGTGCAGAAAGACCATTAGCCTCAGAAGTAGAAGGTAGAGGAGTCAGGCACCTAGAAGGACTAAACCACAGAGCAAGGTACACACCCACTAAGCCATATTCAAGAGATGATCCAATACCTACATATACATAAGATCATACCATGCGTACAATTTAACCTTCAAAAAGGCCATGCAACTTCTTTTCTCTTTTTAAGGAAATTAAACACTGAGAATACCACAGGATTCTTCTCCACTCCCAGCTCACACAGCCCCCACCCATTTTGCCAATCCACACACAGTCACCCAAAGAGAAAGCAGCTTCCCTTCCCCATGCACCCATTTAAAAACCCAGAATCAACAATAAAACCCTTTTACCCTGAGCCATGCACTCTTCATTCCAGAGTTTTCTGCTCTATTAATTTTTGTTGTCTCGCTGTAGTCACACAGCCCTCCTCCCCCCATCCTCCTCCTCTTGTTTTTTGGGGGAGCTTTTTGGTTTTTTGTTTTGTTTTGTTTTTTTGTTGGACTGACCCACTTTTGTGATAGGTCAACATCCAACATCCAGTCCCTTTTTTGGAAGGGGCTAGGGAAAACAGAGAAAGAGGGAGGGAGAGAAGGAGAAGGGATGTCCCCTAACCTTCCAACCGCTCCTTTGAGAGCGGGATCAAGCACACTTGGGCCATGCGCTGCTTCCCTTTCCCATATTCCCAGCAATCCCACTCCACACAAACCAGTCCAGCCCTCTGCTCCCAGGGGAGAAACACAGAAAGACTACAAAGATATTCTGCAACTGGCAGGGGAGAAAGAGACAACAAGAAAAAGGATGTGCTGTAAACACTTATGTCCGGCATGACAGAGGAAGTTTGCATTTCATTTTCCAAATTCTCAGGAACAAAGTCAAATCAGAACTTATTCTACCACCGCTTGCATTCACCCTTTGCCACCTCTGAGGGCCAAGACAGAGGAGACAACAGTTTTAAAGTTGCCACAGGGTATACAGTTACTCTAAGAAGAACCAGAATTCAAACTCTACAGCAGGATCAAAAGCCACTGAACTCATGGCAGCCACGCATGATGGGAGGGTTTTTTTATATTGGAACATACCTTTTCACATAGAATGCAACATACAGAATCTATCAGATCAGATCCATATTTAAATTCAGTAAGTAAATGTGCTGGAATAAGTCAGACATCTTATCACAAGCCTAGGCAACTGTGCAGCGATGCATATGAGGCAGATGGCACATCTGACTTCCCTAGCAATTATTCTCCAATGCAAATACATAGCAGTGATGAGCACTGCAGAAGTAAAACCAGTGATTCTCAACAAAGCACCCAAAGCCACTCACTATGAAGCCATCCTGTTATTGCTAAGATAACATCTGATCTGCTTATTTTTGTTTCTGGGTTGTTGCTGGGTTGTTTGTTTGTTTTTAATTCTGGACATGAGATACATGCATCCTCTTCTTAATTCCCCAAAATCACCAACTCCTGATTTCATCACTCCTGTTCAACACTGACCCCTCCACACTTCTCTCCTGCCCTGCTACTCCATCAAGAAAAACAAAACCCCTACAGATTCAAACTTCTAAAAACAGAATTAGGAGCTCTGTATTCCTGGACTCCTGGGAGAGGAGAGTTCCTCCCCACACAGAAATGCCAAGCCCTAGATACATCAGCATTACAGCTTTGCTAGTTAGAGAACGAGCACAGATACAGCACTTCCCTTACAGGAAAGTTACCTCTGGAAGCTCGCAGGCTGAGAGCAGTGCTTGGGGGAAGAAACCATTCTCACCCTTGCTGGCTAAAGCACAGCAAGTAGAAACAGCATCAGAGGGGAAAACCTTGCTCAGCATCCTCTTCCAAAGGCTACCTACATCCCAAGAGTGGCTAGAAGCTGCTCACCCTTTCCTGACGCAGCACTGAAGCTGACCACAGAGGTTTGCAGAGAAGTCACCAATACTGTCAGAAGCTGACAGATGCCAACAGCTACTAAAACAGTTCAAGGTGATTCTGAAATCCTCCCCCTCTGTCTGTGAAGTCAGCAACAGCCATGCATTTTTTTCTGTACATAAAGGGGCACATCAGGTGTGCACTTAAAAAAAAAAAAAGATAAAAATGCAACACAATTTTTCCAGACACCGTAACATTACATTACCCAGTTGGATGAAGTTGTCTAAATGGGAATTTATAGGATTAACTTCTAGCTTAAAACTGCTGTAAAATCAGTGCCATCACAAAGCCATTGAGACAGGGGAAAGAAAGTCTGAAATTCAGCAGAGTATGGAGGACAGAGGACACTCCCAGCTCCCATGGGACAATTAGCTGCAAATAGCTTTACCCACCACTAACCAGCCTCTCCTAGCAAAGCTGGCAAGAAGGAGACAAGATGTGGTGAGCCATGGAGAGAAATTCACTCTTTTCTAATCTGCCTCCTCAGGTGACTGGCCTGTCCAGGTTCATTTTAAGTGACTTGGACAGAGGCATAGCTACTTAACGTTACTGCTGCATGGGCTGCATCTGTGATGACCAGGCAACTGCATGCTCCCAGGCAATCAGCTCAGCAGCCTCCAATAGCATCCATGTCATACTTTGTAACCTGGGGAGGGAACGCTGGGCCGGCAAGGTCAGCTTTTAAGGTATTATCTCATCTCCTACTCGAAGCCTTACTGCTGCACTACATAACATGTTACAGTCATTTTCTTTGTAGAACCAGAGAGACCTTTTTCTACCTTTTTGCCACAGAGTTGACTGGGGACAGATGTACAACATACCCATGCAGAGAGGAACATTTTCAGGTTAAACAAAAAATTAGAGGCTGTGACACCATCCCTCTATGCTCTTGGTCGCTCTCCATTATACAATGCCCTCAAATAGCTGATCCTTTCAATATCATCAGACTCCCAGGGACTGTGACTGTACAACAGTAACAGCCATATTCCTATCATTTCAGTCCAGAGATAGACTTGAGCGTGGGGAGACAAACATCCAGATACTCTATGGGTTAAAGGACATTAAATGCTGCACGTAAGTTATTTCCCTCTTCAGATTTCCTTTAAATTATGCCCCTCAGGGGCTATAAAGATGTGGTCACACTCAGATATAGCACAGTTCCTGGGCAACTTGCCTATACACTGCATTTTCCCTGGACACAGCTTGCTCTGTTGCCTTCCCGGACATGTTCCTTACACAACCACAAACAAAAGCCCCATCGAGGTTGAGCTGATTTTCAAAGACTAGAGAGAACCTGGCTATACGCAAGTACATCCAGTCCCCTGCCTCTTCCTAGAGGTGGAAGACTCAGAGGTGAGACTCCTGGAGGCTGGCTGCAACTCACTGCTTTAGCTGGCAGATTTTAAACTCTAAAACCTTCCTGGGGAATTGCTTCTCTGAAAACATGTCCAGTTGCTCTCTCCCAAAGTAGTCCATGAGGGAGGAAAAAAAGAAAGAAAAAAAACCCCCAAACCACCAACAAACATCTTTTCAAAAGGGTATTTCCAGTCCAAGCTCTATCATATTTTGCAGTTATTCTAAATAAGTGTTTTAATCTCTCTCATCACAGTGTCAAACGGCTTTCAGAGTCCCAAGTGTTCTGGTAGGTTGTAATGTCTTGGCAGGAAACCACTGTTCCACCACAAGAAAGCAAACCGCAAGAGGTTTGGGAAGAAGCAAGAACAGCACATACAACACACACACCCCACTTCAAGCAAACAGATGGGCAAGTCAGCACACACAACTCAAACACAACACTATTCTCTACAACACCTCAATTTTCCAGGGCCTCAGCGAGTGCAATCAGTCACAAGCTCTAAAAGAGAGAAAAGCTTCTTCCCCCAGCCCTGGCTGTTCAGTAACACACAGCAGCTTTGTTACGCAGATAGCTAGCCGCAGTCCTATGCTAGGAGAGCTCTACCGTGCAATGGTCAAGTACAATTTCTCTCAGAGGCTGTACTATTCTCTTGATTCTGCAGACAGCCGAACCTGTACATTCACTGCTGCTTTACATCCTTGGTTTCCTCAGTTTTAGCCTGGAAACCCTGTGAAAACTAGTCACAGCAGTGGCCCTCCAGAATCAGCAAGTCTGACTTGCAACTTCCTATTGAACCCCAGCCTTCAATACTCTGAACAATGTAACACTCTTGAAGCAGCTAAGACCAAATCACAAACACCTCCTGAGGAATTTACTGCTCCCACCAGCCATTGCTGGAAGTGCTCAAAGACATCCTTTGAGCTGCTGGAAAATGAAACTGGCATTTCTGCTCTAGAAGGAGCAGGCAAGAGCTCATCTTCATCGCTGCAAACATAAGCCAATTAAACAGGAGGGGAGGAGGGATGAAGGGTTGTTGTCTTAAGTCAGAACATGATTATTAGATGTTTTAGCTAACAGTAGAAACTGGGTAGAGAAAGGCACTGACATTTGGGGGGGAGGTGTTTTGAAAGTTATTTTAATTATGAGTTGAGGGAAAAAAACAACCCACCCCTCCTTTATGCACAAGAAGAAAAGAACCCTAATCCCACAACTGCAAACTGCAAAAGTTCATCTCCCAGCCTGCTACCAGCAAACAGGCAAACAAGCTGACAGAGAACAAGGCAGATTTCTAGCTGGATTCTGTCAAATTGTTAGAAACCAGCCAGCTCAGAATGCTTTTGTTATGCCAAACCAGCTAGTCACGTTGAACTTTATTTTCTGACCAGCTTGTGCATGTTTAAGAACCTCCCCTTCGAACTGCCACATGTCCCAAGGAGACAGACAAATAAAAATACAACAGATGCCTGAATGACTGGGAGGTGTTCTTCCCCTTGCCCCACATTACCAAAACACAACCCATTCAGCAATCTAAACTGATTGTAGAGACCTGAGCAGAACACAAAGAAAAACATCTTCCCACACCACCAAACTGGTTAGAAACACTGACTTCGGTAGCAATGCTTTCCCGATCATTTTACAGCAAGACCGAATCACTTCTGCCCTAGGTGCAGAGACAGCCAGCCAGCTGCTGCACACGTGCCATTTAAGGTTTACAGCACAACCATACCAATGGCAGTATTAAGGACTTCAAAATTGCTCCACTGGACCAGAGCAGACTTGAAGCCCATTTTTGGGGGCGACAATGGTGAAAAAAAAAGCCTGAAGTTGGTCTTTGTGGAATACCTTCACCCTAAGAAAAGCTCGCCCTAAAGCCTATTGTTTAGTACTTAGTCAATATCCTAAAAGTGTGAGAGTTTATTTCTTCCAAAAGCACCACATAAATACAAACCTGTAGTATTAGAAACCTGAAAAACACAAACATTTCTAGAGAAATCTCTGGTCCCTTTCAGGGAGGCTGCTAGGCTTTTAGACTCAAGGGTAACTTCCAGCAAGTTTAAGTTCAAAAGAACAGTTAACTATTATGTTAAAAAAGCCAAGTCTCTTTTAGTGGGATGTATGCTTTATCACATTTTCATCGACTGTTGTCTTTTTCTTGCAGGACAGGAAATAGACATTTCTATTCATCCTATTAGCCTTTGCCCTATTATTGATCAATACCTTCTATTTTTCACTTTAATGGAGGTAAACAGTCTCCTCTCTAGGGAAGCCTGCCTATGTCTTCAACAATAACTCCTGTTTGAGCCCCTTACACTGCAAAAACAGTTTCAAACTTTCTGTAAGCAGGAACCATCTTCAGTATTTCCTCTACATTTCCCACTCCTCCTCCTCTTGACAGCTTCACAGTGTTCCAGGCAGCTTTGATAGAGCTGTCTCTGAAACCACTCCAGTCCCTTTTCTGGAGCACAATTCATCAGAATTCAGTCACTCACATGTTCTTCCAAAGCCCTCTTTCCACTACGCGTTGCAGTTCCCAAGATAGAATTAGCCTTCGCGGTGCAACTGAAATTTCAAGGCACTGTGAGCGTCCAAACAAGACCCATCACAACTCAGCTGCACTACCGGAGCACACAGGGCCCGTAACAGCCTCCTCACCTACCACATCAGCACACGTACATACACACGGTGTCTGCCCGTTAGTCCATTCAGCCTGAACCAGAGGAGGCACAGCAAACACAAACCCAGTGCCCACCACCCTGCTTGGGTCTACCGTGCTCCCAGCCCAGCTGCGGCCGAACACACCCTCGCAGACAGTGACACCCACCCAGCACCACTGAGAAGTGTGACAGCACCAGGGGCAGGGATGGGGCATGGGGAGGCCGGGTGGGCTGCAGCAGGGACATGCTGAGAGGAGGGGGGGAATTATGTGGGCGGCGCGGGGGGCTGCATGGGAGCTTGTGGGGAGGCGCGGGATGGTGCGTGTGTGTGCATGGAGGCCAGGCAGGAGGACAGCGGGTGGTGGGGAGAGGCCGGGGGTGGCCGCCTGCGTCGAGGGGCAGTGGCGGGGGCTGCACGGAGGGGAAGGGAGGCGGCACACCGGGAGAATGGGTAGGGGGGCTGGGGGGGCCGCACCGCGGGGATCGTGCAAGCCACGCCGGGGAACGGGAGGAGGTAGGATTAGGGGGGCTGGGCGGGGGGGCGGAGGTCGCGACCACGCCAGGCCGAAGCGGTGCGTAAGGCCTTTGTGGGGGTCTCGGCGAGCACCCCCCCGCCCCCCCCGCCAGCGCGGCCCCTCAGGCCCGCCCCGCGCCCCGGCCCCCCTGCCCCCGCCACGTCTTACCTCCCGGCGGGCGGGCGGGCGGGGCGGGGCTGGGCTGGGCTGGGCTGGGGTCGGCCCGTGAGGGTGAGGAGGGGTCAGGTCGGGTCGGATCCGGTCGGGTCGGGCCCTGCCCCGCTGCCCCGCGGGCGGGCGGGCGCCGGCACCGGCGCGGGGGCGCTGCGGGCCTCAGGAGCCCATGGCGACGCCGGGCCCACCCCGGCCCTCCGCGCCTGCGCATGGTACGGCACGCCCCGCCCACTCCGCGCGCGGGCGGGGGCGGGGCAGCGGGAGAGCTGGGTGACGTAACCGCCCAGCTCTTAAAGGGGCGGTGCCGGCGCTCGGCCGGTGTGCGTGGCTGGGCTCGGTTGCTGCAGCGACCCGCGTTTCCCTGAGCCGGGCGGCTGGGGTTTCCAGCGCCCCAGCAGCTCTTCCCCCTCCCGGGGCCGGTTAAGGGCTGCGCTGTGCCCAGGAAGATCCCCCCAGGCAGATTTCCACCTCTACCTCTGAGACGGTTTCCCAAAAACTCCAAGGAAAAACATATGTGTGGGTGTTGGAAACCAAAACTGTACGTCGACTGAACCTGGAACAAGAGATTTTTCAATCTAGAAACAAAATAACCAAAACCCCCTAAAACCAAAACCTGGGAAAAAAAAAAAAAGCAAACCCAATCCTAAACCCTGAAAACCTTTAATATGCAAGCAAACTGCGGGGGGGCAAGGGGAACTGTGTTAGCAAGAGGAGGAGATACCCCATCTGAGACATACCTGATGAGACCTTCTGCTTCTTCACAGAGGCACTTGCCCTCTTCTTTTGCAACATGCACGTGTGGGGCTGCTATCTCCCAAAATGGTGGTGCATTTCCCTCCTGCCCTGAAAGAGCTACAGTCGAGGCCCTGCTGCCTCTGCCCACCGCAGCGAGGCCCAGCACTCTGTGGAGCCAAGGCAATACGGGGGGGGGGGGGGGCAGGTGTTGTCTTCCATGTAGGCAACATTCAAAACAGTATTGAGAAGGAAAAAAAGTCCAGTTTCACTCCGATGCCTCAAAAAACACACTCAAAACCGAGGCAGGACCAACACAGGACAGAGGCAACAGGACAATCCCCTACACCCCTGAACTTCCCTCCTCTTTCTCCTTCCTTGCCATCTTCTCTCCTCTGAGGAGCTGGAAGCCCCACACAGCGGGCAAACAAAGGAGAAGCTCTTCCTGCTCAGCTGGCAGAGAACAAGCTTGGAAGGCATTTGCAGTCACCAAGATCCACCATTTATTCCCAGCAGGTGGTTCTGAAAAATCAATTTCAAGAGTTTTTACGCAGCCTGCAAGAAACAGGCTTCTCATCTGGATAATGCAGGGAAGCGTAACTACAGGAGCAGCGATTTAAAAATAAATCGGTATTAAAATTTAGTCATTTACTGCTAGGACAGGTTAGGCAACCAAAGGAGGAGAAACCCAAACAAACCACACTACCGCAGGCACTTTACAGGGAGGTTCAGCATGTTTGCATCAGGCACCGTGCTGCTGCCAGGTGCTCAGGGCTGCTGCGCTGACCCCTCTCCTTCCCCTTCCTCCATGATTTAAGTTTGAGGATAGAAGAAAGCAAGAAAACATAAAACCCAGGGTCCACCTCTGTTGAACTCTGTGCACACCCAAAAGCCAACAACAGCATGGAAAGGCCCCATCCCTCTCCTGAAGGCCAGACGCCTGGGACACTAGCGGCTCAAACCCAGGAACTGAGAGATCCTGAATCAGATTTCACATAGCTTTTGCTGTTCCAAGGCTGCAACTGCAGAGATCAGCTCAGATTTATTTTTAGGCACTCCAGCCCTGTGCCTTTTTTCCAGTAATTCTGATCAAACTCGTTCCTGGAACTCAGGAACAGGTTCAGCCACAAGACAGTGCTTCCTGCGGGTAAGATGTCACTCCCAGCAAGGATGCCAGGGAAGGAAGAAATGACAGATGCTGGCGTCACTTTATCATTTTCTACTTTATTACTTCAAATTAACAACCACGATAAAGCTCAAAAAAGTCCAATATTTACACAGGAAAAAAGTACAAAATCCCCCCCAAAGTTCTTCAGGTTTTTTTTTGTTTTTTTTAAATTACAAAGTAATAAAAAGTTTTGCTCTTTAATTAAAAAAAAGAGAGACAGTAAGAGGGGTAAATAAATTAGGAAAAAAATAGGGAGGAAAAATAACGTGTTAAATAGAAAGGATAAAAACAAACAAAACAAAGACTAACCCCACCCTCCCCACCCTGCCAACAACCCATCGGCTCCACACTACAGTGACAGTGTGTCTGCTACAGGCCATAGGTCGCAGTGGTAATCATTGTGTTTCAAAGCCCCAAGTGCTACAAAGCAGCTTGAGTATTCCTAAATTATATTTAAAAACAACTAAGGGGGGGGGAGGGGGGGAGATGGGTGGGAGAGGGCAGGAAGGGATTGTGCATGTACGGTGGATCTTACTTGAGGTTACATGAGGGAAGGAGAGAGCAAGAGCCATGGCTCTGAAAGAACACCAAACTCCAGTTTCTGTGCACCCCTCTCTTCTCCTCAAGTCCCACACTCTCTCCGCAGGAATTAAAACAAGTTTTAATTAAAAAAATAAAAAATAGAAAAACACGCACAGCCAGACGAAAAAAAAGACCCCGCTGCAGGAATGGGAAGTGTATTTCTCCCCGTATTTCAGCTCCAGCCTTCCCACCCTCCATTGGGCACAGGTACCTCTCCATAGAGGTCCCTTGGCTTATGAGGGCCACGCAGATCATGGAAGTCTGGCACTTCTCCCAACAGGCAAAAAAAACCCACAGAGAAGCCACCCAAGAAAAGGAAGCCCAAGTCAATGATTAGACTGTTGCCACAATTCCCCTCACAGCTTAAAATTCATTTAATGCTTGAGAAAATAAATTCTGTTATAGTAATAAAAATCAGACTTCTACCATCAAGCATGGCTGGAATCTGATTCCCTCCTGGCCCACAAGGCTCCTGAAAAAAACAAATAAAAAATAAAAATAATAATAAAAAAAAATAATCCCCCACCACCCTACCCTGCCCTCAGAAGAAAAGGAGGGCAAAGTCAAAATGTATATGGCTAGAAACCACATGATTTTAAAGTAATAATAAAAAAACAAAGCAGGAGAAGAGAACCCAGAAGAAGGTGGGGGGGAGAGAGAAAAAAAACAAAACCAGGAGCAGAGTCAGGAGAAGGAAGTGGGGGTGACCGGTGCAGGCAGCAGTAGGGCCAGGGTGGGGCTGGGGGCAGTGGAGGTGTTCTCACACGGCTCCCACGTCGTCAACTTCTTGGAGGTGCTCATGTTGGGGGACACAGGCAGCCCTCTCTGAAACGGCTCACACCAGCGTGGGGGCACAGCTCGACTCCTCGTCGTTGGCAAAAAGAAATTGTCAGGTTTTTTTTGTTGTTTTTTTGTCTTTTTTAGTTTTTTGTTTGTTTTTTGGGTTTTTTTGTTTTTTAAAAGAAAAATACAGTGAAGACACTATGAAGAGAATTAGAAAGAGAGAAAAATGGAAGAGATGTTAGGGGAAAAGGCTTTTCCCAGCACTTCCAATGCCAACTGGAGTGTAACAAATCAAATCAGCCCTTTCTTCCACACTCCTGCCACCCCTCGGAATTACCTTGTCCAGCTATTGTTGTTTCCTCTACAAGAGGCACTCACTAGCTGTGCAAAGTCTCACATACTCAGCACCCTCCTCCCCAACACTATCACACTGCCAGAAAGGCATTCATTAGGAACTACCAAAATGGCTCCCTGGCCCAGCACCTTCTGCACCCACCCCACCCTCTTGGAGAAATGGAAGCTACCTTCACACCCAAGATAATCCATCCCCTCAAGGTTTTGGCTGCCAACCCTCTGAAGCAAAAAAAAAAAAATAATCTCAAAGTAAAGCAAAGGGAAAGGAAACATACCAATTCGACACAGCAACATCAAAGCCTTAATCTAATCCCTAATGCCAGCAATTCCCTCCTTGAGGGATCCCAGGCATGAGGGCATGCTCACCTAAGCAAACACTGGTCCAGTGGCAATTGCTCCTCACTTCCCAAGGTGATCAAATGGCACACTTGTCTAAGAGAAAAGAAAGAAGAGGTAAGGGATGGAGAGGAGGAAAAAGGCACAAAGGACACCAAAACAGAGAAACTGTGTGTTCCTCTCAGGACATCCTCCTTCCCAACTCCCTCCCAAGAGTTTACTGTTCCACTTCTTCAAATCTCTGCAGTCTGGAAGACAACCAGATGAAGGCTTACTCCAAGCAAAGCAGAGCTAAGATGACAGTACTAAGCATGGCCTCCAGAAAACACATAACTGAAGAGTGAAGGTGTAACTTGGTACCGTTCCCCTCACCACGCTAGAAGCTTCAGGCTCATGTCAGCTCCAGCAGATCAGGTAGAAACTGCTGTGGGGCCTGTAGTCCTTCCAGGACAAGCAGACCAAGGCCACGAACATCGCAGCAGGGACTCACCTGTGATGCTGAAATCCGTGACACTTCTTGCCGCCCTGTGAGGTCAGATGAGGAGACGTTGGCAGGAGCTCCTCGGTGTAACCTCATGCTGACCTTCCGCTCCCTGTCCACTCTTGAGATTGCTCTGGGGGACGTGTTTCCTGTTGGGGCAGAGAAATGTGAGACAAGAGTCAACAATCCAGCCAACAACAGGGGCGGCAGGCTCCTCCAGCTCTCCCACCCCACTCACCGGACTGTTGGATTCGGGAGGTGGGGGTGGAGGCCATGGGCTCAGTGACATTGCGAAGACGGTTGGCAGTGGCTCCAGCAGGCGGGCCAGGGGGCAGCGCTCGCGTGGCTGACCCCCGGAGTTGCCCCATCCTCTCTTCTCGCTCATGCTCTCGCCGCTCCCGATCCATATCCTCGGGGTTCCGGGCTGCTCCCTGAGGAGGAGAGAAACCCCCATGGCATGCATGGCTGTCAGGCAGGAGAGACCGTAGCAGCCCCATACAGAAGAAAAACTGTGCGCCATCACGCCAACAAAGCAGAGCTCCATCCCCAAAACATGTTCTCTCCCCACCAAGGGCCTCATTCTCTTCCATGAAAAAACAGGGAAGAAAGCAAACGGTGCTACAGCTATTACTGCAATCCACGTCTGTATCCAACCTCCAAATCTAGTTCTCTCCTGAAAAAAAATTATTTCTACCTACCTATAGATCTATTGACACACATGTTCCAACAGACACACTCACTAACACAACAGTAGCTACACCTCCCCAATTAGCACCATGAAACAACTCTGCCCGCTCCCCTTTCTCAAGTTGCTCCCCAGGGGCAAGTACAAATGGCAGGCAGTTTCCAACTTTCCTCCCCCATCCCCATGATACAAATGAACCCCTGTCCCTCCAGCCATTTTGCCACAGACACTTACAAATTTAAGCATGTTCCAGTCAAAGACGTAGTCGTAGGAGAAGCCTTGGCGGTGGAAGAGGTTGCGGAAGAGCTGCCGTAGGTATGAGTAGTCAGGTTTATCATCAAACCTCAGTGAACGGCAGAAGTTGAGGTATGTCGAGAACTCAGCTGGAGAGAGCAGAGAACACTTGGTTGTTGAACACCATCCAACCCCCCTGGTGTCACCGCAACCTTTCAGCGGCAGCGTGCTGGACCAGGATGGCACAAACACAGAGCTATGTAACAAGAATGGAGGCTGCCAGTTGCAATACTTTGGCCAAGATCACCCCCTTCCTGGTTTTACCAGGGGAAATGCTCATGCATCTCTCTCTTTCTGGCTCCTTCTCCAAGCAAAAGGTAGCAAGTCACAGAGCCTGCTGATGGACAGTAACAATGCACGTCTTAAAAATAGGTGGAGGTGAGCTTTGGGAAGCTCAGCTCAGACCACAGGTCCTTCTAGCTCAGTAGCCTGTCTTTAGCAGTGGCCAGTAGACGGCTACAGAGGAGAAAGTTTTAAGTATCTGGCTGTGTGAAGAACGACACCATTTTGTTTTGAAGCTAGCAGGAGCCAGCTTTGTTTCTCTTCCAATACAAGAACTACAGCCACCAAATAATCAGCTCCCATCCAAATTTCTGGATGCATAGCGAGTGTGTAGACTTCTATCACCTTTCGAATCACCTTTTTTCTAGGATCCAGCAAATTCATTGCTTGTATAGAAATCATCTCACCTCTAATCACCCTTTTGGCCTTTTCCTGGACCTTTTTACAGTTCTGCCACACCTTTTCTGAAATAGTGGGATGGACCAGAGCTGCAGAGTGCATGCAGGGTACAAGTGGGCCATGGGTTTATGCACACTGTTTGGGCTTCCTTTTCTTTCCTAGTAATTCCTAATACCTCATCTGCTTTCCTCAGTAGCCACTAAACACAAAGTTGATGCTTTCACAGAACCACCTACTGTAACTGCTCATTGACGCATGGCACTAGTCAGCTCAGAGCCTAGTATTCTGCATATGACAGAAGGACCAGGCCTTCTCTTTTCTCTCACACACATTACTCCATGCTTACCTACAAAGAACTGCATTTGCCACTTCATTGTCTGGTTATTTCTGAAATTCATCACACTCGGCCCTCATCCTCATTATCCGGTAAAAACTGAGGATCATCAGCACACCTTCTCACCTCGCTGCCCACCTTGCTTCCAGACTGTTCCTCAGGTCCTGAAGAAGATCCCTCTCAGCACTCTCATGCCCTTACTAACACAAGGCTCTACTCTCCACAAAAACATTTCCCACTTCTGAACCAGAACTGTATCACCACTGGTCTCTTATCCTTCTCATCACTAGTGTCAGCAGCACATCCTGGTCTGGGGGTACTGGTCATTGCCCTTCAGGACTCAATGCTCCATGGGGTTTCAGCAGGAAAGCAAGCCACACATCAGACAAGACAGCCATCAAGATCAGAGCACTTACAAGGGTACCCTTTGCAGAGCACCTCAATGGGCGTTGACATCTTTTTCTCGCTGATCCTCTCGTACTTTTGGCGCTTGGTGGCAGCCTTAAGGCCCTGCCAGGGCAGCGAACCCAGGTTGAAATACATGAGCACATAGCCCAGGCTCTCCAGGTCATCACGGCGACTTTGTTCTGTGAGAAAAGTTACAAAGGGGCAAGGAGTGAGTAGCAACCAAAACTGCTTTGGCAACCCCACAGCTTTGGAGGTGCACAAGGAACAAAAGAAACAACGCCTCTCTGTTCTTCAGTAGATTTCTATGGATAGACAAACTTGCAGAAGACATTCCAGCACAAATTCCTGTGGGGATGTTCATATTGCAAGAGTTAAAGCACTCCTCTCCCCACACAGCCCAACCCACTTCATAAATGAATAATTACTCTGACTACCTCCTCACTTGGGCAAGCCCTAATTCACACAAGAATTCAACAGCTCAAGAAGTGCTGCAGTGACACTGCCTGCTCCCAGAGGAAGGGCACCTACACTTCTCCACCCAGATTTATACTTCACCCAGGGGATTAGTCATGATGGAAGTACTCATGAAAAGACAAAGCTAAAAGAGGTAAGCCCAACACTACCCTTTCAAACTCATCTTCTAATTAACCTGCTGATACTCTTTACACAAGGCAGAAATGAGGAACTAGCGACCCCTTCTTGTGGTAAACAACTTTGTTCATAGTTTAGAGAAGCCTAATGTGTAATACTGTACAAAGATCTTTCTGGATTGGTAGCATTTTTCAAGCTGTGGAGGAAAGAGGCATGAATACAGAAGTACACTTTGAACCAAAGTTTCCCCTCCAAACAGGGGATGACTGTGTAACTGGTGTAACTACCAACTCTACTCAGTTGCCCTCAATATGACATGCTAAGGGCCCGCTTTTAGATGCTTATTTACAAGAAAAAAAAATTGTTTCCCCAAACAAAAACATTCCACATTGAACTTGTTCTCTGGAATGGACAACCCATTTTAAGTTTCAAGTTAGCTCAAGAGGCAGCTGAAGCAGAATTGCAGCAACTGAAAATATTGACTGGTTATCTTGTGAAACTCCTCCCAGCTCCTCCAACATGCTTACAAATTCATCTCTAAGTTCTGCCAAGAAGCTCTTGCCCTTATTCTCCCAAATAAAATATAACAGACACTTTGGAGAAAGTAATTTACATCTTGAAGAGGACAACAACTTATATAGGTAACAGACAGCCAAAATATGGCTTGAGGGAGAGCACAGGGTAAAGACTAAAGAGATTCATCTATTACATTGATTTACAACTATAGCACATTTTGCTGGATTCAGTGCTATGCCATGGAGGATGCTGCAGATTATGTATTGGCCTGTGGGTTAATTCTCAGTATCAGTTACATGCTACCACCTGCCCCATTCAAAGACCAGCAGATTATTACAGCTACCCCTTCCTCCACTAGGTGAACTGAACCCTGATGAAGGAGTAGCTGTAGCAGGTCACAGATCTACATGTCCAGATGTACAGACACAAGCTGTGGGTCACCACAGACCCTTCTTCCTCCTGCATTTCTCTTATAACCTCCTAGTAGTTTTGAGAACTAGGGTGCTTGCTAAGTTAAAAATATCCGGGGGGAGGGGGGGGGGCGGGGAAACAAACATTGTGGTTGCAAAAGAAAAGGAGGGTCTCATCGCTCCATAACCAGGAGGAGAGAGCCTTTGGGTCAAAGCATGTGAAATGCCAAGACAGGAGTAGAGGAGAAAGCAGCCCTGCAGATCCCCTAAGTGTCTTATTTTCAGCATGCAGAAATAACGTAATTTTTTGAGCCTCACTAACTTACTGCCTCAAGTTGCCCGCTTTAAAGGGGCTAATACTTCCTAATCTTATCAGGCTGCTGCCAAAGATAACTACACGACTGGCTGTGAGATATTTAGATGCTATGCAGGGTGCAGCAAAAAGAAACCCGGTTTTGCATTTGGCCTAAGGTTAGGATACACGTATTCTCAGAGGGCCATGATTACACACTACACATATCAAGTAAACAAAACTAAACAATATTTGATAATGACCTACATCCCGAGACAGGAGGCGTGTGGAAATGGAGTCAGAACACACATCCAGGACCTGAAAGCACAGGAGACATTGGTAACATCAATCCTGCAATTTGCCAGCCATTGACTTATGTATTCTGTAGCTTTAAAGCCTGTAACTGCAGGTTCCTCATCTACAGCATGGTGGTACCCCTCAGAGGAGTACAGAAAGGCAAAGCAGGAACCAGAGAAACCTACTGAAGAAGCAAATCAGCCTTTTAGGAATAAATCGGGATCTTGTCTCCAAAATCTTGCTTGAACTCCACACTGCTTAGGGCAGGCTGGACCATACACCTTCACTTGGGTGGAGCACAGCAGCTTTGAGCACAGCTACCAACCCCATCCAGAACAGGATATGTTCTGGGTAGGCACAGTCCTAGTGATTTGAGGAAGGCCAAAGTTACAGACTTGAGGTTAGGGAGCCTTAAGTCGGTGGGGGAAGCTATAAGCCCTTACCAGAGGCAATGAGAGGCGTTACAAAGTCAAACTGGACAGCTCACTAGCATCCATTAGGTGCATGCAAACACACCTTAACTGTGCTTTAACACAGCAACATGATCAAGGAAAAACAACTGCAAGCATTACACCTAACTACTAAAATACTGCATGATAAATCTCTGATTTCATTGCATCCCTGATGTCCAATACCTATGGTATATGTGGTCACTATAGCCCACTTAAACAATTTCAGTGAGATTCAAATTATTACAATTCTGAAGCACCAACATGGTAAGTCACAGCTGCCAAGGTACCTCAAAACATTGTAGCTGTCTTTCACCTGCAACCCTAACTACAAGATCCTGAATGAAACCTTGGATGATGCTGAAGAGAACAACAGTTCCTACAGCCCATTTGTTTGTTTCATCTTCAGTTACTACTACACATCTCCAAATTTATTTTTTTTTTTGCCTGGCTTTATATAACAATTTCAAGATACTAGATAACATCAGACAACAAAACTGGAGTAATTAAGAGTTAGAAGAAAAAAAAAAATCACCTCTACACACCAAAGAAACATTATTCAATATCATTGCTTTCCTCTTTTAGAAGCTTGACAATCATTTAATAACTCTCACAGCATTCCTGGGACACAGGAAAAAAAGAAAAAAAATAATCTCACTTCATCGTTTGAAAAGAGAAACACAGTGACATGAATGCATGCCTAGGGTGAGTCAGTCCAGAAGCTGTACAGTCATGACCTATGACACCACATCACACTCCCTTCTCCATTTCATTTCAGCTTTTCAGCTCTCCTACAACACACAGGGGACTGCGACTTTTATAAGACACTCATCCTTTCCTCCCTCACTCACAAAACCCCATCCAACAGAAAACAGAGGATTGCCTTCCCACACAACCCAGCAGACCTCTCAAACTCAACACACCCTGCAAGCAATCTCCTGCCAGTTCCCTCCTGCTCCCAGGGAGGTTCCCAGCCAGCCCACCCCCTCACTCCCTTCCCAAAGCACGGTCCTCAGCAGCAGTGTCCAGGGTGAGCAGGACTGTGAGTTACCTGGGGAAGACATGCTTGGGCAAAGACAGGAGACTGAGGGGACTGGTTACCTTGGACACAGAGTTCATGAAAAAACATGTTTCTTTGCAGCCTAAAGGGCCTCCTGCCCCCCCAGGACAGTGCTTCCCTCCACCCCAGTACTATCCAAAGTGATGCTGTCCCCATGCAGGACTCCCTAGAAATCATCTGTCTTCACTGGAGCCAGCTCAGCTGCAAGCAGTCTTAACCAAGCAATGTTTTCCTGACTACATATTTAGATCTGAATTTCCACATGCTGGGACTACACTTCCCCTTCCTCTCCCCACTGCATGTCAACAGCATTTAAAAACACACAGAAGTCTGGAATGGGCGACAAAAGGCAAGATGAGAAGAACTTTACGATCTGCACAGCCTACGCTGATGCCATCTAGGATGTGCATTTGAGGAGGAACTGCCCCCTGCCTCCTGTTATCCAGACAGAGCCCACCAGGCTTCTTGCAAGGCTGTCTCCTGGGCACCCCTGGGCATCTTCTATTTCAGACTTTACAAGCTCCTGAGGGTGCAAGGGACTCTTATTCCCAGAGCATGTGAAAATTGACTGGAATGCGTGAACCAAAGTCTGCACAATCCAATGACTCCTCCAACAGTAAGTCTCCAGCTGTGGAAACCCTCCCCAATCTTGCCTCCAACTTTTTCCCCGCAGTCACTGGGAAAAGAATGTGTTTCCTCCAGACATCGGAATGCCCAATCCTTAGCTTGCACATTCAAATAAAAGGCATTTATTCATTTGCTATTCCTGTCACATGAATACCCCAGCACCTGGTTCCTTTCCTCTCCCTAAACCACATTAATGTAACATTAAGACAGAGAATTTAGTCTCTGAAAAATCAAAAAATTCAGAGTAATGGTTCACACGGCAACGCTGCTAACTCACAAACATGTCTGTCATACACCCTGTAGCAAGGTCTTGAGAAACTGGAACTCCAGCTGCAACCCTGACACCCCCATCCCCTGTCCTCTGTGTAAAACAAGTAACATTTATGCCATTCAGGGGAATGAGCTGCAACGCGGAGATAATACACCCAAGACCTGTTGCACAGAGTAACTCACACCCAGACCTTGCCAAAGCAAAGGGCATGAAGAGGGTGACGGCTGTGCTCAGACTGATGGCATATGCAATTTGACCTTGGATTAGTGTTCAGACATTGTTTCTTTATCCTGATACACAAGCCAAGCACCAGTAGCAAAGGGCTAAGTCGGGACGGAATGAATAATAACATCCTTTAAAAAAAAGCCAACTCCACAACCAGACATTTAGCCTCTCGTGATCTGTTCATACAGAGCAGGCACACACAAAAGAATCGACAGACATAGTAGTGAGAATTATTTTGTGCATGTCTCCTTGTGGCAGTTACCATGGCTGTGGAAATCCTGACTGAGAATTCAATGGAGAGTCAGTTATATATAAGCAGGTCAAGCCAAAATACAGAAGGCCAACTCGGAAAGCTCTACAAGAACTATTTTTACTACACGGAAGAGGTCAAGAGATCACAGCCCACTCTCAATGCACAACACTCCCCATTTTGATATAAATAAAGCATTTTCAGTCTACAGTTATACAGTTATTAAGCAAGGAAGATGGTGGCAAACTGCTTTAATTTCTGCAGGTTCTAGTCTTGACTCCAGATTTCTGAGAAACCATCTGCAAGAGGGGAGACTAGGAAGCTTTCCCTAGGAAGAATGAGGACACAAAATCCTGTGGAAGCTGCTAGTTTAAAAGGTTTGAGTTTCTTGCTCTTATTTTCCAATTCCCAGCTTACGCATTTCAGAAGGTCTCCCAGAAATACAGAGCTACAAGCACAGCAGCTACTTTCCTAGCTCTGCAGGCAGGGCAGCTTCAGTGTTTCTGCTCTTCAGATTTGCCAATCAGTAGTGGAACAAAGTCCACCTGCTCAGAATGAACCCTATGGTAACTATGAAAGCTTTGCACTTGTGGACAGGCAAAGTTTAGCTGAAGTCTGCAGGGGAAAGAGGTCACACACCAAAGAGAATTTTCCATTCAGGGAACGAAAGAGAGAACTGCAAGAGGTTTTCACTGTTCCTCACAGCAACCAGGTGTTGTGCATCAGGGGCTCATTCCTAGGACAAGAGTTTGGGTGACTTCAGGTAGTTTAAGCACTGTGGGTACTAACCCACACAAGATTTTTACAAAACTTGGGATGATGGCTATCACCAGTGTAATAATACTCGGCTGAACTCAGGACTCTTTCCCAGTCTAGTTTTCATCCCACAGTACTAGCCATAGACACTAAAGGCAGAGCCCTACCTCCCTAAAGCTGTCTCAGTCTCCCTCAGTGGTGAACAGGGCAGTGTGGTTCACAGACGCACACATAATCTGAAGACCCATGACAGCCAATCCTCAATCACAAAACCTGGTTGTCCAGGCATCATGAAGCTTCCCCTCATTTCAGCTTCTTGTACATTTCCAGCACATGACTGTCCCCATTCTCAGTGGTGGGTAACAGGAATATCACCATATTGCGGTGTGCCTGTATCCTCCAGCTCCGACACCTACAGAGTAAGGCACTCAGGAACCAACAAGAAAGTTTTCAATGGCACATATCCCTAAAGGCTCAATGCCTGTGAATGTCTCCTTTATGTATCTAATCAGCCTGCAAAAATTGCGCAAGGCCAGAATCAGTAGCAGCAGAGTCGGAGAGGTCACCACCTTGATGCTAAACAGGGCCCCCCACTGTCCTAAGCAGTGCACAAACACGTACTGGTAGACAGTTTCTGACTTTAGGAGCTCAGAGTGCCACAAAAGGCAGGACAGGTAACACAGGCGTAACAGTTAAAAGTTATTTGCCCGAGGCAGGTCAGCAGCTGAGCCAGGCACAGAACCCAGCCCCCTCCTTCTGGGGACACATGACCTCCCCTGGAAAGCCCCACCAAGGGGCAACAGTAGGCTCACCAATTCCCAGGTGGGTGTTGATAGAGGCGTAACGGGCTGTGCCAGTCAGATTCTTGTTTTCCCGGTAAGGGATGTGCTGGTGGGTCCGGGCGTCTCGGTACTTCTTGGCCAAACCAAAATCAATGATGTATACTAGGTTGCCTTTTTTGCCGAGGCCCATAAGGAAGTTGTCTGGCTTTACATCCCGATGAATGAAGTTCTTGGAATGAATGTACTCAATACGGCTGATCTAGAGTGGGGAATAAATAAATAGTGAGACAAGCAAGAAGGAAACTTGCCATAACTGCATCTGTTAAAAACAGTACCCTTCCAGGACACTGGCCTGTGAGAGTACAGAGAATATTGAGATGACAGCCAAGGAATAGACACCCTCTGGAGACAGAATGAGATGGAGACTGAATTCAACCCTGCGCACCAGCTCAGTCCTCCATCTAGGGAGGTCACTGTCAGCAGCACAAGGAAGGAGGAGAAGCAAATTTGTACAGACCAAAACTTCGAGCTTCAGCACTGACACTAGCCAACTTTCAAACTTAACCAGGTTGGGAAAGGAGAGGGTCCAGAACAGCTAAGGGTCTTAAAGCCAGGACATGGGCAGTTCAGTTGAGACAGGTAGTGATGCCAATCATTCATCATGCAGACAAAAGCATCTATGCATGCAACACTAACACAGGGTGAGCAGCAGGAGAAGGAAGGAGAGATGGAGATCAGGAAAAGCCAGTGGTGTCTAGGTTCCAGACCCCCGGCTTTACCAAGATATAGAAACCTGGCAACCACTTGCTGCTAAATGAAAAAAGCCTGGGATATAGCAGTTCTTGAGCAGAGGCGATGGGGGGATGGGGGAAGTGGGGTGCGGGGAGAAAAAAAAAGAAAGGCATGGAAAAGAAGAGTAGGCATAAATGCTTCAGAGGAAACTCACCATCTGGTCTGCCAGGAGCAGAACTGTCTTGAGACTAAATTTGCGGGAACAGAAGTTGAAGAGATCTTCCAGGCTGGGCCCCAAGAGCTCCATCACCATCACATTATAGTCCCCCTCTGCTCCACACCACTTAATGGAGGGGATACCCACTGGGGAAAGAGAAAGATTAAGCCCACAGAACAGAGGAAAACTGCTGCATCCCCTGCTGAGAAGATCATATGTAACACCAAATCATTTCCTTTCTAAGGCCTTCCAGAATAATTTCCTTCTTCAACCACTCCTCCAGCCCCATCCTTTCCTCCCCATCTCACCTCCTCCCTGCATCATCTTGTAGAACTTGCTTTCAATGTGGAGCTGGGGGTGCTTGGTTTTGACACATTCCAGTTTGATGGCCACCTCTTCACCAGTCGCAATATTGGCTCCTGCATAGAAATGAGGGTAAAATGAAGATTGTGCAAGCTTCCACTGAAGCTAAACAGTTTTTACAAGGCCTGTACAGATGCCAAAACCTTAAGATTTGCCCTGAAATTTATTCTCTGTGACAGAAATGAGATTCAGCTGCTTCAACCTCATACAGAGTTTCCAGCACTGCCATTTACAAAGGCAAGCCCAGAGGAAGGCACAGGAATAGGAAACCAGCTCTGATCTTGCAGCTAGGCTCGAACAACAGTCCTACAGTACATTACCTGCCTTGTTATCTCAAAAAATGGCAGACTTTGGGAGGTCAATCTGTATGTATCAGCAGTACCTAAACTGAGTGGAAGTTTTAGCTTATTATATACCTATCCCCTGAACCCAAGCCAGCCCCCCAGACAGTGATATGGAATACCTCTTGCCAAACAAAATCACTGGTTACCTCAGGTACATCGTTTCAACAGAGCCAATTAGTTCAGGAGGAGACATTGTTAACATTCCCAGCTACCTCTGGTTTCTCCATAGCCCTGACCTGCTCAATACAGACAATTCCCAATCTCCAGCTTCTCCCTCTCCTGGTAGCTTTAATAATACCTTTACCTTTTGCCAACACATAAACATTTGCTATATCCTAAATTAGAAGCATGAAGAAATGAACTGAATCCAGTACTGAATTAAGCTACTCTGATGCCGTTGTTGAAGGTATCGCTAGATAGTTTGCAATGACACAAAACCACCACCCCCCACGCACTCCTTTCTGAAAAGAATGGAGCTACCAGCCACAAAAGCCAGCACTCTGGTCCCAAAGTGCACTCTCAAAGGAAGAACAGGCTGGTCTATCTCTTGTACTAGCTGAGAGGATTCCAGATGTTTCACATCATCCTAAAATGGAAAGAATTAAGATCTGTACACAGGTCACGGGAATGACACTCAAGACTTGCTTCTCTCTTCTCCCCTTCCACGCCTGCCTCACACACAGAGACAAGCCCTTCCTCGTATCTGGAACTATTAAAAGTTCCACTCAAACACAAATCAGAGAGCAGCTCTGATCACAAATGACTTATGAACACTGTCATAAAATAAACTGCTCCAGAATATGCATGTCAAACATGAGCTGGAGTCAAAGGTGATGTTTTGTAGATATCCCATAGCTAGCCTTGGTAGCTCTGGTTAATTCGTTCCTTCTGATCCCTGTGATAAGACTTTCAGAGTCCACAAGGACAGCTGTGGATACACCTCTCTATCCAACCTCTTTCACACACTGCCTCCAGAGCCAGGGACCAAAGAGAAAAAGGAAATGTTTACACAACTGGATTCCTTCCCCCCTTGGATCCTAAAGAGATCCATCTCCCATTCTGTACAAGCCAGAACTCTTCAAAGTTAGCCAAGAGCTGCCTGCTAGCAAAAAGACGTCATCTAGATACTATAGCACCGGGTCGAGACAGACAAGCTGCTAGGAATTTGTAAGAGAGGAACACAAACGATTGGGGCCTAGAGGGATTGATTTACTAAGAAAGATTAAAAGAGCTAAATATGTAACATAGACAAGAGATACAGCTAAGAAGGGTGGGGAGGAAGAATGGGACATGACAACAGTCTGCAAATATTTGAAGGCTGTAAACACTAAGGAGGGAGAGGAATTATTTAGGGTGCTCTGAGGGAGGAGAAGGAGGAGCAATGGGATGAATTTAATGAAGGTTTTTACTCAAGATCCAGGAGAAGGGAAAGGGAAAAAGCCATCCTGAGAGCTAGAGCCATTTGTCCAATGGTTACTTTGGAAAGATGCTGTCATTTTCCAACTTAAAGCTGCTCGCCAGCAAAACAAGCCTCTACATTCCCTTTACTCCCCCACAGGGCCCTTCTTACAAGCATTAGGAGTGCAAGGAGGAAAAGGGCAGGAAAAGGGGCTCAGATCACAGTAAGAACATGGCCCTGGACTAGTATCTACCTTTTACATCAGTGTTCAATCACTAGCCTTCATTCAGCATGGACCCAGGACATCCAAAAAGATGAGTGCTTCCTCCCCTTCTTTCTTTCCCGTGCCTTTGACAAGACTTTCCTCCAAATCCTCTGCAGCAGCCTCGTCTGTTCCCTAAGGGATTTTTTACCTCTCCTAATCTACCTGCTGACCCACAAACACTGAGGAGCACTCATGAGACTTCTGGCAGTATTAGCATTTCGAATGAGCCCTACCCCCAGAAGCTGAACAGTGGAAAGATGAATGAGTTCTCATCTCCACATTACCCTGCATGTTTAGGAAGATGATGAAGCATCCATCCACCAGGCTGTCTGCAGATGGGGAGTGTTATCTGCCAGCATATAAAGCAGGAAAAGGGAAAGGAGGTGCAAGTATCAAGAAAACTTAGATTCTGCAAAATGTGAATATGCCATTCAAATGGTCAACATGATCTTCAGCCCCACACTCTACATAGCCCAAACACAGGTGTTAGTCTCTTAGAAGAAACAAAACCCTGTGGCCTGGAACAGCAAAAGTAGGACCAATCAGACCTAATGGCGAGCCAGTCTTTGCTGAGGGTGTCTCTGACTGAACACTTCAGGCTCACCCCACCCCCTCCCCAAAACCCACTATGTCTTTAGGTTGCTCCCTCTACCATTTCTTGGCTAGAGATCTACCCAGACTGAGACCACCACAAGTGAGGAAGGAATTCAAGGGCAGGAGTCTTTCTGATCCTTTGTTCCACACTTCAACCACCACCTTTTTTAAAGATACAAGTACAAACGGAACAGTTCTCTGCTCCCTTTCCAGACTGGAAAGCATCACGTTTCAGACAAATGAAGTAGAGCCTGCCTAGCTTCAGCCACTTGAGAGACGTATGTAGGATTGGGGATAATTTCTAACATCCACCTCCAGTCTCGCTCTGCTGTGGGGGCTGCACAAATTCAACTCATTCATCACGAGCTGTTTGAAACAAGCCCCGGGGACAGAGGATGTCACCGGCTAAACAGGATCCTTTCAGCGTGGAAGCCTTTTGCTGCATGTCTGATACAATAAACGCCACCCTCCTTGCGCACCGGGCAAGCCAACAGGCACAGCCCTTCGCTCTCCCCACCGCCGGCTCCCCTCTCAACAGCCTGGCGCGGGAAGAATGGAGGGCTGCGAACAGATGGAAGAAGTCAGACAGGGCGAGAGAGAGTTAACAGGCCAGGAAACAAAGGGAAGGCACTCCCCGCCCAGCAAGGGAGGAGCCTGCCACCAGGAACTGTCCCCAGCCAGCCCAGGTCCCAGCATGCTTTGTCTGCCCAGCTCCTCTCCACCACCAGTGTGCATCCCAGCCCGGAGATTCCTACCACGTTCAGCAAGCCTGCCTTGCCTCTTGGCCAACACCTCTGACAAAGCACCTCTCCTCCGGCAGCCCAAAGGTCTCTGCAGTTCCTCTGCAAACTGGGGTTTGCTCTTCTGAGTGAGCATTTTTAAAGGCAAATGGGCTAGCCAAGGCCCATGGACAGCCTGATCTCATTTCTCACCTTCCCAAGCCAACATGGGGCGAACATCCCCCTTTAGCACATCTATCCCCCGAGGCAGGGCATGGAAGCAAGGCATTGTGCTTTAAGACCCAGCTAAGGATTAACAGATATCCATCCTTTGTGTTTGCCCATGTAGAAATTAGAGTTTCCTTCTGGCAGGAAAGCCCCAAAACAAATTCCAAGGAGCACAGCATGCAGTAGCTGCTGGTTACAGAGCAGGTGAACAAACTAACATCCCGAAAAAGAGAAGCTGAGGATAAACCATAGAGCCCATGCTCACCTACAGAGACAGAAAAGGCTTTTCTGTCCCTGCTCTGTCTCCACATCATCATTGAGAGAGAACTGGGAGGTGAATCTGGTGCAGGAGAGAAGTCCTCATGAATGAGTTTCTCTGTCTGCAGAGCAGACCATGAGAAGACAGGATGAGCACAAGCATCCTCCAGACGCAGCATCAGAGACTACATGCCTGATCCCTCCAGGCTGGGGAGTCACCCAGGCTCCAAGAAGTCTCGCTATCACTGCTTCAAAACACACTGGCTTGCACCTCAATGAACATCACAAGGGCTTTGATACTGCGTTCAAGTAACTTGGCTGCACTCGGCAGCTGGAGGCATTCTGCTGCCCTCGCCACACTAGGGCACTGGGGCTTCCTCTGCCCCTCATGTTGTTTGGTTACAGGCAAGGCAGACACA
Source organism: Falco punctatus (assembly GCF_963210335.1). Classification (NCBI taxonomy): domain Eukaryota; kingdom Metazoa; phylum Chordata; class Aves; order Falconiformes; family Falconidae; genus Falco; species Falco punctatus. Next base: position 35,151,274 of record NC_137585.1, read on the forward strand.
ACACTTTCACCACAGCCTGTTTGCCATGTCCCCTTTGCACAGGTGAACGATCTCTTACATCGTACAGAGAAATACAGTATCAGGCCTTTCCAATCAGTACCTCCCTTCTTTCTCCACATACACACCAATGTTTTGCTCTTTCTCCACATGTACCCCAATGTTTTGCAATATCCTGGCAATTTATACTGTACTAGAGAGGGTCTGGAAGGCTTCAAGTCCCACCATAGGTGGAAAATGCTGTGTCTGGGCTAACACCTCTCAATCTTTTGCACCTGGGAATTAAAAGCACTGTCAAGAGACACTAAGGCTGGAGGGCCACAGAGGAGTGGCGTACAGGAGTAGGCTGCTGTAAAGGAAGCATGCGGTGGGACTGGGATCCCAGATCCATTATTTATCATCTTTGTTCATGCCCTGGATAAAGGTGGCAACAAAACCTGTTACTGATTATTCCCACAGGATACTTAATCAAGAGAGGCTGCCAACACCAATCAAGAGAGAATAATAAAGCAAGAGGGAACTGGAAATAAAAGCAAGAGGTAGAAAACAGAAGGTGATTTACAAACACGGGGAAAAGTAATCTGAATTAGAGGTATTCAACAAAAGGAACCCAGGGAGGGATGAGAAGATGTTGCACATCCTAGAAGAGATCTCCCACAATACAGCTGACAGTGCACTAAGGCCAATTTTGCTACCCGATACAGTGTTGATGATGGGGGAAGCCAAGGAGACCCAAAGCAGTCTGTGCAGAGGCATCACATTACAGATCACTCAAGGGTAGCCCTTCACTGCCAGGCACTGGACTTCTAATGCTGTGTAGGCTTCAAGCTGCTCAGCAGATGGACAAAATGGGAAGAACTGAACGAGCAGCAAGAGTGAGGAGTGGTGGATGTACTGGGAAGCAAAACACAACTCAACTGAGCAAATTAAGAGTCAAGGAGCACATGATGACCATCTGTAAATACCCAAAGGGTGCAAACACCAAGAAGGGAGAGGGCAATCATTCTACTGGCCTGCAAGACTACAGCAAAACAGGCAGTGGTGAGAACTAGACAACAGGTAAAGCCACGCCAGCTTCCATGGAGGGATCGATCAGGCTACTGGGTAGTCTCAACACTCTGGCCCCACATGGTTTGAACCAATAAAAACATCATCAGACAAAGCATTAGGGAACGTATCTACACATCAGCATGCTGGCTTGGAAGAACTTCTCCCCAAGTGACCTGCCACGGTAACAGGAAACCCAGTGCCTCATGAGCTCTGTCCATTGAGCTCCCAGCTCAGGTCTTTCCAGATATTAACTCTAAATCCCATTACAGATCTAATAGATCTGGGCCCCAGGACTTTTAACTGGGCTACCCTCCCTGACCTGTTTTAGACCTCCTGGTCTCAGACTCTCTTTCACAGGTGCTGGACCACCTCTTCCACTACCAATCTTCCCAAAACTTTACTTCTACCCTGAAGGAACAGCTATCTCCTCCCTTTCCACCATCTACTCTGTAAACAGTTTATACCCACACACCCAAGCTCAAGAAAAGGAAGCAAGAGAGCTGCAATAAGGGTGTATGACAAATATGCCCTGAACAGTCCAAATCTAAACCAGTCTAATCAACCACCACTGTGTCTCTCATATCTGCAAGGCAAAGCTGAGCTCATCCCACTTTCTCTGTCATCAGAAGACTGGCAGCAGCTAGCAGCATTCCTTGAAGCTCTTTTTCTCTCCACCACTTCCAACCTTACATGGCACACACAAATATCAACAGGCAAGAAAAACAGCCCCAAAACAATGACGCAAGTGAGAACAACAACCTTACAGGTGGAAGGACAGAGACTCATGCTCACCTAGGTAAATGTCTCCAAATGAACCGCTGCCAATCTTTCTGCCCAGACGGTATTTGTTCCCCACTCGAAGCTCCATGGTTCAGTCGTGCTGAGAAAAGAAGCACAGAAAGCGCAGCGTCAGAGCAGAAACAGGAAGTGAATCATGTAAGACAGTACAGTAGAGACCTCCCCACTAGAGGCTGGGTACAGTTTTTAATCTTGAAATACTTCATCTTCTACAAGGCCTCTGTCACCTCTCCTGGTCTCTTGAATATCCAGGGACAGTACGAGCTAAAAATGCTGCAGGAACGTGACCCTTTCAAGCATGTTTTCCATGTTCCCATCATGGGAATGAAGGAGGATGGAATCTCTTCCCCACTGTTTCTGTTCAGACGCTGATTTGGGGGGGACACAGGAAATCCCTCCTAAGAAGGTTTCGGTGGGTGATGACACTACTGTGACAAGAGATGGTACTGCTCCTTGTAAACTACAGTGCCTGGCACCCAGACAGCGGTAGCCTCGTGAGACACCAGAAGGGACAGGCACAATAAACCCCGTGAGAAGGAGCACTCTCTAGTCCAGCCCTAGACTAGCACCTCAGTGGCAGTGAAGCACAGGACCCAAGGGCTCTGAGAGCCAGACAGACTGCCAGGAGCAAGCCACTCCGTCAGTCACCCCTAGGCGGGGGCTGGCACAAGGGACAGGGAGGAGACATCTTGTTGAACTGAACCCTGCAAGGCACGCAATGACTAGAACACCACTTGCTTATCTTCATATGCTTCTGCTGATGGGATCACAGCCTCCTTTGGTCTACCTGAGCCTCTCACTCTCTGCTGCCTACCTAGGTGTGCCGGCTGTTTGTTTTTAGCAGGTCAGGCCTTTCCTCATCCCTTTACCTGAGGTGATTAGCTAACCCTTTGACCTGCTATACCCCATGAACAAGCCCAGGCTTAGCCTACTCACCTTCCACAGAAAACCAACTCGATTGAAGGATCACAGCCACAGAGTTTGTTCTCCCTGCCAACCTCAACTTCTGCTGCAAACATCTTGGCCAAACATAGTTCCAGCAGCTCCCCCTTCAACAGCCCCGTTTCCCTCACCCGTTCCATGGCCACCAACTTAATTCTAGGAACTGCAGCTCTTCCTGAGACAGCCAACGTGTCTCCTTTTAGAGGGTTTTGCCACAATCCTAATTTATGCAATGCCACATTATTAGCGTACAAAATGCAGACACAGAGCCTGTTGGGGACAGGAAAGGTGAGGAATGATTCATGTTTTCACAAGTAGGTGAGAGGAACTTTCCCTTGCTGGAGCTCAGTAGGAAAGAAGCATCACTGAAGGAAAGACAGGAGGAATGGCCTTGTGAGACACAAGCACAAAAAAAATAATCCCAGCTACAGGACTCTGGGCATACAATAAACCTAGAGCTGCTTCTCCTGCCCCAGGAGATGGGATTACAGAAAGAGGAATGGACGGGCTGCAGAGACATACAGGGAAATAATCCTATCAAGGTATTCAGGGGACATTGTGAACCCTGAAAGCAGAGCTCCAGTCACCAGAAACCACACACAAAACACTCGGAGGTGGAGTCCCCTCACCTAGTATTTACTTATGCATGTGGGTTTCTGTGCATCTCAAGTCTACAAAACCCTGTGGCTATTTCTGACTTTCTTACTACAAGGAATGTAGGCAGAGCCTTGGGAACCAAACCAGGAGGCAGGTGTACCTGGGTGAGGGCACAGCAAACAGACATGATTTTTATCCGCTGCCTGCTGTTCTGTATAACCACATTAACATACATCTGACTTGCTTACACTCCTACTCCAATAAACGATCAAAGGTCTGTGTCCCTGGGAACCCGTCACACCACTGCCAGGAAGACAGCTCTTGAACCTCCTTCCTTCATGGCCGTGTTTGCCCAGGCCTGCAAACCCTGAGCACTTCCACTCGAGTTCAACTCCCAGCCGGGGCAAGCACAGCCAAGCAAGCCACAGAGGCAGGGCAACAGGTCCCGGTGGGGTCTCCTCCACACCAGGGCACAGCACTTACTGCTCTAAAACACCGCAGTTCCATGCCTAAATTTGGTCCCACCCTTCTGGGACAGGCAGGAGCCAGGTTAAGAAGGGCTTCTCACACAAAGAGGCAACAGCCCTTCTAGCTGATTAAGCAACAGGCTCCAGAGGGGAATCTAAAAAATGCTCCGGGGTGAGGGGGTGGAAGCTGGAAGCAGGATAATGGAGTGAAAAATCATGGTCTCGCACAGCTGTCATTTTGCCTTATCTCCCCCCCAGCACACACACAAGTGTGCTTAGAAAACCTGGGTGGAGGATAGCCACAGAGCAACAGCCTGGATTCATGGTAAGGGGGCAGGAAACACATCCCACCCCCTAACAACTGCTCCAGGAGTTCAAACATCTACCACATTTGCTTCTACTTCACACACATACCCCCATCATCTACAGTTTCCGCCCTTATCATCTGATCTACGGTCTACTATTACAAGACAGAAAATGTTACATATAAAATTTGTATGATTATATATGAAATCTGTATTACTCTCTATATATTATTTATATGTGTAAAATTTTGAAGCCACCCCTCCCTCCTGTCCGCCAACCCCCCCAGCAGGCTTAACCCCCCCTGCACCGCCACCCTTCCTGCGCTCTCCAGCCAAGGCAGCATTCCCAGGGGCTGCAGGGCAATCATTTAGTTAAACCATTTAGTTTTCCATAAGGGATTAACACACATACAACCTCAAAGCGAGTGTGTGCTCTGCATGAGCGTTTGCATACGTGAATATCCAACATTACACAGACACCTACAATATACTACAGAGCCTCATAATAAAATAGCAAAAAAAAAAAAAATACTATCCAGCCGCCAGTGCTGCTTCCCCACACACACCATTTTGCACCAATCCCCTTTTATATAATATAAAATACCCACGTACAGGCACAAAGGCCATTATATAAACACACGATAGAGTTGATATCATGCTACTGTGCCAGCATTGATGGCGACCAAAGATGCAGGGACCACCTCGGGGTGGGGGGGTCAGGAGGGCCACTTCGGCCCCACCTGAGGGGATCGGGAGTGAAAAGATGCCCTGGCTAGCAAAGGCCAGGCAAAAGCAAACCCACGGCTCCATAATGGAGGCTGCCGAGCCCAGCACCACTCCAGCTTTCAGTGGAGGTGTGGGGAGCAGGAGCTGCTTTGCCCATAGACCATAAAGGCTTTACATGGCTTTTTGTGCGTGTGTGTGAAGGGAATAAAGAAAGAGGCTGGCAAAACAATAATTTGAACTGGCTTAAAAATAGGAAGGAAAAAAAAAAAAAAAGAGAGAGAAAAATTACGTTTTGATTGAAATGCAAAACATCAAACCCCTCCAGACCCTTTCACACTTACAAAAAGGAGAGCAGCAAAAGCGATTGGGGGGGGGGGGGGGGGGGGGTGAGGAGAAACCCCACGCACAGAACATTTGGACTACATATGAAGAAATAGCCACAACAGGAAAACGGGGGGAGAGGTAACACAAAAAAAATAATAATAAATATGCCCCTTACACCCCCACCCCCTACAGGCAAAACACTACGCGAAAACAGCGTTACCCGGGCTGTTATTTTTCCGGGTAGGTAACAAAAAGCAGCCGCCCCCGGGAACGGCGCTGAACTTCCCCTCGCCCCCCCCCCCCCCGCCGCGGTCACCGACCCCCGCCTCTACCGCCCCCCGCCCCGCACAAAGGGAAACACCGAGCCCCACACCCCCCCCCCGCCAGAGGCAGACCCCCTGATACAAGCGACGTGGGGCGCTGGGGAGGGAGACAAGGAGCATCAGTAAGCGGCAAGGATGGGGGGTTAAATCACTCAGGGGGCGGCCCCCCGCGGGGACCCCCGCGCCCCCCCGCCAGGAACGGCACAGTCCGGCGCGGCACCCCATCCCCGTTCGCCTCAGCGCCGCCAGCAGACAGGGCCCCGGCAGGGGGAGAAGGGGGAGAAGGGGGAGCCCCCCCCAAATCCGCCGCCGCTGGGGGGGGGGAGACCCCCTCCCCGCGCCCCCACAAAGGGGATTTTGTCCCCCGCTGCCCACCCCCGGTCCCGGCCCGGCGCATCGCTCCCTGCCCTCCCCTCCCCCGCCCCCTCCCCCTCCCTCCGCGCACACAAAGAGCCGGAGGGGCCGCCTTTCCCCCGGGGTTTGCGCCCCAAGATGGAGGCGGGCGCCCCCCATACCCACCCTGACGAGAAGGGGGCCGTGTGAGGCTGCTGCTCCGCCAGCTGTCAGGGGGCCAGGCGGCCGCGGCGGGAAGGATGACGGAGGATTGGGGAGGGCTGGTGGCGGCCGTGCCCGGCGCGTCCCTCCTTCGCTCGACTCGGCTCAGCGCGGCGCGGCGCTGCCTGCCGCCTCCCGCCCGCTCGCCGTCCCCTCCAGCCGGCGTGTGCTCGGCACAGCCCGGCGCTCACCCAGTTTCCATTGAGCCCCAGAGCCAAACCCACTGATGTCACCCAGCGCAGCCCCGGCCCTCCTCCTCCTCCTCCTCCTCCTCCGCCCGCCGTTAAAGGCGCAATCGCCCGCCGCCGTTCCCGCCGCCCTGCAGCCCGGCGGCCCCCGCCAGCCCCGGCGAGGGGGAGACCTCCCCGCAAGCGCACGGGGTGGGTTTTGGTTTTGGGGGCCGTGTCCCCTCAGCGGCCGCCGGGCTCCCGGCTGAAGTTTTCTCCTCAGTGGGGTGTTGGGGGGGAGTGGGGCAGCAGCCCACCTGTGGCACCCCACAGCGGCGGGGGGGGCAGTGGGGCAGCCCCAGCATGGTGCTATTGCCACCACAGTAGGGTCATCGCCCCTCGGCCCCGCTTGGCGATCCTCATGCAGGGGCATCAGGTCCCGCCACGATGGCAGCAGATGGCAAGCAGGGGTCCAGCAGGATGGGTCGTGAGGTGTCAGAGTCGCCCCAGCCACACAGAGAGGGTCAGGGCTCCTCAGCCCGCGCCCCTCGGGAGCAGGGGCACCCCGTTGGTGAAGCACCTGCACATACAGGCGAACGTTGGCACGCACATAAACCTTGATGTGGATGGATGGAGGTCCACAGGGCACCCAGGAGACAAGCACAAAGCTGGGGATATCCCTCAGACCATGGGGCGTTTGGGGGCCAGACAGCCACCGCGTGCTGCAGTGAGTCCCAGATCAGCTCAGAGAGGGCCAGCTGAGTCGGGGGGAGGCAGCCAGGGTGTACCAGACCTGCAGGGAGTGTAGGAACAAAGCCCAGGCTGGGGAAGTGTTTGGGGGCTCCTGGGAGGCATGTGTTTGAGGCTGGATAAGCAAAGATGGAGTGAGGTGCCATTGTGAGCATTGGGAGCCGAAGCGGTGGTGGAGTCCAGAGTCCACAACCTCTCTGGAGGTCTTGGAGTTTCCTTCTCTGGGGACTTTTAAAACCTGCCTGGACATGATTCAGTGCAACGCACTCTAGGTGAACCTGCTTTAGCAGGGAGGTTGGACTAGATGATCTCCAGACACCCCTTCCAACCCTGAGCATCCAGTGATTCTTTGAGTGTGGAGGGAGGCTGGAGCCAATGTAGGTTGAGAGGGAAAGGAACAGCAGTAGGTCCTGTGGAACAAGAGCCAGATGCTGCCAAGCTTTGCAGGCACCAGGATGCTTTGTTGGGGAGAGGCTGCTTCAGCACAGTCATCCCAAAGTCAAGAACTCCAGTTCCTGCAGCTGAGCTAAGAGTGGAGGAGATAAGCATGGTGAGGGAGAGTTCGAGAGCCCCCATACCAGGCCAGCCCTGTGATGCGTCTAGGCTGGGACTCGCATGTCAGCTTTCGAGTACACAACACAAGCACCGGCTGTTGGCACAGAGGCCGGGTTGCAGCTTGCCCCCACTGTGTGGTGCAGAAAGGTTCAAGTTGTACCAAGATGGTGGGCCTCAACGCTCTGAATCCCGCTGCCAGTCAGTGCCCACGCTGAGTTGATGGGCCACTGAGACCTGGGAATAGTCCCTGGTTTATGCAAACCTTTGGGAATCGCTGCTGTTTCCCTCTCTCACTGCTGGGCCAGCTTTATCACAGAACTTTGTCTCCCTTCCGAGAAGTTAGAATTTAATTGAGTTTTTTGTAGTAATGACATTTCCTTACACATGCTTCATTGAATCTCTGTAGCTTCACAACTTATGTAACAGCAAACAGATGGGAAGGTAGGTAATAAAGTTACCTTAAATAAAGCCACTGCCAAATCCAGATGGGGGCTTGCCCTCCTACCCTGGGTGGGTGCATGTCAGCCGAGAGGGAATTTGCTGGAGCCCAACACTGCTCACAACTTTGCTGTGAGTGGCAGGCCCATGCAGGCACTGGGCGAGATGGGCCGTGACAGAGAGGGCTCCTGGAAGGATGGATCTGAATCAGATCCCAGGAGAGGCAGCTCTCAGTGTGGCCAGTGGGAGCTGAGTTTGGGGTGACCCTGCCTGGCAGGCAGATGCAGGCTCTGGGGGGACGGTAGCCTCACCAGCTCTCCCCCTGTTGCTGGCTGAGGCAGCAGGAGGGAATTTAAAGAAATCCCAAACATAGACACAGCCCTTGGGGATGAAACCAGAAAATGTGTACGGACACTTCGGCTACCTTTATTTTAATCATTTAGGACTTAAAATAAGAACTCTTTAATTAGAAACATTCCCTTAATTGAATTGTAATCAAGCTTTTAGTGCTGTTAGCCTGGCTAACCATGTGATCTAGTAACACCCACCACTCCAAGCATTGCCTAGTTACACCTCTTACGGAGTGATTTGTATTAGGGAGCCTGGGCCAGGGGTTGTTGGTTTTAGCTATGCGTGTAGCAGCCAGTACGGCGGGGACCCCGTCACCACCAGGACTGTCAGTGTTCCAGTGGTACAGGAGGTAACTCCTGCCTCAGTGTCTAAAAACGTTAGGTGTTAACACACAACACCAGCAGCAGGACCCCAGCTAGAGAGTGGTTGGGGTTGGGTAGGGTTGGGAAGGGAAGGGAAGAAGTTTGAGGGACAGGCAGAATCCATGCTCACGATCTGTGCTGGGTCATCTCCATTCCTCTCCAGTTACCAAACTGGTGTGCAGCAGTAGCCACAAGGACCTTTTCCTCTCCGTGCACCTCTTCAAAAATTATCATCCCCTCAGGTCTAGCCTTGTATTAGACCCCAGAATACAACAACAAAGGCACCCTAAGACTTTGTTTAAACAACAGCACCTGGAAGGCTGTGTAACTTCCCAGACCCAGCAGGGAGACACAGCTGCACTCAAAACCCCATGCCAGGATGAGACCCCGGGAGGCCTTACTTCATTCGTTCTCCCTGGTTTGCCTGGGAAGGATCTTTGCATGTAGAGCACGGAAGGGAGTTGAGGCTCCAGCCAAGACCCTTAGCTCAGCAGCTGGAGGACTGCACCTGGGATACCTCATGTCTACCTCTCACAGGGTTCAGACATAGCCAAAACATCCCTAGATGATCCAGGGAGTGCTGCTGCTGATGGCAGGCAAGCAGAAGATGGGCTACATGGCGTGGTTCTGCTTTCAAACCCTTTGGCTGCTGTCCTGTTGGAGTGGGAAGGTCCTTGGGCAGTCCCCAGTGCTCACAATGCAGCACTGTAGAGGGAACCCATGGCAATGTGTCTTGAGCTGAGTCTTGTGGGCTGATGTATCCAGGGGGGATACCTCATGAGCACCCAGGTCTAGCTAGAGCTAGAGCTACCCTTTTTAGTCACTGCGGGGTGGCCTTCCAGAGCCGTGGTATATGATACTCATAGCACCTAGTAAAACTCACGGGAAAGCTGAGCTCCAGTGTCCTAGCAGACCTCAGAGAACTGCCAGGTCACATTTGGCAGCCTTGCCTGATCTGCAATGAGCAGAATCCCATTTCACCCACTATCTGGAGAGGGACATACCGCTTTGAAGACCAAAGCCAGAGAGACTTGCCTGTGGTAGGAAAGCGTGAAGGATCAGTGAAAGAGCAGCAAAAACTTCAGCTCTGTGCTGAAGTTCTACTTCTGCAAGGCCAGTGAAGGCAAGAAAAGATGAGAGGTGAGAACAAATTCATTTCCACCTACAATTCAAGAGCAGAGGTTCCTGAGGAGGCAGGTACCTGTGTCTTGACACATCCAACAGACCAGAACAGAGTTGTTCAAAACATTAACAGTTTATCCAGAGCATGCAGCCCCCACTCAAAAAACAATGATTAATGTTATCAGGGTCTTTTTTACAGGTCATAGTCTAGTTTCTCAGTACTTCCCAAGTAATAATAGATTTGACTTTTAAATATTCATACCAAGCAATAAAGTAGCATTGTACAGAAGACCCAGTATTCCTGGAGGGAAGGTCAAATGCAGCCTGCAAGGTGGGCATGCTGATCTGAGCGCTTTACCAGAGCGCTCTGCATTTTAAAGCCTTTTCTACAGTCAAGTGCAAGTCCCCATTCTCATGCAGCAGGGAGCAATAAATACTGCTGCAAATGAGACATTAGGATCCCAGGATAGCACAAGGCTAAAAACAAAGCAAAATGCCAAAATAAATAAAACATAGCTAATAGCTACCTCTGAAAAGGTTGCCGTCAGTGACTCGCTCAACATCAGGTAGGAAATCGGCGGCAGGGGCAGGGATCTAGGCCAACACACAACTGTCTCAGCAATGAGTCATTCTTTTTTCTTCACACATTTTTTTTGGGGAAAAAAAAAAAAAAGGATGATGCTGACTCTCTGCAACGAGCCTTCTCATGACACAGCCCAGACTCATCTAGAGTACCATCTAACCTGTGTGCTGCAGGTGTCCTGCAGAAAATAAATATGTGGCCACATAATTAAAGACTCAACCATAATTCATATGCATGAGGACACTGAAGGGCAGTTGTACATCCAGCCTTGGTGCTGTCATTTCTCAATGATGAGAAATGTGTATTCTGATATAACAGGCAGCAGCAATGGCCTGTCATCCTCAGTGAGGAGCAGAGCTGGCAAGAGGTGAGATGTGCTGTCGAGTGGCATTTGGGGTAACAGCACAGGAGCAGTAAGGCTTGGGAGGAAGACTTGGGAGAAGACATTTGTTTGGGCACTGGAGAAATCTGTGATCCCATAAACACAAGCTGATACAGCTCTCCTCCCTGCTGCCCTTGTCCCCTCCAAGCTTTCCCACTTTTGGCTTCCCTTCTTCAGGCTTGTCACAAAGCCCTGGACTCCACCTCAGCCATTGCCCCCTCCTAGGTCCACCTCACCTACCCTTCCCTGTCTCTTCCCCATCACACCCCTGGAACCAGTCTCCTGCCCAGGACATACCAGTCTGGCTCAGCTGAGTGTCCTTGGCCATTCAGTCCTAGCCTTCCCACCACATGCTCTCTCCCTACACACAAGCTGCTCCCTGTCACCAGTCCAAGCCTTCTTGGGCAGTCAGTCAGTGGCCACTCCCCTCCATCCCCAATCCCCATCCATCATCAGAATCCCCCAATCCCCAGGCAAACAGATTGAGAGCTGCCTGCCTCCCCCCCATGCCCGCTGCTCACCCCACTGCCAATCACCCCTCCTCTGTTCTTCCCATTCCCCACCTCTGATCACCATGCCTCTGCTCTTCTCATTCCCAGTCTCACTGCTCCAGCCAGCCCTGCTTTCTGCTCCCAGTTCCCCTGATCAACCAGCCCAGTCACTCCAGCAGCTCCCAGGCAATAGCCCCTTGCACAGCCAGGCCCAGCATCTCCCTGCTGCTCCCAGTCTCATCTGCCTCCCAAGTCTCATTTGCTTTCCCCCAGATTTTTGGTCCTTTCCCTTTGAATTTCACCCCTTCCCTATTCAAATCAGGGGCTTTCCTCCACTTGGCTTCCCAGAAGCCAAAAGAGAGGTGGATGGGAACACAGGCAGAGGGGAGTATCAAGGGATTCAGCCCAGTGCCTGCCACAGAGCAGCAGGTTGTGGCCCTAGAAGGGAAACCTCCCAGTTTCCTTCAGCTCTGCTCCTCCACGGGAAAGCCCATACACCGTCACACCAGCCAAGGGAGGGTTGGGCAGGTTTGCGGAGGCTGAAATCTTTGTAGCTGTGAAGCTGTGACTTCCTTCCACATTTAACAAAACCATGTAATTTGTCCACGCCAGTGGGGGAGAGCAGCGGTGTTTCATGAAGCTGGCAAAACACAGCCTCCATGACACAAAACCTGACATCCTGCCCAAAGCCAAGCCCTCGCTTGAAAGCCCAGAAGATCCACAGCTTTCATCCCCTAGGCTGTATATATACTTCCTCCAGCCCAGAAAACCTAGTGGTAGACCAACATTTTAAAAAAGAACTAAATAAATGTGCCCAATTCAAGCTAAGACTGTCACTTTCTATGGAAAATTTCTGCTCCAGTGGTGAAAATTTGACAAAGTTATAAGCAAAGTTATGAGTGAAAACAGGGTCTTAAAAGGGGAAGTGTCGGCAACCTTAATAATAGCAGTTGCTTTGGCCACACCTGTAATTAAGGGCTTTTATTGCTTTTTTCCATATACTGCACCTTTTTTATCCTCATGGTATTCCCAGCTTCTGTCAGTTTGTGGCCAACTCTCTTTATTACACGCATGCTGGCTTGCTTTGGTAAATTAAAAAAAAAAAAAAAAAGAAGACCTAATGGAGAAAAAACCTCCAAACAGGAATATTCAGGGGCATCCTCAGAGCTGTATCAGGCCAGGGCAGATGTAGCAAAAGACCACACAGTACAGGACCAAGTTTCCTTGGAAGGAGCTGGACTCAGGGCTGAATCAGCAGGATCTTGCTTGAAGACGTGTAACCTTGTCCTCCTTACCTGCACACTGAGTGCTCCATGGACACCAAGGCATCAGAGTGCCTAGGAGGTGGTGGAAGAACCTGGCCCAGCACCCTGGGCAAGATGCAGGGATGCAGGGGAGGCATCACCTCTGCCTTGCCAAGTCTTGTGGATTCCTCCTCACCTTGAAAGCAGCACAGATCCCTCTAAGAAACTCCAACCCTTGTATTTTTGGAGAAAAGTAGCTGAACTGGTCCCTTTTTCTGTTTAAGCTTTTGGCCCATGGCCACATCCTGTGGCAGAGCCATCAGGTGGGGCAGCCCTGTCTCATCTTTCTGGAGGGATGGAATCAGGCTGCTCTGCTCCCCTCTCCCTTTCTGCATGGAGCTGGGAATGTTTTTTTGCAGCAGTGTGAACTTCTCAAAGCCTCTAGTGAGAGGATGTACAGCCCAAGGAGAGGAGAAACACCCTGGGGCTCAAGCACGCAGCCCTCTGTCTGTCTTAGGAACAGTGGGAGCAAAGCAATGGGAAGTGAGAAGCCACATTCACCCCTCTGTAAAGATCTGCAGGGCAGGCCAGATGAAATAAAGGTCTTGGCAGGCAGGAGGCAAGTCACCTGTGAAATGACTTGTGTTTGGGAGGCTGGCTGGAGGAGAGGCTGGATACAGAAGTACAGGTCAGAGGAGGTACTCCATGACTGGAGAAAGGCAAATACTGCATTCTTCAAAAAAGGCCAAAAGGTTGATCCTGGGAACTACAGGCTGGTCAGACTTGATTGGGCCCTGGAGCAGGTCCTCTTGGAACACATTTCTGTGGACATGAAGGAGAAGGAGGTGACTGGCAACTGTCAGTGTGAATTTACAAAGGGTTAATCAGGCCTGAACAACCTGATTGCCACCTTCAATAAAATTACTGGACTTGTTGGTGAGGGGAGAGTAGTGGAAGTTGTTTATCTCAAATTCAGCCAAGTTTTCAATACTGTCTCCCACAACTTTCTGATATCCACGTAAAGGTGCTGTGGTCTCAACAGGTAGACAAGCAGGTAAAAAAATGTTTGGCTGGCCAGGCTCACAGAGTAGTTGTTAATGTGTTGTACTCTATCTAGAGGCTGGTACCAAGTGGGGTGCCTCAGGGGGCTGTCCTGGGACCTGTCCTGTTTAACGCAGTTATTGATGACCTGGAGGAGGTGATGGAGTGCACTTCTACCAAGCTTGCAGATAACACCTGGTTGAAGGGGGAATAAGTCAACATGCCTGAGGGCAGGGCTGCCATCAGAGGGACATAAGCAGGCTGAAGAGATGGGCCTGCAGGGATATTGTGAGTTCAGCAAGGGCAAATGCACAGCCCTGCACCTGGGAAGGATGAGGCCATGGCCACAGTAGCGGCTGGGAACCTGCCAGATGGTGAACAGCTCTGTGAGAGAAGACCTGGGAGCTTTGGTAAAAGACAGAGCCAAGCTCTTCACAGTGGTGCACAGTGGGAGGATGAGAGACAATCAGTGTAAGCTGAAACAAGCAAAAGAAGTCCACCTTGGATACAAGGAAGATCTTTCTGTTTCCAAAACACAGTCAAGCATGGGGAAAAGTTGCTCAGAGAGGCTGTGCAGCCTCCATCCTTAGAGGTTTACAAAACCAGATAAAGCTCTGAGCGACTTCATTTGCTGACCCTGCTTTGAACAGGAGGCCAGACTAGAGCTGTCCTGAGGTCTCTTTCAACCTGAATTATCCTACGATCCTGTGGTGTGCAGTGCCCCATTTGTGTATTGCATGTGCCAGGTACGTTTGTGCCCCACGAGTCCATGGCAAGGATGAGCCGCAAGCCTGTGTCTCATGTGAAGGGTGTAGCTGAAAGGGGATGAGTTATCACACACACACGATGGGTGATGGGTGATGGGTGAGGAGCACACCGTGGCAGGGTAGCAGCTGGGGCAGTAGCTCTGAACACCCATGACAAGTGTGCCGGTTTTGCACATGCTGGTGAGCTCACCAAGCATCACACGTGTGTAAAGTGTGCTTGCAAGGAGCTTGTGATGTAAGTGTGCCGTGGGAGCTTGCGCACGTGTTCCAGGGGAGTGAACTTGTGGTCATAGCGAAATGCCTGTGCAGCACGCAGATACTGCGCGCATGGGCAGGGGGAGAGTGGTGTTTGTGTGGGCTTGTGATTCACAGCGGCGCAAACTGGTGGTAGCTAAAAAGCCTCCCACATACGAGCATCTCCCATGCGGACTCAGGGGGTGGAGGGACGGGACATAGCACAGGCGGTTATGAAACCAGCTTGCCCAGTCAGGATAATTCATGTACTACTGTAGGAGGGACGGGACAGATAAACAACGCACAGGGAGATGGGAGGGTAGGGAGAATGGCTTAAAATGCAGCTTCCCAGCATGCCCTGGTGGATTAGTTCAGCATCTCAGCCCAGCTCCTCTTTAATTCTTATGCAAGGGGTTTCTCTGGAAGGGACAGTCTGTCCTCGCCAGCTGAACACCAGGCACAGGGCACCGATTAACAAAAGGCCATCTCACCACCCGTCCCACGCAGCGAAGGGTGAGAGGCAGCTGGGGACTTGTTCACTGTGAGGACTGAGGTCGTGGATTTTCGTTTCTGCCTTGCATCATGCTGCTGCTCATCAGGGACTGCAGGACATGCTCGTTTGAGCCTGCCATGGTCTCTTACTCACTTCTGGATGTGATTTGAACATGCTGATTTGTATCTGTAAGGACTCATGTAGACTATTTGAGGGAAGCACTGTGGCCTGATGGCTCCCAGTTCCTACATCTGGATGTTTGGAGGCCAGGGGTATTCAAGTTGGGAATATGCACTGCGCTTGGTCCGTCAGAGCTGCCGTTTGGAGCCATAGACAGTGGTATGAAGGTGATGGGCATTCTATACATATCTAGGGAAGTGCAATGTCCTGGCCACAGCTTTACTGCAGCTGTGAGTGCAGGATGGGCAGAGAGCTAGTCTAGGAACCACTCCCAGTTCCCTTGTCACTTGCTATGTACCCAGCTGTGCAGAGAAGTGACGGGTTAAACCCACAGTGGCAGGTTAAATTCCTTCTGCCACTGACTGCTTCGTGATCTTGGGCAAGTCACTTTGCTTTGCTGTCAGCCAGTTCTGTCCCGCTTTGCTTGCTTTCTGGCTGAGAACAGAAGCTGCCCTTTGTCTTACGACTGCAGCAGCAAGCACAACGGGGCCACGGAAGACCTGAGGGGTCTGGAGGCTTTTCCATGGGACAAATCATCAAATAATTACAAGGACTCAGAAAACCTCATGTTTTTCACAAATTGCTCTTGCATTTTAACAGCTGACAATGCATTTTGAGCTCACAAGACCATCTGACCGCTGCAGGGTAGCTGTGTCTCAAACAGAGCAGCAGGGAGCATGCAGCTTCATCCAGTCAGTACAACTCCACCAACACACCTTGTACCTCTTCTGCAGCAACTTCTGCCGGCTGCTTTCACCCTGACTTTCCTCTTCTACTGACCTCAGACCACTCTGTCCCATTGGCACCTACTGGCTTGCCAAGCACTGCTGACTCCTTGGGCACTCCAGGACTCCCAGTTACTAAAACCTTGGCACACTGGGTGCAGCCATTCACCCTGTGTCTGCAGCTTTCCGCTCCAGAGATGGTTTTCATCACATCTCTTCCCCGCCTTTCCCACAGCCTTGTGCAGTGCTGGATGGGTCACATAAGTTTCTCTATTCAAGGCAGCCTGGTTGCTAGTGAGCACAACACTGTATCCTGGAGAGCAAAAGGCACATGGTGTAACCCAGCAGCCTGGAGCTAAATGATGGCTCTGCTTTGCTTACATTTAATCGATTCCTTCCGTGTCGTACCAAGTGTTCTGCTACAGGTCTACATTGCCTGTCATGTGCTTGCACCCACTCTCCAACTGATTCATTATTTTATCCCTGAGAGAATCACGTGCAGGCTGCAGGTCATACATACCTCCAAAGTCTTCTCTGGAGTTCCTGTGTCAGCTCATCCTCCTCTGTTCAATACCCCGGGAGTGCTGCACAGGCCTGTGTTGGGTCCCTGGCAGACATACAGAGAATGTTGCTGGGTGAGCATCTAATCACCTGTCAGGAGCAATTTCAAGCTCCTTATTCTCTCAGTTGCATGGCTTCTGTAACGAGGCTTTGTATCATACAGGCCTTCAGCTGACTCTTTCAGTGACTATAGTGCTGGGACATTCAAACAACTCTATCAATGCACTACAGCCAGGCACCCAAATATTACCAGGTCCCAGGTTTTAAGACATGCTATTTCAAATCTGGGGCCAGCACCAAAATAATCCTGCTAATTTCAGAGGCCAAAAAAAACTTTTAAAGCTCAAATATCCAGTGTCTCATTGACTATTTCAGGATGGTGTTTGTGACCATTTTGAACTTCTTTGCAGGCATCAGCATACTAAAATCATATTGCTCTACTTTTCCTCTTTCCATACTGACCTGACTTGGGTAGCATGTCACTTGGGGTCTGTGTGCCCAGGCTGTCCAGAGAGCAGAGGCATTTCCCCCACTAAATGCTTTCTTCTGGAGGTGACATAGTCAAAGGTAAGCAATATGCTGTGGTCCACTGATTGCTTTGCTGGTGTTGCTTTCCCCAGGAAATGCAAGAAGCCTGGGAGCCAAGACTGCACAGTTTACAAGCCAGGCTGTCATTATCTAATGTCCCCAGGGGGTATGAAAAGGTTGATTGCCAGAAGAGCTCTCAAGGCATTGCAAACCCTGTACCTGAGAGTCCTCACGCTGGACATTTCTCCACTTCCATGCAGCTTCACTGCCTCTCTCCTGCCGGGGCGTGTGCTGGCCGGCTGCCTGTGGCAGGGGAGGGGTGGCAGCGCCCTGCTACAGCCACAGGTTGTGTGTGCCCCATCGAGGGACTGAACAACAGGAAAAGGGGAGCAAATCTCATATATTGAGTACGTGCAACCAGGCAGGGCTCTGAGAAAACTGAAGGGCAGGCAGGCAGCAAGGTGACAACCAGAAGGACCCGGATCTGAACCAGTTGTCCGCCTTACTTCCCAGAGCTGGCACAGCTTTGCAGGCTTCTCCCCAGGAAGAAACCAAAGTGGTAGCACGTATCTGAACTGCTTCCAGAGTCAGTAGCCACTCTGTGAAAGCCACGGCCTGGCTGTCAGGCAGGATGACTTTTACTGCAGGTTAGGGGTGCAGTGTTGGTGGTGAGTGCCGGTCCTCTCAGAGCCTGCCTTCCCTCGAGAGTAAACGCTTCCACGCCAGAGCCCCAGCTCTGACCCACGGCACTGCCCGGGGAGCCAGCCCCAGCCCCGGCTGCAGCCCCAGCCCCGGCTGCAGCCCCAGCCCCGGCTGCAGCCCCAGCCCCAGCCCAGCCCCGGCCCCAGCCCAGCCCCGGCCCCGGCCCCGGCCCCGGCCCCGGCCCCAGCCCCAGCCCCGGCCCCAGCCCCGGCCCCAGCCCAGCCCCAACCCCGGCCCCGGCCCCGGCCCCGGCCCCGGCCCCGGCCCCAGCTCAGCCCCGGCCACGGCCCCGGCCCCAGCTCAGCCCCAGCCCCGGCCCCGGCTCAGCCCCGGCCCCAGCCCCGGCCCCAGCCCCGGCCCAGCCCCAGCCCGGCCCCATCTCGGCCCCGGCCCCGGCCCAGCCCCAGCCCAGCCCGCTATGTCACGGCAGCGCCGGAGCTGGAGGCAGCGCTGGGCCAGCGCGGGGAGCCGGTGCCGGTGCCGGTGCCGGCGGGGCTGCCACCTCGCTTTCATCTCTAGGTGGTGCTCTGAGGCCGGGCAACGGCCGGGCTGTTCCGGTGCGCGCCGTGCCGCTCAGCCGCCCTGCGCTGCGTCCTGCCGGCGGGGACACGCCGGGGCTGGGGAAGGCAGGGCCCCCGCTCTGCTGACCGCGGCAGGAGGAGAAGCATCTGTAGCCCTTCCTAGAACTGGCTACCGCCTCAGGTCCTCCTGGTGTGACAGCCCCCGGCCGTGGGATACCGTGCCACGGGCAGCTGCGTCGACAGACTGCCTCCCCTGCCTCCCCATCCCTCTGCTGTCCCCCTTTAGCTGCCCCAGGGGGGCTGCCCCAGCCGGCCCTACACCACCCCATGCTCTCAGCATCCCGGCCGGCTGCCTTCCCTTCTCTCCCCCGCCTGCGCAGCCAGCAATAGTCTGTCCCGGCTCTGCGGATTTAGCACAGGGCCAGAGCCTGCGGGGTTTTCCGATAGTGGCACTCCATTAGGTCCCAGCTCTTACCATGGGCAATGGCAAAAGTCCCATTGACTTCACGGGGCCAAGAGCAAGCCTTTAATGGCCTGGGAAGGTGAGGCTTTTTTTTCCCTGGGTTTTCTTTTTCGTGACGTTGAAAACCATGGCCACTTTATATTGTCTGTCCAAAAGCTAGGAGAGCTCTCAGGCTCTCCTGCAAAGGTGAAGAAGGGCTGCTAAAGCTCAAAATAGCAGAGGAGTCATTTTGCTGCTCAGAGGCAATGAGCCTGCATGCAACTGCTGGGGCAGTGCCATATGCCTTGCTCCGCTCCTGGGCAAAACCTGGACAAAATGGAGCTGGTTGAAAAGGAACGCATTTGTTCAGCAGCAGGGACATTTATTTTCAACACCATTTCCTGATCATGGAAATCCAAACCCATTTTCTCCCTGTTTGAAATTATTGTTGTGTTTCTTGAAATTATTTTTAGTTGCAGTGTGTATCAAAATGTTTTGCTGAGCAAGTTTTGGGTGAGTTGAAAGGTGCCAATGACAGTTTCTTTTCAAAAGGGTTGTCCAAAAGTGTCACCAAAAATAAAATATGAAACAAGTTTCTCAAGTGTCATTTAAAACAACAACAATATTCATTTGAAAGCTGGCAAGACTGACAGCAGCGTAGTTGTCATGGGGTGGAGGATCTGAACCATTGCCTGGATCTTATTCATAGGGAAAAAGTCCTTCCTCTCCCCATTATCTTTCTGGTATTTGAATAGTTTTCAATAATGAGCCAAACAAGAAGTTCAGAAGTAGGACAGGAAAGAAATATAGGTTGTGGGCAGATAAAGAAGCAGAAGCAGTGTCTTCCTCCTGAAAAGCAAGCTGCCAGCCCCTTGGGATTAGGGGGAGGTCTTGGGAAAACAGCCCCTCCATCAGACCCTGGAGGAAGGACGAGCCCAGGGCCGTCGTGCCCTGGTGTGCAATAGAGGTGTCTTCTTGGAGAGCACAGGCCTAGACGGTGTCACCGACCTGAAAGGTGATGTTCCACATATTGTATGCAAAAGCCAAAATAGCAGTTGTGGTTACAGTTGCGAATGGCTTGGAGAGCTGATTTGCAGATTGCTTAAAAATGTCCAGTCTTCTTTATAGCAAACAGCCTTCCAAGGTGGATTCTCCTGGTGGTCTTTCACAGGCTGCATAAAGGAGTCCCCGGCATACAACCAGAGGCACTTACTGAGATAGATGCTGCCGTCACATGGCATTTGTGCGCATGTCATTGGGTGTTTATGGGATGAAGTTGTGGTGTAGGATGGGTTATGCCCCCATGTGTGGCATATGCATGTAGGTACATGCAGTGGGTACTTGGGCACGAATACCCTGTAATTTGAGCATACAGAAGTACCTTGCAGAAGGATGTGTGTACCGCTGTGTATCAGCAAAGCCTGTGGGCATGCGTGCAGCTTGCAGAGGCAGGAGAGCACTTTTTATTAGGAGGAGTGACTGCACCGGGCAGTCAGATGGACTGTGTGTACCCAAGGAACATGCCATTTTGGTAACATAAGCACAGATGCAGGAGGAGCAGCTGATGGACAGAGGTTTACCCCTCACCTCTGTTCTCCCACACTCTGGCTGTTCCTCTCCTCCCCTCTGCCCTGTCTCCTCAGCCTCTCCTCACCTGGGTCCTCCTCAGCTCTCTCCCCTCTCTAACGATGTGACAGTGTTGCCAGCTTTCTCCCAGTTTTATTGGGAACAGCAGGGGTTTAGCTGGGTTTTCCTCAGTGCCTTGGTGTCTTTTCCACCATGTTGCCAAACATGACATGAAAAGGGCCAGCAGGCTGAAGCATATGGAGTGGGCTGGGATACCAGCATGGCCGCGTGACGCTTCTTCCCTTAACCTCATTGCAACCTTTTTCCAATTTTCCCCCCAAGGGCCCCACCAGCTGAAGCAAGGGGTGGCAGTGCTGGCCTGTGTGCCACCTCAACACCCCAGCTGTGCTCGCCCATGGCCCTAGTGTATTTCAGCTGCCCCATACTTGCCTGGCTTTGCTGGGCACTCTCTCCTTGGAGGTGAGCCTTCCAAGAGCTAACAGGCTGTGGGCACTTCACCCCCACCAAGCACTGCCATCCACCTCTGAGGGATGCTGTACTTCAGTGGGAGCGTACCCAGCCACGCGGGTTCCCCCCTGTCCTGGAGGCCACCACCCCAGCCTGTGTCCTGGATGCCCGTGTCCTCGCACACAGAGTCCTCTCTCGGTCCATTAGTTTGTTTCCACTGCCATGGCCAGTGGCAGGCACCCGGCAGTGAAAGCTGTATTAAAAGCCAGGTCAATACCAGCCCCTGCTTATTCCCTCTGGGGGAAAATAAATAAATAACAAAAGGAGGGAGGGACTTCATTAATTAGCAGTGGGGAGGAGAGGTGGGACAGGGACACACGTGGAAAAATGAGGCTGTGTATCAAGTCATACATGGGAAAAGCCAGGAGACACCAGGACTCATGAGCTCCTGTCCCCAGTCTGTACCTGAGGGGAGGAGAGGGAGGTGTCAGGAGTGATGCCTTTCCTTTCTCCCCCCACCCTCCCCTGATGCTCTGCTCCTCAGCTGTCACCTGTTTGCTCTTCTCTCATCCTCTCATCAGCTCCTCTTCCCCTCTTGACAAGGCTTCCCAAAAGTGTCAGATCACTGCTTGGGCACAGACCAAACCTGTGCAGGGCAGCTGTCCCCCCACAGAACCTATGTGCTGTGACAAGAAATGGCCGTGTCTGGGTCTAGACCAGTCTTGTTAGTCTATCCCCACTTTTTCGCAAATGCACTCCCTTATTACCTCATTTTCTCTTCTTTTTCGCTTCCTCCTCCTCCGCCCGCCTGCTGTGCCTGCTTCTTCCTCTCACTCCTGCTATTTCCTTCCTTCCCCTTCTGCTTCTTCTCCGCTTCCTCTTGCTTCTTGAACCAATTCCAAATTGATACTGAGATGCTGTTTTTCTGCTTTGTAGATCAGGGGTTGGGTGGGACATCATTTCTTCAGCCATTCCCTCCACAGCACAACTGTTGGATGCCCTGAGCAGCTTCCTGAGCTACCTGTTTGTCTTCCTGTCCTTGTACCATCTACAGTTTTCAAGGAGTAATTCTGCTGCTCCTAAAGGAAAAGGCTCATCAGGTTTTTGTGTCTTCTGTGAAATGACAGCCAAGTGATGTTACGGGTTTAGCTCTGGTTGATGTCCTCCCTCATTTCCCTTAGTTCTTACTTGCCTCTAGAAAAAAAGGAGGCTTAGGGTTTTTTGGTTTTGGAGGGGTTTTTGAGCCTTATATCTAGAGCAATGTCTTACACATCTTTGTCTCTTCATCAAGCGTATTTATAACCCTTCCCTGAGCAAAACTCTTGTTATCTCCAGACCGAGCGGGATTGTTTGATCCAGGTAATTTTAGAGCAAATGTTTCCCTCCCTACCTACATTCTGTATGATCTTCTCCCTGAGCAAACTCTGTGAGCTTCTTATTTTAGGTCTTTACCAGAGAGGCCTAGAACAAGGGAGTGCTCTTGGTGGAGCTCCTGGGCACCAACACCATACAAACAGCAAACACCAGCACTAGTAACTGTCGTTGGTTTCTATACCTTGGGATCTCTCCTTTGCTTCCACACCTCCCCCTGGATATTAGACTTTATTAAAAATAAATAGTTACAAATTCAGTTTTACAGCTGATGGCAGCAGGGAGAAGAATGGAGGAGGTGAAAGGAGCAAGTTGAGGGTCTGCTGTCCAGTCAGGTCACTTGTCTGTCATCCTGGCCACACTGTGCCAGGGAGCAGTCTGAGTGTGCAAGCACAGGGCCCTGCCTCCTCTGCCAGGAATCTCAGGAGAGGAGCAGGGTGTATTTTTCATGAAGACTGGGAGAACTGGGTCTGAGTCCGTGGAGCTGAGCTGCTTCTGGAGACGACATATGCCAAAAGCCCAGGAGAATGCTGAGTAGGCTATGCGGAGTGTCCTTGTCTCCTAGCTTGGCATTTGCAGTGGAAGAATATGGATTTCAGTTCTCGTTCTGTTTTATATACAAAGAAAGAGTCATGTGCAACAAGAAATAAACATGCAAGTAAACCCCTTCCTTAAGATCCTTCCCCACTCCCTCCAGGAGTCCCGATCTCTCCCATCCATCCTCATCTGGTCAGGTCTTGGGCATTGCTTCTCTCCTAGTGATGGTCATGACTCTGGACAGCCACGGGGCCTACCCATGTCGAGAGGGGACAGAAAGTCTGCTGTTGTCTCCGCAGCAGAAACACTTGCTGCGGGTCCCAGCCTGCCCGTTGAGGGCAGGGACTCCTGTCACCTCTCCAGAGATGAGAAACCAGGCGTGCTGCTCTCCTGTCTCCGGGCGGGAAGGGGGTCCTAGCACAAGCTGCACATACAGGAGGAGTGGTGTACCCTCACTCCTTTTCCAGGCAGTATGACTTCATGGGGAAGGGAGTATATCAGAGCAGCTCCAGGCCTTGATGTACGCAGGGGCTGAGAGGCAGTCACAGGAGGCATTTTTTGGTGGGCAAGGGACTTATCCAGCTACATATGGGTGCAGAACAGAGAAGGAGATGGTGGGTGACAGGTGTGGAATGGGGAGGCTGGAGGGGTTAGATGGCCGACTCCCTGCGGTATGAGATTGCATCTAGGGGCAGAGTTGCCTGGAGCCGCTCCAGGTCCAGGTGGCTTCCAAAATCCATCATCTGGATGACACCTGCCTCCTCCTTCGTGTTGCCCCCTAACACCACACCCACTTCATCATCATCTTCATCTTCATCTTGACTGACAAGAGCCAGCTCATTCTCGTAGCAGAAGGCACTAGGAGGTGGAGGAGAAGGTAGGATAGTCATCTTGCTTTCTTGCAGCTCCCGGGCTGAGCAGCAAGGCGTGCCAGCTACCTCGTAGGTCTTGTGAAAGCGTGAATAATCCACTTTGTAGTGGTTCTTCTCCTCAAACACAACTGGTTCAAAACGATGACCCCAAAGGATTTCACTAGCAAGGTAAGAGCTTCGTGCCTGTGTGGTCATGGCTGTGGCTTCCACCATCCCCTCCAGGATAACAACAATCTCAAAGTTCTCTGTCTCCAGCTCCTCCTTGCCAATCCCGTAGAGTGGGCTCTCCTCATCAATCTCATGAACGATAATAATGGGTGAGACCAAAAATATACGATCAAGGCCCACGTCGTAGCCCACATTTAGGTCCCGCTGGTCCAGGGGGAGGTATTCCCCTTCCTCCGTCATGTAGGGCTTGATAAGCTGGGCTCGGACATGGGCCTCTACGATGTGGCTCCTCCTCAGGTTGCCCACCCGCCACATGAGGCACAGTTTGCCATCCCGCACAGAGATGACTGCATGGTGACTGAAGAGGAGGGTCTGGGCCCGCTTCTTGGGCCTTGCCATCTTGGCCATGATAGTGCCAATCATGAAGGAGTCAATAACACAGCCCACGATGGACTGGACCACAACTGCCATGATAGCCAGTGGGCACTCCTCAGTCACACAGCGGAAGCCATACCCAATGGTTGTCTGTGTCTCCACTGAGAAAAGAAAAGCCCCTAGGAAGCTGTTCACATGCATGATGCAGGGCTTGAGGAGAGAGGGACCACCTCCCACTGCCGGTGTACTGAGGTCACCATGGAAGAAAGCAATGCACCAGAAAAGGAACCCAAAGAAGAGCCAGGAGACCAGGAAGGCAGCAGAGAAGATCATAAGCATGTACCGCCAGCGCGTGTCCACACAGGTGGTGAAGATGTCAGCCATGTAGCGCTGAGACTTGTTGCTCAGGTTGGCAAAGTAGACGTTGCACTGGCCGTTCTTCTTCACAAAACGGTTGCGGTGCTTCCTTCGTGGGGCATGGCCCTTCCCATTCCGGCTGTGCCCATTCATGCTGCCCAGTGCAGAAACCTTGTGCCCATCCTCTTCAGTCGAGACGATGCTGTATCTGGAAGAGAAGAAACAGGCACTTCCAGCAGAAATACATGAATAATAACAACTACTGAGACAGCAAGGGCAGGAGACACATGGGTGGCTCATGGGGCTATGGTAGCATGGTGTTAACTATCACAACAGTATGGTTCCCTGGTTATTGCACCATGGTGCCACCCTGACCAAATTGGTGGAGCTTGGGTGCAATATTTGCTGAGTCTTACTGCCAGGAGGTTGTATCTAGCAAAGTCCTGGCAGGGCAGCAAAGCAGGAGAAGTTTGTTGTGCTGTGCTACCTTTTAGACTTTGTGGTGAGGAGGGATCCAAGGTTTCAAAGCCTGACAGCAGCTGGGCCAGCTGGAAAGCCTGGGAGCAAACACTGGCATTCTGGCCACATTTTGGCCCTAACATTATATAAGGCTGGGAGTTTCTGTTTTCTCCTCTGCTTTCCTCACTGATTTCATGGTGTGCTGGTGACAATGTTTATACACTTCCTGTGCTCAGGACAATTCTGTTGCCACAGCAACACATGTGGCTCCTGCATCCAAAGCCAAAGGTGTAATTTGGAGATCAACAGCCAAAGTGCTGGCAGATTTCCTGGCAGAAGCTCCACACACACTTTCTGGGAGACATTTGCCCCTCCAGCTCTCCTCCCTCACAGGCAACACTGCCGCTGCCCCTCATGTACTGCTGGGACAGTTGCAGATACTCCTTAAAGATGCAACGGCAGAAGATGCTCTAACTACCGAGGAAATCAAGCCAGCGCACAAACCCACCAAAACCACTCTGCCCTTGTGGTCATCAAGCCACAGCCTCCCAGGAGACCCCTCAGGCTGGCAGTGTCTCTCCCACCCCGTAATGTTGACAAGTCAGCTGGAGCCCTCCAACACAGGCTCCGTAACCCCCATCCTCGTCTCACAGTGAGGGAAGCATTGGTGGCTGGAGTTGTGATTCCTGGAGACGTGGGGCTTCTGCAGTGCTGCTGGAATCTGTAATTTCTGGTCCTGCACCATACAGCACTTTGCTTCTCTATGATACTCCTCTAAGCACTGCCCCCACGTATGGCATGTTTGGGACTGGAGAAGGAGAGAGGAGCCATACCTTTGAGCAGGAAAGCCCCTGGCAGGTAATTTGAGAAAAATATACAAAGGGCAGGCTGAAAGGCCAGATGAGGAGGACCAGGCCACCTGGGGCATCAGCAGTCCTTGAGAGGAGGATTACTCACCGGTTGACTCGGACGCTGCCCATGGCTCGCTGTATCATCAGGTGTCAGGGGGCTGCGGGAGCTGGGAGGGCACGGGATCTCATGCAGCAGCACTCACATGGGACTGGGCAGCTCCGGGTTTCACCTCTGGCGAGCTGGGACCCATGCTGCCATTGTGATTGCTCCTGGGCACGCGCCTTGCAGAGAAGGATGAAGCAAAACCCAGTCAGAGCCTCCCTTGACAGCAGCCGTCTCAGTCCCAGAGCAGGGGCTGCAGGGCTCCCGGCCTTTTGCTCGGGAGAGGTCTGGAGGTGTCCGTGGGGCACCGCGCCGCAGCCTGGCTCGGGCAGGTGAGGAGCTGACAGACACAGAGTGGGTTGCACGACCTGCAGCCCCCGCGCTCCCCAGCATCTACTGCTGGGAGAGGTGCAGGGCCAGCCCGTCCCTGCTCACCAGATCAAGGGCACAACGGCTGAGCAGCTTGCAGGGCCCTTGCCCTGAGCCATTATATTAATATAGCTTACACCAGGACAAGAGCTCAGCCGGGCTAAATACCTTGCACACAAGGACTAACAAAGCACAGACATGCACAGCAGCCCTCAAGGGTCTTCATCAGCCCAGCCTGACCCAGAGGAGACTTATTTCCAGGGGGTGCAGAACACCCCACTGTTTTGAAGAGAAGAAAAGCTATCAGTAGAGCCAAAAAGGAGAACTGGTGGAAAGGAAGGGCTTAGGGATAGCCAAGGAGAAGCTGGTTAGAGCAAACAAACCTTGCGATGTGCGCTGTGTACAGCATCCAAGGAGCGGCTCAGCAGCAGAGCCCTGGGGAGGATGTCCAGCAGATGTTACGTCCTGACCCGGTCCTCCCCAAACTGAAGAATGGGGAAACTGAAGACTCAAGAGCCAACCTATCCTGCCTGCCCAGAGCTGCTGGGAAGTGAAATGCAGTGAGGGGGTAATGACTCACAGATTAGGAAGGGCTTTGTACACCCATGCTAATCCTGCACTGTAACCTTTGGATTACAGCAGCCAGCGCAGAGCGCAGGATGCAGACAAAGCCAGCTAGTTTACTTCCCCCCGGCCTCACTGATGAGCAACCAGTGGTTGCCATACCTGGGACAAATCCAAGGATTTTGGGGACAAATCCAAGGTTTAGAGCTGCTTGCAAGTGGTCATGCACGGACAGGAGAGAGAAACACCAAGTGATGTTGTCTGGGATGGAAAAGCTGGTGAGATCCATCCTTGTCTCATCATCAGTGTTGCAGAACAGGGCTTCATGTGGCTAAGCGTGACCACCACCAGCTTTCCTCAGCTAGGAGCACAGATGAGAAAGCAGCAAGTAAGTAGCTCCAGACATCACCTCTGATGCGCAAGCACTGCTGCTGTCATGTCTGGGATGGAGGTTAAACAGCAGTCTCTCCTTCAGAAACCAAGCTTACTGAAGCAGTTTAAGCTCTGTGGCAACACAAATACGGTTGTTCAGACCAAGGATATTGTGGGACCAGGAGAAGGTAGCAACCTTGTAGTCCGCAACTCACCATATAGATGTAAAAGTGAACAGCTGCCCAAAAATTCCCACCAGTAAAAAGCACTTAAGCACAGAACTGTGCCAGCACCCACCCTCCTCCTCAACTGCCCTACAGCATCCAAACCTTTAAGGAGGGTCAGTTTGGCCAGATACAGGAAATTATGATGTGCATCTGGGTAAACCTAGAGCAGAAACTGGGGTTAGTAACATAAGTTCATCAGAAATGTTGAGGGATGACTAGACGCTGAAGAAAGGTCGCTTCACGCCCACAGATGGTCCTGCTAGGATAAAGCTGAGACATACCTTCAGTGATTACATGGTGAGTTTGGACTGCAGGATGCCACAGGTCTTTAAGAGGTGAGAAAGGCAGGCAGGTATACCTGTCCATGCTGGCTCCAGCCAGGAGAGGAAGGGCATCCTCTCCAACTGGTACCTTCTTTAGTTAGCCTGGACAAGCCAAGCTCATCCTTGGCCAGCACTGACACTGATAGCAGAGGAAAGTCACTACCACAGCTCACATGTACGGGTACTTCACAACTTCTTAAAGGCTTCTGACCACCGCCCCCTTTCCCCAGCTGCAGGAACTGGTGCACAATTTCTAGAGGCTTTGAATTTCTGACCCAGGTACTGGCCAGCTTCAAAAGAAGAGGAAGGAGGACCTGAAGAGCTTCTGCTCACTGAAATCATGTGCAGCAGCACCTGGATCTCTGCTACACACCTTCCCCACCTCACTGAGAAGGGGCAAAGGAAGCAGACGAAATGCAAGGGCTTTGCTTATCTCTGGTTCTGGGTGGTACAGCCGTGGGAAGGGATGGATACGCTGTTTAAGAGTGCTGCATCCTATGCTGCTGTGCTTCCTCCTGGCTCCCACACGGGACCTCAAGTCAGCCAGAGCTGTGGCACACACAGCCTCCTGCGCAGAGCCCACCATGGCTGGACCTTGCAGCTAAGAACATGGGGAAGGTTTGCTGCTGGGTCCACAGGGCCAGAACAGAGCATCGGCAGCTAATACTACATCACTACCTGCAATTTGTGCATAATCACAAGAAAAGTATTTCCATGAAGAGAAAAGGCTACAAATCTGAACGCACACATTCGATCATGTGAGAGCAAAAGGGTTTAGTATAGGATGTAGTGGGAGATCCGTGGTCTTGGTCCACACACCCATCCGTAGGACCCACACAGAACTGAGTTCATCGCTCTTTTTCTGCTTCAGCTTTGGAAATTTTGCCAATAGATTTAAGGACCTCAGCAACAAAATGCAGCAACTCCACTCCAGAGGCAGGCTGTCTGATAGACAAGTTTGGGCCAGCTATGATCTCGTGGAGGTTCTGCAAGGCAAAGTTTGTGTTGTGCTTCACTGCCCCCAGGTCAGTTGTTTGGCCCATTCGCCATCTTGGAGCTCTCCAGCTCTCCCTGGAGAATAGAGATCTCCTGCTTCAGTTCTCCACGTTGCTTTCTGCCACCAGAGCCTGCTCGGTCATTAGCTGGAGACTCCACTCAGTCTACTAGACAAAGGATTGTAGCTTTTGGGCTTCCCTCTCCTCTTTGGCCAGGCTGGCCTTCAACTGCCTCTCCAGCCTCTGCTCCACATGCTCCTAACCATCTTCCTGAGCACGCTGTTCTCCTTGAGCACATTTCAGGTCAGCTGCAGTGACAGGGACTCCCTGTCCCCAGTGGCCTCCTTGTGCATCATGTGGGGCTCTGCTTCCCTGGTGTGCTCTGGGTACCCCAGAGAAGGGCCACTGGCGTGGGCTTCTGAGGTAGAGGCATCCGTCCCAAAGTGTGTGCCCACACTATGCTAGAAAGAGTCATAGGAGCCACATGGTGCCTTACTGGCAGTTTGGAGAACTTGCAACCTTTGATGCACAGGAAGGCGTCAGGTCCAGCTGTGGTCCTTATCTTTGGACAAGCTTCCAGGCATTTCTGTCTCTTTGTAGAATGGTTCCTGAAAATTCTGAACTTTCTCCTCCGAGATCCAGTGCATGCTTGGGCAACCTCTTGGCATAATTCTGGTTTTTACTCTTTCACCATCTAAGAGTGCCTGGGATTTAGGGAAAATGGGATGGATTCCCCTAGATCCTCCACCCGAGTGTCACTCGAGCTGTCATAGTTCTTGCACTGGGGTAGAGGATATGCTGAGTGGCAGAGATAGCTGGATTCATCATCATTATAATTGTCATCATCATCTTCCAAGCCCTGAGATACTGGGCAGACTCCCTCCATTGTCCCAGAAGTGCCAAGCAGCCATGACACTTTTCAGGTTTTTGGGCTGCAGCAAGTGGGAGGATCCAGATTATCCTCCTGGAGCCTGGGTCATGCAGGCAGGTAATACTGACAAGCAGCCTGCCGACTTCTATTGCCTCAGTGACACTCATGAGGGAAGAGGCAGACACTGAAATCCCCCCATTTAGATCACGAGGGTGTTCGGGAGGGAGCAGAGGACCAGGCATCTCTGTGTCTTTGCTATGGGAAGAACAGGAATCATCAGGGTCTGTGATGTCATCCTGTGACTTCACTGCCTGCTGTGAGGTCATGACCAGGGGAGAGGAACCGATCAATTGCAAAAGTGCTTTTTTGGCAGCAGGAGGATAAGCTGGATCTTTGTGGCTGCAGAGCCAACACCAGCTCAGGGGTGCTGCCAGTGGGCAGGGAGGAGCTCATGAAGCCACGTGAGACCTCCAGCATGCAGGAGGGACAAGGACCAGCTGGCCCTAGGCAGGCAGCATGGGGCAGAGGGGACAACCCTGCCCCACAGGCTGCCGAGATATCTCCAGCAGCAAGGTCAAGCTGCCTGCTGGCGTTTTGGTGCCAGGGCTCACCCTGGGCAGAGGCAGGAGACGTCACCAGTGCTTTGGCCAGAGGCATTGCCCCAAGTCGTCTGGCCATCGAGGGGTCCATGCTGTGGTGCTGCTGATCTGATTCATCCCCTGCTGCCAGCTGGTGCAGGGAAGTGTTAGTAATACCAAGCACCACAAGCTCAGAATGGCACGAGCCAGGAGACGAACGAAAATAAACCCACTTACCACTTCCACCCCAACACACCCCCACAGCGCGCAGTGCCACCATGGGAAAGACAGACAGGCAGGCGAGAAGCCCTAGGCTGGGGACTGCCATTGCATTGGGTCAGCATTCACATTAGCCCCCTGGAGATGTCACACTGGGATGTGATGTAGCCACTGTCCCTCCTCAGTAGCTGGTGGTCCAGAGCCACCACCGACGTTCCTGCCTGCAAAAATGGATGCCAGCAGCTTGGCAAGGTCAGGAGCGGTGCCAAGAGCCCAAACCCTATGGAAACTCAGTTCAAACAGCTGTGAAATTGTCTCCTTGCTACCTGAAAACCTGAAACACAAATGGGATGAAGGGGGAAGGCCCAAACAGACAGCTGCCTGTCACATGGATGAGGGGGAGGAAAGCCTGGTCGAGGACAGAGATGTGAATCCCGGAGTATGCCCGAGGACCTTCTTGGAACCTGGCTCTGCCTCCTGGAACCCACATGTGGAGGGAGAATCTGGGGGGTCAGTGGTGACTCCTGGGGAGTGGGATGGCACCATGCTGGTGGGTGCAGCATGGGGCACTCTGGGAGATGCTAGGCAGGAGACGGGTTCGGAAAGATGCTTCTCCATCCCTCTGCTGCCATGTCCTGAGCATACATGAACACCCATGTATTTCATGGCCTGAAGAAGCCCCCCAGTGCTTTGGGAAGCTGCTGCAGCGTGGACATCACAGCCGCTGTCTTGCATCACTGAAGGTGTCAGCCAGGTGGGTCTCCAGAGGCTAACAGCCACCTCCAGCCCTGCAGCCTGGGCTGCCTTTCCCTCCTTCCCAACTGCTTTCCCCCTCCTGCGCCCTAGACTGAGTGATGCCAGGACACTGCTGCCGTGCTGCAGTCATCCCTGCCTTCCCAAGTGACACTGCGCTCCAGCAGCACAAGCCCTTGCACCAGCCCACGCTGCCACCCTGGCACTGCTCTGACCCTGAGCAGATGCGTGGGGCCAGGCTGCCGCTGTCGCTTTCCGAGGGATCTGTGGGCTAATAATGTCAGGGCACGTGGTGCTGATGCAATGCCTCCATTGCTCCATCCTCAGTACACGGTGCAGTGCCTCGCACATCCCAGGCTTTCTCCAGTCTCTGCCAAGGCAGATCATAGATTGTCAATCCTTTAAATTTGCAGTGGAAGAATCTGATGAAACAGAACAGAAAAGTCCACACTGAAGCACTCCCCCACTTCTCTTTTTATAACAACCGTATCTGGTGCTCTGGGATGTACACCGTGAACGACAACGATGGAAAAATCCCAGGGTATTTTTACACTCTTAGTCTTTGCTTTATCTGGAGTTGTCTGGCAAATGCTTCCCTCCTGTCTGTGGTCAATACCGAAGCCGCTGGCTGTGCTGTGCTTCTTGCCTTTATTCTTCTTACCAGCTGCGTAGCACCGCCTGGTTTTGAGATCAGCGTCCACAGACCCATCCTGCTGGCTCGGGCATGGTGACAACACAGCAGACGTCTTCTCACCTCTTGCGAATTCAGGGTGGAAACACCTGCAGCAGAAAGAGGACCCCTTTGGCTTTTTGCGGAGCCTTGCAGACCCATGGCATTCGTTTTGTCCTCTCCATCCTCTTTGTAGCTCTTTCTCTTCTCCTCTTCCTCACAAACATTCCCGGGGTTCATGCTGGGGCTTGTAGGGCAGCTTGGTGCTGTGGGGCTGTCTTGTCACAAGAGGCAATGGCTGAGCTCTCACTCCTCCACGCTGGCAGGGCTGGGTGCTAGGCGCTGTACGAGCACACGCGAAGGCACAGTCACCATGCAGGAGAGTTTTACCATATTAAAAAGGCAAGTGACATATGGAAGGTGAGGGGAGGAAGCTGTAATCAACTCTATACCATTTTTATATACACACTTCTGCCTTTTCGTTCAATAATTATAAATAGATTGAGTAAGTGCCAACAGTCCCCATCTGCCCCGCAAGGCATGATCCGCTGACCAGTTTCTCTCTCCAAATGAGGATTTTATTAACGTGCCTCTGCCCGGTTTATATTTTGGGGTGGAGTGAGAAGGGGGATTTTTTTCCCCCCTGTGAAGCTCTGGAGACTGGGGATGGGTAATATCAAAACAAAACAAAATGATTTGAAGTTAAACCATCTCAGTGTGTGACTCAGAGCTATTCATAGCTCCCTGAAGCCAGCTGCAGCAACGGAGCCAGAAGGATTCTGCCCGTATTATTATTCCAATTACCATCTGAATTAAAAGTTTGAGCACTGATCAGCCCACATACTGACGGGAGGGGGAGAGAAGAAAGCAAAGAGAGAAGGAGAGAAAGAGAGAGAGGGAGAAAAACCAGATAAAAATGGGATCCACACAAAGTTCCCCAGGATGGCAACGTCGGGAAGTGGCATGGAAAGGTGACAGCATCACCTCCTGCCTGCTCCGGCACCAGCCGGGCAACCCCTGCTCTGGCTGCACCATCTGGGTGACAGTACCGCAAGAGTGGCCACCCGCTCCCCAGGATCCCGGCCAGCAGCTGGGGTACCTCATGGCAGGGCTGGTGGGACTGGCACGGATGCTCACCCACTCTCCTCTGGCCAAAATGGAGCTGGGGGAACAAGTGACAGGGGCTGAGGAGCAGCTGAGCCGGAACGTAAGGAGAGGACATTGCTGGGGTGGTGGCTGTGGAGAAGTCCGTGCTTTTTCTTGTCAGGTGAGGTAGGTGTGTGTTATTCTTTGTGGCTGGCATCACAGGGAAAATTAAATGTTCAAAAGGCCCCTGGCCTTGCTTGGGTGGTGGTCTTGGCCAAAAAGGAGCTGGACTTTTGTGGCAGCCAGGGCGCAGACCACGTCCCACCAGCTCCCAAGGAAGCACTGGCCCTGACACACGCCCCAGCAGCCATCCTGCCAAAACTGTGGCCTAGACCCTGAAGGGCTGGTGCAAAACCCACAAGACCTGAAAAGTAGAAGACGCTGGGGTGTCCCCAAGGTCCCCGTGTCCTAGGCAGCTGTGATGCACTCAGGTCACCTCCTCCAGCTTCCCAGCACGACTTCATCAGCAAAAAGAACATCTCCGCTAACCCCCCTACACCAGGAGGTCCCTTTGCTGAGCACCCTGCCCTGTGGGAGCCTTGCCGAAAGGCCATTCCCAGCAGCGTCCCCACGCTTCAGCGTCTCTCCAGCACAGAGCTCCTCCTGAGCCTGTGCCAGCCTGGCCAGGAGGGCTGCCCGTGTGGGGCCTCTCAGCGGCTTCTGGCGAGTCGGGAACAAGGATCATTATCAACACACAGGAACAGGGGGGCAAGGGTGGCTAACATCATCTGCCTGTCCACGGCAGTTGCGCTCCTGACAGGGCAGGAACAGTCTGCTGGTGCCTCTATAAAGCACCCAGCAAGGCAGGCGCCTGCAAATGGGTTGTGTATGATGATAACAACAGCGACAGCAGCAAAGGGTGAGCAATACTCAGGGAAAAGCCTGCTCTGCACCAAACCCCCAGCCAAGAGAGGCTACAGCTGCTGCTCTACACCCGGCTGCTGCACGAGCTTCCAGCATGGCCTGGCTGCTCAGCACTAGTCCATCGGCAATAGGGGAAAAAAAAATTTCCCCCAAAGCCCCTTGTCACTACTCTAAAAAGGAGCCCAGTGGAGCCACCAGCCTCCCGAGGGCATCCCAGCTTCGCCCCTTTCAGGTATGCCTGCTAGGCACCAGAAACAGCAGAGGGAGCATCCCAGGTAAGCTGCAAAATTGCACTCCTGAGGAGAGCAGATCAACTATTTCACTACAAGTCTGCTGACTTGTATTGCTGTAGCTTGCTCAGTCTGGTTAAAAAAATGCATCTGAAAGATGTCAAGCCCTAGTGCTTCCTGCTGCCTGTGGTATGGGAGGACCGTCCCCCTCTCCTTCCCCTGTCCCCGGGCTCTGCAACTTGGCCGGGGCTGCCCGTGCAGATGGGCTCAGGCACAGGGGGAGAGCAGTGTGAAGTGGGACATGGCAGCTGCATTTGCGCACTGCTACACCTGCAATATCCCCCCTGCTGTCATTATGAGTTGCTGTTGTACCCCTGCTCGTCTGGGCTGCGGCGCTTGCCCCTGCTGGTGCCCTGCCTGCTCACCTGCCTCTCGCCTGCTGGCACTCAGCGCTGCCCACAGCTGCTCTCTGGTTGCCTTCACCCAGACACAAGGCTCTTTTTGTGTGATGGGAGCGATGGGGGCAGGGGGAGGAGAAGAATTCTAGGGCCAATGGGTCTAGTCCTATGGCAGGCACCACCTCTATGTAATGCCATTGAACTTTGTGGAGGGGTGAAGCGCCGGCCTGTCCAGCCTCTGGGATCCCTGGTGCTCTTCAGCCTATGCACTCGCTATGCTGCTGGCAGGGCCACTCTGTACAGCTCTCATGGGGCTATAGGACTGGTTTGCTCTTCTCTACAGCAGAGTCACTTTTGACATCCTTTTTCTATAAGACTCTTTCAGCTGACCCCTCTGCATCAGTACCCAAGCAGGCTGCCAGCAAATGCCATGGCCCAGCGCAGAAAGGCAGCAGGAGAGAGGAGAAGGGAGAGCAAAGATGAAGGCAGGAGAGGGAGAACAGGCAATGGAGGTGCAGGCTGGATGAGACTGGCAGCTCATTGCACCGGTGCTGGCACCACTTGCCTGGGAGAAAGGAAGGGAGGGAGGGAGGGAGGGAGGGAAGGTGGGAAGAAGGGAGGCAGGAAAGGTGTTAGGGTCTTTTCTCCGAGCCTTTCACAGGGGACAGAGTGGGGGATGCTGACTCCCTCATTTTCACACAGCACCAGGCTCCCTCTGAAGTGTTTCGGGAGAAATGTTGCCATAGAAATAAAACAGCCGTCCAGATTGAGAGGGGCAAGCCCGCCACCATGGTGGCAGGGGCTGGCACAGGCACAGGCAGAGTGCTGGCAGGAGCCCCCAGCCGATGGCATGGGGCCGTGCCAGGCTGGAGGGTACCTTGTCCTCCATCCTCCACTCCCTCATCTCCAGCGAGAGCAGCGGTGGTGCTGGCGTGCCAGCATGGCTGGCGCTAGCCCCAGGTGGCACCTCCTCCCCACATACACTAGTGGGTGAATGCCAAAACTGCCCCTGCAGGCAAGCTGTCTGCCACCAGGCTCCCAAGGGGATAGGCATGGGGGTGCACGGGTCTCTGGGGCAGTCAGGACAGGGTCACACTGCAGCCAGCTCCCATCCCTCATCTGCCCAGGCCACAGCACCACCTTCACTGCTGGAGAATAAACCTAAGAGGTCTGAAAGCAAGAACCAGCTCAAAGGCAGCCCCTGCCCATCCCGAGTCCTCACTGTGGGAGGATCAGCATGTCCCACGATCAGGGGCTTCAAGACCAACTGTACTCAGTAAAGCCACCTTGTCTGGGGAGGAAAACCAATGCCAATGCCTCCGGGGGCTCCATCTGAGGTCCCTCCACCCTGATGAGGGGCACAGGAGCAGCGCCATCGAGGAACATGAATTTAGCCTGACACGGTTTCGCAGTGCTGCAAGGCAAGCACAGACAGCTTCACTCGGTCCTCACCATTCACAGAAAAACGAGCACCAGCGGGAGGCCGGGGAGCCACGCGTGTGAGTAAGGGATCGATCGCTAAGACAGAGCACCCATCTATTGATCTCCAGCTGTGCTGTCAGGTTAAGCCAACCCAGTCCAGTAACGAGACAGGACAGTGGGAACTTGCTGAGGGCAGATTGCAATTAACCACTCTGCTCTGCGTCTGCACTGATGTCAGCGTGCAGCAGTCGCAGGTATCTATCACCATGTCCTTTTCCCCCTCGCTGGCACCCTCCTGCTGGCAATAGCAACCCAAGAACACAGCTGACCCCAGGGTGGTGGCTGGCAACCAAGCGCGGGGTGGCTGAGTGGCCAGAGTGACCAGTGGGAGACCCATCCTGCCAGGTAACTCTGTCCTTCCTCAGCCACCTCCTCGCTCCCTGGCTTTCCTTACAAACTGCAGCGGGCAGCCGCGAGGGGCAAGGACCACTGGCAGTCCCCTGCCAGCACTGCACATCATGGTGCTCTGCCTTGGCATCGAGGAGGGGGAGAGATGGAAGAGAAGAAAGGTGGCAAAGAGGGAGCTCCACTTCCCTCCAGATCCGCTCTCCAGCTTTCTCCAGCTTATCCCGTTCATGGCCACCCTCACCATCCCTCCTCTTCCCCACCACCCCCATCCCCACCAGGCTCACTTTTCCCTCCTAGGACATGTATTCCCCCTGTGCTTATTATGTGGCTACAAACAGGGATGGCCACATGCCGGGGTGACTCAGGCATCTGTGGATGCCACTTCCAATGGTGAAAGGAGAGGAGAACGTCCCCAAGTCTTCAGCAAGATGTGGTCCCCATGCACCCCCCATCCCCTCCTGGGCTCTGGGCGACCCCAAGCCCTGGGTCCTTCTCCACACCTCCCACCTCCTGCAAACACCTGTTCCTGAGAAGCTGAGGAGGGCACAGAGCAGAGGCTGAAGGCAGTTAGTCTTGGAGCCATGTCACCTCCACCACATGTCTCCTATGTGTGCTGTCACCATCTGCCCTTTGCAGCACACACCCCGAAGGGAGGAAGGGGCGAAGGGAGAGGCCCCGGAGCCACCATTTGCTTTGCTACGGATGAAGTTAAGGATGGGTGGTGGAGATGAGAGACTCCAGGCTCTTGGCAGAGCAATTTGGTTGTCTCCAGGCAATTTTCCCAAGAAGGAGGGCATCAGGGGCTGAAGGTGGTACCAGGGATGTCCAAGGTGACCTGCCCGCACCACGCAAACCTACCCGCATGCTCCCACCCCAGAAGGGATGCTGGCCTTGCCAAAAGAGGGCAAAACCAGAGTTTCTATGGCATTCTGCTCATGGCTTCATCCTGAGCTCCTTCACCCAAACCCAGTATCCAGAAGGCCCTTTGCACTGTGCCTGTCTGGGAGACGTTGGATCACCACCAGCAGGATCAGCCACACTGAGACTAGAAGAGCTGGAAGGCAAGGGGGAGGGGGGCAGGTCTGGAGCCCGAAAAGCTCCACGGGCAGCAGGAGAGCCAACACAGCTGCTTCAGCCCCAGCTGCACCGAGGTGCTTGGAGAACAGATCTCCAGCGCCATTCTTCTCTGGGAACCGGCCAGGACCACTGCCCGTGTGGAGCAGGAGAAACAAAAGGTGAGCGAGACCCAGCCCCAGACAAGAAGGCACTAAGGAAACACAGAGAGCCGAAAAAACGAAGAAGTTACCTGCAAAGCGACCGAAGCCAGGGTGGCGAGGGGCAGGAGGGGAAGCTGGGGAGGTGTACGGGCAGGCACCCACCCCTGCCCCGTGGCCCGCGGCCACCCCGCTCGCCCTATTGCATACGCTGTGCCCACGGGCAACTTTATTATTCACTGGCACGCTCACATGAAGCCACGCATCTCTCTCTGAGTTATATTTATAGCTGTTCCTCGGAGCGAGCGCGGATGAAATGGTACCTTATTTTCCTAAGGAAAAGAACCCTTCCCGGTCTCACGCTGGTGAGGGGAGCAGCACCCCGGCACCGCCTCTTACCCGGGTCCTGCCGAGGGATGCTCCAGCCCTGCCGAGGCAACATCAGAGGAAGGGGAAAGCAGCCAGTTTCTCCATCTCACCATGAAATGTCTCAGCCGGACCGGAGGAAGGTCTCTCTGCAGCCCTCACTCGCCTCTGGCTTGGGGTTTTTTCCACCCGCTTCTCTCCCCCCCCCTCCCCCCCCCCCCCCCGCCCCCAAGAAGCTACTTCTCTGCCATGACCTGCTCCTCTCCTGACTCCTCTCCTGCCCACGCCAGCACTCTGCTCCTGCCTCTGTCTCTCCTCAGAATTTTTTGCTCCCAGGAGCGTCCATCCCACGGAGCACTGATGCGCCTTCGTGGCTCAGCGACGGGTTCAGATCTCCCCTCTCCTGCCTGGCTCCCTCCTTCCCTGGCGTTAATTGCCCGTGCCTCTCTCTGCCCCCCTGCTCTAGTCCCCAAATCCCCCCTCTCCCTTCCACTCTTCCTCCCTTTGCGCTCCACTCCCTCTCCCTGGCTGCCTCTCCCCCTCGCTGATTGCTATGCAGTCTGTAGCTGAGAAGTCAGTAACTCTGTGGTAGGATCCAACAGCTTTCCGCTACTTTAGCCCATCCTCGCGTGTGAGCTCAGAGCTGCGGAGCCACCATGGGGGAGATGACAGCACAACCATTGGCAGTGGCAAGGGGACGGCGCGGCTGCTGGGTGCCCCTGGGGAGGCAAATCCTTCCACTGGGCTGGCGCAAGGAGCTGAAATATCCATAGTGAGGGTTTTTTTTTTTCCCACCTGGATTTGGGGTGCTGGACTGACACCTTGCCCTGAGGAAGGACCAGGCTCTCCCAGCTTGTGCAGAGCATTTGCAGTGGGGCATCATCTCTCTGCATCCACAGCTCAGCCTCCCCACCCTGCAGTGCTGGGGCTGTCCTGCCAGGATAAACGATGCCAGGGACAGGAGCGCAGGCAAGGAGGGACCAGCTCTTGGTGCTCCAGGATGGTGAGCAGCCACCTGCCAGGAAACCTGTCTCAGAAACCTCTCCCTGGGTCTCCACGGCCAGCAGCATCTCAGGGGCTTGGAAGAGGTCACTTCTTGGTGGCAAGGCGAGGGACCAGGGGACCCTGCAGCAGTGAAGCCAGAGGCTTAAAAGAGCCCTGACCCCACAGGCAGTGGCTGTAGGCCATGGGCTCCTGGGGATGGCCCTGTGCCAGGCTGGTAGGGTCTATGGGTTTCCATCTTGGTGTCTCATCTGCCATCCCCAGCATTAAGGCCTGTGTTGGAAAGTAAAAAAAACATTTAAAAAACCACTTTTTGAGTGTGCCCTGGGCCCCAATCCTGCAACAATCATTACCCTCCCTCCCAAAATCATCCCAAGATCCCATGGCATATGAGCTG
This sequence comes from Falco punctatus, assembly GCF_963210335.1. Classification (NCBI taxonomy): domain Eukaryota; kingdom Metazoa; phylum Chordata; class Aves; order Falconiformes; family Falconidae; genus Falco; species Falco punctatus. Next base: position 35,190,512 of record NC_137585.1, read on the forward strand.
CCCCTGCCCCGCCCCCCCCCCCCCCGCAACACACTGTGGGGACCAGCATCCCTCCACTGGCATTGGCAAACATCACCGTAGTGGGCGCAGCCTGCTCTCACCTGGCAAAGCCACCCCAGGGGAAGCAGCGGGTATTTTTTAGTAGCTCTCCATGCAGATGAGCAGCTGCAAATGGAGAGGTTTGCTTTCCCAAAAGCCCTGTCCTCAGAGCCCATGGGGGTCCCAAGAGCTACCAGCTGGGAGCTGCACAGATGCCTCATGGCAAAACATGCTGGCCCTCTGGCACCATGACAGGCCTTTCCCCTTGGTGCAGTAAAGGGATGAAGATGCTGCTGTGACACCTTGCTCCTTCCTGGGGTAGGCAAAGACACCAGGCACCTGCACACTTCTGCAGCCACCTTGACTTCATGTTGGGTTTCACCCTGTCTGCCTTTTGCTCCCCATCGCCAGCTTTCCCTGGGCCCTTGCTGTGTTTCCCTCCACCTGGGCAGCAAGAGAATGAATAGCTGCACATTGTGCATGGCACCAGCACCCTGGCACAGCCTAGAGGCAGCAGGCACAGCCAGGGCCATCAGCAGGGACATGGGGACATTGCATCAAGGATGCCACCGGCCCCTCACTGTCTTTGTGCCCCCAGTATGCCATGCCCTGGCCGCCCCAAGCCCGCCAGCCCCGGCAGCGGGGTGGCTCACACTCACCACCCCCGCCCGTCTCCACCAGCACCGTCTTTAATAAGAAGCGTGGAATATTTTAGCACCTATGGAAAAGCCACCACAGACGGCGGTGGCAGCCGTTGCCAGGGAGACGCTCCCAAAAATAGCCCCACTCCGCCAACCTTTCCCGATGCTGCTGTGGGGATGAGGGAGGCAGAGGGATGGAGGGATGGATGGAGGGATGGAGAAAAGAAGGGAAAGAGAGATGGGAGGGTGGATGGAGAAATGTTTGGAGGAATGGATGGAGGGGTGGATGGAGGAATGGGTGGAGGGATGGAAGGATGGAGGGATAGATGGAGAGGGATGGAGAGGGATGGAGGGGGACATAGGAGCTCTTGGGAAGGTAACATCCTGCCTGGGGATGAAGACAAGAGCAACCCCCATCCCAGCAGCCCCTGTCTGAGCACCTACAGCCCCATTTTCCTGCAACACCAGCTAAGCCAGCCCAAACCCTCAAGCCCTCTCTGCACTGGGCAGGTATGACTTTTAGTCTTTAAACCAGACAACATTGTTTTGGTCTCCTTAGTACCTGCTGGGCTTCCTCTGCCATCCCCCTCTGACCATCTCACCTCTGTCCCCAGTGCTCCAGGACTGCCCCGGACGAGCTGTCCTGGTCGTAGGAGCAGAGGTGGTAAGAAATGGAGGTAGCCTGTGGTGCTCAACTCCACCACGTTTCCCAGCCCCTCCAGGAACACTGAATCACTTCCCTCTCTGGGGCTGCTCTGGGATGACTCTCCAGGGCTGCCCGGCCTCCCAGGGGGTCTGGATGGGGCCTGAGCCATAGCCTGCGGTGGTAATGGAGGGGGACCCCTGGCCAAGCACCTCCAGGGGCAAAAGCACAGAAGCCTTCCCGGTGGCAGGAAAGAAATGCTTTAGGGGGAAGGAGACGCCCTTTGCACCCCTTCTCAGGCCATCACCATCGCCTTCGCAGGGCAGGTGGGGGCAGGGAAGGGCACTCAGCGGAGCTGCTGCTGCTGCCTGGCCCAGTGGCTCTGCAGGAGAAGGAGCCTCCCAGGCCAGTGGAGGCAGAGGGAAACACAGAAATAGAACTAGAAGGGTGTGTGTGTGTGTATGTGTGTGATTAAAAGAAACCAAACAACCCCAAATTCTCATTTTTAATGCCAAATCCTAGCTTGCTTGCTTCCCTGTCACCCTGGCGACATTCCTTGCTGTCGCCATGGAAATGGGAGGCATGGAGAGAGCATCACCATGCGGGCCGTGGCAGCACCCGGCATTATTTTGGGAGGCAGGGAGACACCCGGTGCAAGGCGCTTCATGTTGTGGCAGGGAGGGAGGAGGGAAGGGTTATTTTTACTTGCTCCCACTTAGTGTGCCAGTTTTTCCTTCTCTAAGTGACTGAGTGCCCCTTGCCCTCCCAGAAGCTTTTCCATGACCCTCCCATGTGCCGCACAGGGGTGTCCCATGAGGACAACCCAGCCCCACCACTGTGTCCCAGCTGAGCTCAGTTGGTCTGCTCCCATGAAGTCTCTCTGACGGTCACCTCAGCTGGTGGTTCCTGGTGCCATAGCAGGAGATAATGCCATGGCTTGGGGCTCATCAGCTCTTCTTGGGAAGGCGCAAGATGAAGAGACCAAATTTTTGCTACCCACAATATTCTTACCTCTCCACAGGAGGCATCATCCCCTAGGTGGAACAAGAAGCTGCCAAGAGGAGCAGAGGGACAAGAGGATGATGAGGACTCTCAGATATTGCATCACAGGGGCTTGGAAGGGGATCTGTCAGAAGAAAGGACCCTAAATCTGTTCCTTCCCCCAAAACCTCCCATCTCTGCTCTATGGCTCAAACCTCTCTCTGCCCACCTGCAAAAGGACCTGGGATGCCAGGGACCAGCTGGGCCCACCGAGGCCGGGGCTTGGCTTTCACCAGCACCCGCATGGCCTTGCAGGGCCCTGCTGAAATCCCAGGTGGCTCCGCTCTGAGGGCTGGAACCTTGGTTTCAGCCAGCCCCTGCCCTGCCACTCCTTTGCCGATGCTCTCCTTTGGTCTAACCTGCTCCTCTCCCACCGCACCAACCTCCGCCTCAGTGCCCTGGCCAGGGCAGGCAGGGCCCCACCTGTTTTGCAAGGCTGAGCGGGTGTTTTCCAGCCTGGCCTGGGAACGCGGCTGGAAAAGCCCAGTGTGGCAGGTGCTGGAGTGGCAGAGGGGAAAACACAGCATCCAGCCTAACAAACGGGCAGGGAGGAAATGTATGCAAATGTATTCAGAAAGGAATCCGGTGATGCTAATAGACTTGTTAGTCCTCTCAGGAAGCACCAGGAATAATATTTTTACACTTTAATCATTAAGGATTTTACTCCAAGCGAGCCCGTAAAGACGGAGGGAGACGCGGAGGAGACGGCCACGAGTGACGGCGGGGGTCAGGCAGGGCAGCAGGCAGAGCCAGCCCGGGGGCTAGAGCAGGTGGGGTTATCCAACCCTGGAGTAACCAAATTAGACCAGTGGCCAGGTGTGATTTGCTCAGGGACAAGGTGACAAATTAGTACATCCATTTGGTTGTATTAAAGCTACTTTATATTAGCAATTGGATAATGAATGGCCCTGTCCCGACACGGAGGTCCCCCGCCGCAGCCATGAGACCTCCCTGCATAACTGCTGCTGCAGGGACAAGGTTTATCCCAACCAGGCTGGTCACCCAGGGCTGTTTCTGAATATATTAAAACTTTATAACCATCACTACTAAGCTCCTTTGTGTCAAATCTATAAAACCAGCAGCATCTATGTGCTTCTTTTGTCAACTCATGCATTATGTTGTTTGTAATCCTTTTGCAGTAATCCAGAGTTAATATTTTCAGCAAAGCTTCTTTCAAACCAGCTCTTGGAAGGATCTTTCCTTTCCTCCAGGGCTGGACTCTGGGATCTGTGCTGCTCCAGACAGGACCCCCAAAGGCAGGGGTGCCTGGTGGGGGGATGCCGGGGAACGGCTGCGGCTGCGTATGACCCGCTGTGGACACGGGGTGTGACATCCAGCCACAGTGGCCCGATAACTCGGATCTCCTCGCTTCTTCCTTTGCTCCAGGAAGCAAGGCGGAGCGCCTGGGAGAGGTGCTGGATGTGGGCCGGGGCCGGGAAGGGCAGAGGGCAGGAGGCGGCCGGCTGGGAGCAGGGCAGAGGTAGCGCATCCACGGGGAATGTCCCTGGGAAGCCGCCCTGCAGCAGCGCGCATCCCCGCGGCCAGAGGCCAGGGATCCCTTTCCCTTTCGCCTTTCCCCCTTTAACAACACTTCCGCCTGTAACTCGAGACAAGTTGGGGAAGGAAAAAAGAGGAAGGGAAAAAAAAAGAAAAAGGGAAAACCAGCGCAGTTATTCCCGCCTCCGCCTCCTCCTCTCTCCCCTCCCCGGGCAGCCAGGAGCCACGTCACCGTCACCCCGGCTGGCTGCGGGCTGCTCAGCAGGCTCAGCCCGGGGCTCCCGGGCCACCAACCCCAACTTTCTGCCTGGGGCAGGGAGAGGAAGGGCCTGGCCAGGGGAGAGAGAACGTCTACCTTGGGGAGAAGTAAGCAAGGGAGACACGCAGCCCGAGCGCCTGGCAGGGGACAGGCGCTCGCAGCCAGGGCAGAGCGAGCCTCAACTTCCCTTTGCCAGAAGAGAGGCTCCGTGCTCGGGCAGAAAGGACGGTTAAGCCTGAAGAGCACGTTTGCTCAGGCGAGGCTTGGAGGGGGAAAAACTTTGCCTTTGCCCGCCCTGCCCGCAGGAAGAGCGCCCTGCTCCCTTTGCTCCAGAGGAGCCCCTCTGGCACCATGAACATCTTCCGCATCCTGGGGGATGTCTCCCACTTGCTGGCCATCATCATCCTCCTGATGAAGATCCTGAAGTCAAAGTCCTGCTCTGGTGAGTGCTCCTACGCCCCGGGGAAGGAGGGGGACACTTCTGGGAGGGTGACTTAGCAAGGGATGCAAGCGAAGTGGGTTCCAGAAAGGCTAGCGATAGCCCACAGAAGCTGGCAGCCCTCCCCCATGGGCTCTTTGAGAGAAGTCATCCTCCTCCTCCAGGAGGTCTCCCTGCCTGGAGAAGAGGGCTGTGTTGGAAGGATGTGATGTGGCAAGGCACATGGCCTCAGGCAGGTGTTGGTCTTGGGATGATGAAGCGGAGAGGGCAGCAAGGCCAGAGGGAGGTGGAGAATGAGCACAAGAAGTTGTGGTGGCACCAAACCCAACAGCCTGGAAAGAAAGCTGCTTTAGGCTGGAGGTCCTGCCAGTGAGTGGGCAGGTACCAGAGGCTGCCCCGACCCCGGGCAAGGAAAACAGGGCAGCAGCTTCCTGCAGGAGGGTTTTGTTCGGAGTTCATGCTTTCCTCCCTGAGAGACTTTGGAGCTGGGCTGCAGCCCGTGTTGTCACAGGTAGAGAAATCGGTGGGTCTGACTGCACCTCCCTGCCAGCAGTGACTAAGCTCCATCAGCATCCCTGGGCTGGTCCCCAGTCCCGCAGCTCTTCCCTTGTGCAGCAGATGTCACATCACACAAGCCCTGGCAAGGTGGGCAGGTGAAGGGGCCCAGCGAGGGAAAAGCATTTTGATGACAGTAGGGGCTGAATTGGCCAAAGCAGTGAACATGCCCACCAAGTGCCGGTCCCTGTGACCTGAGGCAGGGCTCAGGGGTGTCTGCAGGAACTGCCCTGTTACTTGGGAGACTCCAGCCAGTCCCAGGGTAGTTCTAGAGCTACCACAGCACCAACACATCAGACCTGGCTCACAAAGCAGCATGCATAACTACAGCCGTTTCCAAAGAAGGCATAATGGAAAACCACCATCCTAAGGGTCCTTCCCCTCATCTGCTTTACCTTCCTTTCTTCTCCCTGCCACGCAGGTATCTCTGGGAAGAGTCAGATTCTTTTTGCCCTTGTCTTCACAACCCGCTATCTGGACCTGTTCACAACCTTCATCTCTGTCTATAACACTGTAATGAAGGTAAGGAGAGGGCAGTGCAGAAGCAGAGGTTCCTCTCAGCGCACCCTGGTTTCCTGGGGAGGTGAGGGTACGTGGTGGCTAAGTCAGTTTTTCAGCCAGCAAAGATGGATAAAGATGCTTCCTTTGGTGTCACTGGCCTTCCGCCGGCCAAAAATCCTCCTCACCACAATCAGTGAGCAAGCTGAGTCCACCACATTTAGTACCACCACAACCAGAATGAGACACCATGAATCAAGCCTGGGTATCCTTGCACAGCAGGAACATGAACAGCCAGCCACAACCAAGCCAACCTCTTCACACCGAGCCCTAGAGGGCTGGAACAGGTGTGATCCTCATGGTGGGGCAATCTTTAGTTGACCACTGGAGTATCCTCAGCAGAAGTCAACTCACAAGCCAGCACAGAAAAAGTATTCACCACTGTCTTGCTCTGGCACAGCTCCACCAGAACGGGTTAACAGAACTTGACTTTGGCAAAGCCACCCCCTCTTCAAGCACAGGAGGTGCAATTGCAGGTAAGGTCTTGGTGTCTCCCTTCCCTCCTCCAGGTGATTTTTTTGATGTGTGCCTACATCACCGTGTACATGATCTATGTGAAATTCCGGAAGACGTTTGACAGCGAGAATGACTCCTTTCGCCTCGAGTTCCTGCTGGTCCCTGTCACAGGCTTGTCATTTCTGGAGAACCACAGCTTCACACCCTTGGAGGTAAGGAAAACCTGAGGCAGGAAAGGGGAGGGGAAGCAGCAGCCTGACAGCAGGCAGCAAAGTGAGCAGCATGTTGAATAGCTGAGATGATTAACAGCAGAAGCAGACAGGAAAGGCAAAGTTGGCAGGCCTTGAAGACTGGACCATCCATAGAGCAGCGCAGTGCTGTCTCCTCTCAGTCGTGGCACAGCAGGCTCATTTTCCCCAACTCCAGCAGCGCTACTCATGCTGCTCGTACATCAGTGCTCTGCCAAATGAAAAGCTTTGGGTCTTAACGTGTATTACTCAGCACCAAGACCCTTCACTGCCTTCATTTTGCACTCACAGATACTCTGGACCTTCTCCATCTACCTGGAGGCCGTGGCTATCCTTCCTCAGCTCTTCATGATCAGCAAGACAGGGGAAGCAGAGACCATCACGACGCACTACCTTTTCTTCCTGGGCCTCTACCGTGCTCTCTACATTGCCAACTGGGTCTGGCGCTACTACACGGAGAATTTCTATGATCAGATCGCTGTAGTTTCCGGGGTGGTACAAACCATCTTCTACTGTGACTTCTTCTATCTCTACGTTACCAAAGGTAGGTAAATGAGTTGGTATAAATCTGAAACATTTGTTTGGCACTCTTGTAATGTACAGTGGAGCTACAGCTTGCCATGCGTTAATCCTTACATGACTTTATTCTTTGCTGTATTTGTGATGCATATTGTCTACCTAAAATCCAGTTTAAAAAACCTATCTGTTGAATGCAGTTGGGCATTTCTGCTCACAAGGATCTAGACGTTTGTGTGAAACAAAGTAGAAATTAAACCAGAGCTAAGCCTGGTTTAACCCCACCTTGGGAAGTTAACAACTGAGGTATACTCATTTCTACATACGTTTTGAAAGATTATGAATCATGCAAAGAAACTTTAAGGGGGGGGGGAATAGCTGTAGGCAGACAATGTACCTGAGAAAGCAACTGCAGAGATACAGAGATATTATTAAGTCTGCTTTTTTCTTTTGATGGAAAAGATGTAACGTTCTCAAGAACTGATTCTGTAGGAAGATGGGCATCTGCAGACAAGACATCCCTTTCTGTTTCCCAAAATCAGAGGCCCCTTCCACTTCAGTGCTGTGCTTTGGTAAACGGCTGCATACCAGAGCTAACAAGTGCATCAAGGGCATAAAATCTGGTAGAACATGCTATGGTATGCTGAGGCTGAAGTATGCTTTAAAACACTTTTCTGTTGAGGCGGATGGAATTTGACGAAATCCAGCTGAGTGAACAAATATTTTCTTCCTTTTTCAAATTCCCAAACTAGTCTGCCAAAAGCAGCAGTGACGGCCTACATTTGACGTTTCAAGGGATAAATCTTCGGTAGCTTCATGCAATATACCTGCTGATAGAGAGGTGACAGGAGCACTAAGCAGGTGGCTGGCCTTGGCAGGTTACAACTTCCTTCTGTCATTAAAACATTTCTGTAGCCAGAAAAGTACTTTGTAAAACTGCCATCAAGGTGCTCCACATCAATTCCTTTTTTTTTTAAACTAATCCCCATTTTAGCTTCACTCAATTCATGTGTCCTTCTGTATTTTGTGAGAAATCCGTACCCTTTGTAGTTGCGGATGGTGGAACAAAAGGGGGAAAAAACCCAACTGCTGGCTTTCAGTCTCACATCACTAGTGACAGAGCTGCAAAATTTAGATGATACAGGAGACAGAAGAAAAAAAACATTTGTCCCTGGGACATCACAGTAGGAAGAGAATTGCTTTTTGTTGTTTTTTTTGTTTGTTTTTTTTTTTTACACAAACATTCTGAATCACGGGAGAGAAAAGGTGTCTGAAGATATGCAAATGCTTTGCAGTCATTTATGAAAACCAGCAGTATTATAGCAGGTTGCATCTCTCTTACACTCTCACAAAAAAACCCCACCATCTTTTCCAAACATTTCTAACACTGAAGAGCTTGAACAAAAGGGCAGCAATGCTGCAAAAAAAGCAAAGATGTGTTACATAAAGAAATGTATTTTAAAAGACTTCAGAGCCTATACCAAAGCATTGCAAAGGGATTTTTATAGAACGCAACTTCTCTTTATCTTGTTTTCAAAACGAGATTAACTCCTTTCTGTTTAACACCAGGACCTGAAAGATACTCTGAGGAAGCTCTCTGCTCCCAAAAGCTTGCATTTCAGAATGTCTGAGGTTGGAAGCAATTTGGGGGATCCTGTAATCCACCCCCTGCTCACAGCAGGGCTGCCTAGAGCAGGTTGTTCAAGGTCCTGTCCAGTCAGGTTTTGTGTATCTCCGGGACAGATGCACCACAGCCTCTCAGGGCAACCTGTGCCACTGTCCAACCATCCTCACTGTAAGAAACTTTTTTTAAGTGGAACTTCCCATCACTGGGCTCCACTAAACAGTCTGGGTCTGTCTCCTTTACTCCTCCCATCAGGCATTTTACTCACTGGCAGGATCGCCCTCAGCCTTCTCCAGGCTGAGCCGTCTCAGCTCTCAGCCTGCACTCTTATAGCAGATGCTCTAGTCCCTTAATCGTCATGGTCTTTCTGGACTTGCTCCATTATGTTCCCACCTCTTCTACTGGGAGCCCAGAGCTGGACCTGTTGCTTCAGCTGTGGCCTCACCAAGGCTGAGCAGAGAGGAAGGACCCACCTCCCCTGACCTGCTGGTGGTACAGCTCTGGAGACTGCTCGCATTCTTTGCCAAAAGGGCACATTGGTGGCTTGTGTTCAACTTGGTGTAGACCAGCACACCCAGGACCTTTTCTATCGAGGCACTTTCCAGCTGGGCAGTTCCCAGCACATACTGGTGCATGGGGTTATTCCACCCCAGGGGCAGGACACAGCATTTCCCTTTGACTTTCATAAGGTCCCCACCAGTCTGTTTCTCCAGGCTGGCATGGTCCCTCTAACCCCATCTGGTGCATCAGCCACTCCCCTCTGTTGTGCATTAGGAAATCCCTCAGGGAGTACTTGCCCTTCCCTCTGGCACCAAAGATGATGAGCAGTACTGGCCCCAGTACCCACCCCCAGTACTATGACAACAGCTGGACTCCGTGCTGCTGACCACCATATGCCCAGGGCAGCACTTCTCCATCCACCTCATCTAAGCCTATGGGCCCCTGGTGTTCCCACAAGGCCACACATCCCAGCTTCCAGGTCGGGTAAGATGGGGCAGGCTCAGGCGAGACTGGCCCACAGACCATTTATTCAGGCCATGTTCTCTATTAAAAGGGGGAAAGCACTGGGGATAGAATAGCAGACTCCACAGTACATCATCAAGAAAAAGCAGGGAAATTAAGAGGGCCCACACATGAGAAAGAATAACCACGGAAGAGGAAAGAATCCTTTCCCTTTAGCATAAAGGAGAATAAATTCATTGTGGAGTTTCCCTGCTAAGAAGCAATTCTGTAATGGATGTCTCCCATCAAGGATCACAAATTCTCCCGTTCTCAGGATTCCTTTATGTTACCCTTCTCACTAAATTCTCCTAGATGCTCCTTCCATAACGAATGGGATTCTCTGGAGCTGTTAGCATACAGTCGTAACTGAGGACAAGCAGTTGTTCCCTGAAGATGGCACAGCTCTGTTCCTGCTAGCCTACATTAGCACGTGGAAGATGCCCAAGAAAGTCTATTCGATAGCCATCACCTCTTGCTGTTTGCAAACCTGGCAACCCGCTAGCTAAGCACTCTAAATAGCAAGTTAAACAAAAAATTAACAATATTGTTGAAACAATGCAACAACTGAATTGCCCAGAATTCCTTCATTACCTTCTCTTTCTCTTTGCACAGTCCTAAAAGGAAAGAAGCTAAGTCTTCCCATGCCTGTTTGAAGACATTTCAACAGAGAACATTGGAAATTCTGAAGATGAAGCTCTTGATATCAGTTTTCCTTTCCTGGCCCTTTTTGACTAACGGATGGCTCAGCCGAGTTTCACTCCAGTGCCGGAAAAACAAGGCCTGGAAAGCAGATATGCTTTTCATCCACATGAGACTTAGCTTTTTTTTAAAAAAAAAATTCTTCTTACTTGAATTTGGTGCTAGTTAGTAGTGCTGGCCGACGCTCAAGTAGGGCAAATTATTCTCTCCCAGCTTTTCCCAGCAGCTACCTCCAAAACAATCCTCTACCTTGACCCTGAGGCAGCACAAGTATAACAGAAACTGTCACTACCTTTGGTCCTTCAGTCCTTGAACGAGTGCCTAAGGTAAAGGGAACATAGCACCATTAAGTCCGATAACATATGCAAAGGCCATGGACCCATTTCACATGTGACCACATCACATGTGACACAGCAGAGTCTACAAACTGTTATTTTAATGCTGTATGAACTAACACCCTCCTGAAAGTTAACTTTGTCTGACCCTCACTCTGTGCAGGCCCCATAACATTCAGTAAAAATATGTTGCCTTTGAATGACATGAATCTTCCAAGTCCACAAGTATTCAAACATCCTCCCTACTCACTTTCAGTGGCAGTTCTTTGTATTCTACAAACTGGGACCATTTCTATTAAAATTCAGTGGGTTGCCAATGAATGTTTACAACTCCTTGAATTTGCTTTTTTTTTTTAATAACTGGGAAGAACAGGGGCAAAGATAGCTTTACACTCCAAAAATAAAGACAAACTTCACAACTTATTGACAACAGTGTTTTTATTTATACCTACAAAAGAAAACAAGATGGTATCAAAAGGACAATTTACAAACTAAGAATAGTAACATAGCTCTTAGTATCCTGTGTCTGAACACCACAGATCCATGAATCTCTCAATTCAAGTCTTCATTAATACAACAGGAATGTGTTCAGAGACCAGCAGATGCGTGAAACAAGATGCTGATCCCACACAAAGCCACTAACCCTTTCATTGTTCAGAAGTCCAAACAGTAAATTGCTTCAGGAAGTGCGAGGGGAGGAGACACCCAACTCATCTGACACTCCCACAAACTTTTACAAATTGAAAACAACGCAAACAATACTAGATGCTGATGCTTTATCAACAAGGGCCCTCCAGCTGGTATATGGAACAGAGCAGCGAGCACCAGGTGGGACGGGGCAGCACATGCCACGGTGCATTTATGCATTCAACAGTCTGGTTAACACTCTGAACTGAGACCCTGGACTTCAGCTGACCTCAATGGCAATAAAGCACTGCAAGACTTGGCATAGACATTTACATGTGCACAAGTCCCCCCAAAAAGAAGTGAAAGCTATAGCAGACTATAAGGCAGCTTTGACGGTCCAGAGACCCTTTTTAAAACCACTCAGCGAGATACCTTACTCCTACACCCCCTCAAACCACATTTCTGCATCGAACTCACAAATTAAAATAGTAATAATAATTAAAAAAAAGCTCTACATTTGCTTGTGAGGGAGGCCAGAAGAATCAGTCAGTGCCTGGATAAACTAAATGTTTCTGACCTTCACTTAACACAAACAAAGAATTTCCTGCCCAAGCACTGGGATTAGATGGGATGAGTGAACCAAGGTTCTGGAAGATCTCTCCTTTTTCCCTCTGGGTCAGCAACCTACCTGTGTACTGCACAAAAGAAAAAAGAAAAAAAACCAAAAAACAAAATACACCAAAAAAAAAACCAACCACAAACAAAAAGCTCATTCATCCCCCAAAATTTTACTCTGGGAAGAAATTTTATTAAAAAAGACATAATTTCTGTATAAGCAAGCTCTTTTTTTCCTGGGCTATAAGAAGTTCCACTCTGCTACAAAAGGAGTGGGCTGCCTTGTTCATCCATATGCAAGAACACCAACAGAAAATATCAAACCAACCCAAACCTCTGCACTCTCATAATGCAAAGATGATGGCTCACAAAGCAGGAGATGTATCCATTCTTTTGCCCTATTACCAGATCAAGAGCAGCCAACTCCTGTTATCATCTACTGTCTCTGAACCGTCTGGTTTCAGGAATAACAAGTCAACAACATGCTTTACTAAAGGGGAAAACCCCTCACACCCACCTTAGCCTGTAAAATAAACAAGTTTTATTTACGTATTTACTAAAATTTCACTCTTCTCTAACATTTTCTAAAATGCTACCTACCTGCGAGAGCTCAGCTCAAAGGGACCAATGGAGCAGGGAAATGCACTCAAAAGCCAGGAAAAGCAATAATCAGAGCAAAGTACAAAAGAAAAAAAAGCTTCAGAATCAAGATGCACTAACCAGCTCACCGCTTACCTCATGAAAAGGAGATCCCAGGCAATCTCCTCCTCCTCCTCCTCCTCCCTTCCTCCCATGTCTTCCCCCCCAGCCCACCCTATTCAAACCTCTTAAATTTAAGCGTGAAAAACTCTGTCACATTTTATTCAGCATAGTGGCATTCAGAATATTCCCCATGGCAAAAGGGAGTTTGATTGTGAAGGAAAAACAAGACATACTGTTCCATTATCTCAGTTCTGTTTAGTTTCTGGGCTCTCAAACTAAGACTTCTCTTAATAAACTCAGAAACAGGAATTTGAGATCAAAAACTAGTTTAAGGATAACCAGGCTCCACATACTTGTGATGCTGCAATTTAGCAACTATAGGGAAAGAACTTATTTGGCTAAACATTATAGCAGTGGTACCTGCAGCAACTACCTGGTTTTCAGGTATTGAATCCAAGACAAGTTTGGTCTCTGACACTTGGGGGTTTAATCCCAACTTCCCTACTGCAGGCTGCTACAGGTACCAGAAGATGGGGCCGCTGCTTCCAGAGCTGCAGAAAACACCAACAATGTACACCTGGGGCATTACTCCAACCACCACCCAGCTCAGACAAATGAGCAGAGTTTTCCTATAGGAAGTCACCTACAACAGTTTACAAGCAATAATAGTGAGCTATTTTAAAAAAGAAAATTAAGATTAGGAGAAGTGAGCATTGCTCCCTTGCATTTATAATTTTTAATGAAGTGCTTTTTGGCTCCCCGAAGTTTTCTACCTCTCTTGATACTTTCTGAAATTAAGTTAACATGTTACAGAATAGAAACTTCCTCCCCTCAAAAGCAAGTTTTCACACAAACCTTAGACACCAAGATGATCGAGCTGGGACCTATCTGCCTTATACCCATTTCTTTTAGAGAAAATAAAATTTCCGATTTCCTCAACATGCAAGACAAAAAATAATAAGTTTTCCAGTCAACTATATATATCTCTTAAAAAAAAAAAAAAAAAAAAAAAAAAAGACAAAAAAGAAAGGACAAGGTCAGTAATGTGGACTGGGGGCCATTTTTGATGGGCTCGAGGGATTTGAAAGGTGAATTCTAAGTCTAACCTGCATGAGAGAGACATCACAATGGGAAAGAAGAGAAAGAAAAGGTTCCTTTAAATGCAAGAGGTCTACACTGGTCACCAGCGGGTGAGTGGTCTCATTTGCGGGAAGGGGGAGGGGGTGGGGGAGGGGGTGGATACTGGTAGGTGGCAGTCTGTCCCATATAGCCCATCACATTAGTGGCAGGGGGCTGCGGAAACTGTTGTGACATGAGCGGCTGTGGCTGCTGGCCTGAGCGCCCCACCATCCCTGCATACTGCTGTTGGGTAGTGCTCTGTGAGGTTCTCCCAGCGGTGGCAGCTGTGGTGCTGGCACCATAGCCACTAGCACTGTACTCTGCAGTGCCATAGCCACTCGTGCCATAGGCAGCTGCTCCATAGCTCCCTTGAGTGTAACCATACTGGCTCTGTGCTGCCCCAAAAGCAGAATTTGGGCTCCCGTAGGCACTGCCATAGGTCTTGTTGGCTCCGTTGGCATAACTGTCACCACGCTCACGGTCTCTGAAGCCACCTGAGTCTCTCCGGCCCTCTTTCACTCCCCGGAGCCTCCTGTCACACTCCTCCTGGTACATCAGGTTAGGGTTGTTTACTGAACTGCTCGTTCGGTAACGAGAACGACCTCCTGGCGATGGATATATTAAGATTTAGTACCGTGAACAAGTCTTAAACAATGAACTCTGGTACAATTATGCCACCCTTTCTCCCCCTTCTACATCCAAAATCTTGCCCACAGGCAGCAAGTTCTTTTGACTGTCTAGAACTTCCCTGCACAGCTGTGCATATACACCTCTTCATTTCGTTCAAGGTGTAAATACAAAGTTCAAAAAGGGTTCTTAACGCATGAGCTTGGAGACAAAGAAATAGAAGAAATTCAGGACTAACTTGCAAATATAAGGAAACTTATTAGTCCTTCAGGGAACGAGAGGAAAAAGTCTCAGTCCCTGAAGATAACATCAGTGTATCCCTTCACTGATTTGAATTTTGCACGTGCATGCACACACATCCGGCTGCCCATGCTTAGGTAGGAGCTGCAAGGAATTAATTCAACCAAAATTAGCTCCAAGGACCTTATCAGGAGAAAAAAAATATAATCTACAGCCAAGGTAAAAGCAGACTACCTCTCTGCTGGACAGAGATAAATTAAGTAACGTATTGAGACCTCAGATACAAACCAGCTTTATTACTAATCTGTTCATTACCTTAAACTTGCACCTACTACCTCCCTGCCCTCTTTTAACCTTCCCTCCCTCAAAATGGGGAACCTATTCCTCCTGTAGCCCTTTTCCCATGTGCCTTTACCTCCACCACCACCTCCTCCTCCTCTGTGATCCACAAGCTGCATCAGTTTTGGATTGATGGCTTGATTGGCTTCTTCCAACACTTTGATAAGCTCCCTGGCTTGTTTCAGGTTTCCTGGTGTGAAGAAGGTGTAGGCAGTACCTTTGTTGGTACTACGTGCGGTACGACCAATACGGTGCACATAATCTTCAGAGCTGTTCGGATAGTCGTAGTTTATCACAAATTTAACATCTTCCACGTCTTGTGAAGTGCCCAGGTGCGAAGCACAGTGAAGGGGTAGGGTTGAGGAAAGGGGAGAAGAAGAGAGGACGTGCCAACGAAAGGTGGGGAGCACGAATGCAGGTGACAGTAATAAGAAAAAAAAATACAAAGTTAGTAATTGCACGGAATAAATACAAGACAGACTCATCCCAAAAGAGTAGAAGACTCAAATTTAAGATCTTCAGGAACAAAGATCAGTGTCCTGAAAAACAGGGGTAATTTGAAAGCAGTTTTGCCCTGCAGTCAAATTCATCCTCCCCGGAATGCATTCCTCTGTCTTCCTGTGTCAAAGACACCAATGCTTGTGAACAAGCTAATTGAATTTTGTACTCCTTTTTTTAAAAAAACCAACTAACACAATCTGCAAAGTCAGACAGAGCAAACTGGGGTGGAAGAAGAGCAGAACTGCCGCGGTAAAGCTTTTACTCTGTTGGGAGAAGTCTAACAAATAATAACAGTAATAAGATCACTTACCTTCCACTCCGTAACATGAAATAAAAGGCAATCTTAAAAATATTTACTTTTACAGTCCTAATAAAATACAGTGAACTACCTTCCCTAGCCTAAGGCTTAAGGCACTCCAATTACATTAGTATTATTCAGCCAACTCATTAAAAATTATTCAGACCTACAGTATCTTAACTCAGCTTTGTAGTTATCACCAGAACGCATTGCACTAACATTTCACCATGCTGTTCCATCCAGTTCTGGCAAGCTTTTGTAATTTGGGCAATCCTGAATTCCATTAGCAATTCCCTACTTTCAGTGTCAGATGGAAGCAGGAAATGAAATTATCAAAGTTGCTTTGTACACAAAATATTACTCAAATTTAGGAGATCAGAACTGCGTGCCTTATGGGAAGACAGACTTTGTAAACTTACTGGACAGAAACAAAGGAACTGTTAGTGTAACACTTAGTAAAAGCAGCTCAAGTACCGAAAGCACCTATTTGCTACAGTATACAGTATTTTTAAAAAGCATGGTATTACAGTAAGTGCCCTAACAGCTCATAAAAAAAATAATTTAAAATCTGCATTTTAAGAAGAATATTATGAAAATATCCAAGATAAAACACAGATTTTTGTGATTTCCTTTCCTTTTTTTTGTTTCGTTGTTTTAAAGAGAGAAACATTCTCTGTTTGTTACCAGACCGATGCACACTCCCTCCTCCTGTGGGAAACCGCTGCAGCCGATCCCGTCTCTTTGCCTTTTATTTTTGGCGGCCTCCTTTCGAAAACTCCGCCCTCTGACACGGGACCACTGGAGCGCGGGGAGCATGCATCAAGGGTCCGTGGCAGCGAGAAGTCCCCACACACGCTCGCTCTGTGAACTGGCTTAGATGCTTCTCTGTAGCCCCATTTGGTTGTGAAGCGCCGGAGAACCTGGGTTCAGGTAAAAGTTTCAGGTCCTCCAACGCTTTTTGTCCCCTATTTGGGGTTCTTGGGGGCAATTGTCAAAAAAATGAAGATACAAAAATTACATCCAAAGGGTCAGACTGCATCTATTGCCCAGACTGCATCAATTTCAGAGGGGTTGCAGGAAAAATAAAAACAAGAGGGTTGTAGTGACAAGAGGGGGACTTTATGTCTGTTTCTTATTACAGCAAAGGGGGGGCTCCTCAGTCTTTGCTGACTCCAAAGTCCTGAATCACACCAAAAAAAGGGAGTGAGAAGGCAGGTTTCACAGGGGGCTGCGCGAGTCTCCAGCTAGGGTCCTTGATGCAACAGGTTTTTTTAAAAAGGGAAAGTGAAGTAAAGAAACGAGTACGTATGACAGATTGCATCTTCACAGCCAGGGTGTAACTAGTCTGACAAGCTGCAGGCTACGTGATGTTCAGTCAGTCCCGTTTTGCAAATCCATCAGTAGCAAAGTAACTTGAATTATCACAGAGGATATAAGGATGTGCTTTCCTGGCAGAAAGCACAGGGAATTGTGGCTACCAATGCAGATGGAACTGATTTGACTGGGGAAGAGGGGGAAGAATGGGAAGGCAGGAAGAGGAAAATGCAAGGGTGTTTTCCAGACTAGAAAGTGGTCCTGGTAGAGCACACAGCTCGCTGAAGAAGAGACCAGAGCAAGTACAAGACTCTGCTTCTCCAGTCTAGCATGCTCCAAGTGTTTGCGCACACTCCCAATCTTCCTGCGCTTTTAGAAGATAATGTAGCAGGATCAAGATTTGAAACTGTACATCATTTTTGACAGCTACCTGGGAAACATTCCCTTTGTCAGACCATCAGAATACTCTATGGCACAGTCTCCAATTATTAATCAGGAGAGATATAAACTAGCAAACATGCTAGTCTAGAGAGCTGTTCAGACCATCAATGTAGATGTGCCCCCACCCCTGCACTGAGAATGATCTGCAGCTGATATCAAAGCTTCTGTTAAAGAAAACAAAACAAAACAAATTCAATGTTTTTAGTTTAATACTGAACAAAAAAAAAAAAAGGTAAAAAAAAATAATATATATATCAGTGCAGAGAGAGGACCTCACTCCAGGGAATTATCACAAAGAAGTCATTACGGGACTCAGAACTTACCTGGAAGAAGCTTTTTTGAAACCAATGTTCCATTAGGAAGAGGGAAAGCCCTGGTGACTCAGCCAAAAGGCGCGCGCCCCTGTTTTATGTTATTTAGGTAGAAGCCTTCACTTTCCAGGATCTTGGAGGAAGTCGTCCAGAAGTTTGCCAGTTAAGTGACTTATTTTAAGAAGCAGCAAACTCAGGGCCCCAAAACAAGCAGAGATGTTGTTCAGTAACAAGAAACAGACTCTGGTACCTTTCCCCCTTAGCTCAGGTGAAGTGGATGATGGGAAGTGGGGAGACTTTTCTGAAGTGTTATCCAATTAAGTAGTTTTGAGGGGAGTGTTTTTTTGAGGGGGGTGAGGCTGTTTTAAATGTCTAGGCAAGATGCACAAAGAAGCTACCAGCACATAGCAAGCCTGTTTAAAAAATGCTGCTAGAGAAAGCAGCTCTCTTTCATACAAACTGGTTTCAGGCCTCAGTCCCTTCTCCCAACAGGCCCAAGTTCTAACTGCACAGGTCCAGACATGACCCTAGAGGGCAGAGACTGAAGTCCATATAATCACCTCTCTGAGGAAGTGTTGGACATTTTTTGAGGGGGGAGGGGAAGGAGGGGTGAAGGTTGTGTGAACAAAGGCTGCCAAGTCTAGTAATGGTCTGCCTGTATTAAAGTGACCATATGATGCACAGCACAGCCACCCTTTCAGCACATGAAAAAAAACAAGAGCTCAGATAACCCAGATTTTTAACAAACTAGAGATTTCTCTAGGCTTATCTGCACTGATTATGCAGGAATTTTGTCTAAAATTTACTACAATGAGACACTGACCCCCAAGTAGTTTATCTTCTATCAAACTCGGGGAAAGCGGAGTATTCAGTGTCTGTTATTAACCTCCGAGCACCTCAGAAGCCATCTTCCTCTTCTAGGGTGGGCAGATATAGAAGGACTGTGCTTAGCACAGTGTTTCACAATACAAATATGCGTATTAAAACAGGGGGCACAACTGATGCATCCAGACAGGTCATTTCCATACCACTAGAATAGAGCTGTGTGATTTTGTTTCAATTACACATTTGGGTAACATGATGTTAAAGGCCATATGTAATCTCAGTGGTCCTGCCTAGAAGGAACACAGAGGAGGGAAGGCTACATGTCAAGACTAAAGATCTGGAGCAGTGCTTTCTCAGATGCGAATACATCTGTGGGGTAGACATGCGTGTACACTGGGGTTGGTATGTTCAAATCTGTGGTGTGTCATATGGGGAGAATATTAGCTATTTGCTGTTGAAATGCTCTCCCACAGCTTCCTACTTGAACTTTATCTGACACGCTCTGAACTGAGAGCAATCCATCCCTATCACCCAGCAACAAAAGCTGGGTTTGGGGAAGAAGTGAGTGTGGTGGAAGGGTTGGGTTGCATAATTGGACGTCTCTTCTCCCTCTTGGCGATCGATTGGTCATGCCTAGGCCTTGCTGCAGACCAAAGCCTGTTCATTAGGAGCAGGAAGAGACTTTGAATATGAAAGAAAAAAAAAAGATTAATGTTAAAAAAACGTATTTCACATGTGGGGGAAAATCACGCTTTGAATTTTTTTTTTAAAAGAAAACATATTTCAGTCCAAAGAAGAAAAATATGCAGCAGTAGGCAAGAGTGGTCTATGTGTACAAACCTAGCCCACGAGATGCAACGTCGGTAGCAATGAGGATAGGAGCCTTTCCAGAACGAAACTCTGTAAAACAAAGCATGCTATGAAGTAAGATTTTTCAAAAAGATAAAGTTACCTGAATTTGTTTTACAGTAAGTGCTCATTTTTGAGAATCTAGGTCAGACGGGTCAATTTCAGAAACCCCAGTAAGTCAGGATATAACGTGCTATTTTTCAAAATCCAGCGCTCTGGGTTAAGCAATTTTCCCACTGCATTTTTCACAAAAAGAATTTTAAAAGTTGCAAATACAAGTACTGCAATTAACAGTACAAAGGCAAAGGAAGTTCTTTTGAAACTTATCTATCGGGTAGAGACAAAAAAAAAAACCAAACCAAAACCAAAACACACACACCACCAGAGAAAAGTATGTCTCTGTGAATTACGTACAGCAGCCTGAGTTATTCTCCTCTCTGTGATGGACTCACCATTAAGCACCCAATCTCTTTCCGGCTGACTCTTGTCTCCATGGATACACATAGCTGGCCAACTGCCAAATAGAGATGCACATTAGTATAGACAGAAAGTACATACATTAAAAGCAACAGGAAGCTTTATTGGCATTTTGGTAAAAAAGCAAAAAATGAAAGACATGAAGTATTTTATTCCCTCTGGCCTGGATCTACCCAGCATGTCTACTGGTTTGTTTCTTGCATGTTAAATGCACTACCTCGATAAACAACCATCTCAACCAAATCACATT
Organism: Falco punctatus; assembly: GCF_963210335.1. Classification (NCBI taxonomy): domain Eukaryota; kingdom Metazoa; phylum Chordata; class Aves; order Falconiformes; family Falconidae; genus Falco; species Falco punctatus. Next base: position 35,210,599 of record NC_137585.1, read on the forward strand.
CGCTACATTGATACAGTTCCAATCAGCGTATTGGAATTCTGATACACTAAAAGAAGCACAGCTTAAATATACCATCTTGCACTAATGCTTTCTTTGATGGACTGGAATGTTCTGGGAAACTAAGACTGAATTCAGCCAAGAAAAGAATGGACAAGTTGTTCCCAACAACAGCATCATGAACATTTAAACCTTACTGCTTTTGATTACAATTTCTGTTTCCCATTAGAAACAAGGGGAGGGAGGGAGAAACTAATCACCCATCTCTGCGCATCCTTCGAGTGAGATCATCACATCGCCTCTTTGTCTCCACAAAGATGATAGTCTTGTTTTCTTTCTCTGCCATAATTTCTTCCATCAGTTGTATCAGTCTAAAATAGACATGAGAGCTAAAATGTATATCTCCATATACAAGAATATAGGAGCACACTCTCAGCTTACATTGAAAGCATATACAATAGGCATCCACATAAATAAGTCAGTCTCACACAGAATTTAGGTCTGTTGTATAAAGGTATGGTTAGAATATACCCAACAGATTTGTTAATGACAGGACTGACTTTGTAACATTCAAATAATACAAGTAATTTCACTATTTGGAATTCATAGTTGGCTTACAAAGCAATCTGGATTTTTAAGTACAACCTAAATAAAGTGAAATGGTAGGTAAACCAGCTTACTTATGGTCTTTCTCGCTTTCCATGCACACATCCACTATCTGCAGGATATTGTGGTTGGCACTCAGCTCCAAGTTTCCCACGTTGATCTGAACATAGTCCTGCAAGAAATCCTCAGCAAGCTGGCGCACTTCTTTTGGCCAGGTGGCACTCCACATCAGAGTCTGTCTATCAGGCTAAGAAAATGGGAAAACGGATTTATTTAAGGTACTGGACTTCAAATGGAAAACCAAAGGAGGCTGTCCTTTTACAAGGTTCACGCACCCTTATCTGGTCAACAATTTTACGAATTTGGGGTTCAAATCCCATGTCCAACATCCTGTCTGCTTCATCTAGCACCAGGTATGTACACCGACGAAGGTTGGTCTTTCCTGCCTCAAGGAAGTCAATCAAGCGACCTGGTGTAGCAATGCAGATCTCAACACCTTCAAAACAGAATAAGGGAAAAGAGTAAGGCTCTGCATTTGAATGTCAATTGGTATTTTTAGTCAGAATGAATCACCTTCCAGAGCAAAATTGTTTAAAAAAAAAAAGCACCACCCTCATTCGTACCCAAGATTGAGTCATTTCAGTAGAAGCCCTAGTTTCTTTTAGTATTTTTTCCCATTCTGAAATTACTGTTACAGTGCCATTAGAATAATAAATGCAGTATAGAAGCTAAAAGCTTATTGTCAGAAAACACCAGTGAAGGGCTGTCCAAAAATCAGCAATAAAATAAGCTTCTACTCAAGCCTGACCCACCTTCATCCAGAATTATGCAGTCTAGAGAGCTCTCTAGAAATCTAGAGAGTGAACTCCAGCCAAACTCCCCACTAATCAAACATGAAGTGCTTCTCTGGCTATACAGGTCAAATTACTTCCACTTCTACCTTTTTTTTTTTAGAATATATAAAGCCAAAGCACGGGCTTTAATACTGAGTAATTATGCACCAACAGTGACAGACAACCATCCTGCCCGTATTGTTAGCATGCAAATGGAATTCAAATATTCATAAGCTAGTATATCAGGTATGGCAATGTATACATTCCTTAAAAGGAGGAACTGGTTTCCATCAATTCCCAGATCTTCTTTCCTGTGTCACCGTAATGTCCAGTGAATAGGTAAGTTTAGGCAAGCAGCGGGGTGAAAAAAAAAGCAAAACCCCAACAACTTTCTTGATACTACACTTACAGATGCAGAGTATTCTGTGGCAACCCAGATCTTTTTTTGTCTGTGTCAACTTGGCCTCCCCAGAGCCGAGAAAGCTGGGCAAACTTCTAGTTTCTATAAAGCTCATGCAAGAATTCAATTTCTAACAGAGCCATTTGTCTGCCAGGGAGACTGAATAAACTACAGTCTCTGTTGTCAATGATGTACTCCTCCAAAATTAATTTACTAAATACCCCAAGTATCACAACGGAGGGAAAAAAAATTCTTTTTCTATCTGTTCAACAATCTTTGCTGCAGAAAATACTAAGCAATCATCCAAAGACAGTAACACCTGAAAGGACTGAAAGCACTGAACCTCCCCACATCCTCAAGGGTTTTCTTCATAAGCAAAATACCTATTTTACAGCACCCAAGAAAGGTGTGCAAAAACCCACCACGCTGATCCTCCCAAGGTCTCTTCATGTAAACTTTGACTCTTCCACTGAAGATGCTACTTTTGAATTGGAATGCACTACCATTTTCTTGAACACAGCTATGCTGCAGTCTTCTACCATGCATGCCTTTATCCCATTACTGCAGTTTTCAATAATGACTCTTGAGAACTGCAGTGGTAAGTAAAATGTTCTCATTTCTTGAATAGATCTGTATATATAAGCTTACCCTGACATTACTTTTTACATCTTTACACGTAATTCCATTACAATTTTTTAATGTAGTGAAGATGAAAGCCATCAGCACATTCCTACATTTGAAATTACATGTAACTAGCCCCTGAAATGAAGGTTAGGTCACTTGAATACTACTGTGTTACAGCAGTTGCTGTAGAACCATGGTTCTGCATCATCCTCAACCTCAGCCCCTTACTATTTACAGAAAGGCAGTTACAGAACATTATGGAGTATGTTAAAAGAAATAGAGCTTAGTGCTTAAGAACAATAAAAAATACCCCAAAATGCACTGTGTAAAGAAGCTTCTGTGCATTCAAAAATTAAGTTTGATTATACAAGCCTAGGCAGAAAACTAGCAATCTGGCTTAAGAAAAATCATTCCTTAAATTTGCTGCTACTACATTTCCTCAAAATAATGTGTTCTCTTTCTAGTAAGTTCCCTTTTCCCCTTCCTAGGTCCTGATGATATTCACAAGTGGGAAGTTCAAAGAGAAAACAGAAAGGAAGTCTAATATCCAAATACATCACTATACAACAAAGAAGAGAACCACCTCATGAACCATCATTGTAACTGGAGAAACAGACAGCCAGTCATTCATGCACACCCCCTTCCAAACAGGTTTTAAAAAGATCATGTTATTTTTACAGAGATTTTACAATACGACCTCCTCCAGAAACTACAAACACCTGTTTTAAAATTACCTCTTTCTAGATCTCTGATTTGGGGACCTTTGGGTGCTCCTCCATATATGCAGGTACTCTTCAGTCTTGAACACTTCCCATAATCATCAGCCACCTGCTGCACTTGCTGGGCCAGCTCTCTAGTAGGTGCTAGAACCAGACACTGCAAAAGGAATTGATTCAGGATAGCCAAGCTGCATATATACCCATGCTCCGCATAGATACCGTAAGCAAAGCTGGACCATCTGCTCTTTATTAGCTAAAACACTTACAAATCTTTAAACGATGTCAGCAATTGCACAGAATTTCAACTGAGTGGGATGTTCACATTGTGACAGTAAACATTTCTTTACTTACTATTCTGATAAACCAATTGAATACAGTACACATCTCATTAACAATGCCATGCCACACACGAAAAAAGGAAGAGAATCAACAAGCACTTACAATTGGGCCGTCTCCTCTCTCCAAATATGGCTGGTGGTTGATGTGAACAATTGCAGGCAACAAGTACTAAAACAGAAGAACTTTAAGTCAAGACATGGGACCTCAATATCCACCACCAATGACCTCCTGCCATGACAAATGGATCATGGCAAGAGCCCCTTTAGCCTAACATTCCTTCAAGAAGCCAAAATCTGATGCGAGAGACAGCAAGAAACTGTGGTTATATAAAAATCAGGATTCTGCAAATACAGATATTTGCACTTATCCAAGAGAACAGAAGATTTTCAGAGCTGCTGACCAACCGTATCGGCTTTGACATGAGCACAAAATATAGTTGCTCAGCAACTCTGACAGAAAGGCTCATTTAAACATCTAAGTTAGTAGAATTGAGCAATCCTGGCCCTAACCAGTGCTTTTCATAAAATTACTTTTTAACCACTGCAGATAAAATTAATGTGTACCTTGAAGACTCAACCATTTTTTATTTTAACTTGCACAGTTAATAAAATATGCTAAAATGCACATAGTTTTTTAAACTACAATGTAAGCATAAACCAAAGAGAAGTGACTAAGCATCCAAAAATAAAGACACACACAAAACAACTGCCTTTAAATGATAGGCTAGTTGAATTGAAATTTACTTGCCTGTAAGGCAATAAAGCAAGCTTTAAAAACATGTAATCATTGCACTTTATGCTTGTAGTACTGACAAGCCCAAAACCTACTAACAAGTAGCCAAGGGTAACTTCTGCAAAGCAGCTAGGAAAACTAATTAAGTAACAGGGAAGAACACATACTGCTAGTGTCTTTCCAGAGCCAGTCTGCGCAATGCCCACCATATCACGACCACTGAGGGCTAGCGGAAAGCCTTGGCACTGAATTGGAGTGGGTTCTGTGAAGTTCTGGTCCATCAAGGCATCCATTACATACTCTAAAATTTAATTTGAACAAAAAAGAAAAAACATCTTAAATGATGACAGGCTTTAGAAGACCCTTTAGAAAACAGAACAGGCCTAAACAGCATTTGTTTTTGAGTAATCCTCATTATCTTAAAGAATAGCAAAGTACTTACGCGGAAAGCTACACTGGTGGAAGGCAAACACAGGCTTGGGGCAGCCCTCCATCCCTCTAATTGTTATTTCTTTCTTTCTTCGCAATTCTTCAACTTCATACTATTTATGTGGGGAATAAAAGCAAGGACAAATGCTGAACATCAGCAGGGACAAGAACTTAAAAGTGCTTGTTTCTCACTATTAACTCTGGCTAAAGCTCAGAGAAGTGAATTGAAACAGAGATCTAAAAAGGACACCTTTTCCAAAGATTTTCTTTTAAGATTGAGCTATCACATAGCTTCTCCAATATTCAGAGGTATGGGCTCTCTATGTAGCCTAGAAGGACTCTCTTTTCTTCCAACCTGCTCTTTTTAATGAGGAGTGTATTAATATAGTATTTTTAAGAATGATACTCTTTTTTCCAGAGGTCAGAAATGACCAACAGCTTCAAAAGTGATTAGAAACAGATAATCAGATAAGAAATATGCTAAGAATGAAACAAGTAAGTAGGCCCTAATATACTACAAACAAGGAGAAGGCGGGCCTGTCCCTCTCCTCCAATTAATACGTTCCAGAGGCAGTTAACTACAGAGCTCCTGCTGGACAACTTGCAACTCACAAACGTTGCTTGGAATCTTTTTGGAACCAGCACTTCCGTTCTGCACGGAAGAAGCCCAGGCAATGTCCTAACGATACCCTAAGACTTCCCAAGTTTTTTTAATAATGGAACTTCTTAATATATTTCTGAAACATATATCCACGTAAGCATAATTTTTGGATTAGAAATAGTATTTTATCTTTTTCTAGGTTATCTTTTAAGTCCAGCTGCACTTCACAATGTGGTTCCACAATTCATGACCTTATTCTAATGCTCATTAAAAAAAAAATTTAAAAAAATCAATAGAAAGATACACACGATACCAAAACATGTACTTTATCCAAAGCAATAAATTTACTATTTGTGAGAATCTCTTCAGCTTGAATGAAAAGGTAAAAAAAGAAAACAGCTTCTGGGAAAAACATGAAAATCCTTTTAGTTGGCTAAGACAAAGACAACTAGAGCAGCTAATGCTAACTGTGGTGCAGTAGTTCCAAGTTGTTCTGTCTTTAAAAAGCCAATGCCTCCTTCAGTTCCTTCATGCCATATAAATATCTCATTAATATTTCACAATGATCTCTAAATCTATGTAACTGGATAAGAACATTTTGCTTGTTTCTTTGTGTAAAGAATGAAATCTCTTAGTTTCTAAATATAAAAAGACATTAAATAGTGAAAAGAAGACTCTAGACAAGCTGTGTAGGAAGGGGCGATTACTATATGTACAGAGTAAACACAAAGTACTGCATCTGGTTTTGACACCCCCCCCATGTAAGAAGGGCATATCCAATTATGGGGGGCAAGCAAGAGGGTGGAGTGCAGTCTATATGAAGAAAGACTGGAAGGGCTAATTTGTCCAGCTTGGGAAAGAGAGGACTAAACAGGGGAATTTAACTGCTACTTTCAACTACCCCAATGGGTCTCTACAGAGAAGATGTTGCAAATATAATTATTAGGGGGGAAAAAATACCATGAGAAGCATTAAACTCTGGGACAGCCACCCAGAGAGGATATAAACTCTACCCATCCCTGGGGATATTCACATTTAACAGGACAAGGTGCTAAGTAACCTGCTCTAGTTCTAGTTCTGTAGTTAGCCCCGCTCTGAGCAGAGGATTAGACTAGAGGTGTCCCACAGCCTCTTTCAGCTTGAATTATTATTAAGATAAAATGCTACTTTCAAACTTCTCTCATGCATTTCTGCCACTCTCAGTTCATTATTTTAAGTTCTTTCAGGGCCTCCCCAGGAGTGCAACTTTCAAGTTTTCTAAGTCTTATCTACCCTCTTGAATAGCTAGACCAGACAAGCATTATGATGATGAATTACAAATGGCCAAATACCTCGTATAAAAACAGCTGAGAAGCATCACCTTTGCTAACGTTAAATACTGAAGCCAATTAGAGCCAGCATCCTGCACAGTACACAGGTACCAAACAAGCTCAATGAAAAAGCAGTTCTATTACACACTGTCCCAGACTTCCTAGGACAAGTTTTTCCACTTATGACATTTTCTGTTGTAGGCAAAATGGGACAGAATCTGAAAACTTACTGGAGTAAGCCTGGCCACTTCCGGATGTTCCACGTAAAAATTCTTCTCAAACTTGGGCAGTTCATTTAAATCCCATTTTTTCTTACGTAAACGTTCCCCTGGATTACCAAATTTCTTTGGGGGAAGAGGACCTCCACGACTTGCTCCAAACCTGTGAATGTCAATGTCCGTTATAAAATAAGCAAACAAAACCAGGAGTATTAAATTACTCTGGAATTCACAAGTTTCTTAAGCATTTTCCACTCTCTTTTCCCCAAACTGACATGAGCACAACATTCTAGCAAAAGTCACCCCCCTCCAAACACTATGATGGCATACGTCTTCCTGAAATAACATAAACCTGCTTTAAAGTCAGTTCTAAACCCAAAATCATCTTAAAGTTTCCTTCCAGTACAGCCATTTTGTAAGTCACTGCCTTAAAACTTCTGTCTCTCTAGGTTTCTACCCCAGGGTTCCCTCCCTCGGGACTACACTGTGGGTACAGCTACAGCACTTACCTTTTCTTGAAACTGACAGTACACTTAAAAACATGGAAAAGGTATGAGAAAAATCTGTAATTGCAAGTTCCTTTTATCTCTCTCAAGATTAATTTTACACAAAAATAGCTACTTCAGTCCCCCCCTCTATGTCTTCTTTCTTATCAATGAGCATGCCTCAACTGAAAGCCAAAACAGTGAAGAACAGAAAGTAAACAAGTCCAGCCAAGCCTGCAAATCCATCTGTAATTCTGGAACCAAAGCAATGAAATTTAAAAAATAAAAATTAAAAAATCTTTTAAAACAAGAGTCTAACAGGAAAAATACTCAAAAAAGTACCTGGGAAAAACCACATCCTCTTTTAAATATTATTGATGAAGACTCAAGAGGGTAAGAAGCTAATGTTTACTGAAGATTTCCTAACTAGCAAAACAACTCAGAAGTTACTGCTCTTTTTCTCTCTCCTAAGTTTTCTCCATCCAGTTAATTAAATACACTTCAGAAGGCTAAGAGCCAACTGTAATGACTTGTTAATGCATTAGACGAAGCATGAGCTTCTGGCAATAATCTGTAAGAAAACTGAAAACCGAGTGGCGTAAAATTATTATTTACTGTAAATATTATAAATTCTGTATTTTAAAATTCGCAAAATAAGTATAGTGCTTTCATTAGATTCATACAAACACAGCAGAAGATGCTTTACCAAATGCTATCAGACCAAATTTTGTCCTAATTCAGATTTTGGTTAATAAAGCTACAGCTTCCTGCAAAACATCATTTCATCAGAAATGCCCATTTAAAACAAAACTTTTGTTTAGATGGCAAATCTAAAAGTGTCTGCACCTTACCCTGGCAGTCCACTAGTAAATAAAAAACTTAACGAAACAAACCAAAAGCAACAAAAATCTCAAAACAATCTTCTAACATTAGTAACTTGGGGAAGGGGGGTGGGAGCGGGTGCTAAAAAATATAGTTCTGAAATAAATTTTTGAATTATCTTAACTGCAAGACTATCTGTTCAGACATTAACTACATTTTTTTCTTTAAATTGCTTCCCAGTGGAAACTACAAATTACAGTGATTTAGACACCAAAAAAAACCAGAACTCAAATCAACATGTTAACAAGAAGAAAGGGTTACATTGTTGGAAAAGCTAAGCATGGCAGATATAATTTATCTTAAAACCTGCTAAGTAAGTTTGAAAACCTTTGCTTTGTTGCAACTGTTTCATTAAGTCTCTTCCCTCTCCTATAAATATCCCTTATCTTCTCATCAGTATGTCTATCAGATCCCTAGAGGCCTGCAATAATCAGCAGATTTTGTCATATGAAAAGACTGTGTAACACAAGTTCAAAAATTCATTTAAGCATGACATTTTCTTTCAGGATAAAGTAAAAAAAAAAAATAGTATAAATTTTCATTCACAGGGACATTCACCTTTACTGAAGATGTTTACTACTTATGACACTAACCTGAGGTCAAAATGACAACTATTTCCGTATCCAAGTAGTTCTAACAAAACCCATAACCTCACTGAAGTCAACTGGAGTTTCAAAGTATCAGTGGGTCTCCTTATGAAAGGAAACATGGAAGAAGCAATTGCAAGACTGGACACTGAAACCGTTGGGTACTGCAGGGATTTGCTCCACAGCTACTCAGAAGGAAGAACTGATGTATTCTACATAGAAATCACATAGTTTCAGTTCTCCGTTCCTACAGACAACATGTCTGTATGATGACCTGAAAGAAGAGAGCCCTGCAGCAGTTCCTCAGCACTGCCTCTGCTGAAGTTTATCCACTACACTGGCAGTAACTGACACTGTACATTCCAATTAGAAGTAAAACAAGATTCCAACTTCAGTTAAAGTGATTTAAATCTAAGATCATTCCACTGATTTGCCAACAGTTCTCTTTCAGAGTCAATTCAGGCTGACTCAAAATATTCTTCTGTAATATTACTGGTGTTACATTCCAGAGCAAAACAGTACAACTTTCCATTCTAAGAAGTCACCTACAACTAGGTCCTGACAGAAGGAAATCCTGAAAGCCTGTATTTAGTTAGCCCATGAAAGAACCAGCACTGAGAAGGTTATAATTCCAAATGGTGCTTAACCAGCACGCTGAGTGGCCCAAATTATAGAGTTCATGAAGTATGATGGTGGTTAATGGGTACAAATATTTTCACACCTTAAATAGACATATATAACAAACTGAATATCAATGCATTAAAGTTTCCAGGATAATATGCCAAAAAAACGTTTTCCATGCAAATGTCCAAAAACTTCACAAAGAAGCATGTAGGCATTCCTTTTACTTATGCAAAAACCCTGATGCAAAAGAGAATCATCTGCCTGTAATCAAAGTCTTTACACAAAATAAGATTACACAAATTTTAAGGCATGCCAAGTGTTGTGACAATGCTTTGGCTAGTGCTCTTTTAAGTACCTGTATATAAACCTGCATACTCAAACTCCAGAAACAGCTGGGGTCTGAACCATCTCTGACTTGCCAAAGCATTTACTCCAATGTCCTTGTGTTAAACTGAGCTGGAAATCTCACAGTGGAAAAACACCAGAACACTTCTTTCTATGAAAAAAATGAAAGTATCTTTCAGAGTGTGAAATGTGGGTGTAAGATAAAACAAGGATGCAACTATCTCTCTCCACAGACAACAAGAAACTAAATGTTAAAACGTATTGCAACATACTATGAAAATAATACCGAATCTCCTGGTAGGGAAGGAAAACAAAAAGGAAAGGGAAGGAAAGGAAGGGGGAAAACAACAACAAAAAACAAACCACCACAAACAAAAAGAGAGACATTAACTGAGACCTAGTCTGCCATATTAAGAATAACAGAACCCACATGATGTATTTATTGTTAATTCTTGATAATGGAGGCCTAACTACTTGTGATCTAAAGGGCAGAAAATGCTGCTTTCCTAAACGAATCCTAACTTTCTCTTTAAAAAGGCCTGGAATGAACACCTTACTACTTTTAACCCTTAAAATCCTCGTCTCCAAGTAGCATTGTAATGGCACTGTATTTATTGCTGCCGTCCTCATAAGGAAAAAAAAAAAATCTGCAAAAGCCTTTTCCAAGCCAAGCTTCCTTTAAATAGCAGATTCAAGAGTATCAAGCACTGGGCCTCTGCAGTGCCACACAGACAACTCCTGTCTGACTGCTCCATAAGCTTGGTCATGCTCGTTAAGTGTGGTCCAGGGCCGTGTTTACCGAGCTCACCCTGCCGCGTACGCAAGTCTCCTGCATGGCAGCAGTTTTCAGTCTCATTTCCTCTCACAATAAGCCTGGGCGCGCAACTGAGAAAGATCTTTCACGAACTGCCACATTTCTGGTAAGTCCAGCAGGAGCAATGACAACCAGAAGGGCAGACAGTCCAACCGGCCCTGCCAGGGCCACCAAGGCCTTTCTGTCTTGCGGGGGGGCCGGGGGAGGCGGAAGTACAGGGCTGGCAGAAAATAAATTGGGGGGATGGGGGGAGGAAAATGCAGGCCTTAAAACTGCAAGCAAGGCACGCACGGTTACAGACCAACAGAAAAGCTGAATAAAAAAACTTCAACCCGCCACCCTGCCTTGCTGCCAGAACTACACTAATAAAGTCCCCAGCTTCACCCCCCCCCCCCAGTGCTAGAAATTTTTGGGGGAAAAGCTCCTCCAATACCGCAAACTGCAAGCGCCCCCTCGTCCCCCCGACTCCCTCCTACCAGGCCCCCAACGCGGGGCAGACGGCTCCATCCACCGCCTCCATGCCGTGCGACCGCGCCGCGCCACCCTACCCGCCATTGCCCCCGCCCGGCCCGGCTCGCCTCCCCCCCCTTACCCGCCGCGGTCTCGATCGCGGCCCCGGTCCCCGAAGCCCCTCATCGCACCCGGAGGGGTGGGAGAAAGGCAGCGGAACGCCGGCCGTGGGGACGGCGAGGGACTGGGGGTACGGGGAGACGGTCCAGCCAGGGGCGGCTGTGTCTCGGAGGAATCGCTTTGCGCCACCTCGCTTCTTTGGTGGGATACAAAAGGAGAAGAGGTGGTCAGTGGGTCAGAGACCCGCTGGACGTCGGCGGAGGGAACGGCGGGGCTCTCGGTCGGCTCCAGGGCCCGTGAAGTGTGGAGACACCAGCGTCTTCTTCCTCCGGGCTCCCGGCACAAAATGGCTGCCGCCGCCCCAACCCGCTTCAGTTACGTTACGGGCGCCCGGCACTGCGCAAACTGCGGCCCTCGAAAATAGCTACGCCTATTCCCGGAAGCCAACTACGCCCTAAGAACGCTTGGCGAAACAGTGCTCCGCGGGCAGGAAGGGTACGAAAGGTGCGTAGCGTCCTTCGATGAGGCAGGCCCCCGCGAGAGGACGGGAGGGAGCAGAGTAACGCTCCCCTTATTCCTCAAAGTCTGCTACGCAAGGAGTCAGCCCCGTAACCCCTTCTAGACGGTAGGGAAAACGTAGGCCGAGGTGTACGTTACGTAAGTACACGGCGTACGCGAATTGCGTAACTCAGGCTGGCGTAGGGCAGGAGGAGCCCGTGTCTCTTGCGTAAAATTCTTCCGCGGCGTGTGCTGGCAGGGTTGGCGGAGGTCGGAGGATTACGTTAATGTCGCAGCGCAGTTGGTTTGTAGAATACGGCCTTTCGCCTACGCGCCCGGTGGGACGGCGGAGAGTGGCAGCAGGGCTGAGCAGACAATAAGGGGAGCGGGGAGCGGCGGGGCGGGAGCGGCCCCTCGGGCCTCCGTGGCGGCTCCGGCGAGGCTGCACGGGTCCGCCGGGCTTGGGGTTTCCCTCCGCTTTTTCTCTGGCAGATGACTAGGGAGGTCTCGGCGCGGCGCTGGGGCAGGAGTGACAGGAGCCATGATGTTTGCGTTCGCCGGACTGCCAGGAGACCGGGAGAAAACGGCTTAACGGGCCCCGCGCGGGTCGTGCTGGCAGCCCCCAGGCGCGCACACCCTCCGCAGTTGCAGGAGGTTCGTGGCAACCTCTCCTGAAAGTGACCGAACTCGCCTCTTCGCCCACTGTGGCCTTAATGCAGTGAAGAAATGAAGGACAGCAGGCGTGGCACAGACACTGTGTTTGTGGCCTGCTAGCATTTGACTCCCCAAATGAACCAGAGATGCCTAGCTAAAAGATAAAATAAGCCATGAGGCAATTAACGTAGCATAGGCCTTAAGTTCTTTTGTGCTGTGCTTATGCTTCTAGCACCTACTGACAAGTGGCCGTTCTGTGAGCCGTGTCTGATGGGTGGTCTGTGGGCCCCAGCCAAACCGGGCCCTGGCTGCTGGCAGGGCTTTCTGGGCTGTGCGATTGTCACAGATCGGTTACATTGGCAGAAGAGAAAGTGAGTCCCCTTTACTTTCAGACCCTTGAAACAAATAAGTTAGCCTGAAACAAGACACATTGTTTACCATTACAATTTTGTTTACTGTATGTATTTACATACAGGATATGTCAGAAAGTAGAAGGCAATCTTGGTGCTTAAAATATTGGAAGAAACTTGGGCCTTTTTCAATGGGGGTGACGAGTCAGGTGACACTGTAAGCTCTCAGGGATGCTCGCTCACTCGGTACTTGGCCGTTAGATACAAATGCCTGGTGTGAGAAAGCTGTGCACATACAAAGAACTAGACATGACATTAAATGGCAATGGCTGATCCATTCCTGGCTTCCTCAGATCAGCCAGCCTCCCTGCCTTTGTCTCTACGTTCCCTCCATTGTGAAAAATAGTGCTTTACCTCGGGAAAAATATCAAAGATCTGTTAAGAAACCACTCGAGGAAGGCAAACTCCCTAGCTCTGTCACAAGGTAAACCCTGGCTACAGTGTCAGGCTTTTCTTGGATGAAATCCTGGTCATTGCTGGCTTTTTACTTCATGTTATCTTACATGCATTAGTTAATCTAAATGAAAAAATTCTTGTATCAGTAAGGACAAGCTCTCTAACCAGACACCAAAGTCAGACCCATTCTAATTAGCATATTTATACAAGAAGACAAAGTAAGGCCTTCCCTTAAAGGGCCTCATATATAAATCGTTGAGTTTATTTTAAAACAAGCAATTCCATGACCATTGGAGGTAATGCAAACTGAATTGATATTTTGCTCCTAATCCCCTGTTTCTTTTTGCCCCCCATGATGTACATCTCTGGCTAGCTTGGAGCTATGCCTGTGCTGGCCGAACAGATGGCACGCTCCCTCAGCAAGCCCAGTCATAAGTGCCTTTCCCTTGCTGTAAGTACTGGTGTCAGCCTCTCTCCCCTATCTGGCCTCTGGTTTTGTTTTCTTCTGCTTCTTAATAATAATATTTAATATTATTTAATAATTTTAATAGTCATATTAGGTGACTGACAAGGCAATTATATAAAGGTTTTTCTTTAGAGAACTAGACAAAAGGTTTTAAAATGTTGGATTGCACCCAGTTTATTTCTCTCACAAAAGATGAGTGAGATTATTGAGAGCAGGGTTTGATTCAAAGCACCCAAACATAAGCAGAGTGTTGTTCTAATTAATAATTTTTATTTTTAACTTTAATAAGAACCGTTTTAAAACATTCTCTCCAAAAAGTAGAAAATGCTAAATAAAAATACAAAAATTATCTAGTCAAGATAAAAATGCCTAAAAATGTATTTTTAAAGTAAATTGTTGTCTACAGTATGTGAGGGTCCCTCAAGTTCTTGGGCTGTTGTTCCTGCCACTGCCTTTTCCATCCATTTACGTCAATCGAGTTTATTCCAATTCTGTTCCGTTTTGCTATTAAATTCCACCACATAGACACCTTCTTTGAAATAAACTAAAAAAGAGTATATTAATCCCATGTGAAAGGACAGCTTTGATTTTCACAGAATGGAGGGAAAGGATTCTTTGAACTGTTCACAAGCTTATTTCTCAAATCGTTGTCTGCTGAAAGTTCAGTTGGAAAATAAAGACTCTAAATGAACTGATTTCTGTTAAGATCAATAAAACTGTACTGTACAGAGTTCATCCCAATGTTCTCCCAAAATACCTTAAATGGTTCCCAAAGGGTGGAAATGCAGCTAGGCAGTCAGTGACCTTGCACAAATCTGCGTCCTGATTGCCCAGGTGGTTTTCAGCTGTATGTCAGATTTCTGCCTATTCTTTGGCATCCCCAATCCCTCCAGCAGTTATTGCAAATGTGGCTTCATTTTCAGGCATCTCAGGACTGGGAAAAAAAAAAGAAACAAGAAACTTGTGGGTTTCCCTATGTTAAATGCAGTTGTGAAACAGTCCCCAAAATGTTGTAAGTCTAAGCAACCTGGACTACTTCAGCATCTTTATACCTGTGTGCAAACTGTAGAACGTGATCAGTATTGTTAAGATCAGAAAAAGTGAAATCTGCCTCTTAGAAGATGACAAACACAAGGGAGAGAAATGGAGAAGGTGCAGGAGAAGGGGAGACTCTGTACAAATTCTCATTTCAGCGTCTTGGTTCCTGACCAGAAACACTGGTCTCTCAGTGTACTTCCACTAGTACCATTTTTAACAATTTGTGTCTGCCACAGTTTATCAGGCAAAGTGATACTAATCATCTCATCAAAACTTAGTCATTTAACAGCTGTGGAATTCCAGCCAAGGGACCACCAGTCTTACCAAACTGATGGTTCTCTTTGAGAGATCATCATCTAGTAGGATTTATGATGAAAGATTATGTAATTTAATGTATGCAACATGCAAGACAACTTTAAATCTGTGAATTAGTTTGTCCTTTCAGATTTTCTTTCAACTTACAATCCAGAAATGCAGATGGTTTGAAATCACAAATTGCTGGTCAAGCTATTTAAGTTTCAGTACCATGAACTTTGTCACCTTCTGGTGGCTCATAACACAGCTTCCTTCACGTGAAGGAAAAGTGATTTACCTGTCATATATCTTTGCAATACGCAGCTCCCCTCTCCCTTTCCGCAAACTAATCCTGGTAGTTGAAGCATGAGCAAGGATGTGGCCCCCAATGGGCTTTTTTGGGTCCGCCTGAAAGCTAAATTAGCAAGAAAATTGTGATGATTCACTAGGCAAATTCCATAGGTTAATACTGTGATTAACTGTGAGACGAGGCATACTGAAGTCAGTAATGAATAATAAATAGGTAAATATGTCAAAAAAGGACTTAAATGGTAGCATAACTTTCATCTCGTTAAATTCAAGAGGCTCAAGAAATACACACCTTAAACTTCATATATAAGCTGCTCCAAAAGAAAATGGGGTGCTTTTTCAATACTTTTTATGGCTTGTTCTCATCATTCAAGTCACACTGAAAGAAGCCATCATGCCAGGTGGCAGATAAACATAAAAAAACTCATTACAAAAACTGAGAGAAGCCTATAGGTATCATCCATGAGAGACCACTGACCAATATGAACCTTCATCTTGGTGCCTCTTGCTCCATACAATCTCAGTTCTCATCTCTGTTAAATATGTAACACAAAAGAGAAGAGATTTTTTTTTTTTAAAGAGAAAAAAAGTATCTTACGTCATCGTTGCTCCTGGATCAGCAGTCATCTGGTTGGTCACAAATACGGCCACATTATATTCTGCAATAGAAAACAATACAAAGAAGGTAGACTATGTCCAATTAGAATTCCAAAATATTCTCCCATCTATGGTAAAAGCCAGGCTCCTGCTGAAGCACTTCAAATTTCAAATGAAAGAGAAACAAATATTCTTTATGTCTGATGGCTGGAGTTAGTCATGAGACAGCCTAAATTTGCTCCTGTGTGACTTAGCTGTAATACACTGAAAATGAGTACTTTTCAGAATTCCACTGAACAAGTCTTTCTCAGTTCCCGTCTCCTCTGTTGGCTCCCTGCCCTCAGCCCCCTCTCCCTCCCTTGGCCTGTTTGCCTCCTTTTTTTTTTTTAAATTTACTGCATGAAAAAAACATTTACTCATTCCTCGTCAATATTTCTGACACATTCCAAAGGGGAGGAACCCTATTCATCCCTGTCATCATCTCTCAGAGGATTGCAAAGTACTGTGAATGTGGCAATGGGCACAGCTCTTTTATCTCTCTGTGCCTTCAACCTTTCTTCTATTCTTCTTGTTTCTTATGTATTTAGACTGTTGTAATTTGGGGAAGACAATTTCTCTTATTGGATGTTTGTCCAGTTTTACAACCTTCTCTCTTGTTTAGGACTTCTCTTAGCAGTAGTTCTAGGAAAACTAAATGTTGAATAGTTCTAAAGATTCCTTAATCTGTCATCTTGAAACAATATATTATCAGTTTGATCTTTTTGGTAACTGACAGAGGTGTGAAGTGAGGAAAGATTCCTGGGCCAATGCCTGATGGATAATATACCTGGACTATTAGGTGGTTGTGCTATCAACAGCTATGGTTTCAGTAACTCCAGTCCATGTTTTCCAAATGTAGGAATGTTTCCCTTACCTTCTGATATTTTTTGGAGCCTTGACAGCATCTGAGCCAGTTTCTGTTGTCGTTCAGCCAACTCTCCACGACCACTGAAATCCACACGGAAAAGTGCCATTATGGAGTCAATGATCTGCATTGTAATTATGCTAGATAAGTAAATATAGTGAAAGAAAATAGGAAAACTTATTCTGAAAGCAGTAAGCATGCAAAAAAGTACCAACAGCTTGAAGATACCAGCTTCCTCATGGAACTTGGCTGCTACATAGTCAAGCAATTCCATCTGATGTTCACCTGATGGGAAGTACAGTTGCCAAGTGAAATTAGGACCAGAAAGAGCTCTGAGGGAATAAAAGCCTGAATTTTAAAATTCCACTTCAAATATCTCACTGTTTATATTTTCACTGCCAGCAGTTTTAAATCCAGTGCCCAATAACAAGCTACCTGTACAATAAATACCCAGCAGTGCCTGTGCTTCTGCAGATTGCAGTTCTCACTTGCCCAGCTAACCAAACGTCTTTGTGGAAAGCTTCACAACAAAACTATGCATGAAGACAACCTTTTTGCTGTGTTAAAAACTAAAACGCAATATAAACATCTGAATTTAATGTTGAATTAAATGACACGCAGAAATTGTATTAATCATATTACTCATTTTCATATTGTATTCCCAAAGTAAAAGTCTCATTTAAAACTTCCTTGAAGTTTTAATCCAGTCTCCCGTGACAGAGTATGTTGGGAGCTGTCCCTATAAAGTTCCATTCACAAGATCATAGAGAATTTCTCAACAGCATTTATAGAATTAGCTTGCATTCAAGCAGTTCAGGTGCTTCTCTTACTAAGATGCTATGCTGACACTCATGTATGATACAGAGTTCACTTAATGCTGTGGCAAACTGCAAAACTGTATTGTTTATGTAGTGCATAAATACTGAGCTGGAATACTTACACTGAGCACATCTCCTCATTGTACAACATTAGAAACAGAAAATGGAAGCAAGCTTACAACTTATTTTGTCAGCAGTAAAATATTCTTAATGATCCTCAGTGGGCAATCACAGTTAATAAACTGAGAATTATTAAAACAGGAACCTTGGAGAAAAAACAGCTATCATGCCAGTTGCAGTAATGGTCTTACTAGTATATGCACGTGCGTACAGCACATTGTCAAGTACTGCGTCATGGTCAACATTGAAGCGATCAGCAATGTCACGAAGGCGGTCTGGTCGGCTGACATTAATCCAAGTTAAGGATTTCTCTTTATACAAGCCATGCTCTGAAAATAAAACTTCATTCCAAAATAGAACTATGGGGGGAAAAAAAGAAGGATATTTACTTTGATCCTAGAGAAGACTGACTTTTTCTCTTCACACTGTCCCACAGACCCTAAAAATACTTTCAGGCTCACAATGATAATTGTCTTGTATTTAGGGTTTCAGGTGGGGGCAGGGGTTGACATGGATAACTGTGTTCTAGAAATTTAGCCATGAGCAAAACCTATTTATACACAGTCTACCACAGTTACAAGGTGTTAAAAATAGTGTTTAGTATTTAGATTAATTTCTCTTGGAATAAAGAGGAAAGCTTCTATCACCTGTAGGAGGCATATTAGATCTCAAAATAAAACCCCAGTTAAAATAGAATCTGTATACTTACTTTAATTTTTCCAGGTTGGATTCCACCAAACGACAGAGAAAAAAGTCAGTGTCTTGTGGGCCACTACACACTGTGCTCTCCAGGCTTTACGAGTCAGTTATAATGTTTTACATGTATGAAGCAATCTGGAGCCTCCTACTTGCTTGTAACAAAAGTAACTGGTTTTCCAGTTCACCATACCTGTAGCTTTTAACAGTCCAAAAGATACAATGTATTTTCAGTGTCAATGAAGATAATCTTTCCACCTGTGTAGCCATTTGGTCCTGGAAGCTGAGCTGTCACTACAGTGAATCATAGATGAAAATGAGACAGTGGAGAAAAGTATTTTCTTACTCTCTATATTATTAATTTTTAACAAAATACAACTGCTTATCCGTATCACAAAGAACTGCCAGTTTTAATCAATGTGGAAATCAAGAGTATCTCAAGTCTTACTGCAATCTTGAGATGAAACTCAAGCCATTCTTCTCGACTGGAGATCAGATGTGATTTAATTAATGGGATCAAAATTGTGTTTTACTCAATGCCATCACTAAATCTGTATATTTTATATTGAAAATAGGTAAGAATATTATGAATAAGTTCTTATGCACAAATCTCTTAATCCTCTGCCAAAATTAATGGTATTGATTTAGTAGATTTCCAGCTGTAACTTGTATGATCAAAAATTCCTTGGCTATAAATTTTTCCTGATATGTGAATAGTTACTGATTATGGGTTTATTCTCTTTGGAGTAAATAAGCTAAAACACTCAATTCAGTTGTAATCATTCATGCAAAAGGGTATGACTCTGCTGACCGTTAAACTGTGTGAAACAGAAGAGGCCTTATTTTTCCAGAAGGTGCCATAATTTCCTTTATAATATAGTGTTCATTCAAGGGAATGTTTGCTTACCTGGTGTCTGGTAACTATATTCCAGTAGCATTAGTAGTTACATTAGTTATTATTTACCTCTATTTACACACTGAGAGATATTGCCAGGAAACTGGAGTCCTGCTGTATTTGACGCTGCCCAAATACGGTGACTGCCAAACTCTTTTGTTTATCCAGTTTCTGTCAGCCAGTAGTATCCTTTCAGTGCCCTTTCAGAATTTCATATTCAGCAAAACCTCTTGAAACCAGGAAGTTCAAAATGTTGCTGAGAAAGAATCTTGCCTTTGCTCTTTTCTGAGCAATGCCCCTGTCTACCAGTAACCTGTATTTGTGCTCTACTTTTCCAGATGGTGTGTTTCACTGGTTTCTCTAAGACAATTATCATCTTTCTCCTTACTGCAAAACTTACACTGATTTGAGCTGTATTAAAAAGTAATCATTTATATGAGTTCTCTACTCAAACACAGTTAATGGAGGTAAGTCACCAAGATCTGTTTCACCATATTTCTTAGAGATAAAAGATTCTGACTTGTGTCTGTGTGTTTAATTCTGATATAGTTGTAAAGAATAGATTCACTGAGAAGAAACAACTCTCTTTTAAGGTATTAGACCTACCACAAAGGGTGTGAGATAGCTGAGTTTTGCCTGTCCGGAACTCTGTTAAATAAAGAAAAAGGAAAAAGAAAAAGGTCAGAGTTTCTTTTTCTGAGTTTGCCAGATTCAGGAGTTACTGCAGTTAGAAACACTCTTACTTACAAAATTCACGTCTATCTCTACCTTTTTAAATCATTTAACCCCGATTTATAAATCCTATTCTGTGCAGTAGAAACGTGTTATATTAAAAGCAAACTCTGAAATGCTTTAATTTGACCATGCTTGACTGCTACAGTCATTTATTCTTTTCTGTGTAGAAGTTAAAACCACATGGCACCTATGGAAAAGTGTTAACTGAGGGAGGAGGGGAAAGAAATGGTTGATTCCACTGACCTGGCCCAGTTTAATTTTCAGTAAAATGATCAAGGAGGAGCTTATGATTTATTAAACTCATTATATCAAATCATGTTAGTCTCCAGTTTATCTTTTCTAAAGGGAAGAATACTGTGTTTTATGAACTCTTAATTGTTGATTAAGTGCTAACCACTAACTGATCAAATTTACTATAATAGTAGCTTAATTGTAATTTCAAACTCTTATCTGAAATGTAGAGTATCCTAATTGTGCATAAATAAAATATTTTGTGTCAGTTTTGTTTCTAGAAAGGAACACAGATTGCATCAGGGAAATTCTTCCTATATGACATGCTACTAATAGTATTAATAACGCTACATTGTGCCGAATCAGCATGCTCCAAGTCTAATGATTACCCAGCTCAAACTTTGTCTGCAAGCAAATGAAGAGTAAAAATGGAAAAACGCTGAAAGAAGTGGATTCTTTCTTCTTACACTCTTGCTTTTTTTTTTTATTATTTTTTTTACTTTATTACTACAATGTGAAAAGTTTGATAGAAGTAATCCAGCTTGATTTAAAATCTAAACAAAGTTGCAATTCTTTGTGGTTTCTCATTAATACTCAGTTAATGTGGTTTTCTCACCTCCAAAGGCTTCAGTGATTGCCATGCTTTCAATCCCACCACCCAGAAGTTTACTGGAGAAAGGGATGGGATTATGGTATAGTTAAACCCACAAAATCACAAGAAGAAAGTAAAAAAGAGAAAATTTTACTACTTTAAGTAAAATTATTTCTGCTCTAAAGCCCCTCACTCAGTGCAATTAAGTGCAGGGCACTAAATGATCACAGATTCATAAAACATTAATTCTGCCTTAAACTCCCTTGCTGTGTGCAAGAGAAAGATCTATAGAAATTATTACTGGAAAGAAGAGAGAATATACCTTTGAAAAGATAACATTCCGTAAAAATATCTTAAGGGAGGTCGTGAAGATATACTTTTGACCTGAGACCTGCGGTTGTTCTGACTAGGATGCAAACACTGTTTATTTACAATGGCTGTACAAAGTCTGGTTTCGCCTCAGAAAAGGAGATGGTTTTGTTACTTGCTAATGCAGGCTTCTTTGAGCCAGCACTAGCTCCAAATGCAAAGTAGCCTACGTGTCCTAGCTGAATATTTATTTATATTTTTGTGTCTTATTAAAGACAATAAATACGATTATTGAAACAGTTTGGACTAAAGAATGATTTAAGTAGAGATAAGCTTACTCAAATTCCTGGCTGCCGGTAGTAATATGAAATACCATCTTCCGTTTTTCACTGTACTCAAAGGCAGTCAGGAAGCCTGGTTCCTAAGGAAGACCAAAGTGAACATGAGAGGTTTATTTTATCATTAACCTGCAGGTAAACTGCAATATCCCACATTCCACCCTAGCCTCATTTCCACAGGTTAGGTATGAAAAGCACCACAGCATTTCTCTGGTGGTTGTAGAGTTGTCGTGGTTTAATCCCAGCCAGTAACTAAGTACCACACAGCTGCTCACTCACTGCCCCTCCGCCAAGAGGGATGGGGAGGAGAATTGGGAAGGAATGTAAAACTCAAGGGTTGAGATATAAGAGTTTAATAATTTAAATAAAATAAAAGCAATAACAATAATAACAGTAATAATAATAATAATAATAATTGTTGTTGTTATTATTATTGCAATTATAATGAAAAGGAGGGAGAAGGGGAGAGGAACAAAATCCAAAGGGAAGGGACAAAAGAAAACAAGTGATGCACAATGCAGTTACTTACCACATGCTGACGGATGCCCAGCCAGTCCCCCAGCAGTGATCTGCAGGCCCTGGCCAGCTCCCCCCAGTTTACACACTGAGCATGACACCCCATGCTATGGAATACCCCTTTGGGTAGTTTGGGTCAGCTGTCCTGGCTGTGTCCCCTCCCAATTTCTTGTGCCTCTCCAGCCTACTTGCTGGTAGGGCCAGAGAAACTGAAAAGTTCTTGACTTAGTATAAACAGCTAAAAACATCAGTCTGTGATCAACATCGTTCTCACACCAAATGGGAAACACAGCACTGCATCAGCTACTAAGAAGAAAATTAACTCCATCCCAGCTGAAACCAGGACAAGAGTATAAAGAGTTATCTCTTTAAAGTTATAAGCAGAGTAGTTTTCAAAATTATCTTGATGTTGTGTTGAAAAAATCTGTTAAGAGAAATGTTGCACAGCATTTTGGAGTGGCCAGCATTAAACTATCATGAAAGTGATTGGCTTACAATAAGCTTGTTTGCAGCTTCTTTAATCTTGTCCACTTTGGCCTCTGAAAGCCCTTTTACATTGCACAGTGCCCGTCTTGTGGTCATCTGGATTCCTTTGATCGTGCAGATCCCAACTGACTTCAGTTTTTTAATATCTGCTACATTCTGTGAAGAAAGTTCCCTTCTGTGAGTACTCATGACAGTTAAAGAGAAGACGAAGTAAACCTTTGAAACATACATTCATATGCATGTGCATTTTCACCAACAAAAAACAGATTTACAATAAACTCTTTGTTACGTAGTTTGTGACACCAACAACAGAAAATTCTGAGTAATATTGGTGTGAGGGATTGTGGTGCAGAGACCAGATCCTGGTGCTTTTGAGAGAAAGGTGTCTTGGGTTCAGTTGTATTTACTTGTCCCTGTTCAGTGTCAGTCTTTCTAGATCCAAGCCAGTAGTAAAGAAACAGTACAGATTATTTCAGATAGCGTGGCGTCCAGTCTAGTAAACCTTGTAGCACACAATCTGTCCTTGGTCTCTTAGCACAGATAATCTGCAAACCAGTTGAGCTGATCATGGATAATTGGGAGCTGACTTGCAAGGATCGTTGGAAGCTGGCTCTAATTGCCATGCTTTTTCTGCATGTTCACTGTATGTTTAAAACATGTGTCCTCCAGATCTGACCAACACTTTGGGCTGGATTGACTAAATGACTAAAACTAGTAGAGTTTTTCATAAATTGGGTACAGCATTACTTCAGTCAGCGCTCTACTGACACATTTTGTGTCCTCTCACCTCATTTAATGACTCTGACATCACTGGAAACTTAAAGGCAGGCAATAGATTACTCTCAAGAAAACGTACTGTGTGAAAGGTGTGGGATAATACTTCAATTTACCTTTTCCAGCCAAGATTTTTCTTTGCAAAAAATAATTAACTAGGTGTATCATCTATTTATCTAGAGTGTGTGGGTGCATAGGAGTTAAGAAGGGAGGGAGGTTATGCAAGAAATTAGTCATGTTCATTTGGAAGCTTATTTCTCATCCTGTGATACATTTTCTGATTATTACATTAATAGGGATGGGTAAGGTAAAAATCAGTCACGAATAAAAATGACTCTTCCAATGAAAAGAATATCATAATCAGCAATATAAAAAGGATTGAGCTGTTTTATGGTGGTTTTCTATTAAGACAACAGACTACTGCTGCAAAGATCATTTTTCTAGACCAAAACTTTAAATGCAATACCCAGCTGCTGCATTTCTTCAGTAGCTCTCTGTCTTGCTGGTCACATGAAACTTGAAGGCTGTTGTGCATTACAAATCTGTGACAGACCCGGTTATAGAAGCTCTTGTTCTCTCCTGCACAGATACAGCTTTCACTAACAGCTTATGTACTAGCCAAGGTCCCAGCACATACACCTCCTTAGAGTATAGAGTTCAAGACTGTGAAGTGTTCAGCAGTAATCCTGGCTCAACATAGTGACGTGCTTAGACCTTAGACCAGCTGCTTGTTCTGATCCTCTCCCTCATGTTGCAGCCCTGTCCCAGTTGCATGCCTCCAAGGTGGAAAAGGGAGAAGACTGAGAATTTTTAATTTTTGGACTAATTGATTCACAAATCCTGTTGACAGGGTGGCTACAAAAGTAGATGTGTCAGAAGAAGGGATAGCATGCTGTACAGGCAGGAACACTCAGCAAAGGCTGTGGGGTCACAGCACCTTAATTCCTACGAAACACTTTTGAACATTAAACCACATCCTCGGTTACTAATCTGACTCTTTTTGTGGTCACACTGTCAGATCTAGTAAACACTACTCTAAGGAAAAAAATTCTAAATGCACAAAAAGTATTTCATTAAGCAAATTAATTTAACAGAAATGGGTCATCGTATATTCACACAAAGATTTTAACTGGCACAGCTGAGAACAAAATCTTCCCCTGGGGTCTGGGCATAACTACTTGGAAGGAAGAAAAATAAAAAAGAAGAAAAGGAGCAGGAAACCCTTATGAAGCCAGAAAAACAGCCTAAGTTATTATTCTTTATTTTCAAGATCACTCATACCTTGTTATCATTTCCTGCATACCATGCCTCATTTAATATTGATAGGCTAGTACAGCTCCCTTCTAGCTCATAAGGTTGACTCTGGTAAACTTTTTACATTTTTAACACAAGAATTTGTGTATTTTTTCCTATGTTGCACCATAGTTAGAGGTCCCAACCTCATTACTCTTCCTCAGAACTCTCCTAAAAACTGTAATGAATTGCCAATAAAAAAAGTTGACAATAATTACATTGTGGACATGCTGAGCCCTGTAACTATAGTGCTGACTAATGCTGTTGCATTGTGTCTGTCCTCCTCATCTGTATCTGTCTGTAGACATTTATATTAAAGTTAAATCTTACATTACTTCAGGCAAACCCAACTTTTTATTCTGCTTCCATAACACCAAATGTAATAGGTTCTGATCCCTGAGCCAGTCTCCTGGATAAACATATAATAATAGAAATTCAAATAAATAGGTGATGTTTAGGTGATAATTATGATAACTATTATAGGAATTTATATTTGACGAAGAAAACTAACTACTTATTTCTCTAGCTACTAATATTTTCCTCACTCCCACTCTACCCTTTTCACCAGCATGCTGAAAATAGTATAGCAACAGTTGTCACTGTGTAATTTCACAGACACCAAAAATGCGAGAGTAATTACAAAGATTGGCATGAACAGGAAGTAATCTATCACACAGTTTTCAAATAAATTAGCAAGTAGTTGATTTTTCAAGAGAGCTGGGTGCTAAATACTTTGAATATCTTGCCACTTTATTTAGCAATCTCATGGGAGCGAGATTTTCTGAAAACATGTCTTATCACCAAAGGCAAAATTTTTCTTCACATGACTGATTTAGAATTTATTGCAAGGAGGAATTTCAGTTGTTTGTAGCAATGCGTGTATGCTAAACCTTACAATAGCTTTACATGGAAAATTCTGTGCCATAAAGTCATTGCTCATACTTACGATTCCATGCTTCTGTAGCAGGTCAATATCCTGGAAAAAGGATTCCTAAAAAAATAGCAGAAAAAAAGTTGAAATCATTTTGCTTTTTCTTTTAATTACATTCCTCTCACTGTGTCTGTTTCAAATTTGTAAACATTTAAATGATTTTCCCTAATAATACCTAAATTGTTGGACTACCCACATAAGCAAAGCCATCATGAGTCAACAAGGCCTACACATTTCCTGTCACCGTCACCATAAAGTGTATCTTCAAAGGCAAGCAATCCACTTCTGTGCTAATAAAACTTGTGTTATGATCATCATCATCTTGATTTTTTCCGCATAGTTCCTCAGTCTTTTAAGGCTGATGACCATTCCTTGGAAGCATAAAATTAACTGATAGCCCCCTGGCATTTAATACAGAAGTGTAAAATAGAAATAGTGATAATCCCATTAAAAACTGTGCATAGAGAGTACTGAAGAGCAAGCTGTTCAGGGACTAGAAGAATGAGGTTTTCTTGGTACTAGACTGGAAGAAAAATTTAAATGGATTAGACTCCCTGATGGTCTTTGGGAACTCCTGTGTCTCTGTGGATTGTAGAACACTATCAAAATACCTTCAAACAACATTTGCTGAACATATTTTTCAGTCAACTGTAAATTTACCTCATCATCCTGGTATCCTAGTTCTTCTTGGACTACTTGATCCTCCATGGCCTTCATCGTGAAAGAGCAGGCAGTAAAGTGTGGATCACTAGTGGGAAATGCAAACAAAGGTAGTATTGGGGTGGCAATAAATGAGTCAATTATTGTAAAATGACTTTTAAGAAGTCCTTGAACTATAGAACCTTCTCAGCATGCCATCACATAGGTTTAAACTTGGATTCTGCTTCCAACTCTTTGTTACCTTACCTACCAGACCAAAAGGAGAACATCTACTGCATTACTTTCAGATGAACCAGTTTGGCTAGAAAAGGTTTAACAGGCAGGCATTAGAGAAAAGAAATCTCATTCCCTTGTGAGAATCTTGGGTCAGATATGAGTTTAGAGGTGGGAACATTTTAAATGATTAGTCAGATTTATTCTGGTAGAAAAGTTAAAGGCAGTCTGTATTTTTATATCAGAAGTCAGCATAGCTGCAGAGAGAACGGGTGACGGAAAGGCTATGCAACATCTCAGCCTCCCCACCTTTATGTGACAGAAAGCCCACAACACAGTGCTATTGAAAAAGCTACAACTCCTTAGTCATATATCTTGAGAGTAAACTATAAAGCTGTATTTGTTTTCAAGTTCTTGCTGGGGTTCAGAATACCTAAAAAATGCTGAAGACATGCAAGTAACACCTGTAAGAAGTAAGCTTGCATGAAGAGAATAAAAAAAGGTATAAAAATATGAAGCTTTTATTATGCAAAACCATATACAGAGATCTTATCTCATGTTTTTTTCATGGTTAACTTGCCATGCCTATACTCCACTACAGCTTCACTGCCCTCTTTATGTGGCTTCCTATAAGCAAGGCCTAGAACCAGAATAGGCACTTACTGATAGCATGATTAAATAAAAAGCAAAATATGACCTCCTTACATTTTATGAATACAAGAAAAATGAATACAAAGCAGCTCCTTAGAAATATGATCTTATAACAGTCTGTTTAATTTTTGTGGTTTTGTAAATGGATAAGTTGCTTCTGAAAGCTTGCTTTCACTCTTCTAGCTATGGCTGATCAAAAGTTTTGTGACCTGCCTCATCCAGATGTGCATATATGTTTGTTCGCTAATCCTTACTAGTAAAATCCATAAAAGGTAAGACAGGTTTATTATGAAACTACAAAACGGGCTACATCTAACAAAAGATGGGATGATTTAGACTAAATATCTGCAAATAACTTTTCAGCTTCTGAATGGATACTTAAAGTCTGCCTAATTTGCTTACAAGAATCTTGTGTATACAGAGGCTGGAAGAAGTGAGAAAGAAAATACTATAATTTTAGAATGGCTGGGGTTTTATTAATGAAAAGACAATGGAGTTACTTCTGTTAGTATTTAATGGAAATATGCCTATAAAATCAGTTGTTTCTGATAGTGTCAGGATACCTCTGTTTCAGAACCCTGACAATTATGGAATGAGAAATCATCCCTCACATCATGCCTAACATCAAACAGAAAAATAATTACAGTAAAACACTAATTAATAAATATTTTAAGATATTTTTTACAAAATCAGCTTAAAATACTGAGGGAAGAAAACCAAGTAATGCAAAAGGCATTACAACTGTATTACAATCCCATTCTCCATTAAAAATATCCTCCTGAAATGCACGTAATCCTGCACTCCAAGCACAGCTGAACAGGTCACGGGATTGTTCTCCTACTCCCCATCCTTAGGCAATTGGCATCTCACAGCTGAAAAACTGGGCAGACCCAGATTGCCGACTACAAGGGAAAATGGGGAAGTTATACCACACCCTACTAAAAGGTTTAGGTATGAACAAAATCCTCCTGTTTAGTGGAGGGTCCTCCTGTCACTGCTGTGTTGGCACACCAAAGACCCAGAGGATTTCAGCTGCCACCACCTGCAATGAAGCAGATAAAAAGGTGAAAGCCTGAGACATTACAGCAAATCCATCAATAAACAAGGACCTTCATGAGGGAACACAAAACACTTCTGTGCCACCTCAGGTGCCCCTGACCCTCCTGTCGCTGCCCTGGGAGCTATTACTGAGGATATGTGAGGAAGATTTGCATGCCTCACTTCTTTCACCAGGTACACACTGCCGATGTGACAGGGAGCAGGCCCCAGCACGCCTGGCCCCAGCACCTAGCTTTAGGTTTAATGAGCTGGTTTGGAACTGACAAGAGACTGGCACCTGACTTGACTGGAGTGGACTTCAGGCCCCTGTGCTAGGGGCAGGGCAGGAGGCCATCTAACCTGCCCCGAGGGGAGCCATGGTGGAATTTCACATCTATTGACTCAGAAGAAAATAAGTGATTAACCATATATCAACATACGGATTTATTTGGCTTTTCCTTGCCAGCTGCTTATTCAGGGGATGTAAATTTCTGTTCCCAAAGGGTGATGCACCGCAGAATTTCCTCCCCCTGTGGAGCACCAAAATTCCGCGACAAAATTACAACAGTGATTAAAGCACAGCTCATCCCCGGGCACCTCCGGGAGCGCAGGGCTGCGAGTTGTTCCAGTACCCCAGGGTGCAGGGATCTGAACCCCCAATCCCGCCCAGGCTGCAGCGCCCGCCCGCCTTCCCCTCTGAGGGGACAGAGCCGGCGCTTTTCCCGCCGGGGCGGGGCGGGCGGGGCGGGGCGGGGCGGGGCGGGCGGTCCTCCCGCCAAAACGAGGCTGCCGCGAGCTACCTGCCCGCGCGCGCTGGCGTCCCCGCTGCCGCCGGGCCGCCGTGAGGGAGGTGCGTGGGCTCCTGACAGGAATGGGGACTGCCCCTTTCCTTACTCCCCCCCTCGCTGAAACACAGTTGAATTATTGTCCTCAATCACTTTTATCTTCTAAAATTTATCAATATTTGCTGTCTCTAAGGAATATTGTATCACACTTATTTTACAGATGGCAAAGACCAACTTAATTAAAAACGGAGTGGCATTGGTTTGGAGGACATTCAATTCGGCACGGCTCAGCCTTATTTTTTCAGGGTGACACACGCACATACATCTTCCTAAACAAGGCACAGAGCATTTTTGGATTGGATGGCCAAAACCTGTCAGAAAGCTGGAATAGAAGTGACTTGCCTGAAGTCACAGGACCAGAAAATGAGGCTGAGTCATACACATGACTTCATCAACCATTTTAAAAGGATGGAAAAGGTGCTTTTTTAGGATACTAACACTTCAACAAGACTTCTGCAGTCTTCTTAGACAGTATTTGGAAAGCAATCACCTGTTTTAGCTTGCCTCTGGTAGCACAGTCAGTATAGGGCGCTGTGTAAAGGAGATGTCAGTGTGCTCCTGCAAGCAGGAGGAATGGCAGGCTGCCCCTTGGGTTTCCTGCCCTGGTGCATGGCAGGTTTCAAATGGCAGAAGTGATAGGAGCAGCATCTCGGCCTGCTTCATGGTGCTTGTGAACACTTCCCCACCCTCCTCTGCCCACGGGGGGTTAAGAGCATGCACAGGTGTAATCAGTGCTAGTCAAGTCAGAAATGAACCAACACAACACACAGCCCCTAACCACCATCAGGATGCCACAGGAGTGCTCACAGTAACCCCATCCAGACATCAAGGGATTTATTTAAGTACCTAAAGCCTAACCCTGGATGCCCACGGCTTTGTCTATACAGAGGATCTGGCTGGCACTGCTTTTGAAAACATTATTCCGCAAGAGCTGTTCCAGAAGAGCACTTAGGCAGACAGCCCATTAAAGACAAATTTCTTCAGAAAGTATGCTTTTATTCCAGAACAGAATGCACATGCAGAGAGTGACCCTTCTGCTGCTGCTGAACAGCTCTGCAGCAGCTAATGCCTCTGTAAACAACCTTCCCTCCATCATCCTTCTAGTTCATAAAATAGTTCTCAGAGGGGTCAACAAATGCACAGAATCTGAATATAATTTCCCACTCCAAAGTGCTACTTTGGGCAATAAATTGCATTCCGCATCTTCAGAATGTTGTGTGATCATTAACTGCTCATTCGGCTTCCAGCTGGCACTGTGCAATAACTGCGCATACCCCATCACATTACACACAAGCTGAGATGAGGCATCTGAGAGTCTGCTCCCTCCCTCTTACAGGTTCTGCTGCGGATCAGTGCAGGTGAGGCACTGGCAATGAGATACACCACTGTGATCTGCATTTCCTCTCCCTTGAGATCTTATACCAGTTTGGACAAGGCAAGACCCAAGTCAAACCACTACCATTAAAAAAAAAAAAAAAAAAGTATCCTGATTTTTTCATCCTCACAAAACATTTTAATCCATATTTGTAGTAGGGAAATCATGTAGGGTTTTTTTGGTTGGCTGGTTTTGATTCAGATTTATGTGACTCAAATGGACTAGAGTCAAATACACAAGCTAATGCCTTTTCTGAACTTTCAAGTTGGCAGTTTGCCTGTTCTTAACCAGGACAGAATAGTCTGATAATTGGCCTTCTGGAATATAACCCATGGAGATTCAGCCTGGGGTAAGTGTACATTTGATATCTGAACTGTTTTGGAAGACCTGTGCCTTCTTGTTTCCATATGAATGCATTTCACTTACAGTTGGTCCCAAACTAAAACTATGACACACCTAAAATCTTCCCAGAATCGCAGAATGCTTCTGGGCAAAGATGCAGCAATTTCTTCATATTCTTCAGCTCTTCCTTCTCTAGCAGCAATTGTTTCAGGTTTTATTCCCTCATTAAGTTGAAAATACGGGGGTGGTGGGGTGGTGGTGGAGAAAGAATACTATTTCAAAGGCAATCCAAGTATTAGCAAGGTAAAATGTTCTTGTGTCTCCTACAGCAAAGGAATATAGGGTGAAAGTCCAGCACTACTTCGGAAGTTATGCAAGCTATTATATCCCCAAAATCCACAAATCATGACAGTCTTGCGCTGATGTCTTACTTGAGCTACTCCTTTAGTCACATCATTAATAACCACTGCTTCCAAAACAAAATCTGCCAAAAACTGTGAGGATGCACCAGGCAAGCAGATTCCACCTCAGTCAGACTCAGGGAAAGGCCATGCTGCTTTAATGTGCCTCACAGAATTTGTACTAAGTAACTCCATACACCACAACTTGCTCCTCTTTCTCCATATCTGAAAGCTCTCCTGAAAACTCCTGTTCATTAATGGGTTACATATGTCTAGGGAAAAGAAAAAAAAAAGAATAGCAGAGTGAGTCAAATTCAGGTTATCAGAACCCAATAGGATTAACCCACACAATTTTTTTGTACTTAAGGAATTTCTGCTTACCTTTCTGCCACTTCTGGTCCACATCCCTCATTTATCTTCAGTGTCCCTGGTATACTTCTTTGACAATGCTGTACCTGTCTTGTGCATATGCCTGAAACTCTGTCTGCATATGTTGGGGTAGACTCTTAAGTTTTACATACAGAAAACAACCTTGCCTATGTTTTCCTTCTCTTTGGCCAGAACTAAGATGAAGTGCAAAAGCTGTATGCATACAATGGGTCTCAGGATAGGACTAGCAAAATATCAGACCAGCTGAGCCTCATCATTCAGGCTGGAGTAACAAGAGGGCTCCGTTGTTAAATGGAATTACTGGAAGGAATAGAGATGATACTGTGAGACTGAGCAATGTCTGCATCCTAGTCTTGAGATCCTTAGACAAAGCCTTGACAAAATACTCAACACCACACTGGTGGGAGTGATCCTGCTTTAAAAAGACACAGATTTTGCTACCTCTAAGTTACTTTGAGTTAATCATGAAGGATATGTGATAGGATTAGAAAGGTCCCTTCTCTGTATCAAGATGTCCTGTCCAGACCATTGTTCAACATGCAGCTCTGGAGGAAACAATGAATTAGAGGGATGTGCCCATTGATTTTCAAGAGGTGCCAGGTACAGTCAAGGCCACAACAGGTTGGATGTGACTGGGGAAGAAAAGATGTCAAAGATAACTTATTAATATCAAAACACTGGCTAGACAATTCAGGTATAGGTATTTTTCTAAATGAAAAAGAAATAATCGGTATGTCCCAAACACCGTGAGCTTCATTATCTTTGTGATCATTTTAATAGATGATTGTGAAATAAGTAATTCTTTATATATAATAAAGGATTATATGATTTTAAAAAATGCAGATTAGAATAAACAAAGCTACTTCTAAACTTTGCAAAAACCTAAACCCAGTTACAGGCTTTCTGAAGACATGCATCAGTATTTTATATGCAGAGTCTATCAAAAAGACAAAGGAGGTAAGAAAGCAGCCTCTTGAGAATGCACAAGCTATTTTTTTATTCAAGGTAAAAAAGCAAACTAGTAATAGAGAACAATAGTACCAAAAGGGACATCAAGAAGTTATCTAGCTCAAAGCACAGTCAGCTAAATTGGCAGATGTTTGTTTGCCTGAGGCAGCTGTGGATTTTATTTTATCAGAGGTTTTGGAGAAAGAACCAGACAATTTCAGTGCTTAACTGTCCTTGGCATTACTCTTGTTCTCCACCATTCGCTACATAATGCAATTTTGTCTGTAAAAACATGCGATATACTTTGAGCTAACTTCTAGTTTTGAAAGGCCAGCTAACTGAAGCTAATTCTTGCATTTCTACCACAAAAGAGAAAAAAATGCCAGCACACCCGGTTCAGAAAAAAAGGCTCAAACCTGAGTAGTGCATACAGCTTGCTCTTAGCTGCTCATGGCTTTTGGGACTAAAACATTGTAACAATGTAGCCCTATAATACAGTATTGCCATTCTTAGTAATTTGCCATAAGCTTTGTACTGAATTTGCAAGGCCTCAGGATGGAGGGTTGTCAGACATGCTTTGTTTGAAGCACCCTCCTGTACCTTTTACTTGGTTAGCTGTGACAGCAGTTTCCTTAATTGACAGGGTCTGTGGCTAATCTGCTTTACTTCTGTTTATCTGTGTGTGGTATAGCCATCACTTTATGTAAATAGCAGTAACAAGCAGTTGTTCTATGTAAAATGAGAGATTTATGGCTAGCACAAGGGTACAGCATAGAGAAATGCAGGCCTGGTGCAATAGCAGAGGACATAAGAAGTAGGGACAAGATGTGCAGAGAAGTACAGGCATGTGAAGATAGCAGGCAAGGCACGGGCACTGGAGACCTGGTGGCTATAAGCAACTCGCCAGGAAACAGTCAAAGAAATGCTGACCTGCAGCTGGATGAAACCAGTTTTAGGGGTAAAAAAGAGAACAAAACAATAGTAACTAACGTATCTAATAGGCATCACATATCATGAAATCAGATGTAGCATGGCACTGCAGACCAATGAAGAAAAGTGTAAATGTGTGCTAGCAAATATATAAAAATGACACCAAGTGGACCCTAGGGCAAGGAAGGATAAACCATCAACATGAAGATTGCATTTGCTCAGCAAAGGATTCCAAGTGCTGACAGCTCTCCATATCACCCCCTCCATACCCTAGAATGAAACCCACCAACCTTAGGACCCACAGGAGCAGTGGAAAGATGAGTGAAATACAAGGAAAAGGGGTAGAAGCCAAGAAGTCTATGTGTTACCATTTTATAGAACTACTCTAATTGCATTATTATACTTCCTCTTTCTGTAGGTTATATCTGGATCAATAATGGTTAGACTCTCAAGATTTCAGTTATACTACCAATAAATTCATGGCTTTAATTATATACAAGGTACACTTCCTCTTTGTCCATAAACAAGCTTTTGAGTATAGCAGTTTGTCACTAGTCAGTGTCTGACACACACAATGTCACGGATAGCTGATAAATTAGAAGAAACTCAAGGATTGCCTGAGCTAACAAGCAGATAAGTAGCAAAACAGACAGACAAAGATTAAGTGTGCTTCCTGGTTGTAGGTAAAAGTCAGTCCTTTAAAAATGTATCACCGAGTACATTTCAAACTGATGCTAAT
The DNA here is from genome assembly GCF_963210335.1 of Falco punctatus. Taxonomy (NCBI): domain Eukaryota; kingdom Metazoa; phylum Chordata; class Aves; order Falconiformes; family Falconidae; genus Falco; species Falco punctatus. The sequence continues at coordinate 35,244,546 of NC_137585.1, forward strand.
AGATGTTAAAAAAATTATCTATTTTAAAGCAGCTTATTAATTTTTAACAATATAATTCTTCCTGCATGGGAGGCTGGTGCTGTGACCTTCTGCAATTTATCAATCTCTGCACTAAAATATCTATTGCAAGAAATGAAAAGCAGTTGTGGAAAGTCTTACTCTGAATCATGAAATGTATACTTTGAGACATACAGGTCTTTTTTTAAATGGGGAGAGTTTTCTAAGCAGCTGTTGCAAATTCCAAAATCACTGTCCTTGACTAACTCCACATACATACATTTTTGCTCTGGAATAAGTGCACCTTGTTCTACTTCAGCTTAATCAACTTTATGATAAACAGGAATAACAGACTAATTGTGAAATAAGACTGCTCATGTAGCTAAGGGGGAGTAGTAATTGCAGTTACATATATCTTTGTTCATTTGAACTGACCTCCAATGTCAGATAAAATTAGGATGAATAAAGCAATAGTAAAATTTATCTACTATGAAACTGTTAACAGTCTTCCAAGTCAGTGACAATGCCACTGATGAGCTTGCATTTGAATTAAAGCTCAGTCACAAGCCTAGTTAAAGTCCATGGGTGAAATACCTTAATTTTGCTAAGTAAACCAGAAGAATTGACTAAATATTCCTCCACTCACAGATGAAATGGGAAGCTATCACCCAAGGGCATGAAGTACATCAAATGGCCAGTCAGGCACTAGGGCTAGACCTGAGCAGACTACAGAGCGTAGCCAGGCTCACAAGCTACCCCCTAACTAAGGTCTCCCGTCGCAGTGCTCCAAGTTAGCCAGAGCTTTGGTCTGAGCCAGCACAGCAGTTGTGCTCTTCCTTACCTAAATGGCTTTGCATTTCTCCTATTTGTATTCACTCCTGTGCTCATTTGAACAGTAAACAAGAAAAAATGGGATCAGGCAGCTGGGGGATGGGGAAGAGAGACCAGGAGAGACTGCCTCAGCAAGGTGTTGGACCAGTTTTGCCATTTGGCGGACCCTCACCATCCCTGTAGAGAGGGACTTCTGTCCGGGACTGAATGTAAATACAGGAGGTAGAATCTGGCTGGTGGCAGCTGTACAAATTGATACATGAGACAGAAAAAGAGAAAGAAGCAACAGAGTTTACTGCTTTAGGAGGAAGCTGAGGCAGAAAACTTGATTTAACCACAATAACTCATCAGAAAGGGAATTAAAACAAGAAAATTGCCCATGGATGCATCTGCCATGCTGCAGAACACAGGACTGTGTGCGCATTCTTCACACCAAAGAAATTGTAACTCCTAATACGAACAAGCTGAAAGTACTGCAAATATTGTCTTAACTGTTATGGCTAAAAGAGTCAATGCTTCTGTAACTTATTCACACACGAGCATTGAAAATTAATCTGAAAAAGACACAAAGCAAAGCAGCTTTTTCCACAGAACATAGGCAAGTAGAGTTTTCAGTGTTACAGCAAAAAAAAGCATAATTCATAGAATGTTTTGAGTTCCCCCCCCTGCCCCCCCCCATACATTCCAGCTCACAGAAGCTGAGTGCTTCTGTTGTCAAGCAGGTTGAATAACGACTTTGAGTACACTGCTCTGTTTTGTACTCAGGACAGCATTTTCACTGGCATGCTTCAGAAAGAAGTATTTAAAGTGCAGCTAATAAAATTTTTTTTAATTTCCAGGTCACAGTGGAATTCACCAGTCACATCAAAGAATGGCATTTTACAAAAAAAACCCCACATTTTTAAATTCACACTTGGAAGAGGTTCAGCACTGGTATTTGAGACATTCTTTGTTTAAAAAAAACCCAAACTTTGAAGAATCTTTACTTGAAAAACTAATCATTTTCACAGCGTTTCCACATACCTTATGACTTTGGAAAAGTTAAGGCTTTCTAGCTCAGTGTCTCAGTTGGTAAGCTTTTCTTTTAAACCAGCCATGCTGCAGAACTGAACATGCTCTTCTTTTGGCCAGTTTTCTACTCTTGGCTTTGCCTGCTGCTTCTGCAAGTCAGTTTGTATGTAAATCACAGAAAAAAACAATCTTGCTCCATTTGTATTCCATATGTTTGCCAGGCTAGTGGCCAGAAGAGATCATAAGCAGTTTGTTTTTCAAACCCTAAAACTTGGATAGGCATTGAGTACATCATCACACAGTTATTTTTAGCTTAGAATAATATACAGAGTTCTCAGCAGTTGTAATTAGCTTTAAAATACTGTGTTTCCTTGATTTTGCCACATATAGAGACTTAATTTTCAGTAATGGTCCAGCTAATAATTTTCTTCAATCTTGCGCCTTTGAACTTCACAGATTCATTAGCCTGATTATTCTTGTTTTATCCCTTGTTCCCTTTTCCTAGGATTATCATGGTTTCTTTACCAGCCTTAATGGAAGCGTGTCTATTTCTTAAATATTTCCTCTGTCTGTATCTGAAGAATGCTTTTCACCTCCCCTCCTCATGTTTTTGCTGAATTGGTGATTATGAATGACATACAGGTGTCTCTGAAACTCAGTGTGGGTGCACAACTCCCACTTGGTTCAATATACACCAGTAGTTCCTACTGCAGTTTTCCTTCCTGTTTTGTCTGTCGCCGCTTATTTTCCCACTGCATTATTAAGGCAGACCTTCCTGCTTTAATGGCCAGGCAATCCAAGACAGAGGAATAGGTCAGAGTTTCTGAGACCAAATTGCACACATGACCTCTGTTCTTAGGGCAATGAGTACGACAACTAGGAAATCACATGACACTCAAATCTTTGATTTCAACATAGTATTCAGTATTAAACTGCAGCCATGAGATGTTCCTAACCGACCAGCCACTGTTCCCCACCCTCAGCTATCACAGTGCTAAAGTGGCAATAGCAAATTGGAGGTAAGAATAGCAACCATCTTTCAACCCAGGCAATTGTAAGAAGTGACTGACTGGCCTTGAAGGAACTCTCTCTAAAGTAAAAGTGTCTGTGAATCATCTCAGAAGGCTGAACTATCTGGGGGGACAACTTTTCTGGGTGTTGCTTTAGGAGGAATTCAAGTATATTTGATAGGCAAAAAAAGGCAGGGAAGGAAATTCCAGACACAGCTAGAATAAGTATGCAGTATATAAATTGTCACCAACATTATTTGAAGTTCCTGAAGAGCAACTGCTAAGGGAAGCCTGTTGAGAAGCACACAATGCTATAGACTTCAGAACTGTCATCATTATGAGACTAAAAATATATCCAAAGCACTAAGGTTTGGAAGCTCTACTTGTCAATAGTTCAACACAACAGAAGCTCTTTCAACTCTCTTAGAGGACCTGCTTCCAGAGAAAGGAGTAAAGTCCTCTCACCTATTCTTCTCGGGAAGAAAAAAAGTTTTAGTGGGGGACAGGGAAGGGACCTTAGTGGCTTAGGGACAGGATCTGTGCAGAAAAACTGTCAAAAAAGCAACACTAAGACATGCAAAGCAATCCCCCTTCCACACTCCCTTTACACGAGCAACTGCCCTTAAGAATCTTTTCTGTATTGCAAGTCATATGTGAATGCCAACAAGATCAGCTATGTCAGCAGGAGAGAGAAAAATTCAGTATCTCCCATCCTTCTCCAAACATTACCTCACCTCTCTATGATGAGGTGCTATTTTTAGTCTTTTAGTTTTAAGCATATGTTGAGACTGCTTCTGACACTTTCCTTCTTATCCTTTTCAAGCTTTGCATCTTGGGTGTGGAGATTTGAAATATTAAATACTAGCAGTCCAGATTCCCCTCGCCTAGCACATGTCAGTGAATCGAGTACCTAAGGAAGTATTTGCATTAATTAGACACACACAAGAGGATACACACAAGAAGCTTTGACGGGTTCCAGCTGTCAAGAACTAACATATACACCTATATGTACACACCCTCTCCCACTTCTCGCATGGAGAGCACATATTACAGCATAGCAAAGGCCTTCTGAACAAGTCTGCAAAGTCTTAGTGAAATAAATATTATTTTACCTTTTCTTCCACATTCTATACCTGGAAAAGTAACTTTCTTAAAAATATTTTACCTGTTTGGATTTAGAAGACTTTGCTTGTTGGATGAGGTTGGTACTTGCTAGAAACTTGTCTATGTCTCAGTTCCTTCAAGAAAAAGGCAAGACAGAAAAATTTTGAGGAATGAAACATAGCTGTTTCTAGGGCAAAATACAGCAGCCAGTAGTGCTAGCAGCACCACATTGCAGTCATGGGCAAAGAATAAAAACATCCTCTCCTGCTGAAATGGCAGGAGAAATTTCAGGGTCACAGAAGGCAATTATAGGCTTGCAAAATAGCTACGACACCAGGGTAGTGTCCTTATCTAGCAAAAAGTAGCTGATGGAACTAGTCCATAAACAGCCCAGCCAAGTCAGCTGCCTCCAACAGAAGCAAGTTTGGAAGACTTCTTCCCTCAAGACTTACTGTCTTCATAAATTGGTTTAACAAAATAAAAAAGCACAACATACAAGTGTGTTTCAATGTGCAGATCTGGGTGAAAAAATGGCACTAACATCACATGATTACTGTGTTTCTCTAAGGCAGTTTTACAAGCAAACTAATCTCTCTCAAATATCCACTCCCAGCATAATTGCTCAGTGAAACAAGCTCCCTCTTTGCCACTCCACAGTGACAAAGCAGCACGTGTCAGGGGGCGTTTTGTAACACTCTGTAATGGCAAGACCCTGGGTTTGGTAAGAGAAATTGATATGCTGGCAGCATGGCAATATCACTTTGATGATATTGAAATATAAGCAAAAGACAAGGATTCCAAAAAATAAAAGTGATCTAGAGCCTGGCAGGATTGCTCTAATAGTGTATATTAAAAGAAAAAATACACCAAAGTTGATTTAGCTTGGTCAAGAGAAACAAAAGTTGTTGCTTCCACTTGCTGATAGGCACGTGACAGCACAAATATTCATCACAAAAATATATAGAAAACAGCATGATGGAAGCAGAGTAAGTTGTTATGCCAGGAGAAGTCCTCTGCAACATGAGTAAATATAAAAGAAAATTTTTGATATATCTATCTTCAGGTTTTAAAGAGAATAATTTGCTCTCCTGCCAGGTTGTTTTCTAGGGCTTTAGATTTTAATGGAACAGGCAGACCTTATGACTGGTCACCTATTTCTTTTCCCCCTCTTCAACATACAAGACGGGGAGGGGGAGGGGGGGAAATCACAGCATATAACAATACACACATTCTTCTTAACTTCAATTTAAGAACAATATAATTCAATTTATTTCCAAAGCATTTGTAAAGAAATAAATAACTGACACTATCAGTACTGAATATTCTTACTGGCTTCTGTCAGGTTCAGCATTTCCAGCCTCCTACTCAGGGCAGGCTCTGTGTACATTTATTGTTTTTTCCACCATTCATACTTTTTTCCATGCTACTTTGCCCAGATATCCTTCTCTTGCTTTTTCCCTTCTGACTTACTTTCTTGGCTGTGCTTAGAACTTTTTTTTCCTTCTTTGTGTGACAAAGAACCATATTTTCCTTTCTCCTAAACTACTAACAAAAAACATGTCTAAAAACCCCAATGAATTCCTATTAGACATTGCAAAGTAATTTGCTACTCTGTTTCCAAGTACAGTGGTAATGCTCTTGCATTAGTCCATCATCCAGGTCATTCAGGTCTCAGAATTTCAAAACGGGAATTAAATCAGAGGCTTATAATTAAATACCAAAAGCTGAAGTGCCAGGCACCTTCAGTTCCCATTAACTGCAAAATAAATGCTTATTATGGAGCATTTTGGAAGGCGTCACTACTTGTCTAGGTGACTAAGTATCAAATTAGGACATTTGTTTTGGAAACTGCAATCCCCATTTTTTACTGACTTGATTATCCTTATTTGCAGCCAGCTGGACACTGGCTCACCTGTCTCCATTTCAATTACAAGCTTTCCCGTGTTCTACACAAGGCTTGACACACTGACACAACCCCTGACAAGCAGCTATCACTACCAGTTGTTTAATCTTGGAACTGAAGTAGCGCATTACTTCAGCAGTAAATGAATGAATGAATTGTGAGAACAGCCTGTATGCTGACCCATGAAAACAATTCAGCTTTCTTTCAGGCTGGCAAGATTTAAATCTTCAGAGACTCTCAGATTTTCATCTGCTTTTATTTCCAAAATTAATCAAATTACATAGATGTGTGTGAGCTGGGAACCAGTTCCTAAATATTAAACGTTCCCTCCCAGTAACATTAAAAATATGAGATTCTTCACAATATTTAAGCATTTAGTGCATAAGTCAACATTAAGGATCATTTTTCCTGTGCCATATTCTTCACTGACTTCTTTTCTAAAGGAAACGCCTGCTGTGTCTTGGCTGAAGGGTACAATACAGACAGCAAGCATTGCCTGTGGAATGATGACCTGCAATGAGCAGGAATCCCTAAACATCAAAGGAAGTGCAAAAGGTGCTTGTGGGGCACGTGTTCTAAATTAGTAGGATCAAACTTAGAAAATGAGAAGACTGCTGAGGACTTCAAGAAACTATATCTGAATAGTTAAGGAACAACTCTTTTTTCATGTCATCTGACAAATTGATCAAAAAAACCACTCAAACCAACAAACTTGTCAGTAATAGGAACAAGATGAAGAGGTCAGCAATGGATACTTTTCACGAAACCCTTAGCTTGTGGCACGTCCACTTGCTGGCTGCACATCTCTGTGACCATATTTTTATCTTACATTCTTGTACAGAGTGCTTACCAGTCTCCTCTGGACTGCTTGGCATCTTGACAGAATCTGGGGGAAGAAAGCAGCATGAAAAACACAGTTCATAAGTTCAGAATTCAAGACTTAGAACAACATTTATGCAGAGGAAACACTCTCCATACGGCTCATTTTACTTGGGCATACAATGCAAATTCAAAATTTGTATTTTCAGGGTTCTCTCTCCCTTGTGAACCAATGAAGATCCTACTTCACTGCTGCTGAACATGCTGACACCATCCAGCTATTTATATGACAACTGTTGAGCTATCAAGACCATCTTCTGCTCGGTCCTAGTTATGCCTCATATTTTCAAGCCTTAGAACACCACAGAAATAAGGGGAAACCAAACCAAAACAACTGGACCTCCCATTTTAAGTACTACAGTACCTAGCCTTCACAGGTCTCATAGGAATGAGTTCTAAATCTCCAGGTGTCCCTGAATAACTTTTACCCCAGACTAGTTCAGGCCACCAGTGAGCAGTCATCTGCACTCCCTGAAACCCTGGAAAGCTGCCTCATCTGCATACAAGCTTGCAGCAGAGCCCCAGGACTGGAAAGGACTTTCTGGGTCACACAGTCCATTCTGACGCTACTGCAGACGCCACATCATCTAAAGCCCACATTACTTCCATTTTTTGCCTTTGATAAGAGGCCCCCCACAGGCATAACTTTCTAACACAAAGAATCAGTAAGACCTGTGGATCAAGGCACCTTGAGAAGAAAAATGACCACCTGGTTTGGACACAAAATTCCTATTTAGATTAGCAGGAACTAGGGAGAACTGCTTACATCAGTGTTCTTATGACTCTCCTGTCCCTTTGGTGACAGCAGACTGTTTATCTTGATTTTTTCTGGTTCCAGCTGGGAATAAATAGTACCAGTTAGTGTAATTTCTTGGGGTTGGTAGTGTGCCTACATGGAGAGAAAGAAAGAACTGTGAAAGAACACGGAAGAGAAAAGAATACTTAGCATTTCCCCCCCATCTTCATAGCGCGCTATACACACTAAGCTTCACAGTATCTCATGATGCAGTTCACATGTTTGTATGGACAAAGCACAGCTGATGTTCATCTAAGGCATGAGATAAAATAAGCTTAGAAGGGGATTTAGAATGCAGGCTCTGCTTGCTGTCCCTTATGAAAACATGGCAGCTCAGCCTGAAGGCCTAACATCTTGCCTGCAGCAGCTGCCAGCTCTGCAGGGTCACAACAAAGCATAAGAAACTGACCCATACCAAGAGATCCTTTCCCTGGTATTCTCTTTCCCTGCATCCACTGATCAGGACTCTACAGACTGGAGGTTTAATATTTCATCATTTCCTGGAAAGGACATCTTAAGTGACCCAAGGAAACAGATGAGTGAAAGTAAGAGACAAAGAGAAGAATGAAAAGACAGACATGGCAGCAAACAAGGAGTAGCCAGGTAACGGGAACAAAATGAAATAGAGCTTAACACAAGCTTTCACTGCTGTGTGGACTGCACACGTCCTCTGAACCTCTTACCCAGTCACCAAGGTCAGCCTCATTGCAAACTCTGTCAGAAGTGACAGATTCTATCCCGAGCGCCTGAGTGGCTGAACTGCCTACATATTTGCTTAAACTCTTTAAGGTGAACAGTGTGGCCAGAATGGCAAACCATGATTGGAAAACCTCTTGAGAAGCCCGGAAACTTTGTATACAGCATCACAGCTTCATATACCCTTTTGCCACTTAGAGCAGAAGACACAAGTTTTACACATTAATACATGTAAGAAAGGCCCAAGTAAACCAATCTAAATGTGTAGAATGTGTATGTGTGAATTCAGGGAAGAAGAGCAGAAACTGAGTTTGAAAGACAAGGCATAACTCAATTTGGAGCCTACAGCTTGCACGGGCTACATTTCCTGACAGGAGCAGAACTACTCTCACCTATCATCCATTCTGAAATTGCACTGCAAAGCTGTCTCAGCTTCATCAGTAACCAAAACATGACCTTGGGAAACCAGAACAGAAGCAGATATACAAGGCTTGATCTAGCAGTGAAGAGAAAAATCGAAGGTTTAAGGAAAGAAAAATGTCAACTCTGTACACTTTTTAGTTAACAGATCACAGACACACTGTTCTTTTGAATAACAAAGTCTACATTTCAGCCAAAGCAGCGACTGCAGCTTTGAAGAGCCAGTAAGCAAAGCAGCACACAATTTGGCAAAAAAAAGGATGAAAACATTTCTTCTTCCCGCCTTCTGTAAAGAGGGTCATGTTAGCAAAAGAGAACAATCAGGCAGACTGTTAGTGCAGATATTTAGAACTTTTTAGGAGACAATAAAAGCCTGCTGTGAAAAGTGCAAGAAAATTAAAAACCCAGGAATAAGTAATTAGCTTAAACAGAGAAGGCAGAGGTGAACTAGGTGAAGGCATATTTGATGGGTGAAAGACAGAGGGCAGACATGACTGGAAACCAAAATCGTGCTTTATCCCATGTTATTATTTTACTTACATTATCAAGACCTTTACTATCGAGAAGACAAAGGCATGAACTTTCCTGGCTATGCCTTGATGATTCAATGCAGGGATATGCACCCATGACACCCCAGTATCCTCAAAAGTTACAGTACAACTGATGGTTGGATATTAGGATTCTTGCAATAATTAATTGAGGCCTGCACAGCACTCCAAAAATCTCTATTTATAGGATAAGTATTAGTTTCAGATTACTCCTGTGGGGATGCGTTTCTCTATGTCATTTCACTGTCCTTGTGCTTTTTTTTGCCTAGCTATAAGCTCTTTAATGAGGGCCTCCTAGTGGTGCAATCTGCAACAGTCAAGCAAGAGAAAAGCAGCATTCTCTGCAAAGTGGTGAAACAGCTGTTCTTCTATCTCTTGAGTTGGCTATAATGAAAAGAAGAAACAGAGAGAAAAATAGACGTCTGCTTTGTCAATAAATTATAGGTGAGAGATTTAATATCTAGGATACTAAAAGGAGGAACATCATTAACTGCAGAGCACTGAGGCGACAGGAATTATCTCGCTACTGAAGAAATTATTCCATTGGGCATGGAATTAATTTCAATGTGCCAAAAGTAATTTCTTTTATAGGTTTTAAACTCAGTCTCATTTAGCCTACCAGTCAATGTAGGAAGTTTCAAGCAGCACTAATTACAACAGATATTCTCTTTGACATCAGGGTAAAGCTAGAGTAAGTCTACTGAATTCATCAGTCAGTGGGGCTTCCCTAAAGTTATTAATGTAACAAAGAACAATAATAATCCTGCAGTGTATCTGCAAGAAGGCAAGAGAAACACTATGGAGTTAAAATAGCCTCTGAGACCATCTAAGCCAGGGGTCCTCAAACTTTTTAAACCGGGGGCCGGCACGTGGATTAAGTGGCAGCTGCTTGGTTCCCCCCCCCAACCCCCGGCGGGGGGGTTCTGTAAATACCAGGGGCCGGATTGAGAACCCTGGGGGGCCGTATCCAACTCGTGGGCCGTAGTTTGAGGACCCCTGATTTAAGCTATAGATTCTGCATGGCTTGTGAACTGGAAAAGCCAAAGAACACAGTCCAAATGAGGCTACCAAGAACAGCTTGGGTGTATTCCAAAACTTCCACATTGTCATGTGCTACAGCCCTATCTTTGTTCTGTCACTCTCTTAGCCTTCCATCAGTGTTCCCAAAGATGTCTTCATAAAAGGATACACAGTTACCTTACACAATGACTGTAATATATAGGTTCTTCACCATTTAATGAGCTTTTGCAGATTCTAAGTGATATCTCTAGTTACGTCCCAGGAAAGAGAGTGGGCACTGGGTGTTCACTTCCCCACAGTGTGTCAGGCACAGAGGGATGCACAGTGCTACATGGTAATGCTTTTAACATCACTTAAAATGTATGTCAAATTACCTACTGGCAGGAGACCGATGTGACGTATTAAGAGGCAATGCTAGAAACAGCCATGGTCAGCTCTTGTCTCAGTATCTACCCAATGTAAATGAAGAAACAACAAAAAGCTACTGCCAAAATAGCCTGAGAGGTTGGTGCAGCAAGGAAATTCCACAGCGTTTTTCAAGGAAATGGAGTTTGTTGAGAAGTGACATTTAGTAAAACCATGCAAAAGAAGAAAGACTTCTGAAGTGAATCACACCAAAAATCAGACACTGAACCTCTTTTTCTTGCTCTCAAACCTCAGGAGAACTTTCTGAACTCACTTACAGGCCCTACCAACTCTGACACTCTTACTATGCACACATGCTGGCATCCAGGCACACAGAAGTGTGCATTCACCTCACATGCCGAGGTCTCTGCCTTGGAGAAAGAGGCTGTCAGAGAATCACTGTGAGACCCTGGATAAATGAGAGAGTTTAGTTTTGCAATAACTATAACATATTACTACAATACTCATCCTGCTCAGCGCAAGAACTCAAGCACACAACTGTGCTGAAACATACAGGTTTCTTCAAGGAAGGTGAACATTGCTACCCCCGTGTTACTGGTGGGGCACAACCTGACTAGAGCTTCTTAAGATTGGTTCCCTTCCCTCCCCCCACCCCCCCCAACAAACACCTTAAGTATTTATAAAAGAAACATATGTGTCTTTGTCTTTGAGCATCTCAGGGAGATGTTTATCTCATCTGCAGCTCTTCAGGTCTGAGTATTTGTTTGGAAACTCAAATTTTTTCAGTGCATTTAGCAACTTAAAAAAAAAGAAGAGAGTGAGTGTTAAGAGCTCAGTTCCTCACTTTGGTCTTCGCGTCTTACAAGCACCTAGGTTAGCTACAAGGTTTTTTTCAGTTCAAAATTGTACTTCTACATTCTTCCAGCTCTTCTTCCCAGGTTCTCGCCCTCTTTTCACTTCTGGCCCTTCTTTTCATCTCTCTTACCCAATATATGCACACACAGAGCCACAACTACCTCGCAAATCCCTTGTTCAGAACTGCAAGTTTTTGTTCTGCTTTTAAGGGTGTTGCTGTCCTGTCCTCCCCACCCCATAATCCTGTCCCTTATTAAAAAATAAAATTAAATTAAAAAATGACTAGCCTCCAGTGCATGGACTCTAGTACACAGGGTCAGAAGGCCACTGTTTTTATAGTATGCAGAATCAGCTACTGCTTAACTGGACTACCAGGAGATACTGCAGCACCAGAGATTTCTCTTTTCTGTAGTCACCAAGCTTGGTATTGTGGTATCTTTCCAATTCTCATGCCAAGTAATCAATTTTCTGGTTTACTTCAGGCAGGGTGCCAATTAAGCACTATGAGAACGAAAGACTGTTAAATAACTTTTTTTGTGGAGCATTAATACATGTACAAACCAAATCAAAAGGCTGGTGATTCTCTTATTTCCTCCTTTCTTTCCTGTCATTTCTGTTTGTCTGCCTGCTATTCCCCCACCCACTCCAGCTTTTTTCCCCCCTCACCTTTTCTTTATTGTTCCCCTTTAAAGTCAGCATCTCACCATCTCATTAATCTAAAATTTGTGTTTAGATTAGAACTATGAGGAGGAAAGCCTCACAGCCCTAAACAGAAGCTTTTCTAACAATGAAGCAAGTAACTTCAGATCACTGAATTCTAACAGATTACATAATTATAAAATTTAGAAAACGAGCGGTATCTTGCCTCTGCAACATAAAAAAAATATTGGAGCTATTTGTGCTACATACCCCTGCTGTTCATTCAAAATATAATCCAAACCAACTACAAAAGCCATCTCCCACGGAATACAGGCCAGCAAGTAACACAATAAAACTAAATTTATTCCACCATGTGCTGAGAAGGGAGGACTTTACACCACATGCAGAAAACCAGGACACTGGGCCTGCTGCTGCAGAGAGCTCGCTGAGGAGCTGCCGGGTCCCTGCTCTGCAGCTTCTGACTCACCACCCCGAGCTCGGGCACCCCGGGCCCCGGGCCGCCATCTCTCCCACGCTCCCAAGCGAGGAGCGACTCTCTGCCGAACGGCGTTTTCGCTGTTCATCTGCAAGAGCAATTAAAGGTCTTCCGACCCGCTCAAGCACTGGAAGGAACCTGGCGGGAACCCGCGGGCCGGACATGGCAAGCCCGCTGCACCCCGACCACGGGAGGAGCCCCGCCGCCAGCTCCTCCGCGCCCGTCCCCCTCCGGCGCAGCCGCCGGACCGAGGGGCGGCGCGGGGGGAGCCGGCCCGCCAGCCAGGCCCTCCGGCGCGGTCTCGCCCGGCCGCTCCCGAGGCGGCAGCCCCGGAGCACCCTCCGCGGCCACCCCCCTCACGGCCGCTGCCGGCCCCGCGCCGCAGGGGCCCGGGGGCCGCCGCCTCCCGAGGCGGCGGGGAGGAGCGGCGGAGCGCCGCCGTCGCCGTGGCAACGCAGCGGCCGCAAACCGCTCCCGGGGCACGCGGCAGCTGAGCCCACGGGCGCGGTGACGGAGGCGGAGCGGCGGGAACCAGCGCGGCTCGCCGGAGAGGTGCTTCCCCCACCCGTAACGGGGCGAATCCCGAGGGCGCAGCTCGGCCCGGCTGCCCGCGCCGCGGGACTGGCCCTACCACTCTAGGGCGGGGGGGCGGGGGGTGTTTATGTTTCCAGCCGCCGGGCCCTCGCCGAGCCCGCCGGCTTCGCCAGCCAGATGCCGGCATGGGAAACAGAGCGAGGGACCACCCCGGCGGCGGCGCGAGCGGGGAGCGACGCTCTCCGGTTCTCCCGCCCTCCCCAGCGACCTCGGCCGGCGACGTGGCCCGCGTCCCCGCCGCGCGCCGAGGCGGCCGCGCGGCACTGGCGATGGCTGCCGAGTGCGCCTGCGCGGGGCGGGGGCGCGAGAGGAGGGGGCGCGGGACGCGAGCGTGGGGGAGGGGGTGACGTCGGGGGCAGCCTCGCGCCGTTCGCCCCACCGGGTGACGCCTCGGCGGAGGTGTGAGGGGAGGCGCGTGCCGGCGGGGAGGGGCGCGGTCCGGCGCGGGCCTGTCGCCCCGGGGCGGGTGGCCCGGGCCCAGGCGCCCCGCCAGCTCTCCCCGCCATTTGGCCCTTTCCGACGGGCCGGGGTACACAGCGTGAGGGGGGGCACACCCGGGGCCTCGTTGTAGGTGGAAGCGGGCAGCGCCGGCGGCCGCCGGAGAAGACCCCGTCCTGCCAGCACGGCTCCTGGCCTGCAGCCTCGGCCCGGCCGCGTCCCCCCTGCTCAGGGAGCAGCGTAAGGCCGTGGGGAGCACCCTGAACGCCCAGGCTGCAGTGCGCGATGCCTCTCTTCGGGAACACCTTCAGCCCGAAGAAGACCCCCCCCAGGAAATGCGCCTCTCTCTCCAACCTGCACCTGGTGAGTCCTGGTGGCTTGCCTGCGGGAACGCTTGTTTGCTGGCCAGGGGTAGGTGGCTGCTACTGTGGCCACCATAACCTTGACAAGAGCTCCCAGCGGTGCCTCTTCCCTCCCATGGTGCGCACCATTTCTGATTGCTGGTGACTACATATAAAGGTAGAAATGCAATAGCTCAGGGAAGGATCATCGTCACCCCACCCACAGTCCAGAACTGTTTCACCTAATGCTTCTCAGCAGTGGTTTCTGAGCCCAGGAGGTGTGTTTGGGTGACAGAAAGTGCAGGCATGGTGGCTAGAGGAGCCAGTCCTCTACTGCAGCAGTACATGACCAAAGAAAGGATGATTTCGGGCTTCAGGGGCAGTCCGACCAGCAGCTTCCAATGAAATGCCAGTCACCAAGAAACGGGAGAGCAAGGGGGTGGCTTTGGATTTCTGTAAAATGCTGAGTGTGATCTTCTCCCTGCAGCTGGATAGATCTACCCGTGAGATTGAGCTGGGCCTGGAGTATGGCACCCCCACTATGAACCTTGCTGGCCAGAGCCTGAAGTTTGAAAATGGCCAGTGGGTGGCAGGTAGAATGCAGCTCAGCTTGTTTTCATCTGAAGTAGCAACGGTTGTCTGACAATCTGTATTTTGAGCTCTTTCCTTCCTTCCAGAATCGGGAAGCTTCACAGGGGATCGCAGAGAAATGCAGCGCTTGCGCAAACGGAACCAGCAGTTAGAGGAAGAAAACAACCTCCTTCGGCTGAAAGTGGATATTCTGCTGGACATGGTGAGTCTTTGCCCAGCTGCCACCTGCTCACATCAGTGGAAATGCCCAATCGAAGGGTGCTGGGACCGCCAGAGGAGGCCATTCTCACTGCACCCCGCTCCTTCCGTGTCACCCGGCTATGCAAGACAATTGTAACAGTGAAGTGACTGTGGGAGTAAAGTCTGATCCCCTCTGTGGGAAGAGGGGAGGGTTCCCCCTGCAGCAGAACTTGACTTCTGTGAGCACTGTGACTGATTAGAGAGGAGCCCCTGCAAGTGCCATGTTTACTCTTTCCCTTTCTGTGTGAAGTACAGCACTTTTCTTGCCACTCTGGCCTCTGCCCCAACTGTGACTTTTAAGTTATAGCCATCGTTTCTGGTCACAGAAGATTAAAGCTTCTGTCTGCTGTGACAAGTGGTGTGACATCTATTTGGTGTGTAAACCTGTGGATGAAAGAATTCCCAGGCCCTAAACAAACTGAAATTCAACTTTACCCAGAGATCGCAGCTTTTGTACTTAAGATCTGGAGACATTTTCAGTGAAATTCATGTGTATTCTCAGTCTAACAAGTGACTTAGCATTTATGTCAGTCTGAACAAACACTTCTTCCTTCCTTACGCTCTTCCCATGTTTTAAAGCTGGCAAGTGGCTTTTGTGGCTGCAGCACTTAGCAGAAGCCCTAGGTGCTCTCCAGGTTTTCCAGGCAATCTCAGTAAAGTGTGAAATCTCAGCTTCCCTCTTGCTCAAATGGGGACAGATTCCCTCATGTGGGTGCTGGCTCGCAGCTGTAAATCTCAGTGGCATCTCTAGAAAGGTTGTGCTCTGACATCGGAAAAGCTTCTGAGGCACAAATGTCTGTCTTTGTGTGCTGCCGTGACATAAGGTGCTTTTTCAGCGGGAGAGCAATCTCTGTCTGATACCTCTGAGGGGCTTTTGTGTCCTGACACGCATGTCTGAGGCAGGCAGCAGACTGTGAGGTCACCAATCCAGTGTTGGCCCTGCAGCTGTAGCACAGGGTGGAGGTTGGAGGCGTAGTTCACTCTTGTTCGCTGTGCATTGCAGCTCTCCGAGACCACAGCTGAGTCCCACCTGATGGAGAAGGAGCTAGAGGAACTAAAGAACCACAGCCGGAGGAGGAAGTGAAGAGGAAGAGGTGGCTGGAGGATGGGGAAGCCAGGAGGCTTGCCCCTGAGTCTCGGCTGCCCGCACGCACGCGATGCTGTGGCCATCTTAGGCCTCCTAGTCGTGTTGGTACTTGTGTGTAGGTACTTTGTTCCACGGGACCGCGAGTAACAAGATGCCTCCAGCATTGTGTGGTGCTGTAGGTACTGTGTAACAGCTGGTCCCGCGCCCAGACACCGTTAATTAACATGTTCTTTCTCAGAGCACTTTACCTCGCTACATTTCCTAGCCATAGCCCAGTTGTGGGTACCCTCTGTCCTAAGGCAGCTGGAAAACAGGTGGTGAAGAAGATCCACCTCCGGGTGGGCTCCTCCTCACCCTCTCTGGTTAAAAATGCAGAGACCTCCACCCCCCACCAAATTGCCCCCCCTGGGGAGACTCCAGGGGCCTGTACGAGTTTCACCTCTTGCCATTGGCGAGCAGGATGCTGGAGTAGCTTGTTCTCAAGAGTTTTGCATATTTTACATAAAAATTCACCTTTAAAACCAGATGTTACGGGTGTTTGCTATGCGAAGGGTCGTGCTGCGAGCTGGGGGGGGGCCGGGGGAGCCGGGCCGAGGAGTGGGGCCCCCTGCGGATCCTCCCGGCCGCCGGGGGCCGCTGCCTGCCCCGAGCCCGGGCGGAGGGGGGGCCGCCCCGCTTCCGGCGCCGCCGCCACCGCCGTTCCGCTTCCGCTGGCTGCCGCCCCCTCCGTCCCTGGCTGGTGGTGATGGCGGCTGCTGCGTCCCTGTCTCCGGAGGAGCTGCTGCCCAAGGGCGGCTCGGGCAAGGCCGAGGAGCTGGAGGACGAGCTGGAGGAGGACGACGACGACGAGGAGGTAGCGGGGCGGCCGGGGCCGGGCGGGCCGGGCGGGCGGGCGCGGTGACCCCGGCGGGCGCGCAGGGCCGGGCGGCCTGACGCGGTGTGTGCCGCCCGCAGCTGGACGAGACGCTGGCGGAGCGGCTGTGGGGGCTGACGGAGATGTTCCCCGAGAGCGTCCGCTCGGCGGCCGGAGCCACCTTCGACCTGTCGCTGACGGTAGCGCAGAAGATGTACAGGTAAGGGCGCGGCGGGCCGGCCGGGCGGCCTCGGGAGTGGGGCGCGGGGGGCTCCGCCGGCCCCCGCGGCGGCTTTGGCCGCTGGCAGCGGGGGGCGGGGCGGGCAGGGGTCGGCGGGGCTGTGGGGAAAGTGGGATGGGGAAGGTCGGGGGAAGGTGCCGCTGCAGGGGCGGGATCGGCGGGGGCTTTTGTCGGGATCGGCGGGGGCTTTTGTCTGAAGGAAACGTGGGCAAGTCTGGTGCCTGTAAGCAGCCGCGGAAGAACCGGTTCTTAATCCCAGTGTGCTTTCTGCTCCCCAGATTCTCCAGGGCAGCTCTGTGGATTGGGACCACCTCCTTCATGATTCTAGTTCTTCCTGTTGTCTTTGAAACTGAAAAACTGCAGATGGAGCAACAGCAGCAGCTGCAGCAGCGACAGGTGAGGTGGAGACGCTCCAGCCTTCTCTCCCGGCTCTTCAGGGCTGGCTCAGGGTGCCTGCACCTCCTCCCAGTTATCAGCTGTTAATGGAGCTTAGGGAACAGGGTTTAGTTTGCAATACATTGTGGCCTCATTCATCCCACCAGGTGCTCTGGTTGGATGTTCTGGTGGGATGATCCTGCCGATTCCCAGGAAAAGGCTGGCAGCAAACTCTGGCAAACACAACCTGGCTTTTCCTGAGCCGAAATAACGTAGTGAGGACTGCACGCAGGCCTCACGCAGCCATGCCTGTATCTGCCCCGTTTGCGTTTGCTGTGGTCGCCTTGGTTGTCATAGCAGGGGAGGAGCCAATACTGCAAAACACTGCTGGTACCTTCAGCACCCGCCAAGTAGCTGCAGGAGGGGAGGGTGGCATGTGACAGTCCTCCCACATCCTTGCTGTCCCTCAACTGATCGTTTTCCTTCCAGATCCTCCTTGGACCCAACACAGGGCTCTCGGGGGGAATGCCAGGGGCCCTGCCTCCACTGTCTGGAAAAATCTAATTTGTGAAAGCTGCGTTGGATTCGTATCATGGGAAGACCTTGAAATTATGATATATTGAACTGTTGATTTGTTGGGTCAGGGCATTTTTGTTTTTCATTTGTTTGTTTTTATTTTTGGTTCTCCTTTGGGACATTGACCTGTTCATAATGAGGGGGGGAGGCCCACCCTCTGGACCTGATGATGGCTCCAGTCTGCATCCTCCCCCCATAGAAGTTGTGAGTTTTTCCTTTTATTCAATCAGTATGCCATAACCAGTTACAGACTTGAACTGGGGGAGTTCCTCTTCCAGCCTCCTTGGCCCCCACAAAACCACCCTTGGGCACAGGTCCAGCTTCAAAAGGCTGCGGTCAAACAAAACAAATCCTTTCCTGACTGACTCAGACCTGAAGGACACCAGTGACAGGAGGAGGAGCGACTTTCCCAGCAGGTGAAGCAAAGGAGAGGTGTGGGTAGCTGTACCCCATGGAAAACACTCTCTGGGAAGACGCATCTGCAAAAATACTTTTGCTGCAACTTTGCATGTGAGAACTGAGGGAGCAGCAGGACAGGTTCAAGACGATCACATCCGCACTGATCCTCTGCCTCATAAAGTAGAACTTCAGATATCGGCTGATATTTTTTTGTATTGAATATTAAATAAATCCAACCTGAGCAGCGTGGTTTTAATAAGATGTCCTTTAGGGAGGCTCAGTTTTTTCAGAGCTGTCAGTGGCTTTGTGGGTAGAGACCCTTCTGTTTCAGGCATGTGTGGCAGTGGGGGAAGGGGCAGACACTTTAAGCTTTGTCTGGCTTAAGGGAGTTCTCAGTAGGGTGGATTCTACCTCAGGACCAGTGACCAACTCTTGACTCGCAGAAAGGTTGCTGTTTTATTAACAAAGAAAAAAAATTTATTTTTCCTTTATATACTTTGTTACAGAACAATTCAGTTGAACATACAGAAGTGATAGGACATTTATATGGAAACCTTTCTTCCATTTATAATATTTGGTTAAACAAAATACATCTCTGTAAACAAACCCAAAACAAGGCTCTAACAAAACAAAACAAGCAAGAAAACAAACATGGGCTTCCCCACTTCCAAGCAGTGGGACTGGACCAGTTTCGCCCACCCTTGGGCACAGCAGTCTCACCTCCTGCAGGGATGTGATCACACACTTTCCCTTTACCTGAGCAGCTGGATCACACCATTTCCCCCTGCACAGGAAAGGAGCTGACATATAAGGAGAGGAAAGTAGCCCCAAAATATTTTGAAACATCTTTGCATATTGTGCACTGATCCATTGGCTTGCAGTTTCCATGCAAACAGGGTTTCTCTGAAGTGCAACTTTAAATCAGCATAGAAAACGTTGTTGTTGAGATTTTTTTCCCCCCTCTTGAAGAAATGGCTTCAAGTCACCAGCAGACTGCCTGCAGGCTGCACATCCTGCCTGTGAAGTGTTTAAAAACTGCCAGCTGGTATTGGTCATTGGAATGTGTTACGAAATAGGACTTTTTATAGAAATGTTGGGTCTTTAAAACATAAAGAGCCATTTGCCCTTGACTGTGGGAGGCTGTGCTCAAAAGACTGCTTGCCAGATGTCCGGAGGTTGGTGAACAGCATCATCCCGTCATGTGGCCTCTGTTGTTAGGAAGGTGCAATTTTGGTGGTCTCTCAGCTTCGAGCAACTGCTCATGCGTTTGCAGAGCTCTCAAGAGAAAAACAACTGAGAAAAGTTAGTTACAACCCCTCCTTTCGCAAGCTCAAACACCAGTAACGAGACTTCTCCTGCAGGATGGAGAGGATCCTCCAAGCTCATCATGTCCCAGAGATGCTGTTTAACTGAGACATCCCACGTGTAAAGGAGGGAAGCAAACGGCAGCTCAGCCAGGAAGTGCTAAACACAAAGTCTGCTCCAAATTCTCCTTCTGCTGTGGAAGGCATGACTGAGCTACAGCTCACTCAGGTAACCAGGAAACAGCTGGTGGAGATCCCTCTTAGTGTCTCCATGTCTAATCACTCTTCCCCCGCAGAAGGGACGGGAGGAAAAAGTAGTTTGTCCATTAATGGAATGTTTGTTGGCCAACGCTGAAAGAGGTTGGTTCAACTACCAGGGCAGGGTCTCTCTTAACGCCCAAAGGTTTTGGTGGACCCTCTGCATCTCCCACATTGTCAGCTAGTAGCTATAAAAAGGGCAAAAAAATTACTATTATAAAGGCTTCCCTCCCCAGCCAATTTTTTCTTTGTAAATTTACTTCTTTCTGGGACATTTTGCATGACGTTCATGACTGTGGGCTAGACTTCTGGAAAGAGGAAAATAAAGAGGGAATGAATTCCTCTCAAAACCCCTTCAGTTTTATTCCTGTCTCCAAACAGCCCCTAAACTACTGAATGACCGTGCAGAAAACCAAAACAGATGTTAAGAAAAAAACACCCAGGCAGCACAAAGAAACCCAAGCAGACTACAGCCTCTCTCCAGTCTAGAAACTTGATACTCCTGAATTAGCTTGTGCTTGCTGTTCCCATGTCGCCTGAGTCAGCCACATGCTGCTGAACAACTGCTCACTACATACATTAGTCCCTGGAGACACTGGGGAAGAATCCTGTAGCTACTCAAAGAATTTCTTTAAAGATGATGCCATTTCTATTACTGTTTTCTAATTCCTGGCTCAAACCATCTGGAAGAAGCAGAGGGTTGTGCTGAGCACCGTACCATTCCTAGTGTTCGAGAGTGCCTTGAGAGACCCTTTAGGAATTGCAAACGTCTTCACAACGACTTGTTTTGGAGGGAGAGGCTTGTGAAGAGGTGGCAGTGTGCTCAGCCCCTGCCCCTTCCTGGCAAGTCCCGGAAGGAGCAGTGTCCCACCACACGCAGCCTTGAACCATGGGGGAAAGGGAGCCCAGAGGCTTCCAGACACCCTAGCCCCAAAGCCAGGTTTTAAAGAGCGCGATGTGTTCTAGCTAGCTGAGGGGCAGGCAGCTCATCCGCCTCTACAAATAAAGTGATTGCCTTCCAGTTTCCTCCACTCTGCCCTCAATTCTCCACTCCCCCCCACCCCCGCAACATCCTACGCCATTGCCCTATTGCACCAAGGAAGAGAAGAGCCTAAACAAAGGAAATTCCAGGAGAGAAGAGTTGGGGCACCCGTTATCCAGATTTCAGGACATTGGGAGTTCAGTAAAGGGGAAGGAGCTGTAGTGGGAGGACAGAGTCAGTCCGGGTCACACATCGGCTCTCCAGCTCTGATGTGCTTCCACCTCCTCTGGCACCACCAGCAGTAGTTCACAGTTCTTTCCTCTCAGCTGGTGTTTCAAGAATTTCCTATCATGAAGGGAAACAGAAATAAGTGCTACTGAATGTAGAATTTCATCATGTTCTAGAACAACTAAATGCAACTAACTACAAAAATATGACAAGAAATAGGAGGAAACACATTGTCTTTTGATTATTTTCTGACAAAAAAAGCCAAATACTTGCTTCACTGAAGTCAACACACCCCCTACCCAGCAAACTATCATAGAATCAGACAGACATAATCTTAGCCTCTGCACAGGTAAGTTTATGTAGATGTCACTTTTCAATCCTCTGAGGTGGCAAAAGTAGAATTAAAAACGAGTTCAGTCTCTTCAGATCTCCAAAATCAAGAATCACACTGTATTTTAAAATCATTCCAACAAACCTGAAATACTTGTGAAAAGCCAAGCAAACCATCATTTAGATGTCCTTATCACAGGCTGTAGCAGCAGTGTACCACCTGGTCATTTGACATGGTTCTGCAGCCCCTTTCTCGCCATAAGCTTTTTTTAATACGAAACTTGGATTACCTCCAGTAACTATGAAAGTCAAATCAATGTTTTCTCTGATATCTTTGGTTCAGATTTCCAAAATTCCCTACATAGGAAGCCCTTATTTATTGCTGAAGAACGGCACAAAGGATAAAATCCACCAGAAGTTTGCACAGTAGTTCCAGAACTGCGTTAACTTTATCCCAGAAGTTCACAAAAGGCTGACGTTCACTTTACCAAGACTTCATTGGCATGGCAGGCTCTGCAAATACTGCTCACATGCAGTCCCTACCTCAGAACAAGTCTGGCCAAGGCAGAGCTGCTAGTAGGCTTTACAACAGGATGGGATGGAAGCTAAACAGCAACTAAGAGCAGGTGAGATTTACAGTCAAAGTAATTACACCAACCATCTTGTATTAAGATTAAAGAGGGGAGGAGAGTCAAGCCAGAAGTGCAGCATATGCTTACACAGGCAAGTGATTCCTAACAAGCAGCTTTCACTGCTGTCTGGCATAAGGCTGCACTTTTAGCCTGGAAAGCCTTTTGTTGGGAACATACACACAGATCCCTACTAAAGAGGTGAGAGGAATGCTGACACTCTCACATCTGAGGAGACAGCGAGGCACAGCACATCTTGTTGCAGGTGTCACTCAGTTAATACCAGACTTGGCCTCTACCTTCAACCCTAGTGACAGAGTAATGTAAGAGACGAAGTCAGGCTCTCCTGAGCTCACAGAGATCACCACTGCTGAAAGCATTTCCCTAGCTTCACACAAATGGTATAAATCTAAGTGGAGATGCCAGAACCTTATTACTCTCAAATCTTTGCTTTTAAAGATTAACCATAATTCAATCGCTAACTGTTTTAAGGACAGACTCCCCACCTCCAACAGGGAAGGATTTGAGGAGGAACAGCATACAAAAAAAATCCTACCTGAGCTCACTTTCGCCTCCAATCCACTCAGGCACCTTGAGTTTGGAGTCGAGGTTATAGTACGTGCCTCCCACCTCCCGGACGCAGATCCAGTGCTGTCGCTTGAGGGGGAGCTTCAAGGGGCCCCAGCAAAGGCTGGAGGGCAGATTCATGATGAAGCCCATCACGTTAGACAGGGCAATGACGTTAACATCCCTGAAAAAGTAGAGAAAACAAGACGGCAACAAGATTATATTCTGGTACTTTAACTTCCTCTCTTTCTCATTTTTACAAACAGCGGCTATCTCCAGAATTACATGACTTCTAAGTACCTGCGCTTGTCCCACCAAACCGCTTCATAGCCTTTGGTCTGAAGTGCTGCCATGATCACGTTCACATCATAGTTTCCATTTCCCAGCATGCTCTTCTTGTGCGGCGTCACCATGGTGTTGGGAGACAGCCTGCAAACAGAACACGAGACTGACTGCTCTAGCGAGCAGGTGTTTGCTGAACCTATATTCCGCAGCTGGAAAGGGCTACTTGCTGTACAACTTGAAGCCCATTTTTGTTTAAACAGTGTTTGTTTAAACACAAATCATTGTTCCCCCTTATGACTCCACAAATGGGCTAAGAGGCCTTCCAAAGCCTCCAAAGATCCTAGCTTTGATGTGAAAGAGACCACAAAGCAGGAAGCTCTTTTCCCCCCCCTTGAACTGGTACTTCTGAAGGATGCTTCAATTATGTTTTTCCTCAATTCACGGTTGAAGTCAATGCCAGTTTGCCATTTAGAACAAAGGCTATCACAATTTCAAGAGTTCAACAGTCAAACACCAGCCTTGAAGCCTGTCTGAAATAACAAGAGGCAGGGTGGTTGGCTGCAGAAAAGGTTGCTTCCCCCCTACACTGGTAAATGAAAACAGCTTTCTAAGTGGAAATGGAGGCTTTCATTGCCTTTGCTATATGATAAAAATATATATATATATCTGTTGCTGCAGGTAACTAAACAGAGAACCTTGTTGCAAACAAATCTCTTCAGCTTTAATCCACAAGCTTGCCTAGATATCACTTGCATTACAACAGCATCTAAAAATCGAGAATCAGTCCACAGTGTTTCATAAAAAAGATAGGACAGCCTTTGCACAACGTAGATAATGGATGCAAGACACAAAATATGGAGACATATGGCAGAAAAATAAATGGTTAGTCACTTTTATTGTTTTATGTTTCCTGTCTCATTCCCATCCCGTGTCTCCTTCCACCCCCACCCCCACCCCGAAATTTTATAGGGAGGGGAAACGATGAGGGGGTGAATTATTATGAAGGTGACAGACAGCCTTCAACAGCTGGAAGAGCAAGCACAGGGGAAACTGGGAGCAGAGAACAGCAAGGTCTTGCAGCACCAATCCAAAGAAAGTCAAGCCTCAGATCAGTTCTGTTGTCGTTAGTTGCTCTTTTGATTGGTAAGGACACCATTAGTTCTGCTGACACAAGTTCAGGTGTTTTGTGTCATCCAAATATCCATGTTTCACCTATCTCCTCCTCATGTCAACTCCATCCCCCCAAACTCCTGATGTTCCCACACATTTTTCACTTGGCCTTTAACACAGTGCAAATTCTGTAGGCATACTTCATCCAGTGAAAATCCCTCAGCCCTTCTGCATTCCTCTCCTGACAACATAAGGCCTTTGACAAGAAGCAAGCAGTGGATTGAGTAGGGAGCTTCAGACCAACCAAGGCTAGAGAGGCCACAGACAGGTAGCTTTTCGCATCAGCTGTGAGTTTTCTTGCAGTGGAGCAGACTGCAGCAGAGCAGCCTGGGAAGTGACTTAACTACAGAAGGGAGAAAAGTCCGAAACAACGTTGTAATAGGGAAAGCTATTAATATCCACCACTGGGCATTTCAGAGTGAGGCAACGACATTTTCAGCAAATCATGGTTTCCAGTCTCCAAAGCTCTCTGTATTTTACTAATCACAGAGATGCAACTGTAGCTTGTCACAGCTCTTCCAGCATCTCCATGAAGCAGGATCACTTGGCTACAATTCATTCCTCAAGATCATTGCTTCAACCTACTATCTCTCATGACTGCCAGCAAGCTAGGAAAGCCTTCCAATTAAGAGCCCTGCGGGTTGCACAAGCACCCTCTCGTGGCACCATTTACCAGAGACAAGCTTATCTGAGAGCTGAAAGAACACATTTATCTTAGTTCCTTCCCATAACTTTCAGGGCCCCAGAAACGAGATGAAGAGACAAGCAGAGATGACATACTCAAAGAACTAGCACCCATGAGCAGACTTTCACCAAGAATCACCTCAGTGTCTCTACTCATACACAAACAAATAGGGTCCACAATCATCAGCTGAAGGATTCTGATTACAGCAAGGAATTAAGTTACCTCCCCAAAGTTAGGGGGCTTTTATCTAGACATTAAGCTGAGGAAGACTGATGAAGTTGGGCAGAAATCCAGGTAATATTCCTCCCGAGCTTTCTAAGTCAGAAATGTCCATCAACACGTTGTCTTAACAACAGGCTCCAAGATTCCTGCATGCAGTTGTCTTTCCAAATCAGGTCTGATTACACAGACTCCATTGAAGCAAAGAGATTTTGTTTGCATCTCCATGCAACATTTGGGCACGCAATCTTACTTCCTGCAACAAATGCCAGAGGAACATCAAAAAGATACATCTTGTATTAGAGGAAGGACTATAAAAATCAGAGGGGAGCTTGGACCAAGTTTTGGCATACACTTGAGACTATTATCATTAGGCTACCCTGGCCTTACACAATGGGATGCAGCAAAAGGGAAACTAATGATTAAGCAAGGAGGTTCAATCATTCTTCAAGAGATGTGGTAAAAGCTACAGAAAGTTGAAGCTTATTTGTAATTTTGTTACCTTGTCAATGCCAGATTTAGAAGAAAAAAAAAAAAAAAAATCACACCTCGCAACATTTTTTGAGCTTATTAAAATATTCATCAGTCCTTTCTCACACACAGAATATGACTAGACACAATAAAGACATATGGAAAAGTGATGTATAAAGGGTAACTGACTCAGTTCTTAAAAGCAAGTCAAAGAGCTAGGCACAAGTAGTGACGCAACAGAGATGCAAAGGTAGTGGCAATTCTTACGCATAAGTTATAACTCATCCATTTATGAGAGGAATTTCCATATATATTTCCATACTACCATGGGGCTGAATCAATCTGTGTATCTTGATCCAAATATTAGGACAGAACAATACCAGGCTGTAATCAAAGACAAACTCTTCCTTCTAGGACAAGAGGTCTGACAAGATTAACATCCCAGCTCTTTCTGCGAGGTATCATGCTGCACTCTAATTCTGTCTCACCAAACCCCACAAAAGCCAACTAATTAGATCATCACACTCCTTCTACCACTGCCTTTGTTTGCTTCAGGCCAATAGCAATCCATCTCTGATTAAGATTCTGACAATTGCTGCTCTGGAACAAAACCAAAGCGTCTTTACACTGGACAAAGAGTACCTTGAGCCTGTCATGGACCAGCTCCATTTCACCAACAGGAATTTTATTTACGACAGTATTGTAAACAGCGTTTCAATCTGGTATTTGCTGTTGTCTATCACCACACTTCTTTTTCCAAAGACAGGCATGTGTCTGATGTGTCAAACACTAGTTCCATAAATCTGCTGATTTCCAGGACAGCAGCAACAGGCACACAGCTCCCTGCTCATCAGCACAGGGTACCACGACTGTCTTGTCCAACAGGTAACAGGTATTCAAGTGTAACTTATGTGATGTTTCCAACATCTGTGGATTGATTATCAGAGGAAACCTCTTTTCCTATTTGATTACTTAGCTTCATCAGTGAAGGGTCACCAGAATTTTCAATGGCACACACAGGAGAATTTCCACAAAGCATTGAAACAGTGTAAAATAAACACTGAGCAAAATATGAGCTATTGTAGAGGCCACATTAATAATTTACATTTATCCCAGTAAAACTCAGAAAATCTTTTATTAATTATCTGATGCTGCTGGGAAACATTTAGCAATGCCACAGAAAATAGAGATCTAGCTGCTTAAATTAAATCTAATTTGACAAAATACACAGGGTCTTGCTTCACGGAAAAAAACCCACATATTATTTGAAGGACTTCACTTAATTGCTTGAATAAGGAGTCACTCATTGGCAAAGCTCCTAATTTCCAAAAAAACTTGGAAGCACTGTGGTACTAAATCGAGGTGGTTTTATGATGACCCGTTTGTCATTCCTGCCACCTTCACCCTCCCAAGACAATCCCAAAATCCATTATTAACATCAAGATGACATACCGACACAAGGCAGGGGCAAAAATATGGAAGACTAGCAGAAGATGCATTAAGGTGGGTGGAGGAGAAGACGGCAGTCCAACCACATGACAGCATCTGCAATAAAGCCCTTGAACCCAAAATTTGCATCCAGAATTGTAAGAAACAAGTAAAAAGAGAAATAACTTCTGCATGGGGGGGGGGGGGGGGGGGGGGGCTGTAAAAAATAAGCTATATTCAGTTCAAAGCAGTGGCATACTCTGAACCCCTCCTTTGCTCTTTCCCCCGCCCCCCAAATAAGATCTGAAAATTCCTCTGAGCAACAGAGGACAAGGGGAAGCTAATGCCATTACAGAGAGTATCCTACCTCTGAAAAATCTCCTGGAGGGTTTCCCTAGTGAAGGCGTTGCTGTCCTGGAAGACATTGTTGAGGGCATGGAGGGCACACAGCTCTCTACGCTGCTTCTCATGGTAAATATGCAGCGGTGGTAGCTGGGGTGGCTCTGGTGATTCCGATTTGGTCTTGTCACCTTTCCATGGCACGCAACTCATTTTCTCGCAGGGTGGATGGAGAGTAGGTGGTGAGAAACGAAGGAGGCTGAAGTTTCTTCCTCCACAGTCACAACAACAGCCCACTACCCCTTTCTTTTGTAGGCTAGCACTGCTTCCAGCTCACAAACCCTCCTCTTGTGCTTCAGTTTATTCAGCAATTGCCTCTGATGGCTGGTTTTAAAAACCACATAAAGATCTGCAACATATTTTTCCTCCCTCCTCCCATACCCCATAAAATGTAATAAATACTTCCCTCCCCACCCCCCACCCCCCACAGGAAGGGGAGAAAAAAAAAAAAAAGTCAAAAGATAATAATCCCCTCAGTCTCAAGGTACCAGCTGGAATTTATCACATCGCTCCTTTTCTTCCATCTCCTTTGGTCTACAGTGCCGCTAAAAAGGTACCAAGAGCAGGTAACAAAGAGAGGCCCACCCCCAAAGTGCCGAAGTGGAGCGGATGAAGCCAGCTTCTGGTGCTGCCTACGGGAGCACTGGGTGGTTAAGGACTTATCAGCTGCATTCCTCCATTCCTTTGGGAATGACTGAATCCAGGCAAGAAGATGCCAACAGCTCGAGAAAGGAAACCACTTCTTGCTAGGCCACAAAAAACCTCACGTCCAGGCTCCGGGAAAGGCAATTCCTCACAAGTCACCCTGCACTCCGACAAAGGGAAGTCTCCATTAGCAGCGAGAAGAGGCAGCTCAGAGCCCGGGGGAGCGAGGGGAGGGCAGGAGCAGGCGGGACCAGCCCCACGGCCTGCCTCACACCTGCGCACCCCGCGGCCCGCCGCCGCTTCCCGGAGCCGCGGCCCACCCCCGCAGCCCCACACCCCCCCGCGCTGAGGAGAGGCCCCCGCCTCACCCCCGCCGCCCCCCGGCGGCCTGCCCGCACCCTGGGGCCCACCAGCCCGGCCGAGGCGCCCGCCTTCCCCCTCAGGGGGGACGCGAGCGGAGACCCCGGGCCCCGCCGCCGCCTCACCCGCCGCTCGGCCCCCGCCGCCCCACACCGACGGCCGCTCGCGCATGCGCGCGGGGCTCCGCTTGCTCCTCTCTCTTGCCTCCCCCCCCCCCGCCCCGTGACCCCCTCCCTCCGCGGCGCGCGTGCCCCGCAGCCCGCCCCGCACGCGCCGACGTCGCGCGCGCCCCCCGACGTCACGGCCCACGCGAGGCGGCCCGGGGGTAGAGGGGCTCCGGCGCGGCGGGTGCTCCCGTCCGCGCCGCTGGCGCCTCGGTTCGCTCCCGGAGCGTCCCGGCAGCAGAAGCCGCGGTGCGGAGGTGGGCCGCGGCCTGGCTCGCGGGCCTCCTTCCCGCAGAGCGGGAGGCAGCCGGCCGGGTTCGCTGCCGGGGCGCGGGCAGGGCTCGGTGGGGGAATGCCCCGGCGCGCAGGGCTTATTCCGGCCCTGCGGCCAGCGTGCTGCATAACCTTAGGCGAGCTTCAATTTCCCTTCTCTTCTCGGCTGCTTAATTACTAAGAACCTTAAGTCTCGTGCCGTGATAAATAAGCCGAGACGACTGAAGTGGTTTACCGCCTGGTAAACAAACATAAATCCTCCCCCACTTCGCTTTGTGCCAAGCCAGGGCTTGTGGCGGCTGAGAAGTGGATGCATGACCTAGCGGAGGAACAGGACGGACAACTTCCCCGCCGGCCAGCCCGCTGCTTCGGGGTCACCTTTCAGCCTGCACAACCCCTCAGCGGGTGGGACTTTCTCCTGGGCCCGGGTGCCCTGCCCCTCACGGGCTGAGCACCGTAGGCTCGCACGGCGAGCAGGCGGGGCGGTCCAGGGGCGAAATTTCTGTCAGGAGCCCAGGGCCTGAGGGGCCGGCGCGGCCGTTCCTCTGTGTACCGCGGGCGGCGGGCCCCTTGCCAAACCCTCGAACGGATTCCGGCAGCTGCCGGCCTCCTGAGCAAGGCGTGAGAGCAGCCGGGGCCGTGACGTCCGAACTGCTGGACAACACCCACCACCTCAGCAGAGCGCCCAGCTGGCATAGCCCGACCCGCGGTTTGAAGGGACACCCGTGGCGCTCCCCCCCATTCCATTGGCTTACACGACTGTCCGTGAAAAATTTCCTCTTTCTCATTGGCTAACCCGAGAGAATACCCACCCACCAGGGCGGGCCCTGCCCACCTGCCGCCGCGGCTTGGGCCCACACAGTCGCTGAAGTCTTCTTATTCGATTGGCCTTTAGAGATGTTTGTCATAAGGACCAGCTCTTCTATTGGATAGAAAGCACTGGGCGGGCCGAGCTGGCTCTGTTGTGTACGTATATATAGAAAGTAAGTCGAGCTGGCAGTGGTTCTCCCATTGGCTTCGCGCTCTTCTCGGGGGCGTGGCCGTCCCTCATGAATAACAGCTACTCCGCTCGCTGTCGCCATGGCTACAGGCTAATCGCTCCGTTCCTCCGCCAGTGGTTGGCTGGCACCGCCTTGGCGGGCTGGGGGCGGGGCCGCCGCACCCCCCGGGGCGGAGGGGCGGGCGCGGGGAGGGGCGGGCAGGGGCAGGGAAGATGGCGGCGGCGGAACGGAGCCGATCCCCGATGGGGGGCTCCCCGGTGCCGGCCTGCATGTTCGCCCCGGAGCCCGGCTCCCCGGGCGGGGGCCCTCGTGTAGCGGCGGCTGCTTGTCCCCTCCGCGCTGCCTTCGACGCCGAGGACGGCGAGGCGCTCAACGGCGAGCCCGAGATCGACCTCACCAGTAAGGTAGGCCCAGCGGGGGGGCGGGCGGCGGCCAGCGCCGTCACCCTACCGGGCCCCGCGCCGCCCTCTCCCTGGCGGCCGCTTTGCCCGTGGGGCTGCTACCGGGCCCGGCCCGACAGCCGGGACCAGCCCCGCTCCTGGCCGCCGACCTCGCTTCAGGAGAGCGAGGAGCTGGGGGGCCCGCCGGCGTGGGGGGGTCCCCCGGGGGCTTCCTCGCGGGCTGGGCTGGGGTCCTGGGCGCTCTCCGGTGGCCCCGCCATCGCTGGGCCGGGCGGCAGAGCCCGCCGTGCCGTGGGGGGCAGCCGGGAGGGGAGCAGTAAGGTCGAGCTACGAGGAGCTGACAGCGGGCTGTGCCCTGGCCGGGGGCGGCGGCGCTGGCCGGCCTGCCCGCCCGGCTCCTTCCCCTCGGCGGCCCGGGAAGCGCCGGCGGCGGGTGTTGCATCTTCTCAGCAAGCGCCGGGTTTGAAGCTGACAGTTGCTTTAACGTCTCGCTCACGTTTTTCCTCTGTGCTCGTTCTCTGTAGTTACCTGCTGCCAGTTGCACTAGTTCCTGGGGCTTTGTTCACATTCTTAAAAGCAGGTCAGAGCTCATAACTTGAGCACGAGGGCTCAGTGACAAGGGTGCTTCGCTCTTGGAAACCGGGTCAAATCAACACCAAAAGGTTTGTTCGCCTTGTGCAGTTTCTTTCTAGGATCTAAGTGGCAAAACTTCGTGGTGGTATTATTTCTGTCGGAATCCATTCTGACTTCCATCTTGCAGGAAGGTACATTGTAGTAATATGTGCATGCCAGAGCCCGCCACAGACTACATTAGCTGCCTTTCCATGCTGTCTTCTACTTTTTCCCAGTTGGCTGATCTCTTTAACTTTATACCTTTTGCTGCCAAGGGTTTGATGTATTGAGATGCCATCTCCCACTCTAAAGTCTCCTGAAAACTTGGTTCGGTCCACTTGTAATTGTATGATGTAGAAGTCAGCATAGCTGGTGTTTCCTCCTGCTTTTCTGCCATCCCTCCTCTTCGTGCTTCCAGCTGGAGTTGTTCCAAAGTCCTGGATTTTCTTGCCCTCTGTGGAGAAATGAAGAGAGAGGAATTGTGGTGTGTGGATGTGGAAACATTTGTTTTTGAGGGGGTGACTGGATATTTTACAGTGTGGTACTGTATTAAAACAAATGTTATGAAGATGTCTTACAAGATGATAAAGAACAGAAATCAAACCTGCACTATCTATTGAGCCACCTGTTCGTGCCTTAATGAGCTGGACAAGATTTTGGTACAGGATGCCAATATTGATCTGTGCTTTGTCTTGGACGTGGCTGATGTGGAAGAGGGCCCAGGATGATGCCAAGGGCTGTGTCACTGATACTTGACAGCGAGGAACCTGACCAAAACTCTGACGAAGAGAGAGAAATGCTTTTCTCCCACAACCTCCGTTTGTGTAGTCAACCTGTCTTCCATTCCTAGAAATCTGCAGGCACTACAGAGGTGATAGGTAAGCCTTTTTTAATGTTTATTACAAGTTATTTTCCCATATAGCAGTGTACACCTGCTATCTTTTCCCTAGACCTTTCATTTGTCTCTGTCTTGGATGAGAACTAAGACTATGAGCTCTGCCCCGTCTCTCCAAATTACTGTCCCACTGTGCACTCAAAACAGCAATTGCATATGGTGAGAATGCAGTAGCTAATTGCCCCTGCCTTCCCTGATACCTCCATCTTTTCTGTCTTCCCAGCTGAATTGCTGCCGTCCAATTCCTGCTTCAGGTGATGATTTCCAGTGCAGTCAGTTTGTTTGCTAGTTGCTGCTTCTGTCCTGGTCTGACCCAGCCCCTTGCTGTGTTACATACTTTTCTCCCAGTCCTCCCCCAGTGTGTTCATTGTAAGGTGTGCTCTTTTTAGAGAGGACCACTTTGGGATTCAGTTGTCAAGTGCACCTGTCTGCTGGTCAAGCAAACAGTTCTATTCATCAGCACAAACTCATTTATCGTGTTGATCTTAATGGGTGTTTGTTTTCCTTTCAGTACTAACACACTGCAGTAGTAATCATCTTTCAGGTCAAAACCATATCACACAAGGCTATTAGTGAAGTTGATACTTATATTAGATCTACATTGGCAACAGAACATTAATAGCACTTGAACTATGTATGTCCACAGGACACTGAAAGCTAAATAAGATGTTACAGAAGAGGTCTTGCCCCCAACTTCCCAATGGCTGGTAGTGGCCTTCCAGCCATCCAAAATATCAGGCTATGTTATTCCAATAAAGAGCAGCACTACATACCATGTAGTATTTGGTTTGCCCTTAATCTTTATAGTTTGCTGCCTCAGGGATATGGGATGCTTCTTTTATGAGGACTGTCTGTAGCAGTGCTGATATAACCTGAGCTCAATCTCACCGGTGTCTTGAAACTGCTGTTAATTAATACTATGGCCTCTTGCTTGCTGTTGGGCAGGGCAGAATGGCACTTGTCCCCCTGGAGTAAACTCAGACAGCTGTAGCTATTACCCACCTCTGGTGTATGTTAAGCCCAAAACTGAGGAAAGGTGGGAAGAGCCACCTCTCCCCAGAGACTGGGAAAGGACTTCAGAGATGGCATCTCAAACTTATGAGATATATTTCCTTCTGCTGTCATGAGTATAAAACAATAACTGGTTGTTACTTTTTTGCCCTATAGGAAATCTGAGGTTGCTAGACCCACATGGCTCCTACTGTTAACTGCTCAATGCCTGGCAAAGTGGAAGGAACAAAAGTGAAAATTTTTGACTTTGTGAAAAATTCTGAAAAACAGGAATACCTAGTTCAAGCATGGAGGGGATTGCTCAAAGGTGAAAAGCCAAAAAAAAAAAAAAAAAGGCAGAGAGGCCAAGACGGAGGGCCTCTTTTTGACCGAGGAGATGGCAAAGAACAGGCTTCCTCTGTCCAGGAAGCTAGCTAAAGAGATCTTCAAAACAGCAAGTAAAGTCTTACAGTGACCTAGGAAACTGCAGAACTGGCTGGGGGCTGCAGGCTGCAGAAGCAGCCGCTAGAAATACTGAATGGCATTGGAAGGTGTGATCCATGAAAGCTGCTATTTGTTCTACACATCCTTCTCTTGATGTCTCACTTTATCAATATCAACTGTAAGCTTCATCAGCCCCAGGGCAGGCTTTGGAGGCGGTCTACCACTGGAACACCCTTCAGCAGCACCTTTGCATGGCAGTGAAAGCAGCAGTGTTTTGAGCTGATGTGTGTAGGTACTATGCTGTTTGAGCCCCCAGATCTCCTGCCTGGTACCATGAAGAAAGGCTACTGCAAGCTGCTCGGCTGAAATGTCCCCTGGTACTTTAGACAACACCCTGCCTACTCACACTGCTGAAACATTTGAACTCAGAAAAATAAAGCTGGTGATGAGACTTGAAGAAACTGAAGTTAGTGTGCCTCTACACTGGTGGCCCCTGTTGTTTTATTGATCTTTATGCGTATGACAGCCTATTTAATAGATCTTCCCGAGTCCCTGACCTGTGCTGGTGCACTAGCCTAAACTGTGAGCCTGTCTGCTGTGTTTCCAGGAAATCCTGAAAGTGCTTGCTGGCCAAAACAAGCCCTACACATCAACGCACAGCCTTCCATTCCTGTCCTGATCAAGCCTCTGAACAGTTGCTGATCTCCTCCTCAATACATTTACATCCAGTTGTCTCCTTTAAGAAGAAAACAAAACCACAAGAAAAACTAA
Organism: Falco punctatus; assembly: GCF_963210335.1. NCBI lineage: Eukaryota > Metazoa > Chordata > Aves > Falconiformes > Falconidae > Falco > Falco punctatus. The sequence goes on from NC_137585.1 coordinate 35,278,363, forward strand.
TAAAGGCAAAACTCAGTCCTCTGTAGCATGACATAGAAAGGTTACGTGGCCTTCCACATCAGTGTGCTTTGCTACCCTTTGCAGACCATGCCAAGCACTTAAAAGGCTTAGGTAGGGCATGTGTCTAAAAGAGGCAGGTGAAGATGATTGTCTCTTGTAGCTCTCCGGCCCTTGCAGATACCTACATGCTTTGTGTGACCCTTAACTTTTGAGGAAAATGTTGCTTTGGCTGCCTTAAACCTTCTAACCAGCACTTGCTGTCTGTGCTTCAGTTTTCCAGATGCATGCATCGCTATAGTTTTGAAAGCTGCTTAAGCATTATTTATAGGGTTTTGCTCTCCCTTACACTCCAGAATTCTAATAAAGGTCTTCATCAACCATTTAGTAGTAGCAGGCGGTAAAGGTAGTTCCTCCTTGAATACGTATTATGTTAGCTGTGCTAGCAAGTCAGGCTGTGTTAGTAGGGAATGTTGGGCGGGTTTGAAGATTTAGTCATTGTGAGCTGCTGTAAGCCATATGTGTTAGGCAAATCTAGCACAGATTTCAGACTAGCTGTAGCGCATAGTGAAGGGAAGTACATCTTTCTGGGCATGATTTTGGAATGTGTATGTTAGGACAGCTAGTGGAAGTATGGATTTCACTGAGTGTTGTAGAGGGGCACAGGTGTGCCTACCCATAGGGCTATCAGTAGGTGGTAGCCTTTACAACTCCTACTAAAAGTGCCTTTTTAACAGAAACGTATATCTTGGTTGCAGCAACTATTAAGCTATGGTACCAGGTTGCTCAGCCACCAACAGATTTGTTACCATGGAGGCAGCCAAAGAGCAGGTAGCCCATCAGTCCTGAATGGGTGATAAGGTTTCCTTGTTCTGCCACTGTCCTGCCACCATTGTAGCCACTCTGTGTGAGTGTCCTCAGCTGTATTGTATGAGCAACACAGGTTTTTGCCAGAAATGGTGCTACACCATTCTGTTCTAAGAAGAATCCTTCCTTCCAAGAGCACTGTCTCGTTGTCCTCATTTGTTGCTTTGTTTCTGTCCACTTTTTCTTTCTTTTGATGTCTCTGTAGGGAAGGGCAAAGGAAGTTGTGTTTGTTGCAATAACTGCAGTTAAAACTTGTTGGCAACGCAGCAGCGGGCTTGCAAAACTGCAGCTCTCCACTGGTGAAATGTCCAAATATGCTCGTACAAACTGCTTTGTATTTCTGCCTCTAAGCACTGTAATGTAAAGTACCTGAAGTTTTGTTAGGAGTTTAAAAATAAAGCTTATTCATGTTCTTTCCTTCCCCTCTGCCCCCTCAGAAAACAAAAGGGAACATTGAGTATGTGAAAGACTTATGAGATGCTCTAGGTGTGCTCTGTGGTGAGGTCTGGCTGTCCCGTCATGCTTTGGGGGAGCAGCAGCACTCTGTGCAGCACAGACTGTGGAGTACCCAGCTAAGAAATTACTTTGGAGAAGATACCTCTTCCCCTTTCAGTTATCCTTGCATGGCAACATGTATTACACAGGAGTAGAAGCGGGATGTTCACTTAAATGTGTCTTTTAAACTTTGGTTACTTCAAAATGAGGTGCTTGGTTATTCATATTTGCTTTGAAGTGTACCTTGCAACATAAATGAACTCTGAGCAAATAACCTTGTGTAGTGTCACAAGGAAGCAGCTGTCAGCAAAGCTGGTTTTAAAAAAACAACAACAAACCCAAACCACCAGAAAGCAGTCCTTGAAAAAGAGCCCTTCTTTCTCAATAAAGCACACAGATTGATTGTCCTTATAACTGAAGCTGGTTTTGAAATTGCTTGACATCTGCAAATGGATATTTAATCTTTTTTCCAGCTAGTGATGGTGAGTCCAACTTCAGAGCAGTATGACAGTTTGCTCCGGCAGATGTCAGAGAGAATTGATGAGGGATGTGGGGAGACCATCTATGTCATTGGTCAAGGATCAGGTGAGTATAGATTCCTCAGGAAAAAACCAAAAACCATTAAAATGATTAGAAAAACCTAGTTCATCTAACTGGACTGCTGCTGAAGGTAGTGCTTACTTCTCCAGAATAACTTGGAAACCTCCACAAAGTATAGCAGAACATGTAGGACAAATTCTTTTATTTTATTCCTGCCAGCAGCTGTCTTATGTAACATATTTTTTGTATAAAATCATCCAAGTTCCTTTTTGGAAGTAAGGCATAAGTTGTCTAGGCACACCAGGAAATGATGAAGGATATGAAATTATAGTAACAGTTTTAGTACAGACGTCCTCGATGTCTGAGGGAGGTCTTTTTCTGTCTGGTTTCATTAAATTCTCCATTGTAAGTAACAGTATTTGTACTGTACAGGAATGTATTTGAGATACTTCAGATAGCCGAAATACCTGCTGCTGACTTTCTTTGTTAGTGTGCATTTGTACTATGGAGAGAAAGGTTTTCCTTTCCTCAGCATGAGGCCTTTATTTTTATGTTAACTTGGGTATGACTGCAGTCATTCGCCTTTGCAGATTTTAGCAGCTAGCATCGATTACCTCTTTTTCACAATTTGAATATATGCATCTGATGCTGGTACAGTAATATTGAACATGGCCTTGCTTTGAAATTTCAGTTTCTTTTCTGAATGCAAAAAAATTGTCTATGTCTATCATAAAGCTGAAGGCATGTTTCAAATATATTAGATATCTGCTGGATATCAAGTTGTTACAATCAAACATTCTACTAGTTACTATGTTTAAGGAAGAATACAAAACCCTAGTCATCACTGCCAAGGTTGGCTGAGATAATGTAGGGAGGGAGCTGCTTTACCTCAGAACAGTGTGCTTTTGGGGCTTTCCTGGTGTCTTGCAAAGCAGCCAACATAGAAGAAAGGCCAGGATTAGATGGCCAGTGGTCGTGCAGCCAGTATCGCAGAGATAATGCTCTTGCCTCCCAGTGAGCTTCCCACATGTAGTCCAATTTCTTGGTATTTGGGATAACCACATCTGCAGCAGAGAACTAACAAGCTGGGCTAGTAACTGCTTTGTCTTCTAGGATACCCTGTGAGGGTGTTAACTGGTGGTTGTTGCAGTGATGTACTTGGATATAGGCATTTCTTTCTTACAAGTATGAGCTAAGACTTCTGACTTTGTTTTGGATTGCTGCATAGTCAAGGAAGATGGGGATCTTTTCTGTGAATTGGAACCAGAAAAAAAATCTTTATAATGCTGTCCCAGTTGCTCCTTCTCATTCACTTCGAGTGTCTATGATTTTGATCATCATGGATACCCAACTCAGATGACTGAGAAGCTAGTGAAGACTGCCAGGAAGCTCACTGCTTCATCAGTAGTGATCCTTCTCTTTCTCACTTGGCCTTTACACCTCTCCTGTCCCCTACTTCTCATTCCCCTTCTGTGACCCAAGACCCCAGCTGTGGTGCTTTTTGCTTTCCCCACCATCTCAACAGCTTCTCAGCCAGCTTATGAGTTGGGCTGGAAACCATCCAGCAAATCTACTTGTTGTAGAGATGTGCAGTAGTTAAAATGCTGCTTAGTTCATGCAAACTGCAGTTACTGCCTTCCAGCTGATGAGTCAGCTGTGCATATGCATGCACACACAGCAATAGCTTTGGACATCCAGGTGCGAGTGGCTCTGTACCTTGGTTTGTTGGGGTTTTTTTTTTAATCCACAGAGGAGATTCTGTCCTGAAGTCTGTGCAGCTTCTCAGCACCTGGGTTAGGAGAGAAGCTGAGAGCTGTGGTGGCCTTGGAACTGCGTAGATAGTTGCCACTGGCTTGCTCTGACTGTCAGCTCTTTGCTTGGGTGAGCTGTTCAGAGGCAGCGTGCCTTCTTGCTGTTTTCAGGCCTCGTGCTGTCAGCATTTCTTTCAAAGTGCCAGGACGAAGGCAGTGAGACATGCCAAAACCACTGTTTTAACTGGAGTATGGAGGGGCTAAAGAAATTGCTGTGCAGGCCAGACTTGCAGAAATTGTGTACCTAGGATGTGGTTTTATAAAATAAGCTGATTGTTTAAATTGGTCCCATGTTTACTGGTTAATTGTGGTGATACTTCAGTCAGAGCTTTCCTTTTGTTAATGCTTTTCCCTTTATTGCAATGCAAGAGGAGATGTTTTATCTGACTGAAGGAAATCGCACGAAAAGTACTTTCAGCATGTGAAATAAGGGAATTAGACAGTCTTTTTTGCCAATCCATAAGTATTTGCTTGTAGAAATTGTGAAGTAAACTCCTCTAGATTAAAGACGGTGCTTTTCTAGTGTCTTTTAAGTCCTCTATGGGCTAAAGGCTTAAAGACTGTCCCTTTTTATTTTGGGCAAAGGGTGCTTATTCTGTTTACATGGCTGACGTCTCCAGTCTGCATAAAGTTCTGATCAGTGTGAAAATCCCAGGCAGAGTGCTGCTGCTGCTGACCATTGCAAGGTGGTGCTCACTGACTGTCCTTTGTCTCTTCAACATCATGCTAGATGGAACTGAATACGGTCTGAGTGAAGCAGACATGGAAGCATCCTATGCCACGTTGAAGAGCATGGCAGAGCAGATAGAGGCAGATGTGATCCTCCTGCGGGAGCACCAGGAGGCAGGGGGCAAGGTGCGCGACTACCTTGTTCGGAAACGTGTGGGTGACAACGACTTCCTGGAGGTCAGGTGAGGAGCCAGGTGGAGACAAAGTTAGTCAGCAGCCCAGCTGCATTTTTACCGTGTGAGCAGTCCATGATGCTGAGCCAGCAACGCTGATTCGAATCTGGGTGTTGTAGCTACCCAACAAAGGGAATTGAGCTTGACCACTCCTTGCTAATGAAATGGCCTTTTTGTTGTTGTTGCTGTCTCTTTTGTGTTTGTGGACATTTGCCTGTGTTTAGCTAAGAACTGTGAAGCTTTCTGGGTGACAGCTTCACAGTTTGGGGATCTTTTGTGTGCTGAATCCCAGTAGGGAGTCACATATGTGCATGTGTGTCTGTGTGTGTGCATATATGCACACTGCTGGGACACAGTAATTTTGATGAAGGGTTCAGTTCTATTCCAAGACTGTGGTGATCCAAGTCACCTTTTAATGCACATGAAATAGCTTGTGTAGCATGACTTGAGAGTCTGTCCAGACCTGGATAGAATGGATTTCCAACATTTCCCAACAACTATAATAGCCATCTTTATCAGAGGCAAGGAAGGAGATTGCTGCCTGGGAGGGTTTTCCCCTAAAATGTTTTATTGTTGTTTGAGCTTTTACTTTTCTGGGAACAGCAATTTCAATTTCTGTGCTCTCCCTAGGACCTGGTGCTATTGCGACATGAAGAGTATAGAAAAGCAGAGGTATTCTAGACCAAGTTGGGATTTAGTCTTTCTTTTAAACTGCCACAGTGTATATGTTGGATTGCAGAGACTAGCAGTTGGAAGAGAGAGATTCTGTATGGCATCAAGCAATGTCACGTTCAGCTGACTGTGTTCTGGACACCACTGACATGTTTCCGCAGTCTTCCACATCCCAGTTCCCAGAGTGTGAGATCTCTGCTGTTAACTAACGACTGTGACAGAATCTCTGCTCTGCTTGTGAAGGTCTAACATTTTTTAATCTCTGTTTGAATGTTAGGGAGAAAAAGCTAGTTATTTGCAGGAGCAATGGTGTTTGGCATTTGGGTTTTTTTTTGATCACTTGTTTGTTTCTTCAGTTACCATATTTTACCAGGTTCCTTTTACCTTTCCCCTCCAGGGTAGCAGTGGTTGGCAATGTGGACGCAGGAAAGAGCACGTTGCTGGGTGTCTTGACACATGGTGAACTAGACAATGGCCGAGGCTTTGCTCGGCAAAAGCTCTTCCGCCATAAACATGAGATTGAGTCAGGTCGCACCAGCAGCGTGGGCAATGACATTCTGGGCTTCGACAGTGAGGGCAACGTGGTGAACAAGCCTGACAGCCATGGTGGCAGCTTGGAATGGACAAAGATCTGTGAGAAATCCACCAAGGTCATTACTTTCATTGACCTGGCAGGTCATGAAAAGTACTTGAAAACCACCGTCTTTGGCATGACTGGCCATTTACCTGACTTCTGCATGCTTATGGTAGGTAGCAAGAAAGACGTACTGTACGGGGCTGTTCACAGCTTTAACAGCCTCAACTTCTTTCGTATTGCAAAGTCCCTGTGGGGTGGTGGAGGGAAGCAGCATCTCCCAGGGGTGGAGAGCAGAAGTCACTGTATCTCACCAGGACTCTTGAGGCAAGTGCCCTGGGACTGACACTCCCAGACAGGCCTAAGGTGTATGATTTTTGAAAACTGAAAGATTTCTAAATTCCAGAAAACCTGGTTAAACCAAGGAGAAATGAGTCCTTAGTTAGTGTCCAACAGCATTTGAAGTGCACTGGGTCTGCTCATACAGTCCCAGTGACATATCTACAATCTAATCACAGCCTACTGCATGTCTGACACAAGACCTTCTCTGTAGCCCAGCAGGAGGAACATTTACATCCCTGTATCTTGTATCCCTGATGTAGGTTGGCAGTAATGCTGGGATTGTTGGAATGACCAAGGAGCACTTGGGCCTGGCGCTTGCACTTAACGTTCCTGTCTTTGTTGTGGTGACCAAGATCGACATGTGCCCTGCCAACATCCTACAAGGTGAGTCCGACCAGCTCTCTCCAGGGCTGTTTCTTACCTCTGTATGTCCTCTGCTTGAGTTGAGGAATTACTGCTGGAGAAAAGTGGCTTGATCTGCTTTTGACTGCATCTTAAACATCTTCCAGAAACCTCTTTTTTCCCTTGCCTGTTTTGTAGACAGTTCACTCATAGTCACCATTTCAAAATTACCTGAATTGGAGGACTCACCTGGGTAACCAGTAAAGTGTTTGCTACAGGGTTTTGCTTAGCTGAGCTCCAAGGGGAGAAGCATACAGTTGGGTTTGTGCCTTTGGTTTCTTTCTGGGTATTTAAACCTGGAGGGAAAGCCTGGAAGTTCTCTTGAAAGCTGCTTTCCTCCTCGCCCACGGTTTGAGTGTGATCTTAAGCTTCAATCAAACTTATTGTCCAGCAGCTGTTAGGTGAAAGGGCAGCTGCTTTTTACATCCTGCTCACCTGGGCACTTCTCAAGATACACTGGTATAACTACAGCAGCTCCGTCCTGTGTCTGAACAACCAGTGCATAATAAACCATGGTTCAAAGCAGCTGCTTGTGGGCTATGGTAGCAGGACTGGACTAGACACAGGCGGGGATGGCAGTGAGCAGCAGGGGCTAGCAACATTTTTGCTCAGCAGCAGTTAAAGCAGCACCTCTAACCCCAGCAGTGTCCCTTTAACCTACGCTTGACGTTTTTTCAGGCTGTGATCAACTCTCACCTTTAACATTCTCTTGATGTGTTTCTCACACCTTCAGGAACATGCTGTGGTTAATGAGAGCAATGTTTTTTTCGATAATCAGTCCTAAGAATCAGGAAAGTGAATGCTCCCGGTACTGTCCGTGGTTAGTTCATTATGTTTCAGGTAAACAGACGCATATGATCAGAAGATTATCTAAATGTGTCTGTAATAGATGTTTGGCAGATAAACTAAGGCCTGACTAAGATAATAACTGGGAAGGAAGGAGAGGCTTTGGCTCTGGGTGAGGAGAGAAGAGCTGCTTGTGGGAGAAGCCACTCCCATGTCCTCTTCTGTTTGTATTAAATAGACACAAGCTTTGACTCGTGTGTCTTTGAAGAGCAGATGGCATGATTAGATGTTTGTGTTTCTTTATCCAAAAACATTACTTTGCCCATAGGCAACAATTTGTTCACAAAAAACATCTAATTGGATGACAATCATAGCATATAAATGATTTGCTCTTTTAAGCCCGTATTGGCCTTTTTTTTTTTTTTTTTCTCACTGTAAGGCACTTTGCAGGAGGCTGATGCTAGTACATCAGGTAATGCCCCTGCTAGTTGATAGATATCAGGCTTAGAAAATAAATTGAAGAGAGGCAAAAGATTAAAGCTGGGAGCCATGAGATTCGTCCCAAAATATTTATTTCTGGATCTGGTCCACCTACACTGTCCTAGACTGTGATGGTGACCTTTACCTCTTACATGCTTCTCTAACATTCTAGGGCAGGTTGATTGCCAGGGAATGTCTGTTGAGGTTTGTTTGGTCAAAATTGATTTCTAATTCACATGTTCTCAAATATTTCAGTTCCTGAGTGCTGCTGGTTTTCTTTGAATTCAACATGAAAAATCCTTTATAGGAAGAGGAAATACCTTGTAACTCCTTAAAGCTACTTAATGGACAGCTATAAAATGTCTACTTCACAGCATTGCACTTGCAGATGCAAACACTTATGTCTGTTCGTGTATGATGTCGCTTGGCAGCAGGCTAGCTGGCATGAAATGGAAGATGGAATGGCTCCAAAGTCCTACCTGGGCTGCAGCAAACTCATAGTCTCATTCACGCACCTTTAGCCATCTTCTCCTGTCTATTTGTGACAAGAACACCAGTCTCCCTTCAGGGAGAGACCCCACAAAAGCGATTTGTAAAGACGGGAGATGCTGCCCTAACAATATTCATTTCACCCTTTAAGAAACCCTGAAGCTGTTACAGCGACTGCTGAAGTCCCCAGGGTGCAGGAAGATTCCCGTGCTGGTTCAGAGCAAGGATGATGTCATTGTAACAGCCTCCAACTTCAGCTCAGAGAGGTAACGGGAGTAGAGGAGAGTCATTTCTCTTTCGATCCTATTTGGAGACTGGGTGAGAAGATTCAGAAGGAGAGTCCATTGTCTAGATATGTGAAGGTTGCATTTGCCATGTGGTGTGTTGATTCCATAAGAATGTGTTGATTCTGAGCTTGACCTGCTTGTGTTGCCCTCTCTGAGACAGAAATGAGAGGCTGCTTCTGGGCAGTCTGCAGAAGATGGCAGGGTGTTCGGCTTCCTTCCATCCTGGAACCTTACACCTTTTCCTGAATGTCATTAGAAGGCAGAGGCAGTGTTGCAGGTTTTCAAACATGGGGTGTTGTTCATCTGACAGCTTGCCAGGCTCTCCCTTCCTAGCAGTATTGAATTCAGTCCCAAAATTTTGGATGTCTCCCTACATGTAGAATCCCAGGCAGGGAGGTGAACTAACTCCATTTTCATCCATTTTCCTTTACAGAATGTGCCCGATTTTCCAGATTTCAAATGTCACTGGGGAGAACCTAGATTTGCTGAAGATGTTTCTTAATCTCTTGTCTCCACGGACCAGTTACAGGGAAGAAGAGCCAGCAGAATTCCAGATAGATGATACTTATTCTGTCCCAGTAAGTGGTCTATTATTTGGCAGAATTTTCTGTTCCTCCTTTTAGTTTGAAGAAGGTATCTTCCCTACCGAGGGGAGTTCTAGAGCTCTTCTGCTAGCATGGTCTTACTGTTTTTTCTTTTTTGGCATAGGGTGTAGGAACAGTTGTGTCTGGGACAACACTGAGGGGCCTAATCAAGCTCAATGACACCCTGCTGCTGGGGCCAGATCCCCTTGGCAACTTCCTCCCTATTGCTGTCAAGTCCATCCACCGCAAGAGAATGCCCGTCAAAGAAGTGCGGGGAGGCCAGACTGCCTCTTTTGCTTTGAAAAAGGTGAGATAATCTGCTCCAGGCCCACAGAACAGAAACCACCCTCCTAATTTTAGAGTGCTCTTGGAGTTCAGCTGCAGTGAGACTGCTTTTGCAAAGCCCAGCTACCTCATTTTGCAGTGGAATAAAATCCCATAGAACCTCTGTGGGTCCTATACCCTGGTTATTCCACCTGACAGCTGCCAGTGATAGCGGTGGGACCCAAGGTAATGAGGAGTGTTGCAGACATAACAAAATGGAAGCATTGGTCTCCTTTTGTGCTGGAACTGCATTAGTATCCTGGGCAGTATATGCATGCTGTTCCTCTCAGCTTGTAGGACCAGCAGCATGATTTGGGATTTAAAAATTACCAAAGCTGATGTGATTCCTCCCACAAAAGCTTTCTGTCAATAGAAGCTGCACTGATTTTAAGGGGATATAGTTTAAGCTATACCAAAATTCATGTGGTCAGGTTTATCACATTGTGTTAACAGACATCGTGATTTTGGAGAGATCATCTGCTTGGATAATGTGCAACTAGGATGTATGTTTTGATTTAAAGGATGAGTGAGTTAAAACTTCTCTGTTGGTGTCCAGCATTCCCACCACTTTAACTAAAGCTTCCTTAGAAACTTCAGCTGAAGCTGGGATTTTGAAACCTTTGCATAACATTGTTACATACTGCTAAACAGCTTCTGCTTTGCCTTTTGGTGAGCATAAGTTAGTATCTCTGAAATCCCTTAGGATCCTTCTGGATGCAGTCAGCCAGAGAAGCAAATTTATTCCCTGGAGAATCACGCTAAGGTTTTTTGTGTCGCTGCTTTTTAGATCAAGCGTTCTTCCATCCGGAAAGGCATGGTAATGGTGTCACCCCGCCTGAATCCACAAGCATCGTGGGAGTTTGAAGCAGAGATTCTGGTGCTTCATCACCCCACCACCATCAGCCCACGATATCAGGCCATGGGTATGTGTCTCAGCATTGCCTCGTCTTTATTTCCCGGTGGTAACAGTTTGTATCAGCTCTAGCCTGAGATAATTTTGCTCCCTTGTGGCTCTGTCAAACTGAATATAAGCTATAGTTCCTGGTTTTACCTTTCCCAGCAATGTGTTAGAGAGAGGGGAAGGAGCTGACGGAGGGAATAGGGAGGCTGTAGGTAAAAAGATGTGTGACTCCAAGTGTACTTGTAGCCTGCCTGAGCCAGAGCTCTGTGGTGCAAAGATTCTTCAGCTTCAAATGCTGATGTAAAGATGTGTTTTGGGTCCTGCCCTCTAGCCCAGCTGCTTGTTGTGTAGGATTCTGTTGGGGGTGCTTCAGGGAAGTTTCCATTTGAAGGTAGCTGTTCTAGTTTGATTGTGTTTTCTTTTTGAGGATTGAACAAAAGGAGCTGTGTGACCCACATAGTCTTTGGTACACAGTAGATTTTTACATTGCTGACTCAGTGCTGTTAGCTGTAGGGTAGCAAGAGATGCCTTACATGTCTCTCTGAAGCTTATTCCGCTGATGGTACTGGCTGTTGAAATCCTTTTACATTTGTATTTGCAGTGCATTGTGGCAGCATCCGTCAGACGGCCACGATTCTCAGCATGGACAAGGACTGCCTGCGGACGGGGGACAAAGCCACAGTGCACTTTCGCTTCATCAAAACCCCAGAATATTTGCATATAGACCAGCGGCTGGTCTTCCGTGAAGGCCGCACCAAAGCTGTGGGTACCATCACTAAGGTAAAGGCTGAAGGCTTGACTTTTTTTTGCCCATTAGCTACTTTCGGCACTGAGAAGCCAGCAGGAGAATCCAGATAGCTGTGGAAAATTGAGAGAAGAGACCGTCCTTCGATCACAAATGTCAGCCCTGACGTGGGTTGTGGATGACCAGTGTGCTTTGTTGTGTGGTGGGTCTTCAGCTGGTGTGAATGAGAGAATGTGAAGGTGGGGGATGAGCCAGCTGCCTCCTGGTTCTTCAGGCTCAGTCTCTTTCTGACAGCTTGTAGCTGGTCTCTTTGAGTCATGTTGTGGAAGGTTGAGTGTCACCTCAGCCGAGTGACCCTTTCCACCCTGTAAGGGTTCTTGAGGGCAGCTCAGAGGCCTAGGTTTCTTTGAACAGCTGTTGCTGCATTCTTCTCGTGATGGCTATTGGTATCAAATCTCTTGAGGCTTTTTGTTAAAAAGCAGCATTGAACCTTGCCAGATTGGCCTAGCTATTTTAGTGCTCATTTTGGCCTCTCCCTTTGTAATCTGCAGTTACTTCAGACCACCAATAACTCACCAATGAACTCCAAGCCACAGCAGATCAAGATGCAGTCAACCAAGAAGGGAGCTGTTACGAAACGAGAGGATGGTGTTCCTCCAGCTGGGACGGCAGGTGGAGGCCCGACAGCTGGGGACGAGGTCCCCTCAACAGCTGCAGCACCACTGACACCTACTGCCCTGCAACCATTGGTAAGTGAGGAAAATATGTCTGTCCTAGCTGTTTGCATCTTGGTTTCATCTGTTGGAGGAAGGGCACTCTAAAGCACAAGCATTATCCCCTCATACCCTTGAACTCACCTTGGGCCTCAATGTGTGACAGAAACAAATAGAAGCATCAGTAGTGTCACAGCAGAAACCAGAATTCTCTGATGCTCATGGCTGACCTTTCAGCAGCTAGCAGCTTAGGGTTCTGGGACAATTCAGGTTGGACCTCAGGAAGTGTCTAGTCTAACCTCCTGCTCTAAGTGGCATTAACTGTGAGGTCAGACCAGGTTGCTCAGGGTTTTATCCAGTCATGTCTTGAAAACCTCCAAGGTGGAAGACTGCACAACCTCCCTCAGCAACCCATTTCACTGCTTGACTGTGCTTATAGTGAAGAAGTCTCTACATATACCCAGAAGCTGAACTACTGAAGCATCTAACAACCAGTCACAGAATGGGTTTCTACTGTCTGAATCAGAAGTAGAACATCCCTGCTCTAGGGAAATGACAACCTAAGTAGTAGTATTAGGCACAGGTCGTCTGCCTTGTCAAGGAGGGAGGATGGAGATGTCCGAGGAGAAAGAAAGGCTTATCTCTTTCTAGAGAAATTTATCCAGGTGGTTTTGTTGGTTAGGACTTCTCAGCTCAGCTTGTCCAAGAAAGGTACCTAGCTTTTCTGGGTCTGAAAGGAATGGAAACTCAATTCTAACTGCAGGCTTTGGGAGCTATTTCTCAGCTTTATTACTGATAGAAGAAAGGTCTTCTCCTTTTAGTGTACTTAGCTAGTAAGTGAAAGGTTCAGGAAGTGATTCTGTCAAGAGACCTGGTCAGTGTTCCCCCCTCTTAGTTCTAGCTATCTTGGTTGCCACTGGTCAAGTCTTGTCCTCTTGAGCCAGGCTGGCTGCTGAAAGAGGGCCCTCTGGCAGGGGTCCTCTGCCTTTGCATGTGCCTGTGGCTTCTTAATGATCCCCCATCTCCTCCTTGTCTTGTTGTAGCATCACTGTGGTTGCAGGTAGTGCTCCCAGCTTGCACTTTGTTTTGTCCCTCCCCCTGAGAGTTTGTGTTGCTTTTGTTCTTGCTTACCTCTGCCTCTCTCTCCTTGCTGTCTCCCCTCAGCCTGCACTGGATGAAGAGCCCCACATCCGTGAGGGCAATAAGGTATTTGGCTGCTTTAAAGGAGAACGGTGGTGGGCTTGCTGGCTTGAGGCTGGGAACAGTTAGGTTAGCAAGAGAGCCCTGGTAGGGGGGTTGGGGGCCTTTCCTTCCATTCTGCACAAAGCCAAGGGAGCCTGAGGCCTTGGTTTCTCAGATGCTGAGCCCCATGGCACTTGCTGACTCTCGTGGGAGTGAAATGTTCAGAAAATTGGGAAATCAGGTCCTTTCCAGCTTGAAGGGCTGAACTTCATGGTATATCTGACTCCTCCTTCCTTCATGGTGTGTCTGTCTGCCTTCTCTCCTCCCTGCAGTGGTAGGAGGTTGCTCAGTCACAACTGCTGTCCTGCTGTCTGGGTGTGTATGTAATCCATCCGAACTCCTGCTGTGTTGATACTCTGATTCAGAGGTCACTGCACACTAAAGTGTCTCTTCTTGTTTTCAGTCAAAAGTCGGAGGAGGAGGCCGGCGACGTGGGGGTCAGCGCCATAAAGTGAAGTCTCAGGGAGCCTGTGTGACTCCTGCCAGTGGCTGCTGAATTTCTTACTCCTCCTCCCTCTGAGGAATTCCTCCCCTTCCCTTCATTTCTTATCCAAAAGATCCAGAGCAGCTTAAACCAAAACCCATCCCAGCTGATTGGCTGCAGAAGAATCGTCTCTCCTCGCTGAAGGAAGCGATGAAGAGCATAATTTATAAGCTAATGAAGGTGATAAGACACACAGAACTGAGTAACTGACACCTTCCTCCTCCCCCCATCGACACATTTTTGTACATCATGGGCTTAGTTTTTATTCTTAGTTTTTATTATATTTTGTGTGCATGAAGATGAGAGTCTGGATAGAACTGCAAAGAGCCAGTTAGCTGCCTCCCTCCTCGCTCACCCCTTTCTGTCCGCAGGACTTGCTGCTCTCCTCCTGTTTGCTGTCTCAGATCCAGGGATTAGCAAATGCCTGAAATTTCAGACTTGCAAAGGTTAAAACGTTGTTAGGATGGCTCCATAGGGCATTGTTTCCTCACCACTGCAGCCCTGTGCCAAATATGTTTCTGGATTCCCTCCATCTTAAACTGTTCCTGAGTGGGTTTCATTTAGTGACTGAGGTTTGATAGAGATAGTAAGAAATTTCATTAGTTGGAAATCTAAGAAAGAAACAAATAGGAAAGCAGTTCTTGATGTTGAGGAATCCTATACTGAATATCCTTCTCAAATACGTTGATAGCACTTAAGATTTTAATTAGAGACAGAATGAAATGGGCAGTCATTTGCCCATCCTGTTCCACTTCCCATCATGCTGCTTTTTCTATTGTTTGTTCAGTGCGCAGTGGAGCAAATCTAACCTGCCTCTGAAGGCTGCAGCAGCTCAATTGACAGTATTAAGAATATAGTGCAGGAGCACTTGGTCCATCCCTTGAGCCAGGGAAAGCCTCACCTCGATGGACAGAGATCACAGGTGGTAATATACTTCTGAAACAGAGACACCAGGGAAACGTGACCTCCACTTGGTTTTGTTTACTCCAAGGTTTCCCAAATCTTTTCTGGAACTCACTGGCCAAACTTTGCCATGGCAGAGGCAAGATTTGTCTTCTTCCCTCTTGGATGAAGAGGCCAAGGATGAATTAGTACTAAAATTATAGAAGTACTTTCAGGTTTGGAAGTATGTGGTAATTTTTCTGACTTGCATTTAATTTTTTTTAAGATTGTGGGTTTTTTTATGACAAATTCTGGCTTCTCCAGGAAGGCCCTGCAAGGACGGTGTGTAAATTAACTGTATTGTTACCATGCTTTTTAACTCTGCTTTGTGCAAGTGATCAACTCCGTGCTGATTTTGATGTCTCCTTCTAACACTGCCTCTTGGCTCTCATGAGGACAGGAGTGATCCTCTGCCAGCTTGTGGTGAGCTGTGGGAGCATTTTGAGGGAGGAGGTGGTATCCTCAGCAAATCGTCGCTCTCCCCAGCAGGTGTGGTCGGCCTCGGTTTCTTTGAGGGCTTCCTCCTCCAATGAAGGACTTTAATTAGAGGGAGACTGTAAAGTTTCTGTCCCTCCTTAGCGGGTTGTTCCTGTTTCTCACTCTGTGGCACCTGTGTGCAGTTCATTTCAGTTCACCTTGTGATTCAAGGTAGGCTTTCAAGCGGACAGAGCGACAGCAGGCTTAGTGGGGAGAGCGCATCTCCCGATGCCAGCACCAGCACTCCAAGAGCATTAAGTGGCATGGGAGAGGGGAGAAATGTGGTTTGGGGGGCGAGGGTACTTTGCCTTAGAGACTGCAGTGGCCTGAGTGTGGGTGGAAGGGGGAGGTCAGACAGTCCTTTCCAAGCTATGTGCCTAAATACCAGCACTCTTCTGGTGAGGGAGGAATTATAGGCGGCTACAACACTAATAGCACCCACATTGTGAGGGGGTGTGAAGTGTGGCTAAGCAGGGCACAAGGGCCTGGTTGGTTTGTCTTCTGGCCCTGTAGCAGCATCGGACTGCATCTGATTTCACTGCCCTCTATTTGAGGGGAGCAGCGAGCTCCGGGCAGTATTCTCTTTCTCCATTCCTTGTGCTCCAAGTGAAGGAGACTGCTGAGACTGGAAGAAGGTTTACTTCAGTTTGTGCAAAGGAGGTGGTGTGATCTCTCTTTTGTGACCAGCATTCAAAGATCACTCAGGCTGGTGTGATCTATAAAATAAATTTTAAAGAAGTTTGTTCCAAGTTAAAGTATGTCTTGTTGCTTTTTGTCCCTCTGGAAAAATCAATGCTTGCCGCTTTAATGCCAGAAGCCAGACCAAGTGGGTTTGCCTGGCACCAGGCTCCTTTGCTGGCTATGAGGCTGCATTCATCGTGATGGCAGGGGAGGGCATGCCGTGCTGTAGGAGAGCTGCCGCTGAGCCTCTGCGTAGCCCCTGACAGCTTTTACTCTAAGATTTAGTGCTTCTCAGTGACAGAGTAGTGAAATGAGAACACTTGCATGGTGTGAGCTATGCTGTTAGGTGTGTACATGTGTGTCTAAGAGCTGCTATGGCAAATCATTTGGGGCCAGCTCCACGGGAGGATGCAGGTTTAGCGCAGCACTTCCACTGCCTGCGTACGTTTGTGCTCCCTGGGCCCTCACCATGACTTGCACCTTACCCATTTTTGTAAACACAGAGGGACTCTCCAGGGCTTGGAATGGGCCTTTTCTTGCCTCCTCCTAATCTCAGACATTCACAAAGGCTCTTCCTGCCCTGCACAGCCCTCTCACAGGTAAGTGTTGGGCTGGTAGCTGGAGCCAGGTCCAGGGCCAGCAGAGAACAAGCTTTTCTCTAGGGTGGTCTTCTGGAAGGAGCTGCATGGGCACTCAACAGAAGCCTGCCTCCAGACCATCCTGGATATTAAGATAACAGCATGACCTTCCTCAAGCCCAAGCCCTAGTCATCCCATTTCCTTTTTGCAGCCTTCGGCCTTGCCCACCAGCAAATTCACCTGCAAAACACTCAAAACAGTCACAGCAGTTTTGATATAATTTATTTGTCTTGGTCTTTTTTTTTTCTTTGCATAGGCATAAATTACAATCTGTTGATTAAAAAATAGAATGAACAAAACAGTGCAGCATTTGCAACAGGCTACAGCATCAAATACAAACTCATCTCCTGCCTGTAACCATCTGTTTCTGCAGGGCTAATTCATAACACATGTGTAGGGCAAACTGAGGAGGGAAATGGGAGTAAATAAGGGAAATCTGCTCTGACAGCTGTTTCATGTTTCTCCTGCCTCACCAGGCTCATCTGCATCAGCACTAGGATTAAGTACCCCTGGGCACACATGCTGAAGCAGCAGTTTAATGTGCCCTCTTTTTCTTGGCAGCTCAGATAAGTGTTGCAGAAATGCTGCAAGCTGCTGCTGGAGAGGCAGCTGGCCAGGCGCTTCTGTGTGGGTGCTCAGGCTGCAGCCCTGCACCAATGCAGCATTTGGGGGCTGAGAAACTGCACATAGCCTCAGCATGCCTTTCCGGGATCCTCAGCAGTCAGCACGGCGAGGCCTCCAAAACCAGCACTATCCCTTAAAGAAGGGCATAAACCCCCAGGGTGACCTCCTCTCACTGGTATCTCCGGGGGTTTTTACCTCAGAACAGCAGAAACTTTCACCTCCCAGGGACAGGGCAAGCTTGTCCTGTAAAGCCAGATGCTCCCCACCCCACAGCCAGCAAGTTAACACCCCCTCGGAAGGGGCAGAGACCCTGCTCCAACTCCATTCTCAGGAAAAGAGGTCACTCTTTCCCACTCTCACCAGTGTGCCTGATGTACTATAAAAACATTTTTTCTTGGGCAAAGACCCCATCTACCCTGGCAGCCAGGGAGCCAGAAAGGACATTAAAAAAGGAGGTTTTCCAGCCTCATGGTTACGGCATTTGCTCCAGCAGCCAGAGAAGCCCTGGGGAAGGGGGAGAGCTTAATCACTGCTCTCTCTTTATCATTCAATTAAATACAGGAGCTACTCTGCTGAGCCTGGGACAGGTCCAGGCGTACATAAAAGCAGAACTCTATGTGCACAGGGTACTCGTGGACATGACTCCAAGGCAAGCACACAGCTGTAGACAAGTTTAAAATAACTTTGGCTATTGCTGCCAAGAATTAAGACTACACTCAGTATAGGAGAGAATTTATCATCACTGGATCTGGCGGCAGGACTGCTTTTTCCCAGGAGCAGGGCCTCCCAGCTCTGCAGAGGGTTACATGGAGTAACTTAACTTGTTAGAGAGGGGGCTGCATCCTTTGGGCTTGCTTTCCTTGCTTGGAGTAAGCAGACCCCTCCAGAAAGGACACGCTGCCATCATACTCATCCCCTGGGGCTGGTACTGAGGAGCTCAGGGCTCAGCACACATCAGGGCACGATGAAGGGAGACACTTCTTCAGCCCCTTTTCTCTATGCCCCTTGCCCTACAGTGCTTCAAGCAGGGAAGAACAGAACGGGTATCAATTCATGGTGCCCCGCCTGTGCCCAGGAAAGGACAGTCCCAGGGAAAGGACGATGCCAGCATCAGACGGGGCTGAAATGCTAAAGATGAGCCCTTTAGCTTTTCTTTCAACAAAACACAAGACAAATGTGGAGGCTGTATAATGCCACCCAAGGACATAAGCCAAACTAAAGCGTGATGCAGGCAGCCAGGAGGTGAGGCAGCCAGATGGCCCTGGCACTCCTCAGCCTGGGGAAGGTCCCTGTGCACCCTGCCTGCAGCGCCCTGCCACGGCTCCCCCCCAGCGGTACCGGCAGGATCTACGTGCCCGCTGCAGGCAGAACGCCCCATCCTGCTCTGGCACAGTCCTCTGCAGCCCAGGGCTCAGGGAACCAAGCTATGCCAGGGAGGAGGCAGGAGGGAAAGGGAACCCTTCCAAGGGAAAGGAGGTCAGCCTGTGCCAGCCATCTGCCATCAGGGATCGGGAGGTGATGGAGACAGCCCTGAGCGCTGCAGGTAGGGGGAGGCCCTGTTGCTCCCCAAGGTGCAGAAGCATGCTGGCACCTGCAGGCCCTGGGGATTGCCCCATCTCCCACCCAAGAGACCACTGAGGCACAGAGGGATTCATGCCAAGCACTGGGGCAGCAGCTCCTGCTTGCTGCCAAGTCGCCTATGTACAGATGCAGCCGCGGGCAAGGGGCCGCAGCCATGCGTTGCAGTCTCGGAGGGCACCTCCGGAGCAAGGGAAGGCAGGAATGCCTCTGGCACCCTGCCAAGCAGCAGTCCAAGGTCCAGAGGACCTTGCCTCCCAGGTCCAGCTACTAAGCCACCAACAACTCTAGGCCCATATTTTAAACAGCTCTGCTCATCTTATTCTAGCTTATCCTACTGTGTGCACTATTCGCCTACTAAACAAAGCTCTAGCCCTCTGCATCTAAGCCACTCGCCCAAGTGGCACCATGTAACATTCTCTGGTTAAGTAGAAATTGCATGGAAAAAGTCTCCCCCTCACCCCACCCCCCTTTGTTACTACAAAAAAAATAATCCCAAACACCCCAACTGGAAAATAACTCCTCCCCACCCCCCCACCTTCCCCCCACTTAAGACAAAAAACAACTCAAAAGGGAAGCAGGCAACAGGAGTTTTCAATAGCATCATCAACCCTAATACCATGGAGCCGGGGGCCCGATGGCATTGCCGAGACCCACCACAGCCGCTGGCAGCGGGAGCGCTCAAGCAGATGGGCAGCGGCACCAGGGCAGGCTCCGCCACCAACACACGCTGAATTTCTCCCCTCCTGCTGTCCTAAACCGTTAGTTTTACATTAATACTTCATTAATACTGCCTTATTTCCCCTCTGCCAGCCCAGCATTGGAGGTCTGAAGATTTTCACTTGAACCATCACCGAGGCGGGAGGAGTGGCCCCACGTGGAGGGGGGCCACTCGCTGGCCATGACTGGTGGCTCCTACCTACTCCCGTGGCACTGAGCTGGTCAGCGCAGTCCCATATACCCTATCACGCCCAAGCCTGCATGAAGCACATTGCAAAGTTACGTACCCCTTTCCCCAAGCCCCAGCGACGCTCCGCACACCATCAGAAAGGAGCAGACAGACAGGGATGAGGGGCTGCGCAGACCCGATAAAAAATTAGCTTAAAAAGTTAAAACGTCCAATACGCACAGAAAACAAGCCAGGCTGCGCTAGGACCCACGTGGGATGCTCTTGCCTCGCCACCCCAGTCCTTGGACGAGTGAAAGCTTCACCCCTTAAACGCCAGCTCTTCTCCTCCCCCGAGGGGAGCAGCTCCCCAGGGCAGCGGCTGGCACATCCCAGGATTTCTACGTGCAAAGCAGCGAACCAGACGAATCCCCTCCTGCTGTCAGCCCGGCAGCATCCTCGTCCCTCGCAGGAGCCGGGGGTCAGTGCACTGGCTCCCCGTGCACGCGGAAGCGGTAGATGCAGGTGTATTTGGGGTGGCCCCAATTGCTCAGCACCCGGAGCTCCACCAGCTGGTATGTGCCCACAGCGTTGCCCTTGGGGAGAGGAGGAAGGAAAAACACCTGAGCCTTTGAGAACTCTCACAGGCTCAAAGACCCCACAAGCCCCATTTTCTTCTTGGGGTCAGGTGCTCTGACAGCAAAGCACTTACCTCCAAGTAAAACGTTTGGATGGGGTCACCATCATGGTTGTAGGTGAACTGCCCAAGGAGAAGACCCTCATCCTCTCCCTCCTCCTTCAAGCCCTACAGAGGGACAGGGAAGCAGAAAGGGAAAACAGAGGCGATCAGACAGGGAGACCAGAGACAATGACTGCACCCAGGGCAGAAGCGGGAGACAGAAGCAGGCACGCTTGGCCCCTGCTCCTGCTCTTCCAGGCCAAGAGAGACAAACAGGGCCAGGGGCCAGTGGGGAGGGATGGGGCAGGGGGAGAAGACCGAAAGTTAGACCTACTCGATTGCCTCTCTCCCAGTGTCACCCAAAATGCTTCCTGAAGCCCAGTGCTCTCCCTCTCCTACCCCCCCCCAGTACTGCTTCTTCCTCCTCTTCAGGATAAGACCAGCCCCCCCGAGTACTTCACAGCCAGGTGTGGGGCTCACCAGCCCTCCCTCCCCATGCCCTTCTCCACCATGGCACCCTCCCACCACATCCCCCCCCAGTCCTCCCTCCAGTCTGGGCAAGGGCACTCACATAAACAGCGAAATCCTTGGGGGCACTGGGAATGGTCCCCTGGGGCGAGAGGGCTTTCGGGATGTGCTCCAGTGTCACGGCTGTGGGGCGGATGATGCTGGAGAGGCGGATGACAGCAAAGCCCTGAGACCCACGAAATGCCCAGCAGTTCCCAGGGTTGACATCTGGCTACGAACACAGGAGCAAGACACCAGCAATGTTATCACCATCAGTGACATTTTTCTCCTCCATCCCAACATCAGCCTGGCCGCTTGCTTAGAGTGACAGCAAGAGCCCAATAAAACCCACCAAGCCCACGTGAGAACCAGCCTGGCTGGTCCTCCCTGTCAGCGGGGTCTCGCCCCGTCGGTGCCCACCTGCAGGATGACACGGGGGGACTGTGAGTGGAACCACAGGGGGATGCCAAACAAGCTCAGCAGTGCCGTCTGTGTCTCATAGGTCTCTGAGCAGCGGGTGTTGATGACGCTGGCCCCTGGCATGGAGAGGGGAGGACAGCAGATAAGCTGGGTGCCAGCACCCTGTGGTCCCCTCCCCAGGATGGCTGGCTCATCCAGGGTGGGCAAGTCTCCCCCACCACCCACCTGCTGACTCTAGGGCGTAGTCAACCATCCCCACGCGGTCCTCACTGTAGCGCTTCAGGGCCTGGTCCACGATAAGATGCACTTGCTGCGGCAGGAGCAGAGGGCACAAGATGGGCGAAGGGCCAGGGCAGGCATCCTGCTCCCCACCCGCCTCCACCCTGCAGGGACAGAGAGGGCGCAAGGACCTTCCCACAGAACAGCCAGGGGATGAATCACCGTGGCAAAAATGAGAGGACACGCATTTGGCTGGGAAGCCTCATCAGAGGTTGCTAAAAATACTCCAGACGAGAGGAGCTGTGCAATGAAAGGGCAGCACCCAGGCAGGCTGGGCTCCCTCATCCCCATCCGGAAAGAGGGGTTGGCCCCAGGGGAGGAGGGGTATTCCCCCAGTGGGTACCAGGCAACCTGACAGCCCACCCAGTCCTCCCCAGCATCATCTGCTGGCTCCTCCTGCCCCAACCTGCAGGATCAACGAGAGCTCTGCGCATCTGGAAAAGGGAGAGCAGGCCAGAGCATGCCTCTGGAGCCAAACCCAGCCCCAGGAGCTGGGACCCTGCACCACCACTGTGGATCTAAACTTTATGGCATGCATGAAGCTTGCACAGACTGTAGGGCCTGCTAATCCCAGCTTGATCCCTCCCTCCACTACCTCCGCAGGGAATTGCCAGCAACTTCTTCCAAAGCAAGAAGGCTCATTTTTTCCCTTGGTGTCATTTTGCTGAAATGCTTTGTCCCAAATGACTCTGCAGCACTGCTGGAGGACAAGGGTAAGCAAGATGCTCAACCCATGGAAACCTCACTAGCACCTGCCCCACCTTCTGATGCTTGAGCAGAAACTTGGATTTTAAGACAGCCACAGCCTCACAGGCACGGGGATTTGGCCACCTGCGACCTCTTCTGGGGCAGGGTGCAGGCACAGCCCAGGACAGGCTGGCAACAGAGAAGGGATGAAGGAGTTTCAGGGATGCTCTTGCCAGCTGTGATCGGGGCCCAAGATCGATGTCCCAGCTGTAATGGCTGTCCTTACAGCTCTGCCATCTGCCAGGCATGTGTGCCAGCCCCACCCCAGCATACACACAGTGGGGCACAGCCCCCAGTTCCACACCTGTGGTCACCATCATGTCCCTGGGGCTCAGGCCAGCACTCACCTCCTCTGTCACCCCCGCAGTCCCTGCCTGCTGCAGGGCCACTCCAATACCGGCCTGAGCATCCCGTGCTGACAGCCTCCGGTCTTCTAAGACTTTGGCCAGGATCTTGTGTTCCAGGGCCTGGAGCTCCGCTTGCAAGTCTTCATGCTGGAGAATGAGGCCAGCGGCACCATCCCGCCGGGACCGTGACAGGAACTGACTGACCCACGCCGGGAACTGCGTTTCCACCTGAAACAGTGGGGACAGAGCTCAGCCCTGGGGCAGGCATCCTCATGCCTCCCTCTGCCAAACAGGGTGAGGATTGGAGGACTCACATCAGCCCGCACCGCCTTCAGTTGCTCCAGCATCCCCTCCACGTTCTTCCCCATCACCTCCTGGTCCGACTTGAGACCTGCCAGCTCCCTCCTCAGCGCTGCCACCTCCTGCTCCAGCTCACCCATCTCCTGCTGGAAGCTCCCTTGCAGGCTCTCCTGCGCTGAGCTGTGCCGGGAGAAAGGCAACAAAACTTCACGCTAACAGTCCCAACTCCCCTCTGCAATTTGGGGGAGGAGGTTCATCCCCCATCACCTGCTCCAAACTGTTTCAATTCCTATGGCAATGACCTTTTCTACTGCATCCTGCGGGAAAGCATCCCCAGCTTGCTCCTTGGCTGAAGGGCCACAGTCCTCACAGCGATGCAAAATGATGGTGGCAAAGGTCATTTGCTGCAACTGCCTTTTGAGCCCTGCCACCCACCAGAGCACTTTCTTGCCGACATACTTGCATATCCATCCCTCCTCTCCCCCGCCAAGACCGTAGCACTCAACCTCTCCTTTGCCTCAAACAGACTAGACCTGGAAACCCCTCCTAAGCCTCGCCGTGGGGATTTCACCCTGCTACCTGCCTGCCCCTAACAGAGCAGCGGCATCTCTGCCCTGGCAGCCAGCGTTACCTCTGCCACTTCGAGTTCAGCTCCATCAAGCGTGCCTCCATCTCCTGCCAGGAGAAGGGGAAGCTGTGAGACCTATGATGCCAGTGGTGAGGATGTCCCTGCCCAGGTACCACCACACGCTCACCCCCTTACCAAAGAGGCTTGTGCCATCTTCCCCAGGCGCTCGTCTAAATCCCTCTGCACCTGAGTTCGGAGGGCATCCAGCTCACCCTGCAGGGTGAGAGGAAACATGGGGGAACATCAGAGTCCAAACCCACACGCACCCAAGTCCCCATGTGCCCCTCATGCCCCTCACCTGGAGGTGGCTGGTCATGTCAGTGCGGAGATGGTCCTTCAGCCCTGTATCCCGGCGGCTCATCAGTCCCTCCAGCAATGCCAAGACGTCCCCTGAGGGCGGCTCTCCCCCTGCTGCCACCGCTGCCGCCCCCCGCTGCAGCTCCCACCGTGACACCTCAGCCTCCAGTGCCTCAAAGCGCTTCTCCAGGGCCTGGAAGCGAGCCAGGAGCCGGTGCTCCCCCCGAAGCCCCTGCAGTGGCAAAGGCAGGGCACAATGCAGCCCCCACAGGGAGCTGGGTACCACCTGCTCCACAGGGATCCCAGTGAAAGAGGACCTAGGCCACCTGGTCCCCAGCGTCAGTGGCACTTTATTCATCTGCTGCTTCCCAGCAGCCAGCAGATATTGGTCCTGCTCCATTCCTGGGACACCCCCAGAGTGAGATGGCGACAAGCTGGGGGAGACATCTCCACCAACCCCCAGCACCTCCCCATCCCCTGGAAGGGCTCTTTCAGACATAGAACACACTGTCCCAGCTCTCGCTGCAAGTCACCTGGGCCACCGCCATGCCTTACCTGGTCCAGTGCGGTCAGGTCCCCTGCTCCAGGCACAGAGGAGGAAAGCTTTCCAGCTCCCCACCACGAGAAGGTGGGGAGGCTGAATGTCGACAGCCCGTATGGGTAGAAGTACCATGCTCCTGAGCAATCAGGGGGACGAGATGGTTAAAAAGGCAAGCCAGTGATGGGCGACAGCAGGGGACAGGGCGGACATGCAGAGGCACAGCCATATCAGCATCACCTGGTGTTACCAGGAAGCCCCAGCACAAGGGTGCAGATGCACCAGGGTACAAGGAGCTATAAGCACTGAGCTTAGGGCCATCCCATCCCCCACGTACAGCAGTGGGATGCTCTGCACTGCCCCAGACATCAGGGCAACAGATTGAGCCAGGCCAACTCACCGTAGGCAGCAATGGCAAGGAGCAGGAGGAGCAGCAGCAGAAGCAGGGACCTCTTCAGCCATGGGTAGCGCCTGGAGCACAAAGAGGTGCCTGTAGGACTGCAGCCACCTTCCCCCCTGCAGTGCTCCTCTGGATGGGGGCAGAGGGGAAGCAAAGCCCAACCGGGCTCTGGCACAAGATGCCCACCCCACCATGCTGGGCTCTGTGGGGCAGCCCCTCTCTGAGATCCTGCAGGTTTTCCCCAGGCCTCCCCCACCCTGCTGTCCTGCCACCACACTCACCTAGAGAAGGGGACGCCACCTGTGTGGGGAGCTGTGCCGGTGAGGCGGTGCCAGGCAGCTGCCAGTCCTGAGAACAGCCACCCCACGAACCGAACTGCCAGGAGAGAAACCAAGCCTCAGGCAGAGTCCAACAGATGATCCCTCCATCCCAGGGGATGCTCCCACAGAGGGGGATAAAACCCCTCTACCCAAGCAAGGAGCAGCACACATGGCACACGGAGAACAGAGATGCTGACAGGAGAAAGGTGCTGCTAGAGCCCCCCCACCCCCACCCCCAGTCCTCCACTCACCTGGGGAGGTGAGCACCTGCCAGAGGAAGGAGCCTACTCGAGAGGCTGCGGTCCTCAGCCCCGACCCAGAGCTACTCTGGCCAGAGTAAAGTTGACCTGGAAAGGAAGAAGCGAGGCAGTAAGTCACTAAAACAGAGTCTGTGCCCCTGTGCATTGCCCAGGGCAAAAGCTTTGCACAGGGGGTGGCATGCAAAGGGGGCTGGGAGCACCCTGGGCACAGCCAGGCCCTGGGCTGGTCCCCTTGAGGACATCTCCTCCAGCACCCCTGCCACTGCAGAGAGGCTGGTGCATCCCTACCTGCGTAGTCGTCTTCCGAGGAGTACCCAGACGAAGAGGCGTAGGTGTCATACATCTTGCTCTCCAACAGCCCATTGATCTTGCTGGACTCTGTGTCCCCTATGCCTCTTCTCCTCCTGCTGGAAAGCTCCCCACCTGGCCCCAAAACAGCATCCCCCTGAGAAACCACTCACCACCACCCCTCACAGGGGACAACCTCATCGGCTAGCCTGGGGGGCCTGCCCCAACGCCCCCCCCCCCCCCCGATGCCCAGGGGGGTCCCCAGCTGCCGTGGGAGGGAGGACGGGCTCACCCCAGTATGTGCTGCTGTCCAGGGCATCGTCCAGCACAGAGCTGCCCAGGGCGGTGAGGCCCCGGCTGCCCCCCAGGTAGGACTCGCTCACCAGGGACTCGCTGTAGTAGGAGGTTTGGGTGCCCGGGGAGGGAGAGAGGCGCTTGGTGCTGCTCGATTTCCTCCTGATCGTCCTGCCGAGGGCGAGAACGGGCCCATCGGCCCCGGGCGGTTACGGGGTGGGGTCACAGAGCACCCGGGGAATTCACAACCACCCCTCGGCCGCATCACTTCCCTTTGCCGCCCCCCCCCCCCCCCCCGTACCAGATGGCAGCAGGTTTCAGGGTGCAACCACCGCTTGCGAAAGGCCCCCCCGCCCCTGCCGGGGCTGCTGCCGCCGCTTCCGCTCGCGCTGCTGCGGTTTTCCGGCCCGCGCTCGCAGCGCAGCTCCCGCCGGCGGTACCCGGTGGCGGCCGCCTGCACCGGGGCGGGAGGGCGCGGGGGGGGGGTAGACGGCGCCTTTACCAGGGCGGGGTCGCAGCCAGTGCCAGGGTGGCTGTGCCCACACGCAGCGAGTTACCGAGTTTGCTGTCACACTCCCTGCCGCGAGCCGCCCTGCCGCGCCCCCCCGGTCCCCCCGGAAGGCGGCCGGTCCGCGGCGCGGGATGGAGCGCCCCGGCCGCGCTCGGGACGAGGGGGTCCCGCCCGGCCCCCCAACCCACCGACCTGCCGGTGCTCTCCTTGAAGGGGAGCTGTTGGCCCCCCAGCAGAGAGCTGCCGCTGCTGCTGGTCGTGGCATCGTCGTCCCCGGGGTAATAGCGCGTGGTGATGAGACGCTGGCTGCGGCGGGACATGGCGGCGGCGGCAGCGGGTATCACGGTACACCTGGGGAGCCGGGAACAGAGGGAAGTGTCAGTGCAAGGAGACCCCAGCACGCACCAAAAACCCCTCCCGCGCAGGCGGCCGTGGCGTGCCCGGTGCGGCCGGGGGCGCTACGAGCCCGCCGAGGGGCGTCTGCCGGCCCGGGCCATCCCCCCACCGCCGCGGAGCCACCGCCGCCGCCTCCCCTTATAGGGTCACGGCCACGGCCACGGCCGCCTCCGCTCCGCCGGCACCCGCCCGACGGCAGGGCCCCTGCCCCACCGAGCCCCCGCGCCCGGCGCGAGCCGTGCCTCCCGCCCCCCGCAAACCCGCCGCGCCCGCGCCACCGCCCCACGCCAACCCACCGGCGAGCCACGCAGCGCAGGGCGGCCGCCCGCAACGCCGCTCCCGGCCGCCGCCGCCGCTGCGCTCCCTTTTGTTGTGCAGGGGAAGCGGCCCCGGCCCCGCCCCCCGCCCGCCCCGCCTCGCGGCACCGCGCGCGCGCCGACGGGGGGGCCGCTACCCCCGGGCCTCTAGGGGCCTCCTCGATATGCCAGTATTATTATTATTATTATTATTATTATTATTATTTTGTTATTACTGTCATTTTCATATTTTATTTTATTTTGCTTTATTTATCTCATTTTTATCATCCCCCCTGGGGCGGCCGACGGGGAGAGCCCACCCCCACCTCCCGGTTGCCCACGGGGAGCCGAACGCCTGAGCCTGGGAGGTGTGTTCCCCGCCGCCCCAGGGCCAAGGGCAGCCCCCGGGCTGGTCCCACGGGTGATGCAGGGCCAAAATGGGGGCTCCCAGCTGCAGAGCTGCGCCCCGGGCCCGGCCCCCTCTGGGTTTTGGTGGGACAGACGGTTTGCCAGCCCCGGTGGGTTGGTAAATAGCCGGCACCCGCCGCGCCGCCGGGGCGGCAGCAGGGCCGAACCCGTCCCCGCGGCACGGGCAGCGCCGCTCGACGCCCCGGTGCCCACGCGCTACCAGCGCCGCCGCGACCGGGCCGGCGGGTTCTGCTGCTCCTCGGGCACCCCGGTACCATCCCGCTCCCCCCGCAGGCGGCCGGGCCGGCTCGGCAGCGGGGTGCGAGCCAAACCCGGCGGCTCCCGTGGGACCTTGAACTTGCAGCGGCGCAGCCGGGACCTTGTGCAAACTCACCGGGCTGAGAAAACAGCCGCCCGCCCACGGCCCGGGCCCGAGCCTGACAGCGCCCTGGAAAGGGATTTTCCCGGGGGGGCTCAGCGAGGAGAGGGGAACCGGCCACCCGTGTCCGGACGCAGCTGTGGGGCTGTGTCTGTGGGGCACAGGGCAGGAACAGCCTCGCCAGCCAGCGCCGTGGAGGCAAAAAGTCACTGGTGGCGGGAGTCAAACATCATGGAGCTGGCAGGAGGGGAGTAACCTGTTGCGGAACAGCCCTGAAACCTTTTCCTCCCTGTGCCGGGGTTTGGTGCAGCAGCCAGGGCAGCAGCAGGACATGCTGCCAGCGTCGGGGGCGGGGGGGCACGTCACAACAAACCCCAATTCAGAGTCCCCAGCCCTGTTGTGTAACGTGGACAGATCCTCTTTGTCTCGCTTCTGGTTTTTTTCTCTCTCCCTTTCGAGCCCATTTTTTGTTCCGGCCTAAATCTCCGCCTGGCTTTTCCAGGGCAGCTCTGTCTCCCGCTGCGCCAGCCGCCCTTTTTCACCCTTTCCTGCGGCTTCCCATCGCTCTGTGGGTGACTGGCTGGGCCAAGGACATCTCCCCGGTGGCACCCTTATCTCTGGCCATGCAGATGCCAGCCCTGTGCGCCATCCTGGGGACACTGGCGGTAGCCTTAGCAATGGCACCTGCCCCAGCTGACGTAACCCTGCTGTGGATTAACCTCCCTGGGAGGCTCAGGGGATAAGCTGGGTGCTGAGCCACCAGGCACTAAATAGGGTGCGTGGCTCTGGGTCAATCTGTCCCCTCCTGAGAGCCACTTTTTTGGGCAGGGAGGGAGCCAGCAGCGGTTCCCAGGGGATTTGGGGGGATGCTGTGGGTGGAAGTGGTGTTTGTGTCCCCTTGCTGCAACCCCAGTGCTGCAGCAGAGGTGGCGATGCCGGAGCTGTGGAGGTTTTCAGGTGGGTGTGGGAGGAGCGGGGCAGGGACAAGTGGCAGGTGTCTGGGAGCTTGTGCCTCAGTTTCCCCACATTGGCAGTGGGAAGCCTCAGCTCTCTTTTTGGGGATCATTGCTGTGCTGGGGAGGGCTGGGGCAGCAGGAGCTTGCCAGCTCCTTGAGTTTGGCAGCTCTTGCTGGACAAAACCAGGAGAAATCCCCACCCTTTCCTAAAAGGCTTTGGGGAGCTGAAGCAACACATCCAGGCACACAAGGACAAGCCAGGTGGGGGAAATCTCAGCTTGTGTCTTCTCCACTAGGCCAACCTTTTTTATTCAAACACCCTCCCTACACTGGCTATCCTTACAGCCCGCTTTCCTAGCACATGGCACCGCCGGCTCTGGCGCTGCTGAAAGCCAAAGCTACACAGAATCAAGAGCTGCATGCCAGTCCCCACAACACCCTTGGCAGCGCACCAAGACACCCCAACTTAGTGGGGCACCAAGCCCTCCATCACAGCCGGGACCCCACGTCATCCACCAGCACCTCATCTGGGTGGGCTGCCCTGGCCAGGCAGCGTCCCACCACCACCAGCACCTTCCCCAGGCGACGGTCCAGCGCCTGCAGGTGGGGCTCGGCCAGGATGGGGGCCAGGGGGTCGGTGGCCAGCGCCTCCTGCAGCAGGTCACTCAGGCGGTAGGGCTGAGTGGCCAGCAGCTGCAGCCGCAGGTAGGTTGACTTCTTGATGCTGACAAAGATAAGGAGGGAGAGGTTTCAACCTGGGGACCCCCACCCCAATGGCAGCTCTGGGGTGGGCAGCAGCAGCCCCTTACCTGCAGCATTGCTGGAGGGGAGCCAGGATGGACAGTTCATCACGTGAGTGTGTACCAAAGCTGGGGGGAGAAGCCCACCGGTGGGTGTCAGGGTGGCATCACCCCATGGTTCAGAGCCCAGCTTGGGGTGCGTTTTGGCAAGACTCATGGTCTCCCCCGGCCCCTTTGACAGGATTGCAGCCTCCCCCTCCCCCCCGCTTTACCCACGGCCGTTGTCCAGGTGGAGCAGAAAAGTGTCGTTCCCAAATTTCTCAAAGGTCTCGTAGTGGTGCCGGTCCATGTTGCCTGCAGTGAAGCAAAACATTTGCCATCGACTGGTGGGCTGGGAGGTGGGAGCAGGGACACAGAGCACCCTCCTGGTGCAAGACTGATACTCAGGGGCTGGTGACAAGGTCTGAGGGCAGCTCTGAGGCGCCCGTCCGGTGGCCGTGGCCATAGGGGGGACACAAGCGGAGCCTCCAGGGCCTCCAAGCCCCTTTTCAACCCAGCAGCCCCATGGAGGGACAACAGCAGCAAATGGAGCAGAAGTAACTGCAAAGACATGGCTGGGTGGCCAGGGACGAGGCGGGAAGCTCTCCAAGTCAGATAATGACGGGGGACAGCACAGGGGAGAAGGAGCTGCCCCAAGGATGGGAGAGGCAGCACGAGCCCCTGGGAGCATCGCTGCCAGCCCCAGCTCTCCAGGGGCTGCACATGGGAGCTTGCCAGGAGGTGTTTCCTGTGCCTGGGCTGTTCAGCTGGGATCTCCCTGGCATCTCTGGTGTTTGAGCTTCTGCCTGGGATGTGCCCTAACCGCATAGCCCTTTGCTTTCACTCTGGGTAAGAGCGCAGCTCTCTGCAGCCCAAGCAACGGTTTGGCCAACAAACTTCATGGGATGTAGAGCCATGGGACATGGAGCCATTTGGGCCTCTTGGTCCCGAGGGGCCCCCCCAGCCCCCAGCGCCGGCACGGCAGGGCTCACCCATAAGGAAATCGAGGACTGTCATGTCGATGAGGTCAAGGAGGCGATGGCCCCTGTTGTAGGGCGGCGTCTCTCGCACCTGAGTGCAGTAGTTGGGGTTCAGCTCCCACCTGCAGGCAGAGGCCAGGGTGAGGGACAGGGCTGTGAGGAAAGCTGTAGGGTGGTCTGCTCCCACCCCATGGCTCTGCTGCTCCATGCCCGCTATGCCCCCCGTGCTCCCCGTGCCCCGGCTCACTCAGCCTTCTTGCTCTTGTGGTAGGAGCGGCGCCAGGGGCTGCGCCAGGAGCGGCGCTTGGCCAAGGTCTTGTCAGGCAGCAGGGCGGCCATGGAACCCTCCAGAAGGTCCGGCTTACCGCAGAGGGCGTGCTCAGTGGAGCAGTAGTAGGAGCACTCCCCGTAGAAGCAGACGTTGCCCGCTGGCCATGGGGACAAAGCAAAGGTTGACGAACAGCAGGAAGGTAACGAGCCCTCTACTCCCATACAGGGTGGTCCAGCTGGGTGAGGATGCCCCATGTGCTGTGGCCACGTGCCACCAGCAACGCAATGGCAAGGAAGGCCTTGAGGAGCAGAGCTCCGTGGCAGGGGACCCGTTGGGAGCTGGAGCAGTCTACAAAGGGATAGTTTGCCCTGATGCAGGGGGAGACAGGGCAGGAGCAGCCAGCTCCAGGTGAGCTCCATGCGGGTGGCTGCAGGAGAGGATGGATGGCATGAAAACTCACCTGGGGAGATGAAGAAAGTCTTGGCCAGTTTCTTGTCCGTGGTGATGTCACGAATCTCTTTTGTTATATTGACCAAACGGCCAGAAACTGGGGGGATTCGCCGGAAATCCAGGATCCTGAAACACAGAACTCAGAACCATTTCTTGCCGATCCTGGATGTTTTTCACAGCAAGTTATTAAAATCACCATGAGATGCACGTATCCCTTGCAACAGAAGGGAAGAGGTGGGATGAAGGAGGAATTTCTCTGCCACTTTGCTGTCCTGGGAGGGAAAATTTGGATGCAAAGCTTGTGCTCACCTGTCCAGGTGGAAGGCTGCAATCTCTGCATTGTGCCGCTCAAAGTCTGAGAAGTAGAAGACATCAATGGGGGTCTCCTGGTCCCGGGTCTGCCTGGGAAAAGAGGGGAGGGTGGTGGCAATGCCCATAGACAGGGTCACCCCAAGGCTGGTTTGGCTCCAAACCACCCCTCACCTTATGCCCCCAGTGCTACTGGAGACACAGCCAGACCCAGTCTCCTCCAGTCACTCCCTGCCGGGTGCGGCACCGAACCCCCCAGCCAGGCCCCCATGCACCCCCTGCTCCCAACCCAAGGGCTGGGAAGCCCTCATGAACTGGAGTCCTCGATAGTCCTCATGGACCATCTTCTTCTTTCCACCACTGGAGGTCACTACCCCATCACAAGCTGCGCCCAGCCTGCTGCAAGCACCACCAAGGACGGAGAGGGGAAGGGGACCATCCCGCTCCCCTAGGTTTTGGGGTAAGGGGGCTCAAGCGAGGTAGCAAATGAAGCACATCTCCATTTTTCCCCTCATGGTCTCCTCCAGCCGCTCCTCGCCGCCTAATGGGACCACGTGTGGGAGGTACGGGGTTGTCCCCCACTCTACTTACTTCATTGGCTTGAAGAGGGCCTGCCCATAATTCGGGAATGTCATGATGAGCTTGAGCTGGGTCCCGCCGGACTTCTGGACTGAAAGGTGCCACATTGGTATGAGGGAGGCAGGCAGCAGGCAGGGGCAGGGGTGTGGGCAGGGGTGCAGGCAGGGAAGTGGTACCCGAGCTGACGATCCTCTTTGTGGCCAAATCCCGGAGCAGGGTGGGCATCAGGGGGTCCTGGCGAGGGTACAGCTCATAGCGGTTGATGCCAACGTGGAATTTCAGCCAGGTAGGATAGGTGTCGTAGGCCGTCTTCCCTGTCGGGAGGAGCGTCTCGGCTTTACTGCTGCTGACCCTGCAGCCCGACAGCCACCACCACCCCAACAACAACGACAGTGTTTAGTCGGGACTGGACGGGCCCCACGTCCTCAGGCCCTTCCTGGGAGCTGGCTCATGGAGGGTGAGGCAGGGGAAAGGCCCAGCACAAGCCCTGGATGGTGGTGAAAACCCCTGCCCTGAGTGTCCTCCTTGGGGCTCCTGGCACCTGGGCAGATCCCACCCATGGCTGGTGGCTGGGAAGACCCGCTAGCAGAGCCAGAGGGGGCTCAGTGTCTTCCCCTGCATCCCCCATGGAAAATCCCCCAGCTGATCCTGTTTCTCTCATCCGTGCCTTTATTTCCCTGCTGGAGCAGCTCGTCTCATGGATTTTGCCCAAGAGATTAGCTCCCAGGAATACACACACACATCCATAAAACGGGTGGAGGAGCAAGGGCTTCCAAGCCATCACCAGCACTGACCTGAAATCCCACCCTCACCATCCAGTTCCCCTTGGATGGGTTTATTGTGCACCCCTGACTTCCCTGGAAGGATGAGTTTGGGCTAGCACTATCCCTGTCTCTGTGCGTCCTGCAAATTTGCATTTTGCTGGCATTCAGGGTGGGGGTCCTGGGGGTATCTTCCATTCCTCTGTACCAGCACCCACAGGCACTGCAATGGGACAGTCCAGCCCAGGGCATCTATAATGCAAATTCGTATCTCTCTCTAGGAAAATGCAGACTGTGCCCCAATTACATCAAACCAGACCCATCTCCCATGGCTACCCAACGGGTGAGGTGGTCCTCAGAGGCAAATGCCCATCTGTGGTAACCAGCTCTTAAACCAGCTTTTATTCTCTCCCAGCTTTAGCAGCCACCGTGTTTGGAAGGTGTGCTTTCCGTAAGGAAGCTGCTATGTGGTATCAACACTAAAGCTTTTAATATCTTCCCTCCTAATTAGAGGTTAGTAGTCCAGTGATAAAAATAGGCAGCCAGCAACAGTGAGCTCACCATAAAGCTGAAACTAAAGAGGTCAGACAATGTCCTGCGAAATGCAGGATGGGAACGGTCTCATGGTTAGAGGTAACCTATATTGCAGGCTTTGCATCTCCAACCGTGTCAGGAGAGGGGAACAAAACCGGTTAGCAGTCTGGAGTGGGGACTTCCTCATATACATAAAGGCAAACCAAAGGCTAGTCTGCATTGGGGAAGGAAAGGAGACGAGGAGATCAACTAAAAGATACCCTGCATAATTCTATGAATAATTCAAGTCTCCTTTGACTTCACCATGTGCTACAGGCTCCCAGGGAGCAGCCTAGAAATTCTGGGCTAAGAGAGGATTTGAGGCACAAGAAGAGCGTGCTCAGCAATTGGGGCCCCTCTCGGGTAGGGTGCTGATCTACGCAGGGAAATGATGTGTTTGGTTGCTGCCACTTGTCCCCTCAAACCCACATATCCCTCAAAAGCAAGCCAGGGCTGAGCTCACTCCTCACCATTCGTCGCTCCCGCTGCTGTGCAGGCTGAACTTCTCCATGGAGTTGACAACAAAAAGCTTGTCTTTCTCTGTCACCTTCGGGATTGGGATGTTGTAAAGAGGGTGCTCAAAGAGTGCCGCCAGCTTTGATCCCTTGGTCTGCCCCTCTCTGTGCTGGTGTGGGACCCCTGGCCCTCCAGCCCTTGCATGCAGTCCTGCTCCCTGTGGCTGGGAGCTTTTCTCCAAGGAGCCGTTGCTGCCACTGAAATCCTGAAGGATTCGCAGGCTCAGCTTTTTGGGGCTGGCCAGCATGGGGCTGCCTGATAGGACACCCGAGGCTTTTGGTGCTTTTGCATTGCAGCCGCAGGCCTTGTGGGCTGCAGGGAGAGCCAAGTCCATCGCCAGGTGTACCAGGAGGGCCAAGAGCAGGAGAAAGAGGAGGCTGACTTTAAATTTCCTTTGGAAAAGCGTTTGCAGCCGGCAACGCATCCTTCCTTGGCCGAGATGCTCAGCGAGAGGTGGGCACCCACCCAGGGCTAAAAGACGGTTGGTGCAGCCACAGCCTCTGTGCAAAAATAGGAGTGAGGCGTCCTGGATTTAGAGCATTGCAGCAAAAGAGCAACCAGTGCAAGGGCAGAGTTGCAGGAAAGATCTGTCACCACGGCACCTCAAGGGGTGACACCACTGGGCTGACAGCAGGACGGGGCAGGAGGTTGCAATGGGATTTATCAGTGCTGATAAGGAGCAAGCTAGCACCACCAAGGTTAGCGTGAACGACAGGGCAAGTTCCAAATCAATAGCCACAAAGCTGGCTTGGGGACAACGGTGACTGCAGATAACCCCCACGCTGTCCCATCTCTCTATGCTGTCACCTGCACAGGGCTGCAGAACATTTCTTTGTATACAGGGCATTAAGGCAGTTCTGCTCTCCTGCAGCACCCACCGGGCCCAGCACCACTCAGCCCAGTTCCCCATGTCCATCACATCCACACACTCATAGCCCAGGAGAGTTTTTCTCCTGCTGCTCCGCTAGAACAATTTTACCACTCTCCCCCATCTATTCAAAATCACTTGTACTCAACCCCCCTTTCAAAAACCACTCAAATTAGGTAAAACGAAGGAGAGGTGAGTATCAGCATTAATAGGAGGGAAAAATACGGGCTGGCAGTGTACGGAAGGGATGCCAGGCAGGTGAGGTTCATGGGCAGGGATGCTCCCAGGGCCTCTGAAGCAGGCAGGGGAGGCAAGCAGGCAGGAGTGAGGATGCTGCCTGCTGCCTCGGGCATCAGCACAAAGGGACAGAAGACCCCACCAAGTGTTGGGGAAGAACTAGCAGCTTATGGAAGGGCAGGACAGCCCATTTTTGCAAGAAATTCACTTTTCCAGTGACATCCATGGACACAGAGCTGAGCTGCATGGGCAGAACCAGTTGATGACTTGTAGGGGGAGACCTTTGGATTTGTTAAGGGACAGAGAAGCACAGAACCACCTGCAACAAGGTTGGTGGCTTAGACACAGAGTCTAGAGTGATGTTTTTCCTCTTTTCTATTTCCCAAAGGATGCAGAGGGCGTGTGAAATCCCATACATCACATGGTCCTTCCTCGCTGTGTAATGTACCAGCAGCCAGCTTGGACATCCTCGCTCCAAGCCAGGGAGGGTAAGATGAGTGGCAGACATAAGGGGGTACGCTGGAGACCGTCTCCCCTGCTGGCATCCCTGCACTACCCTCTCACTCGCGCTGGCCTCTCTGCACCATCCCGTGCCAGCTCTGTCAGTCCTGGGCTCGGCCCCCTCCCAGGTGGTACAGCAAGAACGCGGTGCTCCTGATGTTCTTGGCTCACCGTGTCCCACAGCACTACAGTTGCCTGGAAACCGCCTTCGGCTGACACCATCAGCCGCCCCAGATTCAGCCCTGCGTTCCCTTCCCGTGCCTTGCGCTAACAAGATGGCTGGTGGAAGCCAGGGCGAACAGGGAGGAGGAGGAGGACAGCTTTCCAGCCTGGTTGGCGAGCTTGAAGCCCTGCAGAAGGAGCCGGGCGGAGAGGAGCAGATGGCTTCCCCAGGGAAGGGAACACACTGCTCCGGGAGGTTTGCTGGATCCAGTCTGGATGTACGGTTTGGAAAGAAGGCGCCTAGGAGGAGCTGTAGCTGGAACACAGGATCGTTAGGTCATTGCTTAGTGAAAAAATACACCAACAAAACCCACGTGCTAACCACTCTCGTCAAAGGAGCTGGGCTCGGCTCCCAAGGCAGGGCCACAGATTTCTTTATTCCAGAGCCAGCCCTGGGAGACTGAGGGGAGAGGGAGACACCCTCCTCCTTTCAGTGCCCCAAACTGGGTTGGGGAGGACTGATACCTCCACATCCTAGAGGTGAACAGGGACCCTAGGGGCTGAAGCCACCCTACTGACGGGCAGTCCCTCCCCAGGCTAGGGGAACTTGCAATCCTACCCCTGCCCTGATTTAGCATCCCATTGGAAAGTGGAGGCAGGGGCATTAGGTGGGGCACTTGCCCACTTAGGACTTCAATGCTGACATTAAATATTTACCAAAAGATTTTTCAGCGAGTCAGACATGAGCCCACAGCAACGGGGAAGAGCTGGAGAGCTTCAAAGCCTGCCCCGATCGCCTGACAGCACGTCGACTTGCTTTGTTGCCATGACATCATCTCAGAGAAGCAGTTGAGTTTGCACCTCTTTCTTCCCATCTCCCCCCTCCAGCTCTTCCTCCATCTTCCCAGCGCCTTCCCCCTGCGTCACAGCAGGTTCGAGTCACCCTTGGGGGGGAGGAGGAGCCGTACATCCGGAGACATTTCCACTGCTGGCACCAAGTCAGGACTCCCCGGCAGCTGATAATGATGCTGCCCATCTCCCCTCGGTGGGGAGGGATGAAGTCACGAAGCACAGCCCTCTGAGATGGGCGGATAGGAAGGGTCACTGGCTGGCACTGATGCATCACCCTGTGTTTTTCATCTCGTTTTCTACATCTGACTCAGCCTGATGCTTTGATGGGTAATGGCAGCAAGATGCAGGGGACAGGAGATGAGAGGGAGAGGAGAACACAATAGCGAGCCACCTGTTGCCAGCTTCCCCAGCTTTCTGCTGAAAATTTGTAAAGTAAAAATCCTTCAGCAAGAGACTGCAGCTTTATAGCCAAAAGCATCTAGGCCCTAGAGGCTCCAAAGCATCATCCACAGAGGGGTCTCTGGCAAGAAAACACAGGACAAGGGGCCATCTCTGATCCATGAACTGTAGTCCCCGTAAAATTACAGGCATGCCCAAAAATGTGCCAGTTCCACAGCAAAAGGGGGGTGGAAGTCTTTCTCCTAACACACAAGGGCCAGCACAGCATGGCTCCACTTGCAACGGGCAGGAAAATTGATCTGTCTTATTGAACTCTTGCCTTGGAGCAGGGGCCTTCACATCCAGCTGAATTTTGGGAGGTTGAGGTTTGTGGTTTTGCATACAGTGCCAATGACGGGTATGCACACCAGCTAAAATGGGTTGGCTCCTTCGTGGTAACTTCTTGAGGGAAAGCTGTGACATTTGGAAACAAAACCAGCTTGCTGCTGCCCTGTAACCTACCTTGCACTTACCTTGGGGGAGTTACAGTGCGGGACCTGACTTGCTGCAAATTCACACCTAGCTCTCACCTCACTCTGTTTGCACATGCACACTGATGCTTCGAGAAGGTTGAGGAGCAGTCAGCGTTCACTTATTGCCCATGCAGGTCATGGAGACATTAGCTTTGGTCAGCTGGCAGACAGAGAGATAACAAACTGGCAGCGAGGCCAAAAGATTGTGTGTTGAGGTAAGCAGCTCCCTGTGATCATCTGCAGGTTACCACGACCCTGCAGAGATGCCTGTGACCAGCACATCTGTGCATATGCACACAGCAGTTAATTATTCATTAGTGTTAAAGAGGCACAATTACAACAACTATAGTATGGCTGAAGGTATCATCATGCTCCAATGCAGAGCACTGCAAAGACACTGGCTTTACCTTTTCCTCTGAACCTAGAGGAGACAGAAAGCTGTGGAAGAGAAAATTAATCTTTTCCACCTGCAGAAACTGCCAGTCAACAGTGCTATCTTCATGTAAAGGCAGCCAGCTGGAGCAAGCAGAGCAACCACACCAAGCTCAAAGGATTTGGACTCTTCTACACTGCACAGCAATCCTGCCACTGTGGTCTGCCACACAGAGCAGGTATCGTGATACCAACTACCTTATGATACCAGTTGTGTTCCCCCTACCCTGCAATTCCTTTCCACCTGATCAATAAGGAATTATATGAGAGGACATCAGGCCTAGCCAGCACAGATGGTCCAAATTTGAAATAATTTCTGGTTGTCTTCGTATTACTCTAATTCCTGGCTTACAGAAGAGCTCCTGATGAAGATAAAACGGAGGCAGGACATCTCTAGCATCACACTGAGGTTCAGAGAAGGGACAAAAGGATTTGTAAGACCCTCCACAGGCACTAACGCAGAAAGGTCCTTCAGACTTGAACTATGGGCCAGAGTGTGGCCTCTCACAAAACATGAGGTGCCAGCAGTACTGCTGGTGAGGTGCTGAGAAAGTCTGAAAATCAAGGAAGCCACACATATGAGACCCCAAAGGTCAGAGCAGGGGCATACTGGCTGGGCAGAGGACACAGGAACACTCCCTTGCTGCTACTGCTTAGACAGCTGTGTGGACTGATGACTTTGGTCAGCAGCGCTGAGGGCCTGGCAACCTTCCTCAGCATCACGGCTTGCACTGGTGAAAGGAACTGAATAGGGAGGATGACCACGTCTCTGGTACCTATGAGTCACCTGGTCACACAACATGCAGGATGGAGACTTGTCAGTGTCCCCCACCTGAGCGATACCATTGCTTACTTACTTCTGTGTTTCCTGAACTACTTTTCCTTCTTGTGATCCACTTTGAGATTTTCATTTTAGAACACACAGAAAAGGACATTTTACTAAATTTTTATTGTAAAAACAGTTCCCCAGATTTATATAAATAAGCCATATACGTAACATACAATTACGTTCATTCCATCCTCCAACACTGACAGCTTTAAAAAATGAAACAGACTAAAAGAATGCAAGTCCAAAAAGACGTTAGGTTTGTGATGACCAAGTGATATCTCACATGGAGCCTCTACCAGCCTCCAAACAAGATGCTGAAAGTACACAGCACTTACAACACCCCCAAGAACTGACAGGGAGGCATTCGAGCCTTATGAAGAGTTCTCACCCACTCCCCAGGCGTCGTCAGCTGCCTGTGTTTTCATGCTATCTCAGTATGTGGTGGGTGAGAAAGGAGGGGGCAGTTTGCATAGCAACCTCCTACACCCAGGCAGCTCAGCTGTTGTGCCCTCCCAAAAGAAATGGGGAAGGGCGAGCTCAGTCTGCCTCCATGGGGACCCTTGGCACCGCCAGTTCTGCACGGACATCTTAAA
Source organism: Falco punctatus (assembly GCF_963210335.1). Classification (NCBI taxonomy): domain Eukaryota; kingdom Metazoa; phylum Chordata; class Aves; order Falconiformes; family Falconidae; genus Falco; species Falco punctatus. The sequence continues at coordinate 35,317,679 of NC_137585.1, forward strand.
AGCGAGGGGGAAAGAAGATATTCTCAGCATTCAGAGAGAGGAGAAACAGGTGCCGGTCAGAGCCATACCACATGGTAGCAGGGAAGGCAGAGAAGAGAGGGCACGACGTGGAACAAGTGGGAGGATAAAAACCCCGTAGGGTTAGATAGCACCTTTTCTCTTTTGCTTCCCCCTCCTAGCGTTGCTACACGGCTCTGCAGCGTGTCGTGAGATACCTACACCCCATCTCCTTCCTGCTTCGGCTCAACCACCCCAGAAAGAGCCACAGACAGATGAGAAATCCTATAAGCAAGGACAGGACAGCTTAGCAAGTTTATACATACACATGCACCAACTATATGTATCCCATGGAACTGTTAAGTCAGTATGAAAAAAAAATCTTGATGTTTAACTATTAAAAAAAAAAGCCCCACCTCCAGATTGTACAAAACTGTCAAGAGAAGGAAGAAATCTCTTGAATGCAGCGTACAAGAAATCTCTTGTATGGGACCCCGCCAGACGTCAGGAGCACTTCCAGACACACACAGCCAGGCTGCCACCAAAGAACATGTACAGCAGATTCTTCACCTCGTGAGTGATCTCAAAGCCAAAACCTTCCCCAATCACCACATGCCAGGAGGACCCAAATTTCTTGTCCATCATCTCTTTGATCATCTTGGCAGCACTCTGCAGAATGTTAAGGAGGAGAGCATAGGGTAAGACAGAGCAAGGAGTGAGTTTTTATGCAAACATCCCCCTAGTCATCTTCTCCCTTTAATACAACTACTCAAGTCATGGGCAACAGGCTATAGCAGCTGCACTTCAGGAACTGGGACCTCCCCAGAGCTACACCCAAGGGTAAAACAGGTCTTTGTGTTTTCATCAGCCTCTGACACAGCAGCTAGGAGAAATTATAAAGAACTGCATCTAGCAATCACTTCTCTCGTTCACACAGTCTGAAGCAAGAATTCTGATTTAGATGCTGATTGAGTTATGCTGGGTGTAGTGAGCATGAGAGAAGATTCAGGTCACTAAGCTGTGACTATTTTTACAGGAGTCCATATTTTCTTTTACTCCAGCTAATTACCAAAACACTGAAACTAGGCTAACTTTTAAAAGGCTTGCTTCTCCCAGATCACACCCTGCTTGATCTAAAAAAAGGAGAGGAAGATTTTGCAGTGACATGCAGCGTCTCAGGTAGGATGGGACAGAAGGAATCTCTGGCTTTGTATCTTTGCCTTGCTCCAACACAAAACTGCTCTGGCAACAGGCAGCCCGTGCCCTGCCCAAGAAGCAAGGTGTGTTTTCCTTTATCGTTGGTTCTCAAAGTTAAGGGCAACCTTTCTAAAGACTGTAACTTTTACATCACTCCCCCATTTATATGGTCTCAAGTAATTTCATTCAAGAGGCTGAAAGCTGAGAGGGAACACTTAACAGACTGTACCTAAAGGTTCAAAGACTTTACTGTACTCATCCCCAAAACAGGAGTCTCCACACAGTGCTGAACCAAGCCCTCAGGACACAGAACATTTTATGAACAGAGTAGAAGCATGTCACAGGCAAGGCAGGATCAGGAAGGCGTAACAGTCTGGGAGGCAGCATCGCTACTAATCTCTGCTTCCTGCAGGAAAGCAAAGTGCTAGTATGGATCTTGCTGACAAAAGGAACTGAATCCAACATCTAGCCGAGCTCTTTGCTGCCTCCTACCCTTGTTCAGTGCAGAGAGTAATAGGATGTCAGGATTTGACTCTACTCTGCCCTGCACCCTTAGCCCTGCTCCTGCAGGTTTCCTGAGCCACAGCAACTGAAGACTGACCATTTTGGGATTTGGCTAGTACCTCGTTGTTGGTGGCGTATTTCTCACATGCCGTAACGCACAGCTCCATGGCCTCTACACGCATCTCCTCTGGCATGTCAGTGTGCTGGAAAGAGCAAACAAACAAGAGGAACGAAGCAGAAAAATAAGAGCTAGACACAAGACAACAGTAAGTAGCTGTTACTTTTGCACAGACTATAGCAGGGGTCTAGACTGCTGGGTATGGGCAAAAGGCAGCTAGTCCCTGCAACTTTTAATGCTTGCTTCAAGGTGGGGGGCATCACCAACAACAGGGGCCTGTCCATACACCAAGCATTTCCACTGTTTCAGAGAACAGTAAATAGGAAAATGGCTTACTGCATTACAAGTGCCCCTTTGCACCAGCAATGCAGAATTCTTCTCTACCTAACATTAAGACTAGCACTAAGTAAGCACAGCTTAAAGGAGAAGATAGATACATTTGTCGGTTTTTCTGTAAAAATAAGTTGTAAGATGAAGGGAAAGCATGTTAATGCTGCTCCAATCACAGTCCTTAATTATTGCTGTAAGCATAACAAAGTCTAAATTACACGGACTTTTCTTTCTGTTCCGCTGGCTGGCTGGCTGACAAGGTCTCTTACTCCAGCTCCTCTAGGATAAAAAGCAAGCTGCATCCACAACACAGGAGAAGGCTCCAAAGGCAGCATGTTCATTCTATTAGACAACCACTTTGCCCCAGGCTTCCCCTGGCTAACTTGAGGGGAGAGGGACAGGGCAGCACAGTACACAGAACAGACAGGGGACACAATGGTGCTAATCAATTTCTCTGACAGAGGTCAAGGACAGGGAGAAAGCAGCAGTGATGACCAGGATCCCTCCACAGGACCACCGGTACATTCTCACAGCAGCTACTCAGTGGGAGAAATTCTAGTTTGGAAGGTTGGTAAGAACGAATGTAGAATTTCTTGTCTGTAACACTGGTAAATGCGTAATCCATCCCTCTTCTTACCCTAATCAGTGGAAAGCTGTGAAGTCTTTTATAGTCAGCTTCCTCCTTTTTCCCCTCCCCGGTGTCTGCCATGGTACTTCCACAGTGACCCCGGGAAGGGGCAGAGGGGATGGCCTGGAGCTCAGCAAGGTGCTGCGGCACAGGCAGCTGAGAGGAACACAGCTCTGTGAACACAGGCAGAGCAGCTTCAGCAGGAGGGGAAAATTTCCAGCTCAGAGGACACTGCTTGAACAAAAACAAACATGAAAGAGAAAGAAAGCTTTGAATTAAAATGGAAGGCCAATAAAATTATTATGAGAATATTGTCCTATCCTGCTTACTTGCTGTTTCTCAGTACCATCTTCACAAGTCATGCACTTAAGAGCGTTATCTTACAGACCATTAATGCAAACAAATTTTAAAAACTTATCATTTTCCACAAACAAGGCTTCAAGAGCACAGCACTTCCCAGAAGCACCAATCGACATGGAGGAAAAAGCCAAGTAACGGTACAGCTTCCAACAACGGAAGGGAGAACAATACATCAGCCATTATGTCTATTGATTAATTCCTAAAAGATTCTCCCAGGACACTATTATCTGCGAGACTTTCAAACTGCGTATGACAAGCAAAGAGTAAGAGTATTTTAGGAACAGGATCAGTGTACATGTCTGGACGGAAATGCTTAACAGGAACATCTTGGTCTGGTTTGTACATTTGCTCCTCATATCCCTGAACATTTGTCAGCTGGGGAGGACCATATGGGGAAATGCTGGACTGTGCTTCTGGGCCTAATTACCAGCCAGCCTCATCTTGGGCAATGCAGAGGCACAGCACCATCTGACTGGCAGGTTCAGAACATTTCACCACAGTCTTCCCTCTGGTTCTTTCATCCAGAACAAACCACCTTCCTCTCCCACCTAAAGGATGCAAGGGTGATCTCACATTAAGGGGAAAACAAAACACGGTGCCAGGCAACACCACACAGACAAAGCATTTATGCAGAGTGTGTACAGCTGCTGGCTAAAGCAGAGTCTAAAAGATGACCAGCTTTCACACAAGGACCACGGGACCTGTAGATGTCCCCACAACAGCCTCCACAGGACAGAACCTCCACCTGACTGGCACCGGCCTCCCGCAGCGGGCCAAACCCCGGGAGCTACTTCAACACCCAGCCTGCCGCCGGCAGGTGCTCAGGGCCGTAGGCCGCCGGGGGTGCCCCCACGGGCCAGCGGCGGTTTCCCTGGGCAGAAGCCGCTGACAGACGGTTGCGCCGGTTAGAAGAGGGGGGCAGCCCGCCAGCCGTGAGCCCGGAAGGCCACGCCACAGCCCCGGCCGGAGGTGGGGGGCAAGGATCGGAGCCACCGGGCACGGCAAGGCCAAGCTCCCTCCGCGGCACAACCAAGGGCTGCGGGACGGGACGGGGGAGCGCCGGAACACGGCCTGAGCGGGCCGCACACCCTCAGCGGCCCCCTTACGCCAGCCCGCTGCCCTCAGCCCCAGGAGAGGGAACGAGGAGGGAAAGGGCTCAGCGAGCAGCCCCGGGCAGAGCAGGGGGAAGAGGACGAGGGGGCTCCGGGCCTGGCCTCACCTGCGCCGCCACCGCAGCCCGCGCCGCTGCCCAAGCACCGGTTGCTAAGGAAGACCCGTGACTTGTCGTAGCAACGGGCGCAGGAAGTCCCGCCCACCTCGCTGTCCATTGGATGCGAGGGAGCCGCCCGGCGTGTCTGATTGGCTGTCTGCCTCGCGGGTGACGGCGCGGGGGCTTGGGGCGGCGGCGGGGACGGCAGGGTGGCCGTGGGGCGCCTGTCCTGCGCCGCCCCGCCCCCCGCCCCGCGGCCCGGTGCCTGTGGCAGCAGTGCGGGAGGGCCCGGGGCTGCGGGGGCGGCACCGCGGGGGGCCTCGTGAAACAGCCCGGCCATAGCGAGTGGAAAGGGTCCGGGACCCCGGTCCTGCGTGGCCGCAGGAGCCACAGCTGTGCTCCGCGAGTGGCGGGGCGGGCCCTGTGCCCACCCCCTTCGAGGGCCGCCGCCGGCGCCGGTCAGGAGCTGCTGGGAGGGGGGGCCGTCTGCCGGCGGCGACGAGGAGCCTTGTCTCCCTTGGCCGGGCTCGGCAAAGGGGCTTCCAGGGGACTCTCGGCCTTCCCGCCTTTTCCAAGGTTCCGGGGTGGGTTTTGGCAGGGCAGGCTGCAGGGGTGGGCTCTGAGCTGCACCCGCTGCCGGATCGCCAGGTATCTGGAGACTTTGCGTTTTTCTGACTTAAAACCCCTTTGAGGCCTGGTTCTACCTTTTGTTTTAAACAGGGATAAATACTGGAGTGGTTTGGGGCAGTTCATGTGTTTTCATTGCATGGGAAAGGCAGCCGCTTGTGTTTGCGATGCAACTGGGTGCATCTGGAAAGTTTGATGCAACTGGAAAGAAGGAGAAAGCGAGGATGGGTCATGAGTTTGCAAACAGCTCCTGTAATACTGACCCCCATCCCTACTGAGCTCATCGCCTCCCTCCGTGGCCTTTTTATCTGTAATGCCTGTTTGCTTTGAGGCTTTCCTTGATTCTGGGTTCCCTAGGAAGCCTGTGTTTGCTAGCCAAACACCAATTCCCTATAAAACAGGGCTTAAAACAGTTTCCTGGGGGTCTAGGAACATATTCATCTGAAATTAATACAGGTGGAGAAGCAGCAAGCTACAGAATAATACTTCCTGTGCAAAGCCCTAGCTGCTGGGCGTGATGCCCAGGTTTCTGTCAGGGCCCATCCTTGTCTTGCAGAGTGGCTTGTGGGCCTGATCTTTTGTGTGGTCTTTTGGCTGGTGTACGTTTGAAATGTCCTCATTGCCGGCTGGCTGCTGAAAGAATAATTGCTTTCTAGCTGTCTTGAGAAGGAAAAAAGAGGGGGAGGAACAAGCTGGGCATTTTCCTGCCCCTGCCAGCTTGTGGAAAAAGTCCTCTTCCCTCACCGTAACCTCAAAGCCCCCTTCCCCCCCCCCCCCCCCCCGGAAGACATCTTATTGTCTCTTTTGCTCGTGTAACAGCGAATCAGACCTGGTTGTTGTTTGCCTGACAAAACGCAGCGAAGCTGACTTAGCTGACTTTGGGTTCGGAAAGACAATGCTGCGGTGATCGTTCATCTGCCCCTCTGCCTTTTCTGCTGGTTGTGACAGAAATGAAGCGCTGCCTCTTGTCCCTCTCATTCTCCTACCGCTCCTGCCTCCTGTGCCGATTCCTTCTCCTTCCTCCTTTCTGCAAGCATCGGCCTCTTGCAACGAGGCAGGCACAGAGCTAAAATTGTCAGGAGACAGATAAAAGCTGGGAGATCATTTTTTTTTTCTTTTGCAGAGGAGATAATTAGGAATAGAATCTCTGCAAGGAAGATCTTTCCATCATCATTACTTTATCTCCAGGCAGCTACTCTAATCTCTCCAGGGACACAGTGCTTTCAAGCATCGTATTCTTGCTGTGTTTTTTTTAACGCTTTAATCCCTGTGTAGTTCACCCACTTTTGCTACTAAGCAGCAAGTCGGAACGAGCTGGTGTGTTTGTGTGCATATAATATGCCTCTGTTTGGGGGAGGGAGTGTGCATGCATATGTGATTCTGGGTTCAATTAAATGTGCTTTGGTTTTGATCAGTGTGTCCCCAGGGAGTGTTTTCCTCGGGAAATGTGGGGCTGGTTGAAAGGATTATTCATCAGTGGTTCCTAGGTGAAAAGCTAAGGGAAAATGGCCAAACCCAAAACTGTAGAGGGTCCAAAGATAGGAACACCATGTTGCTGTGTTCTTTGTGAATGTGGTGGGTTATACAGCAGGGCTGCAAGGTAGAGAAGCCTCCTGACAAAGGGGAGCATCCTACTGGCCTGTCTCCATCTGCTGTGGCTTAGCAAAATGCGAGCTGTTAATTTCTAGACCCTCAAGTGTGGGGTTTCTGCAGGCTGCCTCTCTACAATGCTGCAAACTGTTCAAAGCCTTGTTAGGCTGACACAGGTAATGTACTGGTCCCTTAGCTGCTAGTACAAACGGCAGATACGTGGCTGGCTTCATGTCACCCCATCTTTAGTTTCCATACTGAGCAACCATGTGCCCGTCTGTAGGTGAAGGTAAATTCAGAGCAAGGGCCTGATTCACCTCTCTGGATATGTAGGGACCTCTGACCATTGCTCTGCTCTGGGTGGTCCTTTCTTATTTGCCACTAATCGCAGATGAAAACTCTTCCAGCCCTTTGCCTTTGGCAGCCACGGTGAAGTGCATTAAAAAAAAGAAGTGCCATTTGCCACCTGACGTTAGATTGTGTAGTACTCCTTAGCTGAGAAACAGAAATGTAGCTGCTGTCTGCAATATGTATATATATGTATATACATATACACACACTATATATATATACACTGCCCCACCTTTTTTTTAGCTATCTCCATCATTAATGGTAGGAAGAGACTGGACAGCAGGCTGACTTTTCATCAGGTGGAGGGCACCCACAGACTCTCTCTTTTCGTGGCTGCTTCTGGTCAGGTTTTGGGACCTCCCTATCATCCCCATGGGCACAGGCCCTGCTGTGCCCCATCTCCTCTCTGCAATAAAGCAGGGGGCTAGAGATTGCTGTCCTGCCTCTCAGCTGCAACCTGGAGGCTGGGCACTGCTCTACACAGCCTTGGGTAGTACCAGAGGGCCCGGGCTGGGGACATGGGACACACTGAGGTCTGCCCTACAGCTGTACCAGGGTGCGTAAGATGGTTGCAGGTCTCTGGAGGCAGACATGCTCAGGAGGTCCCATGAGGATGCTGATGCCGTATTTCACTGGCATCAGAGCCCCAATGTCTTGCGTTGAGCTGAGGGAAGGCAGGGATGAGGACACTGGTGTGCAGAAACAGCTGCTGAAAGCAGCCCAGCCCTCTGCTCCAGAGGAGAAGCAACCTGTTTTGAGACAGGTGGATCCCCTGGTCTGCTGGACAAGCCGGCGCCCCATGTGTGGTCCTATAGCTACTACCTCTAGTAACAGCTGCTACCTCTGGTAAGGTCTGCTGCTGAAGCATTAGCAGCCATGCGGGGGCCGTTCCTGCACCAGATGCTCTGGAAGCACAGCGTATTCCCCGTGCAAGGCGCTGCACGAGTCTTAATGAGCCTTCCTGGCTCCGGGAGGGAGTGCAGGAGGCTCCCGACAGGATGGAGGAGCACAAGAAGGCAATTAAGGCAGCCCCCCATTGCTAGGGCAGTGCAGGTAATGGGGTCTTTGAAAGTGTCACCTCCTGGCAACAAAGTATGGGCTGGCTTGACCTTGTTTGAGGGGACTGGGAGGTTGACATGTCACAGGGACCTGTTACTTGTGAGCCCAAAGCTGAGGCTGCAGGTGTCAGGGAGCACAAGAGCTCCCCGAAGCCCACTCCGAGGTGGGGGTCCCAGGGATGCCCATGTCCCCAGGGAGGCAGAGCCTACATGGCTGATGGTGCCCTCTGGAAAGCCAGGCAACGGCTGAAGGAGTTCAGGAACTGCAGCATTTTCTTTTCAAACCTAATAATTAGTAGCCATCAGACCTGAATGTTAGCCAATCAGACCCATTCCCATGTTTGACCTGGTTATCGCCACTGCAGGCCAAAGCCCTTCCAGGGCAGGGTGGTTGAGTCTGGCTAAGTCCTTGGCCTGCAGAAAGCAGCGGTGAGTCCTGGAGGTTAGGAAGGGAAATGGTAGTCCCGTTCCTCCCCTCAAAGCGTGTTAACAGCCCTTTGGTGGGGAGATAGAGAGCATACCGGTGGTATCCATTGCATCCACCTGTTTCCCCCGCCATCTCCTCTGGTGCCAGTCCCCGCTGAACCGCCATGTGTCCCCTGCCTCTGCTTTGCCCACCTCTTGGGTTTCCTCCGTTTCTTTCCCACCCCATCTGAGGTATCCGGACACAACACAGCATCCCAGCTGAGCAGACCTACCCAGACCACAGAACCGTCTCTGGGCGGTTGTTAAAAAGTTCCTTCTTTACACCCCCAATAGTAACTTTGTTGTTCCTCCTCTGTTCTTCATGTGATGTGTTGTTTTCCAGCCAGCTGCCCTTAGAGAGGCGCAGAACTTCTCCTGAGTGCTCCTGGTTAATTTAGAAGCAAGCAATATGTTTAAGTCATTGTAATTGCGTCTTCCAGCCAGCAATGCCATTGATTTGTTGTCTCCACCTTTTAAGCCCTGTCGCAGGTTTGCAGCTCTTGCAAGGCTTGGCTTACCAAAAATAAATGGTCCCGTCTTGCTCTTCTCCCCAGATGGGTGAGAAGCAGCCATTGCTTCCCCCACAGAGTCAGTGCAGGATGGAAATCAAATATTTATTCCTACTCTTGATCTTCTGTCTCCTAACCAGGTTCCAATCTCTCTGTAATACCTTCAGTTCCTGAAGAGCTTTATATGGAGGTGTTTACTGTAAGCTTTTAAAATGTCCAGATAAATTACATCAATTTTTCTTGCGTCCCTCCTGGTCTGCCCAGCTGGCTGTGAACCTCTGTGGGGAGACGAGGTTACCCTGCAGAAGCTGTGCCACCGGGCTCCCCCCTTTCTCTCATCCCAGACATGACAGATCCAGGCATCCTGGGGACACAGCTGGGATTGGGATCACACCAGCATCATCTGGTGGGGAGCCAGAGGGCAGCACAGAAGTCCCTGCCTGAGCGTCTCCTGGCGTCCCCTTTGGTTCTGCTTTTTCTGAGGGGTTTACACAGGTTTTGGTGTGGGCTATGTTTCCAGACTCCGGAGGAGACTGGTTTTATGCCAATAGCCTACATCAGCGGCTAGACTGTTTCCATCCTTGTTTATCCTCCTGCATGTCTTCTGCGTTGGCCAGCGGACCCAAAAAAACCCTTGCAGGGCTCCTGGAGTTTTAATAGGAGGGTCTTCTGAACCAGTCTTGCCCCTATTTCACCTCCTCCTAAGTTTGTGACCCCAGAAATGGTTTTGGACATTTATTTCCTCCTCTAAAAAGTGCTGTCTTTCCTAATTATGCTGCTGCTGTTTGGGCATGCAGGCAGAGGTCACCTGTTGAACCGCCTCCTGTTAGTGATGTGGGGGTGAGCCTCCAGCTCAGCAAAGCCCTTGAGCATATGCTCCAGCTGAAGTACGTACTCAGAGTTAATGTCTTCTTCAAAAAAACCCTCAACTTTGAAGAGATGGGCTGAAGATGAGAGCTCCAGACTTTGTTTTACAGCATTAAGTACCCTCCAGAAGGAGAAGTGGGAGCTGGGGGGATGGTTCTGACTCAGTAAGGAGACCCTACTGGCACACCAGCAATGGCAGGGCCCTGGGGTAAACTGAGTCTTCTGGCTTTATGCTCTATTTTCCCCAAATATTGGTGAGGTTATATCTTTCCTAGGAGGGCCAGGACTCACTGAGGGGCAAAAGCATTGTGCAGACCTGGCCACACTTGCTCTAGAATAGGTGGCTCCAACAGCCATGCCAAGGGTGAACCAGCTTGTGCCTAGCTAGGTCAGGAACTCATTACTGGTATAGACTTAGACTGGGCATGAGCTCCTTGCCATCACAGTCTGACTTGGAGGCTGTGGTTTTCTCCTGGGTTTTGCTTCCCTGTTGTCGGGATGGGGGTTCTTCTTCCATGGGGAGTTGCTTCCCCCAGCCCCGCAGCAGCAGCCTGTACCCCATGCTGCTCCACCACAGGGCAGATGAGAGGTGCCCAAACCGTGACACCACCACGACCCCCCCAGGGCAATGATACCCAGCCTCTCGCGATGATATTTCTGTAATGCCAGCTATGCAGCTGCGGGCCTGTCCACCTCCCTCCAGGGATGCCACCCTAAGCATCCCGGGGAAGGACACCTCGGCTTGGGCTGGCTGGTCCCCTCCATCCCTGCAGTGACCTCGCACCCCACAGGAGGCTTGAACAGAAAATGTCACGTTTATTGTTCACGATCAACTTTACAAAAGAAATGCCCCAACATGGGTGCGCATCAGGGGCTCCTTTCACAAACGTGCATTAGAGAAAGCGCGTGAGCGAGCAAGGAAGAGGGGACAACTCGGCGGGGTGCATGAAGGTCACAGTGTTTCCCACTTGGCACGAGGGCTGCGCCCTGCCCCCACGCATCCCCCCGCAGTGGGCTGAGCTGCCCCACTGCCGGCGGGGACCCTGCGGGGGGGTGATGCGGGTGGCAGGGCTGTCCCCTCTGCCTGCTTCACCTCCCCCCGGTGCAGGAGCAGCTGTTGCTGAAAGCACGAAGTAGGACTTGGGTTCGCAGGGGAGCACTGGAAGCTGGACACTGTGCTGAGCAACCATGAAATCCCCGAAATAACCCTCTCCCCCCTGGACACATACACGTGTGCACACACACATGTATTGAGACATTGGTGACCATGCGGCATGGAAACGGTGTATTCTCAGGCACTCCATGGGGAAAATACTAGCCCACTCCATCACCCCTCCAGTTCCAAGGCTGGCAGCAGCCCTGTCCTTGGCCAGGAGCAGCTCAAAGCAGGGGAGCCAGGTGGAGGCAAGGGCAGCAGCCCAATCCAGCACGCAAAAGGCCAGGGATGGGCAGCAAGGCTCCTCTGGCCACCATCATCCTCCGTCTCCTTTTTTTTTTTTTTGCTTGATTTTGTTCCCTTTAATGGCAGTGCTGCACTCTTTCCCCCTCAGCCAGGGATGGAGGAGATGCTTTGCCCCTTCTCCCCATTCCCTTGGTGGCCAACTGACCCCCCCAGCTTGGGAGGGGAGGGCTTGCTCTGCTTGCCTCTGCCTTGAAAGCCTGGCTCCCCTCAGGCAGTCCTGCCCAAACAGGCAGTAGAGGCAGGGGAAGGGGCACAGGGAGGGTGAGCACTGTCTCGCCAACCCTCTGCCATCTTCCCTCAGCCTCCTCGGGGCTGTGCTTGGAAAACCAGGGTGACAGGAGAAGAAGGAATGGGGCCAGAGGGGAAGATGCTCCCAGCCGAGTCTTTGGGCTCATTTGGAGTACAGACTCACAAAACCAGATAGTGGGGCACTAGAAATAAACGGGGAAAGGGGATGTGCTTGGGAGAGGAGGGGGAGGGGCGCACGCTGGCATCCCGCTAAGGCTGGACCGTGCTTGGGGCAGACGGAGGTCTCCTTCCCACTCATTGGGGCTGACAAAGTGGGGACCCTCGCTGTACCAGAGACACCTGTGGGTATGGTGGTGTCCTCCTGAAACAGAAGCATCGCAGGGTAACACCCAGGGGAAGGCATGCCAGGACAGGGGACAAGCCGCGCCACCAGCGTGGGGACAAGAAGGAGGATGCCAGGGGAACCCCTCCCTCCCAGGACACCAGCGTGGGGGGCTTGAGCATCGCCCTGATGAGGCTTGGTAGTCTGGGAGGGGAGAAGGGGGCTCCCTGCTTCGGGGCTGCCACTGGGCTCCTTGGCGCTGCAGAGCGGGTGAGGGGCTGCTCATGCCTTCCGCCCTTCCTCACAGGCAGCGAAGTCCCCCTTGCTGGCACCCCCAAAGACCTCCACCGCCTGGTCGTCCCACTGGATCACGTTGCCTTGGAGGTGGGAGGTGCAGTTGGCCAAGCCCAGGATCTCTGCTGGTGCCAGCATGTGGTCCCACACACTGAACTGCGCCAGCTCCCCCACGAAGGCCTGGGTGGCATCAAAGCGGCCACCCAGCGTGTCCTGGCAAAGAGCAAGAGAGGTGATGGAACAGGGATGGGGACAGGAGAAGGAACAGGCATCCAGTGGGCAAGGGGAGAGGGAGATGTATCGGGAGAAGCAGAGCAAGATGCCCAATGGCAAGGATTGGAGGGGATGGATGCATGGAGGAGATGCAAGATGACAAGGCGGGGAGCAAATGGAGGACAGAGGGACAGGGAGAGGGAAGAGGAAAAGACAGTGAGTGTACGTGGCCTGCCCAGAGGTGGGATGAGCAGGCAGGATTGCCCCTTGCCCAAGATGCCAATGCGCCATGCTGAATGGTCCTGCCAATGCCACCCCCAGCCCTTGCCCCATTTGGGGGCTGCCCCCTGCTCCCCAGCTGGCTTCATGACAGAGCGATGCAAACTAGCAGCTCTCAGTGTTGTGCTGGCACTTACCTGCTCCTGGCCCAGGATGACGACACCCTGGGGCTTGATGGCATGCCAAGAGGCCAGGTTCTCACCAGCACCTCGCTGCTCACCGTCCTGGTACGCTGACCACTTGCCATCCCGGGTGGTCCATGCCACACAGACATGGTGCCAGGCCTTGTCCTTCAGGCTCAGTGGCAGCTGGGCAACCTTGGAAAGAAGAGCAAGAGCCCGGCACTCGGTGCAAATGCTGGGGGACCCCAGTGTCTCTCCAGCCCCTTGCAGAGCAAGAAGTGCGCCCCCAAAGCAGTGGCACCCCAAATTCTACAGACATCCCAATGTGCTGCTTCTCCCTCTCAAATCCCACCACAACGGGCCATCCTCCCCATCCTCCTGCCTCCCCCTTCCCTCTCAATCCCTTCCTCCCAGCTCCCCTACATCAGTACCCCCAGGAGCATCATTTCCATGGGGGGCTGAAGCAGGGGAGATGAGGGCAGGGGCTTCCCTCTTGCCCCTCCTGTGGCTGGGCTGACCTTGTCATTGATGAGCAGCTCCAGGGGGTTGCTGCCCCACTCCAGCAGCACAATCTCATTGGCTTGGCTTGGGACAGAGTAGGAGAAAGGGGTGCCAAGCCCTGCCAGGGCCTTGGACTTCAGCCACATGCAGATGGTGAAGGCGTAGAGCTCAGGCAGGCTCTTCTTCATGCGGGCATACATGTAGTTATTCTGCACTGGGATGGTCACCTTGAAGGCATCGGGAGGGCTGTAGCCTGGTGGTCCTACATGCCAAGGATGGGGAGGAGAGAGGAGGGTCAGCACCCATCATTGGGATGAGGGCAGCCTGTCCTGGGGCTCTCCTGGAGATGCACCTGGGGGTAGGGACCCCCTGCACCACCTCCATCTCCACTGGGCAGGACTCACCGTGCTCCAGCTCTGTCACCCGGTTCTGGAGGGAATTCAGTTCCTTCTCGATGTCATGCTGCTGCTGGCTGCGGTCAGTGCTGGCGGCCTGGCGCTCCTTCTGCAAAGTCAGGATCTTGGAGAGGAGCTGCTCCTCCAGCTGCTCCATCTTGGTGTGGAGGGCATCGCGAGTGAGCGCTGGGGCAGTGGGTGCCGAGCCGTTGGTGCGGGGTGGCAGCTCCTGCTGCACTCAGCAGCAGGCATGACGAAAGGGAAAGGAGGAAGAAAAGAGAAAAATCAGCACAGTGTCCTTAAATAAGGACACGTCCAGCTTGCGCTACCACTTGTGGGAGTGCTTCAACCACAACCCCATATCTCCAAGAGCCTCCATGTGACTTTGACTCTCCCCTCTCAGAGCCTCCCCTGAGTTTGTTACTGCAAAATGAAGCTTGGTTGTTCTTAATGACTTTCTGCCACTTCAGAGACAGAGCAGTGATGGGACGCAGGAGCACTTGGGTCATCTCTTGGCTCTGCTCCTGCGGGCAGCCTCGCACAAGGTGGGAACAATGTGGAAAGGAGCTTGGAGCTCCCCTCCCCACTGCTGGTGAGGCTGTGCCGGTGCATTAACATCACGTAACGGGGCTTTAATCCTCTTAGCCCAGCTCAGCCGGTGTGCGGGGGTGTGTGCACACATGCCAGGTCGGCCAGGTAGCTCTCCATAAGCCAGCCTTTCCCAGGCCATCAGGATGCCACGGAGAAGTGGGGCCAGTGGCCAGGGTGTCATGTCTCTGGTCCTTGAGACATGACCCATCACCTGGGGACATCAAGCATGTCTTGTCCCATCAGGGTTAAAACACAGACCAAAACTCTTTTCTTGGCTGATCCAAACCCCAGCACCTCATGAAGATGCTTCCAGCTGCTACAGCATCCTGCAAAGATCCCAGATCCCATCCCAGCTGGAAGAAAACCAGGCTGGAAGCGAGCAGGTGGCCCTTTGCCATGCTTCTGGGGTTTCTCCGGAAATAAAAGCCCTCTCCCTTCCCCATATCCTTGGGATGTTAGGCTCTTTGCCATGAGCTTGGAAAGATGGTGACCACCTCCTCCATGCTGCCAGACCTTCCTGAAGGTACCAGAGTGGCCATGGTGAACCTGCCTTAGCCTCTGCCAGACCGAAGGCCAAGGCAGGGCTTACCATGGCTGCTCCAGCACCGAGGCGGGTCTGCATAGCTGCTTCAGCCCTGGACATTCACACAGCTTATGCTGGTGGGACATGGGGTGATGCCATCCCTGCTGATCAGGATAAGCCTCCTCCCAGCCTCGGAGCTGGCCTGGAGGAGGTGACCATGCTCATCTGTGGTTGTGGCTTACAACTTTTTCTTCTTCCCTATATCCCATTTTTCCAGGATGGACAGGACCTGATGATCATGCATACAAAGGTGAAGGGGAGAAAGCCCACCGATGTCACCACCTATCTTTGCTATCCATCATGAACCACAGGGGAGAGAAGAAGGCTGGAGGAAAGCTGGGTTCGGCCAGGCAGTATGCAGCCTTGGCAGATGGGAACAGCAGGGAGAAGCTAGCAGGGAGAGGGAAAGTGAGATGGTGTTAGTGTGAGCACAAACAGCCCCGCACTGGGCAGCGACACACTCAGGCTGCAAATAAGAGGGAGGCTGCGATGCTCTAGGGTCTGAAAGAGCCTCCAGTGGGGTCTGCTGGGGCAAACCCACAGGTTACATGAGGAAAATCGATGTGGACAATCAAAACTCAGCAAGGAAAGTGAGGTGGCACAGGGGATATCTGCCAGCCCTCATCAAATACCATCTCTCGCTGCCAGCTTGCTCCGGCGGTGCTGAGGATGCTCTCGCTGAGAACAAAACCTCTCTGGGAAGGGAAAAGCACCTGGCAAAGGGCATCCTACCTTTGGTCTCTGTAAAACAGGGAGGGCTTAGCCAACGGGGAAGGGGCTTGAGCACTTTTGGGGGAGTGGGTCTTGGAGACCCACTGGTGCAGCTGGCTGAAAGGCAGGGCAGGGATGGCAGGAAGGAAAAGTGAGTGGAAAGGTTAACTCTCGTCCTCCCAGCAGGGATAATTCCCACCCGGGGCTGCCCATGCCCACATCCAAGCAGAGCTGGCTGTGTTGGCAGGGGGCAGTGCAGGTAGGATAGGGTCGCCTTTGCCTCTTTGTCTGCATCCTGCAGGCTCCGAGAGCTTTTCTCATCCCATCAGGCTGCCTGGCTGTGGTGGAGGCTGGCACGCTTTGCTTCTGTCTGCCGCACGCTTTGATTGCTCGAGCTGCGGGTTTGGAGCCTACGTCCCTGCTTTCAGGCACGGCTCCATCTGTTAATGACGAAAAAAGAAAAGGCTGGGAGCTTTTGTCGCTCTCGCTAGCCCCTGATAGCCTGCACTACATTATTTAGTAGTGACTGAGCGGGTTTTTTTCCTCTCCTTCCTCCTGCTTTTCTCCCTGCTGCTATTTTCTTCCCTCTGTAACTTTTTTCCCTATGGCTTTTTCATTTCTCTGGCTTCGAAGCATCTCCTCTGGTTGCTCCCCTCCACACACATACATGCTCTCTCCCCTTTTGGTCAGTTCTTCCTTTTTCCCCCTTCATCTCTCTCTCCAGCTCTCCCTGGCCCTTCCAGCCCAGCAGCCAGGCCACTGATAGTTGGACCCATGTGGTCGGCTGAACCACTGCCAGCTCCATGTTCCTCCTGGCGAGGGATGCAGCTGGTACCCTCCTCCAGCAGTTTGAGGGCCACCTCATTGTCCCAGCAGACACCATCCCCATCCCAGGAGCCAGACCACGGCTGGCAGGAGACCAGACCTCCCCATACAAACCCATGTAGCTGGGATGTGCTAGGTGATCCTCCCAGTGCTGGGATGGGCTGCATCCCTTAGCCATCCTCCGCATCTCTGAGCTGCCACTCGAGTATCTTTCTCCCAAATCAAATTATTTGCAAAATTATTGCTAGATGTGCAGCTGCTGTCTACCAGTGACCTTTGGGGAGGGGAGAGGAGGGGAAGCGCCTTCTCCCTGGTTGTTCAGCAGGCACCCGGCTTCCCATCTGCTGCCGTGCAGGCAGCAGGGGAGTGGGCAGTGGGTGCGGGGGAGGCTCGCTCAATGCTTTTTGGCCACCAAAAAAAAAGATTGAAAGATGCCAGGTAATATTAATCACATTAAATGTCAGCGGGTGGGGCGGTGGGGGAAGGGAGCGGAAAGGGGGACGCGGGGGCAGGGGGCTGCAGGGCCGGGGCAGCCACGTCAGCATGTGCTCACTCAGGCTGTAGCCCTCAGTCGGCAAATGCACTTTGATTTATGTAAGGAGATCAGAGCCTCATTTACTAATGCACCAGCAAATCTGGGCCCCGATGCTCCCCCTCAGCCATCAGCACGCAAGTGCCCACCTTAGCTGCTCAGATGGGGTGGCCAGGACCACACGTTGATGCCCCAGCACATCCCACAGATCATGATGCTGAGCTGAGCACGTGCACATAGCATTCCCATTTCCTTTCCTGGAACCTCAAATCATCCCAGCTTGCCCACAGCTCTCCCATGGCCACTGCCACAGGATGGCACACCTACCACACCGGGGTTTTTCAGACACTTTTGGATCCAGGCAGGAGCTTTGGGGGTCATTAAACCCCCAGAAGGACTGCCCAGGGCAGGGGATGAGCAGGCATGCATCAGCCTTTGCCTCCTCTTCCTCGCGAGAGAAGAGCTTGCTGCTGATTCCGTCCCTCTCAGATGTTATTAGCAGCCCAGGGCTGTCACAGTTTGGGGCTCTCCATCCCTGCTCTGCCAGAGATGGAGGTGTGAGGGAGACAACCAGCTTGCTCCCACTCCCATGCCCATACCTGCAGGTTTCCTGCCAGAAGCTGGGTCGCCAGTCACAACGGCACAGCCGCATGCCGGCTAAGGAGCCAACGGGCTGTTACATTCAGCTGGGGCCAGGTCCCCCATAAAGCCTGTTGGGCTGTCCCTTCTCCCGCTCCGCTCCCTTCCAAGGGATGACAGGGAGGAGCGGGGCATGTGCAACCTGGCACAGCCCAGGTGATTCCCCCCCTGCTCCAAAACTGCTCCATTTCCATTTGCAGCAGTAATTGAAAGTATGGAAAAGGAGCACCTGGGGGCCCGGGCTCTGCTCACCAAGATGCACCCAAGTGTACAGATGTATGTGTAGAGAGCCAGGGTAGACCCTTCAAAACTGGGAGGAGAAAGCCCAGCCAGGCTGCTGCACACAAGGGGAGGACGAGTGATGCCTTGAGGGGGCTAGGAGGAGGTGAGGGAAGGTACCCCGGTGTGAATGCTGTGCCAGCACTAGCCTGTCCCCACCGAAATGGCAGGGCACAAAGAGTGAGCCTGTGGGGGCCCTCCCTGTGTCCCCCTTCCCTGGGAAACCCTGCCGCCACACCACCAAAATTAAGAATGAAATGATTTAATAGGGGTTTTGGCACATCATTGGATTAGATCAGCCATCTTCCACCAGCCCCCTCCCCGCAATCCCGGCTCCAGAGCCTCCCGCGGTAACCCCTGCTGGCAGATCTGCTGGGAGATGCCCTGGGACCCAGCCTTCCTGGGGAGGGGGCCCACAGCACTTTGTGTCATCCCTCTCCCAAGACTAGGTCACCCTGGGCTTCACCAGCATTTTCTCACCTTTCCTCCCTCTGGGTTTTGCAGAGCCTCTGGCACACCGGTGGCCACCCTGGGACTGTCCCCAACCAGGTCACCTTTCGGGGTGATCACTGCCACCCTTTAGGAGAGCTGCAGGGGCTGGGGGTGCCCACCATGCCATGTGGTACCCCAGGAAGGTTCCTGGGGCCAATGGATGGAGCTATGCAGGATGGAGAGGCACAGGTACCCCCCAGAGTACAAAAAGCAAAGCAAGCCGGGGAGGGAGGCCACAGGCAACCATCACCGCACAGCCAAGGTGTGACACTAGGGCTCGGCTGGCTGGGCTGTGGCTCTCACCAGGCCATCCCAGGTGATATGTTAGAGCTGCCTGGAGCCAGGTCAGCCAAAGTCCAGCCCACCTGCGACAAGCTGCCTTATTTCCTCAGTTCGCAGGGGAGATACAGCGCCCTGCGGCTCAGCCCGCCCTGCCGGGTACCCTTGAGACACTGGCAGTGCAAAAGGAAACATTTCTGGCAATGTGCCACTTGGCTTCCTCATCAGTAAGCATGTGCGTGAGCCTAAGCCTTGACCCAGCATTGCTTCAGGCTCCCTGGGCACACGTGAGAGCCTGCTCTGGGTCTTGTGAGCTTCACCATTCCCTACCCCAAACCTCCTGCCATTGCCAGAAAACCCAGGAGAGGGGCCAGGGCAGCTCATGGGTGATGCTGCCCCTTGGAGAAGGGGGAGAACATGGCCAGAGAGCAGCTAAAGGACTGATGCTCCCCAAGATTCAAACTGATGTGCTTGGGTACTGTCCCACTGAGTATTGCCTGGTCCTCATGCACACACAGGTATGCATGTACAGGGGCTTATTTTTTCCCCTTTTATTTCTGGGTGAGCCTATCTGCTGTCTGCATGTGCATGTCTTAGCCCGGTTGTGTTATCCCACTTGTGGGAATCCATTTGTTTGGGGCTGCAGGGGGGGTTCAGGGTGCCTCTGTCCCTCCCTTTGGCTGCATTGGGCTCTGGGCATCATGCTCAGCTGGGCTGCATGTCCCCCTCTCTCTGCACACATCTGGTATCCTTCTGTGTTTGTTTTTGTGCATGTGTGTATTACCCTGGCAGCTCACAGGTGCATCCTCTGTAGCTGGTCTCCAGCTCTTTCCCCTCCCGTGTGTGTGTTTACTTGCCTTTCCTCATCTTTCTGTCCCTGCCCATATCTCCATCCTCTACAATAATTCTCTCCCAGTCTCATTTCTGAGCCCGTGACCTTAGTGGCTCTGAATTATCCACCCATGACCTGCTGCTACTGCACCCATGTGGCTGTAGTGAGGAGGGCAGAAGGGCAAAGCTGGGGAAAGGGACCCCCATGGGGTGCTGCCTGACCCCCTCCCAGTTCTACACTCTGGGGAGGAGTGGAGAGGGCAACAGGGACCCAAATGGGAGGTTGAGAACTTGCTGGAGGCTCCTTACAGGTGGCTCTGGCCCCCAGCAGACCTCAGGGGATAACATAACCCCCAGAAAAGATGGGGCATCTGGAGCATCCCCCCTAAGGAAACCAGACAACCCCTCTGGCAGCTCTCATGTCCCCAAACTATTGCCCTGGCTGTGTCCTGCAACGTCTGCCAAGGTCCGTGCAACCGCTGAGCCCACATCAACCCAAATAAACGGACACACACACATACTCTGTCATCGGCCCCATCACAGGCACCGCAGCAGAGCTGACAGCGCTTCTAGCTTGCAGCCGGGCCAGGGCCGAGCCTGCTGGGCACACACTGCACAGCTGCTACAGAGTGGGGACAAGGGGTCCGCAGCCCAAGTACCAACAGCCCGATGCCACAGAGGCGGGCACAGCGAGCGGCTCCAGCTGCCCCCTTCTCTCCACAGCTCCTATGAACCGTGCGGGGAAGGGGTGCTGGCTTGCAGCGGGTGACACTGCACTTCAGTTTGTGAGAAGTCCCACTCAAACCTGCGACGGCATCACGGCATCGGATGGGGTTTGCCTTTCTGCTAAAGGGCAGGACCTGGCTCAGAGCTGACGGCCTGCTCCAGTGGGGGCCTTGGCGGGTGCTGGGAGGCAAGCGGGGTGCCCTACATGGGTGCGGACGGGGTGGGGGGGGGTGTGTGTGAAGCAGGGCAGCCCTGCTCCTTGGGACCACCCTGCACAGAGGGAAGAGAACGGGGCTGAGACCTCCAGGAGGAGTGGGACAAGGACAGCCTTCCCCAAGCCTCGCAGGGGGGATGAGCTGGTCCAGGGTGTGTGTGGCTGCAGGCCCGGGGAACGGCACGTGTGGGAGCATCCCCCCACCAGCCCCGGGAGCATCCTCCCCCCGGAGCACCCCTCCCCGAGCCCCGGGAGCAGCCCTCGCACCTCGATCCGGTCGATGCGGTCCTGGAGGGTGCGGACGGCCTCCTCCAGCTCCCGCACGGCGGGCGGCTCGGCAGGGGGGTGGCCCATGGTACCGGGACGCGGGGCGGCGCGGAGCCCGGCGGCGGGGGGGGCGGCGGCGGGAGGGGTCCGCAGGCCGCCCTCGCAGCGGCTGAGCTTGCCGGTGAGCTCCCGGATGGTCTCCTGGTCCATGCGGATCCGCTCCTTCTGCTCCAGCGCCGTGCGGCGCAGCTGGGCCGCCGCGCTGCGCAGCGCCAGCAGCTCCTCGGGGCCGGCGGCGGCGGCGGGGCCGGTGCCGGTGGCCGGGCACTCGGCGCTCAGCGGCGTGCAGACGAAGCGGCTGAAGAGCGGCGGCGGCGGCCCCCCCGGCAGGCGCGGCCCGGCGCTGGCCAGAGCCTCGGCGGGGCCGTGCAGCGCTCCCAGCCCCTTGTCGGCGGCGGGCAGGAGGGCGGCGGCGGCCGAGTCATTGTCGGCGGCAGCGGCGGCGGGCGCGGCGGTACCGGCCGGGTGGACGCTGGCGATGATGCAGATGATGGCCCCCAGGAAAGCCAGCATGCCCGCCGCCAGCAGCACCGCCAGAAACTTCAGGGTGGCAGCGGCGTGGGGGGCCCGAGCCCGCGGACGGCGAGAAAACAAAGCGGGCGGGGAGGGACGGAGGGATGGCGGGCGGCGGCCCGGAGGGAGCCGGCGAGGAAGGACGGTACCGGCAGCAACACCGGCACCGGGGCCCCGGCGCGCCGCGCTTATATGTGCCGGGCGGCGCCGCGCTCCCCGCACCGCCCCCGCCGCCGCCCCCGCCCCGGCCCCGGCTCGGCCGCGCGGCCCCGGCCCGGCCCCTCGCAGCGACCCCCGCGCGGCTCGGCCCGGCCCGCAGGTGCGAGGGGCCGGGCGGAGCGGGGGCGGCTCGGGAGCACCGGAGACGGGGGCAGCCTGAACCCGGGGCTCGCTGAAATCGGCCCGGCGGGAGCCTCCAGCCAGGGGATGCTCCGCCGGGACAGCCCAAGGGAGGACCTTCCCCTGCGAGATGCTCAGGCTGGAATTCCTCAGGATCCCCTCGTTACCCTGAGGGTCAACACCCCGCAATCAGGTGTCCCTCGGGAGCGGCTTTCAGGCTGCTGGCGGGCCTTTCCCTCCTTGACCTTCTCCTAAAAATCCAGCCGGCAGCCTTACGGCTCTTGGAAATGCCTCCTCCGGGAGGGCGGCCGGGCGGCTGTCTTGCTCTCCCACCCCAGACTCGACTGTTGCACAGAGTGGATGCCTCACCCTCTGCCCTGCACGCCCACGCCATCCATTTGGGAAATACATACCTAAACCGAATCTTCCCCTACCAATGCTTTACCCTAAACCGCTCATAAAGATGATACTTCAGACACCCACTCTCTCCTTGCTCCAACAGTGTGCTCTCCCATCCACCCCGAGCCGAGCCGAGCCGTGCGCTCTCCGTGCCCCGGGCACGCCGGGGGCTCAGCTATCCTGGCCAGCCCAGCAAAGAGGAGCAGTGGAAGAAGAGCAAACAAAACCGATTTGAAGCTCTGCTCCGAAATGGCAGGAAATCCATCCTAGCCGGCAGGGAAGCAGTGGCATGTGTGTTTAAAAACAGCTCCAGTGCTGGATATGAAACACCAGTAAAGATTACATCTTCTCCCCGCCAGGCACATTTGAGTATTCTAGCGAGGGAGCCAAAGCTACAAAGGCTCCTCAAACTCAGCTTCCCACAAGCAGGGAGCAGGATGCCGGTGGGGCGTGGGCACCCTCTCTCCCCACAAACTGCATTGCACCCCAGCCCCCCAAAATCCTCACCTTGAAGCCAGCAAGAGTCCTTCCCTGACTTGGTGCTAGGTGGCTACAGGGAGGACAGGAGGAAGTTGGATGGGGTGGTTTAAGGAAGAGAGAGAGATGAAGGGAACCATGAGAGAGAAAATGGAGGTGGGCATGGACCGGGGCAAGAAAGGCAGATGTGGAGAAAGATCAGTGACAGGCATCGTGCTGTGGGAGTGAGGCCGGTGAACACTGCAGGCAGGTGAGTGCTTGGTGTGCAGGGATGTGGGTGCGGATGCAGGTGCAGGATGCAAGGAAAATGGAAGCCTGCACCCCGTGGAACAAAGGGAGGCCACCTGCCTCCAACCTGCCCCTTCCTAGCGGTGGCAGGGGATTGCACCCCCGCTGCATCACCCCCTGCCTGCAGCATGCTCACCCCTGTGAGCCAGGCAGGAATGGATTGGAAATGAACCCATGTGGGTGCTGGAGCAGCCTACCCTACCCCATAGCCTGCAGATCAGGGTGGGACAGGGTGTTCTTCCAGGGTGGGATAGGGTGTTCTTCACCTGCAGCCTTGTGACAAAAATGCCATATGCTTTCATGAGGCTTTTCAGGTCCCAGGCTGGGGGAAGTGACACTGTGCTAGGAAATTCACACTGGCTCAGCCATCCAGATTTTATTGCCAGAGGCTCCAGGATATTGGTGGCAAGGTTTATCCCTCCGGCTGATGCCGCTGTGGCAGCGCGCAGGGTGGGTGAGCCCCTCTACACCAGCTCTGACCCACTCACCTACGCTGGGAGGTGGAAGAGTTGGGTGCTGCAACAGGGCAGGGCTGACCACTCCTGGGGTCCTGACCTCTCCCTCGGCAGGGACCACAACTTCTTCCCGGAGACTAAGAAGTGGCAAAAATAGATGTTCGCAGGGGGTGATGACTCAGACTGGTGAGTAGCCAGAGCAGCTTCCCTGTCCCATGAATAATGATTCAAAGATGCTCAGTGGGCAGCTGGCTCCACACGGATGCAGTGATGCCGAAACCCTGCCCTCCTGCAGGTGATGGGGTGAGGGCAGGTGACGGGGGGGCTTTGGGGAACCCTGTTTTGAACAGGATTAGTGACAGAAGCTGGTTTTAGCAAAAACTCATGGATTCAGCCCAGAGGGACAGGCAACAAGCAATTAAGGATTTTCTTCCATCTACTTAACACCCAGACAGTGCCTCGGGCTGGCAAGGTGGGCCAAGGATCTGCCCTGCTGTGGCTCCCAAGCGAGAGAGACATTTGGGATGGGCTGCTGGCACAAGGGGAAGGACACCCCCTGCTCTGAGCCGAGTGGATGCACTGCTCCCCATCCGACCCTCCCTGTGGGAACAAGGCAGCCAGCCCCTTGCCAGCCAGGAGGAAAGCCTGGCTCCTTCATGATGCTCAAGCCAGCAGGGTGGTGGGAGTGAGGAAAGGGAAGAGCCTTTTCCCAGGGGAGGGTAACCTGGGGCCTCTGGGGTGGGGGATTACCCCCAGGATTATTGCCCAGCCCAGGTGCACACCCAGGGCCACCCTAATGGGGCAAAAGAGCTCCTTTGCAGCTGCCACCCCATGGACCCAGCTCCACCTTCTCCTTAGACTAGGGACCCTGAGTCCATTTCACTAGGGGATCCACAGACTCCACATAGCATGGAAATCCTGGTTTATTTCCAGGTCTCTAGGCCCTGCAGATGCAGCTTGTGTCACCTCACCCTGCTTGTGCAGGACCTCATAGGATGTGTCCAGTGAAGGCTGGCATCTGCCTCTCCCACCTTCCTCCAGCTCCAGAAAGCATGGGTCAGAGGTGGCTTCACTTGCTGTACTCAGATCCAGCCAAAAGCTCACCTGCTTCTGAGGAAACCCAGGGCACAGGGCAAGAGCGCTGGCCTCGCTGGTGTTTCAGCACAGCAGATCCAAGGTGAGCCTGACGGCACAACGCCAGGAGCGTTAACACCTTGGCTGTGCTCAGCTTCGGTGGGCAGTGTTCCCTGCTCCTGGCCAGCCAAGAGATGTCACTGCTGGAGAGGGCTCTCTTGTGGCTTTCTAGGCCTCAGACACTAGGGAGGCATCTCAAAGCATGTGCAGCCTTGGCTAGTGAAGCAGCAACCCTTCCCGGGAACACCCGGATCACCCTGCAGAAGGAGGGCAGCCCTGAGGGTGTTTTGGTCAGAGCCAGCTTGATGGTGACACCCGAAGTACTGACCTCCTGCTCTTCTCCCCCACCCGACTGAAGAACCCTTTCACCCAAACCCCATTCGCTTTCCCCACCACATATCACACCAACAGCCCTTTCCCACCAGAAATGTTGCTGTAACCTTTCTATACAGTTTCTATGGGCTAGAGGCTAATGGAGTCTATCTGGGGCTTTGATTACACACATTAAGAGTATTTTTCACCATATTTCTTAGATTATGTCATAAAGTGCACTTAGGCACACATTTTGGAGTTGAGAAAAGCCCAATGCATTTTTCAGCCACCAAGTGCTAGGTTGTGCCTAGATCTAATTTCATTTTTAAAAGAAAAGGATGTGGGGGACCCAGGGGAGGTTCTCCAGAGCACACTGGAGGAACATGCTCAGTTCCACTTGCTATATATGCAAGCACTCCGACTTCAGAGCTACACAAGTCTCCCTCTTCCTTTGTCAGAGCTTCTGTGTCCAGAAAGTTCTGAAGACCCAAAGCAGAACCAACACAGGTGCATGAGAAGGTACTAAGTGTGTTTGTATTTGACTGCTGGCTTAGAGCAGGTGTTTCAGCATCCCTGCTGTCAGCTCCACAGGTCACTCACACCCAGAGCAGGTCACAGCCCACCCAAGGAAGAGAAGACAACAGGTTTTGGAATGTAACAATTTATTGGGGTTAATTTTTTTTTTTATTTTTAACTCCCCATTTCTGGCATTGATACAATATTCAAGAGCAGCAGAAAGAACAAAATGTACAAGAATACAAGAGTAATTAGCACAACCCCCACCCCCAAACCTGGAGCAAACCATTTTCTTGTGGGAAGCACCAGGGGAAAGGGCGATTCAATCACCCCTCCAGTGGCTATGCCTCCCACCCATCCGCTCTAGACAGAGTTTAGCCAGCTGGGAACTGGATTAAAAAAAAACAAAACAAAAAACTGAACAAACACTATATTTAAAATGAAAATTGCAAGACAAAAAAAAATATAGATATACAATTCATCCGTGCACAATCCTTAAATGCATTTTTTTCAAAATAAAAAAATTACAAGATACATATTTAGGTTTATTTTAAATAAAAACAAAATTACCACCTTCACTCTGTATGCCAAGTAAGGGGAAATATACACAGATGGGTTGCACCAGAACCATGAGCACTCTAGAGTTAGGTCTGACCTTCTCTAGGAGAAAGGATAAGGCTCTGATGCTGCCAAAACTCAAGCACAGGCAGGATCTGAAGCACTCAAGTACCACAGAGCTCAGTGGGGTAACTCGCCTGCTCTAAGTTCAGTATTTGCAGGAATCTGCAGGATTTAAGCCTAAGCTTGGCACTGGGGAAGGTGAAAGGAAGGAACAGATGAGGCAGGCCCCCGTCCTCCACCACCAGCGGACAACTTTCTATCCAAAAAGAAAACAAATGAGAGAAAAAATATCCCAAAATAGAGAGTCCTCTATTCTTAAGGAGTGTACAAGGCTTAATGGCAGGGGAGACAAGAAGAGGAGGGGAGGACAGCACACCAAGTTTATCAGCTTGGGGGAGGCACAGGCACGACAACTTTTCTCCTAAAAAAAGTCATCACAATTTTTTTTTTGTTTTGTTCTGTCTAAGAACTTGACCTAAGACTACGTCCCCCTTTGCAGGTGGGGAGCTGGAAGCAGCAGGCTCCCTCCAACACAGCTAACGAACAACCTACACTCTGCCCTGCCCAGAGGGAACCCATCGGCACCCCTGGATAGCGGGGCGCAGCCAGGGAGCTGCTCAGGAGCACAGAAGAGCCCCACTAGTTCTACAAGACCCCAAAGTCCCACAAAGTGCTTTGACACACCCAGCCACACTCCTTCGGCTTAGTGCAAGCTTTAAGTGCTCAGCTGAACAAAGTCAAGAACCAGCCCTGCAATGGCAATTAACCCTTCAGCTGCTTGTCCTGGCCCTTCGCCCCTGCCAGGTGTATTTTCTGAGTCGCTGCTGGAGCTGGCATCACCATGTCCGCATCTAGCGGCCCTTCTGCCGCCTTACTGCTTCCCTATGCAGCAGCACGCTGCTTGCTGCCCACCTCCCAGCTCCGCTCAGCCCGGGCGCAGAGGGCATCCCCACCGCTCCACCCCCCAGCACCATCTCTGCCTGCGCTCTTGGATGGACACCTGGAGGGAGAGGGCTCAAAGCACAGCCTTCACCTGAGGTGGAGGGACTCTCACCCCAGGGACTGTGCTTTTGGACCGTCCCGGAGACGTTTTGTTTACCACCACAGAGAAGCTTGAAGGGACAGAACTGCCAGAGGCAGCCCACCACCACGGGAAGGGCACGCTGCCTACACCTCCCTTTATTCCAAGAAGGAGAAATTTTTCCCAGAAGGAAAGGAAGAAAGAAGAGCTCAGGGCCTTGTGATATCCATACCAATGAGGCAGGTGGGACAACAGGGTACCTCAGATGCAGAACACATGCAAAGCTGCTGGTGCCGAGGCTGCTGACCCTGCACAGAGAAGGGTGCAAACCCCACTACTAGCCACATTAGCCTGACACAGGGCACATCAAAAGGAGAGAAGTAGAGAACGGAAGGGCAAAGGTGAGGATGGAGATAAGACTCCAACATCTCCCACCTACACCCTCAAAAAGAAACTACACACATTGCACTCTGGGGAGAGACCTAAAAAATAGAAGAAAACAAAATAAAGCCACTTATTTGCTCAACCCCAAAGCATCGATGAAACGAAGGTACCTCCTGGTGTTACCTAGGGAAGGAAGCACGGAGAGGGGGATTTCTAAAGCGATACTCGGCACTCCTCTGGCTCCATGCAAATGTCGTGGGAGTCAGGCTGCCAGCACCCTCAGCAGGATGGTCCCCTCCACCCCCTACCCCCTTCACACAAGGGAGACTGAGGCACAGGGCAGCAACACAACTGGCACAAAGGCCACGGCAAACCAAGAAGGAACAGAACCCAAGAGGCACCAAATCCCTGGCCCCAAATTAATCTTCTACAGCACACTGCCTTCAGAGCAGAGTTCAGGAAGGCTACACACAAGGTGGTGGGTGAGACAGGGGGGAAAAGGGGAGGGGAAAAGGTTTCTTTCATATTTATATATAAAAAGTAAATAAGATCCCAGCTCTTGCACGATTATTGGGCGATTGAAAAATGCAGCAAAAGCAAGCGACATTGGAGTAAAAGGATGCGCCAGGCAAGGAGGAAAAGGTCTTGTCAGAAAGTGGGGAAGGAGGCAAGAGGAGAAAAAGCACTTAGCTAGACACGCACTCCAGGTTTGTTACACCTCCCAGGGAAGAAGGGCCTGCTCTCCCAAGCAGCCCCACTCATGCCACAACCTGGGGTAGGCAGAAGCATGGGGGTCTTGGGGCACCATCCTTCAGCATGGCAGCCTCTTTCTGCCAGGAGGTCCCCAGGAAGGTGATCATCCCCGAACACTAGGAGCTGCCAAAACCTCCTCTACAAAGAGGGGCTGGGAAAGGGACTGAAATCCCTAGGAAGACTCAGCTCAGAGACAGCTCCCACCTGGTTAAAAGCAGGATTGTGGGTGGGGTTGGTTGTTGGATTTTTTTTTTTTCTTTTTCTTTTGTTTATTTCATAAAAATCTCCCTGGGAACTTCAGTAAGGGGAGATGCAGAGAAAAGCTCTCTTTCCTTTTTGAAAACAGAAATTAAGCAGTGGCTTACCACAGCTGACCCTGCTTACCACGCTATTTCTCTGTTTTCCATGCCAAAAGGAGCTTGCATCTCATTAGCTTCACACCCCCCCAGTCCCACTCTGCTCACCGAGGAGAAAAAGAGAGCACAAGAGAGGAGGCTGCCACTCCAAGCTGAAGGCCGTGGGAAGCACTGACAGAGCTCGATGGGCAGAGAGAGAAGAAGTTCCCAAGAGCAGCCCAGGCTATGCGAGGCATTGAGACATCTGTCACCTGCCACTGCAAAGCCAAGGGCACCAGAGAAGTCCAAACAGGAAAAGCTGTCCTAGCGTCCCCTGCCTGCCACCTTCTGTTCAGACACCAACATCTGGTGGCTTCCCTCTTCCCTGCAGTCACTCCCATGCACCAGATGAATGCCCAGCGGAGACATCTTGGATGGGGAAGCAAGCACACAGGAGCTGCCTCCTTGCTTTGAAGAAATGTTTGAGCAACTCTTCCCTGCCACCCTGCAGGAAGCTGGAATAGAAGGCAGCAGCCCTACTCAAGCACAGTCCTGTTGGGGTGTTCCTCTCCCTCCCCCCCACCCCAAAACCTCCAGCAGTTGCTGGCCTCGAGGAGGGGGTACACATTGCTCAGCACAACCTTCACAGCACACAAGGCAGTTCTCCCACCTGCCTCTGAAGATCCGGCTACCGCCAGGATGGCAGACTGCATACAGATGGGACTCTGTTCTCTGTCCTGATGTGGTGAATCTTACGTGGAAAAATGCCACACACGCCCACCTGTTGCTGGAAGAAGCTAAGAGACCCTACAGAGGGGAGGCATATCTGCTTCCCAGGAGATAAGCCCACCACATTTAATCCTGCTTGGATATGGGGGAGGGAAAAGAGAAGAGACAGTGACTTGGCAGGAAAGGTACACACCAACCCCAAATCTTAGCAGCTTGCTGTGCATGCAAAGTTAAGTCAACTGTTTTCATGTGGGTGGCCTGATCCACATTCTAGCAGAACATGACCAGCCATTTCTGAGGGCCACTCGGCCGAAAAACCACTTAAGAGACTCCACCTTAGCTCACAGGAGAGGTATGGGAGGGAAGGGAACTCACTCCAACACTTGGGAGGCAAGGACGGGAAGGGTTTGTAGACAGGGTTCCTCCAACATGCAACTTGCCTTTTCAGCTCAGAGATCGCTGCTTAGTCCCAGAATGCCTTTGCCTCCAGTTCAACCAAGCCAAACAACATCCCAGACACACATGCTTCGATACTACAAAATACTCTTTTCTCTAAGGACCATCTAATACCACTAGTTTGTGCAATCACTGCATTTATTATTCATTTTTAAACTCTCTCTCGCTCTCTCCCTGTAGAAATTTTTTTTAAACTTTTCTTTTTTTATGCAAAACTAATCATTTCACTTTTTCCACTCCATCATAAAATCTCCTCTAAAAACACGACAACAAGAGAACAAACATGGCACAGACACAGAGAATATTTCCCTGTTTGTTTTTTTTTTTTCTTTTTTCTAGGAGTTACAGGGAAGGGAAGGGGATACTTTCAAATAAACTCCTCCCTCAATCCCACGCCCTTTTCAAAGGGCATGGGTGGATCTTCTTTCCCATCTCCATTAAGGAGCAAGGGCAAAAAATTCAGAAGGAGGAGTGTAACCCACGTGAATACGAAGGTAGGTTAGTCAGCCTCAAGCGGCTCATCCACCTGAGGGGACTTGAGGCTGCTGCTGCATTCAAGTTAGCAAACCTCTAACTCAAAACAGCACAGGATCCTCAATTTGGATCCAAGAGGTTCAGGGTTTGGTTCCCACCTGGTGACCCACCCAGGGAGAGATTTGTCACACAAGCAGTTGAGCTGTGTCTGCAAGCCGGATCATACTCCTTTCTTCCTCCACAAAGTTCTACTGCATGAGTTCCTCTGCTGCAACAAGTCCCCTCATCTCCTCACCACAGAAAGAAGGTCCTCATGGAGTATCCCTACAATGACCCACTGTTTTGCTCTTCACAGACAGTCCCCTTGCTTGTCACTCTGGAGAAAGGCAAAACCCCTTCGATTAAACAATTCCTGCCCCCTGCCCCCAAAGAACACCATACAAGAGACACTGGGGAAAAGAATTCTGCCAAGCAAACACATCTTGGCCAAAACACATCAAGAGTTTCCTATTAAAGTTCCCTTTTATCTCCCACTTAAACGCATCATTATTTTTTTTTGCAGAACCTCGACACCACAAAACAAAACACATCGCCACATACACACCAAACAGTAACTTAACAACCTAAAGTGACTGGCCAGTTTGCATTCACCCCACAAAAGCTCCTCTTATCTCACAGCCACAGAATAGTTCTTGTTGAGAAGGGGGGGCAGGGGTGGAAGAAGACAATCTCCTCACTATTTCCCTAAGAAAGAGCTGTTCCCTATGCCTACAAACTGCTCACCTTTGAAGCTGCAGTCAAATGGATAGGCTATGCTAAAATAAGGGATCCCCGGGTGTGCCAGGCACAGGAAAGATGCCAAAAAAACCAAACAAACAACAAAAAAAGAGACACGAAAAATACAGGCAAGTATTAATATAGACACACACAAGTCCAACAAGTTATAGGAAGCCTTAGCCTGGTGAATGGATCAGGGAAGTCTCTTTCTCCCTGCCCCTAGCTTCAGCTGTTAATGCAACTGCATCCCCAAGGAGTCCACTAAGGTCTTTAACCAAGGAAAGAAAGAGGTGTACAAAGGGTGGTGCTAACAGCACCTGGAATCCCCCTCGAACTGTCTGCACAGACACTCAACCACAACTAGTGTGAATTCACAGTGCCCCACGTCTCTGAATGCCACCCACTGTGAGGCAAGACTTTCAGGGAGGGTAGCAGATTTTATTACACCAACCCAGGCACTGGAGGCAGGGAAAAGACAAGCTCTGGGCACAGAAGCCCTAATTAAGGTCAGAAGCTGGTCTATTCCTCCACCACCCCAATGACGCCTCTTGGGCAGACAAATATAACTCTCTCCCACAAACCGCCTCCCTTCTACCCTCAGACCACTGCAACCACAAAATCACTACTCCACGTGAGAGCACTCCTTGGAGCTGGAAGCTCCTGAGCACCCTCATGCAGAAGCACCAGAGGGGCTGATTCCACTCACGTTCTCCCACACAGGGCAGGTCTGCAAGTAGGTATGCCCTGATACGGGGAATTTTTTCCACCCTTTTCACCTCTGCAGCATGTTATGTAGAAGTGACACCCCTTTGCCCCATCCTGAATACCAGGGACAGGGCTGAGAGGGCGAGGCTCTCCCACAGATTGATCAGCACCTCTTTTCCTTGCCCCTACAGGCTGGGTCCTGTGCAAGTAGGGGGAGAACGGAGAGCAAAGGAACGGCATCTCACTGGGAAGCTTAGGACCCACACAGAAACAGAGCAAGCCAGAAGCGGCATGCAAAAGAGAGCTTATTTTGCATGTGAACAAGAGTGGTCAGGGAAAGAGGGAGCAACAGCAAGCGTAGCCTTGCTTGCTCCTACTTGCTAGGGGCAAAGAGAAGGAATTTATCAGCTCACAAGAGCTCTGGGGGAAGAGATCCAGCGTACATGCATACGATGTGAGAGACAGTTATTTCTTATTAGCACCTTTGGTTGACAGTTGTAAGGGCTGTTTCAGATGATGAAAAGACAGAGGGGAACCCTCTTCTAGGCCATCAACCACAGGGAAGGAGAGCAGGAAAGACAAAAGGAAGCAGGAAGAGCAAATGACCCACCTTAGCATCCCTCCCTCCCTCCTTCTGAGGGAGTGGGGGGAAGCAAACGGGATCAGGGAAGCTTACACGCAAAGGATGAGACCAGCCTCACCCGGCTGGGGCAGCAACACGCTGTCAGTGTATCTTCCCCCAAATTAAAGGATGGACGCACAGCCCACTTCCACTTCCACCACAGAAAGGGCAGGGAAGGGCATTTCATGCCCTCACCCCCAAGCAAGTGCAATTGATGAACACCAGGAGGAAGATCTGGGCCAGAAGCAGATTCCCCTTTTCTTTCCTTCCCCCTGCAGAGCTGAACAAGTTGGAAGATGCAGGGGAAGAGGAGGGACCAGGACACCTGAAAGCGCCCATACAACTGCCAAGGTAGCACCAATAGTCAAAGGAAAGGGGAAGCCAATATAGGGCGTATGCTGCATGGGGCACCCCGCACCACCCCAGCTTTGTCTCAAGCACCTTCCAGACATGACACGTTACCTGCCCCTCTCCCCCTTGCTCTAGGGGCATCTGGATCTGCAACTGCCATGAGGACAGCAGAGGACAGGGCAGATCCAGGCCAAGAAGGGGAAGGATGACAGGATCAGAGTCATGGCAAGGGGGAAACACAGGAATGGAAGAGACTGCATGCACATTGTGGGAGAAGGCTTGGAGGATGTGGGCGAGGGCTTCAATCCTCTTACATGCTCCCCTCAAGGGTCTGGAGCTCCTCTTCAGTTTTCATCAAAGACAGAAGGGGGAGGAGGAGGAAGAGCACCTTCCCCACCACCCCCACAGGCACACAGACACGCTCACCCATCCCTCATTCCCAAAGGCTCCGCCGCCTGTTGGACAACACCACATTCAAGGACAACCAACCACTCCCCAGCCCCACCACAACCCTCCCAGCCTCCTCCCAGCAGCAGCGACACCCAGGAACGGTGGGTGCCCCCACTCCCCTCCACTGACACACTCCAGCCTCTAGGCAAGCAGGAGTGGGCAGAGGGAAAGGAGGAGGAAGAGTGGCAGTGAGGGCAAGAGGGACAGCCAAGGGGAGAAGGAGAGAACTAAGGACAGCCATTCGCACCATGACTTCTCGCAGGTAGAGCTCCCCCCACACCCCTGGAGCAGGGGGACCCAGCTGCTCACTTGCTGCTTCCTCCACCGCCACCTGCCGCCACCTTCTCAAAATCCTCCGCATTGCAGAACTCCTTGATGGTGACAGTGAGAAGGTTGCTGGTGACATCTGTGACCACCACGTTAGAGCAAGGGGACATCTCAGGACGCCAGTCGCCGGCCTCCTGCTCCAGGTCAGAAGAGGAGAGCGACAAGGAGGGCGTCTGCCCTCCACTGCACCCTCCTGGGGGAGAGCGCTTGCTGGTGGCAGCTGACTCTGGTGGGATCGAGAGGTCGAGGACCTCTGACTCACGCCAGTCGGGGATGGCTGGGCTGAGGGTCTCAGGAAGCAGCTTTGGAGGTGAATCATCTGGGTCAGAAGAGGAGTGGGGGGCAGGCGATGGGCACCCAGAGGAACTGGAACTGGGGGCATCATAGGGGGTGGAGCCCATAATGAGCCCACAGGAGGCTGCCTGGGAGCCTTCAGCCTCCCCTTTGCCCTCCAGAGAGGGGGCAGGTGCAGCGGACGGCTTATTGTAGAGCGAAAAGGCGCCGAACTTCATGTGGCGGATCTGGGTGCGGAGAACGCTTTCGCTGAACTTTTTGCTCTTGCCAATGACACGATTTCGGGACGGGATCTTGGGCCGAGCAAGGCCCCCGGCCCCATTGGCTGGCTTCCCACCTTTGTCAATGACTTTGAGGTTGAGGATGATGCGACTGCGCTTTGGCTCGCGGGGTTTCACCTTACGATTGATGATGCGGACGGTCTCCGAGAAGGGCGAGACGGGAGGACGGATGCCAGCCCCACCACCCACACTCCCGCTGTTCTGGGGGTCTGGACGGGGCAGGGGGCGCCGGGACATGCGGTGGCATCGCCGGATGTCTTTCTTGAGCCGATGCACTGCGGCACTGGAGTGGAGCTTGGGAGAGGAGGTGCTAGAACCAGGCTTGACAGAAAAGTGTACATCCCCAATGTGGAGGGCCTCCGCTTGGGCCCGAGCCTGCGGTGGTGGGGAGAGAGAAAAAAAACAGGGTCAGAGAGGCAGCCTAGATGCAGCCATATCTTAAGTCAGGCATTGCTCACCTCAGGACAAGTGCTTACCAGCAATGCTGTGTCACATTTATACCCACATTAATGACAAGCACACATACACGTGATATACTACTGATAGCTACGGCACAGCCCCCGTACAAGCACAGGGCACTGTCTATGTCCTTTTCGGGCAGCTAATTACTCCCAAGGCTGTGGCCCTGCTGACAGGTGCTTTCCCCAGGAGGAAACCACCACCCTCCAGCCATCTTTCAGGGTTACAGTTAATGGCTTCCAAGGCCCACCTCAGTCATCATTATCAGCCGAAGCGCACAACCCTCCACCGTTGGCCAACCAAGCATCCTCCTAGGTACTGGGGCTGTTAGTGTTGGGTTAGCATCCAAAATTACACATTAGTCCCCAGACAGGGGACTGCATCAGGTCCTCTACAAAATGAGAGCAAGACAAAGCAGACAGGAAGAGTAATGCATCCAGTTTGCTCTTCCCCTCCCGCAACCAGACTCAACTGCTCTGGAAAGCATGGTAGAAGGGGGTCTTAAGGAGCACAAATGGAGGTGGGCGAGGGTGGTCTAATGGAACTTTCTTAGCTAAACACAAGAAATGTGGAGATTCGAAACTTAATTTTAACTAGAGACCACAAGCAAGTTGTTTATCCTTACTCTGCTGTGGAAGCAAGGTCCAGTGTTTAAAGCCAGAGACTAAGTCAGCTGGAATTCAAGTTTAGCTGCATCTCCAAAGAAGAGACTGCCTTGTCCTTTTGAACACCACGCTTGTTTGAAACCTACTACTGGAACACAGCAGGAACAGCACTGGTTCAACTGCTTGGTGCCAGCCCTGCCCGAGAACCAGGGCAGAGGAACAAGAGTTTTAAACTCTTCTGGTGCTTGGAGATAGTGCCAAAACCTGTCCTGGTTCACGCACCAGGAACAGGAGCATTTTCTGGCAGCAGGAACAACAGTTTCATTGGTAAGTTGAGGCAGTATGACCTGAAGACTCTACGGGCACAAAACCCTAGTGTATTCTTAAATAATACCTTGTCAGAGGAAGCTGCTTGTAGAGCACAGCCTCTCACCTGCACCCTACTCCCTGCCCAAACAAACCCCCGTCCTTATTCCTTCCTCAGCAGTGGTTTACAGGCACAAGTCACCCAGGCCTGGAGGCGACAGGCGAGCCCCTCTGCCGGCCCATCTAGTGAGCAGCTTCCCCCACCTGGTGGGCACAACAAGAACTGCAGAGCTAGAAGACAGCTGCTTTTCCTCCCCAACTTTTCCATCCCGTGTTGCCCCCTAGTACACGCCAAGATCGGGATGGCTTCTTGCCAGCTAAGAGCTTAAGCATTCCAACACCATCTCCTTTGTCACCCTGCAGGCTGCGCCTCCTACCAGAGAAACGCCTGAGGAAAAAAAGTGTGCGTGTAAAGGCAGGGATCTAACATATCTAAGCGAGGGGCCCAGGCCAGCTCTTGCACAATAAGCTCAACCCCCTGGCTCTACATCCCCAGAGTTCTGCTGTTACCCAGTGCCCCTCTTCTCCCACAGAGATCCCCATGGGAACCGCAGAAGATCCTGAACTAGCACAGAACAGAGACGTGAAGACATTTCATTCCTCTCTGGCTAATGCCAGATGATCGTGCTGCTCTTCAGTACTACTGGTACACTGGCTTTAAAAGGACTGCAAAAATGAAGCCTCCTTCCCTGGCTGTATGTGGAAAGATAGACCAAAAGCTCATCTGAACCAGGGAATCTAGACTTTGTATTAGCCAACTGACAAAGAAACAGAGATGACTAACACGACTGCCAAGGCAAGCACAGCCACTCCGCACGCTAAGCCTGGGCTGTACAGGGCTGTTTCACCTAGCTATAGGGAAGTGTCCCCAGCAAAGATAAACCCCAACATGCCCCGCTGCAGCAGGAAGCATCCCAGTGTCCAGCTAGTTTCTCGTTGCTCGGCCTCACGTGTTACTCCATGCCTCAGACTGTTCAGAAAATGGTTACATACAGTTTCTGTCCCAGGCATCCTACGGGCTGGAGCACAGCAGCAGCACCACGAAAACTCCCTGCACCATGTATCAACTCTCCCCATCCCAATGAACCACTACTTCGAGACCCTCCTGCAGACCCTGCCAGGAGACCACAAGCACAGACAGATGCACATCTAGGGCTGCGCTTGCTCCCTCTCTTCACAGGTCCCTCTGAAGCAGATGGCAAGACACCAGGACAAGCTACAGTTTGTTTTCTGCCATTACATACTAGCACAGCCTGGATTAATGACTTTATTATTCCTTTCCCTCCCCTGCCCCATCATAGCCAGCCTTCCCAGCATTGCTGCTCTTGTGCTTTGGGCTTCCTGCCAATTTACCGCTGCTCAGCTGAGAGCAAAGTGCAACACTACGTCCCGTTCCAAAACGCAGGACAGGGAAGCCAGGCAGAGGGTACAGACAGATGTGCAGTAAAAATCCTTGATCCACAGCTTCAGCAGAGAGACACAGGCATCCTTCAGGGCCTCTCCTGCTGCCAACACTGCACATTGTAGATTAATTCCCTACCCTGTAATCATGCCTCAGAGTGAGGAGTTCTGCCCCTCCCGTGCCACACTGCTCAGATCACCCATGAGAAAGAAGGCAGCCTCCCCCAAGCCTGGGGGAAGCAGTCACAAACATCCACAGTTGCCTTATACACCCCAAAGTTCCTCAGCAAAGCTTCCCATCAACGACATTAAAAGAAAAGCAGTAGTGCTGGGATGGTCACTGCCTGGCCACTTCCATAATCCTGCTGATTTTACTTTCTCAGCCTATGCACATGAATTGGCTCCTGTCCCTTTTTGACAGACACCCGTCTTGGTTTTGTGCTTATACAGCAGCTAGCACAGAGCTCTGGTCCACGGCTAGGGCTTCTCCGGTATGCCAGATACTGGGTCTCCTTCACTTGCTAGATGTCTGCATTTCCAGTTACATCTGGGGCACTTCCTCACGGCTGAAGATGTTTCAGCTCTCTGCATTTACTAAATTGCAGTTTCAGTAGTCTCCAGGTAGACAAGCAGCATTGATCTCCTTGGCCAGATTATTAAAATAGAGGGTAAGCTGGGAGCCAACAGTCCTCCCCTGGTACTACACTGCTATCCCCAGCGACAGTCTTCAATGCAAGTTCCAAAGAGCAATATGCAAAATATTCAGCTTACTTTGAGCTTGTTTTTCCAGGTAAGGTTTCAAGAAAAACAGTATCAGGTGCTTTATCTAAGGCCAGCCCCCAAAGCCCTCTCACTTGCAAAGCTCAGTATTCCTACTACAGGATCAGGTTTACTCAGGCATCAACTATACAAACTCAAGTCTCTTCCCTGCAAAGGACAGCACATTTCCTGGGCTCTCCTTCTCCTGCTTCCAACTTCACACCAAGTAACTTGCCACCTCTGGTTTGGAGAAGACTCTGTGTTCAGTTTTATCCGTTAGAAATGCACATCTCCCTGCTATGGATCCGTTATTTAACCACACTCATGAGCCGTATGAGTATAAGGTCTTCGAAAAACAAACCCATTTAGTCCTTTCAGCTGCATCACCACAGTTTGCTACTTAACTCAGAAGTTTTCCAAACGGAAACCACCTCTCTGGATTTTGCTGTTTTCACCTGCAAGATTTGCTCACTGCCGAAGAGGTACTCAGCATGTATACAAAGTAATTCACCCTGCTTACAGCTCAGCCTACATCAGGTTGCAGCTTCTGGAGGCTTGCTGCAGTGCTCTGTCACGAGAACAAGCCAATTGCTTCCCTTCCCCCTCTTCCCTTTTGGGATATGTATCACCTTTATTTAGCTTGTACAGCTCTCCCTCACTGCCCATGGGAACAAGTATATCTCCCCTGTTCCCTACTATTTCTGAATAACTGTCCCTTGAGGCCCAGCAAGCATATTTGTTCATTCATTCCCTTAACGCACTGAGGCACACAAGCACGTACACGGACACGTGCTTAGAAAAGCCTCTCTTACCTGATTTGTATCAAAATCTCCGCAATCCAGAAGAAAAAAAAAAAAAAAAGACAAAAAAAGGACCTTATAGGGCTATGAATTTCTACTTAATTATTTCAAAATCAAGTAATTTCCAGTAGTGCTGCTGCACCATAGTAGTGCTACTCTCTCATAAATTACTGGCTCTGCTTCGCTTTTTATTCTCCACCTGCATTCCCACAGTCCTTAGTCCAAACAGCATTCGCAAGAGCTCTTCTTTCCCCTTTTTGGCTGCCATTCTGCCTTTTTATCACCCTCTTTCTTCTGCGGTCTTCCAAGTGACAAGGCAACAGCAAGCCAGTTCATAGCACAGTTCTCCCAAGCAACACTGCCATAAACTAGTTTCCCTACTGGATGGGGAACAGTCTGTTTTCAAACCACTCAGGGATAATTTATGAACGGGGAGGACATCAAAAGAAACCCAACTCCAACTTCAGAGTTCAAGGAAGGGCAAAATGACAGAACACCATGCTGCTCACCCCCTTCTCCCCCTCTGCTTCCTGCTGCCCCCCCGGCTCTCCTTTACCTCTTAATTCCCACTAACCTTCTCCAATCTTTTCACCTTAGTATTTACAGCCACCCTGACCAGGGGGTCTTTGCTAGCCACCCACTGAGCTTGCAGACCAGGCTCTGTCTCTTAAAAGCACTTGCTAGACTTTATTAGATTAGTTGGCGAGTTTTGCATTCCACACAGCGGAGTGCTGAGAGAAAAGCAAAATAAAAAGAGCAAACGGAGCAGGGGAAAGAGGAAGATCACTATAGCAAACGCTAGGTCTAACAGCTGAAGGGCCTGTCCTCGAGGATGACTCCTGCCAGACACTTAAGTGGCAAGGTAAGAGCCTTATGTACAGCGCTGCCCATTTCAGACCAAGGACTCTGCTTCCTGAACACTCAGCACAAAGCTTGCAGCATACCAGCAGCCTCCCAAGAATTACAACCTCCCGCCAAGCTTGATCTCAGCTGTGGGAAAGTTTGCCCCTAGTATGCAGAGGATAAAGACCCATTTCCTGCCCAAAACTTTTCAGTTGAAGTTTGCAGGGGTCACTTTCAAATACCGGCCATCTTGATAGCAATATTACAAAGCCCAGACTGTAATTTCCCTTTGTGGTCTGATCGAAAGGGCAAGTGTTAGACAGCTCTCAGCTACAGCAGCCTGGCTTGGCAGCAGGTGGCCGAAGATGCAGCTTTTCAAAGCTTTTCCAAAGGCGTGGGCCACTAACCTGCTGGAATGCTTTCTGCAAATCTCCCTGGGTGCCTATCTGCAGCTTTTCAGAACTAATCCCAGGATAAACGTAGCCCCAACTGCAAACTGGAACACCCACACAAGCCAGGGGACTGAGCGGTGTATCAGAACACTTATTTCGATGCCTTACTGGAGACTCTGAAACC
The DNA here is from genome assembly GCF_963210335.1 of Falco punctatus. Taxonomy (NCBI): domain Eukaryota; kingdom Metazoa; phylum Chordata; class Aves; order Falconiformes; family Falconidae; genus Falco; species Falco punctatus. The sequence goes on from NC_137585.1 coordinate 35,357,178, forward strand.
TAAGTTTAAGCACTGATACACAAGAAAAATCCCAGCAAGCCACCAAGTCAAGGGCAGACTGGTCTACCAAAGCAGTCCTAGGCCAGACTCCTGCTTAAACATCATTGCATCCAGGCCTAATCTGTTCAGTTAACAGATCAAAAAGAATATTGTTCTAACTGCCAACTCCAAAGACTCCCTCTGGGATGCAAGAATCAAATTTCTTCCCTGCTGCTGAAATTCTCACTGGCAAGAGATTCTGCAGCTGAAAGAACTGAAAACATCGTTAGCGATGCACAAGGCAGAACTATATCCCACCCCTCCCGCAGCAGCACCAGTGCTGCAGGTCTAGCAGAGGTCAAATGCACGTCTTTAGCAGGTCAGAAAAAAATTGACAGAGATGCACACAACACAAACTATCACGCTGGTCTCTGTCATGTTTCTAGTCACAGTTGCACTGCTAGTGGTTTGCCTGAACAGAGCTCAAACAAGTTCAGATAGGGCTAGCCGAGATAGAGTTACTTCTTGCTGCCTAGCCTGGGGTGTTATTTTTAGGGTAGGATTCGAAGTCACAGAAAAATGGCAAGTCGGAGCACTAACAGTTTCACCAGCTCCGTTTCCCAGAGCAGCAAACCAAGCAGCAGTGGTAGCACTCTGCCCTGCCAGCCTCTCCCACAATGTGGCACCAGCTTTCAGGAGAGCCCGTTTCACTCCCTATCGCGATTCACCTTCTACAACGTACCAAGCCAGCTCTGCAAACCCACAGGTTTTCAGCAGCATTTGAGAAGCTGGCAGAAGGAAGATGTGCCACAGAAATGTGTCAGGGATGTGATTCAAAGGATGCTGTTGAATTACTCAGGTTCCAAGTTGGGGGGGGGGGGTTAAAGGGCAAGGGGAGAAGTGAAGGAATGAGTGGGCTTTATTTTTGAGTTTGGGGTTGGTTTTGTTTTTTTAAGCAAGTGAAAAATTTGCAATGGATTTTGCCGCGTCACATTGCAAATCAAAAAGACACCAATTACACACAGTAACATTAAAAGCACAGCACAAACACTTATTTACCACTCTGAAAAATGTCAGGTGTTACAAATACCAGTATTTTTCAATTCAAGCAGAGAACTATTTTAAGCTGGTGGTTTCCCTTTAAGCGTTCCCCTGCATTGTTGGAAACCTAAACACAAGGGTTTCATTTAATGCATGACTGCCAGAAAGAGAAAAACCAACTAGTCTAGTTTCCCTGAATAAAGTGTAAGAGGTAGTACATATCAGTTATGTTTGTAGTTCTCAGTCTGCAGATACAGAAAACTGTTAGCAGAAAAACAAGCAACGAGGGAGGACAGTTCCATTGGCAGGCCTTTCCGAGGATTACCACAGGCCCCTGGGTTCTACTTGGGGCATCAGAATACGCCTGTTCCTGCGTTTCATCTGTGTGCTTCTTTATGTCCTTTTAAAGCAGAGGTGACACCCTGTCCCTCACCACTCTTTCCAGTGCTCATACAGTTAAAGTGCTGCGCTAACTTGAGTAAAGCTCCTACCACTGTCAGGCAAAGGAAAGTATTAACCCGTTTCACAGATGGGGAAACATGCACAAAGGCTAAATGACTTGCCCAAAGCCATAGGATGACTTAGTGATAGTGATGCCTTACCACAGGGTCTGCCCTGGCTGTTCCAGGGCTTTATACCAGATCAAGACCGGGGAAGCTGTGAACTCACTCATTTGTCTTAATCACACAAAAGTATGCTGTTTCTACAAGGTACCAGATTTCTTAATTAAAAGAAGAAAGCAAAAAACCAGGGGGGGTGTGGGGGGTGTGTGCACTAGGGACTACCTTCCTCGTTCTTCACTGTGAGCAAGGAGAGATGCTACAACACCTTGCAGAGCCACTGGGTCTATCAGAGAGGAACTAGAAACTTTGGCTGCTATCCTACGCAGTGGTGAAACACTCTCCCCACCCCCCAAAAAAGAAGTGCAAAACAAGCCTGCAGTTTACAGATCAAAACATGAACCCTTCGTGAAACTCCTGTAGAGCACCTACATCCTGAAACACAACCGGAGGAGCACAAGTGGCAGCGGGATTCCCAGCACAGCTGCCCGATTGCTCAGCAGGCTGCTAAGTTGCAGGGTGCAGGCTGGATGGAATAGACTGCTGAAGGAAGCAGGAGCAGGGCTGGCTAGCTCTCCACTGCGGCAGCAGAAGGCCGTAAAGAGAGAGGATCTTGGAAAGAGACTGCAGCCTCACCATGCACATCCGTGCGTACCGACCGTCCTGCTGGGGCACCCGTCGCATGCACACACGCTTTCCCCTCGCATGCTCCTGCCTCCCTGCCCCCCACCCACTTTCCTGTCGGGTTGTCCCAGTGTTTGCAGAGTAGGCGGCAGGCACAAGTCATTTGAAAGCCCAGTCCTTCCAAAGGCATGCACCAGCGAGGTTTGAGAGACATTTGGCTAGGCCTAAGTTCTTTAAATAAGAGTTACCTTCAGGAGAAAAGTTTTAGGCTTAGGTCCTCTCTTCTTGGGCCCATACAGCTCACGCTCTCGTTCCCTTTAGGGAGTCAAATTTGTGGAGACGTTAAAACTTTTCCCAAAGGGTGAAACACAAGCATACAAGTTTAAAAAAAAAATATTAGAAAATAAAAAATAAATAAAGAAGAGCCTGGATGCCCTTTCCCGCTCACCCCCTCCCCACGCCAGGCCCGCCGCCGCCCCCCCAGCCCAGGGTGCGTGGCGAACACTCACTTCTGCTCGAAGGCTGCGATGAGGCGGGAGTCCAGGATGTTCTCCTCAGGCTCCCAGGTGCTGTACCTGCCGGGCGCGGCGGCGGAAGAGACAACCAAGGCGTCAGAGCCCAGAGCCCCCCACAGCCGCACGCACGGACCCCACACCCCGCCCCGTCCCATCCCATCCCGTGCCCACAAACCCCGCGGCCCCGGGGGCGGCCCCCACCGGGGGCGCGGCCCCCCCGCGGCGGGATGCACTCACTTGATGGCCCAGCCTTTCCATTTCACCAGGTACTCGATGCGCCCCTGCAACACACGGGAGAGGGGGGGTGGGGGGTGAGGCGGGGGCCCGGCGGGCCGGCGAGCGGCGCGGCCAGAGTGCGGCAGCGAGAACCAGGGGGGGCCGGGGGGCGGTCCCGCGGCCGCCCCCCCACCCCCGCGCCGGTCGGCCCCTCACCTTTCGGATGCGCCGCTTGATGATGGACTCGGCGGCGAAGACGCGCTCCCCCACTGCAGACAGCTCCATCTTGCTCCTCGGCGGCGGCGCCCACAGCCCATAATAATCCCGCCCGCCCGCCCGCGCCGCCCCGCCCCCTGCCACCCGCCCCGCCCTCCTCGTGCCGCCGCCGGCTCGCGCACGCCCGCGCGCCCCCTCCCGCCGCGGCCGCGCGTGACCCTCCCCCCACCCGTGCGTGGGCGGGGGGGGCGGTTGCTAAGGGAAGGGGGTCGCGCGCAGGCGCCGGCCCTTAAAGAGGCCGCCCGGCGGGGGGTGCGAGGGCGGCGGCGCGGCCCCGGCCCCCTCAGAGGCGTCCTGCGGGCAGCGGCGGGCGGCCCGCGGGCACGGCGGTGGTGCCGCGCTGCATCTCGGCCGCCTCAGCCCCTTCCCGCCCGAGCGGGGCCTGTATTTCACTTAAAACAATGGCGGCAGCGGGGCCGCGCAGCCTCCGCTCCTCCCGCACACGCAGATGCACCGTCTCCCCGCACCGTCCGCCTCCAGCCAGCGGGGTGGCGCCGGGGGGTACGCGGGGAAGCAGGCAGCCTTGAAGTACCTACTGAGGCAAAAACTAGCGGTAAAGGTGACTAAATCCTTTTTTCCTTTTTTTTTTTCCCTTTTGGCTGGCACTTTTATGTGCCCTCATTTTTGAGCCAGTATAAGGTACCGCAAGGTAAATGGGCCAAGCATGCTACATAAACCTTTAAAAAAATAAAATAGAAAAATGTTAAGTCACTTAGAGGAATTCCCTGCCCTGAGCATTACTGCAAAATCCTATTTAATTTGCAGCGTGCTTTACACTCTCTTCTAGGTGCTAAAAAGACAAAGAAAAAAAAGCCTCAGTCAAAAATCATTCGCTGATTCAAAATGGAAGCTGGCAGCCCTGCAGCTGCCTTCGTGTGGAGCTCAGGGTCCCTCATTGCCTGGAGATACCACCTGGCACAGCAGAACAGCATACTCTCCTGCTTGAGCTCCATTTTAGGGTGAGGAGGGGGTGCATTCCAGAATGATACCCTCTGGAAAAAGGGGGAGCTGTGATGAGGGCTGTAGGCAATGGCCAACTTGCTTTTGCTGCTCTTTCTCAGCCCACCTTGACTGCACCAGCCACCTGCAGGGCACTGGCATCCCTCAGCGACCTGCTCTTCAGCCAGCCTGGCAGGGAGCACTCCCAGCCCCTGTGGCCTTTGCTAACTCTTCCTTTATTTGCATCCGTCTCCCCTTTCTACCTCTGGCTCAGAAGTTTTACCCAGGAGGAGGATATTCTGTAAATGGCTATCTTTATCAGTAGTAGTAGTAGGGATGGATTTCCCAAAATCAAGGTAGGCAGGCAGGAGAACAAGCGTCTTCCTTGCTGCCTGTGATTCAGGCAAGATCTGTCATAGTGTTTTGTTCTTTTTCACCTTAGCAGCGGAAATGTTGCAGCCACCACAAGCTGTCTGACCAGAGGAAAAGTGACTCAAGAGAAGATGCGTTCCCCACCACCTTGTCTCATTTGAAGGGGCGTGGGTGGAGGGGTTGCTGAATGCTGACAGAGACAGCAAATGGACAGTCACATGGACCCTGGTTCAGGAGATGCAAACAATTCGGAGAACAAGGTGTTTCTGTGGTCAGGGACTGAACCACAGTGAACTTGACCTAAATGCAGAATTATCAGTGGCAATATCACTTTCTTTGAGAGCAGGCTTTAAGAGGCCCTTTCTCAGGTATTTACTATCACAGGCCAACCGAGAACAAAACCCCAGACAGATCATTCAAGACTCATCTAGAATAGGACAAGTCCTTCTGGACTGGCCTATCTTTCTAGACACCATTTAAAAAAAATCTTAATTCTTAATTGAAAATATTATATATATTTTGAAGGCAACTTCAAAAGAACAAGCTGATCACACCCATCACACTTCGTTTTTCACTTTTTTAACTGCTTTTAACTTTGCACATCGAGTGTTAATGAACACCATCCACATTTAAATTAGTGTATTTGATACTGTTTGCTTTGTTTAAACAACTGCTTTTACACTTGTGGCTGAGTGTCAAACAATTGAACTTCTAACTGTCAATATCATCCACCCTAAAAAGCAGGCACTCCTAAATCAGAAGGAGGAAGGGTCCTCACACAGATACACAAATACACGTGCAGCAGCTGTGACTGATGGCCTTGTCCCCAGGCAGACGAATGGGTCAAGAACAGCACACCTCACCCTGGGGCAGGGGCACAAGGCACCCCCGATCCATGGACCAGAAGGGGCAGCAGCATTTCCGACAGTTCTCTGTGCTCTTTCTAGTTATTTTCTCCTTCCACCTGTCAGCAGGACCTTCTTTCCAGCCACAGCGACTGCTCAAATCACTGCAAGCAGCCATTGTATAGGTATTGCCCAGTCCCAGGCTCTTTCATCTAACTTTTACTTTCACAAAGCAAAATAGCAGCAGAATATCCAGCTGTTCTGAGTATTGTTGGCCATTTCCTTTGTTTCATTCACGTTCCCAGTAAAACACTTCAGGAAAAAAAAAACCAACAACCAAACCCCCAGCAACCTGGGAAGATGGCTCTACCAGAACAGCTATCGTTCACTACAGACACTGAAATAAAACATGTTTTTGATGCCTCACTGCCAGCAAGACTGGTGCCGTAGGATATACCGTAGCACTTCTTGCTACGGCTGAGAAGCCAGTGCAGGTAAGCAGTAAACTTTGGGGGAACAAGAAGACCTTTCTCACTAAAATCACTGGCAAGCAGTGTACGAGCATGGGAGGAGAGCAGCAGATGCAAGGCCATTTTTATTTATTTTTTAAATGGCACTTGATAATGGGAAACTCACCTGCTCAAAGCTGGTTGTTGCCTCCGGGCTCATTTTTTGCAAACTGGTGACTCGCCAGGAGTAGCAGCACTTATTTCCACCAGAACAACTCCAAGGGTTGATCAACTGACTCCGTTGCTGTTTGCTCCAGGGAGGTCGCTGTCAGGAGTGGTGGATTTCTGTAAAGAAGTGGTCATTCCCTCGCCTACACTGGGAGCTGGTACAGCTGCGCACACCCCAGCCCTTCAAGCAAACGCTGCACAGGTTTTAAAGCGAACCCTTGGCATTATGGTTATCTGCATCAAAACGTGGTGAGATTTGCCAGCTGCAGCTCTGAAGCACACAAGACAAAGGCAGACCCCTCAGAGCTGACCATGTGCTTCCCTGTGCAGCTGTTACAGGTGGCTCAGCATGGCCCAAGCAGTGGGCATAACAACCACCCCTCCAGCTTTTTGACATAGGAGAGAGAGGAGAAGGCCCATAGGTGTCACGTAGTGCCCACACCACCGGGGTGCTAAGAAATCCCTTGGCCAGCCTATGAGTTCCCAAAGCAGGCCCAGCTACCCAGGCTGCTGCTAGATTGGGGTGATGACACAACTCCCTCGGGTTTCTTGTATCCTTGCTTCAAAAACAGTCACTTAACAAGCAAAATGCTGTGAAGAGAAGGACCAAGAGCAGGGAAGACAAGCGGCACTGAACAGACAGGAGGTGATGGCCAGCTTGCTGACAGCACTTGACACCGTAGGGGCCACAGATGCTGCATTTCTTCACTTCATGCTTCTCGGAGAACACCTAGCTGCTCACACCGTGCAGTTTCCCCTTTCAGGTGCTACCTACCATCGCAGGGGCCTGGGGGGTACCTCCTGTGGTGCAGATGAGTGTTCTTGTTCTCAGTCACCAGATCGGGAGAGTTGGCTGCACTGCATGGATCAGAGGGGCAGCATAGCAACAGATTATTTGAAAAAAAAAGTACTATCCAGATTAACCTTTAATCCAACCAACACATGCATCAGAAAGGACAAGCTGTTTTGAGTTCCTAGCGCCAGCCAGCCTCTGCAGCGTTGGCAGGGGCAGGAAGAAGCCTTCTCCAGAGCCGGCTTTCCCATAACTCTGCCCTGCAGTTTCTTACAACTTCACCTGACTCCCTAGCTGCTGCCAGAAATTAAGTAGCTGGCTGGAGTCCTGCTCTGATGCCATCACTCAAATCCAGCTTCCCTGGCTCAGGTCAAGCATGCTGACTGTGCTTTGGTAGCACAGGCAAGACCTAACCACACCGCCTTGAGCCATGACCGACTCAGGAAATGCGCCCCATCCCCCTCTGCTTTTGCTCCGCGTGCTTTAGCGATTGATGTCATAGCTGTGTTCAGATGCAGGGCTCACCCCCACGTTACAGCTACTAAAGACATCTTGGGCAGCCCCATCTGCTTGCTGAGGTACCTCAATTAACAGCTAGCCTCCCCCTCCACAGAGGATGGCGAGGCACATGCCTTTGAGGGAGCAAGTCAGAAACCAAAGTGGACTAAATGACCTTTGGGATTCTCTCCAGAGTAGCAGCAGTTCCAGGACTTGGGCTCCCTAACTGAGCCCTTTGTTACCTGCAGTGAACCTGGGGCCAAACTCCACCCAGCAGCTGCTGTGCTGCCGGGGAGCTCCTTGAAAGCCCTGCAGGCCAACCCACCAGAGGACTCAGCTTGGAGGAGAGGGGCTTCCCTGCTGGCAACCTGTGCGGAGCACGTTTGGCAGCCCAGGCCTTGCCTCAGTTTCTCTGTTCCCAGAAGAGACACAGGATACAGGGCACACCAGCACTCTCCCAGTGCTGGCAGTTATCCTGGCACTGCAGTGTTGCGTGAGGATGTCAAGAACTCCCTAAACCCATAGCAGCAATCACCCTGCCATCAGCATTTTCCTCTTCAAATTCTAATCCACCAACAACCAGCTGTCCCAGGTCACCTCTGTACAGCTCTAACTTACCCAGTGGGTTAAAAATTAATAAAAACCTGACCTCCTTGAATCAAAGTAATGAGTAATGTCAGAAACAGCCTTCTGCAGGCTCCGTTCTTCATCGATCCTTCTTTACTGATCTTTCTCATGCATACACACACATTTTCCATTCCTTTTCCAGCCATGCCGTGTGTTTATACCAGCAGAAGCGACTGGTGGAAAATAATTCAGCTGTAGAGTTAGAGCAAGGGGAGGTAAATGACCACACAAACAGACCATTAGGTAAATGTCAGTTCTCATATTTAATATTTTAATAATTTTGTTTGCAACATTTACCACATAAATCATCTAAATAAATAGATGCTGTACAGTCTCTTATCCATATCAGTACAAAAATAAAACCACACTTTGTGTCAAATTATACTCGAGCCTGCCCTCCCTTTGCTATTACAATCTCCTTTTACAGCACGTACTCGCTCAGAAAAGGCATTAAACTCCAATTGGTTTGTTTGGAATTGGTTTACTCCCTATTTCCCCCCCTCCCCAAATACATTCAATTAGTCTGTACAAAAGCTAGAAGCTCATTCTGTGCAAAAGGAAGCTTTCTGTGTGCAAAGACTCAGATACTCTAGCGAGCTGACAGGAGCAACAGCAACAACTGAAGAGACAAGAACAGAAATAATCCGGGGCCCTCCCCACTAACTGACCCCATCTCCCACCTCCCCCCACCAGAAAGGAAGAACACCACATTAGGTGAATCAGTGTGCAAAACAGCCCGAACAATGTGTGTACGATGAGGGAAAGAGTTGGTGCTGAAAACCCAGCCAGAGGCCTGGGGTTCCCTCAGCTGTAGAGCTGGCTAAGTGAGGGGGGAGAAAAAAGATTCTCTTATCTTAGCCTGCTCAAAAGGTTCTTGAGACGCACAGAACAAAAGCTTAATCTAAGAGATTTTAGGTCTTTTGTTGCCGTTCTGTTGGTGATGAGGTGAGGAAATGGCGTCTGGAAAAATCCAGTAGCTACTGAAGACAGCTCCTGGTTCACCCTCCCTTCCTCTCCCCACTCCCTGCAGAAGGGCAGATACCTTCCTGTTCCTCAACTAAGCTAATAAGGTGCAATTTTTCAGACAGAAAACGCTATAAGATGTCTCCAGAGTCAGAAGAAGCAGTCAAAGTTCCAGACTAGGACCGCTCAAACCGAAACTCAGCTTCATTTTCCCCTTTCTTTTGACAAAGAAGGTGGGGGAGGGAGGAAGCCAGCCTGCACCCTGAAGACGAGCAAGACTTTGTGTGTCTCCTCTCCCCGTCCAGGGAGCCCTCTTGTTAGTTGGCACCCTGGACTGCACTCCCCTTTCTGCCATGGGAGGGAGGCAAAGGGTTGGGTGGCAGCTCTGGAAAAATGATAAGGAGCAGCCAGTGGCCTGAAACATACATCTTTTGCTTTTCAAATGCCACTTTTAGACAGACGGTAAGGAGTATGTAGCACTCCTAGTGCTTTGCATTTCCAAAGTGCTTCAAAATATACTTCAGATTTAAAAGCAAAAAAAGCTACTTAACATTTTAACAGATTTGCAAAAAGCTTCTTTGTGCTGACACTACATTTTCTGGTTAAAAAATAATAATACTTAAAAAGGCTTTCCACCCCCTCCTCCAAAATCCCCCTCCCAGTCAAAACTCTGGTACCCCAGTAACAAGATAAGCTGCGATGGAGGTTCCAAACAGCCTTATGAGCATTCCCTTTTCCCTAGCATTTTTGCAGAGCAGCCCATGACAGATGGAAACAATCACAGCAGCAAAGCTTCCATCCCGTCCCGACTCAATAGCAATCCATCTCCACCCTGTTGGCCATTAAGCTCTCCCACTGAGCTCTGCTCCTCTCTACTACTCCCAGTTAACTAGGGATCATCTGCCACCTGCTCCCTGCTGAGCCACCATACTCTGAGAAATTAAGGGTGCAAGGGAAAAAGAGGTGGAAAAGAAAAAGGGGTCATCGCTCTGGGAAGTTGCTTGTTACAGGAAAGGATTTGAAGGGCCTGAATTCAATTTTAAGTGATTGCTTCTCTCTCCTTCCAAATGTCCTGGGGATGTCTGGTAGGCCCTCCCATCTTCACCAGCTGCTTTGGGGGTATTGAGGTGATTTGACACCCAGAAGGTTCATGGTTTCTCTGTGAGGATGGTAAGTTGAGCTGGCATAGGACAACATGGTCTCTCGATCATAAGCTATTGTCTCAAAATAAGTTTACGATGCCCTTGGGGAAAATAATTTTACAACAAGCACAGCAAAAGCAACATGCTCCCTTTACCTGTATGTGGTAATGCTATACATTCCCATGTAGAAGTTACCCTATGCAAGCTGTTAACATGGACATCTCCCTTGCTTTCCCAAATGGTAAAACATACATAAATGAAGCTCTGACCATCTCCTCTCCATAGGGCCCACTCAGAACTCCAGGGGGCATCCACCCACTGATGCAAGGGATCAGCTTCACTACAAGTTCTTTGCACTTCTAACATACCTTCTCTCTCAGCTGCCAGCTCACCCAAAGGCCTGTCCTCAACTGCCTAGCAAGAGCAGCTCTGAGGCAGCTCCTTCCCTCCCTTCCCGGACAAGCAGCTGCCCCTACTATCTTCCTAGAAAGGCCCACTGCCTTCTTCCTAGGCCGCAGGTAAGCAAGGGAGGAACAGAAGATGGGTAGATACCAACTAGCTTTAGAAAACGAGATTTTTACACTTTCCCTACTTCACAAAGGACAAGCTTAAAGCTTGAGAGGAGAGGAAGGCGTGGAGAGGTGGTGGCAGATTTAGCTTTGCTCAGATAGATGTGGCTGGCTGACAGCCCTCGCTGCTGTCTTCCACACCCCAGCCTCTGTTGTGGGTACCACCGAGGGTCTTGCACGAGCTACCCTGCCTATTTTTTGACCTGTGTGAGGCCTCCCTTCTCTGTTCCAGTAAAATCAAACAGCGCTAGCTGGTGTACAGCAGGAAACAGTACTGGGGCCAAGGGCCCCCTGTGAGGTGAACAAACAATTTTATACATTCAGTCACAAAACACCAGAAGAACAATTCTGGACAGTTTCACAACACTAACAACAAAAAAAGCCATTCATTTCTCAATAAGCTTCTTTCTCTCTGAGGCTCTAACATAAGCAAGGGTCGATTCACTAACAAATTTGGGCTTATTTTGGCAAATGGAACTGCTTTTGAGTTTTCTCACAATAATATCCTGTTCTTGCTTGAAAAAGAAAAAAAAATAATCCACAAAAAAACCCCCACCTTGGTCTGACTTCACAAGCAGAAGGGTGCCCAAGCAAATGCAAGACACTAAGGAGCATGCAGGAGCTACAAGGCTACTTAATGCCACTATTTTATGTGTTAAAACTTGCTGTTCCAAGGCATCACATGTATCAGAGCAATAACATTTCATTTATAACTATCCAGGAACAGAGACAGTCCTTTCCACAGGTCTGGGGTGGTTTTTTGTTTGTTTCAAACACAGTGTTAACAATAAAGGTTTTCCAGTCTCATGAAACCCCTCAGTTCTGTCATATATACAGCGAGTTCACTGTTAGAAGATCTATGAAATAAAAAATTCCAAACTTCCATCCCCCGATTGTGGCTGGTAAATTCTCACATGGGAAGAGTTCTAAGAATGACCCTTAGAAAGAACAGTTCTTCTTCGAGAAGTTTGTTTCTTGCATACAGTTCAGTAATTTCCACTGGCTGAAGTTTTTCTTGTTTACAGCCATGGAGCCAAACAAGGTATGGGAGAGTTAGCCCATTTCTATTCTCAGCTTGTGCTTCAAATAGAATTATTAAACTCAGCTTCAGCTGGATGCTATTCTGGCTCTTCTAATCAAACGGAATGCTTAACGAAGCTCTGAGTACAGCATCTGATTTTCATGGTATGTTAGCCCAAGAGGTCCCAATTCAGTTTTCAAATTTTGGGTTGAACTGGCAGATGAACAGCACTGGGGAGAAGAGACAAGACAACCCAGACAACCTCTCATTCCATCACAAATAAAAAACCCCTACACATCTACACCTGCAGAAGTGGAATAACACTAATTTTAAAGTCCCTCAAGACCAGCTCTACCAAGGAAGTTTACAACAACATGTCACCAGACAATATGGAACAGAGCCAGATTTTTAAAATATCAAGAGAAAAATCTTCTCAAAGAGATCTTTAAGACAAGAAAGAATTCATGAATGTAAAATAAAAAAAAGTCCACCCCAACACAGTAACTGCTTAGTTTCCTAGCACAAACTCCTCCTCACACACACAAACCAAACCCACACACATGCAACTTGTTGCATCTTAACGTGATAAGGGTTAACTCCTCTGACCTGTACACAAAGCAGCATGATAGCAAAGTACTTTGTTCAACACTGTGTAGTGAGATTAGTCACCAGCAGAACACAAGCAAGCCTGATCCAAAAAGTGATTAAGATATGAAGCTGTGGGTGTACCCTCTTTGAAAGACCACCACAGGTCTTTGAAAACTCCACTGCAGGAGGAAGCAAAGATGTTTAAAGAGAAATGCCAAAACAAAACATTGAGAAGTCTCAGCTGATGAGTGGAGAGAAAAGCAGAGGATGGAAATCCAGTTTGTTAGGACAAGCTCTTTCCTGCCGCAGGATTGGTATTGCTTCCAATGTCAGCCAAAGCCAGGAACCTTAGGAAGCTTTTCTGGTGTATTTGTACACTGAGATGGAAGACAGGACAAAGGCAGCAGTAGCTGCATTAGAATAAAGAAACCAGATCCCATAAACGCCATGAAGATTTAGCAGGAAGAGCTGGAGTTCAAGACTTTTTATAAAATAAGCTAAAATATTATGCTTCTGCAACTATAACTACTTGACCCGCTACAACCTTCAAGAGTGGACTCAGCCATGTGGTGCGTCCACTGGTCACACAACAAGAAAGAGATGCAGGTAATCAGCACATTTGGCAAGTGTTGGGGAGAGTAAGTGTGTGGGGTGACGATGACAATACTGTCTGTCCCCACATCCTGCAAAAGAGGGTGCAGCTCCAGATACAGAAGCCTCGCTCTGGACACCCACGTTTAACAAACATCCTGAGCCTGTATGCTTACCTCATCAATTTGCCCTTGCTAGCTATTGCTTTCCCACTCACTCTTCCTCCCACCACACAACTTCTCCATCCCCCAGCTTCCACTTCTCACCCTCTCAGATTTCCCCATAATGAAACTCCCATGTCACTTACCTTGAGAGACAAAAAGGTTAGTCCAGTAATTCAAGATCTTCCCAGTGGTCCTTACACTGCTGTGACACAGTGGAAGATAGGCCTACTCAAACAGCTCTGAGATGGAAGGGGAAATCCTAAGTCTATACTGAGCCGCCACATCCTATCTTGAGGTAAAACCTTCTCTTAATAAAAACCACAGGGGCAGTCCAAGCATTTCGCAAAAGGTAGATGTTTGGAGGACCAGAAGTCCCAGAGCTCCCAAATTCTGCAGGCTAGCAGCCAAGCCCTTCAAAGGAACACATTGAGGATTTCCACAGGTGTCTTTACTTTAGAGCTCAGAAGGCTTGTAGAATAAATACAGCAGGTAAGAGATGCTTCAGGTGGGGTGGGCAGAGGAAACAAAGGATTTAAGAACAGTAATCATGACAGTAGCCAATGTTAGCCTGCAGCACTCTGTCCTGCAGTTCCCACTTTAGACTCTAACTTACTTTTCTTGCTCTCTGTAGGAAAAGGTCTATATTTTAAAATTTAAGTTAAATAAAATCTGCTTTTAAAAAAATGGAAGAGAACATGCATGTGCAAGAACAGATGCTATGCTAAACTACTAACTCAAAATACATCAATTTTTCAAAAACCTTAAAGTGTCACAGGCAGTCCAGCACAAGGCATTTTTAAGTGCAAGATCAGGCAGGGTCTATTGAAACGCAGACCGCTTTCCTTGGCAAAGATTTTTTAAGCCTTCCAAGGGGAAGTTCCTATCAGTAAAGTAGTACAGGATCACAGATACTGTGAGGAGACCAGAGTCACAGAAGAATATTACTCAGGCAGTACAATCCAAGAATTTTCATTGCTTAGAATTAAGACTTTTTTTTTTTTAACCCCTTCCTCAAATCTAATACACGCCTTCCCCACATGTTGTTTACCTTGGATCTCTCAATGGGATCCAAGAACAGAATTTGCTGCTAATCAAGGTCCGTTTCTAGCTCAGTTCTCTCCAATTCCTGTGTCCTGGGCCTGTGCCAGTATCTTGGATATCTTTGCAGTGCCAGGCAATGCTTTAGTTGTCCTACTGGCCCCTCCTCCCAGGGGAGAGGAGCCGGTTTTCAACCAACTTATTACCACAGATTCAGGGTAGCATTTGTTATTAATACTGAATTTGGCAAAGGGTAAAAATACCCCACTCCCCATAATGCATTCCTCACACAGCAGAGCCAAGCCCGGAAATCCTCTTCAGCATATACAGAACAGTATGTCTGCACTGGGTTTCTGAGCTTTTAGTGAGTGCAAATTGAATTTATGTTGCCAATCTAGATTTCAGAGACGCATTTCAGTCTTTCCACATGATCAACTATCAAACGGAGAAACCTCTGCTGTCTATATGGACCCACGCTGCAAAGACTGACTTACCACAGACAGGCAAACATGGTTCTGAAGTCCTGACAGCAGGCCACAGGGGAAACAGCACTGGAGAGGAAGTCTGTTAAGACTGGAGTTATCTACACAGGTAGGATCCATTGCCTCTCACTGCTGCAGGAAGAGAGGGAGGAGGAAGGTAGGAAGAGCAATGCACAGAGAAGTATCTTTATCCAAGGGATATCAATTGCAAAACAAGGCAGCAGACTAGAGACCCAGCTCTCTTTCCACCTTCACATGCCCTCTCCCCACAAATGCAGCTGCCACCACTTAACAGGATAAAAGGCAAATTGTTCAGCTTGCTGCTTTCACATCTAGGAGGGGAGTCTTTGCCAGGGAAAGGGCTGTCAGTTTTTCAGATGGACAAAGCAATGACAAACACACACCCCCTACACTGCCCTTTTTTGCGTATCTGAAAGGGGGAAAAAGGAGAAAAGAGAGAGGGTGGGTGGTGGTTGGTTGGTTCGTTGGTTTTTTTTTAAAAAAAAAAGGTCTCTGTAAACATTTTAAGAGGACACATTTTGGATATTTTTTTTTTTCTTAAGGGATAAAACAACCCTTCCCTAGCCCCACCCTAAAAGCACTGGTTTTGGGGAGCACTGAAAATGGAGATTCAGAACTGCACGCTCCGGTCTCGGAAGAAGCCCTCAGCCACTTGTGCTTCTCTGAAAGTGACGGTAATGGAGTTTGCTGTGATGTCTGTCACTGTCACTTCGCTGGGGGGCACAGTGGGAATCCAAGGGAGACTGCCATCCACATCTGCTGCAGAAGGAGAGGCAGATAAGAGTAGGTTAGCAAGAGAGAGGTGGGGGAGAAGGAAAGGAGGAAGAAGAGAGGGAAGGGAAGGATGGAAAGAGAGGCCTCCTTTCTGACAAACGGTGGGTGAAAACAGCCTGTACTGAATCTGCACAAAGGCAAGAAAGAGCATGGGCAAGCCCTCCCCTCAGAGGCTATGGGAAAATAGAGGATCCCTGCAGGATATAATGGGAAAAGGAAAGAATAGCGAAGGTGTCCAGACACACGCCAGCATTGGAGCAGGCTACGCAGAGGTCAAAAGACCCTGTAACACCACTCGGCTCATCTAACCATCCACAATTCCCTGATACCTCTCACCTCATCTCAGCCCCTAATTTGGCTGTGTCAGCAAAGCACACTCATCCAGGTGTGAGCTCACCTGCTTATAAATGTCCTATCCTGTTGAAAAGTAAAAAATCACAAACTCTTACACATGCTCTTCAGATACTCCTGGGGGAGTCAAAGGGATCCAAAATGGAGAGTGTTCCTTGTACTGCACCTGTAATGCAGCCTGGGTGTGATTCTCTCCAAAAAAATCTGTCAATACTGCTTCACAGAGAGGTTGTTCTCCATTTCTTCTATCCTTTCTGTGCTCCTGGATAGCTACATACAAGAAACCCAAGCATCCCTGCACTTTTTCACTGCAGTAATAATTATCAGTCTCTCTGCCACCCTAAGCCTCACTTCCCCCAAACCCCAGAGACAGCCACAAAAATACAGAGAGAGGAAGGAAAACGTACCCTCTCCCTGTCACTAGACCTGTACTATACACCTTGTTGTCCCAAACCAGGCAAGGAATGAGGGCCCCTTAAAAGTGTATTTCCTGGCCTCTGTCTCAAATACCTGGGGTGCCTACTTTCACCTCAGAAAGAGTCTAACCCACCTAACAATAATTGGAATTCCATGCAGGCCATGTGTCAAAGGGATAACAAAAACAGTTTTACATTTCTGTAGAACCATTCATTCTTCTGATCCCCAAGTGCTTTAGAACCCACCACTTCCAGAGGGGAAGAGCCTCACATATTTGCCCATTGGCAGGATGCAGAGCTGGGTTCGTCTGTGCTACCACCGTTGAAGCCTCCCTGTATTTTGGGCACTCTTTGAGTCCCTCTCAGGAAGGAGGGGATAACGTTGATTGCCAGAACACAGCTCTCTCCTCAAAATGCTGCCTAATCCAGCCTGGCTAACAGCTACTCCTAGCAAGGAGTAACAGGATTCCCTTAGCTACTACAAGCAGCACAAGTCCTGGCTTTCCACTCCTTAGCAAAGCTGTGCCTTCAGAAGCTCTAATAATGCAGGGATAGAGTTTTCTTCGTAACTCAGAAAACACACCCTTCCCACAGCCCATCTGCACAAGGTGTTGGTATCCCTCCCCAAAATGCCAAATATGCCTGGACATCTCCCATGCCTACACCCACGCTGCCTATTCAATGGATCAGGCAGGAGTTACCATCCTCACTTCATCTCTCATCCCCCTCTCACATAGCTCTAGAGCAAGAGACTTTACAGGATGTGGGGTGTGGAGAGAATAGGGAAGGAGGGGGCAGAGGAATGCACTATGGGTTCCTAACGGCATTCCTGTATGCTTATCAGAGCAGCACTGGGAGAGCAGCTCTCATGCCCAAGCTTGCCCACTGCCAGCCGAGCTCCTTTTAGAAGAGCAGCAGGCTGAACACATGTGGATATGTGGACAGAGGCAGAGTTCATCCCTATCACACCTGCACATCGCCTCTGCTGGGAGGAAACTGTAAGAGGGGAGTAACTTGCAGCACCTTCCACATGCAGTATCTTCTACTGGGAGGGGCATTACTGATACAAAGCCTACAGGGAGGCAACAGCACCAAAAAAGCAGATTAATCTGTGCTATTCATCCAAACAAGAGGGCCACAATGTCAGCCAGCGAGAGCTGCTCTGAGGACCTGACCCAAACCACAATCCCAGGATGAGGCAAGCAAGGAGGAAGCATGCAGAGCATCCTTTGCATACCCCAGAACTTCACAGCCGAGGTGTCTGGCCTTACCTTCTTTGCTGGCGTGCTGCATGGCCTCCCAGTCCTCAGGGCCCTGCCTGGCCTCTAGGCCCACTGCATCATTCAGGAAGAACTCATGCCTGCAGTTTCGGCTTTCCAGGCTTGCCATGCGGGGGAACTTCTTCCTTGACAGTCGCAGGTACTTCTGGTTTTTGCGTTGCTTCCGGAGAGAGAACGGCAGGACCGTTCCCCCAGTCTTCTCTGAGAACTCTGCTTGCCCTGGCTTGGCCCCTGGCATGCTACTGTCTCCTCCTCCAAACCTCCGTGCAAGAGAGAAACAGAGCTTCTCCTTTCCCTTGTGGGCACTCCTCAAGTCCATGCCATAGAGCCGCTGCCAAGACATCAATGCAGCAAGGGTCAGAGAGGAAATCAGATAATAGTCAGGGCTCCCACCTGGGAGCCAGGAAACTACTCTCTGTTCAGTCCCCGAACACCTAGATGAGCTAGGAGAAGTTGTGCTGCTTCTACAACACTGTTTCTCTCACCTCTTCAACTGCCATCTAAGCTCTTCCTAATATGTGCTTCCTAGGACTGGCTGCTTTGCTTGGCAACAGTCAAGGCATGCTGGAACTCCGCTTCCAACCAGTGTCTACCTTTAATATGACGTAAAGTCCAAGCCCAACGTGAAATTGAAAGAGCACACAAACCAGGTAAACCTGCAACCACCCAAGCCCAAAGTTTAGAAAATCCTAGTTCAGACAGCAAGAACTGTTGTTGATTGTTTTGTTTAGCTTTTTTAAAGACAAGTTAGCTGGCTCTTCAGCTAACAGGTTAAAAGTATCTGCCTACCCACTGATTTCATGTTGTTGTGTAAGCTTGTTACCTCCAGTTTTGTCCATGCAACAGCAAACAGATAGTTTCCACCTCCCTGTGAGCAGAGGAGCAGCAGAGCAGCTAATGAGTTAGAAATACACAGAAGAGCAAGAGGCTACCTGCAGTAGGAGGCGCTTTGGTTTGGGGCCTCTTTTCCTGTACCCTGATGCACGGTCTCGCTCTTCCCTGTGAAAGAGGAACACAAATCAGAGTACTAAACACCACAGCACAAAACCTAGTCAGGACATCTACCTTGGACATCTACCTTTTGCAGCACAGCTCCCTCATTTCCTGCATTAAAATCCAATGATGACCAGTGTGGGCTCGAAGAATGTCCTGGAATTGCTTCTGGTAGGAGTGAAAGCCTTACAATAAGGGAATTTCTCTGACTGCTGATCAAGGATGGGTTAGAGAAATTTACCACCTCACATCAGTCAAGCCCTGGACCTAATCAAAACCTAAGACTGACTGCTCTTTGGCTCAGTGCTGCTTGTTCTTGGCCTCATTTACTGAACAGTGCCAATCAAAGCTGCTTTAACCCCATCTTGTCTGCCTCAGCCAACGCCAGGATACAGAGACCAAGCAGGATTCATTGCTATACATGTCATCTTTGATTGAAGCAGGGACAACAGGGGCACTTTGTACATGCTGTGAAATAAAGACACTATTTCCTTTTCCTGTGTCCAGGGAGAGAAAGAACATGTGCCTTACTTTTCTTCGTAAGCCACTACCAGGCGAGGGTCCAAGATATGATCCTCTGGCTCCCATGTGCTGTATCTGAAGAAAAACATAAGGAATATAAAGTAAACAATACTTTTTTTGCAGGCCTGCTACCAATGTGCTGTGGCCCTGGATACTGCCTTCACAAGAGTTGGTGGGGCCTGCCACAACACTGCAAGAGCTCTGAGGAATCTCAGCCATTCTGCACCCCCAACTTCCAGCAGACACCACCTCCCCTTCCCAAAACAGGCAGGGCCGAGTGTCAGGCAGCTCTTTAAAGGAGAACAGGGAAGACTTTCCTCCCCAGGGCCCCCTTCACACTATTTGCAAAGACTCTGCAGACACTTGAAAACTGATTTTAAGTCAGTGCCTAAACAGGTCTCATCTACAGCACTCCCTCAAATCCAACAAACCCCATGGAACAATGAGATGCAATCCAATACAGCTTTCTGAAAAATAGGTCTCTCTTAATTTAGGTTGCTGAAAGAGTAAGTATGCTTTCTCACCTGCATTATTAATTACCTCTAATAACTGGAGCTGAAAGTATTCATTTAAGAAGAGTTTAATTTTTCTCCACTGATGCTATTAAACTAAACATGTTTAGACCTGGGCCCTGAGGCAAGTTGACAGCGACTTTCCAACTGTTCCTCCTCTTGCTCGACTGCCCCTGTGGGTTATTTTTATCTGGCAGAGGTCACCAGTGTTTCTGTACCGGTGCAGGAGGAACACATCTGCATTGTGGTCAGGGCTACCAAAACTACTCAAAATAAGCTTGATGCTCTGAAAGTAGCCTGTGAACAGTGTCACTCACTGCCCCATCTCCTGCCTCGATTTTGAGACAGCTGTGACAGGAGTCAGATGTTCAGGAAAGGACTGAACCTACCCAGCAGGCAACACCAAAACTGGTTCCCAAAGGGCACTGCTGCACTTCATACCAAGCAGAAGCAGCAAAAACTCCCATTGTGGAAGGTGAAAGAATCACAGGGTAGTCCTCATGTCAAATTTGCTTCTAAGGGGTCATGTCTGCCCAGAAAAGGTGGGTGGCATGTCCCTACCATAGAAACTCAAAGGCAAGAAAGCAAGTCTGAAACCCCAAATGCTCAAATTGTTAATTTTCCTGGAATGTGAGGTCCAGGGCCTGGAGACAAAGCACCTCCCAGCCCTTGGGGAGGAGAGCAAGAGACAAGCCACATGCAGGTGGGCAAGGGGGCACTGATATCAGTGCCTTGAAACAGGGGAAAAGCCAATTAGGATTTTTACATTTCAGGATGAAGTCTAGGCTACACACAAGGGCACATGGTACATGCATATATGTACACAGGGGAGGTGGTGTGGGAATGCTTTTCCCTTTCATCTCTCCATTAGATGGAAGACAGGTACTGATAGCATTCATGGAGAATGGGTCTAGAAATAAAAGTACAATTCTTTTGCAAAATGGAGAAACAAAAATACGAAATTCAGATATCCCAAGGTGCACTGTACATCAGAGAGTTAAGAACAGACACTTCTTCCTAACCAGCTGATCCCTCCCTCCCTCCTTTGCTCGAACCTCCTGCAGCAACCTGACTGTGAGCTGTCAAAGCCAAGTTACTGTTTGAACAGAGGAAGGTTTCCTCCCAGCTGCGGGGATTCTGGCATTCATTCTACAAATTTAAGAAAAATAATAACACAGGGAGGGGAAAACATTGGATTGCTTTGCATAGGCAGGAGAGGAAAGGGGATTTGTTTTAAAAAAAACCCTGGTGGGTGTTGCCTTTTTCTCTGCAGTTCAGTTTCTGGCTTCTCTGCAGTGGCAAAACACTGCATATAAAAAAAAAAACATGGCTCAGTTTGCCATGCGCATGCGCATACACACACAGAGCTATATATACGGGTACACACAGCCCAGGCTGCAGCAGAACCGCAGAGAGGCACTCTGGAAAACATAGATCATATGATGTTCCTTCCCCCTCCTTCTACTCCTCCTCTTCCCCCTCCCCTCTAAACTCCAATACAAGTTGTAAACAAGCTTGTAACTAGAATCAGATAGTAACTCCTCCATTCCCTGACTCCAGGAGTACAATCCAGAAATCTGAGGTGCAGGACATTAACAAGAATTTATTATTAAAACGAAAGGAAAAAAAAGTGAAAAGTCAATTATGTGGGAAAGCATCAAACTGCTGACCTATCCTTACTCGCTTCCATGAAGCCTCTGATGGGAATGATGGGACAACTTGTACAGAGATTACAAAGAGCATTAAGACAAAGTTTGGGAGGGGAATGAAGAGAAACACGATGTGGGATGGGGAAACTGAGTATGCTGGAAAATAAAGACGCAGACAGCTTGTGGTGCTGCATGCTATCACAGACATATGCATGTTCAGAAACACGGAACAGAGCCTACTAGGATGAAAGCGACTTCAATGCTCAAAGCATCTTGGTTTTAAGCAACTCAAACCAACAGGTGAACAGTTTAGGGGAGGGTGGGAGCATGCGCGAAGAAAAAAAAAATTCAGTGTTTCTCAGATTTGGTGTTTGGGGAAAGAGCGAAGATGTTTGGACATGTCACAGCATCAGAAGGGAACTCTGGCATCCCCTTGCTTCCTGGGCAGAAAGCTGTGCTTTTAATTCCCAAAAGAGAGCTTCTAGCTCTCCCAGATTTCCAAGGCACATGGCAAGGAAAGGCAGCAGTAAGAATAAGGGCTGTTCTGTCTGAGGAAAACTACGCCATGCCTCAACCCACCTTCTTGGCAAGTGACTTTACAAAAGAAGGACCTCAATGCACTTGTTGAAAGGAGAATGGGATAAACATCAGTATTCTGGCCAAAAGGGGATGGTGCCTCACAGACTACAAACACATTTCCCAACTTCTAGCAGTGATTAAACAAGGCTTGGCTACTTAGAAGGCTGAAGCAGTCCAAGAACTGACCCAAACTACATGGCAACTGGCGCTCAACGAGTGCACAAGGTTACGCTTTGACAGCAGAACTTACAGTCAAGAACAAAGTCACCCTCTCCCACCACCACCAGAGAGGGGAAGCTGCTTGTATTTACACATGCCCTATAAGCACAAGGATTAGGCACGAGGATTATGGCACGTAGGAACACATTTCAACTTCTTAGACACCAGGTACAATCTGTCAGGACCATCCTAGTGGGCCCTGCTTTGCAACTGCAAGGATGAAGCCGTAAAAGCAGCCCCCTTTTGCTTAGCAACACAGAGCGCAACTGCATGTGTAATGTAATTGTACCCACACAGAGCTGCAAACAGAAAAGCAAAGACAGGGCCCCATACAGGCTGGTCAGGGGGCTGTTCTACTAGACCGCTAGCTAACATAGTAATATTCTCCAGTTACCTAATCCTTTTAATCTTAAAGCCTTTTACAGACTGTTTAGACCCAGAGCAATCACTCTTCTTCAGAGGCAGCTGCATTTTAATAAGAAAAATATCTACTAACAATGTACAGCAATGCTGCAAAAAAATTTTTTTTTCCTTTTTGCAACATAGCAACCAAAGCAAAAGCAGAAGAGACACTCAACATAACAGAAGGTTTCAGACAAGGAAATGAAGACATGGCAATAATTTTCAAGGGACAAAGATCACCTGCATTTGGCTACAATCAATAAATCTGAAACATTGCCCCTTTCCGTTTGTGAATAGCAGAGGGGAAGTAGTAGAACAACAAGACAAGAACATCAACTTGTTTTCTATTTTAAAAAACTGCATATAGCTCTAAAAATAAAGTGGGGTCCTCTCGGTGCTGATTCAGGAAAGCAGGAGCCATTCCAAGTTCAGAAGAATCAGGGTTCCCTGTTAAACTCGTAATGAATTTAAAACCATTTGTATCTAGAAAGCATCTCAATGGAATATTTCAGTGGTGGCAAAACCCAGTCAGAATAGACTGGCACACAGTTTGCATCCCTCAGCTGCCGGTCCAGAAATAGATTTGGTTTTGGTTTGTAGCTCTTTGTTTTTGTTTATTGTTGTTGGAACCAGGGACAAAAGGTTACCCGTTAAGAACGGGATACTCAGTTGTAGCGATACAATGTAAGCTATTACCAAATATTAAAGGTGTAAAAACCAAGTAAAACAACTTACTTTGGGGGCCATCCTTTCCATTTCACCAGGTATTCTACTTTACCCTAAAGGCAGAAAAGGGAAGAAAACAGGTGAAGTCTGCAACCAAATATGGGCTACAGCAAGAGATGCAACCAATGAACAGGCCTAAACTCTGCAACTGAAAATCTCGTTTCCCATCCCTTTATTTTCAAAACAAAGCCACTTCCTCATTCAAATATGCTCGCTATAACTTTTTCCCCAGAAAATAGTAACGCGGGGGTATTTAAGCATGCTTGAACTACCATCAACCTGGGGTCATACCTTTGCAGAAGCCTTGCAGGCAGGACCCCAAAAGCCAAGTGGAGAGCAAGACTGCAATCATTCCCACATTTACAGACAATCCTACAAGAAGGCAGCATGCATAAATGCGAGAAGGAGATGTATGCCAGAAGCAAGTGTCAAAGGAATTTTGTTCAAGCAGAGATGAAATACAGTATTTCAGAACCTATGATATATCTCTTCAACTTCCCTTCCAGTTGCTACACACTCTACTCAAACGCTGTCCCATCATCACAGTCACTCAACCTTTCCACCCAAGCAAACAGCAGCGCACAGCTGAAGTTCAGATTTACCCGTTTATTCGTTCAGTCCAAGCACAAGATGTAAAAAGAAAAAAACCCCCAACAACCCAAGCAAAAAAAAAAAAAAAAAAGCATAGCAATTGGAAACCATGTTCAAGGGCTCCATGAGCAATGTGTACAACTATTAAGATCTTTAATATTATACTGAGGAGCTTGTTAAGGACTTCCCAAAGCATGGCAGAGGCCCTCACACGTGCGGGATGCCCATCCCTTGAAGTGCCGCTGCTGCAGCCGCAAGCACCTTTACACAACAGCACAGCGCCTGGGTCCTCGGGCCAGGGAGACGGTTTTGTCTTCCTCATGGGGGGCTCATGGGCTCCCCAGCGCTTGGAAACACTGCCCTGTGAGGAGCTTCCCGGCGGAGGGTCCCCGCAGGCTGCGTGCTTACGGGCTAGGCCTCGTAGCGCCCTGCCGGGACAGCGCGCGTCCACTGATGGGGAAACTGAGTCACGCAGCTGCCCACCGGGCCCTCCCGGAGCCCCTCCCGCCGCCAGCTCCGCTGCCACCAGCACGGATTTTTGGAAGCGGAAGCCCCCGGCGGTGACACCGCCCGCCCCTCAGCCCGGCCCGGCCCCCCCCGCGGAGCCCCCCGAAGCACACACCCCTCAGGAGGCACTCCCGCCCCCCCCGCCCCGCCGGCCCCGCGGGCAGGTGCCGGTACCGCCCCGCCGGCAGCGCGCGGCTGCCCGTTACTCCGCGCGGGCATGGGGGGGGGGGGGGGGAGGCGAAGGCAGGGCGGCCACGCGCGCGCCCACCACGCCCCCCGCGCTCGTGCGAGGCAGGAGAGGCGAGGGGTGCCCCGGCGCGCGCCCCGCCGCTGCCCACCTTCCGCACGCGCTTCTTGCGGATGCTCTCCACCGCGAACACCTGCTCCCCGATGGCCGACAGCTCCATGCGGCGGGCGGGGCAGCGGCGCTGGCGCCGGACACCGGCGGAGCCGGCTGTCGCACGGCGGAGGGCGCGGGCGGGGGCTGCCTCCCGCGGCGGCGGCGGTCGCGGCTGGCCCGGTGGCGGCGGCCGTTGCCCGCTGGCGGCCGTTACCCACCGCTCCCCCTCACACGCCCCCTCGCGCGCGGCCGCGCCCCCTCCCCTCCCCCCGCCCCGCTTTAGAACCTGCGCAACGTTTTCCCCGGCTCGCGCGGGGGGGGGCGGGGCGCGGCGCGGCGCGGGTTGGGCGGGAACCGCCTGAGGGGCCTCTCCCGCCTCCCCGCCTCAGCCCCCGCTCCCGCCGCCGCCCGCCGCAGCCCGTGGCCGGCAGCCGGCCTCCCCGCCTTTCCCCGGGAGCCGGGCTCCCGCCGGCACCCCGCTTTCCTCACGGGAAGGGCCGCCGGTTTCCAACGCCCCGGCGGCTGCGGAGCGAGCGCCGTGAGGAAAACGGTCGGCCGCCGCAAAGCGGTGATATTTACGAGTGTGTTCCACAGGAACGGCCCTCAGCGATCTCGTGGCGTCGGCGGCGGGTGGGAAAACACCAGGTGACAAAGTGCTGAGGCAGGGAGAGGTGGCGGCACGGGCCGATGCAGAAGAAACCCGGTGCGGCTCGGTTGTCCGGGCACCCGCTTCAAGTGCCTTGTGGTGAAGTGCTGAGGGGTTTTAAGGACAGAGCATACACGTAGGTGTTTGACATCTTGAAACAGGCAGGACCTACGGCCAAGGTGGCCAAGGCTTTCTAGGGTAAGGCACGAGCAAACAGGAGCGTCGTGAACAGGCATTCAGCACCGAAGTGTCCAGGCTCCTTTGTGCACCAATCTGGTGTGCAGAATTGTGCTTTTTCTTCCCGACCACTGCATTAAACAACAGGCTTTGTTTTAAAAGTCTCCTCGGATGTTTTTGCATCAGAGCAGGTGCTTTTTTCAACATGTGTGGCTACCTTTTCTCCCACAAACGTGCTCGGTCGCTCCTCCGCTGCGACTGCGTGTCACTGGATGCTGTTCATATGCAAAGTTTGAGATGGGATGAGCCTTACTGTTCAAATTACAAATATTATGCAAAAGGAAGTCTATGCTGAGAGCAAGTTAATGTGCATCATTCACTTTGAAAGCATTCGTTTTCACACAACATACACAATCCATACCTGCGGATGCAGTAACTGGCAGGTTGCTTATTTTTTCTGCAGCCATTTAAGAGCTCAAAGTGCACTGTCAGGGACTTGTGGCTGTTGGGCTAACCATTATGCAGACCTAGCAGTTTATAATGTAGAATTGGTTCTGTAACAGCATAGCCATTGAATATTCAAGGTTTTTGTACCATATTGCAAAATAATAATAAGAATAATGATAATAATAATGAATCTTTGACCTTCTGAATTCTTCCTTTCTCATATTATGCTTCTATTTCTTAGAGGGAATAGAGAAAAACATTTAAGATAAACTACTTTGTTTCTCAAAATTAAGATCTTCAGAAAAAGCAGAGACAAAAGAAGAGCAGAACATTTCCCTGAACTGCAGCGACCTGTTTATAACCCCTTTCCTTGCACTTGAACCCAATTACTGCAGTGCCAAACTTCAAAATGGAAGAAACTGTGCTCCAATGACCACTTTAGGATAAAATAAAATAAATAAATAAATCCTACAGTCACAACAAATTTGCAGAATAGTCCATTATTGATAAACTGTTGCACTTCTTAGTATAGGATATTTATAATCTGTTATTTAATATGTATCTTTTTAAGGTCAAGAATATGTATATTTCAAAATTAAAGAAACTTTATTAATGAATATTAAAGGATTTCTCAAAGTGAATCAACCTGCATGTTGATGGCAAGCTACAATACTCTTCTTATAAATGGAGGTATGCAACAAGAACCCATATGCTCTGCATCATCAGTGTAATTTCTGCACAATTATTCCCTTCTTTCTTTCTGCTTTTCCCTTTTCTCACACCAGCAACTGACCCAAGTGAAGTTTAAACAATATTTGCATCAGTTATGTTGCAGCTTTCGAAAGAGCACTCTTTTGCCTGGAAGGATGATCTGTCCACAAGATGACATCAGCATGCAATAAAGTTCCAGGCAAATCCCACGACATAACAAAAATATCTATTCCTTGTTTGCTGGGGGATTTTTCCATGCAAGTCCTCCTTCCTTTGCAGGGACTTTATTCTCACCTGTGGTTGTACTGGCTGGAGTGAAACCTGCGTGAGTCTGGACTGCTACGACGACCATGGTTCTTCGAGTGTCTTCAGTACCACAACAGGGTGCCTGTGGCTCCTTTTACTTTTCAGAAAATGCTACTAAGTGTCTCACCATAGTCTGGTCACTTTTTTGTCTCAGAGGGTTTGTTTGTTTGGGGTTTTTTTGCAACACTTTGGACAAAAATGTAACTTTTTCAAGCTGTCACACCACAGTTTCTTTTTGTTCTACTAATGGTTATAATATAATTTGAGTAGGTTTTTTGGCAGTGTGTTTTTGTTTGGTTTCCACCACCCACCCACCCCCCCCGGCAACCGAAAAATGAGCCTAAAGGGTAAGAGTAAGAACATCTCCCTTCCTTTCATGCCATCCCGAGTTCTGAATTACCATTAAGTGAATATTACTAAGCCATTTATAGGGACTGGAAATAATTAAACAATTTAAGCAATCAAGTTTTTTTTCAGATCTTTTAGCTTGTTTTAGCAGTACTTTAAAAGCCATTCTGTGATACAAGACCTTTTCTAAAGTATATCAAGAACTAGATTACAGAAATCTTTATTGGAGTTGTTCTTGTTATGGCTAATTGTACAGTTGCACTAACATATAGAAGTGAACTCAATGTGCAGAAAACCAAAGCAAATATTGAACTTTCCTTAGTACAAATTTAAAGACCCAGATCCCGGAGTCTTTAATCAAAATTCCAATTAACTTCAAAGAGTTTTACTTGGGTAAAAATTGCAAGCAGAATCTAGTACAGAAAAAATTACCATTTTAATTGCTACTAGCCTGATTAAGCGATTTAGCTTCCAGTTGATACAAGCATTTACATTAACACTAAAAATTTATTAATGGTCATTTATATTTTACAAAGCCTAATCCTGCCAGGGATTTTTTTCCCCCCCAGAATACTGCAGCAAAGATCAGTATAGCTCCAAAACAACCCAGCACATCCCTGAAGAAATGTTGCTTGATGAAGCTTCAAGAAACGACCTTGCAGCAGAAGCAGCCTTGGCAGCCTGCGAGCACGGTGCTGCCATGACTCCGTAATGTCACGGGAGCTGGCAGCCATGGAGAGCCACACTGCCGACGCCGTTTGCGATGTACCGCTGACTTGGTGGGGGGACCGGCCTCTCCCCGTGGTGCTGTATGTTTAATTCTCAGTAGGTGGCACTCATCATGCTGCTCTGCAAGCGCAGGTCCGTTTCACACGCAGATCATGGTTTCTGCAGGCAGCCCCCTAACACATCACAGAAATTAAAGACAGTGAACGGGCACGGTCAGCGCTGCCCGGGCCCAGGAGAGCAGCACGCCCAGACCCCTAAGCTGGCTGGAAGCACAGCAAAGCACAGGCAGGGTGCACGGGGTACCGGTGCCATTAAGCCCAAGGGCACCAGAAAAACTGACCTCTTGGTATGTGCACATCAATTACTACATTTAATGTTAGTTCCTTAAAACCCATGGAAAGCAAGCAGCTGTCCCCTGCTGCCAGTTGGCAGCGTCTCGCTTTACCCGGAACCCTTGTGACAGCAGCCAGTGAACAATATGTTTCAAGCTGTACTTCTGCTGTGCGTTCCTCACCTGGCTCTGATCTACTGTTCCCAGCACAGGGATTTCCTGACAGTAGATGGCCAGTGAGCCCCAGCCCCAGTGCTCTGCCTCCTGCCGACACACACAGGGAAAACAAACATGGAAGTCCCCTTGCCTTGGCCGATGGAGCTAGTCCTAAGAGGTAAAGATCATCCGGCCCAAGCTTAAGTCATGCTGAGAGCTCTGGTTGGGGTCTGTCATGAAGAAAAATACCTTCTGTGGCTTCAATGCCATTTTTCTTTCATCCTTAACCTCTTTTTTCCTCGCCTGGGGTTTCTTTACCCCTTACAAGGCATACATGACAGTTTTCTACTTCAGCCTTTCATCCTCTTTAGATCAGAGCACCCACATTTCTGTCTCATTGTGGCCATGCCTTGGGTGCAGATCTGAGGCACCTGGAGTACCAACTAAATGGGATGGTAACCATTGAGTCCCAGATGGTGATTCTCTAAACACCACACCACTGGCACTTGTCCCTTAGTGCACCTCAACTTGGTGGGCAGCTCGGTGTTCCTCTACACCTTGGCTTACACTCAGGTGTGACTGGGAACCATCAGGTAGGTGTTTCATCCCAGACTTTCTTGAAAAGCTCAGCTACTGCCCAGAGCAGATTCAGTGATGAAAATTTTCTTTTAAAATGCCACTGGAAGAGGTCTTGTTGTTTTCCTACGTGTTAAACAGTAGCTCAACAGTTATAGCACACACCCAGCAGTGCGGGTGATCAAGGTCCAGTCCCTCCTCTGTCTTTGAGGGCCATGAAATCCCATCTTCTGGGAGACTGCCCCAAACACCAGACTATAGTCTATCTCCAGAGCAATACACATTCACTCACAGAAGTTGTCTCACTTGGTGCAAGAAGAATTCAGAGTTCCCTGGGCCAGGGAACAGGTGTGACACATCTCACCTCATGGTCATTTTCCTGGGCAAGAGGAGATCTGTGTCCTGATCCTGATCCCTGACTGTACATGTTATCCAGTGCCTGACTCATGCAAAATACATAAACAGGTCCTAGTGAAGGTGCTGAAATGCCAGTCTCTGCTTTCCAAGATAAACACTTAGCTAGTGAACAGTCTTTCTTCTCTTTGGCTGCTGGGTGCTGAGTACTGAGTACTTCGTCTCTGTCCCGGCAAGAGTGACGTACGCTGGTTTGGTACACAAAGTACAGTTCAGATAAATTCCTCTATGGGAAACTGTAGTAGCATTTTCAGTGCTCACACTTCAAGCCTAGCTTGAAGTGTAGGTGGGCAAGGGAAAATAAGTGCTTTTGTGGTTTGTTTTTTAAAAAAATATTTTTGTGGTTTCAATTAAATTGTGTTTTGTTGTTTCAATTAATTTGAGTTTTGTTGTTTTAGTGAAAGCCTGCCTATCTGTGGACATATGATATGTCTTTGAAAAGCCTTGGCTGCCACATGCTCTATAGAAACTTCTTCAGCTGTTCATTGCTTAAAACTTCCAAAGACTTCCAAATACTCTCATGTATGATCCTTTCATAGCATCTCCTGCCTGTAGAGCAAGAGCACCCAGCCCTAAAAATGTGTCTTTCCACAGAGGACTATTTCCATGAGACAGTCCATGTCTCCCATTCTTTCCACTGTGAAGGGGCCAGAGTTGCAGTGTTCACTTTCCCCCTGCCTGAAGCAGTCTGAAAATTCTGAAAGACTTAAAAACCAGGTACGGGGCCAGAGTCTGTTTCACACTTAGCTAAGGTCTCAACATCTGTACCATCCATGATGTGATTGGCATTTGTGTTCAGATCTCCTGCTTTGGTGCCAGAAGCTGGCACCCAACCTTCACAGCAGGGCGCGTCTGGGTGATGCCTTTGGGGTCCAGAAGCTAGGAGGTGATCTTCACCCATGTTGCAGACATACCATACCAAACCATGCCCTGCCATGCCATGCTGTGCAAGGTAGAGCAGACCAGGCTGGTGGAAAGAGTGAATTACAGTCCCTACAGGCTGAGGAGAACACTTAGCTCAGACCTCCCACTTTCTGGGAGAAGGCTCTGACCACACAGCTACCATTTAATGCATGATGTGCTCTGTGACAACACCTTTACAAGAGGCCTCTGCTCTGGTGGGTGCCTGGCCTGAGATCACGGCAGAGAAGGTAAATGGAGCAGGAGGAACGCACAACCCTAACTTCTAAGCTCTGAGGAGGGACTGAGTTCTCACACATTTTCTGCCTGCTGCTTCTAGGCAGCTCTCTGCCCCTGGAGATGGTTTGTCCTTTGGGATGCCTCCTTGTATCAGCAGAGGCCAGAAACCTGAGTGCAGTCCTGGGAAGCACCTCAGTGTCTTGGTCTGTGAGTATAAGGCGGTTGTTGTGACCAGCACAAAGCTTGCACTTCATGTGGAGCATTTGTTCTCCTTCTCTTTGATGATTTTCTGTGTAAAACCCAAACACCAGCTGGTTTCTTCCTGAAGGAATGTCCTCAGGCCCTTTACAGCCATTCCTGATCCTCTGCCTGACCACTGTCCTCACCAATGAAATGAAGCCCAACTTCTGCCTCCTAAAAAATGGAAGTTCATGGCTTGTCACTCAGGAGGGTCCTATTGCTGCACGGGGAACGAGCCAGTTAGCCCAGGGCAAAGGTGCAGGTCACAACACTGCACCATGTCACCCCTCTGCCCTGTCCCTTGGAAGCAGTATTTCCAGCACTGATGCAGAGAATGGAGTTAACTCTTAATTTGTTACTCAACTACTGCTGACTTGTCTGGTGTATTTGGGCTCGGCAAAAAGTTGCTCTGTGACTCGTCCACAGAAGAGGGTTAGTATTATCTGCTGCCTAACGGCTGGATTGCAGGGATCGAATAAATTAAGCACTGGGAGAGGGACGAACGGCATGAGAGTGGAATGAAGTGTGGTAAGGAAGCCTTCCACCACCTTTGCCTGATTCCCCGGTGCACAGCATTGCACGGCGCTTGCTCATTAGGTGGCACCACAGGCCCAGGATTTCATGGTGAGCGCAGTCTCCAGAGGGCTCCTCTAGGTCTGCGCAGGGGTTTGCAGGCTCAGACGTTTTGTTGCCCTATTTGTGTATTTTTTTTCCTGGAGAAACATGCTGTCCTGACAAATCCTGGAAGAACACAGAATTATTATTGCAAAAGCAAAGCAGCAGCAATCAAGACTTCCGATACAGACACCCAGCCTGAAGTTTCCAGGAACTGCGCATGGGGACCTGGAGCTGCTTGGGGTAAAAAAACATGCAAAGTGCCTGCAGTCCACCCGCCAGCCTTGGCTGCACCAAGGCACTGCAAAGGGCAGCACTGTGGGGCTGCTGCTTTTCCCTGAACCGGGAGACAGCAGAGCCAGTCATCTCAAAAATCTTGTCCTTTCTCCAGTGGTCTGCGGAGAGGCCTCAAAGGATGCTGGTGATGCAGAGACATGTGCTCTTCGAGGAGAGGGCACCATGCCACTGCGCCTGTGCCTCCTGCCTCTGCTGTGGGGCTGGCACCAATGCCCAGCATCTGCCCCAGGTTCTGGAGCCTTCTGTGCTTTTGGGTTGAACATACCCTTACACGTCTCAGGCTGTGCCTCTTTCACTGAAGCGTCCTGAGCTGAACTGGGGTAGGGAAGGCGCCTGTGTTCTCTTAAAGCCCTCCCAGCCACCTTCTTCCTCACCTTGATTTCCTTGGCATTTCCTTGGTTAAATGTTTATACAAGTTTTCAAAGCCAGGGAGTGCACAGGCAAGATTCTCTTGAACAATTTGGTTTGAGGTGGTTTAACTCCTTCCTCCCATTCTGCCAGTTATTCCCGGTCTGACACAGTGCTTGCAAAAGCCCGGCTCTACCAAAACACACTTGACCTGGCTTGCAACTGCCATGGCTATTCCCATCTCAGCACCCTGCTAGAGCCAGTTCTGGGCTCCTCCATCCCAGCTGGCAGCTTAGTCATTCTTCAGCCCAGGGTCAGCAACCTGCAGCCTACTGAGTGCCCCTCTGTCTGAAGCTGAAAGATAAACGCCCTTGAAATCTGAAGTAACCATGATAATTTTATTTTGAACAGGAAAATGGGCTGGTTTTTCCCCTTATCTAATTGATTAGGAATGTCAAATATTCTTTTCTGTACACCGTTCATGCCTCTTATTTATGTAGGAAGCAGCTGGTCTAGGGATTGAGCCAAACACTTTTTTTAACTAGAGAAAATTAAGCTTTCTTTTGGGGCTGGGGGGGAGGGGGGTGTCACTGTATTTCATTGCAAGTTGACAGATAGAATCCATCTCTCTGCTTTTCTCTCTGCGTCCTGACATGTCTCTGGGAAATGTTCGCCTTGTCCCTGCTTCAAAGAAAACTGCAGGTGTCTGGGAGAATGGGGGCAAAGAGGGAGCACAGGGACACAGGCAGCCCAACAGGATGTTCACAGCTCAGGAGCCATGTCTGGGCACCCGAAGACATCAGAAAAAAAATCTTGGCTTTTGTCTGGGTGGATTTCTGTCCACTTCTATTTCTGCACATTGCTGAGCAGTACTAGATGCAGCAGTTACTATCTAGGGGATGATATTAGCTTTGCGTCCGCGTGACTGTCTAAGTAATTCCTTTCTGTAATGGGCTTAAAATGGAGTGTATGTTCTCATTTTTCTCAGTAGGCAGTTACGCTTCCCATCTGAAATTGTACAGCCCTAGATTGCATTTCAGAAAGTTTTCTTAGGAAGAGCCTGAAATCGCAGCACAGTTAGATTTGTTGCTGAGGTTCATTCAGCCTGATTGATAGATACAGCACCATCTACTTGCAAAACCCAACTGAAGGATGGTTCTTGGTACAATTTGGTCAAATGGGTAATTGAAACCCCCTAAAAGATGTAGGACTCTAAGTCACAAGTCATCATAACACCTCGAAGTTCATGCAAAGGAAATTGCTAATCAACAGAACTGTTTTGCAGAATAAACATGTAAATAATTTAAACACGAGGAAAAATAGACAATCAGTGTTATAGGTGTCACCATAAAGCTGTCACTATCAATGTACCTGCTGCAGCTCTGCATGTCCACGGCCAGTGGTTTTAGAAGTGGGTATTTGTGAAAAGAGGATGTACAAAAGAAATGGTAGTGTAAACACTAAGTAAGGCCACATATTGCACAAGGAATGTAAAAACGTATCTCCAGTAAAACCTCTGTTCACAGAAGATGAGAATGGGTCATGCACCGGTGGATTGTTGAACTAGCAATCTTTCATTCAATGTAGGGTTACCATCATCTGCAGGATGTTTATACCTGAGTGGAGTGAGCTGGGGGATACCAAATAAATGGGGTAGTGTCTTATTCCTTTTAAAAATGTTCACATGACTTTTCATCACTCAGCCATGGCTGATGTCACCATCATTGCTTCCCACTTTCTGTGATACAGATCAGCCTGGAGGGTTTTACACATCCCAGACGTGTACCTGCCTCCATAATCAAAATGGGATCTTGCTGGACTTGCCATTGTAGTTAGCGGAGCAGCCACAAATGAGGTGCAGAGAAAATAGAGCTAGAGATGGATTTTCCCAGTTAAAATAGCATATATTCCCTGTGGCAGGTTGCTATGGGAAGTGATCATGCTGACAGTCACCTTGAAAATACCTCAGACTGGTGAGTTGGCATGACACTGACAAGTTTTCAACAGGCTCGCATATGAGATGTCCCACAACCAGCTGAGCCTACCACTTGTCTACATAGACCTCCAAGCCTGAGTCCTGAAGAACATTAAAAATGGTTTGAAGAGCACGCTCACAGCAATATTGAGACAACCTGGACTATCTTGATGTGAATATTGTCCTTTATTTATCCTAGTTGTGCGGTGTTTTGGAGAGCCATTTCAAAGCTGACCTCGTGGTTGCTATTAGGGCTATGACCAGAACGACACTCTGTGTCTCTAAGCTAAGTATTCAGCACTAACTGAGCTGCTGAATGCTGCTTGATGAGCTTGTAGGGACGACACAGCTGAAAAGCCTTGGTTTCACCTGGTCTGGCAGGGATGCTGGGATTTGTTTAAACAGCTAGCCAAACAACCTCCGGCACCTGCTCCCTTAGCAAAGGAGGCCAAGCAACAAACATTTTGCTGGATGAAAGTTTCCACCAAGTTCTCACTAGTGGAAGGTAGATCTGCCAGCAGTGTTGCTCTCCATCACTGAGACTTCTTCATAGGGGTTGACCTGGACATAGAAGCAAATATGGCCAACCTGGTTACTCCCACCAGGTGTGAGGACACATATACACAGTGATTTGGGCTAAATGTTTGGGATTGGCTATTCCAGGTTTTTACTTGTGTTATCAGGGGCTGATGAATTGCCAAAGGTTTAGTAGCTAATAAAAACAAGTGCTGTGCCAGATCCAAGGAAAACCCTATGCTCAGAAGCAAGTTGCTAGCCCCAACAACTCTTTCCTACATGTTTCAGGGTCCCCAGGGGACACATTCTGGAAGACCAGGTGTGTTCTGCATGTTGACCAAGCAGGTTTTTGCTGAAACAGTGGTTCCCATGGTCAAATTTTAGCACTAACTATAGTTAACTAAATCAAGACGGGAGCTATGCTCCTGGACTTGCTGCTGCTTGTCATACACTCGCACATTGTTCTCCTGAGGTGGGATTCACTGTGCTTGGTGTTTGCCAGCTAAAAATTAAGCATCTTAAATTGAGCTGACTGAAAATGAAGCAGTCAAACACTAGCAGCTCTTGTCTCCTTCTCTAGACAAAGGAGAGCGTTGAGCACTGCCACAACATGATTCATCCCAACCTTAAAAAAATTAAGCCAGGGAGTTGATTTCTGGACTTGCCTGTCTTGCTCTGTTGGCTATAGAGGGAGCTGAGACAGCTGGCTGGGAGTTCAGAGCCAATGTTTAGATGTCTGCTGCGAGGTAAATCCCACCGTTGGCCAAGAAGGTGAGCTTTCTGCCCCGCTGAGTGACCAGAGTTACTACCACACATGGACAGGTTTGGGAATGCACAGAGGGCGCAGCAAACACAGGGGAAGTACAAACACCCAGCCTTCTGCCAGGCTGCGTGCTGCATCCCAGCTCTGCCTCAGTTTCCTTCCTAAAGACCTCCCACTAATCCATCTCCAAAACCTCTTTGACATGGCTAGTGATTGCTCAGAAGCCAGCTTTTGCTGATCAAGAGGTTACCTGACTACTGTTGTGACTGACCACGTGCGCCCTGTAGCAGGGGACAGGCTTATTTTCTGGGTGGGAGAACAGGCTAAAACAGTGCCAAGAAGATGTCACCTTCACAAGGTATTTATTATTACCCAGAACACAAATCCATCACCCAGAGGCAGGACCTGAAGTTTAAGCTCAGACAATGCAGGTAGGCGGGACCTTGGATCTGGCTTCTCTGGATTGCCTCAGGAATGTCAGTGCACAAAGTCAATCTTGGAAACAAGTTTGCTCGGCTCAGGGCGTCAGTGGACATTTATGTCTAATGCCAACTTAGACCTGCCATCTGCTCCTCCACTGCAGTCTGGCCCTCTTTCCTTGTACCAGGACAAGGCTGGCCAGCTGTGCATGCCATTGACTGAGCTCCGAGACTTGCCGGTAACGGAGATGTGCCACATCTCTGAGCATGAACCACTGGGTCCATCTTATCCAGTAGCCTGTGTCCTCAGGTAAGCAAGCAGAAATCTGGGGAAACATATATACAGCTGAAGTAATGCCTTTTTGTGTGCAAAGACCCCATTTTGATTTAAAAAAAAAGGGCAACTCCTTTCCTTCTTGCACCTGCCATTTAATCAGAAAACCCAATAATCCTCTAAGAGACATGGATCTGATCAGCCCCTTGAAGACTCTTGATTGATACTGCCAACAAATCAGAGGCATGATGTCTTAGATGCTAAATTTCTCAGGAAATAAGTTAGAATAAACAAAAACAGTTTTATGTGGATTCCTCTGTAACACAGACATCTAAATACAGTCGGTCGGGTGCCAGTGACACTGTTATTGGGAAGAGAAATCCCAAAGAAAAGAAATCTGAGTGCAAGCCGAATGGGAACTGAAGAGACAAGGTGCAAGTAACAGGGGTTCCCCTTATCCCAGCCTGGAAGCCTGACCAGAAATGTCATGAAACCATTCATCCCACATGCGATGTATCTTGTTTCATTACTCTGTTTTATTTAATCTGGCAATAAATTGACATATATGATATGACTGCCATGATTAGCTTGTACGGATGTCTTGGTAACTTGGGTATGGCTACATGGAGGTGGCTTGGGATGGCAACCTAGCTTACCTTGAAGAGATATTATCCTGCAAAGCAGCTAAACGTGGATAATGCCGGTGGGTGGGAGAGGTCATTAGAAGCACTGAAGAGCCCCACTGTCCCCGCAGGAAAGCTGGGGGGAGCTGGGCAACACAGCCGCGAGGCCCTTGCTTCTCCACAGTGCTGGGAACAGGCAATCCATGGCAGTGGGGAGAAGCAGCAGCAGCCCTGAAGTGCTGAAGCTCCCATGACAGAAGCCAGCTGCAATGACCGACACCCGTGCAGCAGGGGAGAAAAACAAAAACTGGCCCAGGAGGGCCTTGTTGCAAGAAGGAAGTATTATTTAACGTGCATTGTGTTGGGAAAGGAAAACAAGGGTCCTGGCACTGGGCCAGGTCCATTGGCCTCTTTTTTTTTTTTTTTTCTTTTCTTTTCTCCTGGGCAATTGTTCTAGTGAGGCCAATTTTGTTTTTTGTTTTGGTTTGGTTTTTTTGCTTTGTTTTGTTTTCTTTGGTGTTTTTGGAGTTGACAATGCACGGGGTAATTTCTTGGTGCTCTTCCTGTGTTTTGGCACAGGGGCTGCCCAAGTGTTGAGCCACGCTTCCTGTGGCAGAGACACCACTGTCACCACCGCCACCATGGCCACCGCCACTGGCACACGGGTTGTATCATCGGGTGAGAGGGGGCTTCTCTCCTGCCCTGGAGCCGGGGGGCAGGAGGGAGAGGCGGGAGTGCGGGCAGCCGGGTGAGTCAGTATGGAAAGGCAGCGCGCATTTCTGTAGGGTGACTCACCAGCCCTTAGGAAGAAAAAAAATAATAAAAAAAAATTCCAGCCAAATTCTTTCAGGGAGGTAAACAAGGTCACGCAGTGCGGCGAGATCCTGTTTACCTGAGACAGGACGTCTTTGCAGAGCCGGTGCTGGAAGCAGGGATGTGTTGACATGACTCAGGGTGGCCAACGCAGGCAGAGGGGGCTGGGGGCACCACTCAGCCTGGGTGTCCCAGCATCACCACAGCAAAGAGGGGGGAACGCTGGCCACAGGCTGGACGCTCCCCTCTGTAGAGGCTCGCCCTGCTACCTTGCAGCTCTGCCAGGAGGGAGGGCAGGGGGTAAGGGACCACTGGGTCATGGCAGGGCTGTGCCAGCATTCAATGCTCACCTCCAGCCCTCGCCATGCCCGTGGCCCCATCAGCTCCGACCCACTGCTGCCTGCTTGCCCGTACCCCATCATGAGTGGGCACTTTCCCTGTGGCCCCACAAGGAAGCCCTGGTGGCCACATGGTTAATCAGAGCCCATTCCAGACGCTGACTGAGTGTTTTTTCCTGATAACAAGACGTGTGTGAGTGTATGTCGCTCCTCATTCGGGTGAATATCCTGTTCTTACGGCTAGAGAAGTGGGGGGCAGCCGAGGGGGGTGGGGGTGGTGGATGACAGGGCAGCATGCCGGGACTTTGCATTCCTGACATTCCTGCCTTGGCTGGTGACTGCAAAACAGCCCAGCGGGGAGGACGGGGCACCCATGGGTGGTCACCCCAGCCACCTGCTCACCCACGCTTTACCTCCATCACTGCTTCCCCGGTGAGCCTGCCTGTGGCATCAGGGCAAGGGGTCAGCCCAGGCTGCCCCTCTGCAGCCACTAGGTCCGCAGATGGAAGCAGCCTTCTCCCCTCAGTGTCTCCTCTTTCCATGATGGTCTTGGCAGCTTTTCCAGCACCTGTCCCTCGGTTTGACCTCTGCTGTGTCCTAGGAGTGCCTTTTCCAGCCCAGCTCCCATGCTCTAGCCCAGCAGCAGGGCACTCTGCGTGGACCCATTTGGGGTCGGGGGTATCTGCTGCAGGGTGAAAGGCTGAGGGGCCTCGCTGAGTCCCTGCGTCCTGCTCTTGGCCACCCTGGCCAGCTGGCAAAGATATACTGCAAGGACTATGCACCTAGGTCTTGCAGTCCGGGATTTCACTGGATGAGAAAGCCTTGCTTTCTTCCCCACTGGGGTGTCGTACATGGGGAGGACAGATATGTACAGGAGTAAAAGTTACCCTGGTCTGCACAGTTGAATTTAGCTCTCAATATGTATGTTTCTCCTTCTCCTTCCTCTTCCATAAACCCTGACCCGTCAGCCAGACTGGGCTTCTTGCTGGGTCCAGACAAGCAAAGAATGCTTGGCACTTCTCCCGCTCCCAAGCTGCCATCAGGAACCAGCACAGTGATGGAGGAGCCCATGGGACACCCTCCTGATGTCGGTACTGCTTTAGCTCTTGGAGGTGCAGAAAAGCACCCACAGCTCAAAAAAAGCACAGAGCCCAAGGCTGCCCCTCAGCCAGCTGCCTGGACGTGCTCCCATCCCCTCCACCCTTGCAGAGGTGAGCCAGGATCTGCAACCCAGCTATTTCAAGAGATGCAGCAAGAAGAGCTCTTTTTCTTTCTTTTCTTTCCTTTTTTTTTCATTGATATGACAAACCAAACACAGCCGATGTTGACCCTCGGCCAGAGCTACATCATGATGGTTTTGTTTCACAGTCAAAGCAAGATCCTTGGGGTCTTGCACAACCAGGTACTCAGAAAAAAGAAAGGTTTCTTTCTTTTTTTAAAACACACCCCTGTTTCACCTTCTCCAGCTTCCTGCCTTCCCCTTTCACAACCTGCCGGGATTTGGCAACTTTCTGAATGAAACAAGCATAGCTGACCTGTTGATGAATGAAACGTAGCCCTGCTGACCACTAAAAAGAAGGAGGAGACTCCCTGTCTCCCATCACCAGCTGTGCACACGTGTGTTTGTGGAAGGGGAAGGGACCAGGAGGAAAGAGGACAGTGCCTCTGGTCACATGCAGAACCCCATTTTTGAGGAATCGAAAGCATGTTATATCTGCAAGATTTCCAAAAAAACACAAGGGTGCTTCTGCATTTTAGGAAGCTACTAGTACAACCATGCTCCTGAGGCCTGGGCAGGCTTGCAGAAGTCTCTCAAGGGATTTCCAGCACTAACCCTCCCTGCAGCCACTGGGGAGAAAACTGGGACATGCTGGGTGTAGGTTTTACCCACAGCTGGGCACGCAGCAAGGACCTCGGCCTCATCCCCACACCTGGTGCCTTTGCCCTGGCAGCAGCAGGGTGAGGAGCTGTTGAGGTTTGGGGGGTTTGCTTTGTGCTTACCAGTTTAGGGGAGGTGGGGGGTGGGGGCAGGAACAGATAGACAGATGGACTTACCCCTAAGCCACAGGGATTTTGGTAGATTTGTGCATTTCTTTGCTGTATTTCTAGTAGGAGAATCCCTGCAGCACAGAGTCGGGGTATCTGTGGGACTGCAGCCAACACCAGACAAGCTGCCTTTGCTCAGCATGGAGGCAGGTCTCGCTGTCTCAGGATGCGTCTCTGCAGAGAAAAGCTGCCATGCATCACTCCCAATTTTCTTCCCAGTGCAGAGAGCTTTTGCCTTTTTAGCCCCCACTGGCAGGGGACTAAGCCACACCGCAGAAGGCAACCTGGTGCAGGACGAGGCAAAGGGGGCTTCTGCATTTTGAACTCAGCCCCCAGTGCTGCACAGGATCTCCCTCTGGAGCATCATTTATTCCTAAATTCCTAAATTCAACTTCTTTTCAAACTGCCTTTTATGCCGGCAGCTGAAGAGAACCCTGGTATTGGGAAAAGGTGGGAAGATTTTGGACAACACGTTGACAAGTGCCTTTATAAACACGTCTGGGTCTGTAGGAGGAATGGTGTCGAGGTCCAGTGCTTTCCGCTTGGAAAGGGGTGTGTGTGAGACCCGTGCTGCCCAGAGAAAAAGTCCAAAGATCAGGAGCTTAATCTAAAGCACAAAGCTCTAGTCACTCAAGGACTTCAGCCCTGCCCCGGGCTCCCAAGCGACCTGGTTCCTTCAGAATGGGAAAACCCCACCAGGGATCCTCTGGACTCCCTGAGGATTACAGCCTAAATGACTAAACCTGTTAGGTCACTCATGATCTGCCTCCTTTTATGGTCAAAATCAAGTGTCAGAATCACAGATTTCCTCTTTCCTTAGAACTGGGCTTTCTCGCTACCACAAATCCTTCTTTCAGTGCTAAAATTAAATGTCTGAAAGCACATGCATAGTGTTGCAATCTTGCTGCCTTGCTTACTGGTCTGTGTAATGCATGAGTTGAGTAACAAACAATAGAGGTTGGAAATAGCTGGGACAGAGATTTCCTCTTTCAATTGCAGAATTGTTTCCTTGACTGGTGCGTGCATAAGCCAGGTGGCAAAATGCTTGCCCCCACCAAGTTTCCTGGCAAGTAGGAGGGGTCTTTGGGTGAGGGGTGGAAAGGAGTGAAAGAAAAAGTTCCCAAAAAGGAACTCCTTCCTTTCTTGGGCTTAGCTTTACCCTCCTACTCCTTTGCAAGTTCACTCTGTCTCCCAGTAGCTGGTTCTTGCAGCTCCTGACAAACGTCTCAGGTCCTTTTTCAAACCTGTGAATGAGAACTACCGGCACTCCATACTAGAGATGGAGGCCTGAGATACAGATGCCCATATCCAAAGCACCTCTGATACAGCCAAAACCTGGCACTGTGACATCTCCCATTCAGTGACACTTACCCCAGGGATCCAGGTCCTACCAGTCCTGGGGAGCAGCAGAGCTTGCTGCTCTCCCACATTCGAGCACTGCAGGGAACACTGCCCTTAGCCAGCAGTAAGTCCCAGATGGTACCTGCTCCAGCTGAGCATAGACATTCAGGTATCACCAGGCTCTTGCTTCCCTCCACTCCAATTCAATAAGGACTTGTTACATTTGAGGCTGAGGGCCCACCTGCCCTACCCGTGGCCCAGCAGGAGGCCTGGCAGGGAAGTTGTCATGTCCTGGTCTCCACGGGACCTGACAGCTCATTGAACACAGGTGGGGAGCAGTGGAATGGCTTTCCTGGATGCTGTAGACCCAGCTGGGTGCTTCTAGTCCTGGATGTGTAGGTAGAGTCACCTACACATGTATGTTCCTGCTTCTGAAAAACCCAACCGCTAGGTCTCCTCCAGATCCTAGTGTTTGTGCCTTGTCTGACTAAAATGGCTGTCTCTGCCACACTCAGCTGGCACCACCCAGGAAAGGGACCCTGGGCTGCGAGCTGCAAGGTGGCTGCCGGCCAAGCTTGTGACACTTTGGCTTTGTAGCCATAGATGGCCCAAATGCCAGAAATGCTGCCAGCAGCGATGATGTCCTTCCCCAGCTACACCCATGGCGCAGGGGGAGCACCACCGTGGGCTCAGCAGC
This sequence comes from Falco punctatus, assembly GCF_963210335.1. Taxonomy (NCBI): domain Eukaryota; kingdom Metazoa; phylum Chordata; class Aves; order Falconiformes; family Falconidae; genus Falco; species Falco punctatus. The sequence continues at coordinate 35,398,866 of NC_137585.1, forward strand.
ACTGCACCAGCTCCTGCTGTTTGCTGCCCAAGGGCTCCCGCTTCCTGTATGGGTGTTCACGTGCATCCAGGTTCCTTAGGGGGTTTTAAAAAATGTTTTCCAGCTAGAAAAAATCCCCTGTTGCCGGCTGGCCTTCCTTGGAAACTGGTGGTGTATCAGCCCCTGCTCTTCCTCCCCATGGCAGTGGGAAGCTTTCAAGCTCCCAGGGCTTCTCCTACACCCATCCACCCAACCCAACCTTCTCTCCAAAAGGAGCAGCAGTTCCTTAATCCAAACCACTCCAACTAGCTAACCTCTTGCTTGGGAAAAAAACACACAGGATGAACGTACAATCAAATATCCTGCTTTTTAATGGCTGGGTTACAGCAGGGAGGGAAGGGAACGGGGTTCAGCTCTGGGTCTGGGGGTTGTGCCTGGCTCTGCATCTGTGTTCAGAGTGGGAAACTGGGGACATGGTAACAGCATCTGGTTGCTCCTTCCTGGCCATGAGCTTTGAAACTATCTACAAAACCTGAGTAAATAAATACTTACAACAATAGGTTGCAGCGTACCCGGTGGGACTATCCATGGAAAAGGGAAAATATGTATCATGGGGAAAAAACTGCAAATCCTGTTCAACTGCTCCTTTCTGTCTCATTTAATGCACTTGAAGGTGGCCGTGCTGGGGAAGTTTTATTTGATTACCAGGCTGTTCACACCTGCCTCGGTGGAGCCAGGAGAGCCAGCCAAACTCGAATGTGGAGAGCACCCATTTCAGTCCTTTTACAACCAGCTGATGAATCCAGTGGGATGCTCTGATGAATAGGGCATCCCCCATTCCTCCCTGGGGACAAACTTGCACCACTAGCTGTCTGCCTCGCTGTAGCAGGTGCTGGTCCTGCCCTTTGTAGACCAAGAGCCTCATCTGGATTTGTTCATCCTTCAGGGAGGGAGCTGCCCCTGGGTGAATCCTGGGATGCTCCGAAGTGGGGTTCTCTGTGAGTGAGAGGTGTGCTCCCTATTCATTCTGCTGGCTGGCCAGCACTGCTTCAAACTTTCCAGGGCAAGGCTATGCTGCAAATGCGGTGTTTTGTCCATGGCCACCAGGTTTATGGGACACCAGGGAGACCCCCCTTTTCCTCCCATCCCCCTCCCAGTGCAAGCGTTTTGTTTTTCTTCTTGATTAGTGGAAAAAATTCCTGAACCTGTCAGAGGGAAGGAAGGTCTTTTTCTCTCGCTCTTTCTCTCTCTCCTCGGACAATTAGTGAAATACAATTTCCATCATCACGGTGAACCATTTTTTCCAGCTAAATAACACCTCTGCAGGCTTTAAAGGGGAAGGCCCCTTTGCACAGCATCGCCCGCCTCCCCCCCCCCCCCCGCCCCTCCCCGAGAGATGCCCTCCCGGGGTCACACCAAAGCAGGAGGGGGGTGGCTGCTCCCCATCCTACTTTACCCAGACATGTGCAGCCAGCCCAGAGCTTGGGGCACTGCAGGCACCTTGCAGGAGCACAGGCACCTCCCAGGGCTTTTCCTTGCAGACATCAAGCCAGTGTGTGCAGGATCACAGCAAACCTCCCTGCAAACCTCCCTGCCTTCCTTTCTGGGAGCAGCTAACACCCCGTCATGCGGAAATGTCAGCTTTCCTGAGTGCTCTGCCAACCCACCAATGCCCACGGAGCCTGCTGGCATCCCCAGCCAAGGCCTGGGGAGTGGTGAAATCCCCTCCACGGATGTGGCTGTCCCCAGGCTCTCCTCTGCGCCCAGCTGTGTACGTCTGGCTGAGCTCTGCTGCCTCCTGTGCAGCCCTGCCTCTGCTGGGGGACCCCAGCCCCTGCCCGCTGGAGAAGAAATGTGCTGCTGAGTGCCTCCTTACAGCTGCCTGCCTAATCTGGGCAGCAAGAGCACTCATGCGGGTGCGTGGTGCTGTTCACATGTGACCCCATGCATGGACACTGGGTTGTCCATGTGCTGGATCCTCATGGGGCAACATCTGATGTGACCGAGGGAGAAGATGGTCACCTATGGGACACCCAGGGACCTCTGGCCAGCCACCTCCTTGGTGCCCTGGGCTGCCACCAGGCATGCATATCTGAAAAAGGGCTTCTTTCTGGGAGCACATCTTGGTTCATTAATCACCACTTTTCCTGTGCTGACCTCGTTTACTTCTGTCTCCGATGTCATCTCTCACAGCCAGCTCTGCGCCTCGGAGACCAGCAGTAGCCAATACCATCTCCTCTGCTCTTGCCTGGGTCTGTGCCAAGATTTGTACTGAGAAATAGTTTCTCTTCATGCAGAAAACACCCTGGCAGGGCCCAGGTTTGGAGAGCTTCACTTCACTTCACTGACTGCATTGACCAGCAGTGGCCAGGACCAAAGGTCAAGGCTTTTGGGAACTTGGGAGTTTCCAAAGCTGCTGGAGCAAGACCTTGAGCAGAGCTGCTTGCCTGGCATCTCTGCACCATCCACCATTTGTTTTTGAAGCACATGCCAAAAAAAATCACAACAAACATTTCGAAACATACATCGATTGTCAAGCCACAAACCTCCCTGCTGCCCGGGTCCCCACCGTGTTGGGGTTGCTGCTTAATTGCTTGCAAACAGCTTCTTTTATTGAGTTAGTAATTACAAGGGGGTAGTTTCCCTTGAGGCTGCTTTCCTCCCGGTTTTGCTGTGAAACTAAGGCCGTCCATCGTGCTGGAGAGTACAGTTTGTTATCTGCCCGGCTGGGGAGGAAAAATGGTAGGTGAGCCCTGCCATAATTGTGTATTTTGGTCTCTTCACTCCCCTGGCTCCTCTGCTGGGAGCAGACCCACAGACCCACCGCTGTGACCGGGGGCTCTCGCACTAACCCTGTGCTGACACTACCTGGAGGGAGGCCCCAGATTTGGGATTCCTTCCAACTCCCACCCTCTTCCTGCTTATTTTTTTGGGGGGGTCTCTTTTGTTCCTTTAACCCTGTGATGAAAGCCGAAAACAGCTGAGGCTGCCTGGCTTCCTCACAATCTCTTTTAAGATGGGAAATTCCCAAGCCTGCATCGAGTTCACTTGGTCACGGGCAGATCATGGCTCGGGGGGGGCGGCACCATTTGGTCACGGGCTGCATGAAGGCAAGTGGGGAACAGCTGCATGCTGAGGCCAAGGGAGGTTTTGTTGTTGGTTTTTCCTAAATAGCTTTAAATTCTTTGTATTTTCCTCCCTCTTTGTACCCTGCTTTTCCCTTGGTGCAGCTGGCTTCTGCGCCCCTAGGGCCCACCAAGCACAGGTGCCTGGACAGTGAGATGGGGCCACCTCTGACACATTCCTGTCCCACCCGGGGACCCAGCAGGATGGCAATAGCTCCCACTGAGCCCTCTCCAGCTGCATCTGGAGTGTGGGCAGGTCAGGCAGCAGGACAGGGCAGCTGTCACGGAGGGCATGGCTTATGGCAGGGAGGCACAAGCTGAGGACAGAGGGGACAACGCCTGTGTGGGCTTCGCGCCACATGGCTGGGCTGAAGAAGGTTTTTCCTTCGATCTGCAGCCAGGTATGGGTGTGAGCTGAAGCTGTTTGTATTCCTGAGTGCCAATAAAATAAGCTAACCGTCAAGGGTTTTCCTGGGCCTGGCAAGGAAACTCTTGCAAACTGATTTTTCACTTCATTTAGCCATGCAACAGCTTTAGCATTGCAAATTGTCGGCACGAAAAAGCCTGAAGCCTGGTTTTAAAATACAGGGATTTGCTTTTTATGCCTGAATAGCTCACAAACTCGTTCTCCCGTCTGCCTGCCACTTTTGGGAGCCTTGTTCTTGCAGGAGGACCCATTGCTGAAGCCTCTCTCTGCTGCCTGGAAGGCTGTCTGTTTCCTCCATCAAAAGATGAACCTCCTGTTGAATGACATATGCTGAGGCTGGGCCCTTGGGTAAGGTAGCAGTCAAGCAATTAAACCAGGGAGAGATGCCAAGGCTCCCCAGCTCCTCCGAGGTCACCTGTACCACCGGGTGAGCCAAGCTGGCATCCCTGCGCAGAGGAGCTTCTTTCTGGTGGTGTGCTGCAGCCCTCCCGGGGCTTATTTAGGGTTTTATTTCCCAAGCTTAGCTTTGCGGGGTGGATGCGAACCACCTGCTCCAGCCTTGAGAGGCGACATGGGCACCCGCCTTTCTGCACCCCACGCTGACCCGCGCTGAATGCAGGCCGAGGCCCTGTGAGCAAGTGGTGCTGCAGCGAGCACCTCAGTGGGTGCTGTGAGCGGCCGCCAGGCACAGCGGAGGTGTTAGCTCCAGGTGCCCTGGCCCGTGGCTTCTTTCTGCACCTCTTCATTTTGAGCTGTTAAAAGCGGAGAAGCACACTTGCGGGTGGCATTGTACAGCTCCCCTGGGACAGCCATGGCCAGGTGGTGTGCCAGTTCCCCTGGGATGCCTAGCCCTTCCTCCCACCCCAGTCCAGGCTGATGCATTCATGCTTCCTGTGCCTCGTACCCCTCTTTGCACCCATTGCTCCCCAAATTCCCTGCTCACAGGACCTCAAGCCCAAAGAAGTCTCATGCCATAAATCTTCCTTCTCATCAGATTATCCTAAGGAAATTAGAGCAGGCATGTGATTATTACCCTCACTGTGATTTTGCCTGTGCTTTCCATCCTTGGGGGTAGATAGAGCTCACCTTCAGCTCCTTTCAGAGGATCAGGGAGAAAACGTGTCCTCACCCAAAAATGAACCATACTGGAGCAAGGCACACACCCGGGAGTGCCAGGCTGGTCCTTGGAGGACGGCCTGGAGCACAGCAGACACCATACTCCCCAGCTACACTCTTGCAGCACATGTCCCCACTTGGGTCTACACTCCTCAGAGCTGAGCCATGGACTGGGGGTGCTGTGTGTGTGCCAGGGGGACCCTGAACCTGCTCCCCGCAGCCTTGTGCCCGAGTGCCAGATGTGCGATACCTCCCTTGCTGGGAGGAAAGGGAAATGCAATGGCCCTTCCGACTGAGGGAAGGACTGCCGTTGTCTAGACTATGTGACTAAGGAGGGAAGGGGACGGCTGTTTGTACAGCTTTGGGGAGTGTAAACAGTGCTGGCTGTCCCAAGACCTTCAAAGCAGAGGAATCTGGAGATAGATGAAAGTGCAGGGAAATTCTGGCTGGGTGTCCAAGCAGAGCAGCTAAGGAGATAGGGACCTCTTTGAGACAAAAATCCCACCACCTGAGTCATTTCAAACCAGCCCAAGCACTGGGCAACAAGCGGGAAGGAGAGGTGCAGCACCGCCGGCGGTGGGCAGGGCTGTGTGGGGGCTCCCAGGACTTTCCCAGCTTTGGTTGCTTCTCTCTGCAATCTCAGAATTAAGTGTCCTGAAAATGAAACTGGAGGCCTCGGGAGAATCCTGCTCTGCCCCACGGTGAGCTGGTTTGACCTCTGCATTTCATTCAGCTCACAAAAGAAAGAGAAAATATTATCTGAGACGTAGTTCTTTTTTTTTTTTTTTTTTTTTTTTTTTACAACTTTAAATACAGTACTGAGTATAAATTAATCTTACATTTAAAAAAAAGCCAAAAAAATTAAAATAAAATAAAACCTCGCCATCTTTACAAACCAAATGAAACAGATTTTGGAACAGGAAAACAAAGTGTCTTAAGACTTGAAGGGTTGGGGATGGAGGGAGGGAAAAACGTCCCGCCTCGACAGTGGTTTAAGTGCTCTGGGCTTGGAGGAGGTGAGGGCTGGGCCTCTCCAAAAGTTGTAACTGCGCCCAGGTTGCGGGTTTGCCTCCTTCCCCCGGCTCTCTCTGGGGCTTTGCCCTGCAATAGGGGTGCACGTGTGCATGAGGGGAGAAGTGGCTGAAGGCAGGAGAGGCTGCCACGCTAGCTCTGGGCAGGCATTTTCTTCGTGTGTAACTCTGCAGTGCACAGCGCGGCACAATCTGAGACCAGGGCTCTGAGGTAAGGCTGGAGATACCCATCATATGTAACATTTCTGTTGGTGGTGACTGAGTATTAAGTGTGCAGAAATAGCCCTGACCTGCAGAGTCCTCCTCCCTCCTCTGGAGCAGGCAGTGGCCCAGGAGGGACTCTCCAATTGTTCTGTGAGTCCCCCTCACTCTGAAGAGCTCATTTCAGTCTCAGATGGCTGCTGCCAACTGCAAAGACCATCCTCATTTCTTTCTTTATATCTACACAGAGCTGCCCACATCTTGGACCAGCTTCCAAGCTAGGTGGGCTGGGAATACCTAACAGGCAAAAATCCAGAAGGAATTTGAGAGGGAAAATGTGAGGAAATGATGGGAGATGTGGGGACATTGACAGGGAGAGAGCAGTGGAGGCATGGTGCGCAGGACACCCATGAAGGGGTTAAAAACCTCAGAGGAATGACATGATTCTGCTTTCAGGACCACAGATCAGGCAAGGACAGCTCACTGAGATTAAGTCATGCTTCTAAGTTTGGCTGTTGTTGGTCTTGTGGTGCCACTTTGCCTCCTGCAAGGAAGCTCTGCTGGGTGGTTGGTGCAGAGTCAGAGAGAGGGGCAACAAGACAGAGAGAGATCGAATGGTGTCCCTGCCTGTCCAGTCGGACCGCGCAGGCACACTGCAGTAGCAGTGCGCTTTGCTACCAGCCCAGTGAAGCTGATGCCTGCACATGCCTCTGAGCTTCCTGCCGCTGGGGAATGAAATCCATTTAAGAACAGATATATATATTTATATATGTATGTATAAATACACATACACACACACACACGCACGCACATGTATATATATATATATACACACATATACACGCGCACACATACAGAGCGAATTCTAAAAAAAAAATTGAGTCCAAGCCTGGAAAGTTGAATTCTCCACCAGCATGTGCAAAGATGGCTCCCCTTGGCAGGGGCCTGGGGTGTGGAGACAATTCGGCTGCCGTCTGCTCCTTCCCCACAATCCAAACACCTTCCAGTCAGCACCAGGAGCAGGAGGGGAAAGGGAGCGGGGGAATGCATTTGGCTTCTTCGGTTTGTGGGGGTTTTTTCTGTTTGTTTTTTTGTTCTGTTCCCCGAGATGTTGTATATCTTAGTGGTTTTGGTTTTTCTTTTTTAAAATAAAATATACACACGCACGTCAAAAATATATATCTGTCCAGGTAGGGCAAGAAAAGTCCTTAGTGCATTTTCCATCATCGGCCACTGCTCGCAATCTGAGATATGCCTGTTTTCAAAATTTAGGTCCAGTGCAAGTGTTGATCTCAGCCAGGTCCCCCAGCCTTACCAGAAACACAAGGGAAAGGGAGAATATTTCCCTTTTGCCTTCCGTCCATTTCTTTTTCTCCTCCCCTTGGAAGAAATTGGACCCACTTTCCTTTTCACATTTTCCATCCTGTCCTCTAGAGTAGAGAAGGCATTGTTCTGTCCTCATTGCATGTTGTGGCTGTCAGGGTTCGGGGTTCATGGTTTTATTGGTACTTTGTTCTTTTCTCATACATATATATATATATATATGTTATTTGTCCTTTTTTGTGTGTGTAAAACTTTAAAATTATGCTAATAAATGAAAGGAGAGAGACGCTTTGGTGGGAGAAGGTCCACTGATGGAAAGGGAAGCACCAATTGCCGTCTGAATCAGACGTCGAGGCAGATGGACAAAGAGGAAAAGTTATCACTCCAAGGACCCCATGGGGGCAATACAGCAAATATATTAAATAAACCTGGAAGTGAAACAAAAAAACACATGGCATTAGAATACAAAACCCTCTCCCCCTGCAACTCCCCTCCTTTCCCTTTTTCTCCTCTGGAAATATTTGTGTTGAAGTGCCAGATTAGAAGCCCAGGAGGGCTTTTGACCTTCTCTATTTTTTTCTCTGGACAGCTTAAGCCAGAGCTGAGATTTGCATGGGTTTGCATCACTTCTACCTGCCCTGGGAACTTTGGGCTAGGCAGGAGAATCCTGGGATAATCACAGCCCTTGTAGTGCTATGCATGGGAATACCAATCCCAAGACACCACCTGGTACCCCTGATCACTAGCTCCTGAAACACCACATGTGGAAGCCTGTCACCCCTCTGCCGAGGTGAGGGGAAATGAACGTGAAGTGGGTGATCCAGGTGCATTCAAGGGGCTGCAGCAGAGCTGGAACCGCTGAGTCACAGGCTGGGGCTCTCCCCGTTAGGCTGTGCTGCCTCCCTCTAAATTCAGATCCTGTGCTCCCCAGTCTTTGCCCTGTGACCTGGCTACTCTTTCTCTCTTTTCTGCACCTTTCCTTCTCTCATGGGGAACAAGGACTTATTTTCCTTTCCCTAGTACCAGTAAAATTCTTCTGATGACAAGGGAATTACTCCTGTTTACACAAGTCAGAGAGAGAAGAATCAGACCCTGGACTGACAAAGTCCAGATCTCTTGCCAGAGATTCCAGTTCTCCTTTCCCTGGTATGACCTTTCTTATGCACACAGACTTCCTGATAGGAGAGAGATGAACCACAAGTGTTGCTGCTTTTCAGTCTTTCTGCCAACTCAGCTAATGAAATTAAAGGAAAAGGGATCCCCAGAGCAACATTAATTCTCTGCTTTCAACAGAGAATCAATAGAGAAAGGAGAACAGGAGTTGCTCCACAGAAGAGATGAATTGCATGGACCCCAAGGGGATTTAGGTGTAGAGAGAAGTCAGGCATGTTCTCTGCCTATAAGTGAGGCAGAGAAAGTGCAGAGCTCAACAGCAAGTATGGCTGCAGCACGATTCTTCCACCTTCGTGAAGAGCCAAAAAGCCATAGATAGGATGCACACGTTGGGTCCCATCCTAGCCCTTCCTCCTCCTTCAACCCAGCTTTTATCATATCCAGGCCCTGCAGTAACCCCACACTGAATGAGCAGCCAGTGCTAAGGGAAGGGTCCGAGATGCCTGCGCAGAACCATGTCCCAGGAGAACATCTCTCCCGACTGCAAAAGCAGCTTGCTGTTACCTGCTTTGTGCTCTCTCTCCCCTGCCAGCACTTCTATGCTATGAGGATTTCTTTCAGCACTTTCTTATCGTTGACATGCTTGTACTTCTTATGTTTCCTCTTCTGCACTGGCGGCCGGCGTACTCGCTGCCTCTGTGAGACAGCGGCTGTGGTGAATGACGGTGACAAGCCTGCCAAAACAGAGGGGAGAGTGTCTGTACAGCGAGGGGTAGCTGGCTCACGTTGAAATACCTTTCTCCACACACTATCAACAAAGGGCTACGCAACAGGAGGGCCACAAGGCCTCCTTCTGTTCTTCTGTCCCTTGTCTTCTGTTTTCCAGAGTCTCCGCTCTCTCCCTTTTCCCACGATGCCCTTTCCCTCACCTCTCACCTTTCCTTCCTTCACCTCCCTTGGTTTCAGCCCCTCGCTGCAGGCAGACATCCTGGGAAAGGTCTCTCGGCTGGTATAAACCAGCCAAGGCCCATGGGATTCACTGGAACTAAGAAAATTGAAACCAGCGGAGGGCTCTTTCCTCTCTCCCCAGCCTCTCTTCTCACACCTCCCTCCACTGTCCCAATGCCAAGATCCTTACGTCTCTGTTCACGTGGCCCTGGCCGGCTGTTCCTGGGGGGCTGACGGGACACTGCTTCACACCGACACTGCACATGGTCCTCCAAAGGCACAATGACTTTTTTGAATTTTGGCTTCCTCTGGACAAATTCGATCTTGTTCACCTATTTGGAAGAGAGAGGCAAGCAAAAGATTAATACAGCTGCAGCTCGCACTCTGTAAAAATAATCAGTATCAGTATGCTTCAGTACTGGCTTTCTTCCTAAAGGGTCAGAAGGCAGTTTATAGAGCATGGGTCAAGTTCAGGGATGGTGTGTATGGAAGCTAATTCTGCACACACCAGCAGAGCAGACCTAGACCAGGCAGTCTGGATGTGACTGGTTGTTTCTCCTGTTCCTGACTATTGACGCTTAAGCAGGATGACTGGCTGATCACAGACAGAAACATGGGACATGCAGAACACACTAGCCTGTTTCTGATAGATGTGATGGTGGAGACCTGGGGGAAACCAGAATTAATTCCCACGGGATCCTACAGGAAGGGCAAAAGGAGAAAAATTCAGGGCCAATGCAAGCAAACACAGCTTCACCAGCTCTGCTGAGGCCTGTCTGAATTTGTCTCAAGCTCTTTAATAACTCACAGGGCTGAAGCCCTCAGCTCTGTGTTTCACGGGAAAGGCAGTGCTCTGGAAATTCCCTCAGACTCTCCACCAGTGCTGACTCAGAGGGAAGACTCACTGCTCCACATCCCACCACAGGGCACAAGCTTTCTAGGGGGTCCTCCCACTCCAAAAGTGGCCGGGCCTGACCCCACTCAGCTTATCTAATGAGACTGCAGTCCCTGAAGAGCTCCACAAGCTATAAATACTTGCTCTGCTGCACGTCTGGGATTGAATTCCTCTAAACCCACTGCCCCCAGCAGCATCCCTCAGCCAGAGCTGAAGCAGTCAGGCTGTTTATCTTTCCTTGAAAGCCCACTCCACACGCTTCAGACCACACGCTGCTCACTAGACAAACACTTCCAGCCAAACAATAGAGAGACCTCTGTCCTCAAAGAAACCATTTCCAGGTCACTTTTTTAGGCTGGCTTTTGACCTCTCACTTGTTTTTTCCACAAAAACAACTCCTGTTCCCCCCCATTTTTCCCTCATTCAGCTTGGCTTTTCTGAGAAAGGAATTTCCTGATGAAGAGGGCTGTGTGAATACAACCTCCCAGCCAACCTCTGCCGTCTGCCTGGGGGAGTCTCTTATGGCTCATGCAGAGGATTAGTATGAGATGAATATTATTTTTAAACAAGCTGTCTGGGAGGAAGCTGTGAGGAGATCACTGGTAGCTGTGAGGAGCGCAGGATCAGAGCAAGAGGTCAGCCATGAGGTGTCTGCTTGCTGCTGTAGCGGGTAAGGAGGTAACTGTGGGGCTGAGAAAGAGGAGAAGTTGCTCCAGTGCATGTCTTCAGAAGAAGCTGCAGCAGCAGCAGCAGCGGGATGGAGACTGACACTGCAAGCCCTCCTCTTTCTGCATCAAAAACAGTTCCCACAGTGAAAGTGTCCTGTTTCTTCTGGTCTAACACAGCAGACAAGGCTGCCTCAAGCCACAGAAATAGCCGAGGTGTGGAGCTGCAGCTGGGGACTGTGCCCTGTAGCTCTGCTATGGTGACAGTCCCCAGCTGCTGGACAGCACCAGCCCTCCCAGCAGCTGGCACGAACACCAGCCTGTGCCAGAGGCTGCAGTGTTGTGTGGCTAATGCAGAAGATGTGGCTGCAGGGGGGGTGCAAGGGGACAGACAGCTGTGTGAGGCTTGCACCTGAGACCTGCTCTAGTTTTGGTTTGGGGGGGCAAGGATGGAGGTGGGCTGTGGGAGGCGGGAGGAGCAGGAGGTATGTCCCTTACCTGGACATGCCGGACACGAATCTGCGTGGGGCGACACTGCACATTGCGGTTGTTGCAACACCCAGAGCAGCGCTGCACCTCCACGCAGGGTGGCCAAACCACAAAGTTGGCGTTGGTGCTGTCCACCATGTTGCGGGAGATTTCAAAGACCACTGCCCGTGTCTTGCACTCAGCGAGGACAGCTGGCTCTGCTGCTGCCAGAGCATCTACGGAGGGCCAAGAGAAGAAGGGGGGATGAAACAGGGTTTGTAGCTATTACCAACCCACTGCAGCCACCTTTACTGGAAGAGAAAGACCCCACATGGCTCTCACACACACACACACACACACACACACACATACACACACATGTTCTTTCTCCTTCTCCCACCCCTCCAGCTCCCTTCCTGGACAGAGCCGTGGCCTGTGGAGGAGGCCCCAGTAAAATGATGCTCCTGACTGCAGCAGCAATCCTAGGCAGAGGACACTTCTTTAGAGCAAATCAGCACCAGCGGGATTTAAAGCAGAGCAGCTCGCAGAGCTCCACACTCTCTCTCCTTTCCTTCTGGGGTGTAACTCCCAGATTCTACGTGAGGCTCAGATCCTCCTTCTCATCCCTCTACACACCCATGTGCATTACAACCTCTTCCCACTCTACCCACACACATATACATCAGACACGTATCTGCACCCACCCACAGCCGTTCACGTAAGCACCCCAACAATCATAAGGCGCAACACCCCTCACTCACCTAGGCTTCGTCGCTTTCGAGACAGGGCTACAGGGTTTTGACCGGACTGAGTTGCATTCAGGTTCGGGCTCAAGCTATCCTCCTCTGCAAAGGGAATGATATGACCTAATAGCACCAGATAGAGGCAGGAGAAGACAGCGGGCACTTGCGCTCTGCTCATCAGGCAAAGTGCAGAGACACGGGATAAGCCACAGCCCCAGTATGTCGTGCTAGGTGTAAATCCACCAACAAAGTTACAGCTGTGCTGGGGCACAGACGACTCTAGGTATACTCTTGGCTTGGACTAGGCAGCTCAAAGCAACAAGTCTATCATGGAAGAGAGAGGGAGAGGAAAACTCCGGCTCAAGGATGGCAAGGCCTACAGCAGGGCTTTCTTGTGTCAGAGAGGAGTAGCAGAGGGATTCACATCAGCCAGCTGAGACCAGGATACAGCAAGGAGGAGCAGAGACCAGATGGGACCAGCAGAAATTTTGGTATATAACACTGAGGTGCCTTGCTGGGATGGCTTGGGACTGGGAGCATCGCAGAGTGAGAGGGCAGGTGAAGGGGATGATGGGTGGGAGGTGGGGTGCTTGCTTTCTCTCTCCCAACTCACTGCAGCCACCCTACGTTAAAAGTCAGTTTTGTGACAGAAGAACAGAAAAATAAAGTTAAAATTACTTTTCCCCTCTACTACTCTAAGGTAAGCTGCAGGATCGGGAGGTAGTTCAGTCAGCGATGGGAGAGGAAGACTGATAGCATTCAGGCTAGCCCTGAGCAGTTCCCTCCCACCCCACTGCTTTTTCCCATAGGAAGTGCTGAATAGAGAAATGCCCATAATCCCCATGGAGCACTCCAACACGCAGCCCCTCCTGAGCTCCGGACAATGGCTGCGCTCAGAGATAGCTCCCACCCAGCCACAGCTCTTTCCTTCTCTGACCTGCTTTAGCAGCTGAAGGAAGCTGAATGGACGTCAGCATCAAGGGAGCAATTTTCTTAAAGGGAATTTTGGGCCAGGGGAAGATCTCTGTTTATCAGAAGTGTGGTGGAGCAGACTTCCCATACCTACCATGTCCCATTCCTCTTCCTCAGCCCTGCCCTAGTGCAGCCCTCTTAAAAGGGGGAGCAGAGACTTTGCTCTCTGCTCAGCTCTGAAGCAATTGCTGAAGGATTTGGGATGGGTGCACAGAGGCTGTATTGACAAGGCAGGAATCATGACCCCGAGCAGTCAACTTCTATGCGTGAGGTGGACAGCCAGCTAGCCAGCCTTTAAAGTTTCTGGAGAGGTATAATCAGTTCTAGGACACCATTCATCTTGCCCTGAGGCAAGATCACGCTCTAGAAGGGCTCTAGAAGGGCATGTAGTTCTCTAGGGGCTACAGAGGGTGTCTGGATGACTGGTTTGGATAGGCATGTCTGCTTTGCAGCCAACCACAGTTAAGGGAGATTACTCCCCACTCTACACACCTCTGTTGCTGGGTCAGGAGAGCATATCTCAGTGCACCTGCATTCTGGAGCTGCCTAATCCTGGCTCCCTGTGCAGTCAGTGGAGGGCAGCAGCTGTGACACATACAGGGTGCATGGACAGCACAGGGAATAGCTCCAGCTGTTTTGAGATTATTTTGCTAATATACTTATTTGCTAATACACAAATTCCACACAGAGCAAGGTGATGCACCTCAGTCACTACCTGGGAGCAGATGAGAGCCACAGGGTGCAACAAAAAGACAGCTTCACAGCACCATTTTCTGTTTCCCTGATCAGGGATAGCCCTGAAGTGAAACCAGCAACTCAGATCTCTGCAGCTTTCTCCCATACCCCCTGGGTTTTCAGGCCAACAAAAGAAGAGCATTTTGTTTCTTGATTGTGAGGGCAGTTAGTAACTGCAATAGAGATGTATCTGTTCCTTAGACACTGGGACATGACAGACTGCACACATCTCAGCCGCTCCTTCCCCACCCCTCCATCCTGTGCTGCCTGGCATTTTATCAGACGAGGGTGGGGGCTTGCCTTTTGTGCAGAGGTTGAGTTGATGGGGGGGGGGCGGGGGAAGTAGCAACAACTGTTGACTTGAAACAAATCTCCCATTGAAATCCTGGTCCCTCCCTCCCCCAGGTTGTCCTTCTACACCCCGGGTCAGCACTGAAGACATTGGGGCGGAGGGACCAGCCTGGGACAATCCAGCACAGCTAATTTTGGAAGTTGCCCCATTGTGTGGCTGGTGGATGAGGAGGAGGGAACTGGTGAGGGCAGGGAGTGGCCGTGGCAGTGATGGTGAGCCTCGTTGCCTCTTTCTAAGGCAAACAATAGCTGAACGCAGCTGGTGCCCTCCCCCTCGCTTTCCCCCCCCCTGCCCCTCCAGGGCCGTTTTGAAAGGCAGCGGGAATGCTTTTGAGACTGCGCCAGTGGTTGGACTGGCATAGGAAACAAAAGCAGGAAATTCTGTTCCCCCGTAGATAGTGTCTCGGCAAGGATTACAAAGCTCCAAACAGACAAAACACGAGAGAGAAGGCGAGCTGGGGGGGCCGGGGGATGACGGGCGGGAGCAGGGTTAGAATAGAAAGGAATTTGCTCTGAAGAGACCGTTTATAAATAAATTCCTGGGCCAGCCCAGCCGCCGTGGCGCGTGCTCCAATTCCCACACGTGCCAACCCCTCCATGCTTCGCCGCTCCTGCCGCGCGCTGTGCTCTGCCCTGGCCAATTGACCCCGAGGCACTGCAGACCCCAGAGCTCTTATCTACGGGCAGGAGGTGAAGCACCACTACACTGACTTAGCCCCTGTGTCCTATCTCACCCACAGACACGTGCTCTGCTGCTCTCATTCCGTCTGGGAGCCCGTGGCCTGAGAACTCACTCAGCCCATTTCTCCTCTATCACCCTATTTCCACCTCCCATTTCTCCACCTCCTAAGCTGATCCTTGGCCAATTCAGGCCCTGCTGCCTGTGTATCTTCCAGGGTGAAAAGTGTTGACCTCCGTTCCTTTCACTCACCTTGCCCATCTATCATTTCCAGAAGCCAGTGTCCCTCAATAGACCAGGCAGTTAAGAGGACATCTAAAAAGGTATCTAGTTGCCTAACTCCCACAGGTTTCAGGGGGCCTAGGTCTGTAAATAGCCAGCTCTTGAATGGTTCCTATATAGTGAGGTCTGTTGATAATGTGCCTGCTGGAAAACAGAATATCCATCCCCTCCCACCCCACAAAGAGTTAATAAAAAATAGAGGAGTGTTTGGTGAAGAGGGGATTTACCTACGGAGTCTATCCGCAGGGCACGCTGGAGGTCGCTGATGGATCGCACTGAGCTGCCACCCAAAATCTCATAAATGTCTTCAGGTATGGGGTCCCCCTGCCAGATGACAAAAAGAATAGGAAAAAGAAGCATTAGAGAGGTGATCTGCAAATACTGACTGTGTCACAGAGAAGGAGTGGGGCGAATCGAAGGAGCATGGAGGAGGCACAACAGAACCAGCGAAACGCAAAGAAATGCCCTCCTGAAGGCACAAGACTGAAACCTAGGCAAAAGTGAGAGCCCCCCTCTTGCTACCTCTCACAAAGTGCTCAGGAGACTGAAAAAGCCATAAAATGCCCGGGCTGTGCAGCAGAGCCCCAAATACTGTGCAAGCAGCCAGCAAGGTTTCCTTCTCCGGTGCTGTATGACTTCTCCAGGTGGCCTCTCGTTCCTGCTGCCTGCAGTAAAGGCATTTTAACAGACTTCCCTTACACTATCAGATAAAACCTTCCCAATATTTCCCTCCGTTATGAAACTCCCTCACGGGCTTTGTCAGATAATGTGTGTATGTGCGTGTGCGTGCGCGTGTGTTTTCAAACCACAGCGGCCCAATAATATACAGCATTTGCATACCCTTAAAAAAAAAAACAGGTGGGGGTGGAGAGGAAGATCAACCTTCGCAGCTGAGGCTGCTCCAGCATGAGCCCGCAACGAAACCACAAAGGCTGCAGGGAGGACTTGAAAGGCTGTTTGAGGCGGTGGGCTGAGAAGCTGATTGGGATGAAGAAACATGGGAGTTTGGATGTCATTGCATGCCAGTGCCAAAAAAACTTGCGTAAGCAGGTTTACAGATATCAGACGATGGACCAAATACAGGGTTTGTGCAGGCAGGTGCAATGCCATCAATCTCTTGGGAATTTTACTCCAGCACCAGGCTTGAATGGGCCCCAGTGACAGCACTTAACAAGACTACAAAGGAGTGGTGTGGGAAAGCAAGCACTGATTAAAATGTACTTCCGAAAGACTAGAAAAAGAGACGGGGGAAAGTACTGTCCAAAGTGTTTGCTTAGCTCCTAGCTCTCTTCTTTCAGGGCTACTCATGCAGAAAAGCTGCTCTTTCAGCCGGGTGCTGGATGCTGTCTGAGCCACAGCCCTACACATGCCCCTGTAACTGAGAGGAGAGCTTGGCTTGTGTGCTTGTGAGACGCAGGGATTTTCATGTGGGTTTTTATGGGTAGTTGGTGGCGTGTGTGTGGTCCTTCTAGAGCATAGCTTTTCATTCCCTCCCTGCCTGCATTCAGTGCAGAACATTTCCCTTCCACTTGGAGTCAAGGAAAACCACCAGGCAGGTGGTTAAACGTTGGCTTTTAAACCTTGAGGGCTTTAACCCAAACCAGCAGCCACTTTTGCATGGCTGCTTGAGCCTGGCACCCTCCCACATGTGCTTGTCCCTTGGCCACCAGCCCTTTGCCTCTAGTAACAGTGTAATAGGAGTGCTCCCTCCTCAGCCCTGCTAGCCCACTCTAATACTGTAACTTAAACTAGGATGCAGTGTCTTGAGCTGCAGCCCAAGTCACGGGGCAGAAACCCCCTGGGATAGCTGCAGAGCAGACAACACTAGCGTCTTAAACCTCTGCAGCGAGATCCACCAGAGCTCCAGTCAGATCAAGCCTTTCTGCCCTGCTCCGTCCCTGTCACTGTCACATCTCACCACAGATCTGGCTGTCTGCCTACAGCAAAAAGCAGATTTTACATCCCCAGGCGTTACTTCCTCAGTCTCCGAGGAGAGGGAAGCAGCATCAGTGACGAATGCACAGTGAGAGAGAGACTTGTATAATTCAGGGATCACTGAATAGCTGTGAAAAAGATGCCTTCTGACAACTCCTGCTGCATGAGGAAGAGTGGGACCAACAGCCCAGTGCTAGAAAGGCTCTGCAGCGTTTCCCTGCCTTGCACCACACACATTTACTAGAAAAGGGATCATTTGCAATTCCCAGTACTTGTAGCCAGAGCTCAGCGCCGGGTAGTGAAATTGCAGGCTTTTTAATGTTTGCACCTGTTTGCCAAATGCATTTGTGTACAAATGCTGCTGTGCATGGGTGCCCCTGGTCCTTCCTGACACTTAATACGAGTAGGAAATTGAACTTTATTTTAAACTCTGGCACTCACTGGGGGAGAGTGTGCGCAGGTGTTACGAGACTCAAGACTCGGTGACTTTGGAGGCGAGCTGGGAGGTGTCACCTTGCTAACTAAGCAGGGGGAACAGATAGGAATCAGGGAGGCCCTCAGGAGCTGTACTGCTGGAGACCGCCTGTAGGAATAAGCTCCTCTCCCTGCTCACAGCAGCAGTTTTAGGTGCCAAATTTTTCTTGTTGCAGATACTACCAGCATGGCTACAGTGTATCACCAGCCCACATGGCTCATAATCCCGGCCTCCTCCCCCGGGTTTGTGAGGCAGCTCTGCTGCCAGTGACAGCCACAAGCCTGTGAAGCTTGTTAGTTCCCTCTTGTACTGCAGAACCCGGCCCAAGGCCGGCCTAAGAGCAGCTCTGCAGACCTGAGCTGCATGGCTTGTCCTTGCTCCCTTTGGGGTCTGTGACTGGGAACAGCCATGCCCCTGTCCCCCCATCCCAGCCCTGTGCCTGGGAGGCTCTGAGACTGGGGCACCACATGCACCTAGGCTTGGGGCACTTCGCCAGACGGGCCACGGGGGAAGCAGAGGTCCGTCAGCCACCTCCACCTGATCCCATGGTGTCAGAAGATGGAGGAGCACTGCAGGAGGTGGGGTCCTCGACAGACCAGACCAAGCAGCTGGTGCTTTTCCTGCTTAGCAGCTCCTCTGGAGTTATTTGTCTAACATAGGTTAACAATCTCCTTTTTTAACTGTGCGGCAGATCAAAGAAGACTTTTGTCTCAATGGACTCCTGGCTGGCTGTCAAGTGCCCCAAGGCCTGGCCTCGTACTCCTGCAAGGCCCTGAATTCCTAGAAAAAAAGTAAGTTTGTTCTTCCCTCCCTCCCTCCCTCCCTCCCTCTGCTCCCAGTGCCTGGCTCTCCCCTGAACTGCAGGGGCACTCCCCACTCTGCCAGACCCCTTCGAGGGACGTCCCTTCCCCCTGGCTGCTGGCACTTGCTGGGGCGAGAGCCACCGCACACCTGGGACAAGGCAACAGAGCACCTGGGCAGAAGCCCTGCCTGCCTGGCAGCTGCAGCTGTGACACCAGGGCCTCTGGGCTTTGCCTCCCTCCTCCCAGATGTCAGCAGCACCATTTGGCTGCTGCAAAGTAATGCACAAGCAGCAATGCCCTGCAAACAGGACATTCCCCTGTCCTCGCTCCCCACATACACGATCTCCCAAAATCAGCCTCCTCCCTATAACCCCACCGCCCCTTGCCTCTAGAGCTTTCTGCCAACATATGCTTTTGAGCACCAGTGATGCTGAAAAGTCCCCTTCAGATCAGCCGCTGCTGAGGTGGCTGCTGAGGTGGCGCAGGCAATATGCTGGGCTGTGCTCTGATCCTCCCTCCGGCTACTCACAGGCAAGGGGTTTAAGAGTCTTGCCCAAAGGTGTGGCTCTCCTGGTAACACAGCAGATACTGAGGAGGAGGGAGCAAAGATTGTGCAACTGGCAGGGAAGGCATACCCTCGGGGCTCAAAGAAACCAGCCAAGGATACTCCCAAGGTGAGGACTCCTCCAGTCCTCCTTTTTGAGGTGGTGTGTCTACACACAAACGTGTGACTGCGCACAGATAGACACTAGGGTAGCAGCAGCACCAGTCCAGGGCAGGGAAGCACCCAGCTATCTGCTCCTCTGCACAGGAGAGGAGGACTTTCCCCAGCACCTCCACACTGCAAGGGATCTTGGCAGCTGGGTCTTGAATGATCAGCCAGGCAAAAAAACCCAAACAAACAGCATTTTTTAATTCCCTCTGAAGCTGACGTGAGGACCCTGAGGGGAGACTCCACTGCATTCCCTGGCAGAGACCAAGACTGGCAGCACCTGCCACCAGCCCACTGAACCTCAGAGCTCTTTCTCCCCTGGCACAGGGCTTCTACCCTTCCAGCACCGCTCCCGGCTACAGGGGGACTCCGACGTCTGCCTGCCAGAGGACCACGCTTGCTTCTCCCCACAGCAGGCCCAACCCTCCTCACACAAGCCCCTTCCACCTGGGATGGTGGCTTACGTTTTCCTGCCTTAAAATAACAAAACTTAACGTTTGATCTAGCCCACGTTCCTAAAATACAGCCAGACCTACCCACCCTTTTTTTCGCATTTCAAGAGGGACTCCACTGCACCGCCCTGCTCCTCCGCGCTCCCCACCTCCCCTTCGAGGCTGGAGACATTTCTACCCCTGGGGCTGGCTGTATGCCGGCAGCACTGGAAAAAGCACAGGAACCACCGTCGTTCTCTCCTGGTGCTATGCATCAGCTGACGGTGAGAGGGAGGCAGGGACAGCTCACCTGACTCCTTCCACGAGCTCACCCCAGACGTGTCATCCATCCCGGCTTACCCACTACTTTGTCCTTGTCACAGCCCCATGTTAGGATGACTTGAGAAGAGCCCTGGAGCCTTGCAGCAGGAAGATGCAACGGGGAACTGGCCGAGGTTATAAGCAAGCTCCCAGCCGCACCCCATTCCTCGGGAATTCCAGAAAGCCCTGCCAGTGGGGCTTCACCCCAGCACAACCACACTGAGCTCGGCCCATCTCTGTAAATGTTGCAAGGCAACTATTACAGCCCGCGGGGCAAATGCAAATCACTTCAGTATCCTCGCTTCCCAACTGGCAAATACCTTCCCACTGAGGCTCATACTCCCTACTCCCTCCGGCTGGAAGAGCTCCAGGGCCCTCCAGCTCCAGATGGGTGTGATAGAAGAGGGAGAGGGACTCGGGAGGCTCCATCTCCTGGCTCAGGCCTCTGCTGATCCGGGGAGCTGCTGTTCCCAGTGCGCTTTCTCCAGCAGGACTGGGGAGGAGGTGCGAGCCTGGTTCAGAGGATGGCTATGGTTCAGCAGCCTGGTAGGAGTCATGCTGTAATGCACCCGGTGCAGAGGGTGCAACACACTGCCCTCAAAGTAGATGTGGGTACCGGCTGCAGACAGAAGCATCTATGCAAGCAGAAACCTTGGTCCTCTGGTCATAAAATGACAAATTCCTCCCGAGAAACCTAGAGCCAGAATTCCCAAACTCTAACCCTACTAGGCTGTCATGGTGCTGTGCAGTCTTTCAATGTGATTACAGCACAGAATAACAGCCCCCCTGGGATCAGACACTTCCATCTTCACCCTTCCCCAGTGCCAACCATAGCTGATGTTTCACACTGCATGGGAGAAAGATCTGAGCCACCCACAGAGGAAATACCATCCTCTGCCCAAAACAAACACAACCACTGGGCAGCCCACAGCTCTAACTGCTTCCCTTTGTGGCTTAGGCAAGGGCAAAATGAGCCCATAAGGAGGTGATGTGATGCTTTGCATCCAACCCCTTCCCTGCCACCTCACAAGGGGATCCTCCCACCCACCCACCCTGCCCAAAAATGAGGAAGAGAAAGAAACGATGCAAAGGGAAGAAAGTTTTGGTGGAAGGATATTTCCTGCCCTGACAACCCCCAAGCTGCAGATCCAACCCACGGTTTTGCCACCTTAGGTGGAGGTGAAGCGTGAAGCAAGTGCTGTGAGTAAATGTTAGGGGTCTTCTGACCCCCCCAGTCTGCACACGATCAGATGATGAAACATGGCAGCAGAGGTCAAAGTATTTATTTGGGGTGTTGGGACTCCTTTTCCTTAACCGTGGTTTGGGGTGAGGCTTTGACTTCTACATAGGGAAACTGAGGGTTGGGTGTACGTTCATCAGCCAAATCCACCACCTGGCCCCCACCCTGTGCCTGGCTTCCTGCTGGGCAGAGCATGCAGGAGGACTGCGGGACAAGATGCTCGCGTGACCACGCAAGCACAGCAGCAATACTCATCTCCTGCCTCTTCCCATGGCCCCAGCTAGACACACACCTTACCGAATCACTGTGCCACCCGCTATCAGTGTCTCTAACCACGCTGTCCCCTTCCTCGCCCCACTCAAAGCCCCCCTGCCCTGTCTCCACTGGCCCCTTGGCGATGCCCAGTTGGGTCTCACACGGTGCATTATTCTGGTGGTGGCAACTGGGCCTCGGTGCCGGGGGCAAGAGGCTCAGCCAAGCCGCCGGCGGGCGCCGCGCCCCGGGGTGACAGCCGCTGGGCGAAGCTGGCGAAGGGGCAGGAAGCTGTGGGCTCCCCAGCAGCACCCCCAGTAACCAGGGAGCGCTTCAGCCTGGCCTCCCCTGCCCCGCCGCCCGGCGCTGGCTCCAGCCTGGGACACAGGCACGGGTGGGTTTACTGCCACGCAAAGCCCCCCCGCAGGGCCCGTCCTGCGGAGAGGCGCCCGCGCCTGAGGGGGGCAGCCCCGCCGCGGGGCGGGAAACCGGCAACGGTGGCTCCCCTCAGGGCCGGGGGCGGCCGGCCCTGCCTGCCGTGCGCCTGCCCGCGGCCGCGCAGCCCTTCCCTCAGAAAGGGGCAGGAAAGCCGCCGCCCGCCCGGGCTCCTTGCCCCCGCCACGCGTCTCCGCTCTCCCCGCGGCCGCCCCCGGGCTTCACCCCGCCGCACCTGCGGGGCTGGAGGCGCCGCCGCCGCCGCCGGTCTCCCCCTCCCGACTCCGGGGCTCGCAGCTCGGCAGCACCGCCCGCTGCCGGCGAGGGAAACTCACCTCCAGGCGGGCCAGAGGCAGGGAGAGGATGAACGCCAAGACCACGCCGAAATTCATCCCGACTTCAGGCCCCGCCGGCTGCGGGCACATGGACGGCGAGCCCCGGAGGAGCGCTTCCCGCAGACAGCCCCGCACGCAGCCCCGCGGCCGCCCGGCCTCAGGCATCGAGGGCGCCGCGCGTTCCCATCTCCCCTCCGAGCCGGCTGCTGGTGGGAGAGTTGCGGGAGCCCTTGGGAGTGGAGCTGGTGGTGGTGGCGGTGAGGGGAGACAGGAGTCTCGGCGACTCGCCTGCCTCTGTGCTATCTCATAAGCCTGGTGGACAAAAAATGCAGTCCCTCGAAATGATACGCATCCAGAGCCTGCGTCCCCCTCGCTGCAAGGGATGCTTCGGTATTGCCTTCTGCTAGGTGGTCCACATGCTATTTTGCCTCTTGATTTTCTTCCTTCTAAAAAATATATATATGTAAAAGGTTTTACATGTAGGTAGCAACTCAATGTTCTTAGAAAAAGATGCACAAAATAATAAAACAACAAAAAGAAACTTTTCCAAAGTTTGGTACGGAATCCAAAAAATAAAATCTTCTTCCTTAAGGTGTTCTTTTCTTAAAATGCTCCTTTTCTTCCTTACGCCCACTTGCTTTCTAGTGAAAAGTTCCTAGCGTACATTGGATTTCTTCCCCTTACATTAGATTCTGGCTTGGGTGCCTTCGCGTTCGAAGTGTTGGCAGTTTGCTTGGACGTGAGGTTTGCTTTGGGTTTAGAGACAGGTGAGAGCAAATGTTTTCGCGCTGGGTTGCGTGTGTGTGTGTGCGTGCGCTGAGCCTTGACAAGCCTCAGAGCAGAGCTGCTGCTGCCTCCTGCGCTCTGTTGCAACAAGAAAGAAAGAAAAAAAAAAAAAGCAGGAAAGGTAAAATTGAAGGGGAGGCAAGTGAGCCGATGGGTCTTTATTTTACTCTGCGAGCTGCAAGAGAGACTAAACTGGCACTCAGGGCTGCTCCTTTTATAAAGGAGAGGAGATGGGTGGAGCATAACTTGCCATCCTCCTCTTGGCTGGGTATCAAGGCAAAAAATCTAGCGAGGGAGAAGCAGTTCATTGCTGACAAAATAAAAAGTGTGTTAATTTAAATGATAAATTAATTAAAAATGACTAACGCTGCAATAACCCGTATAATGTGGCTTTAATATCGCGTGAGGAATGGGGACAGAAATTCCTTCCTCCTCGGCAAGAGATAAGAGAGGAGTTCCCAGCACGGTAGTTTGTTATTTTTGTGGCCCCGGGTTCTTACTGTTGCAGTCTGGAGCCCATTTCTCTAAGCTCCACTCGCCTTCTTCCCTGCCCTGCTACACCACTAGCTCTGGGGAGAGAGACAGCTTTAATATCTTACATCTCTTTGTGTGCAGGGAAAAAAAAAAAAAAGCCAGAGAAATTTAAACGTTTCTGCAAAACAATCTGGTGTTGCTTGTGGCACCAAGAGGTATTTTGCTGCATGATTATCTGCATGATGTAATAAACATCTGAAGGGAAATAAGCAAGCAGATATTTGGGGGAGGGGGGGGGGGATGGGGAGGGAAAGGCTGCTAACAGGTGAGTTCAAGGAAGAGTCATATCCTATTGAAAAAACACCCATACGCACACCCTCTCATCCACTCCTGGTGTGGAGCTGCACTTGCAAAGCGCACTTTAGGCACAACCAGGAGGGGTTTCTGCACCATCTTTGTGCAGGCTCGTATCCACTGATACATTCCTGCACCGTCATGCACCGCAGGCACTCGGCAGGCATTCGCTCTGAATCCCAAGCATCTTCCCTGCTTTTTCTATGCTACGCACACACTTCTATTCGAGCCGCACACATGCACAGCTACGTGCAAATTTTGTCTCATTCACACATCCCTGGGCATCCATGTGTTCTCCTTCACTCTCCCCCTCTCTCTTCCTTTCTCACATACAAACACCCACCGGCACACCAGTGGCCTCATCTCACAGCATCACACGTGCCATGCTCCCTTAGACTGGCTAGGTGCCTGCGAGTCTCATGCAGACAACCCTCTCTAAAACACACGGTCTCACACCAGCACTCATGTATGCACTGTCCGGGTACGAGGAGCAGCTACCAGAACTGAGCAGCAGGCAGCCCACCAAAGGCCATTCTGTAGCAGGCATCTGACCACAACTTCTAGCTTGGCTAGCTACACCCCCAAACCTGACTTTGGTCTCATGGATGTAGACATTGGTCAGGAAGCACGGGGACGCAAGGAGGACTGGGGGTCTTCCATAGCTTTCTTAAAACAGCATAGCTCCTCTGCCTCTCCCATCACAGAGACAGGTAGCTCAAACACAAAATGAAAGGTCCTGGGGCAGAGCAGTGTGTCAAGATGCTCTTTGGTCACAAGGGATCACTGCACTTCACCCTCACCCAGAAGAAGAGGGGGCGTATTTCCTCACAGGGGGGAAGTTCGTCAAAGCCATGCCAGCTCCAAAGCCCAGGCCATCTGAGGTACATGAGTGCAGACATAAGGAGTGTCCTGGGAGTCCCTCAGATAGAGTCTGAAGTGACTTGGTCCTAATTTTGGAGCTCAAGTGGGAGGAAGTGGAAATGCAATGCATACCTTTGCTTGTTTCCACCGCCAGACACCTTAACAGGACTTTATCTTACATGCTCCAGCCGTGTTAACACTGTCCCACCCCAAATTCCTCAGGATGCTCTTAGAATTCCCCTAATTCTCCATCCTGTCCTACCAGCAGCATACCAGCCATTTCACATGATGACAGTTTGGGTCTGACCCCCCAGCAGGGTGGAGCTGCTATCCTAATGTCTACCTGGGCACTAAAACGCCTTCTGAAATGTGTAGGAGGCTCCAAAAAAAGGATTTAAGAGGGCCTGGGTCCATTTCACCTCACTCCAGATGGCACTGGGCGAAGGAATGCCATAGCCCTGGGCTCCCTGGTCGTCAGCAGGGGGAATGCTGAGGATTTCGGATGGGCAAACCAGCTTCTGGAAGTCCTTCTATCTGTGGAGAGGGAGCTGAGGGCAGCTAGGTCCTGAACGTCCATGACCCCATTATGTGTTTAAAGTTCCTAAGGGGTAAATGGAAGTTCAGGTGCTCTTTGAGGATCTCTACCCTCAAGTAACCTGATGTGGCTCCAACACCTTCACGCCACCTTGTTCAAGCTGTGTAGGGGGTCCCCAGGCTGTAGTGGCTGCCTGGCCAGGACAGAACAGCCTGCTCGTGGGAGGGTTGATCAAACTCCTCAGCAGGGAGAGATATCATTGCTGGGGAGGAGAAGGAGTCAGCAGTAAGCCAGCACGGACTGCTGCAAATTTCTTGCTTGGTAACAAGAGTTGCTGAAGGGCCTGGTTTTGAGGGGGGGCTATGTGTGGTGCTTTTTTTCTAAAAAAAAAAAAAAAAAAAGCCAACATATCCGGCTACATTACATGTGAGCTGGGATAGAAATAGAGTTATTTATTTTCATGTGAATGATGCCGGACAGTTTTTAGAAGCTCAACATCAGAAACAAAAAGCTAATCCCTGTTGAACCTCCAGACAGCAAGGAAGAGGATGTTTGGAATTTGGCTAATCATCTACCTATGACCCTGCCTGGAAACAGAGCAAAATGATATTCAAGCTGCTCAGGCTTCAGTTGCTTTTCCTTACTCTTCCTGCTTTTAAGACGGGGACAGATTTTTCTCTAGTGAGGTCTTTAGACTCGTAAAGCCTGGGCCAGTTTCGTTGGCATTGAGTTCAATAGGGGCATGTGCACTTAAAACTGCTGTGCCTTGAGCCAGGTGGGTGCTCCTTTGATTCTTTTGCTTTTGTGAAATTAGCTTTTCATTTATCCCATGAACACCTAAATCTCATGAGGATGACTCTATCTTCCCCTCACCTGGCCTGTGGGGTGGGTGTGAAGGCCTTTAGGGCTATCGGTGTCCCAGATGTCACAGGACAAGAGTTAGAAACTGCCATTGCATATGGTGGAAAGATATTTTGAGGCTACATGAAGCAGTTGAACCATAAAAATGTCGCATTTAGAGCATCACAACTTGACAAGGTCCAGTTGCAACTTTGCTAGCTGGCAGTGGCCCCACAGACAAACCACAATAAAAACAGAGATTTCATAAGAACCTATAGCACTTCATCACCACTACAGCTAACCTACAAACAGCTGAACTCATCTCCTCAGTTGTTTTCTTATTACTAGGGAGGAGGGCAACACGTGTCTGAGGACAATAAGCAGTTCCTTGCTGCAAGGCAGCTCTCCCTTCATCTCATGTCTGTGGAAAAAATTATCTACTAGCCACCGTGCATAGAGGCACGATGTGAGGGGTGATAGTTTCTTTTTATTTTTCTGTTTTTACTTTTTTTTAGAGGGGGGAGAGAATTGTGAAACAGCAGGAAGAAAAACAGGGCTTACAATGGAAAGCAAGACTCAATCTGAACAGCTGAGATGTCTCAGCCTCTCCATGATGAGTCCTACTTTGAAAAACAATCAATGGAAAGATATTAGGAGGTGTTGACAGCCAACGTGTAGTCAGCCAGCCCACTCAAGGTATCTAACTTAGGTGTTGCTCCTGCTCCGGTCTCTAAGTTCAGGAGAATGATGAGCAATCCCTACGCCTACTCTGCGGGGCTGCCACAGCCGTCAATGGAGGGGAGCAGCTGTGACACCGAAATGAAGCACCCAGAGTAAATTTTATGGCTAGTTTACACCAGGAGGCCTGTTCTGTGGGCGCATCGGTTTTATGCCATATCACCTGGTTGTATGAGGTTTATCCTGACCCAAGCAGTCAGAACAGAGTCATGGTATGTAGCTTACGCTGCAGTTTACACCATTTGTCCCAGAGGCTGCCGCCGTGGAAGCTGCCCTGACTTCCTAATGACTGAGTTCAGTCTAAAGGAGGAAAAAAAGGAGGAAAAGAGAAGAGAGACAAAAGGAAGGAAACAGACAAGCAGGGAGCCTGGTGTTTATATGTGGTGCTGGAGAAAGGCAGAGCCTCAGGGAGCCCAGGGCTTGCATAATTCACCTTCTTCCCCCTGGCACTGGCAGGGAAAATGCTTTCCAAGGATGAGTAAAGCCCTCACAGAGCAACTGGCTCCAGGGGAAAGGGAAGGTGTCACCTGGCAAGCAGGAACTCGATGGCACCTGCTAGGCTTCCTCCAGGAGCCCACCCCCTCTGCCTGTCTCTCCCTGGAGGAGGGATAAGACTCCCCCAGTGCCTCACCACCTCCTTCATCTCACCCATTCCTGGCAGAAGCCTGGCAAAGAGGAGAGGATAGGTAAGAGGGACAAGCGCACAGACACATGCAGTGGGCAGAGCACAGCCACTGCCAACAGCAGAGGGAGAGGGCTCATGCCAGCCGCAGCTTGCTGCCCTGCGCTTTGGGGTGAAGGAGAAGGCAAAGGCATTTTGCACCTCTCTGGATGTGCCGCTCAAGTAGCATTCAAAGACAGAACACAAAGCCGGGGGGACTGGTTTCCCAGCGCTTTCCCATGTGCATACACGCTCCTGCACCAGGTGGGGAGGAGGGGATGCAGCCTTCCCTGCTCAAGCTACCATATATTTCTCCCCCACCCCAACCCCCAAGTTTAGGGTAGAAGGGAACAATTTCCTTACTCTGGCAACCGTCCATTATGTCTATGGATCTGCTCCCCACCCCATTCCCCCTCTCTTTCCTGTTTTGATGAAAGGAAAAAATGTTCTGCTTTCCTTCTTTATTTTTCCAGACTGGTGAATAGCACTCGAAAGGAATTTCTCTCCCTCCCCCCTTCCCCTCTACCAGTATAATAAATATATATGTGTGTGTGTGTGTGTGAATACACCACACATCACAGGTCATCTGTTGTTTTTCAAGAGGCATATACTATTTGTTTCCAAATTGATTAGGTGGGCAATGGTCCCCCTTTCCACTGACACCACCCCAAACACCACTTCCCCTTGCCCTCAGCCTCTGCCACTCACCATCTCCCCATCCTTTGCCCCTGGGTCCGCAGCAAGCGGCGGTGGCAGTGGCAGCAGTGAGAAGGAAGCTTGCTGAGCTGAAGTAAAAATAGCCCCAGCAGTTACTCAGCTTAGAACGTAACATGACTCATGATGTGAAATGAAGATGAGGGTCGAAAACCAAAAGCAAGTGGCTCTCCCTCCCCCTGCACCTGCTATTGCTGTTCATGTTGCAGAGCAAAACTCACTCTAAATACTGCTCACCACGGGTCAGGGCACCAGCCAAGGCGGAAAGCCCTGTGTGCATTACCCGTGAGAGCTGGTCCTCCCTCCCATGCCCATTCGGTTTGCACCGACACCAGTGGCAAGTGGATTTGGTGATGCTGAGCCCAACCCTCAGCTCATTTACCTCCTGTAAGCTGCAGACCCTGAGCAAAACGGGCATCTCATTGACACAGCAGGACGAAACACCCTGTGGCAGCCCTGTGCCGTCACAGCCAGCAGCTGGCTCACAACAGCACAAATGCAGCTGGGCACTGCTGCGGTCTAAGCCTGTGATGGGGGAGACGAGTGGGTCCATGCCCACAGCCCACCCTGCGTCCCACGTCCGTCCTGGGGCAGGGTGACCCCTGCCCACTGTGGAGGACACTCTGCTCCCTGGGATGCGTGGGAGAGCAGCACCCCTGGCATGGCAGGAGGCAGGCTGTTGCTATCTGCTGGCCTGTGTAATAAAGGAGGGAGTTTAAAAATAGACTTTGAGCCGCAATGCCGGAAAGGCAGCGAGATGTATAGAGCGGGTGTGTATTTATCCTACACACCCTGTGTCTGACACCCTGCTGGCATGGGGACCTGCCCCAAAGCAAAGGCACCGCGCACAGGTTATGGGTGCTTGCTGAGGGACCCTCGTGCCAGTCCTTACCACCACCTTGACTGTGGATGTGGTGGGTGCACAGGGTTGAGGGGACCCCTGAGCTCTGCCTCTCAGGTACCAGAGCTGCTCAGAGATGCTTACACACCACCCCATCCCATGGCCACTTGGAGCAGTGGGACATGCACCTCTTGCCCATGCCAGACCAATCCAATCTGCAACTGCTCCGCAGCCGTATACCCAGACAAAGTGGCATCTCTCAGGACAAAGCCTTTCAATAGATCCCCTGCCCTCTGCCCTCTCCCGAACAATAAGAAATCAAGGAATATTGTCCAAGCTGAATAAAACGATCTAAATTTAGAGTGTCTGATGTGTTCTTGGTTTCCTGCCATGACTCCCCTCCTCCTCCCCAGCCTCCCTTTTCATTGCTCGCTAGCCTTGTGCACAGAAAGGTTTCTGATGGGGTGAGATCACCACCAAGACCCTGTCTCCCCAGTGATGAGGCAGTGGGGAATTCCAAGTTTGACTTTAGTCTCTGTTTTCGTAGGGCAGGGAGGAGGAGAGCACGCTGCTTTTTAAGCCTAACCAGCTTAGATGTGCAGAGAGGAGAGGGAAACCTAAGGTCAAGAGAGAGGGAACTCTCTCTCCCACTTCAGTCCTCTCATGTCCTGGCTTTTACATGGCCCAGACCCTCTGTCCATATGTTTCCACCTGCTCGTGGCATCCTTGCCTCCAGCCCTTGGAGCAGTGCTGCCCCTGTGCTGTTCCAGTCCAGAAGCCCTGACTTCTAGGACCCTCACTGTCCTCCCACTTCCCCTGAGCAGGTTTGGCAAGAAGCAAGCAGCTATGAAAGAGCAAATAGAGGCAGAAAAAAGCCCAACCCAACCAAAAAAAAAAGCCAAGAGGGGAGGGAGAGGAGGAGTGTTATCCAGCAATGTACTCCTGATGTTTAAAAAAGGGACTCCCCTGGGTTTGTGCCTGATAAGGCTGGGTGTCAGGGGAATCTATTCATTTCTTTTCCTCTTTAAACAAAAAGGCCTTCCCATAACCACAGTGAGGAGGGAGCCAACACCTCTTGACAAACAGACTTGTCTTAAGTGCACATGTGGGAAGCCTTTCTGTCCTGCTCCTGGAGAAGAAAAAAAGCCTAGACTGTGAGTATCGACCACACTGTTCAGCATCAGTGGAAAGGGGAACATGGTCCAGCAGTATTTTCTGCACAAGGATGGACACCAGGAGCTGACTGAAGCTTGCCAGCATGTCTGTGGGGTGTCTGAAGATGAAGAGGTCCTTTCTGATAGTGGGATCCAGGCAGACGGGCTGGGGGACTGCCTTGAAAGCAAGGAAAACTCCTCCTTCCCTCCTTTGGCTTTGAACAGTGTCTCCCAAGAGCCTCCTCCAACCCTTCCCAGCTTGGTGGCTGAGTCGGCGAGCAGGTGGAGCAGGGCTTTGAGGCCAGCCAGGCTCTCCCACGCTTTGCTCTCTTTCCTTGGCTGTGTAATCTGGCAGGGGAGGGGGATTATTAATCTTTTTTATTTTATTTTATTATTAATTTCCCTTTTGCCAAGAGTTTGGGAGCAGGCTCTTTGGAATGACGCTCACCTGTGCCAAGGACAGCACACCAAGCATGCCAGAGCCATTGGTGGGACAGCAGTGGGGAATGAGCATCACTAGGTGCTCACAGGGAGGGGGAGAGCCACCACATCCCTGGCTGACATCATGTGAGCAGGTGGAGAAACCAAGCAGGGCTGGACCTGCTGGGGCAGAGAGGAATTGCCCCCCTTCCCTCCCTTTCAGCCAGAGCGAACGGCACGGGGGGATCAAGAAGCAAAAGGGAGAGCCAGGAGCCATTTGTTGGTGGAGAGAGAGCTTAATGCCTGTTCCCAGCTCACAGGGGTTGGCAGCGCTGGAGGCTGGGGAATGGAAAAGTTCAGGTCTCCTGTTCCACATGCAGCTGCTGCCAGAACGCATCAGGCTAATGGATGCAGCAGGGTGGGAAGGGAAAAACCAGCATCAAGGCCACTGGAGATGAGGCCGCCTACCATAGTCTGACTTGTCACCAGCATGAGTGAGCAGCAAGAACAGGGCTGCTGCACAAAAAAAGACAAGCCAGGAGTGACCTCAGCCCAGGTGGTGGCCCTGCTGATCTGGGTACCAGTCCTTCAGTACCTGAGCAGAGACAGAGATGGCACTGGAGATGAAGTGACCTACAAAGTGGGTCTAGAGTCCATTTAGGAAAACCAGTCAGTAAGCCAGGACAGCTGGAGACAGGACCAGGCACGGCTACACCTACAGCACAGCCTGGGTTAAATGGAGCTCCTGGCCATAAGAATGTCTGAGGTGCAAGTCCCAGGTGAGGCTGGCCAGGACAGATAAGGCCCAGTAATGCACTCACGGTCCTGACAACTGTCAAGGTATGTTCTCACACCTTCTGGAGGTCTGGGCTCAATGGATGGCTCCTTGTGAAATGCCTTGGCTGCTGTTGGTTGGGTGACACACAGCCACGGCAGGGACAGGGAGTTGGGTCAGGATGGTGGCACAGAACGAGGGCAGGGTCAGTGCGGGGACAGGGGACTTCAAACCAGGTTGGGATCATAACTTGGAAGCAGAGCAGGGACATTAATCTGCTTCAGAGACACAGAGATGGAAAAGGTGTCCCACAGACAGGCAGACATGGGGACGGGTGCCAAGCCCCGACTGCAGAGAGGGCAGGTGGTGGTAGGTGGCATGCAATGCCAGTGGTGAGCTGAGCAGGGACAGAAAAAGGGATGCAGTAGTGCCCTAGGGTCTCTGGGGAAGCAGTGATGTTCAAGGTCCGTGGCCTTCACTCGAGGAGCAGGTATGGGATCGGGTCCCACACAGCCCAAGGACAAGGCTCCGTTATGTGCAGCTCAGGACTAGAGATACCTCAGCTCATGGCCAGCAAGCAGCAGGAACGGGGCTGCCCCACACAGGGGACCAGCTTAGGGCCAAGAACAAACCCAACGCAGCCCCGCAGGCAATAAGCACCACCAAGGTAACAATGGGGACAGATTCCAGTCACAGCCCCAGAGAAGGCAAGGTCCGGCCAGGAGTAGCAGGAGACAGGGCTAGAGACAAGGCTACGGCATAGGTCCAAGGTGCATCCTGGAGATAAAGCTACCACCAGCAAAGGTCTGGAGTCCATCTGGGACAACAAGTCAGGAAACCAGGACTGCTGAGGACAAGGCCAGGCACAGATATACCTACAACATAGCTCAGGGCAGAAGTAGGTACCTGGATGTGAGATTAAATGGAGCTCCTGGGCAGAGGGGGGGTGGTCCCAGATGAGCTTGGTTGGGGCCATTAAGCCCCACCAGTGTGCTCGGGGCACTGCCAAGCATTAACCATCCCCATGGCAGGACATTCCCAGCTCTTCAGGGCGTGGGGCCCGTAAATCTGTCCCTGGTGAAGCTCACCATCCAGGCAGGATGCTGATTACCTAAACCAGCCAGAGGGAAAAGAGGCTCAAAAGCCAAGACACACCTGAGCAACACGTAGTCAAGCTGAACTATCCGTGCCTGGCCTCAACCCTCTTTCACTTGCTCTCCCTTTCCCTCTGGAATGACAATGCAAGATACTGCCTCCATCTCTGAAATCTATGCCAAGAAACTTTTATTTTTAAATTCACAAACAATGACCTAGCAGCTGCTCCAAGGCTTTTTTTTCCTTGCTAACAGAGTGGAAATTATATATATATTTAATTAGCTCATCTAAGCTAAATTTCCCTTCCCACCATTCTTCGTTAAAGACAGATGTAAAATGACCCCCGACTCCAATCTCTATTGAAGGGGGTGTGACCCCTAACAGATCTGTGTGATCTAACAGAAGTTTCCAGAAAGCCAGTTTCTCCCATCCTGCCTCTTTGCTTTGTCCAATTGTTGGTAGAGTGAGCCAAGAGTTTGAAATGCCATTATAGCTGCCTCTCCATTATCTTGGGCAGAGGGAGGGTTGAGATACCTCAGAGAATGGAAAAATCCCGATAAAGGAGGGGAGTGTGGTACAGATATACCCTCACATCTCACAGGCCCTTGGACCCAGGTGGGATCCAAGGATGCCTTCTTGTTGCTAAAAAAAGACCCTATTTTTTTTTTTTTTAAGTATCAGTCATCTCCAGTTCTTGCTGGACTTGAAGTCAAGCCCAGCCTGCAGGTCTTTACATTCTGCACCCAAAGACTAGCCTTTCCCCATGCATCGGCCATGTGCCATTCTGGGGAAACTCTCCTGCCCTCACGCTGGGTGAATGGGGCCGGGGAGGTCCCCACAGCCTTGCGCTGCACACACGGGGCTGCCCGCACCACTCACACATGCACTGTGAGCAGTGCTGCCAGCGCCGGCAGAGGACCATCGTCACTGCATCGGGGTTGTTTAACACAGTGCATGCATCCATCAGCCTGAGGCATGGCAAGGGGAGACGGTCTCCTGTTCACACCTCTAATGAGAATTTGATCAAAACACGCAAAAGTTGTTTTCTTCATGTTCCCTCTGGAGGGATTCCTTGAAGGCATTACTTTTCTTCTCCTGTCCCCTTTTTTGAGGAAAGGTGCTGGGCTGACTGCCCTGGTCCCTATGGTCCAGAAGTGATAAAGGAGCACACATCCCCTTTTTTAATCCCCCTGCCAACCTGCCAAGGTATTTGTGGGGGCAGTGGGAAGCAGAGTTCATTGCACACACCTCCTGTACAGCCACGACTCCCCAGTTTCAGAAGGGGCATGTGCTCCAAGGTGCAACGAGACCTCATCCTTTCCACTGAAGCAGCCAACCAGGGACACATGAAACATGGATTTTGGTACCTTTGCCACGTCTCAGTCTTTTTGCCGTTCTTCTCATTCTCTCCCTCTACCCCGATTATTTATGGCCTGTATCTAAATTTGTCTTAACTAAGCAGAAAATAATAGCATTCTGGATGCTTCTGGCATGCTTGTCTGCCACAGCATCTTGGACTTGACTCCAAGCCATCGGTCTTACTTGGAGAGGTGTCCTACAGGATTTTGGGATCAGCAGTCACTGGATGCATATGCTGTGAGTTCAGCACCTCCAGATGTCCCAGCCTCCCAAGTCAATCTGCTTGGTGTAGGTCTAGGCTGGTTGTTTCGGACCTAGCCATTGCTGGTAGGTCTGGGCTTCTCTGCATTGCTGCGGCCCCATGCTGGCTGTGCCTCAAAGTTTGGGAGTTGTTTGGTTACTGCCTTAATCTCTTCCAGTGTCTGAGCCACAATAGAAGGTCAAGTCAGACGTAAAGGTCGGCTCCTACCGCTGCTCTGGAGTGACTGCGAATAGGTCAGACTTATCTCAAGAAAACAGAGCTCCAGGAATGGCGCAGCCCCTCTTGTCAACCTGTCTGGCCTCTCTTTCTCCTTCCCCACTGCTCATTCCCAATGGGAGCCTCCGTGGGGCTGCTGGGGTCACAGGAATCTCAGCAATGCCCATTGCACAAAGCCCTCTCTGGTGACAATAGCTCCTTCCTTCCTTCCCCAGTTCCTCCTTCCACCTCTGCAGCTCTCACACATTCCCAGAGCTGCTCCTAGGGCCTTCCAGAAGGTCCTGAGCAAAACCCTGCTCCTGCCCTCCTCCTCCAGTCTGGCTGGCCCCTGTCATAGAGGGCAGCCAAGAGGGTGCTTTGGGGGAGGAGGGGTGTCCCCACAGTGTGGCTCTGCTTGCGAACAGAACAGACATATTTACATCTCTGTCTGTGACTGAGGGTGTGGTTTCAAAATTGGCGCGGGTTTCTTGGAAAAAAGCTTCTGGAGAAAGCAGCTTTATTCTCGCTCCAGCTGTGCAGCCCCTCTTTTTTTTTTCCTGGTTTATTCATTTTCTTGGGATCATTCTCAGCCAGATCAGCTCCAACTTGCTACCCTGCCACCTGCTCGCTCATGCTGACGTAGGAAGCTGGAGAAGGCATGCCCAGGATGGAGGCACCAGCCCTTTTGCTGGTAGCAGAAGCTTAGACCAGCAGAAACCAATCCTGAAACTACCTGCTCCCAATCCCTCTCTCTTCATGCTGGGGAGTATCCCAATGGCTATGTGGGATGTATGTATCTATGGGTCTACCTCCACGCTAGGGATGCTCCATACAACTCCAAGAGACCACATAAGTGTGTGCAGGGAGTCTTTTGCTGTATAATTTCTTGCATGGGAATGGATGCTGTGCGAATGGCCTGGATGTTCTCTATGGATTCACACATGCCCCCATGTCCACGCCTGTGGGATCATCTGTGTTTCTTACGTGCGGCAGCTGTGGCCATGCACCATGGCACAGCTTTGCCTTTTCCTTGCCGACATGGGATTTGATGACTCTGGAGCTGGGAGCCAAACCCACACGAGGTGCCCTGCTCTGGGCCTTGGCTGAGGGAGGTGAGGCTGGAAGAAGCAGCAGGGTTGCTGTAACCCACTGTCTTCTCCCCTTCCTCAGCCTGTTTCCTGACACAGTTCCTATATAGGACAAGTTTCTGTTGCAATCAACTGTTAAGTTAATGAAACCCTGAATTAACCCCCCTTTTCTACCCCTGCTCCAGGGAAACTGTCCCAGTGGACAAAGTAAATCCCTGGTATCTGTTCTCTGCTCCAAGGGAGGCACATTCCCAAGGACACGTGTGGGAACTTGGGCTGGAGTGGCCTGCTGGGAGAGGGCTGGTTGGTACAGACCTTTGAACCCCTCTGCACGTGTGTGCGTGGGGACACTCACCACTTCACCAAGGGTGGTAGGAAGAGGGGGAGGGAGAGGTGGGATTGTGTAATTGGGATTTCTCTTACCCAACAGACAGCAGCCCCCCGGAGCACCAGCAGATAACGGGGCAGTGGCTGGTAAAGGCGTGAGAGCTTTCAGGCATTGCCTGGCAAAGTGTTTGCTGGCCCCTGACAGGCAGATTCGCTGGTGGTCTGGAGGATGACCTGGCTCTGTGGCTTGGAGTAAATCATTGGATTTGGAGAGAGGCTGCTCCCTTCTTTCAGGAGCTTTTCTACCCAGGAACAGAGCTAGTGCAGGGCTACTCTGACTGCTGACTTAGCCAGAGGTGGTGAACACCTTTTAAAACCTGCTGATGCTGGACTAATCAGTGTATTTTTCTAATGTGGTGCCTTTCCTCATTCGAGGTTTTCCCTGAGATTCCTGCCTGACTCTACATGTTTCCAGAGACGTTTTTTGCCTTTAGCACTGATGGAAATTACCAATCTAAAGGCTTCAGTATATTAATACTGTGGATTTGTTTTCCTGCCTCTTCTTCTGGATTGAAGCGTTTCAGCTTAGCTCATGGTGGGGCTAGAATAGTCTTTCCTTCTGCCTTTTATGTTCAGGCTGGCACATTAAAGGAGCAGGCTTCCCCTCATTTGCACCTTTACTGCATCCCAAATCTGGAGTGGCACTGGCCGCCTCCTGCTGAGGGCCCTGGGCTCGTCAGGAGCCAGCAGCAGTAGGGTGTTCTCTGGTCCTGCTCTAGCTCTGGGCAGGGATGCAGCGATGGGCTCTGAATCATGAAGACCTGTGATTTTTGCTGAGAGGTGGTGATGGGTAAAAATGCCAAACTCAGACTGATGTTTCTGTAAAAATGTGGGCAAGCTGGAAGGGACTGGGGGGAGGGAGCATGAGTTATACAGAACAGATCCTTTAGTCCTGTCTGGCACTAGCAATAATAGCAACAATAGTAATATTCATCATCATCATAGCATTCAGATATCAATTTCCATCTTGCAATTTCTGTGTGTGCACTGACTCATTTATTTTCCCTCACAAGACAGGGAGGAATTGTTAGTCCATGGCAGATGTAGGGAAGCAGACATCCCAAGCTCTGTGGAGAGGGCCAGTAGTGAGCTTTAGTCAATAATTTGCCTTCTGGTCCCACGTCCACAAGACTCTGCATGTTAAGTGTCTACTAAAAGATTACTACCCTGACATGGTAACCCAGGCACAAAGGACTCGGTGAATCAAAGCAACCATCTCTGAAACTTTTTGAGATTATTTTTCCCCTAGCAAAGCTGTTATGGTGTGTGGGCACATGGGAAGTTATTTACCACCACTGTAAGCTCCTCAAGTCATGTTATGGGCTTTAATTTTCAGTGCTGAGGCTCTGGCACCTCACAGTGGGACTAAATCGGCTAAGAAGCATATCTAACCATGGAGCCATCCATTTGACGCATAAGCCACCGAGTGCAATGAAAGGCAGGCTCGTGGCTGCAGCCTTTTTCCCAGGCCAGCCTCCCCCGCTCCCAGCTGTGCTGGGCAGGACCCTCTCCACAGTGATGGGACCATTGCATCTGCAGTTCCGTGTCATCGCTGGCCATGCCTACCCAGATTCAATAGCAGCCATTGTCCTGGGGAAAGGTCACCCAAGCCAGGCACGCAGGCAGCAGCGAGCGTGGAGGCTGCTGCTGGAACAACTGAGCACGGGGAAGGGAAGTGGGGGCAGAGGGCAGAGGGGGCCGAGGGGATGGAAGGGGTGAGGATGTCAAAGGAGGTCTGGGTTGCCTCCTGCTCGTGGGAGGTTTTGGGGCGGTACATAGTGAGGAATCAGCCGATTTCCACAGGGTTAAGCTTGCATTTGTGTGGGCAGCACCTGGACCCTTGTGGGGAAACATCTAACACCAGAAAGCTCAAGGCTTTCCTAGGCAATCTGCTTTTCCCATAACTGGCTGCACTTTTCTTCCCGTCTTGAACACAGTGGTTGCAGGGCTTTAATGGCTTTAGCACCACACCTACAGCCGACATCACCTAGTCTCCTCTTACATGTCTCAGTCCCCAGACAAGTGCTGTGATTTAGTATGTCTGACCTTGTGCTGTGCGACAAGATGAAAGAATGTCCCTTGCACAGGATCCCACCACCTTTGTCATCCCGACGAGGTGCTGCATTTGCAGTGCTGGGGATTTTTATATCTGTTCAGCAAGTCCTTCATTACCCAGCCTGTTAGCTTTGGGTCATTTTGTGCTTCTTACTGAAGCTTCACAAAGAAGTGGGGTTGGAGCCATTCTGGCAGTCATTTCCTTTCCCCTCATCCCCTCTCTCTGGAAAACACACTGGAATTTCAGTAACAAATATTTCTCCAATTTCACGATCAGATGTCTGGGTCGTGAGTCCCACCCTGGTTTTTGTAGCACAGATTCTACCAGCCCAGGGTGGGCGTCTGCCTCCACCAGTTCCTGACTGCAAGGATACCCATGAAACCACTCACAAAGTCAAAGCGATTGCCAGCATTTTTTCCTAATCTGTTCATAGTTCTGTAGGGCTCTAGTCAATGCTCTGGAAGCATATGCCATTGGGTGATCATCTTGCATTTGAACAGCTGCTAATCTCTGCAAATTTGTGTTCACCAGGGGGTTTAGTCTTCTTGTTAATCTCAGGGCATTTGGTTTTGGGGTTTCTATAACGAGTATTTTTTAATTTTCAAAAGCAGTTCTCATTATGAGAGGCATCACCCTGGGATAATCATTCTCCAGGGAGAATAGAATGGAGGTAAATTAGAGATGCATTTAATTTTAATTCATTTAACATGCCCAGGATGAGCTGGAGGGTGGGCAGGGCAGCAGGGGAGAAAGAAAAGTGAGAGCAGTTTGCCCCCAGGTACCTGTTGAGAGAGGCCTGGCTCATTACAGTATGAGACATCCTCAGGAAAGATCACAGACCTGGGTTTTGCCCCAGACCCCGTGGAACCTCGCTGTGCCCCTGGATATGTCTGCAAATCTCCAGGAGGTTCCTGTGTTTTGGGATCCTTCTTCCAAAACTATTGCCTCCCAGCCTTCTCCCTGTCCTTCTTCTGCAAGGCAGGGGACTAAGGAGGGGAAGGCAGAGCTACTTTTCCAAACTGCCTGCGACAGGAGCTCCATCAAGCATGCTGCCAACGGAAGACCCTGGGAGAGCGAAGTGTGCAGTGCTGCTCGCACCAAGCTGGTAAAGCCTCCAGAGCCCAACTTCCCCTGGCTGAACCTGCTTGAACCTGCCTTTGCATTCTGCCAGGCTTCTTTATGTTGGCACCAGCTCCTCTTCAACGAAAAAATAAGGGGACTTTCCCAGGCATCCTACTTTAGTGGTACCAAAATGAGACAGCTCCGAGAACGGACTGTTCTCAGCTCTGAATATCCCTCTGCCTTCACCGGGCTTGACTCTGAAGGGAGCTTTGGTGGCTGTAGTTATTTGGGTCAAAGTTCTTCTCTTTGGCCATTTTCTTCTTTGGACTCCAGTCGTGATTTCTGGTCAATTGTATTCCAAATCAGCCTGTCAGCCGTAGGCATTTCTAAACTCTCAAGACCTTCAGAGATGTGCTTCTGTGAGAAACCTCAGTTACCAAAAGAAATGTCCCTGTAACCCCCAACATGAGAAAAGAGAGTGGCAATATTTGCACTTTCTTTGACTTTGGCTCTACAAAGATTTTGTCCCCCATGCCTGTGCTGAACCGACCCTTTTGTTTCGATTGCCTTATGACCACTTCTTCAGAGGTTTGTCTGTGCTACCTAAAATTCCCAAAGCTCTATCAGAAAAGGACAAAAATTAAGCAAAATTAGGTATTTTCTTTAATATAACCATAATCCCGGGATCCTGTTGCCAAAATGGAGTTGTTCAGAGCCATCTGAGATGTCTTAGGGTATCTGAGACACATGAAGGGGGCTGGCAGATATGCCATGGGACTTACTGGAGACCAACACTCATCTGGAGTAGCAGCTGGAAGCCAGGCAGGATACGCTACTGCATCTAAAATGAAACTGGATACCAATATTTGGGCAACTGCATCAAACCGCAGCTGAGTGAGCTGCAAATGCATCCCCAACTTAACAGAAACAACCTCAGGATGAATAAA
Source organism: Falco punctatus (assembly GCF_963210335.1). NCBI lineage: Eukaryota > Metazoa > Chordata > Aves > Falconiformes > Falconidae > Falco > Falco punctatus. Next base: position 35,438,462 of record NC_137585.1, read on the forward strand.
AATCCAAGAGCTGAATAAATGTGGCACTACCAAGCCTTGCAAATCTGGTTCTTGCACTAACACTGAATCAAACTGCTTGTCAGTTCTGCAACTAAATAATTTCAGCCCCACTCAGGCTGGCCATCTGTTCACTCTTTGGATTCACATGATTTTGTGCCGTAGCTCTGTAACCTGATGATCAATAGCTTCGCCATTTCTGGCAGCTGGTGTGCTGCATAAAATCTTTCCCAAGTGCTCTTCTTACATGGGTGAGTGGAAGGAGCCTTGAGATTTCACCATGATGTTGACCAGCAGTTTCTTCCTGCTGCCTCCGGAATGGAGCACAGGTCTCCACCATTTCTACCTCCCCTGCATGTGGTGGCACAGACTGTTTCATTTCTCCTGCCTTCCCTTGAGGACCTCACTGCTACAGGGGCATCCAACCACCTGCGGCTACCTCTTCCCATCCTCAGCCAGCGAGCTCAGGCTGCTCTGCCAGAGATCTAATTGACTTTGGTCACTGTGCAAGCATTCTGCGACCTACTGCATGGCTGATAAGAGACTCAGTTTTATTTCTCGGCCTCAGTTACATGACACTGATCAAGGTTGCGGTGAGTTATGTCACTGTCACGTGGCTGGGGCCACCATGCACTGCCTCTGCCGGTGACCCAGCTGCGTGTGTGCCGGGACTGGCATGAAACCATGGTACCCCCAGCGCAAAGCAAATGGCTCTCTGTTCCCTAGGGGATCTCTGGCGTGTTTGATGAGGGGTGCAAAACCCAAAAGCACTGTGGTGGGAGCTCAGGTGAGGGCAGAGGTGCAGGTGTAGCAGGGAGCATGTGCTGAAGGGTGCCTGGAGAGCTGCAGGGCAGAAACGCTGTGGCTGGGAGCCCCCATAGCATCCCCAGGCAGCTGGGGGTAGGGGAGGAGAGGCCCCCTGAGGAACAACAGAGCATTGAGCTGCCCTATCTCTCCTGCCCGAGGGAAGCGGAAAGGTGATAAGAGCCCTCTCAGATGAGGAATTCCTTCTCACTTTCCCCTTTGTGTTTGCCTTTCATCAGAGATAACAGGACTCTTGGGCAGCAAATGGGATGTGGAGCTGCCAGCACACAAGGGACAGCCACAGCCGCTCCTGCATCCGTCCCCCTGGGCATGTGTCCATGCCTGCCACCCTCTCTGGTGGGGTCCCATAGGAGCATCCTGGCCATGGCCCCCTTTCCTTCTCCACTATCTGACTCATGTCCTCAGGTCCCCTTGCACGATTACCATCAGGAGCTGTAACCTGAGGAGCAATTCGGAAAAGGGGAGTGAGATTATGGACAGTAAAACCAAGGCTGATAAAGGTGGCAGAATATTTGAGCAGCATTTCACTGCAGCACTACTTACCTGGGAGCGAGTGGAGAGCACCTGAACACCTGCCTGCACTGTCTCCAGCCTGAGCTGTGAGTGCCCTCAGGAGAGTCGGTCCCTCTGGATCTCAAAGTCTTTGAGCCCTCCAGCTACTTAGCTTGGTGATCGTCTTTCCAGCTATCACACCCTCTTTCTGCTGGCCCCTCCAGGTCTCACAGCCCACTTGGGGCACTGCAAGGCTGTCCGGCACCTTCCCATAATGTTGATGGGCCATTTTCACAGTCATGATACCAACCACAGACCTGCACCAGAACCATGTGGCAGAGTACCATGAGCAACTCAGACCACCTGTGGTAACCCAAACTTGGCAGTGTGCACAGGCTGAGGAGAGCAGGCAAGGACCAATACCTCTGATGGTGGCCTCCTGGAGGACCCCAGCACAGGCTTCTGCAGGCTTTACCTAGGGAGACCATGTTCTTAATTCTCACAGGCTCTGAGTGAGTCCATCTCCTGCCTCCACAGATGTAATGGGTTTGAAAGAGCTCTGGGGAAAAAAAAGCCTAAAGGAGCAGTCCTACCAAGCTAGGTCCCTTCTGTAAATATCTGAACCATCTCCAGAAGAAGAGACTGCCTTTTCTAAGTCCAAAGATGACCATTCTGACTGCCTAGTACAATCCCCCTTTTCCCCACCCCTGCATGACACAGTTCAGAAAATCTTGCTTGCCAAACCTTTCCCCAGCCCATGTTACTGTGGCTGTGGTGTCTCCAGTGACCAATCCTAGTGATGTGGCACAGTGAGGTACAAGCGCGTTACGGGGTCAGTGGGAGCTCTCTGGGAAACGGGAAGAAGACAGAAGAGTTGCAAGCAGTTGGACCCGATGAGGCTCAGCATGTTGCCAATTTTCTCAAGAGAGGCTCAGCTGCAGAGCGCTCGGGAATCCCGGAGCATGACTGGGCTTGCTGGTTGCCTCCTCAGCAGATGTGACTGATGAACATTTTGGCTGAAGATTTGGGCTGTGGTGGTGCCCCAGCTCCACACCTTCCTGCCTACGCCCCCTTGCCAGCAGTGGGGAGACTGGTCATTTACTCTGGCAGTTCGAGAAGAATAACCTGCCAGCTCTTCAAAGGTGGGCACAGACATCCAGGCCAGGGTCTACCCCTTGGTGTGAAGAAGCAAATAAGAGAAAAAAACAGGGAGAAAAAGGTTGGATGATGGAGCGAGAAGACCAAAGCACGGAGCTGGTGTTTTATCCTTGGCCTGGCCGCAAACCCTTGGAGCAGAGGAGGGGTCTTTGCTCTGTCCAGAGAAGGCTCTGGGAATGTCTCTTTGGTGCTGGAAAAGACCACAGCTGGAATTCAGCCCTTTTAGGAAGATATTCTTGATCACAGCTTCCAGTGAGATGACTCGGAGATTTCTCTGTCCCCTGGGGTCACCAGTCCATGTCACTCAGTGGTGGGCAGTGCCCAGTCCCTTGTGGTGCTGCAGCTGGCACGTGCATGCTGCGATGCTGGGGGGTGGGCTGCTGGTCCCTCAGCCATCCCGGCCTCTGATTCATTTGTGCTGTTTGTTGGCAGTCCTTGCCAAAGGGAAGGCTGAGGAGAGTGCGGGAAGACGGGGTGACTCATCCTCAAAGCCCAGGTGGCTGTCCTAGCTGAGGGACACCTGAGGGCTTCCGGTGTCACAGGGAAGTGGTAGGAAGGGCAAACATTCCCAGAGGAGCCATGAGGAATAACCGCAGGAGAACAAGGGTTTCCCTGCTGCATTGTGTGCCTCCACATCTGGGAATCTCATCAAACCCACGCGGCAGAGTGAGCTCATAGCCAGGGTGGGAAGGCAAACCCACAGGCTTTGTCCACCCTGGAGTCCCCTCCAGCCATTGCTTTGGCTCCCTGTTGTGCTGCTGGCACGGGTTGCTGAGTTACTATGTGGCAGCTCCCCAACCCACTTGTGGGGCAAGGAGGTAGGATGGTCTTCAGCAAAGTATAGGCATATCTTCGATGGCATCAGTCACCTCCCTGGCACAGCACACCCCTGTGCCAACACCTCTGGAGACCAAATGCTCAGAGGAAGGGAGGAGACAGACCACTTAGGAGAGCAGCAAGAAGGGAGGAGGGAGAAGAAGGTATGGATGAGGGCAGTGGAGATGGTAGTGAAGATCAGGGAAGCTGGAGTCAGGCAGGGAAATCTTGGGGGTGGGTTTTGGAGAAGTAGGTGAGATGGAGGTGGAACCTCTGCTAGTGAATACTGTATTGGATCTGGCAATTGACATAGATCATACAGCAAGATTAGAGGTCGTGGAAAGTGTATTACAAGCCCTGCATTGCTTTTATTCACTGGAGACTGTTGGAAAAACAAGCAGGAAAGCAGCACAATGGGTCCCCCAGCTACGGACATCTCAGCACACATTTGAAAGACAATGGAGAAAAACGATTAACTCCAAGAGTCCTCTATCCTGTCTCCAGTAAGATGCATGCCTTGTTTTGCCTGGCTAGGAACTAGGGATCAAACCGACAACGCCAATTAAAAAAAAAAAAATCTCTTAGAAATTTCTTCAGGGGAAAAAGGGGGTGGGGAGAGAGGAAGAATGACGCAGCTGCCAGGATGAAGCACAGCCTGAGTAAGCTGGGCCTTCAGCAGATGTTGACTTGCAAGGGAAAACAGGTTTGCACATAGCCTGGCCTGTTGCTGTGGGATCCCTTGGTCCTAATATGGGGTGCTTTCTTTTGAGGACCTGGTCTGGCTACCAGTTCCCACAGTCCCCAGGTGCTGATGACCAGCCAGGCCTGCAGAAGCGTCCCACCTGGCCACAGAGGGTTGCAATCCACATCTTTGTCTGCAAATGCCCTGGCTTCATGGTAGAAGGAAGGGCAAGAAATCCAAGCACTGTGGAGGAGAGGACACTTAGAGGGAGTGAAGGCCTCAGGAGCTCAGAATCACTCAGCTCTTGCAGAGCTGCAGCCTGCTGGCCATGCTGGGGGGCCATGTCTCATCTATCCTCCCCCTGCAGACGGGAGGGGGTGGGTGGTGTCAGGCACCAGAGAACAGCGAGGAGGGTGCTGGGGACCTGCAGCTCCTCTTGCTCTGGTGCTTGACCTTGGCTGAAAGGACAAGGTCAGAAGCATCCAAGCTTGAGGTCTCTCCAAAGGTCTCTCCAGGAGGGAAATCTGCAGCCTGTCACCTGTCTTAATTAGACAGATTATCTAATTAAATTGCTCTTCCACCGGTATTCCTCTTACTGTTAACAGATGGTGGCTTCCTTTCTCAGGAACCAGGAAAGCTGTGCATCTTTCCTCGTGTTCTGCCACATCCCCACTCATGACCACATCCCCCCCTCTTCGGATAACGATTGGCAGTTCCAGGGCTCTACTGAGGATTTTAAAGTTCAGACAGTCACATTTGTCCATCAGGCAACCGGAGGGACCCTAAGGGGCTGTACCACCTTTCCATACAAGGTGACCCGAGTCCTTCAGCCATGACTTCTCTGCTAGACAGATGCAGGCCAAGAAGCTTGGGCACGGACCCTAAGGACTTCTGATCCCTGCACCATCAGGGCTTCCCTGCATATCCCTGGGAAAGCACCAGTAGGGTTCACAGCTGACTCAAGTAATGGCAAATTCCCACTCAGATGGGCAGTGCAATTAGACAGGCTAACGTGCTTGCAAATCCCTCAAAGACAAGAAAGGCCTGGCATGATGTTCAGGCTGGCCTCTTGCTTCTCCTGTTGCTCCAGTACCAGCCTGTTCACTCTTCCAAACCTCCCAAAGTCCATTGCATTGTCCCCATGGCCTCTCCCAGGTCAGCAATCTCGCCCCTCTGCCACTACACCACTCCCTGCCCAGTCCTGGCCCACGTGTATCCTGTTTGCCTGAGCTTGGAAGGTTTCAATCGCTGGTTCTCGTGTCAAAATGAAAAATAGGGGGCAGGGTGAAACAAGCACTATAGGAAGAGGAAGGCTACGAGAAATGGCGGAGGTGGGAAGAAATGTGGGGTAACCCCTCCTGGGAACACCTGCTGCAAGCAACCCCCTCACCACGGCTCTGCACAGAGCCCCAGGGAGGTACCATCACATCTTGGCTCTGGAGGAGAGGGGATATCCTTAACACCACTTCTTAAGGTATTTTGGCTGAGCATCCGGTCCCCTCTTCCTCTCCCTGAGTTCCTGTCCCCTGCAGTGAGTGGTGACCTCAGCTCGCTTAACGGGTTGTTGAATGCAGAGATATGAGACCTCACCATGGTCCCTTCTGGGCCAGTGGGCTACTTGGTTCATTTCCTAAGTCTAGAAATAACCTGTTATTTCAGAAGATCCTTCCCAATCTCGAATTTAGCATCTTTGAGAGTGATGTTTGCTGCTTTGACTCATATACCCTCTTCCTCCTCCTGCTTCAGCCTGAAGGGGTCTCAGTCCCTAATTTAACCATGAGTTGATGGGGTACGGTAAGGTTGCAAAGAACCGGAGAGTCTTCAGCTGAACAGGTTCTCCCTGGAGGAAAAAAAAAGGTTTATACAGAGCTTCTCAGCTCTCCCTGGTGTACCTCATCATTCCATTTCCATTGCCCTCTACCCCTCAAGCTTACTTCTGGGGGCATCTCTGCCCCTGGAGGTACTCTGAGCATCTACTCCCTTCCCAGCACAGTCTCTGAAAGAGAATCCTTCCCTGATCTGAAAACATCCCTGCTCTAACTTCCACCCAGCACATGCCATTGCTGATCTCCTCTTCCTCTGTGTGCCCCTCCACGTCTCCCTTCCCAGCCCTGCTCCTGACCACATGTGACAGCCCCAGACCTCTTCTGCAGCAAAATGTGCCTCCATCCCCGGCTCTGAGACACACCAGCCTCTGATTGTATCCTACCCCCTTGAAACACTTGAGTTTCATGATTCCCAGCCCTCCTGTGCTTGGCAGCCTCACCCCCCTCCACCGCTTCCACCGCTTGCCCCAGGAAATGCTGTTCACTACCAAAAGCAGCAGTGCTGGATCCTGCTTCCAGATCAGCATTTATCTCATGTTGGGTTCCATCCCTCAGTATCCAACACACATCCTTAAACATTTTGTATTCTGCACAGACATCTTTGCCCAGATCTTCTAAAGGGCCAGGTAAGAGAAGAAGCAATAACCTACAAAGAGCATGAAACCTTTGTGTCATGGTCTTTTCCGCTCGTCCTTCGTGAATGCCAAGAAGTCCAGCTGTGCAACACTGTGTGAGGCAGGGGCTGCGCAGGGAGCAAACCAAAGTATGTAAGGCCTGAATGTGCTGTGAAATGCCAATGTGTCAGTGATAGATGCAGAGTCCCATTTTCCTTCTTCCTGACTCCCCAGCTGGTTCCCACAGAGCGTCCTACAAGCCACTCCACACCTGCAGCTTCTTCCCCATAACTGGATGCCCACAGACTGCCCCCCTGCCACAGCTTTCCCTGCTTCCTGGGTCAGCAGAGCCCTGTGGCCATGCCCTGCCTTCTAGGCAGAGCCTGGGTCCTGCGTCCACGCTCAGGGGGTGAATGTGGTCCATCCATGAGGAAGAGCAGGTATGGATAAATTTGGAGTATAAGGAGGCAGAAGAGGTCGCCCAGCCACGTGGAAACCAGCTGCTGGTGCCGGGGAAGCCCAGAGAAGGGCAGCAGCATGGTGAAGGGCAAGATCACAGGAGCTGTTGGAGGGGCTCAGACACGGAAGGGGGAGTGGAGCTGGTGAAGAGCATCTGGACATGTGAGGTCAGGTAATTCTTCATATAGCAGTTCCTGCACTGTTCTGGGAACAGATAAACAGGGCCTTCCTTCCTCCTGGCTTCCTCCTCCTCAGCAGCTATCCTTTTCTGGAGAGGCAGCCTGCTGGACCACTCCTCCCACATCACTGGCTGCATCCCTCCCTCGGGGTGACTCACCTGGCCCCTGCTGCACTCTGCAGCTTCACACCTCCCTGCCCCGGTTCAGCAAGCATGGGCAACATGGGGCTGCTGCCTGGGACACACCACAGGGCAACCACCGGTGGTGCCCTGGGGTGGCACAGAGCAGCCAGGTGGCAGCTGGCACTGCTTTGGGCAAAGGTTGCAAAGCACCCGCTTGCCTCCCAGCGCAGTGAGGTTGTGGCTGCTATTTTAGGCTGGGAAGGCATAAAAGAATAGACCTGAAATCCCCTTGCAAAGCTGCAATGGGCACTTGACCAGGTGTCAATTCCAGCACTGGCGAGCCCGGGTGATGGTGCTATTTTAGGGATGTATTCTTTCCCTCTGCTGGGACTATTTTTGGAGGCTGAATAGGTACCAAAATGACCCGGATATGTTGCAGATAAGGGACCGATGACATTTTGGTGCTCATGTTCCAGGCACAAACACTGCTCATGAAGGCAGACCCTGGGAATAACAGCACTCCTGGCAGCAGCAGCATCCTGGCTGTGCTGCCCTTGCCACAGGCAGCAGGGTAGGGGTGCTGTGATCTTCCCCCCAGCAGTGCTACCCTGCATGACTCCATGATCCCCAGCACTCTCCCAGGCATCAGCAGTGCTCAGCAGCATCACTGGTGGGAGGTCCTCCCCTCTGGCTCTGAAGCAGGCAGTGCATATGCCATGGGGACAGGGTTATGGGCCGAGGGGGTTTGCATCTGATGGGGCTGGGATGGGCTCTTGCTCTTCAGCCACAAAAGGGTCTGAGATGTGAGTGCTGCCCCTTGTAACACAGAAAAGGAAGGTCTTCATTGCAGGCAGCTGTGGTATGCATCCTTTTCTTGGAATTAGGTGTATGGGGACTGGATGGGGGTAATTTCCTTGGCACAAGTGTGTTGAGGAGAAGGTTACATCCACTGTCATCACTCTCCACTGCTACACAGGAGGGCAGGGCTGGGAGAGCATCCCAGCCCAACCTGGCCAGGACACCTGTATCCCACAGGACCAGGAGCTGGGAGACCCAAGTGCTTTGCCCCGTGCTGGGAGAATGGGTTTCCTGCCCCAGAGACATGTGGAAAAGCTCTCGGCACTTGAGATGTGGCACCGCTGATCCACGTTTTCAGGAGAGGAAACACACGGGGACTTCCTTGGGCCATGAAAGGTGCCATGGATGGGGATGTGGACAGGGGCGGCTCGTGACTCTGCAAGGCAGAGGCTTGCACACCCCTCCCGGCCCCGGGTGAGACTGGCGGCCAGGCCCTCTGGCCTTTTTACTCAAAGGTTCTATTTGTGCTCATGGGACAGAGGCCCGTTGTGTGCGCAGGGCACGGGTACAGCCCCCCTGGCATTTGAGGGTAGGGGGGGGAAGAGCTCTGAGACAGTGGTGAGGCTGGAGCCCACGCTGTCACCATACACTGCTCTGTTCCCACGGCCACCCTTGCTCCGCCGTGCCAGCCAAAGCTCACAGCAGCTGGGGCAAGGACAGAGGACATCCCCCTGGGTCACCTTCCCCAGGGCTTCTCCATGCCAAAAACATCTGTGTTGGCTTACAGCTGCCTCCTCTCCCCACCCTGGCCCTGCCTGAGGTCTCCTTGCACCCCAGACTAGGGCTCAGCCTGGGGGAGACGGAGGCTCAGCATGCCGGAGGGGCAAGAGGTGTGCTGTAAGCTGAGACCGAGACGACTTGTCTGGGCTGTCTCCAGCGCAAGCCCGTGTATAAGCCCTTCTGAATCTCCGTTTTTGTTCGCCTTGGTGGCGTCAGCAGCTCTTCGCTCCCTCCAGGAGATGATTCTGCTTCCGTCACTGCTGTTTCCTGTCTTTCTCTCTCCCCCCTCGCTCCCGTAGAGCCAGGCAACACCAGCACAAAAACAGGATTCGAGCTGCTGGAGAATTACCCTGATAACAATGACCAAGGAGACAGTCCGCTGGACGGGACCCTCCCCGGAGCCAGACCAAGCGGGGCCCCTGGCCAGCTCACACCAGCCTTTGGCACCCCCTCTTCACCGTCCCCTGCGGCTGCTGGTGCATGGGGCGGGGGGGGGGGGGATTTCAGGCAGGGGAATGAGCAGCCAGAAAGGGGAAAATCTGGGTGACCTGCTGCCTGCCAGCAGGTCCTTCCATCCCCACACCTTGACCATGGTGACCAGGCAAAGCAGCTCTGACAGCATTCCCACAGCAGCTCTGGTCCCCACCAGCAGGCAGCAGGGATCACGCTGTGCTCTCCCTTGCCAACCCAGCTCCGTTTCCCAGCAGACAGAGCATTTCTGGGAAGCAGCCAAGGGCAGCTGCAATCTGGCTTCACCCATGAGCAGAGCTGAAGGCAGCTCTGGCTTGCAGGCAGGACTGAGGGATGTAATGCCTACAGACACGCTCCCAGGCAGCAGTAGCCCTGGACCTGTGTGTCCATTCCTCCACCCTGGGCAAGCCTGAGGGAGAGCTGGGATTACTTTAGCATCCCAGATGGAGATCTGAAATTCAGGGAACCCTCGCCCTTGGCCCAAAATCCTTACCTGGATCGTCTGAAGGAGGTCCTAGCCCCAACTGCTGGCCAGCACTCCCTGCCAAGGAGCTGCCACCCTCCCAGCGTGCTGGTGGAACCGTGGAGGGAAGCACCGCCTGCTTTGCTTTGTGCAAAGCTGGCCGGCACAGCTGAGGCAAGGAAAGAAAGGGCCTGAGCGAGCCCGGCTGACAGTGCCTGAAGCAAGCTGGGAAGCACATGCACAGACCGATCTGCTGGCAGGTCCGGAGGCAGTGACAAGTGCTGGGAAGGAGCTGCAGAGTGGGAGCGCAGCTGGAGACCAAAGGAGACACATCCATAGCCTTGCTCCAGCTTGTTGAACAAGCTGGGTCCATGCACGCGCGGGCGTCTGTGCCGCCCTCCCCCTCACAGGTGCTTGCTCACCCCTAACCAAGTGCTCCCTTTGCCTCGCATGGCAAGAACCTGCAGCTTGGAGGGCAGCAAAAACTGACTGGGTGAGAAAAACCACCCGAGTGACATCTCCCCTGTCTTTATGGCCTGGAAATCGTACTGCCATGTTCCACTTTTTATCCAGATTTAACAGGGCATCTGCTTCCCACTGGGACAGTGGGTGTCTTGGAGGTGGTGCAGTGCAAGAAATGTTCTAGAGACAGAGGAGGCCAAAGAAGTCCTGCCTGCTGCAACACCCAGCAAGTGCCAGCCTCGCAGAGCAAAGCTGGAGCAGGATGCTGTCTCCAGCCTTACTGATCCCTCCAGCCTTAGCCCTGACCTTGCTACTCCAAGGGGAGATGATCGCTGCCCTACCCGGTAGATGCACAGCTAGTGCACAGGACCTTGAAGCAATGGCTGGGACTGAGGCCAACTGTAGGCGTGAGTCTGTCCTGCCCAGGACCAGGGGGGTTGTAATCCCCCGATTACCAGCGGTGCTGCTGATCTGTAAATTCCCGACGAGGGAGGAAAAGCTGACTTTTGGCCAACACAGGAGGTCTCTGACCAACAGAAGCAGGAAATAGCTACGGTGAGCGAATAAATAAATGGTGCAACTGTAGCTCTGCCTTACATGGTCTTTGTGGGGAGTTTTCCTTTGTTTTTCAGGTTTGCTATTTATATTGCAGAGTGTGAAAATGATGTCAGCAAAGCCTCTGCTCTTTGCTGCAAAGAAAACCAGCCCCAAGAATTTTTTGCAGGGCTGAGAGACCTCCTTGAACAGCGAGACTCAGAGACCGTTCACGAAGCTGGCAGAGCTGGCAGGAAACCTCAGTTGCGGTGTGATTTCTGAGGAGTCCTCTCCATTTCTATGTGCAGGGGCTCATTTGTCCCAGCTCAGTGGCCCATTTGTCCCAAACTCATCTAGGATATGGCTCTGCTCATGTGAAAGTCCATCTTGCCTAAGATGGACTCATAACCTCCTCCAAGAATATCTCCAACCCCTTCCAAGCCTAACTTTGCTTACTGCCTTTCTTTTTTTGACCCCTTTTCCTCTATCCCATTCTCCATTGCAGCCTTTAATGGTTTCAGCTCCGGCCTGCTCAGCCCAATGGTGTTGTCCCAGCTATGCCCTGGGGGACAGAGGAAGAGGGGATGGGGTGTCCTTCTCCTTGTGGGGCTTCACCACTCCCTTGGAAAGGCTCAGGAGGTATTTTGGAGAGCCAAGCTCCCAGCTGAGCAGTTTCCATATTCACATGAGGTGGGAAAGCACAGGTTCAGCCCAGAAGGTCGACCAAGTTCAAGCTGAGCCTGCTCAGCAGTGGATGGCAGGCAGCAATGGCCATGCTTTGGGAAAGGAGGAATATACCCTTCCTTCCCACATTTGTCCCCTGCAGTTAGGAGCTGCAATGACAAGCCCACGCGAACAGCTCGGCGAACAGCTCGGCAGCCAGCGAGGCCTTGGTGCCCGTGGGCAGGGGCGGCTGGTGGTGGTGGGAAGGGAAAAGCCAGCGTGAGTTCAAGGGTTGCCGGTGTACTTGAGACGAGAAAAAACTCTTGGTGACACATGCATCAGGTGTTTCCAGACGATAACAAAACCTGCCTGAGGTCATCGATATTTAATTAGCAATGGGCTTGGTTAAACATTATCCCGGGGGCAGGAGGGAGGGGAAAAGTCCTGAACTGAAGAGAGATTTAACTCTTTGCAGAGAAAGGGGAAGGTTGCCTTCAAGGAGAAAGGGTATCCGTGGTTGGATGTCATCAGACTCTGACATTAGGTTGGCCAGAGGGGCAGAAAAGCTTCGGGGTACACGTCTCTTGGGTCTCCAAGTGAAAGAGGTGCTTTGCCCCATGTAAATGAAATGATCTAAAATTGGAAGCTCAGCGCTCCTGCACCCCAACAGCCCCAGGCCAGCCAAGCAAAATGCTGGAGCAAGACGCCTGAGAGCAATGAGGCTGGTGGCCTGTCTGGTTTCCCCACCAGAGCTCTCCCAGCCTCGGCAGACCCAGTGGCTGGGCACTGTCGCGCTTTCTCTCGGATGGCTGAGTCACCGCCCTGCTACCTGTGCAGGTTCGCACCTGGGTGCCTGCCTCACCGCTGTCTCCTCCGTTTCCTCTGGCGGCTGAATCCCTGGCATCAATCCCATGCCCCTGCCCCCGGGGAGACCCAGCTCAGCAACCCAGGACAAAGAAGAGGAGGAGGGAGGCATGGGGGGGCTTTGCCTAGGATTTCTCTTTGGGAGGAAGGCTTGGGTTGAAGAAGGAGATGCTGAAGGCTCAGGGTGGGGGGATGTGCGCATTTTGGCCCTCCAAGCGCAGCCTGACACCCTGGTGTGCTCCAGGAGGAGATGTTGTGAAGGTCCATCTCTGGGGTGCAAGAAGCAAAGCAGCATGTGATGGAGGGGGAAAGACCTTGCCAAGGGAAGGGAACTGCCTTGGGGCTGCAGCTTTTGTATCCTCAGGCTCCTTCCCCAGGCCGGTGCCCGGTGGGACCTGCGTGTGTGCAGAAAAGGATGGGGCCAGGTTGCACACAAGGAGCCACAATTAACGGTGCTGGAGCGTCCTGATCTCCATAGGCAGCGTGTATGGTTGTGAGGGGGAAGCTGCAGACCCTGAAATGGGGAGCTGGCACCCGACTGCATGGGGCAAAGGGCTGCTGCAGCAGCTCTGCACAGGGCAGGGCAGGACCCAGGAGAAAATGGTGCTGAAATCCTGCTAGTGCCCACCGGGCTCTGTCCTTCCCTGGCCCCTCACCGTCCCTCTGCTTCTCCCTGCCACCTCCCCCCCTCCAAAATCCTCTCTTGGCTGCCCCAAACCTGACACCCGTAATTACCCCAAGATCACAGGGACCTGCTGAAAGAGTGAGCGTGAGCCAGGCTTGGGGGCGGGGGGGACGACACATGAAAAGCAGCTGCGGCCCCTGCCCGCAGCCAGGCCCCCCTGCCGCACCAGCAGCCCCCCGGCACCAGGGACACCTGCAGAAGGCGCCTGCTGGGAGAGGGGAGTGGGAACCTGCTCAGGAGACGGACAGGACAGCACAGCACAGCTTGGGATATGGCCAGCGGCAGCTCCCACCAGCCAGCCAGCATCCCCAGCGCCTGCTCCTGTCTCGCAGGGAAGCCCCTCTCAGGGGGCAGGAGGGTGAAGCTGGGCTGGCGTTTGCCCACCACCCACTTTACTTGCCAGTGGCTGGGTGCCAGAGGGGTGATTCCACTCTGCCCCAAGCAGAGCCTGGGGAACAGGCAGCCTTTGCTGGTGCTTGGCGTCACCTTCCCAGGGATGCTGCATGCTGTCCCTCCTGCGTTCTTGGCAGCAGTGGTGGTGGTCTCACACCAGCAAGCCCCCCAGGCGGGATCCCCAGAGCAAAAAGGCCTTTGGGGAAAGGTTCTGGACAGATCCCCAATGTGGCAGTATGTGAGGGCTCGTGACTGGGGTGGGGTCAGCAGCAGCAGGTTCCCACAGCAAAGATGTCATCTCTCCTCCACATCACTGGTGATACAGACAACCTGCCCAGCACAGCCATACCATGCTCCTGGGACCTCACCCTCCCATTTTATCCCTGCTCATCACCAGGGCCAGGCACCGAGAAAGAGGATGGATGTGTGGAACAGAGAAATAACCCCCTGCCGGGCACCTTCCCCTTGTCAGGAGCAGACATTCTGCTTTTCTTGGCCCCAGCCTCAGTGACATCCATGGGCACAGCCTGCATGACTTGCACAGGAGCTATCAGACACGGCATGGGTCCTCACCAGGGTCCCCGGGAAGCTGAAGAGGGGATGAAGTCAAGGTGGAGAAGGTGGCACAGTCCCAGTCCTCTTGGACCCCTCACCCATGAGCTCTGAAAACAGGGAGGGGGAAAGTGAGCAAATCCCCCATTTTGGGCAGGAGAAACAGCAGCAATGACACTCCAGGTCTCCAAGCTAAGGAAGAGGCTGCAGCCCTGGGCAGGGTGGAGCAGAGCAGCAGATGCAGGGACTTCATCTGCGAGGAGCAAGGAAATGTCCTGGAGCTGTTTGATCTTATTGTATGGAGGGAAGCGGGAGTGGGCGTCCAGCCTTGCTGGAACCAAACAAAGATTATAAATACCTCCTGCCACCAACAGCTCCTCACCGACCTGGCCCGCTGGGGACCCGGTTGCTGGCTGATTCCCAAGGGGAAAAAATGAGCGCTCGAATGTAGTGGTGGAGCGCATGGCAGACAGCTCCAACCAGAAAGCTGGGGGGAATTTGTCCCTGCGGGATGAAGTGTGTGGGCGGGATATCTCCCACCACCACACACGGCCGTATGCAGCGGGAACGGCCCTTGTTGGCTTGATTCAGCCTCTACTGCCACTGGTGTCAAAAAGGTTTTAAAAATACATATTTAAACAGTCCCGTGATGTGGTGGCTGGGCATGAAGTAACGCCTGAGCCTGGTGGACAGCCTTGGAGAGGTGTCCCTGTGTCCTTTAGGGCACTGGGCCAGCACATTTTCCCGCTTCAAGCCTTGGGTTTGAATTCAGTACCGCAAGTGTTACCAAGAGTGCCGTCTGGCATGGGGTTACTTTGGGGTTTCTGGTGCCCAAGCCCTGGCAATGCCTCTCAAGGGCACCTGGGAGTCCTGGGCAACCCTGACACACAGCGGCTGTTCCCACCAGGAAGGGAGAGCAGCCTTGTTTTAGGGAAGTTGGGAGGCAATAGGAGATAAATTTAGTTTTCCCCGCTGTGGCCTTCGGCTGCCGCAGAAACACGTGATACCCCAGCACCACACTGGGAGGGGGCGGTGAGAAGACTTCCCAAAACTCACGTGGGCTCCCATAAGACCCGTGCCTGGCTGGGGAGCAGCACTGCACCAGGACCACTGACAGCCAGTGGCAGGGAGGCCGTGGTGGCTGTGAGGGCGGGGGAGCTTCAGCTTTGCCTTGGCATGAGACGTTGGGGTGCCCATGGGTCTGCAGCCCTGGAACAGGGCTACCCACCACCCCTTTGCCCCCCGTCGGGAGGGCCTGACCTCTGTGGGGACCCACCTCCCCGCTGCATCCATCCCCTGTTGGGTCCCGCACACACTTCTAAGGGTTGGTGAGAAGCCAGAGAGTTGTCAGGTACAAAAACAGTCCTTGGGCTGGGGGGGCTGCAAATCAAACGCACGCTGCACTCGGAAAAGCCCAGCGGAGCTGCTCTAGTAGAAAAGCCGCCACCCGGCATGTGAACCCAGCCACCGCTCCCCTGGGGCACCTTTGTCAGCCTCTCTCCCCCATCAAGCATACTTGAAGCTCCCTGCCTGTCACTGGGATCAAAGGCAGGGCTGGGGTGGGGAGGCAGGGGTGTCAGCTGGGCCACTTGTGAAGCTGACTACGGGAGCCAAGACCTCTAACTTGAACCTGCTTTTTTTTCCCCTCCCAGGCATCCTTACGCACTTCTAACATCCCCGCTCCAGCATCGCAGCTGCATCTCGTTTCATCTCCAGTGAGGGAAAGAGGCAGCACTGGAGCCAGATGCACCGTGGGAAGGCTGGAAAAGTGCCCCCGCCTGCCTCCAGGACCACCGGGTCCCAGCCCCTGTGCTGCTGGCAGCTGGGGAGCACCAGGTGCCGGGGGTGAAACTCAGCCCTGCTTCCCAGCCGTGACCCTCCCGGCACCAGCTGGGATAGGGCCTGTTCCCAAGGTGCCCAGTGCTGTTTCAGCAGGGTCAGGGCTGTGCCTGTCCTCCCGCAGCTCTTGGGCTGGCCCAAGCATCACCAGGATGCAGGATCTTGTCTGAGCAGATCGTGATGTTGTTGGCCATTTGGGAAGATGCGCTCAAGCAGCATCACCACAGCACTTGGGAAGCTGGGGGGGGGGGGTGTGTGTGACTGTGCCAAAGAGAAAAAACTCAATGTTAAGAGAATGCAGTTAAAAAAAAACAAACACAATACACCCCAAAACCAGTTTCTGGGTTCTCAGGAGCTGCTGGACTGACATGTCACCTGCACCGATTGCTGCCTACTGGACTGAGGACTGTCCCAAAGACAGAGGATGGATGCTCCTCAGGAGTGGGAAGGCTGGGGGGATGAGTGCCGCCAGGAGGACCCAGGCATTAGGAGCAGGAAGCTTTGCAGAAGTCAGCTGGGTGTCCCCTGCCTTTGCCTTCCATCTGCATGGCTTGGTAGCAACCTCCCAAACCTCAATGCCAGGAGCTCCCCAGGAAAACGCATGGCGAGGCTTCAGGGAGCTCTCGAGCAGCTGAGAGGGACCACGTAGCCTGGGTGACCTGGCCTCAGCTGAAGGCCTCACCCTTTTCTCCAGGCCAGCTCCACCAGCAAGTCGTAGGGGACAAGTGTCCCACTCACCATCTACAGAGGGAGGAGCGCCACCTCCTGACGTTGGGTGCTCTCTTGTCCCCAGGATTCCAGGATGGAAAAGGATTAAAAACTGCTTTTGTGAGGTTTTTTCACCCCAGCCACTGTTTCACGGGTCAGAAGCCATCGCTTCAAGAATAAACAAACCCAAGTCTGGCACCGGATCCCAAGCTGAACCAGCTACTCCTGCTAGACATGCACCAAGCATGTTCAACAAGGACAGCATTTCTTCAGGACTGCTTCCTTCTATTTAGGTGCTAATTTGACCTTAAATCCCGCCCCCTGCTACCACTGCCACTTCAAAACACATTCACCAGCTCCCCACCTCCAGTGGAGCTTCCACCACAAGGTGCGACTTTGTAAAATGAGGTGCTTTTACAAATTTTCACCAAGGCAGTGCGTAGCTTGTCATGGATGCTCATCCCCAACGCATCCCAATTTATCCTGATTTAATCCCAGTCCCCTTGGATAAATCTGACCCGTTTGATTGAAGCAGCAGTAGCAGAGAGGGCTGGCTTAGAGCCATGCTCTTGCTAGTCAGTTTGCATGTAAGTGCCTTAAAACAGCCAGCTTGCCACCAAGTGAAAATACCACCTAAGGCTTACTAACAGGCAGGGAAACCTCACTCCTCAGAGCTGCTCATGAAACTGCAGCCTCAAGATGGACAACAGGTTGGTAATTCCACTTTTCTGCATCAGGGGAATACCAAGGCTCTTCTTCACCTACCTGCTGATTTGAGACTTGTGACAAAAGAAAAGAGAAAATAAAATTAGCAGGCAAGACCTCTCTTGTTACATTTGGCTGAAATCAGCCAGCAGGTTCATGTGCTAAATGAGGCTGACAGGGAGCCAACCAGCTTGTGCAGCCATTGTGTCTGGTTTCTAGGGGAACAAGGTAAATGTTTTCTCTCCTTTTTGCCACCTCTTAACTCACAAGGTTCTTACACATCACCACAGGAAATATTATCTACATCCACCTTCCCCATTTCAGAGTAAAAAGCAAATTGGGTCAGCCTCAGAGCAACACCGCACTTCAGTGTGTAGGTCTGGAGTTACCACCTCGATCGCTGCCATGTCTCCAATTATGGTCAGCAAAGGACACAGCAGCTCAGTTAGCTAAATTTACACAAGCCTTCCATCAGGCTGTGGCCCAACGCACAAGTGATCTCACTATTGCAGGAGAGACAAGCACTCCAGGCCACCCACCGCTGCCTTTCTTGGTAGCTCAGCTCCCGTAACTGCAGCACTTCCATCAGGGACAGTGCTAGTCCTTGCACACAGACAAACCCCGTAGTATCTGCCCCCTCACCACTGGCCTCTGCCGGGAACACCGGCCAAACCGCCTCCCCAGGAGCTGGCAGTTATTTTGAGCCATGCAGTAACACACACCAGCAGCCAGCACACGCAGCTCTCCCTCCTCTTGGAGGGTGGGATGCAGAAGTCTCCCTCCTCCCCTCCCAGGGAGGCCCCTTTCCCATCACAACAGGCAGAACCTTCCAGCGGATATGGAAAATTGATTCTGGAATACTTGAGGTAGGAATTTGTCGCATTACCTGCCACCTTCTGCTGCTCTCAAGAACAGTAACAAGCTGCATTTGTAAATGGTGTGCAGGTTGCATCCCCTCCGTCATACAGAAACTGGAAGGTTTCCATGGTAACCAGCAGCATCAGCCACCTACCTAAAATTTAGTAGTTTCAACTGTCTGAAGTAGTTTTATTTATTTCAAAAGCCGTTTGATTCAAAGGAGCTCTCTAGCCACCCAGCAGAGGATTAAAATGTGGAGTATCTCAGTAATTGCAAACACATTTAGGGCTCCTGCTGCTTTACTATTTCTCACACAAACAGAAAAGTCTTGCTCTGCCCAAAAATCTTTACTGTCCAAGAACAGCAGTTACAGCTTCTTTCCCATGACGGGATCCCTGCTACAAGTTGGACACTCTTGAATTAGCTCTACTTGCTGCTTTGGTTTGGCTGCTCCCACACGTAGGGCCTGCAGTGAGAGTACCAGACTTGAAACAGCTATGTATAAACCAAGAGGCAACGTTAATTTCTTTAAAATATTTATTTTGTCTGAGAGCACACAGGCCACAAGACCATTTCACACATTAAGCTGTCTCCTCTTTTGCAATACGATCTTTCTTGAGTGGTCCCTGAAAAAAAAAAAAAAAGAAACTATGTAAACAGCAGCCTGCACCAAAGACCACATCCCATCCCAATTACAACACCTCTTGCAGCAAAGGTGTTAAGGCCAAAAAAAGCCCTCAGTGTGGCAGGCCATTGCAAATCCCAAGCCCCATCCCCACAGCTACAGGTTTCACGGGAAAGCTGAACTTGGCGCAGCCGTGCTGCGCCAAATCAATGACTTTGTATTTAACAGAGAAGAAATGCTGGTGCCATCTCGTGGAGAAGCTGAACCACTCGCCGACCCAGCAAGGGTTTCACATCCCACCCAGGACTCCCGACTTGCTTTCTCCAGCAAGTAACAAATAGGGAATGCCACCCACAGCCCACAGTGAGGCGAGTGCAGTGGTCTGGAGCTGCTCTCAGAAGAAATGCAAGTACAGAGCCACTCCCCGCGGGTGTCACACACTGCCCAGTGCTTCTCCCCATGCCTCATCACTGAACGTGCCCAAACACAGCAACACCCCTCAGGCACCAAGCACTGTTACTGGGGTAGCCACCCCACGCCCAGCCCGTGGCTGGAACACAGTGGCAGGATGCACTCTCGACTGAAGCTACACCATTTGTTACAGAGAAATTCTGGCCCTGTGGCAGCCCAAAGGTCAAGCTTCCAACTGCCATTAGCTGAAAGACAATACAGAGATACACAACACAAAGCTGCCAGCTTCAGAAAGCGTCCTTACCATGAAAGCCTTCTTCTCCTCAGCTGTCTGGAAGCGGCCGTGACCAAATTTGGAGGTCGTGTCAATGAACTTCAAGTCAATCTTCTCCAGGGCCCGGCGCTTGGTCTGCACAAGCAGGGACTACAAGAGAGATGCCAGGTGAGTACACAGCAGCACCATGTCAGCCTGCCAGCATGCTGGCTACTTATCACTTCCATGGCTAACGCCTCCCACGTCACTCAGACTTCACTCTCCAGCTGCTATTATGTGCAGGAAGCCGATAAGCCAGTCTGCACCTTTGCCCTTCAAGGCTGAAGACTAGGCTAGATGGACTTTCAGCAGCCTGGTCTAGTGAAAGGCATCCTTGCCTATGGCAGGGACGGTGGGACCAGATCATCTTTAACATCTCTTCCAACCCAAACCATTCTGTGATTTTATGAGGACTGGTCAACTCATACCAGCTGGTGAGCCCCAGTCTGCCTGCCAGTGTCCTTACAGTCCACAAGAGCTCTCAACCCTGAAGCCTGCCCTTCAATACAAACAGCCCCGGACTGCATTAACTGGGAGAAGCACCTCATGCTGCTCCTGAGGTCATTAATGCGAGGTGGGTTTGTGTGCATGGGGCTTTTCTTTCCAGCTGGCTGCATGAATCCTCACAGCAGCAACCAAGACCTGCACCAGAGGCAGTGCTGCACTGTTCCAGTCCATCTGACAGCAGGTTGCACTACTGACCTTGCGCAGGGTTAGGACCCTCTTCTTGGTCCCAACAACACAGCCTTTCAGCATGATGAAGTCATTGGTCACCTCACCGTAGTGGACAAAGCCTCCCTGAGCAAGGAGAGAACAGTTAAGTGTCTGCATAAAGCAGGAACAGTGATCACATCTGCCTGCCGCTTGATGGCCCATTTGCACGTTCACTGAAATCCCATTTCCAGTATTACCTTTTGCTGGTCAAACTTCTCAATACAGCCATTTACTTGCTGCCATAAGGCTGTTGCTAAGAACAGCAGAAACAAGAGGCAGCCAGCAGCAAAACAGCAAAAGCTGCTCTCCCTGCTAAGTTATTCCTTATTTACAAGTATCATTTCTAGGCTTGTAACATCCCTCTATAATATTGCCACACAGCAAATGCAATTAGCAAGTTACACAAATCAATACTGGTATGTCTGAGCAACACCACCTCCCACAGCAGCCAAGTTTTTTCAAGAGCTCTTCATTCAGTCATTCTGCAACTTATACCAGGCCCATTTGATCTAGGACTGCACCTCGGAAGCAGACTCTCTCCATAGAGCTGCAACAACTTACCAGAGGGTTAATGCTTTTGTCAGACAAGTCATAATCAGTTGATGCATTGTTTTTGATCAGCTTTCCATCCTTTATTTGGTAACCCTGGCCAATCTTGTAGATCTAAAAACGTCAAGAATTTCTACTTAGCAAAAGGTAGGAGAAAGGGTCTGTCATTAGGTAAAACATGAAGAATTAGGATTACAAACAGCATTGGAGAAAACTATCTGTTGCACTTCAAAAGCACACAGCCATACAAGATTATGGTGATCCAACATAACAAACTATGGTTACTGCTCCCAAGATGACATTCAAACAGAGCAAAACATCCAAAGCAAAACTCCCTCCTCTATTCATCATCATGCAGCAAGTGACCTCAGCCAGCTCTCACTTCTTCCCAGCAGCTCAGGGACACAAACCTTCTTATTAATTTCAGTCCGGTGGTGATACCCCTTCTGACCAGCCCGGGCCACAGAGAAAGCCACGCGAGCAGGGTGCCATGCACCGATGCAGGCCACTTTGCGCAGACCCCTGTGAGTCTTGCGGGGCAGTTTTTTTGTGTGCCAACGGCTGGTAACACCTGAAAGAAACCGAAGCAGTGATGACAACCACTGTCAAGCTGAGATGTCACCTAACTGTTTGACTGGAGTTTAAGCCACCTTTCAAGCTGCTCTCCCCAGGCAACAAAAGGGGAAGCCAGACTAAACATCCCAGGAATTAACCACGTTTCCTGATGAAGCACCTTGTCCCTGAACCACCCATGCTCCCTCCCCAGATGTCCCTAGGTTGTGTTCTCAGAAGGAAGGCAGCATGGAATGACTCCTCATGGATGTCAGGCACTGTGCCCAGTGCTCATTCCATGGTCTCATCATTGAACTGTGAAGAGCCGTATTTACCTCCTCAGCTCTTAACCCACACACTTGTGAAAGCTAGAGGCTAGGATTTCACTAAAAACTGTATCCAATCACAAAGAGAACTTCCATGCATTTACCTTTATATCCCTTGCCCTTGGTGACTCCAATGACATCTATCATCTCATCCTGGCCAAAGACAGTTGACACGGACACCTGCTGTTCCAACTTCTCCCGGGCCCAATCAACTTTCTCAGCAACAGTGCCACCATTCACCTGGATCTCCATCAGGTGAGACTTCTTCTGCCTCAGGGGAAGCAAACGCATCTAGAACACAGAAAGGATGACATTTAGCTCCTGCTCTTCCAACATGGACTTCCTATTAACTAGCCCAGCATCCTTCTAATCCTGGCCTTACGTTTTTCTAGCTAAACATACTCATTTCCAAGATACACAGCTTCAACATACTGAAGTAAAAGGTCCCACGCTAAGAGGGAAAGGATGTAATGCAGCTTAAATGACCAGTCACAGTACCTGGAAGTTATATGCCACCCAAAGGAACATGGAATTTCCCTGATTAAGTGCAAGATGTTCTTGCACATGGTGGGGGCAGTGGGACTAGATAATCTTTGAAAGGTCCCTTCCAACCCAAACCATTCTATGATTCTTTGATAAAGCCTGCCACACAGAAGGACACTTTGGGTAGGGTTGCAGCTGCAGTTACTTCTACTATATTTAGCATCAAGGGACTGATACGAGTATCAATGTCATCTGCAACACTACCTTTGCTGTCTAGTACGGCAAATTAATTGTAAAACTAGCAATGTCATAACTAGACATCTTACTGCACCTACAGCCAACTCAAAAGATTTAACTGCATCTCCCAAGGAAGTCTGGCAGAACACTGATGGCTAGGGAGAAACCACCACACCGCTCAGCAGCACACCTCCTTTAGCTGAGCAACAGAAGCCATCAAAGGCCTCCAAGTGTTTGCAGTCCCTACAGAACACAGCCTGAAATGATGCTGACCACACAAACTCCACAGTGAAGCATTCAGCATGCTTTTATTAGCTGGAATTAAGGGAGTTCAGATCTACATAGTCTCAGCAAAAGAATGAATCCAAAAGTTCCTACTAGGGTTCAGTCTCTTGGGACACTTGCTTCAAAAGACTGCCAGTGGCTGCCCTCAAGCATCCTGTGAACACATACTTTGTACAGAATGAAGAGTGCTACTACTTGTATCATGCTTCCACCAGCATCAGGCTGCAGGGGAGGGCAGAAATCTCCCCTAGAGAGATTAACTGTTTTATGGTTGCTCTTAGCCATTTCCAGTGTACACCTGAGTTCCACAGACACTTACCTGAGTGTGAGCCATGACTCTAATAACCTGGCAGTATTTCTTCATGCTATTGAAATCTTTCTCCAACTGTTTTTTGCCCTCCTCATCTTGCCATTTCTTGCAGTATTTGGTGAAGGCCTTCTTCTTGGACTTGTGCCTTCAGGAGCAGAGCAGAGACAAGGTTTGGCTAAGCCCTTCATCAATCCCCCAGGGAAGTGGGGACGAGCGGAAGGAGCTGCCACCTCAGCTGGTTTGGGCTCATTGCCAGCTTCTAAAAACTCTTTTCCACTGGCAAGCGGAGCCTGGAGCTCATCAGACAGTGGCAAAGTTGCCAGAGCTGAGCGGAGCTGCCATGAATTCCAAAGCACATTAACATTCACAGTACAGAAGACAAAAGACTGTAGGGAGATGTCAAACAATAACAGAAAAAAAAAAATCTTTAAAGCAACAGTTGCATGACTGCTATCTGCTTCAGAATACCATCATTTCCCCC
The DNA here is from genome assembly GCF_963210335.1 of Falco punctatus. NCBI lineage: Eukaryota > Metazoa > Chordata > Aves > Falconiformes > Falconidae > Falco > Falco punctatus. The sequence continues at coordinate 35,461,693 of NC_137585.1, forward strand.
CTTGTAAGCCCAAGCTATGCCTGACAGTAAGGTCACTACTTTAACACCCTTGAGATCATTATTGCTCTACTCTTGACGTCTTTTCAGCCTGCAAAGTTCATAAACAAGCTGTAAACTCTAGACACGCTGGAGCCACACTCAGGCAAATGTGCATACTTTCAATCACAACAGTGCCTGGAACACTAATCAGAAGTAACACTTGTCTTCCCCTTTCCTGAGAAAACAGGGCTACAGTCAGGACTCGACACTCAACAACAAGCGCCAGAGGCGATTTCCTTATGTCCGCCCGTCGAAGTATCATCACATGTAGCCTGTTAAGGAGATCTCAAGCGAAAACCAGCACTGTCACTCCCACTCTCAAGATGGGCACTAACACACTACCACCCTCCCAGAGCCATTCCTACAGCCTGTCCCATTATTAGGCCAGTTCATCCAGGCCAAACAGTAATTGATTAAAAGTCCCTTCAAAAAGCTGTACTAGCATAATCTTCAACCCAGCAGAAAAAAAATAAAACCATGGCATGATCTTAAGGCAACAAGAAAAAGCCCTACTCTCTTACCAGTTCTTGTAGAAGCGACGCTTACACTCATCGCTGATGTGCTCAGCAAAGACGGTCTTGAAGCTACGGAGACCACGAGGAGTCTGCACATATCCCACGATGCCCACAATGACCATAGGAGGAGTCTCTATTATAGTGACTGCCTCGACCACCTCCTTCTTGTTCACCTCTGGGTGAAGACAGGAAAACAGCAAAATTAACACCATCATCAGCTATTAAAACATTTTTTTCACACAAATCCCTCACGCGGGAAGTTAAATAACCCAGGTTCTTTTCACAAAGGCAAAGATGATGCATGCTAAAAGTGACCAAGTCTAAGTTAGACTTCAATGCCTTGCAAAAATTTTGAGGCTGGCTCAGTAGGAAGCACAGCAATGCCTGGTAAGCATTACAGATGGTAGCAAGTAACACTCATTCAGGAAAGGTGAATCAGCAAAAAACCACAGGCAATTTATTGTATCTGTCCATTGAATCTAGGTTATCCTAAGCAGCCTGTTACAGTACAGCTAAAGGAAACCATCAGATAATTGTGCTCAGTCCTCAAACAGGACCATTAACAAAACAGATACTGCCAAACATGAAGTCTTGCTGCTGGGACATCATCCACATTGAAGTGGGAGGGGTATGGGTGTTTTATACCTCAGCTCAAGGGCCTTGAACAAGGTGAAGTCACACTAGAACTCAAATTCAAAGCTACTAACAGACAGATCATCTTTCACCATTCATAAAAAAAAGAAAACCACCTCCTCCATTAAGAGGAACATTAATACATACTGGATCCAGGTCTGTCAACTTCACGGACAATGTGGGTCATGCCAGCTTTGTACCCCAAGAAGGCAGTGAGATGGACAGGCTTGCTGGGGTCATCTTTAGGAAAGCTCTTCACCTTGCCCCTGTGCCTGCTACTGCGCTTACGCGGCAGGAAGCCCAAAGACCCATGTCTCGGAGCTGAGAACTTGCGGTGAGACTAGAGAGAGAAAATAAACATTTAGTGCTTGCTATAGAGATTCACTTATACCCACTCAAGGGCCAAGGCCAACTCTCCTCTTGCCATGAAACATGAATATTACGTATATATCAGACGTTTTGCATTCTAGAAATTCTTCTCAGTATCAGCTGTTTGGCTTCTGAATACCAGTATGGTGTTTTAAGAATGTGATCCCCTTGTCTCAACTGTGTCCCCTCTAGAATTCCTCAACATCTCCTCCCTTTCAAGCTTATTTTAAGGTATCACCAAGCACCACACTTGTCAGGGAACCACACAAGTGGTAGTTTGGCCACAGCATGCCACCAGAATTTCAATGCACCTCAAAAGCCTAGAAAATTGAGAAGCAATGTTTCAACACATCAGTAACGCTATGAAAATAAACATTATAAAAACAATTCCAGTCTGAAAAGCTGCAGTAAAACAGTATTTCAGTATCCACCTTTAGGTCAGACATTTTGGGCAGAGCTGCAGTTATTTTTTCTAAGCTGGTCCGGCAGCCTCCCTCTGCAAGTCGAGAGCCAAAAGGCTGGGTTCCACCCGAAGAACTCTCAGCCCAAAGAACTATCCATCCCACCTCACATCCAAATTAAAGAAAAACATTTTACAGCTAAAAATGGGGCTAACAAGCAATAGCTAAGAAATATGTCCTACTTAAAAAAAAACAAAAAAACAACACAAACACAACAAAAACACTTAACACGCTGCCTTAAGCAGACAGTTTGCCAGGTCCAGAAAAGGTTTTTTGTTAGCGTTACAAAATGTTGTGGCAGGGGCCTGGAGAACTCCATTTTGACGCCTGCTGAAGGCTCCCAGCACAATACCTTCGCGTACGAGTGAGACACGGAATTGGATGTGGATGACAGATGAAGAGGTAAACTGCCTTATTTGCCTGACCACCCCGCGTGCTCGCCCCGGCCCCCCTGCCCCTGCAGCAGCCGATGCAGCCTCACCGAGGGCGCCCCCGGACCCCAACGCACCGCGCGCAGCCCGCCGGGTCAGGCGGGCACGGCTGCCGGAGCCTCTCCACACCAGAGCCCCCCTACCTAAACCAAGGGGCCATGACCACCACCGCGAGCAAAGAGCCCCCTTGGCAGCTCCCACAGCCCCCCGCGTGCCCCAGAGTCCCCGGGCACCAGGAGGGCCCGGCCAGCGCCCCCAAGGCCAAGCCTCACCCGCCCACGGCGCCTGCCGCGGCCGAGTCCCGCAATAAACCCTGCGCCGCCTCCGGCAGGGACCGGGGACGGCGGCAGCGGGGCCGGGCAGCCGCCGATGGCGGGATGGCGCCGATACCCGAGGGATAGCGCGGCCAGGCCCGGACGGCGCCACCGCCAGCAGCACCCACCATCTTGTCCCCACGCCGGGCCGGAAGGGCCGACAACAGCTGCGCGCGGGTTTTTTATAGACTTCCGGCCCCACCCCCGGTGACGCGCCGCGCGGCGATCTCGCGAGAAGCCGGGGGGCGGGGCGCGCGCGGCGCGGCGGGTGGGGGCGGGGCCAGGGGAGCGCGCGGGGCGCGGCCGTGGGGAAGGAGGCGGCGAGCGGAGCGCCCGGCGGGGCGGTGGGGCAGGGTCGCCGCCGAGGCGTGCGGGCCGCGGCAAGCAGCGCTACGCTGCGGCCTAGAAAAGCAAAAGGAAAGGGGAGAGCGTACTGAAAGGCGTGCAGCTCCTCACATAAACGTTCAGCTGCGGTGCGTTACCACTTTATGCAAAACCATGACGTCTCCGTGCCATCGTTCAGCTGTACGTAACCTCAGAGAGTGTGTCCCCCTGCGGTCATCCCCCTGGAGTAGGCTCGATGTTTCATTTCCACAAAATAACGTGCTTGTTCCAAGCTGGGAGTGAGTACTGGCCTTGTACCAGCCCGGCCAGAGCATCCCCGCTAGCACTGAATAGGTTGTATTGAATGGCTCCGGGGCCATAGGGAGCCACGATGCCCCCTGAGCCAAAGGGTCTTGACAAACCCGCATCACGGTTTGCAAAAGGTGTTAGGTAATGTGAAGAATCACAGTAACGAGAGAAAAATATTAAAAGTTAATAACCTAAAACACATTTTGCTGCTAACATTGGCACCCATTACTTTTGCATGTATCTCAAAATAGAAAAAGACATCAAATAACATCTCTTCTTTCACACAGGGACGTGTTCTCGAGCCGATCATGTGTTCTCCAGGGGCTGTGTCCTGCTGGGTACACCCACGGTGCCTGGCACAGTGCGGCTCCAGACTCAATCAGGGCCTCTGTGTGCTACTGTTGAATTAATAATAAACAATAAAACCAACGTAGATGCCAAAGTTAGGCTGTGAAAGAGGAACTGAAAATAAGACTTCCTGTGGAACCTGTCTGGAGCTGTTGTTACTCCTGCTATTCTCTCTCACGTGCTGCTTGCTGCTGTCCTGGCACAGAGGTGAGCGCCATGGGACCCGCCGTGTCTCTGGGAGATGCTGCCTGGCTTAGCCCATGTCAGAAACTCTCCAGCACAGGAGCTGGCACTGTGCAGGGTAGGGACAAAGCAGAGCTGAGGTGAAACCCAAACAGGGAGGGAGCTGGGGAATGGGAAATAAATTAGTCACCCTCCATCCGTTGATGCTGGGAAATCAGATAGGATCCAGCTGATGAAGCTCCCTCAGACTTCCCTGGATTGGGAACTGCGTGAGTACCCTTGTGGGATAACTAACGTGACACATAAATTCCAGCTGAAATGAACCCTGAAGCGGCTCTGGTCCTCAGCCAGAATCTCCACAGCTCCTGGCCAAGGAAGGGGAAGGAGGACCACCCTAATGGATCTGGAGTGGACTCACGTCTGAGGGGCAGGAGAGGGTAACAGGGCCACCTGCCTGTTTGGGCTGGGCTGGTGAAAGACCAGGTGAGAAGGTTTCAAGGAAGTGATGCTGTGAGACATGGTCCCTCCAAGGACCGCACCACGGGTTAGCAGAGGGACAGCTGCCCTCCCGGCCTCATGAGCTGCGAACCCCCTTTTTCATGACACAGGACATGCACCCAGCAGCTGGGAGAGGTGAGGGCTTCATCCATCCTGCGCTCCAGCAGCTGAACGCCAGTCCCTTTTGGGGGAACGACTTGCCACTTGCTCAAAATGTCAGGGTGTCACATTGCCTCTGGGTCAGCCTGAGAGCCTCAGCTGCAATAACACAGGCTGAACCCAGGCTTTAGAGAACCGACATAGCATCAGACATCCAGGTGGCTGGTAAAAGTAAGAGCCAAGCCAGCTCAGCTGGTGGCCACGTCCTGCTACCTACAGCCTTTCTTGGAGTGAGGATGCAGGACGCAAGCCAAGCAAAGAAGCCGATGAAGCCATTGGATGGTTGAGATGGTGTCAGATATATCCAGAAGGTTATCTGTGGAAAATAACCAAACTGCTGAATGGTAAGATCCACCTCCACCCATCCAGAGGCTAAATAAACTGGGAATAAGTGGGTAAATTTGTGTTATTAGAAGGAACATGGGCCTTAATCCCACACTGCCAGTGGTACGAAAGGAGATGCAAACTCAAGGCTGTGAAGATGATGGTACCCTGAGCTGGGTGGGCCGGAGCTTCCCACACATGGAGCACCCAGAGTTTGACCTTAGGATCTCCAGGGGCTTACAGAGAAGAATGTGTTTGACAAACACAAAACCATGGGGAGATTGCTGCCCTGCCTCCTCCTTCCCTGCCAGGGACTGCAGCACTGCACAGAGGCCATCTGAATTCCCGCTATGGGGATGCTGACCTGTAACATGCGATATAAGTGCTGCACATTATGGTTATATCAAGTTACTGCAAACAGTAATTAAATAGTCCAAGCAAACACCTATCTACAGAGCCAAATCCTGCTACCAGCTGCACAGGTGTAACGCACCTAAGCCATTCAGCACAGGAGGCTGGTTACCCAGCTAGTGTGAAATAATTAAGGAGGGCATATCCAAGCATTAAACACAATTAACCAACTCCCAGAGATCTTCTACCTCCCCGCCTCAACTCTGGTCCCTGCCAGTTCAGTAAAACGCAAGGTTGGAGGCTTTGCTGGAGGGACTCTGCAGGCAAACCTGTGTGAAAAAGCCCATACAGACCAAGAAGAGATGCTTCATTTGGAGGACATTTCATTGCCTGCCCTAACCTGGCAGACAGTGGGAAAGGAACCAGTACAAACCAGAGGGCTGTGGGTACAGCCATGCTGGTGCTGCAGCTCATCTTCCCAAAGCAGAGCTGCCCCGTCCCTGGAAACATTCAAGGTCAGGTTGGACAGGGCTCTGAGCAACCTGGTCTAGTTGAAGAACGTCCCTGCTCATTGCAGGGGGCTTGGACTGGATGACCTTGAAATATCCCTTCCATCCCAAACTATCTGTGATTCAATGGCTGGATGTGATGGGGGAATGTCCCCCACACCTCCAACCTGTCCCTCAGAAGATGCCTCACAAAGGACAAGGAATGGCTGCTTACTTTTTAGTGTGCTGTTCCTAACGGGCAAGCAAGGGTAGGCTTCAAATGTTTCTTTTATCTCCCCCCTACATTTGCCTCTAGCTCCTGCACTGAGCTCTTGAGTTGTGCAGCCGATTTGGAAACTCTGCCAAGAAAACGTATTCAGAGTGAAATGGTGCTAGAGAGCGTCAAGCACGTTCCCCATCCCACTGCTCTGCTCTCTGCCGCCTTGCTGCTAACCTGACTCTCTGCATAGGTGTGACCCAGAGGCGAGCGGGATGTAAGCCACACAGCTGGTCATTCTGCTTTGTCAGCCTCCATGCTGATGGTCAGGTGGAGCAATATTGCTCCACCTGGATCTGGAGCTGAAGCAGCTGCGTTTGCTCCCTACCTGGCTTGTTTGGCCAGATCCAAACCCTCTTCATGCAGAACACTGGAGAATTTCAGACACATATTTAGCAAAACCAATTTTCTGCCCTCTTATCTCCCCTCTTCCATGCATCTCCCCCAGTTCATGGGGATGTACCTTTCAACGTGGGGACTTTTGTATTTCTGGGCCGTTTGGAGATGTCCTGGCGCTGTAAGACCTTACAGAGTGCTCACAGTGTTCCCACCTCACTCTTCAGCCAGCTGCTTCCAACAAAGCTGCTGCCAGGTTTGAGCTGAGTATCGCCATAATCTTGCTAGAGCTGTCCCGTGGTATGCCTGGTGGAAACACAGTGCAGAACATCTCTGTCCAGATGAAGCATTTGAGCTTCAGTTGTGTTCAGGCTGAAGCAGAGTCAAACCGGTTTGGCTTCCTCTGCCAAGCTTAGGGAACCACGTTACAACCCAGGGGCTTGCTTTTAATTTCAGTCCTATGAATATAGATTGTCAGGGACTCTGCAGAAGCCAGTGGGCCGCTGGTATGCAGTTACTCTGCACAAAAGGTGCTGGTAAAGGAGTTTGAGCCACTGCTGAGGCTGGATGGCTTCTCCCCAGGCATCCCTTCGCCACAGCGGGACTGTGGATGCAGGGGAAGGCTGGGTGACTGGCGAGGGAGGCTGCAGCCCCAGGGATGTGAGGTGTGGACCCCACAGTCCCTGCATCCCAGAGTCAGGGGTCGTCCCCATAATCTGGACTCCCCGTGTTTGCAAAGGGCCTTTTTCTGGCTGCCCCCTCCCAGGGACACGGCATCTCTAGAGCGAGGGATGTTAGAGGTGAAAGCCTGGGGCTTCGCTCAGCGCGATTTTGAGGCTCACCATGCACCTCTGCCTGGGAGCAGGCGGCCGGCAGGGGCGAAGGGCGCAGGGAGCACGCTGGCTGCTCCGCTGGATAGCCGGGTCTCTCCCATGGGGGCCAGCCTTGCCCCTCTGGGGGGGCTGCCAGCGGTGAAATACGCTGGGCTGTGTGGCAGAGGGGTGACGGGTGGGTGCGTGGGAGCGGGTGGGGAGCTGGCCCCACGCTTCTGCTAAGCCCTACCAAAACACAGCAGGGCGGCCCCCCGCCTTCTCCCTATGGCGGTGGGGTGCGCTGCCTTTGTACCGGGGTGCCCACACGCCCCCCCCCCCCGCACCCGCCGTGCCCGCACCCTCCCGCGGCCCACACGGTGCCCCGCGGCCCCCGCACCCCTCCCCCCGGGTGCCCCCCTCCCCTCCCCGCGGTGCGGCTGCGGCGGGGGGGGAACGGGCGGGCGCGCGCTCCCGGCGCGGCGCGTCCCCGTGGGCGGGAGCGCGCGGCTCGTCGCCGCCGCCGCCGGGCAGCCAGGGACGGCTCGGCGCGGCTCGGCGCAGCTCGGCACGGCTCGGCGCAGCCCGGCACCGCCCGCCGAGCCCCCCGCCCGCCTCCCGCCCACCCCCGCGCCGCCATGGACGGGGGAGCCTTCGGAGCGGGGAAAGCTGGCGGCGCCTTCGACCCGCAAGCCTTCATCCGGCAGCCGCAAACCCTCCTGCGGCTCCTCTCCTGGGTAAGGCCCCGCCGCCACCGGGGGCTGCCACCGGCACCGGCACTGGCACCGGCAGCGGGGCGGGGAGCGTCCCGCCGGGCTGCGGGGGGCGCGGGCGCGGGGCTCCCTCCGGGGCGGGCAGCCGCCGGCGGCCCCAATCCCGACCTTCTGCATACCTGCGTATGCATATAGATATGTATTTCTCAAACTGTTGTGTTATGTACCATTATATATCATTATATGTTCTTACCTGTTATATATTTATTATTATATATTTTACATATGCTTGTGTGTGCATATGTATCCACATAGATATGCATATGTCCATTGATATGTTTCCACATGTCTAGATCCATACACACACAGATACATATGTATACGCCTCCGTAAGCATTCATGGCTATATCTCCATATATATATATATGCATGTGTATTTGGATATATGGATCTAGTGCTGGGTTTCTCAGTATGTATATATCTCTTTATATATATCTACATATATGTGTGCTCACACAGATGTACAGCCCTATGAGCATACATATCTGTGTGTATGGATATAGGGCCATATGGGGTGAGAGCACTCTGCTGGGGTTTCTTCCCTGGGGAGGGAAGGGGTGCACCAGGTTGGACCATGACCCTATCTCCATCTCGGCTGTTTTGGAGCTGGTGGTGGGGTCTTCTCCCCCCCACATTCCCCTGTGCCGGTGGGTTTATGGTGGGCATGGGGATGCAATGGGTTGTGAGGTGACGGGGGGAGCTGGGGGGTGATGCTGCAGTCCTGGCAGTGGCTCCCCAGCAGGTTGGGGCTCAAGGGGTGCTGGGCTCTGGCCCTGCTGGCACGAGTTTGGGGGGCTACAGGGGCTGGATGTTGCTCTGTGTTGTATCCTCGTCCTCTCACCCTGCCAACCTCCTTTCCCTGTAATGCTTTGCTCTCTGGAATTTGTGGGGAAGGGGGCACAGGGGAAGGAGGGTCTGACGGGGGTGGTGGGGAGAGCACAGGGTGCCAGGGGACAGGTCTGTCCCTCTTCCCATGAAGCCGATCCCATGGCTGCCAGTGGGGCCGGTGCGTATGTGCAAGAAGGTCATTGGGATTAAGGCAGTGAGAGCTGCAGCGCCGAGCTGGCAGGGAGAGATTGAGGTCTCGGCCAGGAGCGGGGAAGGGAAGGCAAGGGAGAGAGAGTGGAGGAGACACATGCGCACCAGAGCTGGAAGGAGAGGCATCAGGCTGGCGTTGGGAGGATGAAATAAAAGCAGTGCCAGGCAGGGGAAACGAGGAGGGAAAGGGAAGGTGGCCCGGCTTGCTGCTGGTGGTGGGGAGGCAGCCCTCGTGCTCCTGGGTGGGTGGGTGGGTGATGTCCCCTCTGGGTGATGTGACTCAGAGGGCAGCCAGAGCGTCCCAAGGCAGCTGAGGACGTGATTAATGTGGGCGGTCTGTCTGTCCGTCCATCTGCCCGAGCTTGTTTACAGTACAGCACATCACGCAGGGAGTGGGCTGGCAGTGCTGGGGCTGCCGCTGGGCACCAGGCAAGGGGGTACGTGTGCCCCCTGCACCCAGGCGGGTGGAACGGAGCCAGCCCGCGAGCCCAGGGATGATGGACGTGATGTGACCTACAAAGGCGCTCTCGTTGCTAATCTCTGTGGCAGAATTTCCTCTTTCTCTCCCTCCCTCTTGGTCTGGTGGTTTTTTTTCCCCACTTCATCAGAGCACTGCGGGATTTTGGCTTCCCAGAGGCACCAGGTGAGGGAGAGAGGACAAGAAATATGTTTGTTTTTAATTAGGTACCTACTCTGCTTCACAGTATTTTAGACATTCTTGGCTTGCTCACCGAGCTCAGCTCTGCACCCTGCAAGGTCTGCCCAGGCAAGGAGTGTTTCCTGGGGACTGGCATCTCCTTGGGACCCCACATTGTTTCCCCCTGCCCACCTGACCTTGGCAGAGGACAGGGAGGGATTTATGCCGGGCACTCCACTTGGCCATGGAAATTCAAGTCCTTTTACAGGAGCTGGAGGTGCTCCAGGTTAGCAGTCCAGCAAGGGAGGCTGGCCTGGCTGTAGTGGTGCAAGGCTATGCATGCCCCTCTTCTCTCCTGAAATACGAGTTTCTTCTCCTGCTTTTCCACTGACTTGATCTTGTCTGTCCTCTCCCTCTGCAAAGCTGGGGGGCCACATATTTAGTTGTGGTTTTGGTATTTTTTTTAACTTGAGACTGAGAGGGGTCCTCATGAGCACTGAAGTCCTATCTCAGGCTGTCACAAGCATCAGTCCCTTTATGGCCCCTTCCACAAATGGGTTGAACTTTGCTGAAAAAAAGACTAGTTCATGGGGTTTTTGCCCTTCTCGCTCCCTCTGGGAGAGGGTTCAGCAGCTCCAATGGTCAGGGCCTTCCACCATAAATCTGTTCGTGGCTGAGTTTTTTATCCATTTGCTTTTGTGCTCTTGTGCCCTTCAGTTTAGACGGTGCTTTTCCCTCCCTAGTGTTTTCCCCTGGGTGTATTTATAGACTGCAATCGCATCCGCATTTAGCCTTTCCATCGCCAGGCTCTACAAGGCAAACTCTTCTGGTGGCGAAGGGCTCTCCATCCCTGTGGTCTCTTGTGAGAGTCCTTCCTTTCACCTGCTCTTGCATGCACTGGAAGCACCTTGCCTCCCAGCTCCTGAGATCTCATTTGCCTTTATCCAGCTCGTGGCGTGGGTGGTCCACTGTCTCCCCAGGGCAAGCCAGAGACTCCTTTTGGTCTGTTTCACATGACGAGCTTTCACTGAGAGCAGAAATTCTCGTGACTGCTTCCCCAGGCAGTGACCTTGTGCTTAGGTCATGCTGCCTTTTAGCAGGCTTTATGATGGCATGGGAGGTGCATATGGCGTTTTACCAACAGGCAGCAAAACTGGCTTCAGCCCATGGAGTTTGTAGTCCAACTGAGATGGATGCAAATCTCCAGGGAAAGCTGCAGGGTCAGGAGCAGATGGGGTGTGAGAATATTTATGTTGCTCCTCGCTGAGGAGGAGATGGGATAGGTTTGACAAGGAGGATGCTAAACTATGGAAAGAGGTTAGCAATTCTGGGACATCTGTCCACTGTGACCGTGTTGTGAGGCAGCTCGGGTTTCTTAGCTGCTTTGGAGGTTGGGCACAGCAGAGTATGTGGCTCCCTACAGAAAGGTTGCCTGGCATGGGTGTTGGAGAGTAGTGGTGGTCCTGCAAAGCGCCCGTGTCAGGTTTGGATGTTCACCCTCAGTGTGAGCCATTTCTCTGCTGCTGCCTGTCCCAGATGTGCTTACCTGGATGAAACAGCACCTTGTGGCGCAGGGAGGCAGCCCTATGGAGCAGTCCCTCCTGAGCATCTCTGCTGAGGCTGCCTTTAAGGGTATCTGCATCTTGCAGTGAGGGGACTTGTGTGATGCAGCTGGACTGAGGCTTGCCAAGGAAAGCAATCCACTGCTAGAAGATCCCACAGGCTTCTCCAGCTCTCTGTAGGGAAGGGCAGAACAACTCCCTCCCTATTCCCGGTGGTGGTGAAAAGAAGTCATGCAACCCACCCTTTTGTGGTGGGTGGCTGGAGTTTACTCCCAGTCCTGGTCTTTAAAGGCATTGCTCTACACCATGACATTTCACTTGCTGCTGGCTGCAACACAGGCATGCTCTGAGCTGAGCTGCATGGCACAGCTGGTGCCCCACAATAGATGAGACGTGGGTGCATGGGTGGGTTTTTTACCACCCTGACATATAGACCTGCATTCAGCCTGCTTAGGTGATCTGACGGCTGGAGCTAATGGAGCCTCAGCTGGAACTAGTGGAGATGGGTGACCCACACCAAGCTGGAGCTACACAGCTCCAGGATCATTCTTGAAATAAAGCAGGCAAGCGTGGGCACATCCCTGCCTAATCCTGTTGCGTCCTGACCGCAGTGCTCTCCGCAGCCGGCACGGGGGAGCTGGGAGGCTCCTTTGCAACCTGCGGGCGTTGGATGTAGCACCGGCTCCATAAATAAATAAAATGCTAATTGAAACAGGTTGTTCCAGGCGCTCCTGACTGCTTGGAAACCTGCTCACTGGAGAAACTGAAGCACTGCTCAATGTAAAAGCCTAACAAGGCAAAAGTAACTTGCCTTTTGGAAGCAGGCCCAGCTAGGTGGCTTGAGCGAGTGTATTTCCACATGCAGCTGCACAGGCAAAGCAGCCATTAAAACTTGCCACACAGATGTGTCCCCCTCCAACACCAAGGGCACTGCCTCTCCAGAGGGAGGTTTGGTGAGGTTTGGTGGAGAGGTGCTGCCTGCCTTCCATCTCTTCCATCACCTGTTGCCATTGCCACTGTGTCCCCTGGCTGGTGTGGTCGCAAAGACCTTTCGAGCCGGGACGGGAAGCACTGTCCCCTGTCTCTGCAGGCATGTCCCATCCCAGGCAGCTCCAGCAGAGAAGACAAGGCAGGTGAAGGACGGGAACCACATCCCCAGCCTCGCCATGATGGGCTGGCACCTGCAAGCTGGCAGATGGGGACAAGCCCTAGCGTGGCAGGCAGTACTGTCTCCTGCCTTGCTGGCGGGTCCCTGGCCTGCTGTAATGACGCCCAGCCTGTAACACCCCTTGCCTCTTCTCCCCGTGCTGTCCTTTGCTCTAGGGAAAGGATACCAAGCATGGGCTTGTGGTAGTAGTTAAACTGAGCCTTAGAGCTCAGGTGGCCTCAGGAGCCTGAAGCCAGCTGCAAACTCCAGCTTCTTTCTGTCCCAAGTAAATTTAGCTGAGATGTTCCCTGTGTTCCTGGAATGTAGCTCATGTTCTCTGCCTCTGCTCCTCCATGTGATTTTTGCCCCAGCCACCATGCTCGCTGGCTGGGCGCTTGTGAGATGCCTTGGTGCATGGTGAAAGGAACAGGGCAGTTCAAGGCACGTGCTTTCAGTCAAGCCCTCGGTACAGTTCTTCATAGGATCCCATTCTCTGGGTCACCTTCAGAAAGGTTTTTTGGGGGATCGCTGTCACTGGGATTGGGTGAGAGGCCGTGTCAGAAGATGGACAGTAGATGTACACAGCTGCGTGGTGATTTGGGCTAGGATACAGCAGGTTGTGTTGTTTCCAGCATAGCATTTCCAGGAAAGATCTTGGAGCAGAAACAAATACGTTTGATGGCATTTGCAGAGAAAAATCTGAGAAGTAGCACATGGGGACCAAATACAGTCAGAAATATGAGCAAAAAATAAGATAGCCGTATGTAATCTGCTGTTTTAAAACATGAGAGGCACACAGGTGGGGAACAGAGAAACTGCATGGTGATGAGACATCACTAAGGCAAACATTTGTGGCAAGACAAGGCAGCAGAGAGAACTTGTGTGGCTGTGAGAGGAGCAGGTGGCAGCGGATGCGGTTTCCACCTAGGCTGGCACAGCCAAGCCAAGGAGGGAGAGTTGTGTTGCTGGGAAGAAAATTGAATGCTTCATCATGCAAAAAGATGCGACCTTTGGGTGGTCACTTCGCTGAGCAGCGACCTAGCAATGGAGGGACCATCTGGAAAGCACAGAAGGACCTGGATACCACCATGGGGGTGTGGCTTTTCAGGGTTGTCACTACTAACAGTGGGACAGAAGATGATGTTTGACCACGGGAAGAGCATGAGACTTGTGGGACTGGATGCAGCTTCCTGAAGCTGCTGTCTGGGACACAGCCTGCTGTTACAGCAGAGGGAATCTGCCCCTGGCAAAGCTTCTTCCTCCCTCCCTGGGGTGGCTGGCACGGCTGCTCAGCCCAGGCCTGGCTGTTGCTGGAGGCTTCCCAGCTTCAGACTCCCCATCGTCTCCCAGGGCTTGTGCTGCTGTTGGGGGGAAGATTGATTCAGGTATGGGTCTGGCAGGCAGCGGAAGGGTTAATGGCTAGCATGTTGGCTGCCAAGCCATGTGTGAAAAAGGCTGGCTGGCCAGGAAAGCCTGTCCAGGATCCCGTGGCAGGAATTAGGGATGTGGAGCCTTTCTCCCCTCCATCACCTGCTCCAGCTCAGCCCCAGCTGGGGAGCTGGTGCCACGTGGCTGCTGGCTGGTGGGGGTGAGCTGGAAGGGAGGTGCTGGTGTATCTCTGCTCTTCCCCCATCCACTGCTCAGGGGAATCAGGTACAAATGGGTACAGGGAGTCCGGCCCCTCCAGCACCCGCACAGGGCTCAGGCACACCACCCAGACTGTGGGCAGGAGTCATTTGCTGCCTGCGTGGTGCCGGCTGGGGGAAATAAATAGAGGCCACCTGTTTCCAAGCTGCCAGTCCCATGCTTATCAAAAGCTGCATATGTTTTCTTCAGAATAAACTAAATACAAGTAGATCTAATGATGATAATAACAATAGCCATAATCCAGTCTGTGCAGGGCTCTCCAAAGCTTTGCAGAGACTCCATTTGCGAGTAGTGGAATGAAAATGAAAGCCAGATCATCTCTTCCAGTTTATCATTTGCACTCTCCCCTGTTCTCGCTTTCTGTTTAAACAGATTTATCCTTGGTCATTACCAGATCAGACACAGAAGAGGTTATTGCTTCATGCTGCTCAAGGTAGATTTGATTTGAAGTCCCACGAGGAATATTATGTCACTAAACTATTTCCTCTCTATAATAGAATAAAGAGAGGGTGTGGGAGAGGCAACACACTGTGACAGAGCCTGTGACCAGAGGGCACCGCAGCGAGCCCAAGCAGGCAGCTTGGCAGAAACCCCCTTCAGCCTCATCCCCACCATCACGGGAGTCTCAGGGATGAAGTCAGGAGGCAGCATGACAAACTCCTGGAATGAGGTGCAGGAAAATCTTAGCGCACTGCCAGAGGCTGGCTGTGCTATGCAGCCATCACATGATGCTCAGGAGCGTCTGATGCGCAGCTGGGGATGGGCAGCATGGTGGAAAGCCTCACATGATGCTCAGGAGGTTTTGGCTGGCTCTCTGCAGGGCTGAGCCTCCAGTGGGGAGGTGAGGAGGGGCCAGAGAGCCTCTCTTCTGAGGGCTCATCTCTCGCCTTTGCCTCTGGCAAAATCAGCTCACCTAATCTAGCAAGAGGGGGAAAAAAGAGATCTTTTATGGTGGGATGCAGAATTTTGCCTGTTCTGCACTTTTCTCTCTGTAGCAAGCCCTTACATGCTAGTAATGGCCAGTATGAGCCCCTTGAGAGGCTGAGAGAGGAAAATTCCCTCCCTGTCTCCTCCTCGCAGTGCTTAGTGATCATTTTGCTGTGTCCTTTGGCAAGTTGCTCTGTCTCTTTCAGCTTTGTGAAGTGCCTGACTCTGGGCTTTGCTTGGTGTCTCAGAGCTCTTTGATGAAAACAGAAGTCTGGGAAAATCATTGCAACAACCTGTGTGGATGTGATGTTTGAGGAATGGTGAAGTCGACAAAAGCTGGGTCCTGGCAGCAACACTGACTTGGCCAAATCTTCACCAAGTGCTCTTTTCTGTTCCTTTTTTGAACCTAGCCGAATATATTACTGTAAGAGACTGCGTCAGTGAGAACCACCATCCCTGTTGTTGGGCAAATAAAGTTTCTTGGCTCCATTTTGAGCCTTAATTCTGTTCCTGAGAATACAAGCAGAACCTCACTCCAGTCTTGGACGAGCATGCAACAATTACTGCAGGTGGGCTGCACACCTGCCCAATTAGTGTTGCTCTTGGAGGCTTAAGGAAACCCTCTCAACCTAAAAATCAAGTTACTTTAAGTCCTGTTAACTGACTTAAGCAGCCTTGCTGAAGAAATGAGACTGCTCAGGTGCCCAAAGCTGGGGATGGATGCATGGTTTTTGTTGCTTAGCATAGGAAAGCAGCTAATGATCTCCTTCTGTGTAGCAGAAGGATGGGCTGTGTTTGGGAGCATCGGAATGCAGTGCTTTGCAGCTGCCTTCTGTCAGCCTTTGGACAAGGCACTCACTGTGTCTTGGTGCTTAGTTGGGGGAAGGCTCCTGCCATCTTCTCCTCAGCTCTCTGCAGCTGGATGCGTATTTTGGACCATTTTATTAGTGGTTGTAGGCAAGACTTTGTGCAGCGAGGATTCACTATGCCAAACAGGTGTAGAAGGAACAGGGAGTGGTAATGCAGAGGAGCAAGAGGATTGTACTGGTGCTGCTGGTAGCTGGCATTTCTTCAGAAGTGATGCAGATGTGATGGGAACAGGAACATAAATGTGTCATCCTTGCAAACCTGGTGCTTTGTTTATAATCCAGGCAGACATTCATACTGCACTGGCTGCCTGGGTCATCTTTGCATGGATTGTGAAATCAAGGAAATAAACAATACTTGCTCTTTCAAAGGTGGCTTCCTACATCAGTGAGCTTCCACCCACCTGCCCCCGTAACAGCAAGAAGTAGCTACCAAGGATTAAGCATGCAACAGTTTCTCCTGAGGGCTGTGAGATCTGGGCTGTCACAATTATAATTTTCTAGAAAATTGTTTGTCTATGCACCCGTCACAACAGTTTCTTGGTACAGACATCAACAGGGATAAAACAGGCAACATTGTCAGCCAGCAGGAGCAGCAATTGCCTCTTCTTCTGCTGTCCAGCTCTGCTTGTTGGTGTGAATCCTCTGGTTTAAGCTGCCCATTCTTGCCCAGTCGGTGTTGTCCAGTCCAGCTCAAGGCTTCTGTGCTCAGCAGATCCTCACAGCATTTTGCTGTGCCATGAGGGTGGTGGTAGGCTGGCAAAGGGAGCAAGCCCTCTCCACTGCCACTGACTTTTCCCTGTCTGCAGTGCCGGGGAGTCGAGCATGGACCAGAGCTGATACCAGTGGTGAGGAAAACACGGAGAGAAGGAGACATCCCTTAAGCTACTGTGCTTTGGTCCATAGAAAGCTTTCCTAAAGACAAAGAGTACTTGGGGGTGGCTGTTTCAGGACACAGAAGATAAGGACCTGCAGTGACTTGTTCTGCTCACAAGTGAGAATACCCTTAGTGGAATGTCCCCAGAAAACTCCTAAGATCATCTTAAATCAGATGCTTGCCAGTAAATCATACCTTGGGCATCTCCAGGCTGCGAAACATAGAGTAAGTTGTGGCATCTTGGCTGGCCAAAGATAGAGAAAGGAAGTTAGGAATGCCACCTCTGCCTGAAAATTAGGGAGAGAGAGATGTCCCTCTGGTCTCGTGACTCTGAGCTGCATCTTTACGACTTGCCAACATAAAAAGGTACAAACGAGCAAATGTAAAAAGGAATTATTCTGCTGCTTTCACTCACAGATGAGAGCTCTTCCAGGCCAGCAGTAAAAGCAAAGATAAGAGCAGAAGGAAGATGTCTATCAGGATATGAGCGAAGTAAACAGAGGTGTCTCTGGGGAGAGGCCATTACAGAAGTTCATTCATCCCAAATGAGTAAGCAGAGACTTGAAATACAGCTGGTTGCAAAGGTTGACCTGAGGCAGGGAATCGACGTTTTGGCAGTTTTGAGCTCTAAACCAAAACTGAACACCAGACTGTGCCACTTTTGAGGTGGTTTCTCATCTTCCAAAGAGAAGATATGCTTTCCGTCTAATGCTGTAGAATACGGGGTACCCGCTTTGTAATCCAGCGTATGGAGGTTGGTACTTCAGGTAGCAGCATCAGTGTGGGTCACAGCCTCACATTAGGACATTATTTCAGGAGACTCTCAGCTCTCCCTCGGATTAGAAAAACAGTGTTACTGCCAATGGTCCTAGGCAGACCTGTCAGCCCAGCCTGTTGTGAAGGTGTGTGAGCCTGGCTGTAATTGTGTGCAATTTCACTGCTTTCCAAACCATTGAGGCTGAAATTTTGAAGACCAGACCTTTGCTTCAGGCAGAAGAGATTTTTACTTAATTTTCATGGGCAATTTCTGCAAAGTATGATCAATCTTGATTTTCAAGAAGGAGGAGGAGAACAAATCAGTTGTTTTATTTCTAAGCTTAAAAAGCTCTTGTGAACTTTCAGAGAACCCATATAGTCCCCATGCTTAGGATAGGATTCAGCTTTTTTGGTTTGCTGTAGTGTGTCAACAATATGCCCAATCTCAGCGACCCAAGTGTGACCGAATAATGAGCCTTGGGGTGAAAAAGTAGTATCGGTGTCAGTGGATACTTGTTAGAATTTGGCAGCTGAAACATGACCAGCACTGAGTATCTGCCCAAGGGCTGCTGGGACCATAAGTAAGGATTGTCCTCCTGTTCTTGATGCCACAGGTCAAACAGCAGAGGTCTGTGCTGTGGATCTCAGGCATACAACCCCACCGATAATAGATGGTGTACTGGGCTGGCATTAATCAACAGTTAATTTTGTCACAAAGCTGCTTCTTTGCTTTCTGGGTTGTCTGCCATGCCCTCTTCTGCTGCTTGGTTGGATTAGGTGGTACTGGGGTCCTTCTGACCTAGCAAACCCTCAGACCTACCTCCACTCCCTGCAGGAGACTTGGCCACCTCATCTCCTTGTGTGCTGCCTCTTCTTGCGGGTTGGGTGGTGGTTCCAGGGGTGCGAGGGTCCTGTAGCACAGGCAGCTCCCGGGCTAGCAGAGTGCCCTGGTGACATCCCAGTGCAAATCATATGTATGTTCACCCCATGCTTGAAGTCCCATTTCCCATCTACCTGGGGCCCTCGCAGGCAGCCTGCAGATGGGCTTTTCCTACTGAGGGTTTCAAGATGCCCTGCAAAGAAAAATCTGTACATGCTGCCTTAATCTTCCCCTCTTTCTCCTGTGGCTGTGAGGGGAAGCTGTTTATCTGAGAAGCGGGACGGAGCCTGCTGTGTCAAAGAGGGACAGCCTTGTGGCAGGCAACGAAGGCTAAGCCTGTGAATGAAGATTAGACCAGCAGCGGCAGATTATGGCATTTCTACCTGGACTCATCCTTAATTCTGCCTGATTTAAAATAACATGCAGTGGCAGTGATGGGTAGGGAGGATTCATGATGGCCCTGCCAGGTGGACCTGGAAGGGGGACGTTTGGCCCGTGAAATCCACAAGGAAGGTTGGAAGGTGGTGGCGTGCAAGTGAGTGGACAGCAGGATAGGTGGTGTCATGGGCTGGGCTGATGGAAAACTGGTGGGGAAAGGTGTGTGATGTGTGGGGAGATGGGGATAGTGGGACCCAGGAGAATGGTGCTGCAGAGCAAGCAGAGCTGTGGATTGTGGGGAGGTGGATAGGGAAAAAAGCGTAGTAGCTGAATAGATAAAATTAGTGAACAAATGTGTGGTAGGAACAATGAATTCCTAGAAGGAAAAGGAGTGGGTGGAAGAATAAGTGTAGACTAAGAGGTTTTCCACTACTTGGAGCCCTTGTACTCAGGCACCTGCACCAAACCCATATCCCAATTTATACTCCATGTTGCCTCCCTGTGTGCCTGTGGGAAGCTACCCTTACTCTGGACTGTGACTGCTTTACATTGCTTTGGATCAGATGGATAAAAAGGCTCAATCTAAAAGTGTCCTATTTTAAGTTAATCCTCAGAAATAAAATGAGACCATCTCCCCAGTAAATTCCCCATGACTACAGCCCAGGCAGGGCAGCGGGGTGGGAGCTCAGCAGGGCAGAGAGGTGCCTGTCCCCTGCAGAGCTCTCCTCTTTTGTGCTGGTCCAGAGAGATGGGGCTTGCCTTGACGTGTCTCCTGCCTCCCTCCCCACCAGGTGTTCTCCATTGTGGTGTTTGGCTCCATTGTCAATGAAGGGTACGTGAACCGCCTGGACGAAACACAAGAGCACTGCATTTTCAACCGCAATCGCAATGCCTGCAACTATGGCATTACCGTGGGTGTCCTCGCCTTCCTCAGCTGCCTTCTTTACCTGGCTCTGGATGCCTACTTCCCGCAGATCAGCAGCGTCAAGGACCGCAAGAAGGCAGTGCTCTCGGACATTGGAGTCTCGGGTGAGCTTGCTGGCTGGTTGGCCATAGAAGCCCTCTCATCTGCTGGCAAGGGAGAGGGAGGGAGCTTCTGCCCCCTTGCAGGCCGGGTCCCTGCTGAGAGGGAGGTCTTCGGGTTCTGTGCTTTCTCAGGCCTTCTCTCTCCATTTCTTCCCCTTTCTCTTCTTCTCAGCCAATCTGGCTGATGCCTCCCTGCTGTTTTCCATAGGCATAGCTCAGGGAGCCCTTTAGGATCAGCACGTCTTGCCTCCCTGCATGCTTGTGCTTGCTAAGGCCAAGTGTTGATGCCTCTGGTGATGGTACTTCCTTCTCTTCCAGCTCCAGGGGATTGAAGCCCATATATTCTAACATAAAAAACCACTGAGGGTTTCATGAGGCTGAGTAAACCAGTCCTCCTAGGTTACCTGGCATTCCCCATCTGCAGGACCTCATCCAGCCCTGAGGCTTATTCTAACTCACAGTCAGATCTGTCCATCCCCAGTAGTGTGTTGAAGTGACAGAGTGATGGGGTGTGTGTATGTGCATGTGTAACACCAGTCAGCAGCATCATGAGGAGGTGCTTTGCTCTCATGCTGTGATCCCAAGTTGCTCTACTGATTTACTCCGGCATATAGGCAGACGTCTCCTTGCCAGGGTCCCTCCCCAGTTTGTCAAAGGGGCCATGAGTGCAGTGAGAGCAGGACTGGATGCAGCATCTGAGCTTGTTTAGGACTTCTGGCTTGTAAGTTTGTTCACAGTTAGCCTCTTGCTTAGCAGTCCTGTGTACAGCTAACAAGAGAAGGGGAATGGGAAGGACTGAGCCCTGTTTTGCTGCCACTTAGGAATGCCCATTTCCCTCACTGTCGGGTATCTGGCTGCACCTGGCAAAGAGGGTGAGTCCCACTCCTCCCCGCCAGCTGCCAGTCTGGACTCGTGGCTCCCCTCTACCTTCACCCCTTGCCCAGGGGTACAGCATGTTAATGATCCTTCAGCACCTTTCCTCGGTGTGAGTCCCTTAGCCTGCGCTGTCCTGGGCAAAAGCCAGTCTCTGTGCAGCTGCAGGCTGGCTGCTTCTCACCCTTCCGCAGCTCCCTTGGAAGGAATTGCTCTTTGCTTGTCCTTGCGGGACAGGGTTGCGAAGCAGTGACTGTTTCAGAGAGCCCAGGTGATCACTCCTGTACTGGAAGCCCTTCAGGCTCCATCCCAAGGCCAAATGCAAGTCCTGTGATCAATCCAAACACAAGCAAATGAACTCCTCTGAGGTATTTTATGCAGACACCTATTGTCACCTTGACAATTTAGCCATCAGCAAGACTGCCAGCTTGCTTGCGCTTAGGTAGATTGTGTGGGCAGAGTTTGGCCCAGTCTGCAACACATCGGTGGGTCTTGTAGTGTTGAAGTTTCCAGAGAATATGATGTGTTTATGTTCTGTTCACACATACCTTCTTGATGTCTCTCCCCTTCCCCTTTGGCATGCTGGTGGTGGTCCATCCCAGCCTTTTGGGCATTCCTCTGGTTCGTTGGCTTCTGCTTTCTGACCAACCAGTGGCAAGCTTCAAAAGAAGAGGACAACCCACTGAATGAGGGAGGGGATGCAGCCCGAGCAGCCATCACGTTCTCATTCTTCTCCATCTTCACCTGGGTGAGTACAGCAGCCATGATTTTGGATCAAGTGTCCTCTCCGCTATATTAGCTCGTGGGGAATGGAAGGTGACTGGCTAAGAGTGATTCCCTCTGAGATCTCAGTTCACGTGGCTTCTGAGAAGGGAAAACAGGAGGGTAGGTGGTTAGGAGGTAATCTTGGGAAGCAAGGACTCAAAAACTTACATGGAAGAAGGCGCTAGAGCATTAATAAGCACAATGGGCGAGAGTCCCATATCCCAGTAAGGAGCATCCTTGACAAACCTCTGATACAACCTTGGACAAGCCAGCTCCCCAAGCATCATTTTCCCTGTGTGTCAGAAGACTTTACCAGCATTTTCACCTCACAGACAGTAAGCAAAGAAGGGAACTCCAGGCCAAGGGTTGCACCCATCTCCCTCCCTGCTTTGCTCCTGCCATGTAAAATGTCATCAGTGGCCACAAGAAGCTGCAATCAGCATCCCTTTGGGCTCTCCCTCTGCACCCACGACTGCGGCGCCGCCTCACTGGGTTGCCTCTTGGGAAGCTGGTGGTGCTGCCTCTTAAGCCTGCCATTTCTCTAGCAGTTCTTTGTTGCTACTTTCCTGGAAAAACGGTGGTGTGCAATATAAATATCCCCCATGATTTCCTCCCATCTCTGAAAGCACCAAGCCCGAGTGATTTTTGTCTGAAGTGACAGGATGGTGCCAAGCAGGAAAGCATTTAATGTCAGTCTCCTTGAGGCTTTATCATCTCCTCTCCCTACAGGCCTTAACGCTGGGCAGGGGCCAGGTAGGAAGGGTGCTGTAAGGCCACAAAGCTGTGAGAGGGGAAGGGGGGCTGCAGAGTGTTGTGCAGTCAGCACCCTCGGCAGGGTGACACCAAACGGGGCAAGGGACAGCAGTGTCTGTGTGTGCCCCCCGCAGGCTGTGTCCTGCACTTGAGTACTGCCAAAAGCCCCTTGCAAGCTCCAGCAGAAAGTGTGACAAGGAGTAAAGCTTTTGCAAGGGTTTCCTCAGGACCCTTTTTGAGGTGCCACCACCTGCAGTGTGGTCCTCCCTGATGCACAGGTTTGCAAGTGGCTAAGTAGGCATCCTCTTCGCCCCATTCCTTGAGGGTTTTATTTCAATCAAACACTTTGGTTTGCTTTTCGTTACTGATTCTCCTTCCCACACCCCTCTTTCTCCTCACAGGGCTTTCTCACGTTTCTGGCTTTCCGGAGACTCAGAGACATTACTTTTCAGGAAGAATACAACACCCTGTTCCCTAACTCCCCGTCCTTGCTGCCTTAGTGCCCCTCACTGATGGGGGAATTTGGGGGAAGGGGTAGAGGGATGCAGCTGGAGGAGGTTACTGAGCAGAAACAGTTCCAACACCCCAACCATGGGTGCGTGGTCACTGCAGGGCGTGGGGTGGGAAGACGTGGGCCATTGAACTGCAGTGTGGTTGTCCACTGAACAGGGGATCTCCCTCTGGGGAGTTGGAACTGGCAATTTCTTCTCCTCCTCCTCTGCTCCCTTCTTTCTCTCACCCATACCCTAACTAACAATGCGTAACACCACTGCGGCTTTCTTTTGATGACTGCTGAGACCTAATACTTCAGCCAGGAGATGCCCTCTGCCCCCACTACTTTATCTCCTCCATTTCCTCCCAGCCCTCATACCCCAAAAACCTCTCCCCTGTCACCTGCCAGACGGCTTACCTCTTTCAGAGATGCTCTGGGACAATGAGCCGTGCCTGCTGGGGTCCATGATGCTGAACCCTGTGCCTGGGCTCCCTCAGTCCACCAAAGGGCGTCCCACGTGCAGTGCCTGGGGCAGGAGGCAGCAGTATGCTTGCAAACCATCCCCTGGTCTGGGAAGCAGCTGTCTTGCCTCCTGCTGCTCCTTTCCAAGGTCTGGGCTGTACCGTGTGGATGTTGGCTGGTGAAGGAGTTACAGGGGGTGACCACTACCTCGCTACTCTGGGTCAAATCCTGCTCTCCTTCCTGGCTTCTGCAGGCAAAATGGCCACGTACGTCCAGCCCAGCAGATGAATCTTCTGTGGTGTTGCTGAGGCAGATTGCCTTCCCAGGGGCAGGAGGGGCTGAATGGGATAACCACATGCCAACTGAGCCTCTGCGACCTGTGCCATGTCAGTGAAACCCCACCACCAGGCAGGAGGTGCCCAGCATACCCCAGAGACACCGGGGAGCCCCGGCAGGCTGCACGCAGCCAGCTGGGCTCAAGCCAGCCGTGCCCAGCCCTCCTCTGTCCTGGCAGGCTCATGCTTTCTGTGGGGCAGCCTGAACTTCATGCTCTCAGGGGTGTTTCACTGGTGGTCTGCCATGTGGGCCTTGCACACTAATCCGTAACCACTACTAACCCCACTTTTGTTTGTTTCTCTTTCTCGGTACGTTCCCCCTCTCTTTTCTCCCCTCCCCTCTCCGCTTCCCAACTCTTCCCTCCACCTCCTCCCTTAAAGGTGGGCCAGGCGTTCCTGGCTTATCAGCGTTTCCAGCTGGGTGCCGATTCGGCCCTCTTCTCCCAGGACTACATGGACCCAAGCCAGGACTCCGGCATGCCTTATGCTCCCTACACGAATGAGGAGGATGCTACAGATGCGGTGGGGACATACCAGCAGCCCCCTCCAGCAGATGCTTTCGACACCGAGACACAGGGGTACCAAACGCAGAACTACTGAGCCACCGATGCCCCTTTCCCTTCCCCTTTCCCTTCTGCCCCTTTTCCCACTGCCGGCAGAAAGCCGAGGCACAAACCAGACAACGTGCATTAGTGGCACAAGAGGTGGCTCTCAGCTATGCTCCAGCCTTCTGGGTCATCTGTTTTTATTTATCGTTTTTAAAAAAGGAAAAAAGAAAGAAAAAAAGGTTTCCCCATCACCTCTTCCTTCTCCTCCCCCCTAAAACTACCTGCCAGAACCAAATTCTTCCAAAATCTGTCACCTCCTTGTGAAAGGAAGGTCCCCCCTTCCCTCATCTCCCTCCTGCCTGCTGCAGAGGGCACAGTCTGGCCAGTGGGCAGGAGAGGGGCTACAGTGCCAGCAGGGCAGGGGAGAGGGTACTGGAGGCAGAAAGGAAGGAATGAGAGGGACTCGGGACCTTTCTAGAAAAGACAGTGTCACTAAAGGCTGGAGTAGATGCAGGAGCATCTGAATTGGGCTGGAGAGCCTGGTGGCTCAGGGAGGGGGATAGTGTTGGAGTCAGCATGCAGGAGTGCCAGGGTGGAGGGGGGGCAGAGGGAAGCAGGAATGGCATCCCCCATGCAAAGACAGGGGGGATTTTCTCTGCCACACACTGGCGAAGGAGGGATGCTTTATTTTTAGAGGTTTTGGGGAGAAGTGGTATGGGGGGGGGGGGGGGAGGGGAGCATGAAGAGATAAAATGGGAAGGGCAGAAGGAAGATTTGCAAGTACAATCAAAAACTACAGTCATGTCTGTAGGTTACAGCAAGAGACTGGGCAGAGCAGAGGGTCAGTGCCAGGGGAGTCATTCCTTCCCCAGCCCCCTTGGATTGAGGTGGAAGTGATTCCCCTCACCTGTACGTTCTGCTTGCCACTCTTCTGAGACCAGTGTTTGGTGAGGCAGGAGGGGAGCCATGCCCAGTCCCTGGCCCCCAGATGTAGTGCCTGTGGAAGGAAGGGGAAGGATGGAAGAGGTGGGCTTCTAGGGGGCCCTGTGAGCCCTCGTCTCCAGCTGGGCTGGTTCAAGGAGGAGAGGAGAGCTTTGCCATTTCACCCTGGGCAGGAGGAGGAAGGAAAGCCAGATTCACTCCTCAGGTCCTGCTGAACCCTCCTCCATTCTTCTGCTACCACAGTGCAAAGCCTCTTACTGATACCATCTTTGTAGCACACGGGAATGGAGCGGGCTCCCCCTGGAAAGAAATACTGCTGCTGGGATGGCCAGCATGCGACTGGCTCTTGCACAGGGGTGCAGCCAAGCAGGGAAGGGTCCAGCACTGCGCAGCTCTCCTTTGCCTCCCACTCAGATGGGGAGGAGGTCTTGGTGTACAGAGAATTTCTTGGGGCCAGACCGAGCTCTCTGGAAACTGGTGTCCCTGTACTTGCCATAGAGTATACCGTAGTGCATCTTCTGCAGCAGCTCAGATCCTGGCTGTGTTTAAAGCTTCGCCTAGGTGGCAGTACCGACTCTCAGATAGAGCTTGTATGGACATGCCACACATGATTTTCCTTCAAGTAAAGAAAGATACAGCTGTGGAAGCACACTCTTCATTTCAGGACAGTAGTAAGGTCTATGTGTGAAGATGGTCCCTAAAGGGAAATAATTCAGCAATAGCCACCTGGACAATTCTCCCCAGCACAGACATCTCTCAGAGCACAAAGAGCAGGGTATGCCTTGCAGCAGTGAGGAGCTCCATCCCCCAGGCAGCCGCCCCACTCCAGCCAACACTGGCCCCAGTAGCAGAGATCAGGAGCAAATTCAAGCATCCAGCCTGCTCCCCGTAGCACCCGTAGGAGTCAGGAGGATGGGACACAGGTCTGGCCTGTGGTTGCGTGAAGTGGAGGACACTAAGGTTACCAGTCCTTCCTTTCTTCCCAGCACAACTCCTCTCCAGCTGCCCCACAATGATAGGGAAGGGGTAGAAACCACAGAGCTGCAGGCCCCAAGAGAGAGGGGGAAGTTGTTGTCCACTGTACAGAGGCACCATTTCTACCTGCTCCTACCAGACTTGTGCTGCTGGTGGCTGTCCTCATCGCTTGTCCCCATCATGGTTTGCCCCCTGCCTTGCTGGTGGTTAACCACTGGTGAGGATGGGAGAGGGGGACCAGCTAGCCCCATGGATGCACCAGAAGGGACTGGGCACACATCCCTCACTCTGGCTGCAAGCAAAAGCAATACTGTAAATAGGAGAGGTATTTTTTGGAGGGAAGCTCCTCAGCCTTCTTTTTCTGTGGGCTGAGCCTAATATTTAGGCTTGGGAGGGAGTTACTTTATTAAGAGAGGTTCGTTATGACTGTGGCTGTGGGGGGAGCTCCCTCCAGTTTGTCTCCTGCCAGGGGAGAGAAAGGAACGAATGATGAGGTGGAAGAGGAGAAAAACTAGTTGTACTCACCCAGACTCATCTGTGTCATGCTTCGTGCTTTCGTTTGTGGGGTGGGGGGTGGGATGGGTCCAAGAGGAGGAGTAGACTATAAATAACCAACCCTCAGCAGAAAATGTGATGTACTTATTGGGAGGAACTGCCCATCACATGTCTCCTCTCCTTGGTGAGGTGAGGGACTAGGCATGTGAGGAGAAGCATGGACCATATGTGGGGGTTCTACCTGGGTCTATGTTTTGGGGTGTAGCACAGGAGCATCTTATATGCCCCTTCTCCCATCAGAGTTACACAGACAACTAAGCACCGTTTGGGGCTGACTGATGAGCAAGCTTTTCTCTATCCTCTTTGGCTTGCTGCCCTCATGTAACCAGCTGATGGGCTCTGGTGGGCTTGAGGTAGGAATGGCTGTCCCCCTCAGAGCTGGCACTTGAGACATGATCCAGGTGGCTTCATCCTGGGTTACTGCCCATCTCTCTGGC
This sequence comes from Falco punctatus, assembly GCF_963210335.1. Lineage (NCBI taxonomy): Eukaryota > Metazoa > Chordata > Aves > Falconiformes > Falconidae > Falco > Falco punctatus. The sequence continues at coordinate 35,488,513 of NC_137585.1, forward strand.
CTTTTCCTCCTTGCTTTGTGTTGTAGGAAAGGTATTGGTGTGGCAGGGGACACTACAACAATAAATACTTGGGCAAACTCTTGCTTTTCCTCGTGGGAGAAGACATATCCTCTGTGGGTTGACACACTTTCAGTCTTTGCAGTGGAGGGTTGGTGGTGACAGACCTGGAGGTGGGACTCTCCTTGTTTGCATGTAGCTCTTTAAAATGCAATCTCCAGTGGCATTTGGCTGGTTTTGCAGCTGATGAAAGATACGGACCCACCCAAAGGGTTGGTTATCTTATCTTAGGTGCTGCTGATAAGTTGCTGTCTATTTCTGGTGATCATAGGCAAGACCTGAGCAGCTGGCTGGAACATGTCCCTTTTAGATCCTAAACATGGGTGAGATCAGCCCCACTCCAGGGATTAGGAGATCAGAGGGAAGGCTGTATAAGCAAAACGATAAAGTGGCTTTCTTCCCTCTCTGCCATTTGTCCAGATTACAGAGGATTACGCATCCCCTGTTGAGAGCAATGGCCCCTTAATGTCTTCTTATCTTACAAAGCCCCCAAGTAAGAGACTGTTTTGTGGAAGCAGGGGCTGTGAAGGGCAAAGGGATGATGAAACTTTGCCCCAATTCTACCTGTGGCTTCAGTCTTCTGACGCGTCCCCATCCCCTGCTCACCCGTGTCCCCACCACACTGTTCAGCACCTCATCACACACCCTTCCCCTCCATGTTATTCCTGGCAGTTCCCTCAGGGGAGGAGGTGTCTTTGTCCCTGCAACTCTTGCAAGCGCTTGGGAGGACCCGGGAAGGCAGCATTGCAGGGTGGTTCCCACGGGACTCTTGGCTCTGATCCCCAGAGCAGGTACAAGGCAAGGAGCCCAGCAAGGCCACCTCATGCAGCAAGTCCAAACCATCCATCCAGACAACTCCCTGCTGCCTACGTGGCATCCGTAACACCACCTGGGCTGCCCTGCCCCTTCCCCTGCCTCATTACTGCCTGTGTACAGTATATATATTATATATATATATTTAAAAAGATGTATAATATAAAGCTATACATATATACGTATATACGATGACTCATGGATGGCCTGCTGCATACAGGATCCCCTGAGTGGTCTTGTCTAAGCCCGAGTGTCCCTTCACCCCTCCTCCCGCTCCACCCCTCAGCCCTGTCTGTTCCAAAATCCAACTACAGCGAACCCCGCCACCTTGGCACCTGTGTTTACAATGTCCTATATATTTGTGGTTAACAAAGTGAAGGTGGTAACTACTGGTGTCTCAATAAAGTTATGAGATTCAAAATAACCAAACTATATGGAAAAAAATGGTCTGGAGTTTTTTCTTTGGGAAGGGATGGCTTTTTTTGCTCAGTTTGCTACAAGAGCACAGCTCCTATGCTCCTGCATGGCCGGCGGGCAAGTTTATTGACAGTTGGTGGCTTGAATGGAGGAAAGAGACTTACAGAACTGCCTTTAATGAGAGATACATTTCAGCGGGAGCTAATGGTCCTTTGTTTTTCTTGGCCTAAATTTCAAATCACACATACCGTCAAGTGTCTTTTACCTAATCAGTAGGTAGGAAGGCAGGAAGACATGAGAAGGAGCTTGACATGCCATGTTAGAAGTAGACTTTCATTGTGAAAGGGATGTGGCTATAGGGGGTGTGGATGGGGGACATCCAGGAATATAGGATACAAACTTATATGAAAATAAACATCTGTATTTCCACACCGGGGGAAGCAAATCTGTTTACTCCTTTAATATGTTTTTACCTCTATTCATCTATGTGTGACCATTGCTCAGGTGTCTAGCATAGTACACATGCTCAAAATAATCAAATACTGGGAAAAAAAGGCTCTCAGGGTAATGTCAACAGTGGGTGTCAGTAACTGATAGCCTGCCACTAAAAAGGATCTCACTTCAATGGGTTTTGCAATAAAAATAAAATTTAAAATCCCATCCCATGCCAATGCTTAGGTAAAGCTTCATTCTCATCCCCTTTTAATGAACCTGTCACCTGAGGACCTTGAGTATCACATTTCTCAACCCCTGTGCAGTTTGAGGACAGTAAGCAGAAGCGTGGTGGTGAACACATTCCACCCATTCCTCCAAACTCTCTCTCCCCTTGGGGACACAACTGAGCGCAAACACGCTGTAGCTTCACATCAGATTATATGCAAAAGTATTGATAGACTCATCTGTTTCTTGATCTTTGCTTGGACAAAGGCCCTTCCTACTGTCCCAGCTGTTGGAATGCAAGTGTTGTGGAGATACCTTGCCCACAGAAAGGCAAATGTCTGTGCTGGCAACAAGTGGAGTTAAAAGCTGGTGAGACAAGATGTTGCCAAAAGCAGGCATTTAAGATGAATAACACTCTGACATTACTAGTTTGTTTATGTCTTCTGATCATTTGAAATCTCTTTAATTTTGCTTTCTGGTATTTCAAGCTCTTATGAGTCACGTTTTGAAGCCTTTCCCTGCAGTCATGACATCTAGAAACATTATTATAAAGTGTTTTCTTAAAAAAAGTTCACATAATCCCAGGACTCAAGGCGATGAGACTTTGTTTAGTGTCTCAAGGAATTCAATAAAATCATATGTTTTGGCACAACTGAAACAACCCCATTTCCCTCCCTGAAAAATGCAGCTCGTGTAAAGCTCTGCAAAACCCCTGTTTTGCAGGGATATTTGGCGCTCTCTCAGGGGGATCAGCACTCCCTCGCCATTCCCCGTTCCCCTAGCAGTAGCTCTCCACGTTGGCTCTCCAACTCTCTAGAGGGTGCTGGGGGAAGGAAGCTGCTGTTTCCAGCTCTCCTTCCTTAATGCTTTTTCTCTCTATTACTGCACTTCTATTTCTTTGCCATTCCAGCCTGTCTGGAAATAGTGACCTGCAGAGGAACAAGAAGCATTAGGGTATCTGTGCCTGTGGGAAGCACCAGGCTGAAGTTGGTAGAGGTAGCTGGGGAGACCTTGGGATGGAGCTGTGTGAGAGCTTGCAACGCCCCCCTTCCACCATCCCTTTCTGTGATAGTTTGCCACAGAAGCAGAGCAAGTGCAACAAGCCGGCTCCTTCATGGAGACCCTTCTTTTCCATATCACCTCCTGCAAGCCTTGCCAAAAATCACAACTTTCCTTTCCAGCCCCTGCCTCCATTATCATCAAAACAAGGCAGACAAAAAATCCCCTAAACATACCTCACGCGATCAGTAGAAACTAAATGATGTGATCCCTTCTGCTGTTGATCCTGTATTTGCTTCCCATTGTGTATGGTTTCCAAACACCTACAAGAGCACTGCACTGGGGCTGCCCTATGCTCCCTGCTCCCCACGGCACATTGTTCAGTCATGTTCATCTTTTATCCAGCAGCCCAGCAGTGACCATGCTTCTTCCTTTTCTACAGGGAAAACATTAGTAAATACAGGAAGGCAGCAGTACAGCTTGGCACCAGAAATGCCATGTGTATAATCCCTAGCACTGGGGACAGAGAAACAATGAGAAACAATTAATTATAAAAAGAGAAGGAGGGAGGGAGGAGGAGAAGGAGGGAGGGAGGAGAAGAAGGGGGGAGGAATGAAAAACGTGGGAGTTTGGTCCACGGATGGTGAGGTTCAGTGACTGATATCCTGAATTCTTGGAGAGATTTTGGCTGCATGAGAATATAGCATGGTAATTCTGAGAGGATTTACTGAAGGTATGAAGTATAAATAAAACAAAGGATAAAATAAGCTTGATCAATACAGCCAGAAAACACTCTGCTGGTGCAGTATTTCATCTTGCAAGGGTTGCATAAAGCTGTTGGTTTCTGTGAGCAGATATTAATGAAGCAGTGCAGCAGCTTCAGTAGCACTTTCTTTTGGAGGACTGTGAAGTGCTGGACAAATATACATCATGCATTTAGCACTGCAAGCAGCCTTATTTCGTAAATCTTACTATTCACTTTTTGCAGGCCAAGTAGTTAATTGCCCTAGCCAAGGTTAGGGCAGAAGCTTAATGACAGAACCAGAGAAATAGCCAGACAGAACCTGGCACAAGTATTTTCACCAAAAAAAAAAATTGCTTTGCACCAGCTGTATGTCCCAGCCCCATCAGACAGAAAAAAAATAAATCAGAATGACAAGGATTAGTGACTATGAGCTGAAGCCAGACATTTAAATTAGGAACAGGGCACATTTTTAACTGCAAGAGGTGACTAGTCATTGTATGATGAAGGAAAGTAGCAGCTTTTCTACTTTGTATCTTTAGGGAAGTTGTTTGGCTTTCTCACATTCTGCCCTATTGCACCCACAGACAGACTCTGCTCTTGTTAGTCTCAAAAGGACTCACCTATGGATGTAAGGAGACAGAAATGTCTAAATTCCCAGTCCTGCAATACAATACATGCTGGCAGTCTCTGAGCTCACCTGAAGCCTTGCTGATTTCAGTGGCACTCTGAGCAAGGACAGGGTCTGCTTGTGCTCATCAAGGTGCATGACTACAACCTTGAAAGTAATTAAATAAGCATAAGCTTCTGCTGCAATGCTGAAAATGTGTCATCGTGTTTTAAAGCAGAGAAACTCACCTGTTGCTTTTTAATGAGATGGAAAATGCTGTTATACACATATTGCTGCAGCATCAAGAATTCTTCTTGATACTCTGATATCAAAGAAAACAAATCTTTATCGGTACTAAACCTGCCCATCCTTCTTTTATTGCAGACTCAAGGCCTATTCCTATCATTATTTGTACCCACTCGCAGCTTTACCCACAGGAATGCTCCAAATGACATCGGTGAGACCAAGCTTATACAGAAAGCTAAACATGCAGAAACTTGTTTGCACACCGAGGTTCTAAATTTAGCATTTTTTTCTGTCTTTGGCCAATAAAACCTTTAAAAAAGTAATTCTGCCTGTGTGCCTAAGTCTGCTTGAACGGCTGAATATTTGTGAACCTTGCGTGAAGGGGAAGGATCTGTAATCTTTGTCTATTTGAAAGGAAGATATGCAACAAAAGAATAGACAAAGGACTTACAGGAAAGGGAGCTGGAACCCTCTGCATGACCTCCTGCAGCAAAACCCATAGTTCCATAGAATGAAGTTAATTAACCAGCAATTATTTCTGAAGTGCATCTGATCTAATGTATTTGTCACAAAGATGTCATTAAGAGTATCAAGCCACTGCTGGAAGTCAAGACTACTTAACACTCCCACCCTCACCACAATCACACTGCTACATGACTGAAACTGTACATCTCTTGCATTGCAGTCCCTTCAGCTTCAAATCACACAGGGAAATGTGCTCTTCCCCAAGCCCCCTGCTGCTGCAGCCTGTCTGCCAGCTGTCACTCACTTCAAGATATGCTACTCACACACCTCGAGGGCTCTTCCACTGACTTTTAATGTTAGGAAAGTGGTGGGAATGATTCTTGTGTCTACTCTCCTGCTTCAGCTGAGCTGATTCAATGGAAACTGTCCCTCCTGCAACCTGTCCCTCCTGCAACAGCCTACCTCAGCCTAGAAAGGGTCTTAGGGAAGAGCAACACCAGTGATCTCTGGTTTTGTCTGTATTGTTCAGGCAGGCACACAAACTATTTTACTGTTGTGTCTGACTTGAGACTACCAAGAACTGCTCCAAACCATGGTGGGTACCTGTCAACTGTTGTAGACATCTTCCCATTGCTGGCCTGAAAGCATGGTTTCACTATGTCCTTGTTATGGCCTGCAAACAGAGTGGGAAAGGGCTGTGGATCACCTTAGCAGAAGCCAGACTCCAAGCTGAGACAATGGACACCTCTTGTGGTGTCTACAGAGCAGCAGTGCTGCTGAGAGCCGATACTCTTGTGTTTACCTAGGCTTAGTCTTCCCTAGAAGTTGCACAGAACACAAAGCAGTTCTAAGAAAAACATTTCAACACCAGGCTCGTTCAGGGCTCTCCAGCAACCCCACCAAGCAGAAATGTCACAGCCCTGCCCCTCTTCCCTCCCTACGTCTGCAGAGGTGGCCAAAAGGTGCTTCTTTCTCTCAGAACTGAAGGCCTCAAGGTAAGAAATGGAGATGTCTCCATTCCCCCTGGACAAGAGGATGGGGTAACAACAGGGAATTTTAAATATCCCACTTCTGTGGGATTTCTCTCCTCAGGAAGGTGAGCTGACCATGCTCTCTCCTCCAGCCAGTAGGCAAGCTGGGGCACCAACCGCAGGCTCCCCTATACCGCCGAGGGGGCATGCTTCTCCAGGGTATCATTAAGGGAGCCCCAGGAGGGCTCCACAGCCACCGCTCTGGCCACATTTCCAAGTGCCCTCAAAGCTGACGCGCCAGCGCGACCCCCTGCTCAGAACAGCGCAGCCCCGGCGGCCAGCGCGGCCAAGCTTGCTCCGCACGGCACCGCCTCCGCGCGGGGGCGGGGTCGCGGGGGGCGGGGCCCCGCTAGCGCTCGAGCGCGCCCCGCCGCTCCAGCCCACTGGGCGGGGGTGGTGGGCGTGACCATCCCCTGCGGGTGGGCGGAGCTGTGGCCACCGAGGCGGGGTGTGTGTGTGTGTGTGTGTGTGTGTATGCGTGTGCCTGCCTGAGGAGCGGCCGCTCTATCCGGCGGCCTCGGCTGCTCTGGAGGAGAAGGGCGGGCGGGGGTAGGTCGGTCCTGCTCCAAGATGGCGGCGCAGAGGAGGAGTCTGCTGCAGAGTGTGAGTGGCACTTTCCCCCCTGGTCCACGCACAGGCACCCCCCGGTGGGTGCGAGGGGGTACCCGGGCCTCCTCCTCGTCTGCCCCCCGCAGTGCCGTGTGGGAAGGGGGAGGCCCGGCGGGGGCGGGGAGCGTTCCGCTTCAGCGGGGGGTGGGTTGCTGCCCTCTGCCCCCGGGGCCGCCTGCGGCTGGGAGTCCCCGCCACCCTGGCGGGCAGGCCGCTCCGCAGCGCTGCGGGCGGGGGCGGCAGGTGGCGGCGGGGGCCGCGCCTGTACCGCGGGCTTGGGGCGGCCCGGCCGTGTGAGGGGGCAGCGGCGCTGCAGGCCGGCGCTGTGTGAGCGGGCGGCCTGCGCCGGGGGCTGGGCCCGGGGTGTCTGACCGCGGCGGGGCCCAGTCCCCCTGTCCTGGCTGCCCAGAGTCCGGCGGGGGACCCGAGCCTTCCCTGTGCTCCCGTGTCGCGGGGCCGCGAGGGGCCGATTCACCACATGGATAGCTAGTGCTGTGCAGTACCCAGCGTGAAACTCTGGTGCAAATTTAACTTCTGCTCTCTTGTTAGCAAGAGCTGGAGGTGCAGCCAGAGCTCAGCTTCAGAGGGAAAGGAAGTGGTAAGTGATCCAGTTCTGCAGCAGGGAAGCTGAAGTTATCGGCTGGGGTGGTGTGCTGCCGTGCTAGCGAAGGGAGGAGGGTTGAGAAGATTGTAGGGACGGATTTGTAACCTGTACTGGACCAGGATCCTCAGTTCAAGCTGCTTGGCGTTTACGTGATCTCCTTCCTCTTTCTTTCTCATAGGAACAGCAGCCCAGTTGGACAGACGACTTGCCATCCTGCCATCTCTCTGGAGTGGGCTCAGCTCCAAACCGTTCCTACAGTGCAGATGGCAAGGGGACAGAGGGTCACCCCTTGGAAGATAACTGGTTAAAATTCAGGTAAATGGGTATTTAGTTTGTCACACAGGACTTGGAAGAAGAGGGTGGGGCCTGGGCATGCAGAGGTGTCTGGAGGAACCGGTTAAGTATGTCTGTGTCTCAGACATCTGTGACCTCTTTGTTTCTGCCTCTTTGACAGGAGCGAGAACAACTGCTACCTCTATGGTGTCTTTAATGGCTATGATGGCAACCGAGTCACCAATTTTGTGGGTCAGAGGCTCTCTGCAGAATTGCTGCTGGGCCAGCTACATGCAGACCACAGTGATGCTGATGTGCGTCGGGTTCTGCTGCAGGTAAAGAAGCTTTCTTTGACTGGGAAAGCTTCCTGCTTCTCACACTACCCACGTCCTTCTTTTGCCACCAGGGGAGCAGCATCTGGTTTCTGTGGGGGTTGGAAACATCTGCCAATGGTTGCAGCTGCACTCATCCTAAGCAGCTGTAGTGCTTTGTTTCACTCCCGCCTCGTACCCATCTGTCCCCTTGGCTTTGTCAGCACAGTCCTGAGAGTTTTCCAGAAAGCTGCAGCTTGTCTTCACTGGACACGTAGGAGCAAGTCAGCCTGTGAAGAAGATGGCAATAAGTGGAAGGGGGAAGTTAATGTGTGGGGAGATGGATTTGTGAGTGCGCTTTGAGTGATAGGCAAGTTCTTACAGTCAACGTGCAAGATCAGATAGGTCTCTGACATTGCTGTGAATGTAATTTTTATGGTTTTGTCACCTGTTTTGAGCTGTTGCAGATTGTTTTTACAAGCTGTTAACTAGTTGCACTGAAATAATTGTGTTTCAATGTGATGTACTGGTCCTTGAAATGTCTGTATGTATAGTAATCATCCACTCTTACGAGCCAGTCTTAGGGAGGTGGGGATGGGTAGCCTCAAAGGCATTGGATAAGAGCTTAGTTTCTCTTCATGGCCTTTTTTAGGCTTTTGATGTGGTAGAAAGAAGCTTCCTGGAGTCTATTGATGATGCCTTGGCAGAGAAGGCCAGTCTGCAGTCCCAGCTACCAGAGGTAATGTAGCCTTAGGAACAGAGGTTGTTGGAGGTTGCACCTTCCAGGTTACTGGGTGAGGTTTGGGAATGTTAGTCAGTCTGGGCTGAAGGAGGCTGAAATTGAACATGGTTTCTCTGTGGCTCTCTTCTGGGAGCTTGCATGAAATGAAGCAAGTGTCTTGGTGCATTTCCCAGAGTTCCCACTGTTTATACTGGCACTACGCAGACCCATCATTGGTTATCTTAGTAAGGAACTGAACATATCATGGGGAGGAGTTCATCTTGTACATGTGGCTCTTCCAGGACAAAGCTGTATGATGCGGGTGAGAGACATGGCCTCAGATTTGCATGGCATCTGGGCAGGTGTGGATTCTGTTCTTCAGGTGAACTGGACTGTCGTCTCCAGAACCTTATTGGAGCTATGTCATTTGTTAGGATTGAACAAATAATTGTATGTCTTGCATAGGCTTGGCATGAAGCTAAGATATGTCAAGACAATTCCCCTCCCTATGGAATCTGATTCCAGCTGTGGTTTCCGTGTCGTGGACTGTGTATTTAAGCATCTCCCTCATTTTGGGTTCCAGGGTGTCCCTCACCACCAGCTGCCTCCTCAGTACCAGAAGATTGTGGAGAGATTGAAGGTTGTAGAGCAGGAGATCTCTGGAGGAGCCATGGCTATTGTAGCTGTTGTTCTCAATAACAAGCTTTATATCGCCAATGTGGGTGAGTTGTTTTTTGTCAGCAGCTCAGTCTAGGCATTTCTGAGGATGGCTGTGGTTCTAAGAAGTGAAAGCAGTTTGCATGTGGGGGACAGTTTCTTTGGTCTGTGGCCAAGGAGTGATATGCTTGTTACTTACAGGAGCACTTGAAATCAGCCTGGCTCTTTATTTCTGCAGATGTTGGCTGGTGCAGTGTGCATGACCAAAGAACAGAGGGAAAGTGGGTTGAGAGGCAGTAGTGCAGGTTCACTGAGAAATGGAGAGCTTTCTTGTGAGGTACCAGCTCAGGCCTGGATGAAGAGCTGCCTAGCAGGCCTACTATGCTGCTAGCAAGGCTACTCTTGGAGATCATGATGAGACAGTACATGAGCTTTTATCTTCTTTTCTATTTCTCTCTCCTGTTCCTTTTCCATTTGGATATGTTCTCCCTCTTAACGGCAGAGCTATCTGGTGCCTCATCTCACTGCTCCCACTGCAGGTACCAATCGAGCACTGTTATGCAAGTCCACGGTGGATGGGCTGCAGGTGACTCAGCTCAACGTGGACCATACGACAGAGAATGAGGATGAACTTTTTCGCTTCTCCCAGCTGGGTGAGTGTTGAGTTTCACGTTCATATCTGAGAACATCACATGCCTCCGTTTATCTGGAGCACCAGGAATGATTCAAGCCAATGGAAATAAATGACTGCAAAAAGCAGCTTACTGTGTTTTCAAATGACAAGTTCAGTGCCTTCTTTTTCTGCATGTCTAGCTATTGTGAGGCTGTGGAGTGATTCACTGAACCAGCGGAAAACTATCCTTTTTTTTCCAAGTTTTGTGTATTAGTTTGGCGGTCAGACATAAAACTGACATTGATTTGCCCTCCAGCTATGTGATTGCTGAAGTCTATAGGAAGGCAGGAGTGGAAGCACGGAGCCAGCTGGTAGAAACTGGGTGGAGACTATATGACTGCTTTTTTGGAGGCAAACCACATTTATGCTAGGTTAAGTTGTGTGTGATGCCGCACCCTTGGGATGGTGCATTTCAATATCCTTTTGTACAAGCTGTTGCAAAAAAACCAGGTACTCCGCAGACGGAGCCAGGCCAAGCACTGGCATTCACTGCTGTCACATCAGTAACTATTGAACTCTCAACGCTGACATTTTGCTTTAGGCAGTTGCCCTTTCCTTTGCAGTTTTGACATGTTTTCTTTCTTGGTCTAGAACTAGCCCAGACCACTTGTGTGATTGCTAGTACCGAATTCTTCTTATTTAGATACTTACGTTGTGTACCTTTGTTTAGGTAGAACTAACTGGGCATTTTTCATTAGCTTCACCTGGTAGATACGTTCTTATCTGGTGAGGCTGTTGATGTGGCAATTTTCTGCTTGTCTTATTCTATTTCTGGGTCTTGTCTTATTCTATTTCTCTTCCATTTCCTCTTTTACTCATACTCCTGCAGTAGGGGTATGTGCTGTGAAACAGAAGGCTGAATACAAAAATCCAGGGAAAGAGACCCTTTGACTGCCTTTCTACTGCCAAAAATGCAGACTTTAGCTGTAGTCCATAGCAGAACAGGGATCTGCTAGAAATACCAACCTTAACTTGGTGCAGCAGTGGCTCTCCTGCTGGCGGTCCCAGCAGAAGGGAGAGCCTGTGGAACAAGTCAGTGTGCAGAGGCTGTTTTGAGGGCCCAAGGAGGTGGTTGTAGGGCTAGGCTGAAGCGCAGTGGTGTAAGAGGGTAGCGGGGATAGTGTTTGTCATGATGATGCTTGTGTTGCACCTCTCCTGAGGGGAGGAAAAGGTCTTAGGCCTTTGTGGCTCTTCATCCAGCATATCACACCTTGTTTAGTGCTCCAGGGGAGTTGCTGTGATGTAGACACAACCTCTCTGGTGTGCTGTGAGCCTCCCTGTATTTGTGTCTGTCAGTGGCATGTATCCCCCTGCCAGGAGCTGGCACATGAGCAAGGCCATGTTGATGAGTCAGCTTTGGTCTGCAGCAGATGGCAGAGTTGTGTCTTACTGCTGGGGTAGGTGTGGAGCCATCTGTGCAGTGAGGTTTGGTTTGACTCAGAGGGAGAGTTTCAGTTGGACCCCTGCCCTCACCTTGTACTGAAGACAGTCATCTCTAGATAAAATCTCAAAATAACATTTTCTGCCTGTTAGCTGTAGGTATAACCAGGAAAGGGGATTTGCCAGAACAGACTAAGTGGCTCATCTGCTCTGAGTCCTGCCTCAAATAGTAGCTACACCCAGATGGTCCCTGTTAGAACCTTTTTCAAGATGGGATTCCTTCCTAGACCCTGCCAGAGGTGTATCTCCTTAAATTTATTTAAATAAATACTTGTTTGGTCATTGTCCCTTTTTTAGGAGTAGCCCACATCAGTTTGAGCATTTGAGCAAATTCAAAGTGCCTCTTGTTCTCCTTTTCTCCCTTTGCAATCTAGCGTATTAGTGAAATTGTTATGTGGAGTTTAGGAGCAGGGATTGATAATAGATGGAAGAAAAAGCAGAATCCTTCTCATATGTTTTCCTCCTTCCTGCCTTCTCCTCCCACCGCCCAGTCCAGAGCTGACAGGCGCAGATGTTCCCCTGCCTTTTCAGCAAATGCCTGTGCACACAGGCCAGCTGCCGCTGGTGGCTTTGGACCAGAATGTGGGCTTTGTCTCGGGACCGGCCAACTGTTGCATTTAGAGTGTGCATGTCAGGCTGTGTGCATCTCTCTCCTCTCTTCTTCCCAGATTACAACTAATGAAAAGGTGTCCCTTGGAACACAGCAAACTGCTCTTTCTTTTCTCCCTCTTGGGGTCCTGATGATTCTTTGGCATCTCGTTTTGTCTTGCAGTTCTCTTTGGCTGTGCCTATTTCTTTTCTCATTCCTGACAACCAGAGGAAGTCCTGCAAGTTTCCCAAAGTCAATTAAACTTTTTTGGTTTTCAATCTGGCAGGCTTGGATGCAGGGAAAATAAAACAAGTGGGAACTATTCGTGGGCAGGAAAGCACTCGGCGCATTGGAGATTACAAAGTCAAATACGGCTATACTGATATTGAACTGCTCAGGTCAGAAAAACTTGGCTTTGTGGTTTCAGGCCCTCCTTTTCTTCATGACCCCTTAATTCTCACCTACTATGTCACCATTAAATACTAAATAACACCATCTCTTTCCAGTGCTGCTAAATCTAAGCCCATCATAGCAGAGCCTGAAATACATGGAGGGCACTCCCTGGATGGGGTGACTGGCTTCTTGGTGCTCATGTCTGAAGGGCTCTACAAAGCGCTGGAGGCAGCTCATGGGCCTGGGCAGGCCAACCAGGTGAGCCTGCTCACATCGGAAACGTTCCTTCGGCTATTGACACGCTCCAGCAGTGTTGGCTGCTCTCATAGGGGCTTGCCTCCTCATCTGTCATGCGAGTGCTGGCCAGGTTGAATGCCTGTGCCACCCCGTTCCCATCTGTAGTAACATGGGAGCTGTTTCGCTGAGCCAGTTCTTCTAGGTAGCTGCCTGTCCCTTAGGACTAGCCCATTAAAGGGAATGGGATGATTCAAGGCGCAAGGGCACAAAGCAGCAGGTGAGACCGGCAAGCAGCACGGCTGGAGGAGTTGCCATAAAAACTCTTAGATGAAATGGCAGGAGAAGGTTTCCTCCAAAATCTCCTAAACTTAATTCCTCTTTTTTTTTCTTTTTTTTTTTTTTTTTTCTCCTTCTTTTCTTCCTTCCCTTCTCTGCTCAGGAAATTGCAGCCATGATCGCCACAGAGTTTGCCAAGCAGACATCGCTGGATGCTGTGGCACAAGCAGTAGTGGACCGGGTTAAGCGGATCCACTGTGACACTTTTGCCAGCGGTGGGGAACGATCCAAGTTCTGTCCCCGGCATGAAGACATGACGCTGCTTGTGAGGAATTTTGGGTACCCCCTGGGTGAGATGAGCCAGCCCACGCTGACACCAACACAAGGTGTGTTGGGGAGAGAATGAAACCAAATGGAGGGTGGAAGATAAGATCTCTTGATTGACCCAGCACTGACCTAACATTGGGAGAGGAGATACTCAGTGTAGAAGGAATTTTCTTATTGAAGGTATTATTGGCTTCTGAGATACAGAGTCTGTGATAACTTGACAGAATACGGTACAGCACATAAGAAAGGCAGTTTAATATAAATCCTTGGGTTCTTTGGCCCTTTCTTTGGCCTTTCTTTGCCGCTGTGCACCCTCAGCCAATCATGTCTGCGCTGCATTTTATAGCTCTTGTTTTCTCCCTTCTCAGGAGGCCGTGTCTACCCAGTCTCTGTGCCGTATTCCAGCTCCCAAAGCACAAGCAAGACGAGTGTCACGCTGTCTCTTGTCATGCCTTCCCAAGGCCAGATGGTCAATGGTGCCCACAGCAGCTCAACTCTGGATGAAGCCACCCCCACCCTCACAAAGTAAGATTCCTGCTCTATTGCTACCTGCAGTTTTTCCCTGCACCTCACACTGTGTGAAGTGGTTGAAAAGCAGATACACCTGTCAGTTACCTGTCAATCATTCCTTTATCTGGAGTGTGGTCCTCCTGACTGCAGTATTGACAGCCAGCATAATGTGTTAGCTGGAAAGCGATTGTGTGAGGAGTGGGAATGAGTAAAGCGAGCAGCTCTGAAGCCAGCTCTGGGAACATGCCTTGGGAGCAGCATCTGCTGCTGCTGGTGGAGGGCATTCTGGCAGAGAGCAGCCCTTCTCTTTGGATCTTGTGTGCCAAGCGTGTTGGATGCTGCGCATGGGGGGGAATGTGGGTCCCTTTCATTTTAATAAGAGGGGCTATGCGGGTCACCTGTAAGGCTGCTGGAGACTTGCTGCGCAAGTTGGCTTGCTCACAGGTAGAGGCTAGGGTAGAAAAAAAGGATAAAATTTAGAACTGGATTCTATTTGGATCCACTTTGAAGGATCATACTAGTTAGTGGCTCTGGTTTGGGTTCAGCCTTTGGCATGGAGTGGTGTGTGTACACACTGCAAATTGAAGAAGCTCTCTGATTATTGTATTCTGGTAGCTACAGAAACAATGAGGCTGACGCACTAGAGCTGCTTTGGCTGCAACACAGGTCACGCAAGAATAGCTTTCCTTGCTGCCAGACTCTTCCCGTAAAGCTCATACTGTATGGGTATGGGGAGGCCAGCAGAGTGCATGCCTTTCTTTTTTTTCCTTTTTTTCTCTCCTGTTTTTCCACTCCATTTTTTCACCATTCCTCTCTCTCCCCTGCCCCCCGGCTTCTTCTCTGTTCTTTAGAATGCCTGGTTGTACTTAAGGCCTTCCAGTTCAATGTGAATCATATATCTTTGGCGTTCCAAGCAATTCCAAGCAGTTCTCAACACTTCTAGTGCTCTCATAGAGCAAGAGACTGCAACTTTTTACCTGTTTGCTAAGGATAGCTTGATTTGTGAAGAAGCTGGCACTTGTTCTGGTGTTTTTCTTGTCCAGAGCATCAGATGGGGAAAAATAAAGATGCTTGTTTTCTCTCCATAGCCAAAGCCCAACTGTAACACTCCAGTCGACTAATACTCATACGCAGAGTAGCAGCTCAAGTTCAGACGGGGGTCTCTTCCGCTCCCGACCCACCCACTCGCTCCAGCCAGATGAAGATGGGCGTGTGGAGCCTTATGTGGATTTTGCAGAGTTTTACCGGCTTTGGAACATGGACCATGGTGAGCAGGGAGCATTGACTGTGTCCTAACATGGGAATCTGCCTCCTCCAGACACCCTGCACTCAGCTGCGTGGGCAAAGACTGAGGCAAGAAGGAGAGTGCTCCACTGGGGGCTGTGTTCTGCTGAGAAATAACTCCTATCCAGGATGTGCTGAACACTGGGCTGGGGAGTGTGTGCAGCACACTACACACGTGTAGCCTGTGCCATGCACCCAATCCTGACCGACCTCATTCCCTCAGAAACCCTGTGAATAGGGGAAGGGGTCTTGAATGCAACCCTTGCTGCAGGTTTTTGCAAATAAAGATGCAGAGAGGGCTCCCTCTGGGTAATGCGAGAGTAGGGGCCTGTACCAAGGCTGTGTGTGTGCGCACGTGTGTGTAGGTGTACATGTGTGTGCCTGTGCGTGTGTACTGTCATGATGTTTCCACAACTCAGTTCATAATGCTGTGATTCTAGTCTTCAACTCCTTAGAAGATACCTCTATTTTGCAGAATAAATAACTTATAGCTACACTTGGTGGCACCTGTGTGGCTTGCTCTCTTCCTTACAATGTTGTGTGTGGGTGTGACGGCTCTTCCTGTTGAAACCCTCCTGCTGAAACCACAATAGGGGGTTGCACCCTTGCAGCAGGCAAATTTCTCTTGTAAAAGCGGCCTGAGCCCTTGCAGGCGGCTTAAAAGCATAAGGTCCTTTTCCCATGCTTGCTTACTTGAGATTTGGCGCTGGATTCTGGCTTGGAGTTAAACTATAAATTCAGACTATTGGTTTTTGTAGGCAAAATGCACATCGTTTCCCTTAATGCAGGCCATCTGGGGAGTTGTAGAGGGCAGGTGGAGTTTGTAACGCAGTTTTCCTGCACAGGCTTCTGGTAGCGCGCAGCAGGAGGTCACGTGTGGTTAGAACCAAAACGATGTCGTGATGTGGCTGCCTTGAAGATGCAGATGTGCACCCTCGTGTCAGAGCGGAGAGGTGGGCAGTGAGGAGGGGAGGGTTCCCGCTGGGCTGCTGGCTACACACCAGGTCAGCCAAGCCTGGACTAGCTGGCGGAGGCATCAGGCTCGTGGCCGTCTTGCTCTTCAGTTCAGACTTTTGACGGCAGGCGGCAAGCGAGCCTCTTCCCTCCCTGCTCCAGCCTTCCCCTTCAGCCTGCCTTGCTGGCTCCCCAGGGAAGGGGCCTTTCTCCAGCAAACACGGCGAGGCCTCGGTAGCGACTGCTGTGCCACAGCTCCTGGTACCTCCGCGGGGAGTTGTAAGGCACCAGGCAAAGCCAAGAGGGGGCAAGAGGAGATCACAGGAGAAAGAGCTGCTGAGGGAACTGGCCTAGGTTCCTTCCCAGATACATTTTTGCCTCCAGGCTGGTCACCTTAGGAAAGGGAAAGGGAAGGAGTCAGGGTGAAGTAGCAGTGGATGCTGCAGTCAAGGCCAGTGTGTAGCCAAGCCCTGATGTGTGCAGGTTCAAGGTACTTGTGGCGTGCCAGCTTGGAAAGGAGCAGAGGGAGATTTATCCCTTTGGATAAATCAAATAGCCCTGAGTGCCCCAGGGCAAGATCCGAGTTCACTGAGAAATAACGTGGGCAGGATCAGAGCAGTGAGAAACACCCGTTTCCTTGGAAGGCACAACAGGGATCCCTTGCCCGTAGGTGGGTGGCTCTCCACTGCTGCTGCCTCCAGGTCCCGCGGGCATGGCTTCGCCTGGCAGGGTTTCGTGCAAATTGTGCGGGGCTCTTGGCTGCTGCGCTGCCTGCAGAAGCTCACATTTCCCTGTCGTGTAGTTCCCAGGAAGACTGAGTGTGCTGAACATGCCGGCACAGGCACCTTCCAACCCTGCCAGGGAAGTGGCTTTGAGTGGTGTGGAGGGAAAGGCAGCAGCTTTATGAGCCTTGGTGCCTTGTCCCTGAGGCTGACTGAGGCAGGGGCTGGCAGTCCCTCACCTGTGCCCTCTGCCCTGTGAGAAGCCCGGAGTTCAGGTATCTGAGCCCAGCCTAGCTTTGTCCTGGAGTGCTCTGAAATGTCATTTGACCTGGAGATCCTATCCTTTCCTCCAGGTTATTGTGTGGCTATTTGATAGGATGATGTGATCTTGGTATGGACTAAAATGGAGTTGAAGAGGTTTTACCCTATTCTGCGTTCCCTAACCTGGCACAGATTTCAATAGCTGTATAAACACGTCTTTCTTGCTTATTCCCCCATCCCATTTATCTATGGTATTTGCTAACTTACACTGAGAACAGTTCCAATGGGAAATATTCCAGCATGTGGATGCTCCAGATAAAAGTTTAAGAATTGCCAAGTGCACTTACACAGGCAAAACAAACTTTTCCTTTGGCATAATTATCAGTTTATGAAGTACAAAAAAATAAAGTAGGTAAGAGTGGGTGCATCACACTAAGCTGTGTTTGCAAAGCCACTGGAAAAAAAGATGAGGAAAATAAGGTTTTCTGTACATGCTATGTAAGCCATGGCTTAGGAGTCCAGGTCAAAGAAACAGACTGAACATTCTGTACAGGGGAAGGAGGCTTGGGAGCAAATGTTGGTGTTTAATATAGTGATGGGAAGATGTGGTCTGCAACAACAGTGGAAAAACCTCCTCTCCTTTGCCCCTTTAAAATGAAGGAGTGGATGGAAGAAGACAGAACCAGAAACAAGAGCAGGGGCCTTTTTGCAGTGTAGTGAAATTCAAAACCACCAGAAACTTAGTCCTAGGCAGAAAGAGAAAAACGGTGCAGCTATGCACCACAGACTGCTGGAGAGGAGCTGGCAAATTAAGATCGGAATATGCAGAGTGAGTCTGCAGTAAAGGCAGTTAATCTTATTTTTCAAGAGCTATCCCCTTGTGAGACAAGGGTAGAAATGACAAGCCCATGGGAGCAGTGGGGAGCACCTGTGGCTCAGGCTGAGGGTTGTTAAGAGGTGCTCAAGCTGTGGCTGGTGAGACAGGCTGGGAGAAGATCTGGATCCCCGTGCTCACGGGCAGGCAGTGAGGTGAGAGGGCAGCCAAGCTGAAGTGGCATGCTGAAGATTCAGCAGGGCCAAAGATGTCGCAAAGATTTTTTACGCTTTTGGGGAGGATCGAAGCCATGTGCCCCTCGCTGTATGCCAGGGGTGTGGAGAAAACCCAGCAAAGACTGGTAAGGACTTTGTAGACTCCCTGCTGCCTTTGAGGACCTCCAGAAATAGCTGACGGAAAGAGGAGGCAATGTTGGGGCTGGTTTCAGTGTGAAGCCTGGGGCTTGTGTTGCTCTGGACTTGAAGCAGTGTCTGTCCTGACCCAGCCCCCAAAGCCTTCTTTCGGCTTGCACTCTTCCTCCTCCCTAAACCACCATTATCCCCTCACCGGGTGGAGGTGCCTGGGTGGGAGACAGGACACACTCCATCATCCCTCCCATCCCTAATTTTCTGTCCCTCCTTGCTTCTCCTTTACTGAGAAACCTTTCCAGCAGTCCAGTGGGGAGTGCCCAGCACCGGTGGAGGGGGCTGGGTGGGTGTTGGCAAGACACCCTTGCTGGCAGCTGTCTGCACCTTCTGCGCCCCCATGCATCTCACGGTCCCAGGACAAGCAGGGTGGCCTCTGCAGCACTAGGAAAGGGCGGTTTCCAAAAAATTCTTGGTAGGGTTGTGTCTACCCCAGCATGGGGTGGACATAAGCCATCAGATGGAGACCTAGAAGCTCCTGGGCTGCCTTGGGGTATGGAGGTCTGCAGCCACAGAGTGGCCCTTGGTGACACCTAAAACTGAGGTCCTCACCATCTCTGCCACTGAAAGATCACCAGGGACTTTTTTATTTTAAGCTCTCCGTTAGCTGAGCAGCGCACCCATTTATAACAAAATCTTTAAATAGAGGAAGGTTAGCCAGGCAGGGTCATGGCTGGCAGTCAGTGCTCAGCTCTGGTACATCATCTGTGGGCAAGTCATGCAGAGCTTGGGTTTTCTTCAGCAGCCGAGGCATCAGCTGAAGCTAACATAGGCTGGTTTGTTCCCATTCACCTCTTACTTCACACTTGGTTGCTTTTGGCACACCTGGACATTCCAACAGGGAAGAGGCATCCAGTCAGCAAGTGCCGCTCAGTGCCACCAATGCTCCCTGGACCATGCAAGGGAAATGCAGCATTCTCGACTAGAGTCTGTGCTCCCTCAGCTGCCATGCTCTGAAGAGGAAGGAATGTGTTCCTTTCCTTTCACCCCTTTTATTTTTCATCACATGAAGGTTTTGAGAGTGTTAGGAGATAGCAGAAGGGTTTGTGGCACCACTGAAAAAAATGCCACAATTGGCCTCCTGTCATTGTGTGGCAGATAGCCATAGCTGAAGAGTGAAGCTGCCTAAAATATATAAATATTTTTTAACTTGATAGCTAACAGACAGTTGTTTATATATAATAGTCTAGTTTTTCCTTTTCTAGAAATTCTGAGAAAGGGCTTTAAAGTAATCCTGTATAGTTCATTGCTCAAGTGACTTGCCTTTCTCCGGTTAAGAGCATCGCTGGCATCCTAAAACATCAGTGCCGTTAACATGAGTTGTAAATAAACCACGAGGGATGGGTTAGGTATTTTAAATCCTATAGCTCTTTCTGTAAGCATAGGAATGCTATTTGGAGTATTCTGGCTAAAATTCAGCATGAGTACTTATATTCTGCCAACTGCAATCCCCTCCTGGAGTTTCAAATGGATACGATATTTATCTTCACTTCCCGTCTTAACTATTGTGTGTTGTCACCGTAGGTTGCTAAACAACTGCTGTCTCATCGGTGGCTGTATTTTGCTAGTGAATAAAGTGAGCCCCACGTGCATATGAACCATAAAGCTATTTGGAGTCCTTGCATAAGAACCCCAAGATACATGTAAGCTGTTAATATTTATTATGTGGAGCTGAGAACATCACTGAAGATGGAGGGATTAGAGTAACTGAGTTCAGGCTGTCGAACAGCCAGACAGAATGGAAGAGAAAACAGATGCCCTGGAGGAACAAGAGCAAAAAGCATGAGGAATTTTCTGCATGCAGGATTAGACTCCAGTGGAGCATGGAAAGAAAAAGCTTGGGAATACTCCAGAGAGCCAGGGCAGATAGGACAGATGCAGTGTCATGGCTTCTTGCTTGGAGGTGAATCTTCCCCTCTCCACGTCCTCAGGCAAGCGGCAGCTTAACCTCAGGCTCGCTGGGCTGCCAAGCAAGAGCCCTGGGAGAAGGGACCTGGCCACAGCCGGAGACAGGTGGGACAGGGTGTTTCCAAGGCACATGAGACGACTTGATCTTCTGGGCTGTGCAATGCTTGGGCATTGGCCTTCTCTCTGCTAAGTGTTTCGAGAGTCTCCTAATCTGTTTTCTCTTCTTGCCTCATCTCTCAAGAACAGCGTAACCTAGAAACTCTGCATTTCTGCTGCTGGTTTTACCTCAGCTGGGCAAAGAGCTTTTCCCTGCCTTACAAAAAAATGAGCGATGGCAGGGAGCAACACCAGCCCCTTTCTGCAGGGCAAAGTCCTCAGCAAACCAGCTGCTTTGATGTCCAAAGGACTGGTAGCAAGGAAAGGTAAGGCTTGGAGAGCCAGAGGCTCTGGAAGGGTGGCCAAGACTACACCTCCCCGTTCTGGAGCTACAGAAACACTTCTACACAATGCCCTTCTGGTTACTGTGGCACTAAGGTGGCCAACAGCCACCAAAACATATCGGGAAGCCACTGTGGTTTGTTTCCAAAAGCAGCCACAAGCCCAGTCATCCAAAACTGAGGTTGCTAGGGGTAGCTGGGCATTTCTGAGCGCGTAGCACAGAGCTCCCAGCCGAAGTGAAATCAAGCCAACATGACTGGCTTTGGAAAACTCAGGACTTCTTTCAAAGTACAGGGATCAAAGCTGAGCTGTTAGTGGTTTCATGCATCAGCAGTTTGGAAAGTCCCTTGCTCCAGCCAACAGCAACTGGCAGTCCAAGCCAAACAGGTAGCCACCCTCGTTTGCCTGCCTGCTTACAGACTCCTCCTGCCCTCGTCCGCACGCGAGCTGCTCGACTCCTGTCCTGGCTGCAAACCTGCTCAGCAAAACAGCCAAAAAACTGGTGCGTCCATCACCTCTGAGGCAGGTGGGCAGGGCCCCCCCTCCCACAGCCAAGGAGAGGGTGATTTCTTGCCACTGTCATACAGACAGGGACTGTACGAGGGAGGGGGAGAGCCTCAGTGCCTTGTCTCCAGATCTCCACCCCAGACCCACTGTGCAATCCCTGTGCAAGGGGCACCGGCTGCCCACATCAGGAAAGAGATGCCTCTGTGCCTGGTTTTAAGCAAAGCAGAGCAAACCGGCCAGGTCACCCAGTTTAGGCTTGGTTAAAGATTTGCTGTGCGTCTGCTGCGGCGTGGCTGCGAGGGCAGAAATGAAAACCCATCTTTGCATGGGCTCACTGGGCACTGCTGTTCAGTCCGGCATGGAGGCTGGCCCCAGCTGGCGCTCCCGCAACCCACAGCATTTTTTACCTGCAGCCATATGCTGTATGAAAAGGGAAGAGGCTCTTCCCTCTGTTTGAAGCAAGAAATATGCAGTGAAGCAGCTGAAGAGCTCATCCCTAAAACACTTACAGCTCTTAAATGTAAATGAGAGTCAGGCGCTAAGGTGAAATAGCTTTTGGATATGAATTCTTCATCCAGGTAGTTCAATAATTTACTGAACTGCCCCCCTAATCCCAACGTATTCTGGTGCCAACTCTGCTTTTCCTTATTGTTCCTGTCATTAGCTCTTCCAGGAGCTCTCAGCTGCTGTGGTGAGAAATATCCAAAATAGCTCCACGAGGGACTTCTCTGCAACCTGAAGCCTTGAAACAGCAACAGCAAAGAAGGCGGCTAGATAGGAAATGGAAAAGGTGAGGAGTCAAAACCAACATGCAGTCAATAAAAGCTTTCAGAGAAGAGATAAGAGCAACAAAACACAGAATGGCTTACTGCTTCCTAAAGGTGTGATGGGAATGAAAAGAGCTTTTGCAAATGTCTGGAGGGGGAAAGAAATTAGAGGAGAAGCGTATCCATTAGTAAATGAGTGTGTGACTGTATTATTCATGGCTGCAAATATATGAGCTGCAAAAGTACGACATTTTTGTTTCTATCTGCCTTTAGTGGCGAATTTAAGAATTTTGGATAGCAAGGAAGTAATTAAGACCTGAAAAAGCAGCTTGTGCCTGCCACTGCAAGTGAGGAATGTGACAGCATCCTTCCCGAACTCTGCAGGGCTGTTCACCTGGATAAAGTTACTTTGTGTTTGCAGAACTGCAGCTTAAGTCAGCATGAAAAAACCAGAACAGATACAGCACCTTGACAAAACAAAGGTACAATATTAAATGATCTAGCCGATACACCTATGGGAGTTGATTTTTGACAAGTCACTGGGGTCTGGCAGCTCCTTGGCACCAAGGGACCCTCACTGTCCTCTCCTTGATCCCCAGCAGTGCCCCTAGGAGGGATGCAAGAGTTCTACACTGCGCCTAGAAGCAAGGTAGGCGGCTGAACGTGCCTGTGATTTGCAGCTGCCATTGCCAGTCCCACCACAAAGTGGCTGTTAATTGTTACGCTCGGCACCGGCTGCCGGCCAAGCGTGCGAGCAAACGCATAGTTCTGGGGAGACATGTTGTTGCGCTAATGGTCTTATGCCAAGCTTTAAGTAGGCTGGGGACCTGCGGCTCTCCAAGCAGGAGAAGCATTTCACTCTCCTGTAATTGGACCAATTTCTCAACCCTGGGGCGCTGGAGTGGGGCTGTGATTCCCAGAGAAAGGGACGGCTCTGCAGGCTGTTTGTCAAACCCACCGCAGGCAAGGGAGAGACGTGACTTCGCAGGATGCCCCCCGCGCAGGGGAGCTGGGAGGCACACTGCCACAGCAAGCCTTCTGCTGCCGCCTCTCCCACACCCCATGGCTGGACGCATGCTGGTCCTCAGAGCAGCCAATACCCCGTGACACAAACCAAGACATGGGACAGGGGAGAGATGCGAGGTCCAAGTGTGAGCCAGGCTCCATATCCACTGGGAAAACCAGCTTCGTGCCATAGCAGGGAAATGAGGGTAGTTTCCAGAAGAAGAGCAGCCACAGCTAGCAGAGATCAAGGGATGAGAGAAGAATATGTTGTGACAAACTTCGTTTGGGAGGTGGCTGATGTTTATTGAACCACAGAAGCGTGGCAGCTTCAATAGGAAATTTCAGCAGAGAATGTAAGTATTTCTGTATTTCTGGGGGAAAAAAAATAAATTGGCACGGCTATAAATACAGCCGTGCGGAAGCACGCTGCCTGGAGGACCCGGACTGCAATGATAAATGACTGCTGAGTGCTATTTAGGGCATGGAGGCCTAGGGAAGTGCCAGCAAACTAAATATCTAGTCAAGTCATGGCATCTTCACTAATGAGTTCAAAGCAGGATGGCAAAGGGGACTTCTCCCGGCTCCCTGCTTATCCAGGGCTGGTAAACTCCCCATGCTGGAAAACAGCTCCAACAGGCACGAGCTGCAGCAGTGTCGCTGCAGAAACTCCCCCAGGCAGCAGCGCTGGGGTTATGATGGCTCCTAATGAGGAGGCACGTTCACTAAACCGCATTAAGCAGATCATCTAGGATAGGGACATAGCCAGGAGGTAGCACAAAAGTGGGCTATGGCATACAGACTTGGTGGGGACAACCCACTGAAACATTAGGAAAACACAACAGGCATCGAAAACCATGCAGGATTTGGTGGGACGCACCGTATTGGATGGCCTCCAGTGAGAAAGCCCGACAGACCTGGGCTGTCCAAGCAGCCTGATCTGCCCATTTCAGTCCCTCCGTTTGTTTCTGCTAGCACAATCAAAAAGCCAAGTCACAGAAGTGCTTTCAAATCAGAGCAATTCCCTGGCCAAACACCAACAGAATTCTGACTTTTTATTCCTGTCTGGTATGTAAACGCATTTCAAAGGGCTGCAGTGGTGGGGGGGAAAGAATCCCTGCTCCAGGCCAGCTCCTGCTAGCCAGGGACAGTGGCCGCACTCGCCGGGCACTGGCCCTTCTGTGGGAAGGTGCAGCCCCAGGTCAGCAGGGACGAGGGGAAGGAAGCGGCTCCGGAGTTTGGTGTTTGAACTCTCCTCCGACCTCTGACGCAGCTTTGCTGCCAGCGGGCTGAACTCTGCAGCATCCCTGTCCTCCTGCCTGCCCCTAGGCTGCCCTTCAGCTCTTTTGGAGGAACCAGAGGAAACAAGGTCGAGGAGCTGAGCTAGATTAAAAAGTAACCCAGGTGAAAAAAAAAAGAAATTTAAAAAAAGGGATTTTTTTTCAGCCAGATCAGTTCCCCAGCTGGGCTTGGTAAATGCACTCACATGCAGCCGAGCTGCTTGCCATGCTCAGTTTTGGAGCCATTCCCACTGTGGGGCTTGTACTGTGGACAGCAGGCTGGAGAGGTGCAAGGGGGCCTGGGAAACGTGCAAGATGCAGCAAACTCCACTCAGCCTTGCTGAGCTGGTACCCTGCAGGGACCACTCGCAGGAGGAAGCAGAGATATGCGTCTCCAAGGACTGGGGAAACTGGAGAGGAGCCAGTGTGAGTGATGGCAGGGTGGTGATATGGGCAAAACTGGATTTTACTACCCTAACGTAGGAAAGGGCTGAAGAGAGGCAGGTAGAGTGGGATAGTGCAGGCGCAGAAAGCAGAGGAGGGCCCGAATGACTGCTGCAATGCTTGCCCTGGTCCTGGCCACTTGTGGCGGTGGCCAAGGTGCCCAGAGCTTCCTGCCATCAAACGGCTCTGAGAGCCAGTACTTGCCTGCTAGCCAGCAGCTGGAAAGGGCTGCAGTGTGCTAGCATGGGCTTGCCAGGCTGAGGACTAAAAAATGGATTAGTCCTAACCGATGAGATCCAAGGAAAGATGTGCGGACCACCCCATCAGTGCATCCCTCTCTCTGCAAAGCCAAGGACAGGGCTCCCTGATCTCCTGAACTCAGCTCCCATGCACTGGCTGTGTCTGCTTGCAGAGACGTACAGCAACATCTTGCTCATCCCTGGGTCCCTCAATCTCCTCTTGAATCCCCAAATACCTCTAGTTTATCACTCCAGCAGCAGTGACATTCCCACGGGAGAGCAAGCACCATTGTTCACTAACCAAGGCATGTCAGAGAGATGCTTTCTCTCCCCCTTGCTCCAGCTATACTAAGCACGTAGGCTGGCTGGAAATGAGAGTGACCAGGGAAGACTGGCCCTGTGGGGAGCATATCCCCCCCATGGCATTGACCTTCCCCTCCTAGGGAGGATTGGCAATGGGGAAAGAGGCAATTCTCCATTATCTGCAGCACAGGGAAGGCAGCCGGGGCTCCCAGGGAGCTGGCAGGAAGATGGAGGAGCTGGAGGGATGCAGCAGTTTTTGCACTGTTTACTAAATGTGTCTAAAACATGAGGCTGAATCATTTATTTATGGTCTGGCTGATGTGCAAAATTTTGACCAGGGTGACTGCTGCTAGAGAGAGACCAGACACCCTTAGAAAGGCTGCCAGAGCAAACCCTCTGCTTGCCACTTTCCTCCTATACCAGTGCAAAAAGCTGCTGTATACAGCCTTACAAGAGCAGCACTGCTGCACGCAAAAGCATGGTGCAAAAGCACAAGGATGCAAACACCAGCAAAGGGAAACTGGGCTCAGAGAGCTGCTCTCTGCTATTTCACAGGAGCCTGTTTGTGTGTCCTGCCCCAAAGCATCACTGCTTATTCCCAGATACCTGCAAAACACCATAGCTGGCCACTGCATTAAGCAGATACCTGAAGGCAGGAGAGGATGATCTATGGTAAAGGGGTATGTGGGTGGAATGAGGTAGCCATAAAACCACCCCCCAACAACAACAACATGAATCTTGCTAATTTAACTAAGCCCCTGTATTTATTCACTGATCCATAAGGCCTTGATTAGAGATTTCCTAGGAAGACATTTGTTTTAGATTATATTCAGGGAAAATCTCATGCTTCTGGGAAGGCTCTGCTGTGTATCACTCCCAGGTGTTCAAACACCATGAATCGGATCCTTTAATATTCTTGTGTTTGGCTTAAAATAAAAAGAAAATAATACCAGCTCCTTTCCATTTGTGTTCTGCTCTTCCAGTGCCTGAGGTGTCTCAGATAGCTTCTCCGTGTGGTTCTTTGCAACTCCCACGGTGCGAAGCTCCCAGAAAAGCAAAAGGGGCAGAGCAGGGGGGATGCAGCTGGGGGATGTCACCTCCTCACCCTCTTCCCCAGCTCAGTGATTTCCCCCATCCCACTGACACTAAATGCAACTTCACCAGGCCTGAGCTTGTCTGTCCTTAAGGCATCTGTGGTATTTTGAACACATGCACGTTCCTCCCACCCTCATTTCCCATGACCCATCTGAGGGGCTGGAGCAGGGGGCTGCAGCCCCGGCTGGCAGTAGTTCCCACAGCTGCTGCTTGGCCCTGGGTGGGTGAGCGCTTCCCCTCGGCACCAAAACATCTGCTTGGTCTTGGCTGCAAGCAACTGGCTTCACACAAGTGATCTGGCAGCCTGGGGGGACCCAAACTAAACCCGAAACACGGGAACATCCCTCTGCATCCCTGCCAGCTGCAACTGGGGAAGCAGGGACTGGGGAATACCTATTTAAGACTCTGCTGATCCCTCTTAAATCTGGAGGAAAGTTCTGTCAACATCTAAAACCTGCCTCCTTTCACCTGCAAGGATTGTTCACTACAGGAAAAACAGGTTTAAATAAGCAAAAAGAAAAATAAAAGAGCACTAGAAAAAGGAAATAGTTCTGCAAATTGAGACCCAAAGAATCCCGGAGGTATTTGATGCTTGAATGGCAGAATGAGATGCCATTCTGCAAGGCAGAGCATTCGGACTCATTTATTTATTTAAATTGGCATTGAGATGCTGCTCAAATTTGCTGCCTGCAGCTATCCATTAGCTGGGATCCAGCAGGCTGACAAGAACACAGCAGCCATAGGGGGATGCAGAGTCCCCCTTGCTCAGCACCTTCCTGGGGAGGGTTTTCTTCCACGTAGTGGGTACGGCAGTGAGGGTAGGTGAAGCAGGGGATGGCATCTCCCCAGCACCTCAGGAATGTGTCACCCTCTATGCCAGCCATGATTTCCCAAGCTGGATGCCATCTTACGGGCGGTGCTGGGGCGACTGGTGGGGATGGGACCATCCTTCACTCGCCTGTGCCGTGACATTTCTGATATCACACCAGATGGTGTTAAAACAGCCCAGTAGCAAGGAGAGCAATAATGTACCGAGTGGTTTGGGCCTCAGCCAACGATGTGTAAGCACACCAGGAAAACCCAGCTCTGGGGCACCCATGAGATGGAGCAGCCCGTGGCAAGTTGCCCCATATGAATTTGGGAGGGGAGGTTAGCAAAAGGCAGGAGCGGCCTGTCAAACCAGTCCGTCCTAAAGGTCTTACAGTGCCGGTAACACCTGTACATGCCCAGACAAGTCATCAGCAGGCTGCAAGGTGGGATGTAGACCCCATGCAGCAATGCAGATCCGAGGCTGGTGGCCCAAACACACTGTTGTCTCCCTACAAGGTGTGCACACAACTTGGTTAACTGTTTTTTCCACCCTGTGGCAAACAAGGAAGGAGCACTTTTGGCTCTGACATGGGACAACAGCTGAGGGAAGGAGCCAATAGCTCTCCTGAGCCTCCTTGTCTCCCAGGCGCAAGATTCCCCGCTGGGCACGAGGGCTTCCAACACCAACTTGCAGATGGAAAAGGTGCTGGTTTGGAGCGGTGGGTCCTCCAAATAGAGGAGCCCCCTTGGAGGTACCCACCAGCCCCTTTCCTGCTCTGTGGCCCGAACAAAACGGCTGCAGCTGGTGGGGACAAACGGCCGTCAGGGCAGGAAGCAGGAGGAAACAGGAGTTAATTGCATGAGGTTTAACAGGTCCACATAGGAGCAGACCACCTCATTTTTGGCCACCAGCCTCTTCCCGGCCTCTTGTAGCTCAGGATGTATGAAACAGCCCATGGGTTACCGCAGCCTGTCAGGGCTGACCTGCAAAAAGTCAGGCAGCTAGGAAAGCAAGGAGAATTTTGTGTCCCGTGCCCAGCAGGCCCTGAGCTCAGCTGCATTCAGAGGAGAGGTTCATTGGTTCAAGGTGAAAGTAAAGGTGAGCTAAACCCAATCCAGGCTTTGTTTAACCGTGTTACACTCCTCTTTCTGGGGTTCTGCTGACATTGTACATTGTTTTCCGGACTAGCGCCAGACATTTTCTGTGGATACATTCCCAATGGCATTCCAGGCGATGAGCTGTGATAAAAACCTAACCTGTTATGTTGTAGGGCACTTCCTCTTCACCCTCACATAATCCAGGAATGGGATTTATTTGGGATATTTACAGCTGCAAAGAAACGGCAGCTGGGTAAAACACCTCACCAAACAAAAAGGAAAACCCCACAATTAAAATGCAGCTAAAGAAAACATGTGAAACCCGAGATATGGAACAAATCCCAGCTTGAATCATCTGGTTCCAAGACCTGTGTGGAGCCCATTGAGCTTGAGCTAATATCTATTCACAACATGCAAGAAGCAAAGACAAATAGGAACGGCCCGGAGCTAAAGTTACAGGGCGCTGCATCCCGAGGCGATACCAGCCCCCTCTTCTGCTCCGACACCCAGTCAGGCACCGGCCCTGCTCCCAGCATTCGTGCCTCTGGTGCTGTCACTGCGCTCTCCTCACACTTCAAAGCCCTTCTCCAGGGAGGGCAGGAACATCACCAACAGGAACGTGCAGCCCTCTGCAAACTCCTGAGCTCTTTGGCTGCTAGAATTTGGGCTTGGGAAGCACCTCGGTGTACTCCTGGCCCTGCGGTAGCCCAGCGGTGCCAGTGTATGTCACACTTGAAGGGCTGGCGGTTGGACGGAGCGCTTTCTGTTGTCCTAGTCCCCAGCTCATCCCCACCGGGAAGCCGGCTGGGGACCCAGCAGCTCCCAACCAGGTATCCCTCCCATGGGAACGAGCCGGAGGGGTAACACACAGCACCCTCTTAGGTGTTGCTCCCATGGAGGTGCCCCCAAGCACACCGTTTAATTCTGGCACTGCATCTAGGGGGGCTAGGCAGAGCAAGCCCTGCGTAGCACTTTGGAGCGCACATATCTGCCAAAGCCTCCTTTGTAACCCTAAATGACCCACAGGATCATTTGCCAATCTGTTGGCAGCTGTGCCCTGACAAAAAGCCACTGCTTCCCCCGTCTCCCCCAGCTGCGATGGTTCTGCTCCTGGCTGGCCGCCCCACACAAAGCCCTGCCCGCACTGGCACAGGCAGCATGACCCGGGCACGGGAGGGGTAGCTAATTGAACTGTCACAGTCAGCCTGAGTCACTTGAGCGAAACAGGCGACAGAGAGGCTGAACCAGTAATTTCGAAAGTTCCCAGGAGAAGGCCGAGCCTGCTGATGGGGAGGCTGGTGGTGGCAGCTGGATGGGCTCGATTACATTTTAACCCCACCACCTGCAGGCAGTGCAGATGTGATCAGACCTTTAGGTGTCATTTCCTTTCCAGGTCTCATCTTGCTTTCAGGCTGTTTTCCTAATTTTGCATTTCTGGGCTATTTGGAATCTATCCTGGCCTGGAAGATGAGTAAACCTCTGTCAAGGGCTCTGTGCCCGTTTGCAGCTCCCCAGTTTGCTGGAGCCGGGTGTGGAGCCCCTGCACAGGCACGGGCGGTGGGTCTCTGCAAGAGCCTGCCAGGCTGGGCAGAGCGAGAAGGTCGCTGCAGTGCGACCACATTAGTCTTGCAATGAGCTGTCACCCCTAGAAGGGCTTAATAGTTTAGATTGATGAGCCTGGGAGACACTATGTGGCTCACGCTCCAGCCATGTGGTTCAGTCAATGGTTAAGCCAATGCGGCCAAATTTTGCCAAATAAGAGGCTGTGGGGTCAGGGCAGTCCTGCTGACGGTGACCCCGCTGGCCTTCCCACCTGCACCCATCACACCTGCCGAGACAGTCTAAATGGTTCTCTCTGGGATGCTTTGATAAGCCTCTGTACCTCACGGGTACTTTAGAAAAGAGCAATAAAATAAGATGAGGGGCTGACAGAACATGCACACAAGGGAAGAGCAAATGACGCACATATTATAGTTGTCGGCTGCCACACGTAGATGACAGCTCCCTCCTTGGGGTCCCTTTTGAAGGGACAGGCAGCTGTTGTCCTTCTGGGATGTCTCTCTGCTCCATGTCCCCATCTTCTCCCGGAGTGGAGGAGCCGTGAGTGAGTCAATATAACCCAGGTGCAAGCAGAGATGAAGCAAGCAGCTCACCAGCACAGCGCGGGACAGGCTGAGGTTTCCCTCCTTGTTCCGACCGCTGCCCCAGCCAAGCCATGGGGCACGGCATTGCCCTGGCTGCTCACTGCTTGCAGGGGATGTTTCCTGGGTACTGTAAGCACTTGGTGGTACCTGCCTCCAGCTCCCCCCTGCCAGCAATGAGGGAGCTGTACCTTCAAGACAGCACTGTCCAACATGGGTAACTCCTCTCTGCAATGTTATCAAAGACCTTATCAATGCATGCAGCCAGCGCTGGTTGCAATGAAATTGGTTTCAAGCCTGTTTTCTTTACAATTCCCTGGCTGGACATGCTTGTATCAGTCACAGGGGCTGGAGAAATTGATCCAGCCCCAGTCAAAGCATGTTCACGCAGCAGCATTTTAACTCGTTTGGCTGCAAATCCCACCGTGCCCTTGCCTATGTCAGAGGTTGGATGAGGGAAGGCAGGAGCAGCGGCGCCCGCTGTGCTCCCGGGGAGGTCAGCTGCAATGTGAACCAGCCCCTCCTTGCATGGGGCTGTGCTCATGGGGGCTACAGTGCTCCTGCGCCTACCCTCATTCCCTCCCCAAATCCACTTGCCGTATCTCTGCATGGCTGGGTGGGTTGAAGGCCAGCCTGTGACTTTTCAGTAGGTGTAATTCTATTGAAATAATAGATGACACAAGAAAAGGTGCTGAAAAAGAAACAGAACCAAAGGAACCTCAGATCAGCAACAAGGGCTAAGAGGGGAGGGCAATGGAAAGCAGAAGGGATAGCTGGACTGGTGCCTCACCTGAGACTGCTGAGGCAAGGACATGGTTTCAGGGAAGCTGTGGTGGGAATCATATACCATGGGGGATATTTCAAAGCAAACTTTGGAAAACGCCACCCCAGGAGCAATTCTGCAAGTGGATGTGGATGGAGATGGCTGTGGTTTAATGTGGCTCTCCCACCTTTGTCTCATGGGAGGAAAAGTCACAATTCAGAGGCATCGGGGCCATCCCCCGACAGCAGGCAGCCAGAGAAAGTCCACTGGCTGAGGTGAGCCTACCTGGGCTTGGCCAACAGCCCCAACTCCTGTAGAAAATGCCCAGGATCCCTTCTTGGGTGCCCCAAGGCAAATCCATCCTGCTCTCTGTGCTGCTGGTGAGCACTTTAAGCCCCTGCCAGCACGCACCAAAGAGTTCAGTGCTGCTTTGCCACAGCCACAGCAAGCTTCCTGTGGTTTTGTGCACTGTGTGCTACCTATCCCTTTACCACTTTCTCACCCACTGGCTGCCCCAGCAACTCTCCGCATCCCTCTGGCTGCAAGCTGAGAGCACGCTGCTCACCAAGTGGCTTTGCAGCTAAACGGCTGAGCTGCACGTATGTGCAAGAGTTTCACTATGACTTGGACTTCATGTAGCTGGGAGGACAGGGCATGTGCTCCGGGATTGGGCCATGTCCAGTCCAACGGCACCTTCCTGCATTTTCTCAGGTTTCCTCCTTCAGCTTCAGTAGCTACTGACAGCGTTAAACACGGAGGTTGGCCCTCGGCCCGGGGTCAGAGAGCCGGGGCACAGACCTGCGTGGCACTGCAGTGCTGCGGCACCGGGGGGGTTTCCCTCTCTGTGGGTGCTGGATGTGGCCAGCATCTGCAGCCCTGGGGATCACTCCAGAAGCTGATGGAGGTGCAGATTCATCTGGAGTGAATGAAAATAAACAACAAAATAAAACCCCTCCAGACTGCGGCCACCAGGCAAAACACACCAGTGTGCCATTTCCCTTCCCTCCCATGCTGGTAAACTGACTCTAAGCCACATCTCAGTACGTCCAAGCACGCAGCTGCTGCTGCACTGGATGGGCTTTTGAAGGTGTTTCTCAGCATGTCCTTGTTTTGGCTGTGGTTGTTGCCTGGGGTGCTGCTGGGGGGGAATGATGTGCTTGGAGACACCACGTCTAGTGAGTAATATGACGTGGAGATGCTGAAACTCAGGTCTGGAAGAGGCCCTAGGGTGAGCAAGGCTGGGGAGAGCACGCGGATGTTCTTGTCCTCCCCCCTCAGCATCCCCGTGGGACCAGGGTTTCCTTCTCTGATGTGTAGGCACAGCTCCATGTTAGAGGATTTGGAAACTATACCCAAGTGGCAAATGAGAAACCCCCCTTTGCTTCATTGTCCTGTCCCTGCTTTCCCCACGGTGTTTCTCAGCCCTCCCTCAGGAGCTGCCAGTGGGCCAGGACCACAGCAAAGCAAGATGCAAGAGGGACGTGAGACGGGGAAGCAGCAGGCTCAGAGAAGTGGGTAGGCAGGTCAGTTTGACCTGAGCCTGGTTAAGTCGGGAGAAATACAGCGCTGGTGTCTGCAACACCGTGAATTGCGGTCTGGAGAGGGGTGACAGGTGATAGCTGAGACATGCTGTGTGTGAGGAGAGGGAAGCATGGTTCACTTTTCTCCAGGCTTTTTTCCCCCTCATGTTGTGATAATTATGTTTGCAAGATCAAATTAACACTCTCAAGTGTGAAGAGCAAAACTCAGCCCTGGGAAGAAAGGAGCAAACTGCCTCCCTCCCCTCAACCGCAGCAACAGCTCTGTGCACGCCAAAGAAGGGCAGCTGCACCCAAATCTGTGCATCCAGCATCTTCTCAGGGTCCTTCTATCCCCTGTTGTCACATCAATTATAGAGATGTGTTCTGTTCCTTCTGATATCTTTGTTTTGGCCAGTTCTGCACACTGAACTAACTAACTAAATAAAATCCTCTGGTTTATTTGGTTTCCAAAGCCAAATGGTGGTGACTTGTTGGCTTGTGCGTTCGTCACTGGGAGAGCCAGCAGGTACTGCCTCCCATGCCATCTGGAGGGTGCCGACTAACCTAATTTCAAGCAGTGACAAGAGCTAGAGAAATGAAGGCAGGTGATGTTCTCCTTTGCTGTTGCTCCTGAAAGGAAGACACCAGAAAGCTCCCACCCCAGCAGCTTTTCTTCTGTGAGAAGGGGTTTGCTGTCACACTCAGAACAGGTGATTCAGAATATGAGCACCCAGTGACACCAGGACCCTCAGTGCCCTCCACTGCTTATAGGCAATTGCTGTTATAGAACTCTTCTGCCTTGCTGCAGAAACGCCTCTAAAGCCACCTCTGCATGTGCTTTTTCTTGACTGCATGGTTTCTTTATCAAATACATGTAGAAACACACTTGGTTGCTGCCAGGCCAAATTTTTGCTCAGCTTTCCTTCACTCTTCTGACAAGCCACCACTGACTTCCTATTGTTTATATTTCAGTTGTTCTTGTAGGAAGTGATGGAACCTCTGATATGTCAAGTGGTCTAAAACCACACAACAAAACATAGCCCCACGCTAAAGAGTTTGCAGGCTGGAGAGGTATGGCATTAGCAGGTACAAGTGGCATGAGGTGGGACAGGCAGGACGCTGGTGTCAGCAGACACCTTCACTGCTGTGCCCACTGCCTAGGGCAACCATGCCACGGCTGCCACCGTCCTTTGCCCTCCCAGATGTGGAAAGATTGGATTTTCATGCTGCTCAGAATCCCTTTGCTGTAGGAGATGAGGATAAAACTTGATCGCTTTGCCTTTAAGATTGCAAACTGAAAAAATTCAAATGCATTTCAGCAAATAATCCAAGGAGCAGGGCTGCCAGAAACCCCTAAGTGAGAGCAAACAATCCTTATCTGGCAAAGTTTTACGTTACTTAGCACCAGTGCAAGTTTAAAGGCATTTGTTTGTTTCTGTTACACACAAGGCATCTTTTCTGGGTGGATCCTGTTATTAGGGTTGGTCCCTGAGTATTTGTACCAGCACTTGTTCATCTTCCAAATTGCTTGACTACAGCCTTATTGCTGGAAATGGTGATTGCCTGTGACTGTAATTTTTTGCAGATCCAAGGCCTCAGAGCATTCACGGAGGAGATAAATATCATTGTCTTATGGCGTTTGCCTTGTGACCGACATAGAAATGTCACTTTGTTGTTTTCCTCCCTGCCACCAGCAGTGCAAAACGAACAAGGGCATCGGATTTCAAGATTGGTTGGCTCAAAGGAGGACTTTGTTTGAGGAGCTAGATGGAAAGGGCGTTAAAAGGACTGTAATCCCAAAGCGGAGGAAAAGAGGTGACCTTTTGGTGATCTTCTGGGGAAAGGGCGACAGTGAAAGTCCGGCTCCGTGACCATTAACTTGGCTCTGTAACTTAGTACGAGGGAGTTAACCAAATGTCAAGTGACTTGCACGCAGGGAGCCCAAGAATCACTTATCAGCAATAGCCACATGGTGAAAAAAAGATCACATAATAGCAACTGAGCAGGAAGAATTTGTAATTCCTCTTAGGAAAGGGACTGGCAGAGTTACCTCTTTGTGTAGCAGCAAACCCTTAGGCACGGCTCCTCAGATGTGAACCAGGTTCACCCAGAAGTGATGGAAAAGTCCCTTTCCACTCCCTGCCTTTGGCTGGCAGGTTGGAGCTACCTGGCTCCTCTGGGGTTAGTAAAGCCCAGCACATGCCTGACACCCTGCCTGGAAGCTCTTGCCCATGCCACCCACTTTCAGCACTGTCCAAGAGGAAGAAAATGGGGCCATGTCACAGATCCTGGCCACCAAAACCTAAAAAACCACACAAGGCGATGTTTTGCTGCAAAGCCTTGCACGTGGCAAGGCAGCAGTGTTGGGTGGGGAAGTGCAAATTGCCACAGGGCTGAGCATCACCAAGGAGCCCACTGGGGCTTCAGTTGCAAACACAGAAGTGTCTCAGCAAACAGGCTAAAATGAGGTCTCGGTTTTGGCTGGGTGGTGTTTTATCTCGCTTCTTCCATCAGAATTCATTTGCATGCAGAGGTTTGGATTTTAGACCATTTAAGGTTAACTCATTGCAATATGTTAACCGGCTGCTTTCCCAGAGGAGCAGCCAGTGGGGGTTAGGGAGTGTGCAGAGCAGAAGTTGCTCTGCCAGTGGCAGGATGAACAATCTCTGCCACATTCATGCCTGGGGTCACTGCACACCCAGGACATCCCTGCAGCGTGCTCGGCTACTTCCCAGCTCTGCCCATTGTTCCCTGAGCTCAGTCCCTCTCTCTTGCCCCGGAGAGGGGCAGGAAGCATCACACGCCATGCCAGGACTGGTGTCCAGCCACCCCACGGCCTGCAGGTACACAGGGGCATGCTCTGCTTTGTCCCTCTCTTCCTTCCCCTATTTCTGCTCATCATGGAGCTCATCCAAATTGCTTTGCTGTAAGATCCCTTCCTTGCTGCCAGGTTTGGTTGAAAATGGCCAGCAGATGCAAGTCATATCATGGGCAACTGATAGGTGGATAGACAATATGATTGTGAGAGCTTAATTTCTGTAAGAAATCAGGCTTAAAATGACTCCTTATCCCAAGGGGGCTTGTCCAGTGCATCTCAGACTGAAATATGCAAAGTAGAGAGAAAACACTACACAGACAGCAATGGTTAGGGTGCTAATTTGAGATCCAAAGTGGAATTTCTCCCCTACCACAGCTTCTCTGTTTGGCCTCCAGCAAATCACATAATTTTTCTAATTCTCTGTTCCTTTTATGTAAAACAGAGCCAAAGGTTTGGGTTTTTTACCTTCTGGAGAGGATATGATGGCTAAGTAAATTAGAAATCATGAGGTGCTTGGATACTACATCTAAGCCTACAGCCTCAGTCTGGTGCCATCAAAGCACATAATACCATTGAAATTTCTTTTTTTTAAAAAAAAAGATTTCTGCTGTCCAGGTCCACAAACCCAGAACCACACAAGTTTGGAAACAAGATCCCACTTGGGAGGAGGTAGAGATACAGCTGCACTGGGCTGAGGGTACCACCATGCTATTGCATCCGGTAACGTACTAGCACATACTGGATCAACAGCCTTCTGCATCATTCTGCTCCGGGGTTAGCCTGGGGAAGAAGAGCAAAATCATGTATTTCCTCACATAAAGTTTGAAAGGTGAAGCTAAAATCTCCACCAAATCTTTGCAGGGCATAATAGAGGGGCAAACACCTCCAGGGAGGCTGCGGGAGCCTATCTCTCTAGTTAGGAGTACTCAGCATGGCAAACACTGTTTTTTACAGGACAGGGGACCTGTAGTATTGCAGCTGCCTCTCTGTCAGCAGGGATGTTATCCTGCCTCTAGATTTGTGGTCTGATGTTCCTCAACATTTGCAATCTCTGGGTGAGCCTGTAAGCTGTTTATCACATTAACATGGAAAAGTGTTGGCTCTCTTCAGACTGCTCCGGGGATAATATTTGAAGCAAACGGGTAATGCTTTGCAAGTGAAGGAGGTCCAAAATAGTGAAGTTTTCTTTCCATTAGTGCCAAGCACCCCTTCTGTGATGGATGTTCGCTGGCTGGGGGAAATGAATCGGTGATTGCTGTCCATCTCTAACAGGATTTATACTCCCAGAGCCGAAATCACCCCTACAAGCAAGGCTAATGCTGCCACTTGCCAGACCCCTCAAAAAAAAAAAAAAAAAAAAAAGAGCAGTCATGAACTCAATGCAAATTGAATCACAGCTGCCAAATTCCGCCTGGGGATGCAGGAGCTGAGGGCCTCCCTCAAGCCCAGTTTTCTGCTAGAGACCCATGGCTGTCCCAGAGAGCATTGTCCTGTGGGTGAGTGACTTGATCACAGACCCATAGAGATCGGCGATATTGTCGTTTGCCTTCCTGTTGCCACTGATATGCTAGTGCCGTCGTCAAGATGGAGCCTTTCGGCGTCCTCAAGGGCTGGTGCTGGTGTGCAGTATTTTCTGCCACAAAATGACCTCCCATATGGCGAGGACTTCGCTTGCTGTATCATTGTCTTCCTCCTCTGTCCTCATTCCTTTCCCTCAATACTTCTGCAATACTCCCGAGGCACTTCTGAATCCTGAGCTGACTTCTGGCTGTCTTTAGTCATCCTCCTAGCTGAGTTTGCAGCGGGGAAAATTCCCCTTCATTTATGCTGTCTCTTTGCCTGAGCTCTGACAGGGTCTCCATCTTGGCCTTAAAGCTCAGAATTAGGACGGCCCTTTCGCAGGGAAGCCATCTCTGGTGCCAGCTAGGGAAGGTGAGGAGAAGAGGCAGAAGATCAGCCCGTAGGGCAGCCTCTTGTGCATCCCCGTTGGGTTGCCGCAAGTGCTGCTCGGGAGAACGGGTGGCAGCAGTTCCACAGAACAGCTCCTCTCCTTCTCCCCAGCGCGCTGCCCAGCTCGCCCATCTGATAAATAGCAGGTTGGAGGGGTGTTGGCACCGATGCTTTGTTTTTAATGTGCTGTTTTTCTAAATTCCCATCAAATCTCGAGGAAGGGTGTACTCTGGTTCTGCTTCCTTTTGACCTTTCGTTAGCTCTTGGCCACAAGGGATGAGGTCCCACACTCGCAAGTCTGCGTGTTTGCAGCGGTGCCGTTCGGCCGGGGGGTGGGGGTGGGGTGTGTTTTGGTTTGGCTTGGCTTTGTTTTCCTTTCCAAAGATGGGCCTGATGAGGAAGGAGGGAGGGAAAAGTTGAATTAAGAAAAGGCAGCTTTTGCGGTTGGGGCGCAGGATCGAGAGTCAGCAGACACAGGTTCTATTTCTGGCACCGCAGCAAAACTTCCTGGATGTCGCTGGGCACGGCAGCCCGCACATCCCCGCCTCGCCTCGCCTCCCTCCCGCCGAACAGCGAGCGCTCCTGCCTCCCCCCTGCCTCGCCCCGGGGCACGGGGAGGGATGCTGCCGCGCCGGAGGGGCCGGCTCTGCCGTGGGGCTGCGGGGCGGCACCGCGGCTCCGCCTCGACCCCGCAGCATCCTCGGGGGGCACCGCCTGGCCCGGCGCTCGCTACCGCAGCCCGCTCCGTACAGCACCCTCGGCTCTGCCGCGGGCCGCCGCCCCCCCACAAGGCGCTCCTTTGTGCGAGGAGGCGGGGGGCGGCCGGGCCGGGCCCCGGGGGGGGGCGGTGGCGGCGGCCCGCGGCGGCGGCGGCCCGGGGGGCGGGCGGGCGCGCCGGGGGAGGAGACAGGCGGGGAGGGCGGCACAAAAGGGGCTGCTGCAGCCCTGCCCGCCGCTGCCGGCGGGGCTCGGCGCGGCATCGCGGCGCAGCGCATCCTTTCCCGCGGCCGGGAGGAGGTGCCGGGCCGCTCCGCTCCGCGGCGGAGAAGGAGGAAGGCGGCGGGGGGCTGCGGGCTCGCCTCGCCTCGCTTCGCCGCGGCCGGCGCCGAGCCATGCCGGGGGGCGGCGGGCGGGCCGGGGGCGAGCGGCAGCCTCGCCCCGCCGGGGGCCCGGCGGGCACCGACGCTGCGCCGGCCGGGGGTGAGTGAGCGGGCGGGCGGGCGGCGGGGCTGGGCCGGCGGGGGGCGGCGCGCACCCCCTCCCCGGTGGAGCTGCCCCGGGGCTGCGGGCAGCGGCGGCGGGACCCCCCTCCCCTTCCCCGTCCGTCCCCCACCCGCCGCTGCCGCCACCTGCAAGTTGTGCGTCGGCCCCGGGGGTGCGGCGTCATTCCCTGCGGGCACTGTCAAAGAGGCTTCCCCCGCCGAGCCCCCACCTTCCCGCTCCTTATTTATTTATATTAGTGTTATTTTTTTCTTAGTCTCCCCCCTTCCTTCCCCCCCCCCCCCCCCCCCCCCAATAATCCCGGCATCCCCTGCTAGGGGGAGCATCGGCGGTGGGGAGGAGGGAGGCGATGCTGCCAGCCCCTTGCCGGGTGCGGGCTCGCCGGGGATGGAGGCACCCTCCGGCCGGGGCACTGCAGCGGAGGCCCATCTGCTGCCCGTGCTCGGCAGGCGAGGAGGGCACGGGCTGGGGATGCGTGCCAAGCCTGCAGCAAGCGAGAAGGAGTAACAGGAGTGTGCGCGTGGGAGGGAAAACATACATACAAATAGATCCGTATGATCATCATCAAACGTCCCCCCTCCCCCTGCTCTGTCTCCATGTCAGGTTGCTGTAATCCCCCCGTTGGGGGCTGGCTGCAAAGGGATGTGGGCAGCCAAGTTCTCCCTGCTCATGCAGGGCTGTCAGGTCGCTGTTGGGCTGGAAATAGATGTATGTCCTGCTGGAGTGGCACAGGCTGGCGTAGCTCTGTCCTTGTTGGAGTTTAGCTCCCTGGGTGAGCATGACAAGGGTGATGGGGAACACGGCATCTGCTGCAGCTCTAGGCTTCCTGAGACAGCTCAGCAAGGGAGGGAGTGCAGAGCGGGATGGAGAGAGGCTCCCCTTGGTGCCTCAGCCTGTGGTTTTCCTCTGGGTATTTCTGCAGGCTGCAGTTCCCGGAGCCCTGCCTGTTTCCCAGAGCTGAAGCTGGGGTCTCGCATGCCTCCTTCCACCCTAAGGCGCAGCTTGGGTCAGGAGAGAGCCTGCCCTGTCTCCAGCACACAGCGTGGGT
Source organism: Falco punctatus (assembly GCF_963210335.1). Classification (NCBI taxonomy): domain Eukaryota; kingdom Metazoa; phylum Chordata; class Aves; order Falconiformes; family Falconidae; genus Falco; species Falco punctatus. The sequence continues at coordinate 35,527,985 of NC_137585.1, forward strand.
GCCGAGCGCCTCCCCTCCCAGAGAATGGCCCTCCAGTTAACTCCAAATCCCTCCCCTTGAGTGGGAAGTTCAAGCCCGTGAAAACATGCAGTGGCACCATTGCTAACAAGTATGACTTGAGTCACTGGGAACCCCCAGCCCGGTGCGAACAGTTTCAAACTCCCACCTAACTCCTGCCCCCGTCTCCCCGCCCCCTGCAATGTGTGAGTCTGCAGGAACTTTTCAGGACCCCTCCCCGAAGGGTGGCTCTCGTGCTCGGTAGATCCCACGTGCAGAAAGGGTGTTACAGTTGAGCTGGAGCCTGTGATTTAGGGAACACTTGCAAGCCCTTGTTGCTGAAGCCTGGTTGCTGCCAGCTCCTATGAGAAGAGCTGAAATCAAGCAGGACCTGCCATTGCTTGAGCCTCAGACAGCAGAGAGGCATCTCAGAGGGGAGGGAGAACTGTGGGCTCCCCAGCACATCTCCAGTTTCTAAAGCCCCCAGTAAAAACAGCTATAGCACCTGCGCTGGTTTTTCAGCCTCAGTAGTAGTGCTGGGAACATGTCCTCCAAGCTGGGTGGAAGAGCGGTCTTTTGAGCTATTCCTGGGGAGCCTCCAGGCTCCCTGTAGTGTTATAAAGCAAGCTTTGAATGAAAGCCATTGAGATCTGCAGAAGAGGAGTGAAGCTTCAACTCTGCCACTGCATGTCATAAAAGTCCCTCAGAGATTTATAGCTTCTGTATACCCTTGGGTGATTTTGCAGTAGTGGTAAGAAATCCACTGCAAGGTATAACATTCCCTCCCTGGGAGGACTCTGTTGCACCTCCGTAGCTTGTTTATTAATGCCCTGGATCTGGCAATTAGATCCTTGGGAGAAGGAAAGGACTCAGGCTAGGTGCAGGTGAGTTTTCTTGCTCTGTTCCTAATGTGGTGGCCCAGCTGCTGCCTTTCATGCTGGCACACCTTTGGTCCTAGGTGCTGTTGAGGCTTACTTCCATCACAGGTGCCCAGAATGTGGGGGACCGTTTCCAAACTGGGTTCAGGGGCTGAGCTGCTACCTGCCTCCCTCCCTGCAAATGCTGATAAGATGGGGAAGAGTTGCCTGCGTGGCCCGCAGGGGTTGCCTTAGCAAGGAGGTCAAGAAGAGGAGATGGAAAATAGTGTGTGTATTTGCATGGATGTTAGTTAGCTTCAGGGGGTGCTCCTAGCTGTAAACACTTACCTAGAGTACTTGTGCCCAACACAAGGCAGGGATAGCTGGTCTGGAGTGTTGCTGGGGTGCTCTGTGGTCACAGAGCCTGCTTAACCTAGGCCAGGTGCACGACAGCAAGCACAGATACACTTGGTGTGTTTGCCTGGGGAGCGTACCTATGAAGTTTGTGTGCTTATGCGTTTCTCATATGCCTTGTGTTTACCCTTTTCCTCCTTCTCCCACGCACGGCTGGTTAAGTATGGTGTGACTTTGTGGCCTGCCAGATTGGTGTCACGTGCTTATTGCATGTCTTTTAAGGGATGCTTGTGTGACAAACATAGGTGGGTGGTTGCTGGGTACACATAGCAATGCACACAGGTCCTGCTGGGTGTGCTTACCGTGGAACGCATGTACTTTTCTAGAGTTTCTGCCCGCAATAAAGGTGGTGTGCATAAACAGTTGTGGGTACAGCAGTTGTCAGAACAGTGCGCTTAGATGTTATTGTGCGTGCTCAGTGTGTGAAGGACACCTTGGGACAGAGAAGTTTCTGTCTGTGCCCCTCCCTTGCTTTGACCTGTCAGCAAGCACAGATAAACGCTGTCTCATGACAGGGTTCAGAGCAGAGTTTTTGGCTTGCTGTGTCTGAGCTTCCTCCTATCTTGAGAATAGCATCTTTAAGGTGTACCAGCTATCACAAATTGATGTCTTCCCCCTGGTCCCTGCATTGGATTGTAAAGGTGGAGGAAGGAAGTGGGGGAATTTGATGATGGATAGATGGGGCAAGCTGGGCCAGCATTCATTCCTAAAGGCTGATTAGGTTTTAGGTGGAGTTAGTTGCTCTAAAATGAGCCCTTTGTACATTGTTAGAATCTGTGACCCAATCAGTGGGATGTAGCTGGAGGAGGTGGTGCTAACGAAGGCTGGTACAGCTGACGATAACTCTGGCAGAGAGGGAGGCGGAGGGGTACTGACTGGCACAAGATCTTCACATCTTTAGGTCAGTGTAAGGTGCCTCAAACGGCTGGTTCATGTTACCAGCCCTGACTGTAGAAGAGAGTGGCTAGTTGTCCCTACCTGCATTTCCCTATCACCCATCAGTTCTGCAACAAAAGGTCAGGCTGCATTGCATTTGCCCTGACAACAGGATGGCATCTTGTGGTATTGCAACAAAGCGTTACAGTGGGATCTGAAATTTGGGGAAGGTGGGCACATAGGGCAGTGCAATACAAGGGGACATAGGGGTATGTTTGAGGAATGCCCACTGTTCCCCACCCTGGATGTTCTTGGAAGGGTGATGACATCTGCAGTGCACACATGGAGTGTGCTGTCAGGTCAGTGCTGCAGGCTGGCCTTGAGGAGCATTGGCAGAGCTGCGTGAAGGGGGAAAGCTTGGTATCGTGGGCAGCTCCAGGTCAGGTCTGGGGTGTTTTGATAAGAGTTAGGAGGGTGTGTGGTTGGGACTGGACTGTGCCACAGTAGCGATGCTGTGTGGGGTGCCAGGACCAGCAGCTTGTCCTAGGGACCGGGGCGTAGTTGCAGCCACATTGCTGCTGAGTTCCCCCTTCTGAAGGAGGTGGGAGGAGATGCCTTGTGCTGGAGCAGCCATGTAGGGTGCACAAGAGCATTCCGTGTTTCTCCCTGTGAAATGGACTCTGGTTGCAGCTCTCAGGAAGGCAGAAAGATGGTTTCTTTACCTTCCTTTTCAGAATTCTTTGCGATCCCTGCTGTGCAAACCCTTTACTTCCTTCAGGCTCCTCCTGAAGCACAACAGGTACCTCCTGCTCTTCAAACCCCTGAACACCTGAGACAGGGCAGGTGTACTTCTGTGCTCAGAAACTTGCCCGGTGGAGCTGATGGGTGAAAGGGAGTGCAGCACTGCACTCTGAGCTTGCTTTCATCAGGTAGGCTGAGGGAAGCAGCAGCATGAAGGGAACTGGCTGCCTTACAAAAAGTCAGGCCTTGTTCTTGAGCCGTGATCTAGGAAGTGATTATTCCCTGCTTTAGGATAGCAAAAGTTACCCGAGCTGCTCGCTGTGGGGGCCTTGGTCTTTCATAATGAAATAACACCCCTACCAGGTTGGACAGGCAGCTTGATGAGATCGGTTAATGTTCCCTGTTTCCCCAGCTAGGTGAGTGGCGAGGCCTGTGTCTAAATAGGGTTCGCCCCCCACCCCCAAAAAAAATCGGCCATGGCTGTGGGGTGTGACCAAACTGAGCTCTGCCAGCAGTCTTTTCCAGCATGTAATGCAAAAGCTGCAAGCAGCAGGAGAGGTGGGTATGGCTGTCCAGGGGGAGAGAGGCAGTGGGGGCAGCTCCTCTTTCTGAGGATCATCTGAGTCTTTGCATTTTATGACAAGGTTTCTCTCCAAGGGCCTTGAAGCAACCCATAAAGCTGCTTTTAATTAGGCCAGCCCAGCCCCTTACCTGGAGTAGAAAAGTCTCTCTCCCATTTCCCACCCAGGGAAACTGAGGTGTGGAGCAAGGCAGCGATGTGCCTGTTGGTGCACACAGAGGCTCCGCAGGAGAGCAGCAACTGATGCACAGCACTTCCATACTTCCTTCACCGCCGGCTGTCTTGGAAATCCCAGAGAACAGCCGGGTGTGGGTGCTGTGCCAGGGGTTATCGATAACTTTCTAGTCACCGCTTGGATCCTGTTGCCCTTTTCACTGCAGATACCGCCTTGTTCTTGATCTGCCACCTAATCTATAATCCCGGCTCCCTGCTGCCTTTCCCTTGGAGTGCTGTTTTCCCCTTGGTGTGTAAATCCTTACAGGCTGGGCCAGGGTTAGCAAGGAGAATCGAACTGTCATCTGTTTAAGGCTTTGGGGTAAATTTTTTCTTGGGAGATTGCTGATTGTGTCTTGCATGATACCAAAGCTGCAGCAAGCAGATTTGAAGCATACCGAAAGACTAATGCAAATTAGACCCGCTGCATAACGGCTTCAGCAGCTGTGAAACCTGCGATCTAAACGCAGGTATCTGCTACGCTGACTTTATCTGAGTTAGGATCCCCTGTTTTGGCATGCAGATACTGGAACTGAACAAAAAGCAAGAGAGGCAGTATGGCAAAGAGGCATGAAAGGAAGTCTCTCTCCTGGACGCTGAGCCCTTTAAGAAAGGGGAAGGTAAACTAGAGCCCTGAGATTTTAAGCTGGTTTTGCTGAGGCTGAAGAGAGGGCTATGGCAGCACTTTCAATTCCTGCTTCCTCTGGCTGGGCAGCAGGGGAGAAGGAGGAGGACGGAGGCCCGCGCAGCCTGAGCATGTTGGGCACAGACCGATGGCAGAGGCGGCGGGAGCTGGGGAAGGTAGGGCTTGGGGAGCCGCGTTTGCCTGTGCGGAGGCTGAGAGCAGGGGGTGCTCCCTGTGTGCGAGGAGGTGCTGTGTTTGTGGAGCTGGTGGTGCGAGGGCTGGCTCGGAAGCAGAGTAAAGGGCAGGGTAAATCAGGAGAACGGTGCCCTGAGGTGATCGGCGTGAGCTGCACGCTGTTGTTGAGTGACCCCGTTGCTGAGGGAAGCCTCGGTGGCCCCGATGCTCAGGGAGGCAGTATCTCCCAAAGGCAAAGGAGCGAAAAGCAGACTGCAATTCTCTCCGCGTTCAGTTCGGCCTTCCCTGTACGATATTTGTGCTAGTGTAAAAGTGTTCCTCCTTTCCTGCCTCTGGAGTGTTTTCAGTTCCCTTTTCTCCTTCCCACCTGCCCCAGTAATCCCGGCCTCCCCGCCTGGCTGTGCCGGTGCTGCCCGGCTGCGGCTCTCCCCAGCTCCCCGCGGCCGATGTACTGAGCAGCCCTGCTTGAAGGGGACACGATCTTGCTGCTTGGTCTCCTGGGGCTGTGTGAGGTCTCTGGGGAACAGGTGGGTTAAAGGAATTGCTGTTCCCCTATCAGCCCCGTGTCCTCAGATACCTCCTGTCATGCTGTTGCTTGGTGCAGGCCTGACTTAGCAAGTGGCTGCTGTGCTCTCAGATACGTTCTGTTGGCACAGAGCCTCTGTGGCCTCAAAATCCCTATCTAGCAGCAACTTCTGGAGCAAGGGTTGACCACACCTGCATTCAGCTTGGCCAGAGGGATGATGGGATTGCTTTTGCATAATTTAGCAGTCTCTTGAATTATTTATAGTGCAGTTGTGCTCTGGAACAGAGTCTTCTTGCTTTCCGTGAGTGCTGGGGTGGGAGGGGGGGGGGGGGAGGGAAGGGAAGGGGAGTTTGTCAGGCATCCAGAGTCTATCACTTAGTGATGAGGAAGTGCTGTAGGTTTCCTTTCTGCCTGTATTTATTCACGTATGCCTCTGCAGCTGAACTGCCCTGAAAATCCAGTTTGGGTTTCTACATCACTCAGGTGTGTGGTACTGTGGAGCATCTCTGTGGCTTGGGACTGTGAGAGGTTCCTGTGTTTGGACCCTTGTCTTTGCAGTAAAGAGATGATGTCAAGCTGGAGACAGTGAATCGGGTGCTTGGATATGGTGCCTGACTCGGTTACAGTGCTGTACTGTGGGTCTGAAGCAGGGATCATTGGGACTGTTTTTTAAAATATTCAGGTGCTTGAGAGTATTTTTTCTTTCAAAGGCCCATCTTGTCCTGCCAAAGTATTTTTTAGCTTTAGCATGATATGGTCCATTGGACTTTACAAGAAATCATAAGAACCTGAAGACTTGAAAGATCAGGTGGTTGAGCAGCAAACTGTGCAGCTGAAATTCCCATTGTTTCTCAGTAATTAAACCCTGAAGAGCAACCAGTTGAGGGCAGAGGGAGACCGGGGCAGCTTTTTACTGGCTCTTGCAGCAGAAGAGCATCATGAAGATGAGCTGGGTGGGCTGAGCACCCACACCAGCTACCTATGAGCTTAATACACTATGCCCCTCTGCCTCACTATGGCAGGTTGCTGTACCATGCAGATGGGCTGTCCCACTCCTGCCTGTCTTGTCTTGGTGACTTCAACATGACCATAGCTCCCTGCCCTGCACGTTCTTCTTGTTCACCACCAGTTTTCGTGGTGTGCTTACACAGTTTTTGTCTTCCTCTTCTCCTTCCTTTTTGACCTGGCTGTGGCAGCTGACTTCTCAGAAACAGAGTTCAATATAAATGTTTGTGTTATTAAAGACCTGGAAGGGAAGGGAAAGGGCTGAGGGTGGAGAGAGAAAGGAACTTGGCCTGTAATCAAGTGATTGTGGCAGTAAACTGCTCTGCTTAACAGTACAGTAGACAGAAATGCTCAGCTTCCCTGTTTTTATCTGCACAGTGTCAGTTTGTGGCTTTTGCGTTTGGGGAAGAGCTGGCTGGACAATTTCCAGATGTCCCTTGGACAAGTTACGCTGTCCCACCTGGCCCTGGCCTGGTTCTTGGGTTCTTCAGCCTGAAACAAAACTCATTCTTTCATTGAATGGTTTTAGCTCTTGTCAGGGATGTTGGCAACTGGCTAAATGCAAAGTTCTTTCTCATCTTTCTCAAGGAATAAGGCAATCTAAGGCAAGAATGTGAAGACAAATGGTCCCAAGACCTCTGTGATGTCCAGGGCGGCATTTGGTTTCACTAATCTCTCCCTCTTTGCCTATAGACCTGCTCCCATTTCTCTCCCCTTGGTTTAATCTGGAGATCAGGGTACTGCTTTGCTTAGTGAAAGGGTATGTTTGTGCAGAAGAAGTAAACATATTGTTGAGACCCAGGCCTGCTGCAATGCCTGTAAACAAGATCCAGCCGTCTGTGGGAGGCAGAAGAGAGATTTATGTGACCCCGAGTTAAGTGCATTAGGAGGCTTTTGATTTCATTCTGGGAAACTGCCCCTTTTCGTTGTACCATATGCCTGTTACCGGCATAGAGCTGTTGCTGAAGATTTGATTTGTGTGGATTTAATCCGAGGGGCTGTGATGCTGCAATCAGAAGTACAACATAAGCAGGGGGTTGTCTCTGCAAGCCGGAGGTGCTTTGCAGAGCCCCTGAGCCCATGCCCTTTGTCCACCCCAGAGGTGGGAGTACGGGCTGATTTACTTCTGCCTTGGGGCAGGGCACTGAAGAGCTCTCTGCCCATCAGCACTTTCTTTCTGAAAATAATAACAAAGTGAAGTGGCAGCAGGGGATCCAGACGGCACTGTGTCGAGGTCTTGCCTAAGTCTTGAAAGAGGAAATGAAGAACAAAGGCAGAAGAGACAAGTAAATAAGGGTCTGTTCTTGGTCCAAGAAAAATTCCCATGGGCTCGTGTAACAGTCTCAGCAAGACGCGACACTCCCAGGGCTGGAGTTAGTTTTTGAGAAATAAAAGGAAAGGGGAAAGAGGTGACAGAATAAGGAGCAGGGGGTCGGGGATGGGGAGGAGAGGAGGAGAGAGAGACACCCTAGAGAAATGTCTCAGGATGGAGTCAGGTTTCTCCAGCTGTTCCTGGTGAAGAGGGGTTAATGCTCTTTGCATGGGATTGGCTGGTCACCAGAAATTCAGGGAAGAGGGGGATCCGGGGGCTGCCAAGAGGGACCCCTGTGGCCTGAAAGGAGGGGAGGAGGGGAAGGAAGAGGCTGGGAACTGCTCTTCCAAACAGTAATAGATCGGCTACTGTGGGAAAGTGAGCACACTGCCAAACCCCAAGTGGTTGGTGATGGATGGGGGAGGAAGGAGGGCGGGGATGGAGGGCCAGCTCTTCTCCGTGGCTGCTAGGATCTTGCTGCTGTTCCATGGCCTCTCTTTATTTATTGTCTTCCTGGGGTTTAATCACTCCCCCCCCTTGATCCGTCTTGGAGAGCTTTTATCCCCGGGATGCACAAACAACTGCCACCCACTTCAAAAATAGCTGGAGGCAGCGTGGTTTCTGCCTGCCTGCGTGGGTCTGTGCACAGTACCCATCACCATGGCATCAAGTGCTTCTTGCCTCCTTCCTCCTCTAACTGCCTCGCTCTGAGCCCACAGGGCACCCACCTCACCTTCCTCTGGGCTGTTCAGCCTGCATCTCCCTGTTGCTTGGGCTGTTAGTTCCCAGGAACTTTCCTGCTTTCCTTTGCACAGGGCTTATGTTCATAGTCTGGCACGTGTCTGTCATGTGGTCTTCACCCATGGACCCTCAGCTATGAGGGTAACCAGTAATCTTGACTGCTTGTTCTGGGGATTTGTGATTTGTACTCCACTTTCTTGGCATACATGGACTGCCTGCCAGGATCTGCTTTGAAGGCAGTTACCTGCTGCTGCTTCTTCCAGATCCCTTCTTGGGATTTTCTCCGTCCCTGATGCTGCTGGGAGGAGTTAGTGGGCTCGTGGCCATTGAACTGGGGGCCTTGTTGGAGACTTGGTTAGATGAACAGCGCTTTAAAAAGCCCTGTAACTTTGAGTGACTGAGGTTGTATCTACATGGTACCACAGTTTGGGTGAGAAGTGAGCTGGTGAAATAGTTTAGAAAGTTTCTGCTGGTCAGCTGCTTGTTCTCATGCCTAGGCGTTTTCTTAAAAGTTTATTTTTAACCCACTTAGTAGATCTGCTGCTGATTTAGCTTTCCAAAGCAGACTTTCATACAATTGACAACTTGAATTCGTACAACTGGGGGGTGGTGAGCTGTGAAGGTGGTGAGGGAGGGAGGAGAACCTATGAAACAACAGCCTGTGTTACCACATGCCTCACTGGAGGTCTCTGAAAGCATGATTTTCTTTTATCATCAGACAAAATGTTTTTTCCCTGTCCCTCTCTGTAAGATACTGAGGCTAGATGGGAGTTCTTGCATGCTGCTTTGATTACCCCATGGCCTGTCTGAGGGCGTAAGTTGCTTCTTTGTGTGGCTTTGTCCCTTTTTCCTTTCCTATTCATCGTCTCATGATGGAACATTCTTTCCCTGTAAGATAACCAAAGTCAAGAAGTGATAGAACTAGCCAAGTCAATTTTGCCCTGCTGTAATAGTTGCACTGTTGAAGCAGTGAGCAGCCGCAGTACTGTATCTGGCTGGGAGAACGTCCTTGCATCCTTGGTGTGCATGTGTGCACTGCAGAGTGCAGCGAGCAGTGCCTCAGCTCACCCTCTGATGTCCTGAAAGCCCCGAGCTTGGAGCCAAGTGGTGACGCAATCTCCAGGGCCATCACAGCAGTCTTCATGGAACCAGCTGTTTTGAGGAGGCAGTAGGCAGGGCTGAGGAAGAGTTCTTCCAGGATATCAGGTGTAAACGAAGGAGAGAAGATAGAAGAGCCGCTTGTCCTTCAGTGGAAAGAGCACTTAGATTAGTGGTGTGAAGGAATGAAAACTGTGGCTTCTGAGAATGTCTGACAGATCAGAGTATGCTGAGGCATCTCTGGAACCATGGGAATTCTTATGGTGAGTGTGGCTTTATCTGGGAGGCGATTAGTTATGAGGGAGCCCAGTACAGCTGAAGGATACAAAAAAGACTATTTGATAGATTCCAGTGGAGTTGGAAATCTAGCTTGAAGTTTTCTTTATCATGCAGTACTGTACCCTTGTGATGTCCAAGTACTTCTTGGATAAAATTAAACTGGTGTCTTTTAGGCCGTTATTGGGCTTCAGTAGAGTCTTCTCTGAGAAGTTCTTCTTTTAAACTGGGGGCTGGAGAATTATGTAATTATGCTGCTATTAGTATTATGGTTGTTACAGTAGGAACAATCTGTTCAAGTGGAAAGTTTTATAATGGACTCTGAAGGTGTTCAGATGCTGGTCTATTCTGCTGACTTCTGGAAGATCAGTCTTGAGCCAAAATCCTGTCAACAAGGACCACTTTATCTCCAGGTCCCTTGTGTTATGCACGGAGGGTCAAAAGCTGCTTTGTCCCAGAGTGTGCAGCTATCTTGCTGTGGCTGGAGATGTGGCATCTAAAATAACCAAGGCTTGGTCCACCAAAGAGCAGGACAGGACACTTGAGAGAAGAGTCGAAACAGTGAAAGCCTGTGGAAAGCGTGGAGTCCAAAGGTACTGGGCTTCCAGGAGATGAAGTAGTGACCAGCCACAGTACTTAAAAAGCTGGAGGCTTTGTATTGCATCCATCTTAGTTTCAGTGTGCAGCAGATTGTAGCTACTGGCACAGAGCATTTGGGTTTCCTACAATAAAGCATAGGAGAAGACACCTGTTTTCTTTTTGACCACAGATACTACTGGTCAGTTGAGGCCTGGTAAGGTCTCGCACATGATCTGGAGGCTTGTGGTTGACATGTGCATCATGTGTCTGCCTCCACTGGGAAGGGGAAGGCAATGCCTGTGTTTCTCAGCTGTGCTCTCCTCTCACTGCTCCCTGGCCAACCTCACCTTAGCCTTGTGTAGATTCACCCTTTAGCTGTCTCCCCCCGCCTCCTTCCATCCAGTTTTCTTCGTGGCTTGATGACACCCCTGAATGGTGTGTAGATGGCAGCTCTGGAAGTCAAATGGATGCTATGGTGGCACGCTGTTGAGTGGTCACCTTATCTCTGTTCACCTCCGGGTTGAAAGGGAGGGAAGATGCTTAGGGCAGAGCCTCACTCTCCGTTAGCCTGACCTTACTTGAAGAGTAACTGTGCTGGATGGCTTGCTCCGGCTGGTTCTGCTGGCAGCAAGTCAGTGGCACTTTGTGGTCAGTTGCCTTGAAGCTACAAAGGAAACGCGTAGCATGAGGTATTGCTGTATTGCATTAGTGCAGTGGGCAGCAGCTCTTGATGAAGGTTGTGGAGGAATGTTTTATTTGGTCCTTGAAACTTGAACGGAAGCCAATATGGACCTGCTTGCACTCAAACTGCCTTGTACTGTGACTGTCAGAACTTCCTGCTGACCACCTTCTAGCTTGCACTCCCTGAAAACACCGTGGCATCCTTCATGTCAGAGATGCTGAGCCCTAGCTACCTTCTGGTACGTCCCACTTCTCTCCTGTGCAGCTTTGTAATATAATATTCTTTTCCTATCCTTAAGCAAAGTGTGATCCTGTTGTCCCTGGGCTAGTCACGTTTTGGTTGTAGACAAATAGTAGGTTTTATAGTTTCTCCTTACTGCTGTAGGTGTTTGCAGGATAAGTAACATGAGATTTTAGTGTTTTGAGGTACTGTGACCCCAGTGCATGTTGTGATTCCTGTTCCCTATGGATGACAGGTAGAGCTAGTATTTCGGAAGTGTGGAGCCTGTTCGTTGTTTCTAGCTGGAGCAGAGAAGTGAGTTTGGCCCTCAGTGTGGAGTGGGGGATGGAAGTCATGCTGGATTTTAATCGTGCCGTGTGAAAGTGATTCCAATTTGAATTGTTGCTTTGTGTTGAAGTGTCTGAGTGATGGGCAAATATGTTACTGCATGGGTGTTACGGGATAACTTTAGGCAGAGGAGATGAGCATCACTGTATTAAGGGTAAAACCACAAGCGGCTACACTGACTTGTCCCCCACAGCAGCTTTTCTTCTGTAACTGTGGGAGAGGTCTAGGGAGTCTTAAGTCCCATGCCCTAATGAGATGGAGTGTGGGGCAGCAGGCATCCAGTGGCTTCTTGCCAGTGTCCTCCAGAAGAGAACATTAGGACTGGTTAACTGCCAGCTCTTAGTGGTGTATATCTTTGGCTCCTTGAAAAATCAGGATGTGATTTCAGGATGGTATAAATCAACTGGCCACTTGATATAATGGCAAAGTAAAACAGTAACAGGAGCCTGGGGATAACTCATATACATACCGCTTCCAGCTTTCCTCCTTCTCTGAAAGCCATTCTCCTGCATGGTTGAGACATAACTTCAAGCAAGGAGATATCAAAGGGATCCCTTACAAAAAGAAGCTTTCAGCTTGTCTTGCCAAGACTGAATGTTGGAAGCAGTTTATAACTGCATGTTCCCTAAAGAGCTTTGTCTTAATGGAGCTGACCGTCCATACTCCTCCTGGGTTTTTCTTCTACTTGAACATTAAAGCTTTTCTTGCTGTTGTTTTTAACCTGACAGCAACTTGATCATTCTCCCTGAGATCAAGTTGACTCTTTTCCCCTTCTCACTCAAAACTGTCAGAAGGGAAAACCCTCTTCTTGCTGTTTTCTATGTTTCTGGTAATTGATGGCTGCTTTGTGGCAGAGTAGCTGGGCTCTTTTATGACAAGCAGAGATGCCTCCCTGACTGGTACCTCCTTTCTCATTTCCACCACATGTAAACGTTCTGGATGGGGAAGGTGGGTAATACAGTCTTCCTTCCCTGCTGGCCTCTGTCTCCAATTAGCTACTGCGCAGACATATCTTTCACTGCATTGCTGATCAGACGTTGTGGGAAGGGCTACGTGACTGATGGTCTTTAGCATCTGGGCCCACCCAAGACTGCATGACTGCTCTCCAGTCCTTGGCAGGGGAATCCCTGGCATGTGAGAATGGAGGTGGTTGTGGGGGAAGAGGTTTTGAGGAGGACACAGCCTGCTGCATTGCTTCCCTCCTTTTAGGAGGAGATGGGAAATGTGCTCATGTTCCCACTCCCTAACAAAGGCAACCGAGCAGTGAAAAACTGCTTCCTGGGACATGTCAGCAGCAAAACAGCAGAGGGTACTGCAGGGCCAGCTTGCTTGGGCAGAGCTGCAGGGCAGGGCTGTGCAAGCCCAGGCGCAGGCTGCAGCAACGGGAGGCAGCGCAGCTGTGCACGGGCTGAGCCTTGCCAGGGGGTGAGGAGCTGCAGAGCCGTGTGCTGAGCCTGACAGATATTGATGTATGCAAATGTCAAGTGAGGAAAATATGCCGTACTTCCTAAACCCATGTGTCCTGCTATGCTGAGATGGCGCACCACATCCCAGAAAGTGAAGCGGTTTGAATGTCAAGAGTTACAACCTTTGTCTGTGAATTTACTGTAGCATGTGGAACATCAAAGCCATCAGGGAAGAAGATGATGATGTGCCTTGTGTGACTCCTTCAGCAGCTGCCCTCTGTCCTGGGCCAGCCCAGAGTAAGCTGGCTGCCCTGCATTTGGGTGTCCTGTAGGAACTGGAGTGAAATCAGCATTACCTGGCAACCGCTGGGATTGCCTTATTGAAGCAGGCCAGGCATTCATCTCGCCCAGGTTTCAGTGTTTGAGGGAGCAATCTGGTGTCTGGAGGTAATGCCTTGGAGAAGGAGCAGGACACCTGACTGGAGAAAGCTGTACTCATTTACCAGTGAGGGACGTTTTCTCCTGACAGCCAGTTGCTACCAATTTAGTGTTTTCAGCTTTTTTGTGCCCTTCTCTTCCCCACTGTTCAAGATGGAGCAAAAACTGGTGACATGCAAGGAAAAGGCACTAGATACTCCTCTACCTTGCAAGTGATCTCGCTGCTCTATCAAGACGTTAATGGACCCTTAAGAAAAAACCCAAAAATAAATACTCTGGACACAATGGGATGCTCTTGGGGGGGTTTCTTCAGCCCCTTGTTTAGCCCCCACAAAAAAAGCTTGATGGCAAGCCCGAAGATGGTCCTTCATGGCTTTGAACAGAACATCCAGCCCCATCATGGCTAGGCCACCACAAAGATGGTTGCTCACCAGCTGGGCTATGACCAGGCATATGAGGTTGGGCTGTGGAGCCCTGGCAGGTGGGTGGAGGAGGTGAGGGCCTGCCCTGGCGTGGACCCCTGAGGACAGCCACCATTTCCTCCTTCCCAGCCCACGGGAAGGTGGCATCCTGGGGGCACAGAAAACGAGGACCTGGCCCCTCTGCTGGCCTGTGTCATATCATAGTACCTGAAAAACCCCTGTAATACACATTAATGAATAGGGTCAAGCTATCCCTTATTTTTCTTGAGTTTTTTTTCTTTTAATTTTTTTCTCCCGTGGCATTGCTTTAACTTTTCTACCAGCTTCAGACTTGCAGTCTTCCCCTTCAGAGCTTGACATGGGACTCCTCACTGTGCCACCTGAGCATGGGGGATGGCATCAGTGGACAGTGGTTCTCACTTAAAAAGGTGACCACAAAGTGCCCAAAAATGCTTGTTGCTGAGCTGTAAGGTATAACTGCAGACAACCCCTCTACCAAAGTCAGTATCCGAGCCATCTGTAGAGCGCAGAATATGTTTTCCTTTGGGCAGTTGCCATCTGTCTGAATGCTTTATGGCTTTTCACTTCAGTATTAAATTCTCTCCAAGTTAATCAGTAAACATGCTTCGCTGTATTTTGCTTAATACCCTCTGAACCAGCGGGAGTGGGCTGGGTGCTTCATCCCCCTGCTCCCACACGATGTGTCGGCTGTGAGGAGCCCCAGTGCAGGGCAGTGGGACAGCCCCTGTGTGGGGCTGGTGGCGTGGGGCAGCTCCCCTGTGCCTCCCGGGGGGAGGGCTGCCTCCTGGAAAGGCGTTGCTGGCACCATTGCGCGCTGGGTGGAGAGTTTATAAGTGATGGCACAGCGTGTGGCGCGTCTCAGGAACTTTGGCCCTGGCAGGAGGCAGGGTGCGGAGAGCTGCCGCGGGCGAGCGTGCTGTGCAGGGGGCACAGCGGTGCAGGTGCATGCGAGGGGCTCCGAGGGGGGCTCTGCCTCTTCACCTGCTGCTGCACGGGGGGTTTCATGCTCCAGGGAGGACTGCCTGTGTGTTGTAAGGGCTTTTGGGTGACCTTGTTTCCCCATGCACCTTCACCCCAACCTTCCTTTCCCTAAACAGCAGGTGAGCGCCTTTTCTGCTTTTCTTTGGCAAAGCATTGGTTGAGCTTGGTTTTTTCTTTCTTTTTTCCACCCCCATTCCCCCCACACCCTGTCCTTTGTAGTCTTCAATCACTTCTCCTCCATGCCTGAGCTGGAGGAGGGGAGATGCTGTAGGGAGAGGATGAAGGCAATATTTTGCACTTGGAGAGAAGGGCTCTGCGCCGCTGGCTTGACACAGATCTGTCATGATGGCACAGTATTACTAGCGGAGACAGCCAAGCGTTTATTTTAGCCACCTGATCCAGGTGCAAAAAACCTCAGCATCTCGTCCACAGAAAACAAAAAGCAAAGGGCAACATTTGGAGATACAGGGGACGTGAGAGGGAGGGGAGAAGAGTGAAAGTGAGAGAATCTTAATTTTATTCTTTTCTCCTGTTCCCTGTGTGAACTTGGCTAACCTTTCCTAGGGAAAAAAGGTGGGGTTTAGGGTGCCTGTTGAGCAAACACTTGAAAAGATCTGAGGAGCGTAGGATCTGGCTCTGGCAGCCTGGCTAATGATCTTCGTCCTTTAGAACTGCCTCTCTTGCGCCATTCATGTTTCAGCTGTGTACCCCTTACTCTTGCCTCGTCTGTCCTGCTCTCTGCTCTCTCTTCATCTGCCCTCAACCCTCTGGTGATGCAGGGCCTGAGGAGACCTATGTTAATTTTGTTTCCATCAATAAACGGGGACAAATCTATGAAGTGTGGTGACTTTACTAGATCATTAATCATCGTTGTTCTGGATTTCCCATCTTTCTATCCTGTTGCCATTGCCTTTCTTGTCTTTGTGAGTTTATAAGACTGTGACTGATCTAGAAGAGGTTCAGCTTGGTGTAACCCACCCAAGACAAAACGCCCAATGGAGATGGCAGGGGGTGGGGGGAGTAGTTCTTGGACTCAGGTCTTGGAAGTTGCATGCTGAATTTGGACCAGCTGTCTGCCACCCCCAGCCTGGCTTTCTACCGGTGGTAAACTTTTTGCACCTCAGTAACTATTGAATGTGACTTTCCTTTTCATGGCTTTTCCACAGGATGAAGATGAGACGCCATAAGCTCTTTCTGACTCTCTGCATGGCTGGTCTCTGCCTCATCTCCTTCTTGCACTTCCTCAAGGCCCTTTCCTATGTCACCTTCCCCCGGGAGCTGGCTTCACTTAGTCCCAACCTTGTCTCCAGTTTCTTTTGGAACAATGCCCCTGTCACACCTCAGGTCAGCCCTGAGCCAGGGGGTGCAGAGTTCCTCCGCACACCCCTGTACTCCCACTCCCCCTTGCTCCAGCCCTTGCCCCCCAGCAGAGCCAGTGAAGAGCTGCACAAAGCCGAGTTTGTGCTGCCAGAAGACACAACAGAATATTTCGTTCGTACCAAAGCCGGTGGCATTTGCTTTAAACCGGGCACCAAGGTGTTGGAGAAGCCACCTGTGGGAGGGCGGCTGGAGGAGCGAGCGGATGGCGCAGCCTCGGGGCGGCTGGCTCGCAAGCCGCTGAGTGCCAGTGGGACCAAGCGGCGCAAGTGGGTGGAGTGCGTGTGCTTGCCGGGCTGGCACGGCCCCAGCTGCGGGGTCCCCACTGTGGTCCAGTACTCCAACCTGCCCACCAAGGACCGCCTTGTGCCACGGGAGATCCCCCGGCGGGTCATCAATGCTATCAACGTCAACCATGAGTTTGACCTATTGGACGTCCGCTTCCACGAGCTGGGAGACGTGGTGGATGCCTTTGTGGTGTGCGAGTCGAATTTCACAGCCTATGGAGAGCCACGACCCCTCAAGTTCCGTGAGATGCTCCTCAACGGCTCCTTCGACTACATCCGCCACAAGGTGCTCTACGTCTTCCTGGACCACTTCCCCCCCGGCGGCCGCCAGGACGGCTGGATCGCTGACGATTACCTGCGCACCTTTCTCACCCGGGATGGCATCTCTCGCCTCCGCAACCTGCGCCCAGACGACGTCTTCATCATTGATGATGCTGATGAGATCCCGGCCCGTGATGGTGTGCTCTTCCTCAAGCTCTACGATGGCTGGACGGAGCCCTTTGCCTTTCACATGCGCAAGTCACTCTATGGCTTCTTCTGGAAGCAGCCAGGCACCTTGGAGGTGGTCTCAGGCTGCACCATGGGGATGCTCCAGGCTGTCTATGCTACCGACGGGATCCGTCTGCGGCGGCGTGAGTACTACACCATGCCTGGCTTTCGGCAGTATGAGAACAGCACAGGACACATCCTGGTGCAGTGGTCACTGGGCAGCCCCCTCCACTTTGCTGGCTGGCACTGCTCCTGGTGTTTCACCCCAGAGGGGATCTACTTCAAACTGGTGTCGGCCCAGAATGGGGACTTCCCCCGCTGGGGTGACTATGAGGATAAACGAGACCTCAATTATATCCGGGAGCTGATCCGGACTGGTGGCTGGTTCGATGGTACTACGCAGGAGTATCCCCCTGCCGACCCCAAGGAGCAGATGTACGCTCCCAAGTACCTGCTCAAGAATTACCAGCGGTTCCGCTACTTGTTGGAGAACCCTTACCGAAAAGCAGAGAGCACTGGGTGAGGCCACTGGGGCTCGCATGGGAAATCAGAACTTCACAACAAAGGGAAGGAGTCGGGTGTTTTCATCTGTTCTTTTTCTTTTTTTGTTTTCTTTGGTTCTGGGTGGGGTGTACCATTTCTCCAGGATCTCTGCCTTCCCTCCCTTCCTTCTCTTCTTCCCTTCATCCAGGGTGATGTCTGGGGATGTGAATTTCTTGATAACGGGAAGGGAGGCCTGGGCAGGAGGAGGAGAGATGTTTGGGACCTACTCTGGCAGTAGCATAAAGACTGTCTTGCATTTCCCGGACCTCTTCTGCTGGCTGGAGAGGATCTCTGCAGCCAGCTGGTGGATTTTCCTCCGGGGGAGGCCAGGAGGGTCCCATGGGGAGAGAGGGCAGCTGTTCCCATCCTTTGTGGATTGGAGCAAGCACAGATGTGAGTCTGGGCTATTCAGTGAGCGTGTGAGTCAGCAGGCACAAACTGATGCGAGTGGTCACGTGTGCAGATGTGTGTCACAGGCATTTTTTTGGATGAGTGAATGTGCAAAAGCATCTCAGTATGCGTTTATTTTTTGTATACCTCTATATTCAGAGTATTTTGGGGAAGGGAAATCCTTTGCTTCCAAGGTGTTCTCCCCAACATGCAGCCTCATCCCATAGGCTTAATGCATCTGTCCTGGGCTGTATCTTGTCCTGATGCTCTACCAATCCTGGAGCAGACAGATGGGAAGCAGAGGAGAAAGCTGATTTTTTTTTTTTAAACTCCTTTTTCACCCCTGCCCCCACAACACTGCGTTGGCTTGGCCCACAGAAGCTGAAGCATCTTCCCTGCAGTACATGCTTCTATTGGAGCTGGGGTGAGCTGCAGGGTACTTAATCAGATGGTGGGAGTGTACGTTTACAAGTGCATGGTTTCCTATGTGCATGAGTGCTAACATGCATGGTTTTGGTATGCACGTGGGCGTTTGATACCAGTATTGGTGGGGGGGAAGGGGACATAGTTGGGCTTGGGGGGGGTGTGCTTTCAGGAAATGGTGGTATCCAGAAGTTGTGGTCTCTGTCTCGGCATGGATGACTTTTTGGGGAATTCATAGGAAAGGGCCAGGGAGAGCACTGGCTCTGCATAGCACTGTTGCGTGCTTCTGTGGCTGCCTCTGCAACACTGCAGGCTCTGTTTGTTGCAGGGTCGCTGCTTACATGTGCTGGCCATTTCATCTTGCTGTAAGGTAAAAGGGAAAGGAGAAGGGCAAAGCTCTGAGTCAGCAATGGGTGTTACAGGGAAACACAAAGCCTGTCAAAGGCACAGGATCTGTCTGCTCTTAAGGTGTGAGGGAGCTCATGGAGAAATAGGGCATAGGCAGACTTTCCCGGGGACCAAGAGGCTGTTTTGGGACAATCGTGCCATCCAGAGAGCATGTGCAGCCTGGGCTGTGCAGACAGGACTGTGCAGAGGAGAGGGAATCTACAGCACTAGTTGCAGCTGGTTGGGCCAGTGTCTGCTCAGAGTTTGCCAGTGATGGGTGGTCAGGGTCTGGCCCGTCTTATTGGATTGATTCAGCTCATTGAGGACGCAGATCCACATCTCCACCCATACTGCCCTTCCTTAGCAGATGGCTTGATGGAGTGCCCGGAGCCTAGGCTGTAGTGGCCAGAGGGTGAAAAACATGGTGAAGTTGCTCTGTTAGCCTTGCAGTGGAAAGACGGGCTCATGTTCCAAGCATAGTAGTGAAGATCATACAGAGGAGGAGGAGGAAAATGATGGCATAAGGAAGAGTGACCCTGACATCGGGAGTGCTGTGTTGAAGCAGGAGGGTTTCCATTGCCATTAAGTCACTCCATCAGGGTCCATATTCCTGTGCTGTCCAACCTATTCCCAGCCTTGTGCCTCATTCCCATCTCTGTATATCTTTCTTTAGCCCTCCTATCCACATCTCTAGAGAAGTAAAAAACATCGACAATAACTTGATTGCCTAATAAGACTGAGACTGGAACAGAATAAAGATGAACATTCTTTTTCTGATCAAACTGAGCTTAGCTTCTTCCACACCTAAGCCAGAACTGAAGGACTTTTTTTTTTTTTTTTTTTTTTTTTTTTTTAATCAGCGTTCTCGCTTCTGCTGTGTCTTCCCCACAGGTAGAAAAGTCCCATTTGGGAACCTAGTGGAAGGAGGAGGAGCTCTGGTAGGCAGAATGCTCTTCCCCCAAAGGGAATCTGTGGCTCTTCTAAGTGCAGGTTTGTTGATGCAGCAGGACGGAGTCTTGTCCCAGTCACAGGGTCCTTGTGCCAGATCGCTGCATGGAGGTCTTCGGTGTACAGGGATTATAGAGAAATGGGGATCCAGCTGAGAGGAGGAGTCTGCTTTGAGCAAGATGAGAGCAGTAGCACTGATGCTGCAGCACAAGGGGGACATGCTTTCCCCAGGGGCAGCCAGAGGAGAGCAGGTGTGTCAGCTCGTGGGATTCAGTAGCAGAAAAGTATGGAAGGAAGAATCTGTTTTTCATTTTTACTCTTGGAGGGAGCCTAAGATCTAATCTCAGACCTTTGGCTTTGCCTTATCTTTGTGACAAGAACACAAGGCCAGTGCCAGGCCTTGCTGAAGACAGGAAAGACAAGTCAGTCCGTGCATGGGTGCTTTGGCAGCAGCAGAGCCCCGTGAAGCAGGGGCTAAAGTGCATGTGCACTAGGGCTGCACCTTGTTATCTTCTACAGTGGGAGCAGCCTCTCCTCCGGTACCAGCCCTTCTCATGCATGGGCATCCTGGGGGATTTTTAGTGCACTGCAAGTCACGTTTTCACTGCTGGGTATGGCCCTTGGCTTGGGAGTTTCAGATGAGCCCACAGCTGCAATATCTGGATCTCCTGTTCTTGAAGTGTACAGCCTGTTACCTTTGCTCCTCTCTCCTCCACTGTTTGTTCCATCATTCTCCACCTCTCCCTCTGAATTGCCTCTCCCTTCTGCCCCCTTGGGCAGAAGCAGAAGGTCCTGCTGGAACAGTAGTGCTGGGTCTTTTCTGCAGGACTCTGGCCTTGTTCTCCTCCTGGACTTACTTCCTTATTCTTAGAAAATTAAATTTAAAACAAGCTTCTGTTGTGGTGGGAGGAAGGGGCTTTACAGATGAAATGCGTTCTTTTTTGTTTCTCAGGAATTGTTTAAACATTTTTTGATTTAAGGCCAAACCAGTCAATGTTTCTGTCTAATTTGTCTGGCTAACCCTGTGTTTATTATCCTTAGGGGCTAGAGTGCTTGTCATTAAAAATCATCCTCCTTGTTCCTGGAGGGGACGAGGACTGGCAAGCTGACTTGTGCAGAGTGATTTCCCAAGGTGGTGGGTTGCCCTCTGTCCAGCCTTGCCTGTGCTGCTGTGCCAGGGCCTCGGTGGCCAGCCACCCTCCCAGACCACCTCCATGGGAGGGACCGCAAAAGCATGTGGGGGTGTGGAGTGGCAAGAGGCAGAGGAGGAGGCAGGTTTGTATCAGATCCTCATTTCCTAGTGCTGAACTCTGAGGTGAGTGGTGAGGCTCCTTTATCTTGTCTGAATCAAGTCCTGAGGTTTGAGGCGGCATAGGGCTAAAAACCCCTGGGCTGGAACTGGGATCAGGCCACCAGAGCCTCAGTCTGTTGGTTGCTGCAGCCGTGAGCAGCGAAGCCACGTGCCCGCTGCCTGTGGGAGCGAAGCTGTCCAGTGGAGAGAGAGAAAGCATTGCCAGACTTTCCCTGCAGCCTTCTTCAGCTCTGTGTTTTTTCTGCCCCAGCACCTTTCCACCTTCTAATTAATTGGTGCAAAGGAGGACCGGATAGTAGGTGAGGCAGTGTGTGGCGTTCCCAAGCCTTGCTCTTCGCTTTCTGTCTGCCCATACCTGCTCTTGACTTTCTGTGTGCCTCCCACCTAAAAATGGGATTGTGTGCCCCTGCAGGGCTTTGGACTGGGGAACGCGTCGTCTTCCTTGACCGCAGGTGAGGGGAAGGACATGGGCTTTGGTGACCTGCAGCAGGTGAACTTGCTGAAGCAGGGGGAACCGCGCAGGTCAGCCATCTTCGCCCCTCCGGAGGACTGGGGGTAATGCTGTACCCAAGTGATGGACAGAAAAGATGAAGTGGTTTTGTGCCTGTGTGGTTGGTAATGAAGGATGACATGCTCAAGTCCACTCTTGCTGTTGCTTTCTCTCCCTGTGTCCTGCTGAAGTGTTCGCTGTCACGCAGCTCAGGCCAGCCTGCTCTTCATGTCTCTGTGGCAGGTGAAAAGGGGGACCTTGTGGCCTCCAGGTAACATAAGAGTCAGGATGGAGGGAGAGCATCGGAGCAGAATGGGTATTTGTTCCCCTCCACCCCCCTTGGTGTATCCTTGTGGGACGGTAGTGTGTTTTCCCCTGTTGAACAGCCCCTGGGTCTGCCCCTGTCTCCCAGCTCCTGCCAGCAATCTCCGTGGCTGCTATGCCTCTGCACTGTGAAGACACGTGTCCGGGGTCACTCCTGGTCCGATTAGTGAACACTGGTGATGAAGAGGGAAGGGATGGCTCATCCTGGCTTCACTGACCTCAAACCTTGGTGAGAAAGGAGGGAAGTGAATGGGAGAATGGATCCTGAATCCCTCCACCGTTGTGTGCCGTGCCCCCCCCTCCCCCATCCTCCCTTCGGATTTCATTGGACAAACTCGCTGTTATTATGGAAAGGGAGGGGGAGCTGGAGGTAAGGGGGTGGCAGGAGGGGCTCAGATCCAGCGCCAAGAAAGAAGAGCTGTTTCTAATGCAATACACTGACATTTAAAGCTTTGGGGACTATAGATAACAGATTAAGAAGGGATCTGAAGTAATCTGAGACTAAGATTTCAAACCACTGTTTTTTCCTTCTTGTACGGATGGGATGATGATGTAGTATCATCCTGGAGGTGGTCCATCAGCACTTCTGAGCCTGGGGTCCACCTGGACCTATTGGTGGTGTTGCCCCTGGGGCAGCCCCAGAACACCCTGCTTTGGCAAAAGAATGCGTGGACTTGCCAAAAATAAAATAAAATAAAATAAATTTAAAAAAGGAAAAATAAGAGTGTCTGCAAAGCTCCTTTCCACTCTGTAATTTATAAAGAGCAAGTAATAATGAACTTTTTGTAAGGATAAATCAAATGTACATTCTGAAATCATTTTCTCTGTAAATGATTGGATTTCATTTCACCCTTAAAGGGATGCTTAAAAGGAGGAGATAATAATAAAAAAATTTACAAAGTATGAAAGGAAACCAAAGGGGTGTGTGTGGCAGCTTTTATTTCTGATCGCCGGGCAAAAAGGGGCCACTGGAAAACAGAGTGAGGGAAATTGCTTCCCACCTTGGCAGACTTTGTTCCTGGGAAGGGAGATGGAGGGAGAGCCTTGGGTGGTTTGGGGAATCATTCCTGATTTTGTGGGCCCAGGTCAGATTAGGTGACTATGAGCACGTGAAGGCACACAAGCAGGTAATGATGGCTGCCAGCCGAGTAGTTCTCAGAAGAGCTGGTGGATGTAGGAACCAGCATCACTGCTCCTTAAATGGTCCCTTGTCACCACCTTCCGTCCCTTGGGTGCACCCACTTTTTCAAATAAAGCTGTGGAAAACCCTGGAGCCCCAAATTACACCTCCCCACTGCAGAAATGTCTCTGGTGGCTACTTTCTGCATGGTGCATGAAAGAACATGACCTCCTTGTTTTGGCTTATTTTAAAACCTGTCTAGTGTAATTTTGACTGTTCCCATTATTTGGTATCAAAGCGTGGTCCTCCTCTGAATCATCCTAAGCATCTGGCCCCAGCAGTGCCTTTGGCAAGGGCCTTTCACAAGCCATCTACAGCTGTTTCACTTTTTACCTTTTTAAGTGTCTTGCACTTCAGGTCCATTCCTGGTCCCTTTTAGAGATCGCGACTGTAAACATCACAGGTTGGTTTCCATAAAATCATTAGATTCAGCACATTCCTTTTTCTTTCTCTCTTCTGCATCAGACCAATGATTTCAATTCTGCTCTTGTGGAAGAGTCTCCGTAAAACTAGAGATTTGTGTTGTGCATGCTTAATGCCTTTCTGCTGCTTCTCTCTCTGGAATAAAGGGCCTGGAATAAACATGCCACTCTAGTAATTAAAATTCTCTGTTAAGGATTTTTATCATTCTTAGTGATTGCTGTATTTTTGTGCCCAAATAGGTGATAATCTAAAAATACATGATTGCCAGAATGCCTGAACTTTCAGCTTTTTAAGAGGGGGAGATAAGTATATAAGCTTAGGCCCATGGCAATTGAGTGAGTTTAAGAAATGAGAGTTGACTAGGTCAAAGGTTCTCCCATGTTATTTTTCTTGCCTCCAACACAAAATCTTTTACTGGCATTTGTATTACTTTAAGAAGTAATTTAAATGGCATTTCTTCATTTCTTGAGGGTTTTTTAAAGAAAGCATTGACAGAAACCAGAACCTTTTTCCTTGGCAAGCATGAACTTCTGCTGTGGGAGCTTGAAGTGCCTCTGTGAGTGAGGGGTTGGCTCTTCAGCAAACCAGGCTGTGGTGGAGACCCTCATTTGCAGGAGCAGCGCTGACAGTCAGCTGAGTGCAAGGGGCACGTGGCTCCACTGTGAACCTTGTATACTGTCTCTCAGAGGGTCCTTCAAGACATCAAAAGGGATCTTGGTATGTGCAGCCTGCATCCTGAATATGGGACATGGAGCCTTAAGTGCCGTATTGAACCAGGAGCATGCAAGCCATCTAATGCCAAGTAAATCCTGTGTGTTTTTCAAAATGTCATTACACCAACAGGTGTTGTTTGGGGAGATGCACCATGGAGGGGCTGTAGAATCACCTGGAAATAAGCTGCTTCTCCAGGCTCTCACTGTATGTCAGGGATGCCCAGTGCTTATCATGGGCATCGTGCAACATCGCTCAGTGGGAACCAGGGCTGTGACAGGCCCTGGGTCTCGCAGAGGGGCTGACTCCGGCTGATTCCTGATCGATGCCTGCAGCAGGTTAGCTGATTGGGGGATGGACATGCTGTTTCCAAACACCAGGGTGCTTGGAAACAAAGTGAATTCAATATAAAACTACAACACCTTTTAGAAAGCTGGAAAGGGGATACCAACAGCTTGGCTTGCTGGCTGTTTGTTTTTGTTGCTCAGATACATTTGTTCCCTGTGTAAGGGCATGGCTTAATATGCTGTTTAGCAGGGATAGTTAATTTTTAATTATTAGTCCAATTTTGTTGGTTTTTTTTTTTTTCTTTAAATCTCACTGCTTTAGTGGCTCAGCTGGGGAAGCAGTGAGGTCTCAGCTGGCCGGGTGGCAGCTCACGGAGCCGCAAGGGAGAGAGTCACCCCAGCCCTGGAGAGTGTCACCAGCAAATGGCTTCACGCTCACGTGCCCCCAGCTGCAGGCGCTGGCTGCCCTGCTTTCCAGAGCACCACAACAGAGAGGATTTGGCTGCAGCCGTGGTAGGAGGGAGGCAAATTCCTGCTCCTGGCAGCAGCATGTGTTTCTGTGGCTTACAGGCACACTTACACCCCAGCTGTGTCAGACCTTCACCTGGGAGCGATCTTGGCAGGGCTTTGCTCTGTTGCTGCATAACAGCCTCAGAGGAGCCATCCAAAGCTGCCCCATCCGGAGAACGGGCTCCGTGTCACTGGAGTGAGAGGCTGACATAAGGGATATAACCCATGGATGCTTGGATGAGGAGCCTGGCTTGGGGCCAGGCTGCTGCAAGCTGTGCCTTTTGTAGCTGCAGCAGGGACAAGCACGTCAGCAGAAGGGTGGAGGATCAGCCCACTTCAGCTAATGTTTGGGACATTACTGTAAGCATCTCCAAGAACCCCAAACACAAACCTTTACTTGAAATTAAGGAAAACTTGGCAATCCTGGCATTTCCAGCATTTCTGGGTGTGCTTTTTTTTTTTTTTTAAGGCAAATGAGAGGAGAAAATAGTCATTACTGTCAGTTGAAGTACATTACAACTATGTAAGAATACACATTTTTCAAGGCCATATCTCTCCTCACCCTGCCAAATGAAATACAAAATAAAACTCCATTGTTTTGCTCTTGTGTTTCCTGTGCCTTACGACTTGAACCATGGATCCTCTTGGCTAAAGTCCATCCCAGTAACAATTTAATTTGGGAACCACGCTTCACCTTTCTAAAAATAAGGAAAATTGAGAAGAAGAGCAACTAAGCTGTGCTGAATAAAGGTCTAAAATGACTTCTCCAGGATATCAAATTAAAGAAAATATGTTACCCAGAAAATGTATAAAATCAAATATTATGAACCTGCCTCTATGCAACAAACTCTTTCCTGGAATTTTAGCCCTGTCCTACAGTCTGGACCTTTTCCAAAGAGAGAGCAACAAATCATCAGTCATATCTTTTTTTTTTTTTTCCCTCAGACACTTACTAAGAACCAGACACACACACAAAAATAAAAGAATGTAGAAAACATCTACCCACTTCTGTTTGGTTCCCAGAGTTTTTAAAGCATTTGGCTCAAACTGTTACCCAGAAGTGAACATCAGAGTACTGCAAAACAAAAAACAGACAGATTTTCTCAAATAGGACAGAAATAAATCTATCTAAGGACCCATGACTTAATGGGACGAGACGTGCAATAGGTGCCTTCACCTAGAAAAAGAAGAGAAGCAGCAGGATATAGCAGCTCTGCCCTTCTCAGGTTGTATATATGTACATGGGACTCAACCCCACATGATGTTGGGAGTTCAGATGCCCCTTACACAAACCAAAATTCCATGGCTTGAGGACCTCACCACAGCATGTGGCAGGCAGAGTACAAAAACCCTGAGATCACCATGTGCAGCCCTGCCGGGGTGGTGGTGATGGGGCTGCTGCCACCAGCTGCAAGCTCTCAGCTCTCCACAGACACTTCTGCAGAAAGCCCACAAGGCTGTCAGAGTGATGCAAAATCACAAGGATAACGGCACTCACAAAAGCAGGGTCTCTGAATGGCTCTGGAAACCTTCTGCAGCATGCAGCTGGTGCAAGGTGAAAAATGTGGGGAACAGATCTTACTAGCCAGGGAATAATAATAAAAAAAATAAATGCTTCAAACAAATCCAGCCACAGGGAAATTTGGTTGAAGAAACACGAGTTGTGCTAAGAACGAAGGTGCACATGGACCAATTGCAAAAATACTACAGCAGCATTTTCCATTTGTTAGGTAACAAACCTGAGCTTTCCCAGTGACCGTTGGTGCAGATCCTTGCAGTGGCAGCAGCTCTACATTGCACAGGAGACTGCTCATGGCTGTCAGTGTTTGCAGCACCCTGGGCTGCAGGGCTGGAGGCTGGGAAGCTGAAAAGCCCCACTTCTGCAGCAGCAGCAGGGCTGGGAACTTCTCTCTTTCCCCCTGGCAAAACGTGCCCTGCGTGTGGCTCCCCAGAGTGGCTGGTTAGTCTGTTACTAAAATCTGGGTTTGGGCTGTAAAACAGGAATGCCCCTTGAAAGGCAGCTGTGTACCAGCAATCTCTCCTCCCTCAGCACCTGTCTTCCTTCCCACGTGCACTCGACTTCAAAGGTGCTGGCGGTTCAGGGAAAGAAGCCACTTATGCTACCCGTGGCCATCCACGCCTCCTGGCTCATTGCACCCGGAGAACAGGACCCCCAAAGCCATTATTCCTTGCGATCACTCAAGGGAGATAAAGAAATACGGCTGCAATGAAAGAGAGAGCTGTTGAATGAAGTTACACTGCCAAAAGGCCTCTGCAAGGTCCATTTACTAGAAGATATTAAGGGTATTAAACTCAAGCTCAGATGGCATTGGTGGGTCACTACCCATCTTCCCTCACACATTTTGGGATTTTTTTTGGCTCCTGGAAAAGGCCAGCCTTCTGTTTCAAAGTGCAGTTTTTCTCTTGACCCTGCAGAGTTCCTGCAAGATGCCGTTTGCAGATCTGTGGGTCACATTCACCTCCCTGCTGACCAGGGAGGGTTTCCTGGCTGGTGGTGGGCAGCACAGGGATGTCTCCCTGGCTGGGAATGGTCCTGCTCTTGCAAAATGGGTGATGGGAAGCCCCGGAGATGGCACTTGACTCCCAGGAGCAACGGCTGCAAGCTGGGCTAAGAGGCAGCGGTTTGCTGCTTTTGGTGGCCACCAGAGTCCATGGCAGTGGCTGCTTGAGCGGGAGGACTGGCTGCAAGCACGAGAAGACTGGTAAAGGAGTGACAGCTCCCGAGACTCCCAGGAAGGCCGTGGTTGGAGGGGAAGTCTGTGCCTTATCCCAGGTAACAGCATGGGTTATTGTGCTGTCACCCACGCTGCCTTTGATATTTCACAAGCTCCCTTAGTCATTTGGGGAAACAAAGGTTGTTATTATTCCGCAGGTGCACAGCTAAGGTGTGCTCCCTCCTCTCTACCTGAACCTCTCCCTGTCATGGCAAAGTAAATTCCCTTTCTTGCAGGCATGCAGGCTGGAGTGGGGGGGGGGGCACCCCATTCCCAGTGGGTCCACGGGCAAAGAAGCCACCAGGCAACAGGGCTCGGCAGGCAAATGGGTGCCAAGGCCAGCATCCCATCAGGGCAGCACAAGGCTGGGGGGGTGCTGGGTGCGTCCCCACCAGCACGGCTGCATGTGGTGGGTCAGCAGAGGAGCTGATTGAGTTGGGAAAGGCTGGAGAGAGGGGGGATGTTGCTTCACTGTTTCAGTTCGAGTTTACAACCCCCAGCATGTCACCAGAAGTCCGGCACTTGCACAGCAGCCGGGATGGTGTCAGCCATATGTTGCTTTGGCGTTGCACTTGCCCTTCTCTTTGCAAGACAGAAGGGGCAGGTTGAACACCTGTGCTCACACAGTGTGGGTGTGGGGAGCCCAATCAGGCAGTGGGCACAGCCAGCGGCCTCCTCGGAGGGGCCAGGGCAGCTTGCGGGCACATTGCGTGCCTGGAGCAGTTCACACACACACACACACACAGAGACACACACAGACACACAGACACAGACACAGACACACAGACACACAGACACACACGCGCATGTGCATGCGCACACACACAGACACACACATGCACGCACACACACAGACACACAGACACAGACACAGACACACACACATGCACACGCACATGCAGCTGCCAGTGAGGGGGCCTGAGCTGGCAGCCAGACCAGGGTGTAAAAAAAAACAGAGAAACTCTTAAAACTTGCACAACCCAAGGGGTCCAGGCTGGGGAGGGGGCACTTATGGAGGCCTGCAGTCCTTGGCTGCCATGGCAGGAGGGCAGCAAGGAAAGCCCATCATTGCGCAGCCTGATCTGGCAGATCCCATTCATAGTGTGTCAGGGATTTGCCACACATCACTGCACAGGTTTTGATCCGAACTTGAAAGTTTCAGGGGCTGGGCTCATCAGTGCACCTGCCCAGAGGCAACAAGAGCCCTGTTGAGGACTGAAGTATTTCTGTGGCTCAACAACCTGAGGAGGAGGCAGGAAGCTAGTAAGAAGGTTCCAAGATCAATTTTCATTCTGGCAGAAGGTTAAGGGTAGGGAATATGAACACTGCCTCCAAGGTCCTGGATAGCTCAGTATATGAAGTGGTGATCTGGAAACAAAGATGAGCAATATACCAAACATTTTTAAGAGATGACTCAAAGCTATTGACTCTTGAGAAGACCAGAAAGGACTTTAAATAAAATGCAAATATGGCAAATGGGCAGCACCATGCATTTGCCAAGGTTTAACTGGGCACATGCAAAGTCAGACAAGAGATAACAAACTGCACCTAAGAATTACAAAGCTCCAGACAGTGTCTAGCAACTCAGGAAAGGATCTGGATGTCACACAAACCCTGGCTCTGTGAGTAACTGCAGGTTAAAAAAAAGCACACAAAAAAAATCAGCATGCAAAAGGAAGAAGGGGAGAATAATATGGAAAATATGATAATGCTATTATGTAAATCACTAGCACGGCCTCTCTGGGAATACTGTCTGCAGTTCAAGTAAGCCTTTCTCAGAAAGGGCTGATTAGGGGCATGGCAAACTCACTCACAAAGAGAGATCAAAACGATTGGGGTTGTTTATCTCTGAAAGGAAATGAACAAGAAGAGATTGGCGTGGAGCGAGCTGGTCTGCAGCTTCTGGTTTTCTTCTTGTTCAATTCTATCACTGTTATATCTGGTGTCACTGAGAAGTGTATGAAGGGATGTGGCTCTCCTCTGACATGCAGTTTGCTCTTTCTCTCCCCCTCTCCCCAGGGGAGGCATGGCACATACAGTTATGTTTTATATTTTGGTAGGATCCGGGGAAGATGAGATGGCTACGGAGGAATAATTATTCCCCAGACTAGGCATGTACTAGCAAAGGTGAGAATAGAAAAGGGGGGTTTGCACCTGGACAGAGGGACAGAAGGTCCAGGCTTCAGGAGGCTCCTTCCACTTCCACAGGTAGACCCTGGACAGGCTGCCAGCTACTGCCCTTCTCCCAAAACCCTTGAGACTTCCAGACCAGACCCAGGTTCCTTGGAGATAAAGATAAGAAACTGGAATTTGATAAGTTATTCTTTAAAAAAGCATCAGGGTAGTCAGAGGTACCTTCAGATATGCAGCATGAACCCACTGCTCTCTGCCTGCCCTGCAGCACCAAAGAAACGTTCTCTACCCCTGTTACCCTGGGCAGCCAGCACGCACAGCTGGTGATGGCCATGCCACCCTGTGGGTGGGTGCTGCCTCGCCGCAGCATGCTGAACTCTCACCTTTCTCACACGGAGCCGAGCCCGAGCTGTTTCATGGCATTTAGGCCCATCAAAGCCAGAATGGCTGAAGGAAGCACCGACTAGTGCTCCAGCTGCTCTGGGCTGCGGGGAGCACACTCGCAGGCTCGTGGAGCTGCCGAGGCCCACAGCCCAGCCTGCCTCCCCGCAGCACACGCAGCCCAGGCCGCAAACGAGAGGAACAGGCCCGGTGCTGAGGTGGGCTCGGCGCAGGTACCCACCCTGGCCTTGAAGGCAGCGGCAAGCCTAAGCGAGGCCTAAGCAGGGAGGGAGGCTCCTGTCTGCCATGGGGACAGCTCAGAACAAGGTGGGAAGGGGCTGCTCCACCCTGGGCTGTCTAAGCACAGCTTGGGTCCCTCCAGGCCGCACTGTGGGGGTCCCACTTACCCCCCCCCCCCCAAGCTGTTCCCCACAGGCTTTCAGGGTGTCCCCGGCCCCCACCCTGCCCCAGCGTCTTCCCCTCAGCCACCCTTGCTGAGGAAGCCGGCATCCCTGAGGGGCACGGCCTCCTCAAACCAGGCCAGCACCGGGCCCAGCCTGCCCGTCCCAGCCCCACCTGGGAGCGAGGGGGGCGGCAGTCCCCCTCCCCGACGGCAGGGGGCAGCCTCTCGGCGCGGGCGGCCGGTGCGCAGAGGCCCCCCCCTCGCCTCGCCGTACGGCGGCGGGCGCGGCGCCCCGCCGACAGGGGGAGACAGCACTGCGCCACCGGCCCCTCTCGGGCGCGCGCCGGCCGGAAGTCCTTTGCCGAAGGAACGGTTTGGGCCCCGGCGAACGAGCTCTATGATTGGCGGGGCCTGGGTCACGACCCGGAAGCGCATCGGCCATGTTGCCGGGTGACCCCGGGAGCGGTGCCGGGGGGGAGGTGGCGGCATCCGCTGAAGGGAAGCGGCGGCCTTGAGGGTCCCAGAGGGCTTTCCTTTCCCCAGCGCGGTCCTTCCCGGTGAGTGCGATGCGGCCTGTCCCCGCGGGGCTTCCGCGGGCCCGACCCCAGCCTGGGACCCCGGCGGGGAGCGGGTGCTGCGGGCGGCCCCTGGGCGGCCCCCCATGAGAGGGGTCAGGCCACGGGCCCCCCTGGTTCCCCGCAACAGGGCGGGCGGCCGTGCGCCCTTGGGAGAGCCCGTTATCCTCGGTGCGCTGTTAGAGAGGCCGTCCAGCCGCTTCCCGGCCCCCGAAGGACGGCGGCCTGTGGGGCCGAGCATGAAGGGGGAGGCGGTGGCCGGTGCGTCCCTCGGGGAGGGAAAGGCTGACTCAGATTCCGCATTTCGTCACCTTTCTCTAGGTTGTTCTTCCATGCACGCGTCCCCCATGGCAGCGTGGTCCCGGGAGGCTGTCCTGACCCTCTATCGGGCCTTGCTGCGCCAGGGCCGTGGGCTGCGCTACACTGACCGGGATTTCTACCTCGCTTTCATCCGCCGTGAGTTCCGCAAGAACCAGGGGCTGCAGCGGCTAGAGGACAAGGAAAGACAGTTGGAGAAGGGGCAAGCTTTCCTGCAGAACAAACTTGGGGGCCTGGTTTAGAGATCCCCTGTAGCTCATTTTGGCCCCATTTCTCTTTTCTTTCCAAAACCCACTTGCCATCTAAAAGACATGATTAACGTTCCTTGGCTACCACTATCTTGAAGAAGTCTGGAACGTGCTTCTACAGGCACACCAGGAGGACTCTCCTGTTCTCTTTACAAATGCATTAGGTCACAGGTAGGTCGTTTACAATGATGTAACCATGTTCTTCATGCTACTATTACAGTTAGCTTTGTGAAGATGTTGGGGTTTTTCTGCCTAGGGGTGAAGAGTGACTGGATTCCTGATTCATCAAAGCAGGAACATTCTTCCTAAGATTGTAGCTTGACCTTAGAAAAACCTAAGGACAGTTTTAAACCACCCAAGTCAGGAAGGCTCTGAACCTTTGAAACTGATTTAGAAAACAGATTTCAAGTCAGGTTGGAAGAGTTTCCTGATGTTTTCATGTAGGTTCACTGAAGATGCATCTGCAGGTACAGTGGTGGCAAAGTGTGTTTTACATGTGTAGTTGGCCAGGGAGGCTCTTTAAATTTAAATATCAATATTAGGTTAAATGGGAGTTGGAGGAAACAAAAGTACGTACATAAAAAATATTAATGTTCATGTTATACGTTACTTCTATGAGAGTCAAACCCACCAGCCTTGAAGGCAGGAATTAATGTACAGTGAAAGCACGGGAGCTGTTT
Organism: Falco punctatus; assembly: GCF_963210335.1. NCBI lineage: Eukaryota > Metazoa > Chordata > Aves > Falconiformes > Falconidae > Falco > Falco punctatus. The sequence goes on from NC_137585.1 coordinate 35,560,091, forward strand.
CCATTGTGGTGTGGTGTGATCTCTACTGTTGATTCTTGGGTGTCTTTGAAGTATCTGGGACTAGCCACTGCCCAGAAATCCTGGGAGTGGATGCTCTGAGACTACCTTGGCAACTCTTGGGAAGATTCTAATTTATTGCAAACAAGCAGTTGACCATCCCTGGATTGCCTTGTCTGTGAGAAAACTTTCACCCATTAGATTGAGAATAAGACAATAAATTGGCATTAAAAAAATCATGAGAAGCACAAACTAACAGGAAGAAACCTGAATGGTCATAGAGTTTTACATAATATGTAGGGGTTTATTGCAAAATATTGCTGAAGTAAATCTTTTTTAAAAAACATTAAGTGATTGCACAATTAAACTTGCTTCAATGATTAGAAGCCTCACATCAAGTTTGGGATGTTTTTCAGGTCACAAACAGAGCTAGAAGCCAAGGAATGCTGTCATTGCAGAACTTGGTCAGCACTGTTCTTGTGTGTCTGTGAATAAGCAGCTTTTCAAGGGAAGATACCTAATGAGGCTGTAGGGTTGGGTGGTCCCTTCCTATAGCTCTGTGCTAAGACTCCAAGAGCTGTGAGGGTGAGGTGGAGGAGAATGGAGTGAGCCATTAGGACTGTGTGTTTTGACCCATTTGTTTAATACTGCTGCTCCTTCCAGGTGAGATGGCAGGCACTGGGCAGCGCAAAGGGAAAAAAGATGACAACGGCATTGGCACAGCCATTGACTTCGTACTGTCCAATGCCCGGCTTGTGCTGGGTGTGGGTGGAGCAGCTATGCTGGGCATTGCCACGCTGGCCGTCAAACGGGTGAGTGTGTGGGACGGTGGGGTGGGACCTAAGCATGGGGACACTGGAAAGGAGGAGTGGGAAACAAAAAGATGCAGGACGCTGGCACTAGGTTGGGTAGAATGCAAATCTTGGGCCCTTAATGACTCAAACTGTGCCTGGTGATGTTGCTTTAGATGTACGACCGGGCAATCAGTGCTCCCAGCAGCCCCACTCGCTTGAGCCAGTCAGGAAAGAGAAGCTGGGAAGAGCCAAACTGGCTGGGCTCCTCCTCACGCTTACTGACCCAGGACATGAAGACTAGCCTCAGCCGCTCCCTACAGACCCTTCCCACTGATCCTTCAGCTGCAGACGCAGGTAAGGAGCAGGGTGATACTCCTGCATTACAGAGTCATCCAGGTCTAAACGCTGTATTCATTTAAAAGAACGTAAAAAAGAAAATACCCTGTCTAGCCCAGGATTTTGATGTTTTTCTTTTAAGCAGGTCTGCCAGTAACTTCAAGAATTAGAATTTAGATTGGGTACTAGTGAGTAATAGTCATCTATTTGTATTCTTCGTTCCTCTCATGACTTCATGGTCTTAAGCTTTATTCTCCCCCAGTCTTTTCTCTTTCAAGCTGAATACTACTTGTGCAATCTTCTCTGCCAAAAAGCCATTACGTTCCTTTCAAGCTCTTTGTTGCATTTCTTTGGACTGTTCCAGTTTCTGTCTTTTTAACAGGGGAATATTCGAATTGTCAATGTACTAGCAATATATAAGAGTATTTCCTATATTATTTCTACCTTTTCCCTAATAATTTCTGTAACACTGTTTGCCTGTTTAGTGCTGCTCATCACTGAGTGAGTCTTCATCAGGCTATAAAAAGTGACCTGCAGTCACCTTTCTGAATGGGATGATAAGTAGTTTAGAGTGCTTCAGTGTCTGGTGGGTGTTTCTCACCGGTTTTACTTTCTATCCCAGTTCTCTCCAGGAGAGGTAAAACAAAAGTCAGGATCAAGCTTTTAAGTTGATTTCCAGGTTGTCTACAAGAAAATCATCTTCAGGATGGCAATGGATTTTCTGCTGAAGAAATGTTAAGTAACTAGACAGCTATGTTAAATGGGGTCTAGATCACTTGACTGAAGTCCCCAAAGATGAGGACTGAGGAATAAAATCATTGACAATGGCATCTTGCATTCTTGACTTAATTACCATAAATTAAGATGGAAAAATATTTTTTTTTCATGAGCAGACAATGAAGTCAGGTTCCCTATGGTTTTGTGGGCTATTTCTTTTCCACACAGACCCACAAATCGGCTCAAAAGACCCCCGTGGGACAAGACACAGCAGCTGCTGAGGTTGGGCGAGATGGGTCTGTGTGCAGCTTGGACAGCCGTTCTGCACATGCTGTGTGACCAAATGTCTGTTGCCAAACAAATGTGCGACAGCTGATTGCTATAATGGCGTCGCTGACTTCAGGGTTTCTCCTGCACCTGTTAAATACCACAGCCCTTCCAAAGATCTCTTAGATCTGTAATTCTTCCTTAATTCTCACTGATAACTTCTGAAACTCTTGCTTGGTCCATATTAAGAGAAATCTAAAAGATAGATGGGAAGCACTGACGTTTCTTTAGGAAACCAGTCAGAAAAAAAGGGGCTTGGAGATGCTGTGCGGGTTAGACACTGCTTAATAACACAGATGGCAGCATGAAGCATTGCATTGTTGTATTTTTTGTGTCTAAGAGTGTGCTCTCTGTTCTTCAACAATTGAAGGTTTGAAGGAGGATTTCACTGGAGCTATGATTCCCTGAGTTCTGCTGGCCCTGCAACCTGTCAGCTCACCATCCTGATAAGTGTTGATCAGACATCTAACAACTATTCCGTTTCCAGGTGGTGTGATCTCTGACCTCATACCCTAGTCAGGACTGGGTTTTGCTGATAACTTGTAGAAATCCATTATATTGTTAAAAACTCAATGAGATCATGATGGTTGTTCAAGAGTGTTTTACCCACTGGTCTGGCATCACGTTGAAACCTTGTGAATTGCTAACAGTGCTGAATTTTTGATGAAATTGAACGAAGGTACTGCTCGCATAGCCATTAAAATTACTTCCTTGTACATGATGTTAGTCTTGTTTGGCTAAATTCCAAATCTAGTAACTTGTTTTAATCTGGTTTGATGCTTGTAGGTAGTATCTTTTGAAGTTTCTCAGCACATCCCTTTTGACTGGTACCTGTGTAAAGCGTGCAAAATGTCTGCTGAAAGTTTTTTGAGACCTAGGAGGCTGCACTTCCATGCTGCAGATTTTCTTCTGCGGATCGTTTCACAGTGAAACACTGCAGACGATCAACAGTTTTCCTTCTGTCTTGCAGACTTTTTTCGACCCACAAAGTCCAAGCCATCTGCCAAGAGGAGTCAAGTGGAGCTGAAAAAATCCCGCCTTCGTCTGTCTCTGCAAGAAAAGCTCTTTGCTTATTATCGGAAGAAGGTCGCTATCCCAGCAGATGAGCAGGCCCGGGCCAAGCAAGCAGCTGTGGACATCTGTGCTGAGCTGCGCAGCTTCCTACGTGCCAAGCTGCCAGACATGCCCCTGCGTGACATGTACCTCAGCGGCAGCCTGTATGATGATCTGCAGGTAATTCCTGGGGCTGCATGGTGGGTGATTATTCAGAAGGCTGACTAGGCAGGGGTATTTCAGGCTTCCCTGTTGGCACTGCTGGCTCAGCACAGCATTCCTCTGTAATAAGGCTCGTAGTGTCACCTTTCCCACCATGAAGGCAGGTGTTGATTTATGCAATACTGTTTGAACAGGCGTGAGTGACCCGACTGCTCTGGAGTTGCCTGCAAAGCATTTGCTTTTTGCTGGTTTATTTCTTTTGAGTATCTCAGCCCTTCTTTCCTTGCCTCTGTCTCTCCCTTTAGCTGTGTCTTTCCTGCTGTTTCTCCAGTAGACCTGTTTTCTCTCTGTCCCTTCTATTTCCTTCCAAATACATGATATTCCCTTAGGACTCCTGTGTATTGATGTAGGTCTTCCCTACTTTTTTTTTTTTTTTAATGCATGACAGACCTGGATTGGACAGCAGTCCCTGCTGCATATCTCCCTGATGGCAAGATGCCCATGGCTATAGTGAGTGATTCAGAGGCACGCTTTTTTGTTTGAGTCAGGGCTCTGGAATGGAGTGTTGTGTCCAGTGAAACTTAGATCTGGGGTCTTAATCACATTGGTGAAAAGGAATCTTTAATGACCTTTTCCACACAAGTGGCAGACCGGGTGAGGGCAGTACCTGGTTGTAGCATGGGATAATTAAACAGTGGCAACTTAAGCTTACGTAGAAACTTAATACTCTGCCTCCTTTTTTAAAGTATCATGTGGTGTTGCTGTGCTCTGGGCCAGCTGCATCTCACATCCAAGGAGTGGACTTTGAGCAATAGGAGGCAAAATGGTTCATCTATATGCAGTCCATATCAGGTCCTGAAGTATTTAAAGATCTCTAAATAGTACCTACTGCGTAAGCACTAGCTTGGGCTATACCTTGGAGTTATCCTGCTGCTGCTGAGAAATAGCCCTTCAGAATATCTTTTGGCAAAGGGAGGCTGTGAATCCAACGCAGAGAGACAGCTGAATCCTTATTCCAGGTTCCTTTGAACAGAAGGCTATCTAAAGGTGATGGAAAAAAAGAGCATGGAGAGAGAAAGCTTGTTCTTATGGACTTTTCTTTCCTGTGAAAGGTAGTGACAGCTGACCACATCCAGCTCATTGTGCCTCTGATGCTGGAGCAGAACCTGTGGTCGTGCATCCCTGGGGAGGACACCATCATGAACATTCCTGGCTTCTACTTGGTGCGTCGAGAAAACCCAGAGTACTTTCCCCGTGGGAGCAGCTACTGGGACCGCTGTGTGGTGGGAGGTTACCTTTCCCCCAAAGCTGTAGCAGACACATTTGAGAAAGTTGTAGCTGGCTCCATCAATTGGCCAGCAATTGGGACTCTCTTGGATTATGTGATCCGTCCAGCAGCTCCCCCAGCAGATTTGACGCTGGAAGTCCAGTATGATCCAGAACGGCATCTTTTTATTGACTTCCTACCATCCCTGACACTGGGTGACATCATCCTTGTGGCCAAACCCCATCGATTGGCCCAAAATGACAATTTGTGGCGATTGAGCCTGCGGCCAGCAGAAACAGCTCGCCTCCGGGCCTTGGACCAGTGTGATTCTGGCTGCCGTTGCTTGTGCCTGAAGATCTTCAAAGCAGTATGCAAGTCAAACCCAGCCCTGGGTCACCTCACTGCCAGCCAGCTCACCAATGTCATCTTGCACCTATCCCAAGAAGAGTCCAATTGGTCTCAGGACATGCTGGCTGATCGCTTTTTACAGGCACTGAAGGGGTTGATCCACTATTTGGAGGCAGGTGTCCTCCCTAGTGCTCTGAACCCCAAGGTGAACTTGTTTTCAGAGCTCACCCCTGAAGAAGTGGATGAGTTGGGCTATACCCTCTACAGCTCTCTGTCAGAGCCAGAGGTCTTGCTGCAGACGTAATGGGGCCTTACCTAGGGAAGCATTGATAGGGTTTAGCCAAGGTGTCCTTTGATTACTGCAAAGTATGTCTCCTCCACCTCTCTCCACACACGCACGCACACACACACGCACACACACACACCCCCCGCACCTCTCCTCTGTCTCCAGCCCCCCTGTCCCCTTTGGTTCATTATTATTTCCTGCTGTGGAGTTGGTGCTCCCACTGAATTTCTTGGTGCTACTGGTCCATTTCCACCATCTCTGCCCCAACAGGTATCCATTGGCTAGGGAAAAGAGGCTAAAACTGCAGCTCCAAGATCTTCGCATAAATTCTGTTGATGTTTAAGTGTCTACCAGAAAAATAAACCAAACTATGCACTCCTTTCTCCTGTAGTACACTTACTGCAGCAAGTCCGTTTTGGTCTGAAGAAGGTGGAACTGGGCTGGTAAATCCAGTGACTATTTTAGCAGACCTGCATTGGGGTCCTTTCCTTTCCTCCAGTCTTCACTTTGCCCCATGTTTCTTTTTCTCTGCTGTACCATACTTACTTTCCTCTTCTAATTTTTCTTTTGTGTCTCTTCGTCCTTTTGACCCAGTTGTGCAGGGCAGACTGACTGAGATGTTTTGGATAGGGTTTTATCTTTGTATTTCTGAGTGGGTGATGATTACACTGGCAGTATTTAGGACTGCAGAGCCTGGAATATGAGAATGCCCATGCCTGTGGCTCCTGCTGCTACAGAGCCTTCTCATCCTTTGCCAGCTGGGTTCAGGGGTAAGAGCTGAGGCTTGTCCAGTCTGCTGCAACAACCTCCAGTATGGGCAGTTCTCACTGAAGGTGTGGTGGGGAGGAAGAAACCTTTGTGGTTTGGCTATTCGATGAGGCCAAAGGAGCAGGACTTGCCATTCCTGCCTAGCCAGATCTGCTGGGTATTGCTGGTGGGAATGGCCTGGGGAATGGAGAACAGTGTGGCTCCTTAGATATCTCTGGCGTAGAGGAAGAGAGGTTGAATGTGCAGGAGGGGTGGGAGACGTGCATGTGAGCAGGGATCTTTTTTTTTATTTATTTTATTTTTCATCTTTCCCAAAGAGCTTATGGCTGTTCTGGTTTATAGGAGGTGAAAGCAAGACTGCATGCCTCAAGGGGCTTTGTAATAAGCACATGTAAGCCAGATTCTCACCAGCTGTAAGTCTGTAAAGGTGATAGAACTGAACTGGTGTCGTCAGCAAGGTTCTGTCCCATACACTGATACTAGGGTACGTACGTAGAGCTGGCATTTAGAGATACGTTGGCTTTGCCATCTGCTCTCAATTTGTGTTTTAGTCCCCTCCCCAGTCACCTCAGAACTGAGGCTGTCCATCCCCTTCCTCATTCCCATGCGCTGACTTTCCAGTGCTCCCAGTTTACAATTACTTGTAGAAAGCTCGTAGGGGCACATCTTTCCATTCTGTCCATTCGGACCTGTTGGTAATGCAGTTCTGCCCACTCCTATTTATGACTGCTGTCAGGCTGTTCTCCCTTGGCTGCCCTACCATCTGCTGCTGACTGCAGTATGGGTTTCAGGGGAGCACCTGCTGCGCTGTTGGTACAATCTAAACTAGCCATGTAGACTCTGCGTACTCTGCATTAAGCCTTCTGGCATCCTGTCTTCAAAAACGGGGAGGGAGGGTGTCCTCCCAAGTCTGGGGCTGGTTTTCGGTCAAAAGACCAGCTATTGTTGCAGAAACGTAGTTGCCTTTTCCCAGCTGTAGCACCTTTTTTTTTCTCCTTGCTGTCCAGCCTCCCTAGCCAATGGAGAGGCCTACTGCAGCAGCAGAGTTCGGAGGCAGCAGGAATTCCTTTTCTCTTCCCTTAGTCTCAGGACTTCCCCCCACCTTTGACAGAGAAGTCTCAAGGTGAGTTTCAGGAGTGGAACCACCGAGGGGAGTCTTTAGTCCTTGTTTTCTTTTTAGAGGCAGTGCTGGTGAGATGAGGGAGGGAGCATCTTTCTTGGACAATCCGTCCATTTTAGCCGGTGTGTCATATAGTATTGCATATACAGTGATAATGCAAAGTTGCATTTTAAATTATTCAATCCTTAGGGTACTGGTATTTTCTAGACTGCCAGATGCGTACTTTGAAATCTCTGTGTGTATATAAAGTCTGTAGTCTATACAAGGTTAACAGAAATTGCGTTTGTATGATTTTGTGTTTTGTAAGTTTTGCAGCAGTGTTGGTCAGCTGTTGACTGCTCTTCACTCTGGTTCCCAGATTTTCCCCCCTCTTCTTTTCTCTGCCCTCCACTGCCTTTCTGATGTCAGCCTTCCTACCCTAGAAGCAGACACATGAGACATGGAGCCTATAGGCTACTGGGGGAGATTCCCCTTTCTTTTATTTACTTGAAGGTCAACAAAAATATTAAAATACATGGGTTGTCAGGAGTTCCCCGTAAGTTGGTTTCTTCAGTGTGATCTCTACCCCTCACTTGGTGCTGACTCCAATATCATGCTCTTCACATGGAATTGAGCAGCAACATGGTTTGGAATGATCAAAACTGTAGATACAAAAAAAGGTGAGGCATGAACAGGAGGAAGCACTGTCTGAGCTGGCTTGAGAACAGTTGCCACATACATATCTGTATATAGAATTCTTTACATGAATGCTTTTATTTCTTCCTGGCAACCTAATGAATTAATATTTTATGGCCATTTCTTGCTGCTATTGAGCTCAATTTGTGCATCAAATGGAGACTGAAACTGCCTTTTTGCCTTTTCTGTAGACTTTGCTCCACTTTGAATCACTTCCATCATTTCTTCCCATCAGTTTTGCCCTCTGAGGTAGCCACAAGCCCATTCTTGGGAGGCAAATGCTCACTTCCTACAGGCGGCCACCACAGCAGGCAATAGCTGCTGTGGCAGTGGCAGTCTCAGCAAAGGCCAAAGATGTAATGGGTCACAGGAACACTGCAATTAGGAGTGTTTCAAGAGCAGGGTCCTGCGTAAGGGGCAAGAGAGGCAGGGAAACAGAAGAAATAGGGTAAGTATGCAGGAAGCTTACACTAATGTTGTACCTGGCCTGTGGGTCAAACGGACTGTTGCAGAGTTTTTCAAACTGGCACCTTTCAGTATTAAATGCAGTACGTGTGTTGACCTACAGCCCAGAGGGCTGTCTTACCTATAGGTAGGCTCCTTCCTAGTCAAAGCTGTAGCACAGAGCAGAAGGACCTAAAGCTGAATGTGAAAAGGGCAGCTCCCAGCCACCTTCCTGGCAGAGTGGCTCAGAGACAAAGAGATTGTAAGGGGCCCAGAGCGTGCATCTGGCTGCTTGCTGCCTGGGCTCCAAGAATGCCTCTGTGTGTTCTCCTATAGCTTGGCTCACACGAGGTTCCTATGAGATTGTTGTCTTGTTCCCTGTAACCACAGGGCAAGGAGCAACTTGCTCAGCTGTGGGGTTTTGCTGCTGCTGAGCTCCATCACTAATCCTTGAAGTCAGATGGATTTCTTTTCCCTGTTTAAAAGCAATTATGGAAATGAGGCTGCTTTCTGCCTCCTGACAAGCTGCCATCAGGGTTCTCACTCTTTGCATGTGGGTACTTGTGGTGAGAAGTGTCGGTCTTCAGGTGACACCCCATCTCTCCCAGGCCTGGAGGTTGGGGATTTGCAAAGGGGAAAGTCTAAGTGCATGGTCTGTGACAGAGTGCGTGGAATTCTGAAATAAAATGACCGTGGTAACCTGGTTGTCTCGGTGTGTTTATAAACAAAGCAGCACGTCTCTGCTTCTGTCTCAGTGTATGACCTTTATGCTGACAGTTCTGCACCACACCAGATTATACCAGATTCTGCTCGGGGACTGACATGCCCCTTGCTGATTTCACTTGCTTTTCCCTTGTGGCTCTGGGTGCTCAGCACACTGCAACTTGTCTTGAGAGAGCAATCAGCTCAGTACTGCAGTGTGCTGGCTCCTGGCAGCGTTCACACCAGTCACAAGATGATGCGTAATTATGGTGCTGTGCCTCCCATCCTTTCTCTGATTGTCCGCGTGCCCCGACAGGCACCTGCTTTTCTTGTGGCTTCCCCAGACTTCACAGGCTTCCGTGCCTCTTTAATATTAAACTTTCCTGTGCAGACTCCTCCACCCTTGCCCAGTCACACATTGGTTTCTCCCCTGCCAAATGCACTCCTCTTTTTATCCAAGCATCAGCCTTGAGGCAGTGAGGAAGCTCTTGTGCCAGGGGCCTGTGTCTGGTGTATTGAAGCTCTTTGCAGTAAGACCCAGTTTTATGTGCCTGCTTACGAAGGTGGGGCAGAAGTGTTGGATGTCGGGTAAAACATGAAGCGATGCCACTTTTGATGAATCCCAGGCTCCTTAATTCTGGGAACACATGCTACAGTGACAACATTGTCTTGCGAGACTTGTTTTAATGAGGACTCTGCAATTAAAATTTAAGTATTTTGGAGGATATGTTATGATACAAAGGGAGTCTATATCACGTACACTTTTTTTTCCCTGATACTCCTTGCCTGTGTTGTTTTGGTTTTGTTTTTTTCCTTTAATCTGCTCTGTGGTAGAAACGGATCAGATGAGATCAAGCGCATTTCACGTCATAAGGAGTCTTACGGGAACAGCTAAAACAAGCTGCTCTGTGGAATCTGTGCCAGGTATTACCCACTCAAGTTAATGCCCCTGGAAAGCCTAGAGCTTGCAATACATGTTTAATGTATGCGGTGGTTTGCACCTTTGCATAAAAGTTGTCCTGGCATGAATAGGGAGGAAAGATCAAAAGATATGGGTTTGTTTAATGTACAGAAGAAATAATTGAGGGGAGTCATGATAATTATTTCAAGTATGGAAAAGGTTGCTACAAAGAAGCAGCACATAAATGGTTCTCCAGGCTGCAAAGGCTCAGCACCTCTTTTGTTCTTAGCCTAAGGTACAAACAGCTTAGGAGGAAGGGGAATTTTTGAAAAAGCAAAATAGTTTGAGCACTTTCTTATATAACCACAGTCCTGTCCTGGAAATGAATGTAGCAGAACTGACATTTTACTTATTTGTTTATTTTTAAAATGAAGAGATACAAAAATAAATACATTCCAGCCTGACTATTCTGTAGCTAATCTTAGGCTGGGGGAGAGAGAATGACTGTATCTCAAATGTGAGATTATTATGCTAAAGTGTTGAACTGTATGATGAATGTTTCTTTTTTCCCCAAATACTTAATCACCTCTGTGTTTTTTTAAGGTTTATTTTAATATTCTGAACTCCAGAAAAGCTGCAAACAGCTGCTGCTTTTTAAATTTAAGCTCATGGAAAAAAGAGGAGCCTCTTTCAAATAAGGAGGTTCTCTTCCAGGTAAAATAAAATATATTGGCCCACTACCTGCCCTAGGTACAATTCAGTGGCTCCAGCATGGCTCACAGAATCTGGGACTGGATCTTGAAATGTTGGGCTTTACTCACAGATGCAGCAAGCAAGAAATGGGAGATTCTCCCCCCTACCAGTGAAACCCAGTATTGGCTTCCAGCCCTAGGAGGACTGCTGCAGTCTAGGCACTTGGGGAACTGTTTGAGGTATCTGGATTTTGTCAGGCTGAATTATGATCTGAGTTTATGATCCAAGGGATTCAAGACATACCCTCCCCCTCCCTTTTTTCTTTTTTTCTTTTTTTTTTTTTTAAGATTAAACACCTTAGAATAGCTGTCATCTAACAAATGACTCCCGTGCACAATCAGGGATAGCAGGGTGTAAAAGTTTTACTAGCATACTCTAAGGACAGCATTATTCATGAGTCACAGATCATGAGTATGTGATCCTGTGGAATAATCTTGCAAAAGGCAAGGCAAAAGAGGGTGGTCAGACCAACAGGTAAGGTAGGGAAGATCTGAAATAATTCTCTATACAGAAAGTGTTCTTGTTTTATGAATAGCAGGAGAGTAGGAGAGGGTTTAGCTCACAGAACTCAAACTTTTTCATCATCTTTAACTTTCCTAAGTGCTCACACAGAAGTCAGTTCTGAACAAAATCACTTTAAATACAATTGAAGTCATATTGATTTTTATTTTGCTGCCCTGGTTCAATTTCCCCGGCTCCAGTGGCCAAGTAGCTCTTTGATCTGTCTATTAACACTCAGTGCTAAGCTTCTCAGGGGAAAAAAAAAATAATATATATATCAATTCCAACCACATTCTTCACGAAAAGCCTTCTCTGTACAAATAATGGGCAAAAGTTGTTTGTTTGAGTTTTCAGGTTTGTTTTGGATTTTCTTTTTAAGGCAACAGTTCCCTTGGTTCAGCGCAAGCCCACCTTCCCCTGCCTCTCATTGTGGTGGAATTGTCAGCGTTCCACAGAAGCACATACACTACCATATATACACAGAATATATATATACACATGTACCACATAACATACACAGTGATCTATTGTCCCATCAACCACCCCACTACAATGATCCCAGTCCTGTAAGACCATCTTGTCCCATTCTGCTTAGCATTGCAAAGGACGGACACCTAACAGGCAACAGACAGGAGGGTGCAGATGGCAAATAATGGACTGTGTAGGCCCGTTACTTGTTCCACAACAGACATTACTTTGAAACTAGTACTGCCCCCCCAGGCTCCCTACCCCCTTCGAGAGGCAAGAAGCAATCATTCCTGGAAGGAGTATGGCAGAGACATTTTTGCCTTCAAATTCTTGATTTTATTTAGTACAGAGGATAGTTGTAGCCTTGGACATAATGACTACTACCACTTATATAGGTAATATAACCTGAATTATATTCAACTCCTGGTTGTTTATAGCAGTGGTGATACACTGTTAGAGGGCCTGAGGTATGCTGAAGCAAAGGTAGTACAAGACACAGTCATCCCACAGGCCACAGAGCTGCAGCTCCCATGTTGCTCGTTAGAGAGCATGTTGGCAGGGGTCCCAGCTTCCTGGCATTCCAGTGAAGGTTGGCTCTTGCAAGCGTGTGAGCAAGGCACAAACCTTCTCTTTTCCAAATCACTGCCTGTGGCCGTGACAGAGACAGCAGAAAGTATCTAGTCCAGTGCGTTTTCTTGAACAATGAGCTAGTGATTTGGATTAGGAACTTTTCTTCTCTGTCTGTCTTTCTTTCTTTTTGTTTTATAATTTTGTAATTTCTTTCATATGTAAGAAGAGAAAGTTAATAAAAAGTGATCCCTGTGGCCTGACAGACTGCACACTTCCATGGTCAGACAGAGCCTGCCCTGCCTAGGGGAGACCTGTATTTGCAGTAAGCGCTCAGCACCAAATCAGTCTCACTGAGACAGCATGACTAAGGTGAATGGCTCAGATGTTACCATCCTGAGATGTTACCTCAGACCCAGAGATGTCTACCATCATCACAATCTCAGGACAGGACCTGAACAGTGTCTCACACTCCGAGTACCAAAAGAGCAGGCCAGCAGCACCTGCCCAGCAGAGGTGGGTTGCCATGGCTGGTTCCTCAGACAGACCTGGCTTTAGTCTCAAACCAGCGCTCTCAGCAGTTAAGTGCAGAAACCTCCTCCTGTTAAGAGAACAGCAAACCTCCCTCACCAAGCTCCACAGTGATACCGGTAACAGTGGCAGTGGACAGCCACAGCACCTACTCAATACAATACTTTGGCCACAAAGTCTTTTCTGGGGACTATTATCCAGCTTGCCCATGGCCAGTCCCCCTGTAATGCATCTGGGGAGGCTCTGCTGAGGCCACCCACAAGCTTATGCACAAGTGCAGGGAGCAGAGCAGTCTCAAAGTCTTCTGAAAGAACCTGACATTGTTTGCCAAATCTCCTAACACAGATCTCAGGAGGGAAAATGACAGTTATTCAGGAAAAAGCTATAAACTCAATGATATCACAACTGCATTAACATCTGCCAGGAATTTCTCTCTCCTCCTCTGTAAACAAGTATATATTAAAACAGATTGAAGTCTGCTGGTAAATTCCAGCCACAGAACAGCTGCTGCCTATGAAGAGTGGAGAAATACTACTGAATAATGTCTGCAGTGCTCCTCCTCAGGGGCCTGGGGAGCTACAGCCTCAACAGTGATTTATCCCCAAATGAGTTTCAGAGCTTCATCTGAACTACCTGGTTTGTCAGTGTTCCTGCTGAAGCTGCCTGGCAGCATCAGAGACAAAGAGATCTCACACGCACACAAGACATCCCCATGATTCTGTTTTATTTCATTAATAGAGTATACCCATTCACAGTCTCTCTTCCTGGCCGTATCAAGACACTCTGAAGTTAGGTGAAGTTAAAAACAAATCCCCAGACAGAGTACACAGAGCATAGTCTGGTATTATCAGCCTTTCATTGTGCATCCCCTCTCACTGAATAGAAAGACTGAAATGACTAAAGCTCAAATAACTTTTCTACCAGCTTCTGACAAAGCTGCTGCTTTAGATGCCAGATTCAGGAGTGCCGTATAATTGCCATTTTTTGGCTACAGCAAGAAGCCCTTATTCTGACAAGTCTAAGGGGCACTGAGAGACTGAAAGACAAATCCACTGAAGTGGTGACAGGCTGTTAGCTCACCCACTGGTGTCTGTGGCTGTCTGAGATGCTGCACTCTCATAATCTGTACCCGCTTGTCAGGCCTCAGCTCTTGCTAACTTCACACTGCTAGAAAAGAAGGAATGTTCATTGCTGCTCTCCTCTTCATCCTTTTGCACAGAAAGGCACAAGGTACCTGGCATATGTGACTCCAGCAGATGCTGATAACATACAGATTTGGTGCATTTTGATACGCACTAAATACACAGTCTGCGGCGGAGGTCACATGAACTACAACCCTGTGAAGAACAACAGTTGCTATGAGATATGTTTCTGTTCTTCTATTGCTTGGACAACTGGAAGGCTTTTGTTTGTGTGCTAAACAGCTCCCACATGTGCTAATACACATGAGGCATTATTCTTGACCTCCAGGTCCTTTCATCATAATAAAACAAGGCTGGACATGGAGAAAACAAAAAAAAATCCTGCATGGTCTGAACAAAAAGTCAGCACATACCCCTCCCCGCCTTTCACACATATTTTTTGCTAAACATCATTTTTAGCCAGTTGTAGCTTTGTTCAAGAAATTCATGCTTGGGCAAGTTACAAGTTAAAGCTCACCTCCCTCTTACCAGATCTGCACAACATTTTTACCTGTGGCAGCTGGCCACAGCCTGGCTGATTCTGAGTAACTAAGCCTCTGGAGAGACGTATTTTGTGAGCCATCAGCATGTGCTTGGCATGCCCACGTTTGTTCAGTAAGAAAAATGTAGGTGAACAACCAGGATTGTTTCCATATCTGTCTAAAATAATTGAACTGTAAGTTGCAAATGTAAATTGCAGATTTAATGCTTTTTTTTCATTAGTCTCATTTCAAATGTCAGTGATATTTACATAACAGGATAGAAACAGAAGATAGTGAGGGGGTGGGTAAGCAATGAATGATTTATTAGAGATTCCATTTGGTGTACTAGTCCAAAACAAACCAGGCAGAGCATATGGCTAACTTATTTTCTGTTTGTATGTAATAAAAGATGGACACTAATACCTCCCAGCCTTATCTTTAATCACATATATTTGCTTTTCAATCTAGTTTTAAAATGGAACGCCTATAAAGCAATCCCTAAGGAGCTTACGATGAGAATCTGGCAGAAAAGATCCTTCAGATATCCGTTTGTGCCACATGAGGAGAGAAGCAACTGAGCACTGCAAATTAGCCTGTGCTATAGAGGTTGTAGGTAGTTCTCCCTCAAAACTGCTCAGAACGTCTAGCTGCTTTGCCTCATTTCCCCATTGTCTTTCCCTTGGCACTTTTGTCTCCCGGAAAAATTCCTGCTGGTCTCTGGAAATGATTTGCTCATTGAAGTGTGGAGTAAGGCTTCCTGTCCCTTGTGATGGAAGGTTCAAAGGACAGAAATTATCACAAGAATCCCCTTGGGGTTTGCCCTCACACCCATCCTCCTGCAAAGCAGGCAATGACCCCTCCTCCCCAGCCACCCCAGCAGGGCCCAGCGCCCGCCAAAAGCCCATTCATCCCTTCTCCAGGGCACTGAGGCTCAGCGGGGCCCAAAGCTGCCTGCCCAGTGCCACCATGGGGGTTGTGCACCCTCCTGATGCAGCATCTGCCAGCCCTTCTCCCTGGCTGTGGCTTTCCCAGCACTCCAGGAAAGAACAAATAAACAAATACCTCTATCTCCGTTACTTTTGCTGTTTACCTCCCTGGCCCCAGCAATATATACTCCCCACACACACACACTTTGATCCCCTGCTACAGAGGCCCATGAGTATTTCACCCCCACTGACAGTCCCTGAGAGCATCCTATACAGACTGTGTAGGCTGTGCAAGGAGATGTTACTATGGAAACATTTACGTCCTCCCTGTCTTTTGTGTACTTAATAACATAGCATTCAGCATGTTTATCTCCTGTATACTTGCGGGTGGAAGAAGAAAACCTCTTCGCCTTTGCAACTTTAACTTAAAAAAACAAACAAACAAACAAAAAAAACCCCACATATATTGACCTTCCATCTTAATGAAGGAGGAATGTTCGTTTTTCACACCCTGGTGCTGCTGTTTGGCCGGAGGTGGCTTTCTGCAGTGCTGTATTTATTCAGGGCAGTTCATCACTTCCCAGCAAGGTCACTTTGGCCTCTATCCTGCAGTGAGCTCTGCATGAGCAGCTCCTTTTGCCGGTGGCTGGCTCCTTGCTTCTGGGTCAGGATGGAGCTTACCTATCACAGGAGCTCTCTTTGCTGAGGTATGGCACCCAGGGCAGGAAGGTAACATGCACAGTGCTAAAGCTGTTAACATGTCAGCAGAAGTTCACTGACCATGCACACAAATTAATCTTCATGCAGAAACTACCTTTTTTACACTGTAAATTCAATTTTCTTCTCAATCTCTGAGCCGCAAATCTATTCTGTAATACTGGAAAGGAACACTTTTTAGACACTTTTGAGTTAGTAGAGGGTAGCTAGTAGTTCTCTGCACAGAAAAGACTTGTAATTTTTTTTTTTTTGTACAAAAATTCCCAAGGAATTGTTACTTGGGCTTAGAGAAGTGTCTTCTACCTCAGTCAAAAACTCTAGCCACCAAGGAAAAACTTCTGATGTAATATGTGTAAATGCAGAGAGATGATTTATAAATGAATTGGGGATATAGCTCATGATATTATGTAACAACAGTAATTCTGCAGTCCTTCAGGAAATGGGGAAAAAAGATGCTGTTCACTAAATGACTGACTTCTGGTTACTTGATTTCACTTTTTGGACTGGGGATTGTTAAAAAATTTCTGTCTGGAGCTCATAACGCAGGCAAATTTCCACATTAAGTTTACACCCAAAATGGAAACCATGCAGCTAGGAAACAGGCAGATCTGGGTTAAGTTCCTCACTGCATATTTCATTTTTGCTTGCATGATTCTTTCTCGCACATACCCAGAGTCCTTTCAGTGAAATCTATAATTATCTTTTCAAGATTAAGGATTGGGTGTGCATAGCATTTCTGTTTATTTAGCTATGATTATGGTTGTACAATCACTCTTTTCACTTAAAGGAGGGGCAAGCAGGCATGGCAGGGAATGTGAGAGCTCTCCCTTAGCCAGTGAGGACATGAAGATGCTGTCCACCCAGCCACCCAGCCAATCACCCACTTGGCTACTTTAAAAACTGCCGCATTCTCTAAACTTCGCTTTGAAGCAAGATCTGCCTGCTCCATAGTGTATTTATCAGAACAGTCATCTTAGATCACTCAGTTGCTGTTGTGGTGTTTTCTGGCGTTGGAGCACATTTTTCTTTGCCTCCTCCATTTTAATGACTCATTCCAAAATCTGTGCTTGCTTCTAGACACATCCCCCCCCCCCAAAAAAAAAAAAGCAAACACCACCCCCCCCCAAAACCAACAACCAACCAAAAAAAAAACCCCACAACAAACCAACATGGAGGAAAAATTGCTTTTTTCATTCAGCAGCTAGTGTTCAGTTTACAGATGTGGAATGACATACTCTGTAGGGATGATGGTAACATCAGACTGCTAAAAGTAGAAACTGGGTCACACCTGTCCTCGCAAATCATCAGTCAAGTTGTTTAGTAAGTGCCAGGCAGGTACACCTGAGCAAACTCGGTGAAGGCTGTGGCTTTACAAAATACTATTGAGGCCCTAACTTAAAGATAGTTGTATTAGAGAAAATAGCAGAGCATTTTGCAGACATAGTGGAGAGCAATTTGACCTGCAGGATGATGATTGAACAAGCAAAGATTTACTGCAGCTCTCAGAGCTGACGGCAACATGGAAAAACAACTGTTTGAAGCTGGATAACAAACACAGTGAGAAAAGTACACAGGCACCAATCTTCCCAGCTCACCAGAGATGGCCAAAGCTTGTCTGACCTGAGTGAAATGATGAAGGGACTGAAACCAGTAAAAAATTGTTTACCCCCCTGAGTTTCCTGCTGGGTTAGCTGGCTGAGCTGGCTTACTAAGGGCCAGACCAGCTGGTGGAACTGTATAGCCAGAAATAGGGTGGAGGAGGAGGGAGGGCTGCCTTCTTTCCTAGCAGAAAGTCGATTTAGATCAGTAAAACATAATGTGAAACTGCACTTTAGTGATCCATCAATGCTGACATCAGTCAAGAGTAAAGTCTGCACAGAGAACAGAAAAGCAACTGTGTAAGTGTGAAACTGCAGAGTAGGAGAGGAAGTTCTTGTTCCTCAGCTGGGAAATAACCAGCTTCATTTTCAGCTCTTGCATAGGCTGAAGTCACTAATTAGACTCATGCTCTCGTCTGCTCAGCAACATGGCTCTCCAGCAAAGCTCCACATGAACAACTCCAGGCTGATACTGTGCCAGGGCTGCTGCAAAGCCGGCAGGCACAGGTCAGACACAGATGCCACCATACACACAAACAGCCTACGCCTCGAAGCAGCCATAATCTAAGCGCTGCATGCGTGAGGCAGGCAGGGAGGGAAGGCGACGCGGCCCTGGGCCGACACTATCTGCGGGAGCAGGAAGGCATGGCGGCGCCCCGCCTCAGCGCTTCAGAGGAACCGTGCCAGCACCTCGGCCTGAGCAGCAGCTGCCAGCTCCGGCTTGGCCTCAGCAAGACTTCGTGTGGCGAACAAAAAAGGCCTTTGGAAATTAAAAGGGGGAACACGTCCTGTTTCGAGAGGGACGAGTCAGCGACAGCACAGGACTGTGGTAAGGGGCGCAGCCCCCACTCCCGCCCCAGACGCCATTTCCCGGCCCCTGCGCTCTTCGCCGCTCCCCCCGCCTTCCCCTCAGCATCTGGCCTCCTTCGGACCCTGGCCAATGACAGCGCACAGTGCACGTGAGCAACTCGCCTCTAGCCAATGAGCACCCCCCTTCCCACGTGGCGATCTGCGTGACGCCTGCTAAGCGAGCGCGCCGTCTTTGTTGGCGGTTGAACGGCTCCCCCCCCTCCGGCGCCAAAGCTCCTCGCGGGAGGGGCGGGGGGAGCGTCCTCAACTGCTCCGATCACGTGACGCGGTTCGCCTCGCGGGGAGGCTGCCGACGCGGATGTACACCATGTAGTCCCTCCGCCGCTGCTCCGTCGTGGAGTGGTAGCTTTTGTCGGCGGTTCCTGCGTTTAATTCGCAGCAGACTGACACGAGAGAAGCCCAGAAAGCTAGGTTACAGGCCGGCGGGCGCTGGGAGAGGCAGGTGACGCTTGGCGGAAGGACACCTCACAGCCGGATCTTGTTTTGCTTAAGGCGGTTCCTATATAAGCGCGGCACGCAGGCGGTGCCACCGCATTGTGTGTCTGTTGCCGAAAATAGAGGTTGTTCTAGTGTGTGTACGCGCAACGCCTTCCCGCGCGGCGCGGACCGAAGCAGCCTCCCCTCCCCGGGCCGCCATGGCTCTTTAAGGGCGGCAGGGCCAGCGGCGGCATCGGCCAGTGCAGCAGGCGCAGCAGCAGCGGCGGCGGCCTCGGCACATCCCCGGCATCTGCAACCATGGCGTGAGTACTGTGTGCCAGGCATGGGGGTTACCACTTCTGTGTGGCGTTAGTCGCACTCCTGCCCCTTTTAAGTGGGCTTCGAGGCTGTGTTTATCACCCGTATGGTAATGGGTGGTATCTGTTGGGAAATAAAAGATCGGGGGGGAGGCATCCTTGTGGGGCTCAACTTCCCCGGGGCGGCGGGTGCCAGAAACGGCAGGAAATGCCATTCCAGAACACATTACGAGAAACTACTGTGTTTTTTTTCCATAAAGACAACTCTAATTCCTAAACGTCCGAGAACCATCCATTCGCTGGAATTTTCGTGGGTGTAAGAGCAGTACCTCTCTATGGAGGGTGTACCCACACCCCGCGTGGGAGCGTGTTTCTGTAGCTTCGGGAAATGGGGTATTGGAGACACCGGGGTTCTGAGAGCGTAAATACCGTCTGGTGTATCGTCCCGAGTTAGATAGACGGGGGCTGCTCGTAACCTGGCAGCAGTACTGTACTCTGTGTAATGCCGTAGCGTTAAGCCTCCCCGATGATCTGGAGAGGTTTCATAAGCCTCTAGAAAATGTCTGACACTGGGTTCGGTTTCTCACCCAGACGCCTTGTTGCCGTCAGCTCGTTTCAGAGGGGTCCGCTGTCCTTTTCCCACCGCGTCTCCACCGCTGCCTCCCGGGTTCTTGGCACGGCTGGGCCACGCGAAGCCTGGGCGGCAGCCTGAGGCGCCCTGAGCTGGAGCCCCGGTGGAAACGTGGCAAGACACAAAATGGCGGCCGCTGCCGGGGTGGGGAGGAGGATGCGGCAGGATCGCGAAATGGCTGCGGCTGCCGGCGTGGGCGTGAGTCACGGCGGGTGGGTGGGGCCGGCGGCCGTGCCCGCGCTGGGGCGTGAGGGAGCTGGTGGCGCGGCCGGAGGCTCGCACCTGCGGCTGGCCCTGGCGAGCCAGTAGTAAGAAGTCAGAAAAGCGCAGAGATGATGTTGCGGAGGCAGAGAGCAATCCCGAAAACGGAGAAGTTGTACAAGCCTAGAAAGTACCACCATACTTCCTGAGGTGGTATTGCTGTTGAAAAGGTACTATGTTGGTCAAACAAGTGCTGATAATTCAAGTTTTGTTCGCAGGTTTTTCAAGGCACCGCACAGCAGCATTGCTGTAGTCGACAAAAAGACCCTCTACTTGTCTACATCCTTCACCATCAAAGCATTAAAAACTGTCGAAGATGAGCCTCTTGAACAACGAGATGCTGTTGGGGGATTCATTATCCCCCTTCAGCCAGCCGTGTTCGGTGGCTGAGGAAAGTCTGGGACTCCTAGATGACTACCTGGAGGTGGCCGAGCCCCTCGGTTCGCATGGGTTCTCCAGCGACAAGGCTAAGGCAGTCTCCTCCAATTGGCTTGCTGTGGACAGTTTAGGCAACACCATAGATAGCAGCCAGGGTAAGGTATTACTTATTTGCATGAAGTGCAGCAATTAAATGGCACATAATCACAATGTGTTTACTAATGTTCTGATTAAAAAATGAAGTTTCTAAGCTTTCACAAATGCGTAGGCAACCTCACATGCATATCTCTGCTTGGAGAGCATGTGTACTGCACTGCTTACACAATACAGAATCGCTGGTTGCTGGACTGGCATATGGTAAAGTGATACTTCTGTTGCCCTTTTAATAACATACCAGCTGTTATGGTACTGCTCCCTGGCAGAGGTCACAAGAAATGAGCATGGCTGTATGTTTCGAATGG
This sequence comes from Falco punctatus, assembly GCF_963210335.1. Classification (NCBI taxonomy): domain Eukaryota; kingdom Metazoa; phylum Chordata; class Aves; order Falconiformes; family Falconidae; genus Falco; species Falco punctatus. Next base: position 35,581,047 of record NC_137585.1, read on the forward strand.
CCCCGAATTCTTCTGGCTTCCAAGTAAGAGGGATGGAATGTTGGAACAGCTGACAGCTTAGATTGTACCCTGTAGTCTTCTGCAGCTAAATGGCAGGGGATTTCTGCGGGCCCCCCCCCGATTGATTTTTTTTTTTTTTTTTTTTTTTTCATATTGATATGAGAGGGAAAGATGTTAAAAGGTGTCAGCTGCTCGGTTATTTTCAGAAGCTTGAATTGCATTGGTGACTGTTCAACTGAACTGGTAATCTTCTCTTCATTGTGCAGAGGATGCCTTCTCTGGCATGGAGTGGATGGTGGAGAAGATGGATCTGAAGGAATTTGATTTTGATGCCCTGTTAGGTATGGAACATCTGGAAGCCACCGTCTCACCAGACGAGCTGATGGCCACGTTGGAAGACACGTGTGATCTCCTATTTAACCCTACCATCCAGGAATTTCACAGCAAAGAACCTTCACTGATAACTGACCTAATTGCCCATCTCCCTGAATCTCCAATTGGAGCAGATCCAATGGCCCCATTGGCTTCCCTTTGGTCTTTTCCCCTCTCCCCAGGGTCTCTGACTTCCACTCCAGACCACTCATTTAGTTTAGAATTAGGTAGTGAAGTGGATGTTCTGGAAGGAGAAAGAAAACAGGAGGCCCCCACCTTTGTGGTAGTGATCACCAAGTCCGAGAAAGAGGAGGAGAGCCATTCTGATGATAGTGGAATATGCATGAGCCCAGACTCCTACCTGGGGACACCCCAACATAGTCCTACCAATTCAGTTGGATCCCCCAATGACAGCCAGTTCCCTGCAGATGCCGGCTGTGGCTCTGTGCGGTCCAAACCATATGATCATCCTGCAGAGAAGGTAGTGCCAGCAAAGATAAAAGGAGAAAAGAAAATAGATAAGAAATTGAAAAAGATGGAGCAGAATAAGACAGCTGCCACACGTTACCGGCAGAAGAAGAGAGCGGAACAGGAGGCGCTGTCTGGGGAGTGCAGAGAGTTGGAGCAGAAGAATCAGGCCCTGAAGGAGAAAGCAGATTCCCTTAGTAAGGAAATTCAGTACTTGAAAGATCTGATTGAAGAGGTACGCAAGGCCAAGGGCAAAAGAGCTAGAGTCCCCGAGTAGGGTAGTCGGCTGTTTTTATGTGCATGTATATAAGCTTGCTGCTAAAATGTGTATTGCTGTCTAATAAATTATTTTATAGTAAACTTGCAATTCTGGTGTGGGCTAACTGGGTACTTGCAAAAGCATCACTTGCACTGTGTGGAAACCCAACAAGCTATTGGGTGAGCTGCTCGTGTCTTCAGAGGGGAATACAGCTTGGAACTGTTGTATGCTGCTTGTTCCGCCAGGCAGTGGGATGCGTTGCACAGGGTGCTTGGGATCTTTATTTAGTAACGGTGACTCAAGTGGCTCCTTGCTCACTTAAAACTTACAGGGTGGTATTGTACTGAAACTTACAGGGTGGTATTGTACTGAGATGCCCTGAGTCAACAGCAAAGAAGGGTCTATAGAAGATTAGATGATAAAAGATAACACAAGGTCAGTAAAAGACCATGAAGACCATGGTGGGAGGGTTGGTTGTTTTTGTTTTTTTTTTTTTTTTTTTTTTTTTTTACAGTCTCAATATTCTGAAGTAGGTGAATGGTGCTGGGTACTAAAACATGAGTTGTGAAAGTGGTATCTTCATACCAGTAGGTGAATTGGGGCAGGTGGGTGAGGTTACTCCTGTTGCTCTTAATGGTGGAAGGTGTCTGTGTACCAAAGTGTTGAAAGACTTGGTTTCTCGAGTCAGCCACTGGAGAGTCAAATTCGGAGGTGTAAACGTAAATGGAAGGTGCTGGTGTGCTGGAGCAGTGTGTGCCATTGATGTGGGCAGGGGTTGTTGACAGTGAGCTGCAGCCGGGCCTGGCTCCCAGGATTGCCTGGCTCAGCGGGGCTGTGGCGAGTTAACGCTGGAGCATGGCAACAGGAAAGATGGAATGGGGAGAAAAAACCCCTAAGCCTGCTGTGATGGTGTCTGTCTGTCACATGTTGCAGAGAACTTGAACACCAACGTGAGACAGGTAGGAGGAGCCTGTGTAGCAGGGTGGCTTCTACCTGTAGATAGTAATTAGTGCTCTTCTGTTAATGGGTAGGTCTGTAGCCACTCAATGCAAGGAAATGGTTGTTGTGGTTGGTTGTAGTTCAGTGAGGGTCTGAACATTTGAGGGAGCTCCACATCCAGCGTGGCCATATTCTGCTAAAAGCTTCAGGATTTGCAATGTGCCATTTTTAATCATTGTGGGAGGGTGGGGGGGTGTTGGCTGCTGGTACCCACATTTAGCAGCACCTAATCCCTGCTTGGCCTGCTGGAACCTGCTTTGGCATGTGGATGTGCACATCCTTCCCCAAGGAGTTAAAATTCCTTCTCACTTGCACTGACACAACCCAGAAAGCTGCCCTGCTCAGACACCTGCGTGCCCCAGCCTGGCTGGTGGATGCAGGCAGAGCTTCAGGCCTGGCGTTGGCCAGCACTGGGCTCCAGGTAGTGCTGGGATGGGGAGGGAAAAAAGTCCCTAATGATACTGGGAAATTGTCCAGTTGCAGCCTCGCAGGGGTCCTGGTTTCTGACACTCCGGCTCCTTACATCCTCAAGTCAGGGCTACAGTCCTGCAGCCCTGTTTGTTGCCCGAGCCGTTAGCTGATGGGTGACGGGGTAACAGCCTTGCGCTCTGGGACCCGCTGTGCGAAGGCTCCAACAGCGGGCAGATGAAGTCGGTAACTTCTGGCAGCCGGCAGCTGCTCGCGGCAGGGAGGGCAGAGCAGGCTGGGCCCTTGGTGGTGGCTTGACCTGTCCGTGCTTACAGCTAGTGCCTGGGTGACGTGGGTGTGCTGTTTACAGTACAGCACAACGATGCCCTGTCAGGAGTTAGGGCTCATGCCACATTGGAAGTGGTATCTGGGTAACTAAGACCCTCATCTTGGCTTTCGTGAGACTGCAAGTTTCCTGTGGAGTGGTCTCAGCCTAGACCCCTCACCTTCATGGGGAGTATCTGCCCCATCGCTCACTGCCTGGGCAAGTGCTTTGGCTACTACGCGCTGTATAAATGGGACGCACTGCAAACTGCAGGCACATCGAGGTCCTGCTTAAGTGCTGCTTTGTTCTCCAGAACTTGCCGGTGACTGCATGCAAGGACAAGGGAGTGTTTTGTTTTGGTAGGTAGAGCAGCCTAACAGGTTTCTTTCAGATCAGCTGGACCTGCCAGGCTGGGGATGGGGATAATTAGAGGCAGTAAAGCCCAATGAGCAGGACAGTCTCCCTTGATGGATCAAATCTGCACCTGAGGTGACAACGTGTGGTCTCAGCTGAGCCGCAGAGAACATGGCAACTCACGTGAGTGTATAAGCAAGTGGCTTGTCTGTGCAGGGCAAACCCCTCCTTTCCCCAGAACCATGCCCCTTTCCAGCCACAGGGCAAGCACCTCCGCTTCCCTTTGAGCCATCGCAACTTCTGCTTAAGCCTGGCAGCAGCCCAGGCTGTGGGGCAGTGGGTGTACTTTGCAGCCCTTACTCAGCTTGCCCAAAGCCTGGAAAAACTGCCAGCACATTTACCCCCCACCCCAACCCCACCCCATGGCAGGGCTGTCTGTGAGCCAGTCCTGACTAAAATCAATTTATCAATTTTTCTTTGAGCCCATGCTCTGCAGACAGACGAGGCAGTGTCTGTGCTGGCCAGTAAATACATGATTTTGGTTTCTACAGCCCTCCAGAGAGTATGTACCTCCAATTTACCAAATTATACTTACTCCAGGCAAGGAAGATCAGAGCTGGAACAGGAGACAGGAATGTGTGACACATCTGTGCTGCTTTGCTCTCTGCCCTGTATCCACATTTTATAGGACTCCTTGCAGGAGAACCAGAAATCTGCTCTTAGAGCTGTTGGTGTCATGATTTGCTGAGGCTCTGAGGTTGCAGCTTTGCAGAGGCATCCGATATAGCAACCTTATGCAACACTTGCTGAAATGATGCCATGTTTCCATACATAGTAACTTAGTTAAGATTTTACACAGGCTGGAGATTAGGATTGGCTCTTCCTTGGCATTTTCCATTTAGACCTTTCCTCCAGGCTTGTGTTAGGCACAGCCAGCATCACGCCACTTGGCTCTGCATCCCAGCAGCTTGTTCAGCCTGCCACAGGAGGCAAGGAACACTGAGGACACTGTCACATAACAAACTCCAGCCTGTAGCAGAAAAAGTCTAATAGCCTCCTGGCTGGTGACTGATTTTACATTTTGCAAACTGCAGGAGCTGTCTTCTTTTTCTCACAGCCTCTCTGAACAAATGTGCTTTAATCGAATCCTTGTGGCTTGTGTGCAGTGCAATAATACCATGTCCAGAAATAGACTAGTGCATAAAACGCAGGATTTACCTACACTCAGAGGAGCCCAGTTCTTCTACATACTTGGAAACAGCAGAATTCCCCCAATCTATATTATATAAAACCTATTTGAATCTGAAGTTGGCATGGCTGATGGGATTTCTGGTTCAATTATATTTCCTCTGAATTAAGGGCAGTAAAGTGGACTTCACGCACAGAGTGTGCATGACCCTCAGGCTCCTGATCCCTTAGCCCATTTTGCACTTCATAGTAAGCAGGACTCCAGTACTTCCATACATAACCAAACAACTCCCAGTGGTTCACGTCTCACAAAGCTGCTCTGACAACATATGGCCTCTTTTCACAAGCTTGTTTCTGCTGTTATACAATGATACTTATAACTACCTTCCTCTTCATTCTGCCTTTAAAGAGAACCAGGTGCTTGCATTTCTCTTTGCAAATGAAAAGAGGAAACCACCACCACTGACAACTTCTCCACATGCCTGCATGAAGAACCAGATGCACCTTTGCAGCATGCTTACAAAAATAAACCCCCAGTTGCAGCTTTAGAAGATGAAGAAAGAATGATGACAAAATCTTCCAAATAGATTTTGCCCTGGCAGAAAGCCCAGAAATAGCTGCAAGGACAGGCTGTCCTTTGGGAGGTGAATGCTCCCCCAGCACTCCTGAGCTGGACTGGTAGGAAGAAAAAGAAAGAAAAAAGGGTTATTCTGATCAAAACCATTTCATAAGAGTGGTAGGTAGTCCAGTCACAGCCCCCTCTCCCCCGGCCCCCAAGCCATGTTGTTTCCAGAGAGCAGTCATATGCCTCCTGAAAAAAATACATTTCTTGTCTCACCCACATTTCCCACAGCCTTGTTAAGTATTGCCTCACCTTTTCTTTAGGTAGGGTTCAGCTTCTGTTCTTGAGATATCCATATACTTTCTCTGTTTTAAGATGTCCCTTGCTTTCTCAGCCCTTGCTGTTGGGTAGCCACCCTTCTTCTCCACTTACTACATCTGTTCCTGATTCAGAAAACCTTTTTTTGTTGTGGGAAATCTATAAATTTTCCAGAATAACAGTAGTTTTCTTTATCTTTCCATAGGCTTAGGCCTTCAGAATCAACAGGATCTATATTGTCCTTTCTATAGGCATAATTTCCACCTTTTGCATGCTGATTTTTTCCTAATACAGTTCAAATAGCTTCTGGAGACAACCATAACACAAATTCCTCTATGTCCTCCTGCTGTATTCACAGCCCTGCCATGCAGTCCAGCATCTACCCTCCTGCTGCATTTCATTTCCAGTACAAAGACAGTCTTGGGGTCTTACCATGAGCATCCCTTGCTGAGCCAAACAAGCTCACTCTTTGCTGAATTTCCCATTGAAACGCTTCAGGCCTACAGGTTGGGCCTTGTGAATTAACAGAGGAGTTTGGTCCCCTGACCTAGGCAGTACTATTTTGGCTGCTCAGGTATCCCAGGTATGCTGTCTTTGCATTATTTTCAGTGCATTCATGCAGTGTCACAAGCCGCTGAATGAAGCTAGCCCTACCCACAAACTCCAATTTCCCTATTACGTGGGTGCATGTTCTCCAAGTAATGGCTAGCCATCTCTCATTTCTCCTTCAGCTGCTTTTTTCCTCTTTTATACATACACACCCTTTTAAGAAATGGCAGGGAGCAAGTTTCAAGTGCAGCAGACATGTCAGCTTAATTTATATAGGGCAGAGAATTGGCTAAATCTGTAACTCCTCTGCATTTTCATTGCAGTGCGCAGGCAGGCAGAGAAAAAGACCTAGTCTTTGCCTCCCATTAAAAGAGATAAATGATCTTGCTGGCACACACACGGTGCAGCTCAGGACAGACCAGCTTGGCTAGATTACTGGTTAGCCCTGCCAACAGCTAATTCGTTCAGAAAAAGGTGCATGTAACCCTGTAGACAGCTGCAGAGCAACCGTCATGCTTTTTATTTCCCCTGCCCACACCATTAGTGGTTGGCACTGTTAATCCTATTTAATGTAACTATGGATAGACATGCAAACCTTTAATCCATCTCAAACCTACTAACCCTTCAGCCTGCCTTGGCTGGAGTTCCATGTTTTGAGCTGCAAACAGGCATGAGGCAGCCTGCCTTCTTTTACACTCCTCATTTTTAGTTGAGTTGATGGGTATTCTTGTCTCAAAACGAGACACTTCCTTTTGCTGTAACTTTTCTTTTGTGAGTTACTGAGGGCGCTGCTGCTGTACACCTTCTACAATAACCAGCTCCTTACCCAGGATATTCAGGAGCCCATCAGTGTTGTAGGTAAAGACTGAAATGTAAATCAGTTATGAAAAAGAAACCAGAGGCTGAGATTGCCAAAACTTTTTAAGAGCCTTCCCCCCTACTTTTCCTCCACAGCTTTTTCAGCATTTTAAGTCGTCTTTGCCTAAGCAAGTTTTACAGTCAGTCTCTGTTCACTGGCAGCCAGGTTTCTTACTGCCATGTCATTTCAAAGGCAAGAAGTTCGTTAGTGTCCTGAGCAAACACGTTTTTTCTTGGTTTACACTTGCAGTCCTGCCCTCTCCTGATACACATGTAATGCTGGTGTTAGCTGGTGTTGCTTTCTACACTAAAGACTTGTTCATACAGCAGAGGCTCTATTGGCTTACATTAGCTTGTACCCATCCAAACAAATTTTCCTATTTGCTTTCCGTTCACGTCATGAGGCAGCAATAGGCCATTAACAGGCCTGATGAATCTTGTTCACAATAAGCTAGCTCAACACCGAGCATCTGGGAACTATTCTGCCTTCTTTAAACGATTTCCCTGGAAATGTTCTACCACATTAATAACACTCCAGAGCTTTTATTTGCATTTATATTAAAGTTGCTGCTGTTGCTGCCTCCCATTCCAACTCCCTGCTGTGTGTGGGTGGGGATGCACTCTAAGATGGCACCCTCCTCCTTCTTCCCTAGCTCAGCTACCTCTATTTTCTGCTGCAGGATGCTCAGCTGGTGTCGCAGAGCTGGGAAGCGAGCCAGAAGCCCGATGAGCTCAGCCAGCACATGGTGCTCACCCTGCAGCAGCGGGATGTCTCCCTGCACTGCTGCAAGCTGGAGAGAAATGCTGTCTAGCAGGTCCAGGGGTTGAGGGCTGCAGTGTGTTAGCTTCCAGCATGGGAACCAGAGGTTGGAGGCCAGCTAGGAAAAGCAGCTGTGGCAGCTGCTCCTTCCCTAACCCCCTCTTCTCTTACATGGGGCAGAAAAATCTGGCTGCAAGGAACAGAGAGATGGCACAGGTTGCTCTACGATAGCCACCACGTGGGGTCCCAGTACAGTTGAGGAGCTGGCATGCTCTAGGCATGACTAGACCATAACATAGACAGCTGGAGTATGAGATGTTTAGCTGTAGCTTATCACCAGGCACATGCGACAGGCTGGTACCCATTCTCTCCTCTAGCCTGTAGACATTCTCCTCAGGTCTTGCCCTCATCTACCCAGTGTGCAGGTGGCACTGCTGTCCTTTCATAGGAGCTGCTGCTCTGCTAGGGAGAGGGAAAATCAAGGCTAGAACATGTCAGATCTTTGCCCTTCTAGAATATTGTTTATATAGAGCCACCCATTCATTCTGCTTGCTTTTCCTTTCTCCTGCAAAATAAAGTATAATTTATTTAAGGATACTGTTTACTGTACAACCAAATTTGATTTCAGATGGCAAAATCCAGTCAGGTAGGTTTAACCTCTTCAACAATGTAATACCTCATGGCACACAGCCCACAAGAAGTATGTTATTACTTTAGCTGGCCCTGGTAGTCTTTCCAGCCAGTAATGAGAGCTGCCATCTAGCTTTAAAACTCCACAGATCCAGGTGTTATTATCCTTGGGGAAAACTGCTCTGGGCCCCACTTTATAAAGTTCCTCATTAACTCTGAAAGAACAGCTTTCCTGTTTACTTACATTTGTAAGCAAACAAGCAGGGTTTTGTAGAGAGTGAACCACATTACCCTACTAGTGCTTCTTTCTGGAGCAACAAAGGATGGCTTTTGCTTTCCTCAGCCTGCAAAAGAAGGGCCCAGGAACTGAACAACCACAGAAGCAAGGGTGCGCAGGAGAAATAGGTAAAGGAGGCACAGGGGGTGACATGAAGGACCTCTGTAAGATCAAAGGAACTACCAAATACTGAAGATGAGGATTTGAAACAGAGTATCACCCCAGAAATCTACCTCTTTCAAAACTCAAGTTGTGGCACAACCAGCTTTTTCACACTGTTAATTGTCTCCATGACAACTCCACATGGAGTTGCATGTGTTAGACCAGCTCACATACACGACAGCAGGCACAGACTGTAGAGTTTTTAAGGAGACATGTGGTATATACACCTTTTGATCAACCACTTTTTCAAACACTATTGCTTTCATTCTTTAAAGAAGCATTCTTTTTTTTACACTTTTTAAAATTTTGGGAGCAAGAACAAATGGATAAAGAAGGGAATTGGTCTTTGAACTGTTCTATATTTACCACTTTTGGCTGCAGATAGTTGAACTTGATCCTATTACAAGAAAGCCCCTCCCACATGCTATTACACAATTCCCAGTACACACACTTCAGTATGTTCACTATTTCCCTTGGCTGGACCTCATACATCTGGGTGACCTTCCCTCCCATGCAGACAAGAGGGAAAGAACACAAAAGAGGCAGCAAGAGGACAGCACCAGGAATTCTAATCAGAAAACAGGGAAGGGATACCAAATTCTCACCAGTGCTGACATCTAAGCAGCTGCTGCTCATGTCAGCCAAGCCCCTTGTAAGCAACTCCTGAGTCTAACCAAAGCTTAGCATTAGTCCTTCTCCTTACCTCTTTTTCCCCAAAGGGGACACATTTCCCATTTTCTTAGGTAAGGGGCGGGCAAGGGCAGTGGCAGGCGCTCCCCAGAAGCGCATTTACAGCGGTTTAGCAAGGAAGCGTCTGGAACAACACTTCCACCTGCTGGGCCTTCTATTTGTTGCAACCGGGTATTTAGCAGCAGCCCGATAGAAAAAACATCCCTCCAACCCAGCACCACAACCTCTGGCTCAGAAGGTTTTAACTTTCTGCTGGGACTAACACCTGGGTCACAACCCCTCCTGGGTACAGGAGCAGGCAGCGCCCAGCAGCGCTGCCCTCCTAGCGTGGCTGAACCTGAGTGGGAGGCTCAGGTACAAGCATCCAAAGGACAACTTTCTCCCTGTAAAAGGTCTTCCTCAGAGAGGGGAGACTAAGTAGGCAAAACAGAGGAGTCATCTCCATTCCAACCTGCACTCCTTGAAGGCCTGAGCATGTCAGAAAGAAGATTAAATACATGTGTCAACATGAATCAGATAGGCCATTCACACAACTGAGTCATCCTAAACAGAGGGATGCTTGGATCAGAACAGTGACACAGTTTGTCTCCATCAGTCGTAGCCTGTCATAATTAATCACTATTACAAAGGCAAAGAGAGGCTGTGTCTGCAACAAGTATTTAATCAAATGACATATGAAAAGTTTTTACAATGACTGAGAAACCTGACAGAGGCTGTAATAAGAACAGAAAGTGCAGGACTGCTCAGGTTTAATAGTCTTTCAAAGCATCCTTCCCTTCCCATGGTTTATTACTGCTGGTCCAAAACATTTCTCCATTCAGATACAGTGCTTTAAATGCACTCTGCCAAATAACACAGGTGGCAGAAGGCCTACATCCCAAGGCGGGGGAACAAGATTTATATTTGGCTTGGTCTACCCTTCTACATGAAGGATGTAAGACATGTTGGCTGGAGGGAGATAACTGTAAGGAGAGTGCATCTCAGAGCCAAGAGAACCTCCATGGCTCTAGCTGGCCAGTAACAAGTTCTGCACAGACGCAGAGCTGCTCTGCAAGTATGACATTAAAGCCCACCCTGACAGATGCACATCTCTGATGTACTACCTCAAATACACCAACAAAATAGCCAGTTCTGTATGCTGAGCACTCAAGCTGCAGAAGGACTGGAGCTGCAAGAATCCCTGTCATGTTGTTTATGGTCTCCCAAAGTATTCTCTCTCAAATTTACGGAAATCTTCCTCAGTAAAGACAGTGCCCTCAGGCTTCTTCTTTGCCATCTTCTTTGGAGGCTGATCTTTGGCCTTCCTGCCTCTGTTCTGAGCAAGAACCTTCAGATAATAAAAAAGGAAAAAAATAAGTCATTGTTATCCAGACCAAACCACAAAACTGTGATTTTCAAGCTCACCTGCAACATCTCTGCTACTCTACTAGTACCCTGCTATAACCTCGAATACCTTCAAAGAAAAGTCGAGAGGCAATCACCGATGTTAATCAAAGCAAGTCACTGGGACAACAGCAAATACCAACTTGGTATTTGGAGTCAAATATGAAAACTACTCTCTGGTAAGGTCACAGAGATATTCTGAAACTATGACCTTATTTTATCCTGTCTGTCCATGACACAACCTGAAAACCCAACAAGTTGGTTGAATTCCGTCAGCATTTTCTAATGTATTATCACCTCCTTTCACAACCTCCAGCCTGAGAAACACTGCCTAAACCACTGTTCTATGTAAATTAACAGCCTGTATCTCATAAAGATAGCCCAAGATTCTAGCAGAGTCAGCTCTTCTCCTCTACAAATCCTGGCATGAGACTACCTTTTGGGGAAGACCACTGGTTAAATTCTCAAGTTATGAGAAACATAATTCAAGGTGCTATTAAATTCTTACTACATGAGCCAGCAGCACATCTGGTTCCTTGCTGAACAGCCTGCAGCTACAGAGAAGGCCAGGTCAATAGAGAGTAAGGTGAAGGTCTGAACCAGGGCTTCTTTGCCAGCTGAAGCTACGAAAGATCTTTGATAATTAAGAAAAGCCAACAGCTGTCAGTACATTTTAACTAGTACCAGAAAACATCATAGGCGACAACATATCAACAAGAGTTTAAAGCTTAGTAAGTTATTTGCCAGTGCACACAGAAATTCCTCAAGATCATTTGCAACCAGAAACTTAACCTGACTCCTTTGCACAGGGTCTAACCGGAAGATCTGGGGATGACTCCCATTCACCTGTGTCCCTCAGCAGAAGCAGACTCCCAAACAGAAATGACAGTCTTACTTGTTCTGTGATGGCTTTGTTTGCAACAAATTGTCCCTTCAACATGTACTGCAGGTTTGCTCTCAAGTGATTCACAGCCTTCTTCTTATGATACTCCTCTAGAACAAAGCAGAGAGGGATAAAACACATCAGCTGCTCATCCAGGCAGTATGCAGAGAGACAGAGAAGGATCAGCAAAGTCCCGGGAGAAAAAGACAGCTCAGGAACAAGGGTGTGTTCACAGATCAGGCTGTGTTTAAGTCGGGGACACCAGAAGGCATCCAGAAGGACAGGAAGGGATGGATACAAACGACCGGGAGGGTGGTTGTGGGACACCACAAGGGGACCCGGCGCGAGGGCTGTGGAGGGCGGCAAAGCTGCCTCTCTTCCCCCGGAGGTGGGCTGGGACTCACCTATCACTGACTTCACGACTCTGCCTTTGACCGTGGCCTTGTTCCTGCGGGGCTCCGGCGCCCTCTTCCTCCGCCTCGCAGCGCCCGCCGCCCTGGGGCCGTCCCGCCCCTCCGTGAGTCCCGGCGGCGCCTTTCCCCGGCCTGCAGCGGGAGGAGGGACGGAGTGACCCGAGCCGCACGCCAGGAATCACCCTCCCCACGCCCCCACAGCCCCCGGCCCCCGCGGGCTCACCCGGCGCCTCCAGCAGCTCCAGGCCTCGCCGCAGCAGGGAGGCCGACATGCCGGCGTACCCCCAGCCGGCGGCCAACTTCCTGTGTCTCGGCGCCACGCTTCCGCCCGCGCGTGACGCCACTTCCGTTTTCCTCACCGCCACAGTTCCGGCACCGCGTGCGGTTTGTCGCGCATGCGCAGAGGGAGCTGCGGCGCGTGTTGGGCGGGAAGGTCCGTGGCGCCATGTTGTGGCGTCGTGTTGTGTGGCGAGTACCTCAGAGCCGTGCTGAGCGTGCGTCGCCCGCAGTGGGCACGCCGGGTTCGTGCTGGTGGTTCTCGTTTACCCGCACTTCTCTCCTCCGCCTCCGCTGTGTGTGGCCCGGCAGCTGGCCCACAGGCTGCCTGCGCTACACCTTCACAAAGCTGCTGCAGTGGGGACTCCAAGGAGCCTCCAGCCATCAGAGGTATAATAATAGCAGGCCGGGAGGAAGGGGGACAGCAGCAACGCGGTCATGTTTTGTCTCAGCCAGGCTCCAAACCCCAGATTTAACTCTGCTAGGCTCCGCTGGCACGGAGGTTCACTTTGCCAGAGATTGCAGAAGTTATTCAATATTACTTTATTTATTTAAAGCTTTCTTTCCCCATTTTCACCCCTTTAGAGACTTGATGCTAATGTCTGCTAAATTTAGCTATCATCTGAATAAATCTTATTCAATTATAGCCAGTGCTGGCAGTAACAAGCTGACACTGGAGAACAGGGAGAGAGGTTTATTGTCTCTCAGACATGTCCTGCAGGGACAAAGGGATACAAGCAGCTCTTACTGTTTTTGATAGTAATGATCTCTAATGAGACCTGGTAACAGTTAAACCTCGGTTCATTAAAAGACATTCATTCTCTGGAAATTGTTCTTCAGCCTCTGCAGATGTCACCTCAATGCCTGTCTTTTTATTGTTCGTTCTCTTCTGAATCACTCCCTGGATGGATCCCAGCATCTTGTGTCAGTATCTGCTGGCGTGATTTATGATGGTGCTAATATGTTTTTCTGGACGGGACCTAGTGGGTACTCATTCCTGGCTTCATGGCTGGGGAACGTTAACCATTTAGTGCTTGTTCAGCACATTGCTTCTCAATCTTATTTTTCCTTTTACAGTAACTGAATTTTTTGGTTGATTTGGAGGGACAGTCAGTGGGTGTGTACAGCAGCGCACTTTTCCGTTTTCTTGTTTTCTGGTAGTATTTAGTGGAAGATAGAGCTTGCTCAGCTCTTAGTTCCCTGCCAGGTTTGCCCCTCCAGTTGTGTGAAACCTAATAAAGTTACAAGGAGGTTATCGTAGTTTTTGCAAAGAAGCAGCTGAACAAGCAGTGAATTAATAGCCTATTGCTGAAATTGAAGAGAGCACTAGAAAGCATTCTAGTCAGCAGAAGATTTGTTATTGCTTGTATACTCAGAACATCTTTATCTTGGTCAGAATGAGAAAAATGATAGCTGCCAGTGATCTTGCCACAGGAAAAGTGTTTCCAAAAATACTACATCAGTCAAATGCTCTCTTTTGGCCCCTAAAATACAATTTACAGTTTTTTTGTAAGCTCTTTATGGTTACATAGTGCATAGTATATTCAAGAGAGCATGTTCCACTTGTTAAACACTACATTGCATCATTTATTAGGACCACCTATATTGTTGTTACACATGCTTAGTGTTAGAACGGTGTAACCTCATAAATGCGTTACAAAGGCACCTGAAGCAAAAACATCTTCTTTACCAACACCACAAAACATGTTTAACAAATCAGTGTTTATTATCCTGTTGACTGAAAATATATGCCATTTTCTACTTCAATTGTAAACTATCACTAATGCTATCCTATTTCTGTTGTGCCAATTAATAAAGCTCTCAGTTGTGTAGGTCTCTCAGAAAATCTGACTCCCTTCTTATTAAATACCTTCAGTAGCAAGAAATCATAATACAGGCAATGCTTCCTTTGACCAGCAAGGTTGAGTGCAGACTTGCTATGGTTTTAGTCAGCAATTACCTGCAGAATAAAATTTAATGAGTGCACAAGGGTCACTTTACTGAAGAGGGAAGGCAAGGCACATTCTTTAACTACATTCAGTCTCCTGCCTCAGAATCTGGTCAGGCTCTTGGAGCTAGTTAGTGCACCAAGAAATTAAATGGATGCACACTTTGTGGTGTGATGTGTTCCCCAGGTTTGGATCTGTTGCCAAAGATCATGGTCCAACATGGGCCATGGATTTTTCAATACTTTGTAAAATAATGCACCTGTTGTTAATACATTATATTTTTCAGCTCCTTTTAACAGAATCTGGCAGCTTTTCTTGGGGCATGATAATTAATGTTTCTCTGAACTGTGTTCTGGCTTCAGCTGTGATCTTGCCAGACATAGTGATAACAGTATCTGTCATATCTGTTCAGGTGACTTTGGTACAACTAATACCTCTCACGCTCCTGCAGACTCAGGCACAGAGTCTTCCGTTGTTCTTTGACTTTAATAGAGAATTGTGCTTACAACTTTTCCCTGCAGTGCTAAACAACATCAGTTTATTGACTGATTTATTGACTGATATTGACATTTATGTTAGGAATGTATGATTGTCTCTTAATATGAACTGGATTTTACCTGTGTATTATATGTAACTTTAAATCTGTATATATGTAAATTTTAGGCGTTTGGATCACATAATCTCTTCTACATGTCATAAACTGTAAAATATCTTCTGCTGACCTTAAATTAATTCAACTACCTGTATTTGATTAATCTGCTTTATGCTGAGCACAGCATATAAAGTGCTGTATTTCTCTTTGCAGAGACTTCCATGGCTTTATCAGTCTCATAGGGATGATATGCTTCTTATTTCATGGTGATATATACATTTAACTATCACTTTCTTTTGCCCGAGTCACTGTTCAAAGCAGTTGAGCAGACCCTACAAATAGCTTTTCCCAGACTAGTATGTGCTGTTAAAAATGTAATGTTGGGAGACTTTGTGTCTATGTCAGTAAAAAAATAATCAGTATTTCATTATACTCTGCTCAAATTAAAATTTCATCCTAGAAAACTTTGTCACTTTGTAATCCCTCAAAAATCAGTGCAGTTAGCTCTTTGAAGTGCTTTGGAGACAGAATGATGTCAAATGGTGTTCATTTAAATTATAAAATCCAAATAAATTGCTGTCTTAGAGCCTGAATAATCTAACTTTGGATGTCAAAACCCACAGGTGCTGTATTTCAGATTGAGAATGTCTTTGTTTCTGAGTCAAGCTATCTTTGAACGCTTTCTGATGCTAATGTTCATGTTTTATAGCTTTCTTTAAATCTCATGCCTCAGTGGGTACCCATGAGCTAGCTGGCGTTTCAGTTATGTATAACCCAACATATACAGATCAGTTTAAGTTTTAAGTAACCTCCATATGTGAATGTTTTCAGTTCATTTTCTGCTTGCTTTCTTATGGTATTGAAAATGGGATTTTCCCCTGTTTGAATATGTTGATCAAAGTTTCTGGTTCATCTTGGCATTACTATTCTTCTCCCTATTATTCTAGGCTTTGGAAGATGTCTGAGATTATGGTACATTTGGTCTATTCCACCTTATTACTCTGTACAGCATGCTAACAAAAATGTTACTGTTATTCATGGTTAATCATATTGCTGTCTGTGGCAGTTCATAACAGCTGTTTGTTTGCTCTTACTTTTTGTTCCAGCTTCTGGATTCAGGGAGTTACGTAGGAGTCTCAGTCTGGAATACTGTGAAGAATGTTAGAAGCAGAGAGGAGCATTAGAAGTAAAATACAACAATTACAAGCATTTATTTAGTTTAGGGCTTTTTAAAACCAGCCTTACGATTCTGGGAAATGGGATCCTGGTCTTTGAACACTTGGTATTGTCCACACTGACATATATATCTGTATTTTCTCTTCCAAAATGAATCAGACCATTTTCAAGATGATTTATAACAGATTTTCACCTCTGTATGTTTCTTAACTTGTGGATTATGGAATGCACCTTGCTTTAGACAGCTGTCCAGTTTCACCACATCCCGTATTCTGTATTTTCTCTTAAACAGCAGTATTGAAAAAAACAGCTGCTGTCATTAAGACTTACCTGTGTTTGCCAACTTGAAGCAGATTGTGTTGTGGTCACTGTTCCTACAAAGAACCATGGGTCACTGCCAGCCCTGTCCTTTAAGTACATAGGAACCTTTGTCCTTTAACTGTGTGACATGCCTTTGAAAAGCAATTTGACTTTCTGGACTACTGAGTCATGGATAAGTGCCTAGTTACTTTAGACTGACAGAAAGCCTTTTATTCTGATTTTTTAATTGTTTTAATTTTCTTTTTTTTTAATTATTTTATTTATTTATTTTTAATCCAGTGCAGATACTTTTCTCTTCCATGTATTTTTCAGCCTGTTCCAGGTCACCAAGAAGGTGGCTCTGTCTTGCACAGCTTCTGCAGATAATGTTGGCACAGGTTAAGATTAAATTGGCTTCCCACTATACTAGATGCTATAGTACGAAATGAACTCTGCCCCTGAACAAGACAAGAGTTATTATCCTCCTATACAGACGAGATAAGGAGGCACAAAGACTAAGCAACTTGCAAAGTAGTTGAGACAGGATGAATGCTCAAACTAGATCTTCCGAATGCCAACATGGAGGCTCAGCCCAAAACATATCCTTGTTCTCCACCTGCTGTTTTTTGGCTCCAAATGGGAGAAAAGCAAGCATCGGTAGCTTTGTTGAAGCGGTAAGAACCCACTTTGTAGAGAGAGGCAACATTTTTGAGAACATAAATGTTATATTTAGAAAAGACCCAAACAAGTTCTTCAGGGCTTAAAATATTAGAAGGAAAGCAATTTGCTAGTAATATTTTGCACATAATACAGAGTTGGTGTCACAAGGTTTTTGTGGTCAGAAATAATGGGGTTTTGCATCCAGACTCACAAAAATGCCTGAACTTGCAGTGCCTTCATACTTCTGTCTTTGCCAAAAGGGAAAAATCTCTTCAGAAGGGCATCTGCTGTTCTTGCACGCCTCCTAGAGTGGATCAGGCAAACAGGTCTGTAGCTGAAGGGCAACAATTTCCCTCTCTGTTTCCCACCACTATTTTTAAATATCAGGAGAGGGAGAAAGTAGTAGAAGAATCCCAGGGCTCAGAGTGACTGATTTTTCTCTGTTCCTTCTGTGGGCCATGAACATGATTCCTAGGTCTTCCTCCTGCCCTCCCCACCTACTTCATTCCTGCAGCATCAGGTCTGGGAGAAAGTGGCAGAACTTCCTGCTACTGTTTCCCCCAGTCTAGAGGGCCAAAAGATGTCCTGTTGTAGCTGCTTTTCCTTTTCCCTAAAAACCTGGGAAAAGAGGATAAACATCCTTTGGTGGAGCAGGGATAGACCTGAGTGAATAAAATGTGGTGGCGCTGTGGACCAGGAACCACTAAATGCTGGAGAACAGGAGTAACGGATGGCAGACACAGGACGGAGGCAAAGGCAGGACTGACACAGGGATTGGAGTGGGTACAAGTTTGCTTTATAGATTGTCAGGCTGAAAGAAATGCATTGCAGGAAGGTGACCAAAGCGTGGACAACACATACTGCCATATATACACACTGGGGGTTACTGAAAAACTGGAGAGCTTTGGGCCCATATCTTGCTTTTTGGGGATCTGACTTGTTAACTTTTGTGGTTTTGTGTCACTGGTGATGCTGGATCAGCCCACCTTCCAGGAGTTACAAGCTGTTAGGTGGAAGCCTTTGAAGAATCTTCCAGGACATCTTCCCTTGTTACTTTAGAAGCTTACAGTTAGTGATAGGCTTGATGAGGCTTACACTTCAGTTACCAGTGTCTGAGCCTCCAAGCTTACCAGGAGCTTTTGTTTTTCTTTCAAATCAGCTTCAAGCAGCTGGACTGTTACCTGTTGACTTTAGTGTTTTACTTTTCTTCCTCCTGGATTTCAGCCTATCTTTTCTTTTTCATTTTGTGCTTTAGAATTGGTCTTTCCCTTTTCAACTGCAGACTGACCTCCCTGGCTTGACACTTGACCTTTCATTTCACCTTTGGCTTTCAACTTACTCTTTATTCCTCCCTTACATTGTTTGATTTGCTCTTTGTAGCTTTCTTTTGTGCTGTGGTCAGAACTGTAGATATTCGATGCCAGACTGAGAAATTCATCCCTAAAAATAGTCCCCTGCCAGATACACATAAAATGGACAGAAATGGAAACAGGGCTGTTGAGACAAGGTTCTGAGTATAACATTCTTTAATTAGCGGGATTTGTAAAAAGGCAGTGGTGATTCTCAGTTCTGGAAATATCGTGGCCTTTGATGAAACAAAGTCTTGTTTCTTCCAGGAAGGATGTATTTTATCCTGATTACAATGGAAATCATGATTTGTCATGTAAAGAGCTTGGAAATACACAAAGAGGCTGTATTAGAGCTGAGAGCTTAAGTATCCTCATGCTGTGCAGATGTGAAATTGGGGAATGTCAGTCCTTGTTGAATGTGGCTGCTTTCAAATGAGTGACAAAGATGTGGAAGGCTCCATGTTTTGTTCCCAGCCTCTCTGCTCCAAGGCCTTAAAATGTTTACAAGCCCCGGAGCTGCCTCAGGATGCAGCGAAGTTTAGCTAGTTATGCTTGTCACCAACCATTAAGGATTTGGAGACAGACAGGAGATGGGCTGGTGTTGTCATGGGCTTTTGTTGCCTTAGGCAGGCCTTGTTAGTGGATGTTTCTGCTGTGTGGTGCAGAGCAGAGCTGGTGGAGCTGGGGGCGGCATCGTCTGCTGCTGCAGCTCCTGCCTGATCCATTGTGCTGACGCTGTTCTGGTCTTCCCATGGCTAAAGATGTGTCATATGCCCTGGTTCAGTGGCTAAATGTGTGTCCTTGTCCCCCAGTCCCTTTAGGCTTGGGAGGGAGCCATTTGGAGACAGTAGGAAAAACAGGAGGAAGTGGAGGAGGGACAGGGTCATGAAGGTGTTGCGGGGCAGGGGACAGCGGGCCCACCAGCATGCATTGGAAAGGAGCAGGTCAGAATAGCTGATCCTCTCCCCCCTTGTTTCTGAGGCAGGGATTGAGAGCAAGGCAGCATCATGGATTTATCATAGAATTATAGAATTTTAGAATCATTTAGGTTGGAAAAGACCTTTGAGATCATCAAGTCCAACCATTAACCCAGGACTGTCAAGTCCATCACTTAAATCATGTCGCTAAGCACCGCATCTACATGTTTTTTAAATATCTCCAGGGATGGTGAGTCAGCCACTTCCCTGGACAGCCTGTTCCAATGCTTGACCACGCTTTCTGTGAAGTTTTTCCTAATATCCAATCTAAACCTCCCCTGGTGTAACTTGAGGCTGTTGTCCTGTCGCTGATTATCTGGGAGAAGAGACCTATCCCCATGTGCCTACAGCCTCCTTTCAGGTAGCTGTAGGGAGCAATAAGATCCCCCCTGAGTCTCCTCTAGACTAAAAAAACCCCAGTTCCCTCAGCTGCTCCTCGTAAGACTTGTTCTCTAGACCTTTCACCAGCTTTGTTGCCCTTCTGTGGTCATGCTCTGGCACCTTTATGTCCCTCTTGAAGTGAGGGCCCAAAACCAAACGCAGGATTTGAGGTGTGGCCTCACCAGTGCCAAGTATAGGGGGACAATCACTTCCCTTGTCCTGCTGGCCACAATGTTTTGGATACAAGCCAGGATGCTATTGGCCTTCTTGGCCACCTGGGCACACTGCTGCCTCATGTTCAGCCGGCTGTCAACCAGCACACCCAGGTCCTTGTCCGCCAGGGATCTTTCCAGCCACTTTTCCCCAAGCCTGTAGTGTTGCATAGGGTTGTTGTGACCCAGGTGCAGACCCAGCGCAGAGCCTTGTTGAACTTCATACAGTTGGTCTTGGCCCATTGATTCAGCCTGTCCAGATCCCTCTGCAGAGCCTGCCTGCCCTCAAGCAAATCAACACTTCCCACCAGCTTGGTGTTGTCTGCAAAGTTACTGAGGGTGCACTCAGTCCCCTCATTCAGATTGCTGATAAAGATATTAAACAGGACTGGCTCCAGTACTGAGCCCTGGGGAACACCACTTGTGACTGGCTGCCAGCTGGAGGTAACTCCATTTACTACCATTCCTTAGGGTTGGCCACCCAGCCAACTTTTAACCCAGTGTAGATTACACCCATCCAAGCCATGAGTAGCCAGTTTCTCCAGGAGAATGTTAGGGGAGATGGTGTCAGAGGCTTTACTAAGGTCCCGGTAGGTGACATCCACAGCCTTACCCTCATCCACTAGGTGGGTCATCTTGTCATTTAGCTGCAAGCAGCAGTGGGGCTGAATGCTTATTGCCACAATGCACACTTTGCACCCTCAAAACACGTTTTTTTTCAGAATTTCTCAGAGCCACACAGAATAGCATATGAGGCTTCCCAGATCAAGGAGATGTCCTGTCCTGAGGCTGGCATGCTTCATTTGTCAGTGTGGTGCCAGACCTCTCCCTGCACTCTACTTTTGTCACTTTTCCCCCCTCCCTTTATTTTCTTTCCTTCCTTTGCTTTCTTTAATAGCTGCATTTTGTCTTTCCTTGTCTTATTCTCTGTTTCCTTGACTGCTGTATCTCTTTTAGCCCTTGCTTCTCCAACCAGGCTCTGCAATTTCTGAGGCTGTTGGAGGGTGACAGTTCAACCTGACCTTTTGCCATTTGTTCTTGACTCCCAGCCGTTGGGTCCCTCTAAATTACACATCTGGCTCTCTCCTCTCTCCTCCTCCTTTCTCTCTCTTTCCATCTAGCTGTCCTCAGCACAGTGTAAAAGACAGTTTTAGAAAAACCTGAAGATCCACTGGCATGTGATTGCCGCCCCCCCCCCCCCCCCCCCCCCGGCTCTTTTGGGGTGCAGGGGAAGCCCAGGAGGCACTAGGTACCACGGCACACATACACTCACCACATTAAGTACCCCCGGGCCAGGCTGCCTTCTCCTCTAGGGCTACATCTCCTGTTCTGCCTCTGTCTTCTGAAGTCTGGGGAACAAATGCCACCAGGAGAGGAGGCCAGGCTGCCATTTCTAGCACGGGTGTGTGGTGCCACAAGGACTCTCCTCACTAGATGTCACTGTGAGGCTGGGTTTTGCCTGCCACAAGCACAGCAGCCAGGAGAGATGGGTGCTGAGCTTTAGGAAGGCCCTGCCAGAAGCAGCGGGAGGGTGTGGAAGAGATTTGCAGGACAAACGTTGAGTTGCTGTAGGTTTTACCCAGCCCTGGCACGTTTTGGGCATAGAACCAGCAAGTTGCAGGAGGACTTTGAGGTGCAACTCCATACCACCACCTCTGAACACCCCAGCCTGTATCTGGTAGTCACCAGGGCCTTAATGTGAATTGGCCACCAGGACTTATGTCTGAGTAGTGCTTATCTCCTGCCAGTCATGATACCGGTTTGGCAGCAATTTACTTGCTAATGCTCAGCCCCAGATCATTGTTCACTGTCCCCATCTTCCATCACCCAGCTGTAGCCCTCGCTGCAGCACGTCTCTGTATGATAAGCAGCTATGTTACTGCCTGGCAGGGCTACGCCATAGAGTACCCTTGAGGAGGCACTGTGGTAGCCCCCAAAGCTGAGGTGAGAGCTGTGGTGAATGGTGTAGGGACTGGCCTTTTCTCTCAACAAGGAAGCCAAGTGACAAGCTAGCCATGTGTCCACTGTTGCTGAAGACGTGGGGCATGACTGCAGGTGGGAGCCCACAGACCTGAGTGCCCTTGGGAAGTCTGGCTTGCACAAGACCTCCCTGTGCAGTGAGTGAGGAGACCTTCTGTCCCACAGTCATGAACATTCTCAACATGGTGGCAGAAGCTTTTATAATTTCTTTTTACTTGATTCATTTTTTTTGGCTTTCATTCTTTCACTTTTTCTTTCCTTTCTTCATGCCCTCTCTTTTTTGATACGTGTCTTTAGACTTGTGTTGCCTATTTATCTCTCTCCTTGTCCTGCCTTTTTCCTTCTAGCCTTTGCTTCTCCAACCAGGGTCAGAAATTTATAGGGGGATGATAATTTAACCTGACCTTTTATCTCTTGAGCTTGACTCCCAGTACTTGAGTCCCTCTAAATTATAAGGCCAGCTTTTTTCTTCTTATCTTCCTCCCTTCCTCCACTGTTTTTTCCTAAAACTTTGATTGTGAACTGGACCTTGTGATCACATCTCTATCCTTTGAGGGGTCCCACTGTGCAGAACCTGCAAGCTGTATCCTAAGGGAGAGTAACTGGTGAACAAATGCCCCATGAACCATACCTGTGGCTTTCGTGGTTTAACCCAGGCCAACAACTAAGTACCACGCAGCTGCTCGCTCACTCCATTCCCCCATACCCAGTGGGATGAGGAGGAGAATCAGAAAAAAGTAAAACCCATGGTTTGAAATAAGAACAGTTTAATAATTGAAATAAAGTAAAATTAATAATAATAACAACAACAATAACAATATTAGTAATGAAGAGGAGAGAGTGAGAGAGGAATAAAACGTAAGAAGCAAAACAAGTGATGCACAATACAATTGCTCACTGCTGGCTGACTGATGCCCAGCCAGTCCCCAAGCAGTGATTGGTGGCTCCTAGCCAGCTCCCCCCAGTCTATATACCAAGCATGATGTTCTGTGGTATGGAATATCCCTTTGGCTAGTTCGGGTCAGCTGTCGTGGCTCTGCTTCCTCCTGTCTTCTTGTGCACCTGCTCACTGGCAGAACATGGGAAACTTGGAAAGTCCTTGACTTAAAGTAAGCACTGCATAGCAACAACTAAAACATCAGGGTGTTGTCAACATTATTCTCATACTAAATCTAAAACACAGCACTGTACCAGCTACTAAGAAGAAAATTAACTCTATCCCAGTTGAAACCAGGACAGTGGCATAGATGATCTTTAGGAGAACTACATGTTTTTGTTTTTAAGTTAATCAGCTGAAAGCCAGAAACAAGGGAACAAACTCTGGGAAAGTGTTTCTGTTTGGTTGTGCAAACACCCCCCTGTCTCACTGGGTACACCAGGATTTACATTGGTGTGAGAGCACACCCCATATATGCGTTAGCATCCAGATGAGCTTCTACCTTGGTGTACTTACATGGAAACAGAGCCATGGGACATAGAGTGTGTGGGCTCCTCAGCATGCATCTGCATTGATTTTGTACAGCCAGTTTCACTGCGTGGGGTTTGGGTGGCTCTAGGTAAAGGTGTGTGTTTGTGTGCGGTCTGGGTATGTGCATTTACACATGCATGTGCATCAGTGCTAAAGAGGATGTGAAAGATTGGATGCAAACTCCCAGGATGTGCAGCCTTTGGGGCTGGCCAAAGCGGTGGCAAGCCCACTGGGCTTGCCTTGCCTTGCCATGCTCTTCCAGCTGTGTGCCACACTGGAGGCTAAATCCACCTCCACTTGATCATGTGCCAAGGCACATTAACATTCACTCCATCACAGCGCAGCCCAATTAATATTTGATTATGGCAAATGAAGGAGGGCAGAGAGATTAAATGGGGTTGCCAGCTGGGGAGGTGGGAATGGTGAGGGGGAGCTATGCTCTTTTTTTCGTGCAGTCCAGAGGAGTAGGACTGAAAGACTTCCCTGGAGGAGGAATCAGGATTTCCCCTTTGCAAGCAGTAGCTCTGAATGGTCTGCCCTGGTGCCTGTTGGACGTGAAGCTGTGCTGAGACTGGGCAGCTCTAGGCATGGGATATGGAGCTTTTTACTACCGTGTGTCTGCTGGTCAGAGCTCTGGGCTGACCACTGGGTGTGATCGTGGAGGAGGAGCAGGAGGTTGCCTGAACCTTCTGGGGCCTGATTGTGGGAGATCTAATGGAGTGGGCATAGTTGGTTAGCCAGTGCTGATAGGAGGCAGCAGCACTTGAAGGAGACCCCGTGGAAATTCTCTGCAGGAATAAAAGTGCAGGTCCAGGCCACAGAGGTCCTGGCGAGCAACTTCTTGTTGTTCACTCGATGCATTGGCAGACAGCGGATCAGTGTCGGTGGTGCCCTGTCAGTGTTGCTCAGTAGGACTTGTGGCTTTGCTTCCTCATTCCAGGCAGGTGGGCTGAGGTAGATGGGCTGAGGTGGATCCTGTGCTGTTGCTGCCTTCTCAGAGCTACCTGCAGTTCTCTGAGGGCTTGGAGACCCAGCAGAGTTCAGCGGGGTGGAGGAAACTGATCTGTGCTGCAGTTACTTTAAGCTTCTCCCAGATGCGATTGCCCCTTCCCAAGCAGGCATCATGTCACTTCTCAATTGAAAAGCCAAATGAAATTTCCAGGCCGTTTGCAGCTTTTATGATTCACTTGTTTCCTTTTCTCCCCTTCTCTCCTTTTTTTTTTTTTTTTTTTTTTTTAAATTCTTTCTCTCTTCTATCTCTATTTGCTCCTGCCAGCTGCCTGCTTTGAATTTAGTTTGTATCAAGGTCAGGAGAAATTAATTTTCTGCTTTCCTCTTTGGTGCAGAATGGGTTCTCCCCCTTCCATTCCTCTTCCCTGCCTGCTGCTGAAGTAGAGAGATGTCTTGGAAACATTTCCTTTTTAAAATCTCCCTCTGCCCTCTCTTAAGTACTTGGCCTCTCTGCTGACAGTGTGGGACAGGTGCTAACACAGTACTCCTTTCCTGATCCAAGAGCTGGAGAATAAACTCTTGGGCATATTGCAGATAACTGAGTGAGAGCACATCTCACTACAAATCTAGCTACAAAACAAAAGGCAAATAAATATTAGGACAGTCAGAGAGGGACAGGGTTTTCTTTGTCTCTGGGAAATCATCCCTGCTGCTGAGCCCCTGGGGGCTGCCAGCATACAGAGCATCTCAGGGTTCGGTGTTGGGACAGCAGATATGGCCTGACCCTGCGTGGACCTGGGAGGGGAGGTGTGGTATGGCAGGATAGGGGCCAGGAGGTGATACGGTCAGTTTGCAGCAGACATCTGGTAAATCTATTGTTTTAATCTGGAAATTGTGTTTTTGTGCTGTGGATATAAAACTTCCCAGTATAGGCATAAAGGAACCAAAAGCAACTTCCCAGCTCCCACAGCCCAGTGATATATAGGCTCTGTGTGTGTGTGTATGTGCACTACTTGCTGGTAGAGCATATTTGTGAGATGTGGCGTTTATGTTACCTTTTAGTGAGGGAGAATCGTTTATCTCAGCATTCTAATTATGTTCCATTAAAATGCAAATTTGGGTTTATGCATTGAAATTGTCAGTACCATTGCCATGGCAACTGGAGCTTGAGGGTGGGGAATTTGAATAGGTGGGACCTCGTATCTCTCTCTCAATCCCTCTCAAATACCTCCAGGTAATTGAAATCATAGTACCCTTTCACGGGAATTGTGGCACTTTCCCACTAGTGAATTTGGGGCATCACTGAAGTTCTCCATGGAGCTGTTCCAGCAGGGCAGGCCACCGTGTTTTTAAGTCACTGGGTAACTCCCAGCAAAGTGGAAGAGCTAGTGCACAGGTCTTTCAGAAGGAGGTGAATCCTTCCCATTTTACCCCCCATGTCATGTTTGTTTTGAGGTGTCTGGCTGGGAAGGAGGAAGAGAAGTCTAATGACTTAACAGACTTTGACCTAGAAGACCTTAGATGCTGCCACAATTACTGGAAGACCTAAGGGCCATCTATACTTTTGAAACCAGTTAAACACCTCCAGTTAAACACTCAGTCAAGCTGTTTGTGTTGGTAATGTCCTGCAGCAGTGAGTTCCCCTGGTCAGTCATCCTTGGCACAGAGTGAGCAGAATTTTCCCCATACCACCTTCTTGGGGTCCTCTCCTTTCTCTGTTTTGCATGGTAAGACGGCATGACTCTGTCTTCCTCCTCCCTTTACCAAACACAGCTGGGACTCCTGGAGCTCATCTCCCTCCTGTTTAAGCATCAAGTGAAGGAGTTTTAGGATGCTGGGTAGAAGAAAATGCCGAGAGAGACTGTGATATGGCTGAGTACCTTTTATGGGGGAAAAATGTGCCTCTCTGTTTTGGCTGTTGACTGAAAATTTTGATGGTAAATAAAGCATAGTGAGTTAATTCCCAAACTACACTGACAGCTGGGCAGGAAGACAGGACTGAGTCTGTTTTCTGGCTCCCCACCCCTGTTAAGAGGTTCACAAAATCATCTTAATCCTCATGCTGGTGTTGCCTTGGGTTTATTTTTTCCAGGAATATGATTTGCTGATAGTAAAATCTAGATGCAGTCTTACGAACTTGGTGATCCAAACTGCGGTTTCTGTTGAATATAATTGACTTGGATACCCTGGAGGCTGTTTACCATCCATTTAACAGTGAAATAAAGAAAAGAGAAAACATTCAGAGCAGGCTTTAATGCAGCCTAGGGAGGTCCCAAGCAAGAAGATACAGAGTCAAGGATTGCCTCCCCCAGTACAATAGTGGCAAAGTGGAGTGAATTTAGTGGTGGTCCGTGAAGATGATCAGGGAGATGGAGCACATAACATGTGAGGAGATGCTGAGGACACTGCTTTTGTTTAGCCCAGAGGAAAACAATTTGAGGGGGATCTGATTGGTAAGATAATGGGGGGAGCGTGTAGAGAAAATGGAGCTGGACTTTTCCCAGAGGTGTGCACCAAGGACAACAGACAGCAGAGACAAGTTGCAGCAAGGGAAATTCCAACTCCATATAAAGAAAAAACATCATAATGAGGGTGATTCAGATGTGAGTTGGTGGCCTAGAGGTATTTTAGAGTCTGCATCCTTTGAGATACTTAAATCTCGAGCAGATGAGGTGCTGAGCAGCCTGCTCTGGCTTTGAAGTTATCCCTGCTTTGAACAGGATTTTGGACCAGAGGCCTCCAGAGATACCTTTCAACACCAGTTATTCTATGGGCTCCCACTGGGGGCACGTTCTGTGATGTACAGTAAAATGGGGAGACCAAACTGTTTTGTCCACTAGGATGAATCACAGCACAAGTGATCTGTGGTCTTCTTTTGCTGGAAAAGCAGGACCTTACTGTGGACCATCAGCTTCTGCTTTTTGGGAGTTGCATCTCTGCAGTGAGCACAAAAGTGATGGGAACAGGGGCTGAGATCTAGATCCCATGAAGACAAGGAATGTGTCGCTTGCTGCTTCCACATTAGGCAAGCCACTAACTTGAGGAGATTGGGTTCCCCAAGAGTGACATCTGACTGAGAATGAGGGATAGGACTAAAACAGGCTTTATCAAGGAGCAGATTAAAAATATATGATAGATAATGTCCTTTCCTTCCAAATGGAGAGGATGATGGGGGAAAAAAAAAGGTGATACTTGCCTTCTGCATCTGATGTAACAAGGAAAGGCATGGAAGGGGCTGGTACCTGAACTGGTTTTCATGGGAAAGAAGCCATTTCACCATGTTCAATATTATCATCATTAAGCTGATCAGCTTCACCAGCACGGAAGATGCCGAGAATGAGAGAGCAAATATTGTAAAGGAAGTAGAGGAACACATGTTCAAAATAGCTGTGTTCTGGAGAAAACTTGCCAATCAGTACTTACAGAGGGAGAGACAGAAGGTGAGACAGAGACCAGAAGAGAAAGTGGAGAAGAGAAAATGACAGTGTGGAGGAGAGTGGGAGAAAAAAAAAATGTCTATAATTTCCGTAAATCTCTCTGTCCTGCTCCCTTGCTGTTCCCTCGCACATGCAAGTGCCCTCCCTTTGCTCAGCCTCGCTGTGAGACTTGAATTCCCCCTGCACCATCCTGGTGGCAGTTTCCTCTGGGGATGAGCTGAGGGGCTTCAGCCCAGAATCTCTGCCCCGCATCCCTGCCTGCTATTCTGGGCTCCCACCATCCCCACCACCTTCCTAGCAAGCCCTCTGCTTAGGGCCAGAGAGCTTGTGCCACATCTCTTTCTGTGTGGCACACCAGAGTGCTTTCCCCTCTTACTGGGCTGAGGGTTTACCGACTGTCAAGATTTAACCCTGTGTCTGCTCATATGAAGGGGCTTTCCAAGCTAAGGAGTAAAGACCTGCTCTGCTAACGCCAGCGAAAGGTTGCTTCTGTCTCATTGATTTGGGGGAAGAGCAGACAGACTAGCTGACCCCATGTAGTCCCTTGTAACCACATTATTTCTGTAGTGATTTGTGTGACTCTGCAAAAACAGCCAGTGAGCCTTGTCCTTGCCCTACAGGTTGGCATTGCAAAATCTGGTATAGGAGCTTGCCTTTCCCCAGCAAGGTCCTCTATAGTGGCAACCACAGCAGAGACGCTGAGACCTCTAGCAGAGGTGACAGAGCCAGGTGATGCTTTCCTCCAGCATGGCATGCACTTCATTCCTTCAACTGCAAACCCAGGCTGTCTGTGCACCTGCACCCATTCAGACTGGTGGAGATGGCAACACATGCAGCCTCCCACAGCCGTTCCCTCATCTTCCCTTCCCCCAGCCTGCCAGAAACAGATCCCCACGAACTGCTTTCCTCTCACACCCTTGGCTGTTCTAACATATCCTTGGGGAAGGTGTAAGACCGGCTGTGGTGATGAGATTGTGATCTTTTTCTTCCCTTTTTTTATTTTTTTATTTAATTTGACAGTGGAGTTTCCCTTGCCATTTTCAGCATATCTAACAAAAATATCCCTTCATCGAATATTCAGCATCTTCCTGGAGCATGGCAGTAGCCAGCGGGGGCCGTGAGTACATGCTTGTGGAGGGGATGACTCACGAGCCCTGTCTTGTTCTTGGCCCCCCAGGACTCTGCTTCTCTCCCTTTGTCTCTGCTGGCAGCTTGTGCTGATGGGCCTGTGGCTGCCAGCGCTGCCAGGGCTCTGGTTGTAGCAGCCCTAGAGGCAGAGGGGAAGGGGGCAGGATACAGGTGCCCTGCTCCATGCAGGTTGCAGGGACAGGATGAGAAGGGAGGTTTTCACTGGAGTATGAGTATAATCGAAGGGAGGTGCCTAGAAGCTTTACACATAGTGCTGGGGCTGGGCTGGGCCAGCAATCTGGTTGGGAAGTCTGGTGATTTGAGAGCCCCTGATTGGAAACTTCCTGTATGGATCCCCCTCAGCTGCCCCAGGCATCCCCTGCCTCTCCCCCCCACTCGATCCCCTCACATAGGTCTTTGTTCAAGCTCTTTCCTGCTGGAACCTGAGCCAATGCTGGTTCATTTTCACACACTCTCCCTTGTCGCTGGGTCATTGACTAAATTAAATTTCAATTACTTTTTTCTTATTAAAATCTAGTGAAAACAGCTCTTCGTTGGCAGCTGCTGGGCCTGCTGCAGCAGAGAAGGGTGTGCAGGTGATTTTGTGAGGAGGAGGCAGGGGAAGGTGGTGAGTCACAGGTGGTACCTTTGCATGAACACACAGGAGGGCACAGGAGCAGGTTCCGGGCTGGGTGCCTCACTGGGAGATGTGGGGTGACCTGCTCTGGTCCTTCTCAAGAAGGGAGACTAAAAGTACCAACTAGTGACCCCTTAACTTTTGAAGTCGCCCACCAGTTGTCAGTCCTGGGGAGGCGGGCCATGCTGAAGGATGAAAGTGGTCTTCAAGAGATCCACTGTGGTTCCCTTGTGGTCAAACATGATTTTGATACCCTTGTTCTGATGGGCTGTTGAGGGTGTAGCTTGCTTGTTAGGAGACTTGGCACAGCCTGACCTTACATTTGTGGCCCCACAGTGAGCTGGCAAGCTGAGAAAAGACAGTGAATGTCTTTACTTGTGTGTCTGCTGGGACTTGGGGGAGAAGTGCATCTGTCTGAAGGCGCACACACCATTTGGCTGCTTCCCTGCCCCTCAGATGCACAGAACAGGAGCTGTGCAGGCAGTAAATCTGTCCTGTGTCCTCTGGGAACACCAGGAGTCTGGGCAAGAGCATTGCCTCGGGTTTCTGGTTTCCACCGTTGTTCAGTTTTTATTTCCCTCTATGCTCCTCACTGCACATCTCTGGGAAATGCCACCTGTGACCTCAGCCATCATACCTGTGTCAGCTGTGTAGGTCAGGAGCACCTGGGGCCCCTTTCTGCCAGTGACATCTCCTGGGTGCATGCTGACAGGTAGTCAGGACTCATTGTCTCTCGAAGAAACCAGGAAAATAAGCTTGTGTTTGAATCCCAGGTGCAGAGAGGGTCTACCTGTCACAGCCAATTCAGCTGCTGCTCTGCCTGGCAGTGTTATTTTCTATTCTATGGACTCCTATTCACCTTGCTTTCTTTTCCTTTTGCTTGCTTTCCCCTTTGCTGTTCTCTTTCTCTCTCCCCCTCCTCTCTAAGCTGCCTCCCAGCAGAGATTGGCTATTAAAGCCAACTGTGCCAAGGCTGCAAGATGTGCACAGGCATTAGGAACAAATGACATTGTTTGAGCACTTGCCTCTGTTGCAGCAGTAGGGCTGCACGGATCTCCATGAGCAGCATCCTGCCAGAGAGCGCGTGTGTGCCAGGAGAGTGTGGGAACAAGGCATATACAAGAAATGTGATTACCCTTAACTCTTTCATGAGCTGTCCCTTGCATACTGCAAGCCAAGATGTGAGTCTGTACTGCTTGAGCTGTCAACATACAGCCACGTGAGTTTCTTACATAGTTCACAGGGTCGACAGCCATGCTGTGTCAGTATAAGCTATATACAGACTGGTGGGTATGGAGGAGATGCCCGGCTTCCACACACAGTTGTACGAGAGCCAGGGTAAGGCCATCTGCAGCATAAACACTGTGTGAGCAGCTCTGGGTTCCCCTCCTCAATGGCCAAAACGTATAAATGCAAGATGCACTTGTGGTATCTTCTGGCATTATGGGAGCAGTGGTTGGAAGAGTTGGGAGCAGTTGTGTAGAGGAAGTGCTACAGGTATGGGTCTTGTCCGTCACAGTGATGAGGGTATGGAGGAGGGGAGGTTTAGAAACACTGGAGTTTGGACGGCTTAGAGCAGCCCCTTTGGAGGGGGAGAAGGATGAGAGTGAGGTTTTTCCCTACCAGAAGATTATTTTACTTTCACAATGGCACTTTCTCATGTATCTGGACTGTGAAGGGTGTGTGGTGGCATCCTTCTGTGCAGTAGTGACGGTGGGGGCAGTGTGTGAGAGGGGTGAAAGTCTGGGTGCTGGGCAAACATGGGCATCATCCTGGAGGAGGAGGATTGAGGAGAGGAGCAGGTTATTAGAGGAGCAGACTCAAATGGATTTTATGAGTTCATTTTTATCTGAAGGAAATTAAATGTCATTCCCAGATAGGCACCAGTGACTTGGTCATGGCTGTGTCTAGAAACTGGCTTGAAGGGGCCATGGCTGGGTTGGTTTCTCATCACAGTGGTGCAGGGTGCTTGATACTGGGAGAGCTGAGAGGAGTGACATGGCTAATGCTCAGCAACTCATGCTGGTGGCAGTCAGGGCACCCATGGGCCTTTGCAGAGGGCAGGATTGGCTGCGGGGTGATCATTCTTCATGCATTGAAGGATCAGTGCCTGCTTGGAGTCTGTCTCACTTTATGATTGTTTCCTTTATAGACTGGTTCCCCCTCACTGTGACTTGTTTGACTTCCAGATACTTGCCCAGGAGTGGGTTAAACTTCCTCATTAATAACCAGACAGATAAAAATCACTGGAAAAGGTAAATGAAATGCTGCTCTGACACATCTGATGCAGTGGGGGAAGCAAATCCTCCAGACTGGAAAGCCATTGTCTCCCAGGGGTTTTCAGATATCACATCCTCGATGGAAGTGAATAGGACATGCCCAGCTCCACGAGAGCATCTGGTAATGTAGCATGGAGGGAAGGTATAGGGACAGATTGGGGCCAACGCAGCTTTCTGATTTTATTTTGTTAGAGAGCTTCATGACAGGCGCTGTTTTAATCTCTGGGCTGAAGAATGAAGTGCAAGGGACAGAGACAAGACTCACCAGCTGCACGGCTTCTAGGGAAGAGACTGTGTGAGTGATAAACAGTGCAAGAGAGGAGTGAAATCAGCCCTCTAGGAAGGGGTGGTGGACCCAGGCTTTGGAGAAATCACCAGTGCCCAGTGTCTGGACACTCAGACTCTTCCTTAGCGTGGGCAGCACCTCCAGAGACATATTTCCCTGTGACATAGCCGACAGTATTAAAAACAATTTGAAAATTGTTAGGGAAGTATTTCAGATACCTTTTGCTGTTGTCAAGGCAGCTTTGTAGCAGGCAGCAGAGGCTGGCTGGCTGGCTGCTGCTGGGCAGAACATCCCAGCAGGAGACCATGCAGAAAGGAGCAGTGGGCCAGGGTTTAGAGCAGGGGCTCCTGCTATGAGCTCCTGAATCTTCATCCTAATGCTGACCTTTGTCAGTGGCAACTGGGAGTCTGCAGCAGATCCCTCTCTTTTTTTGTGTGCCTCTACTCTGAACCTGTTTGGAAATGAAAAGAAAAAGATGTTGAGGGAGGGACAGTGTGGGAAAACTGCCTTGGAAAAATAACTCTGCTTTAATATGGGAAAAACTGTATCTTATTTTGTTGGAACAGATGCAGTTTAGAAGGAGGAACATTAAGGAACACTTTGGGGAAATCTTTAATCTGATAGCGGCATCCAAGAGAAATAGTGTAGGAGAAAAAGACCTGAGGGAGATGAAGATATGGAGATGCATTAGCAGATAAATAGCATGTAGCAGGCTCTGGGCACTTCCCCATAACTATGCGCTGAGAGGACCAGCTGAATGTTCCTTTCAGCAACTCCAGCTCTCCAGC
Organism: Falco punctatus; assembly: GCF_963210335.1. Lineage (NCBI taxonomy): Eukaryota > Metazoa > Chordata > Aves > Falconiformes > Falconidae > Falco > Falco punctatus. Next base: position 35,613,731 of record NC_137585.1, read on the forward strand.
AGAAGAGAGAGGGATGCGCGTCTCTCCCTGTCCGCAGCTCAGCAGAGGCTTTCCCTTGACCTGGCATCTAATTCTAATATCCAGAGCTTGTTCCTTTAAGCATTTACACCTCCAATCAGGCTGCCAGTCCCACTGCCATGTGGAGCCATAAACAGGGATAAACAGTAATTAGTATGGTAAATAGCTTGGCCTTGTGTTTTCTGGTTACAGTATCATGGTAATTATTTCCGGCTCCCTGCCTTTGTACTCCTGCTGCCTGATTTTGTGCTCTGTACGCCCTTGCCAGCCTGATTATCACTGTACGCATTAAAATTGGCAGTTGCTCTCTCCTGTCTCCCATCCACTCCTTGGGGGGGTAACTGGCCTAGGCCCGTTACACCAAGGTAATCGGGGGTGATTGAGGGGTGACGGGTAGCATCAGACAGTTCTCTGCCTTCTGGGGTCTGTACCTTAATGGTCAGGACGTGGATCCGTGATGAGATAACATAGGATAGCATTTTCAGGGAACCTGATGCTGGTCACCAGGCCTCTGTAAGATACGGCAAGAGAGATGGCCAGATGAATCAGCTGGGCAGCTCCTACCCATGTGTCCCACTACTGAGGCTTTTTTCTCTCTCACTTTTGGCTGCCTTGCTGCAGTAAACAGCTTTGTCTCTGGCAGAGGGTCTAATTTCAGTCTGGATTTTGGCCCATTTGTGGTGGTCCAAGGTCCTGCTCACTGGAGAGAGACAGATCAAACATGCCCCATCTTGGTCTCTTGGCCAGCATCCCAAGCTCAGCTTTTCTTAAATACTTGTGGTTGTGGTTGCTTTGGCATGGGCTGCAGCCAGTTGAGCACTGATGGGTTCAGGCACCCGAGACCTTCCCACCAGCTGTGGAACCTCCTCCAGCTTGGTGAGCCAGGGCTCTCCTTCCTTTCTAAATTCCCCCCAGTTAAAAGAATCTCTGTTTTGCAACATGTTGTGCTTTTGTCTTGTCTCAGCTCTTCCTCAGAGCTCCTGACTCACTTTTTCCTTCTGAATGTCCCTCCTCAGCCACCCTCTTGCAGATTACAGCAGATAAGTGTGTGTTTCTGGCTTCATTTGCATCCAGCCCTTTCTGATGTGTATGCATGCAGGTTGGAGGCACTTGAGGCAGCTTCTGGAGCTGAGGTAATTGCTCATCCACTGTCTCTCTCCCAGTGGCCAGGATATCAGTCTGAGCAATTTGTTAGAACCCCCTCTCAGGTCCTGTTTTATTCATGCTTTCACCTACAAAGTGTTACCAAAATGGTTGCATTCTCCCAGTTATATCTGAACTCTCCCCTCTTCCCCCCATGGAGCTACACTGCCTTATAACCCCTGTGTGCCTGGTGGGTTGGATTTTGCAGCACTGTAGGGTTCATTGGCTGCTCCTGATGTGCCTTAGCTGACCCAGTTTTTCATTTTTCTGGAGATATATGAGTGTTATTATTCACAAAGTGTTGCAAACACATGCTGGGCTCTGTGAGACTCTCAGGAAGACAAAATAAATGGGCATTGCTGGGGAAGGAATGGCCAGGGGAGAGACAGCTGCTGTTTCTCCCCAAAAAGCACCACAATAGCAACACTTGATTGTAGTAGTGGCCACAGGCATTTGGGATTAGACAGCCACAGAAGACAAGCCTGGCAGGGTCTTCAGGATGTCACTGGCTTTATATCCATCTCAGGACAATCGGTGCATGTATCATTCCCAAGAGGTTTTGGCTGGCCTGGTTTTGAAAGCCTGAAGTGCAGGACATTGCTCTGCATCCTCAAGCAGCCTGTGCATTGTATGCCTTACTGTCCTTATCACCAAATGTTGTGTACTGCAATGTAAACATGTTGTTGCTTCTTCTGTCCAGTGGACATTAAGAACTGAGAACTCTTCTCCTTTTGTAGCAAACTTGTATGTATCTGAAGACTGTTATCGTGCCCCTGTTTATAGTCTGAACAGCTTCGTTTTGCTCAGTACCTTCCTGATAGGTCATGTTTTCTGCATTTCTGATCATGGTGGCATGATTCTCATAAATGTTTGGAGAAGTGCTGTTCTTTCCTCCCCCATCACTCTCAGACTGATGGAAGAAAACCTCTCCATCACCCGTGGAACCAGAAGTCCTTACAGAGATGCATGCTATCCTTCACTTCTCAAATACGATTTTGACTACATGTCATTTTTCTAGACAGCTGAAGTCATTCATCAGATTTTCCTCACAAGACTTGGATTGGAGTGCATTGCTGTTTGCTAAGGCAATTAATTTTAGCTGAATCTTGGCTTAGATGTGAGCCAAAAAGGTGTCTAAAGGAAAACTGATTTTGTGTGTGTATGTGTGTCTCATTTAGAAACTCTGTAGTGTTGATCTAAGGGGTGGAGAACCTTTCAATTCATTCTACGTAGCACCTGCGCTGCTTGGAAAACCACCTCAGCAGTGGAAACCAGCTCTACGGCTTGGGGAGTTTTGCAGTTAGCAAGCAGATGAGCTTTCCCTGGGCAGCTGCCTTTGAAACCAGCCTTCAGGTCCCCTCAATAAACACACCTGGGAGGCTGTGATTTTGTTTCCTCCATCCCAGGGAGAAAAGCAGCACATGAGAATGATTTTCCAAGATTCTGCCAGTCTCACCCTTCACCAGTTTTTATCCCCTACAGCTTGAAGAGTGGGAAGTCTGTCTGTCATACAGGCTAGCAGAAGCTCATTCTCCTCTGATTTCTCATTTGCTTCTGACGCCTGTGACCTCGTCTTCACCTTTAACCTTTGGATCCTCTTTCTGCCCACTTACAGAATCATTGAATGGTTCCGGTTGGAAGGGCCCTTAAAGATGATCTAGTTCCAACCCCTGTGCCAGGACTCTGCCCTGGCTGGAGTCTTGTCCTCAGCCTTGGTCTTCTCTCCTCCTGGCTGCTGTAGCTGCTGTTTACCATCTCTGCTTTAAAAATGTTTCCTTCCCTGCGTGGTTTCCCTTCTGCTGCTTTGCTTCCTTGCGTTCTCACTGCAGTGGTTGTGAGAGCCCTTGTTGGCACCTGTGTTTTGGGAGCTGCCTGCCGGCACCTCTTCACCTCTCCCACTCCCACACAGCACAACTGAAATGGCAGTTGTCCTCTCTCCCCTCCCTGCCATGCCTTTCCTCCCTTGTTTCCCTCTGCCAAAAGTTCAACTTGTATGCAAGTGACACGTGCAGAAACACTAAAGTGTGTGTTTAAGACATGTAATAAGCACTTGGCCTCTACAGGCTGCTCTTCAGCCTTGGGCTCCAACACACTTCAGCAAAGAGATGGAGATACTTTCTCTGCATGGAGTGGGTAGGTGACTCACACGGGGCTGCCCAGCCTGCCTGCATCTGAGCTGGGAGGGAAATACAGGCAGCCTAATCCCTGCCTGATGCTCCTTCTCGAGTAGACAGTCCTGCCTGGCTCTGGATTTGTTTGCCTGAGAGACATCCTGCCGTTGGTGATGTACGTGCTTGTGAAGATGCGAGTGCGTGGGCACAGGCTGTCCTTGTTTTGGGTGTTAGCGCTTGTGCACATGTGTAGGCAGATGTTCAAGCACTGGAGGCATTTGTAGGCACAGACAGGCCTCCTGGCCTGGGTGGCTTTACAGCAGCTGGGCTTTCTGCCTGGCTACTTTTCAGACTCTCATGGTGGCCGGGGTGGGGGGGATACGGAGGGTCACCAGGGGCTGGTCCAAGCAGGGAGGCTGGGAGGGAGCAGGAGATGGAGGCTGCACCTGTTGTGCTGCAGCAGCTTGCCAGCTAATGATGGCTCTATCCCAGCTTAGTGCTGGCTCCTGACAGCTCTGCATTGGGCTCAGAGAGCCCCAGTTTGCTTGGCAGCCAGCTGCTTAGTAGCCACATGTCTTAGACAAGCTGTATTCTCTCAGGAGTTTTGTGCAGCAGCCTTTGTGCCAGGGAGGATGGCATCACGCTGGCCTGGTTTGCAGATGTGAGGGAGCACTTCTGAAATAGTTGTGGCCAGCCTGGGGAAGTCGCCTGAGCCCTGCTCCCCAGTTATGTCAAGGCAGCTCTTTGAAGTGGTGGCTCTGGAGTACTGATGGTGATGAGAAGCCATGTGTGTTTTCTGCCCTCACAGAGGCAGAATATTTAGTGGGTCTCTTCTTGGTGTATTGTTGTGGGGAGCTGTTTCACATGGGTCTTTTCCTCCTTTTCATCTCCTAGCTGTAAATTCTGGAGTCCTTTCCTCCCCGTCCAACCCAGTAGCACCTGCCTGCTCTGCGCATTGCTGGGTCTAGCCCCACGTGTCCTGGTGGGCTGCATGCAGAGAAGGCAAAGGAGAAGGCTTTTCTCCTCAAAGCCTGTACGAGGCGGGTAGGATGGGGTGATGCAGGGCCTACTTGTGCTGCAGGCTGGAGATAACTCCTGCTGTCCTGGCCCTGGCCTCCTGAGCAGCCCTTGGGGATGCATAAGGCACACTGCAGCACTGTGCAGATGCTGTCTGGGCACCAGCCATGGCATAACTGTATCAGCAGGACAAACAAACTGGTTTGGCTGGGCGTGGTGGCTCCCTGCATCCCTCCAGCTGTACCACGCTGTGCTGAGTGCTCAGACAGACCACTGTCCTTGTTCCATAATCAGAAAATAGAGAACTCTTCTCCTGCAGGCTTGATGTGCTCCAAGCACGCCCTTTCCACCCTCCAGCAGGTGGGCTGGCAGGGGAGTGGGTGCACCCACACTGATGGCCAGGTCAATGGCGTGAAGCCATGGGAAGAGGCAGGTGCCTTGTATCAAATTCTCAGCCTGACGCAAAGTGATGGAGCAGAAAGAGTGTGCGTCAGGGAGGGTGGGAGGCAGGATGGGAGCGATGGAGGAGCTGGAGAAGGGGAGTGGGAGACTGGACTGTAGCCTGGGAGCAGAACAGCAAATTGGCTTATTATTAACCATAACCCCTGTCCCTTCCTAACCTTGCATCTGGTAAACTGTTCTCGGATTCTTTTTTTGGTGTGTTTCTTTTTTCTTTAATTCTCCCTCAGGTGCTGCTGTAGCTCAAATTTAGTCTCCAATATTTCTGTCTTTCTGTCTCTTCTATTTTCTTTCTTATTTGGAAAATAGATCCAAGAGGACTGTGGGACTTGAGAAGAGTTAGAAGCACAGGGGATGCCACATTGGATCAGTTGATCTAATCCATGATCTTCCTTTCTGTCTGTACTCAGCCTCTGTGGAAAATTAAACAGCCCACCCCAGTGGAAAATACAGCTGTGCGATGGGAGGTTTGGTGAGAAACACTTTCTTCACCCTCCCCATGGCAGTGAACACATTGATGTGTCAGATTTGGTTTCTGTTTGATGAGATTTCATATCTGGGGGATCTCACAGCTGGGCATTGGTACAGGATGACCCACTGTGTGGATGTTGAGCTGGGGCTGGGCGGACTGACTTCGCACCCATTCTGCAGGGTGATCTTGGGTGGATCATCTTTCTCTGGGCCTCAGTTTCCTCGGCTCTAAGATGAGAACTAATTAGATCTTTCCCCCCCCGTCAAGTGCTTATATAACATCTCTACAGCTAAAAACTGCTGGAGGAGATGCCTTGTACTTGAACAACAGAAGAGAAAATACATCAGCTGCCTCTAGATCTAGAAAATTCCTCACTGGTACCACCAAGTACATGGAATGGTATATTCCCCCTGTTGAAGGGGAGAGCAGTGGGTGCTTGGTATAGAGCTGAAAAGGGAGCACGCTGGGGAGATAATCACTCCAATGGAGAAGGTTCGCCTCAGCTTATAGCCTGGGGATTGATCTTGTTTCATCTTGCTCTGGAACCCAGAATAAGGACCACTGGGTGAAATAAATTTTCAGTTATGTCAGAGGGCAGGTGAATGTCAAACCTTTTATGTTGTGCCAGTTTATGCTTTTAATTCAGGAAAAGGCATCATCTCAGATGCCTCTCTGCTGCAGCAGTGAGTCCTACAATAAAAAACATGTTCTCCTTTTCATTCCTATATTGTTTTGTGCCTTTAGTCAGAAGATTTTCTGCCAGAGGGCACAGTATGATGGGACAGGGTTGGACCCATCAGCATTTTAGGCATCCTGTATCATTTGGGCTGGGTTATCTACTGCCATCCCTGGCCTTGTGCTGCTCTCAGCAAAAGCAGTGTCTGAGTCAAAGTTGCGTCTTTTCTGAGCTGTAGGAAATGTGAATGGGTCTCACATTTTGGAGATCTTACTGCATATGGGTTCCCATCTCAGTCCTTTTCCACTTCCGCCCTCGCTCCCTGGAAGGCAGCTGCTCTTGGACCCAGGACTTCTTGGCCCAGGCCATGTTGTGCAAACCAATCACGAGGTGGCACCACAAGATTGCCTTTGTTGTGATTTTGTTTCTGTAAACCTCTCTCTGTTTTCCTTACTAGCCCCAGCTGCCCTCTTGCTTTTCAGCCCATTGCTGCTCTCTGCCACTCAGCTGACAGCAGATACTTGTCTGGTTTTCCTCAGAGGCTCCCCTAGGTCTAAACCCAGGCAAGACCATGGGTCAGGGCCAGTTGGGATAAAGCAGCTGTGCAGAAAGTGGCACAGAGCCTCAAAAGTTAAGGCCAAAGTGATGGATGGGTGATGAGAAGGACTACCTGTTATTTGAGATGCAGATTTGCTCTCTCTTGTTTTTCTAAGTGGCAGCAAACACGCCTGAGAGGAGACCCCAGTCCAGCCTGGGGTGCTCTTTAGCCCTTGCTGCTGACGTTTCTGCTCCCTGGAGTAGCTGCTGATCGGAGGGTGTGTCTTGCCTGATCTGCCTCTGCTCCGGCTCCCTTCTGGCTGTGTGAGGGCAGGCAGGGGCTGCCCGACAGGCAGGGAGCACAACTGTGCTGGGAGGGTAATGGATCTCCTGGGGGCTGTTGACCTCAGCCTAGACAGGGCCTGTCTTTCTGCTACAGGCATTTTGCAAACACCTACACACTTGATGTTAGCTCACTCGTGCTCTCTCCAAATGAAGCGCCGGTCCTTCTTGCATAGAGGATGATCAGGCTGCTGTACACAGGGTTTCTGTGCTGTCTTTTGGATGATCAGTGCAGTGAAGCAGGTCAGGATGGTTTCACTTTGATGTTTGCCCATTAGCTGGGAAACCAGCTCTCTGATACTTTGAGTGGAGATGAAGTTTTCAGCAAGATGACAAATAGGTACTTGTATGAGACAGTCCCTTAGAGGCATGCATACCTCATTGTGGGTCCAAACCCAAGGAATTCCTTGAGGAAGTTCAGATCCAAGTTTCACTGTTGGATCCCTCAGACCTACATCTAGAGAAGATTCATCCAGGGCTTATGAAGACAGTGCTCCTCTTCCCAGCAGCTACTTAGCAAACTGTAATGGTGATCTTCCTTTCTAGACTGAGCTGTTGGGTTAAATTGAATTGGAGACCTCTCCCTCAAGTGCACACCCTCTCATTACGCTTTTCCTCTCCACTGTTGTTTTTCATAACAAATCACCTTTTCATAAATGGCCTTTGTCTCCCATCTAGAAACCTGCCTGCCACCATAGCTCAAAGCTGCCCTCTGAGGGCAGAGATTCTTTTTTGTCTTGCACTCTTTTCTGTTTCTCTCCTCTGCTGGAGAGATTAATTTATATTTTGCCTCTCACCTCTTTCTGAGCTCTTCTCTTTTACCATCCCCTTCTCCACTTGTCTTGACCTGTTCCAGAAGAGGAGGGATGAGGTGAGGGAGTATCATGGCTTGCAGATGTTACAGATACATGGCGGCATTTGATGCAACCATAAACAGTCCTTGTGTACTCAACCATCTATTTCAGCTCTGCTGCACTACTCTGGCCCTGTAAAAGAGAAGCCTAGGCAGGTTTGTACATGTGGATGTTGCTTTCCTGCAGCATCGTGTGCTGCTGCACTCCCTGTCTCGGCTCTTCTCTAATGTTAAATCTCTCGAGGGGCTTCTTTGCCAATGTATAAGATTTATTAGGTTGTAGAGAGGGATGGCAGCACCGAGCAGAGAGGAGGAGGGGATGTGTGGGACTGCCTTCTTTGGGACCTCGGATCCAGTGTGCAGATGATCAATAGGTTGCAGCCCACAACTGGAACGTGACTTTTGTAGAAGGGGGCAGCGACTGTGGCACCATCACGCCATAAATGTGCAAGATACAGGTGCAGGTGTGGGGGAGGGTGCGGTGGGGTGCCAGCCATGTGAGTCCCCTGCTCTGGCAGATCACAGATGAAACGTATTGTGAAGGCCTCACCTAGATGCCTTTTGCCAATGACAGAGTCCTTGTTCTGGTCACAGAAGTGGAGAATAGCTGGCAGTGCCTGTCAGACCTTCCTCAGGGAGACGACCCTGATGGCCAAGTGTCGCAGCTGGGGCTTGAGGTGTGTTGGTAGAGTGGCATCATGCCCTGGAGTGTAGGGTTGGAGAAGGCAAGGATGCATGCTGGGACCCGTGGGTGGGCGCTGGAGCAGAGCTCTGCACTGGAGCAACAGGACAGTAGACCCCTGGGAGGAAGTCAGTATCCATCCTGAGAGCCCTGTGATGACCAGCATCAGGAGGTGGCACAGGATCTGAGTGTGGGCACGGCAGCTGGGAGCGCCAGGTCAGGTCTGAAATGCATTGGCAGATCTGTGTGAGGGGCTGTGCTTAAAAGCCACAACACTGAATCATTTCCCAGAAATCCCCTGTCAGTGTAACCACAAACACGGGAGAGAGTGGAAGGTGGGGAGACACGTGTTTCTTCAATTTCCTACAACAAAGCAAGTGTAAAGGGGATTAAGAAGGAAATGCTGGGGGAGAGGAGGGAGAGATTTAGAAGGGTAGGGAACATTAAGATTGAGAGGGATAAAATGCAGATTGAAGTTGTTGGGCTAGAACAGAAGAACTTCTCAGTCTATATATTTAGCTCACTGAGGTATATAAACAGAAACCTACAGCCAGCTCAGCCACTTCTCCCCCAGTGGAGTGAGTCATCAGCCCTTGGATCTAAAGTTAGGTTCACGTCAGAGCTTACACTCTCTCTCCTTCTCTCTCATTTTCTTTTTCTTTTTCTATTTTGAAGGGTGTGGGAAAGGCTGAGCACTGTCTCCTAGAAGCAGCAAACATAAACCCGTAACGGCAACAGATGCTGGACCTGATGCTCTACCTGGGAGCACAATGAAAAAGCCTACTTTGTGTCTGGCTGCTTCTCTGCCTTGTTGCGTGCCTGGGGATGGGCTCAGCCAATGTGTGGCTGTGACTAATCTGGGCACACAGTGGACCCAGCTCCGAGGGGTCTGTGCACCGTGCAGATGAGCTGGAGGGTGGGCTGGGCTGTACTGCCATTCCTGGGGGCAACAGCAATAGGATTTGTGGTGTTGGTCAGTGTTTGGCTCCTGTGTGCTGCGCAGGAGAGCAGGATTTGCTATCAGAGCTGGCAAGAGGGACTGTGGCTGGGTCAGCCTGGCAGGAGGAAGGATGATGCCTGTGAGAATTGGTTAGAGGATGCCTTTAAATCCAGTGTAGGCTGCTGCCTAGTGGGCTCAGCCCAGAGCCACCTGCAAACCTGTAGAGGAGATGGGTGCATCTCCCAGATCTATTCCTCTCTGCTTTGCTACAGCTCCCCCTTTCCTGCTTGTTCTTTCTTGTGTGGCCCTCTCTGAAGCAGTTGCAGTGAATCACATACTTTCACCACTAACCCCCCACCCACTACTGCTGGCTCAGGTGGTGACAGGTATGATGTGGACTTTCCTGTTCCTCTCAAAAACCAAGAGTGGACAGGGAGGGACCCTTGGAAATGCTCTAGATGTGTCTATAGGACCAGCTTGTGCCATGCTCACCTCTGGTGTGACCCACCCCCAGTGCTCCCAAGAGAAGCCTGTATGTCTCATTCAGGGCTGGTGACAAAAATTCTTTGAAGGCACCTTGGGGATTGAAGACAGACCCCTGTGACTACTGTAAGCTGCAAGATGTCCATTTTCAGACCCTTCCCTTGGGGATGGTGGAGAGGAGGGTCTGTTCAGGAGGTCTGCCCAGGGCTTGGTAGGAACACTGGGATTGCCACTGTGGAGGATGCCAGTGGTGTATGTACCAGCAAGCCCATGGAAATCCTCCCCAGTGTGTGTGATCTGGAGAGAAGTGTGGGGACAAGGGGGCTCTGCTCTGGAGCACGAGCTGCCCGGGGATTGCTCATTTCACCAGCTCCAAATCTGTGAAGGGAATGAGTGGCATGGCTCCGTTTCTCCACTCAGCCCCTTTCCCTCTCCCATTTTTCCAAGCCTGTTGACTGTTTTTATTTGGAGGGTTTGAGCGAGAGTTCAGATGTCTCTTTTCCCCATGCTGTGGGTATGGTGGGAGACAAACAGAGATGATCCTGGGATGTGGACATCAGTGATGACCCACGGATTATCCTGTGGGTGTATTTATGTGCCTCTGTCGTCCTGTGCCCCTCTATGTGTACCCTTCATCTTCCTTTCCCATTTTGTTTCTTTCCCCTCTCCTTGCTGCCCTGTTTCTCCCTCCTGGCTCACCCTCTCTGTCTCTGTCCTGCCCTCCTCCTCATTCTCTTTTTCTCATTTGATATTCATGCATGAATAAATTCAATTGCATTTTTTCCCTGTTCCCCCTGAAGGGGCTTGTTGGTGAATTGCAGGCATCTGAAATCATATAATGCTCAGATTCATCATTTTGGGGACAGAATTGAAGTCCTTCTTCTCGGGAGGGAATAACAGATGATTCTTATTAGGAGAGGGAGTGGCGAGGTCTTGTGGCTGGTGAGGAGGAAGCCAAAGGGATTAATCTCAGCAGCCCAAGGTGGACTTGCTAGCACGAGGGGACTAGAAGGTCAGCCAGCCCCTCCAGTGTATCTAGGAATGGGGAAGGCATATGTAGGTGTGCGCATATGGGAGTGCGCGTGCCTGTGGTTGCTTGCGTATTTGCTATGTGTGGTGCTCGCAGTGTGCTTAGGGAAGAGTAACTTCTCTTAGGGGGCTACAAGAGTTGGTTGAGGCAGTCGCTGTACCAGCGGGTTGCCAGCAGCCTGGCACCTGATGATTCAGAGTGATTGTCTGGAGATCTGCCTGGGCATCCACCTCAGCCAGCTTTTGGGATGACTACATGGCTCTGGTATCACCCCAAACTTTGCTGTGGGCCTAGGGATGTGCCCAGCACCACATGCCCATTGCACTGAGAAGCTGATGTCGGTGTGTCACAAAATCTGTTCTGCACTTTGAGGGGCTTCCTGATGTGGATGGGCACTTGCTGTCTCCCTGCTTCCTATGTGGGAGCCCTCCAGCTCAGGCAGGACAGTGGACTTGGGGTAACCACAACCATCTTTGGTACTGAAGGTAGGTGGATGTAGTTTCCTACACGGCTTCAGAGCAAACAGGCTCTGACCACTGATGAGGAGAGGTCTGTCCACCACAATTACTTATCCTGGAGTAAAATCTCTTTCCAGCTTGTGGAAGATGCATGGGCTCACCATGAGACTGCAGCCTTGGTCAGAAGCTATGAAAAAAGAAAGGCTGGACTTGTCTGAGGAAGGGCTGTTGTTCACAAGGGTTATTAATCATGTAAGTTTTGGTGCTCACAACATTCCTGTTGTTTATAACACTCTTCCTTTTTTTTTTTTTTTTTTTTTTTTTTTTTAAGCACTCAGGTTGCACCCTGAGGATCCTCTGCAGGCTGAGTTTGCCTTTCAGGAGAGAAACAAGATTAGACATTTTATGAAGTATAAAAGTGTTAGGCTAAAAGTGGATAGCATTCGTCATCTTTGCTCCAAAGACTTTTAAGGGTCTCACAAGAGACAGTGCCAGTGCCAACCACCTCACTCAGGCTCCAGGGAGCTTGGCTTATGTGATGGAAATGGCCAGGGGCTCCTTGGCTTCTGCCTGACAGCCCTGGCACACCAAAGCCAAGCCGTGCAGAGATGAATGGCACAGGAAAGGATATGTACTGTGTGTTTTTCACCCTAGGTGGTAAAACGCACATGAGCTACCTTGAGGTAAAACCAGGATGCTCTGGCTCTACCAGAAGGTGGGCTTGATCCATTGCCTTCCTACGGAGAGGTAACATCCAAGGGCCTGTTTTGCAGTATCATTAAAGTGCTTCCCAGCCATTTTTAAAGTCAGATGCGTTAATTACCCTGACCTAGCTATTCTAGCCATGCATGCAATGCCTGTGACAGCTGGCACAGACATCTTCTTGGTGGGGAAGGGCTGGAGAAATCTTTGTGTAACCCTGCAAGGAAGCAGAGGAGCTTCTGGGCTGCAGCACATGCTGCACCACACTCAACTGGGAGCTGGGCATTTTTTATCTGCTTATTTAAAATATATGCCTGTGGCAGATGCAAGAATATCTCAGTCTCTCATATAACATCTGGGGTTTTATTTGTCTGAACAGGCAAACTCCATGAAGAGCCCTGAGGACTGTGATGGCTTCATGTAGTGTCTCTCCCAAAGCTGACTTGGGGATCTTCAGCAGGCAAATTGTAAGTCGATGCTCCAAGGATGATGGGCCTCAGCAGCCATGGGAAGAGCCTGCTTGGCTGCAGGATGGAAGCAGTGGGAGAGATGGCTGGGCTTGGCCCTCTGTTGGAGGGAGCTGGGGGTGGCTGTACTCATTTCTAGCCCCTGGATGGTGGGATCCCTCCATGTTATCCATCTCTCTTGTTTCCCCTTGGCTTCATGAAATGCAGTAGGAAACTAACTTGTAGCGAGTTGTTCCTATGCCATGAGTTCCCTAGCTGATTTGGAAGTAAGATGGGGGAGAGGAGGGACTGGTTTTGAGGGAGGGTTTTTTGGGAGGATGGTTAGGTTGTTTTTTTAACTCTTCCCATGAAGTAGTTCTCTAAACTTCGTGGTCTGTGACCTGTGGAGGGACACAGGTGCACAAGTTCAGGGCAAGGCAAAGCACAGTGAAGCCAGTGTCCATCAGAAAAAGCATGAGTGGGCTGAAGGCAGGGGAAAATCAGCTATTCTGAGACCCCACCATGGATGTGGGTGTGCAGTGGTGTGCAAGGAGATTTCTTCCTTTCCTCTGGTGCGCTAGAATTCCTGTCTTATGCACCTCTAATTGTAGGTTTCCCCTAAAGACATTTGGTGTCACTGTAAGGACGGCATTCAACTGTGCCTCGCTGCCTGTACAGTTATTCTCTCTCTCTCTCTCACCGTGCAGTTCGCTCCATAAGCCGTTGGTGAACATACCATAAGAGAGAGAGAGAGAGAGACAGACAGAAACCACACACCAGCCCTTCCTCCTCACTTTCCCACCATGGAAGAGCTAAACTTGCCCCCACCCACACCTCCATCACCTCCCAGCACCCCACAATTATTTTGACCCTCTGGTCTTTTTGGAAGGAAGCTTCTGTCACTTCTTAACACCACCCGCCTGGAAGAACACACATACACAGAGCCCTCAAACCCTCCTGCAAAGGAAGAGGTCCTTTTTTCCCCTTTTCTTTTGCTCTCACTCCAGAGCTTCAGACTCTAGCCTGAGCAGCCACAATTTCTTACCATGTATTCTCCTTTTAAACCATCTCCTTCCTGCACACGCTCAGTCCTTGCAGCCACGGATCTAACCGAAGTCCCTGCTTCTCGCCTGCAGGTTCTTTGCTCCCCATCACTCAGCTGATCCCGATCTTTTTTTTTTTTTCCTGTTTCCTCCCCCGGGGCGCTGAGGTGTGTGTGCCTGTGTGTGAGTGTGCCTGTGTGCAAGGGTAGGGGGGGCTTTTTTTTCTTCGTGGGGGAATTTTTTCAAAGCGTCTTCATTATTATTTTATTTTGCTTCTCTGACTTGGACACTTCTCCCTTGGAGATTTCTTTTCCATGCAAAGGTAGGTGAGACGCATGCACACCTGGCTAACCTTATGTCTGTCTCGTTTCGCTTGTTTTTGCTGTCCTTTTAATAGAAAACTTGTGCCCACCCGTGTACTTGCATCATTCCTGTTTTGTTTTGTACCTGTTTCCTCTCTGGCAGAAGTAAAGGCTGAGGGTAGACATATCTGTAATATTAATAATTCTGTCTTTCCAGAGGGGAAAGTTGTTTCTCTGTGCATGTCCAGCTGTACATGTATGTCTGTGAGCAGTGCTCATGTATGTGAGACCGCCTCTGTTTACCCAACAAGTAGCAATAATTGATTTTGGTGTGAGTTTTGGACAGCAGTGGTGGTGGAAAGGGAACAACTGTGTCCCCAGCAGTACACATCCATAAGCGATTGCAGCAGGGAATGTGTTTCTCACGCATATTCAGCAGCTCTTTATACATGACTATAAATGATACAAGGAGTGAGAATAATCCCAGTGATTTCAAATTTAGCCCTGGTTAGTTTGTACTGTTATGATGGGGAAGGATGGTGGGAAAGAGGAAGGGTTACAAAATCTCCTCCCTGGAGAGGTAACTGTCTGAGACTTGTATATATATAACTTTTCTTAAAACCGTCTCACTGTTTAGGGGCTTCTTGGGTTTGGAGTATTGGGTTTTTTTGCAAAGCAAGAGTTGGGTCTTGGATTTAGGTTTCAGTAATTGTCTTTTCTTGTTTTGTTTATGATTATTATTGTATTTCAATTGCGTGTGCAACATCTGAAGTGTCTGAAAAGGGACAGGGAATAGGATGTACTTTAATATAGCAAATGCATCATCTTCTGTGCATCACTCAAAACTGTTGGCTGGAGTCAGGGGGAGAGAAATAGAAGAATTAAAGAAGAAGAGAACCAGAAATAATGTTAGACATTGTGGACTGGCAATTATCTGGCATATTTTCTGCTTATATTGTTTTTTGTAACACTCTTGATGGATACGTTTTGCTTCTTGGTAACAGCAGCTGTGTGAAAAGTACCAGGGGCTTAGAAAAAAAACAACAAACCAGAAAGAAAAATACAACATGCATAATTTCCCTGCAAATTATTACAAAGAAAAATGCTAAATATCAAAAAGCAGAACTTGCTCTGCATTTTCTCTCTGCTAATAGGAAGTGTTTTTTTCATTGATCTGGGGGTTGCTAGTGGTTCTGCATCTCTGTGGCTTAAAAGACTGCTATGTTAATTGTCAGTTGTTTCTGTGTGCTATTGCAGAGCTCTTGGTCTTAAATAAGGGCTGGTGATTGAGAATTTATTATCTCAGGAGAAGAAGGGGGTCTACTGACCCTCCACCCCAGTCACCCTTCAATGTTTTCACACCAACACGCAAACTTCTCTATTGGTGGAAGGAAATCTGCAACCTCATTATCTTCTCAAGACCCTACCTGCAAAGAAACTTTTAATTCAAAGCACTGGGAAGGGAATTCAGGAGCCCTGTTTCTGCCTCCCTTCCCCTTTATATTTTAAGGACACCTTCTGAGCATCTCTCTCCAGCCAGCACTGCCCTATCCCTTGAGCCTGGGCAGGAACACAGCCTCGGGCAGGGGGCAGCTACCTGCTGCCTGCAAGGGCTTATGCTGCTAGACTGACTACATTTATTTCTTTCTCCATTAAATGACATAATAGTTTCATGGCATTGGCATTGAACATAAGCCTCCTCAGAATGGCAGCAGCGCATGCCTGTTGGTGAAGGTCTGGTGCCATGATCCTCTCCCCAGGGGGGCCAGGAGGCAGGCAGGGATTGAACCTGGGCATTGTGCTGGACTCCCTGCTCACTGGCAGGGCATTTGCACCGGGCTGGCTGGGCGAGGGTGCAGTACCTGTCTGGGAAAGCCTTAGCCCTGGCTGTAAGCAGGAAGGTGGGGAAAAGCAGTTTTCCTGCAAATCTCACTGGAGAACATGTGTCTAAGCACTGGTCACCTCGATGCACCAGCACATGCACACATGCCTTGCCAGGAGATATGGTGGTGAATATTTCAGAGGAGAGCCAGGGGGACAAAGAAGGAGCTTTGATCTGCCACATCTAAGGGGTTTGCCTTGTGCAACCTGGATCGATCTGACAGTTTCTGTCATAAAGTGTGTGTGTGGGGGGGTTATGTGGGGTTATGCCAGCCTGTGTCATGTTTTCTCTTACAAAATCTCTTCATTGCTGCCTCAGGAGCATTTTCAGGGAGTGGACCTGGCTGGAGCAGAGCCAGCACAGCCACAGCCATCAAGGGAGTGAGGGGCAGCATCACAGGAGGGGGATGCTGGTTGATGAGGAGCTCGCTGCTTGCCTGGGTCTGTTTCTGGGCAGGCACAGTGGCCTTGGTTGGGATATGAGTTGCAGCTGGGCTTCTTGGGGTCTACCAGAGTTCACCTGTGATGCTCAGTGAGCGTTCCTGTGTCCCCACCCTTGTCCCCACTAAAAGCAACACCTTCCTTGTTGGTCCAGCCCTGGGCATCCTCGAAGTGCCAGTAATGCATGTGTGCCCCAAGTTGGAGCTCTGGCTTCTCTAGTCCTGGTCTCCCTCCCTCCCTCCCTTCCTTCCTTTTGTCCATCCATCTGTCCTTCTGTCCTTTCTTTCCACCAACCCGCTTCATGCCTGGCTGCGTTACTGCTGCCTGATCTGGTTTTGGAGAACCCATGGGTCCACACCCAGTGTGATGTCCCATGCTACAGCCCCACTTAATTTTACAGCCCTGCCCTGTCCCATCCACAGCAAGGTACACCAGGAGGATATCCCAGACCAGGGCTGAGCCCTGGCCACCTTTCATTTTGTGAAAAGCCTGCAATTCTGGGCTCTGCTGTAAAGAAGCCATATGCTTGGTCAGCTTCTTTTCCTGGGAAAAAAAAAAGCATTGAAACCAATTTTTGTTCATTTTCCTCAAAGACAACAAGTATCTACAGCTGGAAACTCATGAAATGCACACATGGTGTTAGGAACCTTTAGAAGAGCTGGACCTGATTTAAAATAAATTTGATCTTTTATTAAATCAAAGTCCTAATCCTGAAAATGCAGGCAAGCAGGTGAACAGCTGCACTTACATAGAGCCTTGCTAAAACTGCAGGGTCCATGGATGGGCAGAAATCAAGTGGCGCAAGTGGGTCTGCAAGATCAGGTAGTACCATTTCTTAGCTCTATTTTTTTAAATCTGTAAGATAGGATAACGTAGGGCTGATTTTAAGAGTGTTCAAGATCTACAAAACCCCAACCTGTTACTGGGAAGTAAAGGTTTCTTCCCAGTTATGCAGAGGTGTGTAGTTGTTTATAATGACCTAATACAGTCAGCTTATTTAGTTTATTCATCTGTGTCTGAAATGCATACCTTGAAGCTCTTAGAAATCACGTAGTGGTTTGAAAAATGTCTTACACTGATACAACATTTATTTAAGCCCTCTAATCATAACTCAGACTGCATAAATCAACCCACTAACTTGGTAATAAACTCCTCGCTTCCCCAGCACTTGTCAGGCCACTGTGTTTGAAGCACTGCGGTATGCCCTGAAGAGCAATCAGCCCATTGTATCAGGGGCTAATTGTAATGAGGAGTTCTCAGAAAATGCCTTGTCGCTTGCCTTGGACCAGAGGTGTGTGCTGCTGTGGTGGTGCAGGAGGGAGGTAGTAGTCTCTTGGGTAAGCCAGACTCAGTCGTCAGGGGCTTTGCAGGTTGATACCAGTCCTTGCAGCCTGTGGGCGCATGGACGTGCTGTGGGCTCTTGGCATGAAATGCTGCTTGTTGGTGTTTTCTGCAGTAGCTTGTGTTTCCCAGCACCCGCAGAGTGCTGTACAGCAGCTCAATCTCCGTGTGACCAAGGCAGGATCAGAGGGGTGCCTTCAAAAGGAAAGGTTGTTCCCCTCTCATAAAGTGTGTCTGTGTATTAAAACAAAAAAAAAAAAAAGCAGCTGGTTTCTGCTTCTGATATAACCATCGTCTGCAGTGCAGGCACCACATCCTGCTCCATTGTGCCTCAACATGAAGCTCAATGGGCGCATCCTGGTGGAAGGGCTATCAAGGGGCAATTCCACGCCAAACCACTGGAGCTTGGGTTTATGGCTGTGTGGTTGAATGGGATGGAGAGGAGCTGCTGACCTGTGCTGTTGGTAGTTGGTGAAGTGGCAAGTGACAGGGATTTGGCTGCTGTGATGTGGATGCTGAAAGTATTCGAATTGTGTGATTATTGGGAGGAGGGTTGGGGAGGAAGGTTTTTATTTCCTTTCTCTGAAGTCTTAGAGTTTGGCTGTGGCTGGAAAAATAGCAATGTATAGAGAGCACAGGTGGGGTTAGTGGTATTAAACATTTCTCAGGTGTTGGGTAAGTGTGTCCTGCTGACAGGCTCGATTAAGTTGCTTTCCAGAATGGAGTTTAGGCATGGATTTTCCTACAGGTCAAACTGGCAAGGATGGATGGGATCCTGTGTCTGCTTCTGCACTCTGTGTGTGTGTGTGTGTGTGCGTGTGTGTGTGTGCGTGTGTGTGTGTGTGCGTGCGTGCAGTATGTGCATGTGTGCAGCATGGCCAGTATCATCTTGCATCTCCTCGCAGAGCTGGAACTTCTGGCAGTGGTGATGTCCGCAATTACTTGTCTTCCTTGGGCATTCCCCCCTGCCCCCCATTTTGCATTTAGAGCTACTGCAAGTGCCAGTGGGGGTGGTGGTGGGAGGTGGCGGGGGTACGGTAACTGTTATGGACTCTTTTGGACTAAGCTTCCTTAGATATGCTTGCATTGGTGTCTTTGCTGCTTGTCAGTGATTTCTATTCAAGCAATACTTCAAGCTTTTTTTTTTTTTTTCTTTTTTTTTTTTTCCCCCCTGGTGGTAGCAGAGAGAGAAGGGGGCTTTTCAGGCTTATATAAACGAGTAGCGTTGTCAGTAGTCAAATCATGTGGGATGCAGGGAGCCATCACAAGGTCCTGGTCTGTCTACTGACCTGAGATTGAACAGCCTGTAGGCCTTCACAGAAAAGCTACCAGCATTGTCTCCTCTCTGCTTCTAGATGATTCCAATCTTCATAGCTACATTTCTCCCCCATATCCTGTCTCCTTTCTAGAGGCAGAGCCTGGGGCATCATTGCACTCCACATAGCTTCAGCTCCACTCCTGTTTTTGTTTTTGCTAGAGTTAGTTTGCGCCAAATGTGCATCTAGGTTTATGCAGATTATCTCCTTTGGTGGCAGGGGATTGGAGAGGGGTCTGTAATTTATAGAGAGGGGAGAGATGTAATATATAAATCTTGATGGTCTCCAAATCCCTTATCATTGTGTTCCTTTTAGATGTGCCCCTTCCTCCCTTGCTTCTCCCTACCTTCCTTTCCACCCTGAGGAATCACTTTTCCAGATGTGAGCAGTGATGTGAGTTGGGACAAAGTCTGGAGGTGGGGTGAGGATGCTTGTGCAGGGGTGGGAGGTTGTATCCAGTGCTGTGCTGTGATGGAGAACTGGGGGTCTCCCAGGGTCTTCCTGCTCTTTTTATGCTGCTGTTTTCCTACACCTAGTCACTGCAGCAGGTTCTGAATGGACACTGGGTTGGGCTGGGCACTGAGAACAGGACAAAAGGGGCAGAGAGGTTGTTCCAGGAAGGGTGGTGTGAAAGGGCAATGCTTCTCGCTGCTGGCTTAGCCTGGGTGGGAGTGACCAGCCTGGCCACAGCCCTGGGCTGCCTTTTTCCATCCACTCTCAGCACAGGTGCAACACTAGCAGCTGCAGCACTGGGCACTGTCTGCCCTCGTGGTGGGCAGGAGCTGCAGCTCTGTTCCCCAACAGTGTGCTTCTCCAGGTGGCACAATCAAGGTATTTGCACGTTTTGCCTCTCCTGCAAGCACTTCGTGTTCTGGCTCAAGGGCTGAGGGTATGAGGACGGCTGCAAAGCCATTGTTGCTCGGAGTTTCTTCCTCTTCATCATCCTCATCCAACCTGTCTTAGTTGATATCTTCATTGCTGATCTGGAGGAGGGAGTAAACAGCATGTTAATGACTTTCCTGGATGATGGTAAAAGAGGTTTTTGCCTGCCAGTGGGGACACAGAAAAATAACACAAAAGGAACTAGCGAGGTCAGAAAGATGGGCAGAAAATAACATAATGAGATTCATCTTAGAAAAAACACAAGCTAATGCATCAGGGGCCAATGTAATCTGAAGCATGCACTCTGAGGACCTGGTGAGGGTTGGGGAGGGGATGGTGCATGCCATGAGACCGAGGTGTGACAGTAGATGGCATATCAGACATGGGCTTGCAGCATGACGGGGCCAGCAACAGAGACATCACGATGGCAGCCCGCCTCTGCGGCCGGCCCAGGCGCCAGCCCTGCGGGAAGGCAGCGCTTGGCACATCATTATCGGCAGAGCATTGGTAGGCGAGAGGCGGCTTTCAGCGCAGATCTGCACGGAACGACCACAGGGCTAGAGAGATTAATTTATGAGCAAGGATTAAGTGCTAAAGATGTGTAGCTTGGCTAAGCGATGGTTTAAGCGAGAGGACATGACAGGAATCCACTCATGTGAAAAGTGCCCGTGTGCCTGAGGAGGAGGCATTGCTGTGAGCAGTGCAGACCAAAGGGGGTTGAAGAAAGCAAGAGGGGCAGGTTGGAAAGGGGAAACACTGGTTCTGGGGCAGAACCTCCCCGTAGACGGGTATGTTAGAGGGGGGAGTTGTACCCAGAAGGAGATTTTTAGGTGCCTGTTTATTTGGGACACCAAAAATGAAAATGTTTTGTTGAAAGCAAGCATGTGTGTTCTCTGGGGAGGAATGGGCTGAAGCTGAGGTCTTCAGCAGCACTAACCTCTGGGTCTCAAATGCCCCATGTAGTTAAGGCCAGGTAATGATTTTCCACTGGGACACTTCCTTCGCCTCTGTACCTCTTCAACCCAAAGTGACCATGTTTGTCCTGTGCCTTTTCTTCTCTGTCATGTACCACATATCTCTCCAGCAACATTTTTACTGGTCTCCTCCAACATCCTCACAACATCTCCTTCAGGCTTGGCTAAAGACTTCTTAACAACGTAAGCAGATCCCCACTTTGCTGTGCCAGGGATGGGGATCAGAGGCATGGCCAGGACTGAGCTATTGTAGCCACGTGAGGGGGAAGTGATGTGGCAGATGAGCTGTGAATGTGGAAGTGAAGAGCTGTGATAAGGGGAGGAAAGTCCAGGAGATCTGGGCTTGCTCTTCCTACGGCTGTGGTGTGCCACCTGTGGTACACGTTGAAGGCAGAGTATTGCCGAGGCTTCATGACAGATAGTTTACTTATCTTTATTTTGTTCTGACCACACTGCTCCTTCCCCTGCTCAGTGGGGTGGAGGAATTTCTTCCGCTCCCTGTCCAGAGCAGGAGGAGGGATCCAAAATCACCAGCGTGGAAAGGGGCTGGGTGTGGGTGGGGCTGTCAAGCTCCTGAGCAAATCTGGCAGAGGTTAATAACATGTATGCAGAGAAAGCACAGCAATCACCCAGTGTGCAGCTGAAAGGCAACGGGTTGTGGGCATTTGACCATGCAGGGCAGCTGGGAGACCCTGGCTCTGGTGCAGGCCATGGACAGTGTGTTTCAGGGACGTGCAGACACACCAGCATCTGTGAGCAATGGATGCAGGTGCCATTTGAAATGCTTTCTGCTGGGTTCTGCCACATCTTGTTGCATTAGGAGGTGCTGAGATGATGGAGATGTAAAAGCTCCTATTTCAAATTAGCTGCTAATAAAAGTGACTGTGTTCTTTACAGGGTCATACATACTCATACACCTCCACATACATACAGGCAGATGAGAACAGGCGCTGCCTGACATGAACAGGCAGAGAAACATGCCAGTGCCAGATGAACATCAACACACAGAGAGCTGTGTACTACTAATTATATTGTACCACTGCAAATGCTCAAAATGTGAAACCTGTATGACTAACACATCTCCACAGCCAGACGCATGCATCAAAGATAACACACAACCAGTGCTTGCCATTTATAGCAACAAACAAACATGGGCTTGCAACCGTGTACAACAGACCACCTCGGGAGGCACATGCGCACACGCAGCTATCGAATGGGATCACCCACATGAATTCATAAATATGCTACACAGTAAGAGATGCCCCTAAATAAGTCTGAGTTTGTGTGAAGCCAACCGTGAGAGCTGTGCCCCAAGATGCTCGTCAGCTTTTGGGTGGACGTTTGGAGATGATAAATAAATATGTGCACTGCAGGTGCTGATCCGATTGATGGGGCTGTCTTGCCTTCCCCTGTGATGCCAGCTGGAGGTTGTAATTTTTGTCATCTTCTGCAAGGGTGTTGTGAGGTGTTAGCAGGACAGAGCAGCTGCTGCGCTTCCTGCTGCTTCTGAGTAACAGGTGAATGATCGTGATGGATGGTCTGTAAAGGACTTGTGTCCCCTCAGGATGGCAGGTGCTATATGCGTGTAAGGCTGCTCTTACAGGAAATATATTCTGCACTTCCATTTTGGCTGCAGGTCCCAGTGTTGCCCATGTGAGCAGTGTGCAGGGAGGAAGGGACAGCCCCAGGGCAGTGTGGGCTGGTGAGGGATACAGGGCTAAAGACGGTGGTGGGGAAGGTGATCTCTGCAGATGTTCCGGCGTGGGAGGGGAGGTGTCCCACTGGGCTCTGGGTGGATTGCCCCCAGCACTGGGATGGTGCTCTGGGGACTTCTCTCTGGTATTTCCCTCTCCTGTCTGGATGCAAAAGGATTTTTCACTGGCAAGATGCAATGGTCAGCCCTGCCTGCCCTGTAGAGTTTTTCAGGAAAGGCCTGCATGAACATTGCAGAGGTCCCATCAGCCCTCCCTCACCCATAGTCCCTGATGGCCCCTCTCTGCCCAAACTCCTGCCAAGGAGGGCTGGCAAGGAGCCAGGAGACTGCTTCAGCACGATGCCTGCAGGACACCTTGGGCTGGCTTGCTCATGGCACTTTGGTTGACTGTGAAGTGCCTGGTGGGTTGGGGCGTTAACAGCCCTGGATGCCAGCTGTAGCTCTGGTGGGGACCATGTCTCAGCAGAGACCTCTCTGAGCAGCACATACTAGAAGTTGACGTTTGCCTCAGGGGACAGACGTCCCCAGTCTGAAGCACTTCCCCTGAATCATGACATCTCTTTTTTTATCTCAAGCAATCTTCCCTGCTTGTTAAGTCCACTGCTTCCCTTGATGTTTCAGAGCATCCTTCTCCCTTCTTCCCCAGCAGAGTTCAGCAGGACCAGGTGCTTTCTCTGAAGTGGAGAGGGGCTGAGCCAGAGGCTGGCAGCTTCTGCCCTGCCTGCCAAGTCAATGAGCTCCCTGCCAGCGCACGTGTCCAGGGCAGGTGCGTGTGCCAGATGAAGGACTAGTGGGGTCTCAGCTTGGGTTGGTGATGGTTTTAAATGGCCATTGGGGGATGGATGGTGGGAGGAGTGCAGACTTGAGACCTGGCTCCTGGGAAGGCTTTGCTGTAGGCTGTACAGGGAGAGAAGCAGGAGGAGCTGCCAGCCCACAAATACCTTCACTTCTCCTGGGAAGGAAGTGCAGCGGGTGTAGCATCACTCCTCCAGCAGTATGCGACTTTTGCAGGGGAATATTTCTATGCATTTGGGGGGCATTTGGCCAGAAAAGAAGACTCAGAGGTAGGCAGGATTTGATTTTCATTGATGGGTCTGGCCTGCCACTGCCAGCTGGGAACAGGCTTGCCTGAGCAAAAGGTTGAGTGGGGAGAACATGCATCTGGCCACCTCATAGCCCCATCTAATTGTCCTCTTGTATTGCCCTTGTCACAGTAAACAGCACTTGTACGAAGGGGAGGTTGGAAGCATCCCAAAGGCGAGTTCTGGAGCCTTTTAATCCTGTCTGGTCTTACTATTACTATCTTTTATCCCCTCCACTGATGCATGTTTTTCTGTGTATGCAGATGTGTGTGTGTGACAAGACTTACTCCTCTTGGTAATTTTGATTTAAATAGGGTTGAAATATTGTAGCAGGCTCACTCCAACCAAGTTACACAGCAATGCTACAGCATGGGAAAGCCAATAAGTGCAATCTCAGAGAAAATGTCAGCATTGCGTGGGTTGCAGCCTGGCCAAAATAGTGCAAGTATCTGACTCCAGCCTTCACATCTGAACTGGTACTGGTGAGGACCCTGAATCTCTGTCAGGAAAACCACTCCCTTTGCTTTGAAGCTGAGACAGGAGGACTGACTGGGTATAGAGCTTGGAAGTGCCCCACTGCTTGGGTTTCCCCTTTCCTTCTTTTAACAGCATATTAGTCCTACTTAATGGGAATTACACCTTCATCACAGCCTTGGGCTGGTTTGCATAGGCTGAATCTCAGGAAGGTTAGGGGTATTGCTCACATCTCCAGTGGGGCGGCTGTCATTCAAAGACTGTAGTTAGCTTCAGGACTTCCAAAGGGATTCAGCTGGCTCTGTGTCCATATGACCTCTAGTGAATCACTCTGGGCTGCAGAAATGGGAGCGATAAACTGCCTGTGATGCAGCCACTGTCAAATTTGTGCACGTGTGTTTGGCATGGGCTGAGCTGCATACCAAAGTCCCACCTGCATCTCACAGTGGTGAGATGGAGAAGAGGTACTGAACTTTTTCTTGGAGGGAAAGCAGAGAAATGCTGTTGAGGTTGTTTCTCTCATTCCTTTGCTCAGCTGTATTGTTAATTATGAAGCTTTGTGTGTCGAGTTTGGAATTGTCGTGCCCTCATCAGAGTGGATGTGCTGAGCACTGTAATAAGTCATTCCTCCTGGCTGTCCCTGCTAACCTTTCTCCTTTGTGTTGTTAATGGGAAAGAAACTGGGCTCAGCCACTGCATGTTAATAGCCTCCAAGGGAGCTAGCTCAGAGCAGGCAATGGGGAGCTGGTGGGAACAGGGAACGGAAAAGGTGCTACAAGGAGTTACATGAGTGCTAAGAGTTAAAAACCCGGGGAAAGTGAAAACAGAGGTGCTGGATGGTGGGAAGGATGTACTGCTACTTTTGTCATAGGGGCTGCAAAATTATGAACAGCATCCCAAAGCCAGTCAGGAGACAGAATACCTGTTTCTTTCCAATAGCTGCAGGCCTTTGGGGTAATGAATTCAAAGAGTCTCTGTACTATCCCCTAAGGGACACTATGTCTGCTTTCTAAACCTCTGTGCTTGCTGCTCTTTGTTCTGACAAATACGAAGCCTCAAAGAACAAGCAAAGCTTTGGATCAAAGCACGTGTTGGAAGCAGGGGGCTGAGAGAACAGGGTGGGTAGGCAGAGCTTGCAGAGTCTTAGCCCTGGGATGACAGGGCCCAAGGTGGAAAGGCTGGCAGATGAATGCTGTGAAGAGCACTGGAGATCATGGATCCAGCAGTGTGGACATCAAAGGGGTCTCAGGCAGAAACATCAAGGGTGCAGTGTACCAAGGCAGAGCAGTATCAGCAGATATGCATGGGGGCTGTGCGATCCTAAAGTGAACTGAAACAAGCGCCTGGGAGGATAACCTATGGCCAGGACGCAAGGAGATGGGGTCTGTGCTGTGGACAGATGTGGATAACTGGCTAGCTGAAAAAGTTCATAGACATAGTCCAGCTGGCCGGACAAAAATACACATCGCTCTCAGCTTATCTGAAGTAAAGCAAAAATACACTGTCTTTGGCTGTCCTTGTTACACAATAACAGGAAGATTTTGGTGGGAAAAGAATGTTGCAGGTGGGAACAGATAACTACAGAAGAGAAACTAGGGGCGGACTTGGTATTTAGGCAACTAACCAATAATGAGCTTAACTTTTGTAATATGTATGAGCTAATTATAACAAGATATAAAAGGTGACTGTAAGGGACAATAAACGAAGTCTGCTGATCACTCATATTGAGTGACTGTGTCTTCCCTCCATCGCAACAGACAGACACATCCTTTCCTGCTGCTGATCATCCCTTTCTGTATTGTGGTGTCTCTGAGGGCTCTTGTGTTGCTTTTAAAGCTGTATTTGTAGTAGGGGTACTCCAGACACCTGAGCATGCCAACAGGGTGAAGGGAAGAAAGCACTCCCTGGGCCACCATCAGGCAGTCCATGGGCAAGTGCTCTTTCCTAAAAGCATCACACTAACGCCCCTCCAAAGCCAGGCCTTGGGGTTTATCTCATTCCCCTCACTTTGACAAGACACTTCCACTTGCTATTAAATGGACATTTGGCTTTGTGTTTTCCCAGAACAAAGCCACCATTAAGTGCACCCAGTCAGCAAAGTGATGTTCTTTAGCAAAAGCAGAGTGTGCCACCAAGTATGAGACCTGTTCTGCTCTTCCTGCACTCACCTGCAGTCTCTGACCGTTCTGCTTACTGGGATAACTTTTGCAACCTGTCCTCCTGGTGCTTCCAGTGCCCTGGCGTAGGAGAGCTCCATAAGCTCCAGTAAAGGGTGCTTAATATTTAATCCAACATCTGGCTTTCATTACAGCTCCCTGTTTGAAAGAGTGACTGTTCTATATGGGTTTGACATGGACTTCCCAGTGTCAGTCTGAAGGAGCCTGTGCAATGATTGGTGTGCCACAAGGCCAGCCTAGTGTGTCCCCAGATGGCAGAGGGCATGCCTGGGGCAGCAGAGCTGAACCTGGAGCTGGCAGGACCACATGAGGGACTGAGAGGCCAGAGCGGCTGTGTTGCATCAGGATGGGCTTCACGCCATTCCAAAGCACTGTGCTCTGTGAAGGTGCTCAGGCTGTCTCCAAAAGAGTTAGCACCATCACCTGAGAAAGTGCAGCATCGTGCCAGCGTGTCTCAGGGGCTACAGGGATGATTTAAACAGTGCGGGAGAGGACTAGCCAGACGAGTCTTGGTGGAGAGAGGGACTGGCAGAAAAGAGTTTTGCTTAAAATTGCTTCAGCACAAAGTGAGACTGCGGTTTATTGTCTGTCTGAGCTGTCAGTTCTACAGCTCTCCCCTGCTCTCAGCTCACTGGGGGAGCACAGGCATGCTGTACTTTTGCTGCTGATTCCTCATGCGAGTTTCATTTCTCTTTCTCCCCTCCTCTCCAGGGGTTCTTGCTTGCGGCTGGCATGGCAGAGTATGTCCCCCAGTCTCCCTCCACCTGGCCCGCAGCCCCCCAGCCCCCTCGTGCCTCTGCCATCTGCCCGCTGGAGCCCATGGATCTGGGGGTCTCGGAGCAGCAAACACCACTGGAGCAGCTGCCGTCCTCCCCAGAGCTGGGCGAGGATGAGGAAGTCACCTCCCCGCCGGACCCTGATGTCCCCTACCCTGACTTGGCCCCAGTTGTCTTCTTCTGCTTGAAGCAGACCACCAGCCCGCGGAACTGGTGCATCAAAATGGTATGCAACCCATATCCTTTCTGAGCTGCCCCTTCTCCCTCCTGCCCCATCCTTCCCTCTCCCTGCCCTCCCAGGGCACCTGACAGGTAAGGAACAACATTTCCTACCTATTTAATGACCTGCTTTTTTCCTCACTTGTGTTTAAGCAGAACCTCAGCTGTTTTAGTGTGTGATCAAAAGAAGCCGATTATGAAAGGGGGGACTTCAGAGGGAGCTGCTGACAGCCCCAGTTACAGGGATGGGTGAGGAGAGGGGGAAAGTGTTTTAGAAAAGCCTGTTCTTCCCCTTCATGGCTCCCTTTTTGGCTCTGCCCTGGGGCAGAGCGGGAGTTGCTAGCCCAGGAGCTTGTCGGCGGGCTGCTATGAATAGCAGAGGTGTCTCCTCCCCTCTGAGCATACAGGCTTTAGTGAGAGCTCATCTTGCCCTTGGTGAGGGAACCACCATGCCTGGGCCTCAATTGCAAGAATATCTAGATGAACACTTGCCTTTCAGTCTAGTACACGTCACTGTCCTGCCAATGCTTTGCCGGGATCTCTGGTCAGAAACAAATAGGAGAATCTGTTCAGAGTTTGATGATAAGCTCCATAACATCCTGGGAGAGATCTCCAGGTCTTGAGCACATCCTTCCTTTACATGGGAGTTCAGCAATCAGAAACAGGTGTCACCATTCACAGTCAGTGCCCTGATTGCACGGAAGCCCCTGCAACCCACCAGTGCAAATAATGACCATCTGCACAACTCATCAGCAGTGAGGCTGCTGCTTCCCAACAGCCTCTGTGGCTCTTTGAGCCTGATGTAATATTAAAAAACAGGTGGAGGACACTTGTTCTTTGCAGTGTGGGACCCTTCACAATAGGGAGGAAGTGGAAAAGAAGATGAATCATCAGAGAGATTGGTCTGGTTTTGCTTGAAGCTTTTTCTGGCCAGAAATCTCAAGTGATGGTACTTTCTACCATCTAGTTCCTAGTTAGGTGGGTATTATCTATAAGGATGTTTGTTATAGTTTTGATGCATGGGCTTCTAGATTAAATCTGAGTGTCTGGACACAGAACAGAGACTTGAAAAATGTTTCTGAGAGCCTTTTCAGCTTCAAGAGCCAAACCACAGGTGAAGTCTCTGAAGTCTTGAGGTGCTGTCAACAATAACAGGTGACCTTAGATGGCTGATGCATTTGGAGATTTGTTTCAATTTCAAATGTAGGAAAAGGTTTGGATATCAGTTCTGAGCGCTTAAAGGTCAGAAGCCGTTAAAAAAGTATTGCAGTCTCAAGCACAGGTTATGACTGAGAATATGTTGGAGGTTTGGGTTTTCTGCTTTCCTGTCTACTGGCTGCTTCTTAAAAATTTAAACCTTTGCATTGAATTATGCATTGCTTTTCAATCACTCTGTATCTGCACTAGTTATATTATGTTATGTGAATCTTGTCCCAGCATGCGGTGTGCTCAGAGTAAGCATGAGAGATTTGTGTCTCAATGAAAATTCAGAAAATGAGAGAAGAGTAATAGCCTGGGTTTGAGATGAAGATTTGCTCTTTAAAGGGGGAAGGAGGTTGTGGGGGAAGAAAAGAGCCTGTCCCTGTTTCTGGCTAAAATGTTAGTCAAAACATTCTCTCCAATTTGGTGTGTAGCAAGGAGTTTGCTTTAAGGTGTTAGAGCTGTGTTACTCAAGGAGTTGGGCACTACGTGGCCATTTTAGTTTTTAAATATTACTTTTGTTGTAACTTCAGGTGTGAACTGTTTGACTCTGAAAAGGACTTTTTCATAGTAGAAGCTGTAGAAAGGAGGAAAAAGCCTCAATCAGTCACCTGTTGACGATATTACACCTGGCTACATGTGACACTGGGGTGCATGGCAGTGGTAGGGCTGCTGGAAACTTTTTCGAAAGGATTGTTTCAAGACCTGTGATTTTAGCTCAATTGTGTGAAATCAGGAGCTTATTAGAAAAGCAGAGAAAAGTGGAGAGGATTCAACTCCTCCTTTGATCCCCCCACCACTTGTGGTCCTCATTTGGAAGGATTATGCAGTAAATAGTTCCCAAAACTTTTTTCAAATGGTGGATTGTTTTTGCACCCTGAAATTTTCTTGCAAGTAATCAGAAGTTCTTGGTATTGCAGGTTGGTGTTTTCTTTTTTTTTTTTTCGGTTGGTTGGTTGGTTGGTTGGTGTGGTGCAGTTCCATGGCCTGGCAGCAGGTCTCTCACTGTGGTCTCATTCCTGACTGGGAACGAGTCCCTTTGTAAAGGGATGCTTCTGTGAAAGTCAAATCGTGTCTTCTAAGAATGTATATGCTTGCCTGCTTTTCTCTGTCCGAAGTTTTTCATCATAGTTATATTGGGCTATTGGGTCTCCAATGCACTTGTGCCAAGCTGGGACAGCCTGGGTCACTGTCACAGGGCAACACCTGACCTTTCCTGAAGATTCAGCAAAGAAGGTGGTACATTAATTAAAAGCCTGTTAATCTTCTCATTGACTTTCTACTAGGCCAGAGCTTCATGATCATTGTTACGGAAGTACTGTCAATGAGACTTAAAATGGAAGCTTCAGTCATTAAGGACTGTGTAGCAATTTTTGTAAGCACAAGGTCATTAACCACCAAATTTCAATTTAGGTAATTGCATTCTACCTACTTAAATACCCCTCCCCTGAAGATTATTTTTCCTTCCATGAGCAGTCCTGCAATTATGTTATGTGCTATTAAACAACTGCTATATTCCTTTGCTGCAGTGCAGTAAGAGGAGAAAGAACCACTTATATCCCTGCTTTAAAATCACTTCTGGATGCGTGTTAGTCTATAAATGTGTAATGCTGTTACTGCAGAAATTGTAGACCCCAACTCCCTTTTAGGATAGGGACTATGTTCCATGTGAAACTTGTGGTGTTTGTCCCCAAAGGGAGTATTTACAGTGGTTTTTTTTTCCACTGTGCTATGTGGTGAAAAGGAGTCCGATGCTTTCAAGTTAAGTGATTACATGTTTCTGGGGTGGCTTTACCTACAGTGTGAATGAATGTTTGAATTCCCTTAGTTTATTGGTGAACAGATTTTTCTTTTAAAATTCTGATTAACCCTGTTAGATACAGGTAACTGCTGTGTAATACATTGGGTACACAGTGCAATGCACACCTGGAGCATGACTTGGCTCCTGGTAAGTGTGCCTGTCAGAAAGGAGTCTGGTGTGATGCAGCATGTGAGCAACCTGCCAAATTGTTTAGATTGATTTGTGTTTTGATGAACAGGTAGAAGGCTGGCTGCTCTGAGTTGCAGACCATGGGGCTGTTGCAGCTACAATGTTAACAGAGTCAATATTTGAGATAAGGTTATGATCCAGGCTGTAAGATATTTTTTTTTTCCTTTTATAAAACATAAACTCCATGTCAAATAGGATTTCAAGTCAAGCTCAGAGGGGAAATAGGGTGAGAAGTGTGAAAACATGTTTGCAAAACAACTGCATAGTATTCATCTTATGAATTTATAAAGTGTTTGGGACTAAATAATGGGCGTACCACATGGTGCTTTACAAATGGATCCTGATGCACTTTGCAAATTACAAGATCATGAGAGAGATGCCTGGATGTCTGTGTTGCTGTTGGACTCCTTGGGTTTCCATGAAGACTTTACACTTCTCCATCCCCAGGGTCAAATGCAATAGATATGGTTTGTTCTTTGAGCCTTTTCTTTAAAAGAAACACTTTCCAGGAGGCTCAGACCTCCCTTTGCTGTCATATCTATAATATTGACATGACAGCAAGAGTAACAGTGAAGTGTGCCATTAGAAAGAAATCAATGCTAAAACTGTAGCGGTAAGGAGATAGGCTCTGCAATTCACTGCTCTCTCATTTTCTTCCTTTTTGTTATATACCAGACCCCTTCCCTCTCTTGTAAAGTGTGTTGGCCTTTTGGCCTTCTGTTTTGCTCTCAGGCAATGGTGTTGTGTTTACAGCTGACTTCAGTGGTGTAGGAGCAGTGGGTCGGGTCCCGGTTGTGCAAAAGCCTGTATATGTGCTTAATTTTTAGCACTGAGAGCTGTGTTTTATAGGGTATAGAGCAGGGTGGCTTCTCAAAGCTAGTATGACTGCTTGTGTGTACTGAGGAGCTGCCCTGTAGGTTGTTAGCTTTAAAGACCCTCCAAGTAGGGGCTTTGTCATCATACTTGTCCCTTAAAGTCCCTCCACAGTTCTGGGGACAACTTTCCTGTAACTTGTACTGGCAGCTGTATTGGCTTGAGCTATGCTATGTGCTTGGTGCACAAGGAAACAGAACTGGCCTTGGGTATATTGATGGGGAACTAAGAAAACTACAGATTTACTCCCCATTTCCTCCCTGCCTTGTGCCAGAGGTATCATCTATGTATGAGCCAACCAAGTATAGGATGGCTGTTGATGGCGATAGTGCTGTTTCATGCTGGCACTGCCCCATGGGAGCAGAGTGGAGAATTAAATGCTGGAGGAGCAAAGAAAATAATGCATGTGTGGATTGGTAATTGATATTTCTCTTGGTGACATTGAGCAGGTGATGCTATGGTGCATGGGAACCCTGTGCTGCCAAAACTACCACTTTTCAGGTGACACATGTGGCTGAGGGGCTGACAAATCTTTTGGTCATTAATAAGCTTTGGGTGAATAGATTACATCCTGGTCAAATACCAGCTGGGCAACTGAGCTCCTGTAATCCTCAAAGGTTTACTTTCCTTTTTACACGTGTACATTTTGTGTGTGTGTGTGTGTATGTATGTATATATATATATAAACAAAGGTTCTTGCCTCTCCACTACTGGTAGAGGAAAGCTTGGAAATATGACCAGAAGGTATAATAATACATCAAAAGTTGAGTTGCTTATGAATTTTAAGCAGCATTCATCATTCTGGAGGACCTAGGGGTCATGGCTTTCTGCTTTTGGGGTCAGCAGTATGAGCTTTTACGCGCATACCTGGAAAACACTAAAATGCATGTTATTCTTGCTTCTCCATTTTAAAGACAGGTCTCTCCTGTCTCTCTTTGCAAATTAGCTCAGAAGACAGGTGAAGAGTGGCACTTACTTGAAGACTTGTGATAGCTTTGTGTCATTCCAGGTAATCAGGCAGATGTTGCTGCTGTGCCCTTAGGAATGGATGGATTTCTGTTGATTACACAGCTCTGTAGACCTCCTTTCAGTCAACAGGTATATCTGTATATCCAAGATCCAACAAGTGCAAGATAATTCCTCTTCTGGAAGAGGTTATTTAACCTCTCTACAGTCCACTATGAGCTAAATTGATTTTACAGTGGCTCCTGTTGCATGGGAAACTGAGCTGATCCAGAGCTCTCCAGTGGACATGTGGTATTGGTGGCATTGGTGTTCCCCTGGGCATGTGCTGAATGCTTTTCAAGCTTTAAAAGGTGGCAAGCCTGCTTTAGATCTTGCTGGGTTTTCTGTCACTCTGCCAAGCGCCCTACTGGTGGAATGAAATTTGCTGTTAGCAAATAAGGGTGATGTTTAATAAGCCAGTTGTCTGTGAATTTGATTAGTATTTGAAGGCAGTGAATGCACCGGTCCAGCACTGTCATCTCCCCAGGACCAGTCTATTCTCAACTACTCTCTTCCCCTTTTGTGTTAACAGTGTGCTTTAAAGCAGACATTTCCTCTACTTGTGAGCTGACCCTTAATTTCCCCGTTAATTCTCTTGGGAAGCTGGCTGGGCTTCACCCTATCTAACTCTACCTGTCTGAAAACCAGGCATCCAGACTCTCTCTGCAGATATTTGACAGACTGCCATCTGGAGCAGGAAATTCAGCAAGCTTAACTTAACCCCTCCCTTTGGAGGACAAAGTCAAATTCACTCTCTGGAAGTGCCTGGTTTTTTGTCTTTACTGAAAAGGGAATTTCTGGATAGCAGGCTGCAGGGATTGCTGGCTAGCATCCTGTGCTGCCTTTAGGATTGCTATGCTGTTTGGTTCCCCAGATGCTATGGGGGGAGGCAAAGGGAAAGACAGGGAGCAGATTTAGTTTTGGAAATGGTGCAGTCTGGACATTTTAGTGTTTCCATAATGAAATATTGGGCAGTCTTAGCTTTGTGGGAGGAGAGGAAGGCACATTGTCCACCTGGACTCTGGATTGGGGAAAAATGTAGTTCTGTAAATTCCAGTTTCTTTCCTGGCATGGAAAGCCTGTTTCCTGGTTATGGTTGGTGGGTGGAGGCAGGTGGCAGGGGGAGACTGAGAGTGCTCGGGACCTGCACGAGTAGTTGGAAAGGAAGCTGCCTCTGCAAAACTAGTGACAAAGGAGTGTCATTTTATTGTGGGTCGTTTGATGTACAAGTTTATGATAGGAAGTTTAGAGGGATCATTTGCACAGTCCGATGTGGTGTAAACAGAGTTTAAACTCATGCATTGTCATTAGTAGCACACAAGGGATGGATATATTCGAAGAGCATTTGCACGCTTGCAGTCTGTAATAAATTGCCTGGGTTGCGTGTATCCTAGATGTACGCAATTGCAGGCAAGTGGGGAGATGTAAAGGAATGAGGTCTAAATTTGGCTGGCTTGCGAGCTGGCCCTGTATATCTAAGCACAAATGCTGAAGATAGGATATCTCGCTGCCTCCCATCCCTTTAGCTTATTCTCTGGAAGTTTTTTATAGTGAGAAGTCAAAGACCACGGTTTGGAAATGAAGTAGGACAACAGCGCAAACAAAACCAGAGCTCAGACTGTCTGAAGCTTTAATGTCCGTAGGGTCTAAAAAAATCAGAAATAAGGCTGAAAAAATTCTTAGTGCTGTCTTCATGCAGCGCTCTGACAGTTCCAACAGTAGGAATCTGTCCTTCAGCAACAGGGAAAATGCTAACTGCAAAATATTGAGAGGAGACTGTGGTTTAAGAGGTTTGTTTTTTTTTTTTTTTTTTACTGTGTGTATGTTGTACTGCTCTGTTTCCCCAGTCTGTGCCAAAAGCAATAAAAGACCTGCTAATGCTCCGTGCCCTGATGCTTTAGGAAGTGGGGCTGGGACTCTTACTGCAACAGCTTTTTACAAGGTATGTCAATATAGTCCCTGGATTTTTGGTCAATGAATGTGGAAGGTGTGGGCAAGCAGGTGGGAGAGAGTGGAGAATGAATGTAACATCCTTGTCTGGTGTAAATCAGTGTTGTTCTGCTATACCGAGTGAAACAAGTCCTATTTGCACCTGCTGTTGCTCTTCAGGCTAGGTTGGAAATACTGGTCTTGTCATATAGTACAGCTTTATCCAGTGCAGACAGTGGGGTTTGTGCAAGCCTGGGGGATGCCTGGTAGGGATCCAGATCCTTTCCAGGCCAGAGGAAAGGGATGATGTGCTTGGTTGAATGCAGGGATGGTAGCAGCGCCTGCTTTGGGGGACCTCCTCATCCCTCTGCAAAGTTCTCTGCTGAACCGAAAAAAACACTGAAAAACTCTTCTGGAGCATATTGTGTTTATTCACTGGAATATATTTTGCCTTGGAGATGAGAACCATTTACTTTCTGAAAAATGGTCAGTTTGCCTTTTTCAAGCTTTGAATGCTGGAGCAGGGCATGCAAGGGAGCCAGAGGGTCTTTTTGAGAAATAAATACTCATTTTGAGTTTAAGACCTATAAAATACTCTGACCAGACCTCTAATTGTACAGTCTGTCATAACAATGTGAATTAAATAATGCAATTAGCCACTAAAAAATGGACCAGCTGCCTATTTGAGGACTTGACACTCTTCTCACCCCAGACCAGGGGAAGGGCCTGCAGCCAGCTGAATTTGCTGTGTGTTGTGATCATAATACTTGACAGGAGCTGCTTCAGGTGAGGAATGGTTAACAGCATTGCAGCTCTTCTGCAGCAAATGACTTGCAGCTGGTCCCAGGATGGTTAAAGGGAAAGACTGTGTGAAAAACTTTGCCCGTTTCAGACCTATGGAGCAAACAGGAGCAAAGTGTCTGCCAAGCTGTCAGCCTCTAAGCTGGGAAGATCTTTATAGTCCTTGAGAGACAGTCTTTGGAAGATGAAGGTGTAGGAAGACTGGAGCCTGGTGTAAGATGGACCAGAGTCAAGCTTGCACCCACTTCTGTCCTGCACTCATTTTGCCTGCTGGTCCTAGTTGGCCCAGCACACCTTGGCCAGCCCCTTCCTAGAGTCCCTCGCACGTCTCTGTGCCACTGTCTCTCCTGTGCTTCCCTGCCTACCACAAGGCAGAGGTAAAGGAGGTCCTGTTTGAAGTGTGCTTCCCTGAAACAGGGTTTGCAGCCCCTGGCTGGTGCAGGCAGCAGGAGGAGGTTTGAGTAGCGGTGGGAAGTGCCACCAGACTGGGTTGGCTGTTCAAAAAGGACAGACCTAGTTGGTGGATTGGGCTTGCCTTTGCTCTTGGTTGCTGCTGCTCCTTGGACAGTGTTTGTGCTGTGCTGCCTCACATTAGTTCTGCTCCTTCACTAGGGAGGGAAAAGCTGCTGGCTTTGCTGCCCTACCTGCCTCCCTGGAGGGGTGCTCTGGGCTCTGCTGCAGAAATGAGCAGGGACCATCTTGGGAAAAGCTTTGGAGGAGGGGGCAGGCTAGCAGAAGGGCATGTTTTTTATTCCAGCTGGAGAGGACAGCAGAGCTGAGACCAGCAGCTAGGGAAAAGGAGGCTGAGACAGCGGGGAAGATGGTAACCAGGAAGATGGTAACAGTGTAGCTGGATTTGTAAAAGAAGAGTTGAAGTGTGGTTATGAAGATATAAGACAGAAACTGATGAGGGGTGATAAGTGGAGGTTATCTACGTTGGGAACAGCTACTCCAGCACCATGCTGCAAACTCCTGCTGAGCTTGGCAGGCATTGCAACAAATCCTTGTAATCAATGGTATCAAAGGTGACTGATAGATCTGAAAGAATCAGCGTGAGTTCTTGATCTTTATTGACTGCCATCAAAGACCAGTGAAGTAAGGAGGTGGTGTGATGGTGGCATAACCCTCCTGCTAGAAGTCCTACAAAGGCATGCTGGTTGGCAGGTCTGGGGGTTGGAGTTTGAGTGTGATGCTGTGGTTGGAACAGCTTTCACCTGCCCAACCCTGACTGCAAGGGCAGCTGGTAGGGTTGGAGATGGAGGGCTGAGCTCAGCCCTCCTGCCTGAAGAGTGCCCATCCCTGCCCATTGCATCAGTGCAGACTGGGGAGGGGAGTGACTCCCTCAGGCGGGATGGGGGATGTGCCGAGCTGTGATGTGGGTGACCATCTGTCCTTCGAGACAATGGTGCTGTTTACACTGACATACTGCAACTCATCGAGGAGGAAAGAGAAATCTGTCCTCACTAATGGTACAGAACCATGCTCTTTGCTTATCCTTTCTTTAGCTTTCTCTCCCCCATCACCTCTCATCATCGCCTACTGTGCTCCAGTCTATGAAAACTGCTGTTGCTCCCCCTCCTCAAGTGTGATTTGGAGCTGCTGAGTCCTCGCAACTCCTCTAGCAGCCCCTCCTGTGACTAGCTGCCCTGTCTCTCCCCTCTCCTTTCTCCATCTGTAGCAGTCTGTCATTTTCCCCCTCTCCTCTCCACCCCCCACTCCCCCTTCCCTTGCTGTTCCTGGTTTTTGCTGCTATCAGTCTGTCTGTGTTGATTGCTGCTGCCCTTGAATTGGCTCTTTCCGTAAAGTGCCCTTCTTGGCCAGTATTGCAGACAACAGGCTTCCTGGGGGGGCATGGTCAGGAGCTAAAGGGAAGATTTGAAGATGGGATTTAAAGAGGGTACATAACTCATTGGCTTAGGAAGGAAAAGACTAGGGGCTCCCCAGAGATGTGAGATTTACCTGTGAACACAGTGGACTTCCCCTATCTGTGGAGGGGATTGCCTCATGGTGGGGTGGGATTGGAATGCTGCTTCCTCATCCTCACGGGCTGCTTCCATGCCCATATACAGCATTTTATTCCCAGCCCAGGTTAGCAGCTATCCTCCTGTGCCCTCCAACACGCAAGTGGCATCCCTAACATCCCCACGCTGAGCTGCCAGTGTGCAGGAGCACAGTGCTGATCTCAGGATGGCAGAGTCCAAGGGGTGCATCCACCCCTTGGGAGCAGGGGCAGGGTGCTAGTAGGTGAACATCTCCTGGGTCAGCTTGGGTGAGACTTGCTGCTGGAGCAGTTGGTCCTGGTCCTCTCTGGAGGTAGCTGGCTCTCTTATAATCCCTGGTTACCAGGGCTGGCGCTTGCAGACAGATGTGAGCTCAATGTGCTGGCTGGGAGCTGTGTGGCTGCAGTCTCCTGGCCCTGTGCCCCAGCTTGGAAGCTGCGAAAGTGCTCAAGGGTTTGCTTACAAAAGTTGAACCAATGCTGCTGTCTCAGCCTTGTTTCTGACCCTCAAACCTTTGTGAGAGGTGTTTCATCTTTACTTTAATAACTTGGTTTTGTTTATCGCTGCCTCCCCAGAGTAGCATAAATGCTGAAATACCACAAGGGCTTTCAGATTGCTTTAGCTTGAAGTAACTGGATGTCTTGAGAGGCAGAGTGAACCGAATGTACCTCCTGAGGGATTTCAGCTCTTAGAGTCACGGATAAAAAGGGCTAACATCAGTACAAATCCATCCAGGAGAAAGCTGCTGAATCCAGTGCTTGTAACGCTAGCTACGAGATTTGCCTCAACAGGCAAGAAGGGAAGGAATGGAAGGAAAACACATGCTAAAATATTAACCTCCCTATTGAAACAGGCAGTTTGTAACAAACAGCAGCTGTTCTGTTTCATAGCATGGAAGAGGCAGGAGCTCAATATTTGAGGGTGAAGAAATATTTTCTTCCATGCAGAGGTTGATACACTCTCAAGTCAGAGATCAAAAAATCTTTGCTTGCCTTCCAAGCCTTGCTTATTATTTGGGAGTGCACTAAACCACCATGAAGGTGTATGTCACAAATCTGCCTTAGCATCATTCACACGCCCCAAAAGGATGCTTCCTACATTTACCTGTATCCTGCATTTTGCTTCTTGGCTGGTAACTTGGCACTCTAGTGCGGCAATAAGTTTCCCTATGAATACAGTGTCCTTATTTTCTATGAAATGTACTACAGATCATTTGCCAGCCAGCTAGCTGGCGTTGCTAACAAGCATTGTTATCAATAATCAAGCTAACATATATGAGAGAGCAGTATGCTTTGTGTTGTATTACAAGTTTTGTGTCACTGTTGTTGTTCACATATTTACCAACTTGTGATGTAATTTTTGCTTTGAGTAAGTCTCCTGGTTTTATGGGTGAATCTGGCAGGCTCTGCTTTGTCCATATGTGAGATTCAGGGAGGCCTTGCAAGTGTTTATGTCACATTAAAAAAAGACATGCTTATAGAAGTGCAACAGTAATAATATATTGCCTTTGGTACCTCCTGATGTTCAATGTCATTGGCCAACTGTAATATTTCTTAATGATGTTATTTTTTTCCTCAAAACAATTTTTTGCTTGCCTTTTTTCTTTCCCTGTGGCTCCTTTCTGATTCATTGCCTTGATGGAGTAGGATCCTTCCTTGCTTTGGAATTTGCTCCTCTCTTCTCCATACCTGACCCACCATTTAGCAGCCTCTCTGCTGGCAACTACTCGTCTTCCAATCTGTAGCCCTCTTTGGAAGTGGGATTTTAGTGACTGGAGGGTGCCCTGGATGGTAACCCACTTGTTTTATACATGAAAAGCCTTTGCAGGCAGCAGTTTTCACTGTTTCCTTGTAGCATTTTATTCAACCCATGCTACAGCCTCCTGGTTTCTACTTTTTTTTATAGGTTGATGCTGTTGTCTTTCCCTACATGGGCAACCTCCTGATAATACATGGTTTCCTCCTTGCTTGGTGCTGAGTAGTGTTTTTCCTGCAACTCCTGCCCAGTGGGATCTCTGAAGTCACAAGATTCATACAAGGGCTGTGCACACAAACAGAACCAAGGAAATGGAAGACTTAAGTTCTCGCTTTAGTGTTACTCATCTCACTGTTACATCAGGTGGTATAACATAGTTTTCTAAAGCTGCCCAACTTTTCCCATTGTAACACTCTTTTTATCCTTTAATGAAATTTTAATTTGAGGTCTGGGAGACAGGGACCATGCAAAATGACTAGGAAGGATGCTGGAATGGGTGACTAAGAAGCCCAGGAGGAGGAGGAGAAGTCCACTGATTCAGGCAGCCAGCAGGGAGCTGAGGTGGAAAGCTTATCCACCAGATATGTGCCCACCAGACGGGAGGGACTGGGGAGTGATGGCGTGACTGAACAACCTGGAGAGGGGACTGGTGGTCTGGGCAAGGCTGACGGAGGGGCAGGTAAACAGGGTGGAGGAGGTGAGGATCTGGGTGGGAAGAAGCTGGCTGAGAAGGCAAAGGCTGGGGCAGCGAGCCCAAGTGGAGGCAGGCTGGCAGGGCTGGAGGGCTCAGGGTGCAGTGAGAAGGGGTGGGATGGAAGCATCCCGTGTGGGATTGGTGGTGTGAGGTAATGTCTCTGCCCCAGCGCCTGCACGCTTTGCATTCCTGCTTATTTCTGTTTCCGTGCTGTCAGCAAACTTCTGTAAGGCCCATTGGCTAAATAGGCATCACATCACTGTCTTCACTGAATGTCATTCCTCCCTGCGGGTGCAGGGATCCTGTGGAAAAAACACGAGAACATGCACTGAAAGATTGTGTTATAAAGGCAGTGTGGAGAGGGAGAAACTGTGGTTCCATGTTCATCCTTAATTCTGTCTTAATTCCTTGGATTGTGTCATATCAGAACAGTCTCTCCTGGGCATATTCAAAGCATGATTTTTATTTTTTTTTTCCTATGGCAGCTGCTAATTTATCTGTTTGGATAGGTTGTTACAGGATGAGTGAAAGAGATCTCTGACTACTCTGCTGCCCAACGCAAAAGCAGTGTTTCAAAGCATCCAGCAACAATATTAGTCAAAAAGCCATCCTGAATGCTTCTGCACAGACAAACAATTTCTTTTTTCCAGCTGTTGAAATTCAACTTAGTTTTCCACC
Organism: Falco punctatus; assembly: GCF_963210335.1. Lineage (NCBI taxonomy): Eukaryota > Metazoa > Chordata > Aves > Falconiformes > Falconidae > Falco > Falco punctatus. Next base: position 35,653,647 of record NC_137585.1, read on the forward strand.
AAAATAAAATGTAGTCATACCTGTTATGGAAGTTTCAGATCAAGCTGCCAGTTGGATGAAGCTCTAAGCAAATGAGACTTGGTGTTGAAAGGGAGAAGAGTTTGGGGTAGGATTAATTAAAATTAGTGTTATCAGAATAGCTGCATACAGCTTTCTACCATGTAGTTCAGCTTTCACCAAAGCCTCAAGTTTTCCCTACAATACAATAATTAACTATTAAAGTAGGTACTTAAAGAAAAATAATTCCTCCTCCAGAGAACCATAACCTGGGATTTTTTTTCAAAGCACAGAATTAATTGCATCCCTCCACAATATCTTTGAGGTGCTGTTATTTCTTTAAAATGCATTTCTAGCATATTGTGATATGTCACACATCCTTTAAATATCCAATAGCTTTTTAACTTTTAAAAATCTATTTCACACTTAGTGGCATGCCTGTAATGCATTTTTCTGGAATGTGTGGCAGATGTCTGAGGAAACTGTGTTTTCTCCCATATGGGGGTTATTTTACTGAAAAATGAAATAGGATTGGCACTTCATTTGATTTTCCCTGAGCTGTCACATTAGGGATTCTCTGGCTGGGTGTGAGACATGCATCCAGATCATAGGTAGACTGCAGAAGGCAAAATGTGCTCTCTTCTCTGGGTGAAGGGGAACTTCCCATGGAATAACATAGTCAGAGGGCTGCAAGGAGGGGAGAACAGGCTGGGGAGGAGGTCTCTTCTAGGATATCCTGCTCACTGAGACTTACCAACATGCTCTGGACATGCAGAGGTAGCATTAAGCGTGTATTTGGACTTTCCTCTATGAGGAGGAGGAAGGTGGCAGCTTCAAGTTTACTCAGACCCTTCAGGGAACTCCTGATTCTTGTGACCCAGGTTCCTGAGATGGGAACTAAGCTAGGACTTCAGGGTTGGGTGTTGCTGAATTTGACTCCTAGAAGGAGTCATAAATGCCAGGACTGTAGTCTTTTTAGATGTGTGAGGCCATGATTGCATGGCTGTGGTTTAGGGACAAAAGGGAAGCTGTTGTTATGTTGGCCAGTGATACCTGTGTTTGCAAGGGCCTCACCTGTGTTTCTGTTTTGACTTATCTTCCTGTCTACCCCATTTGATTGTAGCCTCATGGCCCCTTGTCCTTGTGCTATGGTTGATCATGCCCCTGTTTTTTCTCTTTTTGCTGTTCCCCATAGACTGGGAGACAAACTGAGCACTGTGCTTGGGACAAGCCCCACTGTCATTTCCTCTGCAACATCAGAGGGAGAGGCAAGGGAAGGAGGTAGAGCAGAGGAACTGCCACAAGCCCCTAGCCAGTGCCTGTGTCAACATTTCCCCTTTGAGACAAACATAGTGGAGATAAATACCAGGTGTCTCTGGAAGAGGAGTTAAACGCACCAACAGTCCCTGTTTTGTCACGTTGGGATAGCTGAATCTTTCATCCAGCTTTACATTTCAAAAGATTGCCTGTGGCACTTGGTCCGCCCCTCTTCTTGCACTCAACTTGGGAGATACATTCCTAAGTTTCTGGGCAATAAAAATGCCCAAGGCTTATTTGGTTGTGGTAGCAGCCAGTGTCTCCTCACTACTGGTATGTGTGGGCACGGGCATGCTGCTGTCGAGGCATTTCTGGGCAGCGCTTCAAGGGATAGAAGAGCGTAGCCCTTGGGGAAGCTGTCGCCAAGGGCATTGCAGTGGGGAAAGCAGGAAGGTGCTGGGTATTGCTTGAAATAGAGATGCAAGCCACTGTGCAGAGGTGAGGGGATGAGTGGCTGAATGACCTGGGACTTTGCCAGAGGACAGAGGATGTCTTCCCATCAGTGGAAGCGAAGGTGACAGGTTAACACAGCTCTAGCAGGAGACCACAAAAGTGATTATTTCCTTCCCCAGCCACTTGACTTCTCTGAGTACTTGAGTGCGATTAGGCAGATTAGTGTCATGCACTTGAGACTTTGTCTTGTACCTATGGCATTTCCTATTCTTTGCATGCATGAAGGATTTCCTCATCCATCGCTGTGACACCTCTCCCCACTGGACACGGGATTATTCTTTTCTGATGATTAACATTTTCATGGGTCTCAGACAGCTTTTCAGGAACACAAAGAGAAATTCCCAATAGGGAATCTGATGCAAAGTCTTTACTTTCTGGATTTAACAGTTACACCTGAGATTATTTCATCTCACTGAAGGACCTCCTCTGAGACCCTTCCAATTCCCCCCAAACGGCAGTGAAGCTTTGTATTTATAGGCTTATCTCCGCACCCCTTCCCCACCAACTGTGCTGCTTACACTTGGTGCCCTCAGGCGCTTAACTACATGCTTATGTTTGGAAATTGTGTGGAGGCTTCAGATGCACTGCCATGAGATTGTTATGCCTCAACCTCTCCCCAGCCCACCCAACATGCACGCATTTAGACGGGCTGGGAGATAACTCTTATGGAGCCAGCCTGGCTGTCAGCAAAAACACGTGTGCAAGCAGCAGTTAGGGCTATCAAAATGTGCTGAGAATTGGACAGAAGAAAATGTAGGAACTGTTACTGTAATGTACATATTGCTTTTATATTATTAACTTTCTATACTGATGATACATATACAAATATATTTGAATAATAGTGATACATCTACTACATAAATCACCTAAATGAGTTCCTTATTACTCTAATTTATATGCATCTGTATAAATCAGAGGTGTACTCACCATTCTCTTGCTGTCTGTGAAAGATACAGGAGGATTAGAAGACATTTGCATTGATGAGGCTTAGGTAAATATTTGACCTGCTGATGACTTCCTCTGCAATTATCTGTAGGAGAGACTTGCTGTAGCTTCCCTCGTGCATCTGGCTTGATGATGCCGCAGGGATACATGGAAAAGGGCAGCCCTTCCACCAGTTCTTAAAATCCTGAGGGGATGTAAGTGCTTTTGACTGCAAAGTGAGGATTTAAACTTGGTGTTACTGTTCAAGATGTAGGGAGAAGAGTGTGGAGCTATGATGAGAGAATAGGTCATGGTGGAGAAAATATTGTGGGCTGCTGTATTTTGGGACAGCTGGAGGCCAGTGATGGGGAGGGTAGTGACTGAAATGTATCAGCTCCCAATGTGGCTCAGGTGTGTTGGGATCCCAGCGTAAACCAGCAGTGCAAGGAACTGTGTGTTGATGGTAGGAGTGGAGCCCTCCAAGCCCTTCCTGGGCATCACCCTGTGGGCTGACATATCCAGGCAGCTAGTGAGGGATGCAAGAGGTATGATTTAGTTGAAAAATGAGATGTGCTACAGGGACTGGAGTTCATAGCCAGGAAATGGTCTGTGGGCTGGTGATGGGAAGGCCCTGTTTTGGCGGAGGTGGGCATGTGGCTGCATTCAAGGTGAGCTGAACCTCCAAAGGGGCTGGGCTTAGTGCAGGTAAGTGCTCAAATGTTTGAGCCATATCGACTGCGGCTAATAAATTGGCACTGCTCCATTGACTTCCAGAGAGCTCTGTTAATGCCAGTTCAGGGCCTCTTGGGTTTTTGAAACTGGGATATAAATCTTAGGGAGTGCGAATAGACTCTTGCTTGCAAAAATCTGGTCACCTTTCTTGTTTTGGTTGGGCTGAATATACCATAAAGGACAGCCTTTGTGTTTGTGCTGTTTTCATTTTTCTGTTTGAACCAGGCACTTACTGAAACAAAATGGAATCTGAGCTGTCAAGTTTGGTTTGTGTTTCAGCTTCACTTGGTTTGTGCTTTGTTCAGATTAATTCTCCTTTCCCCAAAATGCTCGTACCTCCCACCCCATCCCCCAGATAGGGAAGCAGCTGTTGAGTTGTCATTTCTCTGCTTTTATGACGGCCCAGTGGGAAGAGGAGACAAAGCAGAACATTTTCTGCTTTCTCCTCTGATGGCAGGCAGGGATCTGAGCTTGCAGAGGAGCCTGTGCCTAGTTGCTGCCAGTGAACTGGTGGGATGTCACTCTGGGGATGCTCACATGTTAAGTGTTTCTGTAAAGAAAGATGAGGCAGGTCCAAGAGAAGAGGCAACAGCAAGCTCAAGTGTTGTGGAGGTTCCCACTTTGGGTACTTCACAAGTCCTCTGTGTTTCTGCTGATCTGAGGGAGAACTGCTGGGCAGGACCTCCTGGAATGGCCAGGCAGGCTTGAACATGGAGAAGGCATGGGAATGAGGACCTAGGGAATAAGATGAGGCAGTGCATTAGTGCTCCTAGGAGCTGATAGGTCTTTAAAGCTGATGTGTTGCCATGGAGTGTGCCTGGCAGTGAAGCTCCTTTGTTGCTTCTCTAGTCCCATTCAGAGGAAAAAGAATGGTGAGGAGGTTAAAAACAATGCAGAGTGAAGGTGCTCCATCTCCTGCTGTAGTGTGCTCTCCCTGCGCCCCATACCCTCCTCTGCCTGGGCTTCTCTACAACTTACTCTGCCATATGGGTTGGGTAAAACAGCTTCCCTGGTACCTGCCACCATAGGCAGATATGTTGCCTTCCCGCATTGTGGGAGCCTGGGAGAGCACCTGGCACAGCTCCTGCAAGAACAAAGCAGGGAGGGAGAAGGGACCTTTCTGGGAAGACAGGAGTGTGGGTGCAGGATTGGAGGCAGCAGAACTAATGGCAATACTCCCACTAAGGTAAACAGGAGCAGAACTAGGTTAGTGGTCTGGTGTTACTTACCATGCTCTGTAATACATACTATATGTATGTATATGTATAATACAAATGAAGAGGAAGCTAGTGGTCCTGTAATGGAAATTTCAAAAGATCCTTGACTACAAGGTATTATAGGTAGCATGACTAGAGAGAGTAGCAAGGAAAGGACACAAGATGCGACTTTAACCCTGTTCATCTTAGTTCTGTGGTTCTTCTATAAGCTCTTCTTACCATCATCTGCCTCACATTGCCTTATGACTCATCCATCTCTGGATCTTCTACTTGCTGGTGCCTTTGCTGGCCCTGACTCACTCCCTCAGCTGGGTAAGCCATGCTCTTTCCCATTGCAGGGTGCTGTGGACCAGCCCATCAGATCTCATGGGCCTCCTCACCGCTTGCCCCTCAACACCTCGGTCGCCCCAGTTCTCTGATGTGGCCCAATGACTCTCCTTACTACCTGCTGTGGTCTTTTTGTCTCTAACAGCTGCTGTGGTACAGGAGTCCCTGCACAGGCAGTCTCTGTGTCTGCAGTTATCCTCCATCTGCAAAATCACTTCCTTTTTTCAGTTTCCCTGTTTGATGGGGAGATAGCTGAGCTGCTATTCCCTCAGCATCTAATGGAGGGGAATAATCTCTAAGGAAGGAGTGAAGGGGGCAGTGGTGATAGAGGGAGAAGAAGCTGCTGCTGTTCTCTACGTGTGGGTGACTGTCCTGTGGTTCATGAGCAGCTTGGGTGAGGTGAGGGTCCCTTCAGTGGGATGGAGCTCCCACAGGGACTCCTGGGTGAGCCAAATCCCTGCTCCAGGAGGGAGCATCTCCAGCGTAGTAAAGAAACAACCCTGTTACTCAGAGTGAAGCATGCTGAGTCTCTCCTTGCTTTAATAACTGTTGCTTCTCCATGGAGAGGTTCCCTGTCCCATGCCAAGTCCCCTTTCCATGGCAGCCAGAAATATTTCTGTTTTAGCCAGAGGAGCTTCACTTTTGTGCTTGTAGGGCTCAGAGCCCTTCACTTGAGAAAACCAGGGTTCAAGTCTGGCTACAGGTGACTTGCCTTGGTGCAGCCCTCCTTGGAGAGCCTTGCCACCCTCTTGCCCCAGGCTGCCCTCTCCTTTGATCACTGTGCCCCCCAGCTTTGCAGGGTCCCCAGGCCTCTGTGCAGCTTTGCCAGCAGGTCTCCCTTCTGCTGGCTGCTAGGCTCCTCCTGACCATATTTGATTACTGATGGATTAACAGGTGTCTGAAGTGCAGGTTACTAATCCTGACCTCAAGCAATGTCTCATCAAAAATGAAAATAAACCAGAAAATGAATAGAAGAGGAAATGAAGAGGCTGAAGAATAATGAGGAAGAAGCGTGGAAATGGGGAGGAAGAAATTCAGTTTGCAACATGATTTCTTTGGAGGCAGAGTGAAGTTAAAATGGGAGGTTTAATAAGGCAGGAGAGGAGAAGAGAGGTGGACTGAGAGGAAGGAGAGTCAAAGAAGCCCTTGCTTAGGCAGTCTGCCGAGGGCCATGGGCCTGCTGAGACTTCAACATGGCCAGACTGAAGCAGATGGAGAGAGGAGGATTGTGAGCCTAAAGGCTGCATGAAATATTTAAGTTGCTCCATCAAACTAGCTTCTCACTGGTGATAAGATGCTGGGTGGGGGGAAGACAAGAAAAATTTGGCTGATAATGAGAAGCTTAAAAAATGTATTCTGACAACACGCAGCTCTCTTCTTTACATCTCTCATCTCTTACTCTCTTTTCTGGAGAGGTGACATGCTAAGCTGGACACAGGGATAGGTTTCTTCATACTCTGGGACTTAAGTTTGCTTTTGCTTTACTCATCCTAATTTTCTTCTTTTTCCCATTCCCCAAACTGACAGCATCTGTCAGACAGTAACCAACTTCAGGCTAACTGGATCTTGCTCCCCTCTTCTAATGTTTATATAATAATAGTATTATATATATATATGTAAAAAAACTGTTTATATAATGCTGGGGTAGGATACAGCTCTGTCCCCTTCAGACACACTAATGTGCCTTCTCTCTCACACATCATATATAATATCTCATACATCAGCAGTAGCAGAAATAACCTCTAAGTTTATTTTATGAATACCTACAGCTTTCCCTCTTTCTATTGTAGTCCTGATATAGATAGCAAACAAGATACATACCACTTACTGGGTGAAAGGCAGGACATATATAAATATATAAAATGGTTCTTCCATGCTGTTGAAGACATTTCGCAGGCGTTTCCCTATTCTGTTTCCTATTATCTAAGATGGGATATCAAGATGCTTCTCACTAAATATCTCATTTTAAGTGAAGAATAAAAAAAATGCTCTGTGCAAAATCAAACACACAGAACACCTGAAATGAACATACATCTCTCTTACCCCCTGTTTGCTGCAGCTGGGGACGCCAGGTTGGAGTCGTCTCCTCAAACCCTTTCCTTCCCCCGACCTGGTGCCTGGTCCCTTTGACTATCTTTTGGAAGTGGGATGGCTTGAACTATGCCTGACACAGTGAAGCCTTGAGCTTGGCTGAGGTGATGCAGGAGCAGAATCTGCTTGTAAAAGTATCCACAAGGACTTTTCTGACTTTACCCCACCTCATCCAGCAGAGGCAAAGCTCTTGAGTAATGGAGTGCCTGGGGGTCCAGGTAATGGCAGAGCCCAGGAGAAACCAGAAAGCTCAACTTTCTCTGCTGATCAGGTTTTGGAGCAGAGTGTACTGCACTGTGCCTTGATAACAAATGCCGCACTTGTGTGCGATACCATCACCCTTTGCTTCTCCCTCTTCCCTTCCCTCCATGTGAGCAGCAGAGAGGCATTGCCTTCAGACTGGATGTGTGTAATCACAATGACCTAGTTTGAGAGCTAAATCTAGAACGGGGGAAAACTAAGCCCATTAAGTTAACAAGTACAATAAATGACTGTGCTCCCCCCTGCCCCATCCAGTGTTAAATTCACTTGGTAATTTAGATCAGGCTCTGCTTAGATTTGAAAAAATAAATAAAAAGTGTCTCAATCTCTGTGGCAGTCTCTGTTTTTAAATGTAGAAAGCAGTCTAGACTTAATTCTGAATCTTTTCAGCTCTGGAGACCTCATTTAGGTGACAAGTACTGCATCTTGCTTTTTGTGATCTTCCCGTGCACGGTGTGTGTCCTGCCTACTGTTCACTGAACCCCTCTCCCTGCAAATCACACTTGACCTTTTCTAAGAAGGCTGAATTGTCTGTTCTTCCTGCTGATTCAACAGAGATCTGTAGGTGAAAGGTCAGAAGGTGCAGGTTGTGGGTTGATTTTTTTTTTTTTTTTTTCTGAGAAGGGGTAGGAAGGAAGGGTATGACATAGTTCACAAAGCAAGTGAGCCTGTGTCATTGGTCTCCAGCTTTGCTTGCTTGCTCTCTGTCTGGCATCAGAAAACATCACAAGACATAGTTCAGTAGACAAATATTACTGTATTTAAGGTAAAATGTGCTACAGGACTGTGCCTGCATGAGTTAATACAAGTGAAGGAGTGAACAAAAAGTAAATATTATCTCAGACGACAAAATAATGGGCTTTCATAATGAACTAGCATCCTTCCCTAGGACTGATGGCTTCCAAGAAGCCTGAGCTGCTTTTTTGCACCCTTTGGTAATCACAGCCAGAAAATGTTCAGAAAATCTTTTGGGTTTTTCCTCCATCATTTTTGTAATAGGATCCAAAGTATTGAAATGTGTGCTTAAGGCTGCTGATAAAACATCTGCAGTACAAGACAGCAGTGTATCATCCAGTTTCTTCCAAAGATACGAGACATGCTTCTGCATTTGCAAGGGCAGTATGGTACTTCACGTATGAGCAGATTATGTATGGGAAGCCTACGTATTCATGCTGTCTCTCTATTATCCTATATCAAAATTGATATTAAGCTTTCCTCAAGTGTTGTTATTCTTTTTGACTGTTTCCCATTCCTCCTTCATTAGGAGGAATCCACAAAGAGGGAGGGGAAAAATACAGGAACCTGATTTGGCTCAGGAAGCCTGTGAGCTGAGAGTGGTTGGCAGCTGGAAGAGTGCCTAAGGGAAGTATTGTGTCTGCTCATCCCATTTTTACACACTTCCCTGGGCAGCTGTGTTGCAGCCCAGGCTGGACAGACATTTGGTCCAACTAGAGATGCTCATTTACTTGTTTTTGTTGTATTCCTCTGACTGTTCTCTGATTTGTGTAGGCTGTAGGCTTTCTGAGAGTCTGTAAACGCTTCAGGTCACTTGCTTTATTAACATATTTTCTGCTTAATTCTTATTACTATCCCCCCCACTTGCTTTGTTTTCAAGTTATTTGCCCTTTTAATGGGTGTTCCCAGTCAGGGGGACACTGGACCTCCAGCTCTGGAGGGAACAGGAGCTGCTCTAGTCTGCTCAACACCTCTCGGTGGTCATTTCTTGCTCGCTATTATAGCTGTGGGGCTAGAGTCAGAGACTGCGATCTCAGCACCTGGTGGTGCCCACCCCATGTTTACCTGGACTAGAGCAATGAAGGGGCAGGCTGGGGAAGCGTCCCTGCCCAGGCTCTGTGGTGCTCCGTTCTCGATCCCTCCTGCTGACAACAGACCAGGAGTAAGAGCTCCCTCCAAGAAAGGTAAATATAGGCTCTAACTCTCTTCTGCTGGGTAAACAGACACAACATGGAGATAAGCTGCTTGCTTTAAGAGGATGGGACACCCCCAAGGTGGGGATTTACCTCTCCCTTGGTTGGACAGGTCAGCCTAGCTCTGACTGATCTGGACATGCTGGATTCTACTTCATGGTTTGCTTTATGTCCATTTTTCCTCTCTCCTCCTTGAGAGTATATGAGCCTTTGGTCTAAACATGTAACTGTGGTGACCTTTTCCTTCTGGGCTGTGATACAGTCCCTGGTTACAAAGAAAGATCTTGACCAACTTACCGTGATCAAGGCTGGCTCAGCCATGTCTTGAAGGTCATTTGAGGACAAACCTGTAGCACAGCAATCAAGTGCACAGGCAATTCAGCAGCCTCTGGCTGCTGTAGGAAAGCACTGACTAGACAGAAGTTTTTCTTTCATTGCACAAAGCCCCAGTCTGTTGCATTACTCCTGCATGTCCTGTTTGTGGGTTTACACCAGATCTGCAGTGGTTTCTGTATTCTCACAACAGCTCAAACTCCCACAGGCTGAGAAGTTCCGATTTAGTCATAACAGCAGTATTTGTCAGCAAGAGATGCAGGTGATTCAAAGGAAACTGTCTGTTTCCTCTGCTAGGCATCTGTGTGAGAAACTCCATTTCTGGCTTTTCTTGTCAAATCGTATTCATAGTTAAATGTTATTTTCTACAAACTGCTCCTCCTACCCTCCCAACCCACTATTTCTCTGTTTTAATGGGGTTAGCTTTGGGTGCCGTTACCATGCCCTTTTCTTTAGACTTAGCACAGTATGTGGTTTTAGAATCTACTAATCAGTTTTCTAGAGCCATGCTTAATTTCCAGGACTACACCTAATAAGATACTGCAAGAATGAAGTAGTCTGAGGGATGGTGACCTGGAAGTAAGGGGTAGGGGTGGATGAACACAGGCTTCAATGGGGATCCAAGAAACAGCCTTGTAAAGGACTGAGGGTCATGCAGGCAGGAGTGGTTACTTAACTTCTTAATGAAAGAGTTGAGAAAATGCTGCTTGCTGTTTGCCTGGGTAAAGTCTGCTTTCAACCCCTGGGAGCTGGTGCTTGTTCACAAATGTTATAATGACAGTAACACAGCCTAATGCTGACAAAGATGACCAAGGCTTTGGAGGAGTGGATCATCAGTGAACCCACTCCACCTTCTCAATAGAACCAGCCTGTGCACCTAAATAGGTAGAAAAGAAAAATGAAGGAATGTATGGATACAGCTGACGTTAGCAGTTTTGGAGGGAATTTAGGGTGGGGACAGGGCAGATGTTGAAGGAAGGGATTTATTCAAATTGGATAAAGTGTCTAATTTAACTAAAAGATTGCTTAAAGAAAATGACAACTTGTAAGAATTATTCTCTCTAGTGTTGACCGAAATTTCAGAGTCAAAACGACTGTTCAGTAGGGCTGAGGATGACATGAACCTAGAAGGAGTCTGAGAGATGGTTCACTTGACAGTGGGTGGCACAGCCTGATGGGTGGTGGGGTAGGGATGTGGGGTGAGGTGTGGGGTTTTTGTTTTGTTTTGGGTTTTTTGGCTTTTTTTTGGTTTTTTTTTTTTTTTTTTTTTTTTTTTCAATCTGAGCTCTCCCTTGTTGGTTATCCCCATCTGGGCAGAAGGCAAGATGAGACAGTGTGAGGAAGGATGAATATTGTGTTCCTCAGAGAGGGAGGCTTGTAAGCAGAACACTCAAGTGTACATGCAACGTTGCCTTGAAGTCTCTCTTGTAGTAGTATATAACATATTTGCCCTCTCCCCAAATCACACTTTCAATCTGTTTTATGTTGTAGGCACCTTGGTCCTTATCTAATGTTTTCTTACCTTGATAGCTCTTACTTTATGAAGTATGTCTGCTTCTATCTCTCTAATCTTTTCACATCGCCTCCCCAGGGTGCTCTCTCCTTTGTCTCTTACTGTTCTCAGTGCGTCCTTTACCTGTTCCCCCACCCTGCCCCCACTCCTCACTGATGCATTGCAATCTCAGTTGACATTTGTGCTTTCCCTTGGAGCAGTGGTGAGGAAATGTTGTGTGGTGGATAAGGGAAAGGGGTGCAATTTATACAGAGTGCAGCTGTAGTGCCCTAGGGAGCTGGAGATCTGGTGAGCTGACCCCTTCAAGCTCCCTATGTAACTTAAGTCAGCTCTGACCTTAGGTGGCATAGACAAACATGCCATGAAAGCCTCCACTCTACACTAATGTAAGGAGGGAGTATGTGCAGGTCAGCAGCTGCCCACAATGTGGCAGGTGATGCGCAGAGAAGTTGCAGTGGGGAGTCTCTTGCTCCTCCACTGGCTCTCCAGGTCCTGGTGCACAAGGACAGTTTGAATGGCAGCCAAGGGACAAGGAAACACAGTGTGTCAAATGAAGGGAGGGCTTGATGATGAGAGCAGAAGTTAAGGCAGCCTGGAATAAGCAGGGGTTAAAGCTGGCCAGAGCCTGGGGACAGATCCCTGTTTCCAAAGTGGAGTGACAAGGAGCTGCCTGGAAGAGTGTGAAGCTGGCAGGAGGGCAGCTGATGGTGCTGCTCTGCAGGATGGTTTTCCATCCACCTGCAGCAGTGTTGGCCTGTTGGAGCAGCCAGCGTCACCTGAGAGGTGAGGTGAGAGCCCTGGATGCCTACAGCCTGTGCAGAGCTGTGGGACCTCCTCTGCACGGGCACCACCAGGAGAACAGCTAAGACCTGCTTGTATAAAAAAGGGGTTGCGGTCAGCTGCAACCTCATTGTGGAGCACCTGCAGGCTCTATAGTTTGGGTGTCCTCAGCACCCTGGTATCACAGTGGCTCTTGGACTGGGGTGAGCACTGTGCTGATAGACCTGAGTCACTTCAGAGGGAGCCTGCTCCCCTGGGAGGGGGTTTGTTTGACTGAGAGTTGATTTCTCACAGGCCTGTCATGGAGGGGCGAGATGTTGAGGCGAGCTGTCTAAACGACAGTTCTGTTCTCTAAGCGAGCTGTCTGGTTGCTGATGTTCAAGGCAGGCGGGATGGATGGCCTGTGGAGGTGCCTGTTCTACATCAATGACTAGAAAGGGAGCCTGATTTACTAGCTTAAACTGCATCCCTACCTACCCACGGGCTCCCTGCCTGCTAGCTGAAGTGATGTGAGGGGAATCTGAATCAGGGTGTGCATGTGGGAGGTATCTGCCATTACCTGTGCTGAGTGTGTATTGTTTGGTGGTTGTCCTCCTGCTTTGCAGCAGGCAGCTGTGCTCCTATGGACTATGCTAAAAGCCATATTGCGCCAGCTCTCTGTGCACATTGGTAATGGCACCCTGTCCTCATATGGTGCTGTCATCAGGGATGAGACTGGCATTTTAAGTACCAGCAGTCAGGTGCTTTGTTCCCTGGTGCTTGTTCCCAGTAGGTGACAGGCCTGTCAATGGAGCAATGCATGCATGTGAACATGCAGCTGGTCCTCAGGCGTATGGATGTGAGGAACTCTCTCTGACTCCTGAGCTCTTCCTGCCATTGCCTTTTCTCTGCCTCCACTCCCTAGATCCTCTCTATTCTTTGCCTTGGTAGAAAGAGGTGTCCCAGTGTGTTCAAGGCTTGAAAAAATGCGAGCAAAATTGGAAATGTTTCAGCTTTTTTGTACGTTTCAATTTTTCCTTGCAGTTTACAGTGCTAGACGCACTGGGTCTTATTACATAAAGATGTTGTTTCTTGTCATTAATCCAAGGCACGGTGGCTGTTCTTGGCACTTTCCTTCTAATTTGCTGTTCTCCTTGGTGAATAGCTATCTCACAGCACATACAGACTTGGTCTACTTTAGCCCTATTGATAGCATTTATTCCTTAAGCCTAGGGTCAAGGGAAGCATCCTTTCCTATTTTTTTTGTTTTCTGGTTGTTGTTTTTTTCTTCCCGCCCCCTCCCAATTTTATTCATGATATAAAAAAAATAACTGGCTGAAGCAATAGCAGCTCAGTAAGATCTGGAGTCCTCTTCCTGGGGACCAAGACTTTCCAGGTTTGCCCATTCAGCTCAGGCAAGAGTTGCAGAGCTAAATTCTGGGCTCACTGGAATTGGGCATTGGACCTATGGACTCCGTTTTGTCTGGAAATGACACTTTAAAATTTTCTGAGGATGGCTTTCCACAGCAAGAAAACAATTATCAGTGCTCACTGTTCATTCTCTTATGAATATTACTAGAATATGTCAGTTTTAATGTTTCAGCATTTCTCTCTTTTTGCCTAGATCAGAATGCAGAAAGCATCATCATTGCAGCTTTTCTATGCACAAGCATGGTCTTTCAGTCAAGGACCTAGCTAGTGGATGAGGTGTCCCACAGTGAAAGTTTAAGGCTGAAGTAATCCAAATTCTCGCCTTGCTTCAATCTGAAGTTAACATTAGGCATGTTGCTGGACTTCTCTGTACTTCTTACTTACCTGAAAATAAGGATAATTGCACTCCACCACCTGTTATGATGGCTAATTAAGGCCTCCTTGAGTAATTCAGGAAGCTGGGACAAAAGGGAGGATGGAAACATAAGGAACTGTTGCAAATCCGAGTGCACCATTCAAAAGTGCAGAATTAAGGTGCCCAGTGCCTTTTCCTATGTGTTCACAGACCATACTTTCTCTCATCGGTCTCCTACCTCTGTCAGGTCCTTGAAGGATGGTGTTCACTTAATGAGCAGCCAGATTACACTTTGTTTTTCTGTGTTTGTTCAATGTGTGGCTCTAGGCCTTATTGACAACACACTGTTTAAGTCCTGCTCTGAAGACAGTATTATTGATTTCCTCATAGTCTCTTTTTATCACGGTAGTATCTGAGTGCTCATCATTATAGAACCCAAGTGCTTCACAAACATTAATTTATCTTCACAGTACCCCTGTGAGGAAAGGGCTGCTTTTGGCTCCCTGCTTATACAGAGGGGATGGCAATGGGCACTGATTGAAATCAGACGCATCCCAGTCATTTTGAAATCCTAATTAGAGATAACTGGGACCAGTATTTTTTGGAGCCTGTGTGTGTAGCTTCTGTGATATAGAAGTGAGCTGTCAGTTGTCCTTCAAGCTGGACTTGATTTCTGGTCTGTAGTGTTGGTTCGGCTAGTCCATGTGTGCTGACACAGCAGAATGACCATATGGGAAATTTCCTAATTGGATCTGTTTGTTCCACTAGAATTATAGAGTAGAGCAGGGAAATCTAAATACCTTTGGTTCAGGCTTCTGGAGTAAATGGCTTGTCCTACAGTAAAAGTTGGAAGAAGGTCTTCCCAAGATGCCGTTCTCATGGTAGTAAAAGCCATTCCCAGGAGAGCAAGGACTGAGGGTGGTGTGGGGGTTGGGACCCAGGTGCTGATGCTTCACATCCTGTTGGGATCGTGCTAATGTTTTGCTCCGGGTGATGCCATGGCAGCTGTCCACTCAGCTTGCAGTGGCGTGAGAGCCTTGGCTGTGTAGCTGTTGCTGAATTTTGGTGGGGCTGGGAGCTGCAGCCTCATCAAGGACAGCGGGATCTTGCCTTGGCATGGGAGCATCCATCAATTACTTGGTTTGTAATTAATTGTAAATTAATTACAATTACTGTGTTAAACTCTTGCTAGTTCTGCAAGCAGGGAAATACAGGCCTGCTTTTCCCATATGGGGAATGTTCTGGAAATAGGGTTCCTCTGAGGAAACGCTATTTTGGTCTATCTTCCTATTTGAACTTCTGTCCACTTTGTCTTGGATATTTCAGGTGAATGTTAGCTGTTTACTCTCTTGTACCTTTGTATTTTGCTCTCCTTCAGAGCCCTTCTGATCACAACCGTCTTTCAATAGAAAGTTGTTTTTTCAATTTCATGGAAGCTTTGCCATAGAAAACATCGCATTTTCAAAGGAAAAGATTATTTCGGTCAACAAGCGTAACACCACATGGCCTGCAATGCTTGCTCTGAGCCCCGGAGTATCCAGGTTGTGCAGCATGTTCTAGCTGATTGTTACATAGCAGGTCAGCTGCAGAATGTGACATCAGCTGGACACCTTTTCTTATGATGTATTACAGCTGCCTGGCCATTGGGATTTACAGCTCCTGGTTGCCAAAATAGCTGCCCTGCTTTATAAAAGGGGTATGAACAGGGAGCCCAGTGCAGAGAGAAAAGTTTGAATGCGGAGCGAGTGGCTAAGACCCCCACAGAGCAGCATTTCTGACTCCAAAGAATTCATCTTTTGTGCTGTAATATTTTGATTTAAGGCCAAAAAGTACAGATTTTTCTCTGGGGAGTTGAGGAAACATTTTTCTCACCTGCTGCACTCTGCAGAACATAATGGCACTGCTGTTGCAGGGCTAGCGGCTTTACTTTTTGACTTCCAGCTGTCATTGTTTGATCTCAGCTGTAGTAGTTGATTGTCTAAATGATGGTTTCATATATCATAGTAAAATTTTAGTTTATTTTGCCTCTCTCCCAGCTGTATTTGCAAGTCTGGTATTTGCTTGGATTTGGATAACTGATGTCTTGTGGGGAAAAAAGTCCTTGTTTGTCTACTTGTTGGCATCTGTGATAGGAAATGTAATCCTTCCATTGGTGTGTTTCTAGGATCCAGCAGAGATAACGTAGCTCTTTATTGTCAATTTTAGCTTTTTAGACATACATATTTGCTGTCCAGTGGGATGTCTTGTTCTCTGTGTGCATCTTGATGAGGAGGTAAAAGGATGAAATTAGTGTGTTCTAGTGAAATTCTAAAATTTCCCAGCTGAGAATTGGACTCCTGTGTTTCTATTTGCAGCAAAAGATGTAGTGCGCTGGTTGAGCTTTTCTCCCCATTGCAGAATTAAATCCCTTTCTGTCACCTGCATTTTTCCAAGACAAGAGTGGCTGCTATGTGTTTAAGCAAGTGTCTTTTCTAGGTGTTGCTAGAGCAATCCGTCTTGCTCCATTTAACAGAACATTTCCCTCACTGATTTCTTCCCTCAGTGGCCAATGCCATCCCAATTTGCTTCTGCTGCAAGCCATCTTTGTGAAACTGCTAATTGCAGCTTATGCAAAATTAGGCGTCTGTGTTGTTCAACTTGAAATGCCGCACATTTGGATGTGGAGAGACAGCTGCTTTGCTAAGGCTATGACTGTACCATCATTCAGAGGCAGGCACAAATTCTGCACGCCTGTACTCCATACTGGCCCAGTATAAGCAAAGTCAAAGCCATGCAGTTCCTTGTGGCACTGAAATAAAGCAATGGACTGTGTTGAGGGCATGGTGTGTGGGCTCAGTGCTGTGCTGATGTGGTCACGGCTTCCCGCTTGCTCTGAGCACGAGCGTGACGTGTGCATTGCTTGCCAGACACTGTGTGGACGTTGCTATTGTGTGAAACTCCTCAGACATGAGCAAGAACAAGGCCAGGGCAGGTTTTGGTCCTCCCAAAGCTATGAAAACATGCTTACACAAGTGCTGCCTGCTCTGAGAAAAGTGTAACACACTCATGTTGCCTCACACAGGGGACACCTTACGCTTGGGAGAACACAGGTGCGATTCTTGTTCCTTTGCTGCAAGGGTGCTGGTTTTCAAGACTTTTCACTGAAATTGCATGGAGGAAAAAAACTGCTTTCAGGTAGCAAGTTTTCTAATGGAAGCTGAGATCCCCAGTTGCAACATTTGCAAGAGAACTGCAAGTCCCAGACTGTGAAAGCGGGCAGAGGCTGCCCAGAGTAACCCTCTGTGTCCTCCCTCTGCCGGTGGGAGAAGTTGGTCCTGCATATTCAGGGCTGTTGCTCTGAAGCAATGCTGACGTGGTCGTGGATGTGCTCCATTCTTCCCTCAGTTTGTATTCCACCTGGAAATAATAGACAATTTTTGCTACCTGCCTTACACCACAAGATTGTCTGTTTTTAGAAGTGCAAAGTGGGTTTATTGAACTGCAGGTGAAACAAACTCCATTATCTTTTCCGCTTTGGCATCGTATATTGTAGACTAGGTGCTGCTCCAAAGCACACTCTTAAGAGGAGCCTGCAGCCATCTGTTTGATATTTATGAGATTGTAATGTTTTATCAGGGAATTTATTATTCTGTATTAAAAGGTAGGCATAAAATAAACTAAGCTAAAGGACACACAACCTTTCAAAAGGTTTTCAGCCAGTTAAATCTTTCTCTCCTATATAATACTGTGTTTGAAAGCAAGGTAACAGAACACCTGGATGTGGTTTCTGTTACTTCTGTGTAGAGATTGCAATCCAAATACCTTCTGTGCTTTGCAGCTGACTTAAATTACAGTATAAAGTTGGCTTGTTGATCAGTGTGTTTAACTGCTTCAGTACCTTTCTACACCTCTCAAACCAGCTGCCGCAGACAATCCATGTACCAGCACTTCCCTGAATTTACTACTGACTAGTAGATTTGCAATGTTTTTTTGTTGAGGCTTTATCACACTCACATATCCTTGTAGATCCATTTAGGTTTTGGTGTGGCTGTTTTCTCCATAGCTTTCTTTTTCCCCACAAGCTACCCTCATCCAGTGGAAATCAAAATCTCTGTAAAAGTGGGAGGACTCAGCTCAGCTGTTGCTTGGCTCCTAGGTGGACGTGGGTGAGGAATCCCTCTCTATGGCATCTGCAAGGTCGTCCTTAGCTAGGCTCCTGAAATGAAGAGCAGTTGTGATTTCTGTGCAGAGATTAATTATTTGCTTGTCTGAGAGGAACTCTAACAAATGTCCATATTGCTTTCTGAACCAAGGTACTGCTAGATCTTTACTCTTGCAGATATGAAATGTAAGCTGTAAAGCTTCGCATATAAATACATGTCCATTAGTATCAGTTTTCTGTGCACGTGCACCCATGAAATAGGATTGTTTTTATGTATACATGCATATGCTGTACTCAGATTTGTCATGTGGAAGATGGATTTCTTCACTTTGTTTTTGCATGGATGAACACAGTTGTGATCAGCTCATGACTTACAGATTTTATATGTGGGTTACTTGAGTTGAACACAGTGCAAGACTTATATGTCTGTATGTGAATATTACAGTGTGCACGTATAGGTGTGCTCAGGTTCTCTGCATTTAACAAGACAGATGAGCGTTAATCCAGTTTTTCCTGAAAATCCTCCCCCCCCGCCCCCCCCCCCCCAAAAGAAGGTTCAACACCTCTTGGGATCAGAGAATTTTGCTACCCTGTAGTTTGAAGATAAATGGATAAGTGAAGTATGATAAGCCAAAGCCAGTGAGATTTTTTACTGTGGCAGGATACTTTAAAGTCTGTGACCCTTAGCTCAAAAGGTTGGGGCTGAGTGATCTCAGGAATCAGCAGGAAACTCGTTTTGGGAAACCTGGGTGATGGTTCTGAGTTGTGCTATTGGGTGGCATGCTGAAAGCTGCTTCATCTGGGGAATCTCAACTGTGGAGCACAGATGCTTTTGTCTATTACAGTCATGCTTTTAATACATTTACTAGCTAATGTATGTATATTTGCAGCAAAGCTTGTCTGTAGGATTCTCTTCACCACTTGTATGTCACATTATTCATGGCAGAATCTTGCAAAAGTGGAATAACAGGGAGAATTAGGCCCTGTTCTCTAATTGTTCCTTTAATGGATTACCCTAATTAGAAATGCATTATTTCATAATTAAAATGCACTGTTTTGTAATTCTGTTATGATCTAAATGGTTAGTCTTTGCAAGACCTGAAGAGGAGATATAAAACCAGGTAGAGAGCTCTTACGTGATATCTGAGCAACATGTGCACCATCACTAATTTAAGCTTAACCCTTGTTTTTTTGCCAAAATACTTGTACGTACATACATATATAATCTCTTGTGTCTTTTGGGAACATGGCTTTCTCTTCAGCAGTGTTTTTTCTCAGGCAACATTTGCACTTTATGGCTTTATGCAAATCCCATGAATCACTGGATAGACATACTTAGCACGGCCTTTCAACAACAGCCGCAGACTCCGGCTTTATAGAAAGCTTTACTTTCTCT
The DNA here is from genome assembly GCF_963210335.1 of Falco punctatus. NCBI lineage: Eukaryota > Metazoa > Chordata > Aves > Falconiformes > Falconidae > Falco > Falco punctatus. The sequence goes on from NC_137585.1 coordinate 35,672,822, forward strand.
GCAGCTCCCCAGACTTTCTATACTATTATAGTTTTTGCATATTAAGATAAATTTAATTTTTAGCTGACTTTCCTTAAAGGAAGAGTGTAGGTGTCTGCACCACCCATCTCTTGAACCTGATAGTCATGCTTCAGTCCCTTTTGACAGAGGAGCCAAGGCCTCAAACCAAAGTTGTTGCAGGGAGGTCGTGTAGTCTTAAAAGACTGTAACAAAAGCCTCTGCAGCAGAAATCCTGCTGTGCACACCCGCCCTTTATCAGGCATCAGGGACTTCATGTGGCTGTTCAGCCTTGGGACAGGCGTGCAAGGGAGACCTGCAGAGCCCCTGCCTGTGTCTTGGGAGACTGCCTCTTGTCTGCATTAACACTGAGTCCTGCCAACGGAGGGAAATCCTCATCCCTTGGCAGGCTGTGCAGCTTGGAGGATGAACATTTGACCACAATGGAGTTGAGATTTTTTTTTTTTAAATATTTTTAAAACCTTTTTTCCTTGGTGCTCTGCCTCTGAAATACATCTGATATGTGACCTCCAGCCTGAGGGTTGTTTCTGCTTCCTTTTCCTCCTGCTTGGAGGTTATTCTCCTGTCCCATCCGAATGACTCAGTGGTGATTACCCTCCATTTTAATGCAGCTCACGATGAGAGGGTGACTCAATGGAGGAGCCCTGTGTTTCTCTGCAGGGCCTTGGAGACAGCCGTGCTGTACCAGAAGACACTTGCAGACGATCTCCTCGTGTCTGGCATTGCAGTGAGGCAGGCTTTCAGCTGCGATACATTAATCTGCATGTGCTATATAGGGAGTTGCCACTACGTGCTACTGTTCTTGTTTTTTCTTTTTGAGCCGGTGGAAATAGTTATTTGCCCTTGTGCTTCAAGTCCTGAATAAGCAGCGTGCTTTGCCTTAGATTTCTGTGCATTTTCCTTAGCTATGCTATTTATTTTCTAGGATTAACGCTGCCTGGAGCACCAGTGCCTGGCGTAAAAAGATAGAGCTCTGTCTCTATTCAGCTGTAACTGCAAACCTGAAGCATTTTGTATTGTGGTCACTGGTTACCAAAAGACATGGATCATTGCCCTGGTGCTGCCCAAGCATGCAAGAGGCTTTGGCTATAGCTGCGATGTAACTTTGAAAAACCATTTTTTGTGTGTAAGCACTGATGATGTAATTGACCAAATGCCAAGTATTTTCTGGCTCTTATTTTCCTCTTTGTGTAAGGCTTGGTACAGCTGCAGTAGAAGCACCAGAGGATCTTTCTTGGCTGTGATGGGGTGTGGAGTTGGCCCTTGTATTTCTGAAGATCTGTGATTGTTTCTTTAGTTTTCTGCATCTTTCAGCTCTGGGGATTTCTTTGTCTTTTTTTTTCGAATGATGTCACCTGAAATAGCTGCTTCTGCTGTCTCAAGCCTAAATTTGCATTTAATTGTAAAATACATTTGCATTTCACAGAATTTGAAAAATCTCTTTGGCTTGGGTTAAGGTTAAATCAACTTCCCACATGAGTCTGACTTGTTCGGTCCTTTTGTATTCTGTGTATAAGTCTAATCTTTTCACTAAACCGTATTTCCTCAGACTGACATATTTGAGCTTTAAGTCTGTCATGTGCATCTACTGATTCATCTTTCCATTGATGAAGAATAAAGGAGGAAGGTCTCACACCGGCAACTCTCTGCATGGAAGAAGCTCATTGCCTCAGCATCCCTCTGTGCCCTATGCCTTGTTTTCTGTCATCCTCCCCTTTATCTAAAAGCTCTGTGTGCCTGCTATGCTGGGCAAGGAGAAATTGCGTTGCCTGCCCTTAGAGAGTGCAGAGGAAGACCCAACCTCCTTCACCCTAATTTCATATTGCTGCCTCAAATGCCAGGGCTGCTGTCATTCCTTTGGTGGTCTGTGGTGGAGGGAAGAAATAATCCTGCTGTCTTTTTGCTTTGTCTGTACAGCACCTGGCATATGGATCCTGACCAGACCAGGGCATGTAAGCACTGCAATTGTGCAAACAATTAGTAGCTCTAATTGCATGCTCTCAGGCAGCAGAGGAACACTTCAGAGTTGGCTGGCTGGGCAGAGGAAGGCTTTGCTTTGTGAAAAGAAGTGTGTAGAAGCAGTGAGTCTGTCCTGGGTACCACCAGCACAGCTTTTTGTGGCAGTGGCAGCTCCTTTTTAACCTTGTGTGGGCTCCTGGCACTTAGCACCTGTGGTTTAGAAGGAGCTGTTTTGTTCTAGTCTGCACATAGTCTTCATTGCGTGCTGTCCCCAAAACTGGTGCTCTCCCTTCCTTGGGTCAGAGTGTTCCCAGATGGGGTCTGTGCCTATTGCAGGGGCTCCCTTGAGAGCAGGGTGGCAGCCCAGGGCTGCAGGGAAGGGTGTTGGTCTCTTGGTGCTGGATGGTCTCCATATGGGTCAGGGGCTCCTCCAGCTCCATGTCACCTCTGCCTGGACCTCACTGCTGGTCTGCCACTGGCTGCTGGTCTCTCCTTGCTGTCCCCTCCCACTTTAGTGGCCAAGGACGTGCAGCAGACCTGGCACACCTTGCCTTTGCACCGTGTGACTACCTGGTCTTGGCACGTGGCATACAGCAGCATTCTGGGGGGACCTGTGCGAAGGGGACAGAGCAGTGGAATGGTTTCCTATATCTGGGCGAGGTCATTTGCTTTCTTACAGAAAAAATAAATATATCCTCTCTCCTTCCTTTTCTTTCTGCTCCCCCTTATTTTACTTCATGGTTGTTTGTGTTTTCCCCTTTAATATATCTCCTCCTTTTGAAAGAGAGGGAAAAAAATGTCCCTGTGAAATCTTTGCTCATAATCAAGAGTTGCCTCAGCACCAGGGCACAGAGAATGAGCCTGATTGAAGGTGTATGGGGGAAACAACTGGTGTTCCTGTTCATCTAAGAAACAAAAGAATGATTTTCTCTCTTCTTTCAGTAAGTCTATCTGTGAAATGAAAAGGGGAAAAGGCAAAACAGAGTTGAAATTCTGCACCAGGGAAGATCTTGGTGTGTTCCAGTCCCTGTGCACGGTGTATAATTAAACCCAAAATAGAGCAGTGAACAGAGGGAGGGAGGTGGGCTACAGGGCCAAGCAGGTGGGGACAGGGTTACTTGCTTCAGAAGCACTATCCAAAAATAAGTCCCTGTTTCTTTCTCCTGCTTTGTTTGACAATTGGGCTTGGTCTCATTTAATCCCATGTCTGGTTTTCTCTCTTTCCATCTCTGTCTCTGCCCCCATTCTCCCTGCAGTGTCACCATAACTATTTATTGGAAGTCTGCTGGGCCATGATGTCCCCAGCTGAGGCTGGATCTGCTGTGCCAGAGCTGCACCTGCAGTGAAGGAGAGCGGTAGCTCTGCCTGGGGAGCACTGGGGAGTGGTGGGCTGCAGAGACTCTGCCTATGTTGGCTGTAGCTTTATCTCTTCTAATTAGCTCTGTGGGTTGTTTTTCCCCCCATTCCCCGGAGTGCAGCCTTTTACCTTTGATCCAAATATATTTCAATATATTTTTTTTCCAGCCACTGCACCCTCCATGCCTTTCACTAGCCGTACGTACACTATTTTTTGCTTCTGTCTTATTTAGCTCTAAGTTATCTACTTCACTTTGTTTTCTCCTCTTTCTTTTTTGTTCTATTTGTACATTTCCCTGCTTCTTCTCTTTTTCCTACCATTAATGCTTTCTGTTGCTTTATTTTCCTCACATTGCTCTCATCTCTGGGGTTGCAGTGTCTCCCCTGGTATGAGGCTAGTCTAAAACCTGTGCCCAAGTGCCTTGCTTCAACAGGCACCTGCAAAATGGGAGGTTCTTTCCTGATGTGTTAAAAGGTGACATACTTGTCCCATTGCTGAATTTACAGGCAGATGAAAGGGACGTATGAAACGGTAGTTTTAGCAAAGTTATATTGAGTAACAAAATAGTACTCCATATAATTTCCTTCTTCTCTGTCTTTTTCTTAATGCTGTTGTCTTATACTGCTTTTTTTCTTCCATACCCTTGCTTTCCTCTCCCGTTCAAATTTTCTAGGGCATCATACTTATAATATAGCCACAAGGTAAAGGCCAACGGGCTTGCGAAGGAAACTGCTTTGCAAGAAAGTGAGAAATTCAGGTTAATTGGATGTAATCGGGTCAAAATTTAGTTACTCTTTGAGTGGGTGGGTGTGTTAGCACAAGGCTGTGTATGCATGCCCAGTCTGGGGGCTGATCCTGGCATATTCTTTTCCAACTTTGTTTAAATATGCACATTCCCTTGGAGGCTGGGAGAGTGATGTGCATCTGGGGAAAACAACAGGAGTACAAAAGTCACATCTCTTCATCTCACAGCAGAGAAACTTTGTCCTTCTCTGGCAAGAGAATAAAGCTGACAAATCCTTGAGTAAGGGTAGTGGTAGAGCTGTAGACTAATAAACAGGAGCAAAAAAGCAAATGGAGCATCCATCCTCAGGAAAGGACGCTGTGTGTGGAGGGCAGAGGGGCATTGCCTGTGTGAAGGAGAAAGGGAGGGAATATTCTCTCTCTCTCTCTCTTTTTTTTTTTTTTTTTTTTTTTTTTTTGTGATTAAGGAACAGGTTTAGCTTTCCAGAGCCATTCCATCTTACTCAGTTACTGACATGTTGGCTGCACTTGAATGCCTGGAAGTGACTGGAAGTTGAGGAAAGGTGTGCTGTAGTTTTGAGGGGAAAAAAAATTGTTGAGTCCTTCAGACTGGAAGGGACCTCAGGAGGTCTCTCGAAGTCCAACCTCCTGCTCAAAGTAAAGTCAGCACTGAACTCGGGCCAGGCTGCTCAGGGCTTTGTCCAGTTGGGTTTTGAAAACCTTAAAGGATGGAGCCTGCACCACCCATCTGGGTGATGTCTGCTACAGCGTTGCTATCTACATAGGGGACTCTTCTGCTCCCCTGTTTCATTTAACAACTATTGTTCTCCTGCCATGTACTGCAGTAAAGAGCCTGGCTCCATCTCCTTTTACGTACTGGATGGAGGTCTATTACGTCCTTCAAATCTTTTCTCCAGGCTGAACAAACCCCAGTCCCTTGTGCAAATGCTTCAGGCCCCTGAGCATCTTGGTGGCCCTTCACTGAACTGGATGCAATTTATCAACATCTTTCCTGTACTGACAGATCCAAAGCTGAGCCAAGTGTCCATGTATGGTCTAGCAAGTACTGTATGAAGGGGAATAACCATTTTCCTTAACTGTCTGATTTGGCCAGTTGTGGGATCTGAGTGGGGATTACCCAGGCTGACGTGGCTCAGCATCTCTGCTGTGTATTTGGCATGTAGGAGAGGCAGTCTCCTGGCGGGTGGTAAGGGCTCTGAAGGTAAGGTGGAGTTGATGGCAAGGTCAGCAGTGAAAGAGGGAGGTTTGATAGTGAATGGAAGCTATTACAAAATGATCTGCTGCTTGGGTAAGGACAAGTTTGCCCCTTTTAGGGAAAAGCCAACAACCCCCCTGCTCATAATCCCTCAGTCTGAAATCATGAAATTTTGGCATCTATCATTTAGTAACATTATATCAGACCCATTGGAAACAAAGCACTTTGAGTTTCTATGGCCAGATACTCATGGCTGAACACGTGCTGCCAGGTACCACTGAAACACTAGAATCTCATTTAGGTCTGCCAGGTAACTGTCATGGTGTCAGTCTGTCATGCAGGAGGTCAGTTTAAATAATTTCAGTCCTCCAGCAGTCTTAGGTCTCTCTGAGTGTGGTCAAGGGCAGAAAACACAACTGCAAAAGTGCTGCTGAAGCAATCTTTCCTGTGGACTTTAAATTCTGAATGCCAGTGTAGCATGACAGACCTTTGCTGTTCACGCAATGGAAGCTTGTCTTCATGCAAGCAGATGTTCTCACCTGCGTGGCCTGGCGTGACTGCTGAGCTATGAGTTCACAAAAATATAACCTGCAGCAGATGTTCAAAAGCTGTTTTACTTCCAGTGCTGGTTTTATATGACTGTGTGATTATGGGCTAGAATTATTCATTTGTACATCTTTGCTGTGTGTAAGTAGCTGAAGCGTGATATTAATGAATTACAGGGCATTTCTTAAGCAGGTTGGATATTCCAAAATATGGTAGAAAGTCAGCAAGATGAATAACTGACAATTTGTAGGGAGAAGCCATTCAGAATGCAAGCAGAGTCCCCTTTCTTTTGAATTTGGTTACAAATTGTGTTTAGGGTCTGTAGGAGGATACTAGAAAATGGAGATGTAGGAAATTCCTAGGAGCCTGGAAAGAGTGCAGTATCCTGATGTAACCTGAAAATAATAAAAACCTTGTTTCAAAGCTCAGAGATAGGACTTGCTGAAGCTGTGCTCTGCTCACATATGGGGGAATCTCCAGTGGAACCAAGGACTTAATGTTTTAACAGGTTGAAAGGCCTCACTAGTGAATTAGGTAGGCCAACTGGTGGCCCGTGAACTGTAGGAGTGCCCCTGTGCTTCAAGTGATTTCCCGTTTTGGATCTCTGTCAGAGAGTAGGGCTTGACTGAAGGAGAGCTGCTGTCTAAGGGCTTCAGGCTGGGGTAGGAGGTGATCGAGGTGAATTGGCCACCCTCCCTCAGCAACATTGAGATACATGGTGGCTCTTGGCTGTGTGGCAGCTGCCTGATGTGGTTGGTTGGCATAGGAGCTTGGAGTTTGTCCATCCCCATGCTGCAAAGCAAACATTCACCAGGTACTTCAGGGCTGTGATGGATGTTGTTTTACAGAGTCTTTTAAGGCTGGCTGAGCGGGTGGCGGATTGCTGTTATTGGAGCCATTTTGGTAGAACCTTCCAGACCAGAGCACCCATTGAGTGTAAAGAGAGGAAGATCTTGGAGGCAGAGCCGTGACTGCAGGGACTGATGAGCTGTAGCAGGAGACGGAGGGAAGGGGAGGGGTACTGTGATTCTCTCTGCCTCTGGGCGGGTCTCCTGTTCCTTGGCCTGTTGACACATGGTCTGGAGAAGACTCCCTTAATCCAAGAGCGAGGTGACTTTGTGTCAAGGTGGGAACTGGACTTTGCTGCTCAAGGAGTTGGAGCCCTGGTACTCTCTGTCCACTCCTGGTAGGACTCTTAAGCCCCCAAGGAGGGTGGCAGAGCATACAGGCAAACAGGTTTACGTGATGCTGCGTCAGCAAGGGACTATGTGTACCTTTTTTCCTGTAGCTATGTAAAGGCAGCCCACAGGCCCCTGGCAAAAACACCTGCAAACATCTTTATCCGTGGAGTGCTAAATACTCATGATTAGTTTTAATTCCAGCTATTTTCAGCGATTAAAGCACTGGTTTCCTTGCATGGCCTCGTGCTTTTAATTAGCCAAAGCAAACCCATGTGCTATAAAATCCTTTCCTTTGTCCAAATGGAGAGGAGTTTTATCATTTCTGCCACAGTTTTCTCTTCCAGAAATGCAAAGCAGAATCCAGTAGCTGGCAAACCCAGTAGCTGCCAGGAGCCAGCGCTGCTGCAGGCTGTTTCCCTGGCGTAGGAAGAGGGGGATGGAGGACCCTGTCTGCGTGTGTCTGCTCCGCTCCTTGGTGAGCTTTGCCTGGGACAGTGCGGACCAAAGATCTGTGATACACATATGCTGTCTCCCCTGGGCTGCTTGCTGTCAAGTGGCATATGCAGTGCCACCAGGCAGTGCCCACCTCATTGTTCTAGCTCAGGTACCTTTGCAGACCTCCTGCCTGCTGTTTCTACAGGCGCCCTTTCTCCTCCTTTCTCCTCTACTGTAAGCACAGATTTTCAGATAAGTGATACAATATCATCTTATTTTGTGTGCTATCTGCCGTGCTAGCCGTATTCTCTGAACACAATAGCACAAATTACTTTACGTAACAGAAGTAGGGAATTCAATAATAGCAACAGTGGAGAGGAGGGGGAAATCAGCCACTGAAAAAACAGGAGATGTTTCCAGCTACAAGCTTTAATATTCATAGGAGTTAAATTCAATGCGAGATTGATTTTTCCTTTTTTTTCCCCTCTCTTTTTTTTTTTTTTTTTTTTTTTTTTTTTTTTTATTGGTGGGCCAGTCCTAAAACCACTGAAACACTTTGGTAGGAAGTGGTATGTGGGGAAATCTGGGTGGCTGTTTTGCCTGAAACACAGTGGAGAAGTTAGGGACATGGGGAATGGCCTTAGGCCAGATTCGGTACTCCCATCTACAAGAGCTGTCAGTGTATCTCCTCTGAGATAGTGTAGTGTGATTATGGTCATGGCTATGTTTTACCCAGCCTCCCCATTTCTGTTTCTTTTTCCTTTGAGATGGTGACCAGCACTGCATATCATAATTTTGGTGTGATCCCACCCCAGAATTATAGAGGGCTCAGCATAGTCTTTGTATCATTTCATCCTGTGCCTCCTGTGTTCTGACATCATGGCTGAGTTTTTTGGCACAGCTGCACAGTAAGCTGAGCTCAGCATTCCTATTGCTGTCTTGATTCCTTTCTTTGGTAAGACAGTTATTTCATAAATCTGAAAGATGCGTGAATAATGTACGGTTTCCCCCTCTTCAGAGGTATAATTTGCATTTACTAACATTGAATATAACTTATTATCGCATTGTCTGTTTGCTTAGGTCTCACTCAGGTTCTTCCTTGTTCCTTCTGGTCTTGGCTACCTTAAATGAGTTGGTGTTGTCTGCAATTTTGTCACTCGCTGGGTGTTCTCATTTCCGAATAAGTGTGTTTAAGTGGCACGTGACACAGCCTAGAAATGAATCTCTATCCATCACAAAATTATTTTACTGCCATAGTAAGGATTTTAATCCTGCTGGGACATAAACATTGACCAATTTCATTCATTCACTAACTTGTCCTGTTTAAAGTATTCAGGGGGTGGTAAAGACATGATTTTCTTTAGTGTGTATAAAAAAAAATTAATCTACAGCATGTTCTTCCAGACGTTTACTCTGCTTTTAAAGATTGTTTCATCACGTTTTCTGGGCCTAACTTGAAAACTCCCTTGTCTAGAGGTCTCTGGGTTGGGTCCTGAGATACTTTCCAAATGCAACATGTACCCTGTTAATTCCCCAATTTGGTTGACATTACTGATTTTTTTAAGTGATGGAGCTGCCTCATAGTGCAAGTCATTTAGAGGACATTGGTGTAATAATTGGGAGTAGCAGCTTCTTGTTTTTTACCATATTGATCTGTTCCTGAGCCACTTCTCCTCCTGGCCTCTCAGTCTTCAGCAGTATTGTTTCACTTTTAGTGCTGAAAAGGATGGAAAAGAGTCCAGAGGAGAAATTTTAAGAAGGGGGAATATTAAACTATTTTAAATGAATTGGAGATTAATGAATCTATTCAAGTGCAAGAAAGATGACAGCTTTTACTTGTACAACATCAAGAGTAAGAGAGTGGTAGTGGTAGTAGGGGCATGTTTGAGTGAGGTGGCACTTGAGGCAAAATAGGGAAACGGGTCAGGATAAGGGGAAATGAAAGCATGGATGAAGGCTGCAGTGGAAGGGAGACTCAGGGAAACTAATGATGATTAATTTATTAGGCTTCTCTACTAAGTAACATTTCCCATCTGTGCGTCTGAAAGCCATTCAGATGTGCAGCACACATTTAGAGGGTCCTACAGGTAGTAAAGAAAATCAGATATGAAGTTACAAATCAATGTATCAGAACAAAAGTTCAGTGCAGTCTTGGGCTGCGCTATTAATGCTATTACTATTGTTATTTTTAGCTCTATTTCCTAAAGAAATGGAGGTGATTGATGTTCCCTGTAAGAACCTGTTGGTCAATTTCAGTCTCAACTTGAGGTGGGTGGATGGAGGAGGGTGGTCCTACTGGTGCCCTCACTAAAGGAAGGATGAGCAGAGCAGGGTCCTCATCTATTCTGCTTCGTCCACCAGCCACTGCAAGGCAGTGACTGCCTGACCAGCCAGCCTGCCATGCCAGATGGCCAGCCAGCACTTGTGCAGTGCAGAAGCAGTCATGCAGAAGCAGTCACAGTGGCTGCTGCTTGCCATGCTGGTAGGGCATGCTGTGCTGGTTAGGGTGCATTGGTAGGAACAAGGAATGGACCTAGGCTAGGAAGGTGGTAAACTGTTGAGAAGGTGGTGGGAACGTAGGAAGTAAAATGTTGTGGTGTGATGCAGAGTATACAAAGTTGCAGGAGAAGTTGACCTGAGATGTGTTGTAAGGAAGATGGGAAAACCCAGAGAGGATGAAGAGAGCAGTTTTGTGAGCAGCAGAACTAACGATGCCTCATGTTTGTGTCTCAGCCCCTGCAACCCTCTCTCTCTGAAGCAGGAAGGCTGACCCTCAGGAACGCTGAGTCAGAGACCTGTTCCTGAAAAGGGGGCTTTTGGGGACATAAGATGCAAATCAGAAAAGCTTAATAAATTCTGAACTGTGGAGCACCTTGCTGTCACTATTATGTAGCAGGATCAGGAACCAGTTGTGGTAGACTGTGCATAAACATAGGAAGAGAATATGGTCCCTGCCTTAAAGAGTGTGTTGTTTAGGTGTACGGCAAGACATCATACTGTAGACCTGGCATGTAGTATTGCTTTTTCCTACGGGATTTGGGTCATTTACACATGTGAGTACGCTCAGCTCTGGGCGCATTCTGGGAAGAGTGAAATGAGAAAAGCAGTGAAAGGGAAAATAAGGGAAATGTTGAAGGATCTGAAAGAATTGAGGTTTTTTTCAGCAGGAAAGATTAAAAGTGCCAGTTATGGGGTTTTTGACTTAGTAACAGGTCAAGGGGTTGCCTTGAAAAAATTTATGACAACAGGAAAAGTTTCTGTCCGAGGGATGGAGAGGATTTACTTTCTGCTTATGTAGAAATGCTAGGGCTTATGGAGGAGGAAAGGGACAAAATAGTTTGAATATTCAAAAGAGCTTTGTGCATGTGCAGTTGTTAAGCTGATGAATGCCCCATGGCTTGTGACACTTGCAACCCAGTTCGAACGCGCTAGAAGCTCTGTTGCTAGGATCCTTGTAGCTGGAGCCTAGAGAAAGGCCTGACTGCTGTGTGTGCCTCTTGCTGCTGACTCGCATATTTGTAGAGAGAGAAGCATCAGCTCAAGCACAAAATTAAGAAGGAATATGGCAATATTCCAGTCAGTCATACTAGAAGTCCTATCGCTGTTTCCTTGGCTGTAGCCAAAACCCACAAGTCTTAAGAGAGTCCTAGACTTTACTGGATGCTATTGTCAGGAGTGATAAAGGCTGAGAGCACCCTCATCCACAGTGGCAGCAGTTTCTAGGTATCACTGCAGTCCAGGAGGGACCACTTATGGTTTTGTTTTAAGAAAGGGGATCAGAAGGCCACAGCAGGCAAGAGCACATATGGAGACAGCACAACAGAGAGTTACCTACCAAAGGAGGGAGAGCAGCTGTATTGCAAATGAGGAGAAGCTGGGCAGGAGCAAGAGACGTCAATGCTGAATTCCAGGAGGATGCAGCAGCTCAACGTTTAAGGCTATGCTAAGGTCAAAGAGAATGAGCCAAGAGAAAAGCTCATGGTTTGCAGAAGATGAGATCATTAGCTATCCCAGGCAGCTCTGGTGTTCTGGCTCTGTCAGAGCCTGATCTAAAAACAGGCTGGGTTTATGCTGTGTTTAAAATTAGGGGTAGCATTTTCCCCTTCCCTGCTTTCCTCAGAAGAGGGAGGGCTGAAAAGTGAGAATATGTCAGGGCAAAGGTGCGGATGTGCAAGGGGTGTAAGTAGTGACATCTAGCAAGGTGCAGGAGGGTAATGGAGGAGAAATTTGGCATTGTGACAGTGGTGTAGCGGAGCTGGGAGAGTGGTGGAAGGAATGGTAAGTAGTGCAAAAGGAACATGAGATGAGGAATACCCTGAGGGATGTGAGAAGGAATAAAAGATATCTTGGGAGCAGAGAAAAGCAGCAGCAGGCAGGGGGTGACATTATTGAGACTTAGACCAATCTCACACTGAAAGGAAACGACATGTGCTCTAGCCGCTCATAATACATGTGTGTAAGCTGCAATCCTGCATGCATATGCTTTTTCAGTGATAAGGAAACGAGTAGCAAATTAATTAAGACTTGGAAGCACTGTTCAGACTGGCTGGCTGGCAATCCATAAAGAAAAGATGGTCAAGTGCCATGACTGAAAAGGAGCTTGGAGCTCAGAGAAGGCTTGGACATTTGGCACTCAGGCTAACTGAGCTAGATAAAACATTGCAAGAAATTTGGCTGGCAAAGCAATCTTCCTGAAACTGGCTTATGACACTGCAGCATCCCAGTGCAATACAACCTTGTAGCTGCATTTTCCCTGGACAATGAGCAAAAGCAAATATTCCTCCACCAGTTTATCTTACAGAAGAAGCTGGTGTGAAGCGGATAAGGATGTTGGGCACTTCTAGTGCTGGCCTAAGTCTGAATTGTTGGTTTGACCTCTCTGACAGTGACTGGTGTGGAAGGTGACAGCTGTATTGCCTAGCATGAATCACAGCAGCTGTGCTAATACAAACAATCATTTTTTTATAAATTGAGAATGGGGTATTAAGCAGGGTTTGCTTGGCCTGATCTGTGAAGGTCTGACTCAAAACCAAATAGAGCAAATTGATCCTGGAAGGGAAGGAAAAACCAGAATGAGAATCAGGAAAGTTAATGCTGATGCCCACTTCATCTGCTGTAACTCACAGCTGTCCTCACATGATGCCTTATTTGCTCCGTGCTCTGGCTCAGACGCCTGCTGCTTGTCTGCCTGTGACCCCTGTATACTTAGGCACTTCAAGAAAATCAAGCAGTAAATGTGATTGCCTTGATTAGAAATGTCATCCAGCTCAGATGAAAGAGGAATGGCTGAGCTGTGGCTGGACCAGTACATAACTGCTGGTGATTAAACACAGCAGGGAGTACCTCACAAGGTGTCCAGACCTCACTGCAGGTGGGTGTGGATTAATCCCATGTGTATGACTTAGAGATTGGTGTAAGTGCTGGGGCTTTGAGTCTCTCTGCTGATAATTCTGGATATGCTTTTATTTTCCTGTGGATTGGTTGGTCCTATGTTGAATAGTGTGGGGACCCTGGTCTTGCTACCTTCCTGTGGCAGTGAGTTCTGCTGTTTAATCACATATTGAAATGGGGAGACCAGTATTTTGCCTCTTCCAAGGGGGAACTGGATTTGGATTTGCTGTCTTCTAATGTCACCGTGTATTCTCTTGGCCCTGTGCTGGGAGCACAGAAGTTCCTCAGTGACCATTTTTTGTTGTTTTATGCACTTCTATGTTTTTTTCTGTCCAGAGGAGCTCGAGACCAAAAGGGATGGCTGGAGTTGCCTTGGGCAGCACCCTGCAATCACGAGCCACTGTGCTGTTAAGTCCAGAATGAGCTGCCAAAAATGTACTCTCACATGTCAGAGGTCGTGAAATATTTCTGTGTGCTCTACAGCAGATGTATGACCTATTCAGTAGCAGATCAAAAATAGCAGATCTCAAACAGTAATATACTGTGGTGGCAGTCCTGGGAGAAATAAAGGGTATTGCTAATGTATTGGTGCTTGTAGTGGGGAAGAGGATTTCCTTGGTAAAAGGGACCAGAAACCAGCCCAAAGTTGCCCCTCTCCTTGCAGCGAACAGTGTTCCCAGGCAGTCCTTCATTTCTGTCACCTTTCTCTGAACCTCCTCAGGTTCTACAAAATCCAGCACAACCTGAGGTAACCAGTCCTGCCTAGTATCTGTGGCCTTCCTCCTCCAAGTCTTTTGCTGCTGGACACCTTGCTTGATGGCAGCGTGCTTGGTCAAGGAGCACAGGGCTTTGTGTAGGAACCCCAGCTTCGTTGTACACGCTGTTGCTGCAAGATGACTTGGCACAGCTTTTATGCTGGTTTTCTAAGATAATTTTGTTTTTATTGACACAGTGTCACCTATCCTTGTGTTGGCCATCAGCCTCACTTGGTTAAGTCTCACTCCAGTACCCGAGAGTCCTCTCTTGTCTTGTCCTCTCTTTTGACCTACCCAAAATAACCTGTATCCTCTGTAGATTCTGTGACCCCCTGAGAGCTCCCTTCCCACATCACTCATACATTAAAACCATCTGTGCAGCACTTGTTTCCTTTAGTCTGAACTAAGGTCCTTCTGAATGACTCTCATTGTACTCTAAATGCTTCCCTAAAATCTCATGTCACTTGTGTATCTCTTCATTCACTGCCGCCTCCTAGGACATAATTGTTAATTAAGTTGTGACCTGTATTACTTAAGGGCTCAAATATTGTGACTTCTTGAGTTAGTTCCTGCATGTTGCTGAAAACTAAGTCAGGAATATCTGCTTTTGCTTGTGGGTGCTCGAATTAGTTGTTTCAAAAATCAATTGTTTAAAGCACTGAGGAGCTGCTGTGTTCTTTGTGCCAGCTTACAGGTGAATTTCTCCATCTTAATTTTCTTTAAATTGTGCCACTGTTTCTTTCAAAACTGCACACCCAGTTGTTTTTATCTAGCGCACTAATGATAAATGTGCAGCATGGGATTATAAATGTATTACAACTCCTGGGGTTGTGAATTCATGCAGAGTTGATGGTGTTATCTTCTGCACTTAGTTTTCCCCCTTAAGAATTTTTAAGGTTTCTGAATTAACTCCACGGAGGAATTTAAAAGACTGCATTATTCCTCCAACCCTTTGGCTTGAACCCACTTTTCTATATAACTTGCAGCCAGGTATTATAATATCCCATTTTCTTTTTAACGTTCCACCAAGTTTCTGTCATTCATAGTGTATTAGTCATCATCCATTGCCAGGATTTCTAGTTCACCTTAAAATCAGCCCATTTTCAGATTTTTAAAGCTGGGCTTGAAGGGGAGTGGGGGGATTAAAAGGAGGGGAAAAAAGGAGACAGTAGTAAAAATGCTAATGTTGAACCTTCCTCCCTTATTTAAGAGTCTGTGTAAGATGTGACTTGATCAGTCTTTCCTGCTCCTGTCTCCTCTGAAACTGCACAAGTTGCTGAGGGAATGTAATTTCTGGGTTTGGATTTGCCATCTGGTTTAAGTTTTTATCTGCTGTAATGAAAGCAAGCAAGTTGGAGTCAGGCAGGTGAGAAGTAACATTCAGTAATTCCCCTTACTCCGTTCTGCTGTATAAACCTGCTGGATCTAAGGGGCTGAGAGCTATGGGGCTCTGCTGTGTGCCCCTGTTAGCATGGTGCGCTGTGCTGGGAGCAGGGCTGCCCACTCCAGGGTGTTGAAAATGAGGGTGCAGTCTCCTGCCCTCACCCCACTGCAAACCCTTGTGTCCTTCAGGCTGGCCCTTCCCTGAAGGGGATGGTGGGCACTGCAAAGGGGCCAAGCCAAAGGAAAACAGGATTAGGCATCCTGGGGAACGGGATAGCTTCCTCCTGGGGGGGCCACATGCCATAGGCTGTGAGATTGCACCAGTCCTTCTCTGTAGGGCTCTGCAGGGAAGAGGCTGATGGGATCTCCCACAGATTAATCTGGTTAAACTGTTCTTCACAGGGCAGATAATCTCCGTGTCAGCATTTGTGAATTCAGACCCACTGACGAAAGCTCTTCTGCAGCCAGCTGGGAGCTGGATAAATAGGGCAGATACTGCCTAACATAATGGCTTTCAGCACTCTGTACAAACTGAGCCAAAAAAAGGAGCTCAGTGGAGAAAAAGGGACCAAAATTGGGTGTTTTAATCTGTCCGTACATGCATAGTGTCTCAGGTGTGCATTGGAGACAGCATGTGAGTTCCTGCTGGTGTTTCTGGAGAACTTTGCCCTGGAACTGGTTTCAGCTGAAAATTGCTGATTCAGTGAAATCAGCATAAATTTATTGTCACCCTTCCACCCCCTGGAAATGATGTGTATGCTTTAATCAGCCCAACGTGTTTCCTTTTGGCTTTGTACGGTAATGTAAAAGTCAACATGGTCATGGGTGATAGTCAAAACCCTTAGGTCAAAACAATGTACTTCAAACAAGTCAAAGCAAAATGTATTTTTGAATGTATTGTTTCAGGCCATCGCAAATTAAGAAGATGCAGGTTTATGGCACATGGCGTGACATTTGACTTCAAACAGCCTATTAGGAATCTGTGGCCTTAATGTCCAAACAAACACTCAATAAGGTTCAGTTTGTTTCTCTTTTATTTTTTTTTTTTAACATAGTTTTGATAACGGCTGCGGGGCTGACAGCTCTGAAGGATGAGCCTTATTGCATTTCTGCAACTCACATCTTTAAAGCTTGATGTGTCCTGGCAATTCCTCCTTAGTTTCTGAAGCTATCTTTTTTTTTTTTCTTTTTCTTTTTCTTTTCTCCTTTCTCTTCCCTCCTCCCTGCTTTCAAAGCTTGTAATGTTTCAGAGGTAGACACGAACTACATCCATCAAAGTACAAGTTCCGCCTGCAAGGTGGACAATGGGGTCTGCATTGCAGCCATGTGTTTTTCCACATGTTGCTGGCTCCAAGCCAACCCCTTGTGCAGGCTTGGAGGGTTTATACTGTGCTCAGGCTGCTTGTGACTGCCCATCCAGACTGCACACACGAGAAGAGGCAGTGTGTGGCTGGGAGTGCAGAGTCTACGCTGGCACAGGAACTTGTGGCCACCAGGGTTTGCAGGAGAGGTAAGGATGAAACCTAGGAGGGAGAGCAGCTTTAGGACCCCTGTTCAACCCACCTGTTCAAAACATTTGCTATGCTTTCAGTTGATTTTGGATAGGAGACTGCTTGCAAGCTCACGTTGTCAGAATGGGGACAACCCCACAGGAAACAAGGCAGGGATGAGTCCCCAAGGGAGGGCTTCCCACTCATCCTCCTGCTATCCCTGTAGGAATGGAGAAGGCAGCGGGGTGAGTCATCTGCAGGGACAAGCCTTAGCATATCCAAGTCCTTCTAGCTCTTTTCTTGGCTGGTGTTTCTCAGAGAAGGGGTGAAATGAGGGCCTATGTTGGAAACCAGGCAGGACACAGGAGGAAGAGGTAAGGAACAGGACCAGGCACGTCAAGGGTCCTTATTGGGCAGAAACGAAGATATCTCGCTGGAGATCTCAGCAGCCTGAACTTGGTCCCATAGAGCAGGGCCTGTACCACCCCTACTCCCATATCCTTCCCGATGCCCATGCAATGTGGGGCAGCTGCAGGGGAAGCAGAGCATGAGCTCTCTTCCAGGGCTGGAGTGCTGCAGGAAGAAGTACAAGTAATGGAAATTGAAATGCAAATTTTTCTTCTGAGTGGAGAAAAGGCCCCCATAAATCAGGAGTGACAGGAACACAAAGACACTATCAGGATGCATTTGCACAATCAAGGGATGTTTCATATATCAGAGAGAACCAAGGCACAACCTCCGCTCCTGAAATAAACAAAATCCATTTTTTTTTCTCATCACCGAAGCAGTCTCTGAAATTCCCTGTTTGAAGAGCAACAGAAAACAGAAAAGAGATTTGAGTTAAATTTTACTCAGACGTGGCATGTTTTCTAATCCAGACAGGAAAACATTTGTTTTAAAGGGTCAGTGAAAACCAAACAATTCCTCCCTCCCTACACATCTAGCAACATGGTAGGGCATCTTCAAATAACACTGCTGCTGAGAACCTTCATAAATGACCCTTTGTAATATAGTTGTGTAGTCTAGAAGCAAAAAATAACCTCATGACAAAGAGCAGAAATGCTTGAACAGAGATCCTGTCCACAGGACACCGGCAAAAGGAGCCTGTCAGCACAGAGAGCTTTTTCCTAGGCTTGAACATGTAACCTCAACTAAACATTTCACCAGCCTGTGTGTAGGGCTGGGCAAGGTGGAGGTGCTGCTCTAGGAAGAGGTGGAAGTTTTCATCTGAAATCAGAATTGACAGAGCTAAGTGATTGAATCTGGTCTTGCAAGACCTGCCCTGGATTTTAGCTTCTCTCTTCATCATGCTGTCATAAGCACGAAATCCATCCAGCTTTTTCGGTGGTAACTGATAAAATCACTGCGTCTTGCTGCCTTCCATGTTAGTTGAGAAAGGTCTTTCAGGCTTGCCAACTGACTTTGCTACCTAGACAGTGTGTGCTGGGTGTTTCTTTGCTTCCATTTAAACGTTTCTAAGGAGCCCAGCTCCTGTGGGTATGAGATCTTTATCCCAGACCTCCTATGAGGTAGATTTTTCATGTGCAGTTTTCAGTGTGTCTCAAAACCAGGTCGAGGATGTCCAACACTGTCTCAGCGTTGCAGAAAATCTGATTATGTATGTGCAAGTGGTCTAATAAATCAACCATAACAAATTTGAGCTCTGCTTTTGACTGCAGCTGTGTGGTCTTGTCCCACAAATGTAGTCTTAGGTTACACTGGTAAGACTGGCGCAGTTGCCATCTTCTGTTCTTCGCCCTATCCCTTTGCTGGAGTCCCCTGCAAGCAAGAAGGGCTGAGCGGGATGTGTCTCTGCCCCTGTGCTGCAAGATATGTGAATTGGTGGAGAGCTCTGCTGACTGGTGGAGGTATAGGCTGTTCCTGCCCAGGTACAAATACAGACCCTTTTGGAAAGCCATTGGGTGGTAAGCACTGAAGTTGTCCCAGTTTATATTTCCTCAAGCTGAGCCACCATTCTTTCCTATTCCAGCTGTAGAATAGGGGGATTAGGCAGGCAGGCTTTAACATGATTTGGAATGGATTAAAACTTACAATTGAGTTACGCAGGTTCTGTGTTAATAAAACCTTTCCATCACACCACCACATGCTCTAAAGCCCATTAGGAAGTGGCTGCATTATGAAGGGCTTGGGGAATTCAGATTTGTTTTCCTGCAGCTGTTTTTCTCTCCCTGCCAGGGTCAGGTGTGTAATGTGGATATTAGGAAAAATTTCTTTACTGAAAAGGTTGTCAAGCATTAGAACAGGCTGCCCAGGGGAGTGGTTGAGTCACCATCCCATGAGGTATTTAAAAGATGTGCAGATGTGGCACTTGGGGACATGGTTTAGTGGTGGACTTGGCAGTGCTAGGTTAGTGGTTGGACTCAGTGATCTTAAAAGATCTTTTCCAACCTAAATGATTCAATGATTTTTGTGTGCCATCAGCCTCACTCTACTGGAGCTGGAAAGAACCATCTCTGTTTCTAGAAGATGACCCATGATAGCTTTTCCAGTGCTAAGCTGCGTTTTTACTGCTTTGAACCTTTTCATAACTAGAAGGGAATCAGGAGCATTGCTATAAAATGGGAGGCTCCTTCCTGTGGAAGGGTGTTTCTCTCTCCCTGGATCAGGTACAAAACTGGCTGTGTTTCCATGGGAATGACATGCTTTTAATGGGTTCTTGCTCTCCTCTGTCCTGGTTGCTTTATCACTGTTTTGTGCTGTGTCTCACCACTCTGCTGGTGGGACTGTCTGTGGTGAAGTGCTCTGGAATGAGAAACAAAAAGCAAAAAACTGACCCAGAGTGCTCACAGTCACTGGGTGAAAAGGGAATGATTTAGTTTCACTCTTCCCTCAACAAGCAAACGTGTACGTGCATGTCCATACTGCTCCCTCTTTACGTATTGAGCAACAAATTAAATACGGATCCCCAAATTTATGTGGTATTGAGATTAGAGGTGCGGTGGCCAAGATTTGATTGGGGGCTGGAACGGGGAGCTGGAAATGGTTGTCTAGCCCCACCTCAGATTGTCAAGGTCTTCTCTGTGTTTGGAGAAGTTCAGTGTCTCTGTGCTGTGGGATGAAAGGTGGTTGCTTTACTCAGGACCTTGTCTGTGCACCATGTAGGGGTTTGCTGGCTCCAGTGGCTTTGTTTTGGACCTTGATGGTGGTAGTTACAAGGGAAGGTGCTAAAGGCCCACAGCATTTCTTCTGCAGATCTGCAGCGTTTCAGTGCAGTGCGGATAGGGAATAATGATCTTTTTCATTTCTCTGTTCCTTTTAAATTAGGGTTAATTGGAAAAAGTAGGAGGACTCTTATACATGGAAAGAAAAGGCCTTCTCAAGAGAAAGGTTAAGTTTTCAAATAGGTATGACTGACTTAAAATAGAGGACTTTAACCATTTTAAAAAAATGTGTGCATCAAATGTGTCATCAAAAGGCCTGGGTATGCTAAGTGAAGAAATAAAATACTAGGCAAACCATCAAAACACCTGAATGTACTTGCCTTCCCAATGAAAGATCTCTGTCAGCTGATGATTGTCCTGTGTATGTGGCCTATATCCTTGTATCCATTACACATGCATTGGCATACTTCCTTTGAAAAGCTGTCATGCAGCAGCCTATAACAGGGCCAACTAAGTCTATCATTTCTTTTTTTTATACACCTTCAAACAAAACCCTGTAAGGCAGCATCCAGGAAGCTGAAATGAAGAGTGTGAGAAAGAAGTGTGACTGCCAATGGAGGAGGGAAGAATCAGACATGTATGTGTGCGGGGAGGCTTCCTGGAAATAGTCTTAAAGCACAGTGAGATAGACAGGACCAGCAAAGAGCTTTGTACATGACAGTGCAGCCTGGCATGATGATTGTCTCTTGGAAATTTATGGTTCTGTGAGGCTAAACAGTATATTTGAAGGGTCGCTAGAACTAACTATCCTGGAGAAATAAAGCTGGACTTAAAAAAAAAATAAATAATAGGGGTCACAGTGCTCAAAATACTGGTGCAAATTTGTGATTTTCTTCCATACCCTCTTCCCCAGTCTTAGTGGCAGGTGGGTGGGAAGGGTGAAGTGCAGGGGGTGGGAATGGGGTGGGAGTGGAGAAAGCCTTACCAGCCTGGCACAGTGTGCAGGGGTTCATACACCTGGCTGGCTCCAGACCTGGCACACTGTGGCTGCCCTGGTCACTGTCTGGAAAGAGTCCCTTGTCCCCATGGGGGCACAGGACTTTGGCTACCTGGCTGCTGGCTGGTGACTTGTCATCTTCCCTGTTGGTGGAGGGGCTACGAGCAGAGCTGGCTTTAGGGACAGGCTGTTCTTTCTGGCAAAGTGATGGGGGCTCTTTTGCACTCATTTTTCGAGATTTACTGTTGGGTCCTCAGCAGCTGGCTCCTCCAGGCATGCCAACTCTGTATTTACTATCCTGACCTATACTCGGTTTTTTCTTTTCCTTCCTCTCACTGTCATAAATAATGTGAAAGCTCTTTAAATGAAGTGATGAAGCTAAGTGGGTGCTCAAAGTGCGCCTAAGAGGAGGCTGTGCTTTACATGCTGTGGAGGTGCAGGTGCCTCCTGCTGTAGGAACAGGTACGGACATTCTTTTCCAAAGAACTAGTGGTGCAGAGGGGTTTTCTCCTCTTCCAAAGAGGTGCTGTGACAGGACTGTCCCTTCTTTTCATCCCCAATGAGCAGGGACCTGAGGTGAAAATGTTTTGGTCCTTTACCTGACTCAGACCAAAACAGACATCCTTCCTGCACAGCACAATGACCCGTGGGAATGGGCATGTGAATGAGTGTGCTTCTTGGCAGCAAAATGGGTGGATGCTTGAGGCACAGGTCACAGCAATGACTTCTCACCCCTCAGGCCTCTTTCTGCCTCCTGACTCTCCAGGAAACTGTTCTTTTCTGCATTTTTATGGTGTTGTCAAATCCTGTCATGGCTGAGTTGCCACAGGTAAACTGAAGTGGGACAGGGCTGTGATCTACGTGGGCTTGGAGAAGCACATGTGTGTGGTCAGCAGAGTACTAGACATGCAACTAGAGGAAGGGAGTCTTTCCATCCAACTCTGAACTTTCCTCTCCAGAGCTGCCACCAAGCTCAGTAGCACCCTGCTGATGGTGATGATGGGGATGCGCTTGGGTACTGTCAGTCTGTATCTGCACTGCTTTCCCAGCCAGGTGGCATTCTGGTTTTTAAACATCAGCTTGTACGGGAGCACAGACAGCTTCTGGTTTGGGTTTGATAGTCACTGTATGGGCTGCACATGCTGAGTGGATGTGGTGTGCAAACAGGTTATGGGAGAGGAGATAAATCTGTTGTCTGGAATGCAGACAGCTGAATGTGTGATGGCCATGAGACCTGTAAGATAATTTGCTTACTGGAAACAAGGGTGTCAAGTCCCACAAGGCATGCAAGCATATTAGAGACAGCTGTGAAGGAGCTTTGATCATGGCACATCATAGTATCAGTGATACAAGAATCTGTAGGAAAGAAGTCTTGAAATGTAAGGGTAGATTATTAGCAAGAAAAGCTAAAGCTTCTACGGTAGTCTCTTCTAGTGCACTGGCTTCATGTCTGATTGTATCTGGACAGGAAGAATCATTCTCAGATGAAAGAAAAGATTGTGCAGAGAAGTGAGCTTTAAGTCACTGCTAAATCTATTTGGAAAGGGATACACTGGGCGTAAGGGGTAGGAGAATAAATTTGCAGAAGGTGATGTGTCTGCCAACTGTAGGTATCCTGAGCCTAGTAGCAGCTGGTATGTTATTTCTGAGAACAGCACAAGAAGCTACTGTTCCTGATGGGCCCTTGGCAGGGCTGCACGGGGTGTGGAAGCTGTCCTAATCCATGAAGAATCAATTTATCACATGTATCTACTCACTGGTGCCCACCGTTGCTAATGTCTCATCTTGTTGAGCTGGGCAAGTTATCAATAACTTGGTGTCTCTTTGGTTTGGTGATCTACTGATGCAGAGGGTTTCAGAGGTGAAATGTCTGCATCACGACACAGCCTTCTCTGCGGTGGACCTTTGCGGGCTGCTCTGACCCCACCTGAGACCTGTCCTCTGGGGCTGGGAAAGATGGCTGGGTATTGTGCTCTGCTCACCAGCATTTTGTACTTGCTATGTCCGAGCTAAACGATCATCTTTATTCCATCTTTATAGTAAAGTCACTTAATTGTTATAAGCAAAAGGGAAGCAGCCTTCTAGAAATAAAGTAGTTAAGTGTGCAGTACTTAAACGGTATATGTGCTGTGGAGATGGGGGAGGAATCTGAGGGTAGCGGACTTATGGAGAAGGCAATGAAACCGGCATGGGACAATGCCGAGTACCACATCATCACTCGCATTTCCAGTTACTGTGACGGAAGATGGATGGCTTTAAGACTGTGAAGAGTAATCCAATAAAGCAGAGCAGCTCCTTCAGAGTGACACAGACTAGGGGATGATTATTAAAAATTAAAAAAAACCCCCAAACCTATAGGCTCGTTTCGTAAGAGACTCTGAAAAGAGAAAGGTAAATACTTGGCATGGCTGGGAAGGATGGGGCAGTGAGCTAGGCTGTAAATGGTATGTCCAAAATGAAATGAGATTCATGCACATTCATAGTTTCCAACTGGAATCTGTACAGGGAAAAATAACTTAAGCTGTAAATAAGAGGAAGAAGCATATATTTCCAGGCACTGTCAAAAACTCCAGAATAAATAGTGTGTGAAGTCAAATCTATATGAAAGCAAATAGGCCACAGGAATATGAATGTGGTAACAGCAGTGTACTACTAGTTCTAAATCTGATGACAGGTGACGAATACAACAAGCAGAGACATCAAAGAGATAGCAAAATTATTCCATGCTGATGATGGAGCCTTTAGCTAGCCTGCGCGATCAGTAACTTGCTGTGTAGGAACCACCTTTTTTCTGAAGCTGATTGTTCTGCAGTCAAACATGTTGGTCCTTTGTCCTTTTACATAGCATGCTTTTATAGAAGGAACCTGGAGCACTCTTGGAAGCAGCAAATTCTTTGGCATATTGGAAAAAAGACAGACGTGTGGGTGTTAGACTGGACTTGATGTTACGCTATCGTAACTATGGAATGAATGTTATCTTGAGATCCCAACAAAGGTATTGGTGGAAGATGGAGGTAGAGAGCATAGGTCTTCTGGTTCCCGCCTGTCTGTGCACTGCACACCTGACCAGCCAGAGACCTCTCTGGCTGCAGGGAGCCCTACATCTATGATAATCTGTATGCAGTATGTCACTTGACTCTCTGAAGTGGAACTTGGACACTTTTTCCACTGTTCTTAGGAAAGATTTATGGGAGAACCATTCTTCCTGCAGGCACTGTCCTCACCAAATACAGTTGTGAGATGGAGAACAGTCTTTGGTCAGAGGTGGTGCACAACAAATTGGGAGATTCTTGCTCAGTTCCTAGTTGTGCTCCATGTGTCCTAACTGCCCTTGGGTAAATCCACTCATTTCTTTGTGCTCTGGCTTCTTGTGTGCAAAGCAGAGATCGTAATGCATCGTTAACCTGTCCTGTTCGGTTAGATGAAAAGCTCCTTGGAGCAGGCAGCATGTTTTACCGCATGTTTATGTAACATTTTGCATAATTTGAATTTGATCTTGGCTAGTGTCATCTAGGACATGTGGAAATACCTCATAAATAATACTAATAATATTTTAATATTGATAATGCTTAGCACATTCACAGCATTTAACCCCCCTAAACCAGCACTCAATACTGTTGTCATTGTGGTGATTGAGGATGAGTCATGTTGGCTCCTTTCCCTGGCATGGTGCAATCTGTCACCGAGCCAGAAAGCTGAGGGGTTTAGTGAATATGTACTGGGTGTCAGGAACACCTGAATTTTAATGTAGTCCCAGGCAGTGACTTACTGTATGATCTCTGGGTAATGTTTTTTCTAAAGGGGACTCTGATCTTTGGCCATCTGACTTGAAGTGGTGGGAGCCAGATGCTCTGAGGTTTCACAATTCTTTTTGGCTGTGTTAGAAATGACAAGTATTACACACTCCTGAAAACTAGGCTTTAAGAAACTCATGCGTTGGAGAATCCAAATCAGGTGCCACATTGGAAAAACCTGCTCCTCTCCTGCTTGCTTTCTTATCACTAACAAAGGGGAGGTATTTATGTACCTTAAGAGGTATTTGTGGAAATTAGTAATTTATGCAGTGTTTTGAAAGAAGCACTAGATGGTTTAAATAATCTCATTTTCACTGAGTACTCTTTGTTGCAGAATGCAAGAGGAGGGAAAGATGAGAAAGAGCAGATGTACAAGGAGAGTACTGGCACATCTGCTTATCCACCACAGGGTCCCTTCTCAGATAAGAAGCTTAAATAATGAGCATCTCTCCCACCCCTCACAGGTCCCTCTGCCATACATACACATCAGGAGCTTCCTTTCCAGGAGACCATCCGTAGCCCATTTGCGTCCTCAAGGAGGTTCCAGCAGCTGCTGTGAGCCTGTGTGCTGGCTGGAGCGCCCAGCCTCCAGTTATCTGCTGAGACAGATTGCAAATGACTGAGCCAATCAGTCCTTCCTCCAGGCATGTGTCCTGCGGGCCATCGTTGCCAGTTCTTCCAGCATACCCTCTGGGAACCAGGGCAAAAGGGCCAGTTACAAGCCTTCAAAAAGTCAAAAACAGGGAGAGAAAAATACGCATTCAAAGTAGGGGGTGGTGGCATCTTGAAACTCCCAAAATTGAGTTTTATTTAATTACAGCTAATAATGAAACAAA
Organism: Falco punctatus; assembly: GCF_963210335.1. Classification (NCBI taxonomy): domain Eukaryota; kingdom Metazoa; phylum Chordata; class Aves; order Falconiformes; family Falconidae; genus Falco; species Falco punctatus. The sequence continues at coordinate 35,698,046 of NC_137585.1, forward strand.
CAGGAGCTCATACCCAGCTCTTTCTGTTATCATCCTGCATTTTGCTTAGACTGCATGTAATTTCTTCTGGGTAACCTTACCAAGCGCTCCCTACACTTCTGAATTAATCTTTACTTACTTTGCTGCAAAGCTTTGTCACCACATGACTTTCTTTTCTGTACTGAAGCACTCGTCAGAAAAAGCCTGCTAAGCTAAGCATGAAGCACACGATTTAGTGATGCTGTATCCATTGAAATCATTACCTAGCTGGGAGAAGGGAGAAAGGCAAAGTGGCCTTATCCTGTCTTTCTGCCTCTCTAATTCAGGACTGCTACTGGAGTAGCAGTCTTAGAGTACCCTCTAATATCAATTAGTCTTGGAAACTGGTTGTCTGGAGGAGCAAGGTGCTCACTTCCACATCCTTCACCAAGCGATGTGCTGGGGTACAAGATACTGCCCTGGCACCTGCAGAGAGTTCCTGTGCGGAAGGACACATGCACCTTTTAAACTGTAAGAAGGTCCGTAATCAGTCCTTTGTGCTTTCTTTGTGATCTTCACATTCCTGCAAGCCGAGATGGCCTTTATCAAAAGTGCCCTGCACTCCCTTCAGACATATTTGAGTCACGCGTCCCTGTGAGCTCAGCTTGGATTCTTGTGACCTTTGCCAAAGGTAGGTGGGAAGCTGCAAAGAGTGGAAAAATCAATCTGTAACATCTGAAAACTTGGATAGACTAAAAAGACAACAGTGATGAACAGAGAGACTAGTGCAAGAAAAAAGAGCAGGAACAGGAAGACTGTTTGGTGGGCTTTAGACCTTCAGTGCTGAAGAGGTTTCTTCTACTTGTTTTTTTTTTCTCCAGGGAAATGGCTTCTTAAAGACAGATGTTTCCACCATCCCATTATATTTGCTGTGAAGTAGTAGGGGAGGAAAACAACCCTCAAAAGCAACACCCAGGACCCACATCTGTCTGTCCTCCACATTTCTGTGCTGTAGTGCTGGAGAGGTGACCCCCAGCCCTCCAAGCCTTGGCAGTGACAGGCAGCTACATAGCAGCACCTGTTTCAGGAGGTTCATTGGAATATCCTTTGTGCTCCATAGTGTTTTGCAAAGCCCACTGGGCCTAAAACCTGTAACAAAGAGGACAAAACTCACACCCATAAAGCACCAGAAAGAAAGATGAGAAGACATCCCTTTACTGGGAAGGTGAAAGTTGTGCTGGATATGGAAGGAGTCGACCATGCTTTAAACTTTGCTTGGCACTGTGCAGCCTACTTTCCCCGCTTCACCTGTGCCTTCCTTTCACCTGTTTGTGTTTGTGAGCTACCGGAGAGCTCATCTGGTAGGCTGGAGGGGCACAATGTGGTCTCACCAAAATCAATGGGAGGCAGGGATCTGTATGCTCTAAAAGGTCCCACAAAAATGTTCTTGTGCGTCCTTAAGGGCCTGCATGTCTTCTAGAACCTAGCCCTTTGTTCCTGGTTCCTGAAGAAACATTTATTCCGTTCATTATGAAGTTTCATTCCAAACATTTAAGCATTTTTTTCCAATAGAGTGGGAGGAGGAGAGCTCTGGAAAGCAAAACAGAAAAAGACCAAAGCAGAAGAAAAAAAAACCCAAAACCAGAAAATACTAGGAGTGGTAGGGAGGGGAAAAAGTAATGCCTTCCATATTCTTTTTTTTTTTTAAATTCTCTTTGTTTCCTTGCCCTCCCAAATCCATTATCACTAGTTCTTTCCTTCTCCCTTTCTTGAAGCTGAGTCACACAGACAGTGCTATTATACTGCTGTGTTTATGTGGTGGATACATCTAATAGATTCACCCAAGGTGAGGACCCCATTCAAACCTATCATGACATGAAGGCCAAAGAAGGGACTGCAGTACTGCCAGACACGGCAGGACTGTTACATAGTTGGACAGGTGCTGGGCAAGACTTGCACAACTTTGGATGGTGTTTCTGGGAGGCAGGACAATGAAGCACAGAAACAGTGAGGAGGATTTGGAGATACTTACAATTTTCTTGCAAAGCACTTTGTGTTTTCACACTTAAAGGTAATTTCCATCAAGTAAGCTTGACCACATCTGTCTGAAAGCAGATAAAAAGCCAACAAAAAAAACCCCAAACCCACTATGACTCAGGATCCAGTTTGACAGTGGTGACTCCACCTGTGTCTCTGGTCTTCTCACTTACTGGGGTCATGCGTGATGGGGGCCCTGTATCAGAGCATTCAGCTGCCCCATTCAAATTCAGATTTTTTTTACCCTGGACCACATCAAAAATTCAAATAAATCCTGGACTGCAAACACCTTGGCTTGCCAAGTTGAGGTCTTCTCTAGAGCAGAAGTCCAACCGAGTGCAGAAACAAAGACTAACTCTTGTAAGATCTCTACTTTGCCACTGATGTCAGGAGGGAATTGCCTCCACAAAGAGAAATATCAGTAAGTAGCAAGAGCTTTAGAGTTTGCATCCCAGTTTTGTGGTTCAGGGGCTTTTCTCTGGTGTCCTTCCCTGGTGTCTGTTACCCCTAAAACTCCATCTGCAGCAGGAAGCAGCTGCTGAACCCGCCACTTTCACTGGGAGATTTTGAAGCAAAATTCTTTTGAACTGTCATATAGCATAATAATGTTCCAAGCTGCAGTCCTGTAACTTCATGCTGTGACCTTGTTGAAGCTCCTAACGTGAAGCCAGGCCAGATTTTGGATGGCGATCTCCAAGGCAGAGCCAGAATGCTGCAGGAGGTGCCATTTGGGAGTCAGCAGGAGGTGCAATTCCTCAAGTCAGTCCTGAACTGATCCCACAGCATGGTGGAGTATTGCTTTGCTGGCAAGTAAGACATGCAGCCGCAGTCTCAGCCATCTGAGGATATTAAAAAGCTCTTTCTCCAGGAACAGTCATTACCTCTAATACCCTGCTCAAGTTTACATTTGGGTAATTACTTTCTTCTGACCTAAAAAAAGATTGTTGGGTGGTTTTTTTTCCTGGATACTATATTTTTTTCATGCTTCCTATAGTAAACAGCTTTGTTGGAATGTTACATGCTGTTAAACAGATGCTCTGTTGCACCCTGAAAGCTAGATGCAATTTGGAGGTGGGTCATTATCAGTAGAGAAGCTCTGGGGCCCAGCTGCTACAGGCGGGAGGTAATCATTAGTAGTAGGGCTGTGTAGCTGCTACACAGCATTGATGAAGATACATGGTATTTGTGACATATTTGAATAATTAGCAGTGGGATCTGCACACCTCTTCTGAAGAAAGCACCAGGTTGCTTTAGAAGACCAACATATATCCCATCCAGGTGGTGTGACAGCCAGCCAGAATTTTTGACATAACTTGCGCTGGCTTTAGGACCGATGGGCTTTCCTGTGGTCACTGGTGAAGAGCGCTGTAAAGAAGCCTTGCTTTCCATCTGCAGCCTCCCATTTGGTTAGGGGCCCTCTGTGGCCTGTTGTGCCCCTACACTGGGTCAGAGCTTATTTGCTTTCTATTTCTGGAATATCTGAAGACTTTCCTCATTTTGTTAATACACCTTCTGTCTATTTGCTCTTCAGATTCCTTCTTAGCTTCTTAATCTCCATTGTACGTTTTTCCTGCCAGAGGTTAAATACCTTTCTATTAGTTTTGGTTTTGCTGGGCTTGAGAGTTTAATGGATGCAATTATCTGGTCTGAATAAATCATTATGGAAAGAGTTTTAAGAAACGAGATATTTGCTTCATTTTGTTACTGTAATACTGTAATTAAAAAAACCCCACCTTTCCAAAAGCTGTCTTCAATGCTTGTCTAACTCCACAGGGTGATACGATACGGTGTATGAGATAAAACTGACTTAGTTCTCATTAGTCTCTAAGCTAAATCTGAATTTGAGCTATGCATCTAAAAACCTGTGTGGCCTGGTACAGGGTCTGCTTTCTGAGCACTCCTGGGGAGTTAGACTGATCAGGGAGGCTGACCTATGGTGCTTTGTCATGTTGGTGTTAATCTGATTTAATATGGCTACAACTTTTTTCTTATCTTGTGAATCTATTTTTGATGTGAGGTCCCTTCCAAAGGGCAGAAATACAGAAGTATTGCCAAACATTTAAAATCTCTCTACTGCCTCCCTCTTCTACAGTTTGTCCTGCCCCCCAACATCACCATCACAAGTCACGTAAGTCTTCCATAGTGCCTCTCAAATCTGTAAGTCCTGTTGTGTTTGGCAATACTGCAATCCTTTCCTTGGCATCAGTATTGTGAAGACTTGAAGACCTTAGCAATGCATATGTCAGCTGTCTAAAGTTCAGGTGCTCCTATTTCATGAGAGGAGTGTATAAATGATGATGTGATGAAAACAAACATGTACAAGAGATTACCTGACATGGGAACACCTAGAGCATGTCATCCTTGAGGGCTTTCAGAAAGGCTTTATAAATTGCTCTTTATGGCTTGGCCACCATGACATATTGGCATTTAATTTCCAATTGACTCAGAACTCAAAAAGAGAGAGTTCTAAGTCAGGTCAAAAAGCCACAACCTTTTTTCTGTAATGTTGCAACACTTCTTTGCACTAAAAAAGACAAAGGAGAAATGTTTCAGCCTTTCTAAAATAGAATTTTTAAAGCTTTTGTTCTGAAAAATGTTTTGATTGTTTTGATCTATTTGAACACAAGCACATTTTGAGATGTGTTTTCCTTTGGGTGAACATCAGGTGTTACATTCAACTTTTCATAGTGGGTTAGCTTAGCAGATTGAGGCTGAAGAGAAAGAACCCTGTTGCTTCTGTTGACTTCTTTTGTAGAAAAAACCCATGAAACTCCTATCCATCAGCACAGAAGGAACACAAAAGTGAGTGGTGGTAAAAAAAAGTGGGAGGAAAAAAACCCATGAAACTCACCTGTGAGGGCATCTGCAAAACCCAGCAGCAACGGGGGAGAGAAAATAAGCACTTCTTTCCCTGGAGCTACTTGCTTCTCTGACCTTCACAAAACAAATCACTCCTTCCGTTATAAATGAAATATTAACTGTCCTGCTGCAGTTAGAGCATCCTACTGGCTTCTTGCAGGAGGGTCACAAAGCAGAGGAGGAAAGTAGGGAAGGAATGCAACGCTGTCCTTGGCTTATTTCAAAAGGAGGGAAAGAAAATGCAGTCACTGTGAACTGGGATCACAAGCTGCAGCCATTTAGCTGGTGGGAAGCGTGGTGGGATGAGAGGTAGGTGAAGAGGAGCCCAAAGGGGAGGTGGAGAGGAGCGATCATGCAAATGTGATGTCTCACCTGCAGGGTGCCCCTAGCAGTGCCTGCCTGGCAGTAGCTTAGAGGTGGGAGGCCACAAGGAGTTGTGTGTATGAGTGGCTGGTGTTTGGGATCCATTGCATGGGGGCTCCCATGTTTCCAGTTTAGTCACTGGAACTGCTCTACTGCAGCAGGCTCTTTTCTCTGTTTTGGGGCAGACAGAGGTGCTGCCGTGACCAGCCGCACCACAGGGCTGGCTTTTTCCCCTTGCTGTAAGTGCTTTGTAGCCAAGGCATTTCTACTGCAGGTTAAACAGGTCTGAGATACTCAAGACATGAACTGGCACAAGGCATACCCTAGGAGTGATTTGGAGATGGCAACAGGAAAGACTGAGGGATTGTCATGCTTGTAAAGCTTATATATTTTCTGTGCCGTTGGGAGCGCCAGCCACTGGGGAGCTGTGCCTGGTGTACTCTTACTCTTCAGCTGATAAAGGAGGAGGAGAGGGGACACCAAAGTATTGCTTCATTTGGCTCTATTGTATTTTTGTCAGTGGTAAAAAGCAGAGATTGAGGCTGATCCAAAGAACATTGTGGTACCCAGTTTTCCAGGCACATGCTATTTACAGCTCCAATATGGCATACCTTGCCTCTGCTATTTGTCGTTCAGTAATCGAGCCCAAAAGCTTTGCCTGTATCCCATCACCTGTTTCTGACATCATCTCACATTACATGGTCATGTTACCAAGCACTACTGCAACACGTCCAGTTCCCAGAAATGCCTGTAGATCTCCTTAACTGTCTTGCAACTTGTGGCTTTTGACACTGACTCTATTCCAGACAATTTGGGGTGGATGATGGTTATTTCTTGGTGTGTACTGGTGATGCATGTCCCCCTTGAGTCTCTCCCTATCCCAAACTTGCTGTCTATTGGAAAACATGATGGAGGGTCAGTAGATACACAGTGGCTGCCTCTGGCCAGCAGCTAGCTGGGCCCTGCTTGGGGCATGGAAGGACAAGGATGGCATCCATTGGCAAAACAAAGTGTCACTGGCACAGATAGGCACCAGTTATAGAACCAGTGTAAGGAAACGTATTTTAGGTAAAATATAATTAACCTAGAGATAGAACTTGATGCCACATGACGATGCTGAAGCCAAGAGCTTAACAGGACCTTTACAAGGACAACACAGTTCTGTGGATAATGAGAATAGCCCTTTCTCCCAAAGAAGAAACCTTTCTTCTTTGCTGTTTTTTCCTTTCATGACCCCTTTATCTGTAAGGGTTTGAATCAACTATTAGCTATCATGGTTAGGGGGAAAAATCTTCCCTCTAAGGGCAAGTTATTAGACAGTGGATTGCTGTGGGTTTTCTGGTACCTTCCTCTGAAGCGTCTTGTGGTGGCCAAGAGAGAGGAGCTGACTGTGGGCAGAAATGCCTGGGTCTCCTTTTCATTTCCAAAGCTTGTTGGAGACCCCAGACCTCACTGGGAAAGGTACTGGGAGCAGGGCCATGGGAAGGGAGAGCAGTGGTGAGGAAGGGCTGGAGCAGCAGGGGAGAACATGTGCATGGGTTTACTTGTACTTAGGAGATTTGAACTTTGAAAGAAGTTGATTAATAATGAAACTTTTGACTGAATGATGCAGATTATGAAGACTGGCTTTGTCAGCAGCTGCAATTAATTACAGGCTCAGGCACAGGGAAAAGGAGGGGGTGACGGATGCAGAGAAGGGGAAGCATCACCAAAAGATAGATGATAAACCTGGCTGTAGGCTGTTGCCATGGTGATGGGAGGCAGTCACTGTGGTTGAGAGTGGTGACACCTGAAGGTAGTAGGTACTTCTGATTACCCCCTCCACCGACCCAAGCAAGTGGCAACTGTTTCAGACGGGGGGTGGGTGAGGGGGGATAGGGTGAGGTGGGGAGGGGAGGGGGCAGGAGATGCTCTGGTTTTCTCCTCATACTTTCTTCTCCACTACAGGTTGGATGTGCCTTTCCAGGGTCTCTGCCTCCTCTGAAAGGAAAACTGTGGGGCTGCAGTTTTTCCTAATGTCAGTTTAATAGCCTGAGAGCAGCCAGTGGTTCAGCAGCATCCTTGGGAAGCCTGGACAAATGCTGGCAGACTTTCAGAGAGGTGGTAGTCAAACAACAGGGGAGGAAAAATTGAGTGCAGCCAGCCACAGCTTTTTGAGCAAGATGAGGGCCTTGCACATCTGGCCCAAGTTGCAACATTTTTGGGAGTGCTGGCCAGGTCTTGTCCTTTCGGCTCTTGCCAGCTGCCTGAAGGCACCCTGCCATGGTTGGGGGTGGGGGGCAGGGGTGGGACCACAAGGGGAGCAAGAGGAGCAAAGGTAGTACATGTGTATTCTGACCATGCATGTGTTGCTGCTGAAGCATGTGCACAACAGTGTAGATTTGTATGAAGTAAACCCCTGACTTTGAGCCCCTTTGCCTGAATTCCCTGACTTCAGCTGTAGTCAGAGAGTGTACTCCCTGCCTCTGGGTCTCCTGTGTCACATTTTCTGAAGAAAAAGAGCTGGCTTCTAAAACATTTTCTGCTTTTTGGTTTTTACATATTGATTTGATCCAGGGTTGTTCAAAGCACTGGCTCTGTCACTACCTCTCCTGACTGTCTTACACCCAGGGAGAGGGACTTCTGCAGCTATGGGCTCAGCCCACACTGGAACATTTTTGGCCCCATGAACAGTGTTACTTCACACTGATCAGAGCCTCCATCAGGGCTCCACTGGTGCTGCCTTTCCAGTAGTTGTCAAAACACCTGCTGCAAAATGGAGAGGATGAGAGAGCTGGGACTGCTCAGCCTGGAGAAGAGAAGCTTCAGGGGGATCTTATTCTTGTGTATAAATACCTGATAGGAGGACTGAAAAAGGCTGCTCAGTAGTGGCCAGTGACAGGGCAAGAGACAATGGGCACAGCCTAAAATGTGGGATATCCTATTTAAATGTAAGAGAACACCTTTTCACTGTGTAGATAGTAAAACACCAGAGCAGGCTTCCCAGAGAGTTCTGATGCCTCCGTCTTTGGAATTATTCAAAACCCAGCTGGATGCAACCTTGAACAATCTGCTGTAGTTGATGCTACTTTGAGCAGGGGGGTTGGACAAGATGACCTCCAGAGGCCTCTTCCAACCTCAACCATTTTGTGGGTCTGTAATTCTGTGAAGGACGACGCCAAAAAGATTTTGAACAGTCCAGAAGAGAATTGCAATCCTACCTGAAAAGTCTGTGGGAGCTAGTGGAAACCTCTCCAATTGCTTTCCTGGGCTTTGGATCAAATCGTTAAACCCACGTGTACAAGAAAAGGTGGAAAGCTGAAGTTGTGCTATGTGGACCTCTGAAAGCAAACATTTTATTTGTGCCCTTTTGGTGTATTCCTTTCAGAAAAGGCCTCTGGTTTTGAAGCCTCCACCGAGGGTGGGTTCCATGAGCATTACTTCGTACAGCACTTGCCATTATTTAGTGAGGGATAGTGATAACATGTTCTTGAAACAACCTCCTTGCATAATTGGCACAGTAGAGCTGGTGCCCTGCTCTTGCCTGATTCTGCAGCTGAGGGTAGCTTGCTAAAAACCAGGTGGGGGAGAAGAGGAAGAATTAATAATCTTCTAGATCAGATTGTGCGGGTTAGTCATGAATCACTGTCAGAAAATGAGCACGGAAGAGTTGCTTAGAATGAACCATAGATGTTGAGTGTCTTTCAGAAGTGACCAGAGATAAAGGCCGCCGATTTGGAATTATTTCTGCAAGGACTGAAAATGGGTGCACTCAGTGGGTTGTATTTTAAATGGATTTAAATTTTAATTTCTTGGCTCTGTTATTTTAATTATTTTTTTAAATTGTCTGAAAATGGAAACTGAGCAGATATGTTTTTTTCGATGTGTGTTAAAATACCCAAAAAGAATGGTTCTGTTAGAGGCTGGAGGTCCATTCTCATTAGATCTACATCACTGCTTTGCAATGTGAACTCTGTAAAGATATCATAGAAACATCCCTACTTTTAGAGCTAAAATACTGTAAATGAGTTCTTGGATAAGTATGTATCAGGTCTTAAGACTCCTTCAGGAGGAGAGGGATGGTGAAGAGGAGACAGGTAGAGGGTGTGGACAGCACAGGGAAGGACACACAAATACACCATTTTCATCCTGTTCTGTAATACATAAATAAAGTAGCACTTGATGGAATTAGAAAGCAAAGAATTAGAGAATAAATAGGAGGAAACAATTTTGAATATAAAGTATAATTAGCCAATGTAGCTCACGGCTGCCAACTATTATCGAAGCAGATATTTTAGTAAGATTATCAACAAAGGATTCAAATGAATAAGCAAAGCATCTGCAGGGACACCAATGTAGCTGTGAAAACAATTACAGGGGCTATCAATCCTCATGCTGTAGGGTATAAACAGATCATCAGCTGGGGTCAGAAATGCAGTTTTCCCCCATGGTTACTGAATAACTTAATTAGGCACATTGTGGAGTTTCATCCAGTATGGGTCACTGCTGGAAGCAGAATAACAGATTAGATGGACCATTGACCTGTTCTAATATGGCAACTCTTTATCTCCAAGTTCCTGTAGGAAGGGAAGAGGGAGACTTCTAGCTTTGTGCTGTATCCCTTTCCTAGAAGGGCAGTAATCACTAGGCTCACATAGATTTGACTGTCTTTTTTGATTTAGATCCCCAGATCATAGACATCTCTGCTACATTTGGGTATAGTCCACCATGGAAAGTCTCTTCCGTGTGTTTGGAAGAGTCAGTAAACTGACAAGGGAAGGGACTCAGCAAACCAACAGGAGAGGAGCGAGCATGTGCTTAGCTATGGCAATAATTTGACTTTATAAATACCATAGGTGTTTGTGTTACCTCTGCTTTCTTCTTTTCAAAAGAGTTTTGGCTTAATCAAGGAGTGGAGTAGAGAGGAACTGAGGGGGGAAAACATAAGAATGTAATAAATCGGCTTACTAACAGTTGTTATTTCCCTTAATCTTCCTATTTTGTCACCCCGAGCCTAGAGGAAGCTTATCTCAGACATGATGCTTTTACAGAAATTTTCCTTGACTCTTTTCCACGTGGTTTGAGTGTGTCAGCATGATGGTGATTTTGTTAAACTGCGTTACCCTGGGGATGTACCAGCCATGTGAGGATATGGACTGCCTTTCTGACAGGTGTAAAATCTTGCAGGTAAGCAGACTTCCTTCTTGTTGTGATGGTGCCTCAGTCCAAGTCACAAATTTTCATGCATGCTTTCCTTCAGCATGTGAGCAACACCTTCCTAGACAGATTGGCAAGAATGTCCCTGGCAGTAAGCGATCCTGTTGTAAAACGGCAGGAATTTGCTTTCAGGAGGGGAATGGGGTGAGGGAGAGATAATGAATTAGGTCTACTTGTGACCCTGCAATACAGACCAGTTGTTAGCCTTCCTGATCCGGTGCATAAGCAGGCATTTCCTGATATAGACAGCTACAACATACATAGCTCAGAGGGAAGCCAGGGAGAAATAATTAAGGTTACAATATCCAGGCAGGAGAGAATAACAGCCTCCCAATGCATTCAGTACTCGGGACAGTAAGAGTACTAAGTCTTCAGGTAATGTTGCATTCAGGATGCCCAAAGGGAGAAGAAACAAAAGGTATGCCAAGAAGAGCCATGGGTACGTCCAGCCTATGAATGCACTAGCTGTGCTTGCTGCTTCCCCGAAGAGAAGGTGACAGCAAATGTCATCTGTAGTGTTGCTAAGGCTGTGACATTCAGATACCTGAAGCTTCCATCTGTGTTTGGTATGTGCAGCTCAAGGTGCTTATGAAGCTGCACTATGTCCTTAGCTGAGCTGTTTGCAGCAGAGTGATGAGAAATCGCTCCTGGGAGACCTTGGAAAGGGCACTGTTTCCCTGGCCAGGTTTGGGCCTGCTGGTGCTGAGCAAACACCTCCTTTTCAAGTACCTGTAAGGAGTCTCTGAGTCTACAACAATATCTTCACACATGGGGAAAAAAACAACTATAAAAGCTCCTTGCTTACTTGAGCAGCAGGAAGCTGTGATGCTAGGGCTGCATGGAAGAAGCTTTTCCAGCCCTGCCTCTAAGTAATTTTTCAGAAGTACTGAAATTTGTATTTGCCTCACATTTTGTGTTTTAAAGTCCAAGGCTGAGAATGCTTATCAAATGTACTCTTGGGTTTCTGTTTGGCAGGTATTTGATGACTTCATCTTCATCTTCTTTGCTATGGAAATGGTCTTAAAGATGGTGGCCCTGGGGATCTTTGGCAAGAAGTGTTACCTTGGAGATACCTGGAATCGCCTGGATTTCTTCATTGTTATGGCTGGGTAGGTCAATGGTTTCTGGGATTATTTGTTTAGTGTTTGCTAGAGTCTTGCATGGAACAGAAATGATGTACTTGAGGGGAAGGTTTCCATGTTGGTGCTACTCCAGTACATCTGCTGAGCTGGAATCAGACTCCTTAGGGTTAGCAGTCTATGGAAGAAACATTAGACAGTGTAGCTTGGCTCCCCAGCTCATGTGCAGCCATCTATCTTGCACAACTTCAGTGAAGGGTGTTATTTTGTACCAGCTGAAGAGCTAGCCCAGAACCTTTTTTTTTTTCTTTTTTTTTTCCCCGTTAAAATGTCTGAGTGGAACAGGTGTAACCTTTACCAGAACTAAGCTAGCTTTGTTTCCAGCAGTAGTGTTTCAAAGGTAGGAATGTAATTTTTGTTACTCTTTTTTTGTCTTTGTATTGCACTGGCCTTACCCATGGTACTATTGGGACAATTTGACATTTGAGCGTTTTTTACAATAAAGTTGCTATGGTGAAGCTCTGATTTCCCCTCTACGTGTATGAAGTGGAAAGCCTACCAGGATTTGTCTATTGAATCACAGTCAATGTCCATCTCCCCATCTCCAATGCCAGTGGGCATCTGCTTTTGTGAATTTGTCCATTTTCAATTAGATTGCCTTGTGGTATAGTTAATAAAAAAAAAAAAAAAAAAAGGGTCAGAAATAAATACTTAATATTGCTGTTCTTACAGCAAACAAGTGAATGCCTGTTCGGAGAGAAACCTCAACTTTCTTCTTCCTTCCAGCAAGTAATTACCTGCATTTGCTGTCACCTGAAAGTGTGTGTATCACTGACTGAACCAGAGTGAGTTTGAGCTCACTTTGCAGAGTTTTCCTCTGTGGTGCAGCGCAACACTGTCTTTATATTTGCTTTTGACACAGTTCTATAGCAAGACTTGAAAGTCATTCTCTCTGGAAGGGTGTGTAATTGTTTGCTTCTGGAGGGAGCAGCGATTTTCAAACTCAGTTCAGGAGTAAAAGTTGGAAGGCTGATTCTCAGCCAGCTTGTGCCTGAAAGGGGAACAGGCAGATGAAAGTTGTAGCTTTTTCTGAATTAACACAACGTGTGAGATGGGAAGACCTTTCTTGTGGCTGAGCCTGCTGTGATTAGTGTCTGATTTAAAATAGCCCGACATGGGGATTGTGAGTTCATTGGGAAAGGCTAAGTTAAAGCTCCTGACACGTGGTGGTGTCAGATGCTAGCACAGACAATGCCAGATCATTGTCTGTGCTAGCCTGAGCTCCTGGTGGCAAAACTACTGGTGACTGGAGTCCCTACCACATCAGCCTTTGAGGAGGAAAGGGAAAAACAGGTGTGTTGTGTTTGGAAGGGGGACCTTGGAGCGCACAGTGCTCCTCCGTGTGGGTGATGTGCTGCAGTATGCTGGGAGGAAGGCTTTGCTCCAAGTGGGCATGGGATCATTGGTGTATGGGGTAAAAGGCTTGGGAACTGGGGGTTTTGCTCTGCTTGGTGTCCCTGCAAACATGGTATGTGGGTGACGTGATCCGGAGAGATGAAGAAATCAGTGGGGCAATGCTAAAAAATGAGAGTGAGCTCAAATGCTTACTCCATGCAGAAAATTAGTGAAATTCATCCTGCCTAGGTGAGAAGGGAGTAAACCCCATTTATATGTTTCCCTCAGTTGCTGTTGCTGGCAGAAATTTGAACAGAGAGTCTTTTGTGCATCTGATAGCAATACTAGGAAAAAAGCTCATATCTGAATTCCTTTCAATGCCAAGGAGACTTAGAATCAACTCCGTAGATATGAAATAATCAGTGTGGAGGATTTTTCATTTCAGGTTCAAAACTGAAAGAAATTTGTTTCCTGATTTCTATACAATTTTCCTCATGAGGTGTCAGGCTGAAATGATAGTAATCTCATTAGAATATCTGATCTCAAAAGACTTGTGCTAAAGAAAGATTTTTTTCCATTTGGTTATATAGAACTAATGACTATATAATGTATTTTGAGTTACAAAAGCTTGTAGTTATTAATTCATTATTCTTTGAAATTCATTAAATTTGTCTGCGCTGTTTAAATCAAATCCAAGGCTCAAAATTGCCCTTACATACAGACTATAGGCTTTTACTTAACCTCAAAGCCCCAAGCTTTATCCTGATTGGTCCCACACCTGGATCTCAGCTTCAGCTTACTCTGGGTCCAGATGCTGCCTTAGCCTGCTGACTACGAAAAGACATCCTGCATTAGTTCTTGCATCTTTTCTCTATGCCAGTGAGTTAGATCGTGATCCAGAGGCTAATCAGTTTTCTCTAAGGGCCTTCTCCTTTTTCATGGTCCTGGACTGTCACTGCCTTTAAGGGAGGTCATAAATTTGGCTCTGAAGAAAACACCCATGATGTTGGGAAGTAATGCACTGCCTAAAAGATATGCAGCTTCGCTCCATTTCAACAATAAGGACTATACTTCCCAACCTCTGCTCTTCCCTTCTCCCTTTCCAAACAAACACCAACAAGGCAGCAAAAGTTGGAAGAATAAACTGTAGCTTGGAAAAGCAAAGTGCAGGCAAGGGACTGTTCTGTCGGGTGTTCCTAGGCAGCTGAGATACCTCCATCTGGCTTGCTGCATGACAGCATGTTTTATCAAAGAGCATAATGACTATTTGCTGCTATTGCCCCAGACGTGTCTTGGTTACATAAACCATGTATTCAGGCATTCATTCGTAGTTTTCTCCTCACTCCCTTGGAAAGCCAGAAGCTATAGTTTTAGTTAGATGAATTCCCTCATGTGCCCCTGCCCTGCTTGCCCCTGCTCCCCACGCAACCCAGCAGCTCAAGGAGGAAGACTCCATTGTCACTAAAAATGTTCAGTTTCCATGGCGATAGGAGCTGACATCACCAGAACTTTCTCCCCTTTCGCACACTCCCTCCCCCAACCACCTTCAACATGTTTTTTTTTCAGAAAGGATTAGAAAAAAATCAAAACAACAGTCCTAAGTCAATGCTGTCCTTCATTGTTTCCCTCGGAGCTCCTAAAACCAAGCGAGGTAATTTGGGTTGAAGAATGCTGATGCCCTTGTGCACACAAGCAACCAGCGCTGCAGATTCAGCTTGCCGATGCTTCGTTTCCCAACTGCTTGCTGGCAACAGGAGGTTGCAGGTTCCCAGACATTTCAAGCAGACTGTGCTCATCACCAGCTGTCCTGGTGGGAGTCCCTCTTCCCCTGTGTTTGTGATTAGGTCTCGTCTGTCATCATGTTTCCCACAGCGATGGGTGCATTTAGAGAGCTCGATCTGAGGCAACTTCAGAGGGCAGCATCCTAAAGTTGAGAGCCTACTACGTTTTGAAAGTTGAGATGATGTGAACACTAATCATATTGGAAATGTCAGCCAGTATCTATACGTGCATTAATTTTGGAGAAGAGTCACTTATTTCTGGGCTAGCGCTCATGTATTTTTTAAGCCAGGCAGTTCTCTAGCAAAAAAAGAGTAAGCAGTTTCTCCTGCTCACTCTGCTCGGTGAGACAGCTTTGTTCACATGTGGTTGGAGATGATGCCACTGCCCTTTTCTGAAGGGAGATGTCCCTCTACATGACTGTCCTGAGTATCCCCATGCAAGGAGTGACTTCATGCAACCTGCCTGGCCTTGGGGACATTCATTCAACCGAGTGGTGGTTCTGCCTCCCTTAAGCCATGGGCTGTAATTAAAAATCTGTGGTGGGAATTATGTCTGTGGCATCCCCATGACATGTTCTGGTATGCAACTTAGCAGGGAGGTAGGTTAAAGGGGAGAAGGCTTCACTATGTGGCTGGGGGATGATTGTGATTACAAGTGTGTGCCCAAAATACGTCCCAAATCTTTCCTTAACTGCTTGCTGGTTGGAGTCCAATGGCTGAGGAGAAGGCTGGTCTGTCTTTCAGAGGATGCCCCATCTTTGCCCCTCTCCATTATCACACTGGAGCTTGCCATGTAGGATTTCATAAACTGTGGTTGAATCCCATCCTGACCTTGCCTTTGAGAGGAATGGCATGACTTGTATGTTTTGGCATTTTGAAATATACTTGCAGTGTTTTTTAATAGCTTTTAAAAGTGGTGGACATCAGAACAAGACTCAGCACTCTGTAGCCGCTTCAGTGCAGTTGTGGTTTAACCCTGGCTGGCAACCAAGCCCCACGGAGCCACTTACTCACTCCCCCTCACCCAGAGGGATGGGGAGGAGAATCGGAAAGGACTGTAGAACTCAGGGGTTGAGGTAAGAACAATTTAATAGGTAAAGCAGAAGCCACGCACGCAAGCAAAGCAAAGCAAGGAATTAATTTGCTACTTCCCATGGGCAGGCAGGTGCTCAGCCATCTCCAGGAAAGCCGGGCTCCATCATGTGTAACAGTTACCTGGGAAGACAAATGCCATAACGCCGGATGTCCCTCTGCCCCCTTCCTTCTTCTTTCCCCCAGTTTATATACTCAGCATGATGTCATATGGTATGGAATACCTCTTTGGCTAGTTCAAATCACCTGTCCTGGCTGTGTCCCCTCCCAGTTTCCTGTGCCCCTCCAGCCCTCTCACTGGCAGGGCCCAAGAAACTGCAAAGTCCTTGACTTAGTATAAACATCACCCAGCAACAACTAAAAACATCAGTGTGTTGTCAGCATCGTTCTCACATCAGAGCCAAAACACAGCACTGTACTAACTACTAAGAAGAAAACTAATTCTATCCCAGCTGAAACCAGGACAAATGTCTTCAGTGGTAATACTGTCTCTATTCCAGCCTGACATTTTATACTTCTTACAGCCAAGCATTGCAGTAGCCAACCTAATCAATCACAACATCTCCCTATCAATTTATTCAGCTGCTTTCTCCATTGGCTCCAAGTTTGGTCGGTTGTTTTTTTTTTTTCCTCTATCTCCTCTTCTGATGAGAGAAAATCCTTTCCTATTAGTAGGAACAGCAAACTTTGTTCCCAGATATATGCTGTTCCATTTGTTCACACTGGAATACGTATTGTTTGTATTTCCAAAGCAGTTCATACTGTTCTATATTGCTGACTTGTCCTCTTCATTTTGTTTCTGTTCTCCCCAAAATACGCTTCAATGGCAAAATCCATCAGTGATTCTTTTTTCTTTTTTTTTTTTTTTTTTTTTTTTTTAATTTTCTGCCAGGTTGTGATAAATAAAGAACAGAGCAGCAAGAATTGTGCATTACAGAAGTACATCTGCTCATGAATGAGTCCCCATTTAGTGTTGCATGTGAGGTTTATTACTTAGCCAGTTTTTCTCTAGCTAATGTATGTCATGATGATTTCATATCATTCCAGCCATATCAACATAATTACTTGTGTGAACCAGACTTGTAATCTCATACGAAATTATAGCACATTAGTTTGATGATGTCTATTTTTCCTTAAACCTGTGTTGATTATGGTTAATTTTATTATCCACCTTTAATCTGTAATCTATCAAAGCTGCATATCAGCAATTTCATTACTGTACTGTGATCAGCATCAGTCCAGTCAGCCTACTGAGATCACTGCATTTCTAAAGTACTGGCACAACATCAGAATTTCTTTGACCCTTGGATGCTTTCCCAGTTTTCTGAGACTAATCAAAAATCATCAGTACTGGTTCAGATCTTTTCTGGCCATCTCTTTTAAAACTCTTGGATATAAATTGTCCGGGCCTGCTTATCTTAGCATATTCCTATTTTGATAGGCACAGCTTAAAATACTTGATCACAGCTGGAGCTGAAACTAGCTCATTATCATCTATGGTACACATAGATCATCTGACCTTCCCCATATAACTTTTTTTAATTGAAGCTTTCTGCCTTTTTACACTATTTGTGACAATTCTGTTTTCTTGTTCCAGTGATTAACTTGTACCATTTTATGTCCTCCTTCTTAGAAATTTTCTACAATTTCCTTCTCCTAATTTATATTCATTGGTATTAACTTCCCCTCTCTTGCTATTACATCGCTGCTTTTGCTTTCACTTATGTGGTACTATCTTTTTAGCCTATTCAGCTTTCTTGTCTCTATTGAAACTTCTTGGATACCTGATAAATATTCCTAAATACCACTTGATTGTCATCCACAGTTCATGAATCAAAGTCCTTATCCTGACTGGTTTGATGCATAGCTGTTTCTGTGTGTTTTCAACTTCATGAATATGGCCTCTTTAATCCAGCAAGTACATCTAGTAATGTTGATAACCTTACTTGATTTGTACATAACACACATATAATCAAGAGGTCTAGCTTTGAATTCTGTGATATAAAAAAAAACAACCCAGCACTTAATAGACAATCTCTGTATCTTCCATCTTTACATGCAATTTTCTTTGAGTTGTAGAGCACATCGCTGTACATGCTGGGAAACTGCAAGGAGATTTAGGTGTCTCCAAAACATGTTGCCCAAATTCAACTCTTGCAGATGGATAAGGAGAGGGTTTTTCCCCTGTGGATTACAGACCAACACCAAGACAGCTAGTCAGTCTGTTTTTTAGTGTGATCTGGGCACACCTAATCACGTTCATAGGTTCATAGATAATTCAGATTGGAAAGGAGCTTGTGAGGTCTCAGGTCCAATCTTCTTGTTCAAAGGAGAGTCAACAGCAAACTCAGATTAGGTTGCTGCTGGAAGTTGTCCAGTCCAGTCTTGAAAAACACCCCAGACAGAAACTGCACCATCTCTCTGTGCCCCAGCCCCACTACTGTTTTATATCTGTAACTAGTGTGAACCTCCCTTCCCTGCTTGGATTTTTGTCCATTGTGTCACAGGGCAAGTGCTCCAGCCCCTGAGCATCTTCATGACCCTGCGCTGAAATTGTTCCAGTGTGTCAACATCTTTCTTGTACTGGGGGATCCAAAACTGAACGTGCTATTCTCAGTTTGGTCTACCACGTGCAAAGTAAAGGGGATAATCCCTTCCCTCATCTACTGGCTGCACTCCTGTTGGTGCATCTTGGTATGCCATCAGCTTTCCTTGCATGGATGGTGTGTTGCCTACTGTCCCCCAGGAGCCCCAGGTCCTTTTCAGCAGAGCCACTACCTGTTAGCTCTTGGGCAGCAGCAGGTCAGGCCAGCACAGGTGCAGGACCTTGCATTTGTCTGTTGAATTTCATAAGGCTCCTGTCAGCCCATTTCTCTAGCCAGGATGAATTCTCTACTTTATGTGGCAGAAAATGAATCCATAAGTATTAATTTCCAAATTGTCACTGATTCTGTCCTAGAAAATGCCATTTCTGACAGCGTGTGCTACTTCCCCTCCCTTTCTGTCCACTTGAGGCTCCCTAGCTAGGTTAAAATCCTTGATTTTAATATTCCTTTCATGCAGATCTTCCCACCAGGCTTTTTTAACGCCATTTAGGCTGTTTATGCTCATAAAATGAACAATTCCTATTCTCTTTATTACTCAGGCCGCTGGCACTGGTGTGTAGACGATACATATTTCTCCTCTTTACATCTTTCAGTATCTTGATTAGTTTTGTTCTTGACATGGAGGCTCTGTAAGAATTAGCTTTTTTTTCCTAATCTCATCACTTTTCCCTTTGGTCTTTCATTTAACAATCTTCTGACTGGTCTATCTCTGTTCCTTGAAAAAATAATTCTTCTTCTAATGAAATGCTGGTTAATATTTTTACTTCTCCAGGGTTAGCCCAGTGCTCTGCAAGTCTCCTGCGCTATATGGCAGGCCAAGCCAGCAGTTTGTGACCATATTCCTCTATTATCTCCTTTGTCTTTTGGCAAGGATGGGCCACCAAGCAGCTCAGCTGAATATTTCTTGTCTATCTTCTTCAGAAATTGTCTAAAATTGGTGGCCATATCATTATAAGAAAAACAAATCATCATGGGTAAGTATTGTCCTGGAAGTTTGAAACCTTCCCAAGTTTGCTTTTTTATTCTCATTTCACATAGAGTATGGCAGCACAGCTGTCCCAATATCTTCATTTCTTTTCCAAAGCATCCTTTCTTATCTAAGTAGTTATGCAGCCTTTGGAGATTTTTTTTTCTGGCATCTTTGTACAGCTGGAGATGCCTTCTTGGGCATGCCTGATGGCCCCTTAGATTGAGCAGAACATTTCTGCTTGCTCCCTGTGCCTTTTGGCTAGTAACTTCTTCAGGAGCACTTTATGCAGCTTCCACACTGGGAACCTGGAAAGTGTTATTCTTTATTAACTAAGATTATTATTATTATGGTTTGTAACTTCTCTCTCTGATAGTTATCTACTGTCCTTGATTTCTGCTTCCCATAATTCCTCAGGTATCACATCCTTTCTTCCGTAACCCTGCAGCGATGCTGCTTCCTGAGTTCGTCCATCCATCCAAGCTCTTTTCAAACCTGTGCAGCATCAGTGTGTGTGCAACAGACTCTCCCCTTAACACAAAGCTGCTGGTTTATACTTACACCACCAAGTTCATCCCTCTGCATTTCAGCCCAGGAAAGGGGGCTGGCAGCTTTCTGAAGGAGGAGAGGTATCAGCCCCCCAGCCCCAAATACCCTCCTGTTCCCAGGAAACAAAATTGGCATCACGTGGTGCCCATCCATGCTGGGAAGATGCCACTTAGCCTGAAACACACCACTTGGCCTTAATCTCGCAAGGCAGGAAGTGTGTTGCCAATCTTCTACTTTCTCTTTGCTTTTAATTAACTACGGTCCTTCAGGGACCCGGCCAGAATTTGCATAGTTATGACTTAAAAATCTCAGATCATTAAATACTTATTAGCAGCAGTGTAAACAGCAGAATGCTCAGAAAATCCTACTTAGCTAATCTTCGATGCCAAGTGAAAGTTTCTATGAAATTATGGCAAGTTAAAGAAAACTGTAATAAATACAGCAATTAGGTGTTTCAAGCAGTGATCAGATAAAGATGGAAACCAGCAAGCAGCAGGCTAAATAGTATCTTCACCAAAGGCAGAAATATCAGCAGCACAGCCCTCCCCCCCAACATGCACTCACTTTTTCCTCCTTAATGATACTAATTATTTCATTTGCTTTCTCCTAGTAAAACTATCCATAGATTTGCAACATATTGAAATGAAAGCAGTCATCAAAACGAAATGAATCACGCCAGAGAAGAATCAAAATAAGGAGGCAGTGGTACCCTGCATGTGTTATGTGTAGTTCTCAATTATTGTCTCTGAATTCGTTTGCCTCCCTAAAAGCTAATTCCCTACCATGTGAATCTTTAGCTTTATTAAAGGGGAAAAAAAAAAAAAAAAGGCAACACCAGCAGGCTCACAGGACTGAAATGCAGACACCCTTTCTTCCTTTTATTTCTCTCCCCCCTCGTAAGCAATGAAATACAGAGCTCAGAGCCTGTGTTCAGACTCCTGGTTTTCAGAAGCGAGGCCCTGTCGCTCGTCTTCAGTCATCTGAGCTTGGCGAGTCCCTCTGGCTTTCTTATCACAGTGTGAAAACCTGCTTATGTCTTTTCATATCATGTCTCCAAAACTATTAAGAAACTCTGACTTTTCTCTTAGTACACAGTTTGGAGAGAAATCTGAGTGTTCAGGGGTGTGAAATAATCACATTCCAGGCAGCAAGGGACCAGTCTCATAGGCTCTGGAAGCTTTCAGCAGCTTTTGGTTGCAGAGCAATTAAGAAAAAGAAAAAAGGTAAAAAAAAATGTTTTTTACTGGGGGGGCAGTTGCAGGTTATTTTTTTAAGAATACTAAGCATCATAATTCTGGGGCTGACTGTTTAATTAGTAATTGATCTATCACTCCCTGAAGAAATGTCTTTTTACTAACAATTATAGCCTCTTTTTTTTTTTTTTTTTATAAAGGGGAAAAGAAGATGTAATTTTTGCAGTCTTCATTTTGCTACCAATGGATTTTTTTTTTCTTCTATCTTTCAGCTTTTATGTTAGCAGAGAGTTGTCTTTTTGCAGCATGATGAGCTCTAACTTTAAAAGAGATAAGCAGGACTACTTAGCTGAGTACACTGTGGCTTGCAGAGTAATATAGAAGCCTACTGTGTAATGTCAGGGCACATCCTATATGATGTTATTCCATCCCTTTTACAGTAGTTGTTGAAAGGGGTTCAGCTCATCTGTTTAGGGTGCATTTTGAAGCCTGGCCTGGGGGCACTGAACTGTGCAAAATTTGTGCCTCCTGCACGGCTTGCTCTTCGAGTATATATCAAGCGAGCTGATAGTGGATTCAGTGCTGGGGGCTGCCTGGCAGCCCTATGCCTTCTGCACCACGGAGCAATCTATGTCTATATAGCAAAAGATCAGGCCCAAATAATCTGTCAGTTTAGAGCCAGAGCATCTGTGAAGGCAACATTTTTAAGGAGGGGCCTATAGGTGACTGCAGCCCTGACATGGCTGGGAGCTGCATGTGCTTAGCCCAGACCCCACATGGGCTGGTGTACCATGCGGTCTGAAACGCCTGCCCGTTCCCAATGCATTGGTAAAGGTTGTGCTGCCTTGCAGCTGTGGGCAAGTGAGGGAGGTGGGAGCACAGGCCACAACACAACTTTCTGAGCAGGGAAAAGGGGACACCTAGAAAGAGTCTTTAATTTCTGCCATAGCCCCTGGGACCTTTGGGGACAAGGAAGGATGTGGTTCCAGCTGTAGAGCAAAAAGGCTGGCATGGTGCAGAAATCTTTAAAAAATAGGTCCTCCTCAGGAGCCCTGCAGTCCTGGGGCTGGCAAGTAGCCTGCTTGTATGCACTGTGTGTTTTTCCTCTCTGCTGGTATGTGTGTCCTGTAGCTGCAGACTTGAGGTGGAAGCAGTAGCTCTCCTCTCTTGTCGAGCATCTGGGCAGGCCTTGTCAAAATCTCCTGGCTCTGCTTCTGACATCTCCAGATGGGCTTGGGAAAGATCGGATTCATTCCTTAATGGTGCTTGCCTGCTTACAGCTTTCCTTGTGTGCAAGCTAGGGCACATCCAGCCTTAGCAAGGGCTGGCAAGAGGTGTCTTGAATGCCACGTGTGTCCCATGCTCTAGCTGTTCAGCTGTGTGCTCTTCCTCCTGCCTCCTTGGTGTTGCTCCAGGGCTCGTGGTCCCCCCTATCTAGGCAATCGTGGGCACCACAAAGTGGATTTTGCAGCCTGCCCTCCTCTTTTTTCCACACCACAGATTCAGTTGATAGAGAGCCACTGAGGGAGCCTGGCCAGCCCTGTTCTCCATGTCCCCTGCCCACTGCTACACCTGTGACCAACAGAGGACCAGGACTGGGTTGATCTAGAATACACATGCATTCCAATTTCCTTTCATCAGAACAGCTCATTAATATAAGAGGGGAGATACGGGATCATTGGACTACGTCGTCTAGTGAGAGGACTGGCTTTACTCCTTTGCATTGTAGCCACAGTCTTTGAAGCCAGAGCAGAGGCAGTGAGACCTTCCTCTCATTCTGGTGTGTACTACAGAGGTGGGAGGATTTAGGGGTAAATCAGTCTCCCATCACCACCCCACAAACTGCAGGTGGGAGATTTGAGCTGTGGGATGGCTCACACGTGGCTCACATATCAGGGGGATGGACACTTGGTAAATGGAGAGATGTCAGCTGTAAATTTTGGTGGTGGTATCTGAATTAGAAGTTCAGACAGGGAAAACTGGCAGACTTAGTCTTATATTTTTCCTGTGACTCCTATGTTCTGGATCTTCAAAGTGGTAGAAATTGCAGTTTGTGAAATTTGATGGCCAAATCAAGGAGCTGAGGACAGAAAGGCATATTCTTGTATGCAGAAGGCATTAGTAAAATTGCATCTAGTCGTGGTATAGGTAGGTCAGGCTTTAGACCCCTGGCACAGCTGAGATACTGAAGGAATTTGGAGCCGAGAGCAACCAGTCTTCTGCCTTGGTCACCCCAGGTGCTCATAGATGCAAGGACCAAATAAAAGTCCAGAGGCAGGAAAAGATGCACTTTGTACAGAGACTCTTAGCAAGCCTGAAATTACAGCTAGGAAGTCACAGCCACAAAGTTTCTGGCTTCAGTGCCAAATCCAGATTTATATGACACAGAAATATGAATTGATTAGACTGCAGTTAATTAGCTTTCAATTGAAATCCCATATCAGAGAAGGGGAATTACCTTTTGAATTTGACAAAAAAATACTGGCTTCATGTCATAAGAAAAATACTGCCTTGGTATTTTTCATGAATGCTTCCAGAATGTATTTTAAATATTATTTCTTGGCTGCTAATTTTCAGCAAATAGAAATTCAGGAGCCAAGATTAGGGAATTTAATAAGTACTTAGTAAAGGTGTAAAGAGATGTAAATATGAAGAACTAAATGGTAATATTTGAACTGTTTTAATCATGGATTTCATCAAATGTAATTGCAAGGAAGCTGCTAGGCAGGCACTGTACAAGTACATTGTCTTGAGTTACCTGTACAGCAAGATAAAATCTGAATTTTCTGGACTCTTTACATGGTTTTTCATATTCTCATTATGTCTGTTTTAAATAGTCTTAGTTTTTATTCCTCCATGCTGCTGGACAGTCTGCTCTCCTATGCCTGGCACAGGTCCACACTGGCTGTGCATTTCTGCTGTTGGGCAATGAGCATCACTCTTCTCTCCTGAGTTTCATTGCTGCTGGAGAAGTGAGAGTGCCAAGGCAGATCCAAGCCCACTCTCGAGCTCACAGGTGCAGAGGAACAATAGAAGTGCCAAGCTGTAGCTGATGAAGCTATTCTGCTGTTGTAGAGACCTCATGAGCAGTGAAGGTTTGCAATGCTGGTGGTTTATGTGCCTCCTTGTCCCTGTGTGCTCACTGTCTGCTCCAGTGGCTTGGCATGGGATGGAGGTATGCCAGACCAGTGTTTTCTGGTCTGTGCTAACAAATTGCTCACTTGTTCCCTACACTAGCTTGGACTTGTCTCAGTTAAACTCAAGGTCTCTTGTGTGTTCAGCTAAGCAGACTTACCTGGGCATAGGCTAATGTTTATCAGCAAGGCAGAAACTAAGTTGGAGGGGAAAGCAAGAAGGTGTTGTGTAGGGAAAGGGACAAAAGGAATAAAGAGGAAGATGGAAAAGGAAAGAAAGGATTGAAAAGGGAATTGAAGGGTATGAAGCAAAGTGGAAAAAGGTAAAGGAAAGGCAAAGGATGAACGAAAAAACTGGAAGTTAAGGAGGAAGATTAAAATGAGAGGTAGAAATGTTGCAGGCAGGCATGAGTCAGAGGGGTGTAAAGAGACAGAGGGGATAGGGAGGAGGTGGGATACCTTGAGAGTGGGAAGGGAGGCAGAGCTCAAAGAGGCATTCCCTGCCAGGCATTCCCCCCTGCTTATGCAGAATGAACCCATGCATGCATCTAGTGCCCCTGTCCCATTTCCCACCCTGTCAGTGTTACCACCATGCATCAGCCTTGAGCTGTATGGCGTGGGGATGGTGTGTGCATCAATCCCCTCTCTTTCCAGAAGCATTTCATGTGGAAAGTTTTGAAGAAAATCTCTAGCAAGGGAAGAAGAATTACCGTATAAATTCAATTATCTTGACAGCTCAGTGCTCAAATTCCATCACAGATCAGGAGTTTCTCTCTGATTTAGCATAGTTCCAGCTTCCTAACCTGCCCCTGCACTTCCACCCACACCAGAGGACGCAAAATATTTTAGTGGTGCCAGTAATGAGCTGCTGTTTCCCTTGGGAGAGATGCATTCCCTGCTGCTGTGTCGTGATAAGGGGAAAAGACTGCTCACAACCAGGATAGGCTTCCCCCCCCGCTATCCTAGACTTTGACTGCCCCTGGACCTTAAAGAAACTAAGGCTTTTACTTTTAAAGCAGCCAAAATAGAGAGAAGAACTAGATGAAGGGCAGTCAAGTCATGGGGGCTACCCTTGTTCATGGCACTGAGCTGCTACAAAGCAAGGACAAGGAACCTGGAAAACTCCTGTAGTTCAATAAGGAGGCAACAATTTTGTACTGGCTTTAACATTTCTGTGCTCTTGGTTTGTGAACAGCCAGCAAACACACGGTTTTCCAGGTTGCTGGTGTGATAAAGATCCGAGCACCAAAGGCCTGAGAGTCCAAGTAGGCACTGTGCACCTAATCCACCATCGCAAGATTTTGAGATGCAGACATGAGAAAATGTGAACCTTCTGACATAAATCTGCTGCCAGTTTCTGACTGATCAATTTTTGCAATGAACCCTTCTGACTCTCTGTCAGCCTGTCACCACCTCCACATGTGGCAGCAGGAGATCAGGTGCAGCCCAAACCTAGAGAGTGTTAAGTGTACAGGATTTCCAGGCAGCGGGGAGCAGGGCTGGCTGGAGAAAGATAAGAGCAAAACCAGCTCGGCTGGCAGTTCCTGAAAAGCTGCAGATGCCCAGAGACTCCAGCAGAGTCAATTGAGATCTTATTTCATTAAAGAAAGGATGCAACATTTGGATTTGTCGGCTTTACCTACACAGAAAATGTTTGTACTTGTTAATTAATAGAGTTTTCTTTCACCTTGGTCGCATGTAGGCCATCATGATGTGCACATGCTACCCTTGTGCAAAGAGAAGTGTGAACATCAGTTGATGTTAAAGCCATCACTAGGAAAGGAAAGGCAAGGCAAGAACAAGTGGCCCTAATGCAAAAATTGCACTGGAATTGCATTGGAGATTTTTTGGATATGATTTATGCGACTACAACAGGCATAACTCATCTACAGGGATTTAAGTATCCTGGATGTGTCTCTGTTATTATAGCCAAGATCAGGAGACCTCAGGAAGAACCATAAGCAGAAGGGGTTTGCTAAGTGAGCTGAAGCCCTGGGGCCTGCTAGGGCTGAGCTCGCTTTTGTTAGAAGTTGCTCTCTGAAAAATTTAACAGTTGCCCTTCTATGACCCATCCTTGGGAACAGCCTGCTGTTTTCATTGGCAGAGTGATTGACTATTTGGTCTTTTTTTTTCTTTTTTTCTTTTTTTTCCCTAGCTAAACTGGAATGTAATCACAGCAAATCCGCAGCCACCGAGGGCTGCAGGAGGCTGGCTGGCTCGCTGGCTGTCTGAGCGGCACAGTCACAGTTGCAGCTACAGTAGCATTGGTCTTGCTCTGAAAGGACTGTGCTCGCTGCTTTGACGATTATTAGTTTTTTAGTAACACGCAGGCTGTGCCACGTAGGTGACAAGCTCATGGTAGCTAGGGGAGAGCAGTGACGTGCACCTGGTTAAGGTTACACCCGTTGTAATGCCAGCAACATGGTTATAGCCACAGGAGGGACAAAACTCGAACAGTTTTGTAAACGGAGGTTCTATTTTTTAATGGATTTTGTGTGGCTAAGTCTAAGAAAAGATGTCACTTCTGCCCGCTGGTTTCATCTCAGCCCTAGCCCTGTGCTGTTCCCCTGCGCTCAGTTACTGTGAGGGTCACAGCGTCCTGCAGGACTTCTCATTTGGTCGCTTGCAGTTCAGAAAAGACCACTTTTTGAAATAAGGTTATTTGCTTATTTAGCATCTGACAGAACATGTTTCAGGTTGTTCTGTCACTGCTCAAAAGTATTTTTTTTGCCTTCAGAGGTCTAACCTCAGCCTAGTGCTCTAGGGGATGTGGGTTTTTTAGGAGAGGAAAGGAAGTTCTGTGGGACTTCACCAAGCTTGAAGACCTTCATGTTTCTGTGCTCATACCTACCCCCATAGCAGCATGCAGTGTCGGGACTTCTTCAGTCACGAAGCTGCTTCTATGTGTCAGGTCTCTGTGCTATGAAGAGATATTAGCCCACATCCCTGGGGCTATACAGCCGTGCCTATACAGTGCTTTGCCTTTAACCATAGTTCCAAAGTTTCAGCAGGTCTCTAATTCCGGAGCAACCACACACTGATGAGGCAATCTTGCTTTATGCTTTTGGAGCAAGGTTGATTAGTGCTTGCTGAAGGCTCTTTGCGCTGTGTTCTTTAACACCATGCAGGTGTGTCCTTTGTGTGATGCCCTTTAGTCATGCCTGTGCCTTTGTATCTGTGTGCATTCTTCCTCCTTTCATACCCACTTCCCAGTTTCATCTGACTGGATCCTAAGCCTCTGTCTATTACTAATGTTTTCTGTAGGCTAGCTAAATATTGCTGTTTTGTTTGGCGTGGGGTTTTTTGGGTGGCATTTTTTTTTTTTTTAATATTTAGCTTATCTGCATGAAATCCTTCCTCTCTCCTTCTACAGTCAGTATATGTGGAACTGACAGCTCCAGGGAGGTAAATGAATGCCACAGAATTTCAGAGGAAGAATTATTTCATGCAATTACCCTAAAAGTGCATGAGAGAACAGAGTGAAAGGAATGAGGGAGAGAAAGAAAGAGAGCATGAGAGAGAATAATCACAACACTTTGACAAGTTTACCCCATTGTATTTGAAAATCTATCACTTTGACAAGTCCCCTTTGTGAAAGGTGTAGACAGATGACTAGACATTTGCTCTTCAAGGTCCTTTTGAGTGAAGAAGGTAATCGATAGAAGGATCAGTCCATTTCATTTAAGTTTCACTCAGGTCCTCTCCCTGGTATTTCTTACAGACTGGCTGTACCACATTTCCCCCTCAGCATCTCACTTAAGCTCTCTTATTGACTCCTCAGTGGTTCCTGGGCAGAAGGATTTGGGTGGACTTTAGATTACAGGACTATGGACTTCTAGATCTTTTAATATAAATTATGGTTTTGGTTTGAGAAGGGGTTTGGTAACAAAAGGCTGTGTTCCCTGATCCCTCGTCATCTCTTGAGCATGTTGAAAGACCAAGGAAAAAGGACCTTTTTGTAGCTTGATTATTCACATCTGAGAAGGGATTCAGGAGAAGCAGTTCCTGTCCTGATTCTGCTGCTGTTTCACCTGCCAAATTTGTCACCCTCTTGATCCCTCTGCACATCAGGGTCACTCCAGGGAAGCTGGTGACAACAGCCCATGTCTTCCTGGGGGCCTCAGGCACCTATGTTCGCTAAAATGCTTTGAGATCCTCAGGTGGGAATTGCTGGTCAGGCTGAATGGTTAGTATAATCCAGTTTCTCACCATGCTTTCCAAGAGGCAGGCAAGTTACTGGACATTTGCCGTACTGGGCAAGGAGGGGAATGCTGGGCTAAGGGATGCTGGGCCAGGTCACTTTTTTTACCTGCACCTGCTGCTCTTGCAGCAAAGCCAATGCGTTAGTCATAGCTGGTTGCACTTTGGGGTGATTTAGGGAGCATGCTGTTGGGTTAGGAAAGCTAAGGTCTAGCATATGTCCTAAAATTAGGCTTTTCCCTTTTTGGTTGGTATCAGAAAGGAGTGATTCACAGTGGTGGGAGAAGCCTTCCCATCTAGAGGAACTAGTTACTGCTTTAAGTAGAGAGTTTGCTTCTAGATGAGGTAAAACAGGTTAGCTGCAGCCACCTCCAGGGACCTCATGCTGCACTATGAGACGAGGGGAACACAGGAAGCACCCCACTGTGCTGCAAGTAACGCTTAGCAAAACCAGCTACACAGCCCCCCTCCTCCTGGTCTTGAGGGAAATGTCCACCGTGCGTGCGTGCTCTCGCCAGGAGTGCATGCTCCTTGTCGGAGCATCTTCACACAGCTACTTCCCCTCTTGACAGTCACAGCAGGTGAAGTGTTATCGCAGCTCCTGGCCTGCATCCATATGGCATGCTCTCACCACTCATTGCCTTGCTGTGGACAAGTTACATTTTCTGCCAAAGGAGCTGTGGGCTCTGGTCCTGCTCCCAGAGGGCTCCTGGAGACTTCAGCTTTGCTTCCCAAGATTCAGGCTTCACCCCGATGAGTTCCAGAAACACTTCAAGGAAGAAATGATGACTCTGTAGCTGAAACCATAATTTTGGATTCTTTTAAACTTTCTTTTTCTCTCTCCCTTTCTACAGGATGGTGGAGTACTCTCTGGATCTCCAGAACATTAACTTATCTGCAATCCGTACTGTCCGTGTCCTGAGACCCCTGAAAGCTATCAACCGTGTGCCTAGTAAGTCATGCTTTCCTCTCACACCTGCTTAGCTTGGGTTGTGGGGAGT
This sequence comes from Falco punctatus, assembly GCF_963210335.1. Lineage (NCBI taxonomy): Eukaryota > Metazoa > Chordata > Aves > Falconiformes > Falconidae > Falco > Falco punctatus. The sequence goes on from NC_137585.1 coordinate 35,727,456, forward strand.
ACGTGATCAGTAAGGCTGTGTGCGGGTGTTCTCTAGGCAGGGTTCAAGAGCAGACTGAGTGAAGGCTGCTGCATGGTGTGTGCAGGCTTTTTCCCATTGTGGGGCCAAGAGGTGTCATTGGATGGGCAGGAAAACTACAGTCTCCCAGCATATCTGCCCTAGTTATCCTTTGTGCAGGGGCAAGCTGATGGTTCAGCAGCTGAAGCTGAACAATGTGCAGTAGAGGAAAGGGTTTTTTTTCTCACTCTTACTGAAGGACAACGCAGGTTTGATAATGTCTGCAGCCTCAAAAAGGTGTGTGTGTGAGATCTGGAGAGGGGTGAGCTGAGGGAAGCAGGGAGAATTGGTTTGCTCAGGCTTTCACACACTCTTCCAGATCCTCTCTGAAAAATTTTCACACCGTTACAGCTTAGGGGCATGTAGCACCAGCTATTCTTTCTCTCCTCCTCACCCTGTGCTTTGTACTCTTGTCTTTTGTGCCAGCTATTTCCCCTGTGAGCTGGTGTGTGTGTATGAGCAGGACTGAGCGCTACTGGGCACAGGGCTCCACCTGAGCCTGGATGTGTCAGCAGCCGAACTGTGCTCACTGGTGCCATTCAGGTCTGAGATGCAGTCCCCAGCTCAGGTCTGCAGGCAAACCAGAGGGGTGTTGCAGCCCTGGGGCATGTGCCACACACACACACTGCTCCCATAGTGGAAGTGGCTCCTCCATAACCTTCGCTTCCTTCCTTCCCAGAAGATGGGGAGAAGACCAGCCTCTTTGCCGTGCTTTGCAGTTTTTATTGGTGCTGAACTGTTTCTTCCCTTCCTTTGCGTCTCTCCAGACACCCCACACCCCCCTTCTCTCAAGTCAGTGTTGTTCTCCCTGCAGTCCTGGAGTGAGTAAGTAGGTGTTGCTGTTGTTACTTAACTGCAGGAGACATCGATGGAGGTGGGTCAGGCTTTGCAGTGGTTGCATCCAGGTGGATGGAAGTGAACTGGTGGGCAGGTTGCATACCGTTGGTATCAGGGTGTTGCAAGAGCACTGAACTCGGCCCGCTGTGTCACTCTGTTTCTGCCTTCCCTGTGCAAAGGCAGCAGCTGCCACATGCAGCCCTGTGAGACTTCAGGCGTTTCTTCTGCCTTGCAGAATGGCAGAAAGTCTCTTTGCTGTTCCCCATAATCTCCCTAATCAGTCTGTCTGCAGTGGCTAAGACCTTGCCAGAGCTCTCCTGATCCTTTTCTCAAGCTCACATACTGCTTTTTCTTTTCCAGATCTGAGGAAGTTTGCACAGGCAATCTCCCCAGTCTGCATCATATGTTTTCCTTGCGTCAAGGTCACTTTCACGATGCCAGCTATTTCTTGAACATGCTATGGAGGAAGATTTCTGGGTCTCTGGCTCCATGCCCGTCTAGAAAGGGGTCTTGAGTAAATGAAAGTAGGGCAACAGGACAAGTGTAATGGTTTTAAACTGTCAGAGGGTAGATTTACATTCAATATTAGAAAGAAATTCTTCACTGTGAGGGTGGTGAGGCACTGGAGCAGGTTGCCCAGAAAAGCTGTGGATGCCCCATCCCTGGCAGTCAAGGCCGGGCTGGATGGGGCTCTGAGCAACCTGGGCTAGTGGAAGGTGTCCCTGCCCATGGCAGGGGGGCTGGAACTCGATGATCGTTAAGGTCTCTTCCATCCCAAACCATTCTATTATTCTGCGATAAAGGTGTGATGGAGGAACAGAGGCACAGTCCTGTGTGCCCAACGTGGCAGGAGGGTGCCAGGCAGAGGAGCAGCTGGTTTGGGCACTGAGTGCCCCCGCTCAGGCAGATAACAGGTCCATCACAGCGTGATAACGATGGGAGCCAAGAACAAATTTTTGGCTATCAACTGTCAGCTAAACAACTACCCCAGCCTGTCTCCATCTCTCTGGTCCTTCTCCAGAGAGGAGAGAGCTGGGATCCAGTTACGGTTCTGGCTGTGGACATGCACAACAGTGGTGGTGGGGCATCTCTTCGGTTAGGAGGTGGCCCAGAGGTCATGCATGGCAGGCTCACCTCTTCCAGGCTGGCTGTGTGAGGGCAGTACCACCTTCACATTATGCAGCCCACTTTCCTCCCTGCTTCATAAGGAGTCCTGTGAGTCTGTGATCAAAGATGACTTTGAGGCTGATCTCTGTTATCAGGGTAGACTTAACCTTGGTGGTGAGTGGGAACATCTCAAATGATATCAAATTGACTCGTGCAGACATCTGTCATGCTAATTGCTGTACACCAGTGGTCAGGAGCAAAGTTTGACTGACAAAGTCGAGGCCTTGTTTTATTTGTTTATCTCCCAGAACAGCTGGAGTTACTCCCCCATCATCAGGAGCTGCCCCAGGAGGGCGGAGTGATGTGAGTGGCATCAGAAAAGACCCACCATGGACCCACTCCATCCATGTGAGGGCATCAGGGATGCTTTTAAACACCTCACCTGACCTTTGCAGAGCACAGGCCGTTGAATTTCTCCTGACTGTCCTGGCCGTGGTGCTGTGCCTATCTGTTTATTTTATCAGTATAAAACTTTACTATGAAATTGATGCTGTTTTAATTCCCACTCTGTGGTTAAACTTCTATGTATCTTTCTCGTTATGTAATTCTGTGGTTATATGCAGAGAACATTTTGGAAGAAAGACATCCTGCCGTTAATTAAAAAAAAGAATTAAAAAAAATCTGATTCCCTGGGAGAGGAAGCACTGACCTGAGGGTTGAAAACTGGTGAAGAGGCTGTAAACAAAGGCTTGTGATAAATGGAATGAGGCTGCATTGGAAAAGGTGCCTAGTGGGGTACAACAAACATAATCAATGGGACCTTTGGCCACAAATCTTTTTTAATGTCTTTTTAAAGTTCTTCATTACTGATCTGAAACAAGAGGGAAGTCTATTAGTGAGATATACTGATGATACCAAGCTGGAGGTGTTGCAGGTGCTAGCAAAGAAAATGGGAAATAAACCAGCAGGAGGCAGAGGGAGATTGATGTCTTGGTGAGAGTGTGAGATATCGGGGGAGGGGCAGGGGAGTTAATCCCAAAGGCAGATATTCAGCCATGTCAGAAGGCTGTGACGGGACAATGTGGCCAGCATTCACTGGTGGCCATTTCAAAGGCTTCCAGTTGGGCACCCAGGTAGGGACTGATTTTCACTGAATAATTGCAATTTATTATCAGGAGAATGGACAAAGTGATTAGGAACCGGAGTGGTTACCGCATGAGTGGAAGAGTGCTGAAGTGGTCTGTCTGTGTAGATATTTAGCACCAAAAGAACAGTAACACTAATAATCAGCCAGTGTTTGAAAAGTCCACATACTGAAGTGAGAAATTTCAGAGCACTTTCATACTATATGAAGCAAAACAAGAAGCAGTGCCAGAAGATTGTGAGGGAGGAAATTCAGAATGACTCTAAGGAAATGGTAGCAACATGGTAGAGGAAGAAGTATCACCTGTTAAATAAGTTAAATTAACTTATAAGTTGGCAGGTGGGCAAGGCTGAAGTTTAAATGCCCAGATTGGCTATGTCTGAATTCTGCTTACCTGTGTTCATTCCTAACATGCTGCTGAAAGCCCTTCCTTACAGTGTGACTTCTGAGGCTTTGAAACAATATCCCACAAGGAGCTGACAAATGCTGTTTGTGTTTGCTGTACGTGTTATGTATAGTATAGAGGATGCATAGACTCTCCTACCTGAATCACGACAGAAGAAGAAAAGGACATCCAGTGTCACCGAAAGGTGGCAAATCTTCATTAAGGAAGAAGTTCTCCACCCAGATCACTATTAGGCTGTAAAACTCGCTGCCTTGGGAAGTCCTTCCATCCCCAAATCAAGTAAGAGGCACTGTGTGAGTGAAGTAAGTAAAATGGGATTGTCCAAGAGATGAGAGCTCACATGGAGACACTTAACAGATTTCAAACCTCCTCACATCAGGGTTGGAGCTGCTCTTTAGCTACTGGTTGCTGGCAATTGATTGTGTTTCTTGCAGTTCTCACCAGGATGTGCTACTGACCATTTTGGATTTCACTTCTGGATGAAGAAGTCTGTGGGTCTGCCCTGCCCGATCATTCCTCCATTCACATGTCATCTTTGAAGTGTACTAGAGAATATGTGAAGTACCCTAGTTTTGTAATACATATCACACTTTCATTAGTATTCCTTCCTGCTTATCTCTTACATTCCTGACTACAGGTCCAGGAATGCTGCCTTTTGGAGTTCTGTTTGAAAATGCACGAAACAAAAAATTAGAGATTGTTCTGGTCCTGTTACCATGTGATTCAATTCCATGGCATTGAGCTGGTGTGACAAGCCCTGTGAGTCCCTGAATAAGTCTAAAGAGGGAAAAAATACCCTCCAGGTCTCTGTTAGAGCTCGTTGCTTTCTGCTCTGGGCATGTCTGTGTCCTGGGCTTGGGGTGAAATTCCACATCTATTTGTTGTTGTTATCCTTTTGTGATTGTGTGGCAGGTTGCTAGGTGAAATGTTGCTGTTTCTGCTAGTTTTTCATTCCCTCTTCTCATGGCAAGGCATAAGGTTTAGAGGGGAGGCTGGTTTTGTTTTATTTCTGCCTGCTTTTGAGCAGGGAGTCTGTAGTAAATTCTGATTATTTGCTTCTGTTACTATGTTTTTTGGCCATTGGGGTAGGAAACGTTTCTTCAGTTTACTCTTTCTTGTCACATTGGTCTTCTGTAAAGAAGAGTCTTTGCATTGTTTGATGTCTTCCAGTTTCCACTTACAATTTAGTAACTGATTCATCATTTGGAAGCAGATTACTTCAGCTGAGCACACTGTGCAGAAGTGAAGGACTCTGTTGCAGTGTTGCGTGGCCACTTTATTGAATAGAAAGTGTATACATGTGCTAATACTTGGTGTGTAAGTGCAGTAATACTTATGTGGAGGTATAGGCGTTAGAAATCTAATGTTATATTCTTATTACTAATTGTGCAGGAAATAGAATTTCAAATTTGTGGGAAGTTCTGCTCTTTCTAAATGTATATTTTCTCAGTCAGAACAAGAATAAGCATTTCCCTTCCATTTTAATATGGTTTTATTGTAATTTTAGGTGGTTTGTTGGGCTTTTTGATTTTTTCCTATACTTCATCATGACCAAGAAGTTTAAAAATCAAAACTCCTCAACCATGCCATTCTAGTATAAAAACACTTTCCACTAAATGTTGTTTCAATAACTATCACAACACTGAAGTGTCTCCACTTCAATGAAATAGTGTTTTTTGCTGGTAAGTGCTGTGTAGGAAAATCTTGGCCTAGATCCATTTTTCTTTATTAATTACTGTTGTTATAGTATCTCCATGGGTCCAGATAGTTTGGAGTTTTCTACCTTTCTTCTACATATCTCAGAGTTATTAACCAAGTCTTGTTAGCTTAATCTTTCTCATGTTTCAGACCAGGTGAGTGAGACCCAGTGAGCGTCACCAACAGACTCAGAAATACAACTGACATCTCCTAACCCTGTGTTCAGCTCACTAGACCCAATCACCAGTATAAAAATAGTCTGAAGCAGTTGAACCCTGGAATGGGAAAAGCAGATGTTTTGTATTTATATGCCTGCCTAAAATCTGTATTCCACACTGAGCTACGTGTGTTTGGTGCTGTAACAGTGTCGAAGACAGAGTGGCCTGGCTACGCATCCCACACTTGGCACAGGGGAAAAGTGATGACATTTACTTCTCTAAATGTGTTTTTGAAGAACTAATTTCACTGATGAGTGTGTGTGAAATTAGCTTCTGACTGAGATATATTAGGCTGTAAAACAGTCTCATTTACAGTTAGATTGGACAAAAAGCAAGCACATTTGACAGGCATGGTCCTGCCCTAGCAGTTGGAAATGCAGAGAGATTATAAAATTCCTCTTCTAAGACCATCTTACAGGGTCTTTGCTTCAGAAGCCACAGTCTTTCTGAAAAAGGACTGTCACTTTCTTGTTCACTTCCAAACACCGGTTCCCTTTCAAAAATGTACTCTTCCATTTGACTCATTTGGAAGTACATTTTTTCCCCTCACGGCTTTATTTGTGAAGTGATAACTGAAACTCAGATACTGTTTTGTTTTCCGAATATTTAAACTTACCGCATCCACAATTCTTCTTATAAGCTGCTCTGTAAATATTTGTTATCGCATCTCAGTGACACACAAACTGTACTTACAACTGCGTGCAAATGCATATATACACAGATTTATCCACATGCAGCCACAGTCCTGAGCAGCTTAGTACAGGGACAGGACTGATGTTCTCTTGCAGCATCCATACACAAAAGTTAAGAGGTCCAAAAGCCCTTTTTGTTCCCTGGTTAGGCTATGTGTGGCTGAAATCCATTCAAAGACGAAGCTGCCAGCTTTCTGTAGGCTCTGTCCCAGGCAGGCAGTGAAAGGGTGGAGAAAAGTCGACAGGGGATGGACTCTACCAATGGGGTCAAGTTCAGTCTATATCCTCCCTTCCCAACCCAAAATCCTAGCCAAGCAGCCTGAGGCACTGAAGAGAGCAGTGTGATTTGTGCCTAGAGCAGGCTGTTAAAAGATGCCTTTCCTCAGAGAGGGGGATGGCTTGGAGGTGGAAACGTAACTCAGAGCTGCACTTTCCTGTATGTGCAGCTTTTTATCAAGTAAGTTGAGCCCTAAATCAGACAGGTGTTTTCAGGATACAGGGAAACAGTGTGAGGGGGAGCAGAGCAACTTGAGGATTAATAGAAAGGAGAGCAGAGAAGGAGCGGGGCTCGAAGGAGAAAGGCACAGGAGGCAAGTGGCAGGGTTTGCGAGGCACAGCACATGAAGGTGTGATGTACCTCTGTGTGTAGGATAATGTGCAGAAAGTGGGGGTGCAGGGAGGGAGAGAAGGGGAGGAAATCAAGACTGAAACAAGGGCAAGGACTAGTATAAAGAAAATCTATTGAGTCTCAGGTACATATGCTGGATGGGTTTGCAGATCAATGCTTCTGGGCTTTTTAAGAGAGAGGGCTGTAATAGACCAACATCTTGTAGGGCTGGAGGAAGTCTTCAGTCACTGAAGACAGGCTCCAGTTTTATTTACTTGTTTTCTGATCTCGGTGCTGTTTTTCACGTGTATTCTACAATGTCCAATATATTGTCATTTGTTGAAATGGATAATCAAAGTAAATTTGGGAGAAAAAACCAACCCAAACCAAAATTGCATCCCTGTGTTAGTATAGTATCACGGCAGGAAGCTGGAGAACGCTCTGAAGTCAGGAAATTTGGACCTGGTAATGCCTTGTTTTGTACCTACGTTGCTTAGATCCTTTTTTTTTTGCAGTCACAGATCATGGGGAAAAGTAATCTTTCCCTCTCTGAACTAGTCTGCTCAATTTCATCATTATTATAAACAACTAGTCAAAAGTCACAAATTGAGTGCTTGTAGGTTGTCAGATGGGTTTAAAATCATGAGATCTAAAAATTAAAAACAAATAATCACAGATTATTTTTATTTTTCCCATGGCTTTCAGATCTTTAGACCTGTGACTCAGATCTTGTAGTCCTCTCCCCCCCCACCCCTAATATTGAGGAATAGAAAATACTTTTTTTTTCTCTCTCTCTCTCTTTTTTTTTTTTTAACTGTGATCTGAGATTGTCAAGTCATAGCAAGATTTCACGCCTAAGGGTCCATGCCAGGCATCCCAAGACTCCTGATAAAAATCACAAGAGTTAGCAGCATTTCAGAGTTTTTGTTTTTGGAAATAAACCAAGCCTGGAAAAAAAAAAATCCACCTCAAACCAAAAATCAGTCATAAAGAGACCTTTGCTGGAATCTTTATTTCTCCCTTCCCCTCTAGGGGAACTGCACAGCCAGAATTTTGAAAATGCTGAGCACCTCGCAGCTCCCATTGTGACAGTTCTGCTGCCTGTTCAAACAAGCTCAGCCTCCAGTGTACGCAGTGCTCTCGAAAGCCTAGCCACCTATTTTGCTGCCTAAATGGAGCTGAGCTGTTTTGCAAAATCTGTCCCATGGGACCTATCGAGCAATGGATACCATGGAAATGTGAGCAATAATGACAGTGTATTATGGGGTGAAAGATAATGTCGTATTACACTAATGCAAATTACACTTTGTGTGTGTGGGCAGGGCAATTTACAACCATAACCTTAAAATTCTTGATCTTTGTGTATTTCAGGCCCAATTCTCCTCTTCGCGCACATTTCACCTAATGTCATGTCACTGCCTGCAGCAGAACGTGATTCATGCTAGTGACAGCGAGGGAAATTAGTTCTCTTAAATCTTAACCAGAAGTTGCATTAACTGTTTTACATAATATTTTGCATTATTCTGTCCTACTTACACAGCGCTAGAGATGTGTAAAGAACTTATGGGTGTTTATAGAACGGAGGCAAGTGGCTCGCAGCCACAACACTGGAGTTACCTTTTGTCCCTGGTGTTGGGTGACTCCTGCAATTCTGAAAGAAAAGCTGGCACTGTATGTTTTTAATAGAGTTTTCACTGAAAGTGAATCCAGTCATCATTGCAGTGATAAATGGGGGAAAAATGAGATGAACAGTGAATGAACAACAGTAGCAGGTGGTAGTAGGTGTTGCTTATTAGATGTTCAGTCTTGGAAAAAAGAACAGAATGACAGCAATCCCCCAGAGAGACACCTCTCTAAGAAATAATCTGACACCTGATGTCACTCTTCAAGACAAGATTACTTAACAGCCCAAAGCTTGCAAGGGGTTAATGGGGTGAGAGAGCAAAGAAAGGGGGCTCCTGACTGAGACCTTTGCCTGCGTTCATTTCTGCTCATGTCACAGATTATGTGGCTACCAGCCATGCTATAGTGGCATGTGCTGAATGTGAGTGCCTGTGGTGGGTGAGCTTTCTGTTGCTCACAATGTTCCTAATAGGGTGCAGCCTGCTTCAGCGCTGGGGTGTCTCCTCCTTTTTGGATCACAGCAAAGCTTGGACTGAGGCCCCTCTTTTTCCAGAGATGTCAGCATTTAGGTGTTGAGGTAAATGCTCTGGATTTTGCCCTTGTTCTTGTGGTCACTGTAACCCTAGAGTGAGGTCTGCAATTAGGAGGTCTCACCTCTGGGCTTGCTTGTTCAAAGCACTTGGCATGGCTCTGGTTTCTGGCCCCTCTCTAGGGCTGGGGAGGCTCCAGCTCAGCAGGGAGGAACTATTTAGTAAACTGAGTCTTGTGCATCTTGGGCAAAGCTGAAAAATATGAGAGCTCAGGACTGCTGTTTAGGCCACCATGTTCTGTGAAAGGCTTGGAAGGTACAACAATAGTATGACCCTTCAAGCCACAGTTCATTTTTGGCATTATTTATGATCTAGTGAAAAGATCATTTTCCATGACCTTGGCGTATATTTCTCATAGCATTCTCCAAAAGTTTTGATTTTGGGTTGGTTTTCTTGCTTTTGACATCTTGATATTATCTTTTTTTTTTTTTTTTTTTTTTTTTTTAAATCCTTTCTGAAGAGATCTTTGCTGTGCTGTGTTGGAAGCTAGGCCTGTTTCTCTGTAGGATTTACTGAAGGTCTCCAGCAAGGAAACGTGGCAACAACTGCCTGCAATGTAAGCCAGGCCAGGGCTCCATGGGACTTGTTGCTATATCCCATGCTAAAGGGAATCACAGTTTTCAAGGTTGCTGACACTTCTGTGTGCTAAGTCTCACTAGGAGGGGTGTATTTTCTTGTGTGTATGACATTAGATGGGCAGGTAGGAAGGAGAACTCTGAGGAATTCAAAATATCAAGATTCAGCCCTGGCTCTGGCAGCTGAGCCACCTTTGGCAGTGCGCTGAGCGTCGTGGCTATGCAGCACCCATGTGTTTGTTTTCTCAACTCTCTCCCAAGGAAAACAGCATGTCATGAGTTTCATTTGCACTCTCTTTTTGGTGGTTGTTTTAGCTGAGTGTGTGTTGGGAGGTGTTGTAAGTGGTATATTTTTCCCCCCTTCTTCCTTTTCTTTTTGATGCTCATATTGCCCTGACCTGATCCATCTAAGGTAGGTGGCTTGTTCTCAGAGTGAAAAGCAGTGAGGTCTGTGCTACTCCCTGGCTCCCAAGGGAATTGTTTCTAAAGCCTCAGAGCAAGCTTGAGAGCACTCTTTCTTTTACATCATTACACTTTAAACCTACTCTGGAGAGTTCTGCTGTCCCAGCAGGGTGAAGTTCTGGCCAACAGCATGTTCCTGGAGCTTTAGTCTCTCTTTTGTCTCCCTCAGGCTTAAGCTGAGGAGTACCTTGAAGATAAGGACTGAGGACACTTAATGCTTGAACTTGTTCAGTGTCCTAAGGGAAGTCACTGCAGCAAGGTGAGGCTTGATGTGCCCATGCTACTGAGAAAATTAACAACAGCTTTTTGTACTGACAGAAGATTTATAAATGCTAGAAGTGTCATGCTTTGATATTTTCTGTGATCAAGCTGAGGAGTGACAAAGATTTTGATAAATGGAGGTTAGGTCATCAACATGCTGTGCAGGATGAGGTGTCTAAGCTGCTCAGAGATGCTACAAAGCAAGTTTTGGGTGTTGGCAAGGCAGGAGTGGGGTGCTGGTGAGAAACTTAGTGGCACTTGTAAACTATGGATCACGCTAACAACCTGCAAGTGCAAAACCCTCAACCCTAAATGTATCCTACAAATGCACTGGGAATCTGACAGCAAGATCAATGGAAAGACTTTGCTTGTGTCTGAACAAGGCCAGCATTTCACATTTGTGTCTGGTGCAGCTTTTCCTTGGCAGCGGAACTGGCTCAAGATCTCTCACTACCTTGTACTGTCAACTAGACCTGTTCTTCTGTAGGGTTCGTTTAATCTGGGTCAGGCCAGCCATCTGGACATGCTCGCTCTTGCATAGGTGCAAAACAGACAGTCTGCAATACGAGTGAGGCTGGCTTTGCAGCTTGAGGAGAAGGCATCTGGAACTGCATACTGCCTTTTCCAGCCAAGCTCCTCTTGCTTACATGTGTGCTTGCAGGAGAGGCCTCAGTTAGGAGGAATGCAGCAAAGGGAAAAAGACCTGAGTGGTGAAGGAAGCTGAACGATGAACTTGGCAGTGCATCTGCTGTTGCATGCACAGCTGATTGGTTTCTCTTTGCAGTAGTTTGCCCCCACATTTTAGCTGATGTAAATGAATGCAATGTGTGAAATGACAGCTAAGCCTCAGATCAGCAAGAGATCAGCAAGGAAGGTCACAAGTTGGAGCACCACCTTGCACTGTGCACACAGACTGAGATTATTTTAACTGCAGGGATTGGCCACAAAAAAAAAAGATGCATCCTCTGTCTGTGCTTTCTGCACAAATACAATCTTATCTGCTGGAATGGTTCCTCAGTTCTGAAAATTCCCGTAAAGGAGCATGCATGGGAAAATCTGGCCAACCCCATGCTAGTTGGGTGGGCTGCCATGTGTCCTGGGGCAGCGGGGGAAGGAAAGAAGGCACGCTTGGACAAGCGGCCTGGCTGAGGGACAGAATGATGCTTCAGTCTCTGCACCCTGCAACATGGCCTGCCAGCCACAGTCACAAGTGCCGATGGGGAAGAGATTTGCTTTTGCTCCAGTTAAAATGACACTTGGTGGCTTGGCCCATGATGCAGATAAGTTGGGTGCTGAGAATTATGTTCTCTTCTGTCTGGTTTACCCTAAGCAAGGTAACGATTGCCTCCAACTTCTGTCTCCTTTTGACTCTGCACTTACTGGCTTTGTCCCTCACTGTAGATCTGGGGAGGACTCAAAAGCCTCAGAGGTAGGTGAGATGTAAGAAACCAGAAAGAACAGGATTTCTTACTCTGTCCTGAGACAATGCCCTGTTTAGATCACGGGGTGATTAGTGCTAGGGAGTGAATCAGCTCAGCTGCTGATTCTTAATCTTGGAAGGAGGTAGGTGTGGAGAAGGCAAAGCAACAGTGATGCCGAGCAGGAGCAGGGGGAGGCAGTGGTACGCCACCAGGCACACCTGCACAGTGCAGCTGGCTCCAGCGGCCTGCAGCTCACCTCCTCCCCAGCCCTGCCCTGGCTGCCACACTTTCTCCAGGGCTGGTGCATGCCAGGCGAATCTGCTTAGCTGTGATGGCCAGGCTAATCGGGGTTGATGGCAAGTGTCTGCAGGGAGCTACGGTCACTGTAGCATCTGCAGAGTTTGTCAGGGTCTCTGGATGCCGTTGGGGCAAGGCAGAGGATTTGCTTTGCCTGAATCCAGAGAGGAGTTCAGGGACTTTGTTTCGTCTTTTGGCTTTGCTCAGCCCTGTGCTTCGCTCTGACAGCTCACTCCCTGGTGTTCCTCTCACCCTCCCACCGCTTCTCCTCCCTGCGATGTACTTCCCCCCACAACATCCACTGCTGTGCTTGTAGCTTTGCTCCCACAGGATATCCTAGCAGGAGTAGCCCTACTGGTGAGGTCCCATCGAGCACTTTTCCCTACCATGGGTGAGGCCAGCAGGGAGGCATTGTCTGAGCATCATTTTATGAGGATACTTCCTTGGATGACCACAGGTGATGCCATTTTGTTTCCTCCTTTCCCCTGGTCACATTGTGAGGGTGAGTGAGGAAGAGAAAAGACCTTTCAGAGCCTACACCTGGCACTCATTAATATTTTATGTTTCTAGCTTTTCTTCCCCTTGAAGAGCAAAACCTTTTTGTATTCGATGCCCTAGGAGCCTGTTGGGTTGCTGAATATTGCTTCATCAATGCTCTCCCTCTCTGCTTTTCCTCCAGACTGCCCACCCCCTTCTCCTTCCTCTTCTCAGGGAACGTCTAGCCTTTTTTCAAAGGCTGCTTCAGGAAAGGTCATTGTCCCATTCATATTCCCTCCTTGCTGTGAGCCAGCATGGCTTCTGCTCTGCCAATGCTAAAGGGCAGACGGGGATGTGGGGAAAGTCAGCAGTGAGGAGGGAGGCCGGGAGACATGTGCATGTACACTGAGAAGCAGTGCAGAGGCAGAGAGGAGATGTAGACACAGTCACAGAAAAGAGGCAAGGGAGCAGGCAGAAGTGGCAGGAGGTAGAAAGGAGGCAGAAGCAGGACTTTGCTAAAGAACTGGCTTTCCAGCACCTTCCAGAAGCTGTCATATGAGATGCACTGGTGTTGCTGTGGATGGGGGCTTGTCTGGTGAAGATCCCTTGGAAAAGAAAGGCATCCCAGTTCTCCAGGGCAGTATGCTCCCAAAGCTGCACTGACAAATATGCCTTCTGCCCATTTCCATTGCCCTGCAGCTGCTTTATAGAGACCTTGTTATCTCAGCCACCAGGGTCTGCAGTAAATGATCACCCTCCAAGGCTTTTCAGCCTTTCTTCCTCTACTTCACACCTTGTGAGTGCTTGAGGAACCAGAGACCATTTGAAACCTGCTCCCAGTCAGGCTGTGCAGACCCTGAAACACGCTGCTCCGTGGCCCTGCCTGAGTGGGGCTCATCCCCTCCCACCCATGAAATCTTTCATTCACCTGGCAGTGAGGGTCCTTCCTTGGAGACCCGCAGCAGATGCCCTAGTGTGGCTGCTGGACCAGCCCATCCCTTCCTGGGTCTGGGGGACTGCAAAGCACCAGCCATGGACAGACCCATGCAGGGCTGCTGGCTTAGGAAGGGACAGGGAGGCTGCGAGGGCTTCCCCCCCAAAGGCCCCATAGTGGCTGGCAGAGGTGCAGGAGGGGCACTGCCAAAATGCCATAGTGGAGGATGGGGCTCAGGGACTCTGACATGGGTATCGCAGGTAGCACAGCGTAGGCAGCAGGGAAGAATAACAATGGAGAGAACTAAGGTACTGAGCTTGTATTTACATGGCCTTTCATCCGTGTGGAAGTAGTAGTTGAAGTACCTCCACTAACTGGATGAACTTAGCAGAGAAAGGCCATTTAATGGGAAACTGCTGCCTCTGGTGAAAAATGGGTTCCCTCTGGTGAAAAATTGTTTTGCAGTTTAGGGCAGGAAGCAAAAGAGCCTTTGTGCAAAGGGAAGTGATGGATTTAGTTTAGAGATGGTTGGCCCATGGGAGAATTGCAGTTGATGTTTGGATGGGTGTAGCTTCAGTGTTTAGCTTTTGGAAGAGCCAATCTCATGTCTACAGTCAGCATCAATGGGTAGAGAAGGATGACTGTTCAACTGGGACTTTTTTTTTTTTTTCAATTGGGTTTCATTTGGACTTGGAAATGGAACCTACCAATGCTGAAATTCTTTGTGATGTGGTACAAACGCCAAGTGCTGGGGCCACTTGCCTGTGGCCACCTGCCTGGCATGGGGCCACCTGCTGGTCCTTGGATTATGGGCCCAGGCACCTCAGAGGGCCCAGCATGAGGGCAATTGCTATGATCTTAGAGCTTTGGATAGCACAGTCCTGTACCATCAGTAGCCCCTCTGAGAGTCAGGATGTTTCCAAAGAAAAGGCAGGCAAGTTTTGCAGGTCACTTTTCTTCTCTTGGAACATGGACAAAATCTATTTTTTCCAAATTCTGACCCAACAAGTGTGTATTCTGTGAAATTCTGGTGGGAATGTCTGTTCTATCTGTTCTGTGTTTCACTGTAAGGGCAGTCTCATTCCTCCAATTACTCCTGCTCTGAGATGGAGCTAGCATCAACTGATCTGTAAAACATCACCCCCTCTTGCAGTGCTGGCTGGCACAGCTTCCCATGTCACTTGGCTCTCCTTAATGTGCTGACCAGGACAGTTTATGGGAACTACCGAGCTTGTGCTGTGAAGCAGCATTAGTGCTGGAAACATGCTGCACTGCAGTTGAGGGTGTGTGGCCTTAAAGCTGAAGCGTTGTGCAGAGCATTGCTCCAGAGCCTGGCAGGTCGCAGTGACAGGCAGCAGGGCACTGTGGCTATGCTGTTGGGCTCTGTGCGGTGACAGATCAGAAAGCTATCGGTGACTCACAGCATGTCCGTGATCCCCAGTGAGTGGCTGGAGCTGTGCCCCTGCACTGCCGAGTTACTGATGTAGTCTAGAAACTGCCTTAACTGGTGACTAGTGATACAGCTGGGCAGTCAGGCAAGCAGGGCTTGGCTGCTGCTCCACAGCCTGGCCTTAGAGCTAATGTGATCACTCCTTGTCCTTCATGATCCCATGTACCCGCTGTTAAGCATCTTCTTCGTGTGCATCACCTACCTGCAAATACCACTCCTGTCTCTCCTACCTCCATCTACCCCCCTGAACATTCCCTCCTGAGCTACAACAGTCTGATGTCCCACACCAGGCACCCTTCTCCCTCTCCCTTCAGTGTGCGCACACCTGCGCGGTCCGGTCCCGCAGGCATCACTTCCCTCCCTCCTCCACAGCGTGAGCAGCCCGGGGAACAGAGATAGTGTAATGCATGGCATTGTGTGGCTAATTACTTGATGCTGGGCACACAAGGGGGATTAACTTGTGCCTCAAAGGGCTGTCAGAGAATCCTAATCTTATCTTCCCCTGCTCTTTCCTCTTCCACTGCCATCAGAAGTAATGAACTGGTTATAAATACTTAATTAGATAATTATTTTCTGGCCTACATGGAACATCTTCAGTGAGGGAACTCCCTGGGCCCCCCGAGGAGGGACCTCTGTGGAGGCAAGGAGAGATGACCACATGAGGTGTTTGCAGAGGGGTAAAGGCGATACGGTGATGATCAGGAGTTCTAGATTTCTGCCAATACCTGGAGAGCAGAGGAAAAGTCATTAGCTCCATGGAGAGATGAGCCTATCCTTACCCCTACTTGTGGCTGTGTGACTTGAAGAGCCAGAGGAGAAAAGAACCCCCATAAATAATGTATTAGGTATTTAAAATTTTTTTAAAGAAAAGGTTTGTGGAAACATTTGCACTGGCCAGGGGTGCTGTGCTGACAGCATTTCAGGCTGTGTTTGTTACTTGAGTGCCCCATCCCAGCTGGGGAGGGAAGACTAACTAAGAGAGGAGAGTACGGTCTCCACGACTGTTCCCTGATGATACTGTAACTAAGGAAACCAATTTATGCCAGTTTATGTGTGCTGGAGAGGTTCATCCCACTAGGCAGGCTGGCCTTTGTCCATCAATGCAATTCTCACAGCGTGCAGTTGTTGAACTGGGATGACTTTCAGTCCGAGCTGTCTAAGGATGGGGCCATTGAGCTGCTGTGCACCTTTGGGATGGTTGTCACTCCATTGCCCTTCAGCAGGGAAGAGGGTGGGAGGGGTAACAGTCAGCTGATGGTACTAGAATTCTCGTTCCCTTTTCTTCTTATTGCTGCAAATGGAGGTCTAGGGTTAAGAGATCACAGCAGCTCTGCTGGCTGCCTGTCAGTAGAGGTTAGGACAAGAAAGGGCAACAATCATAAACCTATCCTGTTTCGGGCAGTAATTAATTTCTGACACTCTGCTTTTATCTTCTTGTGGGTCTTTGTTTTTTTTTTTTTTTTTTTTGTCTCTCTCCTAAATTTTTCTTTCCTTCTCCTTCCCTTCCTTTTCTCCCTGTTTCTATGTCCCTCCATCCCGCACTTGCTCCTTCTGGTTCTCTATCCCCCTGCAGGCATGCGCATCCTTGTGAACTTGCTCCTGGACACTTTGCCCATGCTGGGGAACGTCCTTCTTCTCTGCTTCTTTGTCTTCTTCATCTTCGGCATCATCGGGGTGCAGCTGTGGGCTGGGCTGCTCCGCAACCGCTGTTTCATGGAGGAGAACTTCACAATGTGAGTGCCTGGGAGACAACGTCATCTTCCTTTCTTCCAGGGATATTTCTCTTTCCCCTTCCCTGCTCTCTTGTCTTCTGCTGCCTGGCTTTCTGGGTATTGCTTACTCCAAACAGCTCTAGGGGAATAGTGTGCAGAGCGTTGGCTACATCTTGCAGTGGAAAGGGAGGGAGGGCGAGGGCAGCTGTTTTTTGTCTGTCTTCATGGTCCACAGATGCTCAGACTCATTTGGATTTGGCCAAGGCTCAGGCTAGCATAACTGCCTCCTCCAGCCATGCCTAGGGATTCAAGATGCTGCTCCTACTTCAAGAAAGAGTTGAAAGTGAAACACCAGCCATGCCATTTTTCTATTGAACTTGCTCCCTCTTCAAAACACAACTACCAGAGGAGTCTTACAGAAAGCTGTAGTGCTGACGTGCTGCCTCATGCTTCCAGGGACATCTTTGGCACCTCTGAGATGGAGCTGAGGTCACTGTTTGGACAGTAGTGCGTTCCCTCCGGGGTCTTAGGAAGGACACAGGGAAATTGTTGGAAAATTTCAGAAGTAGAATTGCACATGGGAAGTGCCATGGCGAAGGGACAGAGGGTTGCTGGAAGAGGTGTCCCACAGCTGCATTAGTAGAAGTGAGACCATCAAAGTACAGAATAGCTGCTTGAATGGGACAAAAGAACTGTGGGGAAACATGGGCACACATCTGGCAAAGAGAGCCTGGAGCTAGCACAGATATCGATTACAAATACCTGAGGTTTATTCTGGGGAGGTCAGGGTAGAACCTGCAAAGCATGGCTCTCCTCCCCAAAGGCAGTGGGGTGGAAAAGCTCCTGCCTGCCAGGAATTCTCCGACTACCCTCCCGGGGAGCAGAGCACCAGTTCCAGGGCACAGCTCCTCCTGTTGACTTTCTGGCTTTAGCTGATCTCGGGCTTTAAAATGTCCTCTTAAAACCATATACTAATCCCAGGCGTCCTATCAGTTTAGACTGTTTAAAAAAACCCAAAGCTGTAGATCAGTTTAGACTGATTAAACAATTCTGAAGCTTTAGATCATCTCAAATTGGAAAAAAAAAGGAAGTGTGAAAATACTATCAGCAGAACAGCAGTGGGGTTGGAGAGTCAGAGCTGCTTAAAGCAGCCTTTTACTGTGTTTATATATTCCTTGGGGGAAAATGAATGTTTTGGATGATTGTCCTTTGTATAAATCAGGGTAGTACTACTTTAATGAGTGTAATTACATCCATGCAGAGTTGATGTAACTGAGAAGTCAGTTGGGGCTGCAGCCTGCAAAGTGACAGATACTAGAAATTCTTTGGCTGACCATTACTAGAGAAATGCATTCTGCAGGCACCCAGTCCACCAGTGACGTGGATGCGTTACAACAGATCTTTGTGGTTTAGTCCCGCTTCATTTAGGATAGAGGCTTTCTGTTTTCTTTATCATCAACACCTGTCCTCTTCCAATGACACTTAGTGAAAAAGTCTGCATTCATGCAGTGTGAAAGCTGTGTATTGTAGCACTGCAAGCAATGCACCAGATAAAGTTTAATTGAAAATTTTAAATCTGTACCTTTCACTTCCCTGATCATTAGATCATCTCCAGCTAGGCAAGCACAGATGACTTTAATTATTCATGCATTTGGAAGGTGCTTGCATTATTTAGAAAAAAGCATGTGAACTTGTCATGAAACATTGCACCCATAATGCCAACTGTCAAGGAGGAGTCAAAGTTAAGGTTAAGTCAATTTTAACTTTGCATCTCCTGATTTTTTTAAGGCTTAGCTGTGCAACCTTAATTATGCATGAATTGGATATTTTTTTTAAGTACAGAAGGTTCACTGCCAAATGTTATAAAACATGTCCATCAATGGTTACATACATGAGCACATCACAGTAAAGCCTGATGAACTTCCTTAGTATCACTGCATCTGATTTAGCTTTGATGCTAATGGAGAGTGTGATCAGCATGCAAATCTCTGCCTTCCAGCTTTTCTTCATCTCTGTACAAACAGATTGTGTAATTTGACTTGGGGTGATCTGATGGCAGGCAAAGCTCTGAAAACTGGAGATTCACCCTGGAAATTTCCCATTTTCCAGGACCCCTTTCTTCCCTTCCCTTCTCCTGAGGCAATAAACCTGGAAATCCCTTACCCAGTGCAGTCCCTGTGTCAGGACGGGAGCTCCCATCTCCACTAGTGTCACCCATGGGAAGCTGTCTGTTACACAGACTTCGTTACTGTGGTTTTTTTATCCTTGCAGACAAGGTGATATTGTCCTGCCCCCTTATTACCAACCTGAGGAAGATGATGAGATGCCCTTCATCTGCTCACTGTCAGGAGACAATGGAATTATGGGCTGTCATGAGATACCTCCACTGAAGGAGCGGGGCCATGAATGCTGTTTGGACAAGGATGATTACTATTACTACAGCTCAGTCCGGCAAGAGTTCAACATCAGTGGCATGTGTGTCAACTGGAACCAGTACTACAACGTGTGCCGTACAGGCAATGCCAACCCGCACAAGGGTGCCATCAACTTTGACAACATCGGGTATGCCTGGATTGTGATATTTCAGGTAAGACCGAGTTAGCCAGGATCCTAACAAGGCTCAAGCTATTTTTCTTTTTTCTAACTCAATCTTTCTGTGCTCCCGTGATGGTTTCTGCAGGGTATGATACAGCTGCAGAGAGAAAAAGGCCTTGTAACTACTCTGGCAAGAGAGACAGAGTGCACACTGTGAATGGTATTCCTGAAGATGAGGAGGAACATAGAACTGTTCCAGGCCCTTGCTGAAATAAGCTACACCCTTCAGGCCAACTTGTACCAGTTTTCCCTTGATCCAGATCACTATAGCAAAGCAATTTTTTTTATTCCCAAGACATGTTGCAGATGGGAGCTAAAACCTGTGCCTTTTTCTTTTCCACCGGCTGTACACAGTGTCCAGTCCAAGGGGCACAGAAACCTGCTGCAGGTTTTTCCCCTGCTGTGATCCAGGGAAATGAACTATTTTAATGAAATATTCCTGCTGTGGGCTAGCATGATCTCACAGGCTTTGACAGTGTGCCAGTGTCACCAAGCAGTACCACGCTGATTTCCTGGAATGGAAATTTGGACTCCTTGAAAGGAATTGTTTTTTCTCACCATCCTGGGCTTGCAGCAGCCCTGCCAGTATCTGCTTGTATACACTGAGGAGTGAACTCTGGAAGCCCACTTCTCTCCTGTTTCTCTTGTGGTTTGTCTTTATAGGTTATCACACTGGAAGGGTGGGTGGAGATCATGTACTACGTGATGGATGCCCATTCCTTCTACAATTTCATCTACTTTATCTTGCTGATAATTGTAAGTATAAGACTTGATGACTGTCAGCATTGCAGGCTAAGAGCCTACAAAAGACAGGTGTTAGGTCAGTATAGATACTGCAGAAGCAAACCATTTTACCTGGATTTCTTCTAGGAATCTCAGGAACCCAGCTAGTTGATTTTGACCAAGAGTTGGTGGTAGGATCACACAGTTGTCAGCCAGGTTGTTCTCTTTCAATCAAAAAATATGCTCAGGATTGATTCCTAGAGATATACATGCGCAATGTTGGATAATGTTCTCATCTGCAGATCTTATCTCAAAGTAAATTCCCCAAACCAGTAGGCCCAAAAGTACACAAAACCGTTTCTGCATCTGCCCTCCTACTTGGTCTCTTTACACATTTTAAGCTCTTGGGTTGTTCTTGAGCCATGTTTTATGGCTTTTGGCAGCACTTGGATTTCTCAGATTCAGATTTCGTCAGATTCAGGGTCTGTCACACTGAATTACTTCTTCACTGTGAACAAAAAGGAGCTGCTGCTTTGATAGTGTCAGCAGTCCAGCATAAACTGGCTGTCTGAGATCACTTGTGGCTGGTGGGGATGGAAAAAGAGAAAAATGTCCGTAATGAGAACTTAATAAGCAGTTTATAAGCCCCATAGATTTGTACAAGTGAAGTTTGAAGGTTGCTTTGCTGTAAGGACATTTGTTGTCAGTGCCTGGGAAGAGAGGTGAGAAACGTGGTGCCATTGCCTCTTCCCTTCCTCAAGCCTCCCACACGTAATGCTTTTTTTTTTTTTTTTTTTTTTTTTTTTGGGGGGGGGGGGGGGCTGCGTGCGGGGTGCGGAATATCCTGTTTCTAACGAGGAAGGATTTTGTTTTTATGGAGACTCTTGTGCTTTTCCCACATGGGGACCATAGTCAAGAAGGGAAAGACATAGGATGGATTATAGGAAGTACAAAAACTGTACACGGTACGTGCAATTTAGTTTTAGGTCACTTAGCCAGTAGGGACCTCAGTGTGTATTTCCAAGGCCTACATGCATTTGGATGGGCTGCTGAATGGACCTGGCTAAGACTCTGCTCTTCATTTGTCCCCTGTGTCCATGCGCTCCTAGAAATAGGATCTCTAGAAGCAGTCACCCAATAACAAGACTCACCTGGCACAGGATCTAGTTTAAATTCAAATTGCCATGCAGTGACTTGAGAGCAAACAAACCTTAATCCAGTTTCTAGGAGAAAGACTGCAGCCTGTACGTGTGGGGAGTGGTGCAAGAAAGAAAAAAGTATCTACTGGTCCAGTCAGGTCAGAGAACTTATAAAAAACCCTGAATCTTCATAGTATCCCTGATTTCTCCCTGCCTTTTGGCCTTTTACCATCACAAAGGAAAGATAAGGAGAGAAAACCAGAAAGATGACCTACTCCCTGTGGGATGAAGCATAAGCCAGGACAGCAGAGGTGAAATACACCTTAAGAAATGCTGCTTTTACTTTGAGCCTGGAGAGTCCCAAGGAGAATAGTGCAGACATATGATTGCACAGCATGGGTTGTGGGGGTGGTGGTGTACCCCAGCTCTGTTCCCAAAGGCAAACTGAACATCCACTGCTTTTTGTGAGTTCAGAAAACAACTATTTCTCATAAAGTTTGTTCAGATCTCCCACCATGCAATAGGTATTTAGTACCTACTTGCATTTTCGCTTTGAGCAGCATGACCAGGATACCCAGGTTTGTACAATGTGCAATTCAGCACAGAATTTACTCGCCTCAGACACAGCCTCTCCCAGAGCCAGGAAGGACTGTGCCAAGTCAGTGTTTAACCATTGGGGTGGGCATTCCCAGTCTCCTGTGGGCAAGTTCCAAGAACTGCCCCTCATCCCCTACTCCAAACTACATAAATTCTTGTTAGCAATTTTTTTTTTGTTTGTTTGTTTCTAAGCAGGAGCATCCTTCTAGTGCTGGCTCACCTCATGTGGATTCTCAGTGATTCAAACTTTGTCTCTGAATTTACAGGCGTGGAAACCCTCAATTAAACACTCCACCTGATATTTTACTGTGAAGTGTCATTGACATTTCTAGGCACTCCCTCCTCATTTGCAGAAGCCATGTACGTTTATTTCCATCAAACACAGGAGCACATGAACCTCAGGTTACTCTGGGGACTGCTCAGAACAAAGGAGCCATATGCTAGATGGGATGTTTCCTTTGCCTTTAGTGGAGTTATACCAAGAAAGTGTTTAGCCTTTCTGTTACCTTCTTTGCACATGTAATGCATCTTTTGCAGCACATAGCAACACCACAGTGTGAACTTGCTATCACTTGGTTTCGTTTTCCCTCTGAGTCTTCGTATTCTCACTCTTCAAGTCTTATGAAGTTTCTAAGCAGGATTACTCTGACAGGCATTCTTCAAGCCCTGACTCTGCTTTTCCCCATACATCCTAGCCTTGGCTCAAACTTACTCTTCTGGGGCTGGATCTCTGCAGCCTCTTCTTCAGAGCTATGCTTTCATCCATGACTTCTCCATCCCTCACAGAGATATCTTCAAACACCTACATTAGGGCATTACCTGCTACTGCTCATCTGGCAGGAAGAAGGCTCCGCCACCTGAACATATTGCCAGCATGCTTAGGAGTCCTTCGTGGATGTGCTCCCCCAAGGAGAAGAGTTCTGGCTGACCTTGGCACCCAGAGTGGCCTTGCAGAACAACCTGGTAAAAGCATTTTATGGATTCAGCAAACTGTAAATAGCTTCCTCCTCTGCCAGAGATCAGGGGAGGTGATATGAAGGAAGAACTGTTTTCACCTCTTGGGTCAGTGTTTCATTTAGGTCTTGCTGCTTAAGGTCCAGCTGTCTCTTTGTCTCTCCAGCTACTTGACCACTGGTGTGGCTCCAGGCCTAGAGAAAGCTCTTCTGAACTTATGCTGGCATCCACATTGCAGCACTCATTGGCCTCCTTGAAGTGCTCTGCTTGCACATGTGGGCTTCAGAAGATAAGCTGGACATCCAGGCATAACTAATAAGAGTAAGGGGCAAGTAAGTCAGCATCTCCAGCACCAGTCAGATTTTATTAGGTGTTGCACAGACAGGGATTGAACCCTGGGCTGAAAAAAGCCAGGATCTGCTGTGTGTTTCTGAAAGGATTATGCTTAAAATGATGAGGGAGATAAGAAAAATACTTCTGATATTAGAAAGGTTTATAGTAATATTCTGTTGGTGCACAGGGATTGCTTCTTACTAGAGTATTCTTTCTATCTCATGAGTCTCTGTTTTTATCTACTTTTTGTAGATAAAACATTACCCAGCATATCATTTCTGTTTTTTAAATATTTTGCTGCATACTTCTGCCTTTGCCTTATCACCCATTTCTTCACTGAAAGGGTTGTCAAGCATTGGAACAAGCTGCCCAGGGACATGGTTGAGTCATCATTCCTGGAGGTATTTAAAAGACGTGTAGATGTGGCACTTAGAGATATGGTTTAGTGGTAAATATGCAGTTCTAGATCAGTGGTTGGGCTTGAACTTGAAGGTCTTTTCCAACCTAAATGGTTCCATGATTCCATGAAAGTACAGCTCACTTTCAGGACTGAACGAGACTCCTGTGTTGGGGCTCTGAATCATCTGTCTCCTGCCTCTGTCAGATGCTTTGTCTGACTCCATGTCAAGACACTTTCAGCCTCCGCACTCAGCTATGAGATGGATTGCTCAGTTACAAGCCATCTGGGACCCTTCCTGTCCTTCTGCTAGCTGGGAGGCAGTGTCAGGCTTGGCAGAGCCTTAGAGTTTATGGACTTGCCTGTCATCTTCAGGATTAAACAAGCTCATTTGTTTTGCACTTGATGTTCCTAGCCAAGAGGTTTAAGGGTTGGGCGTTAGTTGCCATATCCAGTCCTCTCACTCCTCCCCTTTTTGGTCTTCTGGTGGGAGATCACAGCAAATGGTGCCTGTGAGAACAGAGCCTGGGGACGTGAAACCTGAATCCCCCTCCTGATTCAGCTGCAGGCTGACAGTGGGAACCTGCTGAGGGCATCTTGTTGCCCTCAGCTCCTCTGCTTGTAGTCTTAGAGAGAAGGTGTTGCAAGTCTAAGTCTCTTGTTGCTTGTGGAGTTGTTGGAAGTTGCAAAGTACCAGGCAGTGTCACAATTAGCATTCCAGAAATATGTGCACAGCTGGTGTCCAGTTCCCAACCCTGTCTCACTCAGGGCAAGCTGAAGGACATAACTGAATGGGCAAGCCTGTGCGAGTGTCAGTGTCATGTAGTGCTGAGAGGGAAGAGGGAAGCAGCATGTACTGATGAAGGATTTGGATTCCCAGTCGTACTCTCATCAGTGAAAACATACAAGACAATCATGGACTAGGGAAAGTCTTGGTGGAAGGTGAAGGAATCTGAACGAGGCATCATTTTAATTTTCAAAACCACATAGAGAAGCTGAAGGGAAGATAGGTTGAAATGTAGGTGGGAGGTGAGGGAAGAGAAGGGTTCCGTGACAAAAGGAAAAAGAATTACAATAGCTTTGAAGGGTGCTGAGAGGAGGAGGAAAACAAACAAAAAAAACCCAACAGTGCTTTATTTTGACATGGTTTATTGTCCTTATGTTGAATCTGGTTGGGAAGGGGCTTCGTGTTTCAAAGACTTATTCAGATGGTAGCAGGGACACCTGCCCTTTCAAATACTGAGAGCCACTGTATTGGGCCTCCAGACATGGCTACTGGGCACCTTTGTGCAAGAGTAAGGGACAACAAAGGCAGAAAGCTGGTGGGGGAGCGGCAAGGGCTGTGCACTGAGGGGAAGGCTGCTTGTATAGATAAAACAAGCTGGGGGACTTCTGAAAAACCTCCACCCTTTCCATGCACTAGGGTTGGGGTCAGGTTATCACCAGCCTTGCTCGCCCTCTCCCCTTTGCTGGAAGGGTTATATGGGGGAGGACACATGCGTGAAGGTAAGGGCAGGGATGGATCCAGCTTTGTGTCAGAGCTGTTCGCTTGGACAGGAGTGACAGGGAGCTAAGACTGGGTCCTGTGTGGGTTCATACAGAGGAATATGGTGCAAGGATATCCCTTAGCGTGGATGCTCCCTGATCCAGGGGAAGCAGAAATCGAGCTGGTGCTTCCTCCCCTTCCAGGGGCTGCCCTGCAGGGTCTGTTTCAGAGCAGCACAGATGCGTGGTCCTTGTTCAGAGATCAGACTCTGCATTTTATCAATGCTGTGTTGCCACTTACACAGCTCTACGGGGAGTAGACACCAATCGGGGCATCATAGCATTGAGAATGATTTTGAACGTGGTTACCAGCACTTTTATGTATGCAGTTCTCATCATATTGAAGCCCAGGTTTTATCCTAAGTATAATGGATAGATCTCTTAATGGCGGTTCATCTGTTATTTCATAACATGTAATGTTGAGAGTGAGATTTTTATCTCCAGATTTCTCAACACCAAGAAATATTGGCTCCATTTTACAGATAATGGCAAAGGTAGCTTCAAAGGAATATGCAAAGGCGTAAAATAATCCTGGTAGACTTTTTGGCTTCTGTATGGAGAACGAGAACTGGGGCATTTTGTTTTGTTTCTAAGAAACCGGGGAACTGGGTTGTGGTTGTTTTTGTATTTGGAATGGAAAGCCTACCTAGGCTGGAAGACAAGTAAAGTAAGAACTAATATAATAATCTAGTATCAGAAGAATCAGAAGGATAGAAAATGAGCAAGGAAACACTGTTTTACCAAACTTTTTAGTGTTCTCCAAGTAATTAGTTTTTGTAAACTCCTCTTTGATTTCAAGAGCTTTTTCATTTCAGCAAAGTGCCATCTCCTTGTATGGTGAATTAAAGTGTAAATGGTAGAAATTAATAAAATGCTCCAAGAATACTGACATGTCCTCCAAGAGCTGAAGGCCATAAATAACAGTGCATGATTTTTCCAATAACAAAAGAGCGAGCTGAGGGGAAAGCAACCAAACTAGTCCTCTGTCTCTCACCTTCTGTTTTTAATACTAAGGAGAAGGAAACAAAATGTCCAGTTTTCATCAAACCCTTTGCAGGTAACTTCTAAGTGACTTGCTAAAGGTCCCAAAGCCTGCCAAGTGTCAGACTTGTGTTTCTTGAATTTCAGTTCAGAGCTCTAAATTCTGTGTGGAAATGACATCGAGTGAATTCTCAAAAACAAGCTCAGCCAGCCTGGCTTTCTTTGAAATCCTATCTCCATACACTGAGTAGTTCCCATTCCTCTGCCTCCCATCACTTTCCCCTCCTCTTTCCTCTTACATTCCCTCTCCCACATGTTCTTCCTCATGCTGACATTGGCTGTTCCTCCTTCTCCTTTGCTACTAGGTGGGCTCCTTCTTCATGATTAACCTGTGCCTGGTGGTCATTGCCACACAGTTCTCGGAGACCAAGCAGCGGGAGCACCAGCTGATGCAGGAGCAGCGGGCCCGGTACCTCTCCTCCAGTACTGTCGCCAGCTACATGGAGCCAGGAGACTGCTATGAGGAGATCTTCCAGTACATCTGCCACATCATGCGCAAAGCCAAACGCCGCACCCTTGGGCTGTACAACAGCATACAGAGCCGGCGCCGGGGCCATGTGGAGCCGAGCAATGCCAAGCTAGGCATGAACAGGAAAAGCCAGAGGCGCTACAGTAAGAATTGCATGAGTAAAGTTGGAAATGCCAATAGTGGAAATGTGAGAGTAATTGGGAGCATCTTCGTGTGCCAGCTTGCCAAAGGACCTGTGCCTACAAAGCACGGAATCAGAATTAACGTTGGCCATTGTGCATGAGACCACGGCCAGCCCACCAGACCAGCGAGGTGGGGCTGACCAGCAAGAATGGAAATGAAGCAAGTGACCAGCGGGGAACGCGTCTGAAACCTGGAGACCATAATGGGATAGCATTAAAGGCACTGGCTGAGGCTTGTAAAGGGCTCCAGGTCTGGTATAGCAGGGTGATGACAGCAGTTTGGGAGAGAGAAGTCTTAGAGGGGTATGATGGAGAGGTACTAAGGATTGGAGTGGGTGACACAGCAGGTTCCTCAGAGTTCTTCTCCCAAACTGAGTTGCTGCGGGACCTCAAGAGAGAGGCAGAAGGAGTAGAATTGCAATAGGGTGTCTCCTGAACCAAGGGAGCAATACTGGCGAAGTCAGTTTGATATGCAAGGGCAGTTGGAGACAATTTCTCTTGATAGGAGCACCTGCTGTTGTGTAAAATTAGACAAAATATACCATTTAAATTGGATTCCTGGCCTGAAAAGTGACTGTAAAAATGGTTTTATAGAGTGTAGTATTAACTGCCTGCCAATGCCTTTCCTAAGTTATGCTCCCATTAACAAGCAAAAAGGTGGATTTTCCTTCAGCTGGTCTTTCCTTTTCTTTACTTGCTAGGAGAAAAATTTCTGCAGGCTTCATGCACCATGTTAACAAATTAATTGCTTCATTCCCCCAGTGCCCATTTGACCTTCCAGGCCCAACTGGGGGACCAAGGAACAGAAACTTAGTTTTCTCACTGAAGTCAGGAGATCTGTTCTGATTCAGAGTGCATGGACCATCAGGAGGAAGTGTTCTTGCACTACCTTTTCTGGCTTCTTGAGATGCTTTGCTAATGTAGCCTCTCTAGTTTAGAGAGTTCAGCTCAGCAGGTGGGTTCTTAGACCCCACTTGTAGCAGTTCAAGCCAGACGCCTCTCGTGATCATTTTTGCCTCAGTTCCATTTTAATGCAAGCTACTGAGTCTGAAGTGTGATCCCTGCATCAGACAAAACAGTTCTTCCTTTGATAGATGTGAACCTCTATTGAGCCTCATCCCTGGCAGCTGAACAGTACCGTACCTTTTGGTGACACAGCCAGTCAGTGTAAAGCCCCCAGTGGCAATGGCTTTTATTGCTGCCCTTGAGGTGATGTGCCAGTGTTGAGTTACCCGTACAGCTAAAAAGCACACTTACCCTGTTTAAATACCCAAAAGCCAAATGTGTCCAGTTTCAATGTCTTTTTCAAAGCCTTCTTTCTCAAGTGTGATCATTTTTCTCCCCAGGGCTTTGCCAGCAGCACAACTCTCTTGACTGCCCTCCTCAGGGCTTGGTCCAGCCCATTGCTGTGACAGCAGTCTCTGATCCCACCAACTGCCCCCAATGTCATAGAGGGGAGCATGAAGCATCCCGAAGGCTTTCTGTCCTGGGCAGCGCTGACTCAGACCAGGAGGATGGAGGAGCCAGTGAAGAGGGAGAGGGCAGCAGAGAGGACCAGGGTGCCTCTGTGCTGGAGAAGGAGGAGGAGGAGCTGGAAGAAGGTGGACGGCTGAAGCTTTGCAGTGACATGTGGCGAGAAGTGAGGGTCAAGCTTCGAGTGATTGTGGACAGCAAGTACTTCAACCGTGGGATCATGATCGCAATCTTAGTGAACACAATCAGCATGGGTATTGAGCACCACGAGCAGGTAAGGCACATCAGGGCACAGAATGGGCAGTGGGGACTGGTGAGTCCTTCTTGGGGTTACTGCCTCGCTAAGCAGCTGATGCAACTCGGTGGAGGCAGAGATTGAGCTATTTGGACCGCAGGCCACAGCACAGATGGTCCCAGCATGGCTTTGGAGAAAGCCTCAGAATCTTGCACAGTCTTTTCTTCCTTATCCCTGCACTTAATCACTTTCACTGTCTTCGTGTAGTTTCCTCTCACCTCCTTTCAATCCCTCTCTTTTCTCTCCTCCCTGCTCACTTTTACCCCTCTGCTTTAATTTTTACCCTGTCTTTCCATCTGCCTCTCTCTCCTTCACCCTAATCTCTCTCTCTCTCTCATTTCTCTCTTCATTAGCTTACTGAATCCTTAGTCTATTTGGTTAATTTAATGTGCCCTCTGGGGATGTCACAAGCGCTTCACCAGCATCTCAATTCAAATACATCAGCTTGCTAGCCTTTCCAGCTTAATTAAGAGATGCCTGAGCACATTCTGTCTATACAGGAAGGCTAGGAAAGGCACCACCTCCCATCTCCAGTCATTCTGGGGGCTTGGATGGCTTGAGCCTTTCCTTTGTCCTGTTATCAAGAAGTGATAGATAGGTCAAACATAGACAGCAGGTGCAGGCACAGTTTTCACTTTCACACCGGTGGTTTGCAGGCAGCTCTGAATCAGCAGTGCACTTTATCCTAATGACAGACTTGTGAGATGGAGAAGGATTGTGTGCCTTCATTTTATAGCTGGGAATAGGCTGTGTCTACTTTGTGATGTGCAGAGCCAGCTTCAGAGGGTGTTAAGCACACCCATGACCTTGCATTTGCATTTCTGGTTGGTAGCTCTGCTGCACTTTGTATTAAAGGGGTCCATGCTGTACATCCATGTCTCAGATCTATGCCACCAGTCTGAATGTGAACATGATTCGCTCCACGTTGTCTGTCCAGATCATAAAAATAATAGATCGCTCCACTACTGAGATGCTGACTGCATTAAAGCTTTGGAGCCAAGGTGAAGTCTAGTCCTGAATGCAGTCTCGGGCAGCAAAGAGACAGGCAGTGAGTCTGGTTCAAGCCAGGCACTCAGATTTGTGCTGTACTTTATCAGGATGGAGATATCTGGAGACCCAGAGTATCTTAAATTCCCTGTTTGAGGCAACATAATATCTGAGTGAGTATTTGAAGCCTCAGATGTCTGGATCCCACCCATGTACCAAACATTAGACCATTTTTCAAAGCCCAGCTAGTTTCTGATAAAAGGATGGGAAACCTTAATTTGATCCCAGAATGCAAAACTGCACTGGATGCCTCAGTACCAGAAAAATACTGACAGGAGCTCAGAGGAGAGAAGAATGAAGAAGAGGCTGGAGGGGTTGACTCATGAAAAACAGATAAAAAAGAGCAATGTATTTGTCACGTAGCAGAGAGATGACTAAGGGTTGGAACCCAGGACAATATGAAAACTGCCCACTGATGTTTTAAAGATGTGAACACCAAGCAGGGAGAGCCATTGTTCATTTTGGTTTATTGGAGACAGTGTGAATTAAGAGTTTAACAGAGGAATATTTGAGCTGGAGGTAGAGAATTCACTCTCATGTTCTAGCTATTATGTGTGCAGATTTAAGCCCTTCTAGGCAGCCTTTGCTGTGTTTGTACAGCCCACAGAAGAGTGGGATCTGCCAGCAGCCTTGAGGTTTCTAGTAGCAGGTTATATTAATGACACATCCTTAGAGTTATGCTATCACTTTTTATCCACAAAGTAGCTAGGAAGACCTTACGACCCTGCACGCTGTTTCTACTAGAAAGAGATGTCAACCAAATTATCATAACTGAAAAATGTGGTACAGCCTTTTTATTTAGAATACATATGCTGAATCCTGTTTCCCTGGCACAAGGAGATTTAAAAACATATGTATTCAGACCATAGCATGAATTCCAGGTCCTCTTCAGTCAGCAGTTAACTCAAAAGCACATAGGCATTTGCACTTCCCTTTGCTCTCTTTCAGTTTTCCTCAAGCCATGCTATCAGTATATCTCAGACTGGTGCTTCATCACCTTCTTTTATCTCCTTTTCTCTTTTCCTGTTGTTTTTCCTCCCAGAAACACGTATTTTCACACAATGATATCCAGCAAAACCCCTCTGCCCAGAGAGATCTGTGATTTGCAGGGTGACACCATTCCTATGATTGAAGTAGCTTCTATTGCTTCAGCTCCTTTATCATATGAATGTCTCCTGGCCCACAGCTTATGTGTATAGAGACCGCTCAAGGTTTTATTTTCTGGTGCACATGAGATCACAACCCCAGCCACTCTCTGGGGACATATCTGGCTGGGCAAGAGGATGTGTGAAGGTGTCACAGGTTTGAACAGTCGTGGGAGCAGCTCGTGGCATGTCCATCAGCTCCTCACTGCTCTACTTGTTCATGGACTGTACACGGGTGAGCTGGCCTGCTGACCAAAGCATCCACCAACCATTTGGTTAAGGGGTAAGAAGGACTGCAGGAGCCAGGCACAAGATTCAGGCTCAGAAACACAGGAACCTGGGGAACAGAGCCTGTGTGCAAGTCTTGCCTTTGATTCCTGAGTGTTGACCAACAGAAATAAAAAAATGAATTAAAATTATCTGTTTTTTACAGTTCTGGGGTTTAATATTCACAGTGCTTTTCTGCCAGGAGACTTAACCTCAGCAACAAGAATCACTTTACTCGGATCTAAATCACCTTAGAATTTGGCTTTGTTTAGCTTATTAATTCATTAACTTGCCCCATCCCTTTTTTGTGGCCAAGGCAGCTTCCCATCTCCTTGTGCATTTCTTGTAAGGGAAATCAACTCATTTTGGGACAAACTGCACTGCTGTGAGTCATTTTTAATCCTTAAGCTTATCACAAGTTATCACTTGTAAATAGATAAGTTTATTCAAATCCATCAGTGTGCATTATATCATGTAATATCCTCAGTATTAGGCCTCCAGATATTGCTGGGACATTGCACAAGCCAAAATCCATCCTTTCAAGCTTTGTCCTGCTTGAAATAGTTTTTGCAGTTCATCAGATCTGCTTCTACTGGAATTGCCTATTTTTAAAATCCAGCGTAGAAAATATCAGACGCTCATGGCTGTCCAGAAGGATCCTTTTAAGAGGCTTACTGTTCTTAATATTCATAGAGGATCTGGTGCTGCTTGATTTTCTCCCATATTCAGCATGAGGACGAAAGGCTGGTCCCAGCTGAATGTCCCAGGCTCTCTTTCCCATACATTTCTTGAACGGCCTGTTGAACTCAAGCTTCTTTGCCTTTAGTAGCCAATGAGACAATTACTGAATAACTTGGTTTATCTTCTCTAGTATCTAATTACAGTATTCCTTTGTACATCAGATCAATACTTCATGAGGTCTGTCTTGTGTGGATCAAGGGGCGATCCCTTGTTTTCTAACTAGTCCAGCCCTGTGGATCAGTACCTTCATATCCTTTAGCCTGTGTGATTTCCCTTTATACCAGCATTTATTGCATCCACACATTCATATTTTAAAGTTATTGCTTCTCTTTTTACTATTTGCTGCTTGTTAGAAACATTCAGCAAATGTCCAAGCCAGCTCATCATACTGACATTTAGTAAATGATGGAACAGTCTCCCTGGGGTTGTAGATGAAAGCATGCTACTTCAGTCTTGTAAAACTAGGTTATAACAAGACATCACAAAATCCTGCATTGGTTGTGGGGTAGTGATTAGAGAAAGTAAAAGCTGGTTGGTATGTTCCATGGGTGATTTCTATGACTTTTCTGATTATTGTCAACTGACTTTGAAATGGTGAGTAAAAATGGAATGGAGAGACCTCTCTGTGGAATATTTCTCTCTCATGTTCTCAGAGGCAGTGATGTGCAGGTATGGTTTGGTAGGGCTGCTCTGCATAGATCACATCAATTACTCTTCAGTTTCTAGACAGTTGCAAATTTACTCCTGGTTAGGAGAAACTTCTCCTGCAGGGGCTTCATGTGGTCTGCATATTCTTAACCTTTCCTGTGTTGTAGCAATTTCTGGCTGCTGTCAGATAATGGACTAATTACATTTTTGGTCTAGTCTGACACATGAAGTCCAACGTTAATAAGAAAAAAGGGGGGAAAAAGCTGAGCTGCTACCTTCTGTTGCCTCAGTTCTAGTTCCTGGTCACTGGGCAGGAGCTCTGAAGGAGATCTGAGCTATACGTTTCACTCTTAGTATTTGATGTACTTCGTTAGGGATGAAGCGCTTCATGCCATGAAGATGTGGATTAGGTAGTTTCATGGATGTGGAAAGAGATCCATATGCAGAGTAGGTGAACCAGTCAGGTTAAAACAGTGGCTCTGAGCATGCTTTGCACCCTGGGATCTCTCTCCCCTTCAAGCCACCCTCCTCATCCAATACCCAGGTCCCACAGTTTTGTTCAAGTTTCTCTCCTAGTGTATGCGTAAACCAGTCTATCCTGGCTTGGCAATACGAACAGACTTCTTGTGGGGAGATTTCTGGTGTTCCCTGTTTTTTCTTGGACTAAAAAACCCTTCAGTCCAGACCTTTCCTTGTGGAAACTTCAATTTACAGTTTCTAGGTAAACCTTGGTGGCCTGGGAGAAGGAAGCCTTGCTAATGGTTTTGATGATAAATGCCTGAGTACTGTCTGTGGGAGCCTGGGGATCTCACAACTGTGAAGTGACACATTCATTGTGTTGGAGATCCCATCTGTCAGTAGGACAAAAAGGAGAGAACCACTTCCCTGTCTGCTTGTCCCCTTCATCAAGTTCACGATTCCCTGGCCAGAGAGATGCCCCCACACCAGCTGTGTCCCAGCCAACAGCCTTGTCGACTGTCACTCATGGCCACACTGCCCTGGGTGCGAGGGCATCCCCGTACAGGCCATGGTGGCCCCCACGCTGCCACCCTGGCACCCAGCTGATGGGTCTTTGTGCTCTGCCAAATTATCTGTATCTCCAGAAATGGCTGCAATGCAGGATCTGCCTTCAGCCAGTGAGTGTGCCTTTCCAGATGGCTCCTCTATCTTTTTAACGTTCCCCCCCACCCCCCCGAATTCATTCCTTTTGTTGCACTTCCTTCCACAGCCTTTACTTCTTTCCTACTCCATTTTTTAAAATCTTTCCTTCTCTACTTCTTGTGTGTGTCAGTGAATGTGTTTTACTTTTTTTTTTTCCAGCGTTGCGTTTTGAATCTTCTGTCGCTGCCTTCTCTCTGCCCATCTCCCTTTCCTTTTCCTGCCCCTCTCTCTAGGAAGGATGCTTTGCTGGGGCTGATTGATGGCCCATTAGAAAAAGATTAACAGGTGGAGGCTTGACTAGAGAAACAGATGTCAGGGAGGGAAGGAGAGGTGAGGGAACAGGTGACCTTTTCCACAAGTAAGGTGCAAGTGTGGCTTTTCAAACATCAATTGCTCCCTACGACAGCACAAGAGAGAATGTGTGGACAGCAGAGAGGAGGATAATCCACCATCATAGCCTGTCACTTTTTTACATTGCTCATTTTCACTGACATAATCATTTGATTCAGGCTGAAATTGGCATCTCTGTTTAGCATATGGACCTCATGTTCCCAGCAAGTGTCATTACTGCCTGGCTCTCTGTGAAGTGATCATCTTTCCCTTCCCGTGTGCACTTTCTCGTTCTTTCTCTCTCTGCTCCTATCTCACTTCCTTTCCCCCTCATTTTCAGGATGGTTTTGTTATTCAAATGTAATTATGGATGGAAATTGAGCCATCTGCCCTTTTTTGACTTCAAAGAAATGGAGTATTTCAATAAAAAGCTGCAATGAAGAGTGCAAGAAATTAGCAAAGGGTGTGAGAATCCACAGATGTGAGGAGCAGTTTGTAGTCCATTTGCTCTCTTAGGAGGATCTGGGCCCCTGGGGGCCCCAGAGCAGAGGTTAAAGCAGCCCCCAGCTTCAGGGGGAGGGTCAGATCCAGAATCACATTCCTTTCTCACCTTCCCTTCCACTAGCTGAATAAAGAGCAGGCACCGCCAGCACAAAGACTGCCCTTCAGAAAAGCAGCAATTTTGCAATCATCAGGGAAAGACCATGACTCCCCTTCCCAGTGGGAACTAATACTGAATTCATGATAAAAATATTGGCTCTGGCCTGCAGGGACTCACTTCTTTGTTTCCACAGTGCCAGGAGTGTCTGTCGTCTCTTGCCTTGAACAACAGGCTTGTGAAGTTTTCTTGTTCTCATCCATTTTATGTGATGCTTGAAAGAGTGGCCTGGTGGCCAGGCATAGCTCAGACCAATGTGAAGGAAGAGGGGAGTCTTCAGCCACCTTTTTGGCACGGGTATCCAAACAGTGAGAGCAGTACTACCTGCTGCCACAGAGCCTGGATCAGACTCATGTCGGAGACTTGGAGCTGGGGCTCAGTGATGCAGTAGGTTAAATGTCAAATATGTAACCTTGTCTGAGGTGTGATATACCTGCCCGAAGGTAAACATGGAAACTTGGGCCAGAGGAGCCCTGCAGAAGTGCCTTGGAGCTGTCATGCCTTGGCCCTCTGGTTGGGAAGGTGACACACCTTCATCTGGAGCGGGTCCCCACCAGCTGCTGCTTGGGAAGGTGATGGCCAGCAGCATGCTACAGCCAGGTGAACTGCCCTGGCAGCCTTGTGCAGTCTGAAGGCCATGGGTTTTCTAACCTGTCCCCAAGATGCAACCCATTATACTGGCAGAAAATTTTTCTCTTTGGGAACATTTTGTACCTTGCCATTACTGTGGAAGTCTCCCTGAGCTATGTATGTATATCTCTGAGTATGTGCAAACATGGGCAGGCTTGCGTATGTGTTGTCCCTCATGCATCTGACCTTGTTTGAGACCTCAGCCCTTGCAGTCTGGCCTGGTTCAGTCCTAGTAGCTAGGTGAGAAGTGCTTTGGGCAGATGAATCCATCCCAAATTCAGTGCAGGGAATGCCTCCATTTCAAAGGGGATGGCAATACCCTGACATCCCTCATCAATGACACCAGTGCAACCTCTGTCTCCCTCTGCAGCAACGTTTCATCATTCCTGAGGAAACAATCTAGACCCTTTCCTGACCTTGTCAGAGAAGTTTCCACTTCTGCATACACTGAATTCAGAAACCAAAAGGAGGAGTAATTTAATTTGCTTAGGCTTGTTCCACTGATGGAATCATTAAAACATTTTCATAAGCACAAACACATTGGTCTCTGCTGGATAAGGCTTATCGCAGGAGCTGAAAGATGTGTCAGATTCAACAGAAAAACATGTCCAAGGCAGGGTCAGATTGCTTTTTTTTCCCTCTTTTTTTTTTTCTTTTTCTTTCTTCTTTCAACACAGTCATCTTGTGTCATCCCTGGAGTTTTCACCTTGTGTATCTGCCTTTCTCTTCTTCCTTCATTTTTCTCTTTTCCTCACTCT
Source organism: Falco punctatus (assembly GCF_963210335.1). Classification (NCBI taxonomy): domain Eukaryota; kingdom Metazoa; phylum Chordata; class Aves; order Falconiformes; family Falconidae; genus Falco; species Falco punctatus. The sequence goes on from NC_137585.1 coordinate 35,763,152, forward strand.
GTTCCTGCTCTTCCTGTCCCTTACAGGTTGGTGTTAGCAGTGTATGTGTCCTCACTGTTTTATTAAGCCAGTCTGATATTTGCATGGGTAATTATTGAGACCGCTTTCAGGACAGAGGCATGAGAAAAGGCCGCTGCAGCAAGACTGGAGGACTAGTGCATACCAAGGATGTGACGGGGAGCAGGGGAGATAAAAATGGGGAAGGGAAAAAATAGAGAGGAAAGGGGCAGAGAAGTGCCATAAGGTTTAGAGGAGGATGGGGAACTGTTTCCCTATCAGCCAAATGTTTTCAGAATTTGAGCAAAAAGTGGTGTGATCTACCTGTGGAAGCCTCAGAGGAAGAAGTCCTTGAAGAAAGAAGCTGACCACAGATGAGCCACTTTTGCCCTGCTTCAAAATGTGTTCAAGTTCTTTGCACGAAGTAAAGCAGCCTTTAGCCGGGGGACCAGCGTATGGAGTGGGATGTGGGAGACGCTTGGTCAGCCATGGCTGTGTGAATGGCTGTGGGGCTCCTGACCACCTCTAGTAAAAGAATTTGTTAGAGACATAATCTGTGATGAAGGTAGTAAATGTGCAAAGGAATTAGAGTGCAAGCGGCTCTATCCTGCTCCCCTCTAATCTAACTCATGGGAGCTTTGCAGCTTCCTACAAAGCCTGTCCTCTGGGAACACTGGCACTTTATTCCCCATAATTTCAGGGTTCTTTCAGTTCTGACTCTCTCAGTTTGCCTTCTCTCCAGCCAGAGGAATTGACCAACATCTTGGAGATCAGCAACGTTGTCTTTACAAGCATGTTTGCGCTGGAGATGATCCTGAAACTTGCTGCTTTTGGTCTCTTTGATTACCTCCGCAACCCCTACAACATCTTTGACAGTATCATCGTCATCATCAGGTGACAAGGGCTGTGGGGATCAACTGAAATACACATAGAAAAGAGTACTGCAGAGCTTGCACATTTTACTGTGCCTTTTCAAAAAGGATTTAGCAGCTATACTAGGGGGAGCTGAGCTGATACACCAAGGCCAAAGACTGGGAGACCAAGATGTCTTTTACCAACACTTGGTGACCCTAGGCAAGCCACATAGCATTTCTGCCCCTCAGTTCTCTCCTCTGTAGCATGAAGGCAATTGCAGTTGCCTTGTAAGTCCATAATAAATTTTAGCTGTGGAATATAAAAATGCACAAATTAAGGGTGCTACAAAGGTTTAGTGTGTGGTAGAAGAATTTGGCTTGCTGGAATTGAATGCTGCAAACCTTTCCTCATTCCTGCCACAGGCAGTGCTATTTCATATTCTTAAGGGAGAAATGCAGCTTTCTACACATAAGTATGCAGCTTTCTACACATAAGTATAAACATATAGCATATGCTTCTAATTATATCTTGCTCAGACAAGTTTTCTCTCTGACCCCTTTATACTTGCTGCCAACACAGAGGTGAAAACTTGGATGAATGCTGTTACTCTTCTCTCTCTTCTGTTTGTTCACTTGACTTTCATTTTGTCCCTCGTGCTCCCTGTGCCTCTCTGGGCTACAGCATCTGGGAGATCATCGGCCAGTCGGACGGGGGCCTCTCTGTGCTGAGGACTTTCCGCCTCCTGCGGGTACTGAAGCTGGTGCGTTTCATGCCTGCGCTGCGCCGCCAGCTTGTGGTACTGATGAAGACTATGGACAACGTAGCCACCTTCTGCATGCTTCTCATGCTCTTCATCTTTATATTCAGGTGAGGAGGCAGTTAGTTGGCTCAGTGTTTTGGAGAGGCACTGTGTGGCTCATGTGGACAGCAACTTCAGAGCATGATTGCATGACTTGTCTTGCCCATTGCTCTAGGCTCGTGTGGGTTCCTCATGTGGGAGCACTGACAAAAGTTTATTTGTTCATAAGGGCTGAGGTTACTGCTGCCCTAAACTGGGTTCAGCAGCTGAAGATTTGGCCTGGACAGGGTGGAGAAATGCTGCCACCAAATGTGCACGTTGAGCATAATGTCCCATTGCAGGATAGGTGAAGTGTCTTGGGAATCAACACTGGCTGCAGGAGCAGTTCAGTCTGGAGGCTGACTCTGGCAGAAGGGTGATAGGAAGCAACCAAGAAAGTCTGTTGCATCCAAAGTGGATGCAGTGCTAGGGAGATGAAGAAAAATCAGAGCAAACAAGAATAATGGAGAGAATAGATCTGAAGGACAGGCTGGAGGAAATACATGAGCACTGAGGCAGTACAGAGGGAAAGCAAGGGGTTTTTGTGAGCTATAGAGCTGCAATACACAGCTCGTTCTTGATGGATAGATCCCAGTGGTCTGGCTGTGGTGTTCTACCCTTTGCCTCAGTGGTGTTGCATTATGTTGTTGTGAGGAAAAGAGAATGACTCTTATGAGCTGGTTGTGATGGCAGAGATGTTTAAATTTGACACCAAATCCACTTCTTGTCCCAACAGCATCCTGGGAATGCACATCTTTGGTTGCAAGTTTAGCCTCAGGACAGACACAGGAGATACAGTTCCTGACCGGAAGAATTTTGACTCCCTGCTGTGGGCCATTGTGACTGTCTTCCAGGTGATCCCACTTTGCTTTCTACAGGTGGGCTAGGGCAAAGCAGAGAGGATCAGGAGGAGCTTTTTCTCATTGTGGAGCCTCGCACTTGCTCCTGACAACACAAAAGACCACACAAAAGACTGCGGCATGTGATGTCTGGAGGAACAATTGTGTGTTGTAACCAAACAACTGGTGTATCCTCAGACAGGGATGCTTCTTCCTTCCTAGGAGACAGTTTGCAAAGGTCACTCCTGTTGTGGCAACTCCCAGTTTAACACCATCACCTCAGTACATGACTGCCCTCATGGTCGCTCCTGTTTCTTCTTGTTCAGCTCATGTTATCAGGGCAGCACAACAGCTGGACAGTGACAGTGGGCAGTGAGTGTGTGGTTATGGGGAAGTTAAGAGGCCTGTTGTGGTCCTGATGTGTATCCTTTCACTGTCCTTTTCTGAGAATCCCCTTTGTGTTCTTCCTTCTTGTTGATGTGGCCTCTGCTCCTGGTTGCAGATCCTAACCCAGGAGGACTGGAATGTTGTGCTCTATAATGGCATGGCCTCCACCTCACCATGGGCATCCCTCTACTTTGTGGCTCTCATGACATTTGGCAATTACGTGCTCTTCAATCTGCTGGTAGCCATTCTCGTGGAGGGGTTCCAGGCTGAGGTGAGTTGCCACCAGAACTTCATCAGGAGGAGGCATAGAGGTGCTAAAAAGGAGACTTCTGAGAAACTGTGAGGGTACTGGGCTGGAGGACTCCCAAAGTATCATGCCTCTGTCATTTCCCTTGCTAAGTTCAGAGTGGGCTTCATTTAAAAAAAAAAAAAAAAAAAAAGATTACAAAGATGACAGAATTAATCCTTGCAAGGAAAGAGACAAGCCCTCTGGAAGGCAGTTCACAATTTCCATCCTCTTCAACAGACCCTGCCCTGCTCTACTAGGGTGAGTCCTTTGCCTCTCCAAAAGCAAGAACATGGTATGTCAGCTATCCCAGGTCATGTGAGACACTTTCCAGTGATCATACTGATGCCTCACTTCCAAGGAAGATTTAACAGTTGTTATAGCAATGAAAGACAAGAAGAAATGTTCTGTTCTGTTTATGAGCTCCCAACTTCATAATTTGTGTGTTCCAGGGTGATGCCAACCGGTCATTCTCAGATGAAGATCAGAGTTCATCAAACATGGAGGAGTTAGATCAGTTCCAAGAGGACCAGGAAGGCTCAGGTACAATAGCTCAAACAGCCTCATTTGCTTATCTTCCATTGCTGTTTAGTGAGAAATCTGAGAGCAGATTCTGCAGAAAATACAATTCCAATAACTTACTAGGTTTCATTTTGAACTTTACGCTAGTTTGTAGTGTTGTCTGTACAAAAACAGAGCCGTGTTGACACCCTAAGGAGTGTGATAGCTAAGGGGAGCAGTTCTTGAACAACCTACAGAGTGGCAGCTAGGAGTGAGAAGTGAGACTGCCTGTGCTTAGCTTTGGGGGCACCATTTCAGGAACACTGTGTCCAAAGCTGGGACCCACATTTGAATAGGGGATAGCAACACATTAAAAAGGACTCAGACAAATCTGGAAGTCTTGCCTCTTAGTGAGAGGCTAATGAAGCTTAGAGAAACCAGATAAGTGATTCGATCACATACGCTGTAAGTGCCGACCATAAGGAGAGATTTCTGATGGTAGATGGCTCTTTAATTGAGCAGAAAAAAAGCATAATGAGATTGTAAAGGCTGGAAGCCGAAGCTAGACAAATTCAGACTGAAAAAAGCCACATTTTTAAGGAAAGATAATTAACTGTTGGAACAGCCTGCCTACAAACTACCATGTGAGATCTCCACCCCTCAAAGTCTTTCCATGAAGACTGCAAGTCTTTCTACAAGAGATATTATAGTTCAGGCAGAACTTGGTGGTAGGGAGCAGCAAGAATAGCTTGCTCTGCAGTGGATGGTGAGCAAGGAGCTGAAGGGAGGGACAGCTAGGCAGGACCACACCGACAAAGGCACAATACTTGCACAAGGTGAGCAGAGCAGGTCCACTGATACTAGTCAGGGTCAGCCAATGGTTCAGTGATTGCCAGGCAAGTCCACAGTGGTGAGCCAGGTCTAAGGTCAAGCCAAGCAGTCCAGATGGTGAGACAAGATCAGGATCAGCAAGGTGCAAGGACAGGCACAAGCATACTCACCCAGACAAGGACCACAGGCACAGGTCCGAGCTTAAATGCGGCTCCTGCAGAAAGGGGCAGTGGCCACAGTACTGGCTTGCCACAGCTCTTTGCTGCAACTTAGCTGTTCTCACAGCAGTCTGATCCTGGGTTATATGGCTGTGCCATATCAAAGTTTACCTTGAATGTAGGGAGCTAAACCACTAGGAAGGCAGATCGGGAAAAAGTTATGGAGCTTTTCGGTGAACTCATGGCTGTGATGCTGCATGTAGGTGAGGCTATGTGACCTTCATTATGCAACAGGTCAAACAAAAAAGAATGTTCCAGTCATTTCAGGCATTAAAATCCAGTACCCCATCCTTTCCATCCATCTTGACAAATGCTGATGGTCATCCACAGAACCTGACATACCCCTCCAAAGTGTCCTGGATCTTCAAGGTCAATAATTGGTAATTGGTCATTTCAAGGGACCCAGCGCAGTAGGATAGACTGGGATGAAGAGTATGATTGCCAAAATTTAAAGGTGACCCCAGCACATAGATGGCTGCAGGTCTCCCCATATCTTAGTCTCTTCCTCAGTGTCTCAGCCTAACTGCTTTTAAATAGACTGTCTGACAGTCGGTGGTATTTGTTCAGACCTGAAGATGCAGGTGCCTGTTCTTGGCATGCAGAAGCATATTTTCCTCCCCTTGCTGCCAGGGTTCGGCTTCTTGGAATGCGTGTCAGCCTGAGTCTGCCTGACCAGCACTCTGCTCGTCTGTCTGGCCCCAAGGAGAGCTGCCATCAGTTTTGGGGACTGAGGAGATTACTTCAAAGTCTTCCCAGTGTGATTTTGCCACAGCACCCTAAATCAGAATCCATGCTGACTGATGCTGAACAGTTAATATTCTGTTAGCTGCTGCTAACATGCTAAACAGCTTAGATTGAAACAGTCACTGGATAGTGAGGAACCCACCTTCTTTTTTTTTTTTTTTTTCTTCTTTCTGCATCTTTCCACCCAGATCCCAAGCTCTGTGCAATTCCTGTGACACCTAATGGACACTTAGACCCATCCTTGCCCTCTTCCAACCCACCAGTGGGTGCTGGGGGAATCACTAACTCTTCACGCAACTCCCTGCAGCCCGACCAGATCCGTCTTGCTGTTGGCTCCCGGAAGAGCAGTGTGATGTCTCTGGGGAGAATGACCTATGACCAACGGTCCTTGGTGAGTGAGTGAGTAGAAATGTGTGTCACATCCTTCTTTTGAAGTCCAAGCACTCTGTTATCTTTCTGCCATCATCTGGGGATGACTGTGGAGGATTGCACTCCCGCTGTAGGCTTCTAACACAAGCCCATTGCCTGTCTTTAGGAAGCCAGGGAAGTTCACATTATGTATCTAAATTTCCAAATTACTGAAGTCTATTTCCAGGTTGTTGATGTATATTCCATTAAGTGTGGGATTCAGGTCTTTAGTATTCCTTTGGTTGGAGAGGGGGAGCGCTAAGGAGACAGTCTCCCTCTTAGAATGAAACACATTTTGTCACCTTGCTGTTCCCTTCTTTTTGTAGAGCACAGGACACAAAATGATGCCATAAGTCTTAAGAGCATAGGAATATCTGGGTGATGCCAGAACTGCCAAGTCCCATAACAGATGGGTTTTCTGGAAGCTTTTGTAACAATGAAGAGAGGAATCTTGACTTGGAGCTCCCCATAGCAGGTCCTGCTGCCCCTTAGCACTTCCTTGAGCACTGCTGGCTGTCCAGCCAATGCATCTCAGACCTGACCACCTTGTAATGTCAGCTTCTGGGCTTTCTGCCCACTGACATACAGAGCTTTTGGGGGTGCGTTGGTGCTCAAAGGGTTCGTGCCACTGTTACTTCTAAACAGGGAGAGCTGGCAGTGTGTGTCAGATGGTGTGTCAGATTATCCATCGCTCTCTACCTTGTATAATCCTTTACCGCAGGGCAGTGTAAAATGATGCCAGTTGGATTCTTTGAGAGCTTTATTCCTGCTCTGTGCTGGTGTAGGTAACAACATCAGGCACCTGGCCTTTGGCTTTATTATTTACCTTCCCTGTAAGTACTTTGCACACAGATGGTGCTATAAAGTAATCACAGCCAACACCATTGCTAACTCATTATCAATTTATTGTCAGATTTACAGAGATTGCTGCTAAATTCCCACCATGCAACTCCCTCAACGGCTGAAAAATGGCAACCTCCTGGCTTAGGGGCCCAGGGAGAAGTCTGTGATCTGAAATAGGATCGCATGCTCCCTCCTTGTGCCTGGAGTCGCTGAGTCCCCGTCCCGCTCTCTTACAGTCCAGCTCCCGCAGTTCCCACTACGGTGCCTGGGGCCGCAGCGGAGCCTGGGGGAGCCGTCGCTCCAGCTGGAACAGCCTTGCCCGGGGACATAGCCTGAAGCACAAACCTCCCTCTGCTGAGCACGAATCCCTCCTGTCTGGAGAAAGGCACAGGGTGGTTGATGGGGAGACGGATGGGACAGGAAGGGTGTTTCATCACCGCCGGACACTCTCCCTGGACAACAAAGACTCTGGTGACCTGCTGGAGTTGGCCTCGGTCGCATCCAGCCACAGAGTGACCTGTAAGCTGGGAGCAGCATCTGGGGCCAGCGAGCATCAAGACTGCAATGGCAAAATGCCCAGTATTTCCAAGGAGATCTTCCCCAAGATGAACAATCGCAAGGAACGGGGAGAGGATGATGAAGAGATAGATTATGTGAGTATTCAGTGGAGGGAACCTGGGGTTACACTGCAGCACTGTGGAAAACCCTAAAGCCTTGAGTTTCAGTCTCCCTGCCATGTGGATGGGAGAGCTTGCAATGGTGCTTTAAGTACAGCAGACTGAATGCAGATGGGACCTTCTGGGCCCCGACAGGCTCAAACCACATTGTCAGGCAGCCTGCAAGGCAGTCATACAGGTGGATGGTGTGAGGAAGGCAGATGTGAGGCACATGCGTGGACATTTGGGGGCTGTTGTTTCAGAGCAGTGTGGCCAGTGATTTCTACTGGCTCGGTAAGGTCAGGCTGTGTGAGCAGCGAGAGCTCTGCTTGGGGAACACCGGCAGATCAGAGGAGGAAGCACAGGCACAAGAGACAAGGCAAGTCAGTTTTGCAGTGCCAGCCTGGGAGACCACAGTGCCCAATCTGTGAGCAGATCCAAGGGTGGAAAAAGTAGAGGGAGGGTCAGTAGAACTTTGAACAGATGCTGTATGAAATTAAATTACTTCCAAGCCCAAGTGCCAACTAAAGGCTTCCTATCCTGGCCTCTTGTTTAGCTGGGGTAGCGAGGAAACACTGTCTTTATGTCACAGAGACACTCCAATAGCTCTAAGAAGGCATCATGGACAACATCCTGCTCTAGAAAGGTCACCAGCAGTTTTATTTGTAATGATCTGGGGAGAAAAGCAGATGCCAAGAGGTAAACAGGCCCTGGCAAAGCATCTCCTACTGCCTTTTCAGTGGCTTGTTGCTCTTTGAGTTCATTTCCTCCTTTGAGGTCTTAGAGAAAGGCAGGTACTGCACCTGGTGAACTGCAGGTAATGGTGTTTTGGGGTAAGGTGTGAAAGTAAGAGTGCCTCTCAGGCAAGTGGGAAGTAACCAGTGGCACTTGTTTCTGCTGCCTTCCTCCAGAGCCTGTGCTTTCGCATACGGAAGATGATGGAAGTCTATAAGCCAGACTGGTGTGAGTTACGGGAAGACTGGTCCATATATCTCTTCTCTCCGCAAAACAGGTTTGCACAGTTTTTGCAATGAGAGGGTTGAGAAGATGGGGCAGATTCTGTTGGCGTGTTGGCCACATCCCCTGAGCTGCATGTAAGGTTGCAACTTTAAACTTAGAAGCTGGGAATGTGTTTTGTCTCCTCCATCTCTCCTTCTACAGCCAAACAACATTTTTCTTCATTGATTCTGGAGATGAAAGGAAGGGTGAGAATCCTAAATAGCTATTGTAATTTTCCCTCCCTTTGGAGAATCCCATTTTTCTTTTGTGTAATCATGAATATTTATAGCAAAGCAAGGCAGGGAATACTAACATTAACCCAAAAAGGAGAAGGAATGTATTATTGACAACTCCATAATACTGATATTTCCTCCCCTGGTACCAGAACAGTCTCTCCATTTCACTTTCAGTCCCAGTACCAACTTACCAGCTGTCATATTACATCTTTTAGGGCAAAGTTAGAACGCTTCTTGCCTGAAAAAAAAGAAATTTTGGATAAATTCTCCTGGTGAGAAGACCCCTTTAGCAGAATGAAAATGTCCATGTACCCCAGCCAACAGCATTCTCACCCATGTGTATTGCCCCTTGAAAAGAAGTGGGTTTCATTACAGGTCATGAGGGAGAGCTCTTTTTTCTGTGTGACACCTATGCTGATGGGTACAGTGTCTTTCAGAGTGGACAGAAGTGTGGTCCCCATGACTGCGAACCTACTCACCTCTCCTAAACTTTCAGCATGTGGCCTCTGTCCTGGCATGGCACAAAGTGTGAGTTTGGAAGGAAAATTCAAACTCAGCCTCTTCTCTACAGAGCAAGAGAGAAGAGCACAGAGCCATAGTGGTTAGGAAACCACTCTAGCACAGGGGCAATGGGTGAAGGTTCAGCTCCTTGCTCTGTCCATGCTCTGCTCCAGGCTCCCTGTGTGACCATGGGCCACCCTAGGATATTGCCATGGCAAGGGACATCAGTGTCAATGATAGGAAAGCTGCTATGTCAGAGCTCAGTTTTGGCCAGACCTCTCTGTTCTCATAGCTCCTAACTTTGCTCTTCTCAAGGCTCAAGTGCCTGCTGGAACTGTCTTGCAGGTTTCGCCTCCTCTGCCAAACCGTCATTGCTCACAAACTCTTTGACTATGTTGTCCTGGCCTTCATCTTCCTGAACTGCATCACCATTGCCCTGGAGAGACCGCAGATTGAACACAGAAGCACGGTGAGCACAGTTTGCTCCCACCTGCTTTTTTAGCACAACCTCTGACAGAGGTTCGTGTTCCTGGCGCTGGTATGACCTCTGAAAGAACTTCAGCATCAAACACCAGCTCCCACTCATGTATTCAAAATGCGCAAGTATTAGTAATTTGCATAGCGTGTGCTTCCCCTGCAGGGTCTTATAGTGGGGCCACTCACTTTATGATACAGTAATCGTAGTTGCCTACTTCTTGGAAAGTAAAAGTCCCCCAGGCACCTGCAGTTAAGAGATGACTGACAAAAAGGATAGGAACAAGGAACTAAAAGACAGTAGTAACGCTTCCATTCTGTGAGGATGGCACGTCATCATTCACATACGCTGCTTTTGAGCCAACTTGGAGATGACTCAAGCTGGCAATTGAAATGGGGTTTTCTGCTTGTTAGCTGACCCCCAGACTTTACTGCATTACACACAATTGAGTGGTGAGTGCTCAGCAGCCCTTCAGGAAGGAGTGCCAGGTCGGTGCAGCAGGTCAGGACTGAGCAGCACTAGCAGAATGGGACAGACAGCACCTTGAAACCAGATGTGCAGGATGCATTGCAAATCCCATCCACTGTGCTCTTGCAGAATTGTGCAGGATCCTGTCCCAGCTGTGGCACAGCACTGAGTGTATGAGTATGAGCTAAAGGTTTCCCAGCAGTCACCTTTGCCAAGGGCACCTCTCTTATTTCCCCAACCTTCAGACCCTTCACAGGAAAGCAAAAGATACCAAGTCCATCAGAGGCATGACAGAGTAACAAGAAGTCAGGATATATTTAAGGCCTTTCTCTGTTTTTTCTAGGAGAGAATCTTTCTCACGGTGTCCAACTACATTTTCACAGCAATTTTTGTAGCTGAGATGACACTGAAGGTAAGTTACTGGAGATGAACAGCTCAGAGCCTTTCCCCGGTGTCAGGAACAACATGATTCGTGTTTGCTCAGCACCCTTCTAAAATCTCTCCATCTTTTCAGTGTGCCAGTCCTTCCCTCTACCTCGGTAAAGGCAGATACTGAATCCCCTCTTGGGGATCATCATCCTGTGGAGGGGATGTTTACGGTAGGCTTTAAATCCAAAGGAATCTTAGTATCCAGGAGGAGGAATAGCTAGCCTTCAGGTATGATTTAGTAATGATGTCAAATGTCCGTTCCCTTTCCCCTGGAGCAAGAATGGGGGAAATAATAACAATCTTAGTAACAAGTCCTTAGTTGCGACAATTATTCAATAGGTGTCTAAGCACTCCACAACAATAGGGGAATCCTGTTATTTGCCTCTTGTGATTGAGAAAGACCCTTAAAACTGAGTGCCTGAAGTTAAACCCTAAAGTTCATACCTGAATTACAGCTGTGATTTACAGGGTGTTCAGCTCTCCCCAAGGCCAACAACTTCTGTAGCACCTGCTGGTGTTGAGAACTGCTGAGAGTCAAACTGTTCCCTTAAGAGCCAAAGTACAGGTTTTGGTGCCTGATTTTACTTCCCAGATGATCTCTGGACTGGGAGACTTGCCCCAGGTCTGTTGTATGGCAGGGAAAGGTTTTCTGTGTGTTCCCTACAGTGTGCTCTTGCTCAGGGAGGCAGAGGAAAGGTGAGAAGACACCATGGCCCTGTTATTTTTGGAGTTATGTGCCACCACTTTCCCCAAGGATGTTTTCCTTCATAGCCATCCAGGAGAAAAGAAAAGATGATGAGATGACACTTCAGTGTCACATGGAGTTGATAACTGTTCCCCATCCTCCCCCTCTCTACAGCTGCCCTCTACCAGGCAACATGGACATGAGCCATTTAACCCCCTCTCCTCTCCCCTCTCTTGCAGGTGGTCTCTCTAGGCCTGTATTTTGGGGATCAGGCTTATCTCCGCAGCAGCTGGAACATCTTGGATGGCTTTTTGGTCTTCGTGTCTCTTATTGACATTGTGGTCTCAGTGGCCTCTGCTGGTGGCGCCAAAATCCTGGGAGTGCTGCGAGTCCTCCGGCTGTTGCGCACCTTGCGTCCCCTCCGGTCAGAGCCCCACTGAGCCCTGCTTGGTCCCCTCTTCCCACTAGGCCCCCCTGGGAAATGTCCCAGAATCAGATCCTGCTATGCCAGGTGAAGTGTGGTCTTTGAAAAGCCATAAGCCACAGGGAGGTTCCTCTTAGCCATATGGCTCTGGCCCAGGAGGTACCTCATCAGGCATCGAACCCATGGGACAAAAGAAGCTTTTTGGTCACAGGAGAGGGATCCCTACTGCTGGGTCACTGCACAGGGAGAGTGGGGGTCCGCTGCTGCTGAAAATGCTTAGCTTAGGCCAAACATCCCTCTGTCACCCCTTCCCTTCCAGAGTCATCAGCCGAGCCCCTGGCCTGAAGCTGGTGGTAGAGACGCTCATTTCTTCCCTCAAGCCCATAGGAAACATTGTCCTCATCTGCTGCGCTTTCTTCATCATCTTTGGCATCCTGGGTGTACAGGTAGGTTGTTACTGCTCATCAAACAGTCCTTGTGTCCCCACCCCTGCCATAGGCACCTGCACCCCCAGGTGCTGCAACGGACACAGGGAGCCAAGCAGAGCAGGAGGGGCAGGCAAGCCAGGAAATTTTCTGCACCTGCCCTCTTCCACGAGCTGTCTTTCACCATAATGTCTCTACAGCCATTGACAAGGACAGCCATGTGCCAGGTTTTGCTGGATGTGCGAGACAGGAGTTGACGCTCACACCTGGAAGGAGTTGGATCAGGGTTTGGGTCAGCATTATAGGGAGAGTCCAGGGCTGGCATAGCACAGGGTGTGCCGGGCACATCCATGTTACGCCACAAGGGCAAGCAGCTCAGTGCCTGCTTGCACAAACCCTGCCTCCAGTCAGCTCTCTTTCTCCCCTCACTGAGCCCTAAATCCACCCACAACCTTTTTTTATTTTTTTATTTAATCCTCTTTATTTTTGGCTGTTGCATTGCAGAGGAGCAAGGGCGTGGGCGTTACTTCCATCTCAGGGAATGCGCTATACTTAGTCTGCTCTGATGCATCTGTACAAATGCACAATCCAGTACCTTCCATATGGGGAAAGGAGCCCTGGGCAGAAGAGCCACAGCAGTGCAGCGCAGCTTTGTGAAAAAAAAGAACTTGAGAAGCAGGGGATGTTTTTTCTGCTTCTTTACCCTCAGTTGAGGTCTTCTTTTCCTATCAGCTCTTTCAGTAACTGTGAAGCTGGGAGGGGAGATTACTCTTGGGGACCGAACAGAAGATTATTTTTTTTCATTTTGGGCTAGTGGCTCTAACTGCACCCGGAAAGCTGCCCTAAAGGTTGTCAGATGGTAAGGGCTTACAGTAACTGTTGACCTGGGGCAATGGAGGAGGCTGAAAAGGCAGGTGTGCATTTAAGAAGGTGGCCCTGGCTCCTTAGCAATATTTGAGCCTGTGCTTTATGTTGCATTGGTGGTCCTCCCTACCTGTCATGCTCCACCTGGCTTGCAGCCCACCTACCATCTCAGGAGCTTCTGCACATCCCAGGGAGCATGGGGAACCCTGTAGGGAAAAGGTCTGATGGGGTCGTTCCCCTCCTGCAGCTCTTCAAGGGCAAGTTCTACCACTGCCTGGGAGTTGACATCAGGAACATAACCAACCGGTCCGACTGCATGGCCGCCAACTACAAGTGGGTGCACCACAAATATAACTTTGACAACCTGGGACAGGTGAGTCTACCTGCAGCCCCTGTCTCTGGGAACCCAGCACAGGGTTTGTCTCCCCCTATACATACGCCTCCCTGGGGCATAGGTGCAGTGCCTGGAGAGCTGATTCCTGGGCCAGGAGCAGCAGTTATGTGGCATGGGTATTCATGCAGAAGCTGTGTCACTAGTGGGTTGGTATCAGGATGATGTTTACAGGTTGTGGGGAAAAGTGGTGGAAGCAGAGAGCTTGGCTTTCTTTTTCCTCCTGCTGCAAAGCAGATGTTTTTCACAACCTCTCTCTTCTGGTTGGTCTGGCTGCATATGGCTTCCTGTCCCCAACTCCCTCCCCTCCACGGGGGAAGGAGCAGGTTTTGATGTGTGCAGAGACACAGGCAGGAAGAATATTTCAGTGTTGTGTGTGTTAGAGCATAAAACCACAATTTTTTTTCCCCAGCATGCCAGATGCACCTGCCTCACATCTGTTTTGCTTTGTATGCTGCAGGCTCTGATGTCCCTCTTTGTTCTGGCGTCCAAGGATGGCTGGGTCAATATTATGTATAATGGACTAGATGCTGTGGCTGTTGACCAGCAGGTATAAATAATTCCTTGTGAAAGGACCTTTTTCACTTTCTTCAGGCTAGTAAGGCAGAAGCACGCTTTAACATCCTGCTTCAGACACATCCCTCAAACCAAGACCTCCTCCCAGGGCTCTTCTGAATCTTTTGCTTACCTATTTGCAAGGGGTCAGGGTCATGACTGGTCCATGCAGGGAGGTGCAGTGGGTGTCTAGTAATTCTCACTCTCTACTCAGTCTGGATCTCACAGCAGGCCTTGATCTATTTGTGATGATGGAGCAACAATGCTGTGTGCCCTTCTGGGCATGCTGACTTCCTCCTGGCCCACGGATGGTTATTTTAATACCCTGTAAAGCATGGGCTGTTGGGCTGCTGCCTGCTACATCCCAATTCCTCTACTGCTAAGGCAGTGACCTTGATAGTGTCCAGTGTAGGTACCTGCCACCGTGGGATGCAGTGCCACAGGCTTAAACCTTGGGGATAATGCTCTGTTTACCTCTGAACCTCTGCACAAGGTGCACCACTGTTGGTTTTGTAGGCTTTTTGTCAGGAGACTCAGTCAAAGTCAGGGCCTCCTTTCTCTCTGATCCTGAACGACATTCTATTTCAGTCTTGTTGCTGTTTTGGTGGTGTGTGGATGTGTTCTTTACTTGCCCTTGAGCTGAAGGTGCTCCTGGTACCTGGACCACCCATTTTACCACATACTGGTGTTGTACTAGACCTGGAGCTGTGCCTGTGCCTGAGTTGTGGGTGACTCTGTGCAGGCAGACCCTTGCCCTTGGCTCCCACCCACTCTATCAATTGCCAGCTGTGGCCGAAATCCAGTCAGGCAATCATGAGCTGCCTTGCCTGTAGCCCCAGCTATTCCCAGCTCACTCCCCTGATTTCCATAAGCCCTCCCCACCTCCCCAGCAGCCAGTCACCGTGGCATGTCCCACCCCCATCATTTCCATACCACCACTATCCAACTGATTGACCCCCTCTGTTCTCCTCCCTCCTCCAGCCAGTGACTAACAACAACCCCTGGATGCTCCTCTACTTCATCTCCTTCCTCCTCATCGTCAGCTTCTTTGTACTCAACATGTTTGTGGGGGTGGTGGTGGAGAACTTCCACAAGTGTCGGCAGCACCAGGAGGCTGAGGAGGCGCGCCGGCGGGAGGAGAAGCGCCTGCGCCGCCTGGAGAAGAAGCGAAGGAGTAAGACACAGCCTAAGTGTTTGGTTGGTTCGTAGGCCAAGGTTTTCTAAGAAAAACCTTCTCCTCTTCTTCTTCTTTCCTGATGGACCGATCTCCAAAATGCATCACTTCTGGCTGTGCTCTCAGCCTTCCTTCGCGTGCCACTGCCATGTTGCTATGCACCTCACTGGGGCGGTCTGGGGAAGAGGGATGGCTGACGAGCTCTGCTGGGACTCCGGGGAAGCTGCTGGGATTTTAGCTTCCTGCCCCTCAGGAGATAACATGTACCAAAACCACCTACATGCATGTGCTGGCGTGCACTGTCAACACAGGGTGTGCATGCATTGGTACGCCTCCTGGGCTTGGGATAGTCACACCTGAGCTTCCTGCAACCCAGCTGATGTTTGGGGGAAGACCTGGACATACTATCTTTTGTATTTAAACCCAAATTTAAAGAAGGAGTTGGTGGGGAGTGGGTGGGGGGAGAGGAAGACCCCTGTGTTTCGTTCCTGGCTCTTTCCATCAATGTTGCAGTGTCACTCCTTGGATTCCCAGACCCTCTGTGGTAAAGCAAGCCCCTTCCTGGTGTTTCTGTCCTCTTCTGTATTACCTTTAGACAAACATTGTGCAAGCATACTTGCCCCGAGAAATCATCCCTACTACCCCAGACTGATGTTTTCTTCCATTCACAGCCTGTGGGCATGCTTTCTCTTCCTTTGCTCCAGTTTTCTCCCTCTCTCCTGTGACACCCTGGGGCCTCTCCTGGAACCATCTGCTCCCTTTTATCATTTGTGATCTTAATTTGTCGAGACATGAAATGCTGATTTAGCACCATTCCCACAAACATAGACTATCAGATTTTCTTTCTAGCATTCCTTTTCTTGTCTTTTTTTCTACTTATTTTTTTACCAACTTCTGCTTTTCTTTTTTGCATGTTTTCCCCTCCTTCCCCTGTCCCCTGTCTTTTACCTATCCTTTTCTGTTCTTTCTCCCTCCCAGCTTCATTCCCTTTTCTTTCAACACCTATCACCACTCCCATGCCTGCTCCCCTCTCAGTGTTTCTTACCCATTTCTCTCTTTATTCCAATTTCTTCCTAACTCTGCCCATCTCCCTCTTTCCACTGAAGAGGCGCAGCGTTTGCCGTACTATGCTACCTACTGCCCCATACGCCTCCTTATTCATTCGGTCTGCACCAGCCACTATCTGGACATCTTCATCACTTTCATCATCTGCCTCAACGTGGTCACTATGTCCTTGGAGCACTACAACCAGCCTGTGGTGAGTGAGATCATGGGGATAAGCCCTGCCTGTAGTCGTTATGTTATTTTGCTACAGCTCACTGATGACCACTGCCCGCCAGCATAGGTAGGACACTTAAGTGTCTCTAAAAAAATACCATTAAAGTGTTGCAAGAGTTATTGTAGTAGGCAAAAGTATGTGAAGAGTTTCGTATGTATCCAGACAGGTAGCCCCTACTCAGACACTTGTTATCCATTAGGATCAATAGAGAGAAGGCATCTAAGCAAGAGCTGGGCCTATGGAAAGCAGGTGCAATTAAGTCTTTGTGCTTTGTATTATTAAGTAGATATGTGGGTCACCCAGATCTAGCTGCCTGGTCTTTTTTGTATGTTCCCCTGGGTCCTAAGAGGAGTGGTGGAAGCACCAGTGTCCTGGGAGCTTCAGGCTTTGCATCAGGTTTCCAAATGTTAGTCCAGTTCCCCTGCCGTGTGGCCTGAGCTGTGAGGACTAGATTGGCTGGCTGCATGTCGTGGGATGAGATGTCCTTTCTGAGCCACCTTTTTTCTGTAAGAGAGGCTGCAGGGCCAAAGTGCTGAGCAGAGCCTCTCTCAGCTGCAAGGGGTGATTCCCAGTAAAGGGCCTTGAAGGCCAAGTAAGGCCATTCCCCCCTTTGACTGGGGAAGACCATGTACCTCTAGTGTTCCTGGCAAAGCTCTAGATGCATTTGATGGAAAAAAAAATGGTTGCACATATCAAAGGAGCTTTCTGCCTCCATATGTAGGCAGAGCATTCATCATGACATCTTCCTGGTGGTATTTCAGTTTTCTCTTCAGGAGACCCTTGGTTTAGGTGACAGCTCTGGTGTCTGAGCAGGCGCTGTTCGAGATAGCTCAAGCTTTGATACAGAACTGAATCTGTCCACCCTTATTCAAATCCACTGCCAGGCTCCTCTGTTTCTTGCCCAGCTGCCCAGCTTTTATCTTACCCTTGATGGTGCCCAGTTTTACTCTGCAGGAACTCTCAGTCTTTATCTGTTGTCATCCTCACATCAGGCCTTTGTTCCTGAACAAGTCACTCCTCTTCCTTACTCCTCAGCTCCTTCCACTGG
Source organism: Falco punctatus (assembly GCF_963210335.1). Taxonomy (NCBI): domain Eukaryota; kingdom Metazoa; phylum Chordata; class Aves; order Falconiformes; family Falconidae; genus Falco; species Falco punctatus. Next base: position 35,780,508 of record NC_137585.1, read on the forward strand.
AATGCAGGTCCAGCCATGTCAGCCTGCTGTCAGGTTCTGCTAAAGAATCTTCCCAAAGCACCTCAAACCCTTCCAGTATGAAGTACCACCACATGCTGCCCACTGCTCACACTGGTCCTTGGTGGCAGAGAAGGAGCAGCACATAAAAGAACCGGAAGCCCAACAGCTAAGAGATATGACATATACCTGCCCCAGCAGGCAGGCACAGAGGGGTTTCTCCCCATCAGAGATGACTTGTATCCTCACCTGGAATAACCTTCATGCCTCATACTGGTTGATAGCTATGCCAGTGCCATTAACACGGTGTCATCCAGGTGGCATGGGCTACTGGCAGAAGAAGAGGCTGATGGTACCTGGTGGACTCTTCTTGCAATAGCCTCCTCCTCCCTAACACGCTGAGCAGTACAGAGGAAAGGAGCAATAACCAGTCCTGAGAACAACATGGGGCAGAGGGGCCAGCTGGTGGTTGCCCTTAGCAGGCAGCCTCCACATTCAAGTAGATAGGAGGCATGGGGTAGCTTCCTCACCAACCAGGGAATTCCTGGCACTCAGAAGAGTCCCCCCACAGGTTTATGCATTTGATGTTGCTTTTGCCTCAATTCTTTACCCTCTCTTTCCGCTGGCAGTCCCTGGAGACCGCCCTCAAGTACTGCAACTACCTGTTCACCACTGTCTTTGTGTTGGAGGCAGTCCTCAAGCTGGTGGCGTTTGGTCTGCGGCGATTCTTCAAAGACAGGTGAGCAGAGGGTTATGTCAACCGTGGCTGCGGGACAGCTGGGTTTGGGGTGGAGGTTTTGAGGATGGATCCCTGTCTGGAGTGTGAGGGGGTAGCAGAGTGCTCTGACTGCCTTCCAGTTCTGCACAGCAAGGACCTACCCTGAGCCCACCTGAGCTGCAATGCCTAGGCAATAATAAAGAGTTGTCCAGAAATTGCCTCTTGGTTGGCATCTGCTGGTTAGGCTAGAAAGCAAAGGAGGTGGGGTTAAGGAAAGCCATATTTTTTCCTGCCCTTGAGGCAAACTAGGAGCACACTGAAGCAGAACAGTACATAACAAAGCTGATTCAAGGTAGTAAGGTCGTAAAAAGCTGAGCCCATTAGTCAAAGCATAGCACCACAGTAACACAGTTTCGTGCTTTCAGATCAGGCTGGCTTGCCTCTGGCTGCTCAGGGTGTGTGCAGAGTGAATCTCTGTTTGTCTACAAAAGCCCATATAGGCTGACTCGGAGCAGGGCCTTGAACTCATACATAAAGAAATATTTAGGTTGAAGTGGAGACAATTCACTTTCTTTTTCAGGGAAATGGAAAAACTCCATCTTCCTTTGTTCTCTTCAATTTTTCTTCTTAAGGTGGAACCAGCTAGATCTGGCAATTGTGCTGCTGTCTGTCATGGGCATCACGCTGGAAGAGATTGAAATCAATGCTGCTCTCCCAATTAACCCCACTATCATCCGGATCATGAGGGTGCTGCGTATCGCCCGGGGTGAGAGAGACACTAGCCAAAGGCAGGGGTGTAGGTGACCATGGAGTGGGACTTGGTGCCATAACTCATTGAGCAGTAGCCGTGGAGTCATGAGCTTGCCCTGTGCCTAGCCCTGGGAGAGAGGCGAGGATGTGGCAAAGGACAGCTTGGAGGCTAAGGCTTTATGGCTTCCTTTAGCGAGGTATTTAGATGTGGTTTTAACGGGAGGTGAAGGACCAGGAGGGTAAGTAGATCACACAAGAGCTGAACTTTCCGTGTTTTTCTTTTATGGGGCAAGTATGGCAGCGGTGTTTGGAGAAGGGACCACCAAGCAGGTTGAAGTTTACATGGGGAGGGGACTGAATCTTCCTGGTGGCAGCCAAAGTGTGCTGAGCTGCCAGGTGGCTGGAGGAAGAAAAAGTGGTGGAATGAAAAGTCAGAGCAGAGGGAGAATTGTGATACATGTCGCTGGGGGAAAGAGGCCTCTTGACCAGACTGGGTGAAGCAAAAGAAGTCCAATAGGCATGGGTGGCAGGAACAGAGTATTTACTAAAGAGATGGACTGGAGGAGAAGGAACCACTGGCATTGCACAGTCAAAAGAAGTGGGAAAAGGGAGAAGGGAGCTGAGGGGGACAATCCAGGTTTTCTAGGGCAAAAGGAGACAGGACATCTGTCCTGTGCTACTGCCATTAGTAAGTCACACAGAGGATGGACCTACTGATCTCAGTCTGAGTGACTTCTCTTGTGCTTGTTGTGGCAGTCCTGAAGCTACTGAAGATGGCCACAGGAATGCGAGCACTGCTGGATACAGTTGTTCAAGCCCTGCCACAGGTAAAACAGACCAGCTGCCCCAAAGACTCTCCTTTTCTGCTCCCTTTTTCCACAGGGTTAATTCGTGTTGAGTCTCAGAGGTGATGTCTACTGTGTTGTGCAGGCAACTGCCTGAAGGTGATGTCCAAGTTTTCGTGTCATTCACGGGGGTACAACTCTTTTCAGATAGGTGTTGTCCAGGTTATCATGTCAATCACGGGGATGCAGCTTACCTCACATCTCTGTTTTCCAGCAGGTGAATGAAATAAGGCTTGATTCCCTGGATAAGGGCAGATTTCTTCCCATCATGTCTAGCTAGTGTCTAACTGCTTGCAGCTAGCCCCCGGCTCCTCTCTGCCCTCTCCGTAAGAAGGGAAGACTAACTGGCAGCCATTTCAGGAGGAAAGGAGGTCTTTGCATTTCTGCCCTCTCACCTTTCCCTGTGCCCCATTTGCCCCCCTGCCTCTTTCTTTCATGCTGCTGTCACTCCTTTTCTTAGCTGGTGCCTCCCCTTTCCTGCTTTCTTTTCTTCCTTTCTCCTCCTGGATCTCTTTGTGTTTCTGAGCCTCTCATGTATGAGGAGCAGTGACACGCTCTGTTGTGACTCACGCAGCCAGCAGTTAAGTGTCTACTGCAAGACAGCTAGACAGAAGGATTTCATGAGCTGTGAGCGGCAGCTGTTCCCAAATGAGATGCTGACATGGTGCTTTACACAGGCTTCAAGCCCACTGAGAGGATCCTCTGTGATGGATGAGCAGCCAAGGAGACTGGTCCCCTTCCTTTTGGATCCTTGAGAGAGATTTGTTAAGCAAGGAGTAATGGCACCAAGGGCTCTACTGATCATACATCAGACCATTCCCCTGGCAGGCCCTGAGCAGGCAGCTATAATGCACGGTATCAAAATGCACAGGCATTTTTCAGTTGATTTATCAGCTAATGTGCCAGGCTTGGTGAGCGATGCAGGGCTGAGAATCAATCTGAAAACAGCACGAGTAGTTACCCAAGGAGCTTACTTTAATGTTGGTGACAGTAAATGTCAATCTGAATTAGAGGAATCTTACGACACAAAAGCAAGGAGGAAACACTGTGACCATTTATGGATCCTGAGCACTGTCTGATCTCCCATGCTTTTTATTAAACAACAATAATCTGTGATTTTATCTAATAATAGTTGTATAATTCATATGTAGAATAGATAATTATATAATCATTCAGGATAGTTGGGGGCGGAGATACACTGGACAATGAAAGAAACAGGAGAATAAGGGTGTTCTTATAGCAGGCAGCTTTGCGCCAGTAATGTTTACTAGTTCTGGTTCTGCTGCCCCAGACTGGCTCAGTGCAGCTTCTTTGCACCTTGCTCTTTTCCATTCCAGGAGCCACCACAGCTGATTTTTCTCACGTGAGGATATGGAATGGAGCAGTCTCCAGATCCAGTGTCTGCATGTCTGTGGCATGTTTCTTCTGCAACCCAGATAAATGCACACAGCTATTAAGAGCTGACTGAAGTAGTGTCCAGAAGCCCTTGGTCAGAGGACTCTGCAATATATTTGCACCTAAACGTTGAGACCAACTTCTGTCCCCAAAATACAGAGAATAAATGAGTGAGGATGAAACATTCGTATCCCTGTCATGTAGATGGAGAAACTGAGTCATCAGGCAGTGAGGTGTTTTGCTCAGGATGGCAGAAAGCACAACTGGGACCTCAGCTCAAGCCTCTGAGCCCTGCTCTAGTCCTAGCCACAAACCACAAGTATATTCTTCCATATTTTATAAGTTCTGGGGTTTCTGTCTCGCATTCATCTACAGCTTCTTTACTAACCAAGATGTTAGGTCAGATCTTCTGGATCGTTGTTAATATCTGCCACAAAACCCTTGCAAGCAGATGTGTAGAGGTCTGACCTCCAGGTATTCCCTGGAAGGTAATAACAAGCAGTGCTTAATTCTTCCAGCATCAAAGCCTGTGATCAATCCACTTCCTGTTGACTGGCTTTTGCTTCCTTCTGTAACAGGTTGACTTTAATACAGTTATATAATAGATGGATCAAAAGTCACTGCATTGTTAAAGTTGTGTTAAAATCTGCATTTAAAGAAGGACTAAAATCCCCCAGTTTTACTGCTAAAAGATTGAATTTAGTCTCCATATTTTATACGCTGGGTCTTCAGGGGACAATTGAATTATCTGTAATATTATTCTCCAAGATTTATTGGCTTTGCCAAAAGAAGCAGTTTAAAATAAGCTGTCCTTCCCCTTGTGCTTTTTCCTCCTCTCGACCTTTCTCTTTATGTTCCTAGACCACAGACTCACATCAGGGATTTTGGCTTGCTAATGGCATGTAAGGTATCTTCAGTTGTCCTGTTTCAATTCCCTTCCTGCCTTTGTTATACTGCAACAATTCTTAATACTGAATAGAGTCTTAATTTTAAAAAGCCCTTTGGAAATTCAGCCCTTAGCTAAGTTTTATTAACTCTTTTTTTTTTTCTTTTTCTTTTTTTTTTTTCTAATGTCCTGTAGGCACAGACCCAGAGGTGTGTGTTCACAGCATTTACTATGGTGTCATCAGAAACAATTCCTTCCACTGGGCATGTAGGGAGCCAGGATACGGCAGCCCAGGGGAATGGGTAGGCTGAATCATTTATATCTCTCCTGAAACTGAATGGCACAGTGGCTGCAGTGACTAAATTAGACTCCTGAAGTGGATGATCCTAACAAAGGCCCAGTGACCGCATGCATGCAGACCAGACACTGTTCAGTTTTTCAGAAACACCCATATACCAGTTAGGGCCTTAATTTTTCCCTGCACTTCCGTCATTCCACCAACAGTGTGCTAACCGTTACTGGTACATTCTGTTCTGGTTCAGCCTACCTCTTCCAAAACCCCCTCCTGCTCCTCACATATAACCTGGCTGCCCCACATGCTGGGAGGCAGGAGATTCGGAGGCAAGCAGTGGTTTGGGAGAGTGAGGACTTGGCGGCAGTGCTTTTTAGCACTTTTTAGGTGATAGAAAAAAAATAGACACTTTGCTGGTGGCACTGCTGCCTTTGTGCACCACAGAGCAGCAATCCCTGCGTTGGGGGTTTCCAAACAGCAGCTGCTGGAGGTCCAGAAATCAGGCTTTGACCTATCATTCATGAGATGCAAAGAAAGCTCTGCTTCCTCTCTTGACTCCTTCATAGTCTCCTCTTCCCTCTTCTCCTCGTCTCCATGCATTTCAGAAGTGCCTCTTTACCCTTCTTCCTTCCCACCTGCCTACTCCTTCCATAAGCCCTGTTGTAACCTGTACGTGTATCTGGTGCCTTGCCCCACCGTGTTTTGCCTGGTTCATGGCAGGAGCTGGTGTTCCTGTGTCCCTGCCTCTTTGGGGCACTGCTATTGCACTCTTCACTTGAGCATAAAACTTCAAGGGACTCGAGCGGTTTGGTGGGGCATATAGCACTGTAGGACATATGCTGTAATTTGTAGCTTGTCCTTCACCCTGCTCCAATGTGCTTGTCTTCAGTGCAGCTGGAAACTGTACACTTTAGTCAGTCCTGACCACAGCTTGTGCTGGAGTGGAGGTAGCTGGGAAAAGAGCATCCTTCAAAGCCAGTTGCAACTGGTGCCATCACTGGTGATTTCCCCGGTGTTGAACAATTGTTTGGTTGCATTTGTACACTGGGGATTTGTTGCTGTTCTCTTCAGGCTTTGAAAGACAGAAACACTTCCCTGTACAGATGAAAGGGACTTTGGGGTAGGCTGACCATGCCGTTTGCTTTCAGGTGGGAAACCTTGGGCTCCTTTTCATGCTCCTCTTCTTCATCTATGCTGCTCTAGGAGTGGAGCTCTTTGGAAAATTGGGTAAGTCTCAAGCAGACCATGCTCCAGTGTGAGTTACAGACCTGCTGGGAAACTGAGATTTCTCAGAATCAGTACTCATTCAATAAAGGGACTGAATTACTTGATGACCTCTGTTCTCCCTTATGTGTAATTGATAGAAGAGGAATTTCTCTCTAAATTGTTATTGTCCTAACAGCCTAACGAAATAAAAGCAGCATCTGGTTTCTCCTTCGTTCTTAAACTTTTGCTTTTTCTGTACTGCCTACCTTGGTACTGCCTTCAAGATTACAAGAAACTCAGGGAGAGTTTATTTACATATCTTGTCATGAAATATTGATCAAGAAGAAAGGCAGCACAATGACACGTTGGGAGGATACTCCCGAGCAACTGAGTTATGCTGCCTGATATCCCAGGGCTGGGCCATCGGGGATTTCTGTGTATTGCTGGACAACAGCCAACTGTTGGGCAGGGTGCTGATGCCATTACCTGAGGTCTCCAGGCTGTGAGAAGCCTGAAGTCCCCTTCCCTGGTTCCTGCTGTTGATCTCTCAGGGCTGGCAGTGTGTCCTCCGCTGATAACCACGATCCCCTTCCTTTCAGTATGCAATGATGAGAACCCTTGTGAGGGCATGAGCCGCCACGCCACCTTTGAGAACTTCGGGATGGCCTTTCTCACACTCTTCCAGGTGTCCACAGGAGACAACTGGAACGGGATCATGAAGGTAACTGGGCCTCAGGGATGTGGATGTCCTTATTGTGGGGAAGGAGAAATCCTGACGGTGTGCTCTGTTCAGCAGTGCTTGGTCTAGAAAAGGGAAGGAGCGGAGGAGGTGGGTTGCTAGATAAGGTCCCTGCTTGGGCCAGAATCTCCCTCCCCACCACGGTAACTCAGACCTGGGGCTCGTCTAGTCCTACAGACATCTGACTGAGAGAACTGCAGATTGTCCTTAAGAGGAACAAGAAGACTGTCCAGGCTAAGAGGGAATATCCACTGTTGTAAGGTCTATTATGAAAGCTGAGTGTGTGGTGGGCATGGCACCCATCTGCAGAGCTACCAGGGCCAAATATAATAAATACTTTCTTCCTTCAATGGACGTGGAGAGAGGAAAGTTCTTTAAACACATATGGTGCTTTTGAGTCTGGATGGGAGAAGACAGTACCAGACTGCTAATTTTTGTTCTTGCTCGTGTGTATGGGGGTATCAGTGGCAGCAACATGTGGTGGTCTGAAAGTAGTTTGTTTTGTAGACCTTTGGACGTATTTGCTCTGAAGCAGAGAGCACGTGATCAGATAGTGTCCTAGGTTCTTTGAGGACCTCATGATCCCAGAGGGTGTGGGGTGATAGAAATGTTTGCCTTGTTATTTCATTGGCATCAGTGTTTTTTGACAGAAGGAGCAGCCAAGCTTGTATTCTTACTTTAGTCCTTCCTTCCTTGCATCGTTCCCTCTCAAACCCAACTTCCCCTCAAGGATACCTTGCGTGACTGCAGCCACGATGACAGAAGCTGCCTCAGCAACTTGCAGTTCATCTCCCCACTGTACTTTGTCAGCTTTGTGCTCACAGCCCAGTTTGTCCTCATCAATGTGGTGGTAGCTGTGCTCATGAAACATCTTGACGACAGCAACAAGGAGGCCCAGGAGGATGCAGAGATGGATGCTGAGATTGAGCTGGAAATTGCACATGGGCTGTGCTCCCGCAAGTCAGGCTCCTCAAATTCAGGACAGGGAAAAGGAGCAGGAAGTGGAGGAGGCGGTGGGAGAACAGATCCTGAAGGACATCTATGCATGAGATGTTACTCTCCAGCACAGGTGAGTATGCCTTTGAGCTTACCAACCAGACTGCAGCAAGTAGCTGTGGGGAGAAGCTGGGCAGCCTAGATGACTGAGGGTTTAGCAGTAGTAGACACTTCCACCTGATGATGAGAGGTTTGCTTTCAGCGGTAGACTTACGAGTTGGTAGCATTGTGTAGGGACAAGGCTGTAACAGCAGTGGGTTCTGTTCGTTGTCATTGTGTAGGAACCTGAGGGCCAGCAGAGGAGGGGTGGAGCAGATCAGTTGAAGGTTGCTAGGAACAAATTTGAGAGAGGAGCTCAGGAGAAGAGAGTGAGAGAATGGCAGGTCAGTAGCGAGGCACTCCAGCAGAGCTGGAAGGCAGGCATGAGCAGTGCCGTGGTGCACTGACGGTGAGTGAAGACAGTCGTGTCATTCCCCTCCCCCCCCCCCCCCTTTTTTTTTTTGCACTGAACTCCGGCACCTTTACACACCCTAAGGAGCAAATACTCCCCCAGTGACCCTGTGCAGGTACCTGCAGAACAAGGTGCTGCTCCAGCTGAGTCAGGGTGGAGAACCCAGCCCCAAATTCACATGAAAATCTGAAGCAAAACACTCGGCATTCTTAAAATGACCTCTCCCATCCTCCCCCCTTTCTTGTCCCCTAGGAGAACTTATGGCTGGACAGTGTCTCTTTAATTATTAAGGACTCCTTCGACGGGGAGTTAATGATCATCGATAACCTATCGGGCTCCGTCTTCCATCATTACTCCTCGCCGGCCATGTGCGAGAAGTGTAACCATGACAAGCAAGAGGTAACCTGCGTACGAGGATGCGTGAGGGGACTCTCCCCCCAAGACCTGCACACCCATGCCCACATGCCCGCAGGTCATCCGATGTGTGCTCCTGGCTGTGGATTGTGTAGACAGACAGCTTGTTGACCTGTGTTTGTCATCTGTCATGAATCGCTGATACTGTCTCTAGCACAGGCCTGCCCTCCTTAGCCACGGGGGAACGCTTGAGGTGGTGGAAAGATGAGATATGCCAGGACGCAGGTCAGGAGGGACTGAATGAACTATAAAGAAATGACTATGAAGGCATCCTGGCAGCTCTTGTTGTGTTCAATTCTGCAAGAAAAGCAGAGGTTCAAGCTCATGTTGTATGGACAACTCAAAGAATCTCACCCCAATGACAGCACTTGGGGGCAATTCAGTGAGAGATTTAATCATGTGTTTTGTCTTCATTTTAAGTTTGTGCTTGCTTATTCCCTATTGAGGTCAATGAATTAAGCACATGCTTAAATGCTTTGTTGAATAGTCACCGCCTGTGAGCAAGTATTGGTTTGTGGTGAAAACCAGTTAATTAGTTTGAGCAAAAATTACATAAAAATGGGCCCACTGAGAAAGTTTGAGAGTCTCTTTTCTGATGTAGAGCCTGTTGGCTACAAAGGATTTGTTGTTAAGAGCAGGACATCAGATGGCTTAGAGTTGTGCTTCTAAAGTTAGTAGACGCTTTGGAAAACTTCCCTAAGCAATTAGTCTTTTCAGGTTGTGAAACTTCAGGAGCAAAGTAGTCTGGGAGAAGTTAGGTGAGTAGCAGATTTAATTTTGTTCCTGAAATAATTTGATTGTATTTAAGTGCTGTGATTGTGGTCAGACTTGTAACAGTAGTGTGACTCATCTGACAGTAAATCAGTACATCAGTGGCATTCTCCACCATCTCCTTCCCCATAACTAACCTGATGTGTTGCTATTGCTTATAAAGAAACCAGGCAGCCTGGGAAGAGAGCTCTCACTGGCAAATTACTCTATCCATGTTTGAAGAAAACAGTATTTTGTTTGGCTTCAGATGCCTAATTCTGATGCTCCGATTTTTTTTTAGCCTTTCAGCCATCTGCTTGTCTCGTAGCTTCCCTTTGCAAGTATCAAATTGTGAATGTTGCTGTAGTTCATCAGTACTGCAACACTTCACACATGGATGCTGCTTTAATGCAGCCAAATAACTAGTTTTCAATTAACTGCTATTTCCATTGTTTTACCTAAGTCCTTATATTCAACAATTGGTGCTCAGCCTTCTCAGAAAATCAGGTCTTCTAAGGCATTCCAGAATTACTACCCCAAAATTAAGTCATTTGCATCTAGTTTGCTGCATTTGAAAACCTTCCAGAACTTCAGTACCCTGCCTAGGGATGAAGACAACAACAGATTTTTCTTACCTTCCCATCAAGGAAACTAGACAGTAAAATCTTTTAAATGCAACCCACAGCCACAGCAAAGAGTTTAACAGAATAATCAGAACCAAAGAATTATTCTTAGGTCATCTTTTCTAATGGCTGTTATAGAGACATAAATTATTTTTCAAAATTGGTATTTCAATACATCTGAAATGTGGAACTTAAAAGAAACTACATCTGCAAGGATAATTTTAGAAGTAAAATGTAGATATTTTATTTCTGATCATATGAATCAAAACTACAGCTCAGGATTTTAAGTCATGGTTGATCATGACCTTCTCTTCATATTTCATAGTATAAAAAACATTGAGGAAATTCCAACAAGAAAACACTACATGGAGTCAGAAAGTTTTCAACAAAACAGTTTTTATCCAGTCCAATACATGTGTTTTCGAAAACAGTATGCTTGCTGCCCATCAAATCACCCTTGTCCCTGCCCTGTAGACAAAAATCACATATTAGCCAAAAATGTTCACTGCCTTTTCATTTCCAGTGTAATCTGTCAAGATGCTGAGCACAGTGGATGGACACAACACTTAAACATATGCTCAGAGGTATTAATGTGTGCTAAGCTTTTTGTTGCGTTGAGTAGAAATGCTCAATGTCTTTCCCAGTTATGCTGCTGGCGTCTTATTTTCAAACCAATTATTTGTACAATTAAGGATTTTTGTAGTCATGGGTCTCTGTTTTTAAAGATATAACTGCAACTAGTTATTTTCTGAGGGATATGTGTGCACAGTTCATAGTCTCAGGTTGATGTCCCTGGCAGTTTTCATGGATTGTGCACCTAGTGAACAGCCCCTTCTCCCCCGCTGCAATTTAAAAAAATTTTTGTTCCTCATCTTTAGTCAGAAGATTTTAAAATATTCTGCAGTAAGGGAAACTACAAGAACAAACCATCTTTTTTTTTTCATACCGCTAACCTCTTCTCTTGTCATTGCTGTCCTTTCACTCTTGGGCTGGTTGACAGTTAGACATCTGTGTATTGGTGGCTGATAGTGTGTTTAGCCAGTGGCCAGAGTTTGCCAGTGAGCAGCAGTGACCCGTGTTTCCACCCATGTCATTTATCTGTTCATTACTTTGCTGATTATGGTTTTTGTATAGATCCCAGGGTGGCTAGAATTTGTGAGCCAGCAGTTCAGTGAAGAACGGACTGTTCTGACTTTTGTTAACCCCCTTTTTTATGGATGGAGAAGGTAGCTGCAGATGTTATCACATTTCACGCTTGTGTCTGTACAAGTACAGCTGTAAGGCTGTTCTGGTGTAACAAGCACTTAGGCGAGTAATGGATGAGTACGCACGTTAAGTGGGACTGAATGAAGACTGTGTTTCTCTACGCAAGTAGTTGCTGACTGGTGACTGTGTAGCGTGCTTGACATAACTTCATTGTGTGCTCTCTGGTGCATCTGCGCTCTGAGTTGTTGGCTTGGACTCTCTTCATGGTTGAACAGCACGATGTTCCTATGTCAAATAATATCCCAAATAAGGATGGCATTTGTGCCCTTTACTTAAATCCAGCTCTGGTTTTCCATCCTGTTTGTTCCAAGTGCGTTATCCCTCAGATGGAGACCTCTTCCAGTCTCTGGCATTGGCACAAACCATGAAACTCCCAGCTCGAAGGAGTCATCTCTCCAAATGTTCCACCTGCTCTTATAGCACAAAAGCAGTACCCACCTCTTGCAAACATAAACACAAGGGAGGGCAAGATAAATGGTCAGGAAGCAAGCTGTCCTGACTGAGACAACCCAGAATATAGCTCTCAAGAGTGTCAGGTGTTGGTGGTGGGAACTGGTGGGCCTCTAGAGACCAGTGACAGAAAGCCAAGCACAGGAGGGACAGAGCAGCTGCTAAGGTTACTAGAAAAAGGAGATGCTTTTCAAGCATTGTGGGAAAGAGATATCAGGCAGAGGGAAATTGAAAGCTTAGGGGAAAGAGGATGGGAGAAGGGCATGTGTAGTGTGAAACAGGCCAAAAGATGCAGCAAGGTCAGGCGTGGGACTGGAGTGGAGCTGGGGCTCAAGGATGAGAAAGATGCAGTGGTCAGACTTGGTTTCGGAAACCACAGGTATGAGTGTGGGGGACAGGTGAGTTTAGGGAGGGAGAGCAGGATGGGAGGTGGTGTTAGCTGAGATCTTGGGTAGGTTAGAGGGGAGGGGAGAGGGAAGACACAGGGAAACTGGAGGGGAAATAGGGTTTCAGTGATGAAGGTAAGAATATGAAAAGCATGATACCGGCATGGACTGCAAGAGGCATGACTATCCCTGGAATGAAAGCATATTCATGTTTAAGCAGGGCTGTCCATGGCACCTTCCGAGAGAGGGGTCCACTCCTTGTCCCTCAGCAGAGCAGGCCCTTGTCAGAGGCCTGAGGGAGCCCTCTCCCTGCCTGGCTTTACTTGCAGGGCCTTGTGCCAGCCGTACCGCTGGGGCAGATTCAGGACTCCTTCCTCCAGCTCTAGCACTAGAGGAGCATGGACGGGCGGTGGGCTGCTTGCAGATCATATGCTCAGCCTTGCTTAAAAAGTGGATTCTCCTGCTCAGCCCAGGTCTGGGTTAGGCAGTATCTGATGTATCCAAGGAATATAACCTGAAATTGATCTTGGGTCTACAGGCTCTCATTTATCCACCACAAACAGTGTGACTGCTTGAAATGTGGATGTCAGACATGACCCGTGACAGCTCCTTTCCCTTCCTGCAGGTCCAGCTGGCTGAAATGGAAGCATTATCCCTCAACTCAGACAAGTCCTCTTCCATCCTTCTAGGAGATGAGTCAGACAATCGCAGCACTTCTCAGCTGAGTCCTAAGGAGATCAAGGTTAGCCTCAGGCAGTTATGGGCATGTTGTGCCATGTGCTGTGTTTCTGCCCCTGCTTATTTGAAGTGCTCTGTATTCATCCAAGTGTCCCTGCTGAGGAATATAAATTTTGGTCACTCTTCAAGAGCTTCTCCATAGAGACATATCATGGGGAAGGATTTGAGGAGAGAAAGGGGATGTATATTTTTAGAAGTTCTCTTTACTGCTGTCAGTAACTTCCTCTGAATGAGCCTAAATTTAGGGAATTTGGGCTGGAAACCTAAGCATCCCTTAGCTAGTTTGAAGGTGTCTTCAGAATCAGCCCTCCTTGAGCCTTTGACAAGTCTGCTGTGTCATCTGCCATTAAACTTCACTTATTTTTTCCAGCAGGATAGCCAGGACAGCCCTGACTCCAATGGGGTAGGCAATGTGGGGGAATGCCTGCTCCCAGTATCCAGTGCAGATGGCTCTACGAACCCAGACAGTTACCTGTGTGAAAAGGAGAACACTTCTTTCAACTCTGTCCAGTCTTGGCTAAAGCATGAAAGTACCAAAGGTGAGCACAGCTCTCCTCATTCTCTGTGTCTGCTGAAAGCATGGGTTGGTTCAGCTAACCTGCCTTTCTCCTGCTGCCTCCCTGCCAGGAATGGAGTTAGTGTGATGTGGAGTTACACTAACCAAGAGTTAGCTTTCAGTTTGCCAGGCTTCAGGAATGGAGTGAGGAGAATTTCCTTCTTTTGCTGCTAGGCCTTATATCCTCCTCAGTCTTGACTATCTGAAGGATCATGAAGAAGCCGATTCCCATTCACAGCAGTGTACCCATGCAGGGTCAGAGAAGAGAGGGGACAGAGTCCCCTGACGAACCAGCCAGATGAACTGTGCTCACTCATCACGGTAAAATCTGGCTGCCCCCTGAGACCAGGCTCCTCAGGTTCAGGGAACATGTAATATGTGTCTACCCTTGGTGCAAGTGCTCCAGTTCTACTCTTGAGCACACTCTGACGTCCTTGTGGTCTCCAGGTTTCCCAAACTGCCGGTTTATTTATCTCCCTTCATCCCTTGCCTTGCAGGATCTGGGATGAAAGTCCTCTGGCAGTGATGCACACAGAGAATTTCTCTGCGAACGCAGAGGGAGAGGCAAACTGGGCTGTTGCTTTATAGCTCTGAGCTATGTTATATCTTCTGGATCTGGTGCAGGTTTTGGTCCTTGTGTAGAAAGTGTGAACACTAGACTGAGACTTCTTGGCCAGGAGTGTGTGTTACTAAATGTCCTCTGTACACTAGACTTCCAGGACACTTGGTATACAGCAGCAAAGGTACTAAATCAAATCAAAGGACTCTTCAACTTCTTGTTTTTTTCTATTTCTGTTCTCCTTCCCATTTCTTTTGATGTTTTGTCAGTTCCTCCCAGCCCCTTCTCTCCAGGTGCGTCTTGCCCTCTGTTGCCTGTACCAGCAGAATTTTTCCACCCAGCCATCTCTGCCACCCAGACAGGGCCTGAGAAAGTCTCATGTCCACGGAACCTTCCTAAGATCTCTCTGCAAGGCTCATGGGCATCACTGAGATCTCCGAGTGTGAACTGCTCACTTCTTCATCAGGTGAGGGCCCCTGCTTCCCTCTGTTGAGAAAGCTTGATCTTCACATCACGCCCAAATAGAGGGGGCTGAATGGAGTGGATGGCAGAGGAAGAAGAGAGGTAGCTGTGGCCGTGGGCTGGGCAACCTGGCTCTGACCTGTTGGAGGAGCACAGTGGACTGCAGAGTGCAGGAGAGCCGAGGAGGAAAGAGGGTTGTATAGCAAAGGGGTGGTTGTATAGCTCTCACCCCCTGAAATCATCTATTATTCTGCTTTAGATTAAAAAATAATTTGATAGCTGCAGCTAGCCCCACATAAAGATGAAATCACATCACCTTTTAGCTCACTCCAGGGTCCCCTGCAACAAGTGTGCTGCAGACACCTGCATGCACAGCAGCCGCAGTGTGAGCCAGGGAGATGACAGCCGCCTCAGCTCCTCTTGGCGCCGTGACTCCAGATCACGCACCTTCTTGGTTGGAACAGGCTCCTCTCCACCTACCTCCTCCACAGCCCTTCGTGCCACATCCACACACTGCATCCCTGAGCTCACTGTTTTCTCCTGCCCACTTAGCTCTTACATCCCAGCAAAGTGCTATCTCTTTCTGAAAAGGCAGCTATTTCTCACTAATGAAAGAGAAGAATAAAAGTGTTGAGGGAAGATCAAGTGTTTCTGAAGAGTAGAGGAGACAGAGGTCAAAGTCCAGTAGAGGTCCCTGTTATTGTTCTTGGAAGATACTCCACAAACAATTCCTGTTGGAGGAGTACAAGGACACTCTATTCCAGACAAACTAAAAAATAGAAATAAAATCATATGTTATCCAGTTCTATGTGACAGACACTGTTGGCACAATACAAACGTGTATAAATTCACCAAGGATAAATTTAGCTTTGAGCTGAGACCGCTGAGTTGTTGCGGTGTTGAAACTTCAAGTATAAGTTTAGACATGAAGAGAGAGAGCTCCGGAGCTGGCGTACCACTGGGGCAAAAGTGCTGAACACTTGTAAAGGAGAAGTTGGTAAACTGATTACATGATGCAGACTGTATTGAACAGCTGTGGTTCAGGAGACTGCTTCCAGTCCTGCATGCACCATTCCCAGTGCTGTGTCCCAGTGATGATCTCCTGGAGCAGACCAGTTTCCTAGGAACAACTGAAATGCAGCTCAACTATAACTGAGCCTTGATACAAGGAAATTAAGGCTGTTCCCTGCTGGAAGGGGACTCCAACTTTCTGCCCTACATACCATCACTGCCACTAGTTCTGGTCAGAAGAACCATGAGGCCTCTTTTCTCTTCCCAAACATTGCTGTTTTTTTTTAATGAGAAGAGGTCTTTGTACAGGGCCTAAGGTCAATGTGCAGAAACCCCATTACTTCCGACCAGCTGATGGTTTTGATGTGTCTGTAGCCTGTGTGGCAGGTTCACAGGGAAGCCAAGAGCAAGGACCCACAGGGATTCTTGGCTCTGCTGCCTACTGGACCACCAGTGGTTAGGGACAACCCAGTGGTGAGGGCTGTAGAGCTCGCAGCAGATCCAGCAACCCTTCCTTTTGGTGAAACATTTCACATGGGAGAGGAAGATTAATTCTGGAGCAGAATGAAATCAGAGCTTAAAATATTGAAATCTTTCCTCCTTCCCTGGAAGGGAATAACCTGGTGCTTTGTATCATTGCTCAGGTGGTTTATAACTGCCCTCCCCAGCAGAGAACAGCAAGAGAGGAATTGGAGTTTTTTCCCCTTTTTTTATAATTGTGGTTTATTTTCACACCCCAAATAGCTTAAAAAAAAAAAAAAAAAAAAAAAAAAAAAAAGACGGCAAAGTGTCTTGCCTCCTGCCCATCTCTCTCCTGAGACCTGTATTTTTGCACTCCTGCTCCCCAGGCCCCTGAGAGTGATACCTCGCTGGACAGCCGGAGCAGCAGCTCGGCAGGCAGCTTGCAGACCACACTGGAGGACAGCCTCAACCTCAGCGACTCTCCTCAGTGCACCCTGGACCTCCCGGTGGCTCTGTGCCCTGTGCCAGCTGCCAGCAGCCAAAGACCCTTGGCAGCCCCCCTCTCCCCCACCTCTCGCCACCGAAGCCTGCGGGGCAGGGGGCTCTTCAGCCTGCGAAGCATCTGTCGTCACCAGCGCAGTCACAGCAGCGGCGGGAGCACCAGCCCTGGCTGCACCCACCACGACTCCATGGACCCCTCGGATGAGGAGGGGGCAGGCAGCAGCTTGCGGGGGGGTGGCAACAACAGTGAGCCTTTTGAGACCCTCAGCAGCCTCTCGCTGACCTCACTTTTCTCACCCCCACCGCCGGGGCTGACGCTGGTGAAGAAGTGCAGCAGCACCAGCAGCCTCCATACCAGCCCCTCGCCGCGTCGCCCTGCTGTCCACCACGCCAAGCCCTTCTACACCGTTGACCCCCGGGGCTTCCTCTCAATGCCCTCCTGGGTGACAGACTTCTGCAAGGACACCCCATCGCCCAGGGGAGGAGAAGACCCAGATGGCCCAGGCAGACTGGGAACAGGGGACCGCGGCTCCCCGCTCCCATCTAAGCTGGAGCTGGGTGACGGAGTCAGCAAGAGGAACAGATGAGGGTCCCTGGGGCGCAGGGAGGGAGTGTTTGGTCTCTGGCACGGGGAGCATGTTTCACTAGTTTCTCCCCAGCGGCAATTCCAAAGGATTTGCAAGAAAAAGAACCAGGCAAACAAAAATTTATAAATATATATATATACGTAAATATATATATATATATACATATATATATATAAAAAATAAATACTCTGGTACCGTACCTCAGAGGCATGGGAGAGTGCAAGCAATATGGGAACAGTCCTGCCCAAGGGCACGACCTGGACTATCACCGCAGAGACTATAGTGACAAAAGGCCATGGGGCAGGGAGGGACAGGACCCTCCAGCCAGAACTGCCACGTGGCAGCTGTTTAGTTATATACATATACATATACAGAGAGATTGATTTATTTATTTTTTTTACTGAGAGATTATGAATTTCAGAAAGTGCTAAAGAGGAACAAGCAAACAGGGGCTGAAGAAGGTGCTACACCAAACTAGGAGGGAGAGGGCGAAGGGAAGGGAAGCAGGGTGAGCAGTGAGGGAAGAATATCTGGGGTTTGCCTCGCCTGTTTCTGGGAACTTCCTTATTGTCCATACTTCCATTTCAAACATTAAAAATCGTGGGCCAGATCTTCAGGTCGAGCGTAAATTGGCAAAATGCAATTGTGTGCTTCTGTTGGTGTAAAGCAGCAGAGCTCTGGCTTCAGGTGGATTCATGCTGATTTACAGCAGGTGAAAATCTGGCCCCAGCAGCAGGGAAAAGCAAACAGCCATGGAGCACGGGAAACGTTTTGAGGTGAAAAGCCTTGCTTCGAAGGGAATGTGTGAGCACAGCAGGCAAGCTCATGGGAGGAGGGGATGGAGGCTCCATGGCATATTTTCGTGGTTGTTTTTTTTGGGTTTGTTTCTTTCATTTTCCAAAGAAAGAAAACTGCTAAGGGAAAAGAAATTACAAGATAGGTAGGGAAATCTGGAGTGGGAGAGACAGGGTGAAAGGGGAGGGGGAGGTCAGAAGGGGAGACAAAATTGAACTTTTCCCCCTTTCATTTGCAGTAATTGTGATATTTTGTTTTAGAAGCCCAAAGGTGCAAAAATCATCTCTAGAGAAACCTATCTGTTATTTTTGTATCTATAGCTATATATATTAAAAGAAAACAAAACCTAGAATTTAAAAAAAGACAAATAAAAGCAAAGGGAGCTTCAGCAACACAAAATATAGTCAGTCCCCTGGCCAAGGGCTAGCCCTGTTCCAAGTCCCGCCGAGAAGACCCTACAAGAACATCCTTATCTCGGTGGTGGCTCTGCCTCCTCTCCAGCACATCACCTTCAACTTCTGGCATTTTCCCGATGTGCATCAGTGTAGCTGGGACCAGAGTCCTGCTCAATGCCAACTGCAGACATGGAGAGCAGGGAATGTTGGCTTCTGTGTGTGTGCATGCAAATGTAAGGATGTTTGTGTGTGTTGTGTCCAGGCTGACCGGCTCACCAGCTAGGGAGGTGGTGGGGAAGGGAGTAGGAGAACTGCAGCTCTCCTTGCCTCTGCCTCGCAGGGGAGTGCGGCCGGGGAGGGCTGCGGTGTGGAGGGTGAAGGCAGACTGACTCCTTGAACCATGACCTGCTTCAGGATCCAGGATCTGGTCCCGCAGACGTGATCTTCTCCTGGTGTGGCTCCAGCAAAGCCTCTGGAAGCTGCATGCCTCCTTGCCTTTCCAGCGGTATGGCTGCACATGTCTCCTTCCTGGCCAGGGCCAGCCTGGATCTCCTCCTACAGCAACTCCAAGGTTTTGTGCCCTTCCCATGTTTTCAGGTGGGTAGGAAAGCTGGCCCCCTGGGGGCCACAAAGAATTTTGGATGTCACCTGTCACCCCTGGGAAGCTCCACTAAGGTGTGTCAGAAAAGACAAGAGAAGGGCGGCAGGGGAGAGAGGGTAGCAGTGCAGTGGAGACGGGAAGGTTTGGAGGCTGGGACATTGCTCAGAGAATGAGCAGGGCTTCCTCAGGGATTCCTGTCCCATTTTTTCCATCAGATCAAGAGGGCCCCTGCAGCCTGCCCAAAGCTCTCCCAGCTGGCATATGAAGCATTATGAAGTGGGCAGTACAAAACAGATGTTCCAGTTTTATTGTGACCTGCCTGATTTTAAGCAGCTGCTGCATCTTACGAACTGGGGCTGTAAACAGCGAGCGCGTCAGATGGGACCAACAGCCAGAGAAAGGATAATTACTGTGTGGACTTGATTTATTTGCTGCAAGGAACGTTTGCTGTGTTGCAAGTGTGCACACTGACTGCAGGGAGATCAGGCCTGTGGGAGAGGACAGGAGAGCCTAGGTCCTTGTCCTTGCAGAAAGGATGCTGATCTAGATTTATTAAAGCAATAATAAGGGTCTTTAAATGCTTTTTTTGCACTGGTGGTTCTTTGGATGAGTCGCCCCTGCTTGCTTACCCGTGGGCAAAGGAGAGACACAACACGTGGTTTCACATCCTTGGGGAAAGAGGGCAGTCAGCCCACAAAAGGCTGAACGATGAACTTGGGCTGCACAAGGCTTAGGCTCAAGCCCAGAGCTGCTTTGAAGCCAGGGGTAGTGCTTGCCAACAAGACCCAAACAGTTAAAACCCATCCAGACCCCAGACCATGCAATGCATAGAGCGTTTCCTGGAAGATGGCCATAATGGGACTTGGAAGTGGGACTCCGAACTGTCCTGGCAGCCGTGTAAAGCCACAAAGCCGGTTCAGTGACCCTGCTTTAGCAGGGGGTCGGACTAGGTGATCTCCAGAGGCCCCTTTCAACCCCAGCCATTCTGTGATTCTGTGTGGACTGTGAAACGTTTCAGCTGAGGAATGAGAGAAAGGTTAGAGATCGGTGCAGTGCTAGAAGCTACCCCAACATTCAGTCATGACAGAAGTCTGGCCTGCACTTGGGATAGCTGGAAGGGGACAAGGGTCAACAGATGGTGGTGGTGACCTCATAGGGTGACTTACAGCCCCTAGGGTAGATGCTCTCTCAGTTTATTTTGGTGGTTCCTGGAAGTGACTTACAAGGACAACCTTCTTTGTTTCTCTTGTGGTTTGGGGTTCATGACGGTTCTTTTGCTTTGCACAGTGTCTCCCCATTGCCTTCCAGCAGGGCCATGCCACCCGTCCCACCTCCCTGCAAAAGGGCTTTTACCCTCCACCTTAGGACTCGAGCAAAAGCCTTCTGGCTTAGGAAGGAGATTGCCATGGAAACAGAAGACTGGGTTATCTTTGGAGAATATTTTGTCTCTCTCTTTTAATTATTTACTAACTGTTTGAAGAAGAAGGAGGAAACATCCATCCTTCCTGAAGAGGAAGCAGAATACTAAAACCCAGCAAATGCCTTGTGTTTTTGCTGGGGATTTCTGTGGTGGGGCAGGTTGTGCGGTTTCTCCTGGCAAGAGCTGCCTTTCCCAGCTATGCCTGGCTGTTGGCACCAAGAGAAACCTCTGTCATCACCCACCTACCTCCCAGACAACACCTGAGGGCAGTCCAGGAATTGCCCAGGCATCTTTTCAGCCTCCCATCCTCCCCACTTCCCACAGGGAACTATATCGTGGGCAGCTCCTGCCAGGAGGCTCTTTGCTGTTGTCAGCCTGAGATCGCTCTGTTTTGTCCCGATGCCACGTTACCCTCGTGCTTGGCTCCCCCACGTCTGCCACTGAAAGCGGTCCCTCTTCCTGCTCGGTGCTGAGCTCCTCCACGTGCTCACACACCGTACCATGTCCAGCTCCGGCTGCTGCTCTGTCAAGTTTGGTGTATTTAGCTCTTTTCATCTTGGCTTGCCTGCTGGTTCCTCCACCTCTTTTCAATATTTTTCTCAGTGTTTTTTTCTAAGCCCTCCCTGTACATACGCAGCCTCTGGGCCCACCAGTGTGGTTTATTGCAGCTGTGGAGCAGAGCCCATCCCTAATGCTTTGCACCTTCTCTTCCACATTGTCCTCAACTGCTCCAACCTGCCCATGGAAAACACACACCCATACTTAGCATTTTTTCCGCACCCAGAGACCCTGCCTCAGGACTGCCAAACGAATGAAGTGTACTGCTAGGTGTACTTCTCGTGGCATCTCCATCTTCATCTGCCTTACTACTACCAAAAGTTTCCTTAAGAAATTAGACATATGGGAAGCAATTGCCAGTGTGACCACTGTTTTGTTTCATGGGAAGTTGGCAGTGTGGTGCATTTGGGGTTTGGTGTGGTTTTTGTTGTTGTTTTGGGGGTTTTTGCGAGGCTAGGTCCTGTGAAAGACTGAACACCACCAGCTTTCTGTGAAATGAATACGGGTTGAGTAGGCCTGGGGGAGGCAGAAATTGAAAGTGTAATTGTGCAGGAAAATAATCTTCCAGACAAAAGAAACCTACAGCAAAAAACTTAGATGTTGTCAAGGAATTTTGTACTTTTCCTTCTTGCTGAGAATGAAATGATTCCTGCCAAAATGGCTCTCATCTCCAACATGCTCCCACAGGGCATCACAGAGGTGTTGTGTCCTGTGTGGCCCCTGATGACTGTCTCCTCAAGACACCGGTCCACTCACCCACCCCACACACAGAGCACTGAAGACGGGTCCCCAGGCAGTGACATGCCTGCAAGGCACAGCGGGAAATGTGCCCTGCACGCCCACTGTGCAATGAGAGCAAAAGGCATCCTAGCAGCAGCCCAGAAGCAGAGATTTGATTCTAGCCATCATAACTAAAAACTCAAAATTTGTTATGGAAGACGTGGAGATAAGCACCTTTGGTTTGCTTGTTCTCATCACAAGAATTTCACAGAGAAGAGAAAAATTAAACCCCGCTGATTTTCTGACTAGCTGCAATACAGAACACACAGTGCACTTTCTAGGAAGTGCTTGGTACTTTGCAAAGTCAGGCCCCTGGATGTATGCCACCCACTTCAGTTTATCTGGGTATGATCTAACTTTCCAAATATTCCCTTCCCTGGTCTTCATGAATACTTTATTTTATGAGATCTGCCTTACATCTCAGGTTTTCCCGTGTTATTTCTGTTCCTTGCTAGGGACTGGCTTCCAGTAGGAACTCAATAGCTCGGTATCTTTGAGTTATCATTCATTTCCCCCCACTCATTTAGACATATATGTTTCTTCTCTAGCACTTTTTTCTTCTTTGCATATTTCCAAGCTCCCTGTTTATTTTTGCTAAGATCCTGTCACACTTTGAGTGGATGCTGGCAAGGCGATACTCAATATTGGTGCCTCCCAGCCACTTCCAGAGCAGATGTGCTCAATTTACAAGAGCTCTCACCCCCAACAAAACCGGCATCCCAGCCTCCAGTTTGCAGCATGCCTCTGCTTTTGCTCCAACAGCAGTTGCAGTAATAAGGGCTGTGCCCTTTCCATTATGACAACGATGGGATTGCACAGATGCTCCTTATGGCCAGGTACGTTCTCAGTTTCACTTTGTACATCAGCAAAGCTGCTGAGCATCTTTCGTGCTTGTGACATTAGTAGTAGCAGGGAGGACTCGGCACCTCATGAAGTTTCTTCCATGAGTGGTTGGGCTGTTGCCTTGCAAGCCACAGCAGGCTCCAGCTCACGCTCTCCCTTTGCTGTGCAGAGCTGTGGGCACAGAGGAAAACAAACCTTTTTCCTTACCCGTTTTGCTTGCAGTCACCAAAGTCAGCAGGTACAGCTCTCTTTTTGTCTCATGGTCTGCGAAGCAGAATGATAGAGTCGGGGAGGCACTGTTTTTCCAAGAATTTTTTCCTGGACACCAGAGCACTTTAACCCCTCTGGCTAACACTGTTTTAGTTACCTGTATTATTTCTGAAAACTTTGAAAGGTGCTTTGGCTTGGGATTTTTTTGTTTGTTTGTTTCTGGTTGTTGGGGAGGGTCGGTGCACACAGTGCACCATGCAAAACAGCTGCAGCTCCTCCTGCAGCTCTTCCCTTTCCTCCAGCTTAACATCCTGGATGAAATTTTTGTACTGTAAGTTACCTGTCTGGGCTGACCACAGTGTGGTGGGATTTGAAGCCTGCCATCGCTCCGTTGCCACAACTTACTTTCTCTCACCTTTCTTATGACTGCTGCTAAGGCAAGAACACTGTTGCCTTGCAGAGCCTAGCAAAGCATCTCCAAAAAGGGGGCTGCAAACCACCCAGCACAAGCCGGTGGCCACCAGTCCTTCAGTCAGAAACACCCATAAGGGGTAAGGTGCTGCCTCATAACAAATCAGCAGCAATGTTGGGCTGTGTGGATAGCAAAAAAGGGAAAATATTTTTCAGTGAAACATATTTAATCCAAGCTTTTGCTCTTAAATTGCAAAGTGCCTTCTTAGGAGAAAGATACCCACCCAAACACAAGGAGGAGAAATGTCATACAGGAGCCCAAGGTACATGGTCCACACACAAGCAGGCATTTTTATTACCCTGCAAGTCCTTGGTATAAGTCTTGCTTTCAAGCTATCACAGCTTTGGATATGAGGTACCAGGTGGGCTTTCCTCTAAAACTACCATTGTCATTTTTAGCTGCATCTAATAGTCACTGGGATGATAACAATGAAAGTGGATGACCCCATTTCTCCTTTCAATTACAACTTCACAGTTAATTTATTTCTCATTTATGTACTTCTCCCACTTCCTTATCTGAGCCTTATGAAGGGATTGTTTCAAGATATGATCTACACACAGAAATACTACAGAATTCTAGATAATAATAGATATTTCTAAGAAAGAGTTGAGTGCAATGTAAGTGGATTGGCATGGATAAAAAAAATCTGCTTTTGTGTGTATATTCCCTCTACATACATACACATACCACCCCCACACCCCGTACACTTATATTTCCTGCCACAGTCTTTAAAAATGACCTTCCATTGAATGTAGAGTTACTAACGTGTGAGGGACTGTTAATCATCATTGGCCACTGATTACTTTCTGCTGTTATAGTAAGCCCAGGCATAGGAAATAAATCAGGAAGAAAAAAAAATAAAAGAGAAACCAACAATAAACAACGTGGCATTGAATAAAAAAAAAAACCCAGAGAGACTATTCTGAAAATCCCTTACTGTCTGCTCAAGTATTTATTCTCGTGCTTCCATAGTCACTGCCACTTTATGTGTGTGTGTGTATGTGGGTGTAGGCATGTACCTGTTTCAGGATGGCTGTGGTTTATAATCAGATCTCCAATTAGTCTTTTTTTTCCAAGTGTATATTAAAGCAATAAACAGACTGAACTGCTGACACAGGACACTACTCATCAGTAGTCCCCGCAGCACTGACAGGCAATGCCCGGGCAGCACTTCCATCACTGTCTGCAATGAGTTGCAGAGGTCTCTGCTCACCCCAGGGCAGAGAGCCCCTTTCCACCCATGCACCATGGACTTGGAGCAAGGGGCAGCCTCAGAGTGTTACAGCCTGAGATGCCAGGCACAGCTCAGCTGCAGCCCGTGCTAGTCACTGTGGCACGTTCATATCTGCTACTCAGGGACTGGCATCTGTGGGGGGGGGGAAATCGGGGTGGCGGGTGACTGTGGCAGACCGCATGGTCAGGCATGCAAGGGCCTGGGGCCCCTGGACCCGCCACGTGTATGTGTGCATGTACGTACACGGGGGGGGGGCACCAGGACCTTCCTCGCAAGTGAAATTGCTAGTCCATCTGCAATTCAGGACTTGAGCTGTGGCACTTCAGCATCAACCATTCCCTCAGGAACAAAATAAGGTCACAGGTCCATGCTGAAACATGTTGAAATATCGTCCCTTTTCAGCAAGGCCATGCAGGCACTCACACGAGGGAGGCCAGGGGAACGGCAGCTCGCTCTGCGGTGGAAACCACCAGTGCACAGAGCCCTGGCTGGGGTGGGCAAGCAGGACAGGTACCCCTGCGCTGCTCACAAATTCAGAAGGCTAGTTATCACCTACCTGAACATTGTTCCTACGTGGGTTTGCACATGAAACGGAGACAGTGTTGGCAGCAAGGAGGGACCAGGAGCCCCTGCCCTTGGCCCCGACATCCTGGAGCCTGACTGAAGTCTGACCCATAACATGGGATTTTGCTTTCAGTCCTGGGCACCTCTGATGTGGGCATGGCTTAACAGCCCAAAATCTCACAACAAAGCAAGGGTGCCTGTGCATCTGCTGGTTCTTTGACCAATGTCAAGCCCAGGGCTCTAGATCCTGCTCCAGCGTGACCCCTCCGGGCCTCTTCTGTAATTCTGCTTTGTGACCAGCACAGAGGCAGAGCCATCGCCTCCATCCCAGCTAACTCCAACACCCTGATCTGCTGGGACCCGCTGGCAGGCTGAGCCATGGGGCTGGGAGGGCTGGCTCCACCTGAGCCTGGCTGGTAAACAGCCTTTCCTTCTGTGCTTGGATGGACACAACATTTTAATGTTTATTTGTGTCCAACCAGGCAAAAATACAGCCTAGGTAGCAAACAGATGAAAAGGCCTGAGGGGAATTTGCGCTAACGGTGGAGAAAGCTAGTTAAGGATCTGGAGGAGGCGAAGATCTGACTCCTCGCTTGAGACATGGATGATTCACCCTGAGGGACACACCAAAGGTGCAGGTTTCTTCCCTCCAGCCTCATGCTCAGTGCTGCTGCATTTTTCTGCTCTGTAAATACTGCAGGAATCAATGCAGCGGCTAATGTAGCACTTTTGACATTTGAGGGGAGATTACCTCAGAAGCAAGTGTATAAATCTGCTTCATCAAAAGTCCAGAGGCAGAAAGCAGATGCTGACTTGGAGACTCTCTCTGCCTGCCTGGAGTCTCCTGGTGGAAGCCCCGGAGGGGCAGGACCCATGGATGTGGGAAGCTGTGGGGCTGTTGCAGCACCGGATGGGTCTGAGCACGCAGGTAGGGAGGGAAAGAGGCAGCCTGGCTGGTTGTGTTGTTTGCTTTGCACTGGTGATGATGCAGTGGTATCATTTTCATGCTAAATGCTAATTTTCTGCTTTGCTGGCCTCAGAATCGCCTACATTCGTATCCTTCATTGCAGCAATTAAAGGGCTGGGTGCTTGAGCTGAGGCACTTGCGATGAGCAGGATTTTAATCGGTGTGCATTGGAGAGAAGGAGGAATGTGATTGCCTTGCTGTTGCTGTGGGAACGTGGGCAAGCAAACCTGGGCCCATGATGGGTAGGAGAGCCCCTACCGCAGTACACATGTGCATTGGCTTCAGCCCAGCGCTGGACCAGGGAATTCAGGGTTGCTGCATCTTCCACTTCTCCACCTGGTCAGGTATTGCTGTACAACTTCAGCAAAACATTGAAGCAAATCACCTGCTCCCCTGCCTCATGTTCCTACCCTGTGAAACCACCCTCCAAGGTGCCATGCATCACGCAGTGGTCCCCAGCACGTTGCAGGACAGGTTGAGCATCACTGGCGTGTCCCCTCTGATGGAGGCAGGGCAGAGGGAGAGGGCTTCAGTGTGCACCTGGGTTTCCCAGGTGTGCCTGTAGGCAGAAGGAGGCAATTACATACGTCCCTGCTATGAGACCGCAGCTGAGGCTGCTCTGCACAGGTTGGCAGGAGAGTCTGTTTGTGAAAGTGCTAGGAAAGATGTTAGCGTGTGAGTACTTAAGCATTTACACTGTTTGCCTAAATCATAAAGCTTGTGCTGGTGGATATGCTCCACAGATCCTCTCTGCCTCTCCAGCAGACTTAAATGTTCCTCCAGAGGGGAACAGGGGCTGCATCACTTCAATCCTTGCTGCTTTGCTTTCCCTTGGTGCGGCTCAATGCCCGTGTTTGCAGGGAGGGGACCATCCTGCCAGGGTCCCCAGCAGAACTGTAACTCTCTCTGCTGCTGCTGCAGCAGCATGGAAGCCATGGCATGTGACATGGGCAAAAAAAACCCTGAGAGATGGAGTGGAGAGGGGGTCCGGGGCTCACCCTGTCTTTGTGCCCCATGTCAAGGGATTTCCACATGCAGGGGCATCTGCAGGAAAGGAACACCATTGGAGAGACCAAGCCCATATGAAGTCTGCAGGAGCCACTGGAAGGGAATGGAGTAAGGGATGGTAATTAATGCTCTTGGGGCAGAGAAAAGCTTCCTAGGTCATCATTTCCGCTCCTCCTTGAATTCACCCAAATTCCTTCCTACACACCCCTCTCCTGTTGTCACGCCTTTCTCTCCTGAGCTCGTGTGTTTGGCTCTGGGGGGGACACAGGGGAATGGGTCAGTTACAGCCTCTTTTATCTGACATGAGGCTGCTTGCGCAGGTCTCCTTACACACCTTGAGCTATGTGGGTCCCTCAGCATGGGCATCCATGTTTTTTAAGTCCCTTTCAAGTTCAGGTGTCACCACCATGTTAATGCTCCTTGCATTATGTCCATGCTGAGTCAGTTTCCCCAGTCCCACTCCTGGCTTTCAGCATCACTTCTGCTACCAGGGGTCCTCAAACTTTTTAACCAGGGGGCCGGCACGCGGATGCAGTGGAGGCAGTCATCTGCGGCTGCTTGGTTCCCCCCCCAACCCCTGGCGGTGGGGGATGGGGGGTGTCTGTAAGAACGGGGGGCCGGATTGAGGACCCTCGGGGGCTGTATCCGGCCCGTGGGCCGTAGTTTGAGGACCTCTGTGCTACACCCTCTGTCAAAGGTACTGCTGCGTGCCCCCTTCAGGGACCTCCCCAGTCACTTCAAAGTCTCATCCCCGACCCACCCACAGGAAGGGGCTGGTGTCCCCTCACAACTCTTCCTGCATCGTGGGTGCTAGAAGGCAGGAAGGGGTGTGGGAAAACACACCTTTTCCAACTGCTCTCAGTAGGTCTGAGCATTTTCTGAAAATGTCCCGAGAAGGAAACCCTCTGTCCATGCTGCCTCTGAGAAGTGGGAAGGGAGAAGGGGGTGTTAGTGGACCAGTGCTGGCTGTGTGTGATCCGTGCCCAGGAGCCAGGCTCAGGGCACACAGGCATCCAGGGTGATGGGCACAGGGTGAGGAGGCCATGCCAGCTGTGAGGCAGGGCTGCACTCAGCCCATAGGGCTGTAGACCAAAGTGGGGTGTGGAGACAAACCTGAGCTTGCCTCAACATAAGTACTCCGGGCAGTTACTTGTGAAGGTGTGGAAGAAGAAGGCTTCAGCATGCACTCCCCATGTGCACATGGGACCACACAGGTCTGCGCCAGGGTAGTTTCACTGCTCCCTGCACCCAGGCTGGCATGAAATGAAAGCAGCCTGAGACGACTTCACCTGCTGCGATTCTACCGTTGATGGCCATGGAGACATGCCTTATTTCTGTCTTACTCCTTGACCCTCTATTCTTCCATCTGAAGTCCCTGTCTGTCTCGCTTCCCCGTTTTGTAGCGCACCCCCTTTTTGTAGCAGTCAGAGGTGGGAACTGCAGACAACACAGAAATCAGAGGAGCGGCTGGTTTTGTTTCCTTCACCGGTTCAGCAAAGATTTTGAATCTTCTGTCCAGATTAGCCACATATTGCAATGCCTGTCTTGTTTCCATGTTCCCATCAGTAAATTTCATCTCAGAGACATTTGAAAACTCCTTGTTTTTCTGGAGGTTTTAGCAATGCTGTTGCTCTCTGTTCAGGCAGAAGGCAGTGGGCAAGCCTCAGCAAACAGCCCAGGCACACCTACAGCACGGCTCCGCAGCACGCCGTGCCTCGGTGGCACATGTGGTCTGGGCAGGTCGGAGCTGCTTTGTGTACACGTGTCAGCAGCACAGCACGGTTACAGAAGAGCTGCCTTTACCCAGCCTGGGCTACAAGATACACATCTTTTCGACCTTCTGCTTCCCAGCCAGGGGCCAACCTGAAGGACTCGTGGAGGAAGAAGCAGTTGGGGAGGAGGTGGGTTCTTCCCTCACTGAGCTCACAGCTCCTTTGCAGCAGGACCCTCTGTCAGGCTCCATCTGACCCCTCTAGAAAGCATCTTTTCAGTCTGAGGCAGCACTTGAGAAGGGAGGGCACACACAGTGAGCCAGAGTTGTAAGTTTGTTATTTAAAAAAATAACAACAATTTTAAAAAAACAACATCATTGCTTCAACATACGTACTCCGGGCAGTTACTTGTGAAGGTGTGGAAGAAGAAGGCTTCAGCATGCACTCCCCATGTGCACATGGGACCACACAGGTCTGCGCCAGGGTAGTTTCACTGCTCCCTGCACCCAGGCTGGCATGAAAAAAATAACAACAACAAGTATGTTGTTTGTGATAAGCAGTATCTGAAACAAGGTGCTATTTCTCTTTTCATCATGAACAGGTGGACTCCCAGGGCTCAGGTATGTGGGCAGGAGGTGCTTGTAGGGTGGAGTGAAGGTGCCACATTTGGACCCACTGCACATCCCAAAGGTACATATCAGCCAGGTCTCCCTGCTGCAGAAAGAGGATGAGCAAGACCCTGGCTGGGGTAGACACAGGCTTGGACACAGAGGTAGCAAATTCTCTCTCCCTCCTTCAGAAACATGGGTGAGAAGGGAGCTTTCTCCCACAGCAGCCGAACTTTGTGCACAGCCCATCTTCCTCCTGCTGTGTGCTAACGAGAGCGCAAGGAGGAGAGGAGCTGGAGACTGACAGCCATGAGGGATTTCTACTGCTGTTTAGGACAGACCTCTCTCCATCTCTTCTCCTGTCTTTCCATTTGTTTTGCCATCTCCCTCTTTTTCCTTCCTCCACCCATTCTCCAGCCGAACACCCTTCCCTCAAGCTCAGCCCTCCACTCCCTTTTGTCCTAGTCCTCCATCCCTTTTCTGTAAGTAAGGAATTAAATAGGCCTCTGTGGAGGCAAACCCAGGTAAGTAGCTTCTCACTTTATTCCCTGGCTAGGATATCAATACAATTAAAGAAGAAGCACCTCCTAAGGACACTGCATTGATTTTGCTATCAAGTCCAGCATGCACCAGGTCAGGGTTTTGCAAGCATCCTTAGAGCTACAGGCACATTTGCAGCATGAGAGCTCACTGTGAGGTCTCAAAGCCCCTACCTACCCAGGTCCCTACCACCTGAAGTAGCAATAACCATCCTCCAGGCACTGCCCCACACATAGGACCAGGGAAGTTGGGATCTGACTGGCACCAGGGGCTCTCCATCACTCAGATGAGGCCCACCTGGAAGCCAGTTAACAGAGAGGGGTAAAGGGTACCAGCCTCAGGACATTTGCATTTAGTGGGTAATTAAGTGAATCTGAAGGTAGTAGGATCAAATAAAAAAAGAAAGGACAGACAGGAAAGGTTTTTTTTGTTTTGCAGAGCTTTCTTGGCTGGGGCTGTCTGTTGGTGCTGCTATCTCATATCCATGCCGTTAGAGTAAATAAACCTCCTCTTGTAAATGCTGGCCTTAAGCCACGCAGTAAATTTTTATGCCAGCCGAACCTGTGCTTGGTCACTTGCAGCAGTGTGTTGCTTCTTGATATGATGCTGCTGTATTGCTTTCACTGCAAGCGCCAGAGGGAAAGGCTGTGAGATGCTTTCCTTTGGGTCTCAGTTCCAGGTACGCTCCAGTATCTGGCCAGTTTTCTTTATTGCTTGCTCTTACTCTTCATATTGTAGCAAAGTTTCCTGTAACATTTTACTCCATGTTTCTGCTTCAGACCTGACCCAGTCTTTGCATTTTCCTCTCCCTGTTAATCTTGGGATTAAGAAAAAGCTGTGCAAGTATGACTTGAGCTTTTAGAAATATTTTCTCCTTTAAAAAAAGAATTAGCTTGCAATGAGCAATGCTTTTTATTTAGAACTGAATTAATGAGTTTTAACTGAAGATGGGCATGTTGGGCATTAATATGTGTATAATTATGCAAAACCACTGTTATGTCTCTAATGAAAATTAGATTCTACCACCGAGGCTGTGTTTTGTAATAATGTATATCTTCATTTGTGCTGGTGTTTTGTGTTTTTTTTTTTTTCCTAGCTGTATGACCTGGGATTACAGTTGCTATGGTGATAAGACAGTTAGTGAAAGAAGGAGTGAAAGGTAAGTTTGTATGTCTGCCTGTGCTGTGGGGGGGGGGGGGTGGGGGCTGGCAGTCTCCTTCCCTGGTGCTGCATCTGCCACTTGCTCTTGCTGTGACTGAAAAACACTACTGTGCAGGCTATGGTATTTTCTCAGTAGCTTGGGAAAGGGCGCTCAAGCAGTGATAGCAAGTTGGGGATTTTTCCCCCAGCAATAAGTGTGTGTGACCAGGCCATGGGATTGCTGTACTGGGAGTGTTTTTTAGTGGGGTGGGAGGGGACTGATCTCCTGTGTGTGTGTGTCTGTGCCCTTGGCCTTACAGGGGTTTAGAGGTGGCGATGCCTGGGCTAGTGGGACCCAGAGTAAAACCTTCCAACTACTCTTGTGTATTTGTTAACCTGTGTTTGTGATTCTCTGTGCCCTGGGCTTGGAGTTGGGGATGCTGAGCACAAGTGGCAGCTCCATCTCTCCTGTACTCCGAGTTATGTTACCAGCCCTTCTGTTGGGGTTTGCTTCGTGGTGCTTGCTGCAGGCGAGGCAGTGTCCCCCAAAACCCTTCCAGCAACCAATGCCACCTCCAGACCTCAGCAACTAGCTCTGGGGTACAGGGTTTGTTTTGTTTTGATAAGTAATTGATAGTCGAGGACAGTCTGTCCTAGGTGCATCTTTCTTTATTGACAAGGAACATACACAAGGTCCTGTTTCCCTGAACACAGCTGCCCAAAACTCCCAGTGTGTCTCCTAGCCTGTGCTCTGCAAGCAAAGCTCTCCCTTAGCTCGCTCTGTGTTGCGCAAGAAGCGCTTCCCTGGCTCCCAGCCTGCCTCTCCTGTTCTGCTGCCCCTGCCTTTCTCTGCGCCCCTCCATCAAAACTGCCCTCACCGTTTGCTTTAAGCTCCTGGTGGAAATGCTTACCATGGAAACTCAGGCTGACTAGCCTTGGTGATTGCAAGACTGATTCAGGCAGATTTTTTTGCAATTGCCTATTCCAAAACAGCTGAACAGCTTCTTTCTCCTTTCTCCTGAAAGAACAGTGACTGCTACCACCACCAGCTTAAAAATTTTCACTTGATCCTCCCAGCAGCAATGCTTCTTTGTAGCTCTGTGGAGCTCTGGGTAGTGTTCTTCTCTCAGGTACATTGTGAATTAACATATTGAAGGCCAGAGTCTCAGGCTTTCACCAACTGGTCTCAGTAGCCTTGAATATCTCCTTGGACTTGTTGAACATTTTATTGGGTATTGGTTTTCTACCAGAGGTCTTATTACTGTGATTATCAAAAGACAAAAGTGTTTTAAAAGTCTCTCCTCTCCTGCCCCACCATGCTTTGTGTTTTTTCCCAAGTGAACTCTTTGCCTGTTTGCAGCTTATCAACAGCACGACTGCTGTAGTGCAAGCAGACAGCGCTCTCCCGCTCACCTGGGCAGGGGTAAGGCAAATGAACTGGCTGACAGGGACAATCCTGTGCTTGCAGTGCTTTCTCCCCTTGAGGAAAACTCTTCCAAGCCGCTAAGCAAGCCTCTGAAAGGGATCCTCTTCATGCTCAGCCACCCTCCCACCCACAGCCATCAGTGGCTGCACAAAATGCCTGTGCTCACAGAGGACCCCACAGCTGGGGGAGAAGGTGGAAAAACCTGATGGGCGATGCCCAGTGGTGACTAGAGAACAGGGGCAGTCGCTTGTCAGTCTTAAGGTAAGGGTGGGAACTTGAAGGAGCTGGATTTCAGCCTGTTGGAGAGTTGTTGCTGCTCTCTCATGGAAGAGATGGTATCCTAAGGGCTAAGACTCTTCTAGCTCAGAAGGTGGGGAGCACTGAAATAACAGAGCAGCCGCTTAATCTACTCCTCCAGTGGGAGTCTGTCTTCCTTCCAATCCCCGAATACCATATCAGGTGCCAAGGACAGAACAAACCTGCAGCCTGCTCCCCGCTGCCCACATGGGACTGCTCAACAAAGTAAATTTGCCTGCATCTTCTCCAAACCGCGGGGCTTGGCAGCGCAGGTGCCCAGCTTTCCCCCTGAGGACTGCTAGAGCCTGTCTGCTCTAGGTGAACCTGCTTTAGCAGGGGGGTGGGCTTGATGTGCTCCAGAGATACCTTCCAACCCCAACCATTCTGTGATTCTGTGACTGTTTCAAAGTGCTGGCAAACGTAGCCAAGAATATGCTTCTGTGTGCAAACCCTCGAAAAGCAAAAAAGAATGAAGACCTCTGCAAGGGGAGGTGCAGCTCAGGAGTGAAACAAACTCACATTTTTTTAACTCTTCTTCCTGAGGTGGGGAAAAATTGGCTCTTTCTCCTTCTTACCTGTTCTGGCTGAGTCCTGCTTCAGCTGTACCACATCTCAAGGTACACTTGAGATAGGTATGAGGCTCTGCAAATGGAACTGAACAATAACAAGGATGATGGTTCATCTAGCCTGGAGGTGCCACTGAAGTTAAGTTGGCCTATATCTTGCATCAAAACTGCTTACATAAAGGAAAAAAGATGGGTCATTGTCACAGGACACTCCCTTCTGAAGGGAACAGAAGGCCCAATAGGCAGACTGGACCCACTTCTTACGGGAGTCTTCTGCCTGCCCTGGGGCCAGGGTTAAAGATGTGAAAGGAAGCTTCCTACCCTGATACAGCCCTCAGGTTATTATCCATTATTGATTATTTTTTTTTAGGTAGGCAGGGATGAAGTTGCAACAAGAAGTTTGAAGGCAATCAAGAGAGGCTTCAGGGCCTTGGGACAACTGGTTAAGGGATCGGGAGCACAAGCAGTGTTCTCCTCTGGCCTTCCAGTTGCAGGGAATGATGAGGGAAGAAACAGGAAGAGCCAGCAGATCAGTACCTGGCTCTGAGCTTGATGTCATCAGCAGAATTTTGGGGTTTTTGATTGTGTGTTGGTTTACATGACGCCAGGCCTTCTGGCAACAGATGGGGTACACCTGTCTCAAAGAGGGAGAAGGGTCTTTGCACGGGACTTAGCAGGGCTCATTGAAAGAACTTTAAACTAGATTTGAAGGGGGAAGGTGATAAAAGCAGGCTTCCTAGAGATAAGCCTGGAGGCGACACACCAGTGTTTGAGCGACAGTGTGCTAGTGAGGTCATTTGGTCTGCCATCTCAGTGGAGGTAGGGGAAGTATAGCCATGTGGTAGCAAAGATGCTAGAGTTACCGATGTGTTAGAAACCATGGAAACACCTGAGAATGGTCATGTATGAATTAGGGCTTCACCCGGCTAAAAGGTGGCAGGATCAATAGACCCACTGAAGTGCATCTATGCTAATGCACACAGCAGGGGCACCAAACACGAGGAACTGGAAGCCATTGTGCACCAAGAAAACTATGACATGGTTACCATCATGGAAACAAGGTGGGATGAGTTGCACAACTGGAGTGCTGCAGTGGATGGCTATAAACACTTCAGAAGGGATGGGCAAGGAAGGAGAAGCCCTATATGTTAGTGAGTGTTTTGATTGTCTAGAGCTTAATGATGGTGACAAAAGGGTTGAGTGTTTGTGGTAAGGATCAGGGGAAAGGCCAACCAAGGCAGATGTCATGGTGGGAGTCTGTTATAGACCACCCAACCAGGATGAAGAGGCAGACAAAGTATTCTATAATCAGCCAGGAGAAGTCTCACATTTGCTAGCCCTTGTTCTCATGGGGGACTTATCAGATTTCTGCTGGAAATACAATACAGCAGAGAGGAAACAGTCTTGGAGGTTCCTGGAGTGTGTGGAAGATAACTGCCTGACACAGCTGGCGAGGGAGCCTGTTAGGGAAGGCGCCCCGCTGGACCTGTTGTTTGTGAACAGGGAAGGACTTGTGGGTGATGGGATGGCTGGAGGCTGTCTTGGTCGTAATGATCACAAAATAATAGTTTTCAGTGCTCAGAGAAGTGTGGATGGGGTCAGCAGGACTGCTACCTTGGCATTCTGGAGGGCTGACTTTGGCCTGTTTAAGAGCCTGGTTGACAGAGTGCCTTGGAAGCAGTCCTGAAGGGCAAAGGAGTCCAGGAAGACTGGAAAGAAGGAAATCTTAAAGGTGCAGTAGCAGGCTGTCCCTATGGGCTGAAAGATGAGCCAGTAGGGAAGACCACCAGCCTGGCTGGAACTCAGGAAAAAAAAGGAGAGTATATGACCATTGAAAGAAGGGATAAGCAACTCGAGGGGGGCTACAGAGGTGTCATGAGGTTATGCAGGGAGAAAATCTGAAGGGCCAAAGCCCAACGAGAGCTTAATCTTGCTACTGCTTTGAAAGACAATAAAATATGTTTCTCTAAATATGTTAGCAACAAAAGGAGAGCTAAGGAGAATCTCCAGCCTTTATTGGATGCGAGGGTAAACAGTGACAAAGGGTGAGGAAAAAGCTGAGGTATGTAATGCCTTCTTTGCCTCAGTCTTTAACAGTAAGACCAGTTGTTCTCTGGGTACTCAGCCCCCTGGGCTGGAAGGCAAGGCTGGGGAGCAGAATGAAGCCCCCATAATCCAAGGGGAAATGGTCAGCAACCTGCTACACCACTTAGGCACACACAGGTCTATGGGGCTGGATGGGATGTACCCGAGGGTACTGAGGGAGCTGGTGGAAGTGCTCACCAAGCTGCTTTCCATCATTTATCAGCAGTCCTGGCTAACCAGGGAGGTCCCAGTCGAATGGAAGTTAGCAAATGTGATTCCCATCCACAAGAAGGGCTGGAAGGAGGATGCAGGGAACTACAGGCCTGTCAGTGTGACCTTGCTGTCAGGGAAGGTTATAGAGCACATTGTCTTGAGTGCCATCACATGGCATGTACAGGACAACCAGGTGATCAGGCCCAGCTAGCATGAGTTTATGAAAGGCAGGTCGTGCTTGACTAACCTGATCTCCATCTATGACAAGGTGACGCACTTTGTGAATGAGGGAAAGGCTGTGGATGTTGTCTACCTAGGCTTTAGCAAAGCTTTTGGCACCATTTCCCACAGCATTCTCCTAGAAAGATCTAGAAAACAAGTCTTATGAGGAGTGGCTGAGGGAACTGGGGTTGATAAGCCTGGAGAAAAGGAGGCTTGGAGGAGACCTTATTGCTCTCTACAGCTCCCTGAAAGGAGACTGTAGTGCCGTGGGTGTTGGTTTCTTCTCCCAGGTAACAGGTGATAGGACAAGCAGCAGTGGCCTGAAGTTGCACAAGGGGAGGTTTAGATTGGATGTTAGGAAAATTTCTTCACTGAAAGAGTTGTCAGGCATTGGAACAGGCTGCCCAGGGAGGTGGCTGAGTCACCATCCCTGGAGGTATTTAAAAGATCTGTAAATTTGGTGCTTAGGGACATGATTTAGTGGTGCACTTGGCAGTGCTAGGTTAACGGTTGGACTTGATCTTAAAGGTCTTTTCCAAGCTAAAAAATTCTGTGATTCTGGTATGTCATCTATGAGCTGAGGCTTTCCAAGCTGTGGACCTTCTCATCTCAGTTGAGGTTGAACCAAGGAGGTGTATGCAAAGTAAAGGCAGATTTTTTGCATGATCCCTGATGAGTCTGGTTAATGCAGCAGGTTGCCTGGTAGTAGTGAAGTGTCAGATGGTAACAATCCTTAAAGGGGAGGCATTAAGCCTTTTATAGCCTTGGTTATACTGTGGGTCCAACCTAGGTCAGCAGCATAGAGTAATAAACACCAGGCTGATATTTGGGAGTGATCTAACAGTTTTGGGCTTCAATTCGGATCTGCTAGTGCCAGGTCAGAAAAATCAATACAGCATTGAGCAGTGTCTTCATCAGCCTTTGACTTCTCTGATCTCCTCCCTTAGCCTTCTGCAGGTTAGTGCTGAGGTGGGTGAGATGTGTGTGTGTACATACAAACTCACAGTGCCTCTGCCAGCTGGGTATAAACAGAGAGCTGGAAGCAGCCTGGGTGGCTGTCGGGCTGGGGCTGGCCTCTTGTCTCGAAGAAAACCTGCTGCAAAAAAATAAGATACCTTCATTATTCCTCCTCCCCCTTCTCTAAATACTCATCATAAGCCGTTAAAAGGTGGGAGCTGTGGACTATGAGTCCTGGCTTGCCATTGTCCTGCATCAGGAGGACAGCCCAGTCAGCACTGGAATATCCTTCCCCTCTCTCTGCCGCCTCTGCGTGCTGCATCCTCATGCCAGGGGTTCATAAAGAGCATACAGAGAGGTATGTAGCAAACGTGCTGTGCCTGTGACCATAATCTCAAATGAACTAGTGAGGTGCTTAAGGACAGAAGCTACTACCAGGGTAGGAGCAGTTGGACAAATGCAAGGTGGCCGTGTGGAGGGATTGCCATCACAGGTTTGGTCTCTCGGAGGGATGGGTGGACAATAGGGTCAGAAGAGGTCACAGCCCGACTTTCACATCTTCAGACACTGATGCAGCAGCATGGTTCCATTGCAGCCCTTGTAGCCTGTCCACAAAAGCACCATCAAATACAGGCATGTCATCTTGAGGACCAACAAGTAACCAGGAGCTCTGTGGGTGGAGCCCTGAGGGTCCTGTGTGTTTGGCAGGGAAATGAGAGAGGTGGTGGGTTTCCCTTGTTGCAGGACAGAAGGAAATGGTGGTATGTGGGAGGGATGCAGCTGGCTGATGAATTGACCACCTGCTTTGGGATCCAGTGTAATTGCAGTGTTTATAGGCAGGTTATCAGCCACAGAGCACAGCAAATGGGTGGCAATTTGTGCGGGTCGGGGTGTTTTGGCGGTTTTGCTTTGTTTTTCGCAAGAGCCATGAGATGCTGTAATGTGCCTTTACATCAGATGTCTGTGCTCCGAGGTTGACCCAGGTCACCAAGTTTCCTCCTAGACTTAGCTCTGGGCCAGCAGGGGCGTGTTGTGTCCTTACCCTTGTGGGATGGTGGGGGAATGGGCTTTAGCTGAGAGCTGCAGTGGGTCCTCAGGGAGGACGAGCAGAGACTGCTGCACTGTATTGCAGTGTCACAGCATGGTTATCCTCTCCTGGCATCACATGCAGGCTGCAGTGAGAGCAGTCCCTCATGCAGGGGAGGGATGGAGGGTGGGTGAGTGGGTGCAGCAGGGACATGGGTCTCCAAGGGGAGCAGAGGCAGTATCTGTTTCCCATGACCTGGCTGGCAGTTCGCTTATTTTCTGCAGTTTATCAAACCCTGCATGGCCTGGCAGTTTTAGTACCTAGGGCATAGCTTGCCTGCCTAGCTCTTTGCCTTTGCCTAAGTAGTCATCACTTCTCTGAGCTTGCTGGCGGGAGTGTTGGATGAGGCTGCTCTGATCACTACAAGGGATCACCTCAGCAGCCGGTGGGCTCCCCCTGTGGCACAGGCATATGCATTTATTTTCCTAAGCTACGTCTTTCCCACTAAGGTTTTCTTCTCACATGCAATACGGTGGAGAAGGGCGTGTGTTTTCTGTTGGGTTCTCCTCTTTGGCTGGGGGTAAAGTGTTTTGGCTGGAGGTCTGGTGCCTGGGATTTCATCTGCAGGGGCTGTGGTCCTGCTGTGACTGAATGCTAGTGACCTCTAATGGACAGCTCTGAAAAGCCTTACGGAGGTATGGAGGCCTTTTAGACATGAAGCTTTATCGTTACGGTCATTTTTATACATAGCTACTGTGGATGTAGCATTAGAGATATCTCAAACACCTTTAAGGCAGTCCTGTTGCTTATGACTTGTATACTTGCTTTTGCATTTCTATTCCTTCTTAACCAGCAGGAAAGAAGCAGCTGAAACACCCCAATTTGTTGATCTTTATAGTTCATTTGTTTTTCTTGGCATCTGAAGAGCAGGGAAGTTGAAAGGGGTGCAGGAGGGACAAGTAGAAAATGAGGAATGTAGTCAGCTTCTTAGTGCTCTTTAAATAGCACTTTGCTAACCAGAGTGACCACTACGGCTCTGCTGTTTCATGTATCTGTTTGTGATTTGAAGATCACTTTAAGTGCTGCTTTGTTTTTTACAAGTTGGAGTAAAGTTAAATCCACGTGGAAGATAAGGAGCCTTTCTTATCTCCTAAATCAAGGGAGAGGGATGGTGACTGTTGACAGCCTACAGAGCAACGTACTCTGCAACCCTTACACTCTTTGCTAGTGAAAGTGTTTGACATCCTAAGACACCTGCTGAAAGCAAAAAATCGGTGCTTACACGTTGAGAAGTGTTGGGAGCATTTGGTATCTCTTTTCCTATATCCTCTTAAGGCTTCTTTTTTCTTTCTGGCTCTGGTGTCTCCGGATGAACTCTAGCTGTGGGCCACAGGTGTGCTTTTTCAAAAGCAGGAAAGAAACAGCACTTCAGTTCTCTATGTATCAGCTGTTTTGAGATGCCTGAAATACAGTACTACATTCAAAGGACATCTGATTAAATTAAAAGAGGGCAAGCTTGGAACTAAGCTGCAGATCACTGCCAAGTGAAAGCATGCTGTAAAACTAACTCCCTGCCCCAGAACAGCACCAAAAGCAGGATCTCTGTGAGATTCATTTGGGCTGGACATGAGAGGTGGCTGAGAAAATCCAGAGGTTTCAGAATAAATAATGGAATTTACTGATAGTATGCTAAACCCTATGCTTCAGTTCCTCAGCCAATTTCTATTAGGAGCATGATAAAATTAACACAGAAGATCAATGCTTCTGCATTATTTACCTTCTCTGTAGCATCTGGCAGTGGCCACAGGGAGACCGAACTGACAAAGGGCTTGGCCTGGGACAGCAGCCCTGTGCTTTGCCAGGGAGCTGCATGTCTCCTTCCCTAGCTCCCTCCTTACTCGTGGCTGCCACTGATGTTTACAAGGATGATTAAGTTAACCGGAGGGTTGGCTGATCCATGGCATGGCTTACAGCTTCCCCTTCCAGATGAATGAGCAGCTGGCAACGTAAATGGGGGCTGTCACCTTGTAACTGGGACCTCCCGTTGGCTCATTTGTGCCTGTCCCCTCCTGGGGCAGGTCGGGGTGCCTGGGGAGGAGGGAACCCTTTTGGAAGGTGATGGTTCTCCCCATAATGGTGCTCAGCAGCTCGCATGCTGGGCTGGCATGGGCATTTCTGAGGCAGGCTTGACCCCACCTGCTCAGAAAGCAAATTAAATAGCCTGTGCTTTGGAATAGCAATAATTCAGGGGGCAAGGCTGAAATAACTAAATATGAACGGCTTCGTTAGGTGGATCCTGAAAGGTGGCTGTAACAACCTCGCACTGGCGAGGATGGCACAAGGCTGGGGTGCTGGGAGGGAAGGGAAATTGAGGGTGGTAAAAGCAGATATAACCTGGAGTAATGACGTGGGGCTAAGCGTGAGAAATGGAGCCTGCGGATCAGCAAGGGATTACTGATTTATTAGCTTCTGGATTAGTGTCTCAGGGCCAGAGACTGCAGAATAGACTGTATTGAATTATTCCTTATCAGCTGGTGCTGACTGACTCAGGGCTGTCCCAGTAAGCTCCCTGGGTTGGGGAGGTACTTTCTGTCAGGCTGGCATGCCACAGTAAATAGCTTGGAGAGAGATGGCTTTCAGGAACAAAAAAGCCATATGGAGATGAGAAATTATAGAACTCGGGGGTGAAAGAGTCACACAGTAGTTGCTCAATATTCTCCTTTTTCTTCCTTAAATTGAAAGCTCTATCTTATCTCTAGATCAAGTCTCTCAAGACATAGCTGGAGGTTTCCAGTCTTTGACTGCTATAGCTTTGATTTCAACACCTTTCCGTGTTCTTATTTATTCTTCAAAGGTGAATTCCAACTAGTCAAATCTGCTTTGGCTATAGATCTAAAATGTCTGGGGATATAATTTTAACCACATAAACCAGTCACTATTGATATATGAGTGTGAGTAGGGAAGAGAAACAGACTGTATAAAGAAAAGAGGACAAGTATGCCTGCAGCTTCCTTGTATTTATGCCATGAGGTTGGAGGAGGCAAGGACAGAGGTGGTGGCAGAAACCGATGCTGTTTCAGCAAGGGATGCATGTCACTCTGAGACAGCAGCAGATCCTCATCAGCCATGAGTGTGGTGAACCCGGATTTTGGATGAAACATCAGCCTAGGCATCCCATTCACATTTTGCGACTGAAGATTTTTATGCAACTTTCCATTGGGAAAAGGACACACAAATTTGTTCTTCCTCTACTTGGGAAGAAGGGTGAACTACACTTTGCATTTCTACTGTCCTGTGTTTCTGCCACTTCCCAAGCCTGCTGGAAACGTAAAGAGGCATAGGGCTACCTACGAGACAGGTTCTGGTTCCAGTGCTGTGATGGACTATTGAGAAGTGCTGAAAGAAAATCCCTATTGCAGGGGTAATACCCTCGGTCTGTGGAACGGTTTTACACTCTGCAGTATCAAAGATGGTGTAACACTAATGTTTTTAATCTTTATTTGCAAAGGAAAGCTTCCAAGCATGGACCAATTACAATTTCATGCACTTTGAGGCTTGAAACAACCACCAGCCAGAATTAAGGCTTTCTAGCAGAGCTGACTATCCCAGGCATCCATCACCAGAAATTTCTGAATAAAATGCTGGTCATTTGAATATGTGAAATTTGTTATGATGCAAACAAGTGAGAGCTGGGCACTCACAGGCAATGAGGAAAATGAAGCCACCTAACAACAAGGTTCCTGCCTGTAACATGCATTTTGTGATGTAGAATGCAACAGCACGTTTCTATATAAATAATAACTAAAATTGTGGTTCCTGGATAAGTGTGGTGGCCTGCCAGCAACCTCTGTACAAACCTCCAAGCTCCAGTAGCGAGGGGGGATCATGCACCTTAACTAGACAGTGTGGTCCACAGCCAGAAATACAATCCTTCCCTGAGTGATATGCCCATGATTACAATTCTATGTATTACAATTCCATGTAATCACGCTGGCATATGAGGGGCTTCATTGCCCTCAAGCTGTTAACCACAGTCTTTAGAGTAAGCAGGCACATCCTGTGGCCTGAATGACCTCTCAGAAACCATACTGAGTACTCCTGGCCTAACAGAAGTGTTAGAAGCACTTCTGTGTCAGCCCTATGATCATACTGGCTCTTGAGAAATATTAATCTTCATTGGGCTTCACTGATTGATTCTCAGCTGGGAGGCCTTTGAGGAAGTGCAGGTGATTCAGAAATGAATGATGATGACTCACTGGGTAACACCTGGGCCCTCTCTAACACTGCGGTAGAGGCATTTTGCTGCCAGTGGTACTATATTTTCATTTAGAAGTAAACCTAAAGGCTTAGTTGTTAGTGATGTTGTAACATCTTCCACACGAGTTTGAATGCAATCCTTGTTCTTCTGCTAAATTTCACTTAGAGAAAGTAGTATTCTGCTGACTTGGCATTTGTTCTGTAATTGAACTAGAATAGTTACTCTTCATTTTTTCTCTCTGACTGCTATATAGTTTTATTATGTGCTGTTATATAACTTAGTTCTGATGTGAAGCCAGCTATATTTCAGAGTTAGATGAATGATCCCTATATAATATGCATATATGTCTGCAAAGCACTTTGGATAAAAGATGCTAAGAAATGCAGGTAATTATTTTGCTTTTTCTTGGATTTTGCTTTGCTGCCCACTATGTAGCAGCTTTGCTGTTGTTCTGTCTCAACGCCTTGTTGAATTAAGTGTTCTGAACAGTTTTGGGAGTGCTGGAATAATTTATTTATTACCACTTATAGGTTGTTTTTCTACCTCTTTTGAAACTCCCCATTTCGCAGACATAATGAAAAATAAATGTTTTCAACTAAAGTTTTAGCGACTGGGGGGGGGGGGGGGGGGAAGGGGGCGGGAGGAGGAGAAAGCTCAGCAAAATATTTGGTTGATTTTAAGCCAAGTTTTGGCGCTGATGTGATACCAGAGACTCCTGTCGGTAGGATTTTAGGGTACAGGAATAATAACTGAAAAGGAGGAAAGATGGGTGCACAGTGTTCCAGGCAGGATAAAATAAACCAGCAACCCATGTGGGTCTCTGACAGCTTCTCAACGAAGGATTTTGTACTCTGAGATTTGTTCTGACAGCAGTGTTTTGAAAATGTTTAGGACTCTTGCCATCACATTTCTTTTAATGTTTGATTACCTTATGTGACATATCCTCGACTGTTGTAAATTGATACCACTTCATCAACTTTGGTGTGACATCTTGTCAGTGAACATCAGCAGAGGATTAGCCCTCTGCATCCAGACGTGTTGCCTTGAGCTGGGCTGGGATCTCATCCTAAGTCATTACGTGCCTGATGAGAGAGAGCTGAAGGGAAGAAATAGGTTATGATAGGTTGTGGTGAGGGCTGACCCAGTAAGTTGAACTGATTTATTTTTGATTTGTTGCTAATTCCAGTTTCTCTGTATGATTTTGGCTCCAGGACACATTATCTTCTGAGACAGAAAAAATTGTAGCTACTAAGACCTCTGTGCCACCCTTTGTAACAACAGGGATGATACTGGTTCTGATGTTCGGGCCAGAGCCAATGTGAGAAACTGCATTCAACCCACCAAAATCCCCCCTGTAGCTCCCTTTGATACTCATCTTCGTGGCTTGTCATATGGCTACTGTGCGATATTTACGTGCTGCAGTGTTTTATCATAACTCAGGTATAAGACTTCCTCTACAAAAGACTGTTTGAATTGTCTTTTGGCATCTATTACTGTGAAATGTGCCGTGGAAGTGTAAATCATGGCACTGGCTGTCAGGGAGCACTTGGCCTTCAAAGAGTGTCCTGCGGCATTGCTGAGGGAGGGGGTGAAGAGGCTAGCAGGGTAAGGTGAAGGAGAAACTGAATTTTTCATTTAACTTAAAGGATTCTTGTCTACAGGCTGGCATTCAGTACCCCCCTGGGACTAGAGCTCCCGAATGTGAGGGCCACAGAGCTGCTGAGCTGGAGGACACAGAGGAGAACATACTGTTGTCCTTGCTCCTGTGACACTGCACAGGCAGTGCTCTGTCACCTGGTGGGCAAATTATTCTCCCTGGGGGCAATGCTTCCCACAAATACAGAAATGTTTCACACTCTGGACTTGAGAAGACACTATTTTTCTTATGGTCTGGGGGTCTGAGCTGGAAA
Source organism: Falco punctatus (assembly GCF_963210335.1). Classification (NCBI taxonomy): domain Eukaryota; kingdom Metazoa; phylum Chordata; class Aves; order Falconiformes; family Falconidae; genus Falco; species Falco punctatus. Next base: position 35,824,356 of record NC_137585.1, read on the forward strand.
GGCTTCCCCACACTGGTAGCACCGGGGAGAGCAGTGCTGGCACTCCCAGTCTGGCTCAGTAGGAGTGGGCTCGGGCACACACCCAGCCATCACGGCAGAGTTTTTCCTGCCTTAATCCAGCCCTGAGTGAGCTCAGCTGACTGCACACGGTAGTGTCAGTGTGTCCTCCAATGTGCAAAGTAATATTTCCAAAGGTATTGATCTTCTGTGTAAGGGCATTGGCTGACTTGCCCAGGTAGATCAGGTACAAACCTCTGATGTACCCTGAAGTACCACTGTCCAAGCCAATGATGGGCCAATACATCTCCTGTGAATATCCAAGGGCGGCTCGCTGTCAGATGGCTGGTGCCATGAAACAGCCACTTTGTGGCTTCAGATAGCTTTAGTGAAGATAGCTTCAGTTTGAAAATATCGAGACTCCTATTTTTATGCAGTTTAGTCAATTGGCAAGTTGCAAAGGTACATACTAGGGCATCTCAACACAGAGCCAGGAAGCTCAGAGTCTTTCCTGTAAGGTCTTCAGGGTTTTTTTTGTTTGGTTGGTTTTCTTAATTGAATAAAATCCAAAATGTATCATCTTCATCCAGTCTGAACCCAAACCCATGATACTCACCCAAGAAGTGTTATTACTAAGTGAGCCTTTTTGTTGAAAAGCTGTATCTTTCACTGAATGGTATCCTTCTTCACACGCTTCCATCTTTTTTTAATTTGTGCCTAGCTGTAGGTCAGGTAGGTAGATTTTCTGCTTAGCATTTCTTCAGGGCTCCCAATGCAGTTCTGTCAATATGAAGTGCTATCGTCTACAGCAAGCCTGGCCATCACCGAAAGGACTGTGAACCGAGGATATTTGCCATGTGGTCCCAGAAAATAAATCCTAATCTTCTAGGGTAGACACAGGCTTCAGACTGTCCTTAGGCTAAAGGGAATAGATTCAACTCTTGCCACATGGAGTGTTCAGTGACACTGGGAAAGGGAAGAGCAGACTACTTTTCCTCTATATCATGTATGTCTTGGACCTGCCAATGCATGTATGTCAAACAGATAATGTGCAAGTCTTCAGGCAAGAGTCCTGATTCACTCAGCCTTGCAAATGGCTCCCTAATGGACTTTGCTTGAAGCCATATGACCTTGAAAGTGGAAGCTTTCTGTCTAGCGGTTAAACTTGTATAGATGGGGACAAGTACAGACTGTGTTACGAACCCTGTTAAAAGTAAAGCTTATTAGAAAAGGAGCCTTTGCCCTTAGCAAAAGGGTTTTCCACCAGTATTAGGCAGGTCCATCTTGCAAGGAGATGACATAGCTGAGAGAAAAAGAATTTTAGAATATTATTCACGCTCACATATGTGAAGCGGGTTATATAAAGATTTTGCTGCCGTGCATCTGCAATGTTTGCTTGCTGATAAAGCTACACAGATTATTTAGCAATGGCTGTCACACTCTTGCTAATACTGTGTGTGGTAGTAATATGTTAAGTGCTATTAAATAACTTGGGTGTTGTCAGAGACCAATTTTTATAAGAGCTGCAATATCCAAATTTTGGTATGAGAGACTCCTAATCATGTACGCTAACCCTTCTTGTCAGGAGAACATATTGTGCCTCTGAAGTAAACATTTCTGCAAAAGTGGAATATTTTCTTATACTTTCCCTCAGCAAGTTAGCCCCTGTGACTACATAACTTGTGTACATGTGCATACAGCATGGAGAATTGGCAATGTCTATGTGCTAATGATTTTAACTAGCTTTGCATCCAATTTTGAAGCCTTCTAAATCCCCTCAGTAACAAAGTCCGTTCTCTTGATTGTTTGTTTGTGTGATGTGTGGCCAATAAACCATATTTCTGGCAATTTAAAGCTGTTTTTTTGGAATGAAACTATAATATCAACTGTGCTGTTTCCTTTTACAAATGCTTCTTTCTCAGGCTCTATCTCAAAAGTGACTTGGTCTAGAAACTCTGTTCTGCAAGAATCCTTGATGATATGTTGACATAAAGTATGACTTCAGATCAAATTAAGAAATGTTTTTTAAGCATTTGGCAAGGCACCTTTGAATTTTTGCAATGCTCACTGGCTCCAGACTGTAAAGGTAGAATTTTCCAGAGCATCCAGTACTTACCTAACTTTTCTGATCCATGCCTGCTTGGATTTCCACAAAGCAAAGGCTGGACAACAGCAAAGCCCACTTCCAGATTCTATCCAAAAAGCACACCATAGGCTGGTGCTGCCGGGCTGCCGAAGAGAGACTGGGGTTCCCAAACTTCATAAGCCCTGACGCTTGGGTTAAGAGAGGTGGCAGTTGTTTGGACTTTGCTCTTGCAGATAGTTAATGTTAAATTCCACTAGCTGAGGCACTTGGTTCCAAATTGGTAACGTGCTCTCCTAGTGCTGCCTGTGACCTTGGTGAGCTCTGGCTGAGCATTTCTCCCTCGATCAGGGACCGATGGGCTCTGCCCATGAAGCCATTGGAGTCTGTAAACTCCCTTAGCCAGGCTGTCTTGATTTTTACATTCAAGAAATAACCTTCTGACCCAGCCTGTGCTCTTGCTGATTGTAGCCTGACCAAAATCTCCTGCCAGGATGAGGTGCTTTTTAAATAAGCTTTTGCTACTGAGTTCCTTGAATTTTTGGTGTGTGTTTTATGCACCTTGTAGGATTCACGTGCTGCCTTGCAGAGGTTAGAACTACTCACTCGGCTGACAGCTGGAGCTTCTTTTGCTGATTCCTGCAAGATCAAGGAGACTATTCTCTGTTAGCCTGCTTGACTGGGATATTCTGATCTGAAGTCAATGGTGGTGTTTTAAAGTGTTCTTTGTAATCTGAGGTATGAGTAATTCCAGAAAAGCAAACTCAACATGCCCTTTCTGCTGATTAAAGCTAGTTAAAAGCTTCACTTTAAAAGTAAAGGGATAGAGAAGAGTATGAAAGGATGATATGGGATCCCACCAGGGATGTCAGATTGCTGAAAACTGACCCAGGGTTGGATGGCATGACCTCGGGGCTGTGGCATACCTAATGCAGAAGGTCTGAGTCGAAGCCATCTGCAGTCCATGAGGGCTTGTCTGTCACACTCCATGAATCACGGATCTAGGCCTCCTGTGGCAAGTCTTCACTCCTTCTTAACCTGCTCTGTGCATCTTTGCCGTGTTGCCAGCTGACCCAGGAACCTGGCACTGATACACTAGAATAAGCCCCCAAAACATGTAGGTAAGCAAGAGCAATTTAGCTTTTTTTAACTGAAGTCACTTCAAGCTACAGAAAGCTGGGAATTACCCTTCTAAAAGCAAGATTGGTTACCACTTTTAAAGCTGGACCTGGGACAGTGACTCTAAAATAATCAAGGGTTTGCTCTGTCATTTGCACCAAGGCTGTAGTGGGAATATTTTTGATGGTGCTACTGGGAACAGGATCTGGCCTATTCTAATTGCAAATCACATCCCTTCTGCACATAAGATTCAGTCTTAATTAATATCAGTGATGTCTTAAAAGGAAAAATGGAAGTTTAAATGCAGACCTCTCTAGATTTTTAATGTCCTGCACATAATTTTCAAGCAAAATGCATTCAGGAAAATGTTCCTTGTATTTTAACAGTCTCAGAAATAGCTTTGACTTATTTTGCAGTTCAAGAGCCAGCACAAGGATCTGCAATGGCATGAAAATATTGTCTTTTCCCAAGTGTTATTGACACGTGTACCTTGCTGATGCTGCTAGTCCAAAAACCAATATTATTTTTAAAAAGGAAGCCGTACTGCAGGAAATCAGTCTCCTTTTCCTCTTATGCATGAGCTTCTAGCCAGAAATATATTGGAATTTATTTCTAGCCAGAAATAAGATGGAGAAACATGAGTGTTAGGGGAGTATAGAGGGAGGAAAAAATATGGGTGTGTGCACAATATATTCTGTATGTCTTGTGCTTCAGATGTTGCCCTTCACAGCATTGCATTGCATCTCCTGCAGCTGTGCTCTGAGCGAATCAGAAGCTGTGTGAAATCTGCCTGGAGTATTCTTTCTCTTAAGAGCTGAAGCATATCTAGCCTGCTCTTCTCCTGCTATCCCTACCTCCCCTTCCAGCAAAACAGAAAACATGAAATTGAGAGAGTCTGCTTCCATGAATAATGTCCTGCAATCTCTGTGGATCCCACTGTTTCACCCACCTGCATCCCAATACTGCAGTTTAGATACGGGAACAGTCTCTTCTCCCCCCAGAAAATAAAAGAGCATAGAAGAAGCTTTTGGCATGACATGTGAGCCAAAGACAGGAATGGCAGAGGTCACCAGGTCAAGAACCAAGAGGACATCCCCACTTGCAGTATCTGCACTGGCCAATACCTGATGTTTCTTGTCCATGCATTGCTGCTGGTGGAAGTGGTTGATGCACTGTTGTCAGTAAGTCACTGGTGTCTCTAGCATTGCCACCTCGTACCATGTCAGTTTGCTCACTGTAACATCACTGAGATCTCTCTACACAGTATGAGGAAGTCAAGCTGAAGCCTGTACAGACATACCCTAGGTAGATCAAACCACAGATAGGAAATATCCACGATGAGAACATGGAGGCACAGCCATCCCCACAGGTGTCATACCACTATAGCTGGCCACACACCCCGATGTCTGCGCAGACTGCCCACCTGCGGCGGTGACATCTGCTGAAGATAGCTGCCGTGGGCTGCAGCCATGTCTCCTCAGGTCGGGCAGACCTGGAGGAATAGGAAGGCAATCAGTCCTGTGCTGCATCTGCAGATGTTAATGAAAATAGCATTGGCTGGACCAAAGGTGGAGAGGTGTGTTTTTCTCCTCTGTGCTGCTGCTGTTACCCTCTCTGGGGTGGCACCGTCACCACTGGTTGGCTGATGGCTGATCTCTCCTTGCAGCAGTGAGTGTGATGCACACTGTAACACAGTCCTCCGAGCCTGGGCATCAGGAAACAGGGCTCTGAAGGGAAAGCTGCTGGCAGAGCTGGGGCTGAACAAATGGCAGTGGCCAAAACATGGAAAAGAAATTGCTCTTCAGTTCTTTGCCAGGAGATGATGTGGCTTTTCTAGTGTGGGTTGCCTTTCAAGACAGGGTGATGCCAGGGGCCTGGAGATATAGGCATGGTCCTTCTCTTTGCCAAGGGACACCCCACTCTGTGGTTTTTAGCACTATTCCTCCAGCTCCACTCATCTCCCTGTATTTACTATAAGATATACTTCCCACATGGGAGTGCTTTGTCAGGCTAAAATCAATGATGTCAGTGAGGTACCCGGACACAGCAATGACAGAGTGCATTAAAAGGACCCAGTTAAAAATTATCAAAATTTGTGTAGCACAAAGGAGTTTGAGGGAATGCACTGGAAAATCACACTGTCACACTTGTTTTTCATTAGTTTGAATTGCATTCAGAGGAGTATTGTGTGTGTATGTATGTTTTTTCTAAATATAGTTATATATGTATATATATACCAAGTATTTCAACAGCATAGAAATAGAAATAATGTAGTTGGATATATCTAGTATCTATATAGATTTCTGTATCTTTTGCAAAGTGAGGACATTTGATTATTTCCCCCCACCACGCCCCTTTCCCAGAATGTAGGTAATGGTAATCTTCGTCTTGTCATCTAATTGCAAATAAATTTTCCATTTTGGTTAGTAATTGAAATCGGTATTTTTGCATCTGCTGTTTCTAGACACTGCACTCCAGGAGTCAATATCATATGTGACAGTAGCAATTGATTTGTGAGCGGTGGCATCCCCACTGAAAATTTCAGGCCTCAGGGATCAAACACCTTGAGAGAGCAGTAAAGTCATTTTAAGTCAGGAGGGATTGTGAGGAAAGGGAGATAATACCCAGGCTAGATCCTGAAGCCTAATACAACAAACAAATCAATTCCGTGCTTTGTCATAGATTTTGTGTATGATTACATACAAGTACTGAAAATTATTGCAGGTGTAAATAAATCATACTGTAAATTTTGCACCATCCAAAGCAGCACCTTGACTGACCTGTGCTTATTGCGTGCATCGGTACTGACAGCTGAGGGTTATAACCAACACACATCATCAGCGTAAAAAGGTAAATTGTAAGCGATGGCTGTTTGAAGGTGAACCTCAGCTCAGTGCTGGGCTGCTCCTTTCTCAGGGAGGTGTACCAGGGTGAGCTGGCACACACAGGACAGTCCAACCTCTGAAGAAAGACTGGAAGTGTTGGGAAGAAATTTCTTCAGTTGTCTACTTTTACTGAAACCATATGTGAAGGTCTGTCAGCAAGACTATTCTTAACCGTTGTGAATGAAGGAGTGTCAGTGGCAAGGTTATTAGGTTTGCAGACACTTTGGTTCCTTCCTTCTTTGTCCAGGTGGCAGAAACTTTCTCAGATAAAATGTGCAATATGTGGCTGTTCCTTAAATTTCAAATTCTAGTCTCAATGGGATTGCAGCAGCTCACAGCATTTGGTGGTATATCCTAGGCTTCTTCAAAGCTTGGGGGGCTGTAAATGAAAGGTGGACAAAGCACAAAATACTTCCTTAGATATCTAGATAAAAATCTGGCAATGCTTCTACTGTCGTCAGCACTTCCAGTCTGAGATATTCCTACTGTGCTATTATTTTGCGTACATTGGTCCTATGAAGCATGGTCTCTTCAGACGAAGAGGCAGGGATTAATGAGCCACATGGAAACACTAATTTGCCTGAGCTAGAGGAGATTAGTTTTGTGTAGACCATTAATGTAATTAATTTTGAGATTAGAAATGTTTATTCGGTATTGCAGACTCACTGGGTGTTTTTTTCCAAAAGGTGCAGTCCAACACTATTAAATAGAGAAATTCAAAATACATATTTTATTTAAAAATGTGATATCTGTTCTCTGAAAGCATATAGAAGCTACAGATATGTGGAAGAAAGATATCTCATTGCTGAAAGAATTTGTGCTGCTATAGTGTCTTGAGGGATCCCAAAGTGCTCGGTTCCTCTGCGAGCTTCAAATCAAGGTCTGCCTATGAGGTTCACTATGCTAAGGGGCAGAAGGGAAGGAAACCTGCAGTAAGTTGCAGAGCTGAAGTCCTTGTTTGTGTCTCTGCCCTTCTGTTCCATCACACTGTCTGCAGAAACAGTTCTTTTAGCTTTTCTTCTTTTCCTGCTTACTAAGTCTTTTCTCCCCCCTCATATCAAAAAGGACCTGAAGTCAGGCCATGGGAATCATTTGCAGGCATCAGAAGAGGGCTTCTATGGATCTCAGAAAGTACTCATAGCAAGAAATCTGCTGCTTTTAAGGGGACAAGTTGTTAAGGAGTACAAGGTTCTTGTCCAGCTGGGGAAAGCCATTTTCCTTGCATTTTGTGAAGCGGTAACTGGCTTGGAGGAGAAAATAGAAAAAGAAAAAAGTGGGGCTGAATGAGAGAGAGTTCATCTCTACCCTAAGAGATTCCCAAGAAAGAGTATGAATTTGCACCTGTTTCTAAGCTTTGCACCTCGAGTCACAAAATAGTTTTTTTCCTTATGCAGTTGAACTTTGGGATCAATGCAGTGTAGTTAGTTCAGCTTGCAACCAGCTTGACTTTAAAAATTCTGTTTCAAGACTTCTACAGTTACAAGTCTATCTGAAAAAGTATAAAACATTAAGGGACTGGTGCTAAAAATGTGCAGACTGAAGCTGTTATAGGAAAAGCATTTGCGAAAATGATATTGGGGTATAGCTTGCATTGTTCTTTTATTTGGTTTGGGGGAATTCAGAAACTCTTCTGGAAACATTTTTAAACACAGAGCTGCTAAGTGAACTTGTTCTAGCGATTTTCCAAAATGGAGCATTGAGCTTTATAACCTCAGACATGGTGTTTTATTTCTAGCTCTTTCAGAGTGATGGGAAGAGCAGCCTTTCCTTCTGACATTTACTTTAATTCATAACAATTACAGGCATCTGCCAAGATATCCTAAATTGTGGGGGAGGTGGAAATTGGGTCATGGAGAAAGATTAACATTGAACAAAAATATTTGCCAGTAACTTAAGATGAGAAACAGAAAACTGTGTGTGCGCTGCAGAACAGGCTGTCTTTTTTTTTTTTTTTTTTTTTTCCTCCCCTCACAACCATGACTGGGTCATTACTTTACAGAGAATGAAGAGAGGGCTAAGCATTAGGGTAATTTTCCTTGTGCTTGTTTGCTCTTCATCTTTTATACATCATCAGATTCCCATGTCCTACCCTTTTGATGAGGGTTAATTGGATTTATTTTGGGCACCTTTATGGGTAGGGGGAGGCGAGGCCAAATTCTCAGCAGACAAACCTTCCACAGGGGTCATATCTTATAAATGCAAAAAGCTTTAGACAGCTCGCCAGCAGCAGACACAGCAGAAACCTTCTAGCTGTTCCTCTGGGTGGAAGGAGGGAGGAAGGCAATGTGCCCATAGCAGATTTTAATATATTCATCAGTGCCAGACAGCTTCTGATTAACAGCAGTTGTCTCTTTCATCGAAGCATGACGATCAGGGCCTATCCATCCTCTCGCGCTCTCTGCACGCTGCCTTCCAAACAAGCCTCACCAGTCACTTATTCTCCCATTAGTCCTTTATCAGACAGTGTTTAAACCACCACTTGAAATCAGCCACATGGAGTCTGTCACTGGCACATCCACTCCTATTTCCAGTTCTCAGCTTCTGCAGTCGATGAACTTCTGCTATCATCGTGTGTGTTCTTTGGGGCCCTCAATACCATCAGCTGATTCTCGTCATATTGGCATCTAAATCTATTAACCCCTTGTTCTTCTCTCTCTCCTCTTCCGCTCAAGGTTGTGTGTTGCCTTTCAAGGCAGCTGGTAGTGCTGTGTGGGCAGAGACCACCCGCTACAGAGGCTGCAGAGCTGTCCTGGCACAAGTGCCTGGGGGCAAGGCTCTGTCCCAGAGCTGCTGCAGGTACACGTCTGCATGTGTGCAGGTGAAGCACCACTGCTCTGCCTCCCAGACTGTTTTGGAAGAAGCATAGCAAAAGCCGTGGCTGCCCTGGCATATGGAACACCCTTTAATGTGGGAGGTCATGCATTAGGTATGGAATAAGGTATAATTGGCACAACTGGTCATATGTGACAGGTTATGTGTTGTAGTAAGTGTAGCTGGCACCTTTTGTATTACATAAAGTTTTTTATCTGAAATGACGCTTCTGGGCTGAAACTGGTGCAAATTTTGAGAGGATGGGAGGCAGGATCTTCTCTGTAAAGGCCCTGTGTTTCTGTAACATCCTTTGTGACACATTGATACCCCTTCTCCTAATAGATACTAAAGCGCTTAAAGAGCTCTACAAATTGTACTTGAGCCGTAGCTGAAACTTCACTATGTCTTATTTGTTGAATTCAGTTGATCTCAGCAATGTTATGTGGTAGTTCACAACAGGGAATGAAATATACTTTCAGTAGAATTGCAAGGAGGAGTTTTACGTTAAGTGAAATATACTGAAGCTGTGGTTAGAATGCAAGGAGGGCTTTTTACTTGTGAAGATTTGTCACAGATAAGGTTACCACAAAAACAAAATATCAAGTGTTCAGAATTTCTGTCCTGTGCTGCCTCTGCTAGACAGTGTACAGAAGCCCTTGTTTTCTCTGCGTCTTGTTGATCAGCTAATACTAGTTTAAAAGGATGTCATGTATGGGTTACAACCTCTGTTTTCTTCAGTGCGTGGGTATTTATAGAGGTCTCAATGTTGACCATTCAGCTCCATCCAACTTGTATGAATTATATTGGTGACACCCTTTGCTGGAAGGATTCAATTCCTTTCTCTGCTGCAAACTCCCTTTCATGGAAAGAAAAAGGGTTTAGGTTGTGCTGGTGGATGTAGTCTGCTTTATTGAAGGTCAGGTTGCTTCTATGTGTTTAGGGACCTGACTGAGGAGATATTTTAAGTTCTGGCTAAGACTCTACAGAGACCATGTCTTAAGTGTCTTCTTGGGAGATATTCTGAGAACATCAACATCTCAAGTACTTCAAGGCAGAGTTGTTTCTGTAGTTCACAGGACTGTTAAAAAAACATGCATGTATCTGGACTGTGCTGGCAGAGGTAAGCTAAACCCATCTATGTTAGTTATGAGTTAGTTTAGTTTGTCATTGCTGTGATAGGGTAGCAACTGTAAGGGTCAGTTTCGTGGTTCACTGGGTACTGTACGATTCCTAGGGGTGGTCAGCAAGCACTCCTGCTTCAGTCCTTTGCCCTTGCAACAGGTTCACTCTGAAGGTAATGGAAAATTCATCTATTCTGTTTTGGTTTTGTAGCCAGGGAAGAAGCTGCCAGCTATTTTATAAAGGTATGCAGAACATATACTGGCAAGCTGCCAGGAGGAAAATTTCTGATTACTGTGGAAAGACAGTGAGGATGTGGACTGTAAAGCACACTGCTTCAGAGTCTATTTAGTCTGTGGTATGAAAAACAAATTGTAAAACAATGCTTTAAGAAGTCCATCATTTAGAAAGGTAGACACTTGTTTAGAGTTGCTATAAATCAGGTTTTGTATCATATAGAATGCTTCCAAAGGCAGTGGTTTCCTGCTTGATGAAATAAACATTTTCATAGATATTTCACATGGGTCCTTTTTAGCTTTTGATTCTAAATCTTCCACCCCTTGCCTGCCATTTCCTATAGCCACCCACGGCTGTCTCTCATACTATCCCTTTATATATTTCCCCACTGCTACCCTGATGCTTAGCTGATTATACATCTTTTCTGTTTATGAGAAGATCAGATTATCGGGAAATGCAGGGACAACACACAGATGCAAATATAGATGAATGTGCAGATAGTGAAGTAGCACCCAGACAGATATGACTGCCCGAGTACCTGTCTGGTACACACAGTGAGCTCTTGTGGATTAAACTCTTAAACAATGACGACATAGTAATAGTTTTTGTAGTGACAAAGCACTAAAGGACAAGGTGTGAGAAGTTTATTTTGAACAGCTCTGTGTTTCTGATTATAATTCCTTGAACACTATAAGGGAAATGTGATGTGTTGTGAGAGAATAATGGCACAAAGTTGGAAAGGAGACTGAAGTCACCCTGAGAACTAGAAATGACTAGAGGCATCACTAGTACTTGAAGGACATTGTCTGGAATCTGACCAGATGCTGCATGGATTAACCATGATTGCCACCTGCCTTTTAACAATTTGTAGCTCCTGGACCATAGTATCTATACTGCCTTGGAGCCTCAGAACTGCATTTCTCATCTCCAAAACCATGGTGTTCAGTGTAGTATCCATGAAGAATGGGCCTCCAGCAGAAGGCTGTGCAGGGCACACAAGTATTGTTCTGCAGAGGAAAATTCCTCCAACTCTCACTAGAAATGTGGAAAGTTCTGCTATCAAAACTGTTTGCTTTTTCAGCAGTATCTCCTGAATTATCTAGAAGGAGATTCAGGACGATGGAGTCTTAATTTTCCTTTTCTGGCATGGGGCAAGAAGAACTGGAAGTTATGACCTTGTCCTTGAGGTCTTTGAATGAAATGGGAGAGGAGAACCCTTGAGGTGAAGGCAAACGTGAAGGCTTTTTGGCGGGAGTAAGGAAAGGATGATTTGTCTGCTGGAACAACTGAATTGGGAGAAGAAACAAAGATGTAAAAAGAAGTTGATGCCATGGGGGTGGTTGAATCTAAAATATACATAAGGGAGAAATAGAAATCAACATTTACCAGATTTTCATAAAATAAAAGTTTAATTTGTGAGTCCTCATTAGCAGTGAGGATAGAATAAATTAACCACATTAAAATAGGTCCTCAAGGCCCCAGTTTAAATATAGCTGTATTTTGCAGAAGACCAGGCAGTTTGAAAACTGTGCTGAACCATTTCAGTATAGACTTGATTCAAGAATCAACAAATAGAGGTGGTGGAAAACGGCACAAAGGTAAATGATTCTTTATCTAAGAGTCTATGTGTCTTAACCACCTAAAACTCTGCCAGAAATAGTCATTCTGAAATGTGAATGCAGTTATTTGCATCAGGCATTTGCTAATGGGTATGCTAACATGTATCTGATGCAAATACTTGTTGACCTGATTCCTGCTTAAATGAGTGAATTTAAAATGTTTGACCAGTTTAATTAGACAGTAGCAGGGGCAGGAGATGTGGGAACAAAAATCAGGAAATAATGAGGCTGCTTGATTCTTTCCTGAGAGGTCTTTTCATACTGTAGCAAAAGTATGTGTAAAAGCTTAATTTAAAGAGAGCAAGAAAACATATCCAGCTATATGCTGGGGTGGGTACCAAACCTCAAATCTTCAGGTACTGCTTACTCTATTAGGTTGAAATTTACTCTGGCCAGTATGGGATTGACTACCACTGTATTTATTATAGACTAAAAAGATCTTTTAAAAGCCATAAGCTTTCCTCCACAAGTACTGCTCATTTATAACACTGTTGTCGCATCACTCAATTCTACAGAACGAGATGGAAAAAATTTCACGCATTTTGTCATTCAGCTTTCTCAAAGCATGTGGAGGGAAGCTGTGGCACGACCCGACCCACCAAATGAGAAGTCAGAAGGACGAGTAGGAAAATGATATTTAGTTCTCCAAGAGAAAATACTGAGAAACATTGCTTCACAAGAATATTTTAAAATAGAACTGAAGCTTCAATTGCACCTTTACAAATGTGAAAAGACCTTTCTTTAATTCACTCCATGTGCTGCTTCTGTAGCTGTTGATGGCTGTTGGTAAGCTGTTTTCCCCTATTCAAGGGGAAAATGTGTTTAAATTAAATTATTGACTAGAAACTTGTCTAAAATAAAGTTTGAGGTTTTGCTATGAATAATAAATTTATGGAGTCTGCCTTTTGTTCAGAAGCAATCACTTAATAGTGCAAAACCTGCTAACAGCAGTTGCTACTACTGCACTTTTCAGGCCCCAGCTGAAGGAAAGGGAAGGGGGGAAATGATAGTCTGCAGCAAACAGCAGCCAGCTATGTAACACCTCTTCTGGAAGGATGAAGCTTGAACTAGTTCTGCATTTCACAGGCTCCTTCAGACAGATTTTTGTAACCTCCAGGGTGGAGTATGCGATTTGAGAGAGGTGGAGCTGCTCCACTGACTGGTGACAGCTGTGGGATTGAGGGACTGTCACTGGAGAGCAATGAAACATCAATCTCTTACAAAGGGAAGCCAGGGGGTATCAGAGTAGGGAAGGAGGGATGAGAGTTAAATGGGAGATGCTGTCAGCAGAAGTGCCTACAGATTTAACAAGGATTTGGTTTCTGTTTCCCAGAACAGCCGTTCACCTACAGAGAAAAGCATCCTCAGAAAGTCTAAGTGCAACACACTCTTACATGTCATGCAGAGTGCCACACTGTCCTTGGCACAGTCCCAAGCTTGATGTTGGCCTGATCTGTGTACGATAAAGCACTTACCCAGCCCACAGCATACTAAATAGCAGCATGTCTAGGTGTAGATTTACAGGTAGAGCAGCTGCTGGTTTCAAGATTCACCGTATGCTTTTCTCTCCCTCTCCACCTGCAACTTTTATCTTCTACACTGTTTTCGTGAGCACTGCCTTGCAACCCAATGACAAGATTACACTGAGGATTAAGTACACAAGTGGGAATGCCACCTTTATATCCTTCCTCTGTTTCCCAGGGCCAGATGGGGATGTGTTCAGCCTCTGAGCTAATTAATTATGCTAGTTTGAAATAACCCTGCAGCCATTTATTACTGTTCGGTGTATTCCTTCTTTGGGATGCGGGAGTGCCTCTGGAACTGGCATAATTCCCCATCTGTGGATGCATGCAATGATGTCTCTTTTAGAAAAGTTTTATGGCTCCTTTTCACTAGGAGACATGACAAAGAGTCCCTGTGGGCAATGATCTGCCATTTACTTGTCACATGGTAACATGCTGATGTGAGATACCAGTGCACATGAGAATGCAGATAAGATGCAATCATTCTGTTATACTAAGTATTTTTGTTATACTAAGTATTTTTAAATTATATTATGCTTATGAGAATAACAATATTTTAACTAAATAGAAATCAATTTATTGATTTCAAAAATATTTTAGAGATATGAGGATTTGAACTGTTGCATATCAGCTTTTTGCAACAAGCAATATTGGCTTTCTGACTATACTTCCAAGTGCCAGTAACCATGCAGGATGAATATTTATTTGGTTTTTTTTAAACACTCTATTTGAGACAAAAGCTCCTCTGCTCTGTGCTTCCATGGTAGTGGCTTCTCTTTTATTCTGGAAATACTTAGTATTTTCTTGTTGGTGGTTATGTACCTCAATAAAGCATCTGCAGAGTGGTCACTCACCCTAGAATGCTCTGAAACTATTTTCTACATGCTATGGAACAGCTATGTGCAGGACGTACAAATTTATCTGGCAGAGTGACATCTCCAGCAGTGTGGGTGCTCTGAATGCCACCGCCATTCCCCAGTAGTGAATGATGCTGTGGTGTGGCAAGGTCAAAGCAAGAGTTTCTTCTTCAGCTAATAAAACAAACACATTTTTGTTTTCATATGCATCTAAGGATATCTCTCTGACTATGGACCTGCCTAGAAAATATAAAAAAAATTAGTTTTTAACTTAGCAATTGTTTTAATGTCTAGAAATAACTAAGGTTTGAATTCCCTGGTGGTCAAGGGACTGACAGTGGGGACCGGGTCAGGGAAAAGCTTGTTGTATCCTGATGAAGTTGCTCATGTTGTGTAAGTAACTGAGCAGGTTTAGGATTGTAATTGGTAAGCTGGAGCTAAAACCCTTTAAGTGAATGAGCACACATGTGTTGCCTGATTATGAAATGCTCTGTTAAAGATGAGTGTTACTGGTTTTCATTATTAGATTTTAGCCTTTACTAAGAAGACCTACTGTTGAATAATGACGATTTAAATTATAATGATTACTTAAACCATAGACAAGCTGAATGCTATTGAAGCAGCTTGGCATATTCAATATTGTACTCACCTGGGGTAATGGAAAGAATTGCCTGCAGTGCAAAGGGTGATGCTGGTAACTCGCACTAAACTGTGAAGGGTTAATGTGTTTAGCTGAGCTATCAGGGAATTCTCATCCAGCACGGATGTGGGATGAATGAAAGAATGAAGAAGTCTGAATACATGTAACATGTAGTGCATAAACACACTTGGCCTTGGGGAAGATTTGGAAGCTGCCTGCGCACTATCCTGAGAGGAAGGTGTTGGCTTCAGAATTGCATTTCTCAACGTCTTTCCCAAAGATTAAAAGATTCAATGGTCTTCACAGCAGCTTTGCTACTGGGTGGAGGAAGATCTGACTTTGAATTCTGATGGCAACTTGCGACACCTTTTGGGACTGACAATCAAGGATCAAGCAAGATGGGGTTTGTATCTTTCAGAGTGCTTGCACTTAACTGTTTCTCGGAAGGAGGCTTGGGGTGACACAGGAAGCAGGATCTGCGGCAATATTATCTCCTTTCCTGCTGAAGCCCCCTGTTTGTGAAGTAGTTTGGTTTGTCTCTGAAAGGCAGGAAGCAACACCTGCAAGGCAGCAAATGAAGATAATGCCACAGAAAAGCAATGTAACGCAGATACAGGGGAGGATGTTGTAATCATGTTGGTCTGAGTGTAAATGGTTCAGCATAAATATTATCAAGCATTTCAATGCACTCTGCAAATGGGGATGTGCCACAAGAATATCTGAACTGACAAACCAGCCAGACCAGCCAGCCTGGTTACTGCTGGACTTTCTCAGCGAGAAGTGGTGCTTTTAGAAACGGTGATACTGAATACATTCTTTCTCATTAATCTGTTCAGTCACTTTTTGTATCTCTGTACACTTCTCATGTTCATAATGACCTTTGGCAAGGAGTTCCAGAGTCCAGCTGTGCCTTACTTAAAGGGCTACCATTTTGTTTATTTTTTTTATCTGTCACTTTTGTTTCTTTGCTTTTGTATTCAAATCATTCCCTCTCCAGTCTCTTTACTATTTCACCTGTGATTTTTTTTTTTTTTTTTAGGAGTCTGATGCCCATCTCTAACTTTGACAGTTCTGTTGTATGATTCCGGGGGTAGGTTAGAGGAGGAGGGGGGCACATGACACCACAACATGATGCAATATTCAAACCATGGGCTCAAGATAAATGAATACAGTTGCATAATGGTGATCCACTTCGGTCTCTATTCCTTCTCTAATTGCTCATGCCATTCCACTTGCTTTTTGGCCACTGATAAGCAGTGAACTATAGTGTGGTGGTTCTCTTACAATGCTAAGACCTTGCTTCAAAGTGGTTATTGTCGCAAAACTAATCACAACATATGTCAAGTTGCTGGTTTTACCTGTGGGGTGGTGTTTTACCTTCACTGTATCCCTCTTCCTTTTTATAACATTTCTGGTCCGTATTCTGGCAACGCTTTGTAGTCGATCTTTGTCTTTAACAATCTGATTAATTTAGGCTTCTTAGCAAAGTTTGTCATGACATGGCATGTTCTTTTTCTAAATAACTTCTGGATGTGTTGAACAGGACATGTCCCAGCGCAGGTTCCTAAGGGACTTTTTTTGGTGACCTATTACAAAACCCCTTTTTGTCTATCTTTTACCTGTTGCATGATCATTTGAGGGCCATAATCCCATGGCAGATTAGTTATTTTGAGAATCTTAGCTGAAGAACTTGTTGAATTCCTTTGTATTTATAGAGAATGAAGGCTTGAGATTCCCACAGAAAGTGACTGCTCCAGTTGTGCCATGCCACAGCTAGGGAAGAACTGACTGCTATCAAGTAGTCCTTTAGAATAATATAAGGGAAACGGTGATGCAAGCGTGACTGTGACCATGCAGATGAGCAGAAGTGCTATTCTTGTGGAGAGTTTGGACGCATTCAAAAAGACTGCACCAAAGTGAAATGCTATAGGTGTGGTGAAACTGGCCATGTAGCCATCAACTGCAGTAAGACCAGTGAAGTCAACTGCTATCGCTGCGGCGAGTCAGGGTACCTTGCACGGGAATGCACAATTGAAGCTACAGCCTACTTATTTTCCTTTGTCGACCCTTCTCGTGATTGCAATCACTATAGCAAACTGCACATAAGCCTGAGTTGCTAAATGTAAGATTATTTTCTATTAATAGAATATCAACAATAAAAAAGTTTCCATTTTGTTAGTCTGGTGCTGGGTCAGCCAGGGAAAATTATATTTGGTATTGGAATTTGTAGGAGAGTCCTTCTGATGTACTTAAATAGAGAGAGGGGGTGGCTCATCTGTAAATATTAACTGCTAAGCTACTCTGATTAGGAATATAGAGTTTACATGGATATAATCTTAATTTTATGCTTATTCTGTGCATTCAGAATGGGGTCTGCGTTCTAAGATCTTAAACTTGGAGGAGTCTCATTTCCTTATTAATAAGATCTCCCTAATAAAAATAAATTGTTGTTGAATCATGAAAAGGGATGATCAGAGGATAAAGCTTGACCTGCTGATAAGCCATATGGTATTGTGTTGTGTTTTAATGATGTCATTCCCTTCCCCCTACATGCACAGTGCCTGTTAAGCACTCATTTCTTAATGCTAAGTGAACCCAGCTGGCATTGTGAGTGACCCAAGTCTCCTCCTTGGTTTTCTCTGCTGATGCACGTTAAGATCACTTAGATGTTTATGTGGTGTGAAATGTGTGACTGGAATGAAACTGCAAAAGAGACTACCAGCCAGAGATACTGACCCAATGGAGGTGGAGAAGTAAAATATATTAAATGATGAAAATAAGTAATTATCCCCCAGTATATTACTGACTTGTTCTAATCACAGTGCTATCAATAGAGATTTTTGTGCAATTTTGTTAACAAAAAGCAAGTAAATGAGCATTGTTTTCTGATTGCAGAACAGGATATTGCAATAAATCTCCACATGTCCAATAATTTAGGACACCAAATCTTCTGGCTTGGGTAGATAAATTACTTGAGGGCCATCTCCCTGCCTAATAAAGGGAAATCATGTAAGTCTTGTCAGTGGCGGTACAATTCAGCAACTTTAGAAAGGCTTGAAATATATTCAGACTGCTATATGGTCTAAGGAAGAGTCCTGTTTCCAAAAAGTTACCTGAAAGTAGTAATATTGATGAAAGAGTAAAGTAAAAAAAAAAAAAAAGAAAAAAAAAAGTGCAGAGGTGGGACACATCGCTTTCCAACCTGCCTTGGCAATCCATAACAATATGAGAAACATTCTGTGCAGGTTATGGTTGTTACAGTTTCTCAAGATAAATCAATTTGGCAAAATTAAGTGCTGGTGACATGAAGGCAATAGGAGCAGTTTATCACGCCAGCACTCTTGGTTCATTGTGAAACAAGGCACTATAGCAAAAAGACTATTCAGTGAATTCTGATGAAGTTGAGAGTGCCTTAGTGCTCCCTGAGATTTTCTTTCATTATTGAATAAAAAATTTGTGATAAAACAGCTGTATTTAAGATAGCTGATTCTTCATTGATTAGGATGTCTTATTCTACTGCTAAATGGACTGTGTTTACAGAGAGTGGAGACTTCTCTTGTAATTTAGTCAGAAAGACCCTGCTGGCTTCATCACATTTGAGACAGGACAGCGCTGCTCAAAGCTCATGTCCAGAAGGACAATGACAGTCTCTTTATCATCAGAAAACTGTAAATATAGTTTAGAAGATAGGAATCTCTTAGCAATTTTATTTCTCGGTACCTCAGTAAAAATGGTAATAAATAAACATGACTATAAACCATGACTGGTAGAACACTTCTGAAAAACATGTTGGTTTCATATTTTGATTGCTTTTTCTTTTAATACTTTATAACTGTTGAAGTTGATTTTATAAGCCAGTATCAGTATGCCAGTGTCAAGATAAGGAAAACTCTTTATCCATTCACAACAGATTAAGATGTCCTCAGACAATCTTTTTGATAGTATCAATGGATGGTTTGATGCTAAAAGTTCCTAACCACCAAAACTATGAAAAAGTTTACTTGCAATGGCAAAACATGAAACTTTAACCCAATTGAGCAATAGAATAGATGCTTTCCAAGGGGCTGACAATCTAGTATCCATATAATAAAAGCCCTTTATGAATCACATTGCTTTGTTTTTCATTAGCTGTTGAACCAGTGTTGCCATTATGGTGTTCCAATATAATGCCTGATCTACTAAAAATGAATTTCCTTTTGTATCCCCAGAGGAAGTCTAGATCAGCATAGACCTCAGTATGAGAAAACTAAGAATAAGCACTTGTATGACATTTAGGTCTTTGGGATTTTGTGATCAATGCCCTAGTAAGTGAGTTGAAGTGATCAAATTATTGCAAATTAATCTGCAGCTTCTAAATATAGGCCTCACATCTCTTCATGATTCATCATCCTGTGATCTTGTGAAACAAACAAGTGAGTTAGTCTTGGTCAGACAACAGGGATGACAGCTGATTCAATTCTTTTTTTATATCGGAGAGGCAGCAATGAACCTGTCTGGAAACTATCTCTGCTGTAAAATTTAGTGGGACTTATGCCATGTGTTGATAACTGACTTAAAGACAGTAGGTCAACCAAACCCCAGGAGAAGGTGAAAGTCAGAGACCTGGGTTTTTTCCCCTGAAAACATTCATGATAAGATTTGTATGCACCCATGGGATCACAAAATGTGCTTTAAATTATTTCCTGAAGAAAATATTTTCTGCTGCTCCTCTAGGCAATAGCTTTGAAACTTCTTTTGAGAAAATACTTCAACGTTAAGTTCCGGCTCATGACATGAGAGGAAGATACCAGGCCTCTCATGTTTGTTCTGTCCTTTGAGAAGTTAATTCCAAGGCCCTCACTGAAAGGGTTTGTAAAATGGTGTGTTTCTTTGTCCATCCACCATTAGCCCTGAACTTTGGCTGCCATTGCATATGTGAACTGAGAGAAGTCTGGACACAACACCCAGAATTGATACAGAAACTGTATTGATACTGAAAAATGCAGAATATGTTTTCTTGCTAATTAATATAATGCACTGTGGAGTGACATGGAAACTTTTTCTTGGTTATCTGGTTGTTCTTAATGCTGACTATCAAATTGTAAATGCTTTAATACATCATAATACAGGTGATTTACAGAAACATTTGGCATGAAAACAAATTACCATCTTAGTTTGAAAATAATGAACTAAAATCAACCAGTAAAATTGATTTTACATAGACTCTTCCAAAGAAGTCATTCTGGTGACGATACTGTGGTTCTTACTGGAGTGACTCTCATTGATGTACTGGGTCCAAATTGGAGTACTAAGGATTAGGCATTTGCAATGAAGTGAAATGTCAAGATTCAGGATCTTGTTTGTTTATAAACTAAGCCACAAGCATCAGAGCTTGAAGTCAAAGAAAATGTGTGTGTGTGTATATAAAATATCCTAAACAGTTGACAGTACCACAGATGTACAGAATGTAGTTGAAGTGTGTATGCTGTGAAATCTAATGAGCAATCTTGCTGTTGCTGATGAAGATCTTGTCAAGACTGAACAATTTATTCTTTTTCACTGTGGCCATACCAGTGACAGCACAACTGTTAAACCCACCAGATTAGTTCTATTTTCCCATAAAAAGTAAAACAGTAGAAAACATTCCACCCACTCATCCCACACTGATACAGCATATTCACTGAGCAGCCCTAAAAGTTAGCTGCTGGCACCAAATGGTCTTAAATGTGATCATTAGCAAACTCAGAGCCATGTGGAGAAGGAAAGGTAGAGAGATATTTCCAGCCTGCACAGAAAACTCTCCCAAAGCAAGAGTCATTGGAAGCTGCTTGCATAAAAAGACTGGAGTCTCGTACATATATATCCAGCGGCCGCCCCACAGCATTGTGTTGTCTCACTGTGATAGAGTATAAAACACAATGTGCAGCTGGTATGGAGAGAAAGTGTGGTAAATTAAAAAGAGGACTAAACATACCTACTTGGCATATGAGGGATGTGCGCAAATTTTGTAGGACCTACGTAAAAATTGAGTATGATCCATTTTTCTCTCGACTGTGCAACAGAAGGTACCATATGCAGAAATCCAATGCATATGGTAATATTTTTTCCATCTTTTCTTTAAATGGTAGGAAAAGTCTGTTAATGTGGCTCCCCTCCCTTACTAGTTTCTCTCGGTCAATTTTTCATGGCAGATTTCTGGCAGCACAGCTTTCCTAACAGGTACAAGTTGCCTGTTATGATGGATGCGCAGGAGGACCACAGTGTGTGAGGAGTTTCTCAGACCTTCCATTGGCAGCACTGAACCTGGCGCATGCCCTTCTAGCAAACGCGCAACTGCAATAGCACAGCTGCATCTTCTGTGGTACAGTTTGGTTGTGTTCATGAGGTACTCTGGCTATGGAAGTACGGAATGCAGATTTGCATGTGGCTTATAGCTAATTCAAATTAAGGGCACGGCAGTAGTATAAGTAGTATGAGAAGAAGGTCAGCATGGGGAGATAGCTTTGTTTGTTGTGTGAGAGATTCCTCCAGGTGATCTGAAGTACAGTTTCTTCTAACAGCTGCAAGGCAATTCTGGGCTGCACAAGCTGATGTCATGTGAGTGAGTCCCTGCAGATCTGTGGTTTAGACAGATCTGTGCTATCGTTTCTTTCCTGGCTGCTGATTTGCTTTAGCTTCTCATGGTCGGCATATACTGCGTTGTTCTTCGTGCACTGCAATCCAGAGATTTTTTTTAGAAAGCTAGATATTTTTCAGAGATTGCCTCTGTAAGCAGTTTCTCTGGTAGCCTGATATGCCATATTCCATTAAAGATTACAAAGTAGAGTCAGCAAGTATGACAAGGGATTTTTTAAAAAAAAGTTTAAATTTATATCTTGATTTGAGAATGTGCAAGTGAAAAAAATTTTGCCTTCAGTAATGACATTGCTGAAAGAAATAGAGCTGAGATAATAGAGAGGCCAGTGTAGTAACTGCCTGTAGTACTAAACAGTTGATACAGTGGGGAATTTGAATTGATTACTGAACTGCTTTAAAGGTAGATACATTGTGTCCTTTGATAATGACTGCATATGTTTTACCAGACACCCCATTTGAGACAGGTTTTTAATTCTTCTCTCTTTTCCTCTTTCTTCCACTACTTATACAAATATGAGACAATGGTATTTCTCCAGTAGTGGAAAGACACGAAATGTCTGTACAAATCTATCTATTTTGAAAAAGCTTTAGGCATCTTAAATTTGGGTAGGCATTTTTACTCAGGACTCTCATGCTACAGCTTCAGCAGAAAACACATTGAAAGTCTTTCAGTTTGATAATAACACGTATACATATACACTAGTTGATGCCTTCTAGCTTTCTTATGTTGGAACCTGGTATGAAGGTGGTAAGTGTAACTTCTGTAAAACAGAGCTCCACCTGAGAACTGTCACAGGTGCAGATCCTTTTCCTCTCCTGTGATTTGAGAGGCTCTTATTCTTCACTGGACTCTAGTTCTCATGCTACTTTATCGCTGTGATGTACATGCTGGCCTATCCACCCAAAACTCTCCCACAGAAGTATGATACCAGGAAACGCTGTTTTTATCATGCACTTTCACTTAACTAATCTCCTTCCTCTCTCCCCTATCTTCCTCCTCCTCCCTCCCCCCCCCCCCGACAATCATTTCCTTCGATATCAGAGAACTGCAGAGATGGTTCACCAGGCAATTATGCTATCAGCCAAGCTTCTGCCATTCCAAGAAGCTTTATAAACCTCCTGAAAGAAAAAGATTGTGTGTGAAGGGCTGGCTAAAAGCTTCTGTGCAGGACCCTCCTGAACTTTGTCCTCAAAAGGAGGTGGTGGCTGTTAACTTCTACAAGCAGGGGAACAGGCCTGCTGTGAAAATATCAAGGTTAGTAAAGATCAAATGCTTTCAAGCTGAGGTACTGATTTCTTCTGTGGATTTTCAAGAGACTGCATGGCTTTCAAAAGTGCTGGTGGACCTCGAATTTGGCATTTTTGTCAAAGGTGAGGTGGGTGGGCTCTACAGCATAGTTTGTAACCCTGCTTTGTGTGCCCAGACCCCTGCCCCAGCTCTGCATTTGGACAGGAACTAGTGTCCATGGTCCTTTTGTATGCCCAAGCAGGGAGGTAGCCAGGGTGTGCTCCAGTTTCAACATCCAAGGTTGTACAGGGCACTATGGGTTGCACCTGCCTGAGAGACCGTGCTGCGGGTGGCACACTGTGCCAGGGTGAGCAGCTGGCTGCAGGCAGCTCTGAAATGTCAGGGTCCATTTATTCCTGGTTTGTATAATCACTTAGGCATCTCGTTTTAGGCTCCTATGGCTAGAGCTTGGGTTGGGGAGTGGAGACCTTGAAGGAGTTCGATTACAGCTCGCTTTGTTTTCCTGCAAATCTTCTCAAAAGGAACAAAAGGTGTGTTCGAATCAGTGTACAAAGCTGGAAGTATTAGGGCTTGGTGCATTTGACTTGGGTGTTTCAAAATTTGGATAGTAGCTGGGGGGACGGCAGTGTGTTCTGCTGTTCTTTCTGATGCCCTGGTTTTGCAGTGAGTTAAGAAGCTGTGGCCCAGCTACCCGAAACAATTATGTTGCTTTTCTTGTGCGGCAGCTCGAGGTATGCAATTCTAATCAAAGATTCAACAAAGTAGACTTTAAATGATAGCTGAGCAACAATAGTGCTAGGAGTTATGTGAAATTTAAAAATATCCTGAATGGAAAAATGGTACAGTTAAAAGCCTCATCTGAGATTAATATTTTTTTCCCCTGGAATTATGGGAGACACTTGGAAAGGATTTAAACAGAACTTTGTTGCTGCAAAGAAGGGATGCCAGAAAAGGAAGGCAATCAGAACAGACCTTTATTTTCTGACAAGAGCTGGGTTTGAAGCACTAGCTGTATTTAATAGTTTTCTGTTAACTCAAAGAGTAAAACTCAGTTATGAAACCATGTAACAGAAACTTAAAAGTTATTACATTTGTACAAAATTGGAAAGTCTGGGAGATTTTAGGATAGCTGCAAATGGTTTGAAGAGGGAAAACATGTTTTCACCTACTTCTTGCTGTCTCCTGATGTCCTTCATGAAATAACAGGCAGTTACAAAGTTTCCAGGCCAAGAAAAAGACAGCCACTAGAGAACCAAAATTAATGGTTAGAAAGAGAAGAATTTACCAAACAAGTTTGGCAGTCCATGCAACAGCTTATGGACAATATATTTGAGATGTTGATTTTACATGGTTTGGGAGAGCTATCTAGACAGGTTCAAACATACATCTATGGAGCACTGGAGTAGAAACTGCTCTGTTACACTGCTTATGTATGGAACAGGTAGTCATAGTTAATGTCTCATTTCTAAGAAAAGGCTGGGCATTCCTCTTCTAGAAAATTCAAAATGCTATAAGAAAATATATCAGAGAGAATGTAAAAGGCAGAGTCCACACAAAAAGACCTCCACATACAAAGCTTTTTGTGTTGTGGGACAAAAATAACCAAGACAAACCCCTTGCATTTAGAATAACCTAGACGTTCTTACGAATGCCATAGTTCGACAGGAGTTTAATTTTAGCAAAGTGTACCCAGCATAAACAAAAAATGCAAGAAGTACTGTTATCTCTTTGGGACTCAGTGGACAGTGCTGCAGGGGAAGATTGGTGGGCTATCACGCTGAAGTGTATTTGTTTTCAGTTAAAGGCAGGCACACAAGCCAGCAAAATGGGGCGTATGGAAACAACCATAGGCAGTGAAAGGAAAAACATTTTGTGTTTATAGCAGCATGCATTCCTTTGTTACAGAACATAAGGTATATGACAAAGCAGGAGGGGGGGGTGGGGTGTATTTTGTAGTATCAGGAAAAAATACCTAATGATGTGAAGATATTCAAGCATTGGGCCTGCAAGGAATATCCTCTTCTGGGAACAAGAAGCAGATAAGTGAGGGAAAATATGAAGTTGTTTCAAAGAGATGCAAGATCTTGCACTGAAATAACATCTTTTGCCCCTCTCATTAGAAATGGTCTTCTCTTAAGCCAGAGGCTTCAGAAGGAGCTGGGTAGACTCGCTGCTCTGCGAGCTGTGCAGCAAGCAGGAGCACGAACAGAGCGGGTGCTACCAGAGCCTTACTGAGCACTTGTGGCAGGCTTTGGGGCAGTTGCTCTCAGCTTCCCGCTGCACGTGAAGCCTCGGATGCTATTTTCAAGTACATTCACATGCTTCCTGCCTGTGAGAAACACAGGTTCATTTGTTTATCACAAGCCAGGAGTGTGAAAGTGCTTGTAAACAGCACTCTGCCATCTCACCCACGCAGGGCCCTCCCTTCTCTGAGCAAGGACCTCACTAGTGTTGCCTCCTTCCCTCTAACTGCTATATTGCCATCACCTACCGCTTTCGTGCTGCTCCCCATGTGGGACCTGAAGGCAGGCACCACGCTCAAACAGCCTGTGTAGTTGTTGCAGGTACAAACTGTAGTGGAGCTTCAGCAGAGACTCCCAGCAACTTCTGAAGTGTCCAGTGCCTTGGTCTCAACAAACAAAACCATAAGTTCTCTGCATTGCAACGTAGCTGAAGCCCTTCAGCTATACGTTTGGTGTTAACAAAAAGGTCAAAGTTGTTGTCAATTTGTCTTTACTCACACGAAAGGAGAAAGGCAAGGCTCCCTGGATTGCTGAACTAAGTAGCTTTTTGCCCAGATTACCCACCTGAACCAGCAACCTGACCATGCAAAGCTGTCTAATGGGCAAAAGGTTAGAAACCAGAATAAAGAGGTTCCAGTTCTGAGGTAATAAGTGACAAATCAGTTTGTTCATACCTCTTTGAGCCAAACACGAGCACAGTCTTTGTAACAACATGGTTAATGTTGGAGACTGGTGGTCTGAACATCACAGGCACTACAATACCTCAATGTCTATATGTTCAAATGAAGCAGAAGTCGTTGGCTGTAATCCACAGGAGTAAGAAAGGCTCATATGTTTTTGTCTGAAAGATGAGCGTTAGCTGAAACCACTCACAGAGTATGGCTGGATTGTGATGGGCCATAGAAGCTTGCCATGAACTACCTACCTGTGACCAGCAATAAAAGTTACTCTTTGGGATACTCATATTATTTAAACAAAGCTGGATGCCTTCTGGCATAAATTACTGTTTTTCCCACAGATAATGAAATTAATCTTAACAGCATACACTACAGGTGTCAGTTCCTGGATACTTTTCCTCTTTGGTCACTGTTCTTGTTGTCTAGTTAGTAAATAGATAAAGGTTTGGTCACTTCTTGTTCAGTGATTTATTTAGTCTTCTCAAAACAACTCTAGAATTAACATTGAATTTGCTAGGGAGGGAATCTGAAGGAATTTCTTCCATTTTCACCCAAGAGCATCCAAGAAATGAAAAGTCCTTTTTCCACCTGAGAAGACCTAAACGTACTTTTCCTACCTACCAGACCCACAAGAAAATCCTAGATGAGAGGGAGAGGTTGTCTGAGATTGGCACACACTATTTCAGAAATTTCCTGTCATAGCTTTTCTGCTTTATGTGGGACAATTGAAATATTAATAGAGCTGAAGACTGGGGATGAATTGCTAGGCATTCACCCGGGAAGTGGGATACCAGTCATGTTGTCATGAACACTTAACTGTTTAATTCAAAGTGAGCAGTGTTAATAATGATAAAAGTTGCATTGCAGTCTTCTCTAAGCAGGTAGTTTGTGTTATCTTAAAAAAAAAAAAAGGTATCTTTTGATGATTTAAAATTTCTGCATCTAACTTTTTTTTTTTTTGCAAGCTGCTTTTTTACATGTAAGGTTCATAATTGTTCACTTCCTTTGCTTTATTTTCAGTTAAAGATGCCTGAAACAAGATGGAAATATTTTGGTTTGGATTGAACATTCTTGTTTGTTCATTTTTAAATTGAAAAGGCTTGGTTTGGATCAGACAAAGGAAAGTACTTTTGTTCTGTGTGCTGAAACAGCTGGGGGAAATTGTTCCTACAATCCTAATGCCAGTTCACTGTGTGTGTGTGGAGAAGAGAACAGGATTTATCCATGTTCAATGATCTTAAAGCCTCTGTAACTGTAAGATCCATAGCTAGTGGTGAATTGGCATGATCTATGATCTATTTTAGGAGCCAGGCCTGTTCCAGTGGCCTGCTGTTTGTATAGCAAAAATTCATTAAAGCAGGGACAGAGATACTTACGTTTGGATTTTATTTACTGTTCTAATTGTTTTCGCATACCCCAGGCTCTGTGAACTAGCTCATATCCAGACAAGATAGAACTGTGCATAGGAGATTGCACTGAAAAAGCTGGGCTTTTTAGCCCTGAGACAGCTTTCAGTGAATGTGACGGTGCTGCTTCTGGATCCTACCTAGCTCGTACGCACAGTGCAATACTGGGCTCAGTGTACTTGCCCTGCTGCCCTGGCAGCAGTTCGGGGCTCCCTGCATTGCTCTCTGATGCAGATACCCAAACACTCACAGGCAGTCAGCTGGCCAAATGAATGCTTTCTCCACACCAGATCTGTACACCTAACAGATCTGTTAACACTAAAGGAAGGCTTGGCTCAGTCTTTGGCTGTGAAGTATTTTCCAACAGTCATTTTAGACTTTTTTTCTTTTTCTTCTCATTGTTGTTAAAAAGACAAAGGGGTTACCAAAAGGGTTATTTGATGAGTCTTTCTCAGAGAAGCACAATGCTGTGGATGTGATCTGAAAATGAATCTTTGTCCCTAACACTGAGGACAGAAGCTTTGGGCTGTTTAGACAAGTTGTTCTCAGTTCTGTCTCTCAAAGGTACCTGGAGATTATTCTAAATGCTTCGTAATGCAAGTTGCAGAGCAGCTCATTGCACTTACACTGTCAAGCAGTTAATGTTTAAAAATCACTTATTTTCTGTTTTCATTGCTGTACCTCAGAAGAAATAGATTCTGTTTTATCTAAACAGAAATAGAGCTGGCTACTTTGCTTGCAAAAACCGCCGGTAATGTAGTTGAAGGGTTTTTTACCTTCTTTCATTTCCAAAATGAAATAAAAAAAAATTAATTGCTCAGCTCTTACTCTGACATTAAAGAAAATTAACCCATAGAAATTGTTCTGACATAGCTTAGAAATGGGTTGTATGCCAGCGAGGGAACATAGGTAAGCTAAAACCAATGTATTTATGCAGTTCTGTTTTTGCTGCACTACTGCAGTACAGCCTGCTGGTTAGGGCCTGAGTGTCTCAGACTTTTTTTTCTTGCTCCTAAAGCTGCGAGCAGCTTTGGTACAGCTTAGACTAGGGATAATGAACCTGACACTCACCATCTTAAGACAGTTCTGCATCTTTAATGTCTCATGAGCTGGGAAAATTAAGAAAAAAATACATACTCAGATCTCACAGATTGTCCCGATAAAGCCAAAAGTTTTAACAAATCCCTGATAACTTTTAAAAGAAAAGAAAACCGGAGTATAACCAGGTCAAGGAGAATGGTAGGACAGCAGGTTTATTTAGACCACAAGTTTCAGTAGCCAAATCTGGTTTAAGCCAGAGAGAAGTCAGGTTGCTCTAGACATCTCAGAGATTAAAGGTCACTGCCTACCTTGAGAAGAACAGCATTTAAGCATCAGACTTGTCTGCTTTTGGAGAAAGCTTGGAAGATCAGGCCAGTGGCCTGACCACCATAGTTCATCTGTGCTAAGCCTGAGTAGAATATTACAGGAAAGGCTGCAGGTCTGACTTGCTCTCACTTGCAGTAGGTAGAATCCAATACTCAAACACAGAACTGCTTCTCTAGTATACTGGTATGTGTAAAAATTGCACCTATAAATGCAGCTGAGGGAATGACTTCTCACTGCAGCTCCATTCCAAGGCCCGTTTTTTAAGTCTATTCCTCCCTCCAAAGAGATGCCTGCTAGTAAACTCAGGGCTATTTTTACAGAGTACTCACTGAAGATGCTGGGAAAAAAAAAATTGAGTCAGAGAAGTCTCCTATTTAGACATAACCAATTAAAAATTCTATCTCTGTACCATGACTGGGGGCTCACTCTGGTGCCCGTGGGGTTTTTTTGGGGGGAGGTTGTTGGGTTTTTTTTGGAGGGAGCGGGTGGTGGGTGGCAGGTGGGGCAGGGCAGTTTAAAGAGAAGTAAAATTCATGTGCTTTGCTATGGCTTTTCTAGTATTAAGGTGAGGAACCTGTGTTCTGGAGTGCTTTTTGGCTGCAGCTAATGCCAGAGAAAAGGAGGACTAAGCTGCTAGATCAGTTTCAAAAGTTACCACGGGGAAATATGACAGTTTCAGTTATAACCCATCTTGTGTTTCATTAAAGAGGTTAGCCTCAAATTTTACTGCAGTGCACTGCAGGTAGCCAAGCCTCCAGCATGAAAAATGTGAACAACAAAATTAGTTTTGCTTTCAAAGAAAAGGAAGATTGAGAAAACAAAATAAAGATTTCTTGAGTTTCATATGACTGTAGTCATACCTTGCTTACAGTGTATCACGAGAGTCAATTAAATTTGCAGGTTTTTTGGATGTGCTCCTGATTCTCAATCATTCTCTCTTTGGGGTTTTAACTGTGGTTTAACTGCCGTAGCTTTATCTAGAGTTAAGCAGCTTGCACCAATTTCAGGTTGCTGCTGCTTATTAAAAATTGAACTGTACCTTTTCTCTGTTCTTAAGGGATATAGCTGAGGGTCTGAGCAGCTCTGAAATTGAGTTCGTAAGTAGGAAATACACATGGCATTTACTAGACTACACAAGAAAGACTAGCACAGGAGGCTGCTTTTGCAAAGCAGTGCAATGACTTTAACTGAGAGCACTGCTAGTTTTCCGCCATTTTGCCAGCACGAAAAAATCTGACTGGAAAAGAAGGATTCTTGTTTGTAGTGTTCTCATACCTAGAAATGTAATTAAGTACTTGCCAGTAAGCTGCAACTGAGGCAAGTACAGTTCAGGAAGCCACAGACAATTCTGCTGCTTAAGTTAACCAAACAATGTCACTTGCTGCCTTCCCCTGCTCATGATTTGCCTGTGCCTTCTCTCAAAACAAAATTATGCTTTTCAAAGACTGTTTTTTAAATCATGGCTTATAGTGAAATTAAGACCTCATAGGAGTCTCTAGGTGCTACCACAGTACAAGTATTATTAAATAAATGCATTTTCTCATCACTGGCAAAAAAGATTTACTGAAGATCAGGATAGAAAGTCAAGACCAATAGCCTAATTTATAATAATCAGCTAAAATGCAAGCTTTCATATTAAGTAAATAAATAAACAAAACCCCTCCCTATTGCCAGGAACGCAAAAGTATCTTTTTGCATTCTGAGTGTGGATATTCATGTCAGATAAGTTGCCTCAAAAGACCATCACCTACTTAAGCTAATGAGCTGGCCTCACACTGAAGCACGTGAAAAGTATTCATAGGTTTTGTTTTACAAGGTTCAAATGTACAAGTCATAATCCGCACCAAAAAGACAGTAATAAATAGTTTGGAGGAGAAAATGTTTCAATCTAATCAAAATTATCACCAAGTGAATATGTATCTAGCAACTGGATACAGAGCTGTTTACTTTCTAGATGCTGATAGTATATGAGATCGCTGATGTTCTTGTCCAATTATTATCAAGTGATGGCAACATACAGAATCTGGGAGGTATGAGAGGTGTGAGGAGAAGTATAATTAATGCAGATGTTCTGATATTGCTTTGGTTTTTTACTATTTTGTTAGATTTTTTTAATGTTGAATTACTTCCTCTGGCCCAATTCTATTCTGTGCTTTTCACACGTATGGTGAGAGCAAGAATGTACATGTGATACAGTCTAATTAACAATAACTGAGATAAGAAACAATATAGAAAACAGAGTGGCAATTTCCTGGAATAAATTCACTATGTTTTAACACAGGTGTTTGCTAAAGCCATGTTAAAATGTTTGTGTCTGTTACTCCAAGGTTTCTGGAACAGACCCTATATTCATAAGCAAACAAGTCTTTCAAATTTATTTGAGAATTTCTAACACAGTATAATAATTATTTCTCTCTTCAGAATAAATGCAAGGAGACTGCAGTCCTAGGTATAGTTAAGCTTTTTCCATTCTTTCGACTCTCTAATTGGCTTTTACTGCAGCAGCTTTTGGGGTGACCTATTGCATTATCAGGAGTAAAAATTAATCTTTTTGTTGTTGCATTACCACCACCACCCCTCATCCCCTCAGTTTTTCACAGGCTTTTTAGAAGGAAATTCGTGGCCTGCTTTATATGCACAATTAATAGTAACACACTCTCCTATGTTTTCATAATCAGAGGCAAGGAATAAAATTCTAAAGGATTTTTTATTCTGTATACACTTCCTATATGCATACCAAACACAATTGCACAGCTAGACTGTCTTCATTTTCATGTCTTCATTATGAATGTAAAGTTACTGAAATCTCACTGAATACATAAAAAATCTAAACCCGATTCACTTTCTAATCACTGAAGTTTCCTTCGTCTGACTCCTCCTCATTTTTCATCACTAAGGAAACAAGCAGTGCCATGAAAAAGACAAAAAAAAAATTGATTCTTGATAGTTGACTTGTTCCCACTACAAATTCTTCTTTCACCCCATGCCTTATATTTATCATCTTAGCCCTCTGCTAGTGACATCAACGGTGACGTTATAGAGAACTCTCATTGGAGGTGCAGGAGATGAGACAGCAGGAGGAAGAGGTGGACTGTCCTCAAAGAAGCTGATTTTAGTCTCAGTGAAACAGAAAAATAGAAGGAAGGATAGCACAGAACATATTGGGGGGAAGTTGAACTGTTCCTACATAAAAAGATATTTTAAGCTCATGTCAGCTGTTAGAAATCCATATACAGAAAACTCAGTTTCAGGGACTGCTACCATTACGCTATCACTATGCAAAATAGATCTTAAAAACATTAACAATAAGTTTTTCTCAATAAACCTATGAATTTTCCTTTGATGCTTCCTGGCCTGAAATCCCCTTTCATGTCAGGTGGCTCTGATCTTTGTTTCTATTTTTCTGCCCTGTCTTCCTCTTTCCCTATGCCTGTCTGATTCCAAAAAAAAGTTCCCCTACTACACATCCTTCCCAAATGACTCTTCAGTGTCTTTTGAAGATGCCCCCCTTGTTGTAGCGAATGTCTCTAAAGGCTGTTTGTCACTCCACTGTGTTGTTCTCTATTTTGTAACATGTAATGTAATGATAGGCTTCCGAACATGAGAAGCTGGGAAATGTAAAGATGAAGGAAGCCTATGAACAGACAGAGAGACTAATAATCTGTATGCAACAGGACTAATGCGGAACTTCAACACCACGGGGTAGAAATTTCAAGAACAAGGAGTTAACATCTGTGAATAGCTGCCTGAATCAAACCAGAGATCTTCTGAAATCCCTGTTTATACCATTTCGTCCTGGTCGGCTGGACTTGACTTTTAAATAGATATTACAACATATGGGGTAGGACCTGCTTTGCTATCTGTACTAATACTTCATTAAGCAGTAATTTTCAAAGCAGACTTATTTTGATAAACTTCAGGAAGTTGAAGATCCTGTGTTAACAAGGATATATGCCCTGTTCAAGCTGTGCACATTTTAAACATCATACTTTTGCTCTAGATATCACTGACAGCATTGTTAACTACTGGTGGCCATTCAGCTTCTGGCAAAACAGCCTGATGATAAAGTGGTAGTGGAGGGGATCTGCTCGTCTTCACTGAACACTATCAAGTCACGATGAAAAAGAAATACAGAAATGATAAATGGAAGAGTGAATGTTCATATACAAGCCACTCTGATCATTATCAGGATGATTTGTTTCATTCATTTTAAGTTGAAGGAGGAGGAGAAAGAGTGAGGTGGTTACAGATTGCAACCTATTTGACTGGTGTTGGTGTGTAGTGAACTTGGCCCAAGTGCCCATATTTTTTAAATGCTTAAGACAGCAGATGATTGTGCATGTAACCATGAGAAATTCAGACGATTAGGAGCAGATACTTAACATCGAAGGTAATTGAGTATTTGATTCTCTCCTCTGCAACAGGGGCTAGGGGAAAGTAGAATATTTCCCCTGCTGCAGGTAGTAACATCACTGGTGCTTCTACTGCAACTAGAGCTGTTCCTCC
This sequence comes from Falco punctatus, assembly GCF_963210335.1. Taxonomy (NCBI): domain Eukaryota; kingdom Metazoa; phylum Chordata; class Aves; order Falconiformes; family Falconidae; genus Falco; species Falco punctatus. The sequence goes on from NC_137585.1 coordinate 35,857,310, forward strand.
TTTGTGTTACAGCAAGAAGACAGCTTCCTTCAGTGAGCACTCTCAAGCTCCTCTGATTGCTTTTAAAACAAAGTGGAGGGCCTATTTAGTAGACCTGATCTACTAAAGGGCAACTTTCATGCTTAGACCAAACTTTGTTCTAAAAAGAAGTATCTTTGTACTGCATTTCCATAGCTGCTATTGAAAATGTATGTTTTAAGAAGGGCTGTCTTTTATCCAGTTGACAGTTTTACTTCTGTTGATAGCAACTTCTAATACTTTGTATTTTATCACATCATTTGTGTTAAAGCACTTAAGGATTAAATTAAATGAGCTGCATGGCACTATTGTGTAATAGGCTATAAAAGGAAGGGCTGGACACATCTGAAATGGGAGAAGGCATGTGCAACGACACCCACAGCATCCCAAGTACCCAAGGAAGGGAATGTAGCCCATTTGAACATAGCCCTTCCTCGGAAATTCATACCCGATATGTCTTCTGAGGTGTGGAAACTTTGGCACGTGTCAGTGAAAAATACATGAGGCTGTGTGGGGAGAGGTCTTACATCTCTTGGCTCTGTCCAAATGGTAGGCCAGGTCTTCGTGTGAAATGAGTGGGTATTGTCCCAGTAAAGTCAATCAATTCATGCCTGTTTTCATAAGGTGAAATTCTCTTTGACTTCCCCTTGAAGCTGATTTTTTAAAGCAGAAATCAGAAATTGATAGCGGGCTTCTCTGCTCGCATACTGGGTGATAACACATAAAACTAGCATCCAAGCATGTAATATTTGAGATGTTTTTCTCCCTTTGCAGAACAGGCTTAAAAACTACTGCAGAACACCAGTTTTATAAAGAGGTTGGGTTTATCAGAGCGCTGCTGAAAGCAGTTGAACAGGGAACTAAGGTTTTTTTCTAAACTAGAATAAAAGTAACTTGCTTAAAGGAGGATGATGAGAAGAAATACAGTTGAAACAATACTGAATAACATCCAAGCATGTCAGGACAAGGTCTCTTCCAACCCAAACCATTCCATGATTCTATACTGCCAACACCTGTTATTAGCAGAGGATATTTCTGGACTACAGTCATGACAAAAGGCATAAATTCTTAGAGCAGGTTAAAGTGATTCTGCCCTGGTAAGAGATTGACAGCCACCCAGGGTAGACAGGGAAGTAACTGTGATTGACATATGACTGGAAGCAGTAACTGTGAGTGACATAATTGTGTATGATCTTACAGGATTGCAATGTGGGTGTGTTAACAGACACAGACATGTAGAAGTGGAAAGCAGTTGCTTGATGATGCACAGGATGAAAGTTTGAACACAAAGCTCTTCAGGAAGCACGCTGAAATCCATACTTCTCTTGCTTTTGTTTATCTTTCTTCAAGACAATTATAACAACAATAAGAAAAGTAGGCAAAAAAAGAACAGCCCACATTGATGTTTGCTCCTTTTTCTCACAACAAAGAAAGCGCATATCTGAGAAGTCCAAACCCTTTTACGCTGCTCAGAGCTGGCACAACTTGAAAGTCTTGGTAGTTTAGTTCATGTAAGCATCCAAAGGTTTGGCTGATGTTTGTTTTGCCCCCTCCTCTTAGACTTGAAAAACTAGACCAGAATTGCTGGGGAGGTGGAATCCTTTCAGCATTTCTGTGGTTTTTTTCACATTGAAAAGAAAATAGAGAACTCTGAAATGAAAAATGACTGGAAAAACAGACAGACCATTATTGGATCTCTAACACTATTTTTTTAGGTTCAATTCCAAATTAAGACAATGGCTTGCTGTTTGGTTTTGTTTCTAAATGAGGATCAGGCTCCACTTGATAGGCATATTATTCCAATAGCCATGCCTGATTGTGTCAGGATCAACCGGAAGAAAAAAAGCCGAAGGAGATGCAACTTCTATGAAAGGCTAAAGAAAGTAAATTAACAATGTTTGGGATCTAAATATCATTACGTTTTAAGGTCTGTCTTAGTGCAGAGCAGTTCTAGTTAAACCAGTCAAAAGAACTGAGGTAATAATGAAGTGATGGATAGTAGACTTTTTTAATTGATATTTTGCTTACTGTCTACATTTTCATTTGCTGCGTGATTGTAGTTGCTTAACTCTCTAGATCTTAAATCCAAACTTCTAACTCTTCCCTCTGACCCGAAGAATTATTAGAAGCCGATTAAAGAATTCTTACAGCTTTTTAAGTATTCAGAAGCTGTAAAGCCAACTACAAAGGTAAACAATGAAGATCAATAGCAATGCTATCGCCCATGTTCAGAAGGACACCTTCCTGCAGTTTCAGTTCTCCTTTCCAAGACCTTGTCAAGGAGTGAAATGGTTGTCAGAGCTATGGAGTACGCTGCTGCCCATTAAGCAGCATTGCCTTCAACTAGACTGATGCATTTGGCAGCAACTGAACTGTTTGAATTCAGTACTGTAGTTTGTTTTGCTTAAACTTGTGTCTATTGAACGTCTTATTTTGGAGCGGCCCATCAGTGTTTGCATTTCTCTCTTGTTCCAAAACTTGCATTATTTCTGTTCTCCTGCCTGAAGCCTTCTTATTTGTCTGCTATGGTTTATCTCATCCTCTTCAGGCTTGATAAAACAAATTCCAGGCTCATGTTTCTGCACATATCTGTGTTTCCTCTGAATCTAGGTGGCACACACATGTCTGTTCTGAGGTGTGCACTACCACTAAAATAACTATAAGCCTGCAAATGCTATTTCAGCATATGTGGCACAGTAACCTCCTCTTCTGGTCTAGTATTCCGGTTCAGCATGGAGGCCATTTTCAGAGTTACTAGGGAGATATATTAGAATTTACACAAAAAACAAAGCTGAATGAGAGTGCTAGATTCACATAAGAAAAAATTGAGCGCTGGCCCTGATCAACAGAGAGATTCCCAAGCCATTTACTTCTGAAGGTTCCAGCAGGAAAGCAAAGGCATGTTCAAGACAGTAAGGGAAAGGGCTGATCTGCTTAAAAATTCAGCATCTGTATGGGTGATGCCGAATTTCATGCACACAGGTCCAGCACTGTGTGGATGAAATGTATTCCTTCAAAACTCAGTGTTTAAGCTGGAAGATTTGTTTTGAGTGTGGGTTTTTTTCTGTTTGGCATTTTGGTGGTTTTTTCTCTCCCATCTTTTCTTCTGAGACCTGCATTGTCTGGGATGAAGTGGGGGATCTTATGCTAAGTCAGCGAGCATCTCCAAGATACCTAAAAATGTATATTTCATGGCTTGGTGTTGGTAGTTCAGGCAACATAATTACTTTGTCACTCATGCTCTGCATTGCTTGTATATCACTTTTCCAATAAAATATGCTTCAGGCTTCTTTTCATGCGTTAAGCATCAAGAAAAATTTAAATCTGGTTACAGAAGTAAGAACAGCTAATTAGGGACCCTACCTGGTGCATATATTTAAAGACACAATGTAGTGTAAACAACTTGTCCAAAATGTCCTCTGTGTTATTTCTTGTTGTAAAAATCTCTTCTCTTGAAACCTTTCCCACTATGATTTCTTTTCCTTCTTTAATCTTCCACCTCTTCCTTTGTTCATCATTTTTCATCTAATTGTAGCCTGGAATATCATGCTCCAGTGACCCACGTTACATTACAGAACTGTACACCTGCTATCATAAAGGGTCATTTGCCCCCAGATTCACAAGTCCTCCTTTAAAACTGATTTGGTTTCCGTCTCTACTGCTAGGCCCTGCGGTCTTAATCAGATATTCCAAATCACTTAGTTGGATCTGTGTTTGACTGACCCACCCCATTCAGGTCCAGTGCTCACCTATCCCCCTACTGTTGTGCCGCAATGGAGGAAATCTCCATGCTACTTTATAGCAACCAAGACTATGTAGGTAGGTGTCTCGCAAGAAATCAATCCAGCTTACTGCAAAACTACCACATTTCTACTTTTCACAATTTCAGAAGTGTCACGATCATCCTCCTTTCAGACCCTAAGTGTCTTTATCTTCTCAGTGTTCTTTGCCGTTCTGTGACGGGTTCTAAAAGACATCTTACCATTGCCTTGTATAGATCTATGAAAACATCAGCTCACTGTTGCACAGAGGTGAAAAAGCCAAAGAGAATGTTAAGGGTTACTGAGAAAAGACTGGAATAAGATGGAAAGCATTGTTCTACTACTGTATAAATTCCTGGTGTGTTTTCAGTCTTGACTACGGCACAGAACTAGGAAGATTAGAGAGAAGGAGAGCGAGTGTGATTTAAGGTATAGAGTGTTTTATATGGGAGGAAGTACTAATGGTTTCATTAACTTGGGGAAAAAAAGCGGCAGATATTATGCAGATCTATAAAAGATGTGGAGTAGAGAAGTGAATAGGAAATGACTACTTGTTATTTCTCACAACACAAGAACTAAAGGGCACCCAGTGAATTTATAAGCTATAATAAATTAGCTTTAATACAAACTGAAAGCAACACCTTTCCCCAGAGCATATAATTGTGAAACTCAGCACCACAGGGTTTTGAGGAGGCCAAAAGCAGAAAGGGGTTCAAAACAGACCAAAAAAATTTCAGAGAATAGATGTATTTGTGGCTGTTGAACGTGATGCTGTACATACACCCTTTATGTCAGCTCCTTCAAGCTATTACATGACTTGAAGCTAGAAGATTATTTCAGGAAAATATCACCCAGAATTTATGCTGCTCCTTGTAATCCTTCCCAAAATAGTACTTATGTTCTCCTGCTGCATACTAAAATATGCATACAAAGCATACTAAACTAGGGGAACCTTTGGTCTGTGTTTGTACAATTATTCTTATATTCTGTGAATGATATCATCTTGACAGTGAAGTCAGACACCTGTTCCTATATTGAAGTGTAGTGAATGCTTTATCTCATGGAGATTTGGACTTAATTTTTCTTGACACTACTTGATCTCACCAGACCAGACATGGTGGTCTTGAGCAAGGCAGGAGCTGCTGGTCCCAGGAAAAGTCTTGTCTGTGTGAAAGTTTAAAAAAAAAGATGGTTAGATTTCTGAAAAAATAAAAATGAAATTGAAAGTAACATTAAGTGATCAGGGAGGTGTCTTTCTGACTGGACTTTATTAATGATGGTTTCCTGTTGTGGTTATTTACATACACTTATTGAGCACAGCAGAGTTACTTTTCTTGCTCTGGCTCTGTCTTATAAAACTCCAAACTACAGAGCTGTCACTCATGCTTGCCAGGGATGAAATGTCAATGTGAGGTAATTTAACCACAGGCAAGGTAGCTTAAATAAGAGTTATGGTTTGTCTTTATTAGGCAGGTTTAGGACACACATTGTTTTGTAGTAACTTTCAATTTTTCTTTTACATCTTTCCTTTTCCACTGTAGTAGTAATTGCTCCTGTGCTCTTTAGGGGTCATATGACTGTGCAGATCCCCGGAGGGAAAGGGAAAGCTATGAAAAAAAAAAAGTCAGTGTATTTGAGGCAGGACTCAGCAAACTAAATGGGAGCCTGTCTTTCTAAAGGTTCATTTATGCCAACAGGGAGATCCTCATGCAGTGTGAAGCAGTGCTGTGCTGATCTCAACAGATCTACTTTGTTTGGTGGGGCTTAAAAATCTGGTCCCATGTGTGCAAGATTCTCTCCTTATGCTGATGCGATTTATTGCCACTGCGTCTGGGGAAGGTTTTGCTTCTGTCTCCTTCTCCCCTCTCTTAATGTCCTAGCAACAATACAAATGCACTGTTTATTCCCTTGCTTTTTTTGAAGGTTATCCATGCTCACGTGGCAAGCTGTGTTTGCGGCTGGGCCACTGCTTGTGCGAGCTTTGATACCGTGGGCTTGGCGGCAGTGACAGCACAGCAGCACTGGCTTTGCCACAGCCTTACTGCCTGCATCAAGGCCCCAACATTCATCTGGGTTGTCTAGCTCAGCCCACGCTGCCATCTCACTGCTGGGAGAGCTACCAAGCCTGGGTTTACCTCCACATACCAAGAGTGTGCTTTTCTTCCCACAACACAGCATATTGAGGAGGCAGGAGTTACTCTGAGTTGTGTTTCCCCGCCAGCAGTGGCTCAGCATGCTGTACTGAACTGGTTTGCTGCTTACATATGGCAGTAAAACAAACCTGTTCCCATGCTGCTGCTCCTGCTCAGTTTATTGTTTTAAGAGACATGGTCCATTTAACTAGCACTCCTGTGTTGTAGGTTAGCTGTGGGTCAACTTTACATCTTCAACTGTAAATGTAGGTCAGCTGGCTGCCATGAGCTATGTTCCTTATTCTTAAAAGCACAGGTCCCCGCATGCAGTTTCACAGTACATCGCACATGCGCATCTTCTAAAAAAATTTATTTTGCTAGAGTGGTTCAGCTGCTCTTGTGATAGTAGCAGTCCTATCAGGACGGTAGCAAAATTTTTTCAGTCTAGGCATTGTAGGGACATAATGAGAGCATTTTCTGCTGTTTCACTTGAGGATTTTCCTTCCACTTTTTTGGTAAGGATAAACTGATCTCAGCCCTACCAATGGAATTAATTATTATAGGGTGTAACAGTGGGTGCCTATAAATAAAATGAGTCCTTCAGCTTTTCTGCTGTGCTGTCTCTTCTGCATCCTAGATTTTTTCATTCCTGCATCCTAGAGAGCCCATCAGAGGTTTAAAGTCTAGATGTGAAAGGGACTCTTACAAGCTCAGAAGGAGCCAGCTGGGTTCAGTTACCCTGCTGAAGGACCTGCTCCTTCCTTTATCACACACATTTGCTACATTGCTAAAAAAAGGCAGCAAACTGTTTTACATATCCATGCTTGCAGACTCTATTTTTAGATATGACACCTAATATGTACTGAATTTTTTAGCCCAGCTTCCTAAGAAATTGAGGCTTATGCAATCCTTATGCAAAAGGAAAAGCCCCAAAAGGTTTCCCAAAGAAGACAGCAAAAAACAGCCAATAGGTATATGAATTTTTTCATATTTCATAAGCAGAAAAAATTGTTATAAGTTTCAGATGGAGAAGGTGGGCAGTGTGGAGCTCCCTTTCTCAATGGCTGCTTGCATCATCCAGATGCTTGTGGGACAACGACAGGGTAGAGACAGGGGCTATACATGTTTCCATAATGCTTAGGTAGATGTCCTTGTAGGAAGTCATGACACTCTCCATCTTGGAGCAAAAGAGGGACATGACAGGAGTGTACCATGACCTTGTATCTTTCACCAAAGCTGAGGCTGTAATAGGAGAATCAACAAATGGAGCAGTCACACCACTGCCACAAGCAGCCCCAGCCTCCCTGCCCAGGGCTTCTCCAGCCCTCACACCACGGCTGTCCATCACACCTCTCCCTGACAGCCAGGAGACATCCCTCCTGAGCCCCCCATATCACCAGTTCCACGGTGGTTTGGGCCACCACTAGTGGTCTACCTGCCATGACACAGCCACTACAGTGCTTGGAGTAGCAAGGACCTAGCCCTTGGCCAACTGGGGAGAACAGGTGCGGAACTCCCTTTGCCCAGGGCTGTGGGGTCCTTCCAGCTCCCTGTGAGACCACGATGGAATATAGGTAGGAATGGAATCCATCCTGCAGTGCATTGAATCTCTCTGGCTTAGTGGCCAAGGAGGGAGAGGACAGCAGTGTGCCACGGTTTGGTCACATGCCCTTATGGTGTCTGGAGAAGCAAGAAAAGTTAACTCCTCCTTGTCCTGTCTCAACTCCCCTCTGCCACGCTGCCACCACCACAGGTAGTCTCTTCTGTCCCTGCCCTCTCCTCTCAGCCCTTGCTCATCTCAGCCTCCTCACCTACATACTGGCCTGGCACAACCATTTTTATACCTGTTCTGGGTTGCTGTGTCAATGACTCCTCTGTTCCGTGGCCACTGCCAACATTCTGTCTGCTGTGATGACATAGCCATGACATCACCAGGGCTGGTTCCCAGAGTTAGTGCTGCATCACCATGACATGGCTATTATCTTCCACCATCAAAGCAAAAAGAAACAATTAAGTAAATGAATAATAATAGTAATAATAGGTTGTAATTCTGGGAAAGGCAATAAATTAGCTGTAGCAGCCATTTAAAGAACAGCAGCTCAGGCACAGGTTAGAAGAGAGTTAAAAGCAGTAGGTCCTGGCTACTGCCCAGTTTTAAAAATTTGTGCAATACTGGCTGTTGAGATTTCTGGGTTTGAAGGCTAAATTTCAAAAGAAAAATCTTGTCAAGTTGACTGACAGTAATACTTTACACCTTTGGAAATAAAGACGTGATCAATGCCAAACCTTGTATCAAGGAGTGGCTGACAGTGCTGAGGGCATTTGACCATGAGCTGCAAGACTTGCATCTTTCTTTCCCTGAAACAAACAAAAGATTTTGTGAAGGATAGTCCTGTGCTACACATTTCATTTGGGAACAGGAATAAAATATGTGGATTAGCTTCCATGTACTTGGCTCACTGCAGGCTATTCCATCTCCTTTAGCTGACAGGACCAGAGGCAACGCGCACAAACTGAAACACAGCAGACTCCATCTGAAAATCAGAAAACACTTTTTTTTACTGATACAGTGACCAAGCACTGGCACAGGTTGCCTAGAAAGGTTGTGGAGTCTCACATCTTGGAGGTATTCAAAAGCTATCTAGACAACAGCTCTAGGTGTGCCTGCTTGAGCAAATGTTTGGACCAGATGGTCTCCAGGGATCCCTTCCAATCTCAAACATCTTGTGATTCTGTGATAGGTGGCCATATAATGTTAAAGCTGATGTTTAGTTTGCCAGAACTGTATTTTAATAGTTTGTTGCTGACTATTTCACGCATGCTTAATATTTCCCATGCTTGGGAAATACTGTCAGGATGCAATTAGAATAGGCTGCTCTAGGCATGGTCTGCAACCACATCTGAAGTGTGCTCAGACTTCCTTACAAGGACAGCTTCTGGATTTGGCTCCAGCTGGAGCTCAGGAGCATTCTAACATGCAAGCAAGTTAGGCTACTGGGGAGCATGGTTCAGGATGCAAAATAGGGAATGAAACTGTATGGTAGTGTTCAAACATCTAAAAACCTCTTTATGTTGCCTTTACAGTAGTACTCTCATCAGTAAGAATTGGACCCCTAACATCAGGAAGAGTACCACCTAATGTCATTACTGTTAAAAACTTAGTGTTTCCCTGCTGCTGTCATATTGTGAGAAATCACAGTAGTTCCCTATTTTTATAACAGAACTGCAAAATATCATATATCATTGTGCAGTACTACGCCTGAATAAGTTACCTTTTTAGGGGAGTTAATACTTACCGTGATTTTTAATTAGCAAGTCGAAACATTTTTAAGCAAGTCGAAAGCTTTTAGTATTACCAAGCATGGAAAAGCAGGAAGAGGAAAGCCCTGCTTTCTTAAATTCCTGTGGCTATGCCTGGAAATCAGAATGGGCTGAAGCAGATTTTTTCTCAAACCTTTTAAAAAAATAGATGTGCAAACTTTGCCTGTGCAGACTGAACAACCATAGAGATGAACCCTTTACAAAATTCCCTTTTGTAATCAGATTGCATGTCTTCCTTCAGCACTGTAGATCAAGTACAAGCCCTTGCACAGCACGTGTGGGCATGGCTAGTAAGATTTACTCTTTATCCATGCCAAGTTTTATCATCCACTGAGAAGGCAGCCTGCTGAGCAGAGGGAAGAGTTGGGTTGTGGTGGATGCTGCTGATACTAATAAATTTGGTGAGAATATGGTGGAATATTGCCATAATATAATAATGTTTTTTAAACAATATATATATATATATATAATTTCCAAACCTTTTTCAAAAGCAGGTGGCACAATTAATAGGAAATTATTTGTATTCAGTAAGGTGGCAAACCAATTGAAGTAGGTCTTCACAGAGCCCACTGAAATAATCACAGACAGGTAAGAATAAGAGAGATGGGGCTACCCTTCATTTCCTCATGAGAGGTCATAAAATATTTGGGGACATATTCCTCCCCTCCTGAGTGCACAAAGAATTAGTTGCCTTGGCTGGAGAAATTGTCACAGTGATACAGTGTGGAGTTATGACTAGTTAACAATTTATTTAAAAAGTGCTTCTCTGAGGACAGACAAAATCTTTCAGGTTTGAATTTTCTTCCTTATTTTCTTCCTTTTTTTTTCCTTCTGCTCTGCAATTCAGTTGCTGAAAATCTCAATTCAGATTCAGATCCAGCCATAGTCTGTATTTTCTACTGTAAACTCTGTGGAATGAGTAGCTGCTTGATAATTTCATAGGGTTTGGTATGTTGTTTTTTTTCAGTTTGCCATTTTCGATGTAGGTCATGCCAGTGCTCTTCCCCATTTTTGGTATTAAGGGAACAGCACTGGCATTTTTGCCTTACCTTGAAGACTATTAGTTCTTCAATGCTTTAAAATCTTTCCACACTCTCTCATTATGCACATACCTTGAGTAATATGGATGGTATATTTATGTATAAAACAGCTTCCAAATTGAACATTTTAACTACCTAGGTGAAATATTTCTTACACTTGCCAGATGTAAGACATTGATAACTAGATACTAATTAACTAGTTTAAAAATAGGATTTTGTGCAGAAACTAGCAGCCAGGAGTACAATGCAGCATTAAGGGGGTAAAGAGTTTTGCCCTGGAATACCCACACAATTTTATAGATATACGTTATTATGCATTTATTCTCAACTAATAAATGTAGTCCTGCAAATTACACAGCATTTTAAATTCTAAGGGTCTTCATTTCTGCTGACTCATAGCCAGGCGGCAGACCAATTTAGTCAACTAGTCTAATCCCCTGTCTATGTTGCTGAGTCAAATGGTGATATTTTTATTCATATTAGGTAGCACCTGATAGATTTAAACAGGATTACATATTTAAACATGATGTAAAACAGTATTAAATGTGAATGAGTACATGGCACAGTTCAAAACAGGTGTCTCACTGGGACCTCAGAGTGCAGCTTTACAATATGAAATAAAATGAACTTTACCCCAAACACCACAATGTCCTAGTAAAAACTATCCTGAAGTATTCTGAGCTGCACATCATTCTTCATAGACAGAGCACAGAGGACCCAGAGAAAGCTTTAATGCTCTGTAGAGTTTCATCTATAAAGTAATTTTTAAATGGCAGTTTGTACATTTGTTGCAATGGATGTTTGGTTCCTGTCAGTGAAAGCCAGGCAATAAACTACTATTTGGGAATCCCTTGTATTTGGGAATATGGCAGGTACTCGGCAAGATATGCTTAAGTCCAAAAAGATGACAGATAAAATCACCACCTTCATTTCAGTTGTTTTTGTCCCACAACTCTGCATCCTCATTTGGAGTATCTGACTGCTAACACCATCAGTTTGCTACTTGTTATTTTGAAGGTGGGGGAATAGAATGATGATTACAAATAAACATTAGATATCCATCAACTCTTCCCCTCTAAATACATCACTGTTACCTATATAAAATAAGCCTCTGGTGAATTCATGTTTTCAAATAACTTTTCTTTCTTGGGCCGCTGCTGCTTGCCTGGGTGCTGGAGAAAGCTGGTTTTGATGTGACATGGATGCTGCCTTGGAAAAACGTTCTACTGAGATTTTTTTTTTTTTTTTTAATTATTGGGAGGGAGGGGGGGGATACTTTTTACACAGGTGTTAAATTTCCTGGAGTTAATCGGGCAGAAAAATGCCTCTGAGGCATCATTTGGTCCATTAACTGCACTGCCAACTGCCAATAGCTGGAGTTGAATACTAACAGATTTTATAACTCTTTACAATAACTGACAAAGCCAGACAGATTCACAGTTCAGCATAGCCCTCCTGTTCTTACCTGCTGCCTTCTGTCTTTATATCCCCAGTGTACGAAACACACTTCCTTTGTTAACAGGGGAGACAGGAATAGAAGAAGCTGGGTTGTTTTGCTCATTTATGTGAAAATTATACAGATGAGTTAGTACGCAGCAAACCAGGATCAGCATCCCCTCCCCCACTTCTAGTTACTACTTCAGAAGGAAAGTTATTGCAGCATTGTGTCAGATATGTGCCCCATAACACATGGAGCAAAGCAGGAGACTAGGGAGCAGCTGAAAAACTAATTTTTAAGATTGCCATTTCCTGAGAGAAATCTTTATTCCTAAGACAAATGTGAAAAAAATATAGAAGGAAAATGAAGATGTTGCTGTTATTTAGTGTAGGTGTGTTATTTTGCTGGCTACTTCAAATTGTGCTGTATGAAAGCTTTTAATAGTTTTTTTTCTATGTAGACAGTGTCCTGAATCAGTGTCTTTACTAGAGAAGGCTGCAAACCCTCATAGACTTCATTGCAGAATCAAGGTCAGCAGAAAGAGCATTCCCTAAATCATAGATAGCAATGTAGAACGTTCTCTAAATTGACACAGGTTGTATGTATGTGCACCCACTCTGGATTCTTACCTCCATGTTTCTCTTAGACTATTAGGACCATGCCTTGTTAGTTCTCAGCTGGGAGTCCCCACGTAGAACTTTGTTGAAATGGGTCATGACAAATTAGTATGTAGAATACTTCTCTGTGTTTCCATTACAACACCAAACATAGAAGATGCTGACCTTGCAACCAACTATGGATGAGACACAAATCTCCAAATCCTTATTATTTGCAGTGGTTAATTATCCCAAATTACACTTAAAAGGATATATGGTATTTTTCCCATATCTCCCATGGTGGGTGTTCCAAATGATCATGAAGGGAACATATGGCTAACTATTTAATAGCCTGTTTATCTGTCTGCTATGTGGTATCCCTGCAGCAGTCTTATTTCTTTGTTTGAAGTTTTCTATATACATGCATTTAAAAGGCACTTGGGAATATGAGGATAAAAAGCAGCAAATAAATGTGTTTGGAAAGGATATGTTGTACTAAATCAGCAAAGGATAAAAAGCTCCAAAAAGGAGAAGGGAAGAAAATTGGCTCCACCTTAGAAAACTAATGCAAGAGCTGCTGAGTGAAAAAGAACACTTATCCAGCTGGGATTTATTAAGTGGAAAGCTTTTTTTAAAAAAAAGGCTGTGGAAGACCAGAAATCAAAGATCGCTGTATATTTACTGGCTTTTTTGAAGCATCTGTTTTCTAATATCAGAGTATCTCACAATGACTAATCAACTGATGTTCAGAATATCCTTATGAGTTTGAGATGTGTTAGCCTCATTTTACCATCGAAGGAATAAAGAGATTATTTGTCCAAGACTAAATAGGAAATCTGTGACAGAAATAATAATGTAGGCCTGTATTGTCCAGTGCAGTGACTCAACCATAACACCATGCAACCTTCTATCAGGGTAAGGAGGCAGTAAGGGAGGGCTGTTGGTATAATTCACGACCAAAGGAGAGAAGCTGATGAGAGACCCTTCAGAAAAGATGGAGAGGGCTATATTGTTCTGGTTATGGTGGAGGAAATCTACCTTTGTTCTTGGGATTTGGTTAAAGGCATATAGAATGCTATAAATACATTTTCAGCTAACCCTTGCTGGGCACCTCTGATGACAGGTCAGTCTAAAAAAAGCCTGAAACCTTAACTTGTAATGAAATCTGAGACTGTGTTTTGAGCTTTGTCCACATGTGGTTATTTTATGAAAACTTAGAAGACTTGTATGCCAGCAAAGATGCTAAAATCTGTATTGCAGGAAGTTAAAGCCTTTTAGATTGATAAAACACAGATACAGCTGACATAAAAAAGGAAAAAAATGTCCTCTTTATTGCTCCAAAGGGAATTTAAACTGGACTGGAATTTCTAATATTTAAAAACAAAGACTGACAAAAATCATGTTATTTAAATAAAATTTTCACACTTTGTGTTTTCCTTCAGCTTTTAAACATAGGTAGCTAAGACTGTATAACTAAAAGCGTTACCTCTGTTAAAACTTCTCATTGCGATTACTGGGTGAGCTGACCACATTTTTTACCTACCTCCTAAGGGGACAGTTGTCATGCACTATTATCTGAGCATATTTCATTATTTATGTTACTGCCAGTGAGAATGTCTTTTTAACCACATTCAGTTTGGTTCAGTGAGATTTTTATGCTAGGGCTTGCACATCCCGGTTGTAAATCCTGTAGAACACTGAAAAAAGCTGATGCAACTTTTATTAGCTATATTAACTTACTTGTAATAACGGATTCTCAGGCTTTCATCCAAATTTTCAAGATACATCTACCAATTGCATCATCGGCTTCTGAGAAATCTAAGAGCTTGGAAAAGTGAGACTACCATCATTAGGCTTACTTTTTCTGCGCAGAAGACTGCAACTTAACTGTACAACCTTTAGGGCTCCACTGATCAAAAAGGTTTAAATTCACTGCCTTCTAGGACTTCTCAGTAAATAGAATAAAATTGCCCTTATCCAGCACGTTTTCCACAGAGACGGTTGATCAAAGGAAGTTACAGGTAACTGAATTCAACAGTGTGTGTATTTGGTATTCATTTTATTTGCACTATGGTTTTTCACATAGTCTTGGCAAGGTAAAATGTTCTCAGAGTGGATGCAAATGAAGTGCAATTTACATATGCTTTAAACTGTCTTGTCATTGCCAGAGTTGTGTAAAAGGGTGTGATTTTGTACTACAACTAAATGCATCCAATGATTGGCACTGAAGAGGACAATCTCACAACTTCTTTTCTTTTCTCCTCTTCCCCAGCATGGATTCCTGCCCACTTTTCCCTAGAGCTTCAACCATGAGATTAAGGAAGCTAGACTGGAAAAAAAATATTAATCTTTCTAAAATTTATTAGGCTCTCCACTGGGGTTACATGACTATAACTTCCTGCACAAGTGCATAGCTGGAGCTGAGAGGAAGGAATAGGATGATTCCCTTTTGAAATTTGAATATATTTGGATTATTGCACATAGTCATGGCAATTGTAATGAGAAAAAAATACCTCCCTTTGCTGTGTTGTGAAGAGCTTACACAGTTGTACCTTTCAGCGTCAATTTGCTTTGAAAAGAAAAGGTTATGGGATTACAAGTGAGAGATACGTATTCTTTAAGGCATTGTGGAGCACACACTGGAGGCAACTTGATTCTTCAGTTTCTTAGTTTTGTTATGATTATTATATTTCCCCAGTTAACTGTGAACAGAATTCAGTAGGGGGGGGAAATATCTAATTGTATCAAAGATTCCAGCGATTCCCATGCAAGTCTGTTTGAAACTAACATTGCAATATGGAACTACTGAAATGCAAAAAAAAAACCCAAACAAAACCACAACCCCCCAAAAAAACCAAAACATAAGCTGTTTGGAATTTCTTTTGTATCAGGATGATTTAATCTCCCATATAAAATTAATTTCTAAAGTGTCTTCTGTTAGGAGCTATACTATGTTCCAAACATTTGAGAGAGAGTTCCGCTAACACTATTTGTCTGAAAATGTTCACATTTTCTGGAAGAGGGAGAAGTCTACAGTTCCTGTCTAGTGAGAAGGAGGAAGCAAGCCTGGGAGGTAGAATGCAGAAAATCTGCAGATTATAGTGGTTTTCTCTGTCTTGGTTAAAAAAACCCAACCAAACACAAGTCACATATAGCATTTTGCATGTTAGCTGATTTTTTTATCAGCCAACAAATAAATTGTGCTGAAACATTAGACTTTACTCCCATGGTGATTAGATATTACAGTACATATGGTATGGAAATTTAAGTAGTGTTTGAAGACCTCATAATGCCTAAACACAGCATGCCTGCCAACTGTTGACCATACGCTATAGCTGAACCAAACGTGGAGTTGCATCCTGCTATCCTGCACCTGGATTTGCCATGCAAATATATCTTAGATGTTATTGTAGAGGAAGGCCTAGCAAGGACTTCATATACTTTCTCTCCACAATAGCTGCAGCAAGTAGATCATACATCCCCACCGATAAAAACAGACATAATCTTCTGTCTGTTTGAAATGAGTTTGTCACATCACACAAGATTTGTTGTCACCCTGTCCAAAAATTGTAGTGCTTCTGTTTTTCTCTTGGTGAAACTAGACAACATTATGTCCTTTATGTTATACTGACTGCATCTAAAATGCAAAAATATTTAGGACTGATGGGTCAGGGTGAAAGGTGCAGCAACAGACTAAATGCTGTACATGCTGACTTTGGTTGGTTTGTACAGTATGTCAACTTGAATAGTCATGTCCTGTAACATTGTATTCAATAGCTGGTATTTAAGTCTTAGTAAAACAAGCCAAAAAATCTGAGTAGTTTTTTTCTGATATTAAACACTGGCTTCTTTAGAGAAGTTTCTTACTGCAAGTTCAGCTCAAATTATGTTTACAGCATTTTAGAAGACCATCTGAACAAAATTAACTCCTACCAATTTTAATTATTCAGAAGTTTCCCCTCCTTTCATTTTATAATTTAAATGTTACGTAGAATAATTTACTCATTAATAAATAGCCTTGATGCTTTTTAGACCTCTGTGATAGCTGATACGTAAAAGCTGTACCAAAATAACTGAAAAAATGCTATCAGTGAGCAATTTCTCTTTGTTTTGTGGCACAGAGCCATACTGATTTAGTTAACATTCGTGTAAAGTCATCCTATTCCCATGTTATTTCACAGTGAATATCATCTGACATTTTATTCTGAAAGTAGTGATCCACTTGGAAAGCGGAGGACTTTTTGAATCCTGCCTAAACCCCAGTGTTAATGTCTCCTTTTAGCTATATATCCTATATAGTTTGTGTGAATACCAGTAGTCTCTAAATTATGCAAGATACCTGTAGCTGGGATGAAGCATAAAGCAAGCTGTGTTACAAATCAACCAGTGTAACCACTCTGTTGATCTCAACCCACCTTTTCAGAGCATTTAATCTCCAGTTTCTACAGCATACCTGCTCTTCTAGTATTGGTCTCCATACTTTTCAGACCCAATGCTATTGCACAGTCTGAACAAGAGTCCATTAAACTGATTACTTGCTATTCCCCTACTGATGCTCTCTTCCAAGTTCTGCACAGGCACCTCAGTCTTGACCCAAAGCAATTCTTTTTCTTGGTTTCAGGATTCCAATGCACTTTCTTTCAAACTATTTTAAGACTGTCAATAGACCCTGCTATTCCAGTTTTGAATGAAATCTTTTGGTCAAACCAGGTTGTACCTAAGACAATAGGCAAACAGACTGAGACAGAAAAATGTTTGCTATATTTAAACATCCACAATACAACCCTATTTGTGACTCCGCAAGCAAGTACTGTAACAGACCCATTACTTTATTCCTAAATGCTTCCATTTCCCACTTTTTCTAAAACCATTAACTTACAGTTTTTACTTTTTGCATTGCATGGATTTTTAACATTTATTTTTAACAGATAATACTTTTTTACCATGGAAAGCATTTTCATTTTTAATCAGCTAAAGTTTTAGCATATATTCTTATTATTATTAGCAATTATTAATTTAATTATATATATAATAAAAGCAATTATTAGCAATAATTAAGAATATATTCTTAAAATCTAAGCTTGAGCTGTTTAGGTTGAAGTTTGTCTGAATCAGGAAATTCTGGTAGGAGCTGAGAGAAACACAATGTTGATGAACAGCCTTTGATATTAGCCCTCTTAGGGGACAATATAATATAGGAGATACAACATCTAGTTATGTTTTAGTTATCTTGATGCCTGTTTGTCATATTACTTCTTCTGATGATGTCAGAAACCATAGGAAAGGGAAGATAAGGCAGATTGGCATCCTGAGCAGAAATATTAACGTATGCTACAGAATGCCTCAAGAGATAGGTTGCAGACATTGAAAGACCTCTGGTTTCCTCCTTAGAATTAGAAACCTGAAAATTCAGTACCAAGATCACCGTCTCTGTGTATTAGTTTTCCTCTTTCATTCCCTTCTGCTGTTGTATGGTAAATTTTTCAAGCACTAAATCTGATTATAGATTCAGATTATAGAATGGTTTGGGTTGGAAGGGACCTCGAAGACCATCTAGTCCTAATCCCCCTGTCATGGGGCAAAGACACCTTCCACTACACCAAGTTGCTCAAAGCCACATCCAGCCTGGCCTTGAACATTGCCAAGGATGGGGCATGATAATGCTTTTGCTCTCCCTGTAGTGTCACACTGATGAATTCTGGTCTGGCAGATGGATCTGACCTGATGGACAAATTAATTAGAGTTGCAGCTGGTATTTACTTCTCATCATTAATGAGTACAGGGCTTTCAAGCTGCTTTTCAGAGGGCTTTTGAAGTTAAGATATTTTATTTTACAAATAAGATGGATAAAGACTGAATTTATTGTCACTTATCAAAACCCAGGTACAGGGCAATAGCTAGTTAAGACAGTGACACACCTCTTAGAACTGAGCAACCAGATGTTAGTTGTTTTTTCTGACTCATTCTGAAACCACATGAAACTACATACTACTTACAAGTTAAGCAGTGATGAGGTGGAAGCACATGCCACCTTTTGCTGAAAGAGGAAAAAAGGGCATTGAAATGTAAATTCTTATGGTACAGTTAGAGTTTTCCTTAGCTTAATCTCATAGCCCCCAGATTTTTATACAGTCATTAAATAGTCTTGAATTTATCTCATCATCAACAAGCAAAATCATTATGCACAGCTGTACTATAGAAGTGGCACAATGCAATTATTTCATTGCACAGAACAGATGCATGCTGTTGGCACCTCAGACCCAGTAGGAGCTGCATGGAGCTTGTATCAGCAGGAATTCACTTTCCCATACATCACTTGGGGACACAAATGTGCAACGTGACAGGCCCATCACTACCAATAATTCATCTAATTTACTATGGCAAGGTGGATACTTGGTTGTGTCTGAATGCCAACAGGTCAGTGGCTTCATCTAGCAGCTCACGCTGTTCCCAGCAGTGCTATGTGCCTACTAATAATTTAATCTTGTATTTGAAGTTCAGTTCCTAGCAGTTTACCCCTTCTTTCTCATTGTCTTTCACTTCTACTTAAAAATATAATGGTCCATTTCAGCAAAATTAACTGCAATTTCATGGATCACTACAGCAGGAATAAATTTATACATAACACTGTAATCCATCTCTTTGTTCCCCAGAATGCAAACTGACTTGATGAGCAATTCTGTGTTCTATGTAAATAACCCTACTTCTAATTGAGAGTGCTGCATTTTCAGTGAAGAAGGGGGAGAGAAAAGAAGATTGTATCTCTGACTTTGATTTTCTGATAGTTTTTCCAGGATATTTCATTTCAATTTTTAAAAAGTTTAACATATAGAAAATATAGGCATCAACTACCTTGATTTCTTTTTGAATGAAGACTCTGGTGCTCTGCTTGTGCTTCATTCTTTATTTTCTTTAAAAAAAAGTAGTTTTCAAAATCTGAATTCTCATATAACATGCCAGATTACAATATCTAAAATACCCAGTTCTTCTATCTAGTAGATACCAGTTACCATATGGGCAAGAATAAAACATTACTCTTGTTCTTCCATCAGTGTGTCAGTAATGGGCAAGAAGAAACACTCTACAATAGGATGAACAATAGGAAGTTCACTTTCCATAGCCCCTCTTACATTCAGAGTCTCTGCAGGGATTGTCAGCAGGTGGAATAATTTATATGAACTGGATAATTGTCTTTGTAGCATGGATGCCTTTCTACTATGAATTGATTGGCATTTCCACTTTTTTCACTATAAAGATGTTAGACAGTAATTATCGAGAACCTCTTGCAGGTTCAGAACTAAAACCAATGTCTAGAGAAGATATTGAAAATAAAGATACCAGCTTTTATATGCTGTTATAGGTTTCTTAAACTACAAATTTTATCAACAAATTTGATTGATTATGAAATAGTAAAAGTTACTGAATGTGATTGGTGAAGATGTTTGAGTGGTAAACATTAAGTCTTGTCTTTAAACTTCATTGAACTACTGACTTGAAGTCCATCAAGTCAGTGCAACCTAACTTCTCCAGGAGGAACAAACTTATGTTACCAATATTATGGGGTAGTAGTTTTTTTTAAAAAAAGAAATAATTACTCTTCCATACTGTGCATTTAGTGAATTGTAGCATTTATTGCCACAGAGTGTAGTGAAGGGCAAAAACGTAAATAGAGACATTTACAGAAAATAAGTGGCTCTCAAATATAATTGTTCAAATACATTCTCTGGCTCAACAAGTCCCTGGATTGTTGCAGGGAACAATTTCTGGAAGGAATGTCAAGAGAAAGCTCATTTTGTTTCTTTTCTTCCTGCCCATTTCCTGTAAATAGATCTTACTGGCACTCCCAGATAGAGGGCACTGGGCCAGATGGGCCTTTTGCCGGACCCTGTACACTATTGTAGTGCTTTTATGTGCATTATGGCATTTAGTACGATTTCCTGGCAAAATCACATTTGCTTCAAAACCAACTTGTTTCTACCAGCAGCATCTGTTAGAACTGCAGAATGAGCAAACCCACTAGCTGAAAGTGCTTCAGTACTTGCTTCCTAACTGACATACACCTGTGGTGCTGCTTAGTAACTTATGTTGACTGGACTATCATTGCTTTGAGCAGCCATGTTAATTACCCTATCGTCTTAGTAGTACTCGTGTAACTAGAAACTTGTATACACAGAATCTGCCTGTCTTCTCTGGTGCAATTCCTTCATTAACCTAGGAAAATACAGCTATGAAAGAGCAGTATCAGCCCCAGTCTATTTCAATATGTATTTTAGAACCAGGAAATATTAGTTTGTCTTGCTTATTTTCAAGCCACTAATTTTTGGAAATACCAAATGGATGGCAATTTCTTTTCAATTTTCAGCATTTCATCTCATCTCTCTTCATGTTTCCACTGATATGTAAGCCTAAGTCAGCAGTGATGTAATTTTTCCTAAGTTCTTACTTGTAAAGGTGTTGGTAATTTTAAGTATTTTTTTCTGAAAATAACACAGAAAACTTGCATTTCCTTACTCTTTTTCTGATTTCTTTGTGGAGCTGTGATTACTTGCTATCTTTCCTTGAGAAATTAGTTTAAATAATCCCCCCCCAACTTCCTAATTTTAATTGACAGGCCTTCTCAAGTCATCTTTGATTCCTTACAGTGTTACCCACACAATGAAAATTCTTCACTGTCTCAGTATTAAAGAAGCCCTGTTGACATTGGTGTCTGACTTTCTCCGATCCATTATTTATAAAATAATCCAACTGTGTGCACTTACACACATGCCTCCAGTTCTTTCTGCAGTCATTCATCCATCATACCATCTGCATAATCTCAGAAAGAGAAACTGCACTGTATGTTAGTTCACCGATGTCTCAAATTAGTGAGCTTGGGGGACCCCAAGAATGGTTAGAGGTTGCTTTTCTGACTTTTACTTTAGCATCAGAATAATTTTTCATAAAGTTCTTCATGTGCCTCCTGAGTGCCATAGATTCATTTTACATCTGGAGTCAGTAAGTGACACCAGACATTTCTCGTGGTACTTATTCTATTGTCCAAATTAGAAAACTCAACACACTTCTGCAAATGTAACAGTTCTAACATGAATTAGAAATTAGGGCTTCACCCCCCAGAAAGGTGGCAGGATCAATAGCCCAACCAAGGTGCATCTACACCAATGCATCCAGCAGGGGCAACAAGCACGAGGAACTGGAAGCCATTGCGCACCAAGAAAACTATGATATATCATCATGGAAACAAGGTGGGATGAGTTGCACAACTGGAGTGCTGCAGTGGATGGCTATAAACACTTCAGAAGGGATGGGCAAGGAAGGAGAAGCCCTATATGTTAGCGAGTGTTTTGATTGTCTAGAGCTTAATGATGGTGACAAAAGGGTTGACTGTTGTAAGGATCGGGGGGAAGGCCAACAAGGCAGATGTCATGGTGGGAGTCTGTTATAGACCACCCAACCAGGATGAAGAGGCAGACAAAATATTCTATAATCAGCCAGGAGAAGTCTCACATTTGCTAGCCCTTGTTCTCATGGGGGACTTCAACTTACCAGATATCTGCTGGAAATACAATACAGCAGAGAGGAAACAGTCTTGGAGGTTCCTGGAGTGTGTGGAAGATAACTGCCTGACACAGCTGGCGAGTGAGCCTGTTAGGGAAGGCGCCCCGCTGGACCTGTTGTTTGTGAACAGAGAAGGACTTGTGGGTGATGGGATGGCTGGAGGCCATCTTGGGCAGAGTGATCATCCCTAAGCATGTGGAGGAAAAGAAGGTTAGCAAGAGTAGTCAACATGGATCCACCAAGGGGAGATTGTGGCTAACCAACCTAACCACCTTCTATGGTGACTGGCTGGTAGACAGGGGAGAGCAGCGGATGTTACCTACCTTGACCTCCACAAGGCTTTTGACGCTGTCTCCCATTAACATCTTCATACATAAGCCCAGAAAGCATGGGTTAGATGAGTGGACAGTGAAGTGGATTTAGAACTGGCTGAATGGCAGAGCCCACAGAATTGTCTTCAATAGCACAGAACCTAGCTGGAGGCCTGTAGCTAGAGGTGTTCTCCAGAGGTCAGTACTGGATCCAGTCTTGTTCAACTTAATCATGAATGACCTGGATGAAGGGACATAGTGTACCCTCAGCAAGTCTGATTATGATACAAAACTGGGAGAACTGGTCAATACACAAGAAGGCTGCACTGCCATTCAGTGAGACCTGGACAGCCTGGAGAGTTGGGCAGACAGGAACTTAATGAAGTTCAACAAAGGCAAGTGTAATTCCTTGAGAGGAATAACCCCATGCACCAGCACAGGCTGGGGGTTGACCAGCTGGAAGGCAGCTCCATGGAGGAAGACCTAGGAGTCCTGGTGGACAGCAAGTTGCCCATGAGCCAGCAGTGTGCCCGTGTGGCCAAGAATACCAGTGGGATCCTGGGGTACATGAGGAGAAGTGTGGCCAGCAGGTCAAGGGAGGTGATCCTCCCCCTCTGCTCTGCCCTGGTGAGGCCACATCTGGAGTGCCATGTCGAGCTCTGGGCTTCCTAGTTCAAGAGAGACAGAGACTCTCCAGACTAGAGAGGGTCCGGTGGAGAGCTACAAAGATGATGAGGAGACTGCAGCATCTCCCTTATGAGGACAGGCTGGGAGAGCTGGACCTGCTTATCCTGGAGAAGACTGAGAGGGGATCTTACCATTTTCTACAAATACCTTAAGGGTGAGTGTCAAGAGGATGGGACCAGGTTCTTTTCAGTAGTGTCCAGTGACAGGACAAGGAGCAACAGGCTACAACTGAAACACAGGAAGTTGCATCTGAATATGAGAAAGAATTTCTTTACTTTGAGGGTGACAAAGCACCTAGAACAGGCAGCCCAGAGGGATTGTGGAGTCTCCTTCTCTGGAGATATACAAAACCTGCCTCGACACAATCCTGTGCAACTGCTCTAGGTGAACCTGTTTAGCCGATGTTTTAACTAGATGATCTCCAGAGGTCCATTACAGACCTAAACATTCTGTGATTCTGTGATCACAAAGTGATAAGAGTTTTCGATCCTTGGAGCAGTAAGGAGAGGGGTCAGCAGAACTGCTGCCTTGGAATTTTGGAGGGCAGACTTTGGCCATTTCAGGAGTCTGGTCGACAGAGTCTCTTGGGAAGCAGTCCTGAAGGGCAAAGGAGTCCAGGAAGGCTGGACATTCTTCAAGCAGAAAATCTTAAAGGTGCAGTAGCAGGCTGTCCCTATGTGCTGAAAGATGAGCCAGTAGGGAAGACCACCAGCCTGGCTGAACAGAGAGCTTTGGCTGGAACACAGGAGAAAATGGAAAAGGGGCAGGCAACTCAGGACTACAGAAGTGTCATGAGGTTATGCAGGGAGAAAATCAGAAGGGCCAAAGCCCAGCTAGAATCTGGCTACTACTGTAAAAGACATTTTAAAATGTTTCTCTAAATATGTTAGCAACAAAAGGAGAGCTAAGGAGAATCTCCGGCCTTTATTGGATGCGGGGGCAAACAGTGACAAAGGGTGAGGAAAAAGCTGAGGTATGTAATGCCTTCTTTGCCTCAGTCTTTAACAGTAAGACCAGTTGTTCTCTGGGTACTCAGCCCCCTGGGCTGGAAGGCAAGGCTGGGGAGCATAGTGAAGCCCCCATAATCCAAGGGGAAATGGTCAGCAACCTGCTACACCACTTAGGCACACACAGGTCTATGGGGCTGGATGGGATGTACCCGAGGGTACTGAGGGAGCTGGTGGAAGTGCTCACCAAGCCGCTTTCCATCATTTATCAGCAGTCCTGGCTAACCAGGGAGGTCCCAGTCGAATGGAAGTTAAAAAATGTGATTCCCATCCACAAGAAGGGCTGGAAGGAGGATGCAGGGAACTACAGGCCTGTCAGTGTGACCTTGCTGTCAGGGGAGGTTATAGAGCACATTGTCTTGAGTGCCATCACATGGCATGTACAGGACAACCAGGTGATCAGGCCCAGCTAGCATGAGTTTATGAAAGGCAGGTCATGCTTGACTAACCTGATCTCCATCTATGACAAGGTGACGCACTTTGTGAATGAGGGAAAGGCTGTGGATGTTGTCTACCTAGGCTTTAGCAAAGCTTTTGGCACCATTTCCCACAGCATTCTCCTAGACTGTTGATCTGCTTGAGGGTAGGAAGGTTCTACAGGGGGATCTGGACAGGCTGGATCAATGGGCTGAAGCTGATTGTATGACCTTCCACAAGGCCAAGTGCTAGGTCCTGCACTTGGGTCATAATAACCCCACGCGATGCTACAGGCTTGGTGAAGAGTGTCTGGAAAGTTGCCTGGCAGAAAAGGACCTGGGGTGCTGGTCAACAGCCAACCAAATATGAGCCAGCAGTGTGCCCATGTGGCCAGGAAGGCCAGAAACATCCTGGCTTGTATGAGAAACAGTGTGGCCAGAAGGACCAGGGTAGTGATTGTCCCCCTGTACTCTGCACTGGTGAGCCTGCACCTCAAATACTGTGTTCTGTTTTGGGCCCCGCACTTCAAGAGAGACATCGACGTGCTGGAGAGTGTCTAAAGGAGGGAAACAAAGCTGGTGAAAGATCTAGACAACAAGTCATATGAGGAGTGGCTGAGGGAACTGGGGTTGTTAAGCCTGGAGAAAAGAAGGCTTGGAGGAGACCTTATTGCGCTGTACAGCTCCCTGAAAGGAGGTTGTACTCAGTTTCTTCTCCCAAGTAACAAGCGATAGGACAAGCAGCAATGGCCTGAAGTTGCACAAGGCGAGGTTTAGATTGGATGTTAGGAAAATTTCTTCACTGAAAGAGTTGTCAGGCATTGGAAGAGGCTGCCCAGGGAGGTGGCTGAGTCACCATCCCTGAAGGTATTTAAAAGATGCATAGATGTGGTGCTTAGAGACATGGTTTAGCGGTGGACTTGGCAGTGTTAGGTTAATGGTTGGATTTGATGATCTTAAAGGTCTTTTCAACTTGATTCTTTTCCAAATGATTCTATGATATCATTCAAAATTCTGGAGGAAGAAGCAGAGACAGAAATAATTTTATTCTCTCTTTCTTATCTGTGTAAGACAGACAACACTGGGATTCCATGGCAGCAAAATTAATGAACAGGAAGACAGTGGAGACTGCTTTCTGCAATAGCCTTTTGGTTCCATTCAACTGTTCTTTAAACAAAAGTACAGCAACCATTTACAGACCTAAGGAGAAAATACAGAGAGTATGCCTAGCCTCTCCTTTTGACAAGACCACAGCTTGACTCCAAACTAGAAGGAAAGTGGCTTAGTTTTACTCAATAATATATGCCATAATAATTAAGTGCTTTGACATTTTTTGTTGAAAACACCATATTCAGGTGTTTCACAATGAAAAGTCTACCAAGAACATGGAAAGCACTAGCAAGTAAAAGAAGAAATGGATAATGTTATTTTCCAGTAAGCTTGTTTAAATGTAGCCTAACACCTTCAACTACTAAACCACACCTGTTGACTTATGGTGCTACTGTAGCTAGCATTTTGATCACACCTATTATAAGATCCAAATGCAAATGTCAGATCCAGTGAAAGTTGTATTATAGCTGAAGGACAACATCTGCAACTAGGAAGAAGGGAAGGAAATGTTTTGTGTCAATCCATTGCAACCCTTCTGTCTACAGAATTTTCAAAGGGCTCTAAACAAGAGCAGAGAGGTGAAGAAATTAGAACAAGAGCTTCCATGTGTCTGTGAATTGCTCCACTAAACTGTAACAACAGTGTTTCTAGACCTATCGGCATGGATCTGTTAGCTTTCACAGCTGGTATACTCAATAGGAGGTGTATTTTAGTCAATGCAGTAATAGCATAAAAAGGGAATGCAGCCTACAAATGATTTAAATTATGCCTGTGAACTGTCATTTCACAGCTTTATGAGATGTTCCTGTTCCCCTCCCTCCCTTTTATTTTTTACCATCAGCCTGGGTAGATTTCTGTGCAATTCTCAGCTGAGTCACCAGAGAAGGGTCCACCTTCATCATGTATTAATTTGATTTCAAGCCCCGACAAACACACAGCCTCAAGAAGGGAGACAATCTGTAATACACTATAAGAACAAAAGATAAAAATATTAAAATTCATAATAAATGTTTGTTTTCCATCTGAGCCCCGTCCCCACACCCCCATTTATGAGCGTGCTTCTCCTTTCTGCTAGCTGCCACAGTCCAGACTGAGGGATATTTTTAATGTAAGGATAGGCATGAATTTCAAGGAAAAGATCAAAATGGTACCTTTTATTTTTTTAAAGAATAGAGCTAATTAAGCTTTTTATCAAACTACACTCATCTTCAAATGACTTAGATGGGAAATATATTGGTTTAATTAAGATTTCACAGGGAGAGACTGTTGCAAATGCTTGGAACTGAGAGAAAGGGGGATCTTTATGAGGAGGGTGATGTATGTTTTACAAGTCCCTGTGTCTCTTTGTTGTTTGCACTTCAAACAGAGTCCATTTTTATCTGCCTCTCTCCTGCTGAGAGAAAGTGATTTTATCATGTGTTTCAATGAAGCTATTAAAAACTTCAATCATGAGATTCCTCTTTTGCCTTTGTATGTTTCTCTCTCTCTCTCTCTCTCTGTCAGAGTTGCACTGTGACATCGGTTATATGGCAGCATACATTGATTTCCTTTGGTTTACACGTGGATTAGATAATTCTCATGCAATCATAGCTTGCTTTAACCGAAAAGTTAGTACCCGTGTTTTCCTTAGCTGGCTCCCCACTTGGTTTGACTTTTGTTGGTCTACAATTTTGATGGGTATGCTGTGCTTTCTTCTTTCTTTGTTTTTAGCAAGTGTTGAAAAGTTCAGGAGCGTCAGCTTGAAGTTCTATATGCATACAAAAAGAACAATGCCAGCTCAATACTTTTCCCTCACTTCAGGAGCTCAGGAATATTTCAGAGGTGAAAAAAGAATGTATTACAGTAACGTGGCATTACAATACAAGTATTTGGGGGGCAATACCAGACAGGACTTCTACATTGACAAATCATATACTCTTAATGCTCAGATGTAGTTATTTATCCAGTAATCTAAGACACTAAAAGGGATGTGTACTAGAGATAAAAAGCATGTCAAAATAGTTGAATCATAACTAAAACAAGCTATTAACCTAAAAGATCCTCCTCGGACAAAAATAATAAAAAAACGCAAAACAACAGAAATACCCAGATTTTGATGACTGAAATATAAAATTTAGTAGATGATTGCATTTAAATTATATTTAAATTAAGTAATTGAGATTACAAAGGCCTGAAGCCTGAATATAGCAATACATTAATTTCTTGTCTTTTGCTTTTGTTTGTCAGTTAATGTTTAGACAAATCATGTCATATAAATGAAGCCAAACAGTTTAGGTCTTAGTGTTAGTAGACAAGACATCAACATTTGATTCTTGCATTCTGTGCCTCTGTTCTTGAGCCAGCTCTGTGTGATTAGTGCTGCAATGCTGCATATATAACTGATTTGCAGTTTGCTTACAAGATTGATGTCTCTAATGCAAAACAAAAAATATTTTTGGCTGAATAGCAAAGAGTATATTGTTTTAGACCAAATGGAAAGTTGTGTTTTGCCCAAAAATATTTTTTATTGTTTCAGGTGGTTTTACCTGTTTATTCAAAGCAAAGAATATTTTGAGAGCAGTGTAAAGATGAAAAATCAGAAAATTTGGTATTGGAAATACTTCAACCATTAAAAATGGCAAAGGAGTAATTTGATAGAAATTCACAAAACACCTTAATCCTTCTCTGTAACCTTTTGGACAAAAGATATTACTAAGAATACTTCTTTTCAAGATTTGATATTTCAATATTATCAGTCATATTTTGCCCATTTCTCTTTGTAACACCTGCACTCTTTTGAGGGACACAGATGGAACCCTATCAATCTGGCTGCTTGTTCTTCAAAGTCAACAATAATTAGGAGTTAAAACATTTTTTTTCTGAGCAGCAGGCTGGAAAAAGCATGGACCACTTGGCCAGGCTCTGAACCATACTCAAGGAAATGGAATTCCATCCACATCCTCAAACAGGTACAAAGTCAGGAAAAGTCAGGTTGTGTGGATCTCACTGGCTCCAGAACTCAGTAATTTATGAATCTATTTCTGCTGCAGCAAATGGTCCTTTCCTGGCTTACAGTCTACCAGACAGAATTTAGTTCATGTTTTTAGGCTACGATTTTAGAGTGGTCTTAGAGCAATGGCTGCAGGGAGAAATTTCACTTCGTGTCAGTTCCTTTTTCCTGTGAAATGCCTGGTGCTGGCAGCTGCAGGCACAGTACCAGGCAGCCCATGGGCCAGCGCCAGGGCTGCGTTTCCTAAGGGGACTTTCTGCTTTCCAGCAGCAACGGATTTTCCAATCATCCATGTCCCTTCTCCCACAGGGGCCCTGCTGGCCCCTGGCAGCCCTCGGGCAGGAGGAGGGACTGGAGCTCTGAGGGCAGGGAGCAAAACAGCCTTTCGGGAAGCCAAGCCTCAGAAGGGACAGGATGAGCGCAGGGCATCATGCCCCTGTGTAATTAATGTGTGTAGTTAATTACCAATGGGGTTGATGTAGGTGAGGACACACAGGTGGACTCACACTGCCAGGACCAGCCCTCCCCTGTCCCTGCTCCTCCTTACCTAGCAGTGACTGTCAGGTAACCTTTTCCCTGGGAGAGTCTAACTGCTGCCAGTCACCTGCAAAGACCCACCCCCTTTCTCTCCTAACCCAATCTGAATGCTCTCAACCAGCCCTCCCTTCCCCCATAGGGTCCTTGCATTCAGAGGGACTGTCAATCATCCTGCAAGCCCCACCCCTCCCTAGCTTTCAGCCCGTGCTGCGAGGGGTGGGAGGCCCCCGCCATTTCCTGTAGGGGTGGCATGCAGGGCAACGGGCAGGGGTGTGGGGGAGACAGCTTAGTGCAGTAGCACAGCAGTGTCTTTTCAGCCTTTAACCACCTGAGGAGAAAGCCTTAATTCTAGTTTTGTTTTTAAGGCATTTACGTGGTCCATAGATATTTTGCCACCTGAAAGTGCCATAGTATGGGTGTTGGCCGTATAAATCATCACTGCTTTGGGTAGATCACGGTCCCTCTGTCCAGGCCACCGGCCTTCCATGATGCACCTGTGCTAGTGGCTAAACTGATGCAACTAAATAGGCAAATGTGCCTTTTCTGTCTTCTTAAAAGAATCTGGTTGTCATACCTCTTTTTCTCACAGCTTGAAGACAACCTTCTGGTTCGCTAATTGTGGACTCTGATGAAATCCCAGACTGCTTGTATCAACTCCCTCTTGGCCTGCACCTGCAGAAGCACAAGATGGTCTTTGTATTTGCCTGTGTTTGCTTACAGAGATTGCTTCTCTGTGGGTACACTGTGTGCACACACCTGTGGACTCTGTCATGTCAAATGGGATGTGTGGCAGGAGAGGTGCTGCACAAATTGAAATGCTGATAGCTTATGACCACCACTGTCACCCCATATTAGAGAAAAGGGCACGTTTTAGGAGACTTTTGATGGCTTATTCCTGGGAATGAGTACTTGTGTCCAAAGGGGCCAGTGCTTTCCAGATAGATAACGTAAATAACTGAGCGTTGAGCAAGTCACGAGGTGCCCCAGCACATGGCATGCTGCTGAAGCAGCAAACAGCTGTAGCATTTAGGAAAAACTGCTCTAGAGTAACTGTACGCCTTGCAGTAAGAGAATAAAACCACACTAAGCTGAGCCCCACACCCAGCTCAGTAAGCTACCACGCCTGTGAGTTCCTGCGTGGTTTGTGGTTTGTGCCCTGCCAGCTTGATTGACTGTGCTTCATGAGGGATAGGCAACGATGCCATTGTGAAGACTTGTGTGTACTGCATGGCACCGCAGACTTCGGCCCTTGCTAAGTACTTGCACTGAAGACAGGAGACAAGTTGGTTATTATGAGACTCCTGCCATTCCCCACTGCTTTGTCTCAACATAGATCCTGAACGAGCAGAGTGCAGCCACCTGCCGCAAAGGTACAGATCTGCTCAGTTGCTTGCTTCTTTCACTATGAAGTTTTAAGGGTAGATGCATTGGCTAAATTAGCATCACATTTTGTGCAGAGTTGAGCAAGGAAGGTCTTAGCTGCAAGCCTCAAGGTTTTATGTGTTTTCATTTCTACTGCGGGTGCATCACATTTTTCTCCTTGTCAATGGGGGATCAGGACTGTGCTCAGGAGGAGGGTATTTATAGGAATAGAGCAAAGAAAATAATAAATGGGGATTTTTTATGGTTTGGTTTTTGGTTTTTTTTAAGTCAGAAGCAAAAAGATATCCAGATTTCCCAGAAACTTTAAGGTTGCTCAGACAGAGATCAGACTATTGTCTCTCTCAGACACCCAGTGTGATAATACTGACTGGGGCAAGATGCCTAGAAAGAAAAATGCTTCTGGCAACTGTATATCTGGCATCATTGACCCTCTTTTTGGTGTCTCCTGTGGAATGTGGTGGGGTCTCAAGAGGCCAGGCATGAATGTAATTTCTCCTCAACTGCTTTTTAATGTTATTTTAAAGCTTTTTAATGCATTGTAACTATAATATGCAGTACTGCTATGAGACATTTCTTTAGAATTGAGTGCTATAGAGCTGCATGGCAAGGTTTCTGTGTATTTCATGTATGCTTGTGTGCATAGAGAGAGTTCATAATACTTTACTTGTCTTGCAGTTAACCTCTGAGCAAAAGGGTATCAGTCTCCAAGACAGCATTTAGTAGCACTATATCAGCACAAAATTTTCTTAGAAAAAATAATAATCTAAACTTGCTTCAGCAGCAGGAGAAGCCGTCACATTCATATTGATCTGGAGAAGAAAGGTTTTATAATGACTGAGCCAGGAGAAACTGGCTTTTGGGATGAGAGAGAGTTGCCCACCAGTTATGTTTTGGCATGGAAGACTGTAGCTGATGCAGCTAGCAATGCCAGTCATCCACTTGTAAGTGGAAGGAGAGTAAGGCCCATGCTTTAGCCTCTGCTCCCAGTTTTCTGAACAGGGCATAAACCCTGGCTATGATGTGACAGTGAAATGAGTTGTGGAAAAGATATGGAGAAAACATTTTCCCTTACTAGGCTCTGGGTGAAAAAATGCTGTTGGTGTTCCAGTGAAGCAATCCCCTTATTTTTCTATCTAGTGACATTTACTTTTGTTTCTTTGTTGCATCCAAACTTGCAATCCCACAGAAAAGAGTTTAAACACCAAATAGTGCTATGTGTCATTCCCATTTTTATCAAGAAAGCAGAATAACCTGGAGATGGATGGATAGGCAATGTGAAATGTACACGTCTAAGCTTAGTTTTGTTCTCTGGATTTTGAAGTTGTTTCATCTCTACCTCTCCCTTCTGCACACATCTCCTAAAAATGAATGATCTGCCTGGGCAAAACAAAAAATTGTCTTTCACAAAGTATAATTTTGTACAACTACCAGAGAACCAGGACTCTGCTTCTCAAGTTAGCTGTCTGTCCTGATCTCTTATACCTGCTTACATTAGTTTGTAAAAGTATAGCGTGTCTGCAAGCTTGTCTTGTTTTTACAGGTTATAGCCATTACTCTAATAACAGACATCACTTCAAACTTTGTCTTCCTTTACCTAATCACCCAGAATTTCTTTTTCTTCCCCACACTTACCTTCTACTCTTGCAACCATATGCCACTGCTCTCCATTTTTTCTGATTCAAGGGCAACGGCAGTGAGGTTGTAATGTCCTCTGTCTGTACAATGCTATACTTTGTCCTCCCCACCAATTTGCAGCTTGACAGCAGCTCTCTGTGGCCACAGGCAGTATCTGAAAGTTTGGCCAGCAAGAGGTTGCTATTAAGCCACAGGTCTGAAACTACTGCTGTAGGCAGTCTCTTTTGGTTTTACTGCCTGACATAATGAAAATGATCTTCATTCCCTTTACTATGTTTCTTCCCTTAACCGTATTTTCACTTGAAATTCTTCTCTTAGTGGAGCTGTAAGGTATATACCATAAAATACACACACTGGCAAGTTCCGTCTCTGATAATAGTCAGAAGGCCCTACCCACTGCAGCTGAGAAAATGCTGTATGTTTTATCAGTAATGAAATATTGCTACCAGCAGTTGATACGGCTATGTCTTTGGGGCTCATTTTACTTTCTTTTGTTTGTATAATATAATAAGGCCCTGTCTTCCTCTGCCTTTCTCCCTTCTCTCCAGAGTCTGGTTTTGGTTTAAGAGGAACGTAGCTACTCTGTCTTCTTTCAGTTCCTGAAATTGCTATACACAATCTAATAATTGTCACACACTTGATCTGAAGCTCAGGCCTGGCTGCAAGCCATATTCAAGTCAGTGCAAACAGTATCCATAAATCCCTTGATATCTTTCAAAAATCTTTATTTTGTAGCTCCCTTGAAGGAGACTTCTTAGGCTTTTCATTTTAGTTTTCCACCATTCCTTGTACATTTGGGCAGCAACAAAGGAAGTATATTACCATTAGGGGTTATATGGTACTGACTGCCTTTCCTGTATAAGCCTTTCATCTTAATGTCTACACACATTTATACATATTGATGGGAATTTTAACCATTTGGCCTTAAGACAGGTGAGTATGAATGCTCTCATTTTATAATCAGGCCCATGGACATGAATGTAATGACACTGAGATGACAGGGGCACTAAAGCCGTACATACTATCTTAACAAAATTTATAATCTGTAAAAATGAACTGGCCTCCTGAGAAGGCAGCTTTATGGCATTCAGTAATCCCTTTCCATTTACATATCTCCACGTATGGCTATACTGTACTTTTTAGATGTGTCCTACAATACATAGAGGTGAAGTGACTTGGTCAGAAAAGCACAGCAAATCTTTAGCTGAGCTGGGCTTGGAAACTGGATTCTTGATCATCTTCAAGGCTGCCTTGTTTCTGTATTTTATAGTGACAATTTCAAATAAGCACTTTTATAAAAGAGGGGTGTGGGGGGCAGAGAAAGAAACAAATGTGAGTAGAATTGGCAGTGATATTAGCGAGGCTAGTAAGTGTATGCACTATAGTCTTCATGCTTCAAGGTACAAACTGACTCCCATGATATAGCCATTCTAGTGGGCTGGTGCTTTACTTAAATACTCCTGTTGTTTGGTTATTACTGCCCCATGGATGTTGGACTTAGTCAGCTGGGCGATGTGGGTGAAAGGAAGGACATCTTTCTTTTCTTTTGGCTTGAGCCCAGAACACCATCTCTGAAGTGTAGTTGCTGTAAACACTATTTCTAGAAGGATTTCAAATAGATGAGAATGAACAAAAGTGATCTTGGAAAGGGTATGAGTTCTTCCTGTAACCTTATTTTTTTAAAATTGTTCTAAATGGCTAAATGGCTAATTTCTAAATGGCTAAAATGCCATTTAAATAACATCTAAGCAGGGGAGACTAACCTTTGAAGAATAAGCTTGCTAAGAATGGACACATTATCCTGGCACTAAGATCATAGGTCAGTACTGCAAAATATTATGAGATGAAAGAAAATTACTCAAATGCCTAAATGAACAGTATGCACCAATACATGATGAAACTCTTTTTTCCTTTTCTTGGAGCTCCGAGATCCATCCTTCCTCCCCCTCCCCAGATCTATAACCTTTTTTACATATGGCTTTATCTTTTCAGAGCAGTGTACAGTACCGATTACATGCCACTTTTCCCCCTGAGTCACTGTAAGCCTTACGTTCTCTAGACTTTCCTTTCTAGTTCCCCAATATTTTTTTATTATCTCATCATGACAAAACCACCAGTAACCCTTAAAGCACAAACTTTAACCCTCAGAGATCTGCCATTCCTTTCTTATTTTTAATAAACTAGCTACATAAATAACATCATGTTTCCAGGTTGTAGCCACTCCAAGCTACAGCTGAGTTCTGGCACAGGAGAAACACTCCATAACCCTGCAATCTAAAAGGGATTATTTTAGGATGGGAACAAACTTCTAAAATTGTCTCTGTGCATGAATGTGCCCTGGTAATTGTTTTTCATGCAGAAGTGTATAGTGGATAAAGACAGGATACTGGAGGCATTCTGTCTGACTGTTTGTACACAGCATTTGCTGTACCAGATCAGGCTATTCATCTGTCATATCCAGTAGGGTACCCAGATATCAAACCATAATGATTCTGAGAAAAGTGACTGAATCCTCTATCAACCAAGTATGCAAAGCTCTACACAGTGATGGAACAAACACTTTCTAACAGGGTGATTAGTTTACCGTTTCAAGCTGTATTACCAAGTTTCAAGCTGTATTATCAGTACACTGACAGAAATAAGGCTACTGCTGAACCATGATGTGCTAGGATTCTTCTTTCTTGGTAATCCTAATAGTGTAATAGATCTCTGAGATTAAATTCATCAAAGCAAACAAAAATTTTCCCAATTTACTGTCAAAGAGAACTGAATCTAGTCTGAAAATACTTTCCCTGCCTGAACAACTGGTGAATCTTAATTCATTGAAGTCAAGTGCTTCGACATTCTTAGTAGAAGGGGATGAATAGACATGCAATATTACATTGCTGAAAATTACATAGATGTTGTCATAATCATGTCATTACCTTCAGGAGAGGCCATGTACAGCACTTGCGTTCTTTGCCTACTGATTTGATATAGCGTATATTGCTATCTCCTCTAAGCCAAGTAATTACACCTGTACTACATGCCCAAATGATTTAATACTCTCTTTTTTTGCTGTAATAAGCCCATTTAATAATCAAAGCTTCTGAATGTTTGTATTGTCAGATTAGCTTTAAATGATGTTCAAGAAAATATTCTTCCTTTCCCACACCACCACAAGGCAGTTCTCAGTAGGTCTGATATCGCTGCTCACAGCTAGAGTTTCATCATTCAGAGCAGCAGCTGCTTCCCTCTGTTCCCAGCAGAAGTGAAGGCAAGCATCGCTGTTGGAAGATGGTGGTGCTGCAGTCTACCAAGAATCCTGGTGTGAAGTGATGAACATTTTGAAACGGCCATTCTAGCTGTGGGCAGCTCAGGTGTCTTGAAAGCTCCATTTGTAGCATTATCTGAAGGAATGAATTAAACACCAGGGGTTTTTTTTGAAGAGAAAATTTTTCGTAAGAAGCATCATAGAGGTAAAAAAAAATCTTGGAAAAATCTTCATATGTTGTCTAGGCAAGGTGATCTTTAAGTAGAATAAAAATCTAGATTAAACAATACATTATGGAGGATATATAAACAAACAAAACATTAAGCCCAAAGTGTCAAGTTTCTTAAAGAACCCATATTTCAGAATAATTTTACTTAATGAATTAGTTAATAGGTTTACTTGTAACTTCTCTAGAAATTCATTATGTGCCCTTACAATTAGTGCTGTAATTCTTAATGTACACCGTGCTTCTCATACATAGAAAAAACACCATATCCTTATTTTAAATGCAAAACTCAGATCAACTGTAAGTACACAGATAGACAAACACCTCCATAGTATACACTAATTAATTTTATTTTTTTTACTGTTTTTCAACACTGTTCTGATTTGCTCCTCTTGACTATTGAGGTCACTGTGGGAAACAGGGTTGAAGCAACCACAGGATGATGTCTGTAGGAATTACTCATTCACTAATAACTGCAACTGCAGAATGTGTTTAGAAATATTTTCTTAAATCTCCAGGGCATCTGTGGGTCAGCTCTTTAAGCATCCTGAGCTTTAGTATTAATCAATTCTTTTACAGAAAGTCTTTAACTGACTTTCAGACACTGTTGACACTGGATGCTCTGCACTGACAGAGGTTATGTCTTCATTGCCAAAAAGAAGCAGTGCTTTAATATTCAAGTGGATTACTCCAGATATATTCCTCAGTGTGGAATCTCAGTGATTTTATGACAATGTGGCTAGCTGTGTTCAATACAATACGTACTTCAAACAGCTACATCAAGGTAGTAATTCCATTGGGAATTCACTATGGAGTAGCTGTCTTGATTAAATAAAAAAAACCACAAAAACAACTAAACACATCAGTTCTTGAGATACAGGCAAAGTCATGGCAGAAGAAAATCCAGGCCTCAGCAAGCTGTCATTCTAAAGAGAAAGGTAAATGAAGAGTGGGAAGTAGAATGGAGAGAAGATGAAGGGCTTTTTTTGAATGAGGAGCTCTCCCCGCATCGTTGTACAAGAGCAGTTGTTTCAGGATAGTTCTTTGGGTAGCCATCAGTACTCCAGAATAAGAGTTCCTTTTCCTGCCTTGATTTCTATCTCTTTTGTAGGGCCTCAAAGCTCCCCACACCTGTTTTCACCTGTATTATTACTGTGTCGCTGTAACAAATCATCAGTGGTACTGCTCTCAGCTGAAGGATTCCTTTCCTCTCCACAGCCACCTAAAGAGCTTTTACCATTCTTTGTGTACTGTAACATACAGAGTCACTGGGAATGGTAGCACACTTGTAGCCACTGCTTCGAGTCTTTGAAACTCTTTGTGATTTTGTCTGGTAATTTTGGGGAGATTTCTAAAGAAATTCACAGCACTTCAGGAGATCATGTTAGTGACGAGATTCAAGCCCTTTCCTGTGAGTCAATACTGAATGATATGCCCTAGCACATTTCTTGCATGTGAGACCTACAACTGTAGGTTGATTGCCTGTGGTCATCAATTATCCTTCAGCTAATTGCACAAGTCTGAAGGAGTTTGCCCTGATAACCCAGGCAGATTTCAGTTTGCCTTCTGCACATCTGACATTTTTATTTTAATTGGCCAGTTGTTGCTTCTGCTCTTAACCTGCTGTGCGCTGCTGAAAAGCACTGGAGGATGGATTTCATTGTTAGGTGAAGGGATAGACACAGAGTCAGGGAAAGAAGCAGCCAAACCAGAGGTATCCTCCAGGGTAAAGCTAAGGTCAAAGGACACAGTCATCATATTTTAACATGCAGGTTTACCTGCTCAGTTAAACCGTACCAGAGCTGTCCAGAGAAATGCTATTCTCAGTGAGGCTGTGGCAAAAGAAGAGCTCATAATAGAGCTTCTTAATTAAAGTGCTGGGTAGTTTTAGCAAGAGAAGCCAAAGGATCAGCTGTAATCCTTTAAAACGCACCAGGGAGAAACTACAGCAGTGTGTGGCCCCTGCCAAGCACTGCTGCACCACCACCCCCCCCGATGAAGCCTATCATGGTACCAGAAATACAAAGCGAGTCTGAATTTAATTCAAGATTTGTGAAACACATTGGGAATCTCTTGGGATGAAGAGTGATTATTTTCTTAATGAATTACTGCTGTTTTGAACAGTTTCTGTTCAGTATGCTTAGTTTTACATTTTTGTTTGAAATGGTTTTTAACTTTTGAGCAGGTTGTTCTTTTGAAACACTGTTGTCCTGTTCAGTCTAAACAATCCTGATGTGATATTTTGAAGGGGGTGATTTTGAATGCATCAACTTCTGCTATGCAATCTCAGGTGCCTAATTGACTTGAGCTTTGGAAGGGCTGAACATCTATCTTCCTCTTCCCTTGACCAGCTGCAGAGATGAGCAAAGTCCAGCCACTTTCAGACAAAGCAACCAAGAAAACAGTATCCCAAAATTCAGTGAATGCTTTGTGGATTAGCTTCTTTTATGAAGATGATCACTTTATTAAATATATTTATTTTTGTAAAGCTAAACTGAGAAGCAAGGCTCACATTCAAGACAAAAGAGACAGCCTACCATAATCAAATATAGCAAGATATGCAATAGTAATGAATCTGAACATTGCAGTTCCTTAAATCTGATACCAATTAAAGTAGATGTGAGTAGAAGAAACTGATAGGGAACAAAATAGAAAATGGAAATGCAGTGAACGTTGTAGGAACTTTTTTTTTTGTCATATGGAAGCAGAATTGCAGTGTTGATAACATTTTTAGATGTATTCAGTTTGGATAAAATTCACCCCATTTGGAAATATGGAAGTAATCACACTAATCCCTACTTTGAGGGGTTAAATCTCATTGTAGCAGTGCACAGGCCTTGTTTAAGTCTTGTGACAAGTAATTCTTGCCACTGGCAGGTTTCTCACTGCAGAGCCCTTACCACATTCACAATGCATCTTGGAGGGTGAGAGCTGCACAGTTCCTACCGTTTGCAGGTCTCAAAACTTTCTTCTGCGGACTTTCTAAGATATGTAGAAGAGGAGCACCTTCTTGAAGGCTGTATGAGGTACATGACATACAGTGTTCTCCACAGTGCCTAGCCAAGTAATTTTTTTTTCCATTCTGGAATTTTTTCCTTCTTTCCTCTTTTACCTTGTTTTCTGAATTCTATCTATGAATAATATTTTTTTAAGTTATGTAATGAGAGTGTTAAGCACACAGAAGCTGGGAAATAATGATTGTAATGCTAGCCTCGTTTTTGTGTGTGTTTTGATAATACATAACCATTAGCACTGAAGTCAGTATCATCTTATAAATGGATATTGAAAAGAAATCTCAAATCATTTAAAGCAGATTTTCTACCTAAATGATTTTCCATGTCTTTGATCTAGACACGCAGATATCATTGCCTGAATGAGACTGGTGTTCCATTAGAGTAATCACCGTAGAAAAATCAGCTTACATTTTCATCTTGTATAATTTCAAAGTTAACGCTGCTGTGAGCAGGGGCTTGAACTAGATGATCTCCACAGATCTCCTTTAATCTAATTATCATATGATTCTATAGACAGCTCTGACCCATTGGTTTTTGTTAAATTGCATCATATGGAAGAATACCACTTGCTTCAAGTAGTTTGCATTATGAATAGGGAAGACTGTGAAAGGGTAAGGAAAAGAGATATAACATAGAAATACAATAACCAATCCAACAGGTTGTCAATATGATATTAATTTCCTGACTTTTTAATATTTTTTTGCCTTCAACTCTTTTTCACAAGGTGATTCTTAGATGACAGCACTGCCATCAGCACAGTGTATTCTGGAGCATAACTTTAGGAACAACTGTGCATGATTGTCTTGTGTAAGAAATAGCATGTTGTCCTCTTCTCATAAACTGTAACATAATGTTGAATACAGCAACTGGCTTCTTCCAATATGCACACACCCATTTCTCAGCCTGAGAACAAAGTCGAGGTAAAACAATTAAGCCCATGATTAAGTGAGTTGGTAGGACCAAAGCCAGTTCTCAGGGGGTCTGTGAACTGGTTTGCAGCTGTTGTGGATCATTTTGTGCCTCTGCCCTGACTACCTATGCTATGGCATCCTTAGCACACCCAGAGTTCCCACTGCTACTCAAGACCCTCATGGGTTATTCAGAGTCCTTTTGTGTGGAGTCTCCCCTCATTTTGTTACCAGTACCAATGGCTGCTAGACTTTTATGTACCTCCATAAGTGTGCTTTGGAGTGTATTCACTAAGGAAAATGAGATTTTCATCTCATTCCTTTTTATGTTCTGTACGAAGCCAATACAAACACCAAAACAAGGGGGTAAATTGGAATTGAAATAATATGCCTGCAATTGCCACCCAAACAACTGTACAAATACATTTGCTCTAAACTTTTTGAACTAGAATTGCACTCATTTCTTTATTTAAAAATCTGTGTAGACCAGGCCCAATGTTTAGGCTTTCAGATAATGAAGCACATGATACTTAATATGACTAGAATACAAACATCATGAATGTGCACTTTTGTTTCCATTAAAGCATTTTTACTTGGAGATTTAAGTACAACCATTCAGTGGTTTGTATGCAAACTGTGGCACTCAGGAAAAATTACTGAAACTGAGAGAGACAATGTCCATCCTATATTCATACACCAAAGTTAATTGAGCATGGTATCGGTAACTTGCAGAATAGAGGCAGGGAAGAGGATCTGCAGTGCTTTATGCAGTAAAATAATATTAATAATTTAAAGGACACAATAATCTGAATATTACCAAAAAAAAACCAAAAACAGTAACGTGGATCATGGCAGTGCCCTTTACATATGTGACACCCTGCAAGTCTGTTGCTCTGGTTGCAGATACATTGTTAGCTCTGTGCAAAACCAAACCTGACTGTTTTTAGCTTGAGGCAAGATACCAGAGCTCTGCTTGCCCCACGCAACTGATATTTCATCTCCTCAAGAATTAGTTCCTGTGTGGCCCACTGATTCCATATGCACAGTGAGATCCTCTATCTTCACTTTAAAGCACTGAGTCCTTGTGACATAGCCATGAGTATCTCATGAAGTACCTTATGTTTGCCTCTTCACCCTTGGAAAATATTTTCTGTGAGGAATTACACCAGGATCTTTGTCTCTGTACTGATAGCTATTTTTTTTTTCTTAAATGAGAGCTAAGTCAGTGTCTTTGTGCAGAGTTTCAAACCCAAGTGCTTGAACTGAGGCTCCTAATCCTCAGAGGTGAGCATGTACTTTAAAACGGCTTAATGCTTACAGTTTCTAAATATGCATGGATCAAACAGACTCCAGGATGAGCTATAAGAGTTCAGACTTTCTGCAAACTTGCACTTTAAACTGGAAGCCTGATCAGGAGTGAAGGAGTATAGTTGAGAGGTTGCCATGTATTCTTTCCATAGAAATCTTTAAGTAGGTGGTTCACTGCTGGCTGTGTTTGACTAACATATAAATTCCAGCTTCAGCTGACACCTGCTCATGCTCACGGGTGCTCCTTGTCACCCACATGCACACAACACATACCTACCCTCCAAGCGTACACAGACCAGCTCATTCACGGTTGCTCGGATTTGTACTTGCCAAAGAAAACGCCACACACGGCACCTGAAGTATGTGCTGGGACTTCTGTTCCTCCATTCAGGCATACTGCAAGTGAACATCTTTCATTTATAATCAGATTCCTAAAGATGCACATGTTCAAACATACTTTTGCTGGGATGTGTTCAGGCTTGCATGCAGAACACCTGCTCCTGTATGAGGGTAGAAAAGGCACTTCACATGATGCTGCATTCACCCAGTCATGCATGTAATCCCACATTCCCATACACATGCAGAGTCTGCTGTTTTCCATGTGTGTATTGTAGCAAATAATTTAAATCTTTCTTCCCGTCCTGCTTAACATGCAAATGTGGATAGCACATCAAGATTAGAAATAAATGCAGCAGAAAAACTTAAGTCAACCTGAAATGTTGAATGACTCATTCACACCCTTTGCGCAGTGTTCCCTTTTTGCCACATGTAATCTATTGAATAGTCTGAAGGCTGTGTGGTTCCCTGCTGCAGAGCAGCAATCGATCACTTGCTCACTGGAGGAGTGGGACCGTGATTATTTCTGCAGTGTGTACGGGGGTTGCACAGTGAGGTTCCAGTTAGCCTCATTGCCGCGAAGGTGCCCACGCTGTAGGAATGGGAAACGTAGGATGCCAGGACTGATCTACCTATAAGGAACTTTATGTGCCTAATTGTGTCTTGATCTGCATGTTAGTTCAGTAACAAATATTCCTGCATCAGGGTATGACCTGGGTATTTTTATTCCAGGTGATGAGAATCTATTCCAATTTGATATAACTTGATTATGAATTAAGATAAACAAGAATGAGTTGTTCCTACTTCAGAGTAAAAATGTCTACATGTTAAATCATTCAGGAACTGCTGCTGTACTTGAATTTCAAAGGTATCGTAATCCAAGTGAACTAAAAAATGCATAGACAAACATGAAATATGTTCCACACTTCTACTTAAAATGGTGTGATTGCTGTGCAGAGACAAACCCCAGAAATAGTAACAAGCTGGCATTCACATTTACCTTATAAAGAGAAGAAAAATTGGATTGACTGTTGAAGTTGCATCTTCAAATGTATGAATTATTCTAATTGATTGCTTTTAAAACCCTTTCAGAAGCATTCTCAAATGCAGATGTATATGGGCTGACTTCAATTTATAGAAAGGCTCTTTTGTAGCACTTAGGCTTTGTAAAAGGGGTTCTGTGTTTAAATGTAAGTTGAACCGTGAAGATCCATTAAGCAGAAAAAACATAGTTAATACAACACAGAGGCTGGGAAGGTAAATGTGCAAGTGGTGACATTACACAACGAACGTACCACAGCAGTGCTCATTATACCACATAGCACATATTGCTGGTAGCATTTCAATTTCTCTGCCCTTACTTAAATGTGAAGCTTTTTATGTAAAGTATATCAGATCTTCTCAGAGCAAAGGTGGCTGCGAGCCAAAATTATGTGTAACATGTGCAAGGTAAGAGGGCTCTGGGAATCTAATTATCAGATTTACTACGTTTGTGCTTAGATTATCATAGCTAAATGTATGTTGAACTCTCTTTTAAATAAAAGCACAAGAGAAGAGGAAAAATATATAAGGGAAAAGAAGTGAGGCAAACTTTTCAGTAAAAAAACACAACTTGTGCAGTCAGATGCAATTTTGTACAAAAATAGATTTATGGTTAAAATTACAAAGAAATGCTACCTTTCCTTGCTGAGCTAACTGTGGCTCTGCTTTTGTACAAAGCTGTATCTGTTGACACACAATGTAATTTTAGTACTAGAGTTCCAGATTTTGCACAATTACCCATGCTGCCAGGATTAATCTAACAGAAAAAACACCAAGGAAAATAGCAGTTTCATCACTGATCTTGCACTTCTTCCCATTTTACACAAAATTTTATCAGCTGGCCTGATCAAAGAAACATGCAGTAGCAGATTTGAAACATAATATTATGTACCCAGCAGTATATACTAGCAGATTTGCATATCATTTTGTTCACATAACCCACTCAAATGTATTGCTATACAGTAGAGTCCAATATAAGATTAAAAACTATTTTTACCAGATTGGATTAATGCCTTAATGTAATGAAATCTCCAAGTTGTGCTATGCCCAGAAATAAAGAAATGATAGCTTTCTGTTCCATCCTTCATTTTTACACATGAAAAAAGGAGTTTAACTGCTGTGGAAATGAGCCAAAGACATAAGGTGAACCTACTCCTACTTTAGCACAAATATTTACAGATTTTTTTTGTAGATTTCCATTTCACATTGTGAAATGCGTGATCAC
This sequence comes from Falco punctatus, assembly GCF_963210335.1. NCBI lineage: Eukaryota > Metazoa > Chordata > Aves > Falconiformes > Falconidae > Falco > Falco punctatus. The sequence continues at coordinate 35,900,557 of NC_137585.1, forward strand.
GCATAGACAAAGGGAATGTACCATTCACATGCACATCTAGTTTGTGCATCTTCTTGTGCAGACCTGCATGAATGCCAGAATTGCTCAGCTCTTAGTAACAGTACAAGAGCTCAGATCTACAGAACAATGTGTTGGATAGTGTCTGTTTTTTGGAACTCTCTGACAGTTAAAGCTGGAGATAATGAATCTTAAGTATTCTTTCCCTTATTTAGATACCCAAATATAAGGAAAGCACCTTGGAGTATCTGGATCTAATTGTAAGGTTTATTGTCTGTGGTTTGTTGGTTGGTTGGTTGGTTTTTATCAAGTCTCAAGGTAACAGATGCTTGATTCTGTTTTGACTCCTTTGCTTTGAAAATGACTTTTGGAAAATCCTGATGAAACATGTCTGAATATAACATCACTCCTCATCCCAGTCTCTTGTATGATAAATTTGAGAAGTATAATTCTCCATTAGACTTGTTGCTAGCAGAACTGTACCCTGGAGCTGATCACAGCTGGTGTGATTCAGAGAGGGTTTGAAGGTACTTGTAATTATATCAAAGACCAGGTTTTGGGTAAGTAGTCCCAAGACTGGATTTCGCAGAGCCTGAACATTGTCTGACACCCCTCAGATCCATCTCAACTGCAGTCTTTTACTAAGAGTACATCCTCTGAGAGGATAAAGATCATAAAGAGCTACACCTGCATGGAAGTAGATGTATGTGCATGCACATAGATTCCAGAACAAACTCAGAGGTGTACATTCTTGTACTTGTTCTGAGATCTATATCCATTTATCCTCCAATGAACCTTCAATATTAGTGCAAATATACTAAATGCACGAGGTGTGTTAATATATCGATGTGGTATATTTATATAGTAGTCTGTTGTGGCCCTAAATTCTGTGAATCCACAAAATGCAATCTCCACCAGTACACAAAAGCAGATAGATCCCTTGCATACATATGCATTTGCACAGTAGGAAAAGGATTGTTATTCTGATAACCACACACTTGCAGTATAACACGTATCAGCCAGTGCTGAAGCTTACCAAAAGGAGATGAGAAAAATTGAGAGGCAGTTAGCTAGATAAGATATGAAAAAGTAGCACAGAAGGAAGTGGCTACATTTTTTATACTTCAGTTGTTTGTCTGTAGGGCTTGAGAAGGAGCTGCTTGACAATTGTGCCAAAAGAGACCATTCAAAGCAACTTCCCATCAGGCGGCATTCCTCAAGTGTCTGCTCTTTGGGAGCAGTCAGGGAAAATTCATTCTGTGGGAAGCAGTTAATGGAGCTGCATTACCGACCCCTTATTGCTCTGTCTGATAGAAAGACAGCAGGTTCACTTTGGCAGCTCCAGAGCCCTGATCAGTTCAGATTAGGGGCGTATCGTCTGTCTGGCTTAATCAGGCATGTTTAGATATATTTATCATGATTAGAAGGGTGTAGCAGAGGGTGGGGGAAGAAATAAAGAGTAAGATTACTTTTCTCTAGCTTCAAATGGAAGTTTAGCAAATCCCACTGAGTCACTAGGTGCTCATCAAAGGGAGAATTTAAATTCTGGAAAGGAATGTTTTGTTGAACACTCCAGCACTAGATTCAAATCACTGAAGAAAGGTCTCTTTTTCTTTCTCTCCCTTCCTTTCTCCTTCTACCACTTGCTTGCAGCGAAGAAGAAAATCAGCAGCTCATGTAGCCCATGTTGATTTTGGCTTGATGGGCACACAGCCCCTGCTTAGCTTATCTGAACTTCGAATTCTAGTAGTATGATGACAAAATTAGCTACCATCATAATGGCCTAGATGTCAGACCCCTGTATTTTTGCCATGTTTATCTTTCAGGGACGCACATGATACCATTGCAACAGCCTCTAGGACTTATTTTGCTACTTATTAGTATTCAGAAGCGATGATAATAAACAAATCATAAACACTGGGAAGAGGCTCCTTTTTCTGTCAGTAACAGCGCTTCTCTCTCTGTCTTCACCTGGCTGTTTTTTTTGGATTTGAACACTGTAAAGAGAATTATCCCAATGTATTATAATGTCAGATGTGCAAAAATTGCTGCGGGTGTAACTTGGTATAGTTCATACATGATGGTGGAGACCAGCTGGTTAATTCTTAAGAGCCTCTGAAAGAGGTGGTATTGGCTCCCAAGAAAGCAGTAAGGAGGAGAAAGGTTTCTTAGATCTGTTTCAGTTCTGAGTGTGATCAGAAAGTAGTCCTGTTGGAGTAAGGCTCCAGAGCAGAGGTCAGGCTGTGGGATCCATGGTTTCTTGCCCTGAGTAACTGGCCCTCTTTAGCTCTTAGGTAAGCTAAATGTAGGACAGGCTTGGAAAAAAGTGCTGTTATGAGGAGCATATTCTGTTAATCTTTTCCTGTGGTCTTCAAAATTTGGGCTTGCAGATTCACCCAGATTTCCCAGCAAAGGCACAAATTGCTGTGTGGTGAACAGAGGCTTCCTTGACTGTGAGCTGGATCTTCTTTGGTCTCATCTGCTGATCCTTAAAATGTAGTTCATGGGCCCAAGCTGAAAACCTCTGGCACAGAACACTGCACAACAGAGCAGGCACACTTTGGCTATGTGTCCTCAGAGTAGGTGACAACACAGAAGCTGTAAGGAAGTTGCTTCTATCTGGACTCTTGGGCAGCAATGCAGCCATTAAAACAAGTCTAAAGAAATCCAGGAGAATTGTTGGCAGGAAAGTAAAAGTTAAAACTTCCCTTTCTCTTTTGTAATATGCCCTTTCTTCCTCTGCTAATCCAGTCAGTTCTGTGACAGTTCAGTTCTTGTGATTCTGTGTCAAGATGATAATCTGGGATGTCACGAGCATGGCTCAGTGTAATCACCCTACAAATGCAGAAGGTAGAGAACTTAACTGATTAAATACAAAAAAGCTATTAGTGAGACACTAATAATTCAGTAATCAGGAGTTATAGGGTAGGGAACATAGAAGAGAAAGTTGGCCGGTTTTGAGGGATTTGAAGAAAATATTTAATATTGTCAAGTTTGCCAATACTTCTTTAAAATAGAAAACTAGGGGATCATAACAATATATTCCCAAAGAAAAATCTCTCAGAAGTGCAGAGATGCTCATCAGCCAGAATAGTAGAGGGTACCTCTAGAGATGAATTAGCAAAATGATGGGAAGGGTTGCATGAATCAAATAGGAAAAGAACACTGTTGTTCAAGATTAAAGCCAGATCTCCTTGCAATAAATGGTGCTACATCGATAGTACCAGGAAGGTAAAGTTGTATATTCTCCTAGTGCATGAACACCTGTAGAATTAGAACAGTACTCTTACAGTTAAAGCTTATTCCTGTAAGAAAAGGCTTCACACCTTTAATTAAAAAGTTGTACCACATGTGCAAGCACAGTAGGCTGTAGTCATACCAGCTAAACTGAATGTGGTTTGTGAGGGTGATGGTGACAAGACCAGCACTAGAATATGCAGCTGATGACTGAGCTGTTTGAAAATCCTAGAACATGATCAAAGAGGATCACTACAGGTGAGCAACAAGGTGCAGAGCTTTTAAGACAATCTTTGCTAACAGGAAGCATAGCAAATTGGGACAGAGCTCTGCCCAGATCAGTTCACGGAGCTCTGCAGAGCAGCATTTATAGCACTGCCACTCCTGTGCACTCAATCCTGAAAAAAATAACTGCCTACTAATGACCTGTCACTGTGGACAGCTTGAGCAGCTGTTTGCAGAAAGCAAAGCGGTGAGAGAGGATGAATTGCTGTGTGTGAAGCATATCTGAATATGGGGACAGGAATAGATGGAAGATTGGGAAAGACCAGACAGCTTCCATTCATAACATTCAGCTTTATGTGGATTTACAGCCCTGATGCTCCTGAATCCACAGATGCTGAGTTATTACTAACAACAAAATATAACAATAAAAATCTCGCTTGTTTCGATACTTTAACTTCTGTTTCCCTTGTTGGCAATGTTATTTTCTGAAGGCAAACTAATTAAGAACACGGGGAAGTAGTTTACACTGAAGACAAAGCCTAGCCACTTACTCTTTCATATATTATGAACCCGAACAATTCAGAGTAGGCAAAATAATTGGTTTATATGTTTTATTGGAAATAACCTTTTTTTCCTTTGCTTTCCTTCTTTTCTTTTCCTTTTTGTTTTCTTTTCTTTCTGGCTACTCCCATGCTTTCCAGATAGAAATTAAAGTGGAAAAGTGCCTTGGAAAAAGTTTTGTCTCTTGAAAATTCAAACCCAGCAAGAAATGACTAAAATTTTTGTGAGCCAATATGTTCTTAGGCAGTTTTCAGACATGTTTGCAAATACCTCTATTTTGGATCATTCACCTGAGTGTAAAAGTAGGGGTAAGTTTATCTGCATTAAGCTCTTTAAATATAGGTCTTCCCAGACAGTATCATAGCCACGGTTCAGCTATCCCACCTGGATTCTGCCACTAGTAGATGATGACATAAGAAATCTGAAGTAGGTAGTTGTGGAATAACCTGTCTGCCTAAGCCTGGCTTTATCCAACTGTCTAACAGACTGGCTAAAACATGGAAGCATGGGGTCTAATGCCCTTCCCATAAGGTTTTTTTACATTAATTATAGCTGAAATATCTGGGTGTTTCCTCATATTTTTCAACATAGCTGTGATGCATGTATTGCACATGGTGAAGATGTTAACATACTACCATAACTGTGACAGGGGAGGAGCATATAGGAATGGAGAAGAAAGAAAAATAGTTATTTCCTATCCTTTCTCAATGTTGAGGCCTTGCCACTACTGAGTGCTCTGTTTATGGTATAGAAAGCCACATCTTTTATGGCTTGAGATTAAATAGATTTATTATTGTCATGGAATATTTCTGGATACATAACAGGAATCCATACCAGTGTTTTGTGACGTTGTCAAGCAGCAAACATAAGTGACAGCTCACAGCAGCGTTCTTGCTGGGGGCCCATTAGATCACATCATGGTAGAAACAGAAAATAGGTCGTTCTAATGTGTAGCATAGTGTAATCTGTCAGGCCATTCACAGAGCATGAGAACAAACATAACTTAAAACCAAGAAGACAGTGAGGATTGGTGTCCCACTTTCCTGTAAAGAAGTCTATATTCCTGACATGTACAATGATAGCCACATGTAAAACTTTTCACAATAAGAGCTAGCTGCTGTACTCTTTCTGTGGCCCCCTGCACCTATATATTATTTCAGCAAAATACATTGGGCATTATCCTCTTCAGAGGCAAATCTCATGGTTTCTACCCCTTACTGGTTTGAGCGCTTCATAATTTACAGCTTACCCCTGTTTTAAGTAGCCGGTATTCCAGGGAGATTAGTTGCTCCCCAAAGGGTGGTGTGTATGGGGACTGCCACTGCCTGCTGCTGGACTGATTGTCTTAAGACTTGCACATTGTGGTGTTTTTTGTGAAGTACTATGGCCCATAAGAAAGGATGAATTGCATGAGGTTATGGGTCCCAGCAACAGCAGTTTGGGGGGTAAGAACAGGGCAAGTGCACTGTGAAGCTTCTTTCACTAGGCCCTCCTAGATCCTGACGCTCTTGAGAATGAGCTCCTAGTGCTTAAGTTAGGAGAAATTGTGAATAAAAATTCCTGTTTGCCTTTTCCATGATTCTCATCATTTTCTACATTGCTTTTGCATTTATCCCTCTGTTAAACTTTTTTCCTAGGATGAAGGATCCTAGTCTGTTTTATTTGGTCCTTCCTTGTTCAGAAACTTTCTGTTGCTTTGGTCTGAATTTTGCCTGAATTACTTTCCTCTGCTATTTCTAATGCTACTGTCTCATTTTTTAAATGGAGGGGTAAGAACTATATTCAAGTTACAAATATTCAAACAAGTGCCCCAGTGATCTGTACAGTGACATAATGTTGCTTTCTGTTTTGTTCTCTATCGCTTTCCTGACATTTCCTAACCTGCCTTTATGACTTCCACTGAGCTGACACTTTGATGGAACTATCCACAGCAATGCAAAGGTAGCTTTCCCGTGTGGTAATTGCTAGTTTTAAGTTTGTTGCTGTGTTCATATAGTTACAGTTGTTCATTCCCATGTCCATTACTTTGTGGTCATTGGTGCTGAGATTCATCTTGCACTTCAACAGTGTTTTGAAAACCATCTCCACCATCACCATCTTTGAGCAGATTTAATTTGTATTACCTTGACATTTTTTTCTCATCAGTAAGCTTTGTCACTTCATTTTTTCCAGATCATTTATGAATCTGTTGAACAGCTCATTCAAATTGTTTCCCAACTTACTCAGTTGTAAGTCCCTATAGGACCTTCCCTTTTACTCTTTGAGCACTTAGGAGGTTTTTTTTTAAGAGCCTTCAGTGAGAGACTCCATCAAAAAGGCTTTAGAAATGCAAGGTTTATATCAAGTGATCACTCCTATCCACATGCTTATCTGCTCCTTCAAAGAACTCAATCAGATTTGTGCAGTATGACTTCCTTCTACAAAAGCTATGTGAGGGGCAATTGCTATGTCATTTCTCCCTTATGGCCAGTAATTCTTTTCTTCTTTATCGTTTCTACCAATTCCAGGCATACAGAAGTTAGACCTTCTGCCCCTTGCATCCCCTCAAAATGCTTTTCAATCATAGGCATTGTGTTTGCTGCTTTTTCTAGTTCTAGTACAGAGGCTGGGTTAGGTCTTACATTGTATGCCGCAGTTTAATTGCTCAGCCTTTACTATTTCATGTTCAGTTTAGATTTCAGTCAAGATTTCTAAAATATCAAATCCTTGGATTTACTCTTGTTCATTTACTGATTTGTCCTAAAACCTTTTATTCCAGTTCTTCAGATTAAGACAGTTCCCCTGGCTCTTCTCTGCAAAGAAAACCCCAGTGTGGGAACCTCCTTACATCCCTACAGAAGATGCATGGATGCAGAGAATTTATTTAGCTTTTGTACTTCATCCTTATCTTCTTTGAGCACTCTTTTTACATCTCAATCATCTCTCAGCCCTACGGACCCTCTGGCAAGCTTCCTGCTTCTGTTGTCTTTGAAAATAATTTTATCACATGTTTTTATGTCTTTAGCTACTTGTTCCTCAAGATACGCTTTTCAACAAACTTAGGGTTTCTCATTTCACTTAACAGATCTATACTCTTTTCTCTTTTCCTTATTTGGGCAGAACGTGCACTTTTTGAGGGACAGGATCCTCTTCCATTCAGCTATTAAATGAGCCTGGTCTGAGGCAGCAGCAAAGGGAAGGTCCTTTTGAACTGACACCACCATTTTAAATATGCAGTGTACCAAATATTTCCAACATTAGAGACTGATAATTGTCTGTGCCCCGCTCTGTCCTGTGACAGACACTATTCTGTGCCTCTGTCCCCCATGCCTATTTCCGACTGTCCTCATCCACACACGTGGACCCATTACTGATGTGGCACACTGTCGTTGCAGGGAGGAGCCTGATACAGGCTCAGCTCTCCTTCTCTTCCTTCCCTTAGATAGTAACGCACCTCCTGCTTTCTAGCGAAGCACCAGAAGAGAGGAGAGCTTCTACAAGGTATGGGGCAAGTGTGGCTCTGAGACTTGAGTGGGGGGGAGATGTGTGGGAAAGGTACTAAGGAGGAAAGGAGGGTTTTGTAAGGAGATGTAAAGTACTGCACGGTAGAGAAAGAGCATGGGATCCCAGTGCCATCTTGTTCATCAGCTTCCACAACAGAACAGTGCTTTTGCAGAAAAAAATTGCTGTGCCTGAGCCAAATCTGACCAGCTGGAAACTGAGGGAGGAGGTGGGCAAACAGAAGGAAGTGCCTGCCCCCACCCTAGTCTTCCACACCAACCCTTCTGGCACAACAAATATTCATGATTTCATAGTGTCATGGTATTGTGCTCCTCTCTTTGGGGCTGCTGTTGCACAGGCTTCCCAACTTCTCCAGTGCTGCACAACTCTACTCTCATGACTGAACACAGCACAGAAGACCCAAGACAAAGTTCCCCAGGAAGATTAAGCACCATCCTAGTCTGAGGCATTTCTTACCAAGTGCTGTTGGTTATAGAGTCCTGAAAGTCTGTTTGTTCTGTGAATCCTGTTCCTAGGAGGCTTATTTTGTCTGCGTACAGAGGCTCAGCCCAAGTATTATGCATTGCTCTGGATGGTAGGATAGCTAAGACTTAAATGTGACAGTGCTGAGTGTTTTAGTGACTTGTTCTCCCTTATATATTTTACTCTCTTATCGCTGACAGTCAGTGGAGCTGCACCGTTAACTCTGTAGCAAGAGGTTTGTGGTTTTGGAAAGAAATATTCCCATGCCACTTGTATGTGGCTTAGCTGGTGAAAACAAAGCTTTTATCTATCACAGCTCTTGTAGATAACGGGTCCATTCTCTGTTGTTTCTGCTGTACAGATGTTCAGAGTTGAATTCTGTCCCTGGTTGCTTGTCAGTCCAATAGGTTGTTCTTGCAGTGCCGAAGAAAGACAGAGTAGCTCACGCTGTGTATCTCAGTGCAAAACCTCACTGGATGGAGCCGCAGACTGGAAATGCACATGCTGCAGGCATAAAAATAAAATATTTTGTTCATATGGCTCCTTTAAGTGGGCACATTCTTGCAACTGTGCCCTCTGTCTGTGATGTTGATATGTTAATATGTGAGATTGAGCTGGGCTGAGCCCAGGCAGTCCCTAAGTGGTAAACTCTTCATAGGTGGTGACCTTCCCTGGCATTGTTATTACTGAATTTTGACCCAGCTTGGTGTAGGGTGTTGAAATCTTTGGGATGCTGCTGTCAGAATATGTTGCGTGCTGACATGATTTAGGCCTTGGCACTTTTCATCAACAGAGAAATGCTGATGTTCTTGCTCAGAGAATAGCATTCTGCCAAACTAAAATACCTCCCTAATGCTCTCAAAGCCACACTGCTTTTCATTTTTCCTTTTATCAATCTTCTGCTGCACTGGTCCCACAGAATTGAAGTAGCCTGATGCCCCTTGGATCTGCTTCGCTACAATAGGGAATCACAGAAAATTCACCTCCATGTAGAAAGCCAGCACAAAATGGGGAGTACTGGTCAACTCATGCTCCAGACTGAAAAATCTTCTTTTGAACATTGCATAGACTTCATGCTAAACTCTGTACAAAAGTGATTTTCACACAGAACTTTATGCAGTCTAAAATTGTCCTTGGTTACTCGAAAGCTTAAAGGAGTTGTACCAGTTAGTTATAAGCAGAATCTGTCTCTCTGTGAACTGCAGTGCTGTCCTTTGGGACAAAAGGTGCTTGAGAAATGTAAGTTATGACAATAATGTAAAAATACCTGTCTCTCTGTGTCACAGGGTAGTGCTTGAAGTCAGGCACATGCAGAGAGGGGAGGAATGGGCCCCTGGCAGGGGAGTTTTCATGAGGGCCCAGCACTGACCCATGTGGAGTGAGAATTCTCAAGTTACAGATGGAAGGAGGAACAGGATCACAAAAACAAACTGGTTTGAAGTTCAGGTGACGAGAAGTGGTAGGCTGGAGTTCAAAGACAGGATTATTGGCTAGTGTTGCTTTAGTAGTTGGTGGGGGAAGAGCTTAAGGCCACAGTATTACTGCATTGCTGATTTATCAACACAGCCAACACTGTGTATGGTATTTGAGTCGCTTCTAAATCCAGCCACTGGCAATGAAAAGCACATTTAATCCATGTGTTAGATTGTTTGAAGAAGTATCTGTCTCCTTGTCTCTCCCTAAGGTTGGGATTGCTGAAATTGAAATGGAGGTGAGAGAGAAGATTTTAACTGTTTCACAAACCCTTCTCCTTCTGAGGGGGTCACATCTCCAATAACATCTTTTAACATTTGAGATACTGAAAAATTAAAGGCTCTCTCCCCTTTTGCCCCCTGCAGAGAGAACCCCCACTGTCTCTTCTGTGACTAAGGGTCAAAAATCAAAGACAGGATTTGTATTTAAACAGTTTATTGTTTTTAAGTGTAAGGGCTTCTTTTTTTTTTTCTCTCAAGCTGGGATTAATGGTCTACACTTAGGAGTTCCACAAATCATCTGCCTTGTTGGCTCTGGTCTCTCTGCAGCAGCCCACTGCTGCAAGATAAAACACTGAAAAACATCCCTTATTAAAGTAATTCTCCTTTAGCCTTTTTCTTCAGTTCTCTTCCATGAAAGAGTATCATTGTTTAACTAGTTCCCACAATGGTTAATTCCCTTGATTTAATACCTGCATGCTCTGTTAGCTTGCTGGCTGTGGGAGGCTGTAGACTGAAGCTCCAAAAATGTCAGCGCAAGAACAGAGGAAAGTTCTCAGATTAGGCCTGAGTTGCACCTGCAGAGTTACATCAATGCTGGAATAAGAGTGGGGCAATCAGAGGATGAACCTAAGCTATATTTGCAAATCTGTAAATAGTATCCAAAGTAAGAATTAGAGCATCAGTAAGTCGACAGCAAGAAAAAGGGATGAAAATGTTGGAATAGCTGGAAAGCTGAAGACTGAAAATAAAGCACATTGGTAAAACATAGGGATTATACTCCACTATTGATGTATATTGACAAAACCCTAACGCAATGAGCTAGAATAGCAGGCATATAGCAGACCATAACTGACCTATGTACTTGTCCTGGTTTCAGCTGGGATAGAGTTAATTTTCATCTTAGTAGCTGATACAGCACTGTTTTGAATTTAGTATGAGAATAATGTTGACAACACCCTGATGTTTTAGTTGTTGCTATGCAGTGCTTACTTTAAGTCAAGGACTTTCCAAGTTTCCCATGTTCTGCCAGTGAGCAGGTGCACAAGAAGACAGGAGGAAGCAGAGCCAGGACAGCTGACCCAAAGTAGCCAAAGGGATATTCCATACCACAGAACATCATGCTTGGTATATAGATAGACTGGGGGGAATTGGTTGGGAGTCACCGATAGCTGCTCAGGGACTGGCTGGGCATCAGTCAGCCGGTGGTGAGCAATTGTATTGTGCATCACTTGTGGTTTTTTTTTTTTCCCTTGGGTTTTATTCCTCTCTCCTCTTCATTACAATTATTGGTTTTGTTGTTGTTGTTATTATTATTGTTGGTTATTTTTACTTTCTTTCAATTATTAAACTCTTCTCATCTCAACCCACGGTTTTACCTTTTTCCAGTTCTCTTCTCCATCCCACCAGGGCAAGGTAGGGGTGTGGAGTAAGCAAGCAGCTGCATGGTATTTAGTTGCTGGCTGGGGTTAAACCATGACAGCACTCCAACCTACGTGGGGGGCCCCAGCACCGAAACAATCCTAATTGCTATAGGATGGGTTCATACTAAATGAGCAGATCTGTCTGTGGACTGACAAAAAAATTGCCTTGGGGCCACATAGTTCAATCAGTCGCGTGAATACAAATTCGCCTATAAGCAGTAAAAAAGAGGGTGCTAACAGATCCAAAAGCATGTGAAGATCTTTTTATAGTTAAAAGTGAGATTTAACATATCTCAGAATTAATCTCCAGTGATGTTACAGCCCCTCTTGTGGATCACTTTACCTGGACATCTTTAGTCAAGTGCAAAGGGATTCTGCAAGCAGGAAATAGACAACTTAGCCAATAAATACGTGCTTCTTACAGCTAACACACACAGAAGCTAGCTAGGATTTAGTGAAATATTAGGCTAAGCATTAGCATACTCGTTGCCTGTATAAAGGCACCTGAAGAGTTTTTGCTGGTGAGGCAAGCATCAATCAGGACAGAAGAGTCAGCCTCCATGGTTGCCATCTGCCACCAGCTGGGCCAGAACTGATAGCACTGACAACTCAGCTCAGGTGACCCCAATGATTTGTGACTGGTCCTCAGCCAGACTGACTATCTGAACTAAACCTCCTTTGGTTTTGTTTTTCCTCTGAAACTTTATATCTTTCCATGATGGTGTTTTTTCTTCTTGAATCCCAGGGCTACTGCTGGTGCTGTCTTAACAGCCCTATATATTATTATATATACATATATAATATATAATAGCCCAACAGTCTATAATTTTTGCCCTGCAGACTTTCTCCCAGCTTATTCTCAGCAGTTTGAGTCAAATTGCCCCGTATCAGTGATGGGCTCTGGATCCTTGGTACACAGGTGGTTAAATCCCTGGGCTGTGTGTCAAAGGGGGAAGCTTACAGCAGGTATTGCAGAGAACGAGGGGCTACAGCACCCTGTTGATTTTGAAGTGGCATAATTTTGGAGGTTGCTCAGTATCAGTACTTTATATATTGGGGATCTTGGTTCAGTTCTAACAGGAGACAAGAAATAGCCCTCTAAGTAGGGTTCTTCATATGGTTTCTTTCTAGGACTTTCTGGTTAAGAATGTTTTGGGTCAGGCAAGTTGGCACTTCTTCTCAAGTCATAAAATATGGCTGGTTTTGCAAGAGGCTTCAGGGTCATTGTTCCCAGATGAACCTAGCTTAGTAACCATAAAAATTACTTCTATATTGGAGCTGTCTGATGGTCTTCACAAGTTAGGCTGCAAGAGCATCTACCAGCAGTTCACTTGCTTAATGTGGCACTGCCTAGCTATTTCTTGTCTTGTCACTGGCAGTCTCAGAGCTGAGCTGCAGAGCCCAAGAGCCAGCCATGGGAAAGGAGTAACTCTTGATTATAGAAGTGGTCCTGCTGGGGTACATCTGAGTTACACGAGCAGGAAGTGGTGAAGAAGCAAAGTTCATGTTGCTACTTCCCCTGTCACATCTGCTTTGCTGATGAAAAGCAGGCTTTGGTTTGCAGGTTGTCTGGTACATTTCAGGCTCCTAGGTTACCAACACCGAGGTAGAGTAAGGGCGTGCTACTTGTCAGTGCTACAGTTTCACTCTCTGCTTGCTCCAAAATAGGGGATACAGCCTTTCTGCAGTTTTTCCTAGCTGCTATTTGTGGTCACCCATGCTAAGCTATCACAGAGAAAAACCTCTTTCAACCTTCGTTATTGTGGCCCCGTCCAAGAAAAAAAAATGTATTTATTGCAGGGCGTTCATTTTGTCTACATTTTGTCTCACCCTTGAGATAACGAGTATGTCACCGCAGAGGAAAAATGCATTCTTCTATTGCATGACAGAATCACTTGCTTTATTGGAAACTGTGGCAGCGTATTGGTTGGTCTATGCAGAAGGTTTTCCCTGATACCAGCTTATTTGGGTGATGTGTTCAAACTTCTTGGTGAGACTGCTGCAGAGAAAGAGATCTGTTGGAATAAGCATACGGAACAAGTTGTTTGAACTACTGACTTAAGCTAATTATAGCCTCTTGGCCAAGGCGTCTCCTCTACTTGCTAATGTCTTTCCACGTCTAATAACTAATGTCTACCAACGGCTGGTGTGTGCTCATCCATGTATAAATCACAGCATTGCCTATAAGCTTTCTAGAGGCTAGACTCAGCAGTCCCAGAAGCTCATAGATGTTGACAAGCATATACTTCTTCCAGCTTTGCTCTGCCACCAAGACACAGTATGGAAGCCATCGCCAAGTTTGATTTCAGTGCCTCTGGAGAGGATGAGTTGAGCTTCCAGGCTGGTGATATGCTGAAGGTAAGTGCCGCTTCAGGCTTGACTAAACAGCATTTCCGAGAATGCTGCCATTCTATGCTCGCATTTGCCTTGGCAAAACAGATGAAGACAGATGCCTATAGATTGGGATAAAATTGCAGGATACTCATCTCCCATAGGGCTTGCTATAGGTCAATGAACAATACCCGCGTTGCTTGAGTCTGTGTCCACTTCACTTGATTTTATACCCATAAACTATGGAATTAGTTGCCCTGCAGTCCTCCAGTAGTCAGCAGGGAAGGATAAGTACCTTTGCTGGAACAGATATCCAGTTCTTCAGTGGACAGATTTTGAGGGTCCTGTCTGTTTCCATTGACTATATAGGTAGTCTAGGGTGACTATGTTTAAGATAATTATGTCTAAAGGCAGGCAGGATGGCTTCCTTATTTCCAGCTCTTGAACTGTTTAAAAGATAGTTGTTATGCATTATAGAACTTTTATGTAACTTTTCACTGTAAGTAGTTACTGTTAGTTGCTGCAGGGGTTTTAGGCAATTGCAAATAGAAAATCCATGAGACAGTCTGTTACACACATAAATGGAAGAGTTTAAGAGGTCTTGGGCTAACAATATATACATCCTTGCAGGAATTTAGCAGTGAGGGAATGACAGAAGTAGGGTTGATCATATACGATACAGAGTATTTAAGAGTCTCTTTAAAGTTTTTGCATGTGTTATGGTAGAACAGTTCTTGTTAACCCAACCCTACCTCCCTGTATGGTCCCAGCTATTCCAATTAATAAGATACTGGGTCTCAGCCTTGCCTTTTCCATCACCACCATTTCTTATTTTATTGGCCTTTTAATTCTTGAAGCTTAGACAAAGCTGATGGCATCCAGAACTCATTAAGATCAAATACCAGTTTTTTCCCAAAGAGCTATGAGCAGATTCTGGAGAAATCACTGCCTTTCTTCAGCATAAATGAACACTCTCATTTCTAATTCTTCCTTAGATCAAAAGTAGTCCCCATGTCCCTACTGTCCCGTGATTTTTACCTGATACCTTCTTCCTCAGAGACTTTCATCAAGTCCCTGGCTGGGGTGATGGTGTTGACTAGATCAGTTTTCCTTCTGTTCCTCAGTTTCCCTTCCTGTAAAATCATTATAAGCTAGAGCTTCCTTTCAAAGTATGTGGGAAGCTACTGATGAAAAGTGTCAAGTAACACTAAATATCAGTATTATTATTAGTTGTCACAGAGACTTCATTACCAGAAAAGTCAGACTACCTCTTGCTTTAACATCCTTGAGGTAAACAAAATAACACCTTAGCTGCCCAAGCCATAGTAACAGCAAATTAGCCTGAGTAACACCTTTCTTCTGGCATACGCACACATACATTCATACCCTGTCATAAGCCCCCTCCTGCTGCCTGCACAAGCTGCTTGCTGGCTGTCTTTTCTGATTTATGAAGGAGATAAGATGAACAGTATTGATGTAGAGATTAGAAAACAGGAAGCATGAGGCCCTCAACCAGCAATGACAGGAGGAAATCCACCCTCTCAGCCCCCCCACATCCTTGTCTAAGAGGATAACATACTGAGAGAAGCCTGCCAGCCCTGCACCAAGAACCAGCAGGTGGGTCTTTCTGGAAACTTCACTGCCAACAGAGCAGGGCCTGAGCACGACCAGGGAGGGAGTAGCTATCATCCCCTTTGGTCGGCCACAGCAGCAAAAAAGAGCCTTAATCCGGTATCTGGGGATGGTAGAAGCAGTGACTATACAAGCAGGAAATTCCACAGCTTTCTGTTTCCCAACCTTTCTGTATCCAAATGCATAAAAAAGGCCTACGTGGCAGGCAAGGCAATGGGGAATTGGCCCCAGAGACAGTAACATCCTGTTGCCAACACCAAGTAGTAAGAATGTGCATTGGGCTCCCAAAACATGGGATTGGCTTACAAAATATGCATTATTATTGTTAACAATAGATTTTAAATTAAGCCTTTTCCACTTGCTTTCTCCTTTTAAAACTGTCATGGCTCATGCTTTCAGGCTCCTCTCCAAAACCAGAGAGAATAGAAACATGTTCTATTTCATAAAGTGGAATTCTGTCCCAGGAGTTGGAATGTCAAACAGAACACCAAAGACCACAACATCTGCAGTAAAATCACAATGTGGTTGCATTCCCATCCTCTCTCCTCTAGCTGAGGGCTGTATCAGGGGCCATCAGCCAGGGAGCAGTGAATATGGGCAGCAGTGCAGTCCCCCAGGACCATTACACTCAACTTCAATGTGGGTACACTTGAAGCTGCTCCAGTGTGCACTGTGGACTGGCTTCCTGCTATCCTACAATCTCTTAAGTGTAATAGTGGCTTTAAAATGTTTTTTGCCTCCTCCCTTTATCTACCTTGGCAATGTCCAGGGTAGCTGAAGGGTTAACCCACTAATTAACCTCTTGCAAAATGACATATGAGAGAGCACACAGTAACATCTGTGCAGTCATGACACACACACACACAGAGATATAGCTGTATATCCCTTTATGCCCATACACGTCAAAGGAGTTTTCAGAGGTTTTTTCCTCCCTCGCGAAACTGAGATGCTCCGATACCAGCTATCAAAAGCAGCAGAGAGAACTCCTTAAACTCCTATTAAGTCTTTCAGAGCTGAATTTCTCCATTTCACAGACATCAGAGACATGCAAACAGCATCCCCAGCCACCTGGACAGGCATTCAGATGAAGGGATAAAGTTAACAAGCAATCCCTCTAATTCTGCTTGGCCTTCTTTATTGCTTTGTTTGCTCTGAAGTGGTCATCAGCCAGTAACCTTGCTGCACGGTGGGTGGGAAGTAAAGCATATGTGGAGTTCTTTTCTATTCTTACAAGAAATGCTAGGTTTCTGCCAGAATCTTAGATACTTACGCCTTTCTCAGGAGACATGTTTATTCCACCCATCTCTCCATTGCAGGTTTTGAGCTCCCAGGAAGAGTGGTACAAGGCTGAGCTCAGAAGTCAAGAGGGCTACGTTCCAAAGAACTTCATTGATTTTCATGTTCCCCCGTAAGTGCCACGGAAACTGTGTGCAACACCATTGCACGTTTTCACAGAGTGCTGCCAAGAACATGTGTGCATGCATACACAAGGGAAGACATGACAGAGGAAGCACTGGTTATTACATACTGCACTTTAAACTGGCAAGGACTGCCATAATGCCATACATAGTTCTGCCAGTGCATCTTATTTCTGCCCTAAAGCATTCCCTGCTCTTTCAGAGCTGAAAGGATCTCGGCGCTCTCTCACACTCCCAAGTGACTGACGCCTTTGTTACTGTTACTCAGAGGGAGGTCACTGGGTTGTGGTAGGAACTGCGCTTAGGTCTTCTCGGCCAGAAGGAGAATAGTCATGTTGTGAAGTCTTGGCAGCAGAGGCTGAGCACAAAAGGAAGAGCAAGAGATATTTTTGAAAATGTAATTCCCTCCCCCTTGACTCTTAACGATATTAACTCCCTTTTCCCCACCCTGCCATCCACATTTCCCTCTCCTCCCTGCAAAGTGTGTGTGAGTTTCTCTCGATACAGTAGAGGTCAGTGCACTGCTACGTGAAACCTGACAGCTGGTGTTACTCATGGATTGACAGATGAGAGACCAGACATGCTCCCACACGCGTGCAGACACACGCGTGCATGCACTGGTGCCCTGAGCAGGCAAACTGGCAGGGTACAGGGATTTTGAGGATACAAATAAGTGCCACTGTCCCCTTTGGAGGTGGCACTTTCCGGCCTTTTTGGACGTAAGCCAGACTGCTTGGCTGAGCTGAAGGGTGTTATTAGTTTGCAGTGCAACTTATGGGCTTGTACTTCTGCGCTTCAGGGCACTGAGATGTCCCAGTTGGTCTTGTTCGCTCTTTCACAGGGCTGTGGCATCACACAGGGACACTAGCAGCTTCTTTTTTCACACACTTTTTTTCTCATGATGCTTTTTGTGCAAGAGCTGTGAAGAAATATTTTGCTTTTATGATGCTTTTAGCTCTTAGAGTAGCAGGTCTGCATTTTGAACCAGTTCAGGCTAGACACTAGAACCAGATGTAGGGCAGAAAGCCGTCTCCTACTTTTGATGGGTGGGTTTTTCCCATTTTTGTCTTATCAAGTAGTCATTGAGGCTGGTTATGAATGTTGATTAAAGTCTGATTTCCCTTTGCTAATGATACATAGGTAAACTGTGATGATAGTAAGGAGAAGTATAACAAAATTTAGAAGTGGAAATGACAGAGGTTATGGAACTATCAGTCCTTAATTTTAATGGAATACAGGCAATCAAGCATTATGTAAAAGCAGGAAACTTCAGATTGTAGATCTTATTAGCTGTGGAGTAGACATATATAAATGTACATAATGATTTTTTTCTCTACTGAGAAATTCCTACTGACACGGTATTATTTTACTATTTATGGTGACTTTCTTATTATTAGTCCAGTGCCTTACACTATCATTTGTTATGCCTGGCTAAATTTACATAAATTTGCTTATGTATTCCGTGTTTCTGTGGTTTTGTGGTATTGTAACTCTTGCAGAAACCAATTTATTAGTACTAAAACTTTCATGGCTTATTTCTGCTTAAAATTTATGTGTGTCCCTTGCAATATATCCATCACAGTCCAGTAATTTTCAATCAGTTTACCAAAAGCAATCTGATGTATATGTCTGAATTATGCATGTATGTATACATACAAGTTTGTAATTTAAAATTTCTTGGAATAACACCTTACTGTACTGTGCCTGTTATTACAGTTTCAGCTGAGTGTTGTTTCTTAACAGGCCAAAGCTTACATTCTTCTCTTTGCATTTACGTGCTTTTACTGCTCAAAGAAAATGGTCTGCATGCGTCAAAACCCTGTACCTTAGCATGTACATGGCCACTGGGAGTAGTCATCTGTGCTCCTCTGATCCTTTTGTTTTGTCTTTCCTCCACACCACTTATTCACCTTCTCCCTTCCCTCAACTTTTTTGTTCCTCACCTTAATTCACATGCCTTGTTCATGTCTCCATGATTTTTCCCACCTGACAGCTGGTTTGATGAGAGGATATCCCGCCATGAAGCAGAGAACATCCTCATGAGCAAAGGAGTTGGCTCCTTCATTGTAAGAGCCAGTCAGAACTCTCACGGTGACTTCTCCATCTCTGTCAGGTATCTGCTTCTCACAGCATTTTCCTGCTGCTTTTCCTTTTCAGTGGTGTCCCTAGCCTCCTCTTGACGGGATTCCTAATGTGGCATAACCTCTTGGGAAGTTTGCATGCTGCCAGTCACTGGCAGTGCTGCTGTGTTGTGAATGAGAACAAATTAGGCATCTGATTCCCAAATCTTCCTGCCTCTTTTCAAATGACAAAGTGAATGCCCATTCCAAAGCTGCATCTTCTGGTGACCTGCTTCTCTGAAAGAGCTGCAGCAAAGCAGAGTGCTACATGGGACATCTCCCATAGTGCAAAACACACATTTGTTTTAATTCCCTGACAGTTCTGGTTGCTGAATCAAAGAACTCCACTACTGCCATTAAGAGATGATTATTACATTGCGAACTTATTTCCCACAGGTCATGAAACAGCCATTGGACAGGAACGGCTTTTAGTTGCTTGCAGCCCAGCTGCATTTCAGCAACTTATTGTAGCCCAGCCCTTCTCAGAGTGTTTGCTTCAAAGCAGAGCTCTTAGATGATGGCTGGTTTCCCAGTTTTCAGACAAACAATTGATAACCAGTTTTAAATTGGAGTAGTGGTTAACAATGTATTTTCCAAGCAGCGTGCACTTTCTGATTCAGGGAGCTCAAGAAGTATCTGGGAGGAATGCAGGAAAACATTTTGTTTACATCTATAGCAATAAACTAAGTACAATCAAGATCTTTCTCTGGCCCTGAGGTCAAGCAATGTGGCAAAGCGCAGATCCACATGGCTAAACCATCTTCACCTCACGGAACAGAAAAGCTGTATTCAAGCAGCTCACCGCGAACAGTTCTTGGTCCACTCTGTCTGCCTAACCATGGCCCAGCACTGTCTAGGAGAGAGCTTTTTGGTTTAGACCAAACCCATGCTAATACTTCAACAGCGCGTGTGACTGTAGCACTCCAGGATAGCGCTCAGCCCTTGCCTGGTCCCTGTTTAGTTTAATTGTGCAGATGTAGCCTCTGAGATGAGTGTTGTGAGTTCTGGAGTTACACAGAGCAAGGAGGTAGGTACCAAAACCAGATCATATCTAGTGCAAAAAGGAATTGACCAAATCAGATAAGAGGTAAGAGGAGGGGAATTGCAAGTGGGAAGCAGGAGCAGAAAGTTGAGACAGTTAATTTGGCTTGTAACAGCAACCAATAATTCCTTTTTTTCTTTTCTTTTTTTTTTCTCTTGGGTAAGGAGAATGACCAGTAGTAGTGATATTGCACTAGATAGTATACAATTATAAAACTCAGTGTATGGCTTTGTGTAACTATGTCTGCATATAGTGGTGATGCCCGTGGTGTGAAAAGGTATAATATATCTCTTATAGGCAATGCAGACTGGATGTTAACAGGAACATGCAGAGGCTAGTGGATAGACTACAACTGCACCTTTGTCTCCCATATAAAGTACAGAATAAAGCTATTAGCTATTTGTGGCCCTGAAAGCTCCTCTGGCCTTTATTTCAAAGGAGAGGCTTTAAAACCCTATGCTTTGTTCCCATAGTGCTTTGTGACTGGGCAGACCTGCAGTGGTCCATGTTTGTATGTTGATAAGTCTTTTGAAATACAGAGCCACAGCTAGGTCCAGTACACACAAGGACTGCCATTGCTTTACTTTCCAGAAGTCTAGTTTTGGCCAAGCAAGAAGTTTTGGTACCTTTCTGGAAAAGACTTTTTCAAAAAAGACAAAAATGTAATCTGGTTGATGATCCCTTACTTTTTCAATTGGATCCAGACATGAAGATGATGTGCAACACTTCAAAGTGATGAGGGATTCAAAGGGTAACTATTACTTGTGGACAGAGAAATTCCACTCGCTAAACAAGCTGGTGGACTACTACAGGACAACTTCCATCTCCAGGCAGAAGCAGATCTTCCTGAGGGACAACAGCCGAGAAGAGAAGGTAAACACAAACTGTCCTTAGAAGTTTCTCAGGAAGGAATTCAGCCTATGAGAATGTCTTGGGGAGGGGGCATGCGGGGAGAGAGTGTGTCCTCAGACACCCTGTCATATCACTGCACTGACGGGCCTTGCGACACAGATTTTTCATGGATTCAGCAGTACGTAGGGTTTTATAATTGAGCAGAATTTTCTAGTTCTGTTTTGGATAGCAATAGGCAGTGCTGCAAATCTGCACAGAGGTGCTTTGCTAAAGCTGTGCTAAGGCCCCAGAGCTGAAGTTCTAAGATGCCTTACACATCCAAGGGAAGCAGAACTTACCTTATTGAAATGCCTAGCTTTCATAAGGGCAGGTACTCAGCTGACTGGTAGGTTGTGTCTGAGAAGAATTTGAATCTGGTCTCCTAGTGTCCTTGAATGCACCCAGAGTGCAGCTGTTACTACAGTTGAAAGTTTGTCTGCTCAGAAGAATCATCCATCTTCTGTTACCAAGCAAACACAGTAACGAATTTGGAGGAACTGAGGGCAAAACCTGGAGGTATGGGAACAGGCTGTGCGTTCAGGGAAGATGTAGTAGCTGTTTGAGAAAGCAGGGAAATCTCGGTCCAATGAATGCCTGGGTTTGTGCCAAAGGAACAAGCAAATGACATAGTAGAGAGTGCTATGCATTGCACACACAGTACTGGGAGTGAACATGCCCAGTCATTGCAGTAACCAAAGTCCTGCTTTACTGGGAAACGGATTCTGGTATTAAATTACCAGGATGTGCAGGTAAAGGCAAGGCATGAAGTATATGATTTGCTGACTGCAGCCGTAGTTTTATAGGCTGCATGTGGGTCATTCTTACTGGCTCCAAAAGAGACATGATATGTTTTTCAGTCGGAAGAAGGGGCTTGTGTTATTGTCTCCTTCTAGACCACTTACAATGCACCAGTAAGGTATAAAATAGAGGCTATGGGACCTGTGAGAGAGATCACAGTGAAGAATTGTCTGGGGAAGGAGAAAGGAAGACTGTATGCATGTATGTCAGTAAACCAACCTGTTTGGGCTGACTGTGAGCACGAAGGGAAAGAGAACAGCATTTGCTCCAAGATGCAGACAGGCAAATGAAAGGAGTAAAGTTTACTTTGGCAAACACTCTGTACATTTGTTATGGTGATGGTCTCAGCAGGATATGTTTAGCACTTGTCACAGTGGGGTTTCTGTTCACAATTCAAATTTCGAGATGCTACAGCCATATGATAAAATGACAGTAATATACAGATTTCAGCGCAGAGACAAATGAAGTCTAAGGGCAGTATTTCCTAAAAAAAGCTTGGTTTCTGTGCCAGTCCTTACATCAGTGGCCACATTTTCAGTCCACCACCTCCCATTTACTACCCAGTCTTCAGATGGGGAATGGCTATGACAAAGATCTAAAATATGGGATTCCTGATTTGTCCTTTTGTTCAGAGGGGCAGGATCCTTCCTTTGGAAGAGCCTCCAAGGTAGAGGTCAGTGGCAGCGATCAGTGTGCAACAATTGCTAATCTTCAGTCAAAGATGTGTGGGACACAAAAATCTGACCTCACTTTTGTGATCTTTCTTCCATCAGGAAAGGCATGGTGGGAGCCTGGAACGGATGGGCCGGGAAGGATTCCATCTGTGTGGAGCAGCTGGAGAGGATAATTTTTCTATATCCAAGAGAAATGTAGAGCATCCTATCCCCATACTGCAGCAGCAACAGGTACTACCAGGAATGAGGGGCTGGGATGTCAAGCCCAAGCACCTGAAACATTGGCCTTGATTGCTTAGTAGCATGTGAACAGTCACTTTGTCAAAAATCTGTCACCCTGCTTTAGGAAGCAGTCAGTTAGGTCTTCATATTGGGGTAGCAGCAATGATTTTGTCACCCTGGGGAGCTCTTTTGATGTGCAATACATATGCGGGCTTTTATTTAGTTTTGTGATCCACAACTGATTGACAGACCAACAAAAAAGTCAGCTTACAGTGGCTCTTTCACTGGGAACCTGGGAGAACTTCTAAGGAATTTTGGGAGCTCCATCCCAAAACCTGGAAAACAAAGAATGGTGTCACATTCTCGCTTTGCTTAGGAAAGGAGAAAAGTATCATCCAGTGAGAGTGCAGAAAAACACTCCCAGATCTTGCATGCACACACATATATGGTTTCAGGAACTTGTCTCTAGTCTGTGGGACAAAGGAAACCTTACTGCCCGTTTCTTCTTTCTGAGTTGTGCTACTAACATTCAGCATGATAAAACACATCACAGGGATGAGAAATGACAATGTTAAACCTAGTAGAGTTTGGTTTCCTTTAGAACAATCCTCCTCCCTATTCTGGGCCCTCTCTGCACTCTTTCATCATGTTGCATCTCTGATGTGTGAGGTTTCCTTACTCCTTTGCTTCCACAGGAATGGAGAGAACAGCAGTATCTGGTGCTGTCTTCAAAGTTCTTCCTGATTAATTTGGGGGAAGTAGTTTTTCTGGGGTTGGCTCATGTCTCTAGCTAGAGAGAGTGTAGTATCATCCAAGGAAAGGACTTGTCCTACTGAAGTAAAGAAATCCAAAACACTGTTTCTTAAGGCATGAGAGCTCCCACATAGCAAGGCCAGGGACAATCATGAAATAGCTGTTCTCTCTCATCAGACAAGCAGTGTTGCCTGTCAGGGTACTGCTGAAGGAATAATACAGCTTCTGACAAAGCTGAGGGCCTGAACTCTTTGGAGCATAGTCTATGCATCAGTCACACTTGATATAGAGCAGAAACACTCACAGGAGTGAAGCAGCCATGTAGTAAGTCTTGCAGCTGCAAAGCCAGATTAAGTTCACTCACTTTCTGGTAGGGACAGGTAAGGTGCAAATTGTGCTCCAGTCTTAGGCCTCAGCAAACTTTTAGGCTGACAAAAGGCACAAGTGAAACCAAGGGAGATTTTCAAAGAGTGGGTGCAAGAAAGGAAGCAACAAGAGGGAGAGGACAAAAACTGTTTGCAAGCAACAGCAAGTACAAGCTGTTGTTCTCCCTCCCCTCTGTTGAACACAACTTATCAGACTCTGTGTCACTGAAGTACTGCTGCAACCTGAGCTAACATGATAACAGATTTTGTCACACTGTTATTGTAAAAAAAAAAGCTTAGTGCATGCACTAAGGGCCTGGAAGGATGAAGACACTCAGCACCTCTCCTCTGTGCAGACAAAAGAAAACTTGCTCCCTAGATGTTGCCCCCTTCCTCTCTCCATCTGTCTGGGCTGATTTGTGTTGATATGACTTCAGATGTGTGATCATATGGCTTCTTTTCTTTGAACCTGATTTTGCCCCTTTCTTCTTTGGTTAATCGGGCTACTGGGTTCTCAGGCTTGCTCCCTGCCCTTCACAGAATGGAGCAGTCCAAGAAAAAATAAAGTAGTGAATCCTCAGCTGTGCAGTCAGCTGCGTCAGCATCGCTGCCATTCCACCAGTGTATGGGATGGAGGAGTGGGCAGGACTGGGACATAGTACCTCCAGATTGGCAAAAGTCCCCTGAGCAAGTATGGTTTTTCATCTGTGAGAACAGCCTTAGGTTTTCTCCAACAGTCCCAGAGGCTGAAAAAATCCCTCTCTGACCACTTTTCCCAGTGGCTGTGGAACACAGCTGAGAACAGTCAAATTTCAACTTCTAAGAAGAAAAATCCAAAACAGAACAGTCTGAGGTGACCTCTTCCATGACAGGCATTGCTTGCAGGACGGCAGCCCAGGGGTTGTATTGGAAGTACACATCTAAGATGATTTACCTGAGGGCTGGACCCTGACTCCCTGGCCACCAGTGACTTTTAAAGCTCCTTATTTATACATCTTAGCACATACGTTACTTTTCTCTTGCTGTTTTCTTTCTAGGATAGATATGGTGGGAGTCTGGACAGGAAAGATGGGCTGCATGGACTAAGGGATCACGGCCAGGGAAGTGCAGCAGCTATGCAATGGAGACACATAGACCCACTGCACCAGCAGACACCGGTAGGTGATGCACCTGGAAGGCCCCATCTGCCCGACTTAGCAATGGCCAAGCAGTCTGGGCAATGTCACCTGCACAGAGGCTACATGAGGAATAGTGTATTAAGCCTGTTGGGCCGTATCTTAGATGTTTTTGAGTTTCAGGACTCTATCCCAGACACTTGAATCTGCTTCTGGGGTACTCTGAGGGCAGGACTATGGTGTTACATGACCATAGTTCTAGGGCTGCTCTCAAGGCCAACCTTACTTAACATACAGACTTAGTAGGAGGGAACTTAGCATGAGCTTCACAAAACAGGCATCTGGGACATTGTGAACGAGCCCAAGCTCACCCATGGGTTTGGATTCAGGCCAGCAGAAGATATTTCTGAAAATCTAATGATCTCTCCTAGAAGAGCTTCATGCCCGCTGATGGGACTGGCTTTGCCACCACAGCCAGGCCTTCCTAAGTACAGTAGCTATATGTACAGTGCTCTTTTTAGGTCCTGTGGAGAGTTGCCTCATGATACTGTGCCATGCTTACAGCACTTTCTGTCTTGCAGTGCACTTGTAGTCACACTGTCTCTTCCACTACTTTTTGCTTCAATCCTGAGAAGACCTGTCATCACACAGTTCTACTTGTCTGTTCCTGGTGCATCCTCTCAGACCTACTATGCCACCAAAGTGGAACTCACCTACCTGTCGCCCTTATCTGTCAGAGCCTCTCAACACACTGGGTGTGGGCGTGATCCAGATATGTCTCTGCAGACATCTCAGACTGCTCCCCTACCTGGATCCATACCTGGCAGTTGACTTCAAGTAACAATTTGCTCTGCAAATTCCTAGTATGTGAATGCCTGCTCAGAGCATGGTGTCTTTCTCTGCTTCAGCCTGTGATTCCACTGCCAACTCTAATGTATTTCTCCATCAGCTCCTAGGAGTGTGACCTAATTCACACTTCTCTTCCTTGAGAAAATGTACAGCTTAGCCCTGAACAACCAGAGAACCTAGATCCAAGGAGAGAAGGGAAGGACAGAAGGCCTTTCTCAAGTGTGAGAGAAAGGACAGATTAGATTAGGAAATTTGGAACAAACCGGGAAACAGGGACATGTCTTCTTTTGGCAAAAGCCCCAGATCTTTATTATAATCCAGCTCAAAATACAATGGCTTTTATCCATCAGAGGCTGTGACAATGAATAACAACAGGCCCTTGCCTGCCACACCCTATCAATGATCTAGAAGCCACAATCCAATTATAGGAAGGTCTATATGTCCAGCCAAATAACTAGGAGTCATGTCTAAGCAGGGCCCTGAATGGAAGATTTGGCAAAAGAGTCTGTCGTCAAACAAATCTCTCCATCTGTGCCCACAAAATATACCTCCCAAATTGTCCATGCTCCATGGTGTGGGTGCCAACAATTTCCCAGAAAAGAAGCCCATGCCATGTCCTTTAAAATCTAACTTCCAGTCAAAATAGGAGATTGATTGCAAAGCCCCTTATGACAAAGAAAAAATCTTAGTGCTCATTAAAGTGAGCTCCAAACCTAAAATAAACTGATACACCCAAGCAGTTCCTAAATCCTTGAGTTCAGGGGACTGACCATGGGGATAGTCCAAAGAAGGTTTAAGACCTTCCCCTATGCCCCAGAAGTGCCTGAAAGAGTAAATATCATTCTTTACAATGTTCACTAGACTCGCCTGTGTGCTGGCTCTCCTGATGTATCCCTCATAGTCCTCTGCTGGCCAAGGACACATTTCTAAGTCTGTACCACCAGCAGCTCATGTCCCTAGAGGTGCTCCTGTAACTGGCTTTGAATATGGCTACCATGATTGATCTTACAGGGCAGAGGAGACAGAGCCACGTGAACACTCTTTCCTGATGACCTGCTCTCAGCCTGACTTCTCACCTCAGGGTGTGAATACCCATAAACATACTGAGGCTGCTGAAAACCCAAGCACAATTCCTTGGGTGTCCCTGTAAATTGGTCCCTCTTCCTGGCATCTTGGCCACTTCCTGTTTTGATTGCAAGATGGTCTCAATTTCAGCATTTCTTGTCCTCTCTTATTGAACATATGTTCTGGGGTATAAAAGGGGTAACAGGAGAATGACCTTTAAGAGTTCTGGCTCATTGTTCCCTTCCTGTCTCTATCTCCTTTCCAGCGAACACTATGGGTCCGTGCCTTGTACGACTTTGATGCTGTGGAGCATGATGAGCTGGGTTTCCGCAGCGGAGACATCTTAGAGGTCCTGGACAGCTCCAATCCATCATGGTGGAAAGGACGTCTGCGTGGGGAACTGGGTCTCTTCCCTGCCAACTATGTCACACCGGTGCCCCTGTGAAGGCACAGTATGACCCAGAGGGCCATGTGGGAGCTGCTCTTCTGACATGACAGGGGGACAGAGAGGGAGTGCATCTTCCCTTGCCCCAGGACATACAGTATTTTTGGTTTTGTCTTAATTTATTGGCAACTGATCTTTTGAAATGCTGGTATGAAAAGGAACCCTTTGAAGAGGATAGGATTTCTTCCCCTATTTTTTACATCCATGAAGGGGAGGGAGCAAAAATCCTGGACTGTTCATTGAGATCTTACTGGATCCTCCCTGCCCTGTCACTTATTTGGCTAAGTATTGATAACTTCCTGCAGTTAGGTTTGTTCTGTGGAAATGCACCTCAGACAAGTCAAACTTCAGTATTCAGGTAAACCTCGCCTTTCCTTCTGGATCTGGTAGCACTTATAGTCTCTTCAGGCTCCATTTCACCTATCTTTCAGAGGCAGGAGGAACACCCTGGTGAATTAAATGATCATTGGTAATCACATCAGTCCTTTAAGTAGGGGAGGAAAGTGAGGCGGCCTTAGGTTGAGCTGCAAGGCAACCTTGGCTTTCTAAACAGTTTCTGCCTTATCCCAGCAGTACTTTTTGTGGGTATGGACTGTTATGGATATACCAGTTGAAGGGAAAGGATCCTGTAAGATTTTGCACAAACAAACCAGTGGTGAAGGTGTGGGAGAGTGAGAAGCTACTTTCTTTGCTTCTTCTGATAGTCCAGCTCTTCTTTCTTCACCTCTAACAACAACTTGTCCCATTCTCAAGTGGCTCTCTCAGGTACCTACACTTCTCTTTAGACATCCTGGTTAGAGCAGGTCAGGCCCTTCGGCTATACTAATATTCACTTCATTGGATAACAGTGATATCCCTCACTGGTTCCTTTTGTAAAACTGAATTGGGGAGGGGCTGGAGAGAAGAGGTTTTTCTGGTTTGGTGGCAGAAGTTCTTTCCCTGAGAATGCACTGTGTTCAGGATCGCTGTGTACACAACTCTGACTTGCTAGTGGAATGTCTCATCCAACAGGTTAAGCTGTTGCTTTACAGTATGCAGAGAATAAAGTTGTGGCTATCAAATAGTCTGTTCTCTGTTCTATTTTCTTTTGGATGAAATAAGGTAAATAAGTTTTCAAATAATTGCTAAGTAAATGCCCGGATGTGATACAAATATACTGCAAATGCACATTAAAAATTATTCAAATCCTGTGAAAGAGACGCTGCTGCATAACCACTGCTCAGACAAGTTGATATTAAACAAGCTGCCTGCATTTTTCACAACATGTGGGACCTTGGCAGTCACAGCAAGGAAGCGATGATTTATCATTCTTGGGAAAGAAAGAAAAGGCAAGAGAAAACTCCAAAAACAAATCCAATCCAGCAAGAAAAATGTTCTTACCTTTTGTTAGTCCCAGTGGGAGAAAATTAATCCGGAAATAGGTTCTTGGTAAAGTCCAATTCAACGTAGCTGGCCTAAATAAAGCTGCCAGCTAGACAGAGTATTAGCAGAAAGAACGCATTGTCATATTTTTGAGAGAACTCACAGAATCCAAGTTGGGCTTGGAAGGGACCTCTGGAGATCATCTAGTCTAACCCCACCCCACTAAAGCAGATTCACCTAAAGCAGGTTGCACAGGATCACATCAGGCAGGTTTCGAATGTCTCCAAAGAAGGAGGCTCCACAACCTCTCTGGCCAGCCTGTTCCAGTGCTCTGTCACCCTCAAAGTAAAACTCCACCGAAAGCAGATTATTAATGGATGAAGTAAAATTAGAGTAATTAATTAACAAGGTATATAAGTTCTAAATAGAATAGATAACTTGGAAAGACCGGTTAAGAGCTTATGTCTATTGTCTACCAGGGAATGGAGACATACCATATGACCGCCTGGGCTGGACTTGGCTCTGCTCTCTTGCAGGAGCTCTGTTCTGGGCCTTTAGCATCTCCTTTTGAAGTGAAGTCCATGAGGCTTCTTTTGGAACAAGTTACGTTATTATTGGATTGGTGTGAGGCTGTAACTCAGTGACCCCACAGTTTGAAGTGTTTTGTTGTGATTCGCTTTTTTAACTTTTTTTTTCTTTGCTAAGGTAATATCAAATTTGGAAGAGAAAGGATTAATATTCAGTGAGAGAGAGGATTAAGACCAGGGGAAGAAGGAAGCAAAGAAACCAGAGACCAGCAAAGGCAAAGGAGGGATATGAATGATTGATTTTTCATATTCAGGTCTGGCTGAAACTGTAGAAATGGTACGTTCACAATTATTCCCACCATGTCAAATCATCTTTCAATTAATTCTCTTTTTTATTAGTTACTTTTAAAATTAGAAGCAATGTCTCCTTTTCCTTTCCTCAGCACTCTAAAGACCCTCTTGGTAGTGAAGATGTAGTTGCACAAAATTAATTGAAGATAATGCACTTAACAGTTTGATAGCTCTTCACACATTTGAAACCCCTTTACAGAGATTAACTAATTAAGCAAGTCTAAGTAGTACATTGTAAGTACCCCCATGTTAACTCATTATTCGTTTGAGGAAGAGGTAAATTTTCATGTGATTTTTTTAATAGATGTTTAAGGAATTAATACTTAAGGTAATTAGCATTGAAGGACTGAACACTAATTATGGACAACATACCAGAACCACAGTAAAATCATGATTTCCCATTATGAGCAGCACTTAATGACACCAAAATTACCAGGAGGCAAAGGTATCATGGCATCTGTGGTAACTATACCTGTGCCATGTTCTGCACTGCCTTGTGCAGCTGGCCAAGTTTTGGTCTGCAAGACCCAGTCTCATTTGCCTCAGTTTTTGTCCTTGTCTGCTCCCCAGAGCAGAGGCAGTGATACCTTCATTTACTGGGTAAAGTGTCAGACTGTATTTTTGCTCCCTCCCACAGGAAAAGCTGTTTTCCTCCCAGCAAAACAACAGCACAAAGAACCATGGCCCTTCCCAAGTCAATGGAGTCTCTGGATACAAGGAAAGGTGTGGGCAATGAGGGGAGTTTTGCTGGGGTAGAAAGTGGTGTAGCCACAGGATGGAGGCATTTTCCATGCCTAGTGCCATTTTCTGCTGTAGTCTGCCAATGACATGACATCTCCCATAGATCAGGTCATTTAATAAGGAAAAAGAGAGAGAGACACTCCTCCACCCTCCAGCCTTCCTGCTCCTTCTTCCAACAGGTTTTCATTGTAACACAATCCTTGCTAATATTGTGGTGCTTCACTTACACCTGTGCTGTGAAAACCTCAGATTCTATTGCCCATGCAAGAGGTATGTTGTAGCGATGTAGTACAGGAACCTTAAGATGACAGGGTGGTACACTGAGTTTACCTGACATTTGTCAATGCCTAGTAAATAACCAACCCTCAAGAACACATGCTGAGAGAGCCCACTGTGAAACCAAAATGGGAATGAATAAAGAGGAACCCAGAGAGGTATTTTGTTTGGTATTTTTCTTAAGCAAAAAAGACAGCTCATGGGAAAGAGATTGTAAACAGATAAAAGCAGGAAAAGTATGTGGCAAAGCAAACATTATTATAACAAATAAAAGAGAGAGCTGGACTTGTACATGGAAAAATCAGTTTGATGAGTTCAGCTGAACTGTGCTTTCTTTTGTCTGAATTAACTTTTTGCTTACATTCTGCTGCAGATCCATATTTTGTTTAGATATGTCTCTGTGATTAATAAGGCCGAGTGAAAACAGTAAATGGAATTCTCCTTTCTTGTGAAAGCTGTCTGGGGAGGGGTTTATGTGCCACAAAATAGACATCTCTCTGTCTTGGTGTACATGTGTAATAGAACAGCTGCACCCACTGGAGCATGCTGCAGAAACAACAGGAACATGTCTGGATCCCATCTGACTGCTGACAACGTAAGAGCACCAGGGAGATGATCCTCAGTGCTGCCACAAAGTCAGCACCTGATCAGGCTGCTAGGTCAGTCCCCCCCTGTACAAGGGATACAAGTTCCAGCGTTGTTTTTCAAATTGAAAGTGGTTCTCTTACACCCCAAAAGTGGGCTGTGCAGGAAATTTGGAACTTTTCACAACAGGCACCTGTTCGTCATGTTTTGTATTCAGCAGCCCTCTCATCTTTCCTCCCCAATGGGATCCTGATGCCCCAGGCTCTTGGAAGGACATTTTGCCTTCAGCCCTTGTGGAGAGCAACCAAGGATGGCAGAAGCAAAAGCTCCAGCAACCAGGACCCTGTGGTCAGGAGAAATCAGCCTTGAACAGCAATATGGTATCAGCTGGGACATTTTGCACTGGAGGAGCAATGCCCCAGCAGCTTAGTCCCACAGTGAGGTGAAGTATGAGCTCTACCCTGAATGAGAAGCAGCAGGTCTTGAATTATATTAATGTCACATCATAGGGACAACAAGGATGTCTGGTGGGACAGAGATGTGGCCATCTGGGCTAGGGCTGTGCTCAGAATCTTCTGCTTCTGCAGCTCTCTACCGAGGAGCCTGGTTAGGCCAGACTAAGTGTGAGAACTATTTGGCAATGCTGTTCCTTCCAATGCTGCCCATCCTCACCCAGGCCAAGAAACCTAACTGTACCTCACTACAGCTGCAGCCCATCGTCTTGTGGTCCACAGATGCACTAGAAAGACCATTACCGAGCTTTTGCCTCTGTGCTGAAAGTCAGTCCTCTGCAGGCATCTCATTTCAAATACTTGTTCAAAGCAACGGGCTTAGCTGCTTTTAAATGAAGCCCCACAGAGCTCAGCTGAAACCATTAGTGTTCCCTAGATCATCCAGGCAGTAACATTTACTGGTTAAAACATACACATTGACTAAAGAGCTTCTGACACCCAGCCACTCCTTGCTGCTGAAAGCTTTGCATTTCAGTGGGGAATTATGAACTGAGTGTACGATAAAGCCTTTAATAGCACTGAGGAAGAGGGCAGAACATTGCCAATTTCTCCAATTTTTAGAGGCAGCTTTCATGTGACAGAATTCAGGAGCCTTAATTTGCATCAAACGCAAAAGGAATTTCTTACATAAGCAGAACTGACAGTAAAAAACAGCCAGTGACTTATCTGCGAGCTACAGGACAGCAGGGAAATGGGTAAGTGAGTAGGAAAAGTTCACTGACCTTTGTGCAGAGGGAAAATTCAAAGCACATTGTCTGCTGTCATTGTGCAAGTGAGAGCTGCTTGGCGGATGTCCAGCCTGCTAACATGAAAATGCAAAATTTCACAAATGGCAGACGTGCAGGGATCCTTGTAGACATACAGAAATAAAATTAGCTCTGGCTACAAAGGGAGGAAGAAGAAACAAACAAATTAAAAGATCTCTATAGATACCTTGCGGCTTCTCCCCACTAATCCAAACAGATTAATTTCCACCAGGATTTATGGAAGATAAAGCTGTGGCAAGTTTGTTTGTCACAAACAAAAATGAGAGCAAATCTGTGGTGGGGAAATGCGGTTTAAGACATAAGCCTACTATTATGCGTGTAAAGCTATAAAATGGTGACAGTGTCCTGGTACCATAACTGCAATTCAATGCTCTGCTGAAGAGGCATTTCTGGGAAATGATTTCATGATAGCCAGTCAGAGATAAAGAAAAGGAAAGTAAGAGGTACCTTCTCTACTGATCTAGAGGTTACTTACCTTGTACATTTTATGGCTATGCTGTGCTGAGTGTGTCTGACTGCGGCTGTAACTTCCTTGTAGTACTGGCCAGTCCCTCTCCCTTGTCAAATTGCGAGAACAGAGCTACTGCAGCACCAACAAATAGTGACAAACAGCAGGAACCAGTCCAGGGTCACCCTTCTCATGACTCAACACCTTCTACCAGGTGCAGCACACCAAAACTTTGCTCGCAAAATGCTGAATTACAAGCAGACTGCATCAAACTTTTCTTTTTTTTTTTTAATCTCATCAAAATTTACAGAGGAAAAAAATCAACCACAAGTTTGCTACCAGCACCAAGGGATTGGGGAACTGCCCTTTGCTCTGCTCCTTCTAGAGTCATTTTCCTAAGAGCTGAATGCATGTGTACCACTGACAACTCATTCTGAACTAGCAACTTTTTACACTCACTTGGCAGAGGTGTGAATAAGAGACATGTGGCAGCGGAGAATCAGCTCTCTGTAGTTGCATATCTATATATCTGAGCTTGCCATTGTGATGGCAGCTATTTGCCTGTTACTGGATGAAGATGGTCTGTCGCTAACAATGGCCATGATTTCATCAGAGCAGGTGAGTCAATCTAACAGCTCACTGCCACCCTGCAGAAAACGATCCCCTTGTTTTTTGCCAGGTTAATGAGTTGAGTCAGCTCAGCGAGGGCAGTGTGAGGAGGCTCGGAGCCAGG
Source organism: Falco punctatus (assembly GCF_963210335.1). NCBI lineage: Eukaryota > Metazoa > Chordata > Aves > Falconiformes > Falconidae > Falco > Falco punctatus. The sequence goes on from NC_137585.1 coordinate 35,933,677, forward strand.
GAAGCGTGAGCGGTGTGAATGCGCAGCCAGGAGGGGAAAGGGTAAGAAGAACCTCCCAGTCCTGGCAGCAGGAGCTATTAGATCACCTCACCCTAGGCTGCAGACTCAGCAAAATGAAAACTTACTTGGCTTTGAGGTTGCCAAAATACCTTTAGGTGAGTAGGGGATCCTTTCTTTGAAGCTTGTTTGGGAGACTGGGTGGGGGCAGGAAAGGGGGAAATAACTCAGATCAGCTACAAACAGTGCATCTTATCCATGGAAGCTCACAGAAAATCTTTTCATTGAAGCAGCAAAGCTATAGGAGGGTTTTTTTGGGGGTTTTGGACTGTAAATTAAAGCAGGAAAAAACATAATTCCTAACGCGGTCACAGTAGTAAAACTCTCAGTCATTCAAGCTCTTATCAACATTACCACTAAGGGGAACAGACCAAGCATAACAGTTTTCAGGAGAAAAAAAATAATAGGAAGAGGCACCTTGCTGCCCTGTGAAACAGCTGAATTAGTGCCACTTGTTGCTGATGCTTCTCTTTCTGGGTGGGGTGCAGCTATCAGTCGTGTTTATCAGGTTGGAGAGCACACCAGTGCTTACGGGTTTAAATCTTCAGCATCAGCTGACCAAAATGATAGCTGCGTATTCTCATTTAAAATGTGCATGACTTGAAGAGCACAGACATTTCACAAGTACTTACACAGCAGAATGCACTCTGGAGTACCAGTCATAAACGTCTTGAATTTAGGACTCAAAAAATAAGAGGTAAGGCTTCAAGACACACAGATGGGTGGTTTGCACTGACTTTAGACAAATTCTGACTAAAAATAAAATTAAATATTTGAAAGAAAAGGTCTGTAAGTACTTGAACAGCACAGCAAGCTTACTGTGGCCTCTACTGCTCAGTCAGTCTCCAGCTCAAGGCTGGCAAGAGGGCTGGATACAGGATTTACTGGTGAAATACCCTGGCTGTGGCTACAAGAAGTTGGAGAACATGGTCACGATTGTCCCTTCAGTCTTCCGAAGTATTTGGCTGTCAGTGAATTGAAGGCCAGCCACTATGATGAGAGATACCATTATTAACTAAAGACTGGTGGTGTTTATTGTCCTCACAATAAACATTTCAAAGTGAAGCCTGTTTTTCTGAAGTGCTGGCTTCCCTGGGTCTGGAGGAAGATGTGTCTGAGCAGGAACCTGTTTTAGCATGAGTGTGCAGCTGTGGCACACACAGGCTTGAGAGTGACTCTGGGAGGGGGGGGGTGCACCTGAGAAGACAGCTGAGCAGGCATTCAGGACAAGCTTTGTCTGCGTAAGTCACCGCTGTGTGTTTAACTCCATGGAGCTATACTGACTTTTACCAGCTGAGGTTCTGCCTTGTTATTCCAGAAAGAGATCATACTTTACTTTGATAAGATCTTCATATAGGGAGCCAAAGGGTGTGGGTAGTGATTTAGTCCTCTTTGAAATTATAATTATAATGTTTCATCTATTTAAAGAATCTCTATATTTACCTGTGTAAGAGAGTCTAATATGGTCAAAGCCTCGTGGTTTTCTTTTCTCATGACTCAGACAAAGCTGACCACAGCTCCAAAGCTCGTCTCAACATACTCTTCATATTATGCTTTATTGTTTCTACCTTCCTTATTTCTGCAGCCTCCAGCTTATTGAAAAAGCTGCTCCAAAAGGTGTTTTTTTTCCAGCCATGTCTGTACAGGGAAAACGTGTCATTTAGGAAAAAGAGCTGGTTAACTTAGAGCTCATTCAGCTCAGTAAATAACTCAAGCTGGTGACAGTAGCGTTACTGTTTCACAGTAAGTGCTCAAGCCAAGCATCCTGCGTGGATCCACGCAGTCCACACAGCGGAAGGGGAGGACACTGTGTGTGGTAGAGGCTCATCTGGTGCAGAGTAATAGACTTCACAGGGGAGTCAGTGAAGAGCAACTATGTTGTACATGTACATAAATGACTATCCCATATAAAGAAGAGCTAACATTTTGAGGAACACAGTGCCCAAGGAGGCTGAAGCCTAGCATATACAAGACGTGTCGTGTTCAGAGAGCATTAACCAAGACTGACTAACCCATTTTTAATGCAGCTCTCTCTTGTTCATGCAAAATTCAAATTTATGTTGAGCATCCTGTTACTTAGAGCGTGGGTGCAAAACTTTCTAATAGGATGTGTACTGCTAGTATAGACAAGGCTTGGCTGGCTCAGCACTGAAACCACATCAACCTCCTATTTGCATCCCACCACTGTCTCCCTTTGCACTCCCACATTAGCTGGAAACTCTTGTCTTCATCATCATACCTTCTCATTCCTTCATCCTGCATCCCCAGCTCAAATGCTTCATTACGATTCCGGAATTCATTCTACAGTGTTCCTAAAGTTCACTGTTCCCACCACCTTCTCTCTCAAGAGTGTGTAGATTAGCTTTCCATTTCATTACACCTATCATGGACATTAGCGTGTACTCTCTTTTTTTGTGTGTGGTGGTTTGGGTTGTTTTAAGTTTTGCTAGTATTATTTTAGTATTTATTCTTACTACTCCCAAGTTGCCATAAGCACTTGGGAATGCTAAATCCAGATCAAGACCATGCTCCCGTACTCCTGGCACTATGGCTGTACGCCAGAACTCTTGCAGCTTCCAGCTAATGATGAGGTGGGTACAGGCAGGTAGACTGGAGTAGCACAAGGAAGAAATGAGGTGGGACAGATCACTGTGAGGCCAAAGCAGCAGGCATTTTTTACTCATCTGAACATCTCAGTATGTGTTATATGAGTAAAGTACTTCTGTCCCTGACTTGAAGTCCCTTTTAAGACTTATTTGTGCTACAGGACCTACAGCAGCCCCTCTGTGCAAGTAGTAACTCCACTGTCGGTGGTCCCTGGTGCCTCTCCCCTCTCACAGCTTTGCTCCCAGTGAAGCGGTGCGGTTTCCCCACATCCAGTGAATGAGGCAGGGGGCAGCTGGACCCCTCCAGACACGGGCAGCCAGTCTCTGTGCTGCGAGTCTGGCACAGCCTTGTCAGCACTGGTGCTCTTCTGGTGGTCTGATCCTTTACCACCCAGGTAAAGACCACCAAGGAAAGAAAAGTCCTTATAATAAAAGACCACTCATCTATGTAAGACCGCAGTTTTTACCTGGAACAATCATTTTGCCTCGCCTTGTGAACTTGTAATTTGTCAACACAGGGCTGGCCTTCCCACCCTGTCTGCACAGCACATGGACACTCAGGTCACAAACTAGTCTGGAAGTTTGGGTCGCTCCTGTGGCATGAATGATTGATTGCAATTAATAAAGGATGAAGCTGAGAGGACCCCTGTGATGCAGAAATCCAGAGTCAGCAGGTTTGGCAGAACTCTGTGAAGTTTCAACCTTGGCATCAATGTCTGTGTCTTCGGAAGCAGCAGCCTGTGCTGACTCAGTGGCAGAGCTCAGACAGCAATTAGAACTATAAAGGTAACATATGCCAACTAGAGGAAAAAAAGAAAAGGGACCGCAGTTGTTCTAAAGCAGAAATGTAGAAAACTGACACAGAAAACCAAATAGATCAAGGACACAACCCTGGCTGGAAAAGCTAAAAATAGTAAAGGATTTTAAGAAAATCTGGACTAGGGAAACTCTAGCAATGATACAGGTTTAACAACATTTTAATTGATACAGAGAAGACCTGTATCAAGTAAACCTGTATCAAGACCTGTATCAAGACCTGATACAGAGAAGGTCCTGGTGTAGGTTTTTATGGAACAAGTAATGTATATTCATCTTGGCAAACTCTGTCCTATGGCTTTGTGCCCAGTCCCACCCAGAACACAAGGGGTGAAAAGACAACAATATGGAAATCATTTGCCTGGACATATCTATTCTGAGAGAGGATTCTCTGTGACAGGTTCAGAAAGTAGGAGGACTGACAAAGGGGCTTCAAAGAGGACAGTTTTCATTGAACCACAACTCCCAAGTCCATGAAGGCCTCAGTGTGATGCTGAATGGAGGACACTGAAATGGGAAGTCACAAAGGGCCAAATCCTTACAAAGCTGTTTATTTTTGCATCCAATTTCTTTATATTAATGGCATCTCATGCCCGTTAGTAGTATCTAATGCCCATTAGATGCAGCGGAGCTCCCTTGCGTAAGTGGGAATTCAGTGTCTAAGTACACTTGGGGATCTGGCCCTCCAAAATGGACCCTGCCAGACCCTGCAGAGTCCCTGGAGCCTCTGCTGTGCAAGGGCTGCTACAGGGGAGTACCACGCTGGACGGGAACAGAACATCCTGTGCCCACAGTGGAAGGGAGTTGCTGCACACAGGATACTTGGGCACAGGCTGCTGACATCCTGAATAAAAGTTAATTACTCATGTCTTCATTTTCGTTCTCTGGCTTTCCCACTAATGTTACTTCCATATTTCTATGGGTTTGTGTGTGCAGCTGCCTGTGGTCCAGAAGGTCTCTTATCTTCCTATCTTGACATCTTGATAGGCAGTAGAACGAGCTGGATAGAGCACTAAGAGGTAATTAGCACTCAAATAGATCAGGAGCTCACTTGGGGGTTGTGCATGACTCTTCCCAACTTCTTGTTAGAAACAAGTGTTGATAGAGAGAGGGCAGTCACCAGGGGTGAAACTGCAAACATGAAATCAAACCTTGGTGGTGCTTCAGAAGAAGTACATGGAGGCAAGGAGGAGTTCATCTTGCGCATTTGTTCATCTACAGGAAAGGGAGGTCATGAAATGCTGCCCAGAAAATACAGAACATGCTGCAGAGCGCTTGCTGTTTGCTTCCTGCACCTCTCCTCCACTGTCCAGGGCAATCCCATGTTCTGAAAAGTTTCCTTTTTGGTGGATGCAATGTGTCAAGCACCTCTCTCCTGTCCTACGGCAAGCTTGCTGGTCCCTTATTTTCAGTATACACTAATATGTATGTAGACTACTGTGTGTATTTGTAGAAGATACAGTTAGTACTTGTTTAGATTTGTGGGTATGTGTTCTTGTTAGGACTTTCATAATTTCTCCTGGAGCTTCCTTATGTGTAAAATGGAGATAATAACATGTAATTACCTACCTTGCAGGGCTGTTGTAAGGACAAATTAACCAATGCTTGTGTGGGTGTTTGCAGATGAAAAGCATGATATTAAGACTAAATATAATGATTGAATGTTACTGAGTAGAGTTTGTATTTCTTATGATTGAATATGAGACGAGAGCACTTTGTAGGTGTTTATTTCTTGTGCAGTGCCAAGTATTTGTGGAAGGTGGGAAACTGGGGGAGCAGAGTTTGGGGTAGGTGTCAAGGGGATGTTTAATGTTAATCTTTAACCTTATAGCCTACTGTCTTTCTCCTTCTCCCAACTAAAGATGATGCTGAACAAGGGACAAGAGAACAGAGGCATGAAATAGGGCCAAAGTTACAAAGGAAGGGAAGGAAAACAAAACACAGTTGAAGATCATGATTTCTAAGAACAAAAACATAAAAACTGAATGAGAAAATAAAAGCTAGGGGAAATGAGGACAGGGAGAGGAAAAAAAAACCTCAGGGATCCATGGTGTTACGTTATCTCAGTACATGGAATTACAAGAAAGTAAACATCAATCTAAAAGACGCATCAGAAAAAGTTGATGGAAGGCATGTGCGGGGAAAGAAAAAGAGAGTGGAATGGGAAGGAAGCAAGAGATGTGTTTAATTATTTTTTTGTTTTGCTTCATTAAGTGTAATGGCATCATTCTTTTATTTCCATTGTGTTGTTGAGAGGTGCTTCTTTGCAAACTTTAAGGACGGTTTCAAGTATTTCAGACACTTTTTCCATGTGTTCCATGGGCAGGCTGGTGAGAGTTAAGGTACGGATGCATTTGTCAACCTGAGAATGGCCCTGTCTGGTTTCATTTGGCTTTCATGCTGTCTCTGGAGAATTACTGGAACAAATTCATTTCTATCGACTTCAGTGAAGCTGCACCAGGAGTCAATCAGACCCATTCTCCCTGCTAAATGCAGCTGCTGCCCTGTGAAGCCCTGATCCATAGTATATTTCAGGTTAAACCTGGAATGTTTTGTGATTAAACACAAAATAAAATAAAACCTAATCTTAATTGTGATGGTCTCTCAGTGAGTATGGTATGTTGGTGTGTGAGCTGCCCAGGGGATTGGCAAGGGGAGGTGGACCATGAGAAGGAGTAAGGGGTAAATAAGCACGACACTGCAGCATTCAGGCAGCAGACTGCCTTTCTTTGCAAATTGTCCTGGGTTGAAATGAAGATCATTGGCAAACATCCCTGCAGAATCCTGTGGCCTGTTTGCCTTTGCTCCCTCTTGTTTGCCCTCTCTCATCTTCACCCTCCCTATCTTCAACATCTCTCTAAATCCAGGATGTCTCCAGTTCTTCACCTGGTCTTTGTTTCACATCTCTTTCTTGCATCCCAAGACTTACTTTGGGCTGACTCACTCTCACCTCAACTCATTGACCTAAATTAATTCTTTGTGTAATTCAACTGACTAAAATTGACGTAAATGGAGTTACATCAGAGCTGAAATTAACCCAGCCTGACTAAAATAGCACCTGCTTTTTCTACCGAACCATTGCTTGTCTCTTCCCCACCTCCACCCACATACCATGATTTTAACATTTCTTTCTCTTCATTGCTCTGTTATCCCACTGCCATGAGCAAGGTGTGCTTTCAGTGGCCAGTGTTGCCCTCTAGCCTCCAGCATCCTGTTCTCCTTTATCCTTACAGCACCGGCTGTCAGTCCCTTTTAACAGCTGAGACTTCCCTGTGTCCAAGTCTATGCAACAGCTTTTCATCTTCCATTGGATTTTGATGTCCTTCTGCACCAGCTGAGTTCAAAGACTGGTTGCAATGGGCACCTCATATGCCTGTAGAAGTTATAGTCTTACTCCAAAGAATTTGCAAGTCAGAGTGCCAAGATGTACAAAGATGAGGAGGGAAGTTTGATGAAGGTGAGGTCGTTTGCCAAAGGTAGCATAGCAGGACAATGGCAGAGCTGTGGATGTCAGACTCACAGCTTATCTTCCTTTTCCATGATAACTTTATGTCAGTATAGCATTTCTCATCTCTCACAACCCCTGTCTCTGGGCCCTCACCTTCACATGGCGGTTAAAGACCTCCGTCACTTTCTCATCTCTGGCTTTCTGACTTCTTTCAGCTTGCCCTTGTAGCCTGCTCATGTTGGCTAGGCGTTCTCCCATCCTCTTGCAAAAACCCTAGGTGTTTGCAGCACACTGCTTTTTGTCTGAGCTGTACTTTATGTTTGGCAGCATGCTCCATCATTCACATCTGGGTATCTCTTAGGGGCAAGGATTTATTCTGTAATTACTCTAGCTTATTTATTATCATGGCATATATATCTGCAGTGTTATGCAAACTGTAAAGGCTTCTAGTTCTAAAGGTTGCCATGGGTGTACCTTGTGTATCTTCCAAATGCTGATGAGCTCAGAACAAAAGGGACTGGGAGGCCACTGAGTAGATGAAAGCAGGGAATCACCCTGATCTAACTTAATTTGCCAGGGCAGTGTTCATAAAAGTAGTTTACCTAGTGCTGCACACAAACAACCCAATCCAAACCTGCCCTCTTCCAGCTGAGTGGATTAATTCCCCAGCATTGCTGTGTAGTCCCACAACAGTATATAGCGGCATGTCCTGGACACCCAGAGCAGGACCCTGTCCATTTCTCATCCTAAATGTCAGGCCTACTCAGTCTTCCATGCTGGGACTCATGTATGGTACTTCTGCTTGTTCTCCTGTCAGTGTCATGACTACCTCTCATTCTGCAACACGGAGAAGCAGCCAGAGCTTCCTGGAGGTGATGGACAGAGGCTGTGATGTTGACTTGCCATGGTGGATTTGGCCCCAAGTTCAGAAGAGCCTTGCTGCAGCTCATGCCCTTCAGATGAAGCCTAGCTGGAAAGCTGCAGTGCTACCTGGTGACCAAGGCCACCAGTACATCCCTCACCTTGCTTGTCAGTGTTACCTCAGGCATTGGCATGAGTGATGTTTGAGCTGTAATTTGCTGTTCACATTGCTCTGCAGTGTTGAAAGAGGATCACAAGGCAATTACCTTACGTGAGAAGATGAAATTACCCCACTACATCCTAGGCACAACTTGCAGGAAGAGTAGAAGGATAAATTAAATGTTTGTGATAAATACAAAATGCTAAGCCATTAGCTGCAGTCCTTCCCAAGATCATCTGCTGTCTAATTCCATTTCCTGCCTTACTGTGGCTTAGGTCAATTGTCAGAACTGGGGGGGGGGGGGGGGGGGAGGAGGGACACAACACACAACGACACATGACCCCAACAGCTATCGCTTCCTCTACTAATTGGCAGCCTCAACAAAGTGGAAGCAGAACCATGGAGACTGGACTCTTTCACCCTGCTTGTCAGGGCAGAGATACTCTGGTGGGGCTGGGGATCTGCTATAGGCTGCACTCTTCCCCAGGGCATCCAGCTGCTTCTCCAACAGAAGAAAATAAGTACAGGAGGGTGCAGAAGGAGGTGTGGGGGTCTGACAAGCAGAAACATGTTACTGAGCCAGCCTTGCTGGAAGACTAAAAGGAAGAATGCTCATGGTCATTCTCAAAGGAAGACTTTTGAAAGATCCCACAAATGCATGGCAGAGCAAATAGAAAAGAGCAGGTGAGGAGGACAGGCTAAACACAAGGAGAGATCTACGGATTCTCCATCATCAGAAGAGGGAAAAAGGAACATAGATAAACTCAGAGCTGTGGCTTATTTCTGCTGCAGCTCCTCCTCCCCTCCCTTCCTCCTGTGGGTTTTGCATGGGGGTGCAGCATGGTAACCTACCACAGCCTCAAAATAAAGAATAATGGCGGACAGTCTGTCTGAAAAATACCCCTCTGGAGAAAGGCATCTCTTAAATATGATGAGATAAAAGTGTTCAGATATTAACAGATGAGAATGGTTTATGAATCTAGATTAGCTCAGAATCCATTTGATTATTTTTAAATCTCTAAGACTGAAAGCTATAAACCTTCTTAAGAGAAATGCCAGTTATTTTAAAATGAGCAGTGAAATCTTGATTAATTGAGTTGCAAAAGAAATGGAGCTAAAAACAGGCACTGGAGGAACATGAGTGCATTATGCATTTGGGTTTTGCTTTTGGAAGAATTCAAAACCGTATCTTTCTGTCAATGCTGATCTGAAATATGATATTCTAAGCCTGAATTCAAGTGCCTATAGACCCAGGGAGGGACGGCCTGGGTCACTGTCCCTGTGGCACTGTCTCAGGACCAAGGCCATCACCATGCTTCAGGCTGGCTGGCATAGAATCTCTTCCCTACTGAAGTCCAAGGTAAGAGTGTCTAGTTTCCCCTTGTGTGGCTTTGGGGTGGCCAGAGTGCACCCCTTCTTGGAGGAACGTTGTAGCCTGGGAAAATGCTGTTGTGCAGTGTCTCAGTCAAGCCGAAGGGTGATTTGGCCACAGCAAGAGCAGAGGCAGAGGATGTTGCCTGGTATGGTTTTTAATGGCCTTAGTTCTGGATTTATAAGGCAAAAATATTAAACAGCATATCTCAAGTGTAACTTCCTCTAAAGTTTTGCTTTCACACCTACATGTCTCTCTGGAAACAGCCTTTCAGGAGGGAGGTCTGGTTGGTTCCTTTTATTTGTTCTCTCTGACTCATGAGAATTACTTGTACCCACTCAATCTGCCTTCACTGGGGCACTGCTGGACAGAAGCACTGGCGAGGGAAAGGTAGGGATCTTCTGGAGCTAGTGTTGCTTCTGATAAGGTCATGGACAGCTAACTTCTGTGTTACATTGCCTCTCTGGATATTTTTAAGCTAAATACACATCAGAGGCCAATGTTTGCTGATCAGTAAAGGGCCTCTTCCAAACCAAATAAATGCACTTCTACCACATCTTAAAATCTAGCTGTATCTGTCTTTATGTTCACGAATCACAATCAACTTGTTCCATCTCCAGCTCTAAGCCTACACTTCAGCCATCTGCATGTCCCCTCAGAGGGTTCCTCTTTTCTGGCCTATGCTGCTCCCTTCACACAGTTTTGCATTTATTGTGGGGCCAAACTGCTTCCTACCTGTTTATTTTTGTATTTTAGGACCAGCATCTGACTTCCCCCCATATTCAAGCTTCACAGTTCTATTCTTTCACCCTCCTTATAAAAAACAGGGCTTCCAATTTTGCCACGGGGTTTTTTTTAAGCATCTTCCAGGGTGGCTAAAACTTGAGAGCGCCTCATCACTGCTTTCCACTGCTCTCCTTTCCTCCACTGATTGTGCAGCTTTTCAAATTAATTTGTTCACTCTTGGACACGTCATGTCTCCCTGCATCCTCTCCCCTGACTTCCTCTTATCCACCACACAGCACTGGAACATCTTGTCCTTGTCATCAGCATGTAACTCCATCTCCCACCTCATCTTGCTTCACTGGCTGGTGACCTGCTCCACCATATCAAGATTGCCCCATTAATTGCTTCCTGCCAGTCTGCTCCTCATCTCTCCAGCCTCTGCCTGGAACACCCACCCCAGGCTTCCCTCTGTACTCCACTCCTCTTCCCATCAACTCTCAACTGAGTATTTGCTTCTCCAAAGAGTCAGTAGCCATGCACACTGACAGGTAGGTGGCCAGTACACAGGTAAGTACACAATGGTGTAGACTTGTTGCTGCCTTAACTTGCTGGTGCCCCCATTCCTTGGTGTTCCTTTGTCTACACAGCACACTGTGATTTGAGAGCTACATAATTAAAGCTGCAATTAAGCACCCAATTCAGATACTGCATTGCTGATTCCTCACTGTTTTCTTTAGCAAGAGCTTCCATTCAAGATTTATTTGGCTCAAGCGCAAAGGGACTTTACAGCTATGTTCTTTTTTTTTTTTTCTCCTCTTGCAGGAGAAACCAAACTAAATATAGGTGATATAGGTTTGGTGGTTTATTTTTTAAGCTCTTCCCTGTAGGAGTCCTGTGAAGTGGAGTAGTATTTTCTTGATTTTACAGATCAGGAACTGAGACACAGCAGATGACTTGGCCAAGGCCCCACAGAGTAGTTCAGCTGAATTCTGAATTGCAAACAGGTTTGAGTCCTTGCCTATATGGGAGTTGAAAGATTAAGCAAGAGACCTGGGTCAGCTCTATTCCTTACAGGAAACCACCTCAAACTGATGCCCTGTGAATGGGAGCAGCCACGGAAAACCGCTAAAGGCCTTTCTGTGCATGCTCAGTCAGCAAATACCTTGCTGCAAGAAATGAGCCTATGAACACAGTTGTTCCTTTCTGCTCTCTTCAGAACACTCCCTTACCTATTTACTCTCACATGGAAACAACAGCTGAAAAACTGAGTGGGAGGCCAGAAGCACTTGACTCAGTTGCGGCAATTCTTCAATTCAGCAGCTAGGTTTTCTCCCTGAGGCAGTGTAATATGACAGAAAGGAAGCATCTGAAAGCATTTCTTCATCCTCCAGATTGCAGTCTGTCACTGCTGCTTCAGAAGTGACACACCTACCTTCCACCGCCGGCAGCTCTTTGGGTCACTGGAGGGAGAACAGTGAAGGCAAATGCTTCTTCCTCTGCACCCTGAAATCACTTTGTTTCAGGCTTTTTTAGCTCTGCCAATACTTGGACGTGACTAATGCACCCATTCCTGTACCGGGTTGGCAGCCTGTGCAAATGAAATTTCAGACTTGGGACAAGCAGATGCAGCTTGCTGCACGTGTAATAGTCTTCCCACAAACTCCTGGATCCCAGCTGCAGAGAAGAGAATCAAGAAGATGCAATCTCCACCAAGCCTTTGCAAGTCTTGCTGTGGTGCCAGCCCGCACAGGGAAGGAGTGTAGTGTTTAGTAACAAACATAACACAGGCACCTATTTATTTACTCTTCCATTTCAAGAGAGCAAAGCCCCATCAGCTCAGGCTAACCTGCAACTGGGACACTGAGAAATGGAAAACACTGTTGTGTCCTCCATCCCATAAACTATCCTATTTTCTTTGCAAAGCTCATTTTTAACCAGTTGCTGCTTTTTATGGAGAGGGAAAAAAAATTAAAATAAAAAAAACCACCATGAAAAAAACCCAAACAAACCACAAAACAAAATCCCAAAGGTAGTATGGTTGATCGGAGACATTTTGGTAAATCATGCTGTTTTGTTTTGGAGGATACCGCGCCTCAAAAAAAGGCTTCTACTATACCGCTCTCAACCATTTTATCACAAAATGATACTATGATACTTTCTTTTTAATATCTACCCCGCTTTTTACTCCTGTTTTGCATGTAGATGCTGACTGCCCTTGGGAGAAATAAGATGTAGGTGAGATGGAAGGCATCAGAATTTTTTCCCTAAAGAGCTGAGCACCCAAAGATTTATAACAAGAGCTTGTAGCAGTGTATGTCACAAGAAAAACACTGCTGGAAAATTTATCAAAGAATATATCATGAGGTGGGCTGAAATTACACAGGAAGGACTGGCAAGAGAGATGTATGCTCAGGACAAGTGCAGTTACAATTAATGCTAAATATAAGGTGTCATAATCTTTATCTAATGCACAACCTGCACTGCCTCGCAAAGGAAAGTGAAGCAATTAGGCCCAAGTAACCAGAATATACGTGGGAGGTGTTTGAAGGCAGATTTAAAACGCTGTAATGGGTTTGGAGGGAGGGTTACAAATACCTATTTCCTGACAGGTTAGTTTACATCCTTTGGAAAACGTTTTGGAACCAGACCAGAAAAGTAAGCAAGACCTTAACCAGGACTTGGCTGGGACGACACCCAAACAAAGGTGAAAAGCAAAGAGACCCAACCCTGCCTACACACACACAGCCTCTCCAGCGAGCAATCCCTGCGAACAAGATAAATCAAAGGACTGATAGTGTAGTTCTGCATGGATTTGCTACTGCCTCAGCCCAATTCAAAAGCAGCCTTCCCCTTTCTTCTTTCTCTTGAGCCAGTGCAAAGGGCAGAGAGGAAAACCTGAGCTGAAACAATAATGACCCTCTTCGAGAGTGGAAACTGGAATTCACTCCTTGCTCCCAGAGGGGCAGGGCCAGGCACAAGTATTTCCCCCCACTCTGCCTGCCACGTTTCTCCGGTCCCGAGGGGTTGGGTAACCTATGTGACTGAGAGGGCAGTTTGTTTGCACAGCCCTTTTTACCAGTCTTTGAGGTGAAGCTGTCAGCCGGATGGTCAGGGTGTATTGCAAGGGACTGAATCATCAGATCTTATAAAAACTTCATATAGGAAATATGCGTGGTTGGAACGTATTGCTGCAAGAATGGGGAGTGGGCACAGGACACGTGCATGTGTTGGGAAAGGGTCTCTCAGCTTTTGCACAGTTCCTTGCCCCTATTTATCATATCAACACACAGACACACTTTGTCTTCTAGAGTGAGAGATAGGGGGTAAACATTTCATCACAACAAACTGAAAAATCTCTGCTGCTTTTACTCAGATATGGGAAATGTTCGCTTGCTTTTAAATATAAAACTAAACATACATTTGTGAACCTACTGTTGCTTTCATGTGGGAGCCTTAGCTGAACACAAAGGATTACATTGTGTAGCTGTGAATGAATAGAGCACCTAGGATTAAAGAGATTTTGTTTATCCACACATGAAATAGCAGAACTGATGGCAGCCTCTGGTACAGAAAAAAACCCACCAAGTAGTTTAGTGAGCACTGGAACTAACAAAGCTGCATCTGCTGTGTGTTTGTATATTGTGGTTCATAGACCGGGGTGTCAAAGATGGCATAAACTTCATTTGAAGCTTTTCATACAGATCAGGAACTTATTAGTGTTTTCACTTTTATGAAAAATCTGAAATCTAATAAGGCATGAACCCACACTGCAACTTTCCCTGTCGGGGACTGTGATAGGGTCTTCTTTTTTGCTATCAGGCCACTTATTTTCACAAAATCTGTAGGAATATAATTACGCTCCTGCCAAACTTGTTCAAAATCAGCCAGTGGGTTCAAAAGTTATTAGAGAGATGGACAGACAGGCAGACAGATGCAGACACCATGGCCATGTAAGTCTCATTTCCATCAGAAATCAGGCTAAAAGAACCTATATTGAAATTAATTATTAAAGGAGACGATAGGCAGAGGATTAGACCTCTGCAAAGTGCAATTTCAAATTTTAACTGAATTTCATGCTAGGAAAAGCTACTGAGGACAGTCTGGAATACTAAAATTCTCCCTTCTACCTGAAGAAAAGGAAAAGCACTGGATGAGCTTCAGTGCCCCACATCATCCTTGGACTTCTAAGTCCAAGAGGGCAGGTGATTGCTGATAGAGAGGAGACAAATAGCAGCTCCAGCAGCTACACTGTTGCTTTCTGTACAAGTGAGCATTTTGGACTAATCACATACGCAAATTCCTGCAAATGCCTCTGAATGTTTTACTTCACCACTGCCTTGTCTGTCTTCATCCCCGTTTCCTTGCCCATCCCTGCCAGCTCGCTCCCTGGGCTGCAAGGTAGAAGCACTGCTTTTTATCTTTTGCCTATGCACCGTAAACTGCAGTGGGCCTGAATCTTCATTAGGGCCCCTAGCAGCTATCGCATGCCACGCAAAAATCATAATTCAACATTACAGCCCCTGCCCTCTCAGCTGGGACACGTGCATTGAGCTGGGGGTATTTATTCACACTCCCAGCCAGAGACTGGGAGCAGGGCTGGTTTATTTCCAGCTCTGACACCAGCCTGCTGGGTGGCCTCGGGCAAATCGCTCACCTTCCCTGTCAGGGAGCTGGGAACCCACCGCCTGCTTGTCTGGAGTGGCCGAGCTGCTGCCGCTGCTGTGTGAGTGGGTTGGCAGAGGCTGGCTGAGAGCCAGCTGCGGCCAGTGGACCACGGCTTGTGGCCACCACGGTGCTCTGCCCACATCCCTGGCCCCACTCGTGTCCCCCGTTTCCCCACAAGCGCCCCTCAAGTGGCTGCCACATCTGAAAAAGGAGGACACCCCCTGCCCCCGAAACAGACTTTGACATTTGCACCCCAAAATACACCTGTGGCCCAGGCCTGGTGCTCCTCCAAGTTCTGTGGTCAGTGCCCTCGGTGCCAGCCATGCCAGGGGGCCGGGGTTATACACGAGTGCGAAAGGGGCAGGCTGAGGGGACAGCCGTGTCCCCGGGGCCCGGGGTTATGCACGAGTGTGAGGGGCAGGGTGAGGGGACAGCCGTGTCCCCGGGGCCCCGGGTTATACACGAGTGTGAGGGGCAGGCTGAGGGGACAGCCGTGTCCCCGGGGCCCCGGGTTATACACGAGTGGGAGAGGGGCAGGCTGAGGGGACAGCCGTGTCCCCGGGGCCCGGGGTTATGCACGAGTGGGAGAGGGGCAGGCTGAGGGGACAGCCGTGTCCCCGGGGCCCGGGGTTATGCACGAGTGCGAGAGGGGCAGGCTGAGGGGACAGCTGTGTCCCCCAGGGCCGGGGCGGCGCAGGGCGGCGCGGCCGCCCCACCCGTCGGGGCGGGCTCGGGCAGGCCAGGTGAGGCGCTCCCGGCTCTGCCCTTCCCTCCTCTCACAGCCCTCGGCCAGCCGGCGCTGCGGTTGCCGGCGCTATGGCGGAGTCCCAGGTGCTCCTGCTGGATGAGCTGCACGTCAACGAGAAGGTGACGGAGGCCCAGGCCCGCTTCTACTACAGCGAGGAACAGCGCCGAGCCCTGGAGGCGCTGGTGACCCGGGGCGAGGCGGCCTATCGGGAGGCGCTGAGGAAGGAGCAGCTCCGCGACTTTCTCTCCAGCCGGGAGCTGCAGGCCCTGCGGGGCAGCTGGCGGGGGTATGACGACCCCCGGGAGGGCGGCAAGGTGGCCCGGGGGCCCGGCGGTGAGACCCTCTCGCTGGCCTACTGGCCGGAGTGCTCGGACACAGAGGTGCCCCCGTTGGACTTGGGCTGGACCGACAAAACCTTCTACCGGGGCATCAGCAGGGTGGCCCTCTTCACACACCCCCGCAAGGAGGAGAGCGCGCCGCACCTGAAGGAGGTGGTGCGGGAGATGATCCAGCAGGCGCAGAAGGTAGGGCCCGGCCGCCGCTCGACGCGGGTGCCCTCGGCGGGGCCACCGCTGCCCGCCCACCTGCCCCCCCGGGCCGGGGGTGCCTGGGCACAGGGCCTGGCTGGGGGGCACATGGGTGGGGGGAGGCCGGAGCCCGCTGTGGCCGGGCTTCCCTCGCCGTGGGCCCTCCAGTGGGTCGGCATCCATCAGGAGGGGCTCGTTCTGCCGTTTGTTGCCAGTGACCTTACGATTTGCCAAAGCTGATGCCTGGGATGGGGTTAAACCCCTGCACACCCGCCCCCTAAACTGATTCCCTACCTGTGGTTTGCTTTGTCCTGTCCCAGTCTGATTCCCTGGCTCAGGGGAAGGCAGACCATGATGCTGTTACAGCCACCCCTCCTGTACATGCAGGTACCCCTAGTTAAACACAGGGCATCGAATTTTTTTATGGGGTGGTGGGTTTGGGGTTTATTTATTGTGGTCTCAACATCATCCAGCCTGGACAGCAAGCAGCCAGAGTCCAGACATGTGGCTGTGCCTCCTTTGGCCCAAAAGGACTGTTTGTGGTGACAGGGCACCTCGGGCAAGAAAACAAATCAGGTGCGATGCTACAAAAGCTCACGTTGAATAGATGGGGGCAATGACGAGGTTTTTCTAGGTGTGGGTGAAGTTTCCAGGCAAGACCACCCAGGAAAAGATCCCCTTCAGAGCTGACATTCCCCCTGGGGAAAGGGTATAACATAAGAAACTTAATTCCTGCTCTTGGTTTTGCTGCTTTCTGTTCTTTCTACTTCCTCATTCAGCAGTTATTTCCTTCTTCACCTGCCCCCACCCCACCAGCACAACTTTTGCAGACTCATTAAGACCAAATCCGCTTGGAAACACAGAAAACTTTCCAGAGAGGCATTAATCCAGCATGTGATCTCCTCGCCTCTCTGCTTGCAGAGGTACATGCACAACCCATAATCCGGTTCAGCAACTGGTGTGATCAGTTGTATAGAAGACTCAGAAACTGTTAAATCCTTACACTCTTGTTTTAGTGGGACTTCACATCCTTTTTGCACTGCCACAAATGCTTCTACAGACTATACAAGGACTGGGAAACTTAGCTCTTTTCAGTAGCTGTGCCTGGCACCTAAAAGTAATTAATTCCTTTGTAGATTTTTATTTTGTTACTGGCTGGATGAACTGTGCCCCTCCTAGCCCAAAGGTAGTTTCACCTTTAACAGCCATTTGAGCGCTTAATGGTCCTTTTCATAGATAACGGCCTCTTGTGTTCAGCTGACCTGGCTAGCAAAAAAAGTCTCTGGGTAGCAGCTTTTCGTTCAGCAGATGAGAATGGGTTTTGTTGGGTTGGGTTTTTTTGAGGGAGGTCTAAACAGATACTGGTAATATGTGGCACATGTCTGTGGGTGGCTTATCATTAGTGTTTTATAAACATACGTTAATGAAGCTACCTTGCTGCAATGAGATTGGCAAGTTAATGCTTGCCAATCTTCAAATATCTATGAAGAGCTAGGCACACCTATGGGCCCTATAGATAAGTTTATTATCCATGATAGGTAAAGGAATGGGGAAAACCTTGCAGGAGTAGACAAGACACTCGTGCTCTGACTTGTTGTATTTGGGAATGCTCCTAAGTAATTATGACAGACCACCAGCTGTGGCAGGGGTTTGAGAAGACTAAAACAACAACAGGCGTGGGTCACCCACTGCATGTTTTGCTGGCTTGGAAGTGCCTTCTGCAAGGCAGCTCATTTGCTTTTTGTTCAGGACTGCAGTTTTCATGCATTTAGTCCACAGTCTTGCAAAGAAGCCTGAACTGACCCAGGGCCCCAAAGCCTGGAGGGAACCATCTCTTCATCTTGCAAGGCCAGTACTAACAATTAATGGTTTGTCTGGGATATGGTATAATTTCTGCAGTCATTGGACTCATTGCAAATGGAGGGGATGGAAAGGAAACAAGTTCACACTTTTTAAAAGGTATCTATTCTTGATCAATTCCTTATGTGGATGTTCTTACTTCAAATGAATATTCTCTGGTGTTCTTGCTCCTTGGTAGCTACATCCATACCACACTGTGTGGAGGGGAGAGGGAGCTTAACAGGCCTGAAGTAATGCATGAACTGTTCATGCCTTTAATTATAATCTGCCTGTATATGAAGTTGTTCAGGAATAAAGTAGCTCAGGTTCACTGTATTTTAATTTTCAGAGGTTCTGGTAACATTCCCTGCATCTTGCTGCTTTGTGCTGGGAAGTGAGAACCTAGGCAGGACCTGAAATCCACTTCCACCTAGCAGAAGTTATTGAGGGACTTGCTATTAGTATAATGTAGTTCCACCATAGTTCACCTGTGTCAGGAACCTACATGTTAATGAGGAGCGTAAACACAATGTCAGCTCTTTTTTTCTTTTTCTAACAAAGAAAGGCTTGTGTAAGCACTGTTGACAGATGAAGACTGACGGAACAGACGTGTTGGTTGTTGTTGGCCATACAAGCAGAGACTCAGCAAACACAGTAGGGGACATTTACTGTGGCATCGCTTTCCCAAAAGCAATTTATTCAAGGGCATTTTTCAAAGGAAAGGTCTCTGATGAGATTTATTCCCCCTTCCATAGGGGGTTCCTGCAACTTGAGCCTGCACCTCTTCCAAACTTCAAGTGAAGAAAATCCAACTGTTCGATCCAGTCTTCAGCTCCATTCACACCTGTATGTGCCATCCCCAGCACAGCTTGGCTTGTGACTGACCTCAGCACCTGGGTAATTAAAATTTGGGCAACTATATTCCCAGCATACTGTCACCATGAGAACTCTGACCTGGCAAGTTGACGTTTCCCAGCAAGACTAGGAAAGCAGTAGTTTTCCTCATTCATAACCTTTCAAATTTGGGGAGAATAACTTTTTTGGGGCAGAAAACTGAATTGATATTTCTAATGGTGTAAAAGATGCAGAAAGGGAGAGAAAGACAAAACACGTAAGATCAGCATTAAAGTTGCCTGTAACCTTCTTGGTTTTCTTGTTACTCATCCTATGAATGTTCAGGCTTGTCTGTCACGTTAGTGCAACTTCTTGTTTTTATGTAAAAGCTATACCTGGAAAGAGGGATTAGTTTTATACCAGAAAAAATGTACATGTCAAGAGAGGGAACAATCATTTTGCCTCTAAATCTTGAACACACACCCCAGTCCCTTCCTGACAAATATGAGGTGTTTATGCTCCATAAGACATTTCTCGGGAAGACAACCCCGAGAGCAGACTTCTTGCAGGGAACTGGGGAAAAAGGAAAATAAAATTCTTGTTGTCTGCACTGTGCACCATGGCTGAGGATTCAGTCCCCGATTCCTCTGCACATTCATTCTTCCATTACTCATCTTCTGATTAAGTGTTAGAGCTGTGTTTTTCACTCTTCTTTTTCAATGTGTTTTCTTCTTTAAGTGGATCCCTACAGAGGCAACAAAAGTTTCACAATACAGAGGAAAAGCTAGGTATGTGGCTTTGGCATTCCTCAGGCTGCTGAAATAAGCCATCACCCCCTAGAAGAAGGAGAACCCACAAAGACATCTGTTAAGTTCCTTCCAAAGTGCAGCAGGAGCCAAGCCAGAAAATTACAGGATTATTGGTAGTGCTTAGGCATGTACATCCCTGTACTTTTGTCTCCCCTGTATCCTCTTCTTCCATATTCTGGTATCAGTGATCTCCTTTATTTTGTACCAGAGTGATGGGCCTCCCTTTCATTTCCTAATATTTTATTCAATTGTCTGTCTACTGTCTTTTTATTTCCAGATTATTGCAGTGGTCATGGATGTATTTACAGACAGGGACATCTTCCGTGACATTGTTGATGCAGCATATAAGCACTGGATTCCTGTCTATATAATCCTAGATGAGGAAGGTGTGAAGCTCTTCCTGGAAATGTGCAGATGCCTTGACCTCAGTGACTTGCAGATACGGGTAAGATATTCAATACCAAACCGTTATCTCCTGCAGATCATTGGCCTTTTTCAGTGGTAATAAATCTTGGAATTCACTTTGACAGGCAAACACATCTCTTCCTCCCTACAAGTCACATCACAGTACTTAGGCAGGGGGTGATGGAACATAGAGGAATAAGACAGTGGCTTGCTAATACAGAAGGAAAGAGAAAGGAAAGATTTGATTTTTTTGCCTTTCACCTGAGACTGAGGTCTGTGTAGTTTCCTGGCTTTTGTGACCTAAAAATTCATGTTTGGGAAGAAAATGGTCTGAGGAAATTCTTGTGGGTCTGCCACACAAAGATTCAACCCAGAGTCCAGAGTAGCTCTTCAGAGTTCTTATCTGCATGGATCCCAGTTATAGGACACATACACTCTGTGAAATCAAGACTTCCCTACCCAGCTGTGATTATCTGGGGGTGAATGAGCTTGTAGTCCTCCTTTCCTTGACAACATAAGGGACTGAGGAGCGTAGCTGCTCCCCAGTTCCGTATTAGAGTGTGCCTTCATACAGCACACAGAGCACAGCATAGTAGTCAGCCTGGCTTAGCTGGCAGAAGCAGCTTCAGTAGGATCTCATTTCATTACAAAGAGACTGAAATCCCTTGTGTGTTTATAGTTAGTATTGTATTCCTTGCATTTTTCATGTTTTTTTAGTCACTGTCACTACAACAGTCTTGTTCTGAATAGTGGAAAAGTTGCTAGGTTGGAAACAACCTATGGGATGCCAGACTCACTGTTCTTGTGATCCGGCTGTTCTTCTGAGCAGTGGAAAAAAAACCCAAAAGTGCCTTTTTGCCTGGAGGAAGGGCAGATCTTCCATAAACAGTCAATTAATAATTAAAAAAAGAAAACCAAACAAAGCCACAACCAAAACTCAAAAAGCTCTGAAGGTTATAAAGGCTCGTATTAACCATTTTAGGAGAACCATCTTAAACCTGGATGAAAATTACTTGCATATATCTGAACAGTGCTCCTCTGAACTACCTCTCTGCTTCTGAGTTTCTGGACTTTATCAAAAAAGACATCCAGCCAAGCAGCTTTCTCATCTTTCTCCAAAACAGAGATGGAAGTTTCTTTCCTCTGGTGTCTTTGAAAGCAAGACATGCACATCATTATAATAGACCTGTTTCGAGCTTCAGGGGTATTCTGTAGCCTAGGCTCAAGTGTATTTGGTACAAAACTGTGAAATCACAGCAGTGGTTCCATTTGCTCCAGTACCTGTTTCCCAATACTTTTTGTCATCATGTGCAGGAACGATGCCTTCAGTACTGCGTATTTTAACTCCTGGATAGAGTGAATAAAAAATGACCTGGCATTTTAGAAATAAGTTACAATGCTATTGGAGATGTGAGTTCCTTTTTGTCTGCCTTCTCCATCTTTAAACAGTAAGTGATCCCCTTCTTCTCTTCATCTTACCTCTTTCTCTGTAGGCATCTACACAGACTTTACATTTCAAAACCAGTCACTACAGTCACACGCTACAGCAGTGACTAGGTCCTGCAGCAGCCTAGTTGCATTACCCTTTCCGAAGAGGAAGAGTTTGAACTGATGCCATCAAAAGCAGGAGAAAACTCTTTTGTGTCCCTTCTGTGCTTCCCTTCTCTCACTGCAGGCCTTGCTGTGTTTTTCATTAGGCTCCTTCAGCTAAAAAAATCCAAATACAAGCTGAGCTGAAGGAAGTCCACTGAGAAGAACTTTTTAATGTCATTCTTTGACCTAGTCCTTCGCTCTTCTGCAGAGCTCCAGCCCCCAGAGTGCTGTCTTTCAACTTTCCCCGCTCTTTTCCCATCTATCTCATACTGTATCTTAAATTCAACTTAAGGTTGTTGTATTCCTGTTCCAAAATGGATAGCGCTTTAGTTAATCTTGTTAAGCTCAATGCAATTTATTCCTTTAAATGGTACTATGGAAGGACTGGGAAGAGCCTTCTTGTGAGGGGAAGACAGGTCATTTGCCTCTCAGGGAAGATGATGTCTTAGTATCCTGCCCAAGGCTGCCTTGGATGTATCTATGCTGCTGCTTGGGTCAGTATGGCAGAAATCATCATATAGTGATTCCCCTGAAGCCAGGTTTTAGATACCCAAGGAATCTTAAGAAAAGCTAAAGTTTCCCCTTGAGGACTCCCTCCACCCCCATGTCATTGATGTAATGTGTCAAGAGTTGTTTTGAACTTTCAGTGTTGAAGACCCAGATTTAAAGCAACAAAGCAAGTTGGGCCTCTGGTCTTGTTCAGGCAGAATTATTTTGTCCTACCCTTCTTGATCACAGAGGATGTTGGAATTGCTGAGGAAGAATGAGAAACTCTAGTGCAGTTAACTATCATTCACCCATTTCGTATTTATGACATGTCTTTCTCCTAACATCTGCTTTGATGTCTGAGTTTCTTCTACAGATTTTCAGCAACAGGGAAAAGATTCTTTCCTTACACTGTCTTTTTGTGTAATCATTGTGTTTTCTTCTAAAAGATTTTCACCAATGGGCCACAGTTTGTCAGCAAAGGAATTGTGTACTCTTCCTTCACACCCTTCTTCCCACTTGCCTTCAAAATACTTTTGCAGGATGTAGAGGATGGCTTTTCCTCAGAAAGTTGCAGCAATGTGGGATATAACTTCAAGGTTTAGAGGCAAATTCTGATCCCAGGGAAAGAGGGAGAGAGATGACACACTACCATGGCCTGTCATTGCTGCCGGGTCAGGATGCTTATTCTGTCTTCTGTCATCACCAGATGCTTCGATTGTTCTGTGATTCCTGCCCTTTTGTTATTGCCCTGTTCATCCAATGCTGAGTGAATACTTCAATGGTCCTAACACTGGGAGATTTACTGGTAACACTGGATTTGCCCTTTGTCTACACACAGCACTGGGTGTTTTCACAAAATTCCTGGCTGTTGTATTATTTTGAGAGGGCAAGGTATCATGACCTGCTGACAGTTTCACAGGAGGGAGACTGCTGTAGGAAGAGAGTACCTCACTCCGCAAAGACAAAAAGGTTTTTTTTTACTGACTCCAAGCATGAAATGAGAAAACCTCAATTTTTGTCTGAAGGGCTGGAGATCACTCGAAATGCATTTAAATTCAACCCTCGGCATATTCATCCTGGGATGTAAGTAAGAGTGTCTTGCGTGTATGAGTCATAAGGCTTTCTGAGCCTACAGGACATGGTTTGCCAGACTTCTGTTATGTTTGACAGAGGAGTGTTCTTTGGAGATTACAGTGAATCAAAGTTCTCATAGACACAAAATTCATACCCACAAAAAGTCCTCTTCTTGTTGACCTGAGGGTGAGCATTATTACCAGTTTTTACATGCGTTTTCTTTCTCCCCATGCTTCTGCTAATCAAGACCACAGTAAGAAACACTCCTGCTTAAAGACAACAAATTCATCTAGAGCTCCAGGGAATGAGTTACCTGCAGGAAGTTAACCTTCGTGTTAATTTTTGCATTCATTTTCCCAACATGTAAGGAGTTCCTCCCCTCACTCCAGGAATTCTTAAAAGTTTCTGTCTAAGAATTTTTTGGAATTTCATTTTTGCATTTCATGTCTTTCCTCATTGATTCCTAACTCAAGTGAGGGAGAACATGAGTGTAATGTGATACAGTGCTGTTGGGTTTTTAATTATCTGTTAAATAAATCTTTTAGGCTGCTTGTGACCTTTTGAAAATGGGGGCTGACAAGGCTCTTTTTTTGCAAAGAGCCAAATAAATAAGACCCAGTAATGACCTTGGCAGGCCAGGTCCAGCTAGCTGCATTCTATCCTATTCTACTTGAATACCTGTAAGTTTTACTGTTTTGTCAACAAGCACGTCTTTTCCAAAACTGTTCAGGGCAAACACATAGGATAAGTCTGCAGTATTTCCCAGCATTACTTGGTGGCTGCTTCCAGATTATGGCTGTTTTGTATCCCTGTGTAAGATGAGCTCCTACCATCCGTCTCTTTGACCTGGAGGTCTGATCACCAGAAATTAGGATCTTGCAGGTAATGAATAATAAAAAGTCCTTTACTGTTGTTACTGTGGTCCTGTCCACATGAATCCCAGATCTCTCTTCCTCTTTCCCCCCTTCTGTGGTACCTCCATCTAGGTTTTTAGAGTGGGAAATAATGGGGGTTTGTGTCCCCCCTACCTCAGCCCTGTGCTCGGGTGAAGCAGTAGTCCAAGAAAACAAAGGACAGGAGCTACCTCATCAGATGCTGTTGGCTGAAGGGATCTGATTTTTCCAGGGATGGCAGAAAGGGCATATCCACGTTTTGAAAAACACAGTTGATATAAGGGACTGTTGAGTAACTGTCATCTATCAGTTACTGCTTTTTTCTGTTGCCTCTCCTTAATCTGTTTTACATCTGTTAGTTTACAGAGGTTGTTCATGCTATCCATCCCAACTTGAAATAAAGATCCTTGCTTGCTTTGCAACATATATATATCAGCAGTTGTTCTAAGAGGGAAGGTACACACAGGATTCCCTGGTGGAAGTACTTACAATGCTTCCCTTTAGAGTCTGTCTTCTATGTCCCCCCACTCAACCCCGCCTTGGGAGCACTACTTCCCAGGTCTGTCATAGAATCGCCTGACACGGTCAGAGTTGGAAGGGACCTCTGGAGATCATCTAGTCCAACCCCCTTGCTAAAATAGGATCTCCTACAGCAGGTTGCACAGGATTGCGTTTTGAATATCCAGAGGAGACTCCACAACTTCTCTGGGCAGCCTGTTCCAGTGCTTTGTCACCCACAAATTAAAGAGGTTTTCCTCATACTCAGATGGAACTTCTGTGGTTCAGTTTGTGCCCAATGCCCCTTCTCCTGTCACTGGACACTACTGAAAAGAACCTGGTCCCATCCTCTTGACACTCACCCTTAAGGTATTTGGAGACATTTGTAAGATCCCCTCTCAGTCTTCTCCAGGCTAAGCAGGCCCAGCTCTCCCAGCCTGTCCTCATCAGGGAGATGCTGCAGTCCCCTCATCATCTTTGTCGCTCTCCACTGGACCCCCTCCAGTAGTTCCCCGTCTCTCTTGAACTGGGGAGCCCGGAGCTGGACACGGCACTCCAGATGCCTCACCAGGGCAGAGCAGAGGGGGAGGATCACCTCCCTCGACCTGCTGGCCTCAATTGACAACTTGTGCATTGAACTGAGTGATTCTTTGTGACACTGTTGTGTCACAAACTCTCAGTTGTCATGTGACAACTAAGTGTCAGTCAACAGCACAATGTATTGCTGACTTTCTAAATGGGGTCTTAATTTAATTTTCTGTGGATTCAGGGTGAGGTTTAAATGTGTGTCACAATAAAGTAACAAAGACTGATTCCTTCACTGTATTACGATGCTCTGTCAGGCTTGACTGTTACCAGTCTGTATTAAGTTGCTGCCAGGGAGACGTTAGTCACTGCGTGTGATGAGGAGTGGTGTAAGCCTGTGTAAAGGAAATGTGGAAATTTAATGCAGACTGCAGCTTCCATAAGCCAGGATATAACAAACCTTAAGCAGGCTTCTGCAAGAATACAGGTCTGGAGGGGGTCACTCCTATCTGGTGAACAAACTGGTTTTCTACCCAAAATATTTGTTACTACTGGAACACTAGTGCCCCCCCACAAAATGGCTGCAATCTCACCTCATTTATGTTTGTCTTTCTTCTTTTGTTGTTGTGTAGTCTTCAGTACGTGAACCCAGGCTTGTTCCTCCTCTGTACAGCTTGATATATCAGTCTACAAATGCTCCAAGATCCTTCAAGGCAGAAAACATTATACAAATAACCTGTTAAGTGACTTGATGTTTATATGACTTTGTGCTTATTTTCTTCATTTCAAGATGTATTTATGCTCTCCTGTGCCTATTTTGTTCAAAGAGGTTTATGTGTTCAGCTGTTTGGTTCTATCCCTCTGTGCCTTTCTAAGTGTTACGTAGCTCAGTTACTGCAGGAATTCAAGTGTGCTTTCTTTCCAACAAAAGAAGGTGGTGCAACATAAAAACACAAAATCCACACTTGTTACATGCTAAGCAACTTCCTTCTGGCACAGGATGATAATTATTGGTTCACAAATGTACACGATATGTCAGAGCTGTTGACTGATTTGAAAAACGGAGGTCCTTGTCACTTGCAGTCAATATTCCATGGTTTGGCAAATCCTGCATCCAACTTTACTCGGCAGGGGGAAAGAATTACTTCAGGTGATCAGCCAGCCAACAAATGTTATTCTAAACACTGGAAAGGGCACCCTTTCTCCTGTGCTCTACCCAACCTGCATTCGGCATCCCACACATATGACTCACTGCTAGGCCTTGGGCAAGTCACTTCATCTTTTTCTCTCCTGGGCTCCTCATCTTTAAAACAGGGTAATAATACTTTCAGCAGTGTTGGGAGCATTAATTAGCTAATGCCCACACAGGACTCCAGACAGATCAAGCATGCAAAATAGTAGTATCATCAGTTACTCTTAGTCAGAATTTGTATTGCCACTGCTGTATTTCAGTGGGGGAAATAGGAGCAGATTCAAAAGGTAAGAGTTATATTCAGGAAAAAAAATTTTTGAAAGATATCTGCATTCTTATAATGACTTGTTGCTGCATGCTGATTTCTATAGTCTTATCAATACTTAAGCTGTCAGTGAGGTTTATAACAGTAGGACTTAGCTCTTTGCGGGATCCAAGGCTGTGCTAGCATTAGCCCAATCCTCATGATTCTTCTGCTCTGCAGATGGGGGAAGAACAAGGCAAAGGTGAATCGACTTTCCGAGAACATCATAGGGAATAGTGTCAGAAATGTGATTACGCTTGGGACTGTCTGACTCCCAACCCTGGGTTTATTACTCCAGATTACAATACCTTTTAGCTTTTCTTTGTTAAAGAATTCTTACAGAGACAGGTGGTGGAATGAAGAAAATGGTCTAAATTTGTGTGTCAGAGCGACAAGGTAATTTGCTCTAAACTTACACTGACAATCAATACTTCTGGGTTTTGCTGCGGGTGGGGGGAGGGGCATTTCATGTTAGACAGTTTGGCAATTCAGCCTCATGTAGCCAGGACCTATGAGCAGAATAACAGTCCATTGTGTAGATACGTTCTTAGAGTAAGCCCAGGCGCACATCTGTTGTTGAAAATCATGTAACCTTAAATAAGTTTTTTCTCTGTGATTTGTAGTGCTTTCTTTTATAAGTTGTAGGTTTGCTGGCCAAAGGGTGTGAGACGGGACATTTGGGGAGAGGTATTTTTTTCTAAGTACTGCTATTCATCTTAGAAAAAGGTTTTCCTTCCTTTTATTCAGAAATTCTTCTTTGCTGATCTATTCAGGGCATCAGCAGAGACACTGATCCTACTACTTTTGCTCAAAAAAAGTTCTGTATTTTTTCACTCTCCATTGAACAGTGAGGAATCTGGGTGGACACTGTAACTATTTGGGGTTCTTAGCAAAATTATAAAGCTCAGCATTCTCCTTTTGTTATAACAGACAGGAAACATCTCTTTTAAGCAATGGAATTGTTTCCTCCTCTATTCTCTAATAATTAAATTGTCTAGTCTTCTAATTTGCCCAGTTTTGTCAATCTATATGTTGTGGGGAATCCGAACACAAGCACAAAAAGAACCTGATATAGACCTGTCTCATACATTTACCTCCAAGTAACTGTGTCCTTTGCACTGCGCAGGTGTTGGAAAGTCCCTTGGTTTTGTGGTCCTGCTAACATAATCCAGAGAAGAGCTCACAAGTGCCGTGGAATAGGGATCAGGATTCAGAGTGCAGATGTGACTCAGTGTTTCCTCTGATTCATTACCTTGAACTGGGCTGGGCCTTCTGAGCTAGAGCACAGAGCTGGAGATGGAGGATTATTTGATTTTGAAAGCATTGTCTTGCCAGCGGGATAAGATGAATAGCTGAAGACAGCAGGCAGGGTTACGAAGATGCTGACCCATTGAACAAGACTATAAACTGATGGAGAGGAGTGACTTCTAGATAGGATGAAAGTGGGTCTTACGGCACTATGCTTTCCTTTCTGCAGCCCTGCTGATTTCTAGTGGCTGATACAAAATGAGCTGTAGTCCCAGAAGTAGTGAGATAATGTGAGTGACATGTTAAGACTTGGAGCTGGCAATTATCTAATTCTCTGCCCTACTTACTGTGACATTTTGTCTTTTCACCTCCCTGTTAGAATATCCGCATACGTTCTGTGACAGGAGTTGGGTTCTACATGCCAGCAGGGAAGATCAAAGGCACACTGGCATCCCGATTCCTGATGGTGGATGGTGAAAAGGTGGCCACTGGATCATACAGGTGGGTTGCTTTTGCTTAAGGCAAAGCTACATTCTTTGTGTAAAGAATGGCTCGTGTCTTTGCTGGAGAGTATTCTTCCCATGTCACTCCCTTTCTTATCCCAGCCTCTGTAGTCTGTGTGGCATCTGTAGAAACTGGAGTGGGATGACAGAGAAGATGGCGTAAAGCATAAGCTACTCCTGAGAGAACAGAACACGCCCGTGCTAGTGGACCATTTCAGTGGGCTAGAGAGAGTTCCACACTGCATCAAGTGATGGTCTGCAAGGACTCCCCACCAGCCACTGTGCTCAGTTCTCTTCAGTGTGATTGTCAGTCTGGAGACCCTCCTGTTGATGCACTGTTGCTTTTCTAAAAGGGTAAACTGACCTTCAGAGTTTTAGGGCCTTTTCTTCCAGATCTGGTCTGCGTGCCTGATGAACAACAGTAATAGCTAGCTTAATGTATCTGTCCTCACCCATTTGGCAAGGACCTATGAGCAGATGTCACAGTGCTGCATATTCCCATATAGTGTCTTAGATATTGCTAGGTGGGCTGGGTCAAGTATGCACCCCAAAATCTAATGTTGGTTCTGTTTCCTACTCTTAGCTTCACGTGGAGTTCATCCCACATTGACAGAAACATCCTGCTAGTCTTGACAGGACAGCACGTGGAGATGTTTGACATTGAGTTTCGTGAGCTCTATGCCATCTCAGAGGAAGTTAATTTATACAAGGAACTGGGTATTGCTAACCCATTCCTTCTCGGAATTGGGAAGCCAGGCCTTCATTCCTCCACCGTGGCTCGGAAGTTCATTAACCCCAAGTATGGTTTAGTGGCGGGGGCAACCCGTGGTGATATGATGCTGTGGGCTTCACGGCACCGGCAGGATAATCAGGGGAACATGGAAAAGGAGGAAACAAATGAGTCAAAGAAGCGGTTAAATCAGTTTCTGAATGACTTAGTCACATTGGAGCAAGAGTTCCCAGAAATTGATCCACCACTAGAGAACCTGAACAAGCTGAATCGGAGCCCTCAGAAACTATTGTCCCGGCTCCACATGGACCTGAAAAGTAAGTCCAAATCCAGAGAGTCTATTCGTGATGTGAAGAAAGAAGATGCACAGGCCAATTCAAAGCAAGGAAAACGGTTTGCCAGCGGGCTTTTCGGTCGCAAGGCCAAACGGTCTCCAGGCTCAAGCATTGAGGCCAATTCTTTTGCCAGTGAAGGACACTCAGGAGAAGACCTTGGGAACATGAAACTGGAATATGAGCAGCTCAGCATTGGCCATGCCAGTGTTCGGAGCACTGGAGGCATCTCAGGTAAAACCTCTTCTACCAGCATATTCTGCTTCTGTGTTCCTTGTTCTGAGTTTGGCTGATTGGTGCAAACATATACAATATAGGCACCTGTGGGAAGATCCTGTTATTTTCTTTCTATTAAAATGAGTGGGATCAAAGGAGAGTAGAAGTTGTATCAAATGATGAAGGCAATTTAATGGCAGTCTTACTGTAAAGTTGGTACTTCTCAGGTACATTTTTTCTCATACTTCCAGCAAACGGATGTGAGAATAAGGGAGAGAAGGGTAGATGTGTCCTTGTGTAAAACAGGTTCTGTGTACAGTTCACAACGCACCCTGCCCTGATAAACAGCAGCAGTATGTTCACTATTGTAGTGGCTAGCAGGGTGCAGACAGATTTTCAGTGTAACCTCACCTTTCCCATTTGAGTTTAGTCGGATGTGTTTACTGTGACAAATTACTGGTAGAGAAGAGAGGAAAATGCGTTTATGTTGAGGTGAGGGGGCAAGAAGAGGAGGACAGGGTGGAAGCCTTTTTTGTTTGCTCCTTTATCACCTTCTGAAATGGGGGAGAAGCTTACAAAAGCAGAAGCTATGGAGAAGTACTAGATCTCAACTTTTCTTCCTTTGTTAATGCACGGTTGATATTTTCACTAAGTCCTTCCAAGGCTTCATCCTGTTGAAAACACAAATTATACAGATTTCTCCCAATGTATGGGTTCATAGCTAACTTCCCGACATTTTAGATATTTTGTCAGACTGAAGTAAATCTATGGGCTATTCAGTCTGATTGTCTTCCTCTCTCAGTGAGCTGTGCTGGCTGTAAATACATCCTGCTCCACCAGGAAAATAAACTAGTTCCAGGGAGAAAATTTGTCCTCAGCTTGTCTGGCCAGAGACCATTCTGTGCTCTGACGAATGTGAAATGAAGGTGTAGAGAGACTGAATTCTCTTGAGACTGCCGTGAAATGGGAAGACATTGTTCTGGGACCAAAAAGAAAAGCAAGGTATTGGGAAGGTCAACCACAGCGATTGATTAGGTTCTTAGAAATATTTCTAGCTGGATAAAGGACAGACTCAAAAATGCCAAATGAATACAAGAGAGATGAATCCATGAAGGCATGGATAGTTTATTTAGGACTGTATTAGACCTATTTTAGGATGTGCATTTGGGAAGGCAGAAGTAAACCGTGGTCTAAAGAGGTCCTTTCTCCAAACCACTTCATGTCTTCAGCACACACAGGGTGTGCTACCAGGCCGCATTCCTCAGAGCCTGGAAAAACAAAACCGGTGAAGACTATAGGGGGATGTACGGGCATTTCCCCTCGGAGCAATGGACCCGAGGGCTTGCACTACCCTCTAGTGACAGAAGTGGAGAATTGTGTGATCTCTGATTTGTCAGCACTTCACAATATCGGAGATTTACTGCATTTCTCACTGTCAGCTCTTTTAAAGCAGACAGCCCGCCATTCCCACAATGCCATGATGAAATTAGGCCCAGACTGAGACACGGAAGAGATGGATGTCTCTAGCTGAACAGTGGGGTGCTGCAGCCTTCAGGGGCATTGCACAGTCAGGGCAGCAGGGATGTCCCTGTTCCTTTTAACACAGTGGATCTGTGCCAGACAGTCTGATGCTTGATCTGGACCATTTCCACAAAAACACTATCGTGCTATTATGTTCAGGTTTTATTCATGGCCTCTGCTACTTCCTGAGGGCTGCCATCTCTTTCAATAAAGGGGAAGGAAAATTGAGAACAGGTGCAGGGAAGGCACAGAGGTCCAGCACACCAGCCTTCCTGCTGTGCTCTTCCTGACCTGATAAGTCTTTCTAAGGAGTCCATGCAAGTTTGGTTTTTTTTTTTTGTTTTATGCAAATTGAGAATGCCTGTTCACAGGGGCAATGGGAGACTCCACAGCTTTTTAAGTATGCCGTAAGTAGAGTTAGGTCATCTGGTGTTGTAAGAGGCTGGAGGAAGATCACTGCTTGTGTGTTGCTTTTGAATTGAATTCTCTAGTCTAATGGTCCCAAAGTGGCATGTGAACAGAGGTGGTAGAGGGCATATTAGGAAGGTGGAGACTTGTGAGAAAGAGGAAAAAAATTAGTTACCCAGAAGATCCTGCAGCTACTTAATCAGTAGCACATGCATCATTAGGATTTAATAAAAAATTCTTGAACATGGGCGTGGAATAGAGTTCCAACTTCAAGATAAAAATAGGAGGCACTTTGTTCTTGGGTAATCATAGGACTGACTTAGTTTTAAAAGTTTAAGTTGTCTTTGAGCAGGTTAGGATGCAATTATTCAGAACTTCACAGTTTGAAATAGCTGCCCTTACCTTTTGTAAAGATTAAACACCACACAAGCCCTGTAGGCCTGCCTGTGCACACATCCTCCAAAATCACTATTAATTCTGTAGTACCACAGATACACATCCCACCTTGCAAATGTGTAGAGACCAGATCCACATCCCAAGCAGCTTGCAAAGTAATCGAAGACATTATTCAAGCAGGCTAAAGGTCAGGTTCAGTCTTGTAAGAGCAAATGGTGATGAAAAGAATCTGAAGTGGGAAGGGAAGTGATGAAAGTGTGTTCTATGACAGAGTCTGAAAATCTGACTTGGTATTTACATGCTAGAAAAGGATACCTACAAGTCAGAATTGGGAATCTGGAAAATACAAGGGCTACAGATGTCTCAAACTAAGTGTCCTAATTAACATCCTGAGGTGCTGTCCTAGCACACTGCCATGGAGACTGTGCTTTGTCTTACAAGGCTTTCTTAAACCACATCATCAAATTGACACAACTCTTAAATTTCACTGTTACCCTCTTAGGAACACAACAGCAGCAGCTCTGAACCTGACCAGAATCTTGTTAATTTTAAGCTGCTGCTGGGCAGACTGTGATCAGCAAAGACACTGACATCTGTGTGCAGTTTCTGGGAGCTACTGCAAGGGTTTGAAAGCTGTGTGCCTTTGGAAGGCACTGGCACTTTTTTTTTGTTTATTCTCCCCTGCAAGAAGCAAAGTGGGCTCGTTCAGAAGAGTCTGCCATCCTGAGTTGCTCCATACATTGGCCTTCACTTCTCATGAATGTTGGTTGCAGAACACATAATAGCAGGATTTTGTGTTTCACTTTTGGATGGTTCTTGCAACAAGACACAGGATTTACACTGGGCATTGCAATACCACAGAAGTAGTGCTTCATTATCACCGGTGTTTTTCAGCCAAAGTGGGATCATGGATGGGCAGTAACTGGAATTTTCAGCCTCCTTTCGATAGAGAAAGAGGGGAACCTTGTTGGGTACATACAAGGAGGTGTTTGCTCTAACTGTAGCGAGATCTGTAGAAAAAGGTCAGAAGACAAGAGTAGAAAGTGAGAAGAATAAAGTTGGGAGTTGAGATTAAGCAGAGGAGCACAGACACTTTTGAAAGTAAATATGAGGCTCTTGCATGTGAAACAGACAGGGAGGGGAACGAGGGTAGTGAGGAGACAGCAGTAATGATGAACGCAGTAGTAACATAGCGAATGGGTCAAAGCTGGGACAGGAGGTAGAATTCAATGCAGTAGAGGAGGCAGTAGCGTACAGAGCAGCCACAAAAGTGAGGGCAGGTTGCAGTGCAGCCTCCCATGTGAACGTCAAGAAGTTGCAGTGTGGAAGAAGGTGGAGACAAGGAGAGGGAGAGGAGAAAGCTCTTCTCTTCCC
Source organism: Falco punctatus (assembly GCF_963210335.1). Taxonomy (NCBI): domain Eukaryota; kingdom Metazoa; phylum Chordata; class Aves; order Falconiformes; family Falconidae; genus Falco; species Falco punctatus. The sequence goes on from NC_137585.1 coordinate 35,966,846, forward strand.
CATTAGCTAGAGGTGAGGAAAACATTGATCAAATACCCACAAGCAAGAGAATGACATGAAAAATTATTCACTGGAAGCCCAGTTCAGGGGCAGGGCTTGGGTTGAAAGCTCCCTCATCTTAGCAAGGTTGAGACTTCTCAGTACCATGTCACCATGACCTGTGGCAGTTTTCCTTCCCTGTTCTCACTCTGTATTGGGCACTGGCTCCAACCGCTTGGGAAATGCACGTTTACCTTTGGTCTATACAGCTGTACGATACATGAATGGGGTCTGTCCTGTTCAGAGTGACTGCAAACTGCAGGGCAGCCCCTCTCAGTACGTACTGCTCTGGGCTGTAGGTCATGTAAGCCTTGCTGAGCTGACAGCACAGACAGGCTCCCTTATTTGTAAAAGCCTCTGCAAATACACTTTAGTACAGTGTTGAAAATAATATTTTGGGGCATCCAGACCGACAACAGGCTGTAATGGAGGAGATCAGACAGCAGTGCAAGCACTGAAAAGTACAGATACTGGGAGCAGAAGGAATCCACAGAGTGAGCAATGAGAAAAACAAAGATGATAAAAAATTGTGGCAGCATACTGTACTACTGAAGTGAGAGACCCTGAGGCCTCAGGATTTGTCTTGGAAGGAAATGGTGGAAATATAGGCACTTGAGATGTTTAAAACGGGACATGAACAAACCTCTACTGAGAATGTATGTGTGGATCAAATGGTTGAGATGACTTTTTTTTTTTTTTTTTTTTTATACCTCACTCTTTGGAAAACCTCCCACCCATGTCATGGCCAGGCTGTTTTTCAATGCCAGCTGGGACCCGAGAATGCCACTGAAGCTGGCCTAGGTACAAGCCAAAGCCTGGAAATACTGCTCCAGTAGTTTTCTCCACAGTATACGCTGGATTTGCTCTTATTTTTATGTATTTTCATTTCACAGTAGTAGGAAATAAAACCACATGACAGTGAAGAGTAATGTAGGTCTAATACAAGGTGTATAGTAAAATGAGAAAGGATTGACGTGTGAGTCCAAACTTTATCCATGTCTTATTTATTTAACATTAACTTCTTTTCACTCCAGGTAACCTGGGTCCAAACTCCACTACAAGCGATAAAAACAAACAGTCTACCTGTGTGTTATCTTGATTGGGAAGGATTGTCTGGAGAACTGAAGACTGAACAAGCTGGAACAGTAAACTCTTGATTGATTTTGAACCTACAGCCATATCCTCACGCAGTGGTCTGTAAAGCCACTGAGCAGTCCTGGATGCACCTGGCACCCCCAGTTAAAGCACATTTACGGGGTGAAGTATAGACTTTGGATGGTCGGTCCCTTAAATGAGGGTTAGTGATGAATGTATTAGTCCATATGTCTGTGTGCACACGTATTTTAACCACTGTGATGACTGGTCTCAGAGCTCACTCTGTGTCCAGATAAATGTAAGAGATTTTCTGACTTACTTGTGCTGCTACTTCAGTCTGTCTAGCTACAGACTCAGAATTACTGTGTTGCTTTGTTTACTGCACTGCAGAAATGTATTGGTCTGACTGGCTGGAAGGCTAAATCCAATCAAGTGGCAAATTCTGGGTGAAATAAGGATGTTTACAGACAGTATAGCAATCCTTTGTCCACAGGGAGCCTTTCTGTAGATTCCCGTTGTCGCTTATCGCTTATCGACACAGTGGTCTGGGAGAAGGGTTTAGCTAGCAGAGGCCAACAGATTAGTATCGTAACTGTTTCACATCATAAATATAGCAGTTGAACAAAGTGATTTAGCAAGAATGCAGTAAAGGGAAAAATGGAATATAGGAGGATGTTTAACCTAGAGACCGGGTCAGGAGAAATGCCTTCTAAGAGGGACTGAGCAGGATCTGGGAGCAATAATGCAGCCTTCAGTGGCTGCTACAAAATCCTGTTTGTTGCCAACTCAGCAGTACTTTACCGTTCATGGAAAATGAATGATTAAGGAGCACATATTTGAGGGTTGAAAGAGGAAGCAGAGGAGGCATACAAGCTTTTCAAATGTTCCTTTTTAAAAAAAAAAAAAAAAAAAAGTTAACCTTTCCAAACTCTAAATCATGCCAAAATTGAGAGCTTTGATCCATAAGAAGCACTGCATGCAATCAGACCAAAGGCCATCTAATCTGCTGTCCTGTTTCTGAGGACAGCCAGTAACAGGTGATCACATAAGTATAAAATATAAAGCTTGTATACAGAGGTTTTTCTCTGCACCATTCCAGCAGTCTATGGACTTCCTGAACTGGCAGTTCCTTCTGGACCTGGCCTTAATGAATGCACTTAGTCCCTTTTTAAAAAAAACTTTTCTACTTTTGGCTGCCAGAGTGTTCTGTAGCAGTGAACGCTGAGTTCATTGTGTGGTATGAAAAAGAACTTTTTGTTGTCAGGCTGTAATGGTTTTCTTGATGATTTCTTCAAGTGACCCTAATTCTTCCACCAGTGATGACCACCTATTGGTGGTCATATGACCCTATTCCTTGTCTCCTTGCCACTTGTGATTTCACAGACCTGTATATGTCCTCGGTCATCACTTTTTCAAGTTGCAGTTTCATCGTATACATAGCTGCTTATTATACGGGAACTGATTGACACCTCTGCCCTCTTGTTCACTGGCCCTTTTCCAGTTCTACTCACTAAGACAGTGGAGAAGCGGGTTGTTTTTGTTTCTTCAGTGTGTGGATTGATGTTTTGCTCTGCTTTCTTGCCATCTAAATTACATACTCTGTTGTCGTAAATAAGCCCTCTCGTGATACCTAAGAAAAGTAGATCCTAATTGTAAGTAGACACCTGAAAACTAACATACCTACTTTCCAAAAAACTATTCAGACATCAGAAAAACACAGGTTTAGTTTTCTTTTGTTTTATTTAGAGAAACCATCTGGGTTTTTCACTGCACAAGGAATTCACAGCAAAGGCAACTGCTGCACTCCCAACACAGAACAAGCTGTTCCAAAGACTCTTCCAGGTGCTGGGTTGCAGCAGTGGTTGTTACACTGAAACAGCTGTCTGTAGTCAATGATAACATGCAATTGATTGATTAATTGATTAACTGCCCTTCCTGGAACTGTATTTAACTTGAATGGCAAGCACGTCTTGTTTACTCTTGAGTTTACTGTGTAGAATATCTTAAAACCACAAAATACCAAAGGTACGTTGCCCTCTGTTAAATGTATTCATCCTCACTCAGTGGTTTAAACACTTGCTATCCTATACAGTCATTCTGTATCCTTCTGGGAACAAGCTGTAGTTTTACAGCTGGGTCTGTCAGCTCCTATTATCAGCAGTGTTTTGTAAAATTGTTCTTGGTGATGGGAGAAAAGAGGTGTTGGAAATTACACCATCACTTGGACATAGACGTAACTTAATACATGAGTTACCCTGTTGATTTCAGGTGTATGGCTTGTGTCCAAAGCTACTCACTGTATGTTTTGTGGGACTGTCTAAAATGGCTTGATTTTGCCATGCTTCCGTTATTCTCCAGATGTTTAGAAGATTTTTCTTTCTCTCCTTATATTTATTTCACTTTGTTAGCAGAGATCAGAGGTAGATTTATCAGGCCAACATTGTTCCACTTTTTGTTCTGATAAGAACGTTGTCATCTAGTGCTTTCTTGTTCTCCCAGACTTTTAAAATATTTATTTATTTTTTAATTGTGCAATAGGTTAATTAACTAATTAGTACTATGTTGATATATGTGGTCAGGTTTTCTTTTCCAGGAAGTCCTCTATCTCTTTGGTTTTATGTCTGTTGCTTCATCTTGGGTGGAGTGACTTTACAAATAGTCTGAGAGGCTGATTTCACTTGCCCTTCCTTTCCTTCTGTGCTTGCTTATTAACATGCTTTACTTTCTCTTTCCTATGACTGACATGAGAGCACTTTTCTTTAACCTTGTCAACTAACAGGATCTCCTCTCCAGAGAGAGCCTCTCATCTATTTCTCTTCTGCTTTGTTGCCGCACCAGTTCCTGAAAGGTGGCATTCACTTGTTTTTAAATTGCTTCCCTTATCACAGAAGTCAGTCTCATGCCTTGACTCCAGGGGCTAGTAGAATTCCTTAGGCTTATCACGCACTGTTTAATTACTTCATTTGAGACAGGAAACTTGCTTTCTTGCATGATATGAATCTGCTCCTTAAACTCAGTGTGACTCTTTAGGGATGAATGCAGCCTTGCTGATCCAGAGTGGATGTTTCAAACTCTGGTGGAACTTGTTCTTCTCTGAAGATAAGATCAGCTGAACTTGGACTGTTTGGCTGCTCCTATGGGAACAGATCTTGGTTGGGTGAGGTGACCGCATTTATTTTGACTAGTTTTCCTAATTGTGGTTCTTGATGAGTGCTAGAAACCTGAGGCTGTGACCTGTAAAATGAAACTCTCTCGCTCTCCAGATAAAATGTGGTTGATGGTGCTGGAGGGCAGAAGGACAAGGAACAGTGGTTATGAATTCTGTTGGAAGTCTGCTGGCAGAGGCTCAGTCCTCAAGCTATCATTTGGTCCTTGCCGAAGATGCCACCTCTTGCAACCAAGTAACTAACCTCCCAATGAGGTGGGAAAAATGGGAGACATTTTTTGTTCTGTTGCTATTTTAAAGAACAAGATTAGCTGTCTTTTCCATCTGTGTCCTGACTCTAGACAATGCCAAGAGGACACTTGTTCTCCAGCTCCTGTTTATTCTTTGGCTTGTCAACCCAGGTTTGCTGATCTGTGTGGTGTGCCATGGGGCCTACACTCGTGGTCCTGGGTTTGGACAGAGAGTAATGAAGCTGGGGCTCACGGCCTGCTCCTTCTGGTGTGAAATGGCGAGTGGTCCTGAATAAGCCTCTTGCCTCAGTGTGTGCCTTCTGGGTTTCTTTTGGTATGCATTTGTGTATTTAATGTATATAAGTCCAGTGAAATATGTCGGAGACCTTTTCTAAGTCAAATAAATAAACTCTTTACTATGTTGCATTCAGATAGTTTGTTCGTTGGTGTCACTTTTAATTTCTCAGCTACAGTTCCTGGGTTTGGAGGATTTATCTTGTTTATTTATCAAGAACCTGTACTGCCTGGATTAGAGCAGGTTTCTGTGTAACACATGAACATTTTTGGCCAATGTTTGGTGGTGTTTGTTACAACATGTGTGGGCAGCTAAATTCCCCACAAGTACAGTGTCCAGTGGCTTTGAGTACCTTGAGAGAGACCAATTCATTTCTGCTTTCTGGTTGCTGGAGTAGGCTGTAGCAGATGTCCACTTCAGTTTTTCTTTATTTTTGCTATTTTTTACTACCACTGTCTCTGCAGCTGAACTGTGTCTTGCTGCAGCTATAAATGCATCTGACAAAGTACCACCTCTGTTTCCTTTTCCATCTTTCTTATATAATTTGTACCCATCAGCAATGACATTTCATTTATGAAACAGAGCCCCTCTGCTACATTTCGGTTTTACCTGGTACAATGTAATCCTTGACATTTAAGTAACTCCCAAGCTCTTATTACCCATGCTTCCTTTGTGTATACAAAAGCCTATTTTAAAATTCCTGACCATGGTGCAGAATAAATCCAGCCTCTATTTTACTTTTGGGCATTAAGGTACATGGAAAAGTATTTGCAGTAAACAAAATCTTTGTCTTTCTTTCAGTGTTTGAAGTCCATATAGCAATTGCATTTGTACTGTTTAAGAGGAGTCTTTCTAATCTAAGCTCATTTCCCAGGGTATGCCAGGGCTCCATAGATCCCGAGCGTCTTCCTTTATAACGTTAGCACCACTGTCATTTTGTGCCTTTCTGTTTCTGCACTTGTTTTAGGGAGATTCTCCAAAAAAGTAAGATAAAGTAGCAGTGAAGCGAGGGGAAGGACAAGTTTAATATTACACTTTTCTCTTGTTATACTTTCGTCTGCTCTTTCAAAATCAGGGAGCAGTCCAGGAATGAATGACCTCTTTGTGTCCTAGACCTTATGTCCCCTGTCCTTACCCTGCTGAAGAAATGCAGATTTGGGAATCCTCATTAATAAGGGAAATTTAATTAGGGAAAGCACAGTCCAGTGACTGTAGGAACCATCTTGGAAGAGAAACCTGTGGATGTAGATGAAACAGTAAGGCCTTTATGCATGTAGCAAGGCTGGTGGATGTTTACCTAACTCTTTGCACAATGCCTATTTCTGATCTTTCTTGCAAGTCTGGGCATGTGCACTCGGGGAATTAGGGTACAGAAAACCACAGCATAACCTACAGAATCCCAGCATCCCAATATGGGCAAATTAGCTGTGCTTTTCAGTAAGATAAGGAAGGCAAGGGACAGTAGCTGAGAAGTGTCTGCCTAAGAACTTAGAGGCAGAGTAGCTGGTGTACCCTAAATTCATAACATAATGCGTTGCTGTATCAAGTTTTGGAGGTGTTTCTAATCCTGCTTCTGTCCCTTTCCAGCCTGTCTGTCTGCAGTATCAGCTTCTGCTTTTCATCTGACTTGCTAGGCTTTTTCTTTTTCTAAAACATCAGACATGTCACTTGTAGGAGAACTGTAGGCATAAAACAGCCCTTCCCCCTGTCTCAGGTAGAAAGCAGCAACTTCTAGCTGATGAGGAGTGCTGAAAGCCATGATTTTATAGACACTGGATGTGTGAAATTGCACATAACCAGGAAAACACAGCCAAAAGAATTTGTGCAGAAAGGATAAAGGTAAACTATGGCATTTGAATAATTATGCTTTTAGCTGTTATAGAGGGCCTGAAACCTAGAACATTAAAAAATGAGAGCTGATTTTAATGTGTATACATGCAGTAGCATAGGGAAGGATCAGGGAAGTCAGGTTAAAGACGTTTTCCATTTGTAAGTATTGACTGTATTGAGGGGGTCCTTTGAGGTTTTAATGTATGTAAAGCAAAAAAGCTTCTGAGTAGTGAATTTCTAATGTGCAAGAAAGAGAAGTATGTTGCACCAGTGGACTGTGGACTAATCAGCATTTTGCATGGGCTGGGAGGTGGATTTGGCCTGTGCCTCCTGTGGGTTGAATGAACACTTGTGTTTCCTCAGCTATTTGATCTACCAAACTGGAGTGGCTGTTAGAGGAAGGGTAGTGCTTTCTGCAGGTGGACCGATAGCCCATTGATTGCAGGAAGGAGCATTAATATCAAGACTCTCCAGCCTTTGTACTGTGGCAGGTGTTGTGCCCCTGTAGAAGTGCCCAAAGCAGTACTCCCAAGACAAGGACTAAGACATACAAGGTAAAGGAACATGAGAACATGGGGTGACAAAGGAGTATGAACACTTCAGCAAGATCCGCATCCTTGTGATACAGCTGGTAGAGCACATTGGTCTGTGCTTCCCCTGAACTGGCTACAGATTAATGGTAGGATGGAGAAAGGGGGGGAAAAATTGAGCACACAAGAGAGCAGGCTGCTTACTCCAGAGCTGGGTCCTACACCAAGAGTTAAAAACAAAAGTCACATCTTGCAGGGCAACAGGGTGTGTGGGATAGGAATGTCAGTTGTCTGTGTCTGCAGAAGCTGCAGCAGCCCAGGTCTGGAGTTTTGCATGCTTGGGACTCTGAAGAATATAAATGTTCTACCAGAGTGTTTATGCAGGCAGGCCTTTGTAGCTGAGGTTCTCCCTAGGACGCAAGAAAAGGTGTAAGTGCTGCTGCTTGGTTATAAAGGGCAGAACCATACTTGCCCCTTCTTGTGTTGTTTGGTGTGCTTAAGAAATACAGGGGCTATTTTATTATTATTATGCTCTGGCTTTTCTGAAACTTCAGTACTGGAGGAAACAATAAGAAACCTTCAGGTGGCTGGACCCAACTTCTTGGCAGGGGGACACTTCCACAACGAAAGATAAGTAAAAGAAAAAGCTAGCTCCCTGTGAAATTACAGTATATTTGGTGAAACACTGCGAAATCTCAAGGTGTAGATGCTAGACAACCTTGGGAAAAGGGCATTTACCTCAGGTGTTTGAAAAGAAAAGCTATTTAAACTTTGAAAGAGTATTGGTTTTACTGTTGCAATATTTATGATCCTCTCTTTATAGGTCATGCAACCATTTCCTTAGTTATCCTTAATCTCCTACCAGAAATTCTTTCCCTTGGCTGGCAAGTCCCCTCGTGCTGAGCACTTGCAAGACAGAAACAGAAAATAGCAAATCTAAAGAAAGTGGGATCATTTATAGCCATCTTGCTAAGTGCACAACACATCTGCAAAAGGATCAATTGCTCTGATTTAGCGTGGCCATTACTGACATTTTGCTGCTGCTGAAAGGAAGAAAATGGCTCTGTTTAGTGTCCTGAGGTGTAACTGTGATGATCATAGACATTAGAAATGGAAAAGGCCACTAGGTTGTCTGGTCCATTGCCCCAGTACAATGCAGGTCAATTCACCAATGTACCTTTTCTTTAGGTAAATTATTCTACCAGTTGTTTGAGATTCTTCTTCACAGTCTTAATAAATCTCATAGGAAGGAAGTTAAAAAAATAACTTTTTGGAGAGGTACAGTAGGTAGATGTTTTGACAGCCATTGCACTGAAATAATGACCTGTCTCCTGGTTTATCAAAGCACCTGCCATTGCCCTTTCGCAGTGAGGACGCTGTAATATATTCGCCTCCTTTGTTCTTTATTTATAACTGCAGCATTTCAATAAATCAAAAGTTTTCTGGAAGTTGGAGCAGTCTCTACTGGTTTCTCACCAATTACCAAACCACCTTTAAAGCTGTTAATTCAGCTACAGAGTTAAAATTATGCTTCTGCAAATCCAGATTAATTTCCCTGCGCCCAGTGGGGTTACACTGGATTTACACAGAAGTTACCGACAGCACGGTATGACCAACAGCTTCCTCTTTACACCTATGGAGACAGACTCACAAGAACAAAGAGACAGACAAGCACAGGCGCCAGCTCCAGATGCTGTACCCTGCAGCCAAAAGGAGGGTGTTGTTGCAGGCAGGCTCCACCTTGTTTCAAAATCTTCCACCTATGTAGTGTTTGGTATAAGTAATTGGGAATTCACCCACGCACAGCAGCACTGTTACTGTGAGGGCACCCCTGGAAATGCTGTAGGGTCTTTGCATTGGATATTGCTACAAAAGCAATTGCTGCAACAGAAGGTGTTCTGGAGGAGGTGGGCTCCCTTGATAAACACAGCCTGCCTGTCTTCTTGAACACAGCCCTGGTCTGGAATGTCTTGGGAGAGTAGCTTAGATGTGTGTCTGCCTTGCTCTTTGTGCGCTAGCACTGCCCTGTGGAAGCAGGACGACAGCTTACCTTGGATGAGGTACCGTAGATACCTGGGCTGGTTTAAGCTCTGTAAGATCCTAAATGACAGCAAACAATCCAGCAGCAGAAATGGAGTGTGGTCCAACCAATGGAAGCAAACAGACTAGAACTGAGTTGCTGAGGGCTCTTGAGAGGTAACACGCTTTCTTTTTAAGCAAGTCCTTGAAGCTAGAACTGCAGCCATAAAAGAAAGAACATTTTGCTCTCTTTCAGAAAAAAAGCAAGCGAACCCCAGCACAGTGTTGACTTTCTTCTAGCAATCCAGGAGTTGCTTTAGGGCAGGATTAGAAGGAAAGCCCTGGGGTTTTTGCTTGCTTTTTCCCAGGTGAGGGAGAGAGAAGGGCTGTTTGCACATGATGAAATCCCACTGGAATCTCAATTACTTTTCCTTTCTTACGCAAAAAGAAAATGGCACAGTGGACCAAATACTGCTGTAGCCCCTGAGCAAATGAGTCTTCCTCCATTGGTGCCTTCATGCAGGTTATCAGTGTCTCCTAAGAGATCACCTCCCAGTACTAAGATGTCTTGTAATTGCTCCTAAGAGTCGGCCTGCAGGCTTTGCCCCCACAGCCCCACCTTGAGCTCCCAGCAGCCGATCCCATGGCAGCCGCAGGGAAGCCACTGGCAGATTTCCATCGAGGAGGTGACACAGAAAGCTATACTCCCAAACCTGCATTGGCTTTGCTGCCAGCCATTGCAGAAGCAGTGCTGGGGCAGCAAGTGAGTCACGGGGTTTGCAAGTAGGCAGGTCTGAGTAGTAATGAAAAAAGAGCTTGGCCCACCCAGCTTTGCTGGGTTTTGTTCCTGCAGCTGCCGGAGGCAAAGTTACAGGAAGGGCTGCTGCTGCCTTCCTCACGGGGTTTGCCCCACCTCACGTGGGGTGACCATGGGCCATTTTCCTTCATAGCTCTTCTCCTTGTCCTGGTAGCCCACTGTCTGCATCCACACACAGCTATCTCTGCAGGGTCTTGGCCAGGGACTCCCTGCAGCTGATCAGGGGTGACGCAAAGGCAAGGAGAAGGTGGCAGCTGATGAGAGCTCTGTGTGAGGGACAAAATACCAAAATACACCCTCCATGTGCAACGCTGGCCTTAGATCCAAGAAACTTCCCATATAGCTTCCCACTCCCAGGCACACAACATCTTCCCCATGTTTTTCACATCACCACCCTCATTCTGCCTTGCACTGAGGTTTTCATTAACTACATTTTTTTACCAATCCCAGTTTTACGCTGCCTTTCAGCTGGTTTTCTCCTCCATCTTTCTTTGTTATGATGCTCCCTTCCTGAATTATTCTCACTTTCTGTCTTCAAGTCCTGCCAGGACTGACTCTGGCCCCTTTGCAAGTGTCAGTTAGCAGTCCAGTTAAACACTCAGGACTGGAGTTCTTTGGTGTTGGGTTTTTCTTAAGACACATGTAACTGTTACATTTCCTCATCAAACACCAGTTGAGAAATTTTGGGAAGAAAAGGAGGCCTGTGAAGGGAGAATAATATAGCCACTGTCCAAAAGGTGGGAGAGTTTAGGAATTTGAAGCTACAATGTGACTGTTTAATCAAAACTGACAGCAACTTTTATGTTTTTAATTTCATCTGGGCTGCCTGAAGGAGGCATGATTTTCCACACTAGAAAAGGAAACTGATTTTTGCCCCCAAGATTTTCTGCTGTACATTTTGCACACTCCACCGCCCCAACCTCCAGTAACTCTTCAGTCTATCCCATTCTCCAGGCCCCACTCCTCGTTTTCTTCTACGGTTGTTTTTTGTTTTTTTTCAGACCATTATTCCTGCTTGCTGTCTGCGTCCAGCTCACTAAATCAAAGAAGGGCAGCAGCTCTGCTGATGGTATTGCTTTCAGTCCTGCTGACAAGTGCGGACAGCGCTGTACTTTTTACTATGGACAGTCTCACTTCCACAGACTAAGGACAAATGGCAGCTGTTCTGCTTGCTTTGATCTCATTAATAATAAAGGACAATGGGAGCTCTTTTGAATATGAGGAAAAAGCTTGAGTTAAAAAATTAAACAGCATACCCAATTAATTAGAACCACAGCAAAGCCTTGGAAAGCTGCCATCTTAAATTACTATACAGCTACAACTCCCAGTAAATAGTAGTAATAATAATGATAATAAAACCAAACAAAAAACACCCAAGGATCATATGTTCTTCCTGTCCTAATAAGAATTTGAAATAGAAGGACAGATAGGAGCTTTCCCCAGCATCAATACTGATCATACATGTGTCATACTATCAGATGTAGGTTCCTTATTCCCCTCTTGCAAGTGCAGAGGCATATCCATATCCATAGCTTCTATGGCATAGGGAAGGAACTGGGAACTGGCAGGCATGTGCCCAGCCCTCTTCTTTCTTCCAAACCTGCTTCTGCTGTTGTGATGGGGCCCGGTGACATACACTGGTTGCATAAATTAGTACTACATGTGAAACTAGCGAACTTGGGAGAAATAAAAACTCCAGTGTAGATCTGAACATTGGAAAATGGGGGGAGAAAGCACCTGTAGCAGTTACTCTATGTCTAGCTGTAAAATTCTAATGCTGTCCTGATGATGAAGGTGGACCTCTTATAATAAAATACTGTAAATGCTTTCACATACCTATACTTCAGTTTTCATTTGGATTCAGCTACAGATGACTCAAAGTAGTTTTGCACAGGCTGCTACTGGTGTTGGGTATCATAGCTCTAACCAAGCTGGTGGAACGGGGAGGTTAAAAGGTAAATAAAATCTTGCCTCAAGAGTCACATGACCTCTTGCCTCAGCATAACTGCTCCAGTCTTAGCCAGTAATTCTTACATGCATGCTGGTTCACTTTCAGAACAGAAAGCACAAAGCAAGCATCTTCCTCTGCCAACATAGTGAAAAAAATGGGCAAAAAAAGACTGTTTGTATAAAAGAATATAGTATTATTCAAAACATTCCTAATTGCCTTTTTTCTGTTAAAAAAACCCCATGTTAACATTGTTTTGCTGAAAATGGCAGTATTTAAAATAGCTTCAAATAATATTAATGAAGCATTGTTTTAATTTTGCCTGCAGGAAAAAAAACAAAACAAAACAAAACACTATTATAAATTGTTCTCAATTTAAAAACACTGCCATTATATTAGTAATTTTTTCCCTTTAGCTGTGGGCTGACAACCTTCTCTTTTCCCTTTCCTTCCAACAATATCATGTGAGTGCAACAGCACAATGAACTGAAACTTCTGCTAAGCTTTTTGCCTAAGACATGCACAAACTGCTCTTGTTTCTATTGCAACTGCATGTCTTTCCTGGATATGATGCATAAAAATAGGTAATGTCAAAATAAGCCTATTATATTGAAAACAGTTAAGGATGTGGAGATGTCTGACTGGGACTTAAAGCTCAGATTCTGAACACTTAAAAGTCATTAAAGATACTTTTTTACATTTTTTGTGAAGCAGGAATGTTAGAACTAATCACCTGACCAACGTAAAAATTTGAAAATTACATTTTACATTATCTCCCTAATTTCCTTCTGCTATTTCATTTAATTCTAGGATTCATTACTTCATTTTTTTTTGCTTTGGTTGCTCTTATGTGTTTGTTCTCTGCTATTATAGGTGATCTAGAAAGGAAAAAAAATAATTGGGTTGAAATCTGCTCTTCCTTATTTTAAATACAAATTCCTTTTTCCTATCCCTCACTCTATTGCTTGTTCCCTGAAAAGCAGGAAAATGGTTGAGAAATCTTACCACTCAATTGAAGGAACAGGAAATGCTGAATCCTTAGCAGACACCTTTTCTGAAAGTAATTATCAGGATAAACACTTTTAAATAAGGATAATAGGTATTTTAAACGGTATCAAAATGTTTCCAAATATTCATGGTTTATTCTGTTGGTGCTTTGATGTCATATGCCTGCTGAAGCTTCACTGAAGTCTTCTAGGAAAAGAACAGATTAAAAAAGCAGCTTCCAGGGGAAAGAAGTAAGCAAGAGAATAAATAACCTCCTCAGCCTGTCTTAATATAGAACAACAGAATATCAATTCTTTTATTATTTTTTTACAAATCATCTTTTTAACAACAGCTATCTTTCCCAGTGCTGCTTGCATCTCAATCATAGATAATGTTCAGCACTGCATCATGTTAAATGCCACATTCTATATCAAAACACTTGAATATAATGCACCATAAAGAGCATCAGCATGCACTTTACTGTGGCTTTCCAAAAAGTAACCTATCGCAATACAGGTAACTAACCAGTTACTTTCTGTGCCCACTAGATAGGTAGCTGCTGCTTAAAGCATCTGAAGCAGAAAAAAGACAGGAATAACAAAAACTGGTTTTCAGTATCAGTAGCTTTTAGTGACAACTATCCAGAGTTCATTCAGGTACATTAATTAAAAAAACTTAGCAAGCCTATAAAAAAGATTTTATGGCACTGCTGGAAATAATAAACCAGTGTCAGACCTAAAAACCCCTGACTTTCAACTCCAAATACCACAGCTGCTTCTAGTCTTTTGTCCCCTCTCATTCCTGCATTCGGAAATGTCCCAGCCTGGCAGCACTCCTTGTTTGTTTAGAGAAGTCCCTTCACACAGCCTCTCCCTGTACTACATCCTTGACAGGTGCAGCATTATTTGTCTCTCTGATATCTCAAGTAATTTTTTATTTTTTTTTAAAGAGGCCATGTATTTTCATGGCATAATGAGATGAGGTTGGAGTAGTCAAAAGGTTGTGGAATTGACTCCAACACTGAAGTGTGCCTGTCCCTGTGAGGCTGGAGACTTTAAGACGTTTGCAGGCAGGGTCCCAGCTTGCTTCTGCAGAAGCCAAAGGGGTAGCACGTTCATGCCACAGCAAGCCCATTCCTCTGAGATTCAATGGTTTTTCACATCACTTGTCCACCACAAAGATCTTCCAAGTGTCCTCACCTCAATGAAGCCCAATCTTTCCCAGCACCTGGGAATGCACCGCAGCAATGGTGTAACACTGACATCCAGTGGATGAAAAAATGCAATTTCACCAGCCAACTTGGTCCCATTTTTCGGACAGAAGTGGCAATGGGGGAGGTATGAAAAAGTAGGAAGAACGATTTTGCACGTGTTTGGACTTTATGAGAGCCAGAAACTATCGTGGGAGCTGCGATCCCCCCAAAACCACAGATGAACCCGGGTGGGAACTTTTGAGTCATCTGTTATCATTTCAAACCAACAAAATCTGATTGCTTTCTACAGTTCAAATTTGTTTTATAGCGTGAAACTACAGGGACAATGGAGTGTGGTATCTTTGGCTCCTCTGAAATGAAAATTTCTGGTTTTCTAGGCTTATGCAAAATAAATCATATTGCTTCACCTTGCTTTCCATGTCCCACTACAAGTGTGCCAAAACCCTGAGCAAAACATATCAAGGAAAACCTGCAAAACAACACCAGTAAGGGGAAAGGAAATGTGAACAGGGAATTACTCTTTTTTTTTTTTTTTTTTTTTATTTATGGCAAAAACAACCAGCATCTTGGACATACCCTTCTCTCCCAGTGCGTGCAACCTGTACTCTTATTATACAAGTGATTTCTGCTTACACCAAGAAAAATACATGTGGCCATAGACAGCTCCTACCCAGTGAATAAACCATGAGGAACAGAGGTGAGATGCATCTCCAATTTGTACTACTGTTTAGTATTGATTTATACAGTGCCTTTTGCATTCCTTAAAACACTACAGTTACAAGTCTGTATATACCCAGTATAAAGTCTTATTTGTATTATGGGGCTCTTTCCTCCACCAATCAATGTAAAAATCAATTACCATTACTGAATGGGGAAGCCATCAAAAGATTCACCGCTGTTTACTGACTTGTGCAGCCCGAGTTCACATGGATCTTGTCTACTGTCATTGCCAGCAGCACATTTTTTGCTGTGCTGGCAGCTGTCCCTCCTGGTGATGACTAACCTATGAAGGGCTCTATGGCTCTTCCAAGACAGACTGTGTTTTCACTGAACACCCATAGACCTGTTCACTAATGAGACAGGCACATCACATCTCTATAGTTCTCTCTTCACCAAAACAGTATTTTCAACAGCCCCACATTCTGTTGATCAGGCTGTAATAGGATTCTCTGGAGAAGATCAAATTAAAACATTGTACACTGGCATGCAGCCCTGGGTGAGATCAGGAAGTGACGGCCATTAAGGTAACAGCAGCCTTCAAAAATACTGGAGAATAAGGAAGAGAATGAGCATAGAAATTTGATAAAAGCAAGGATACCCTCTCACTCCTCCTAGTTTATCCTCCACATGCTTCTTGTTATTCCTTGTATACCCTCAGTGTTTTCTCTCCCCGTCAGTTTCAGTGACTTCCATGCTCCTCTGGCCATGCTCTTCTGCTCTGCTAATGCTAAACCCACCTTTGTCCCACGTGGGTCCTGCTTATTCATCTCACATTTTCTTCCTTCCCTGCCTGAAATCGAGCAGCGCTGCCCCGTGCCTGCTCTCCAGACCCTTCCAGCCCCAGGGCCAGCAGTGCCTCCCCTCACCCCTGGCTCACTGTTGCCACCCAGGAAAGTGTCCCCAGGCCAGCTCCTGCCTCAGTGTCCACCTGCCCAGCCCCACAGCCCTGCTTCTGGATCAGCCCACTCCATAGATACGGAAGATCAGCGTTTATTTTTAACAATTACATTGACAAATTATATTGTAGTCACTGCAAAAGCAATTTTCACAGGTTTTCCGATTGCTATTCACAGCTTCCATCTGAAAATTGTAAGTCATATTCAGCGCAGAGAAGTCTGCAAAGTGAAAGGACTGTAGGTATTTCAGACCGAGCCGCCTGGAGCGCCGCAGCCTGCAAAGCCTCAGGCCCTGTTCCAAAGGAACGCGCAGCCAGCCCACAAAAACATGAAGGGAACAATGCCGCTTCATGAAAGCCGACAGCCAAGCTCCTCTCAGCCCCTAATGAACCCCAGATTCCACCCATAAAACACGCGTGGGCTGAGTAGTGAGGGGAGCGCAGGGACCACTGGCCACCCCCGGGTTGCCCTGATGCCACCAGGGACCAGCCTCCGCAGCTGAGGGCAAGGCCTGATGAAACATGGAGGCTGGCAGGAGAGAAATGGGCCACAAATCCCCCTCCTCACAGCCCACTGCGCTGCGCTCCCGCCCGTGTGCGGAGAGAGACGGGGGCACAGTCGGCGGGGCGCAGGGGCCAGCCGTGCTGCCGCCATGGGCCACCTTGACCGCACCGTCCCCCCTTTCCCTTCACGGCCTCGCCCGGCCCCGTCACGCGCGCAACTGCGCGGGCCACGTGGGGCCCGGCAGAGCACGCACATCGCCCCGCCCCGCCCACCCGCTCGCCCCGCCCATCACCTCCCTTCCCGCCCCACCTCCGCTCTCCAGAAAGACAGACAGTGAAATCAACCAATCAAAGGCACCTCGTTCCCCTCCCCTCCCCCACGCGGCCACCCCAATGCCTACGGTTGCTGTGTCATCCGGCGGCTGACATCGGGGGCGGCTGCCAGTTGGCTGCGGAGGCGCCGGCGTCCCGCCAATGGCCTAGTGAGCAGCACGACCGACATCTTCCCTGCCCAATAGTTGCTTCAGGGCGGGCATGCCCGTGAAGGGAGGGGCGGGGCAAGTGGTAAATGTCGTTGGGGTCGGTAGGGAGTGTGGCGTTGTTGCCGTCCCGCGGCGGGGGCGCTTGGTGCCGCAGAGCGGCGACAACCGCGGCCGGATTCGGTATCACGTGTGCCCGTCACAGTGCCCCGCCCTTGGGGTCGGCAAGTGAAGTAGGCACCCTGACGTAGCCTCCCCTCCCGCTTCGGCTGAGAAGGGCCCCAACGTCGCCGCGAAGAGGCCGCCAAGGAGAGCAGCTCGGTGGGCGGATCTTCGCACCGCTACGGTGTAACGGGCACATCCCTTTTCCAATGGTGTCCGAGGGTGCGACCCTCAACCCAATCCGTACGGGGCAAGTAGGGGCGGGCGAGCTGGTGCCCCATTTAAGGCGCAAATCTCGCAGCCAACTGGCAGAAAGGAAGAAGGGGTGGGAGCTAGTGAGGGTTGCTAAGGGGGCAATTTTAACTGATGACAGTCAGCCAGTGCAGCGAATCAGTGAAGCTGTAGTGACTCGACAGCCCAATTAGACGCGTTGAGAGGCGGGTGTTCTGCTGTGATTGACGTGAGCCGTGGCTAATGGGCGGAGAGATCTCCGAGGCTCTTCCCAATAGGCAGCGTGTAGGGGCGGAAAGGTGAGCGGAGGGAGAAGACGAGCAAGAGGGGTGGCCAATCAGCATAGGGGTCGGCGGGGCGCCGTCCAATGGGCGGCGCGAGGGGCGGTGCGGGGGCGTGTCTCGGTGTGTTTGGGTTCGTGCTCCTCGGGGGAGGGAGACGGCGGCGAGGAAAGTTTTTTTTTTTTTTTTTTTTTTTTTTTCGGTGGGGTTTTTTGGTAGCGGGGGGGGCGTTTTTCGCAGCTTCTTCGCGTTTGTTTCCTGGCTTCGTGTTTCGCGGACGGGTGGAGCCGCCCCCGGCACTGAGAAGAAGGGGGCTCAGCGCACCGCGGCGGCGCCTCAGCGGTGAGTGCAGGACAGGCCCCCCCATCACCCCCCCTTCCCCAGGCGGAGGGCGGGCGGGCGGGCCGCGGGCCTCCCTCAGGGCCCTTCCCGCCTTCAGGACCCTCGCGTCGCCAGTGAGGGGGCCTTTGGCGCCGGCCGCGCTCGCCCCCTCCCCCGTCCCCCAGCTGCGGTGCCTTGGGGGGGGGGAGGGGAGGGGGGGGGGGCCGGGCCGGCGGGAGGGGCCCCGAGCGGCGGCTCAAGGGCGCTGCCCCAACGGCGCCGGGGCTGCCTGCTGCTCCCCCCTCCTCCACCCCGGCAGCGCCTGTCCCGGGGCAGAGTCGGGCTTGCGCCGCCCCCTCCCCACCGCCCGCCTCACGTGCGACCGTCGCGCGCCGCGGCTGCGCCCCGCCGCCCCCGAGGGTCCCCCCGCCGCCCCCTCCGGTTTTCCCGACAGGGCCCCGGCGGGACGCGCGGGCCGCCCTGAGGCCGCTCCGCTGCCCGGCGCCGTGGCGCGCAGCGCCGTGCGCTCGGCTGGCTGCCGAGCCCGGGGAAGAGCCGCCGGCTCGCCCAGGCCGGGCAAAATGTGCAACGGCGGAAAGACCCAGAGGAGCCTTTTTGTGGCTGGGGGGAAGAGTGCTTTTGTGTGGTGTGGGGACAGTCCTGTGGTTACGTTGATACCACTACAAACCGCACTGGATGTGTTGAACATGATGCTAGTTGAAATGTGTGTATGTGGGTGGGAGGGAGTGACCGTGCTCAGAGGTGTGTCCCAGGCGGAAAAAAAAAGTTTCCCCAGCTGTTGTAGCAAAATGAGCGAATGTTTGTTTCTGGAGACACTTCACTGGCTGTGGATAACGCTGCTTGTAGCATGGTATCTTGCAAGCTCAAATCTGCTTCGTGCACGTAGGAGTGTCTGCTACAGGATACAGCAGAGGCTTGTTGAATAAAACTAGGTTTCAGCAAAGTCTTTTCCTAGCTAGACATGCTTACTATTGCAAGCGATATGTCATTTTTCCGTGTTTAACATTTTACTAACCTGAAGAATATCTGTTAAGATACCTCTCAACAAAGTTAACCAGTTTCTTTTTCTGTTCACAATCCATAATTATTTTTTTGTAATCATTATTTGTTAGGTTTCAGTGTCACATTTTCATCCTCTAAACCTAGTAAATTTTCCTGACAAATAGCAAGTAGATCTTTGGGGGTTGTGTAGCTCTGTATTTGAAAGGTCTGTTCTACTTGACAGTATTACTGGGAAATGCCATCCAGATGATCTGGGGTTTAGTTTCTGCTACAAATGCTGTGGAGGTAATACCTTAGATTCGCAGGGTTGTTAACTATGTGCACAAATACAAACAGCTTTGTAGTTAGTTTGGCTAAGCTGAAGTGGCTCAACGATTCCCTCCTCTCCTGTGGTGACTCTGTAATGGTACAAATTCCTTGGAATATGTGTGCTGTTGAGAAGCTTGCTGTCATCGGCTGTGTTACCTGAGGTCCTGAATTTAAAGATAAAGTCAAGTTTTCCTACATGATCCACGGTTAGTGTAGGGACAGCCATGTAGATGTACCTCAGGGAGTGGTTTGTCAGGGTGACTCTTCTACCTGTGTTTAACTAAGCAGGAGGTAAAAGTATTCTTTTAATGCTTTTAATAATTCTTCTAATAAGAAAAATCTGCAGCAAAGAAGTCACCCTTCAAAAAGTTGAGGCTGGGGAAGGGGGAATAGAGCCCAGAGTGGTAGTAAAACACAAAAAAATGTCTGTTAGCTTTTCTGCTGTGAAGTTCTGGGGGCACAAGGTGCAGGCACTTTTTTTTTTTTTTCATAGAAACTAGATGATGTTATCATTACACCTTTTGCTTTCATCTTGGTTAGCTATATTGCATGTAAATGTTTTATGAATATACGATTTTATGTAAAACTACATATGTAGAGCATTAGCTCAGAAGTTTCAGCACAATTGCTAGAATTCAAATGGTTGTACTACTCTTGTGAACTTGGTTTCTGTTTTCTTATAATGTTCTTATCGGGATACTTAGTAAAAGGAATCACTGCAATCCTGTAGCGTGGAAGTACTGGGGGAAAAAATATTTAATGTAATGATAAACCAGTCAGTGTCTCTTGATTATGAATTAGTGTGTTACTGCAATTTCTGTATAGCTGCAAATTTAGCTGGAAATCTGAGCTTTCCTTTAAATAATAAGCTCAAATGTTGGGAAATAAAAATCTTGAAACTGAATAAAAGAAAAACCAACCCAAACAAACTTCATCTACCAGAGATTGTGTGACTGAGTAGTCCAGTGAAACATTTGGGTAGAATGTATGTCATGCCTCTGTTTGGTGGTGAGTGTTTGATCATTAAAATATGATGTTTGAGGATGACTTGAGGAGGAGAGAACTTCAGGAGAGAGTTTTGCATACTTCTGAGGTAGTGTATTTTACCTTAGATCTGTCTCCTGTTGTAGGAAGTAGGAAATTAGAAATAAGTTAGTTTTGCGGAACTAATGTATAATATACATCACATATAGAGATAGCTGCATCTGTAACAGTGGCATGAATAGCTGCGTCCAGAATGGTGGAAAGAATTGGAGGACTGCTATAGAATAAGATATTTGAAAATATGTTCGAATGGGGTTTGTTCTCTTTGAATTCTTGAGTGAGGTTTTTTGTTGGGGTATTTCCTCCAGTAAAGCTGGTGTCTTTCTGCTTGCAGAAGAGACTGGATTTACAATTAAGCAGTAGGAACTGGAGATCATAGAATAAATCTGAGGAGCTTAGTTATTGACTTGAATGAGTTTATTAATAGTTTGCTTAATGGTTCGGTTACTTTATTCTCCATTTTCTGCAGAATGGCTGGATGCAGTCTCTTGTTCGTGTCATTTATTGCCATTATCGTGTTTATTTTCTCAGAATGTCTTTTTATACGTAGATAGTGTTTGGTTTGTGCAATAATAGTAATAGCGATTAACAGTTATTTTCCAGCTTCTTTGTGATGGCTTTCCTCAGTAATTGCTCTGTAGTGCTGCTATTAGATTCACAGGTTCTGTCTATACTGAATATTTACAAATTCTGTGATACTTCTACTTACAGTGTACCTTACAGCTTATAGCTATTCAACTTTTTATTATTCCATTTTATTTTTCGCTCAGCCAGTTTTTCTGTGTATAGTTTCTGGATTAGTAAATGCATCATTATGAAGAACTGGCATTGTTTGTTTTTAAGTTAAGTTTTCTGTCACCTCAGTGCTTATAAAATGTGTTTGCCTGATTTATCTCTGGAATTGCTTTTAAAGATCTATTTGTTGCAATTTCAGAAATTTTACTGGTGGAACATTATATTAGCTTGGGGAGACAATAGCAAGATGTCAGTTTTCAGTTCTAATAGTAAGAATTTAGCACAGAGATTTTGAGCAAACACTTAGTTTGCTCAAATTGTTTGACCAGATGTGGTAGAATAAGACATGGATCCTTGCTGATAGTCTTCCTTAGCTTAACATTTACTGTCTTTCTCCCTTTTCAGATATATTATATATGTGAAGTTTACTTGTTCTTTCAGCAAACAGTGTGTGGAATAGGGACTGAAGAAATTTGTTTTGATTTCCTGTGAATCTAAACTAAACTTTCTGCTACTGTCTGCTAATAAAAATAGGGGCACTTTTTAGTAGTTGGTCCAGCTGTCACTGTCAGACAACTAGTTGCCTGTTGGTATTTCTGCTTGTGAGGTGACTAGGGTAATAGTAATCGAGATAATTCTGATTGCTGTTCCCTGTAACTTTCAGTGGATAGTAAAACTCTTATGCTTCCTTACATTTCTCTGCTTTACTGTTCATACCCTCTTTGTGTTGCACTTTTTTTTTTTCCTTTCTAGAGAAGTAAGCATGCTTTGCTGCAAAGATGTGGTGGTTTTATTTTTTCTCCTTTAGAGCAATAGGCAGTGAGTACATTAAGTAATTTTTCCCTTTGCCTTATAGCAGTAAGATGGAGAGGTTGGTTTTGCACTTATGGTTTGCATCATGTTGTAGGGGAATGTTCTGAGGTTTTTAAGTTCTCATCAGTGTAAGGGTTGTGGTTGGAGTTTGGATGTTCTCCGTGTTTACCATGTAGTGAGCTATGGAGATGACCTTTTCCAGTTTCAGCTAGTCAGTACGGATTGCATTTCTGGGCCTTGCCAGCTTTAGTAGTTCTGAAATCGGATATCTTGCATGTATTTCCTGATTTAATGTCTGTGGATTAGAAAAAACACAATAGTTTCTCTGTGAAAAAATCTGGGAAGAAAACTGATGTTCTGAGACTTCCACTGTTTAAAAACTTTATCTATTTAAAAGGGTAAAATGATCTGAAAGTAGCTCTTACCCAGTTTAGCTTTTAGGCCTGTGGAGAAATGGCAGGTACTATAAGGCAGCAGTCACACTGCATGCTATATAGGACAGCGGTCAGAGTAAGTGTGTAAAGTATAAACTGGTAGTCAATATAGTTTGACCCCGTTGGGCAGAAGATTGAAGGCTGAAAAGCTAATTAGCGGATAAAAGGATAAGAAACAAAGTTGCAAAACAAATAGTTGATAATTTTAGATAGCTTGACAGAAGGTTAGGCAAAAGGTGATATGCTAATACTGTATAAATGAGCAGTGAAGTAGAAGTCATTAATGTTTTTACATGAACTTAATTTTTATGATTTCCTCATAGCTCTTGACAGCATTAAAAAAATACTATAGTGAACAACAGCCTGACAAAGGGTTTTTTAGTAGTGTATTCATTTTTTTCAGTAGTGAAGTTTGTTCTGCATTAGCAGAATTTTATTTGATGCTATTTGATTTGCTAGTGGTCTACAAAGAACATAGTTTTTATAAATACTGTTAACTTTATTTTCAGTTTAGAGACTTTTAGATTCTGGCCTCTATTTTGCTAGTTGAAAATGCTTCTTCCTGTTCCTCTGATCATCCTGTATCCTAGGGTTGCAGGGTTTTTTTCCACTTGAGTCTTTTTTTTTTTTTTTTTTTTTTCTTACAGCAAACATTGGTCATGCCTTGCAGTTCTCCACTGTTTTGTGTGGCAGAAGTAGACTTTTGAGAAAGTTTCACAAGTTAAATTGAAAGTATGATTTTTAAATCAAGAAACTAAATGTTTGAAATGCTGTATGCCGGCATTCTTGTTTTAAGACTGGTCTATTAAGTCTGCACATGATCAGAGTTGAGAAACATCTGGGCTGCTCTAAGGCAGTCATTACTGGCTTTCCTGGCCCTGTGAGCTCTGCAAAAATCTCATGGCTCTCACACACATGGTAGGAATGGGGTTCACCTCTAGGAGATAAAGTAACTCTCCAGGGCCTTGTCAGTCTACTAAACATGCTTTGGCCCTAAGGTGATCCACCAATGTTAACGGGAGTAGGCCCTCTTGTCTTACTGCTTCTTGCAGCCAAGAGATATAAATTACCCAGGTACCTTGTGTCAGCACAGTCTAGTTATAAACTTGGATGTCTTAGGAGCTGTGTGTGGCTGAAGACACACAGGTTGTCCAGCTCTTAGCTTGTATGTATGAAGACCTTTTACTTCTCTCCTGGGATCTATGTTGGATCTTTAGAAAAAGTCTGGTAAGTCTTTCTGGAGACATTTGAAATGCCATGGAGTGCGCTTTATTTTCTCATTACAGCTGACAGTAGAATCTGCTTTTTATACAGCAGTACCATAACTTTGTGATTTAAAAGTTTTTCCAGAAGTTAGATTTTTGTAGAAGGTTTAATTGCCTATACGTACTTTCTTTACTAATACAGTGCAGTGCTACTTCAAATGTCTGAGGATTCTGTTGCTTGCACACTGTGACTTAAGAAACCAAAAATTAATATTAGTGGATGCAACTAGTTTGAGGAGCAATGTCTTTAATATAAAACCTAGAGAAAGTATTAATATGAGGTTTTGACGAAAAAAAATTTGCCCCCATGATAGAGGAAGAGAATGTGTCCCCTTACCCCAGCTTCCTATAGATTCAGAAATATTCTTCACTGCAAAATGGATTATGATCCATCCTTGACTTGAAGTGGCTGAAAATAACTCTCAGAAGGCCATAATACATGTTGCATGAAATAGTTGCTTTACAACATTGTCAGCTACTTTTGTGGGTTTTAATATTCTTCTTTGTGACCCCCTCTAGAATTCTTACATGTTGAGATTTTTCCCAGATGTGATTGTGTGATTATAATGATATTCTTATATTGCTGTAAACATAGCAATTTAACTCTGTGCTGGGCACATGCTTTTTCTGAAATTCTTGTTTAGTTTTTTTTGTTTTATTTAAGTTCAGCTTAAACTGCTTCTAAGTAAGAAGCTAAAAAAAGAGCACTTTGGCACAAATGGGTGTCCACACAGGAAGTTTTACTATTACAGCCATTGTAATTTAAATTCATATCCTTCCGTATTAAATTGGGTTCTGAGAAGAATTTGTTTCAAATTAGCTTTCTAACTTGCTCTGTTTGTCAAACAGCTAAGCTTCTGCCTTGTCAGATTTTATTTGCATTATACCGATTGTCTATTTTTGCAATTGGAGATGCAGATGAGTCTTTATTTGAGAACAGGAATGAAAAAATACTGAGCCACAGTACTTGTATGGAACTGTTCATCAAAATACAGACCAATTTTCATTGGCATTGAAAAAAACAAGTCAATATTTCATATTTTTGAAAACTTTCTCACATTGGGAGTTTTTAAAGATGGATACTGTCTTAATACTAAATTCCTCTAACCCTTACATTGTCTTTTTTTGTGGTGATTTTATACAGGCACAGCTCATGTATTTCCTATTGCCCTTCAAAACAAAGTGAGATATTAAAGCTTAAATAAAGGTGGGGGTTTTTTTATATAACTGTGCTTTTTGCTTGGATAAATGTTCGTGTGCTTCAGGATCTGCTCATTCACTTTCAGTGGCTGGTGTGGTGACAGCATGAAGAGCGTGCACATTTCAGTTGTTTTTCAGTGTTTCTATTCTATTTAATAAAAGGTTAGGAGAACATTACCTGTGTTTCTGATGGCTCTGACTTTGCTGAATGATACTTGAAAGGGGGAAAAACGTGGGATTTTTACTGCACAGATAGGTGTTTTCACTCACTTTTAAAACTATGTAGTTACAGTAAGTTGGTTGTCAATAACTTCCTTTGCTTGGCCTTTTTAATTGTTTGAGTGCACTGAGAAGCAACCAAAACTGGCCGATAATCTTCTCTTTTGTTGGAAGTTAACTCCTCTGGTTCTTCCATATTCAAAAACCATCTTTCTTTTCCCTGTCCTTGGCAATTCATTTATTGCAGAAAATAGATTCAAGTTGAGAAAGGCTTCCTGTTGGTTGGAAAGTAAATTAGTTTGTGGAGAAGTGTCTCAGGGTGTTACAAAAATCGTAACCAGGAAAACTCTCCAAACCAAATGATAGTTTAGAAACCCGACATTGATTTATTGCAGTGCTGGGTGCATGGGGGATCTTTCCTGCTAACATGCACACCAAGTTACTCGAGGGTAAACATTATGTACGGTAGAGTACTTGCATATGCGTAGCACATTACATATTTATTTTCATTTATGCACAGGATTGGTTAGATGTTTCTCGCTTCTAATGCAAATTAGCGCACATCCTCAGACAGCACTGCTGAAGTTTTTTACCCACTATGAGTGCTCCCGAAGCAAGGGTTTGCCCTCTTTTGGGGGGAGGGGGGCGCTATTTGAGTTGCAGATCGTGATCTCCCACTACCACAATTACCTTTGTCATACTTCCAACTAATTTTCTGAGTATTGCAGCACCTTATCAGCTTACCTTCTCTCTTTCTGTATAATTAGTGGTGTTCTTATTGTTATCTGTTCTTTGTTTCCAATGATTTGCTCCCTTGATTAGAAGTCCTTTCATTCATGAGTTTTGAGAATTTGGTATGGTGGGTACTTGAGAGGGTGAGTCATTTAACTTGAGAGGTTGGGTCAGCTTGACCTAAAGTTGTGCGTGTTCCTGTTTTAACTAAATCAGAGTTTGGTAATTCTGAAATTTAGGAAATGTTCACCCTTTGGGACTTGTATATATTCATATATCACATAAGTCTTGCGCTCTCCGAACTACTCTTTAATTGCAGCAATACAGCACTTCACGATACAGTATAATATAACATGGAAGCATACAAATATAGCAATCATGAGTACAATAATTACAATTAACTTTTTAATCCATAGGTGTAAGTCAGGTAACTGGGATGTTAGTCAGTCCAAACTTCCTGAAATCCAAAAGAGGTACCATCTTTCTGGATCTCATGCAACATTTTTGTATGTTTCCAAATCTGTTTTATGTCGGTAGAAATTCTCCGACTTCCGTCCACATACTCACAACAACTAGTATTAACAATAGTGCAAACTCTGCCCTGGGATGCCAACATCGTATCTAATGCCATTCTATTTTGCATAGCTATATGAGCTATTTCTGAAATTTCTTCCTGCAAAGCCTTTGTGACGTTTGTAGTGTCGTTGGCTATCCTCTCATTGCTTTTTCCAATTCAGCAACCCCCAAACAAGGAATAATGCACCTAGCAAAAGTGTGAAATCCAATGGGTTTTCCTATAAGGGGGGGGGAGGTTGACTTGCCTATAGTTCCACAGGTAAGTTATTAACAACAGATTATTATCCAGTTTCTCAGCTGTAGTTATATTGGGGAAAAATCTCTCCCAATGTACAAATGCCTGACCGTCTTGGTCATAAAGCTTTTTGTGCTACACTGCCATATATCCAATACCACCCAGTCCCCAACAGAACGTTCCAGTACTTAGTCATAGTTAATTCTGACGGATTTGTCAGCTGCGTTGACCAATCACAATGTGGGTAGTGCCCCACAAATAACCTGAGCTCTATTTGTGTGTCTTGGTTTTATTTATACACCTTATGTCAGACAGGTGTGGATTCAGTATTTGTCCAAGTTTGGAGGTCAGTCTTGTTCCAGTTAGTGTATTTTTGGTCTTACCTGCAAGCTATTCCAATTAGTCCTGAATGGAATAGCAATACTAACTAGAGGAATTCCTTTATGAGTGTTTTCAGGGAAATGGGTACATACCCAATACTGTGTCTTATTAATAACCTTCATTGATCTTTCCACAATTTTCAAATAAGTATGCTGTGTCCATGAGTTCTCCTATACCACATAACAGGCAAAATTCTATACATTGGTAAAACATGTTTAAACAAGTATCTACAAAGAATTAGTGTTAACAAACTCAGATCTCCCTGTATACAATCCAAATTTATATAGTGTCTTATTTTAGTTAACTTTCATGCTGCCTGGCAGTATTGCAAGAGACCCAACCTAGAACTTCATTACTCTCAAGTTAGTTTCAAGTGTTAAGGTCCTTCTTGCTTGACAGTCCACTCTGGCAAAGTAGATGGCTTAAACCTGCTGTGATGAATCCCTCCATGGATACCTTCAAGCCTGACAGCAGTGTAGGTAATAAGTAATATCTGGAACGGTCCTTTCTACTTCTCTTTCAATGATTCATGTAACCACGTTCTCAGATACACTTATCTCTGAGTCAGGAAGGATGCACCAGCATGTCCAATGGTACAGGTGTATAGGTATATTCAACAGAGAACAATGAGGAAAGAGTCTTCCCCAAAGACAGTATATTCAGTTAGCTGCCAATCACCAGAAGTATTAGTTTGGTCTTCCTTTCCTGTTCAATGTACAGCATACAGTCTTCCATAGAATACTTCAGATGGGCTCACCTTTTCCTAACTTCTGGGGTGATTCTGATTCTCATTAAAGCAATAGGTGAAACATCTATCCATTTTAAATTAGTTTCTTGACATAATTTAGCCAATTCTTTCTTTAAAGACCTATTAATCCTATTTACTTTCCCACTAGACTGGGGTCTCCAAGGTGTATGTAAATCCTATGTTATTCCTGAAAGGGCAGAAACTGTCTATTACTTCTGCTATAAATGTGAGTCTCTGTTTGATGAACTTCCACTTGGAACTTCAAATCTTGGTATAATCTCATTTAATAGTTTGTTACCTAGAGCTTTGTTGGTTTGGCATGAAAAGCTTCAGGCCATCATGAAAAGCTATTTACCAATACCAAAAGATATTTATAATTACTGCATTTTGGTAATTCAGAAAAATCCATCTGCCAGTATTACCCCAGAATATTCCCTTTTCTTTACCTTTCCAGGTGGAGGTCTTAATTCCACTTCAGGATTATTTTACAACATGTTAAATGTTGGTTTACTATTTCATCAGCATAGCTTTGCATGTTTGGACCTATTGCATACCTTGTAACACTTGCAATTATAACATCTGCTTCCATATGAGTTTCTTTATGTGTCTGCTGTAGCAATTTCCACATTATGGAAGCTGTTACAAAACACTGTCCAGTAGATGCTACCCACCACCCATCTGAAGTCCTTATGTGTTTTAGCATCTTAGCTAATTCATTCTCCTTTTCATTGTATTTGGGCGGTTCAGTTCTCACTAGGTTTTGAGGAATCGAGGTTCTCATTATTGTTTTGTTGGCTGCCCTCTTTGCTATTTCATCCACCTTACAATCAGTTCCCTTGTATGACCTCAGTATGTCCAGGTTGGTGAGCCTTAAAATGAATTACAGCCAACTCCTTAGGTTTTTGAACAGCTTCTAGTAATTTCAGTGTTTCTGATCCATGCTTAATAGGTGACCTTTGTCGGGTTAAAAGTTCTTTCTTTTCATACTGCCCCATGTGCATGTATCACTCTGAAGGCATATTTAGAAAGTATATGTATATTTGCTTATTTATCCTGTGACAATGTCAAAGCTCTAGTCAAGGCAGTTAACTCAGCTTTTTATGCTGAAGTATTTGATGACAAGGGTTATGATTCAGTCATACCCTCAAAAGTTACCACTGCATATCCAGATGGTCATTCTCCCTTCAGCATAAAGAGTCCACTCCAGATTTTCCAGTCAAACATCCTTCAAATCTGGCCCACTGGAAAAGACTTGTTCAGTAGTTAATATACAGTTATGCTGTAGGTTTGTATCATCAGGTACCAGCAACAAAGTACCAGGATTCGAAGAGGTTGTTACCTTTAAACTTACATCGTCCAGTTCCAATAATATTGCTTGATGTTGGATCATTCTACTCTGCAATAATGGTGGTGTCCTTGTTGCAGCACTGAGGTCACAGTATGTGGTACAAGTCGAAGTCTCTAATCCAGTTTTTTCTTCCATTTTCATAGGATATTGTTCCGGTCATCCCCCCCACCCCTTGTTTTTCTTATGGGTTTGGAGTTCTGTTTTAATTCTGCCTTTATTGGTGTGGTGTTAGCTTTCCCTGGTACTTCAGTAGCCTATATCAACAGAAATACAGCATCCAGGATTTTTTAGAAGATTTCTGGTTCACTTCATTGTTCCCTTTGCTGTAGATACATTTGCACCTTCCAGATGTTTTTCCCGTGGGATATACAACTGAATGGAAATCTCAAAAAAAAAAATGTTATTTGAGCCTGTAGTTTACTAAGTAAATCTGGACCTAAGAGAGGTGTAGGGTATTGAAGCATATACAAGGACTGATGTATTAAAGATTTACCTTCAATTTGATATACCATTGGTTTCAAAAATTTTTTATTCTTTAATTCTCTCTTTTCAGTAACCCCAACAACTGGTGTATTAAATTTACTGAGAAGCCCCTACAACTAGTTACTATGGAATAAGTTGCTCCTATATCTATTCAAGAAATCTACGGTTTCATTTCCCAGCTTCATTGGCAGCAGGGGATCCTGCTAGGGATGCCTCTAAATTCACCCCCAGTCTCTGTCAGTTGGAATCTTCGTACCAATCGTAAGCAGGTCTGTCTCTGGAAGAGATGCAGACAGGGTATCCAGTTAGCTGATTGTTTCTTTGGACATTCATTTTTCCAGTGTCCTTTTTCTTTGCACTGATCTTTCCTCAAAGGATTTCTATTCCTTGTATTTCCTCCATTCTTTGCCCTCTTCCATGCCCTCATCCTTTCAGGAAACCTCTTCTCCATCTCAGGATGGAGCTGGGGTAAATATGGTTGCTGAAATTTGTTTCTTTCTTGTTTACTTTCTTTTTCATTTTTTGCCCTCTTTCCAATTCCTTTCTGTTGTTATAAATCTTACAAGTAATTTCTGTCAACTGAGATTGACATTCCAGACATACCACCTACTTTTTGCAACTTTCTTATATCTGCAGCACAAACAAAGTAGTAAAAGTAATTGATTCTGTAATTCTCTTCCCTAGCTTTTTCCAACACCGTTCTTTTTCCTTAGGCAAAAATCTCTCCCTATTACAAACAACACTATCCTGAAACCATCAATTGCACATCCCCTTCTTCATTCTTCATTTTCAAACACCTTTTCCCAATACTGCAAGCAGAACAACACAGAGGCAATTTCTTTTTATCCTCCATCATCATTGACTCATTAGAATAAAATATAATAAATTTATATTTCTTGTTTCATGATAACTTCTCAAGGCAAAAAAATAAAATCGACAAATGGGACTTCTTTTTCCTTTGCATCTACAAAACAATATTAATTTCAATACTGTATTATAATTTATACTTCTGTTCTTATGCCATTTATCCTGCTCATCAAAGGTATACAAGGGCCACCAGTGATTATGCTATTCTACTAATTTTTTTCTGAGGGAGGGGGTCACCCCCAAACTTGCTCCAGTATCTTAATACACAGCCCGATGGAGAACTCTTAAGAACGTGGCCCCCCCCCAGTAGAATGTCCAGTTCCCATGTTACAAAGTTTTCAATATCACAAATACCCAATACTTAAACAAAATCTGACAGAAAAATCTGGCAAACAATGTCCAACAAAGTTTCAGATTACTGATACACAAGATGGCAAACAATATCCCATCCAGATTTCAAATTACTAGTACCCAAAATCCAGCAGATAGTGTCCAACAAAGGTGCAAATTACCGATACCCAAAATTTGGACTCCAGGCATCCCTGTAATAGAGTAAAGATTTACACAGTTGTGCATTACATATATCTTGGTGGAACTCTAAGCCACCATACCAATACTTGACAATGTGTATAATAATTTGCATATTCCTGTGGGACTCTAACCCACTCTCCAATATGACTTACCTGTAAGCAACCTGAGTATTTATGACTAATGTTTATTTCCCAGAGAGCTGTTGTGGAAACTCACCTGACCAGGGAATCAGAGAGCCTTCCTGGTAATTCTGAAGTTTAGGCAACAAGGGGAAAAATGGTAGAAGTCCCATTGTATCAAATGTTTTTAGTATTGGCCAGTAAGAAATGGAAAACACTTCTGACAGCATAAGGTGCTGGTGGCCTCAGGGCAATAATACACTGACATAATTGGTCTGTTCTGTCTCCAGCTCTAACCCTGTGCTTACCCAATGCTGGATAATGTTACTTTCACCAGTTCAGGTAACTAGATAAACTGGTACTGCTTTATGTATGAAAACTGTATATTAGCTTAAATTGCCCCCACTTCAGCTGGGTATGTAAACAGACTAAAAGTAACTTTAATTTTACAGAGTTTTAACTCAAAAAAACTCCCTAATAATTTTTATTACTACGGTTTCAGGTTGAATAAAGGATGAACAAAACCTAACATACAAAGGTGAAAAACTTTCAAACCTAGGAGCAAATGTAAAAAGTTAGGTTTTTAGATATGGTGGTTGACTATGAAAATCAGTTGTTATGTATTGCAAGTAGGTAGCCTGAATGTAGGCTTGTATATTTTTGGTGGAAATAGTAAAGATTAGTTACCTATCTTTTAAATGACACTTTTAGACAAAATTGGATTTGAATGTTGAAGAACTGTTTTGTGCCAAACCAAAAGACTGAAAATTTGGGGTTCTGGCCTCACATACACTTACTTTAGCAGGTCCAAAATTCTTCTTGCAAGTGGTTCCACGTTCAGTAGTTCGTACTGAACGTGTTTATCAGAGATTGCAGTGTTGAAGACTAGGATTGTATCGCTAATAACTTTAATTTTGTTTTTAAATTCTTAAAAATAACGATAAAAATGAGCGTATTGTCTCATTTCTTTGAAGAATGTTAAGAAAAACATTGTTGAATATAGAGCAGCTGTTGAGAATTAGCTTCCTATTCCTTTCTTAGGTGCCTAAATAGCTGAAAAGTAAAACTCAGATGGATGTCATGCTATAAATATTGATGAAGCTGAACTTGGCAGCTGGTTATGTTGAAAGTTGGTGTCTGCAATTATAGTTTAGAATTATTTGCTTAACAACTCAGTATTTGTGTTCTTTGACAATAATAGTGTTAAGGTCTTGGACTTTCTGCATATATAATCATGTTAGTAGGAAGTCAGAATGTCTTTGTATAGAACAAAACCTCGGTTATTAATGATTAGAAATGGGATAAATACGGAACATTCATTTGGAAAATTCTGGGGTGTAAACTAGCAGGGTGAAGTAAAAAATAAAAGCAAATTGTAGTTTAAGCATCATTCTCCCATCATCCCGGTCCCCCTCCTGGCTCTGTCTTGGCTCAGCCTAGCTGTAAACATCTCCCCAAAGCAGGGTTACAGATTGTCGTGCTGTGGTCTAGAGCTGCTCTATGTACAGCATTGTGTGTGCATCTGCATGTCAGACCTGCAGTTGGAGTTAGCACCAATACAGCCACAGCCTCGCTGGTGTGTATTTCCTAACAACGTAGCTCTTACTGTAAACGGTAATGAAACAGAAGGATAGTTTAACAGCGGAAACTTTGGTACTCTCCTACAGGAAGTTAATAAGAACTAAAGAGTTTGAAAGGTGCAGTATCTTCCACTCCTGTGTTGCATTTGAACGATTTTTAGTAGTGCTGCCTTTAAATCTTGTAACTGCTGAAGCTGCCATTTAAATGTGTCAGTGGATGTCACCCCTCCCCCTTCTCTGTGCACATGCCTACTTACTATCTTACCAGTTTTAATTTAATTACTACTGCTGGTTTTGATAAACGTGCTGTTACATAGGACTTGGTGACTGTTACTTGTGGCTCAAAAGGAAACCTTCAATCCTGAGTTGTCTTTCGCGGTATGAACAATTGCATGGGATGTTTCTG
This sequence comes from Falco punctatus, assembly GCF_963210335.1. Taxonomy (NCBI): domain Eukaryota; kingdom Metazoa; phylum Chordata; class Aves; order Falconiformes; family Falconidae; genus Falco; species Falco punctatus. The sequence continues at coordinate 35,999,656 of NC_137585.1, forward strand.
TTGGTATTATCAGCACTAAAGAAGTTATTTATAGCATTCAGGTTTAAAGTTGAGCTGTTGGGAGTTAGGCTTCTTTCTCATCGTAACATTTTGGTTAAGATGGAGAAAGACACTTAAAGTCCCTGGTCCGGTATAACATCCCCTCTCCCGTTCACCTTTCTTCCAGGAAACTCAGGTCCTCTGTATTCTGAAGACTTTCTGTCATTTTGCAAATGTCCTGAAATAAGGCTTGAAAGCATTGTGCTGATTTTGTTTCTGCAGTGCTGAACTGCTGGGAATGCTAGTATACATCCATGGATTGCTGGCACTTTTGAGTGTGTTGACTGCATCCCCACTTTTGCCACCAGGGCATCATTAAATTGCATGATAGTTATAATACTTATGGTAATGACTGCTTGTTATTAGGATTCCGAGTATTGCTTCCGTTATTATGTTGAAGCTTTATTAACTGTGTGAAGTAGTTCTTTTTTGTGACTGAAAAGCATTAGTTTGCAAGACTTAAGAGAACAGAAGATGAAGAGTTGAAAATAATGAGGGTTTTTTGTAGTGATAGTTTCTTTCCGATTTTGCTAAACAATTTCTTTCATTGTGTTGGCTGGATAAAACTCTGATATAGAGTGGAAAAAATAGCCAGTATTCTCAACTCACCGTTACTTATTCCCAGATGCTCCAGTCTTCACCAAAACTCTTGCTATGCATGCTGTCAAGGTGACATTGTTGGTCAGTTAAGAAAAAGAGTTTTCCCAACAACCTCAGTTTTGATAGTTTCCATAAACACTGTGGTAGAGTGTTGAAGGAGAAAAAGTAGAAATAGTTTTGAGGACATTCATTACATACATATATGTGTATATGCATATAAATGTGTGTATATGTACATGCTTCAGGCACCCTGAAAAGATAATGGGACAAAGCTCAACAGACTTTGGAAAACTTAATCAGTTGGCAGCCTTGGGCTGATTATAGTTGGGATGGAACCTTGATTACAGTTGAGAAGTAATGTGTATTGTATGATAGGCTGCTGAGGGGAAGTAGGGAGAAACACCTCTTATGTTCACTGTAACCTTTAACAGATTCTTATGCAAAATCAGCATGAGCAGGAAACAAGTGCATTTTTATGCTGCTTTGTGCAGTAAAAAGTGGCAACAGGTTGTAAGCAAATCATTTTTAAAAATACACTTTTCAAATTTTTTTTCCTTTAGTGGGAGGAGAATCATTTAGCACTTTGAGTGTTGTTTATGTAGATGTTTTGGAACATCGGGAAGGTGGCAATGTGATGTTCTGTCTTCAGCTCATGTTTCAAGGCTGTCTTCAGATTGAAGAGCTAGAAACAGGTTCTTCTAAATAGAAAGTCTGACTTGGGACCAGTTTTGTGCAGTCCAGGGCTGCCTTTCCTTAGTCAGCTTTTGAAAGTGATGATCTGGTAGCCAGTTGATCAAGAATATTTTTTTTTGCTTTTCAAAAGATTATATAGACACAAGTTAAGAAATATTACTCATTTGCTCAGGAAAAGTCCCATAGATGTTATTTGAGAAGTATCCTTCTGCACTTGTTTCTCATGTCCTCCTTAACATTGAATGAAAAGCGAAGACGTTCTTTAACAAAAAAACCCCCAAACAACAAACTCACTGATGATTGAGTTTTCTTGAGCAGATCATGTTGTGTAATTGTCCATTTAGCAATAACACCCCCCCATCTTTGTGAGTGTTCTGATTTATGAAAGTGATTTACTAATTTATATTTGGGCTGTTGATGTGAAAGGATTTAAGTGCTGTGAATTGGAGCTTGTGTTCTGTACACAGAGGTTAATGACATAACTTCTGTATAGTCCTTCTATTCTAATGTTCCCATGGAAGAGGAGAGCAGACTAGTGTGTGTGGTATCTGTTCCAAGTTACAGTTATTTATCATGTTGTTGAAGGTGGCTGTGTCATATCTACATTAACAGCTGAACCATTTTCCATATAGTAAAAAAACCATCAGCCCCGAGAAGTTAATATTGAGCAGAATGTGATGTTATTCAGCCAACACTGAATTAAACATCATGGACATTTTATTCCGTGTTGTGTTTTGCTGTAGTATACCGTGGTGACTATGTGAAATACTCAGCTGCCATTACTCAGTGCTGCTCTCGAGGCTTTCCACCTTTTCCCCATTCCTCCCAGCTGCTTTCTTTAGAGTCATATTTTTAGTTCATTTTTCCTTGAAGTGCTAATCCTTCCTGGATTTCCTTCCACCTCACTAATGCAAAGAGGTGGTTGTAAACAATGTGAAAGAAAGAGGTCATAAATCCTCTCTTAACTACCAGTAGTGTGTCTCCTTCTACTGAATTGTTTCTAATTGATTACACGTTGCATTTCCCTCTTCAGTCTTGAAAAGTGAAATGGGGAAGGACTACCACAGTGACACCTGGATTGTCCTGGATAATTTTTATAGTAAATCATTACTGTTACGGTGCCAGTGTGCTGTAGATGAAAAAAACTTCAAATATTTCTGTATTGTTTTGAAGTTGTGAATGACTTTAAGCCAGCTTCCCAATATCCTAATTAGGTATGCAGTGGTTTTGTGTAGTTATGTCAGCAGCTAGTTTTTGTGAGGTGATGTTTTTTAGACAGCTTGAGGTCCTTTGAACAGAGTGTGTTCTTGGTTGCTTTATCAGAATCATTCCACAACATAAGTCAGAACTAAATTTAAAATTAAAATTTGCTGCTGTCAAACATTTACTCACTTAGCAAAGGGACAGTTAAACCACAGTGGCAGCAAAGACCCCCTTTTGTCTCCAAATGCACTGTTTCTAGTCAGGAATCATTTGAATGGAAATCATGCTAGAAAGATCTTCGTTAATGCTAGAAGCTCAGTAAAAAAAAAAAGACAGTTTATGGTAGCTAGTTCAACGACAGTAACAGTTTGTGACTAGATAATGCTGTACATTAAGCATGAGCAGTAGTCAACAAGATGATGCAGTAAACTTAGAAATGTCACTTGATGGTTACCTTCACAACAAACCTTTCTTTTATTGTGCTTGAATAATTGTAACTGGAATAGTTTAGATTTTTGTGATACTAATTTGGACATATAGTGGTAAACCAATAGATCTGGACTTCTCTTCATTCCTGGCAGTTGGTTATGTTTTGCAAAACCAAAATTGAAGTATTTAATTCTAGCTGTGGTTAAGCAGGGTGGTGGATTCTGAATGACTTGAAATGGGCTTGAGTGTTAGCCAGTTCAGTGCTGCTGACAAGTTATGCTTTCAAAATAGGGTTAAATACCTGACAGTTGGTAGGTAATGGGATTCATTTTTACGCATTATATTTAATATTCAGGAGTTATTGTAGGATTATCTAATCATTTTCCTTAAACATGCTTGTCTGTGTTATCTTAGTTCTAACACAAGAAACTAGTTTCACCACATGTTTTCTCCTAGTTATGAATAGAGACTGCATTTTTAGAGCTTCCTACTGTTCTGTTGTATCTCATAGTAGGAAATTCTGTGCTACCTGTGTTTACTGTTTCTCCAGATTTGGGTGGGAGGTTGAGGGGGAGAATTTGAGGAAAACATTTTCATGATGGCAGCCCGTTCCTTTCAGTTCTGGGCACCTGGAATATTTTAGTGCTCTTACAGAGGCAGTTTATGTGAGGTGACCAGAAAGGAGGTATTTGCTGTAAGTAAAGAACTTGGTGTGCAAATGTGGGAAGATGTGCAGTACTCTAAAAAGTACTTGAGGAAAAAAGCTAGTCTAGGAGTCCTGGACAGGATTTTGTGCTGCTTCATAGATCCCCTAACCCAGCTAAGCAGATTGCTGCACTTCACTATATTGGTACTAGAAATATATACAGAATATTTTAGGGGTTACACTGTACATGCATACAGTTCTGGTCTGTCAGGGTAGGACTTAATAAATGTAAGCCAGGAGTATGTAGGTATAATGAATTGTTTCTGTTATTGCAAGATAATAGAGACTGAGTCTGATCTTTCAGTGTGCCTGGGTGCCTGAACTAATAAGTAAGTGTTGTAATTAGCTGATTAATACTTGTTAAGGAACTATCATGGTTCTTGGAGGGAAGGGAGAGGTCTCCCCATTTGTTCTGTCAGAAGAATGGTGCATAAATTGTGGGTGGGTTGTTTGTTTTTCCTTTTCCTTCCCCTCTGGCTACCTAATCAAACTGTGTCTGCTTTCCTGGCTAAAATTTTTCCAATGCAGTCCAGGCAAGTGGATTGATGCATCCTAAAGTCCTAGCTGCTTGCAGAAGTAGATACATTGAGGATTTAACTTGGGAGGACTGTATGCATGATGTTTATATTCTGTTCTGACCTTGGTAGATGCTGAGATTCTCCTTGCTGTAACATCTTTGCAGTCCTACTCAGCTACAGGTCAAGTTGTATCTTTAACCCAAACTGTTTTCACTGGATTCTACTCATGCCATTTTGACTTTGCTCATTAAATTGCTTTAGAAACATAGGTCTAAATTTGTCAGAGTAATAGGAGGAGGATGATCAGTCTTTGCTTGTCTTGTATCTAGTCAGATACATACTGATGAGAGGCTTTTTTCAATTAGGGATTGGAATTCATACTCCATGAATAAGATTCTGTGATGAGATAAGACAGATTATTGGCATAATTAGTAGCAGTTCTCTCTTTTCCCGTGGAGATATTAGTGGTCCATAAGCATGTGGTGGTTTGGCTGGAACTTCGGATGCTTTTGCTGGATGCTAATGCTAGGGTATTTCAGTATCCAGCCTGCAACAGCCCCTTTCTAGGAAAAGCTGGTTTTTGGCCAGCTTGTGCAATATTTACAATTCTCCAACTTCAGATCCTATGCTTTGAAAAACTGCAGAGACACTTGATTAGTCTTGCTTTTTTGGCTGATACACTTATTGGATGGAAGTACAAGTCAGAAAAGCATGATAAAATGCGAAGTCAACAGCAGCCTTTGATTCCACCTATAAAGTACTGTGTACTTGACTGCATAGATTAATAATAGTGTATTAAATGGCATGGCTGGATATTTCTAAGATGTTTTAGAGAGGTGGATGATAATTTAACATTTATTTGAGGAATCAATTTTTCTTTTTTTTTCTATTCTTTCAGAAATTAATAGGGAATATTGAAAGCTTAAAGACAACTGAATGGGTTACTCTTAGCTCCGCATATAATTTTCAATAGATTTCAATAGTAGAAGTATTTCCTTAATCTCCTGTTTAATGAAGCTAGGTAAATGCAGCTTGCTTTACTTAGTTTGCTAAGATGAAAGCAGTGTTTATTTTTTTCAGGGGAGGAAGTATTATGAAGTGGTAGATGTTACAGCCTCTTACTCATTTCAGAGTGTGCATCCACTTATTGTAGTAAATAATCAAGAGTTTGAGTTTTATCAGACTTCTGTCTCCAGTGCCTTAGTTTCTAACAATGATTTAGAATGCCTTACCTGGTAATATCATTCTCAATTTAGGTATGAACTCTAAGGTTGCTAATACTTTTAGGACAATATCACAATATTAAGGTGATGATGTACTTAGTATAGATTTTTCACTTGGAAAACTACTTCACAGTGATTGACTGAGCATGTTGCACGTTTGCTTTGACAGTGCTTTGGCTGTATGTACATTTCTGGATGAAAAACAAGCATTTCAGTTTTGTACCTATACATAGTAATTAAACAGCTAAAAACTGTTGTAAAAAGGATAATATGATGGTGCATAGGGAGAAAATTGCAACTTACTCCCAAACAAACAGCATTTTCAGCACGTATAAAATTTGCAACGCCTAGTTTAAATGGTGACATTCATTTTAGGAGGTATTGCTGTTATACCTTTGAGGAAATGTTAGCTGGTTTTTTTTTCCAAGTGGTTCCAGTGGCAAAGTTTACAGAAACTCTAATAGTGCCTAGTAAATCCCTGGGAGGGGAATTTCCTGTTCAGTAGCAGTTTGAGGTTTCTGTTGTGCAGCACTATGCAAGGTACATTCTTAGACTTCAGTGTCAGGCCTGTGTCTATAGTATTTAGTGAGGATTCAGAACAAGCTTGTAAGCCAGCAGACTGAATACGACAGATTACAGGTATAAGATACCTCTTAAATGTTTTGGTGGGTCACAGTATAAGGATTCTTTTTTTTTTTTTTTTCCTTCCTCAAAACTGATTGTTGGTCTAAGTTATGTGGTGGTGGGTGAGTAAGAAGTATGCATAAGTGATAAAGAATATTGTTTTTAAAATTTTCTCTGAGGTAAAGACGCATTTCCTGCAGTGGTGCAAATTCATTCTGTAAAAACCTAAATTTCTAAAACTTGAGCCTAAGGCTCAGCAAATAAATGCTTTTTGCAATATGTAAATTTCTTGCCTTCGAAGAACAAATTTCTAGACTGGGGTGGCCGTTTAAGTGGGAAAACAGTGAGGAGAAAGGTACTTCTTTCCTTAGCTCTAACCCGAACTGTAGCTCTTTTCCTTCATCTCCCCAATACTGCATAAGTTATGGGGAAGGAGGAGGGAGAAGGAGAGGGGGCTGTATTGCTGCTTTTGCAATTACAATCTTTTGTTTACCCTATGTGATTTTATTAAAATGAATATGGCTTTTTCTAAATGTTTTGGGAGTAAGGGTTGCTGAGCTTTGGATACAATTGACTTTTGTCTTTATATGTTTTTTATCTACTAATGCCCTCAGTTGCCTGACCTTTACATTTTTTTAAATTTATTTTTATTTTTTTTTACTCCTTTTAGGGTTTCGTTTTTGCACTGAATGTAGCCAGGACGGATCCTTGTGGGCTTTGGCAGCCCTTGGAAACTGTCAAAGGTAAGAATCAACCAAAGTTCAATATTGTGTTCTTGAAAGTTGGAGGTGAGAAGAACCCTACCCTGTACGAGTCCTTAACCATCTATAGGATATGTTGCTGTTTTCATATACTTTCTAGTGTGCTATTTCCTGTGGGTTTGGGTGTAAAGTTTTTTCTGTAACTGCCTTATGCAATTTGTTTTTGTCAGCTAAACTTTATGTGTATGTTAGTTTCCTTTGAAAATTAAATAATTGATGGTGAGATTTTGAAGTCATTGAAATAGGTAAGTGATTAGTTCCTGCAAGCAATGAAGTTGCATTCAAATTTTGTTTACCTTCTGGATGCTTTTGCTTTCATCTCAGTACCTCTCAACTCACATTTAAAGTGACAAAAAATATTCTGTTCTTTTTCTGCATATTAAATATTGCGTTGGTTTTGTACATTCGTAACAAACTCAATGTAATGTAAAGCTGTAGTAATTATATATAATATGGCTAGACCATCTTCTAAAAATTAACACTTTTTTGTCTATGTACTTAGATAAGGACTAATGACTGCAGTCATGTATCAATACAATTGTGTCAAATAAGCAGTCTCATTTAAGGCATAGTTCAGTAGAGTATTGCCTTGTTCTGACTGCTTTGTTTTGAGTATGCCGTGTATACAAGATCACAATCTTTGCAGAACGCTCATGTGCCTGTTCGGCTTTGTTCATTTGTGAGAGAGCTTGGGACCTACCTTCACTTCTGCTTACTGTCTGTAATGGTGACAGTTCAGACAGCCTTACTGTCCTTCAGGGGTTTTCCAGTGGGCCATATCCAATTTAGAATTTGGAATTCACAGGAACCACAATTGGTTTTACATTAATAAGTGCTTATCTTGCAGCTGCACTGTTCAGAAACTTGAAATATTTTTTTCTTCTATATTAAATGAAGAACGGTTTTCCTCTTTAGTCCATATTTGATTGCTGCTGGCAATTTGAAAAAAGACCCAAAGTATTGCTGTATGAAAGGCTCTTGTGTTAGATAAGGTGTTTAGTTGTAGTGGTGCCTGTTTGAACAGCAAATTTGAAGACATTTGGCTTCCTGCTTTCCCTTGCTAATGAGGACTGTGTGTTCCTGAATGGTGCACCTTTCTACCTCGAGGAAAATGAGGCCTGGAGGAAGTACCTTTTCCACTGGTATTGATTTTTCAGGCATTTTATGTATGGAAATTTGGCTGAGGTTTTATTTGTCAGAGTGTGCTAGAGTGCAGAAGTGAAGAGATAGTATCCATAAGGTCCTCTGCACTGTTCTGCTTACACTGAATTTATGACTGGTAGCTGCATCCATCATCCTGATATCACTGAATGAAATGTGTACATCTTCTCTGCAGAAAGAGACGGAACATAGGATTAAACATCAGACTGGATTGTCCCAAAGCTGTATCGTTTTATGATAGGACAGTATTGTAGTAGGCATAAGAACTGCAGCCAGTTCATATTAGCAAGTGTTTTTACCTTTGAGAATAGATTCTCATCACTGCATGATAAAGAATTAAATAAAAATTGTTCATAACTTTAGACATGCCATATCATATGTGGACATAGCTGTGCATTGCTATTTGTCAGACCTTCCTTGGAGTCCTCACTTGAGCCAAAGTTGATTAATTTTTCTACAAAATACCAGATGAATGAAAAGATTGGGGCATTTCAGCCCCATCTGAAGTAGTTCTGGTGGGTATATGCAAGAACAGAAGAAGATTGTCTTTTGACCTTTTCCAAGAGTGATTTAGTTGATAGATGTTGGATGTGGATGTCTGTAAACTTAATGTATTTTTATCCCTTGAGAACCTGGCATATCACATAAATATTGGAAATAAGTATATTTTGGCATTTGGCCTTTTTCCAGTCCTGTAGGATGCTAGTACAAATTCTGATTGTCCACCCTCTGTGTACAAAATTAATTACCCTGTGTGTGACCTTCAGCCCTCTGCTTTAGAAGCTAGCGAGTTGAAGAGGCGGTGACAACAACGTGGAATAATTACATTATTTCTTCACATACTGGCACTTCGTTGGCTGAGAAGTCACCCTCAGTTGTAAATGACTGCTAAAAAAACTCTGTCACAAAGGTAGTTTCCCATGGATTTGGGGAATCCCCAAATGCCTGCTTTTGGCAATAAATAAACTTGAAACGCAGCACACTTGTGCCAGTAGCCATGGGAATGAAGGATTCTCATAAGCAAGAGGAACATAAAAATGATAGTATTGAATTAGGCTCATAGTTTGTTGCCTGATGTTTTGTCTCCTGAAAGAAGCCAGAAGCAAATGCAGTGGGGAAAAAAATACAATAGAAGGGTAGTGCTTAGCGAAACTTCCTCTTGCAACACGTCTTGCAGTCTGTGGTTTAGGGTCTTCCTACACCATCTGCAAGATTTTTTGGTGGATTTTATTTTCACCTTGTGACTTTTTTCCATTATATTACAGGGCCTTTTAAAATTTTCACCTTCTTGCTGTCCCATGTGAGTTCACTCTGAGCATTGTATGAAATAGATGATACTTGTTTTGAACAGTAAAGCTGATAAAACATGAATTACGGGACAAATGAAGAGCGAATAAACTCTTTTCCTTCTCCATGACATTTGCTTTTTTTAGAGATTTCTCTCTGTTTTTCCTACTCTGATCTGTGAGCTATCGATAGTTCCAGCATATTTAGTCTGTCTTCTGTGGGAGGTTGCTTATCTTTGTTCTTACAGCCTTTCTATTTATTTATTTTCTAGTTCTGCTGACTTTTTTCTTTGAGATGCACTGGTTGATAGTTTTTTGTCTTCTCCCAAGAGTAATATATAAAAATTGGTGTCCAATATTGCCACTTTCCATTCCTCTGGTAGAGAGTGATATCTGAGAAGATAAACATGGCAGTTTTTCAGAGGTTCATATTTTAGTTTTTTCAGCACCCTGAATGAACAGCGGCCTGTCCTTGCAGTGGTCTTGGCCTGATCTGACTGGTCTTGGTTTATTTTATAAGCTTTTATAATGGTTCTGTAGCTCAAGTTCATTCTTGCTTGTTTCTCTGGTTTGAAACCAGTTTGGTGCCACAGCAATCCTTCTGGCCAAAGCTGTTTTAGCCATTAGACATCAGACTGTCTGTCTAACAATATGTGGAGCTTCTCAATTACTTGAATCTGATACTGCAGAATCATGCTGAGAAACTCCCAACTCAGCAGCTCTGGAGTGGGTCTCAGAAACTCAGTGTGGTGAAAGTACCATGGACAGGGACGGCTCCGCCTGTCCTCTCCTCTGCTGCAGAATAGAAGACTGCCTGGCAGGGAGAAATACTTGTTATATGTAGGAGCATCTTGGCATAGATGCATGATACAAATCATCCTTAGCATTTGATACCTACAATTTTTAATTATATGCTGCAGCCAGAATATTTGGTGATGGTTTGGGTGAGAGTTCTGCTTTATTCTCACTCCCTGTTCTACAGATAAGGAAATCACTATGCTGTAAGTCTTCACAGCTCTTATACTTTGCATGAGAATATATGATGCTACTGAACATGACTGCTTGGGGGTTATAAGATTTAATCAATTGTATGTTACGGTTTGTAGCTTCAGGCTCTTTTATGTTTGTAGAACATATTCTTCATTCCTTGTGTCAGCTTTAATAGCCATGAAAGATGTTGTCTACCTATGTACGATATACAGAAGACATTGACAGTGCAGGCAGCCTTGCATTATGAACAGGCTTTAACCTTGAAATTGAGGAGGTGCGTCTAGATGAACAAATTCTGAGCTTTCGCTTTTTGGCCTCATTACTATTTGCACTCCCAAAGTTGTCAGTTTCCATGCTTGGAATTGCTGCTGTGAAGATGACAGTAGAGTTATCAGGTCTGTAGCTGAGGTGCAAAAATTAAATGGAGAGACTTTAAATGGATTTTAAATGCTGGTACAGCTGAAGAGTTACAGCATCTTGAGAGGGACAGCTGTTAAAGGCCAATGGCTCTTGGCTTTAAGTTCTTAACTCAGTGTGAGCCCTTTCTTTCTACATACCTGGAATGTTATAGATCTGCTGAGAGCTTGCATCTTTCATTTTCAGAGTGACAGATTCCTGCTGAATTTATGCTGGTGTGTTTGATCTCCTAAATTGATTAATTTGATCAATTACCTCTGAAAGATGGCTTATCCTCTGGAGTGGAAGACATTCTAATCTTTGTAAACAAAGTCTCCTTAACTCTATTGCACTCTTCCATAAGTTACTTCACAATTCTAAGAATGGAGTTTGGGGTGTAGATTTTGTTCAGTTGGAACTTTACTGACACAGTCAAACAAATTAAAAATTATATTACCAAGCAGTGTTCAATACTGGAAACAATGGGAGCTTTTGACCTAGGTTAGATTAGAAATGTTAACCTAAAGATGGATGACTTCACAGCCTAGACTCTATTTATTTCTAGACTGAAGTCAAGCAACAAATTTTTACAGCAAGAAATCTGTGGGATTATTGGAAGTCTAATAATTTTTCAAACTAATAAGCTTTATATTGTAAGCTGAATCTGTGAAGCTTATATTTGCACAAAAGCTATTTCCTAGTAATTAAGAATTGCTCAGCACTGGTCCTGGTGATTATTCCTTACTGACTGTAGCTTTAATGAGTAAACACAATGAATACATTAAGTACTCTGCAATGACATATTTTAAAATTAAAAAGAAAGTGTATTCCTGGTAGTTGATTTTTTTTCTCTTGAGTAGAGTTATGTCTTATCCTGAATAACAGTTGTCTGTCTTGTTTGTGTAAAAAATATAAATTCAGAGAATATGTGCAGAATGGGAACACTAAAGGTCATAGCCTAGAATTGTTATTTATGTGCACTACAATCTTACATAACACTGTTAAAGGCAGAAAAATAACTTTTTAATATATATATATGTATCTTTTTTATCTTTTAGGCAGTATTTTGCATTTCTGCAGAGCTTTGCACAGATCCTGTTCCCATGCAAACTGATGAGGGAGAAATACTGGAGGAAGGCAGTCCCAAGGTCAGTGAGGTAAATGCCACTGTGTTTTTGAGGAACAAGAGTTTGTTTGTTTGAAATGGGGGATACATGGAGTGAACGTTGCTGCTGGTATGCAGCATGCAAGTAAATAGTATTTAATACCCTGAAGATATTTAAAAAGTAAAGTGTTTAAAAGCCTTTAGAAAGACAGGCTTTTTTGCTGTCTACTAAGGATTGGAACATGGGTCTTTGGGCACTCTCAGGAAGGAAAGAGGAAGTTCTTGTAAAGAAATACTAACCTTGATTGTATTCCATCTGTTAGAACTGGAAGGGCCTATCAAGCTTTCTGTCCTACCCACCCACCCTCTCACCTGCCCTAAAGAATTAGGCATATGGGCCTTTAGGTGCATGTGTCAGTGTGTGGGGGTTACTGACTAATCTATGTTCAAGGTGTTCTGCTTCTTGTTTCCTTATACTTGCCACTATGTGCTTTGTTGTGAGACTGGGTAGTATGTTGCTTTGAAAGGTACCTCTGATTTTCAGCATACCTTGTTGGGACAAGAGGCTATAAAGTGTGCTGTTGAATATAATGTTGGTTGTGTCCTGCTTTTTGCTTACTTCCTGAAGATGCAGATATTGAGTCAGTAATTTGGTTTGCATAATGACATAGTGATTATCATATTCTTCAATAGGTTTATAAATTTATTATATAGTCCTGACTATCTCAATGAGTTAGTGGTAGTTTTGCAGCTCATCTGTTTAAAATATGGTTCCTAAATTTCATGAAAATATGAATCATTGTTAGCTTGCTTGTAGTTTTGTGCAAGAGGCTGGCTGAAAAAGTGAAAAAAGAAAAAAAAAAAAGAGGACTAAAACTAAAATTTGTTGTTTCTTAGCTGGAGCTTTTTTGAGAGATGTTCTAATAGAACAAAACATTTTGTAAGCTGTAGGCATCAAGTTATGAGATGATTAATTATTAGAGAAAGGATTTGGCAATTGTCCGGCATGTACTTTAGGAATTGTGTTAATTTTAAATAGCTTTGAAGGAAGGCTCACTAGATTAGGAGCTGACAAATGAAAACGCGTCAGTGGATGTACCTGCAGCCATCCAGTGTATTGAATGCATCTCTTGACAAGAATGTAGTTACAAGGTTCAGTGGGGGATAGAAGTGTGCATACAAATCATCATGGTACAATTAATTACTGATTTTATTAGCATGGTTACTGGTGCTTAGTTTTCATCAAACAGAGGGAATATGTGTGTGTGTGCATATTTGTGTATATATATGGATATAGAGCTTTCATGTTTTGTCTGTGTGGCAGGAAGTAGATTAAATTAACTGTCCTGTGAAACTTACTGTTTTCCTCCAATGAAAAGTATGCTTTTCTTTGGTATTCTTAATTCTGGGTGTAGTGGCAAAGATTGTATCTCTGTTCCAGGATGAGATGTTCAAAAAACTTAGTGTTTAAATTTCAAAACAAATCTTTTAGACTTCGAGTACCTCAGTGTGTGTGCAGTCTTGTTTTGCAAGAATTGTCATTTAGGACATGTGGGAGATTTGGAATCGTGCATTTGGTTTCAGTGTTACTAATTGAGAGCTATATAGGATCATACTAAGCAAAAAAGATTTATGACTACATTTAGTCCTTCTCTCCATCCTGTGGTGTACAGGACTACTCACAGAAGTGTATTTTTCAGTGTTTCTTCAGTCTGTAAATGATTATCTTCTCTTTCCTGGTCTCAGGAGAGTTTTATAGCTATAACAGTGGAAGGATTTGTCCTCTAAAAAAATTGAGTGAAGTATATTCCACTGTATTGTATATCATTAAATTGTGTCCTTAATTTACAAATGTTTGCATGCTCTAATGAGCCATTTTCATAAAGGTACATTTTTCTAAGAAATATTTTTAAGGCTTCAGTAATATAGTTCATTTTTTTTCCTTTTGTCAGGACTTTTTTTTCTTATCCTCCACCCCTGCCAATTCCTCCAGGCAGATGACATGAGTTTTCTGGAAGAAGTTAGTTTTGTGCTTCAAAGACACTAATATAACTAACCATTCATTCAATATTTTATTTGAATCCTTCATTTCTCCCCTTTTACTCATTCGAAAACACTAATCTGTAAAGAAAAGCTAAATATAATATAATTATTTTTATGCTTATTGTTCAGATCGTTGGATCTTTTCTTCTGTGTTTTTCTAGTTTGTTTCTATTTTAATACCCATATTAAGTACCAGCAATCCTTTTGGACCTCACTCAGTTTACACTGTGTTCTTAAAAGGCCTATAATTTACCTGTTCTTTTGCTTTTACTAGAAATTATTTTTTGAGCCTGCAAATGATATCTAAACAAGCTGTCATCTTCCAGTGTTTTATTTCCTATGAATGTTTAGGAAGGACTTTGAACACTTTTTATGTTAGCATCTCCTTTGAAGCTCTTATCAAACATTGTAAGTTGAGTCTGCAGCTCATTGGTCTTATGAGATTAGTAATGCTGATTAATGCCAGCAACTTCAGTGACAATAAGTTTAATGATATCATATATGAGGTTAAGATTAAGGCCCCATTTGTAGAGTTTGTTCTGAGTAATTCATTTCTAGCCAAAAAGAGATTTTGACATATGATACAAAGAATGAAATTACTGTTTATGGTGATTCGTAGCATCTTTTATTGGCTGCCTCAGAATAATTATGAAATAGAAGTGGGCAAGAATTCTGTCTTGAAGTCCTACAAGACTGAAGAGATAATTTCAACAGCAGTATTAAAGCTATCGTTGCAAAAGGAGGAAAAGATTGTAGAATTAATTTTTATACTTTTTCTATTTGTATCTTAAGATACATAAAATAACATAAAATGTAAGATAAAAACCTCTTTATGTTCAAAAGACAAAGGCCCAGGCCTACACGCTTGAATGCCTTGTTATCAGCTGCACTAGAAGCATTTCTGTCGAGGGGTAAATGGCCTTACTGTGATTATGCTTGGTACTTTTTCAGAATGCAAGATCCTCAGGGCTCTGGTAGGTGCTTCCCCAAAGTTCAGAAGTTCTCTCTTGTTGAGGCCAGAAAAGGGGATACCTACTTTTGGGCCTCTTGCAGAATGTTCCTGTGATCACTTCACCTGAATTTAAATTGAAAAGCACTTGAGCAAGCAGACGTGGAAAATTGTCTTTAGACTGTAGCCGATTCCCTTTTATGCTGTATTAGATTTTGCCAAGAAGGGTCTTTGCCAAAATGTCACCTAACAGTCACTTCTGACACTGTCTTAAGCTGATTTCAGGCTGAAAATTGATCTGTCTTATTTTCTGTAAGTATGCATTGAACTTGAGGGAAAGAATGTAAATACATTAATGTCTAGAGATATCTTTGTTATATTGATATCAAAGTGTTCTGTCTTCATCACCATGAAAAGATATGCCCATAATTTATCTTCGTAAAAAGTAAGGCTTACCACATGAAGTTCTGTATCTCAGAGTGTTAATGACCTCACTCCAGAAAAACAAGAAAGCCAGAGGGGTCCCTGTTGATACATATTGCAGGAAAAGCAGTGGTTAGAATAGTAGCCTCAGTTACCTGAGACTGCAGATCCCATGACCAGTTATCAATATTTGTTTCCAGAGTCTTCCCTTAAAAGAAAGTTTAATTGATAGAAAAGATGTCACTCTGCTTTTTACGTTCTTGCCCAGTAGCATGGGAAGAGGCAGGTTGTTAATGCTGTCAGCCGTCCTAACCCCTAAGAAGCCTTGCTGCTTCTCTTCCGGAATTACAAGAGTATAACCTGAGAAACCAAATTTATTGTAGATAGAGGTATATCTGAATGAAGTATTCTGGAGTGTCAGGGATGGCAACAGAATCATCTTTCATGGAGACACCATGAACGTCGGGATATAAAGATCTGGGTACTGCAAGAATGGATTTTCTTATGGTGCCAGTCTGAAAATCACCTTAAAAGTTATACATGAAGACTCCGTCACACAGTGGAAAAAAAAAGATATATCAGGCCTTATTCCTTGTAAACTGGTTTTGTTCTGTAACTGTTTCAGATTTTCTTGCATCCTAGACTGTATAGTATTCTAAGATACCAAGCCTTGAAGAAAAAAGGAGATTTCTTTCTGTTTTTCAAAAAGAAAAAAAATTGTGCCTCATGTGGAGCTGAGCAGGTCACTTTTAAGACTAAATATTTATGTGCTTTGAGCTACTGAACATTACATGAGGTATTATTAAAAAATTTTTTAAAAGGATTAATAAAAAAATCCCTGCAGTCAGGCATCATGAAGAGTGATAGTCTTGGTTGAGTCCCCTCAACCTGGTGGCACTGATACAAAAGCTGGCCTTCATGCTTGCCTCTGCCACTCTTGAAAGGAATGACAGAAATCCAGTAGCAATTTCTTGGTAATTAAACGCAAGCGAAGTTACTGATGGACTCAGTCCTCACTTTAATTTAGTTTATTTCTCCCACTGTTATTAATACATACCTTTTTACTTAATTTTGTAATTTTAAGGGTTTTTTTAATATTGTGGTAGTTGAGTTGTGCTCTTGTTCTTCTTAATTTTGTGTATTTGGGACGTTTCTACAGTTCTTTCATTTAGTTTTTTGGCAGCATATCCTTTTGTTACTCATTGGATTGCTTTTCAGCAAAGTCTGGGTTTTGCACACGCTCTTTCCCCTTTCTACATCCCTGCTCCTTAGGCTGCTTTCGGAGAAACTTACTGTCTGGTAGTTTTGTTGCCAGGTTCATCTTAATGGGTTCCATTGTTTGATCTTGCAGTTTCTTCCTTGCTGTCAGACTGTCAGAAAATACTCTTTCTGTTAAAATGGCATCAACATGGTAAAGACAGCTGGCACCTGTCAATGGTATGCTTTTGATTCCAATAATTATCTAATATTAGTGCCACAAAGAGGGAAAACAACCTGTACAGAAGTAAGCTTTTTCAAATAAGCATAGAGTTTTAAAAAACATAGTTATTTTTGGCAGATGTAGAAGTCTTATTTGACAGGAATATTGGGTCTATTTATCCATACAATCTGTTGGTGAATATCATATAATGAAGTATCCTGTCGCTTAATAAAATAGTTGGGGGACAGGGTGTCTGGTTTCTGGCTTTCCAGGGTCTACCTTTTTCTTCCCTTCATAAAAAAAAAAAAAAAAAGAAATCTACTTGGAACCCCACATCTTCTACTGTTCTTTGGTTTATGATTTTATTTTTTAATTATATTTTGTGGTAGTTAATTTCCCACTAATGATTATTAGTTTTTTTCCACTAACAGCCTTGGTACTCTGAAAATACCAACAAGGACTGAGCTTCTTGTTTGTGGCTGGTTTCTTTTCAGCTGTTTTTATCCATCTGTTAAGGATTACTGCACAGACAACACTTTATTTCTCAGTTGTTCCTTTGCTGTAAAATACTGCAGGAGGAAGCTAAAATTTTATGCCTGATTTGAAGTATTTTTAGATTTCTTTCAATATTGGCAGGACTTTTGAGCTTACGTTGCAAACTTCTTTCTCAAAATAAATCCAA
This sequence comes from Falco punctatus, assembly GCF_963210335.1. Classification (NCBI taxonomy): domain Eukaryota; kingdom Metazoa; phylum Chordata; class Aves; order Falconiformes; family Falconidae; genus Falco; species Falco punctatus. The sequence goes on from NC_137585.1 coordinate 36,016,907, forward strand.
TTAAAATTTTTCATGTCAAATGTAAAATTTCCCCTTCCCCTCCTTGTTCCTTCATATTTCAAAGTAAAAACCTATGAATTTGCAGGGAGGGAGGGGCTTTGACCTAAGTAATTTATAGAGGGGTATTTATGAATCATGGTTTTGATTCAGTGTTGTAGAAGGGAATGAAAGAAAGATAGCTAGTTCTGCTCTTTTAATGCTTTGTATGATAAAAAAATCTAGGTACACGCAATTTTGATGAAAAGTGTGGCTGCGCAGGATTTTTAATAATGCTCAACTCCTAACAAGTTCAGGAAAAGGGAAGAGATTCTGTACTATATGGTGTTAGATAAATGCATTTTTATTCAACTTTTTTGTTAGTGTTTATAGAAGTAATTTTTGAACTGAATAGGTAGTCAAGAAATTAGGCTACTTTCCCATACTCTGGTGGCTTTTTCAAAACCACTGACACAAACACTGAGGCTTGTCATGTTGTTCAGTCCCATTGTCCAGTGCCATTTACTAAGCTGTCTTGAGGTTACCTGTTAATCCTTGTTTTATTTCCTTGCAAGTTGCTGCTCTGTTCTTATTTGTCAATATGAATCTCTCCCTTACCTTATTACCTGCCTGTTCTCATCCTGGTTAATTTCCCGCGCCGCCCCTCCTCTGTGTCTAATTGCGAATTAGTATTTGCCTTCTGTTTAAATCACTCTTCAGAACTCTCTTGGCACTGGCTATGATTTTTTTGTGGTGTTTTTTTTGGGTTTTTTGTTATCCTGAAGCATTCACACAGATGTGATGAAAAGGTTAAAAAGTATATCACACTTGAATGTCTAAGCTCTTGCTTTTGTTTCATATATGTTGAGAATAAAGAAACGTAAGCCTGCCTGAGTAGTGTTTAATCTGTGAAGTTACATGCTCTTATATTTATAAATAGAAGCTTAAAATTCAGAAGGAAGGTGTGAGGAGGGAGTGTTGCCAGTCAGGAGGTATCGTTCCTAAAATCACAAGTGTTCCTCTAACTGTGTTTATGGGTAAGTTATGCTCAGTTTTTGATAGTGAATGTTGCTTGATCCTGACAATAATGCAGAAGTTTGGCTGGTGCTTTCATTGTGTGTGATTTAGAATTAATACAGTAAAAAAAAAAAATCTTAGTTGGGTAGTTAAACTTAACACAGCATCCAAAAGCTTGACGCCTGTATCTCTGGGACTTATAATACTACTTAGGAATACAGAATGAGGTTTCTATTCAGACGGTACTAAATAATTTAAAACATTCAGGCTGAAGGCCTATACAGTAACAAAATGAAAAAAATGCCTTGTCACTGTAATTACAAAAAGCTGTTTTCCAGTCTAGTACTGGCCTGGTATGTGGTGCTTTCAGACGTGATGGTTTCTCTACAGTATGAGTCCCTGCTACTCGTGAAGATTTTGGCTTGTTAGGAAGAGGTGATCTTTCAACCTCGATGTACTTTCCTGTGAATATCTGACAAGTCAGAGTAGGTTTCAGGTTACTCATGTGGCTGTTGCCTCTCCATTGGGTCCAGGAATGGGGGGAGCGGATGTGTGTGTGTGTGTTTTTGGTTTGTTTTTTATTTGTTGGTGTGTGTTGGTTTGTTTTTTTTTTTTTTTATAACATGCCATGTTTTTGGAATGTATTAGTTTATTTGGTTTTGGTGTCTTCTGATGGGTTTCCAACACTTCTCTTCCCTGATATACAGGGTATGTTTCCATCATTTTTCTGGAACATGAGTTGTAGGAGCAGCTAGTTTTTCTAATGCTGACATACAGCTGTAAGTTCCTAGAGTCTTTGTATACACTATTTTGTAAACTCTCTTAGAAATAGAGATGTATTTTGCCTAACAAGACAACTTAAGATTCTCCTGGAAGGTAACAGCTTAAGAACTGGTCTGAGCACAAACACAATTTTTCACAGCAGAAACTGCTGTAATCTTTATTGTGCTCTGCTAGCTTCATTATTCTGGCCTGAAAAATGTTACAACTCCTTAGGAGAGTAATTTCAAAACCAAAATCTTTGCATGTCATGTATTACTTAAAAAAAAAAAAAAAAAAGGAAAATCCATTAACCTCTCAGTAAAGAATGAAATTACTTTAAATATTAAGTTAAAAGAAGTCCTCCCCTTTAATGACATGTTATTAAGGCTTGTAAAAATGTTATGGCATACTCCTCTTGTTTTAAATATAAATTAACATAGTTGGGGAGCAGAAATTTTGGGTTAGGTTTTCTCTTTATCACTGTGGCCAGCAAAAGAACCTCATAACACTTTCCTACAAAACGCTACACAGTTAGACCTTTCATTGGTGAGGAGGGGGGAGGGAATCTGCTTGTGATTTTATAACTTTGAATTTCAGAATTTGAAGGCATTGTAGTAAGGAGCTATAATTACAGTATGTGGTATAACCCCAGCTGGCAACTAAGCACCACACAGCTCACTTCCCCCCCACACCCCTGCAGTGAAATGAGGGGGCAAACTGGAAGGGTAAAAGTGAGAAAATGTGTGGATTGAGATAAAGAGAATGTTTTAATAATCTAAAAGTTAAATTTAATATTAAAAAAAAAAAAAAAAAACAGAAAACAAAAAACCAAACAAAACCAACTGAGAGGAAAATAAAACCTAAGAAAAAAACAAGCCATGTAAAACCAAAACAGTTGCTTACCACCAACCAAGCAATGCCCAGCCAGTCCCAGTGCACTGGCAGCTTCCCACCCCCCCCCTCAGTTTTGTTCCTAAGCATGATGTCATGTGGTATGGAATATCCCTTTGGTCAGTTGGGGTCAGCTGTCCTGGCTGTGACCCCTCCCAGCTTGTTGTCCACCCACAGCCTACTTGCTGGTGGGGCAGTCTGAGGAGCAGAAGAGGCCTTGACACTGTGTGAGCACTGCTCAGCTGTAACTAAAACATCAACGTGTTATCAACATTATTTTCAGCACAGATCCAAGACATAGCCCCATACTAGCTACTGTGTAGAAATTAAGCTCTATTCCAGCTAAAACCAGTACAGTATGTTATCAAGGTCTACTGGCTTTATAAAACAGTAGTTATAGACAAGATAAAATTGTTGAGGACTTTGCAAAAAAGAACATGGAATTAGACAGTGCTACTTAAATTATTGTAAAGAAATGCTGTTGATATCTTAGCAGCTTGGCAATTTTAAAAGAAATTCAGCATCAAGCACAAGATTTTGCTAGTTGGGTGTACTGTTTTCTACAGAGGCAAAATGGACTACTCACCTGAAACCTGCTTAACCATAGTGAAGACTGCTAAAATAAAGATACCAACCTGAAAGATGACTCTCTTGTTTTCTAATCTCAAAACACCCCGAAGTGCTTTTGAAGCACAAAAGAGAAAGTTAATACAATGTTGTGTTTTCTTTCCCTTGGAAAATACTATCATCTGCCAAATTGACTTTGAGATCTCTAAGAGCTGTCATCATACAGTCCTTTGATCCAACCTTTTTATATGTACAGTTCATGTGAAGGAAATGTAATGACATGGAATGTCATTGCAGGGAACAGGTATGTATCTGATTTCTAAAGGAAAAAATGCTTGAGTCTTAAATAAAATTCAGTTTAAACTCACCTTTTCCATTCTTTTAAAGATTCTTTCTTTTTCATGAATGTTTTCTTGTTAGTTTTTTTCTCTCAACCAATAGCATCTCTTCGTCAGTTGATTACAACAGTTTATAATACTTCGCAAAACAGACAAAAAAGCAAATAGCATTTGTTGAAAAAAGTAAAAACAGCAGTTCTGCATTTGAGAGCTGGTATAGTATAGTCCCACTATGATTTTGGAGACAGAGCGAGCCAGGGACACACTGCTTTGTGGCTTTGCTTACACAGTATCTCTTTTCATGCAGGTGTACTATTGGCACACAATTTGAGGGGTTTCTACCTTTTCAGAATATTGCCTTTTGATCTCTTATTCAGTATTGGCTTTACAAAGTTGTTGGAAGTGGTTGTGGTCCACGTCAATGTGGCAGAGTTCTATATAATCAGCCACTTTAAACAAAATCCTGTAGATGTGAAAGTATTGATAAATGTTTTCAATCTTGCTGTCTTCTGGCAGACTGAGGGGATAGGTATTCGAGGAGAAATTTGAGCCATGGACAGTAAAAGCTTACTTTATTCTTCCAAATTGTTTGCAGTTTGATTAGTTTGAGGGAGTCATTGAAAGGTGTAAAACTCATTGGTCTTGCTGACTTCATGCATTTGCATGACCCTACAAGGATAGCTGTTTTCAGTTTATGAACTAGATGGGTGTGAATTTGTTTCAGTTCCTCCAAAGTTTTTCTTCTTTCATTGGATGTGGAAGAAGTGGATATGAGGTTTGTAGAAAAGATCTTTTTTTTTAATTATAATTTATTCTTGACACTAAAAATGGTAGTGATGGTCTTCATCATTACAATAGGTAAGAGAGTGTGTGGACAACTAAGGACACTTGAACCCTGCAAAAAGGTATTGTGCAGTATCAGTTCCCCTGAGGGTAAAAGCAACACTAAAAGCATGTCAACATTTCCTGTCCCTTGTTTAAAGTTTGTTCACTGAGGCATTTGGGTAGTAGACAAGACAATGTATTATAAGAAGGGAGAATGTAATAGTTGTCTACAGATCAAGTAAGCTTTTGTGGATTTAGGTTGCTAAGAAATGTTATAGAAGTACTCTGAAATCATATTGGCGGGTTTCAACAGATACAGGGTTGCCATGTGTGATTCCTAGAGAAATAACTTACTCCTGTGGCGATTTAAGTTTTTTTGGTTTAGGACAAGTTGTAATAATATATGCAAGCAAGAAAAGCCCAGGTTCTGCCCCAGAGATGAGTGGGTGTTTTAATAGTTTGCTGGTCAGTCATATATCTAAACAATTTTAATAAACTTGAGATGTTTGGGAAAATTACACAAGCAAGCAGCACTGTCAGCGGCTCCCTTATGACTAAAATGAGTTTGAATTTACATTCTGATAACTGGAGAAACTGGAAAGTAGCTGTACAGTGTGTGTGTGAATAGCCTGTATTCCTTCTGCTGTTTTTTGATAGTGGTGAGAAGTGGATGCCTAAGACAGGCTTAATGGAGGATTAATATATACACTTACAACAGAATTGTTCTCAGCCTCCAGCTGTTTGTTGCTCAGGATCTTGCTGGGCCACTGGTAGTTTCTATGTGTTTAGAAGCCACACAATGTATTTCTGTGAACACAGAAAAGAAAGTTCTTTTTCTTCCTGTCTGGTCAGATCTCTTGAGGCATAATAATTTCAGAACCTCTTTGTGTGTGCCTTGTTTGTGACACTTTTCAGTCATTCCTAACGAACAGGAGAAAACAGTATTTGTGTCAGTGCAGGTGATTGACTGTATAGTGCAAAAGTGTGGGTTTTAGTAATTCTGATTATCATCTGCTTTCTTGAGCCATTAAAAGTTGTTTTCGCTGTTTGTGTCTGCTATCGTGTTTTGGCAATGCATCATCTAGCTTTCCAAATCTAAGTGGCAGAGCACAGTTAAGATGTTTTTTGTCTTCTCTGTCAGGGTGGTTATCAATGTGTATATCAAAATACCAGCCACTTACAGATGTCAGTTTAAACTGCTGTAACTTGTTCATGTGTGTCTGCACCATAAATAGTAAATTAACTGTAAAATGAGTTAGCTAAATAGAGTCATTGGGCTGCTTACAAGTGGCTGTTCAACATAGTGGAGGGGGGTGAGGGGGGTGAACGGTTAAAAGTACTTTCGGGTCAGATTTTTCCCCTAAATGGAAAGTGTAAAAGATTTCTTATGGAAGTGTGAAAGGTTTTTTCAGAGTTGCAGAAGTCAGCAACAATTCATAGCTTGTGAAATACTAATGATCTTTAGCTGAAGAATAATACAGAAAGATGGTAATTACTCGTGTCTTACTGAATTCAGATTTTTATGGGATCTATACTATGTATGTACAGAACACAGAAATGGATGTAGTGCGTAATCAATTGTGGTGCAGGAAAAGGAGAGCACTTTTGTTTACATTCAGAATGCTTTATGCGGTTTTGTGTCTGAGATGACTATTATTTAAAACTGCCTTGGCAGCTTCAGAGTTGAAGCTTTTAAATGTCATTTCTAGATATCCTGTCATACCATAACTTGACTGACTTAAACATCTTTGGTGGTCGAAGGTATTACTGGCAAAACAGTATCTTGCTGCAAACAGCTAAGTAGTTCAAGTAGCCTTCAGAGCAAGATTCAGATGGATTATTTTTTGTGTATACATATATATATCTACAAGCTTATATGAAGTAGTTTGCAGCTAAGTAATGCATTTTAAAATAACTTCTTAATTAAGTAAACTTTCCTATCTATACAGTATGAAATGTGGCTGGGGTTCTGGCCTTTTTAGCATTTCCAAATTGTGACTGTTGTTTTCATTATATTTGTAAAAATATTTGTTTTAAGCTTAGCAGGGAATTAATCTTAAGCTGCTGAGTATTTCACAGAATATTAGATAACATAAACATTTTTAAAATTACATTGAAAATGGGCCATAGGTTGTTTCTGCAAGTGCAGGTGATTAATTAGTGACAGTTGGAGACAGAAACAAAACTTCTAGTCTTTTAACCACTGCTGCAGGTTTGATGCTTATTTAGGTGAAACATAATTTACCTATTCAGTTACATAACTTCTCTATTCTTAATGATTAATTGAGCTGCCACTGATAATCTGTCCTATTGTTCTCTAAGGATGATGCACGTTTTTTATGATGGTGTATGCTAACATGTTGGCAGTTACAGTTAATGTAACATTTCATTGAGTCAGGAATTAAAGTACCATTTGGCAGCATATAACAAACATGGGTATTAGATTAGAGATTTTAAAAAGTAATTATACATGGTTTAAGTGTGTTAGTATTCAAAATGATTAGCAGGGAGTACTGAATGTGATATGTGACTCAGCACTAGAATTACATTAGTAAATTTTCACTTCTCTTTTTACTAACAGGAAAACCAGTTAGGACTGCATGATGATACTAACATTGAAATGCTCAATCTAGATGCTGATGAGAAACTTCAAGAAAATAGTGAGTCGGGTAGGAGATGGTTCACATCTTGTGCTGATATTTTTTGTACACCAGGGCTCTGCTTTGTCAAAGTTGAGTTGGGGGGGTGGGGGAAAGTAGAAATAGGTTCAAATGAAAATTTAGTAACATCAGTGCTGTACAATTACAACAAAATCCTGAAAGAGACCAAAAATTCAGGTAACTTTTCATGCATATCTTGGTTCTGAGACTTTCCTCTATGTGGTTCAGAAAAAGACTTTGGGCTTTCTCATTTTAGGAGTTGTTTTTTCTATTATTTTCTTTCTTTTAAGTTTAAATCACTGTTTCTAAGGTGGGGTTTTTTATGCTTTCATTTGTGTAGTGAAACTAAGTTTTAATCTAAAAAGTATAGTTTGGTACTAATTTTGCTAACCAATTTATGCTATTCGGTGTATTTTGAGATGCTAGCTTAACACGAATTTACCTAAAGAAAATTATTAAAGTATTTGCAGCTAAATTGCATTCAATTTTATCAAAAGAAGTTAAATTAAAAATTTAATTAATCTGTTGCTAATGAGTAAAATTTTCCCCAATGCAGTTTGTCCAAAGTGCTCATAATAAAGCCCAGCAGAGAAGTGATTCAGCTTTCCTTGCATTTGTGGTAATTACTACATTTCTGTTAGACCTCAAATTGCTTCTGAGATTTTTGCTTCTGAGATTTCTGACAAGTTCTTCTAACTGCTTGGCATTTATAGGGCTTCTGCCACTGTTAGCAGTAGTGACTACTGACTAATTGCTTGGATTTTAAGGATTAGATTGTGCAATTCTACTTAAAGCAAATATTAGTGAGACAAAAGAAATGCCAACAGCCTAGCATTGTTGCTGATGGTGATTGGGAAGGTGCGCTGGTGTTAAAGCAGTAATTGTGACAAACCACCAAATTTATCAGTCTTAAGCTGATAGGTTGTATTAAATTTAGCAGGTAACATAAAGCACTGGAAGTAAATTGCCACAACCTGCAGAAAGCAGCTTTTGACCTTGGTGGGTCCTCACCAGAGTCTGCCTGATAGTTTTCAGTTCATGTGTGCTTGAGATGCTCGTGAATGAAAAAAATCTTACAAGAGTCTTTATCTCCTGTTCACTCAGGTGGCTGGTTGCAGCCTTTTTTTATAAAACAGAAAAGAAAAAAATAAAAATCACAGCTATGAAAAGGAGCTATGGAATGAGTGGGAAAAGGTAATGATAGTCCCTCTCCGATGAAGCTGCATTAGTATGTTTCTGTAACTGGTGAAGACAAAAAGACAAAATATGGTTGTTTAAAATTAATACTTTTCATAGTAAGTTTTCTTACAGGCATCTAACTTTTTTCCTGAGAAAATTATTTGGTTTCTCATATGCTTAGTTCAGTTTTGATGGGCTAGGCTATCTAATGAAGGTGTTGAATCTTGTTGGGAAAATGTGCTTTCTGGCATCAGCATCCAGGAAAGATGAGGCGTTTGCCCTTGAAACTTTCTGACACTTCAAAGTGTGGCTGACTTTATCTAGGAACTCCACATTAGGTTTACTCATTAATCAAATCCATTAGGGTCTTACTGTATATATTTTTAGAAAGAGGGGTATAAAACTGTAGTAACAGTTGTTGCACTTCTGGAAAAAGAAATAGTTTATTATGTCTAGGTTCCTTCTGGTATATTTTGTTTTCTGAAAATTAAGTATTGAGTGTCTAATTGTGAATAGCTTTTTAACTTTAAAACAATTTGTCTTTTACTTTTTAGAACATTCAATGTATAAACTTTTGTCAAAATTTGGGTATTCACAAGTGCCTAGATTTTTAAGGAAAAAAAGCTGTGAAATAATAAAATACAGAGTTCAACAACTTGCGGTTCCTTTTTTTTTTTTTTTTGAAAAAAAGCAAGTTTTCTATTGACTTTCCCCCTGCTGTTTAAGGGTCTATTTCTGGTTCCTGCTTCCAGCTGCCAGAATCTTGAAGCTTTCTCAGTCGTTTGCCAGGAGAAACAGGTGTGGAGTGTGATTCCTTTGATTCCTGCTCTTGGAATCAATGGCTCCCTCTGCAGTCCTTTTAAGAGAAGCAAAAGTGTCTCAGATCCTCTGCCATTCCACCTTTCCTTCTTTCCTTGGAAGGAATACACTAGGTGCAAGAGTTTTGTCTTACCTCCATCTTCCACTCTTTCTACATATTCATGACAGCTGCATTTTCTACAGGTGTAGGGCAAGAGAGGCTAAAGATTTAGAATACGCCTGTTCAGAACACTTGCAGTTAACCAGATCTGCTGTGGTTGCTGTATGCTGTGTATGGCTGAAACTGAGTGAGCACTCTGGGCTCCAGCTTCCTTAAAAATAAGACTAAATGAGTGCCCAACATGATAACAGTGATGACAGAGTGAAGAGACACAGAGACTCTTGTGGGGAAGAAACGTGCATAAGAATTCTGTAAGAACCGTGGGTGAAGGAGCAAAGAAGAATTTTTTTCAGCTAACTGTGGCTTTTATGTGCTGCTCCTCTCCAGTTCATCCTCAGGTAGCCATTTAATCAAAAACTTTAACATGTTCTCGTCTTTCTGCAGTGGGATGTTACTATTGTCATTAGGAAAATAAGACCTAAATATTTTAATTTTTAAGTACTTTTTTGGCTCTCAAAAATAGATAGCTGGGCCTAAGAACTAGTTTTAGGAAAATGTAAACAATGTCCATGGAATTGTACTGGGGCAGTTTGCTCATTAATTAGTTTTATAACAAATCATGTTTGTCAGATATATCTCCTTGAATTAAGATGAACTGCCCAGTAAAGTGACTTTTAAATGTCAGGGAAAACTGGAAATGAATATTACTTTGTAACCTTTTTCTAGAATTTCTAGAACAGTAAATACACTGTGTGGTATTTTCTCACAAAAATTTTAAACCCTGCAAATTTCACAGTGAAAAATACAGATTACTAGTCATGAAATTGTTTAACATATGCAGGTGAGCAAAAGAAAATTAGAGGCAAGGTTCTGCAAAGAGGAATGCAAAAATTGCTGATCTGGATCAGGCCTGTGGAATGATCTTATGTATATAACTTTTCCCCTTTCACTTCGTAAAAACTATCTCATTGCCAGAAATGGAAAAGCTTCTGTTGCTGTTATTTTGTAATCCTCTAATACACAAAAAAAATCTTCATACATGTAGATACATAAAACATAAAATCCACAAGGACTTGTGAAATGTGGTGTTGCAACTGTCGGTTGTATAACAACTAATTTTTTGCATGACAGATAGTATATTTTCCAAATAATTGTATATCCTCTTTTTTTTTTTTTTGTGAGTGGGTTCAATTTTATTTATATTGTGGTAGCAAAGGGGTGATACTTGTTACAACGCTGTGAAACTGTGCTTTTTTTGTGTATGCCTCAGTCGTGTTGTCTTGCATTGAGGGAGATCTGCAGCCCAAATGTTGGATTTTATTCATGTAAAATCTTCCCTCAGCTTCAGACCTTTCTTTATTCTGAGCTTTCACATTTTAAGAGTGTTGTGGAGGGGTTTTGAGCCTTCGCTGCCTGTACTTGTAGACAGTATTCTAAAAGAAGACATACTATATTTCTGCTATAGTAGTTTCAGTATTTCTTCCTGTATTACTGTTTGGCATAGTTTAGCTTTTTCTTGGGGGTTGTTTTTATTTTTGTTTTTTTGATGTAACTTTCTAAGATATTTTTCTTCGACCTTTCCACACTGAAATGCAGATTTTTGCTGGGTTGAGAATTTGGTAGGGTTTTTTTCTCCTACTGAATCTATGTGTTCATGGGAAATTCAGGTTGGAAGGGACCTCATGAGGTCTCTAGTCTGGCTTCCTGCTGAAAGCAGAATCAGCTATGAGGTCAGATGAGGTTATGAGGTATTTTTGTCCAGTCTGGCCTTGAAAACATTGAAGTGTGGACACTACAAAATTTCTCCGAGCTATCTTTTTAAGTGTTTGACTGTCCTCATGGTGAAGACGAGTCATCTCCAGTCTGGACTTCCCTTGTTTCAACAGTATGCTCGTTGCGTCTTGTCCTGTCACAGTGCCCCAAATGAGGTGTGTTAGACCATATCTGGAATAATAAGCAGTAAGTAGATGTGGTAATTGGTTCCCTTGTCTGGAAAGGCTCTTATTAGTAAAGCCTGGGATGCTGTTGACTTTTCCTACCAGGGCAGGCTGGCTTATGATCAGCTTGCTATCTGCCAAGATCTTTTCCATGGAACTGCTCCCCAGTCAGTCTGCAGCCTGTATCATTGCCAGGGGCCTCCCGGGTGCAGGGCTTTGTGTTTGTCCTGTCTGAATTCATACAGTTCCTGTAGGGTCCATTCCTCCAGCCTGTCTAGGTCCATCTGAATGGCAGCCCCACCCTTGAACATGTTGCCTGAACCTTTTCACCCCAGTTAGGTATTATCTTAAAATTCTGACCAGAGTACACCTTACCAGTCTTTCAAGTTATTGGTAAAGTTGTTTAATGGACTTGTCCTAGGGTAGACCCCTGCAGCACCCGACTTGATATCAGCCTCCAGGCAGCATAAAACACAGTAACTGTTATCCTCTGAGCCTGACCAGCAAACTGTTTTCTAACAGTCTAGTTGTTCATCCATTCTAAAAATATTTTTTTTTCTAGTTCACTAATACTCAATTTCTTGGAGTGCTCATGTCCTCTTTTAGTGTCTTGATGCATTTTATTATTAGCTTTTTTATCAGTGAAAATGTACAGTTTCCATGTTCATGAGTACTTTCTCACTCCGTGACTAACTTTTAGTGAACTCGAGAAACTTTGTCATTGCCTTTCTGTAATTTACACAAAGCCCAGCTCTTTTTTTCAGTGCTGACATAATCATACCATATACTCTTCAGTTTTTACAACATATTTTAGTCATTTTAGATACTTCTGCCTACTGTCCGAGTAGAGCAAGTGACTAACCTTTCTTAAAGTAGATGGGGTTTTCTAGTTGCTTTAAAAGAGTTTGTGCCTGGACCTACAATCTTCTTGTTTACAGCTCAGGGGATTTGTTGTTCTTAATTATTTGCCCACTTCTCTTTGAAATGGTAATTTTGCTAGATACGCATGCTAGATGATAATGTGTCTGGAACAGCTATGTCGTATTCTTCATATAAAATTCATATTAAAGCAACAGTTCTATTGGCAGTATTTCAGTGTTTGCCTTGTCCTGGTGGTGGTCTACTAGATATTCCGTTCTCATTCAACTTTCTTGTTTATGATCTAATAAAATAATTTCCCATTCCTTTCTAAGATTCTGTTGCTTTTGAAATCATTGCCATTTTATACTTCAGTTTTTATGATCTCTTCTTTTCTACAGCTTCATTAAATTGATTTTCTATTTTATACGAGAATCTTGTTAGTTTAGCACTATATATGCTATATATAGTGCTTCTTTACTCCCAAAGGCTGTATTTCATCTTTCTTCCCAGTACTGGCCACAAACTGTTTCCTTGCTCACCCAACATATGAATTGTGCTTGTCTCATACCAGCAACAGGCTAAAATGCCTCCTGATTTCAGGTTGTGTAAGAATAACTCTTAAACACTTAACCTCCCTCATGAACCTTGCTGTTTTGCGATACAGCCACAATCTCTGGCTATTTTACCGGTTATCACACTTGTGTTTTAAAATCCTCACAAATTGGTGGACTGAATACCTCTCTCTTCAGCTAGACAGTTTTGAGTCCAGATGCTTAGAGTTTTTGAGATTCAGGTATGGACTGAGGTACAAATAGGTTTCAGTGTGTCTGATATGGTGGGAATACATGGATAAAGGTCTGCGTTATTTACAAAACTAATGCAAAATGTTCTTGCTTTCAAACATTGCTTTTAAATCAAAATGCTGTTTTGACTGTGGGTTGCATGGGTACATGTTTACAAATGTGAAATAAGATGTATTTGATTGATTATCTGTCTTGTAGAGGTTATTACCACCTTATAGTTCATCAGTTGCTTGGTTCATGTGTGGTTTTGCTTAGGGCTGTGTCTTTGCAGGCAAATAACATCGTTTCTGTTATCCTTGTTAGATGTCAGTATGCAGATAATGGGTTTTGTTGGTATTTCTGACCTGTCAACAGGATCAAGGTACAAATGAGTAAACTTGACTCTTTCAGGGGGAGGGTAGGGGCACAAGGGAAAGTGGCTGCTGGATTTTGGTTTGTTTTGGTTTGGGGTTTTTTCACTCCTTCAAAGACTGACTAAACCATGTTATCTTTACTGACTGGATAGTGCTGCTTTCCTCTTTACAGTTTAATGTAGTGGATCATGGATTTATGTGTGATTATGATTAAGTTGCTCTGTTGTATGACTTATTGAGTATTGCAGTGTGGCCTGTTTGCTGGCTTCACATGAAGTAGAGCATTGCTATAGCTGGATGTTTATATAAAATACAAAGTGCATGTGTTGAATTTTTGTATAAAGAGAAGAATATTTTGCTACCTGTGCAAGAAATTCTGGCCGAATTAAGTAATTAAATGAAGAGTGCATAATTAATTAATGATCAAGTATAACGTAATTCTTCTTTCTGGCCAAAGAAATTACTGAAAATGTATGCTAAAACTGTATTTTAAAAGCAAACAATTAAACAGAAAACTTCCTTAGTGCCCTTGGAATCTGTTAACATGTGAGCCAAAGGAAATGCCTACCTTATGTTGTCATTGGAACAGCATCCATTTGAGGTTCCCTTAGGCCTCTTTTTTTACCCCGCTAAGCTATGTGTGTGCAGTGAAAGTGTCTTTTTCATATAAAAGTTACTTTTCACAAAGTACTGTGCTTTCACAGCAGTTTCTGTCTGTGGTTGATAAGTTTCTTTGAAAATTCTGATTTTTTTTCTCCAGAGATGTTGATAGATTGAACTTTTTTGAATTCCTGCTTTATATGTAAGAAGTGGTAGAAGCCATACTTACTCAGAATGACAAGGGAAGTCCGTAACAGAGCAAAACTTAGAATCTAGATACCCTCACTGATAGTCTTCTGCTATAGCCATTAAATAATTCTTTTTTCCCTTGTAAGATTTTCTGAAAAATGTGCTGTAAAATGATACCATAGCAATGGGGCTGGAGATGTACATATGTTGCTAAGAAACTACATGATCTGTTCTGGACCAGCCACTGTGTCTTCAGTTTGTGCATATACAAAAGGGCCACTTTAGGTGATGTGCGTTTTGCTCCACCGATTTCTGACCTGCAATGCTTGCCTTTGCAGATGGAACATGAGGATTTTGTAATGGAGGGGCATGGCAAGACTCCACCTCCTGGTGAAGAAAACAAACAGTGAGTCACGCATTTATTTAAAAAGGGCCTTACCGTAGTAAATGGTGTGAAGCACTCTTGTTTAAATGTGCTGGGAACATTGGTTGTTCATTTGGTGCTCACCCTTTTGGTTCCTTAAATATCCATATATAATAGTGGATAGTGGCTGGGAAGAAAAAAAGGCAGGATGTTGATTTGCCTTAAATTTAAAAGCATACCAAAAATGCATTGCAATTTCAGAAGGTAAATCAGAAGTTGTTGTAAAAGATATAATCATTCTGGAAGCTTGGCACTCAGGTAGTGTGTTTGTACATGAAGTTTTTATACAGCTTTTCACTGAAATAATGTGAAATATCATAGAACCATGGCCTTCCTTTTGGTGTGCGTATGGTAGATTGGTCCTCTTTGAAATGTGATCCTTACTTCTTTGGAGCGCATTTTAATAAAGGAACAGAAATTATAAACAAAATGCTCTTTCAAGGATGAACAATTTAAGATGCTGGTACACAGTGCTTTAGGGAAAGAAGCTTGATCAAAGAAGCAAATGACCAATTTCCATTAGCAAAAGGCTTTTTCATATGATTTCAAACTGAAATCCAGTAATGGTTGGGTTTTTTCCCTGGGTTTTTGTTCATATGGGAAGAACAGAGCCTTGTCCTAGAAGTATTGCAGGTTGTCTTCCATGTTCTTTTCTTAGTTACTGCAATGGTAATTCAATTTTGATATCATAATAAAGTGGGGGGGGGTTCCTGACCTGCCTTTTGGAGCAAGCAAGAAGATGGTCTTTGGGAAATCCACAGCACAGAACTTTCATGTTTTGGGGTGTTTGTTGAGGTGTTGTCCCTGTCCCCCCCTGCCCCTGTCTAATTGGATGTCTCCTGATGAGAAGGAGGAAGTTCTCATTGATCAGCAGTACACTTTTAGCAGAAGGGCTGGAGTTTGACTTGGGGTGAAAGTCTTCCTTGCCATCTAGATAAGGTAGCAACTCTAAGTCTACTGCCTCTGCAACAATGAGAAAATGTTTCTGAGGCAGCCAGGATGAGTTCAGGGAAGTTCTAGTGCTGAACATGCACATTCTTTCCATCATGGAAGTAAGCCAAACTTCTAAGTAATTGCTGCTATTTCTTTCTATTCAGACTGCCCAACTTACTGTGGTACCAAGATACAAAGCTTGTTGAAGTAGAAAATTTCAGAAAATTCCAGAAGAAAAATCAGTGCAGAAATAAAAAGTAGGAGTTAGGTTTCTGCTCCTCTGAATTGTTTTTAGATACCTAGTACTTTAACAAAATACGTTATTGTAGTGAATAATACGAGGGATGTTGTATGGGATTTATCATAGCCTTGTGTTTGCTGTCTTATTTTAGGTGCAAGTGGAAACTAGAGTTGCTTTACAGTTGACCTGATTTCTAATTAGAGCTTTTCAAGTGCTTTACAACATCATCTCTTTCTTCTCCAGAACTGTCATTATTAGAAAGAGAATATGAGGTCAGTGATAGGCAGGATTTTTGTTTTTTTTTAATGAAGAAATTTGAATTCAGGTGACAGCTGGGATTTTGTCATACATGTCCTTCCCTAAGGAGTATCACTCCTAATAATGTTGTTAGTATTTTGATAAAAGTCTAAAGGTGCAATTTTAGTAGTGCAACTGAGAGATGAAGGTACTTGTTTTGTACAACTGTGGCATAATGCCAACAAAATTCTATTGTGGGTGTTGCTCTTAAATGTAAATCAGTCACTTGAATCCTTTTCTACCCACAATCTCAAATTTTCATCTGCCTAACAAAATTGTCTGTTACCTCTTGCTGTAAGTGACGTTGATCTGGCATCTGAGATAAACAAATGATAATCACAAAAAGGATCAGTAATTTGTGTTCTTAAGAGACTTCAAAAAGCTGCTTTGATTTCAGATCTTTTGCTTTAGATTTCAAAAGAAAAGAAAAAAATCTGAAATTGCCCCTTTGTATTATTACTTACTGGCATTAGAGATTAGTTGGGCATCCTGGAGTGGGTCTAGTGAAGGGCCATAGAGAGGGACTGGAGCATCTGACATAGGAGGAGAAGCTGAGAGAGCTGGGACTGTTTGGCCTTGACATGAGCAGACTTGGGGGGAGGATCTTATCCATATGTATAGATACCTGATGAGGGGACTAAGGAAGACTGAGCCAAACTCTTCACAGTGGTGTCTGGTGAAGAAGCAAGAGGCAATGGACATACACTGCAAAACGGGGAACTCCACTCAAATATAAGGAAAAAAATATTTTGGTTTTTTTTGAACTGCGAAATGTGGTCAGACCTCTGGAACAGGTTGCCCAGAAAGGGAACCTTCATCCTTTAAGATACTCAAACCCCAGATGGACCCAACTCGGAGCAGCCTGCTGTAGTTAACCATACTTTGAGCAAAGGGAGGTGGGATTGATGATCTTGGAGATCCCTTCCATCTGCAGTGATTCTGCGTACCTGTGTTTACTGTTGTCCTCCTAGGTGGTTTGAAATAAAATTGGAGCTTGTTAGTGAAAACTAGATCATAAGTTTAACCGTAGAGACAGACATTCACCACAGAAATAGCTGCACTAGCTGAAGATGCTTCCTTCCCTTTCCAGCTGTTACCACATTTCCTAGTTTACTGCCTCTACAGCTGTGCAGATGGGGTTTGTTTTGGTTTTTTTATTGGGAGGTGGCATGGTGCTGCTGCCATTGGCTTTTGTTGTTGTTGTGTGCTTCTGATTTGCTTTCCTGAAAAGTTTGCCATGATAATCTAATTGCCTTTCATAGGCAGCCTGATCTGGGTAACTCTGTACTGAGATTCTTGAGGAAATAAGTATTCAGAAGATACAGTTTCAGCAGCTGACCTGCAAGAAAGCTAACTTGCCCCAGAGTGCTGGAGCAGTCTGCAAGTGTTAACCTCCTAGACAAACCAAGAAATTTCTTAATATTTAACTGCAACCCAAGAGACTCACAGTTTGAGTGGGCAATGAAAGAACAGAAATAAAAAGTTACTTTTGAGAGATTTTCAATGGAAGCAGTAGTTCTTGCCTAGCTCCAGTTTCATGTGAAATTTCCTTTGCCGAAGTACAGCTTCATAATGGATTACAAGGAGCCAGCATCCATGGATGACTTCTGGCACTTTATTTCTGAAATGCAACGGAGTATTTCAACTCAGTTTGACTCCAGGATAAAAACTTGGCATTGCAGTAATACCTTCTAGTATTAAAAACACACACCCACACCCCCAAAAAAAACCAACCACAAAACAAAAAAACAAACCAAAACCAAAACCCTGCTTCAGTCTCGCAAAGCTTTCTTCTGTACTGAACAGTTCTTTTGGGCAGACTTACTGTACTAAAGTTGCAGTATTTTAAAATCCTTTGATTGAACTGTAGAATGATACCTGAGAACTGCTGTCTGCTGGTATCTGTCAGCTTTGTGGGGAGGAGTTCTCCTGTTAGACTGTATACGTGTCTCTAGAAATCTTCAACTGATCATTTACAACATGAATATAAGTGATTTCGATTGAAGCTAAGTATGAAGACAAGTTACCTATTCAAAATCCTTAGTATGAGTAAAATATGGAATGGGTATAATCATCTCAAGTCCTGCAAAAGATGTGCAGTTTATGCAAACTGTCATGGTTGTATAGCAGTGAGGGCTGCCACTTACTCTAAAACCTACACTTCAAAATAAATGAGTCTGCCTGGACTATTGCAGCTGTCTTGGAGCTTGCAGATAGTTGCAGCTCGCAGCTCCTATATTGGCCGTCTTGGACCATGCTTCTTACTCCAGCAGAGGACTAATGGACTCCTTGAGAAATTGTTACTTCCCAGTTTTTAAGTACTCTGACTAGTATGTTTGGTAGGGAATCCCTTTCTCTTCCTCCCAAAGGAAAAGTTTGGAGAAAGGTCAATGTAATTATGTTTAACAAAATGTCCATCTGCAATTAAAGGCATTCTCTCATATTTTCATCTGTTATGAAGGAGTTGACCTGAATTGCCATACTTAAGGAGTAAATATTATTTCCCCCCAGAATATTTAAATTTTTTTATGGCAGTAGCTTCTTGTTGCTTTACCAGTTGTAACAGGTCTTTGACTTTTTCACTGCTAGAGCAAAGATTAACAGGCAACTTTGATCGAGAAACATCTTTCTGAAACAGATTTCTGTTGATGAGCAGAGAGCAGCTTCTCTTATGTGCTACCCCAAAAAAGGTAGAAAAATTCTACTCAAGTCCTTAAATTGAGGTTGTGCTCCTAGTTCTAGCAGTATTAATTAGCAACTCTGCCTGTGCTAATAAATTATTCCCTGCTGTCACCACCAGAAACTTAGGCACCTTGATCTATTAGTGAAAGCAATTGTGTAATGAAAAACTGCTCCTTTTAATAAGAAAAATGTATATGTTTTGCTATTGCTGACTGACACGTGGATAAGTCTGTTTGACAGTGACTATTCAGACAAAAAGTGAGCCAAGTTCATACTCATGTTTACTAGCAAGGTAAGCCAAGCTATTACTGCTCTCTGAAGTAACTCAGCTGGCTATTCCCCACCTGCTGTTTTGTAATGACGGGAGAGAAGAGCCTTCAACTGTCTTGGCAATTTATACATCTGGAAGTGATTCATGTTGTAAGAAAGATGGCAAAGCAAGATCATTTACATAATTTACAAAGTGTCATTGGGTAGACCTACTAAATAGCCTTTTCCCTGGCTTGATAGTTTAATGTGTAGATTCTGAGGCAAGAGTTTTTAACGAGACCCTCCAAAATTGCAGTAACACCAGGAAGAGATTGCAACTAGTGAGGATCACAAAGTTGTTTTAAATTTGATAATGTTCTCTTACATTATTTTTTGACATTTCAGCAGGAATATTCAATGTCTTCCTGGATTTATGTAACACTACAATTAAACGGGTAGCTAAAATGGTCTAAGCTGGAAACAGGAATGATAGACTAATATAATTTAAGCTGGGAAGAACCTCTGGAAGTCATCTCATCCAATCACATGCTCAAAGGAGGGCCAGATTTGAAGGTTAGATCTAATTTGTAAATTGCATCAGGCTTCTCCAGATTGTTCTAGAGGCTTTCTGGGCAATCTGTTGCTGGGTTGATCGCCCTCATGGTGAAGAAAATTTCTTAATATTTAGTAACAATTTCCTTTTCAGTTTATGTCCATTGCCTTTCACCTTCCAGCATGCGTGTCTGAAAGTCTAGTTCAGTCTTCATTAAAACTTCTATGTTTGCTTACACAGCAGAATTATTCTTCCCCCCAATTTAGTTTTTGTCACTTTAAAACTAATCAAAACAAGCTCTATCAGGCTTTCCTTGTACTTCAAAATAAGGAGCAAATTAATAGGCCAGTCTTCCTTTGTTTTCAGCAGTCTGCCAGATTGGGTCCACATGTAAATAGCACTGCCACAGTGGCATAAAACAACCTATCTTACTCTTTCATAGTGTTGCTGAGAACTATAAAAAAAGCTGCAGGTATATCCTGAGGATATCTGCTTTTTTTTTGGTGGAAAATGTCAGATACTGTTATTCTTTTGAAGGGTTTCTTTAACATTAAAAATCCCTTGAAGGACCCTAGCCATAGCTTTTGTCCCTGTAGGATAAAACACGTCTTACCAAATTGAAAGTAAACAGTTAGCTAAATGCAACAGTGGTTTTGTTTGATGTTTTGAGGGCATTCCATATTACAGAAGGTATCAAGATTTGTCTTGAGTATCATTGCACTCTTTTAATTTACTGACAGTACCAACCTAAGCAGAAGCTTTTTTGGGTTTTTTTTGAGAAGATTGATGCTGGGATTTTCAAAGTAGCCTCCAAATCCTAGTTCAGATTATCAACCCAGCTTTGGGGTACCTAAATTTGGGTATTGCCCCAGATTCTGTTGAAATTCATAGCAAGTTATGTCTTTCCTTGAAAACATCAATTATGTTCGGAAGTAAAGGCATAGCTGATTCTTTTCATTGCTGATTGTTCTACATGTGTGTGTAGAATAATTAGCTCATTAGAGGAATGTCCCCAAACAAGTTCTGTCCCACATCCTAACAAGCCACCACAGAGACACATGCTATGTCTGTAGTGGCCATACCAGCCACTTTTATCACAGGGTATTGCAGTTCTGCTAGCATGTCAGAATATGCTTCAGTCTCAGTGATAATTCAGGCTAGCTCCGGTATTGGCATTTGAATAGGAGAGTTCTAACTTTGAATTTTTTTTTTACTTTTATGGTCTTGGAGATTTAAAAGGCTATTTGAGGGCAGGAGACCATTAAACTAAAACTTAAAAAGAAAACTGGTACAACTAAGATTTAAGGAATATTTTCATTACCTTCATGTTGTAGAAGTCTTTTTACTTTCTGCAGTGTGGAGTGTGTGGCAGGACAAGTTTGCATTTGAAGACAACCCTACCTGTGTATATATAAGGGGACCCTGAGGCATAGCAAAAAGAATTGCCCTTTGTTGTGCAATTGAGTGGGTAGAAATGGATGAGACAGCAGTGAATTCTTTATCAGTAGAGGTAACTGTGTTTTAGCTGTAAGACTGTAAGTCAATAATGTTGGACAAGCTGGCTTGCATTCTTTACTGTACAGTACTTCTGAACAGTGTAACAAAAACACGCAGAATTTATATTTAAGCACTTTAAAATGCCATAAGTTACATCAATTGTCTTCCGTATTTTACCAGTTTAAAGTTATACTTAAATATTTTGAATTTTTTTTAACTTAAAGTAGAGGTATTACCCACAGGAGAACTCTAAGCAGAGTATTCTAAGCAAAAAGTAATTTTCAAATTGGGTATTCACTTCTGCAAGATAGTGTTGAAAATATTTTCAATTGTAACTTTATGGGTTTTGAGATTTCCCATGTTACCTCCTCAGTGTTTTGTTGTTTTTTTCCCCCCTTTCAAACCATAAATTAGGAGATAGCAAAGCATGTAGCACTGTATGAGTTATTTTGTCATGAACAGATACAGGCTTTCTGTGTACCTCAGTTAACCTACACCATTAAGTGTACTGTTATTTTGTAAGGATTTTCTCAATATGTGGAAAAACAGAGGCCAAGTGACTGAGAGGCGCTGGGGGAGAAGCTATGGGAGATCACAGAAAAAGTCAATTTTGAAAGTTAAGTTCCCACTATCCTAATGTGTTTAACCTACACTGCTGCTGAGTATTGAGAGAGGAAAAGACTTGTGGACAGTGTGCATTCTAGTAGTTTGGTGCTGCTTTTCCCTAGGATTTTATAATGCTTTCTTCTAGATACCTTGTGGTAATAACAAGCTAGGTTATTTGGGTGTCATGCCCCACCCCCCTCTTCTTCCCCCAAGATCTGTATTTGTCCTGAGTAGGAAGTACACAAAGCCAGCTTCTGAATTTGTAGTCTCATCTGATCAGGAGACTTCTTTATATTTGTTGTCTTTTCAAAATGAGAGAAAAGTATATTTTCCATTCCAGCTTGCTTGATTTATAAATATGATATTGCAAAATACTCAGACTAGATAGTGTCACATACAGTCCTTGATACCATTGGTTTCTCTAATTATTACTGTTAGTAGTAATTCTTACTGCTCATGAAAAGAAGGGGATTCTGATTTACTGCTGTCTTAAAGAACTTACTGTACTTTGAAGGGGAAAGCACTTGCATACTGATCAAATTCCTAAAATCCTAGAGCCCCTTTATTTCAGACACCACCACCTCCTCCACCCCCATCCTCTAGACCCTTTCCAGGAAGCAAACTATCTACCGGACACAATTGACGTGTCAAGTTCATTATCCAAGAAGTCTTTTTTTTAGGTCTGGTTGATTAGTGGCTGTTCCCTCTCCCAAGCTGCCATTTCATCAGGAGCTGCCTTGAGGTAACTGCCTTCTGATGTATCACTTACATAGAAGGCTGGACATGGCTTTCCTTTCAGCATTTTATTGCTATTTAGATGGCAACCATTGGATGATATCTTACATGGGAGAGAGATAACAGACTTAAAGAACAGCAGGCAAGATCATTTAAGGGCTGTTAGTAATTTTGAGCCCTGTCTAAATGAGTGTTTTGTCTATATTCTTAATGTAAAAATACATTTTAATCTAGAGGGATTTCTGTGGTGTCTACGCCAAGTTAGTGCCACACATTTTGATTTGCTAAGGATTCACTTACTGGATTGTTAGCGCAAGTCAGTGGGATCATAAATGTTATGAAGCACAGTCCTAAAACCTTTTTTTTTCTTTTTGCATCCAATTTAGGTTACTTAGTGCTTTTTTCCCTCTGCTTCATTCTCTCCAAAGAATAAATGCATTCTTCAAGTCTTTGGTATTTTTTGTGTATACACCCAGATGAATGGTTGAATCTTCCTTTCAAGGAGGTAAAGAGGGGAAGGGAAAAAATGTCTAATGGATGTATACTATATTAGAGTTTGTGCTCTCTTGTTGTTTCCGGTGTCCAGAAAGTAGAAATGTTGGTGGCTATCCACTGTGGCTTGGAGATATCAGAGGTTAAAGGATAAAAAAGGTAAATGGTCTTAAAAGTCCAAGAACTTGGGTTCTAAGTTGCAGATCCCATCTTAGACCCTTCAGAGAGCGACCATTATTGGTTCAAGAAGGGGAGAGAAGAAAAAAAGCAAGTTCTTCATTCCATGTTGAAGATATAACTTACTTTGTATGGCTAAAAATACTGTGCTCTGTGGTCAGCATGGTACGAATTAAAAACTTGTTTACAGAGATATTTTGGAGTTTTTAAATGGCATTGCCTCTCTGACATGCTGTGATCTGGAGAGCTGGTATGATTTCTTTTACTGCTACCTAGATAGATGAAATTTGCTGGACTCTTTGTTCTTCGTCAAAGCTGATCGTATTTGGGGTTCATACTGGTTTTAGGTTATTGTATGTATTTGAGTACTTGTGACAGTTACAGCTTGTAGAATTTTCTGCACAGATAGCTAGCTGTTCTTTTCCTGACATTTCAAACTGAAGGGCTGTACATGAAGAAGGCAAATTACTTAGGGAAGATGTTCAAGTCACTTGGAAAGATCAGTTTACAGATTTTTGCAGCAATAAATAGTGCTTTTATTAGAAAAATGAGTCGAATTAGGGAAATCTTCTTTTACAGTAATCCACTGAATATGCATTCCTTTTGTATTCTGCTTTTACTTTGGGGTGTGGTTTTGGTTTTGTTTTTTATTTATTTATTTAACTTAGCATATTATCGTTCCTTTAATGAGAACAAAGGAAAATGGGTTGGTGCCAGTTCCAACCAAGATGCCAGAAATTCCTTTGCTCAGAGGTTTCCGGGCTTGTGATTGAACTCCCCAAACTAAAACTAAAGGCAAGTCAGAACAATTTGTAGAGAGGTCTATCTCTCCATGAAGGAATAAGAATTAAAAAATAAAATCTTAAGTGCAGTATAGCTTCCTTTTAGGTGAAAAAAAAAAAAAGGGGGAGGGGGAAATGGACTAGAATAAGACAACTCTTTCAGTTCAAAAATCTTCCTTGTCTTTTTTTTTGTGAGATCTCCCATAATGCTTTGCATGAGCAGACTAAACCTGAGTGAGTATACTGAATTTCAGCAGAAGCATGTCTCAAGGCTCCATATAATAAGAGGTCCCACTGTGGTAAAGTGTTTATAGATATGAAAGGTAAGTTTTTAATTAAATATTATAACATTGGCAGATGAAGATGCTTGCTGCTATTTTTTTAAAATGTTTACAGCTTCAAGGCTTAAACAGAGGGAAAGAAGGATTTAACCAATGAGGTTATTACTCTTTTGAAATGCATAGTAACATCTATTGTTGATAGAACGTCGGTTAATCATCTAACTGGTATAGTAATTCACATGCTGTAAACAATGAGAAAGCAGCCACTTGCTGTATATATAGGTGGAGTGATATCCTATACCATTTCCCTGAACTTCTCTTAATTTGAAAGAAGTATTATCTTTTCACTGGCATAGATAGAATTGCATAAAATGGATAAACTTCTTTTATTTCACTGATATTTTGGCAGTTTATAGATTATAGAAACGGGAGAGGAAGACCTGTTAGGGTAGGATTATAGTCTCCAAAGTCAAGAAGCTTTTGAGATGATAGTAAGGAGTGGGTTAACCAACATCTAGGAATAGTAGTTTAATTCCAAGGATATGGGTGTAAAAACTCATTCAGCATTTAAAGGGGGACTTGATCAAATGGGTTAAGATATTTGGGGTCAGTTCATTTCAATTCCTAGAGTAGTTAAGTCTCGTGCAATTACTTTCCATGTCTGTATCTTTCCAAGGTAAGTTTCAGAGTCTCTTGACCAGTTTTGGTCGAGTAAGGTAGAAGGGTAAGAAATTACAGTGTAGTTGTAATTACCAATATGTTAAACTTTAGTAAAGGCCTGGAGGAGAGACCAAAATTAATTTCATAGAATCATTTAGGTTGGAAGAAACCTTTGAGATCATCACGTCCAACTGTTAACCCAGGACTATCAAGTCCATCACTAAACCATGTCCGTAAGCACCATATCCTCACTAAAAGAAGGGCTTAGGACAAAGCAAAAGATTATCTGTTCTGGTTATGTCTGTTAATAGCTAATAATCATGTGTGTTTTGGGATTAGCTGCAGCATATACTGTTTTTTGCCCAGATACTGAAAGAGGTAAAAAGAAGTTATGGTAAGAGATGTACATAGAGCTCAATATACTGGTAGAGCCTTGGTGTCAAAGGAGACTGGCTGTGCAGGAAGCTGGGTTTAGTGTGGTAGTTTGGTGTTGTGTGATGGAGATTCACAGGAAATGATTTTTCAGTTCCATTGTTCACGGAACAACTTTGTTACAAGGCAGCTAGAAAGCTTCATCTTTATCCAGGTTGGAAAGGGCACTTGAGATTGAAGTGAAGGCATAGTGGTGGTTTATTTATAGGTTGAACAGCTACGGAAAGTATTGTGGCAGACTGAAGAAAAAATAGGTGGAAAAGTGGGTGTTCCCAAAGTTTGATGAATGAAGTTTTCCTTCTGACTCATCGTCTTTCTGTGAGCTCTTCATTAATGTATATGGTCAGAATTCTGGCTTGGCCTTGAAGTCATGTATAGTTCTTAAATTTCATACACTATGAAGTTTGCATGCCTTGTATTCTTTATTTTGTCCCTGGCAAGATATGAATGAGATCTGAGCTTTCATGTGGCTCCAAAGCACTGTTGCCATGTAAGTTTTGAATAATAATGGTAGTATGCTCATTCCTAAAATGTGTTGGTAGGTGTCTTTGTGTAAGGGATGCAAAAGCTATTGTAACCTTTTCAGAAGTAGAGCGAGCTTTTCCTTTGTAAGATGCTTTTCATAATGGTATTTTTGTCTGAAGAGTTTAAATTATACTTTTGGTTACTGTAGTTAAAAACCCCTGTCAGTGCTGTTCTCACAATTCTGCACCATAAATTGTTTCACTACTCACTAAATGTGAAGGGGGGGGAGTCCTTAGGAATCAGTATTTTGTCATTGAAGAATGCTTAAACATTTTAAAGTTTTGCACTCCTGCAGAAGGAGAGGTCATATCTCTTGCACAATGGCTTATGTGCAATTGCTGTGAAGACTTTAAAGAAAATAATATATTGATACAGCCGGACTGAGCTATCATCTTCATGTTTCAGAAGCATTGGTCATTCAGCATCTCTGTTCAGAGAAAATAAAGAAGTGATCTGAACTATTGTTATCCAGGTCTGAGATGCCTGTGTCAAGTTCCTAGTTGTTACCAAGTGTGGGAAGCAAGATGCTTTGAACTCCTGGTGCTAACCTTAATGTTTTTAATTGTTCTCTTGAAATAAATCATATGGCAGTTGGTAGAGCACACAAGGAATAGTTAAGTGTCTTAATACTGTTCCTTAATTTAAGGGTTTCTGTGCTTGTTTTTTATTATTAGAAATTATGCAGCTCTGTAACCTAGCCATCACATATATGTCCCTGTTACACCTTCAACTTCATCTCAGGAAAGAAAAAGGGACCTTTCTGATCCCTGTTAACTTGAAGAGGTGTGCTGGCTAGGATTGTAATTGAGGTCAGTTGGTCCACTGGTTGGGGAGCTGGGGAAGAATCAGTGTCCAATTATCTATCTTGTATCTGTTGATGCATGCCCCTTCTGGGGTTGGGGGGTGTGGGAGATCTAGGGAAATCAAACTGACGAGCTGCAGTGGGATAAGAGGGCATGTAGGCTTCAGTTCACTTTAGCAAAAAAAAAAAAAAAAAATCTGCCTTTTTGCCTCTTAGACTTCAGGAAGCAAATTCTTCACCAGCAGGAGCAAGAACAGTTGGTGAGAAGGCATTCATGCTATGAGAAACTTGTTAATGTTTGAGGTTTCTGCTGAGGAATTGTCAGGAGGAGCTGAACTGGCTTTTTTGCTTTCACAGTATCAGCAATTAAGAACTTTATAAGGGAATAAAATGTCTTAAATGTATTGCCACATATGTATGGGCAATGTAGAAAGCCCAGTGGGTGGAGTCCAGTGTTGTAGGATGGTGAGGGCACGGCCTTCAAAATAAGTAAGATATGGCATCAAACTGTAGGACTTAAAGCCCAAACAAAATACTAGCTCATGAGACAGGGAGTTTTGCAGGACTGGATGAACTCAAATCCTTTTAAAGCTGAGTAAAGATCTACAGATCAGACAGACCAGGTCTCCTTTCCGAGATGAGAACTGGAGGGTAGAGTTGATACCTATGCTTGTCTAGTGGACACTGGAGCATGCCTGTCTACATAATGTTGAAGACTAATTTATGGATTTTTATCAAAAGGTTATCAGAAAAGATGAGCTGTTACAACCACAGTGCAGCTTAATGTGAATTAAAAAACCCACTCCTCTCCTGTCTGAATAGAGATATGAGCACTGAGAATCCGTGATTGTAAGCATCTCTCTTAATGTGCGTGTGTGTGTGTATTTGTCTGCTCATACTGGATACTGTCCTCATAGGAGCACTGTGAAGCTTCATTAAAGTTTTTAAAGTGCTTTATGATCCTCAGATGGAAGGTGCTTAGAAATGAAGTGTTTGTAATCAGATAAGTTAGTAGCTCATAACAAGGATATAACCTATTAACACTAGCTCTTAACAGCACTGTTAGTATCAGAAAGCTTAATGGTTAGGTTTTAAAGTGCAATTGCCCTCTGAAAAGGCATGTGCAGTTTTTGTGTGTGCTGTGTATTTTTTATGCTACATTGTTTTCTGAACTACTGTGCCCGTGCTTCCACAATTCTGGTTGGGGAAATGCTACATTTTAAAAACAAAACAACAAAAAAACCCCACCCTCCCCCAGGGAAGAACAACAATAAACAAACAAAAGCACAAATAAACCCCAAACTAAAACAAAAATGCCTAATGTTTTGTGAGCCATCTTAACCAACAGGCTAATGGGAATTGATAAATAACGAGGTATGTTTCCGTTGTTAGCTTAGTTGAAAAAATTCAATTAAAGCATTTATTTAATTTGTTTTATGTTAAAATTAAGATTTTGGAGTTGCTTTGAAATACAATTTTATAGGAGGCAAAATGGATAGTTTTCATCTTGTCAACTGGAGACCATGATTTTTTATGGAAGACAAACTAGTCAAGGTAAAAGTTAGGCCCATAGTCCATCATTTTTAACAGAACTAAATAACCCAAAACATTTTATCCATGCTACAGTTGTTTAAGAATTGCCCATACCGGTCTCCTTAAATGTTTTTGGTTCACTGGTTATTTGCTTGTCCCCAAAAAAGTTTTCTGATTAAAAAAAGCTTTATCAATAGAACACTTGACAAGGTGAAATTTTAGAGCAGTGATCTGCACTTGATACACAGCAACTCAAGTGCATGCTGGTTGCTTAAAGTCATCACAGTATTATCAACTCCTTGAGGTATTATCAACTCCTTGAGGTAAAAACTTCCAGGACTTCAGAATGGAGGGCTGGCAAGCCCTACTGAAATTAAGAGGATTTATAAGTCTGAATAAAACAATTTGGCTTTTGAGGAAGTAAAATTATCTGTATCTTAGTACATACTGTCATAATCAGTGTGAACATGTATAGAACATGCAGCTGCAATACTTGATGTAATTTTTAGAAGGGGAATAGCTTTTTCATATGTATATATTCGCTTTTATGGAACTTTGTGTAAATCAGATCCCTAGCAGTCGTTTGGATTTTGTGTTAGATATTCAGAGCAATTGTGGTGTTCTTTTTGGGTCTTGCCACAAATAAGAACATATTCCCTGAGATTTCACCACATTTCCTAAATTGCCATGTTTGGATTAGCCCTGCCACGAAGCAGTGCAAGCTGTTAATTCCAGCAGGCCGATTCTCTGCTCTGGTTTAGACAGAGCAACCTGAATAGCTAGCATCTAACTGCTTTTATTTCATCAAGTAACTGTAAATGCAGTATGCATTAGCTATTTCCAGAGTTTCATGAGCCTGCAGAGATAGATGTAGGGGTGGTTACAGGGCAGTTCTGTTGAAGAAATCAACAGTGGGGGGAATCCCTGTCTGAGAGTTTCTGTACCTTACCACAAAGGTAGTAGGAACAAACAATGTCAAAACCTGAGCCATATTAGCAATTCATAGCCTCCTGATGATGTTTAGCCAATGACTTATGTAGTATTATTTAATATACACTAATGATTTTTATTCTCACTCCTAAGATGTGCAGCTTCTGACCCACCCAAATTCATTCCTACGGAGTGCCCTCCCGTGACTTTTCAAGTTAGTTTCATTCTTCAGTGTTTTTTGACTGCCAGTATAGTCTTTTTTACTTTCTACATAGTTGTAGTGCAAAACTGCACAGAGTTTAAAATCTGTGTGTGTAAGGGTTTGATCCTGAGGGTGTTCCGCTGAGCCTCCCAGGCCGCTGTCAGTTGTCTCAGCGAGCACGGTTCCATTCACGGTCAGTTCAGGCGATTGTGACCTGTGTTGGTCTGGCTCAGGAGCAGCTGTCCTCCCAGCAGAATCATACGTGCCTTACCATATCCTGTTTCTGAACTTTATTCTTTACTGTTTCTGCACATTCGAGGTGATGTCTGGAAACATCCTGCAGGGTTATTTTTTTTTTTTATGTTGCAAGATGCTGGGACTCTGTCTTTCAACCGTCTGACCATTTATCTGTGGAAATGGTGGGGAGAGACTATCAGATGTGTGCCTGATGATTGAGTTGCAGCCCGAGACTGAACACAGTCAAGGAGAGACAGAGTTTGCTCTGCTGTCCTGCAGGCAGGTGTTCGTGCATCTGAACCTGGACCTCAGGTTCATGTGTGCATGTCGTGTAGACAGTCTGGTTACAGCCTGGATTAATTGTGGACTGAAGATGAACTTCTTGTCCTTGAATCAGGACGGAGTGCTTCTTAAAATGTGGTTTCCCCTCGAGGGAAGTGCTGGGGTCATCAGTCTCCCGGTGCACCACAGAAGAGTGTGTGTGGCTAGTGGGACTTACACATTTCATCATTCACCGTTTATCAGTTCTGCAACCTTAATGTGGAATTAGCATAATTGGCTACTTTTTTTTAATCTAATTTTAAAGAGAGAAGCTCCAGCAGAGTTTCTCATGTACTCGCGGCTCACCAGTTTCACCCTTTCTTGTATGGCCTTGGCATGGTGAACGGAGAAGAATCAAACGGGTGGAGTGCGCGTCAGGACGGCGCTGCTTGCGGGGAGAAGTTGTCCCCCGGTGCCGGCAGGGTGCTGTCCCTTTAAGGCAGGAAGTAGGCCGGCCCCGTCTCGTGATTGACAGCCTGCCTGGAGTCACATGACCTGCCTCTATTTGAAGGTCACAAAAAGCTTCTTCCTTTAGAGAGAGCAAGAGGGAGAGAGAGGGAGGGAGGGAGAGAGAGAGTGAGGGAGTTCAAGCCAAAATGGCCGACAGAGTCTCTGCTGGTTTCTGAACATTTGAAATAAGAATAATAATAATAAAAAAACCAAACAAAAACAAAACAAACACAAAATCATTTTTGGATCTTTTTTCATTTCCATTTCTACCTTGTATGCCTCAACTCGCTGGATTTAAGCACTGCTGCACTTTATGAGGTTAGTGGTACATTTATATTTTTTTATTATTGTTTTTACCTATCAGTAAATTTTAAGAGCCTGAGCTGACGGTTTTCATCCGTGGTTTTGCAGAGGCGTTTTCTCTAGCACAAATACTTGCTTCAGATGTTGTCTGGTTTTACGTGTAAAGCACTTTTAGTGGATTTTTAGGGCTTTTTAGAAGGGAGGGCTCCGTAGAAGTGTATGTGGATTTTGAAGAGATATGTAATTTAAAACACTTAGGCAAATTGCAGAAGATCGTTTATGTTTTCCAAGCTGCTGAAGTACAAGATAGTACTGAAATTCTTGTTTTATTTAAATAGAGGCTTAAACAGTGATTTCTGCCCCACAGCATCCGAAGGTCTTAAATCTGCTGCAAAAATTTGCATATATAAAAATGGGTTTGCATTCTTTCTGCTGCTGGGTCCGACGAGGGACGGATGGGGAAGTGTTCTCACCGAGCCATCCTTCCTGGGGAGAAAGGAAAAATCCCTAAAACCGCCACCCAAACGTACGGCGCCCGGTGCGGGTCGGGGCTGGGAGGGCTCCCGCGCTGCCGGAGCGCTGCCGAGCGGAGCGCGCGCCGCCGCCGCCGGGCTCCTGCGCGGGCTCGGGCTGCCGCTCCCCTCCCCCTCCCCGTAGCGGGCAGACCCGCCGTTTCGGCCGGCGTTGGGACCTAATGCTCCTGCCCCAGAAACATGGCATCGGGAGCTAACGCCAGCTAGGCGTGCGAGGTGGTGCCGGCTTGAAAATTGGACCTACCGTGTCCAGTGGTCTCGAAGCGAGGCGACCCTTCTTTGCTTAGCGGGTCTAGCGGGTGATGATATGCGGGGCAGATA
Source organism: Falco punctatus (assembly GCF_963210335.1). Lineage (NCBI taxonomy): Eukaryota > Metazoa > Chordata > Aves > Falconiformes > Falconidae > Falco > Falco punctatus. The sequence goes on from NC_137585.1 coordinate 36,047,982, forward strand.
TTTAGGAATGCACGCTTGCAAGCTTGCAAACGTAAGGTGCTGGGTACTGCAGATGTTCTCTACACCTTTGCTGTGCATTCTTTAGAAAACAAGTGTTGATCTGCACGCTAGTAAATGTAGGTAAAAAGCTGTGTTTTCTCGCTTTTTTTCCAGTCTTCTATGTTACTAAAAAATTAAATTCAAGTTATTTTTGCATCTCCCTCCAGAACCAAGCAGAAAATTAAAGGGGAATAGCTGAAGCTTGCTTTCTGAGAACAGGCCCCTCCTCCTGCATTGTAAGAGTGTGATGTAATGCGCCTTTCAGTGAGGTTAAGTGAAGAAAATTCTCCATGGTGGTATACATTATTCTTCACCCCTTTCTGATAGGCCTTGTACTACGATATTTTTCTTTTTGTAGCTGGGTATTTAAGCAGCAGATTATTATGTGAATAATCATGTGAATGTACTTTCCCATTGCAATGTATGTGTGCATTGGTTATGGTTAGCAGGTCAACTTTGTAAACCGACAGGATGGGTTATATTTTATATTTCTTTGTGGCTTTACAGCTATACAGTTAAACACAAATGGAGGAGACAGATTTGGATACCTTTACTGAAAATACATCTGACTGTCCTCATGATAATCTTGTAGTAGTATATATCAGGGCTTTTCCCAACTCCCTCACTGGCTTCCTGCTCCACTGGCTCGCAAATATTTGAAGTAATTCTGCAGTATATTGTTTCTCGTGGAAATTAAAGGTGTGATTTTTATTTTAAGTTAGAGCAAGCTAGTAAAAACTCCACACAAATTTGATACAGTGTATCATGCTGATAATTTTGGTCTTAAAAAGTTTAATAGTAATGTATAACCCAGGTCATACATGAAATAGTATGTTCTCCCTGTTTAGGGTTAATGACCTTACCAGATTCCATCCTGGTGTTATTGGCATGTATATGTGTGAGAAATACTGTAAAAATGTTCTGTGTCTTTGACCTGATGCAGCCTGATGGCTTTTTGATACTCAAAACCTTCTTGGGCTTAGTGGAGATTCTGATGTAGCCAGAATATGTTCAATATACCTGTTGATTGACAATCTTAATTAGACATTAGAACTGTTTTCAAATGTAATATGAAGTAGTAGTTTTCTCAGATTTGGCATTTACTGGACCTAAACCTCAATTTGTAGTTTACATGGTAATTGCTGTACCATAGGGTTGTTGAACTGAGGAAGTAATGAAAACCTAAATTTTGTTAGAGTTGGCATTATTGCAGGTTGTACCCTTCCCAGAATCTGCACTTGAGAAAAATAGTCACCTTTCCTGTGTATTTTTTGCCTTCATGCATTACAGTCGCTTACTTCCAAATGATGTAAATGTTAGTATAGCTTGATTGTTGGGAAGATTGAATACAGGATATTTTATAATAACTGCAACTGCTCATAGCTGTAGAAGCTGTTCTGGACAGACAAAAAGCAGCTGTTGAGCAGAATAGAAATTATTCCAGTATGGAGTCTGTCAAAGATTTAAGTAGTTTTGTGAGACACTACACTGTGGATAGGAAGGACCAATTATCAAATCTGGTGTGTTGAGGACTCTGCAGCTTGTGAAATCGTAGGATTTTAGAAGTGCGGGTCTGGGCAGTTGTCAGTGCTGTTTGCATTCAGTATGTTCCTGCAGTATGAAGGGAACAAAATACTTCAGAATGTTTTGAGACCTGACTAGAGCTGCAGTTCCTATCTGAAGCTTGCAGAAGTGTTAGGGCGGTGGAGCCTTTTTTGCTTCATTCAGTTTAGAGTGATGACACTGGGTTCGGAAGCTTTATTTGATTTTTCTGTTTGCATTTGTATGTCGATTGTTATTGGTATCTACAGGAATCGGTCTCTTTCCAAAGCAGACTGTTTTAGTAAGTTGAAAACTACAGTGAAGTCTGTAGTCAGCAGAGCCCCTGGAGTTTTTTGCACTACATCTAAGAGATTCTTGAGAAATAATTGACAAGAAAAGCCTTATTACTATTGAGCTTTGATATACAGGAGTCTGTAGTTTTAATGGGAGAAAAATTCAGGGAAAACAAGTGTCTGAAAAATCAGTATGCTTACTTTCAATGGCTTTTTATAAGCCTCTTTCTCTCCTGCTGGGGAGGGAAAAAAAAAAAAAGAAACTTCATAAGATCATGCAGTCTTTGCTGGCTGGATGCAGCTAAACCTAACCTTTTGAAACTGTTGTCCCTTACTTAGTAGTAGATGGCTGAGTAGAGGAGAAAGCATCCAAATCTATAAATGAAAAAAGATCTATAGAATTTGTGTATTAATGGAAGGGAATTTTTATCTGTACATTTCCTAGTAACCCTGCAAAAAATTGTGGCTTGCACCTCGAAGCAGAATTCTGTAATTCTGGTCATTATGGATCTAATTTCCTTTTGGTGATCAGGATGGAAGGTGAAAAGCTTAGTTTACAGTTTATTTTGAACAATATTTGTTGGAATCTGCACATTTTATAATCTTTTCAGCTGGCAGTTTTATAACTGAAAAGTTTGAGGGTTTTTTTGCTTTAATTCATTAAGAAGAAACCTACCTCCTTTCTAAAAGCTGTTTCAGCTTGTTAAGTATAGGTTTGCTATTTAAACAGCTCAAAACTTGAGGAAGGAAAATAAGATATGTACAATGGTTAGCTCTAAAAAGCTATACTTTGTGCCCTGTCAAGAGGATCAGGTGTGGGTATCTGGGTTTTAGTTTTGTGACCTTCCTGAAAGTCTTGTAAGGGGTGGTATGTAGTGTCAGGGCAAAAACAGAGATGTTTTTACTCAGAAGAATCCTGCAGAGGAAGGTGTTTAGATTTTAAGTGGCTAAACTTAAAAATATTTAGCTATAATTATTACTGCAGAATTAATTCAATAAACAGATATAAAACTCTGTTTAGGTGAATGCAAAGATTTACTGCTTCTCAAAGCATGACAAGTTCAGTATTTATTTCAAGAAACAGCAGTTTTAGTTTTTAATGTAACACTGGTATTTAGTCGGTGTGATTATATATGCCAGTTTCAAGTATTGGTGAAACAAGTTATCTAAAGCTGGGTGTCAAGATAATACTTTCTGGCCATTTCATTGTTGAGGGCAAATGTTGACGCATCATAGAGATGAAAAATACATGTACTGAAAATACTTCTGTTTTGTTGTAGTGATGGTACCATGATTGTTGGAAGAGGTTACAAGAGAAACGGTGCCTTTCTGTATTTCTGGTGAATTCCAGCTCCAGACCTGAACATTTAGCACTTTTCACTGCTTAAATAATTTTTCTCCTTTGTACATAGGCTTCCAACCAAAGAAGACAACAAGGGGTTTTTTTTCTTTTTTGTAGATACAGAGCGTATATTTTTGGGAGCAGCATGAATGTATGCTGGTATTTTTTATACATATTGCTATAACACAGTTTTGAAAGGAGCTTTTAAGCCTTTTTATGGATGTTGTAATTTTAAAGGTTATTTTCCTGTCATATACAGTATGCTGGCATTATAGTTTAGGGCTGAAATGCTCTTGTGCTACTAGAATTACACATTTATAATAATTTTTGTAAAGTCTTAACTTAGAACTGGTTGATGTGATATTTGGGTATTATACTATGGGCAAATTGAAAGACAAACCTTGATCCTCTTCCAAAATACTGTAGTTCCAGGACTAATTTTTGTTAGCTTTTTTTAGTCATGTGGAAAACATAAGGTACAAACCCTGGAGTTTTTTCAGGTACCTAAGAGAAGATATATTAATAAAACAGGAGATTATCTTAAAAGGCAGAACAAATCAAACCAAGGGTTAAACAGCATGAAAAAATACATGCTGATACACCTGGAGAGAAACTACTGAGGGGAGTCTTGTTAAAAACCACAGGCAGTAAGCATAAGAGCTGAGTACTATTCCTCTCAGTACCACAATTTGTGTCTGAAGTTAAAGGGATGCTTGTGTATGTTAGGAAGGGAAAATTATCTACAAGTACTATGATACTGGTAGTTGGAAAAATTTATGTTGAATTTGGACTTTCAGAAGTGAAATGTAGCCTTGGAATTTATTACAATAAAACCAAAACAAAGCTTAAAGATACAGCTGTGTTTCATTTCATGCCAGCAGGGGAGTGCTGCTCTTTTTAGGATGGTACTTGTGAGGCCTTGACTCAGAGTATTTTGAACAGTAGGGAAGGACAACAAATGTTGAGGTAGTTCAAATAAGAGCAGCAAAATATAATAGAGGGAGGTGATCTGGCAAAGAAAAAACACTTCAGCTTTTTTGTATTCAAAATATTTCAATTTTGTATTCAATAGTATTTCAGCTATTTTGTAGATACATACGTTCTCTGCAAATGAATAAGCATTGTTTGATTTGTGTCAGAAGAGCATTATTTTGATACTGAGCTCCATTGTAGCTGAGTGTGCTTTGAACAGGATGGTTACTTCAGCAACTAAAAAGCAAAAAGGCATGAGTATTTTTCAATGAGGGTGGCCATTCTCTTTAATTCCTTAAGAATATACCAAACCCCACCATGCATGCTTAAATTATGAAATAAGGTGAGGGTGCTCATCTTTCCCAGTGTTTTCAGTAGATGCAGAGTTTGGGCTTCCTGAAGTACAGATCTGGGTCTAACAGCTGAACCCAAGAACTGATTTGAACTTGAAGAGAATGTCTTAATTTCTGAATCAAGAGAACGAGTATTTTTTAGAAAAATGAAACAGTGGAACAATTACTCCTAATATTCTCAGCTTTTGGTTTGTTGCGGTTTTTTTCTGCTTCCTTAAGCATGGCATTTGTTAAACAGCACAATCATAAGCTGTCCATCTAATTTCATAGTGGCTCTTGAGTACAGCCTGTGTGCACATGAAAAACTTCAGCTGCAGTGAGACTGCAGGAATTTATTTTTTTAAGCATGTACGCACCATAGCTGTTGTAGATTTTGAGCTTTTGGGGCTAGTTGACCTATATCAAAACAGGAAAGGTTACATACATATTCTGTAAATGCCACTTAACCATTAATTAGAGTTGAGCTCAATTGTCCCGTTTTACATGTGCTCTGTGGCAAATATACACAAATGTGTTGTCATCATGGTTCGGTCTTCATTTGTGAACTTGGTTATGCCTGAACCATTCAGTTCTCCAGGACACCATGTTCTTGTTATTTAAACCTTCCTTAAAATAAGTGCTCCACGTTTCTTCCACTTTTTTTCCCTGGTTTAAATTTTACTGCGTGTAGTAGAAGACATTGCAACTTTAATATTAGAGTCCTAATGTAGCAGCATGCATGTTTTTGTTGCAGGTTCTGTATTAGCATTTATATTTTTAATTGTATATAATTTCAGTTGAGCAATCATGCTAGATTCAGGGTCTGATTTAAAACACATGGTTTTAATTCAGTGTTGATATTCTAGACTTGTCTGCAAAACAGCTTTCTTTGGCAAGAGCATGACTACTACTGAGAACTTCATCAACTGAAGTGAGACTGATACACTCTGATACGTCACTTTGCCAGCTAAATATACAGCATGTCTATGCTCGGCCTTTTCTGAACAATTTATAGGGAGGATAATTCTTTCACAACATACAAGTGGATTTTGGTATTTCAATGCTTGGAAATTCTAATCTGGCAATACTTGCTGAATTTTTTCCAGGCTATTTTGCCTCTTACTGGAGAGAGTTTGAAGGCAATAAAAATGAAAATGGATGTCTTCTGTATGCAGGGCAGGAGAGGGTGGAAGGAACTGAAACTTAGCTAACATCCTTTCCTATTTTATTCATTTGTGCATCAAAAACTGGTGGTCCTGCAAAACAGAAAACAGCAATTAGATCGTGATCTCCATGTAAATTTTTCAAAATGTATTCTTCTATAGTCTAGTTAAGACTATATAAATAAATCTATTATATTCTGTTAGGCTTTACTTGGGTACTGTTAGTGTTATTACCCCACTATTTTATTCAAGGGAGCTTCTATGTTAAATACTAAAAAATAAATAAAAATAATTATTTAAAACTGATTTTAAATGTAGTACATGGAAATAGAGGATATCCTGTTTAGGTTTTACGTTTGTCATTCTGTACCTGGCTCTGTTTTTCTTTGTGGGTGTCATTACAAGTTCACGTGCACTGGTTGGAATCTAAATGTTGGCTAGGTTCAAATTGCCTGTAAAAAAATCTTGGTTAAACTGAAGTAAAACCCCAAAAGCTTTTTTTTTAACCTAGTGTAAAAGAAGGCTCCAGCTGATGCTACAGAAGTCAGTTATAGCAATGTTAATGGGAATTTTAAATTAAATAGTTTTGCATTAGTCAAATAAATTTTCTGTTCCTTTGCAGGTAATGTTCAGGTTATCTGTTTGACACATCTCAACCAGACCAAACAATGCTGAGAGAGAAAGTGGACAAGGCATTAGGGTTATTTTTGTTTTATTTTGTCTTTACCTGTGTCCTGTAATTCAATTCCGAGCAGATCTAGATTACCCGGGTAGGAATGCTTGCTAACCAATATGATGGCCTTGCTGTAGTATTCACAACTGCTTCGTCTGACAGAAACATGCTGATGGTAGTGTGATGTAGGAAACTAGAAACGTAATCTCATCTGGGTAAAGATGTAATCTTCCTAATAAGTTGTTTAGATGTACTACTTCATGATGGTATTTCTCTAGCTTTCTAGGGTTTAATCAGCAAATAGATTTTGAAAAACGCTGAATTACAGTGGAAAGTTTTAGTAAATTACTTGGGATGGGAGAAAATCTTAAGTCTTGCATGCAGGCAGTTTTTCAGTATGTTGAACCAGTTTAGTCGTCCTTGTGGAAAAGCTATCTGAATTTGCATTTAACCACTTCACCTTTGCATGGTAGCTATTCTGGAATGCCTGTTGCAGATTAAGTCCCTGAGTGATTTGCTTTTATCACAAAATAACACATTATTCTGAATTAATTTACTCTGCTGTATAGTTAATTGGGAGAGACGGTTTTGCTTTGTTTACTACTTTCTACAAATAATTCCTATGTCCTGCTACAGAAGAACTGTTGGAAGTGTGTTCTTAGCAGATTTTAGGTGAAACAAGATGAAAAAGGCAGAAGGTGGAGGCTAAACTTTGAGAATTTAGGATTTATTACACTGACAGCTCAATGTACCATAAAGCTATGGTTAGGCCAAGAATAACTAAACAGGTTGATTTTTGGAAAGTGGGCCTGTCTTGATAAAGTTTTGGGGACGGGTTTTCTTCCCTGGGTTGATTTAAAGGCAGCATATACTGTTGTAAAGGTGAACTGTATTTGCATGATTGGATCACTGGAGTTCAGGAAAAGTTGAGGTTAGCTAGTGTCAGCCTCCATTACATCCTTCTTCAGTCTAGATATTGTGAAGTGAAACTCTTCTACAATAGACTTGGAAGTATATGGTCAGCTTACGTTAACACAACTTCCCTTGATCTTTTTCTGAAGAAAATTTAAATGAGGTTTCAGTTAGTGTTAGGTAACTTGGTTAAGCTTAAGTCCTCTTTCCCCTTCACATTTCTAGGCCATTTTTATATTGTTAAAAGTAATATTCTAAAATATTAGTTGTAATGTTGTAGCTTGAGCATTGGATGCCCTGTGCATTTAATGTTAAGCTGTTAAAAACTTAATTGCTGGCTCAGTGGGGTAACAAAACCAAGGTTGTAGGTTTTTCTGCCTTGTAAGTTTAATTATAGCAGATAACTTGATGATTTCACTTTTTCATCCTGTTTTTTAACAAACTTTGAAATAATTATCTATTCCAACTTAACTGCATCTTTTGATCTTTGTGTATCATATATATATGCATGTATGTAGTATGCGCATGTTGGCAGTTAATGCAGTTAAAAATCATCATGTATCAGCTGACGTGGAGACTTCTTAGCGCGCCTTAAGCATTACAGCAGTAGTAAAAATTGCTCTCAAAGTCAGTTCAAGTTTTTTATTTGGGAAGAGCCTGCACAAAGAAAGCAAGTGTAAGGTAAGTGTACAGATTGAAGAGGAGCCACAGAGAAATTCAGAGGCTCTCTGAAGGCCACACAGAAAGTAAATGGCAGAGCCAGACTTGAACTCAGAAGTTCCTGGCTTCTGGCCTGGGGCTGAAGCCAGTCATAGACAGCTGTATTGAATTTACAGCTGTATTGAATTGTGAACAAAATGATGCTTTTCTTTTTCCTTTATGGCTTTACGGGAACAAAGCCGATTTAACTAAAATTATAATGTGGGTAAAAAGATGGAATTGAGTATTTCACCTTTCTCAGTTTCAAATGCTGAAAGTTCTCTTCTGTGTTAAAACTTCCATTCAGCAGTTGTGGATTTCCACTTACCAAGGAGTATGGTTAATGTAGCTGGGTCATAAATTCTAGCCAATTCTAGTGCAGTCAGAGTCTTGAGGTCAGACTGAGGGCTTTTGTTGAGGGTAGAGGAATTTGGGGCTTAAGAACTGCTCTGCCTACTACCTGAAGAAAGTGATATTATTTAAAAAAAAAAAATCCCTGAAAAGTACATAATTTTCTTTGATGTTTTAAAATAAAGTGAAAGCCTAGTTCAGAGGCAATCTTCCTGAAGTAACCGTTCATTAAACAGAAATTCACTTTTTATGTTTAACACTTGTCAAGTTTTTTATGAGGCTTTAAACATTGTTATCCTTCAGTGCAGTATGAAAGAAGAGAGGGAACCTGCTGTAGGTTTGCTGACTGGTACTTTCTTCCTGAAGTAAAAACTTAACTTTGAGTAGCTTTTGTTGAGTGTGTGGACAATTTTGGTTATTTGAGGAATTCCATTTGGGAAGAGGTTTTGATCTAAAATATTGTCATAGAGTGAGCATCACCATTATGAGTTAATTTTCTGTATTGTCAAAAATCTGGCAGGGATTAATAAATCCATTTTCACAGTAAAAGGGACTTCCTTTACCAGGGAAAATGTCATTAGTTCCAAGCTGTAGCAGCAAAGAAGAGTTTGGGTTTTTTTCCACAGGTACATTTGCTTTATCTGTGTACCATTTCTTGCTAACTGAGGCCCTATGCAAGTGTGTAGTAAGGTTATTTTCCTAAATTACTAACATGGAATGTAGCTAGAGAAAACAAACTAAAAACCCAAAACAAATAAACAAAAAACACCTCAGTGTTTTGCCAGGGAGTAATTTTCATTTTGTCTGTTAAAAAAAGTTAAATAGCTCCAAAAAGAAATACCGGTATTGAAAACTTAACAATAAAATTTTTCACCTCAGAGGGGTTGAAGCACTTAAGCCCTCCTTTCTCTTTTCTCCCTGACTCTGCAACAGTGCCCCAGTGTCTCCTGGTGTGTGCAGTGTGACTGTATTTCACTATTTGGAACAAATCATTACTGAGTGGTGTGCACTTTGAGGCTGCATCTAAAAATTTCATTGGTAGTTAACAAAAATCAGAATAATTAATTTGAGCATTACAGTGATCTACTTTTATATTTGCTCTTATTTTTTTATGCACCCTGCTGACTGAGACAGATGAAAAATGCTTTCTGACTTTCCATTTCAGTTTCAGCTGTTTGAGTGTTTACAAGTCCCTATTCCCTTTGGTTGTGGCTTCAGAAGAGACTTAAACTGGATGTTTGTCAACTTTGTTGCACAGGCCTGGACCTCTTTATAGAGATTGACATTGTTGTGGCAGTTCTTGCTTTATTCACCTATTACAGCTGGTAATATGTTGTAATTAAATTGCGAAGAACTAATTGTATAGTTCTTAGCAGCAGGTCTTCCAGAAATACTGTAACCATATAGTGATGAGTGGCTGAGTTCAGAGTTGCTACCCAGTCACCACCCGAAACAGCACTATGGACTAGATTCTTGTGACAACGAGTGGGAGACAGGCTGAACTTGTTTAATTCTGAGCTGTGTTGCCCCTGATTTAAGTTGGTAGAGGCAGCTGCAGTGGCAGAATAAAGTTCATCTTTCCTCTCTTTAAAACAACATGTTAGTTAAGAGCAAGCTTATCAAAGGCCAGTTTACCTAAGGATTTGTTTCCAGTAGTGTCCAATGTATTTGTTTTTTTTCCCCCGATACTCTTTGTAACGTGCATAATGAAAGAGTTGGTGACTCTTAGTACGCTTTCCCATTTAAGTCAGCCACATGTAAATTGCACTTACTACCATAAGTCCAGCTGGCACTTCCAGCATAGCAGATGATTTTGATTAAAGCTGAAGGTCTGGTCCTTCACCTGAAATTTGGAATTTTAAATGCTTATGTGAGTGATTGAATTCTGCATCATTTTTACTATAAGGTCATGCTAATCTTTTTGCTAGGTAGCATTGATCATTTTTTCAATGCATTGGCTTCATAGTAAAATAGATACTTTGCGCTGACGGTATGCATGGAAGCATCAATAAGCTGACAAATTAGATTTGAGGTTGTAGTGTTTAAAGGGCTTTTCTTTCAGCAGGAAATAGTCTCCCACATCAGCTTACACATTTTAACCTTCAACTTTATATAGCAGCAAAGAGTTGACCTGTCTTTATGCAGAGCTACCTTTCTTAAAGAGGATAGAGGAAGAGGTTTAACTGAATAGATCACAAATGCCGATATTTGTGGAACAGTGAATATGTCACATTCTTGTCATGTATTATACACTGGTTTTGCATAGTGTCTAAAAAAATGAAACTGCTATGTTCCACACATTTACAAAATTGATCTGTGGTAGATAAGAAGAGGTAGCTGTTAATTAAAGGCAGGAGGATCTGTTTTCAGATCTACTGTCAGCAGAGGTAAAAATTATTTTTTGTCACTGGAAATGGGAAGAACTTATGTGACTCTATATGCTGCATGCTTTAAATTGTTTTGATGTAGCTATTCCTCTGTTAGGACTGAAGTTGAAAAAAAGTACATGTTGTTAGCTACCCAGAAGTAAAAAAGTCTGTTTCTCATTGAAATTTACAATCTCTGTAAGTTTTCTGCATTTCTTTGTGTCTTATGACATCATTGTTGAACAGGAGAAGTAAATGGTTTTCATTAAAAATAAGCTGTTACTCTTCCATAATGCAGGAAGGCAAAAATTTCCTAAAAGCAGCAAACATTATTTGGGTTGAGAATTTAACAAGACAAACTAACTTAATCTTGGAACTGTAGAAATGTGTTAAATGGTAAATTTCAGTTATATCACAATGATTTCCACCTCAGTTTTTCCCTTGCCACTTAAATTTTTTATTCTCTGTTTACCATTGTGGTGGTGCTTTTTGTAACCTCTTAGGTGGCAGTGCAGCAGTTTCGCTATTTTGGTTTCTTCTCTGGATTACCTAGTTTTATTTATTTGTTTTACTCTTCCATAGCAGAAAAAAAAGTGGTGCATGTCTGGAAGATTAACCGTAGCCATTTTATATGTGGTTTGCAACTTCCTGTCATCTTAGAATTTTTGTATGTTGAAGCAACTTTCTGATGTGAATTTACATGTGAAAGAATGAAAGCTTTTTGGAATAAAGATATCATAGAGCTGACTTAGTTTATGAGAGAAATTTTTGCTTTGATAGTAATGTATATTAATTTAAAAATATATCCTTATTGCTTCTTGGGTATGAGTGGACACTAGATTTTTCAAGTGAAACATATATCCAGTCCTCAGATTGATTATTTACTACTTTAAAAAAACTCTATGTTATCTTAAGCTACCGTATTAAAAAGCAAGAGATACTTAAATGGGATTGGAGTTAGAAATTGATCTGGTGCTGTATTTGTGAATGACATAAGCAGCAAGTGAAATTAATCACTTAATCTGTAAACTGTCATTCCTGGAAAGAGACAAGGAATGATAACCCTCAATCAGGATTTCAAAACTCTTGTCTTCTTCACTCAGTACAAATAGAAAAATTTCTCAGATGAGTGGCTGCCGAGATTGGGCAGACAAAATTCCACAAAAGTACCAGCATAGTTAAAAGAAATTCTTTCCCTGGTGGGAGACTATCCTTAGTTTAGACAAATGCCTGAGGATAGAGTGAACACTTTTCACATAAACTTTCTAATGTCTTTGTTTAAGAAATAAGGAAATGATTGTTTACTTAGCAATTAGTAAGAGTTTCATGTCTAGACTAGGTGGTTTAATCTATGCTTTATTTCCAGAAGGCATGAAATAAAGTTAACTTTTTAAAAATGCAGCTAGGGAATGGTGCACAGCATCAGGACTGTAAAAATGGATGAATCAAAAATAGCTTATCAGATTATTGAATGTGAGAGGTGGCAGTCGTCTCTGTGTATTAATGGACAGTTTCTTAGAGCTTCTTTTGTTTTCTGCCTCATAACTACTGTGGCTAGTTAATTTTAAATAGATTGTTAAACAGGTATGATTGTATGGCCTGCAGTATGCTGTTTTCCATGCTTTTCCATTCCTTCTGGAATGAAGAAGAGAGATTTTTACTTTTTTTTTTTAAGTTACTGCTATATGGGTGTCTCAGGTCACCTGCACAGATTACAGGTAAGATTCACTACTGTGTTTAGCAAAGGCTTATGTTTTCCCACTTAAATGAGGAAGACATGCAATTTAGGGTGACAGTACTGTATTGTAACACAGTGGCTGCTACTTGTGATGGTTTTGTTCCATGGTTCTAGTAAATTCCTGCTTAAGTTCTTACTGTATCTCTAGTGTTAACCGTGGTGTTAACCTGATTATACCCAGAGTGGTCTCTCTTTAAAAATGTGCTTATCATTTGGCAGTTGCAGTTTTCTGTGACCCTACAAAGCTCTTGACTGAACTTCTAATATCCTTCCTGATAATGCTTCCTATGGAGAACTGACAGCTGTCTCTTTTATCTTTCCAAGCATAGCTTGCCAAAACCAAAGTTAAAAATATTAAAAACTCGACAGCACCACCACCACTACCCCCAATAAAAACCCCAACAAAATCCCCACCCCACAAACAAAAAGAAGTAATAAGATGTTTACTTAGAAATTCTGGGGTTTCTCCATCATTCCAGTTAATGGAAGCAAGTAATTAAAAACATGAGGAGAAATGATGCAGCAGACTTTCAAATAGTGAGGCACATTTACACTTTTGTACAAACATTACGTGCCAATTCATTGTGCTTGGAGACATTAATAAAAGGGCAAAGTTTTTTCTTTGCTATATGTGGAAACTAATTTTTACTAGCTTTCTGAAGTACATTGTACATGTTTTCCTAGGAGATTCCTAAAACGGAAGGAATTTTCCTTGACACGTATGCAGTCATACCATAAATCATAGACCTGTGATATAATGTACTTAAAAATTTAATGCTGGCCTTTGGAATTTTTAAGAATTTGCCCTTCAGAAAGAAAGAAGGGTGCACAGCTAATATCAAATCAAGCGTTCTGCAAGTAATTGTTCCTCAAAAACACAGCAGCAGTTTCAAGTCTTTGAAACTTAGGAAAGTATATAGCAATGCAACTTCTACTCACTATTATGTCTTGGTTGTTCGTGTTCCCCCCACTGTTTTTGACAGTATCTTGGGCAAATAGAAAACCACTGGATTCCAGAGAATGTTGGTATGGTACTGTTAATTCAGGACAGTGATCATCATCCTGTATGAATGAAGGATTCACAGTTGCAGACAGGAAAAAAATAATGTTGTAGGTAATTAAGAGTGCAAGTGGTGTTTATAGACACTGCATGCCTCAATGAGGGTATTTGGCCATTTTGAGGCCTTTGTCATTCCAAGAAAACTATTACCTGATCAAAATTATATCCTCAAAACTGAATTGACTGTATGAGGAGACAAGTTTGGAGAGGCTTTGAATTTTTTGGCTGCTTAAGTAGCTGCATGAGGAAGGATTATTAGTTTCTTGTAGTTCAAAACAAGTCACGTCTTGCTCTTGTATTATGTTGTTGTTTTCGTTTTTCCTGTTTCCTACACGCAGTTTCTTTAAAATTCTCTGGTTTTCATTCTATGTGCCAATGAATAATTTCAGCTTACATCTTAATTAGTCACAAGTTGTGACATGGAATATTGAGTTGAGATGTTTTGAATAATAATTCATTGATCTCACTTTTGAATGAAATATGACTAATGAAAAGGATGGAGAGCTGGCTGCAGTAAGAAGGGTGAGAAGCATGCATCTGGCAAACACGCACCTCTGTACCAGGCTCTGCAAAGGCTCAGTGTGTTCAACAGATTTGAAGGTTCCCTAAGAGTCAAACGCAGTTGTTTTTCAGTGCCCCTGAGGTCTTCCTGTTTTAAAATTAGATACCTAGCCTAGCATATCTCTCTCCTGTGAGCAAACTGCACTAGGATAGAGTTCAGTTTCTTTATTGATTGAGAGCACATCAAATTCCATAGTAAAACCCACACCTTTCTTTTATTCACTTATATTTTATGCCTGTGAGTCTCATGTTTCGGCCTTCAGAATGTAACGAAGCAGCAAGGAGAGGACTTAATGCACTTCTGATTTACTTATTTCTTAAGCAAGGTCTGCAGGCTGTCATCATCGTTGAAGCCTGGATGAGACCTGATTCCTGCCAGTCTGCCTTAACAGCAGGTGCAAGGCACAGAGCAGTAGGGCATGGTCTGTTAATAAAATCAGTCACTTGTAATGCCATGTATACATCTTACAAATACCACTCCCTCACATGAATGGTGGTGTGCATCTGATTCTAAAAGCTGTTTTAAGGAGACAGCTTATCTAATTTATCAAGATAATTTTTATCAACATTTAAATCTTCACACAGAAGTAGGTAGGGAGGAGGTTTATGTTAGTTTATATATTGTAAAGAGTATGTCTTAAAATGCATGCCAAAGTTGATGTGTGACAGGACAGTCTGTTTTATACCCTTAAAGTGATAAATGTATTGAGGCTTTTTTGTTCTGAAACACCTGGCTTAAAATTTTGCATTGCTGTTCCACTGGATTTTAGGTTATCATCATCATCATGTAATTACCCTGTAAGCAACACCTATTGAATAGTAGCCTTATAAAATAGGGTGGTTTAGTGATACAGTATTTGCTGTATCTCTGTATTACTGGTATGGCAGGTCCTAACTTCACTGTTGTCTGCAGTGGAATTTTGATGACCTTCAGTACAACCATGATCTGTAACAGTATAGTTCTGGTTCCTTTCTTAGGATACATATGGTCCTCAGTGGCTCACAGAGTGTCTCTTAAAAATGTGAGAATACGCTGCAACACAATTACACATTTTGCATGGGATATCCATGTCTACATAATACTAGATAAAAGCTAGGAATGAGCAGCTTTGTGTATATAGTAAAACTCTATTGAGAACTAAGTGCACTGAAAAATGTTTTTGACTTATCATTAGAACCAAAGCATGAACTTGGAAATACTGTGGTGTAGCAGAAGGATCACGTATCTGTGCTTTTCTAGTTTTGGAGAGTTACTTGCCTGATGGTTGTGTCTGTATTAGATCAGTTTGTCTGGAGACCATACACTACTGCTGCTGTTGATGTAAAGGTTCTATGGCTGCAGACTTAACAGGTTGCTCCCTCTTTGGTTCCAAGTACGTTTGGAAACATCTCGGCACTATTTGATCTTGAACTTGGTCTTACTTCTAAGTGGCAATGAATTGATTAGGATCTTCAAGATCATTGTGTTGAAGGCTGGGTGACTAGTTAACCCAGAACTCAGCAACTTTGGGGCTGTTGATTTCCAAAGAATTAACTGGGAGTGGGGGGTGGAACACCATTTATTGAAGCCTACCTGTTAAATCTCATCTGTCCTCTGTTGAAGACGTAATGCTTGAATGATAACATAAACTATGTTAACTAGCTGTTGTCCCATGTAAGAGGGAAGAACAATTGCTTCATGTGATGAAAGCTGTGTATCAGATACTGAATTGTGCTCTGGTTTTGTGCTGTAAGAAAACCTGAGATAAAATTATAATAGCGATACATACCTTCATCACCCAGAGTAAGTTGCTACAGCCAGATTATGACCTTTGAAAGGGTAAAACAAACACAAAAAACCTGATTAGATCCAGGCCTTCATTCCATAGAAGAAAAACATACAATGTAATTTTTAAAAAAATAAAAAAACACCAAAAAAACCCACAAAACAAAAACCTGTTTTTTATTTGGTGAACTCTTTGTCAGCCTTCACTGAATCTGTTATTTTGGTGGGAAATAAAACTTGTGCTTGAGCTGGTTAAAAAAAAAAAAACTAACAAAACCCCCAAAAAGCTGCTAGGCTTGAAATATGAATTACACAATTTTTCATTTAATTTCTTTATCAACATTGTAACAACAATGTCCTCTTTTCTAACACAGGGTTCACTGTAAAGTGAATCTGTAAATGTTTTTAGTGCAACTTGATTTTGTCTTATGTAGAAAACAGTAGTCTTTCTCCAAAGCAAAAGTAATTTTTGCTGTTGTATTAACGTCAGATTCTCAAACTGAACTTAAAAGGGAAATTTTGCAGGAGTTCAGTGCTTGTCACCTTTGGGGTCTTTTTGTTAGGTTAACAGGCATTAATTTAAAAAAAAATATATATTTGAACTTCTGTCATTAAAGTCTGCAAATATGGCAGCACATAGAAGCAAATCAACTTTGGTATGTTTTAGCATGGTTGGCTTTCACACTAGAACTGAGTGTTACAGTGTCTTATAGTTGTGGTCATTGGAAAGAGTAAATAACTGTAAAGGAGTAATGTTTGTAGCAGTCAAGTGTGAACATGTTATATTAAGTTGTAAAATCACTGAAGTTGATGACTACAGTAGAGTTTGCTGAAAACAATCATTTTGGACTCACAAAGGTTACTTTTTTGAGAATGGATATTGAATTCTTCAAAGAAATTGGTATTTTGATTCCTTAATTACTGGAGTACGTGACTGTTAACAAGCAACTTGCTTTCATTTGTGGGATCTGAATTCGTATTTGAATTGTGTCCCAGCTTGATATTACTTGTTAATTTTGTAAAAGTACCAAAGAATATCACACTCATATCTGTCTTCTCTGAAGAAAGTTACTAGACGACAAAACCAGAATTTTAATAAAAATCTCATGAGAACTGTTTTCTGTCTTTGGAGGAAGCCAAACTTAATGTCTTCATGAAAATGCTGCCTGAAATTTAGTGCAATCTTTGCAGGACTGAGCGTGACCTAAACTTTATATTAATGTATTAGCGATCAAGGGCTGTTCACATCACATTTGGAGTATTAATTCTGTCCTTGTTTCTAATGGAGTGCTCCTTAATGGCAAGAGCCATTTATTCTCCATACTGCTGACTTGTCCTATGACTGAACATAGGTTATTTATTGCATGGGTTTACTCATGTGCAGAATTAAGTTGTACATACTTCTTAGTGTTGTTGCAATGCTTAATTAATATTTATAAAGGCCTTTGACATGCTGTGATGAAAGGAGCTGTGCAAATGTTCAGTACTGGTATTATTTTATTAGTGAAAATACAGGAGGAGTCAGAAGGATACCACTTTTTAATTCAGAGTGAGCAATGGAGTCATTCTGTAACCTTCTGTAACCTTGAGCAGGTCATGTAGTCTCTTGTTTTGTAACATACCCTGGGAAAGCTCTGTGTTGCTCAGCATGTGTTATTAAATGTTATGCTGCCCTCCCCCAAGACAATTCTAAGGAGGAGGGGCTGGGGGGAAGGGAGAAAAGGAAAAAAAAGTATACAACCCTACTGAGCTGCTAAACATGCTAAATACATGCTGGTATTTCTTAAGGAAATACTATCATTAGAAGTAGGGGAGGGTGAGAAGGTAATGGATGTAACAGTTGCATTTTAGAGTCAGCATGAGAACTTGAACATGTGTTATCTAGACACAGACCAGAACAAATTTTGCCTGTTGCAGATCTCTTTCTCGTTCAAATTCAGTATATACTGTGCTTAACTGCAACTTCACTGTGAAGTGAGTCTGTGTAATCTTTATTGCATTCTAAGAACTCAATCACTAATCCATGGTATTTAGCTGGTATACAAGTCTTACTTAGACTGAGTACTATCTGTATTTGAGCTTTGTGATTGCCAAGATTGATAATCAGCTCTTAGAGCATCTAGTATTTGGCTATTGCATAACAATATCTATATCAATCTCTTGTGTGGTTTTTCCCTCATCTGACAGAGGAAGGTTATGATTATATACTGTCATTAAAATTACAAGATACTGATGAACTTTTGAAAAGTATGTATCTTAAGACTTAGTATGTATATAAGACTTAGCCAGCTAACCATCTGTCTAATTACATAAGGTGCAATAGCGTTTAATGAAGGCAACTTGCCATGCTTCATGCATGCAAATACAGGGTTTCAGTTTTTTGTTTCATACAAGATGCTACATCTGCATTTTACCCATTGCGCAAAATGCATAAATATGGTTTAAAACAAGGGGCTTCAAAACTTACTTAAAGTACTTTAGGAAGGAACCAACTTGCCCAGTGAAGTGTGAGGTGTAGCTGAATTGCAAGTGCTGGTTTGTGCATGTGTGTTACGGTGAATTCAAACTGAAAGCACCTGGGGTTTTGTCCTGCTTTATTACAGTCTTGTTGTGTAGCTTGTTCCTGGGGGCTTTTTATTTGCTGTTAGTCCTGCTTCAGCTCTCAGCTCAGCTGGCATAAGGATGAAGAGGCATAGTATTTGTCTCTGCCGAGGATAAACAATGGTTTGTACTCTTCAAGAACAGCAACTGGTGGTGGTGGTGCAGGATTCTTCATATAATCCTACTTATAAGCCTTAATTTATGGAGCATGTTTAGTTAAATGGAATATCAAGAATTTACTGCCCAACTCCAGCTGAGTATGCTGAACAGTACACAGATAGGTTTTTTTGAAGAGACAGTAATTTGGCAAGATTTATAAAGCATTTCACAGACCTTGCTAAATATGTTAGTTACTTCTGCCTATTAGACTTCCTGATGTGGATCGTGACAGTCCTGAAACTTTGTAGCTGCTTATTTGCAGGAAGGAGCTGAATGAATTTTCTTACCTGTTGAAAATAAATATTGCCTCAGGCAATAACTGGATTAGAAAATGCAAACCTTAAATACCTTTGCCAAAAAAATGTGAGCAAGCTGTAAGAGTGGGTTTTTTTAAAATGCATTAGAAGTTCAAGAAACCTTAATTTACTGGTTCTTCCAGCTTGGCCTACAACAGATGAATAATAACTTTGTGTGGAAAACAGTGTTCTTAACTTCCCACTGATAAAATTAAATACATTCTTGCTTTAGTATTTTGATTTAGTGTAATTAAAATAATGACTTGCAGTTTGATAAATGTTATTTTCATTACTACAGTGCCCTGAAGCACTGTATATGGAAAATTTTACAGTATTATACAGATCTGGAGGTATGTAATGTGCTTGTCAGGCTATTAATTAACTTGTATAAAGTGTTTTGGGATTTACAGCAAGTGAATTTAGAGTGTTTCTTTGGAAATGGAATAAAAGTAAACATCAGATCACTTAGAAAATGAAGTATATATTTTGATGCTGTGAGGGTATCCTTACAATATCCCTAGGCAGATAGAATTCCAAGCACCTCATCATTCAGTAGAAACTGCTTAAAAGAAGCTTCTTTCTGTCTGGGTTTGGTTTGTTGTTTTGTTTTTTGGTAATTTAACTGTCACTAGATAGAAACTGCTTCACTTAAATATATATTTCAGGTTTTTTCTTGATCCCTCCTGAAGTGCCACACCATGACAGTTGAGAAAACCCCCAGTATTTTAAAGTGTGTTCAACTACAGCAATAACACTGTAGTGTGATGTTACCTAATGTTTTCGTTATTTCCACCTTTCCCTAAAATTCTGTCCTGTATGTCCAGATAGTTTGGATCTTTTACGAGGCTGGCTTTTAGGTCTCATTTTTTAATGAATGAGAAAAAATGTCAATTATAATCCAAGAAATATTGAAACGTATTTTAAATGTAACTACAAAGGTTCTGTATGAACCAGTTTCTTACTGTCTATGTGGCCTGTGCTGGTGCCACAGATGTTCTAGGAAATGTTCTAGGAGAATGTTTCATTTAATTTAACTAAAAGTATATTATACTTTTTCAGTAATCTTTCTGAAATGTCACATTCTGACATTAAAACAAATGTCGTAATTGTTGTATGTACTGTGGCACAGTTACCATAGCAAATAGATTAGTTTCTTGGGACTTTTTTTAGTATTTAAAAAAAAAAAAAATATCTATTCTTGGCATTTAAGAGAGAAGCTTGTAATCTAGTAAGGTACAGAGCCGCTTTTGTTAAAATTAGGTTTACACCATAGTCAGGAGTTAACATTTGCTTTTTAACTGCAGTCAGAAGATTAACAGTAAACAGGTGTTTTTTCTAGCGCTTTTCATACATACCTGCAAGAATGCATTACTAAGGTGGCACCAATGCTCAGCAGCTTCACTTGTGTCACAATTTGTATACCAGTTCAAAGCCCCGGTGCAGCATTGGTAAAGCTGCCGGTAGAGCTTTGAGGTTGACTTGCGGAGTCAATATGGGCTGCAAAATGCCATGCTGTACCGATACAGACACCTGAAGAGGAGGGTAGCTCATTTAGGGATTTCTGCTGCAGTTCTTCTGCAGAAGACATATCTGTAATTAGTTCCCTGCTCACTGAACCACTAAGCACAGAAATGCTTATTCATTCTGCTCTTAAGGTAACACATTTTTTTTAAAAAAGGATTCCAGAGCTGGATTGCCAGAGTCACTGATACAGAGCTGGGTATGGTCAGCGATGCACAGTCCCTGGCAGCTGGACAGTATGGTGCCCCGTGGGAGTCAACGATGGGGCTGATAATGTTTGACATCTGTATTAATGACCTGGTTAATGGATGGAATGTACCATCAGCACATTTGCAGGTGATCCTAAACTGAGCTCAGTGGTTGATACCTCTGGATGGTAAGACTGCCGTTCAGGAACCACTCAGTAGGCTGGAGAAAATGATCTGACAGAAACCTCTTTAAAGTCAACAAAGGTAAATGGAAAATACTACACCTAGGGCAAAATAACCCAGTGCTATAGCATAGGTCAGGCATTCTCTGGCTAGAAAGTAGCTCTGCAGAGAAAACACCTGAAGGTCCTAACAAAGAAAAAGTCGAATGTGAGTCAGCAGTGTGTCCTTGATGGTAAGAAACCAACTGTGTGCTGGGTCGTATTAGCAAGGCTATAGCCAGTGGGTCAAGAGAAGTGATTCTTTTCTATTCAACACTTAGAAGCGCACCTTTGACATACTGTGTCCAGTTTTGGCTTTCATACAGGAAGGACACTGGCATACTAAATGGTCACTAAGACGATTAGTGTTCTGGAGCACATCTTGCACAAGGAGAGGCTTAGAGAACTGGATTTGTTCAGCCTTAGAGATAGAAGGCTAAGGGGGAAATAGTACTGCTGTCTTCAGCGGCCTATGAGAGGGTATAGAGAGCCAGACTTTTCCTGGAGGTGGTGCACAGTGATAAAATAAGAGACAGTGAACACAAGTTGCAGAAAAGAAATTCTAATTAGGTACCGGGGGAGGTAAATGTAATGGATATAGTAAAAATAAAAAGAGGTGGAGGGGGCGGGTAAGCATTTAAGCTCTCCACAGTGGTGGTAGTGTCCCTGTCTCCCTATCCTTGGAGATACAACCTTCTTGGTGATGGTTCTGCTTTGACTGTGAGGTTAGACCAAACTACAGGTGACTTCCAGAGGTCCCTTCAATCAGAATTATTTGTGAATTGGATGGTGAGACCAGCAAGGGTATCATGTATCTAGCACAGAAAGCATCACTTAGTTCCAAAAGATGAATTGGTTTAAAAAGTAATTTTAAAAAGACAAACTAGAAAGGACTGTTTAGGGGAAAATGTTCTGTGTAACTTTTCTTCTGTTAGTTTTCAAATGACAGATTTTTTTTCACCTGACATGCAAACCATTTGAGATTATAAAACCAGTAGAGTTTACATCTTTTAATCCTTTACTACAAAGCAAGACTGGCAAATACTTCTGTATTCTGCACTTGCAGACTAATAAGCAATCCCTTATCCGACACCTGGCATTTTTCTCAGGCAGCCTGCATTCATTTCAGATCCTTGTTGTATGGCGAAGTAGGACTTGCAAGTATTTCTGTATGCACACTGAAGCAGGTGAAGTGTTCTTACTCGGTGGTGAAAAGAAGTCTCACATGCAAAGGAGAATTTAGCAGTAGCTCTCTCAGAGCGATCACCTGTCCAAGGCTTTGATATTCCCCCGCCCACACACCCATAGTTACAGAAATGAAAGGACTTCGCTTAATGGAAGATACAGAGAAATGTTTTTACAGGTAGTCTGTCCTCTTACCTGCTGAAATTTCGGCTTTAGCAACAATTAGGTTTGAAAGAGCACAGATTACCCGGGTAGATAATTTGTAGTGGAATAGAGATCTCAACTGTACATCTTGAGGATTACCAGCTCTTCCCTTGACAAAAAAAATTACTTGTTTCTCTCTAACCCTGCAGCAGAGACAGATTTTAATTTTTTTTTGAGATTTTATTATGGTAGCCGTTATCCATTTACTGATGAATATTGTTTGTTACTTGTTCATTTCTGTGTATTTTCTGTGGCTTGCAGAACCACGAAGGTATTTTTCTTGGCAAGCAGTTGCAGATAATGGAGCTTTCCAGATGTGTGAATAGGTTATTTAGAGGAAAATAAGATGACTTGGTAGTCACATAAAACCTTGAAGTCCTGAGTAGAACTGTGTCTTGCTGAATGAATGTTCTGATATGATAAATTACTTATTTATTATATTAATTACAGGCAGATTTCTAACTTAGTGTTTTGCCATTCTTGGCCTGGTTTTGCTGCATTTCACAATTGTCCAAACACACTTTATCTCTGTCTTTGATATGCATCAGTGCACATGCTATGAATTAAGAATTACTGATCTGAGCTCTGAAGCATTTGAAGACTGAAGTAGGGGAGAAGGCTTGCTCAGTTCTAGAACTTTGGCTATAGCTACCCATTTCCTTAAAGTTTTTCCTTTTCATTAGCTGTGGCTTACATTTGGAAACTTCAGATTGTACCTGGAAGTAATTCTTTCAATGTAGACAAGTGATACAGCTGTAAAGAGTAATTATAGTATGGAATACTAAATTTGAGTTCTGTTTTTAGACTATCCATGTTTTTTTTTACTAACAGGAAACTCATAAAACTGAAATTGATTCCCTGCCCCCAAACCATTTGCTGAAGTGTTGAGAACAAACCTCCTTATGTATATTAGTTGTATGGTAGGTCTTACACTGCCCAGTTCTTTGAAGTAAACAGCCCTTCATGGTCAGAGTTGTTTTCTTTCTGTTACGTAAATCATTGTGTATGTGCGTTTATATATGTACACAGTCCAAAAAGAATTAATCTTGTTCTATTAGCAAGTCTAAAAGCAGTCTCTAAAGAGTCTTTCTTTAGAAAAGTGTACTTTTAGCGAACTCAGTATGCCAGTGTTTTAAAGTTGGTTATTTTCTGCAGCAGCTTCAAATTACTGATGTTTTGCTGTGATAAAGCATATCAGTTGTTGCAGATACGCTATTTAAAGTAAGCAAACTTCTTGCTGTGACGCTGTTTTGGTTTTCAGCCAAAGAGAAGAAAACAGCTTACTCCAACTCCTTGATAAGCAATAATCTTTTGCATTTTGAAAACACTACAGAGCATTTCTAAAAACATACTTTATAAAGTAGTCTTATTTAATACAGGTAAAATGTATATTTTATGTATAAAATCCATAGCTTGCTAGGGATGGTGATGGTGATACACTTATTGTCTGTCTTGTGTTATACTATGTACTTGTGTTACAAATATCAAAGTTTTCATACTCTATTGAAAGGCTGAGTTCTGATACCTTGATTTCACTTGAATTCAAAAACTGTGGGACAATCATACTTTTACGAACTGGTTGATTTTAAACTGTAGTTTATTCCCTTGGATGTTGCAGTAGTTCAGTGATGCTGTAAACTTAAGTCTTATTTCATGCAAACAAGTAACTTTTCTTCTTGAAATCTTTATACTTTGAATCTTCAAGAGTGCTACTCTGAAGGATCGGGTTTTTTCCTTATAAGCATCAGAATTCATTTGGCCTACAATAACATCATCATCCATTTTTGTCAGTTCAACCTAAAGACCAACTTTCTAAAGGCTATCTCCTATCTAACCAGCTTTTGTATGGTTTATGTCTATCTAGTTTATGCATGCAAGCATTGCTTAACAAGAAAGGTTGTTTTGTTGTGCATCTTCACATGTTTAAATAAAATTAATTAATCCCCTTTTGAATCTTTCGATCAGCAAGATCATAACTCTTTATGTGACTTAGTCTAGTGGAAGTAATTTTACCTTCAGGAATTTAGGGTCTGTCAACCCCTGGGATTTATCCCATGCTGCGTTACATCTTGCTTCTGTTTTGATGTTCTGTTTGAATATGCTGAAGCACACTTTTGGGTTTGGACATGCCACACTCATGCTGTTGAAACAATGGAGCATGTCTGTTAAGTGAGATACATTGAATGAAAGTAGAAGTAAAACTAAGTATTTCTGCACTCCAGTAACAGTGCATTTAATTTTGGTTCATTTTTAGTCTCTGACATCCAGCTTCCTGATAAGATTTAAAAGCTTTCATCCACCTTGATCATTTGAAGCAGTCGGCTGCCAGTGTTAGCTGTAGCAAGAAAGGCTTATAGCTCAAGGTGCAAGAACTCATTTGGGAGCTTGTAGTATGCTTTTTCTTCATTGCTCATGACCCTTAGTTCTAATCAGCTTGTGATTTTTAATGTTTTTTTAATATAAATACTCTAATGCTAGAGGATTGTACCAATAAAGCCCCTTTAGGAGAATTGTCACAGAGCAGAGTATAGGGTAAAGGACTAAATACAGTTCAGAGGAAACAGTCTCCTTAATATATTAGAACAATGTAGGAGTCTGTTTCAAAAGGAAATACACTGACTTTTACTCGTAGATCTTCCTGTAATACAATTTAGAGAATTTTAACTGGGTGCTCTGTGGAGAGGTGTTGTGATACAGTAAGGTGCAGTTTCATTCAGTTGCAACCAATTTTAACATGCTCCTTTGAAAGAAGATTCCTTGCTGCTTATGTGTGCTACTTCTGGTGTTCATCTGGTAATACTCTAAGCTAATTCCATTTACAAAATAGGGGGAATTATCTAGATGAGTTTGAGAATTGAATTTGGATGCTATACAGTCAGCTGAGTTCCAGAGAAGACTCAAGAAAGGGAAGGTCAGAGACAGAGCTTGATAAAGAAAAATAAAGTGGAAGAAAATGAAATCTACTTCTCCAGTGGCAGCAGCAAGCTGTTTGTGAAATAGCACTGTTGAAGATGGCTTATTTTTGTCTTAAAAGATTTTTGTCCCTGTATAGATTGAGAGGAGCTTTTGCCTTGCAAGTGTACTTGGCCTTTAGCTTGTTATAAAGGTGTTTTGCAACACATCTGAGATACCAGTGTGCAATGCCAAATTCTGCTGGTATCCAGGCTGTGTAATTTATCAAAAATACTGAGGAAACTTAAAGAAATGCTGAGAAGCTAGATATTTGTAGCTAAGAGTTCACTGGAAATTACTTTTGCTCCAAATCTTGACCAAAGTTCAATACCTTACTGTAGATTATATTTCTGGTTTCATCCCTCAAGTTTTTGAGTCTTTTCATCTATTTCTAAACTATTAGAAATATATTTGTGGTCAGATATTTTGGATCACTAGAGGCCTGTCTGTAAGAAAGAGTTAGTAGCTCAAGTGTTGTCTCTTAAGTGAGAGACTGGTCTATGGATTCAAATCATTATTTCGCATAGCCTTTAGGGAAAACGTAAAGGTTGTTAATGTGACTGTGTAGCTATATAGCTAAAAGCTTGTTCTGTTAAAGTGCTGCTGATACTACAAGTGTAATTTCAGAATCCCTCATTCTGGAAGAATATACAGAAGTTGGCTCACAATTTGGAAGCAGATTTGTAAATCATCCTGTGTTCATTACAGTGCAGAGAACAGGATGCCCTTACAGAAGTTTACTGCTGTTCCTGCGTGGTGTTACAGTGTAGCTAGACCAAGCTAATTGTACTGAAAGAAAGTAAAACATGGGGTCAAGAGGAGGGAAGGTGACTGACAGTACTGGTATCTAACCTGCATCTTTACTATAAGGAACTTCCAGATGCGGTTGCATTATTGTCCTGTAGCCCTGTGGAAGGAGCTGGGAGTTTGTAGGAATTTTCATTTCTTACATTTTACTTTTTTAATTTTAGTTTGAGTGTGACTTCATAGGGTTGTGGGGTTTTTTGTGTAGACTAATAAACATTGTGTGGTGCTTTATCTCTGCCTATCAAAGTGTGTCGCCAGAAGATAGCATGCATTGTATAGTATGTCATCTTGTCTCACAGTTCAGTTTGATAGCAATAACTTTGAAGACAATTCCTGTCCTCTACCTGTGCCTCAAGCGCATACATTGCAAGGAAAAGTCTTCTTAAAAAAGTGTTCTGGAAAAATTAATATTATATTAGAATTTTTCAGGAAACTAACATTTTCCAAAACTGGTAAATTGTTTTGGGGGAGGGCACAACACTTCTTGAATAACTTCCCCCCACCCCTGGAAAAGGCTATCTGTTTTAATAACATAGGCTTCACAAGTATTTTATGTTACTTTTCTAGTTAACTAGCTGAAGAACCTTCTTTTTCTCTGAAATCATTGCTTTTGTCTTAGCCAGAAGAGGTTTTTATAAAAACTTAGATAAGGTATTGAGTGCACTGCATCATAGCTACTGCGTTTGTTTGGGTTTGGTTTTTTATAAGTAATGCACAACCTATAACTTACCTTAATTTGTAAGCTGTTAATGTGCCTTACTTTAAATACTTGGAATTAAAGTCTGTAATACACTTTTTAAATACTTTCCAATAATCTTGATTCTAAGATTTTGTGGGAA
This sequence comes from Falco punctatus, assembly GCF_963210335.1. Lineage (NCBI taxonomy): Eukaryota > Metazoa > Chordata > Aves > Falconiformes > Falconidae > Falco > Falco punctatus. The sequence goes on from NC_137585.1 coordinate 36,074,763, forward strand.
ATAAAGTGCAATTAGGTCGTATTTTTAAAATCAATACATGGTTTCTTGAAGCAACCTAGAGTAAAAAGCTGGCTGCTGATGGGTGTTTAGCAAACTTCCTCTTCAGGGTTGTGGTGTGTCTGTGTTCCCATTACTGCGTACCGGTAACAAAAACCGGAACCACACCCCATTGTATTACTCTAAATTCACTCGTTTGGAGTTGATGGATTTTTCTCCCCATGTTGAACTTGTCAGTATAAGGAGCTGGTTGCTGAATGTACATGATGGACCCCCCAGTTTTCTTGACCAGGCCAGGAAGGATTATCTTTTAGCTAGCGAGAGAAGGTTAATAAGCGGCACTGTCTTCTGAATGAGTTGAGATATTTAAAAGCTTTGTTTATGTTAAATTTATCAGAACACTTAACACACAAGTTAAGTGTGTGTTCAGCTAGCTTCTTACATAGAACTGAAAAAGAGAAACCATTGATGATAAAACTTCAAATATTAGTGAAATGCATCAAAGAGTGGAAGTGGGAAGATGGCAGCTGTGATATCCACAAGGGCAATAAGCTGTTTCTACTCCTTACTCAGTGAACTTTCAACACAGTGGTACTATGTTAGCATGTCTATAGCATCAATTCTTGCTCTGTCACTTGAAGAGTGTTAACTTCATACTTCCTACATGTTTGTGAGGTTTCAGTTGCACTTTGTCACAGACTTTGTGGTCTTGTGCATGTGGTGCAGCCCAAGTGTTCAGATAGATGCCTTCCACCTCAGTAAAACTTAGGTGTGTACTTCCATGAATTGAAGCCTAAATTACTAAGTATTGATTATTGCTATAGTGCAGTTGTTGATGTGCCCAGTAGAATATTAAATGCACATCTCTACTAAAAGACCAGAAGGAGGGGAGGTAGTCATCTAAAACAAAGGGCTTCTCAGCAGCCTTAGTACCACAGATTTGCCCGTATATGTCTGAAAACAAGGCAGCAGCGGTAGCAATCTCCCTGCCCTGAACTTACCACAAAGACAGATGGCCACAGCTAGGTGTCTTACAAGCTATGGATCTTCTATCCTTGGCTGCTTTTATTATTAGTGCTACATGTCATCGTAAGACTTCAGCTTTGTGAATATGACCTTTCTCTCATGTTTTTTCCATTCCCTGCTCCTACTGCTCACAAAACTAAGGAAGGTGCTTTTAAGAAGGCTGCCTGTGTGCCAGGCAGTTACTGGAAGTCATTTTTGTATTTTGATCCTACCCTTTTTCAGCAACTCTTTTAAGATGGCGCTTAAACTTTGCTGCAATAAAGTTTTTTTGAAAATAGTATACTTGTAACTGGTATTACAGCCCAAAAAGCACACATAGTTTGACAGTAGCAAAAGTAGTAAGCCTAATTTGAGGTTATAGTAACTTCGAAAGATGAGGGTGTCACTGGAGAGGTTTTTCATATTGCCTACAATCTGTGGCTTAAAGGAAATGGAAAATTTTGTCTCAGTGCCATGACAGTCAGTGCAAAGTATACTAACCTCCCCAGTGCTTCACATCTTGTACTGTCAGCAAAACTGAAAAACCTGCAGGGCTTTTTCGTGACAGAGTTTAGGGTTGGGAAGTGTGCTTTGACGTTTTGTAGAGAACAGAAGAGAACAAGAACTGACCTGGCTTTAAGCAATACCAGACAGAGTGCATAAAACACTGTTCCATATCATGTGGAATGCTTGCCTTAAACTTTCTTAAATGCAGACTGAATTTGCTGTTACGTATGAATTGTATTTGGTAATAACCTCAGGATGTTGTTACTAAGGACTCATCTTGCCTTTATCCATTTTCTCTGTCCATGAAGGAGAGCCTAACTTTAGGAAACCAGGAAGACATTTAATTACTGTCCATAGAACATTTTCTCCTTAGAGTTCTTTGAAGTCCTCAATCAGGAAGCTATTAACCCATAACATCTCAAAATATTTTTGTAGGAATTGATTAGTTAATGTAAGTGTCTTTGTACGCTGGCTCAGCAGTATCTAGAGAAAATGCAAACAAAAGTGTTACCTATACTATATAAATGCAATGGAAGGGAAGGTCTGAGAGATAAAACAGCAAAGCCAACTCAACTCTGAGCTTTTTAAACAGTGGTCAAGAAAGAACTTTGGCTTGTGCATAAATACAATAAATAGTTTGGTACTATTATAAACTCCAGTTTTGTTTATAAAACTACTCTGATTTTTATAAAATCTTGTTCTGAAAGATCACAGGTTATACTTGCTAGTTGTTTGCACTTCTAAAGTACACATATATTTGGTCTCTGATCCTGCCCCTCATATGTCAGGTCATCTTTTTACGTTAGTTGTCTTTGTCTTAACCTTGCCCTATAAAAATAAATTATTCCAAGTGAGCTGAAAACTTGGTCTTAAATTTACTTTTAAGGAGGTGGAGAGAACTGGTTAACAAAAATGTGATTCACCATAGAAACAGCTCAGCCAATAGCATATATGCAGTAGATTAACCATTCTCTGGTACTTTCATATTTGATATGAAACATAGCAACAAGATGATAGCTTGACAACAATAGCAGCTGCACATATCTTTCTTCCTTTTTTGAAAGAATTTTCTTGTGGAAAAAATAGATTCCCTGGAAAGTAATTTATATTACAAGTTTCATCACAAAAATTCTGTGGGTGGGTACAATAGGCTAGAAATTAAATCCGTGATTTGTATAATAAATGATGGTTTTGATTTGATATGACACTTCTAGTCTCTTACAAGTGACATAGCTACAGGCAATAGAATAATCTCTTTCCCTTGTGAAGACAAATGTTGTATCAGACCAAACCATCTTATATTAAATTACAACTTCCCGTTTTTTTACCATATGAAAGATTCATGAGACTGTTCATTAAGTAATAGCACAACCCAATTAAAAGGGTACTTCAGCCAAAATGTCTTGAAGATTTATTTTCTAATATCGGGGATGTAGTTAATTTATATAGGGTACTGCCATAAGAGGCCTCATCGGAATAAAGGACTTTTCCTTATACAGCAAGTGACGTGATTGTGGGCACACTGATTATCTCAGTTACACTGAAACCCTCAAAAGCAAATGAAATATGGTGATAAGAATCTGGTATCTTGACTTCATTTCTTGGTGGGAAGAGTGATACAGTACATGTGGCTGTTCTTACACAGCTATGTTCTCATACTGTTGTTTTCATGTTTTGGCAGAGAGAAGGAGCAAGAAAGGGAAGAACAGTTAATGGAAGACAAGAAAAGGAAGAAAGAGGATAAGAAAAAGAAGGAATCTGCTCAGAAGGTAGGTTTTGATACCTGAATTCTTTGTCCAGCTGGAGCATAAATAGTATTGGGGGTGGCAAGATGCTAAATTGTTTGTATTTTAGCTTAAAAACGCTATTGTTTAGTGATGCTTCATTAAAGACTATTTTTTGCATAATTCTCCTGGAACTTAAGCGTTTAACTTGGACATTTTTTCTGCTTGGTGTGTCACGTGAACTAAAATAATTTTTTTGATAGAAAGAATTAAACTTAAGTTACTGAATATGAGCTCTCTTGATCTGTGAAACTCTTGCTGTTTTGAGGTGTTTGAAGACAGAAATGCTGCCAGGCTTTTTCAGTTCTTGCAGGAAAATTGATTAAATATATTTTAAAATAAGAAGATACTTGTTTGGGGGTTTTTGGTAAGTTCTTAAGGAAGTTTATGTGAGATATTTACTGCTGAGGGTTCCTTTTATTTTTTTGTTAAGTAACACTTAGGTTTTGCATTTTCTGTAGCTAATAGCACTTTTGTTGAAGTGTATCAGTTTGAGTTTGAGCCATGGAGACTTGATAAGTCACTGAAAATAGTTTTTGCTCAGAAAATGGGTTTGAACACTTGGTGTATTGAAGCTCTCTGTTTTGCTGAAAATCTATTAGATATTCTAGGAGTTAACTTGACATATGAACTTGAGTCTCTTGCAGCGTTATCTATATTTTTTAGTGGTAAAATTCTTTCTGTCTAGTTCTGGGCTTGCCAGTACAAGACAGATGTAACCATCCTGGATTGGGTCCAACAAAAGGTCCCTATAGATGATTAAGAGACTGGAGCATCTGACAAATGAGGAGAGGCAGAGAAAGCTAGGACTCTTCAGTCTGGAGAAGAGAAGGCTTGGGGGATCTTATCAATCTATGTGTATAAATACTTCGTGGGAGGGGGGTCAAGAATATGGAGGCAGGCTCTTCTCAGTGGCACCCAGTGACAAGGCACAAGGTATTGTGTATGAATTGAAATACAGGAAATTCCAGTTAATCATAAAAAGACTTTTTTAATGCATGTGTGTGACTGGGAAGCAACCACTGGAACAGGTGTCCTTGAGGGATCGTGGTGCCTTCATCTTTGGAGATGCTGAAAAACTAATTGGATGTGGCCCTGTGCAATCTGTTTGTGATGACTTTGCTTTGAGCTGGGGAGACTCCTGGGGGTGGGTGGGGAGCAGGGTTGGGAACTGTGGACTAGATTTCCAGAGGCTGTCTCTTCCAACCTCACTGATTATGTGAAATTGAGAGCAAAGGCGGTAATTCCTTTCAGTAGTCTCTGTTTTTCAGTTGCTTCAATACAACAGATACTATGAAAGATCAGATGTTACTCTGTAAGTTTCTGCTGAGAACAGCCAGCACTGATTTCAGTTAAATTTTGGCTTATCCATGGTCTTTTTAAATCTTGCTTTTTCACCAATTTGAGTCTTAACAGTTTAATTGAGGAGCAGATAAACCAGTGTTATTTCTGTTGTCTTTATCCAGACATTTGGCTCATACATTCCCAATAATACCGTAACACTCAGTAGCTACAGAATAAGGTTTCTTCAGTGTCTTTTTCCCTCAGTATTGCTGTTGTTTAATGTTGGAGTATATGGAGGAACCAGGAGGAGCAGACCCTGGTAAATAAGGCTAGTGGCTTGAGAATTATATGCTGATATTCAATGATACAAGAGAAACTTGAGAAGGTTGTACCGATTGTCTTGATAACAGTGTTTACTGAGGAATTGGTACTTTGAATACAAAGGACATTTGCCAGCTTTCCTGTGTGGTCCCTCACCTACTAAGTTATTCAGTATGATGGAATGGTATGATATTTTGCCAAAATCTTGGGAAGGGTAAACACTAAATAAGTTAATCTAGAGACCAAACTTAACAGTAATACTTTGTGATACCTATGAATAGCAAAGTAGGCAACCGAATGGGCAGAACATGAGAGAGAGAGAGAGAGAGAGAGAATGAGTTGGGGGTGTGTGTGTGTTTTCTTGGTGACTGTGGTGGTGTTCACCAAATAAGCAGTAATGATTTGGGGTTACCTTTCTCAAATAGTGTTTATATAGCATGAAACAATTGTTTCTGTCTGGATCTTCTGGAACTTAAAAAATAAATTTAAAAACATCACTTCAACAGAGGTTATGCAAGCAAATTCACAGACTAAATTCCTGTGGCTGGTGTCCCAGGGACTGTCTGGTAGCTTGTCAGAAGGCTCAGTTTGATTGCACCTCACCATTCATTATAGCTCCTCCTGCCCTGCTGATGCTTATAGGTTGTCCACAGAGAGATGACAGCTGTAGATCAGAGACACTGTCACATTTTCTCAGCTTTTGTATTCTAGATGACAAAAATCAGAAAAACAAATAATGAGTATTTCTCCCCACCTCTTCCTTTTCCTTTAGTACTGGAGCATGAGAGTCACTCAAGTGCTTAACAGAATTCACTGTGTTAAGGAAGATGTATTTTTCTTAAGTGAAGTGAAAATTCATGTCTTGGTACAGATGCAGTTTTGGTTCAGGTGCATTTTTATTGTCTTGGAGACTTTTTAGTATGTAATTCTGTGAGGTTATGATGCTTTAGGATTTGTATTATAGTTAATGTTCTGCTTTGCATATTGCAGTGTTTATCTTTGCAAAGTAAATGATGCCATAGCAATTCAGTGCAGTTTGTCTTTTTGTTCTTTACCATACAAAGGAGTTCTGGCTTGGTTTAAACAATAAACTGCTTTTTACTTGTGCTTCCATTATTGTACACTGCCACAGTGTGCTTTCCAGAATTATGGACTAGTTCAGCAATTTCTTTAAAGAATAGGTGTCATAGACCCTGACACATGATGATCTTTAGGGTTTTTCCATTATTGTGTAGTGAAACTCATGATCGACAGGTTCAAAACATACTACAATACACATGATTCCAGAGAGTATACCAGTGGTATGTTTTTCTCTACGGTAGCTTGAAATCTACTGTGCAGAAAGAATGTAGAAGTACAGCAAAGCCACATATGGAGTATGCTGGCCAGCACAATGGCTCACTTCAGTAATCAACTTCTTATTGCATTCAAGAGATTCTGAAATCTGGTGCTTTATAGGTATTGCTGGTACTTTTTGTAATTGTGGCAATGAATCCAGTAAGGTTTAGAATTTCTTCTCCTGGAAGAGATGTCATAGGACAGGTGAAATGGGAAGATGGCAGAGAGACCGCTGTTCTCACCTCTGGTTACTGCTGTGGGAATTCCATTGATAGCCCCAACAGTATGTGCTAAGGATACTCTCACAAAATGAAGTTTTTGTTATACTTTAACTGTAAACTTCACCTCCAAAATCTGAAAGAACTGTAGTGCTATCGCATATGTTCATTTGTGCTTTGGAAGTCCGTGTTTCAAATGAGGATGGGGTGAATACTCAAAATCATGAGTGAAATAACTACTGCTTCTGCCAAGAAACCTTGCATCAGGCAGAGGTATTAGAGGAGCTGTAGTATTTTTGAAAACATCATATATATGACTAGGAATACTGTTTAGACTTGTAGTTCATCAGCTGATTATTTTCATGCAATGACAAATACTGTTCTTGTGCTAGTAAATTAAGGTTATGATTTAGCTCGGCCTGTTCAGTGTGTGTTTTGAGGTTCTTAAAACTTTATTTACATTCTTGCTCTTAATTTGCAGGTCACAGATCAAAAAACCAAAGGTAAGAATCTTTCATCCTAGAGGGTATTTTTCGTTGACTTCAGCCAAGACTTGGAGCATGATCAGAACTGTTGGAAAAGGAAGGGGAATTATGAGTCAAAATGAAATACTTGAAGATGTGTATTCAGAAGAAATAAAAGTTGAGGTGGTTAAAATGGAGAACCTAAAAACTACCCATGTTGTCAACATCAAAATACTTGAACAGGGAATGAGGATTGTGGCTAAAATAGGTTAGCTGAAATAATTTTGGTTTTGAGTTTTGCAGAGGTTTTAAACAAGTAACCAAAAGCTGAAACCGCCTATATAAACAAAATGGAAGACGGGGGAAAGTACTGCTTTTGGTGAGGTACCAAAATGAGTAAAAATTACTTGTTTTCAGAAACTTAGAGAAGTTCAGGCATGTGAAAGTCCAACAGATAAGGCAGTACTGATGAGCCAGCATTTTGAAAGTTAAGCTTATTTAGCTGATCTAAAAATATACTTAATCTTGATTTGTGCACCAGTTTTCTAAAAACTGTGCGGGGAAATTGCCATTATTGACAAAAGAGAACTAAGAGTAACTTGATTTTACAGCTAACGATACCTTCTTTTTTTTGGGTTTTGGGCAATGAAGCCTATATAAGGAAATCAGAAAACCCTTACCAAAATAAAATGTGGTACCATTGTCTCACCAAAGAGAGACTCGCTTCTTTTATCTCCCATTTGTAAGGGGAAAAGTTTTACTGGTTCTGCTCACTTTGCTGGGGAGGGATTTATGGACATTCCTTTCTTATATCAATCTTCAACAAACGCTGGAGTAGATGTATTAAATTCTCCTTGCCTTTGAAGTTTGATGTCGTAGCAATTACGCCTTCTAGGTGCCTGGCTAGGAATTTCTTTTGCTTTGTTTTAAAAAAAAGTACAGGGAGAGTGTGAGTAAGGGGTCACAAGTCTAGAGTCTCTTAAGCAAATTCTGCGATGGTGTTAGTTCTTCAAGCATATTTTTGTGGTTTTCCTTTTTTTCAATGTATAATACCCCTCAGAAGCAGCTTGTCCTTGCTTGTAGGGGCACCTACAACAATGAACTACCTTGGTGGTGACCAGCTGGGAAACTTAAGGCAGGCCCAATACAAACGTTGTATGTAGGACTGCCTTCTGGGTGAGAGTCAACTAGTACTGCCCTATTTCAGAGCAATACAGAAAGCTCAGATCTGTTAACTCTGAGTCCAGGTGAATGTGGTGTTTTCCCCTGGTTTTGTTTGTTTTGGCAGTAGCCATGTAGCCTAGTAAACAGATGAAAACGTGGGGTCTGATTTCAGATCTCCCATAAGGATGATGCATAACAATCCAAAAAACACTTGGAAGACCAGGGAACAAGAGTTGCATGAAAACCAGTTATATTTGACTGCTCTTACTTTGAAACGACTCATTGCCTGGGGTGGTATACTTTGCCAACTTTAAATTTGCAAGAAATTTGGGGCTTAGAGCAAAATACTTGCTGAGGGTAGAATTTCATCCTGGTGTACGGAGTTGCACACAGAAGCGAGAGGTTTGCCGCTACTGCTTATTCCTGCTTCTTTATTTCAATTGTTCTTCGATAAGGTTGAAGTTGCACAGTATCACAGAGAATGAAATTATGAAAGGAAAGAGTCACAGTAAGTTGTTAACCTAGTTAACACAGGTTTAAGTGGAAGAATTTCTGATTTTCATTCTACCTGTTTTTCAGTGCCCGAAGTGACGAAACCAAGTTTAAGCCAACCAGTGGCTGCCAGCCCAATTGGCAACTCTCTGTCGCCACCAGTCAATGGTGGCAACAATGCCAAAAGGGTGGCAGTGCCGAACGGACAACCGCCAAGCGCCGCCCGCTACATGCCTCGGGAGGTGCCGCCGCGATTCCGTTGCCAGCAGGACCACAAAGTGTTACTGAAACGTGGGCAGCCTCCTCCGCCATCCTGTATGCTCCTTGGGGGTGGAGCAGGGCCTCCTACCCCAACAGCACCAGGAGCAAACCCAAACAACGCACAACCAGTGACAGGAGCACTGCTGCAGAGCGACAGTGGGACTGCAACAGGCAAGTAGTAATAGTAATAATAATAATAAATAAATGTGTGTGTGCATGGCAGAAGAGGGATCGCTAGAATTGTGCATAAGCGTATCATAACAAAACTCTTCAGATTGCTTTTTGAGAGCTTACTTAAACTATTTTAGCATATAGACTTTTCTTTTGCTGTTAGCAGTGGGTGCAATTTTTACTGCTAGATGGAACAAGAAAGAGGGTTAATTTTTTTAAAAAATATGTTTTGGGTGGTTTGAATCAGATTCTGTAATGCTTTTTAGTCTGCAACAAGGTGAACAGAGTGCATGGATAAACAGCATTTTATGATTGTCATTGAGTAGTTCTTAATAGCTTTTTAGGTTTCTTGGATTATGTGAATTCCTATCCTGTCATTTTTTGTGTAATCTGGTAAAACAGACATGTAGGTATCAGGTCTGCAAATGGCAGGTGTTGGTCACTTCTCATCTGGATGAAATAGATGGTCCTTTTGCTCCTGACTTTTTTTAGTAGTAATCTTGTTTTTCTCCTTAGATAAGAGTTTTTATAAAAAATGGAGGCTGTCCTGTTTTTAATTTTCTGGAAGATAATTTGATTTTTAAGATTAACTGTTCTATGAGCATGGGGAAATTATTACTGCTCCTGAATTGTTTAGACCCTTGAGGAATTGAAGTAACTGTAATATTTCCTTGTTAAGTTACAATAGTAGACCAAACAAAATTCCACTCAAGACACCTGCCTTTTAAAGAAAAACTTAGGTGATCTGAGAAGTCAAGGGCAACTTCAGTTCTAGTAATAAGGGTGTTTCAAGCATTTATTACTTCTTCTTTAAAGTCAAAAGAAGAAAATAAGGATACCATTATGTCTGAGTTTGCCTTTGAAAACCATGCCCAATTAATGGATGAGGTTTTTTTACCACAGTCTCGGAAAGCATAAACTTTTTAGGATTCTCTGTGGTTCAGAAAAGAAACCAGAGGTGACTTGGAACTCGAGAAGCAAGTAAGCAAGATGGGATGGCTGTCTTTTAATAAAGAGGATTCTAGGAAAACGGACAATTCCATTTGTTTTCTGGTTTCAGTACTTGATTTCCTTTGTAGCAAATCCCAGTTCGACAGATTATTTATCTTGTTGTCTTTGATGTTCCCAATTTAATAAGGAGGGGGGTGAATTTCAAACTACAGTAGCAAAGTTCTAGCTAATCAGTTTAAAAATGGATCTCTTGGAGAAGGCTGATTTTAATAAAACACCCGAAAGATGGGGGGGGTGGGGAAATCCACCCCAAAGTCTTGCGGCTACATACAAAATCCTAGTATTATGTCAACATTGGTATGCCTTCATTGTGATTGTAGTAGACTGGCAGAGGAACCTTCAGGGTAGTGAAGCGTTCTAAAAGTTTTCAAATTTTCTCATTAATAGCACTTTTTTTTTCTCTTGGATGTGTACTATATGAGGACTACTTTGAAGTACTTTAAAGGCTTTTAAGTTCCGTGTAATTAATTTGACACCCAGCATTTGTTTTTCTGGGACTGAAATTCTATGAATTCTCATTTTCGCATTTAGTTTGATGGTGCATCGACAACTAAGATGTTTTATGGTTGTATTTTATTGATAGTGGCAACTTTTTGTGCTAATGGTTAGTTGCTTTATCTTGATGTGAGTCAGAAGTGTTGCCAAGAAAGATATGGGTCCTTCAAATCTCTCTCACCCCATCCAAATTTCTGCACCATGACACAGTTAATGGGGCTGGGGAGCTGACTTGGATTAAAATTAACCCAGGTGGTTTTTTAAAGATAATTTCAGTCTGGTGATTTACCAGCTCAGCTCAGTGAATATCGGTGGGAACATATGTGCTGGCAAGTGAGAGTAGATGTGCCAGAGGAGTGGGAATGAGCAGGTAGACAAAACAAAGGCCAGGGCTGTTGCTTAGGGTGCTTCGTCAAAGTGCTTATGGAAGTAGGGTGTTGCTATCTGTCTTGCACATCATTAATCCCATCTGAGATCCTGGCTGTTGACAAATTGAATTTCAGATTGGGCCCAATGCTGTCAGGCACTTACACACTGATACTGTGATTAATTCGTCACGCATGAAAACAAAAGCAGGTTCCCAGAGGGGAAAATAATGCAGCTTATCTACTACCTTGGATCGTTAGATTTGCCAGATAGCTGTAGGTGATGTTGCTGAGGCCTTAATACAAAAAGCCATTACATAATCCTTCTTTTTCTACCAGAATTTAAATGTTTCTGTAAGACGGCAACACTACTTCTCTGGAAGATGACACCAAATTTCACTATTTTCTTGTGATAGTCCAGGGGGCCGGGGTGGAGGGTGTTGTATATAATTCTTCCAATACCAATGATATTCAGGATGTGTGACACCAATTTTGGAAAGCAAAGCTTAAATTCTATTGGTGAAAGTCTTTCAAGTTATATATAATACCTTCTCACCGGCTCTCACAGCAAAACTGCATCTTCATTTCAGGGCTCCATTTTCAATACTTCCATCCTTAAAAGTAGTCATTTGCTAATAACTTTTTATCATTTTAGTCAGATGAGAAACTTGTTTATTGTCAATGTGTTTGTTATTAAGGAAGAGTCTGTTAAAGAATCAAGAGCCCTTACCCATTATCTTGAAACCGTAAATTGTGAAAATTTTGTTGCCACTGTCAAATATAGCAAGAGGAGGCTGGTTTGGCAAAACAGCCCATCAATTTGTGCCCTACTACGTTATGTTAGCAGGTGTCCTAGTCGTAGTACTTTTAAAATGTCTTCACAGAAATGAAATGTGAAATGCTCTTTTAAAATCACCTGTGTGAAGATCTTGCTAGGTGCATAGCTGCCTATGCACCGTTCATTTGCTGAATTACTGCTCAGTTCAAAAGACAGCAACCCTGCAATCTTTCGAACTTGTCTTTGACTGTCCTCCTTAAGCTATTCCTGTGATCAGTCTAATCAGAAAGTTTTTAAACTGGGGAGAAAAAAAAGGGTTACTTGGTATACTGAAAAGATAGCCAGATACAAGTATCAGTGGAGAGTCACACTTCCTTGCTGTTGTTACGTTTGTACTTGAGGTTGAGGCAACAGAAGGAACAGAATATGCATGAGAACTGCCTGGTCTTCTGGATCTTGGTGGCTAGGGGTTAATGGATGGAGACAAACCTTTGTTCATCAGTATTCAAAGCTTACAAGAGCATTCTAACCTTGCTGTGAAGTCTTGATCTTTAGTGGTGGCCCTCAGTGAAGTGGGATTCAGTGGGATGGTTAATCTAATTAACTAAAAGCCTGAGACTGGAACTGAAAGCTGATCTGTTCATCTTCTATTAAAAGTATTAGCAGCCAGAAACTCTGGTCATAATTTTTGAATTTATAATTTAGGAGGGGAAAAAAGTACCCATGCTTTTTAGGGTCATTCTGCCTTATTTTTGTGGAAGCTGTCATATGAGCCACATTGGCAGTAACAATATATAGTCAGGTATGAATACTGGTGCAAATGTTACTATGATCTTTATGTTCTGCAAAATAAGTTAAACTGGTTGGGTGAGGTAATTCAATAAGATTAGTATATTAGGGTTCAGTACATGGTTTTATAGAAGGGAACTTGCATGTTCCTACATAGAAATGGTAATTTGTGCAGCTTTGGACTCTTTCAATGTACAGTAACTTAGGGAAATAACTTTGTTCATCACTGGGAACTTGTGATGAGGGCTATTTAGGGTCCCTTTGGTATTAAAAATATGTAGAAAAGTGAGTGGAACCCTATACAGAGAACAACACTGAAGTACTACTGGAAGATGTAGAGGATCGGAGTGATTAAGTGAATTGCAAGGGAATCTTGGGTGATGTTTTAAACTAATGATGATAACATGCCTGCATATATGCAGACATGATGCTGCCAGCACTGGCTGACATAGGCTTCATCCAATGTGGCACTGTGTAAATTTGTTTGCTTTAAAACTATAGACAGATACCATGTCCATGTGAAGTCATACTCCATGGGACATAATAATAGTTCACCACAGATGGAAGAAAGGGGCCCCATCCGTTGTCATTCATGCTGTTCATTTCCTTGTAGTGATTCCAAAGCTCATTGAACTTGCAGGCTACCCTGTACAATGTGCTAAGCCAGCAAAAAACTAACCCACCAAAAAGTAGGCAGTTTTGTGTTGAGTCAGTGAAAACAGTTGACTTAAAGGGCTTAACTGCAATCAGAACTGTCACAAATGAGAGGTGAAACTTTGGGAACTTGAAGTAGGTAGAGCTGGTAAGAGAAAGAAGGAGAAGAGAGGTTGCTTACTAACCTTCATTCAGTAACAGAGATCAGCTTAGCTATGTGGAAACCACAGTGTGTGGTTTTGTAGGGTAAAATGGCAGTGACACAAATGTGGGGTAATAACATAATGAGTGCAGCTTGCATGTTACTGCCTAGAAATGGTAATCTGTGTAGCTTTGGTGGACTCTTTCGATGTACAGTAACTTACAGAAATAACTTTGTTTCGCGAAGGGTTGAAAGAAATTACTAGTAGCAGAATCAACTTGAAAAACACATTTAAAGCTGAAGAATCAACTCTTCAGCTTTATATATTTGTCAGATGCTTTTTGTCTTCCATCTTTTTATCTTTTGATCTGTAATAAATTGTAGTTGCTTTGAGTCGGTTGAGTAGCAGACCAGCAGCTGACTGTGTACACACACGCTTATGAATGTGTGCACATACACGTTCTTGTTCTATATATAGTATGATTTTAAATGTATATTTGAAAAATCTACAACCAGTATCAGTAATATTCATTAACTGGGTTGTAATTACTGTGTTGAACTTACAGCTGGGTTGTTAGCAGAACTAGTAAATCAACAGTGAATTCAGATGCCCACAAAATGCTTGGGGGGAGTTTGTTGAAAGAAATTTTTTATCTGTATTTTCAGTGGTGTTTTCCAGCCTGATGTTCTTCGAAAGCAGCTTTGTTATACATTTGAGGGAAGGGTTCTTATTAATGGAAACAGTATCAGTGGTGTCAAAAATGTGATGTTCAGTGCTTGTAAATAATATTGCTTATTAATGGTCTTTTTGGGTGTGGGTGTTTGGTTTTGTTTTTGTTTTTTTGTTTTGTTTTTGTTTTCTTAGATTCAGCAATTGGAGGTGCTGCTGCTTCAAATTATGCAAATTCCACTTGGGGTCCTGGAGCCTCCTCCAACAGCGGCACCAACGCCAACCCAACTCACATCTGGGACAAGGTGATTGTAGACGGGTCTGACATGGAAGAGTGGCCTTGTATTGCCAGCAAAGATGCTGAGTCTTCTTCCGAAAACACCACCGATAACAACAGTGCCTCGAATCCTGGCTTGGAGAAGAATGCTCTGCCAGGAAGCACCACTAGTAACAAAGGAAAAGGAAGCCAGTGCCAGTCTGGAAGCGCTGGAAACGAATGTAATCTTGGGGCCTGGAAATCTGATCCCAAGGCTAAATCTGTTCAATCTTCCAACCCTGCTGCCGAGAGTAACAATGGACTAGGTAATTGGAGGAACTTGAGTGGACAAGATAGAATTGGTCCCGGTTCTGGCTTCAGCAACTTTAACCCAAATAGCAACCCATCTGCTTGGCCAGCACTGGTTCAAGAGGGCAATTCTAGGAAAGGGACTTTGGAATCTGATAGTGGTAGCTCCAATGCACAGATTAGCACAGTAGGTCAGACCTCTAGGGAACAGCAGTCAAAGATGGAAAATGCGGGTGTTAACTTTGTCTCTGGCAGAGAACAGGCTCAAATTCATAACACTGATGGACCAAAAAATGGAAACACTAACTCCTTGAACTTAAGTTCACCAAACCCTATGGAGAATAAGGGAATGCCCTTTGAAATGGGCTTGGGGAACCCTTCCAGGAGCACTGACACCCCTTCACAAAGCACTGGAGAAAGAAAGACTGGGAGTGTTGGATCTTGGGGTACAGCTAGGGGGTCTTCTGGAACTGACACAGTCTCCGGACAGAGCAATTCTGGAAACCATGGGAACAATGGAAAAGATAGAGAGGACTCCTGGAAAGGAGCTTCTGTTCAGAAACCTAATGGGTCAAGAAGTGATTCTTGGGATAACAATAACCGGTCTACGGGTGGTGGGTCTTGGAACTTTGGCCCTCAGCATGCAAATGAAAGCAAATGGGGTGAAGGGAACAAATTAACATCTGGGGTCTCTCAGGGAGAATGGAAACAGCTGTCTGGGACTGATGAACTGAAGATTGGAGAATGGAGTGGTCCAAACCAACCAAATTCTAGCACTGGAGCATGGGACAATCAAAAAGGCCACCCTCTTCCTGAAAACCAAGGCAATTCCCAGGCTCCCTGTTGGGGAAGATCTTCCAGCTCTGCGGGAAGTGAGGTTGGAGGTCAAAGCACTGGAAGCAACCACAAAGCAGGAAGTAGTGACAGTCACAATTCTGGACGCCGATCATACAGGCCTACGCATCCTGACTGTCAGGCAGTCTTGCAGACTTTGCTAAGCAGGACTGATTTGGACCCCCGAGTGCTTTCAAACACTGGCTGGGGCCAAACTCAAATCAAGCAAGATACCGTGTGGGATATTGAAGAGATGCCACGGCCCGAGGGGAAGTCTGATAAAGGAACTGAGGGGTGGGAGAGCTCTGCCACACAGACAAAGAACTCAGGGGGCTGGGGCGATGTACCCAGCCAAAGCAATCAAATCAAGTCTGGATGGGGTGAGCTCTCAACCCCAACAGAGTGGAAGGATCCCAAAAATACTGGAGGATGGAATGACTATAAGAATCCTAATTCTTCTAACTGGGGAGGAGGAAGACCAGAGGAAAAATCATCATCATCTTGGAATGATAACTCTAGTAAGGATCAGGGGTGGGGTGGACGGCAGCCTAATCAAGGATGGTCTTCTGGAAAAAACGGTTGGGGAGAGGAAGCTGACCAAACAAAAAACAACAACTGGGAAAGTGCAGGAAACAAGCCAGTGTCTGGTTGGGGTGAAGGTGGGCAAAATGAGATTGGAACTTGGGGTAATGGTGCAAATACAAGCGCTGCTTCAAAGGGAGGATGGGATGATTGTAAAAGAACTTCAACATGGAATGAGACGGGTCGACAGCCCAACTCCTGGAACAAGCAGCAGCAGCAGCAGCACCAACAGCAACAGCAGGAGACTTCTGGTTCCTGGGTTCCCCCACCCCAAACTCCAAGTAATGGGCGACCTCCAAACCCAAACTGGAACAGTGGACCACAGCCAGCTGCCCCCAAAGAGGAGGAGCCTAGTGGCTGGGAAGAACCTTCTCCACAGTCAATCAGTCGAAAAATGGATATTGATGATGGCACTTCAGCGTGGGGAGATCCTAGCAGTTATAACTACAAGAATGTGAACCTGTGGGACAAGAACTCACAAGGAGGACAGGCCCCACGGGAGCAGAGCCTGCCTACTCCAATGACTAGCAAATCACAAGCATCAGGTAGTAGTCTTGTTCCTTTCTTTAGCAAGCTCCTCTACATGAATGTAACCTTAACGCATGAAAGAGGCTTGTGTAGCCTCCAATTCCTAATAGTTTTATTCCATAAAGAAAACAAATTTCTTATTTGAATACTTGGTTCTGTATTTAAAGTGTTTATAAAATTTGAATCAGTCAGTCCTCTGCTTGTTGTGCCTCAGTAACGTGTCATCTGAATACTGGCAAGCCAGTAAAAGAAAATGTTTGTTGGTTGACAAATCTGCATATTCAATCTAAGCTCTGAAGAACAGTTTGAATTACTGAATCATAGAAAGATTTAGGTTGGAAAAAACCCTTTAAGATTATAGAGTCCAACCTAGCACTGCCAAGTCCACCACTAAACCACATCCCGAAGCACCACATCTACACATGTTTTAAATACCTCCAGGGATGGTGACTCAAGTACTTCCCTGGGCAGCCTGTTCCAATTCTTGAAAACCATTTTGGTGAAGAAATTTTTCCTAATACCCAGTCTAACCCCCACCCTGGCACTAGCACAGTTTGAGACTGTTTCCTCTTGTCCTGTCGCTTTTTACTTGGGAGAAGACTGACACCCACCTCACTACAACCTCTTCGAGTAGCTGTAGAGAGCAATAAGGTCTCTCCTGAGCCTCGTTTTCTCCAGGCTAAATCTTAATATTTAATTATTAGAGAAACTGAGAGAAATTCGTACAAAAACTTTTTGCTCTGAAACACTCGGTTAACACTTGAAATGGAGCGAATCTGTGATTTAGGTTTTTAGCTCAGTTTGGCTCTACTGTATTGTAAAGAATACTTAGCAAAATATTTTTTTTATTTGAAATAAGGACAAGAAAAAGTTCCATTGCCTGAATATATATTAAGACACCATCTTTAAGTAGTCTCTTCTGTGACTCAAACATGCTTTAAAGAATACTGTTTTGTTTTAATATGTACTTAAATATGTCCTTATTCTTCCGTATATGAAAAACGTGAGTTAATCTTGTGCTTTTAGTCACAAAAGTTTACCAGGCAGGAGGACAGCATTAGATGTGGGGTTTAACCTGGGAGAAGAATATTACTCATCATAGCATTCTCTTCCTTTTCATCCCTGGAGATCAGTGCCCAATCTAAGTTTGATGTGAACAGTTGTGAATTCTGTTGTACCCATGCGACTGAGAATCTAAAGTCCACAACAGAAAGAAAGAAGCAGTAGATTAATGATGTGGTGCTGCACTGCAGTAAATAGTTCATTATCTAAATGGTCTGTAACGAAAACTCTTTCTCTTTTGTGCAGTCTGGAGCAAAAGCACTCCACCTGCTCCAGATAATGGTACGTCCGCCTGGGGTGAGCCAAATGAAACCAGTCCCGGGTGGGGTGAAGTAGATGATACGGGAGCATCGACAACAGGCTGGGGGAATGCACCTTCCAACGCCCCGAATGCCATGAAATCCAGTGAGTATAGGCCAGATACAGTTTCTTTGCAATGGCCCTGGAGATTTGTAGCATTTTGCCTTTCGATATAGGTCACCTGTGGAGGAATTGTTGTCTGAGGCCTAGAAGCAATGTTGAATATCATTTAAGATTTTGATGGCTGACGGATTAAGTGCTTAAAAATTACTGGACCTTTGTCTTTTGAGGTAATCAAAAATTTCTTAGGTAAGCAATTCAATGGGCAGCTCTGATTTGTGGAAGTGTTGAAACATTAGAGTATCTGAGTGAGGAAGTGTCTCTTCCTCAAAATCTCTTCTCTGGCTGCCCACTTGTTACTTAGCATATGAATTTGTTACACGATAAATGAGTTTTCCTGATCATATCAGAAAAAGGAATGCACAGTACAGACAGATTTCACTGTGGAGGCCATCACTTGGTAATCTATGGTTTGGTAACGCTACTTGCCTTTGAATGGATTATTTTTTATTTATTTTTATTATTTTTTTTTATTTATTGTATGAGTGTAGAAAATAGTAACTCTTAAGAAATTCATTTGTGATTGAACCTGAACAGGTGGCTATGTTCTGGATGTTACCTGCCTACAGATGAGTTCTTTGTGAAGGAGATGTTGAAATCTTTTAAAAATTTACTTTGAAGTTAAAGTTTTGCTGTATTAGTAGTTTTATTTTGTTGGAAGTTATTCCTGCAGATGTAAGGAAAATATAACAAACAAAAGCAATCACCTGCTGTTACAACATAGCAATGTTACAGCCAAAGCCAATAATGTTTGGATATGGAGTTTGCAGTGGAAATTAGGGATAATATGTGACTATTACTGAACTTGACTGATGATGCCCACTGTAAAACTGTTTCCAGTTACAAGTTGCTTTTGCAACATGTAGTGGTTCAGAGTGAAATGTTCTGTACAGATTGGATGCTGTTGGGTCATTATCCCTTCCTCTCACCCCAATTAAATAGTTCTGCCATTTATGAAATAAAACTTGGAAAAAAGCATTGCTTCCTTAGTGTTAATATTATAGCACCCTTTCAGGGATGGCTATAGTGTTTTCTGCGCGTGCCACACAAAGTTGGCACTCTTCTTTCCTCTGTAAAAAAGCCACCTTGATATATG
Source organism: Falco punctatus (assembly GCF_963210335.1). Taxonomy (NCBI): domain Eukaryota; kingdom Metazoa; phylum Chordata; class Aves; order Falconiformes; family Falconidae; genus Falco; species Falco punctatus. The sequence continues at coordinate 36,093,760 of NC_137585.1, forward strand.
ACCAATATAAGAGCCTCTGTAATGCCAGTGATCCATTGCAAATTCTATGGATTTGTTAATAGTTAAGATAGTCTTTAAAGACTCTGCGTGGTCACCTGCTTCTCCTAACTGGTTTGCATGTGTGATGTAACCAAAGAGCTGCAGCATATGTGTACTCCTTTGTATGCAAGCCATCCCCAGCTCAATAGGAGCAAAATATAGGGGAGTTTCTCCATGACAACTGTTGCCGTTCGGGGTGTAGTAGGTCACCGGTGTTAAGAGCTGAGATCTTAATTTGCCAGTGTTCTGTGACTGCTCTCAACTCCTTTCTGATTGGCACCCAGAAGGAATGAAGAGGAAAGCTACGTTATACAGTGGAGTAAGGGGAGATATTTAATGTCTTGGATAAATTGAAAGAATAAAAAGCCTGCAAAGGCATAATTTATGGTTGAAGGTAAGGACAGGAAGCAGACTAGCAAAGGAAAGTTGCAAAAGAAAATAAATTTAGAGTCAAAGGAGGGAAGCATAGATCATTACCCACCTATCTAAAAAAAAATATATATGGACTTACATAGTTTTACTCTCTGGCAGAAGTAGGAATAAATTCAGTTTTCTGTAACATCATTTTGTTTTTATCCTGAAAGTTTCCTTTGCTTATTATAGCTGCCTGTGCTTCCTCACACAACAAATGCAGAAAATGAAGCAGGAATCCTACAGACACGTAATCGTGTAATCTTTACACCACTGTCTAGGTTCAAGTTCAGGAATCTCAGACCTGAGAGCTGTCAATGCAGAAAAATAATCTATGGTCATGTAGTTAAAAACAACAGGATCATAGTACTATATTTAAACACCATGTACGGAAATAAATTAAAGCTGCAGGGACTACCCCATATATGACATTTCCAGATTAAGTTCTTGACTCTGCAGTTGTCATCTGTAAACGTAGCCTTTTTCTGTGTAAGTAGCATTATTAAAGGGTCAAGAAGTAGATTTTTACGCTTGGACCAGTATGTTTCCTCAGCAGCCCTCAATTTTGGTATGTGAATATACTTGAAAGTCATGTTCCTGTGAAGTATCTGAGTTGTTATTTACGATGGATTTTCAGGTAGCTCTTAAACTGCTATGAAATGCTGCTGTGCTTATTTTTGGCAGGATCAAGGTAGAGTTCCCCTTGATGGACTAATTACAGTTCCTGACTTCTATATTCAGATTTTCTGCTATGTGTGTTAATATCCTTATCCCTGATTTCCACAGTCAAACCCCAGACAACTGAAGAATTGGTTACAAAAAAGTTGATGATGAAAAATTTTTAAAAGGAGATAAATGCTCAGGGAATAAGTATGCAGAATGGAGAGTTGCAGCAGGAAGGAGAACAGTTGGACAGTGGACAGGATGAGGATTTGGGCTCTTGGCTTGTCAGTAGAGGTTAGGAATTCTATGTGGCCTGAGAGTGCTAGAGAGTATCAGCAAGGAAAGAAGCCAAGAGGGAAAAATCCTTAGCCTGAACTGATATGATGAAATAGTTGCAGTCTGTACTTAAATAGCACTGCTAATAAGTTTTTTTTTAGTTAAGAACAGAGATTGAAGTAGAGGGTTGTGGTTTTTTCACATTAAACTACTTCTGGCGTTACATGTACCAGAGCACAACATCAGGTCCTGTCCTTCAGATTCTACTTCATTGTTGTTCCTTAAAGATTTGTTTCTGTAAATTTGTGAAAGTTTAGTGCAAGGGAAGTGTTAAGGTTTTGAAGGAAGAGAGGAAATAACCGATAAGCCACCTGAACCAGCGTCTTCAGCAGACTTGGTTTTAAATGCCTTTGAAGTCTTCCATTTATGCTAGAAGATAATGGGTTGGCTTTTAAAGAAATCCAAATGCAGCTGTATTTGTGTAACAGAAAAGGTCCCTATGGTTATTAGATCTTTTAAGGATTTGACATTGCTTTAAAATAGTTGCGACACATGACATGCTAACATGGCACCGAATCTCTTGGGCTTTGGAATTGCACCAGCTGCCATGGTATTGTAGACTGCTTTTGAGCTTTTTTTTCCACACCCCCCCAAAGGTTCTAAATCTATGCAAGATGGCTGGGGAGAGAGTGATGGGCCAGTGACAGGAACGCGTCATTCCAGCTGGGAAGAGGAGGAGGAGGGAGGAGTCTGGAACACAGCAGGCTCTCAGGGAAGCAGTTCCTCCCACAACTCAACAAGCTGGGGGCAAGGAGGAAAGAAAACACAAATGAAGGTAAAAATGCTTGAATTATTCACAGTTACTGTGTTGTCTGAAAGCGGTGTGACTGATACATTAGAGCATTATAATAATTCTTCTTCTGAAAAGGTATTACAGAATTCAGCTAGAAAGGTGCCTGTTACAACACTGTAAAAAATGTGAGGTTTCTGAATTTGTTTTAATGTATTATACTTGTTGTGACTAATAAATCTGCCAGTAAGTGTCAAATTCTTTTGGTATGTAAGCTGCAGAGCCATTACTAAATGAAACTGAGCAGTAAGTATCCCAAGGCTACTAGTGCTCTTGTTGACACATCTTTCTGTGTTAAGCTGCTGTTGTTCTTCCGTAGCCTGCTGAAGTTTGGATTCCACAGTCCCTTTGGCACATGCACTTTTTATTTCTACTGACTGTTGGATTGAGGTCTGACTCAGTGTTTGTTGTTATTGACCTTCGGCCTCAAACAGGAGCAGGAGTTAAATTGCTTTCTCAGGCTTGTTTGAGTTAAAGATCTCTAGTACAGTAACACTTGGTACTGTACTAATATTAGAAGGACTATGTTTTGTCTACTTTTAATCCAGTAAGTAGGGCAAACACAAAAGACGAGTGGCAGCTTCCTAGGATGTGGAAATACTGTTGTGATACGGTTTTGCAAGGAATAACTTTCTTCTTACTTAAAGCTCGTTTTATTTTAACCATCAAAGCAGCTGTCAAGAAAACTTCCCTTTCTGTTGAACTGTGTTCAGTTTTGGTTTTGGTCCCCTGTAAATTACAGTAAGGCCAAATGGAGAGCCAGGTCAGCACAGTGCCCATGTAAGGGAAACCATACTAAAGGGAGACAAGGAAGAAATCTACCTCTGTATTTGGTGAATTAAGGAATGTATTAAACTGTAACAGAGGGGGAAAAAACCAAATAACATTCACAAAGCTTTCCAGATGCCAAAAAGAAGCTGAAGCTGTGATAAACAGCAAGTGTCCATCCAGTTTGGCATACCTAATAATGAACAGTTTTATGAGAGAGAATATTTGGTAAATGCTTTCAACCACGCAAAACCTTAATTTGTTCAGAAGATTAATCTATCTGATATCCAGGACTTTCATTTGACACTGGTGCATCTCAAGGATAAAACAGAAGTTAAGAGGTCACTTAAAAATATTCTTGTCTTTTTTTTCCCCTTCAGTGCGCATTAAAAGGAGGAAATAGTGATTCGTGGATGAACCCTTTATCCAAACAGTTTTCAAATATGGGCTTGCTAGTAAGTAATTTCTTTAAAAAATATAAAATCTAACTTTGTAAGAAAGCAGTAAGCTTTAAATAAGTCAAAAGATCAGCTGTTTCACAATGTATAACTAATCACCTGCATTTACTATGCTGGCATATTGGTAACAATACCTTTAATAGCTGGGTATTTAGCACTTTCTTGCTCGTTAGACTGGCCTCTCCAGAAAAAAACCAGAATCTACATTGACTTTATGACAGTTATTGTTCTGAGATTGCAATTTCCTTTCAGGTAATAGGTTTTGGGGGTTTTGTTGGTTTTTTTCCTGATTTTTATAATGTGCTGTTTAGAGCACTCAAGGTAGAGGCCTCAGCCCCTGGCTGTAGTGTCAGACACCCATGATTAGTCCAAGGCTATTAATTCTGAATCTCAGCTGCCTATCAGAAAAGGAGATTTACAGTCCTGTGTCTGTCTTGGCTATTTATATTTTTAATACTGTGCAGCAGGGTTTTTTTAGAACAAAAAGAACTCACTATTAATTGGTACTTAAAGATTGATTGGTAAAATGAATATATAAATGGCACATCCTGGAGAGAAAAGACAGATCTGCAGGTAAGTACCTTAAAAATAGTTACATATAAAATTTTTTTAAGAACTGACAACCTCATTTGTACAATATTTTGCTGAATATTGTGCCAACTGTCACCCTGTGAAGCAGCAATAGTATGTAATGCAGGCTAGTGAAAGATAATAATGCAGAGATTCTCTGAGGCTGCACAGTCACTGACATGACTAGGGTTAGTTTGTAATGTCTGTTGGCTCTCAAGCTCGGATTCAGTCTTCTAGTCCATAGGTGCTTCTGAAAGCTATGGGAACACCCCGTCCCAGACTGCCAACTAAAGAATAACTTGGCAGCATGTTTTGAGATTTGATGACTTAACAGGTCATGAGGATGAGCTATCATTTTGGCCTCTATTTTCAGTGTTTCATCTCTTGACCACTGGAACATGAGGACAGAGGTTTATTTCACAGAGCAGCTGTCTATCCATCTCTGTCTGTCACATCTTCATGTGTCTGGTTTCATAGGGGTAAACGCCACACACAGCATTAGGGGGTCAAGGTGAGGTGTATCTAGGGTGAGATCTGGAATCCTTTTGTTTTTATTTTAGTTGAAAATAAAACTTCCATTGGCACAAGCCTGTCTGTCCTTCATTCCACCTTTAGCCATCAAGGACTGCTTTCAGAAATATTCCTTAGCATTTCATGTAAGTCAGAACTGAATTATTTATTATTTTTTTTCCAGAGTCAAACTGAGGACATTCCGGGCAGTAAGATGGACTTGTCTGTAGGTGCGTATAATTTAAACACATTTGAAATAGAAGATCATGTGTAGTATTTTTATGTGGATGACATGCTGTGCTTTGGAAAGGTTTGATCCTTACTTTGAGCATTCCTCATAACAGAAGGATAGGGTTATAGCATCAGATACCTGAACTGTAGGCTTTGAATAGTTATGCAACTGATGCTGGTATGCAAGATTGGGAAGTATGCTTGTACAGAAGGGTGATAACACTTGGCGAAGGAACATCCTATAAGACTGTCTTGATCCATGTAGTTTGCCTTCATTGCTACTGTTTCAAGAAAATGAAGGTACCTTTTTCATTTGGTGGAAGAGGACTGTTTTAGCTCTTGGCAGTAGGACATCCCAATTACCACAGCTCCCTGGAGGTGATGTGAGGGAAAAGAATTATCTTCTATCGTTTATTTTTTCAGTTGCTTACCTCAGGCTATTACAAGTTACTGCTCAGTAGAACTAGATTTTTCACTCTTGATAGCCTCACCACAAATAGTACACAGCTTAAGTGGGATGGGTTATGTGGAAAACACTGTCCTAAATAAGAGTTGGAATTGACCACTTGGATTAAGCTCATTTAATCACTTTTGAATTTGTCATTACTTTCTTCTTTGGGAAACTAAGTAGGTGAACTCTTACAGAAATTCTGTTTGATCTTGAAATCAAATGTAGTTTTGCATTCTGTTACTCTCCAAATTGTCTCTGAATATTCACTATCATGGTACTGCAATATAAATACCACTGGTTTCTGAAATCTTCTGCATTTGAGATGGTTTCCCTACAAGATTCCTAAGGTAGATATTAAAAAAGGGTTGATCCAAATCTGCAGTTCAGACTGTTTACTTTATTTGTTATCAAACCTTTGAAGGCTTAGTAAGGCTAAAAACTTGTACGGGATAGTCTTTGTTACTTACAAAGGGGAAGACGGTTTTGTTCCTATTCTAGGGGGATGACTTCTTTTCAGTTTTTGATTCTTCAAAATCTACAGAAGCCGTAAGGTCATCTCATATCCCAAGCTACGAAGACAGATCTTCTTGTCCACTTAAAGGACATTGCTGCTGTACCCAACAATAATTTTGGAGAGAGGTGTTCATCCTGTTTCTGTAACTGTCAGGAATGTCACAGGGGCCTCAGATTCCTCCCAGTTACAATGTCAAAAAACAGAGGTCTGTAATTTTTTACTCCAAAGGATGATATGTCATTGTAGTAGTAGTAGTCTCAGCTCTCATCTAGAAAAGAGAATTTCCTGTGTAGATGAGGTATGGTGTTTGGGCTCCAGAGAAGTGTCTATGTAGTGGCTCTCTGAAAGGGGTGCCTGTGTCACTGCAAATTAAGTTTGTTATGAAGGTGTGGACACCACTGATTCTGAATCTCATCCACAGTATGACTGTTGTGCAGTAACTGCTTTACCTTTTTCATGTTTAAAAGCATTCTGGTACCAAGCTGCTTATTTTCAGCTACTTCTGCATAATAGCAAAAGTTTCTGCCTCAGCTGAGATGGATGCACACAGACACAAAACGCTGTGCTGAAAGGACAGAAAGGACTTGGTAAGAAGGGTTGCTGGAGGAATTGATTATTATTCTGGTGGTCCTAAACTTCCTGTGGGAGGCTGTCAGTTGGGTTAATTATTCATGATCTGTGGTGGTGTCTCTGAAGAACCACCTGCCAGAGTAGTTCTGTGTTGGGTCTATGACTGACTGTGTGCCAAGCATTAAGTAATCTTATTTTCCAGCATTATGTATAACTACAGTTTGGTACATTGGATCCTGTTGTGGCAACTTTTGGTTTGTTTCATTGTCTGATTTTTATTTATTCATCAAAACATCAAATACTGACAGTAAGGAAGGACATAGTAGCAGGAGCTGTTTGTTCAGCTCGGATAAATACCATCTTCAGTTTTTACAAATGTCAGCAGAGTCTGATGTGCTCCCCCAGCCCCAGAAAGCAATCAAGTAGTAGATAGCTGCTTTCTTCTGTCTGCTGTCCTAGTGATACAATAGCCATATGATTGAAACTGAACCTATACGTGGGAGCTTCTGGTAGCAGTGGAAAACTAGATAGCACAAGTTCAAATGCTGCAAATGCAAGCAGTGTAAATATTCATTATCGATTTGAATAATAGATTTTAGGGACTACAGGAGGCTGTTCTTGTGAAACTGGCCATTGTGATATATGCAGTTTCTGTGCCACTCAGATTCTGCCATACCTTTTCTGTGCCTTTCGAGTGTTGTCCATCAAATTATTCTAGTATTATGCCTTGCAAGAAGTTTACTTTGATGTTGACCCTTTTTGCACCAGAGCTGACACCAGCTTTAGTACCTCATCTGCCACTGTTTTAGCATCGTGTGATGCTGTAGTCGGGATTTTCCCAACCAAAAAGCTGCTTTTATTTGGAATATCCATTCATCTTTGTTGGCACCAAAGGCAGAGTGATAGTCAAGACTTACTTGCATCTAATAGCGACTCGAGTTTTGGTAGCCCAATGCAATATGAATAGCTGCAGTGTGTCTCAGCTTAGAATCCATTGCATTCTTAAAATGTGTATCATACTTCATACAGGATTAAGTATTTAATTTTTCCCAAAATTGCTTTCTTCCTCTGAATAGTTAAGGGTCCCAATAAGAGATGTTAAAATGTGCATTTATATAGTATAACACAGTTTTGGGGAAGGTAACAGCATTGTTGTATCTCTCCACTTTGGTATAGAATTCAGACTGATTGTATCAGGGTTCTCTAAAGATCTTCTAGATGGAGATAAGTTGTCTTCTTGGATGTTCAGTTCTCATCTGCCTTCAGATGCTGCTGTTAAAAAAGAACAGATCGAAGTATACACAAAGAGGATGGCAGCCTGGATTATGCTGATTATAGCACTCTTAATTATCTTCAAATTAAGCTTTAGGATCCTTTAGAACTTTGTGTTGTCAAGGACCTTAAAGCCATCAGACCTGAGGAAAGATGGCTGACACCCAGAATATCTGGTGAAATGGTGCAGAAAGGTTGCATATGTAGTCTTGATGGGTTGCACTTAAGTTTAGCATGCGCATTAATTGTGGCATCCTTGATCCTAGATCGAGGCATTCGTTAGAGTTTGTGTTCCATTTCAAAGACTAAGAACGTAACAGAGCTTCCTGAGGTTTTTCTGTTAGTTCTCTGCTTAGCAGCTTTGCTCTTGTTGCTTACGGCAGTTGCTTGTGGAAATTTGTAAGCTGTCTTGCTCAACCTGTATCTACTGCTAAATTTCCAAAGTTGGACTTAGTTATGTGATAGGCTTGTTCTTCAACTGGTTTTCAGTCAAGGTAACAACATACCAGGTTTTCCTAATTAGATAACTACCAGAATGGTATTTTCCCAGTTCGTGGATAAACGTGCATTGATCTCAGAGTTAAGTCTATGATTGGAGACCACACATATCAAAGAAAAGTTTGGCTTTGGTATGCACAGAGCACCTCGGCTCTGATTGTCATGCACTGTAAAATAGGTCCAGTTGTCAGTAAGTAATTCTTACAATGTTGATGTCAATCTCCTTGTTTGAAAAATGTGTTACTTTTGTTGCAAGGTGCTGACCAAGACAGAAAAGAGATGGATCAATAGCATGCCTGAGGCAGATTTACTTCCTCTTTTTTTTTTTTTTCTATCAAATACTTTCGGTAGGTGGCTTGTTTTACTTTGAAAACAGGATACAACTTTGTTTTCCATTGCAGTCTCTCCTAAAATATAAGTCCCGAGGCATGAAGTTTGCTACAGTAAGTAGGTTGTCAGACTTAATATTGTCTTTTTCTTCCATTTGACCACCACCTTTGTTGTCTTTTTTTAATGTATTAGTTGCATTCTCAAATAACCTGTAAAGGCTGGGAAATTAATTTCCAATTTCTATTGATTCAAGTGCAATTCATGCTGCTGTCTTGTAAATATGTTACAAAGCCACAACCTGGTTGAGCATTCAGGTGGAACACCTCACTATCTAAGCGCATGTCGTTGCTCAGTAGGCTTGGATGATGTAAATTTATGGTAAAGGTGTAAAACCAGTATCTTTAAATGTTTTTGGTTTCGTGGTCAAGCAGAAAACATGTTGCAAAAGGATTTTTTTCCCCGTTTGGGTTACCCCACTGGATGTATGTATTTTCACCACGTTGAGTCTCCTGTTTGCAAATGTTTAAGGTAACTTTGCTCAACAGCAGTTTCTGTCTCCTCTCTCCCAGTACAGGATCACATTATACAAAATTTTGTATGAAATTCAGGGTTTTTTTCTTTTAAGCTGCATGGTGGTGGAGATCTACTTAATAGAGGGTTTTACCTCACTAGGGTGTGTGTATGTCATCTTCCAAGCTCTTACTTCATTTTGCATTTTTCATGGTGTTTCTCACAGCTGTTAATAGTGGGAAAAATCCATGGACTGATTGGGGTGTCTTCTTTCATGAAGATGGTTGGACTTTTAACCTGATCTGCATTTCTGCATGTAGAGGATGTGGGGCTTTCTATTTATTCATGCACAAGTTGTTCTGGCCTACTGCAGAGGGTAAAATTCGAAGTTTTCAGATTTTAATAGTTGTCTTTGTTACTATGTGAGGTAAAGCTAGTAGTCTTCAGCCACCTGTATTAGGTATAGCTTTTGTTGTCAAGTGCAAAAGACACTCACTTGACAGGTTTCAAGATTGCATTAGAATTTATTTATCCCATTCATAGAAAATTCTATCATCTGTCTTAGCAAGGCCTTGTTTATATTGAAATTAAAGCAGCTGCCTCAGCACTAAGTGGCATGCATATCTATGCTTGAAGCCTTTAAAGGTGCTATTTAATGCTGTACATGTTATTTAACAGGCTGTTTTACAAGGCATCATTCAGTAATGTTTGAGGAGTTGATTGGTCCGTCAGGATAACTGAAGAGACAAAAGGGTGTTTCTTCAGCTTAGTCATCTAATGTTGGCATTGACCCAATTTCATTTCAGATATGATGCAACTCTGTCTTGCTTTCAGTTTCTTTTCAAGCAGCTAACGGACAGGGCTTCCTGTCTGGAATTGAAGCCTTTTGGTAGAGTGTATTGCTGGCATTGTGTGTAGTGGTTAGATGTAGGTATTGACAGGATTGAGATGTACGTGACGTTTTATGTGACTGCTTTTGCAGAGCCAGTTCTAGCTTTTTAGGATATGTTAGAAAGGGATGAGCTCATTCAGGTCAGTGTGACTGCAGTTACAAGCCAAGATATGTATGTTATTTGTCAAGTGTTTTTGTGATAAACAATGTTGAAGGCAACTGAGAAGTTGAAGCTGGATCAACTTCGAAAGCTGTGCCAGCAAGAAAAACCCATGTAATTAGTGGTTGATTTCATAAGTTCTTGGCAATAACATACCTTTGAATATTAATAGTTTGTGATTGGACATTAAGAAGCAATGCTGGCTTTGAGAATCTTTTTTGAGGAACAGATAAGTATTTTTAAGGTATCTGGGTGATTAGCTGTGCCCCATTTGCTAAAGACGTAAGTGTTTTGTCAGTGGTAGGTTAGGATATCTATCACCAACTTCCTTTGGAAGAGTCATAGATTTTAACTGTGGTGACAGGTTTTTTAAACTGTTCTTGGAAAGGCTCTCTGTGTTACTAAACAAAATTACTTAAAACTAAAAATACTAGTAGAGCTCATTTCTATCACATTGTCCATGTTTTAAAATGATGATGTTTTCCAAGTGCTTCAACATAACAACATGTATCTGATAATTTACAGGTGCCAAATATGACCAAAAAAATTGTTCTTTGGCAGCAGTTCATTGTGTAAGGTAGAAAACTTCTTCAGTCAGCACTTGGCTGATGATAAGCTTGTAGAGAAAGATGATGTCTTGTTCACGGTGTATGCTACATTTTGATCTTCTGTTATTAACGTATCTTCCTCGCATTCCACCAGATTACTCACTAAACAAAGGTAGGAGACTGTAGGGGATGTTGGAAAAGCATCTCTGTTACTGGTTGTATAATCATTGCATACAGGCTGAGGGGGAGATTGGTTGCCTGTCTGGAAGTTGGGCTGTACCACGTGGTCTGTGGTGGTGAAAAATTCACGTGGCTGTAGGAGACTTGTGATCAAATCGTGTGTGTGGTTTTGCAGTTTGAGAATTCTTTTGTCAATGCCAGACCTGGTGAAGGCTAAGCAGAATATATGGAGACCTGAAATAGTGGTGTCTATATAGATACTGAATACCAGTAAGTAACAGTATGAGTTTTGGAAGACATTGGGCATTTTGTACGAATGAATATCAGTAGTTGAACAGCGCTGCTGCAGAAGTGCATATGTTTATATCTGTACATAAATTCTGAGAAATCTTTCACATTAAACTCTCTAAACGAAATTGGCTTTCCCAGTCTTCAAAATGAACCTGCCTACTTTCATTTTTCGGCACTTCTAATAGCAAATGTAGCTATGCTATATTAGAAGACAGATCTAATTTAAACCCTTATCTTAAAGATACTTTCTTTGGCTGTAAACCTGCTGTCAGGAAACATGGTAGAGATTATTTGCACTAATGTAGTCATCTTTCCTCTATTTTACAGGTGGTCTCCCAGATAAGAAGTTTGATGTAGATAAACGAGCCATGAATCTCGGGGATTTTAATGACATGATGAGAAAGGATCGGTCTGGGTTCCGTCCACCTAATTCCAAAGACATGGGAACCACAGATAGTGGGCCTTATTTTGAGAAGGTGAGAGAAATATCCTTAGATAAATTAATATCAACCTCTATGTTCGAGGTCCCAGTTTTTACCCTACTCCTTTGGAAGTACTAAAAATTTGGTAACCTTGGACAAACTCAATAATAAAAGGTGTGTGGGAGTAGAATGAATGTGTATAAAAAAAGAGGTGGCAGATGCACATAGACAAACTAAATTACCTGGGGAGAATGAGGCTTTTGGTTTTAGAGCAGACTGCTTTTAATATGGACAGTAAGAAATTCTTTTGTTTTTCTTGGAAGAGTAAACTACTGGTAACAATTAAATTCATTATAGGTTTCATCACAGTGATTCTTTTGGCTACTGACTACAATCATCTACTGTTTAAAAAAAAATTGGTTTAGTTTTAAGTAAACATAAGTAATCACAGTCTTCCAAATTTTTTCTGCTTTTACGTCTGTTGTTTATTGGAAACACCCTTTCTAAATTCTTCAACCCCTTATGCTGTATGTCCATGTGCTGTAAGCTTCTGTATGACATCTGTTCTCTGTGACATCTGTTGTATGTTATGGTAGTGTTTCTTTCATATTCTTGCCTATTTTAAGTAGAAGTTTTCACTGTCACTATCAATCATTAATCACTTCACATTATGAATTGGAGAGTGTCCAATAGGTTCAGAATGCTTTAAGGTTTTTATTTTTAATACAGTTTAAGTTTATCACATGTAAAATGAAAAAGAAACTTGTTTTTCAAATTCTGAAGGTGTGTTACTGTCAAATAATTATTTCTAACTTCTCCATTTTGGTATAACAGGCCAAAACCCAGTTTTGTTAACTCCCTCTGGTGGCGTAATTAATCATTACCACTAGCAGAGCTAATGCATTCCTAACAAATTATGTTCATAGGTTTGTGCTAACATTAGGAATTCATTCAAGATTTGTTTGTTTCTGTAGTTTGGTAATGGCCACTGTCACAAACAAATCTCACGAGAGTTCAAAATGTATTTTTAAAAAGAAACCTTTAGGAATTGATTGATTTATCTCCTCGGACCAAAATCTTTAATTGTCAAGTGATCATTTGAGTCAGAAATTTTGTCCTTGTAATTGCTATTACAAATTAACTTTGCTTCTTCCTAGTCACTCACCGTCCCTCTTTCTCTCCTCTTACGTTCTGTTGCTTCACTAACCAACTCCTGCTGTTGGCTAACTGCTGCTTCAGCTGACTTTGCCTTTCTCCAATCAAGATGGGTGCCTTGGGGATGAGGCTCCCTGCTCTCCCTTCTCCCCTTCTCCCAGCTACAAGCTGTCTCCCTCTGGTTCCACACTATCCAACGTCGGCCTTGGGGCAATCGGCTCAGGGCTCAGTCCCCAAAACTTCGCTGCTAGACAAGTAAGCAGGCCACCTTATAAGATGCATTGTTATAAAGCTGCAACCTGGGCTTAATCCTGGTTAGTTGGTTGCTTGCATTTGTTTTTCTACTAAATAAATTAATATTGTTAATGGAAATTTCAGCTATTATCAGGCCACTGAGAATCAATCCACTTTGGCTTCTAAGATCAAAATGTATTCTGTCTGGTTTTCTTGGCCTCTTCCTTCCTGAATCACAGTGCAGCAGCAGACAGATGTGCTTTTCAGAAGTCATGAAATTAGTGGCAGCCTTTATATTGTAATCGGTGTTTTAAAACTCAGAGGCTGCTGATTTGCCCCACCACCCGTCAACAGTGAATTTTTCCAGACTCCACCTGATGACCTTCTATGTAGAAATGTGCCTTTAAAAAATTGCAATCGTTTTGCATTGTGCTTGTTCCCTTCTCCCTTCCCCACAGCTCAAAGAAAGGAGCTTCAGAAGCTCTTGAAGGAGCAGTATTTTTGTTCTGTATATGGGGGAATAGTGGGGAAGAAATGAAGTGGTTAACTGCAGTTTGGAAGAATTTCTGACCCCATTAGGTTTTGTGTTAATGCTTGATGAAAATGTTGCAGGAATACTAGGAAACAAAAGACCAGATCCTAAGTATTGCAGCTGGACTGGCTGATGTAGTCACATGCAGTGTTTCTTTGTGTTGTCTTTCTGTTTATATGTGGCACAACTGGTGTTGAACATCAGATTAAGTCCAAAATTTGAAGGCATGTTCTTGGGTTTGGTGTGCAGAACTCTGTTCAGCTTTAGGGAGGGTTGAAAGCGTAGGTGCAGCTTCAAGCCTGTCACATTTTAATGTGTAGTTGACCCCAGACAGTTCTTTACAGAATATATACTCTTGTCTTTGGGGGTTTTTGTTTATCCTCCTACATGCTTAGTATGATACCTTGAGTTGCTTCTGAAAGAGAAGATACATGAAGGAAGTAAAATGTGATGCAGGTGGATTAGGCAATCCATAATGCTGCCAGTATAGCAGAAGGATGAGAGACTTCTGATTCAGCAAAAGGGTAGTGGAAGATGCACGCTTATGGTGGAAGCGAGGCGAAGTTTATGAAATCCTAGTATATAAGAGAAGGGAAGGTTTTTGAGAAGGCCTGCACAATCTCAGTTTGGAAGAATCATGAATTTATGTTGGGTACAGCAGTGCTGGCATGGAGAGGAATAACAGAGAATGATGGCTGAGGGATGGAAAATGTATTGATTTAGAACCCCAGGTATCTGAGGATCATAAACATCCTGATACACAGCAGGAGGTGGGAAGTTCTAAGGGTCTTGAAAAGGAAAGGACAGAAGCATGGCACATAAGGACCTTCTAAGAGTACAAGCTTCAGCTTTTAGAAGAAACAGCATGCAAATGTTAGTGTAGGTCACTGTCCACAACATTTCCTGTGGCTTTTCTTGAAAGATTTTACAAATAAAGACAGTCTGCTCAGAGACTGTAATAGTGAAACAAATCACAAATTTTCTTTGGTCTTTTTCATGCAGTAGGGTTTATTACAGAATTTGCTTATAAAACAGTAAATACTTCTCATTAAAAAAACCTCAAACAGCAAGTATTCTTGTGTTAGAAAATAAATAACTGGGAGGAAAAAAAACCCAAAACCTTTTTTCTCACTTGAAAGTTTTCTTCCTCTTCAGTTTAGTTAAAAAGGGAAAAGAAACACAACCCAATCCAGAATGCTTACGTTTTCATATCAGAAGGAAATTTTTAAATAAAATTTTAGAATTCTAACTTCAGTTAGTGAAAGGCCTGCAGAGGAAGTAATAGGCTTATGAGTGATATCTCAACAACCTACTCAGAAAAAGTACCTGACTTAGCTAAAATGATGACCCAAAACTCTTGATACAGTCTTGCCATACTTCTAAGCCAGTAGAATGTTTTTTTTGAGTGTGGTGTTTGTACTCCCGAGTTTCCATTTCCCAACACATAAAGAGCAAAATATAAAACATCAGCTTTGTCATGTACTTTGAAATGTGGGTAAACATGACTCTTCAATGTAGAGGAGAAAGAGCCTGCGTCTTGAAAATGTAGTACGGCAGTTTTAACCCAGGTAGAATACTACTGATATAGGGCAAATATTTTAGTAATTCTAAGGGTACTCTGTTTAAGTCAGCACTTGCCTCATTGTTATTGATATGCAGTTAATAGCATAGAAATCCATTATCCTGAAAGATTCATCTTCTCACTACTGCTTTAATTTTATAGGGTGGCAATCATGGTTTGTTTGGAAACAGCACAGCACAATCGAGGGGCATGCACACACCAGTGCAGCCACTAAATCCTTCCCCCAATATCCGGGCGCAAGTGCCTCCCCAATTTCTTTCTCCCCAGGTAAGGAATTTATAGTAACTGGTTACTTGTAAAAGCAGAGCTACAGCCTTCAGAGCACGTTGTTGAGGCTACTTATACATCTATCTTAGTCTGGAATTGATGTTAAGAAATTGAAAACTTAGATAAGGTAAATTATAATTTGCAGTTGAAAGTGCTTAAAGCTCAGTACAGAAGGATTAGCCTTCTTTCTTATTCCAAGACAGCTGATGGTAAATGTTCACTATCAGTATTTTTAAACCTAAAAGTGGATTCAGGAATCCTGTGTCTTACATAGGCGTGTGCAAAGTATTCTGAAAACAATAGAAAAAAATGAAATCTGGAAGTTTTTCTGAAGTATGGCAGGTTGCTTCATGTTTTTTCAAGTGGTCTAGTCCTGTACTTCTTGGCCCCCTGAAAGAGAGGATGAAGGGCTACACGTTGCATTTACATTGCAGAGCTCTTAAGACCTCAGGGTCTCCAAATGCACAAGTTTACATTTCGCTTTGGACTTGGTGAAGACTTGTGGAGATTCTCTTGAATTCTACAAGTAGTACTTGTGCACTACTCTCAAGTAATGCAGGGAGAAATGGGAGGATTCTTCTCCACCTACTCCTGTCTTTTACTGTAGCTTATTCAGCATACAAAGAGATTAACTCTTTCTGTGAAGTACTGTTTCTTTGCTCCAGTGACTGCCTGAATGCCTTTCTTTTCCTTTGTCAAGCAGTACATTTTTGTAGCGTGATAGTGCAGTACTGTGATTACTGGTTAGCTGCATATATATCAGCATTTTAATTTAGTGCCATCTCTAGCAACCAGTTGGTTGGGGGAGGAACCTTTGTGTGTGTGTGTCTGCATCTGCACATGTAATACTGTATACTGTCAATCAAATGAGGTATTCACTCTGCTTAAGTCATAGATTGTGCATGTTTAAATGTGATGTGTTAATAAATCTGTAATGTCTTTCCCACAACACCATTAAAAATTGGTGTCATACCTATTCTTTTATAGAAACACTACTACTTCATCATCTTTTCTCATAGCAGTGCATTTCTTGAGGATATGTAACTGGTTTCCATGCAGGTTTCGGCCTCCATGCTCAAACAGTTTCCCAACAGTGGTTTGAATCCTGGTCTTTTCAATATGGGTCCCCAGCTTTCTCCACAACAGATTGCCATGCTGAGCCAGCTTCCACAGATTCCCCAGTTTCAATTAGTAAGTAGCTAGTAATCTTGTGGGGTAGGCTGTTTACAAATCGTCTGCTGAAAGAGTTTTCTTTTGATGCTTGTTCTAATTCTGTTCTGTTCTACTGATCCTGTATTATTTTTGTCTAAATATTCCCTGTTTGTTATACAGGAAAATACAGCCCTGTTAGAGGGCAGCAGTTAAACTAAGCAGGACTTTGTAATTATTGTGAATGTTGCAGTGGTTTAGTAATGATTCTAAGCAATGTCTTTGTGCAGAAGCAGTTGTTTGTTGATTTTTAATGACGTTTTCTTTAGATGTTAGTCATAGTGACAGTAATAAAGCGGGTACTAATAACAGTGTTGCATGATGTTACATTAGAAACAAATGAAGGTTATGGTATTCTTCTGATGTTTTCATTGTCACATTTTATTTTAAGTGTGTGGAATGAGAAACAGTTTACCTAAGTTCTGAGCAAGTATTTGTTAGTGAGTAGCTCTTGGCAATTCTGTTTTACTTGAGGAGCTCTGTATTTTCACTTTTCCCACCCCCACTTATTTTGTAGGCATGTCAGCTCCTCCTCCAGCAGCAGCAGCAGCAGCAGCTGTTACAGAGCCAGAGGAAGTTATCTCAAGCTGTGCGACAGCAGCAGGAGCAACAGGTGTGGCACTGTTTCTGTCAGTCATATAAAGTATAAAGTGTGCTGGGAAAATGCAACCTGCAGCGAAAATGGTGCTGGTTTTAATAATGTCATCTGCCCTCTTCAGATTGCACTTTTCAGAGAGCAAGGACCTTTGGTCCTCTTTCAAGTCCACTGTTCGTTCATGTTTACTGGAATTCTGTATTACAGTATAGGATATGTAATCCCAGTTTTTTTCTTGCAGATTGCTCGTATGGTGAGTGCCCTTCAGCAGCAGCAGCAGCAGAGGCAGCCTGGCATGAAGCATTCACCATCCCACCCTGTTGGGCCTAAGCCACATTTAGACAGCATGGTACCCAATCCTTTGAATGTGGGTCTCTCAGATTTACAGACCAAAGGGCAAATACCTGGATACGGTTCAGGTAAGTGCTTTGTGGAAAGAAGTTTGGTGCATTGTCTGTAGTTACATATTAATATGGTAATTACATTTACCATATTAGCCAGTTACGTCTGGGTCCAGAAATGAGTAATTTATTTATAAGCATTAGAGCAAAGGTTAGGACAAGTGTCAACTCTTGATCAATTATTTTTCATTAACATGGGAAGAAGAGAAACCTAATAGCAAAGTGTATCTTGGTGGCACACTGACCTAGCAAGCTTATCTGGAAGTTGCTTCTTGAACATGTAATTTGCTTCTGTTGATATTTTTTCTTTTGTCTTTTTTTTTTTTTTTTTTTTACCTTTCTTACGAACACACTGACTCACTGTTCAAAGATACTTAAACCAAAAAGCGCAAATGACAGTGTAGATTTGTTTGTTTGTTTCACAGGCTTTGGCTCAGGTGGCATGGATTATGGCATGGTGGGAGGGAAAGAGGCTGGAACAGAATCCCGCTTTAAGCAGTGGACTATGATGGAAGGGCTGCCCTCTGTGGCTTCACAAGATGCCAATATGCACAAAAATGGTGAGAAGGGGACTGGCTATTTCGGGAATGCCCTTGCAGTATCATCTTGCCAGAAGTGAAATAGCTCAGATAAAACTATGCTTGAACTTAGTGAATGTCTAACCTCACCAGTATGCATCTTAAATATTTTTTGTTTTGGTATACCATACTCATAAAGATCCCAACCTTTCCTGGGTGTAAATGTATGTTTTTAATGCTTCAGGTGCAATAGTGCCCCCTGGAAAGGCTCGCGGAGGATCGCCCTACAACCAGTTTGACATAATTCAGGGCGACCCACTAGGTGGCCATGCCGGCCCTGCTGGTGATAGTTGGTTACCTGCCAAATCTCCACCAACGAACAAGATTGGAAGCAAATCCAGCAACGCCAGCTGGCCTCCAGGTATTACATAAGGGTAGGGGTTAGTCCTAGCTTTAGATTAGATATGCTGGGACCTTTCCTCATCATACTACTTAAATAACCGCTCTAAGGAAAATATTTGCTTGACCTCTCTCAGTTTTTAAATTTCTTCCACATTAAATCAGAACATAAGTGTTGAATTTCCAGTAACAAAATTGCTGGGCAAAGTATGAACTGACTGCTGAATTTCCTGAATGGAATTTGGTTTTTCTTAGATGAATTCTTAGGTTCTGTAGTTTGGTGACTTTACACTCAGAAATTTTCATGAGAACACTTGTTCACAGAGTACACAATACCAGCTTCCTCCTCTTGTATTGATTACTTATTTGAGTTTGTGTTAGGCTGACACAGTGTATAAATTCTGATTGATAGTGTAGAATCAGAAAGCAGCTGATGTGAAAGCTTGTTTTTTGTGATGGTAGGAACAGGATTTTGTTATGTTTTATATTTTATGTAGCATGAACTTTTCTCCTGGCAGTTGTTCACAAATACGAGGATCCATTGTGTACCACAAGGTTTCTTTTGCCAGCAGTATTGGTGCATTATGTATACGATGTGTCTGCTATGCTATTGTGGCTCACCTTTGCTCATGTCATGTAAAGGATAGAAGAGTGTTGCCATGTTTCAGTACTGCTCAGCAATCTTGTAGCTTGATTAGAAGTCTCTTGCTTTTTGGATTATGGGCAGTAGCACATCCTTTAAGTCTTCTAGATTGTTCACTGGCAGAATTTTATCTTTTCTCTAGAAAACTCAAGTATCTAGGAAACGCACATAATTTTCTGTATAAACTGTTCATTAAACAGTGGTGTCCTTGAAGTTGCATGGATTAATCACCAGTGCTGTTCAGCAAATAGCGGATGCTGTGATATTTCACACACACACACATATACCCTGCTTGGAAGACTCCCACATTCCAGGAAAACATTACTACTGCAAATCCTCTGCTGTGTATCCCCTCAAGCACATAAAAGTAAAGGTGCAGGTACATCTCTTGGGTAAACAAGTAGCACAAACCTTGCATCAGAAAGTCTAGGAATCTCGGTGACAGGTACAACTTCAAAAACCTTTTCAGAAACCTACAAAAAGTAAAGTTTTTTATGTGGGAACCCCTCAATGTCTTAACTCCGGCAAGAAGATATTTTCTGATGAGCTAAGAGAGTTAAAGAATTAGTTATCTCAAGAACATCTGCACACTGACAACATTTCACACCACTGACTGCTCTCTGTAGAGGTGTATTTGTCTGGTTGTTAATTACTGAGCTTCTTGGGTTGGAGTTACGTTCATAATGCCAGAACCCCCAAAATGTAATTTTTTTTCTCAGGACCTCTCATAGACTCATTGTTGCTGAACTTGTTTCTTTAGTCACCATTCCCATGTATAATACTGAGAAGCACAGTGCTGCTTGGAATGTTAGGAGAGAGATGTGAGTATCTGCTCTGGCGTGTTTCTGGGTTTTGCAGCCCACCACTGGCTCTGGCAAGATTCTTGTTACCAGAAGGCTGTTAAAAAGTGAGAAGCTGAACAGCTTACTCTTTGCACCTCGTTGATACCTTAGAACTTCCTTAGTGATACCTGCAGTCCCACTGTCAGTGATAAGTAAGATTTTGGTTGTTGCTGACTGCCTCACCACCGTGAGAGGATAACTGGAGTTCACAAATCCTGAACATAATCTCTCTACTGAGATCATCAGTACCCTCCATGATTTCTTGTGTAAATGAGTAGCCCATGACTCTGACTACAGATGTCATGTAACAGTTGATGGGTTTTAACATGTGGCTTTTATGCAACTGTTGCTGTATTGCTAGCCTTCTCTTAGGAGGCTAAGAGACATATACTGGGACAAGTATTCCTGTCCCATAACCATCAGCCACTTAAGCTGTTTCATAACCTCTCTAACTTAGTGGCTTCCTTAAGAAGGAAATCTTGGCTGAAATCATGATCCACCTTATCAACATCCCTGATGAAGAATAAAGACCCGAAATTATTTTACACCGTATTCTTTTTTCTCTGCAAGCTTGTAGATGTGACTACCACTGTCAATTCCTGGCATGGAGATACAATTTTTCTTCCTAGTATTGCACAATAAGCTGTTAAATGAAAATGAGTTTACAAGAGAAAGCCTCTTGAAATAGGTGCATTTTTCCTTTGAATGAATACAGTGGTCACTCAGCATTCGCCCTGACTACACCTTTCACATTTTCCTCCTAAATGCCATCTGCTGCAGAAATTCTGCCGTTCAAGAGAGCAGTATTGTTCAGCACAAAGATAAATGAAGTGGTGCCCAATCAAACTGATATCACAACTGGAGGCGAGAGCAAGTTTTGCTGCATTGGTGAGAACTATCTCTTTTGGTTATGTCACACAGACTTGTGTACCTAGGTAATACTAGACTGTAATTTTCTTGTTCAGGAGCAGTTCAGTCACACACTCCAGGCAAACTGACCAGGATGTGTCAGGGTTTTCCTAAAAATCCTATGTTTTGAACTTTTTGGGAGGACCTTTCAAATATCAATGGAGAAATGCACTTCATGTTTTCTTTACTGTTTAGAAATAAAGTGCATGCCTGTAGGGAGAGTTGGAGATTGTGCATGAGAATAACTGTCAGTACCAAAGGATAGTTTGGGAATTTGTCAGTATGCTGAAGTTCAAGAAAATTCTTCTCCAGGCCAGGACTGTATTGATGAGTGAGTATGTTTATATACAGTACGCCTAATCTTTGGAGCATTGTTTAAATAATGCTGGACTTTTTTTGATGAGCGCTTACTGTGCACTTAATTTTGAGTCTTACCAATTCACAGAAATCTTTACAAAGGCAAGACTTGTACTTGACTTTTTTTTTTTTTTTTTTTTTGGCAAACAAGTTTTAATTTCGAGTTCCAAACCTGTGTTCATGGATTCTTCATCTCAGAACGGAGAAGATCTTTTGACTAGACCCAAGAACTGCATTGCTTGTTCTTTAAGCGTAAGATGGTCCTGTTTGTCAGAGGATTGCAGTAGTTTGGCAGTAGCTGAGCAGATTCCATCCTTGACACAATGCTGGTTGCTCGTACTTTAGAAATACTGATACCTAGTATCCTAGATTATTTTATTGAGTTACTAAAGATTGGGAGATGTGACTGAGGCTTACAAAAATCACAAAGGCGGTGGACAAGATAAGCACAGAATTGTAATTCTATGAATCCTGTAGCACAGGAACGATAGTGCAAATGCTGGCCTTAAGAGGATATAAACTTCAAATAGGTGAGAGTTTGTTTATTTTCCATCAGGATTGGTGAACTGGAATGTTGTTGCTTTTAGAGCTTCTGGAGACAGATGGTATTAGCCATTTGAAACAGTGATTGGATAAACTGATGGAAAAACAGTTTCACAAACAGGTGCTAGCAGATAGGGGGCATTTCTGACATCCTAGATAGAAAGAACATGGATGCTGGGAGAGTATGAGGGCAGTAGCTACAGATAGTGGCCAGGTTTGTGTTTTGTCCCAAAATGGTGTAATGAGGGCTAGATGAACACAGTTCTGACCCACTGGGGCATTCTTAGGTCTTGTTTGAGATTCTCCTGCCAGTGCGTTATTACAAACTAATACTGCCCTTGCTGTGCCAGTTGTTTGAACCAGCAGTATCATATTTTCTTCTGTACTTGTCTGTGAAAGTCATACTCTTGGCTATGCATCTTCATTGTAAGTGACTGAAATGAGCACTTACATGCCAGATTCATCCTGCATGGTTTCATTCCAGAGAGCGTATCCTGGATCTTACTTTTAATCGTGCCTTTTTAATTACATTCAAATATTCTGTCATTACTTATTTCAGAACTTCAGGTTGGGAAAAAAGTATCACTCCATATCCTCAACTTGTATCTGCAAGGGATGAGTCTGCCACCTCGGCATTCTTTTCTCCTTTACGCAAACTGTCACATAGTATCTGAAGCTTCTTTATTTGTTTTTGTGTTTGGCAGTTTTGCTTTCTCATCACTGCTTCCAAAATTGTGACTGTAGTGTTTTATTCATTGAACATCTGCTCAGAGAAGGAGCCAAGTTACTGATCTTTCTTACAGTAACTGGAGTTTTTGTATGTTCATACTTTCTATAACTCATCCTCTTGTCTTAAAAACCTGGCATGCCTGGAGCTGTAGTTGAATGGAAGCTGAAGCATGATAAGTGTATTCTGTTTCGTTGTGAAGCATGAAGAATGTCAATAAATATATATATATATTGCTTTTACTACTAGATATCTCACCTTAGAATTACCTCAGTATTGTAAGTGTGTGTGTACCTACAGTGTAAAGTGTCAGATGTTGTGTTTACAAACTCTTAAGGTAGGTAGCCTTTCCTTGAGAAAGGCTTCTGCACACACACAGTATGTGTGCAGGGTCTAATCTTATAATATACAATCTTACAGATCTTTAAAAATATATATTATATTAAGGAATGGTAAAACTATTGAGTGTCAGCTGAATGTAGTAAGGCAGGAACAGTCAAAGGAATACCCTATGCACTTGTGCTTTTTTGGGATGTAGATTTGTATTAAGGTGCTAGAGCTAGTGTCATGGGAGGAAATGTGAAGTAATTTTAATTTTAAAAGTTTATATTCCCCCCCCAAGCCCTGGGGAACAGCGTAGAAGACAGTTATTTACCCTCCTAAAATATCTTCCAACGATTCCTTCAGTAATTGGCATTTCCCTGTTTGCATCTAATGCTTTCTTCCCTCCTGTCCCAGAGTTCCAACCAGGAGTGCCATGGAAAGGTATACAAAACATTGACCCTGAATCTGACCCCTATGTGACCCCTGGAAGTGTGCTGGGGGGGACAGCCACATCTCCCATTGTAGATACTGACCACCAACTTCTGCGGGACAACACCACAGGTAAAACAGTAAACAAAACGGGTATGTGTTTATTTAAGTAGTTCTGTTATTTGAGAATATTCTGATGTTCCTGTTGTATCAGGGTAACAGTCTATTGCATTTGACTAAGAAGGAACCTGTGTGCCTTTGCACCGTGGCTGTGTATCACGTGGAAGTTTGGCATGGGTGTATGATCATGGCTCTCTCTTGAGGTTTAACAGTGTTACAGAAATGCTGTGAAATCGGCCTGCTCTTTCTCTCTCCTTGTCTGTTTGATAGGGTCTAATTCTTCCCTCAACACCTCGCTGCCTTCACCTGGTGCCTGGCCCTACAGTGCCTCTGACAATTCCTTCACCAACGTTCATAGCACTTCAGGTACGCGGCTCCAAAACAAAATTTTAACTGGGAAAAACATTTTGACTTCCTCAGAAATTACTGGAAGACTAAATATTAAAAGTAGAGTAAGAGTGAGGAACTAGGGACTCAGTGGAAAATGCAAGTGGCTGATCAGATAGTTTTCCTCCTGGTGATAGAACACACTTTAGAACTAGAGTAAGATGCTCTGCCCTTCCTTCCACCCCGGTACAGAATTCTGTTACCTGTTGCAGTTTAACCCCAGGTGGTAACTTGGCACCACGCAGCCGCTCACTGCTTCCCCCTGGTGGAATGTGGTGGGATGGGCGGGAGACTCGGAAGAATAAAAGCGAGAAAACTCGTGGGTTGAGATAAAAGTCAATTTAATAAGCAAAAGCTGCACATGCAAGCAAGGCAAAACAAGGAATTAATTCACTACTTCCCGTCGGCAGGCGGGAAAGCAGGGCTCCATCAGGTGTAACAGTTCCTTGAGAAGACAAACAGGGTTACTCCCAACATCCACCCACCACCTCCTTCCCCCAGCTTTATAGGAGTATGACATCATATGGTATGGAATATCCCTTTGGTCAGCTGGGGTCAGCTGTCTCAGCTGTGTCCTCTCCCAGCTTTTTGTGCATGCCCCTCCTACTTGTTTGCAGAATGGTGTGAGAAGCAGAAAAGGCTGTGATGCTGTGTAAGCACTGCTCAGCAATAACAAAAACATCCATGTATTACCAGCACTGTTTTCAGTGCAAATCCAAAACATAGCCTCATAGTAGCTGCTGTGAAGAAAATTAACTCTATCCCAGCCAAAACCAGTACGTTATGTAAGCTAAAGGGTAGCAGTGAGCAGCAGATTCAAAAGGGGGAAAAAAAAAAAACAAACCACACATCCACAAAGGTGTTGGGGAACCATAATTTTTTTAAACATGCCTGCTTTTGTATGTCTGAGTTAAGGTGAGTGGGTTTATTCATTTTAACTTTAGAAATTGGAGTGCTGTGAAGGGAACATTTTTGCCTCACCTTTTATAGCACTCAGTTCCCTGAAACCTGGAGAGAGAGAGGGCTTAAGTCCTCTGGCCTTTAATGGTTGGCCTGTAAATAGTAAATTAGATATCTGCCTCAGATCCTTGGTAAGTAGTTCTTCAAAGTTTTCTTGTGAAAAATGGTTTCTGCACACACTTCTGAGTAGGGTTCTGGAAATACTTGCTCCAGACAAACCATTTGGATTTTGAACTTCTTACAAGTGCCAGAGTTTTCTCTCGGAGACATCATTGTCTTGACAACTACTTAAAACTGAAGAATTGTGTGTAAATAGCAGAAGTGGTGAATATAGCTGAGAACTACATCTGGTCCAAACTGGGGTTTGCATTTTAGTAAATAAAAGCTGTGTTTATATGTTATCTCAACATCTTAACAAAATGTGTTGAAAATCCTATTTAGTCCTCAAGAAGAACTTGAAGCAGTGTTACTGCTGCCAGTTTGTGCGGTGACTTAGGTTCGAAGCAGTACGTGTGTATGCATCATTCCAGTGACGTAAGATTTCTCTTTCATAGCCTGGGGAAGGGGGTGGCATATATCAGCTTTTTACCTTTGCTAAATTTTTGTCTAGCACATAAAAAGACCCAAGAGATTTAAAAATAATGGAAGTCATTGTTGAATTACGGAAACTATACCACTGCCTGGCACACATACCATCTTCTGATCATGCTGTTAAACAGTGTTTTACAGCCAGAAAGTAGGTCACCTGAATGAGGGATTTAAAATTCACACATCTGTAAAACAGGCTACTCAGGTTTTTAAGTACTTTCATATACTTTCATAGGTTAGTTTTGAAACCTACTTGCTGTTGAGACTTACTCTCATGGAAATACAGTGATCCGACTGTAAAATGAAGCATGCTTTCACTTTATGGTCTTGATTCCCAAATGTATTGTTTTGTGACCCCCTGGCATGTTGTAAACCTGAAGTTTTACCCTTTGTTTCAAGTAAGTAATTTACTACCTTTTGTTAGTGAATAGAGCTTAATACATAAATTTGCACACACGCATACGTGTTCTGATTAAGATAATTCATGACACAAGTGCCTTTTCCCCCAGATTACCCTGTCTATGTTTGCTAGTTCTCATTACAGAACAAGAAGACAGAAATTACTTGAGCAGTTTTGACATTTGGTTTGGGTTTTGGCTGGGTGATAAATGTCCCTTGGTGTCAGAAGGTGTAGGAGAATTTGAGGTCTGCCTTCTTAGGGAAAACTGGTTTAGGAAAAGCCCCCAGGTATTCGTGACCATGGTGATGTTTTTGGGAGTGTGTTCGTTTTTCTCGTTTATTGTGCTTATTTAATAAAGGGTTCTTGAAAAGTGTTAGAGATAGCCGCTGTTGGCTTTCTCCTAATAGGCGTTTGGTAATGCTTTCTAGTAAAAAAATGAATATGCGTTATCAAAACCATTTAAAAGTACAGCTGTTGTGCAGCTAAATGGCTTTCTTTATGTCTTACTGTTGGATCAACTCTGTATGAAATTTGTGATTCATGAGAAAGCTTTGAGTCTTATAGGGGGACATCTTTAGGAGGTAGCATGAGCTTGGTAGACCAAGAGTGTTAAACACTAATTTCAGTTCTCTGCAAGTTTTTGTCCTGAAAAAGGTTCAGTTTCATTAAAGGTCGGTAGTGCCCAAATTTGTAAGACATTCTCAGGTTCTCAAATTAAATGTATTAACGAATGAACATACTGTGACCAGTTATTATCATAAGTGATGTAGAGAGATTTTTTTTTTTGTCAGCATATATAAAATAAGCAAAGATTGACTTAAGTGAGTATGGCTTTTTGTTGGTATGGTAAATTAACTGTTGTATGGTTCCTTGCTTTGTGCTTGTCTCGGATGTAAGTGCAGTCAAAGGGTTTACAGTGATAGTACAGTTAAAGGTTACTCGAATCTCACAAGTTTCTCTAATATGTACAATTTATTTATTCTTCTAGCAAAATTCAGTGATTACAAATCAACATGGTCCCCAGATCCCATAGGACACAATCCCACTCATCTCTCCAACAAGATGTGGAAAAACCATATTTCCTCAAGGAACACTACAGGGCTGCCCCGCCCGCCTCCTGGCCTGACCAACCCCAAACCATCATCTCCATGGAACAGCGCAGCACCCCGATCGGTCAGGGGCTGGGGGGCACAGGACTCAAGGCTTGCCTCTGGTGAGAAGAATCAACTGATAGCACCATTGATCAGACCTGAGGAGTGTGCATTTTACAGCACTAATGGTTTGGAGGAAAGAAAGTTGCAGTTGTCTGGTAAAAGGAAAAAAAAAAAAGTTCCTTCTTGAAATGGAAGTTTGCTGTCGGTCATTGAGGTGGGGGTGGGGGGTGGAATCTCAGGTCCTGCTGCAGGGAATGAGTGAAGGGGGCTGAGAGCTGCCGAGGGAATACCTGCCGGGGGCCTTTCAAAGCTAGATGCTTTCTGTGGGTGGGAAGCTCCTTGAAGATAAACTGTTGTAAAAAGTGAATCTTGAAGTGAAATGTGAGGAAAGATGTGGTTTTGTTTTCAGGACTGAAGATTAGGTTTTCCTGTGTTAGCAGGGCTGTTAATGCTGAATTTGTCTGAATTGAAAGACCTGACTGTAACAAAAAATGGTTTTCTTCATATCAAATCTGTATTGATTGCTCTGTCTTACAATTTGCAGCATCTACTTGGAGCGATGGTGGCTCAGTTCGTCCTAGCTACTGGTTGGTTCTTCACAATCTCACTCCACAGGTATTTTCTGTTGTTTCTGGGAACTTGTTTGCTTTACCAAGATACAGATATGTGGATCCTTCAGTTGTTTCTCTTTGTGTAAAATCTAACAAAATCAGATTTGTCAGCATATGTAAGATGTCTTTCTACTAAATTGGGCTGCAGTCTGGTTTCTCTATTGTAATCTCTTCAGATAACTTCAAGATGTTCAGTTTTTGCTACATGACCATCATAACCTTTCATTAACTACAGTTTCAAAAAAAATTACTGGAGCAGGAAGATTTTTCTTAAAGTGACGATAAGTTGCATGACCATAATGTGGAATGGTTTATAGCTGTTGAAAAGACTGTTCTTTCGGATATTGTCAATAAGAAAGCTGGTGTAACTGCCAGTTTTCACTTTGGTGTTTCCATAGTGAAACCACAGAATGTTTCCAGCACTCCTGCCAAAACCAGTCTAGCTAGGTTGTTTCTGCAAGTATTCTCAAGAGCTTGCTTCCATTCAAAATGAATTCTGTGGACATCCTGGTTTCAGCAATCCCAGTTAGTCTGTATTCAGGGTTTAGGAGAAGCCTATATGACTATCAGCAGCATCCTGAGGTCTAGACAGAATCCTGTTCAGCAGGATAATTTATCATGCTTCTACTACAATCTGGGAAAATATCAGTGTCAGAGGAAAAACTTAGGTCTCCTTCAGATCGCCTAAATTGGCAAACTATGCTCTTTTCATAGAAAAGACTGTTTTCCTTGATGTGAAGGAAACAGGAGTGGTATGATGAGGAGGCACAGTTCTAAGTCTCCCTCATGCAAGGTAGTTTAGTACTGCTTTAGGAATCATTTAATGGAAGAAGAATATATTTTGGAGGGATTAAGTTAATAGAAAAGAGAAAGAAGCAGATTATAGTTGTCTCTTCCATAACAAATATGCTATTCATTGTGGTTTAGTACACTAGAGAAAAGGAAGCGTAAAGGTTAAGGTGCATTCAGGGACACTATTTTCATTTCAGGCTTCTCTATTTTAACTTCAACCATATTTGTACACACATGCAACTTCCCTTTCCCTCATTTGAGGTCGTATTATATAATGGAGGAGGGGAAGGGAGAAGGAAGACAGTAGCACTTCCTTAAGTATCTGCACATATGGATCCCATTCATGTGTGCATGTTCCCGTGGCATACTGGGAACAGAATCTGTCTGTACAGAACACCTTGGAGAACAGCGGTTACTGGAGGTAAGTAATAAGCTGTTACTGCTGCAGAAGGAATGTAGGCAACAACTGCTGTGAAAACATTGTTCAGGAGGAATGAATGCTGCTGAGTTTGGCAGAAAGATCACTGACTATTTCTGTGACTTACTGTTTCATAAACCACAAAGACAACAAAGCACCAAAACAAATTTTTTTAAAACCCTCATTGTAGAGGTGATATTTCCAGTTTTGCTAAGAACTTCTAAATACTGGTTGGTCTGAATTCTACCGATATCAAAGTGCTGGAGACTTAAGACATTCTGGTTCCTTTGGTATGAATCCTGATGGCTAAAGACGTTGAGAACTGCGAGTTCCATGTAATTACTGGAAAACCTGCCAACATAAGGATGGGTACCATGTAAGAAACTCAAGAAGATGCGGAAAACTGAACTCGAGCTACATGTGAGCGGGAAAGATAAGTTAGATTTGATAAAGCAAAGTCATTGTAGTTGTGAGAAGTCAAGGGATACGAATTCTGTTTGAAAATTAAATTCTGTCACTTTTGCTTACTTCCTACTGCTTTCACCTGTTTTCCTGTCTGAGAGCAGATTATCTTTTAATTACCGAGTCAAAGTTAGGATTGGAGTACATTTGGATAAATAGTTACAAACACCTGTTTCATCCTGGCTGTTCTTCCTCAGATTGATGGGTCAACCTTGAGGACGATCTGCATGCAGCATGGCCCACTGCTGACATTCCATCTGAACCTGACCCAGGGCACCGCCCTTATCCGATATAACACCAAACAGGAGGCGGCCAAGGCCCAGACTGCACTGCACATGTAAGCAGTCCCTGCATCCGTTCTTTATTACTGCTTTAGTCATGAACACAAAACGTCTGTCCCGTGCTATGCTTTGGAAGCTCGTTTCAGGTGTCGTGGTTAGAATTCAATCTTCCGTTCGTCAGCAGAGGAAGGAAAGAAACAAAGATGCCTTCTGTTTGTGTTACTTTTAATTGCTGGCACAAACTGCCACATACAGAACAAAAAAGGTGCAAATGGGATGGAATCGTGGCCGGTATGCACCCTACTGTAAAATATTGGGTATTTTTTAAAAGCTTGTAAATTGTTACAGGTGAAAATTGTTCTTATGTGTGTAACACAGATGGGTGGACATTTGCTCTAGTTTTAAGATGCACCTGAAATAGCTTGCTTGAAAATCTGCAGATCTTGTGTTTCCTTTCCTTAAGCTTTTTTGAACTGACTGTGGCTGTGGTGTATTTTGAAACTGTGAGAGGTTTTGAGACAAAAATCTTGGGGGGAGAGATGTAAGCCCTTAAACTGAATGAAAACTTTTGAACTATGCTAATCGTATCCA
Organism: Falco punctatus; assembly: GCF_963210335.1. NCBI lineage: Eukaryota > Metazoa > Chordata > Aves > Falconiformes > Falconidae > Falco > Falco punctatus. The sequence continues at coordinate 36,123,604 of NC_137585.1, forward strand.
GAATATCACAGGCTTTTAACCTGTTCTTCCTCTGTTTTGTTTGAAAGGTGGCATATGTGCATTTACCATTTAGCTACATGTTACTTCTCTTTTTACTGCTCTTGATGTTAATGTTCAGGACCTTAGTTTAAATTTATAAGGTTTTGTTGCAGACATAACAACTGAATGTTGGGGAGAGAGGGTTGGTTAGTTTGGGGTGGGGGTCCTCCCCTTATAAAATGGAAGTTTTTGTGCTTTTGAGTTTCACTGTTCAGAACAGCTGAAGTTTTCTGTGCTCCTTCCATTGCACAAGCTACTGCTTACTTTGGTTTGGGCAACTAATAGTGTTTTTCCATGCCTTCTGAATCCTTTGCCCTTACTTTCTGGATGTAATGATTGTTGTTTTTTTTCTTCCATGTGTCTCATCTTCTAGGTGTGTGTTGGGAAACACTACCATCCTGGCTGAGTTTGCTACAGATGAAGAGGTTAGTCGCTTTCTGGCACAAGCCCAGCCGCCTACACCTGCAGCAACTCCAAGTGCACCCACAGCAGGCTGGCAATCCCTGGAGACAGGACAGAACCAGACAGATCCAGTTGGACCTGCTTTGAATCTCTTTGGTGGGTCAACAGGGCTTGGGCAGTGGAGCAGTGGTGGCGGCAGCAGCAGCAGTGGGGGTGATCTCACTGGCGCTTCGTTGTGGGGGCCCCCAAACTATTCTTCAAGCTTGTGGGGGGTCCCAAGTGTAGAGGATCCACACAGAATGGGCAGCCCTGCTCCCTTACTACCTGGAGACCTTCTGGGAGGAGGGTCGGATTCAATCTGAACTTAAAACTTTCAACTCTGACCTCGTGACCTTTTTTGGAACAGCAGCAGCACTAACTTGACCTTTTCGTTTTTTTCAACTTGCAATAAATACATTTATAAAAGGAAAAAAGAAAACGGAGAGAGAAAAAAAGGTGGGTCATTGATAGACTGTCTGAGCACATAGTTGCCTCCCTTATATAACTTCAGTTTTTTTGTTTGGAATATGAATCCAAAAAGAGAACATATCACTCTTGAAATACTTGAATCATGAACGCCAACTTAGAAAGACAATGTGAAGCAAGTACACATACCATTTAAATTTAAACACAAAAAATTAAAAAAATTAGTTTCTAGTTTTTCACTTTTTCATGTTATACGGAAGTTGTTGCTAAGAAACATATATACTGAAAAAATAGCTTTTTAACTTTGTTTGCACTGGGTGTGTTTCCGTCCTTAGGTCTACCATGTTGGGTTGGGGTAGGGGAGGGGTTCAAAAGAAAAAGGGGGGGTGGGGGGGGAAGACTTGACGGAGCCTCACTTTAAAAACGAAAAAAAAAAAAAAAAATCAAAAAATTAAAAAACCCACAAAAAAAAAACAAAACTGAAAAAAACAAAAACAAAACAAAACAAAAAAACCAACACTTTGTGATTGGCTGGTTGATAAGTACCAGTGTGTTCTGGCACATGTAACTGCCCACGTGTGCTTGTTTCTGTGTGAGTGCGTGTGCACATGTTCGTGTGTGTGCATTTTTTTCTCTATATATATAATCTTGAAACGCTGCATTGCTGATGGTCTACGGGCTGGCTGGCCATCTGCATGTCTTGATTCTGGAAACAAGACAGGCATGGTGGAGTCCCTGTGGCTGAAGCAGAATCCAGTTGGGCTGGATTAAAATTTGTCAGTAGGTTTTTTTAAAATTGATTTTAGCAGGGTGCTATCTCAAGTCTGCAGATCATATTGACTGGGGTAGTCGCTTCCTAGCCCTTGTTCTAACGTTGTGGTAGAGCAGAACACTGCCATATCCAAAGGATTTGGTGAGAGGGGAGCCAGTGTTGTCTTTTGAGTAGCAGTGTATTTATTTGTCTGCATGTGGGGGTTTTGTACTGAGTGAACCCTAGAATGTTTGTTATATAATGCAAGCCATTTTTTTTTTTTCTTCCAATGAGGGGAAAAGAGGAGAAAAGAAGACATTGCCATTTTTTGTGCAGCTAATACAAATGTTCTTATTCAGTCTTTCGCAGGCCTCAGTACCTTTAAAAAAGAGTGGTTCTTTTCTCCCCCAAACCTAATTAGGCACCCGTGCTCATTCTTGAAGAATCCATCAAAAGCTTGAAAGTCCAGCCCAACTAAATTAGCCTTTTAACTGATTTACTGCTTGTATTAAAACTGACAAAAACTAAATCATGTCAGCAAATAGCTGGCCGGCCTGCCTCATCTCCTGAAAGCACATGCAGCTAACTCCTTTCTGCGTCCTTCATGGTGAGCGTTACCTGTGCCAGGCCTTGGTGTATTACAGCGCCAGACCATCACTGACAGAAACGTTTACTTACGAATGTTCTTAAACCAGTGTGTACTTCAAACGTTTCCTTTTGTTTCTCTGTGTTGTGTTTTTTCCTGTGTACGTGATTTTGCTTAGGGAGGTATATTAACTAGCAAATACTTTTTTTTTTTTTTTTTTAAAGTATTGCACCTTTTTGGGTTTTGTTTTTACTTTTTCTGTACTGTTGCTTTTTAATTTCTGTATTTAAGGAAAGGTTTGGGGTTTTTTTAGCATCAGTGTAGTAGTACTCTGGGCAGGATAGGGGTGACCTATAATCCACAGTGATAGCCAGTGTATGCGTGCATGTGTGCGCTGGGAACAAAACTTTCAAGACCTGTTGTTGTGAAAAGAGTTGTAGCAGACTTGAAGGAACATCCCTTGACACAAAGCGGGAAGTCTTTCAGCGAGGTGGGGCCGGGAGAAGAGGGAAGAGAGATGCCGGTACTTTTTCCATAAGTGCTAGGACTTCCATGTGGCATTGTCTAGCTGTTACACTGTCTAACAAAGTGCCGACATTCTGTACCAGCACGTACCTGTCCATTCCAGCCCTCAGTGGTAGTAGTGCTCGGGCTTTATTACCGGGGAGGGGGGTGGGGGGGGATAGGGGAGCCTCTTCAGCATTTTCATTGAAGGATACAACAATGTCTAATACATTAAATTCTGTAAGCATGGGTTGGGTGGGGAGAAGCAAAAGCAGATTCAAGTAAGGGGGTGTGGGGGGGGTGGTGCCTGTTGGGGGGTGTGTGTGTGTGTATGCCTGTGTGCTGGGGGTGGGAGGGAACGGCTGGGGACTTAGGTGGCTTTTTTACTTCGCCCTTTCTATGTAAACCCAATGTCACAAGGAAGACTGAGGGAAATGCTGCATATACACATGCCTGTAGATTTGTATGCAAAGTGTTACATGACGAAAAGTATGAGTAGGTTTGTATTTGTTCAGTAAATTGGAGTGTGCAGCATACTCTGGCCCCTTCTGAATATACTTTTCTATCATGTCTCCTCCTTCATCCATCCCACCATGCACAAAGAAACAAAGTGCTCTCTTCCAGCTCCTGCCAGCTAGTGCCCCTCATGTGCACACATCCGTAAAGCTTTGTTTCTGCTAGTCTCTGCTCAAAGACCAGCTGCACTCAGACACGCAGAGCAGGTTCTTAAGTCCTGTGCCAGCAGTACTTCCTAGTTGAAGCAACTTTGGCCTGGAGTAAGCCAGAATCCATTCTGTCACATGATTTGCTATACATGCTGGTTCATTGCTGTGTTCCACCCTCACTTCTCTCTCCCAACCTGCCCTAAGGTCCCTTTTCCTGCACTTTGGGCTAGTTGAGTTCATTGCGATACTACGGTGAAAGCCGGGTGCTAGAGCCCCTCTTGTTTACAAGACATAATGAGGGATTTGAAATATTTAAAAAGAAAAGCTAATTTGTTCTTCCATTGTAAGCTTAAAGGGAAAAAAATTAAAACATACAAAAAAAGACCAAAAAGTGCATATATATATTTTAGATGAAGACTAACTCTGGGAGCATTTAACAGTGTTTTTGTTTTTATTTTAACATTTTATTTTCCTGCTTTAAATTTGCAAGCATTCTCAGGAATTCTAGGGTAGGAAGCCAGTTTTTTGAAGATGGTTTATTTAACCTTATCTTATCCTAGATAGATGGCTGTTTCTTGTTGATAAACTTTTACAAGTTCCTGAATCTTCAAAATGTTTGAAAGTTTTTACTTTAAAATAAAAATGCTTAAAAAAAAAAAAAAAAAAAAAGAAAAAGACAAAAAGAAAAAATCTCCAAATGTTACTGTCAAGCAGGGGATCAAGAATTTTAAAGACTGTATAAATTAAAATACATTCAAAAACTTCTCAATATCAGCAACAGAAATTCATTGTAATCTTAAACAAGTTGTGGGAGAAGAAGGATTATCATTTATAGTGCTTTCTTTCTCATGCAGACGTGTGCAGTTGCATGGAGAAGAGAAGTGTGTGAATTGTGAATGGAAATATCACTTTGTTCCCTCTTGATTGAAACTAAATGAAAATATTCTTCCAAGCACCTTTTTAAAAGCAAAGTGAAACTATATACCTAATTAAAATGCAATATAGTTTAACTGAAAGAGTTCTCAGTTAGGAGGACTAGCAGGAAATACATGATGGTGCTGCTTTAAACCACTTCAGTAGTGCTAAAGAAAACCAGTGCTGACAGAATACCCAGTAATGAAGTAGTCTTACTATCCTGCCTTTTTTAGTACAGAAGAAAGAGAGAATATGGAAAAACTCCAGTAAAACATATATTAGAAATCAACTTCCCTGTTTTCAGCTATTTGGTCAGTTTTATTCCTCACTTGGAGATTTGCTGCTTGCTTTTCTTCACCCACCCCACCTCCCAGTCTTTCTGTTTTGTTTTGTATGAGGAAAATAACCTGTTAAACTCTTCTGTTCACCCTGTTGCTGCTGCTGGCTGTCAAGGCTTACAGTCTTGAACTTCAGAGTTCGGTGGGATGGCCAACTTCTGTCTCCCAGCTGTAAAGGGTCAGGGGCTTGCTCCGCCTGAAATGGCTAGGCTCAAACCACAAAAACCACGCTAGTGCCTTTTCACATGTACCCACATGCCCTACAGCAGGGGGAGGGAGGGAAGACATGGCAAAGTGAGGCAGTATAGCCACTTCGTTGAAATAGATGTACCCGTTCCTAAGGAAAAAGCGTGCTGCGTAAGCATGTCGTGCAAAGAGTTACATAACAGTAGTTGAGAACTTTTTTATTTATTTAAAAAACAGTAAATCAGATGCCAAGTTCTGTCGTTTTCATATCAGTTGCCCAATGTTTTCATGTTGCACTGCATGTACATCTTGAGTGTATACGTGTGTGGTGTTGAAAATAATGCATCAGTAATAATGCGCTTTAAAAAAAAATAATAAATCCTGTCATGGGCCAGTAGGAGGATTTATTTAGGGACTTAAGGATTTTTTTATTTTATGGAGAGAATTTCTGGGTGCTTTCCCAGAGGCTGTGTTTTATCAAATCAGTAATATCCCAAAAGAGAGGAAACTGTAGGATTTCGTCAAAAAGAACCCAGAAACTTGACAGTCACTTGGAAGTGGGTTGTGACTGACTGCTGAAGGGTTGGCAGTCTGGAGCTTTGTTGGTCTGCTGGGACCAAACCTATTGTACAGCAGTGTGTTCCTCCTTCCTCCAAGTGTGCAGGCCTGCAAATGTTAGTAACTGTCTCCTTGGTGATAGTTTTCCTAAATAGTTAAAGCTAAATTGATCTTACTATTTTCCGACTACAGTTGGCAGTTCTGTTCCTCTCCAGATTATATGTAGCTAACCATGATGTTGCTAGTATGACTTAGTCATGGCACTGCTAACCATTGTTAAGTGATTTCTGAGCTTTGTGCCAACCAGAGTCAGCTTCCAGGGACAACCATCACTTAATGTTGTAAATATTCTGCTACCATTTGAGCTCTTAACAGTGATAAGTCAGCAGGAGTTGATGTTAGGGTGCTTCCAGGCTTTTTTATAAAACTGTTCCAGGGAGGGAACCGGTGGCAGTATCTTGTTTAAACATATCAACAGAGAAGGTAAGGAAAAGAGACTAGGAGAGGCACAGCTTGGAATAGACTATGGGCATCTGTTTCCAGATAAAAGTCAAATATAACATCTTTCACTGGAAAACACTTTTTAATTTCTCAATTGATAAACAGAACTCAATTAATTTTGTTCTTGGTTTGGGTTCTCCAGGTTATACAGTTTAAGCATAGACATACTTTACAGGTGGATTCAGCATTCCTGTTTTTTTCCAGGTTTTGAATCTTTCAGTGCTTAACTAGTAAAAAACCAAAATGAAACATTTCTAAGGAAATACCCATTTGTTACCAGCCACTTTGCTTACACTGCCCTGCAATGTGTATCAAGCTGAGAGTTTTTAATGGGTTTGACAATTCTTTGCCTCATTTGAGTATTTTATTTTAGCAGGGACAACAAAGACAAAAAAGTCTAGCGAGCAAAAGAAAAAAAGGTGGGGTACAGCTCAGAAATCTCTGTTGAGACCTTCGAAATTTACTTTGGAAAGCATTAGTGCCATGTACTTTGGAAGACTTGCCATCTTTTACCAGTGTTTTTATGCTTTCACCTGGACGCTTGCCCAGCAGTCTTGAGAGTGAGCGTTTTGTTGGTTTGGGGTTTTTCCCGATCAGAGGGTGTCAGGTTTTTCTTGCAAGTTCTTTATTTTGCCTCATGTTAAGTGGCTTGGGTAATGAGCAAGAATATTAAGCCAAGTGTGGTTTTCTTCAGCAATGTAAGCAGGATGTTTTCAACAAACTAGCTGGGGTGCCCACCTCAAAGATTAAATAAACAGTTGAACCTTTATATTAAGTTCCCCCCACCCCAATTTCTAAACATTTATTCCTGAAAACTTTATTCTTTTTTTTAAAAATGCTGCCACATCTTCCACAATGTCTCTTAGTAGTGCGTCCAAACAGGACTGGACTGACTGTAGGGGGTTGGTTGGTTGGTTGTTTTGCTTCATTCTTTATTATGCTTGCCTCTTAGGCTTCTGATTTCGTTTGTGTATATTGTTTCCCTGTTGACTTCAAGAGGAGTACTGTTTGTATATCTGAGATACCCAAATTTGGCCGAGTCTGGTCAGGATCTGGAGTGATCCTCATGTGAATTAGTCCCGCTGACCTTAAATGAGTGCGTACTGGTTGGGTAAGGGCTCTTTGTGTCAGTAAACCTTAGCTGGATCAGGGCCAATGTGGCACATGAGGACCTGTTGTATTTCCAGTGCAGCAAACATATGTGTTGCATATGTCATATTCACTGTAAATCATGTGACCTTACTATCCAGGTTTCTCAAGTGGATTGAAATGCTGGTTTTGTGGTGGATGGTTAGCATCTCAGGGTATGAGTTCTCATTGAGTAAAAAGTAGGGGGTTTTCTCTCTAAAGAGGTAAGGTTCCTCTAGCAGAAGCAGCTTTATTAACTGTAAATATGCATGCATGTAGTTGTGGACAGGAAAGTAATACCAATAAAACTAATCTGAAATGAAATGTAAAAACAAACAAAATCCTCACAAACAAAAAACCAAACCCAACCCCCCACACACACACACAAATGCTGTTAAGTGCAACTTGGGTCCTGAATCTGAAACAGTATACGCAGAATCTGTTGGTTTGTCTAAATTGATTTTGCACAAAATATCATTTCAGTTCTTATTTGTTACTATTTTGTAATATTAGGAAATTATACTGTAAGATCATATCAGCCATGCCTGCTGTGATCAAAATACAGGTTTCTAAAACCCAAACTCTCTTTCTTTTCCTCCACATCCAGTACTAGGCTTCCACCTGTGGCAGAAGGATGTTAACAGTAATGGGGAGAAATATGTACAATTTCCCAGTGTAGACAGAGCAGGTTTTCCCTGTTGACCTGAATTTACATCCAAACCTATAACACAAAGCAAAAATTACACTGTAGCAGAGTCGTTAGTTGTGCTAAATGACAGGAGATTTAACTGGACATTTTTAGCATCCTTACTAGTTCGTGTTGCTCAGAATGTTTTGCGTAAGTGTCCCATCACTGTAAATACAAGTGTTGCTGAATTGTACCAAAGTTCCCCTGCATTAGATAATAGGAAGCAGGTCCATTTTGTAGTGACTCGCCAAGCAGAACTTTGCCTACAATAGAATTTAAGGGTCTGTCTACATTGCTGTTAAAACTGAGTCAGGGTCCTGTTTAAAATACAGCTTTCTATTTTGTGGTGTTATGTGAGACTTTAAACTTTGTGATGTAGTAACTATAGCTTCTAATCCTTACATGAAAAGTGATTTAAGATTTCATCTGCGCTACAAAAAGCGCCACAGCTCCTGATGGTTTGGAGCCTATTTTTAAAACTATTGTCAGGCCAAGATGCAGCTTCATCTGTGGCACGCAGCAGACGACATCTGTTTGCATACACAGTTTGCATGCGTGTTGCTTTTCATTGAGCTATGCAGGAAAGTTTTTTTCTCTGAAAGTCTCCCAGACTCCTATGCTATACAAGCAAGCTTCTAGCAAATGAAGTGCCCTCTGCAAAGAGCCATTTTTGCCCTGTATGTGTGACAGCTGGGACTGGTGACATTCAGCAGTGTTAGGGTTCCTGTTAACTTTGTAGTGAGAAAGGGAGTTTTTTGACTTGACTCTGACAGCCTTTCTGTAAATGAACACAGAGCACTCCAGGGGAAAAGGAAAAAAAAAAAAAAAGAATGCATTGCGCTAGCCAGCATTAAGTATTTTTGCAGCAAACATTCTTGACTGTGGTGGGCAGAGGGGAAGAGAAGAAACTGGAGAAGTTTGCATGGATGCGCAATACAAGGAGGCAGTGCTTAGCAAGAAATGTTTCCTTCAGCACTAAATGCCTCCTCTTGGGTATTAGTGTGTGTTGTTGCATTCACAGAACTAACTTCCTCATTTATTTTTTTTTTTTACCTGTTTGGGTTTTTTTAAATTAAGACAAAGTAGAAGCTTCTCCTGTTTCAGACGAAACACAACCATAAGCGAATATTTTGTTCATCGTTTACTGTTGAGCAGTAAGAGCAGGTTGCACAGCTTGTTAGAATAGCTATTTTAGTGACATGGTTATGATATTATGTGCTTTCTTTCCCCTCCCTCTCCCTGCCAGATATGGCTTACCCTTTCTATATAAGGCGCTGTGTGGGTTTTTTTGTTTTGTTTTGGGAATGTGTGGAAAAGAAGCAAAATGAAGTGAAAATGCAAGCCAAGGTAGAACAGCCTTACTTTAGGGGGTAGCCTTACAACAGAGCTTTATAGTGAGTGTGCTGTATTCCAAAACATGTAAGCCAAAAACAAAAAAGCATTCATTTATGCAAAAAAAATTTTAAAAGAGGTGTTGGAAGACTTCTTTAATATGTACCTTCTAAAGGTAGAGTAAGGTCTCACCAAGTGATAGGTTATTGTGATACTTCTTGCTGGGTCAGTAGGGATGGGTTGGGGTATAAGCGCTTAACATTTTTCTCGGATGTTTTTACAAGCAGTAAGTTAAATGTGGTATTTATGAATGTGCCTTTGTGAGTACAGTGACTGTCTAATTGAGGAGACCACTTGGGCTGGAGGGGAGACAATGGTCAATTCATTCTTTCAAGAGGTCAGACATGGAGATTGCAGCCCACTGGTCCCTTTTGACAAGCAGCATCTTTGGGCTGGTCTCTACACTGCACAATACGTATTCATATGTGGTAGAGATCGGGGAAGGGGGGGTGGGGGGGGCGAAGGGACGTCATGTGATGCACAGAAGCTGTTGATAGTTTTAGGCTAGTCTGCTGTTGCAGGTTGAGTTTGTATACGTATTATGTGGCTTCTCTTTATGTTTTTGTGCATGAGTGTGAGTGTGTGTGGCTTTATTTTTTGTAAGCACTGGAGAATTGAAACACAGTGATGTTTGAGACAAATTTATACATGTAGAGAAGATGACGTTTTGTAGCTTCTGTTAAATAGTGGGTGCAGGCACACTTTTACCCTCTCTGTCCGTGTCCCAATAAGAGAAACAGGAAAATTTATTTTTTTTCAACCCTTCAACTTCCAGCACACTTAACGTTGCCATTTAAATGAACAGGGTATTACACAAGAAGAAAAAAAGTTTTTGAAATGGTGAGGTAGAAGTGTTTAAAAGGAAAAAAATCTGAAGTAATTTTTTGTTTCTTCAAAGCTGTTTGTAGCTAAACATGGGAATCTGCAGTGTCTCCTTCCATTTGTTTTTTTTTTTCTAATAATTCACCTCTTCGTCCCACCCAAAACATGAGGTGTACAAGATCAAGAGCTGTCACTGTAGCCCTTCAAATTCCCACCCTGAAAAGAAACTCCAGTGGGATCCCTCAGCTCTATTCAGGAAGACAAAGAGAGGAGAGACTCTGCAGTTTTCTTTGCTTCGCTCTCATTCCTCTCTAATGGCCTTGAAATGTATTATTATGCAAATGTGAATTTTGATACTGAACTTAAGAAGAGGTTGTTTGTTCTTTTTTCAAAAAAAAAAAAGGTCCCATATGTGGTCAGCATTGCTTCTTTATTTTGTAAGTGAATTGTAAACTATGCATTCTGCAACGGGGGTGTAGGGGACAAAGATAGCTTTGCTAAACTGTTGAGGAGTTTCTGTGTCCATGGTATATCCATTATAGTTTGGTGAAGTGAGGAGGTGATGACTTTGAAATAAAAAGGAGTTGATAAGAACCGCTCTTTTTCAGAAGTTGGCCAATAAGTAACTGGGCAGAGATTTAGAAAACTAATGTTGACTGCAAAACAAAAGCTGTTCTAAACCTTGTGCAGGATTGTGAATTCTATCTGTGCAGTGTTAACCCAGGGCCAATAGGGTGAATGGGACACCAGCTCTACCTGGAAAACTATCTACCACCTCCTGTGTTCTGGCCCTTGTCAAGCTCAGGAAACGCAGTGCTGTAGGCACTGTCGTCTTTGAATTTACTACTCGTTTTCCATTATAACAGTCCTTGCGCTCTTCCAAGAGAATTGGAACACAGCTGGTCCTTGATGTCTACACTTTCTTCTCCCTAAAAATTTCTTTGTTGCTGTTTCTGGCACAGCTCATGCAGTGACAGCACAGCTGGGGGCAAGATGGTGGAGGTGGTACCTAGTGCTGATCAAAGCATGACAAGAGGACTGCTTTTTTTCAATGTCAGCAGCTACCAGCGCTTAGTTGTCTGGTATTACTGCCCATGACTTAGCATTAATGTTGGCTGTGCGTGAAATGTTAGGGAATGTAGACAAGGCCCTCTATTTAAAAGAAATAATCTTTTTTTACTATGAGGTGGTATCGTAGTAGTCATAAAGAAGGTTTCACTTCCTTACATCTCCAAAATGCAGTCATTGTGAATACCGTGTGTTCCTTGAAGCTTGCTGAGCTTCCAGCAGCAGTCTCCTCAGCAAAATGTAGATCTCGCTGCTCTGTCATGTTAATAGGGACCCTTTGACTTGACTTTTTCCTTTGTCCATGGTGTACCATGGTACCTGCATTATCCTTGGCATTATCTTAAATGTACTATCATAAACTGAGAGATTATCCTGCCTGTATTCAGTGTTTTCACGCAGCAGTTTTGTTTTTGTTGACATTCACAGTACTGTAATAAGTAATAGACTTGATGATCACTCTCGCATCTGTGCCTGCCTTGCAGATGTGATCTTATCAGGGTTCCACTCTGTCAGATTGCCTTTAAAAAAAAGAAAAAAAAAATATCTGAAGTTTAAACTCCTCACAAAAATACCTCGAGGTACATTTTCCCCTTCTGATGTAACCTTTTAAATCTTAACTTTTTTTCTAAACTTAATGGGCTTTTTATTTCCATCTGTTAATCTCCTTTTTAGAAAAGATGTTTGAACTAGTGGTTTTGAGCACAGGACCAGAAAGAAGTCAGGAACTCCTGAATTTTAACATTGGCCCTTACTCTTCCCTTGCCTTGGGCAAGTCATGTAACTTTTTTGCCTTTGTTTTTTCATCTGTAAAGCAGGGGTGATAATACCTACCTCACAGGGGTTCTGTGAGGATCATCTAGTAAATATTTGTAAAGTGCTTTAAAGATGCATGATAGAAGTACTAGGAGGTTTTTACAGCAAAATCTTACAGCAAGATAGCTCATTATTTTTACATTGTTTTTTTGTGTGCAAGCAACTTTTTGTTTTTTAATGATTAAAGCCATCAGACACTCAGATCCTAAGTAACAGAAGTTGATGGAGTTTCAGTTACTCATCCTCCTCTTCTGTCTTTATGCCAGTTTCCCTTTGCTCTTCCTTATACAGTTATGCCAGTGTTGCTACAGGTCAAGTCTCTTAATTGTACTCGTAGATAAGCTTCAGACTTGATTTAAGTACTTTGAGCTTGCTGCTTCTTTCACCAGGTCACCAAACAGGAATCAGCTTGTATATTTTTCCCTGCCCTCTAATAGCGTTTTTGGTAATGTCATCATTCAAGTGGACACATCTTTTCCTGCCATCAGAAAGGGGAGGTGGTGTGTAGTTCCAGAGAGGGGACTGTAATATGAAGAACCTTGCCACTTAATGCTGCTGCTCCAGGGATGAAGGGCAGAGTAGCTTTCTGTTTCCTTCCCTGATTTAACTTCAGTGTGTTACCAGTGACACTTTAAATGCAGTGTTTCTTCTTGTCCACAATATACAGAAGCCATTACCTGCCAATAAAACGTAGGAACAGAGGGAATGATAGTAATGCTGCTTGCGTATATGCCTTACAGCTCTCCCAGAATGTCTCTGGGAGGGTGGTGAGGGATGAGGTCTTCATTGGGTAAATCCCACAGCTGTCAGGGAACCTCTGCTACTTTCTCCCCTCTCCAATCACATGGTCGCTGTTTCTTCTTTCTTGGATGTGCGTCTCAGGGATGTGCATACGATCCCATGCCTTTTGGAATTTGGCCTTTGAAATATCAAGAATATGGCTTCTATACCTGGAACCTTCCTATCTGACACTCCCTGGTCCTCTCTGTCCTACGTTGCTCCCCATGGCCTTAAGAACATCTGTCCACTGCTGCCATATGCCACCCTCTCCATCTTTGCCAGTACTCAAGGTGAAGCACATATAGCGATTCTGCAGAGAAAGAAGGTGAAACGATGCATGTGCACCTGTGGGATTTACACACATATTATCTTGGATTTCTGCCACATCCTGGCTAAAGCATGCAGAATATCTGATGCACAATGCTTTTTCTTTCTCATCTAGAAAGCAGAACAAACAGCAGTGTGACTGCTGATGGTAACTCTGTAATGTTTACTTTGAATTAAATGCTAAGTATTTTCCCTAAAGAACCAAAAACCCCACATTCTAACAGAAGTAACCAAATGTAATCTTTTGGAGGGCGAGGGGAAGGGAGGGGAGGAGAAAAAGCAGTGGCGGGGAGCATTCTGATCTATTTTAATCTCCACCGCTTGGATGGAGATACGAAATGCTGCTTTGAGTTCCACAAACATAAGGGATTATGTTTACAAAGGTAAATGCCTTCTACTTGTTCAGGAAACTGGCTAATGGTGGGCATCAGATGTTTGACAAGTTTCTCTTCATTGCAGACAAGTAATGGGAGAAGGGCGTGCCTGGAAGAGGAATGGAGAAATAGATTAATTTCATCTAATCGTCTTGGTAAAATAATGCCACCACCTTCTCTCCTCACAAAGTGGAGGGAGGAGGTTGCAGAACAGAAAATCAGCGATGTCCAAAATGGCTGGATTAGAAAAGGCAGCTTTTCTACTTTGCACATAAATAGGTAACAGGAAGGTACAGGTAAAGTCCTCTTGCCTGAAACACTGTCCCCCAGAAGCAGACATTGTAATAATAAAAATAGTGGCTATGTGTATATTGATGCTATTTGCAAGTTACCTATAAGTGTTCGTTTTTTCTTATACTTGAAATGGCTTCCTTTACTAAACTCTCACCGTAGCTGGGGTTTCTCCCCTCATTCTCTCGTGTGCAGTAAAGAAAATGATAGGACAAATGGGGAGAACGTAGAGGAGACGACACAATGTCTTGCATATCCAGGTTTCATCTTAATTTCTATCCCACATGCTTGCAGAGGTTTGAACTTCCGAAGGGTTTTCCATGGACACAGAAACTCGGCACTTTAGAAGGTGCTCTTGCATGGCTGGCTGCCCCCCTTCTCCTCCTTTTCTATATTTTTATTTTACTTTTAGTATAGTGGTACTTAAAATCACTGGTTCACTTAAAGAAAAAACCAACAATAAAATGTTTAAACTCTACTAATGTACAAATAAGCTGAAATGTTGCATTTTATGTGTATTTTTGCCATAGCAGGTACTGTATTTCTCATGCTGGATTTAGAAGAAAAAAAAAAGGAAAAAAAAAAGAAAAAAAAAGAAAAACAAACAAACAAAAGGGTGATGTTTTATTGGAGTGTGACAAGTTAAGAGTAATAAGGAATTAAGTCGTCGTCATTTCATTGAAACAGAGATGGTGTAATACTTATATAAGTTTTCTGAAGGTTTTTTTGGGCTTTTAAACAGCTTTTTTGTTTTTATTTTATTTTTATTTTTTGAAAGATATGATTGTATTATGTGCAACTCAGTTGCTTACATTATAACTACAAAATATTTTTGGGTTCCTGGAAAAAAAAAAAAGAAAAAGACTAATAAATGTGTTTGGCTGCTAAGCATTTAACACTCGTCGTTTCTGCCCGTTCATTGAGCCGCGCGCGTGCGCCGCCGCCATCTTCGTGCCTGTCACCCGGCGCGCGGCCTCCTCCCGCCAGGGGGCGCCGTATTCCGCGCCAGGGGGCGGGGCGTCGCACACCCTTATAGCGCGCTGCCGGCGGGCGGCTCGCGCCGGGCGGCCCCGATCGCTCCGTCGCCTTTCGCCGCCGCTGCCATGGCGACCCCCGGCGCTGAGGAGGACGCGATGGCGCGCTACCGCTCTCCGCTGGTGTCGCGATACGCCAGCGCCGAGATGGGCTTCAACTTCAGCGAGAGGAAGAAGTTCGGCACCTGGCGCCGCCTCTGGCTCTACCTCGCCCAGGCTGAGAAGGTAACGGCGGACGGGGCCGCTGAGGGGGGAGGCCGCCTCCGAGCGCTGGGGTTGTCCCGGTCCCCCTGGCGGCTGCCGCCCCTGGGCTCGTTTGGGTGCGCGGCGCAGGGACCAGTGGGGGTGCCCGCCGGCGCTGCTCCGGGGAGACAGGGCCGGGGCTGCCCGGGTGGGGGGAGGGAACGGGCCGGAACAACCCCCGGGTGCCCCGGCGCGTGCTGCGGGGAGAGGGGGGGCGAGGGGGGGCGGTGTGTGCAGGCGCGGCTGTACGCACCCGTCTGCGGACCTGCAGGCCCCCCGCAAATGACCTCCTCCGGTCTCACACCCGCCCCTTGCACTTTTGCCTTGTTTGTGAAGTTTTGTAAAAGCTTCGCTGAGCGGTTCCGGGGGGGCGCGGGGCTGTGCTGCTGTGAGCAAACGCTAGTGCCCTGCGCAGGGGGCGTGACCGAGGGGCTGTGCGCTCTGGTTCAATCCCATCGCTGCCAGCCGCTGCCAGCAGGACCACCCCGTACTTCTGCAGCCAGCTGGGTTTAGACAGCCCTTATTTCTGAGATAAGTTTGCTAAAGCCGGCAGAAGAGTTACCCAAAAAATGTTCATGAGGTTTCTAACAGGCCAAGTGCCAAGGGAAAAAAACCTTGGTAACGTAAGAGGTTGGTATCGATTCAGCTATTAGGAAGCAGCAACTGAGAGTATGCCCGTATAATTGCAAACTGTTGCATCAAGTAGAATCTATGGAGTTAATATTTTGAAAGTGTAGTTTAAGCTAAACCTTCTTACTTTGACTTTGGTCCCATTTAGGAGTATGCACACAGACCATTACTTCTTAGCTGAGACGCAGCCAGTTTTTAAGATGCACTAACTTGATTCCTCGTGACTGAGAGGACAATTCTCATCAGGTTTTTGACAGCAAAAAGCCCTGTAATATGTTCCTGGAAAACAAAGAAAAAAACCACACAAAACCTCTCTGTCTTCTGACAGGATATCTTTAGCTTTCAGACTCAGCAGTTGCCATTTGTTTTGTGCAGAGTCCTTCCATTTCCATTTTTGATGTGCTGGGGTTGTTAGGAAGTGATCCGAGCACTAGGTCTGGCTGTTGCTGTTAGCATAAGGGTAGAGAAGCACCATGCTGGAGAATGAACGAGCAGTGCACGGCGTCATTAACGTGTTCCTTCTCCGTTCAAGGATTATACCACTGCAGCGGCCTCATCTATAGTATGCTGCACCAAGTGTGATGTTTTAGAAGCTGAAGATGTAATTACAGTGCTGTGTTATATAGGAACCACCTTCTGAAATACAACATGCTAGGTGTTGTCACAGTTTGAGATGCTGGACTGAGCAGACTGCAAATCTCATCTAGTATAGGAAGTGTCAATACCACAAATGCATGTTTAAGGAGCATTGCATGTTCAAAGCATAATTTCAACACTTGACATATCAATTCCAGCAGATAATGACTCTTTCTTCTGTTCAAGATACTTTACATGACTTGCCCCATAGGAGAGAGCAAGCTGCTGAAAGAACCAGCCTGAGACTTCGAGGTTTCCGCTCCCAAGCCCTGAACTTGGGGTTCCCCTGTTTCTTGACTCTTGCTTTCCCTCTCATTGCCACTGTAGAGTTTTGTTCTCAGAAAGCAGAGAGAAATCTTACAATTTCTTGAGCACCCTTTTCATAGTGGAAAGGGGGAGACTACTATTTTTATCTGTCTCCTAATTCCAGAAGAGTTTGTCTTCTGATGTCAGCTCTGGACTGAAAGCGTCAGCTACTTTAGCACCTGTTAGCTCTGTCAGTGACCTGTTAGTTATATTAGCAGTTTCCTTAGGTTCCTTATAGAAGATACATAGTATTTCTTTTTGGGTACATTTCAGAAAGTAGTAAATGAACCATGGACAATATTTATTCCAGTATTTATCCTCACTTTCAAGACACTTGTATGTTGCTTCTCTGTCCTTATTGAAGATGCATAATATTTCTGTTTGGATACATGGAAAAAAAAAAGTAATGAATAAACTGTAGGCAATACCTTCTCTTGTTCTGTAGTAAATCAGTATATTAAGAAGCAGGGAAGTAGTAAAAGAGGGGACGTGCATTTTAGTGATAAAGCTTCAGGTAAAGTACAGAGCCAGGCAAACGGTTTGAATATTCAACCTACTTATAGTATAAATTTTCAAGTAGGCCACTTGGAATATGTCAAATAAGAACTGGAAAATTATTTCACTGGAAACTGGATTGTGCAGAAAATCTTTACAGTTAGTGTTTTGTTCCTTACAGCAAGCAATACCAGGAGGTTGAAAGAGGAGCCTCAGCAAAGTGTGTGATTACTGGAAGAGCTCCTTAAACTAATCTTTTCCCAACTGACAGCAGTTAGTTTGGGTTAGGAGCTTAAGCATGTGAGTTTATGCCCATTCCAAAACTCTACTTGTTTTGTTTGGGTTTTTTTTGCATAAATTCATTTCTATTGTGGTATTTCTATTGAAACCTCATTCTTTTTTTATTAAATCTTGAGCTCTTGACCTGAACAATATGTTATTTTAAAGTCAATTACAAATTTCATGGAGCTCTTCCTTCTAGAAGTAGCTTTGACGTCCTGCAGCATCATACTGACATGTTTTGCACATGTGAAATCTGCATGTTTGCTATTTTATAAGAGCCTATAGTAGCCATTGATCTTTTCCCCCTCCTCCAATTTCAGTTTTGTTATTTTTCTGTCATATGTTCTTTATTAGATGAGCAGGCCAGTGTTCTCATTCTGTTTGCAGTGGATCTTTCATGTCATCTGCCTGCTCTGCTCTGCCCTTTAGGAATAGGGAGGAACAGTCATAGTTGTTATAGTGGTGTGTCAAACTATTGGAACAGCCTCAGAGCACAATCCAGACAGCACATGGCTGACCTGTGGTGTTTTGGAGAAAACCCAGTGTTCTCCCTCAGGTAGTTTTCCTACTTAGTTTTCTTATGTAGACAGGTTTGAAGGACATTCGATTGCTTTGCTCCTGAGGTACTGTCAATATCAGCAAAAACTCACAGGGAAGAGGCATCATGTGATGTTTGTGGATCATGAGAAACAATATTTGTCTTGGCACTACTCTACCTTGCATGTATTCCTATGACAAGTCATCCCTTTTCCTGGGATTATTTCTTTCCTCTTTGTATGGCTGTCAATGACCGCATACTGGGGTCAGCTTTTCTCAGCAGATCATGGATGTATGAACAAGGCAAGAGGTTTTTAATCTTGGTGCAAGAGTGTATTGCCTGCTTGCGTTGCTTGTGTGCTTTCAGGTAGTTACAATCTGCATCAGTACACCACAAAGACAGCAGTCTGGGGCCAGGTGTTTCTCTTCATTTATCTGGACACTCACGGTTGTATATACACTTGCAGAATCATATTTTAAGTTGTGTGGGTGCTAATTATCTGATGAGGACCTTGAAGACACATCTGCTGCATTTGCTGTCTTCTCTAGTTCCAGATTCCCCATCTGTAAAACTTATTTTCATTCAGGTTGATTATGAATAGAACCAGCTTTTGAAATAATTTGTATCCTTGGAGCTTCCTGACTGGTGACTTCTAATGGGGAAGGCAGTAATGGCTGGAAAAAGTAATAATGCCAAGTTCATTGTGAGACTTTTAAACTCTCAGTATCAGGAAAATACATTTTTCTCAGCTTAGTTAGCTTGCCAGTATAGAGCTGTGCAAGAGTTATACTAGTGTATAATTCTGCAGTTTGGTATCTTATTCTGTTTTTAAGCCAGCTTGCTGAAAAGGTTTAGCAAATGTTTTCAGATGTGAACAAGGAGCATTTATCTCCTGCTTCCAGATCAAGTACCTGATTTCCCAAGCTTCCAGATTTAGGCTGCGATGAAGTACTTTCAGAAAGGTACAAATGCATTTACCTCTCCATATGTTCTAAGTCTGCTTTTACAGTTGTGTAGGTCTAGTTGTGGTCCAAACAGCTCTTCCTGACACAAGCTCTCTGGTCACATGATAGCTGGATTGTTCTTTACCCTAAGAGTGTATTTCATTAAAAGAAATTAAAACTATACTATTTTTGTATCACTTTTCCCTACATGTCTGATTTTTGTAAGTTTGTAGTTGGCACAGGGAT
The DNA here is from genome assembly GCF_963210335.1 of Falco punctatus. Classification (NCBI taxonomy): domain Eukaryota; kingdom Metazoa; phylum Chordata; class Aves; order Falconiformes; family Falconidae; genus Falco; species Falco punctatus. The sequence goes on from NC_137585.1 coordinate 36,142,551, forward strand.
CTTGCATGATTGAGGAGCGTATGAAGCCCAAGAGGAACATCTAAGCATGAATGCTGTCCTATCCTATTGGAAAAGACTGGAGAACCCTAGAATGAAAGCATTTGCTGTTACAGCTCTTGATTATGCGAAATGGCCATGTTTCTATGAAGTGTCATATGGGAGTACATTATCTAACCAGTTTTTGTCTCAGTTTGGCTTGTCTCTTAAAGACAAAAAGGAACAAGAAAGTTCTTCTCCCCTTGCAGTCACTTGGGCTTCCTATCACAGATGAGCAGATACAGGAGATGGAAGCAAATCTGGACAACATTGACTTCAAGATGGCAGCAGAGGAAGAGAAGAAGCTGCGTCACGACGTGATGGCCCATGTTCACACCTTTGCCCACTGCTGTCCAAAAGCTGCAGCCATCATTCACCTTGGAGCAACTTCCTGTTACGTAGGGGATAATACGGTAGTATAATATTTTCAGTTTCCTGCCTGCAGAGCTGACCGAAACAAAGCTACAGTTGCTTACTTCATAGATGTTTATAAACTTTTCTTTATAAAATAATATTAAGTAGATTTTTCAGGCATCTTTGTTAGTTTTACTGTTGAAGTTAATTTCCCCTTTATCGTAGCTACCTTAGGAAGGCAAGTTCCTCTTGCCTTCTTTCTTTTGATATGAAGCACAATCTGTCTGGAAACTAACTGTTCCCAAAGTTCTGCTTGCATGTTAAATATTCAAGGAGATAAGAGACTGTGTGTTGCAAATGCATGCAGAAATACGTGGACTGTCAGTTATGCCAATGGGAGAAGAGTTCATTGACTTAGAAAACAAGGCCACCTTTGATATACGCAGCCCACGAGCTTTCAGCTGCTGCTTGGAACCCCTGTATCAGTTCAGGGTAAACAAAGCTTTTCATTGATCAAATGAATCGATAAGTGTGTTAAGTGAAAAAGGAAGTACCACCGTTCTACAGAACTGTAAAATGTTTGTGAAAAGCTGTCTAAAACCGAGTGCAAACTGAAGCCTGATTTCTCAGTATATATTGCTGTTGCCCTGTGTCCAAATCACTGCAACTTCACAACTGCTTTTGTTGTATGAGAAGCATCTGTGTGATTATTTTTTACCCTACTCCTTTGCAAGCCTGTTTGGCTTTTAGGTAATACCACCCTCCTTGTGACACTTGCACCTCGCTGTACCTCAGTCTCAAAAGAAGGAGTAAAGGCGACTGCTGCCAGTCCACTTCCTTTCCTGCTGTCTTTAGTCTATAGTCTTTAGCCTGCATTTTTCACTTGGGATGAATAATTTAGTCTGTCATTCCATGGGTGTGCTAAGTATCCCAAAATAATCATTCATACCCAGTCAGTGGAAATGGGTTTTCTACTGCCCAGTATGACTTTCTGTGGATAGTATAGAAGGAACAATGATGGGTCCAGCATTTTCATTATAAGCAAGTTCACTGCATGTGCTGGTACAAGAAGGAAAGCAGAGCTTTCATTTTAAGAAGAGACTTTTGAGCGGACAAAGCACATTTTAGTTATCTGTGTCCTCTGAGAGAAGCCATTATGTCTGGTCCTAAAAATGAAGCTCAAACTTCCTTTCTTTTTCTTTGCTTCTTTCAGGATCTGATTGTCCTCCGTGATGGGTTTAACTTGTTGCTACCCAAGGTGAGAAGGTGGTGGTGCACAGTGTCTCAGAAGTGGGCAGCACTGATGTCCTGTGAAGAACCCATGTTTAACTTGGATTTTCCTAAGCCTTGCTGGGAAGCTAGGAAGGAGCTGTGTCTGTTTGGGTTATTCTCAAGAAAGCAGTTATCTTCCTTTCCTTTCTCCAGTCTTTCCCCAAAGCTTCTATGCTCACCATGGGAATTAATAAGCAACTTGTTGTTTTTCTGCACCACAGGTACTAGTTTCAGAAAACAACTGTATTGCTTTCAGGATCAGCTTAGGCATCCCCTTAACTATATTATTAAGAGTGTGTCAGTATTCAAGAAACTACATAATACAATTTTCCAAGGTCAAATATAGTGAGACTGTAGTGCAGTTTTGTCTATCTGGCCTGAATGTCTTGGCACCCAGTTTGCCCTGGAATGTGCATGTGTCAGTTATACCCAAAGCAGCTTTATCTCTGACCAGTTCTGGGAATAAAGAAAATATCCATGGATAAACCAGCTGCAGGATTGGGGCGGGCATGAAGACTAAACTAGTCTGAGCTGAAGTCCAACCACTTGTATCATCTCTTGCTTGAGTTCGTAGCAAGAAGAGATGATGTGCATGCCCTGAAAAAATGAAATGCGCCATATTCTACAACTAAAGGAGGGTATTCAAGGACTGCACAGTTGTTTCACTCCCCTTTTTCTCACCATGTTGTGCTTAAGCATGCTGACTTCTGCTGTGAGGTTTTTTTTCTCTCATTCCACACCTTTTCTATCCTTCCTGCACCCACCAGCTCGCAAGGGTGATCAGCCGGCTGGCCGACTTTGCTGAGAAGTATGCTGACCTGCCTACTTTGGGCTTCACTCACTACCAGTAAGTAGCCATCAGCCTTTGCTTTCGTTTTGTCAACTGTGCTTTGGTTAAATTGACCTGCTACTGCTTTCTTTCATCCTTTTTCCCATCTCAGACCAGTGGCAGCTGGTGCTGCTGAACGTCATTAAGATATTGTTGGTGGTTCAAAAAAGGAGTATGTGCCTAACTCCAGGCTTGTCTCAGGAAATTGAACTGTTGCTTTGACTAGCTGTCAGCAGTTGTTTTGACACAGCTTCATAAAGAATGACTTCCTGGCGAACATACATGTGTGTATTCTGGGCTGTTTCAGAAAGCATGACTGGGAATTGCAGTAAGCCTATCTTCCTGTCACATTTTCTTTTTTTGTTTTTCTGTCACTTAAGTTAGTTTCAGCTGCAGCTTAGAAAGGTTTGTTACTGGCTACTTGCTACTACAGCTACTCTGTCACTGTAGCTGCAGCTTTCTTCTAAAGTTATGGTTCAAGATCCATCTGCTTTCATACATCCCTTTGTGGGTCCCTGGGAAGAACCAGGAGGATGGCACTTTAAAATTTCTCCCAAAGGAGAGTGAGAGCACATCAGGTCAGGTCTCTTGATTAATTGTCTTGCTGTATATGCTGTGTCAGTTCAATCAGCTGTAGTCCTAGGTACCTCTTCATCTACAGCTTTTTGGAGGAGGATTCTCTGAGCTCAGTTTTATCTTGGCTTTTGGAAAGAGTACAAAGGAGTATTCAAGAGGGGTATGTAAGGCAGAATTGTAAAAGCTAAGGTGAAGAAGGCATCGAAACCTTGGCCTCTTCTGCATCCTTTGTCAGCAGGGCCTCTGCCCCATGGATGAACAGGCCGGTGTTTCCCTAGCCTTCCCTCTTCCTGCTTACATACTGGCAGAGGTCTGTCTTGTTGCCTTTCACATCCCAAACCCCATTCATCCAGATGGGCTTTGGCAGCCTAGCCCCATCCCTGCAGTGCCGGACAGCTTCTTTGTATTCCTCCTGGATCGCCTGTTCCTGCTTCCACATCTTCTATACTTCCTTTCCATGTCTGAGCTTAATCAGGAGCACCTTGTTCATGTGCATGTGCTTTTTTGAAATAGTATAGAGGTTCAGGGGGGTAATTTGGAATATTTCAACTTCTATGTTCTGCATAATACCCCCATTTTCTTCTCAAAGCCTTTTCAGGGAGACAGTGTGATTGAAGCTTGCAAATACTTATTTCAAGGTGGAGGTCTTATAAAAAATGTTGGCTAACAGTACCGTTAATTATTGCACATTTGCCCAGAGGCTGATGAATGTGTTTTTATAAAGGAACAGTCCCTCAGGAGGAATCATTTAAAATCTCAACGTGTACACGGATGTTTGTGCACTGACGAGTTCACACGAGTGCTGTAGGTTAGCTAGGATGCCCCCTGTGCCCTGGGTGAGCAGAACTGGGGTGAAGGACAGGTGCGCCCCCGTTGCTGGCCAGCCCCCGGCTTCTCGCCCCTGCGGGCGCGGTGTGGGGCGCGGGTCGGCAGGGGGCGCCCTCCGCCGGCGCGGGCGGGGCGCTGCGGCTGCGGTACGGCGCTGGCCGGGGCTTTGCTGCTCGCAGAGTTCTGGGAAAACACCCTGAAACTCCCTTTAGATGCTCTGCCTAGTGGGCCTCCGGTCGCTTTTCTTTAAGAAACTCTCAAAAGCTGTGTAGGGAAACACCTTCAGATACCCATTGTCACTTATTTCTTAATCTCCTATCACACAGAGAAACTACAATTACTGCTTTCTCTTGATGTCATTACACCTAATTCCTGAAAAGAACTATCGTATCTTCAGTACCGTTTGCTGGTGATATATGTGCGCTGTCACATCTTACTGTGTAAGCCAGATCTTTTTAATTTCTGCTCAGAGGAGACAGAGAGACCAGCCTGCAAGGAGGTCTTAACACCAGACTCGGCAGCAGAGTGTGGTCCTTGTGGAGTTACTGTGCAAACTGTCAGTGAGTCACATTCTGTTCTTGGTTGTTTTCAGACCAGCACAGCTCACCACTGTGGGGAAACGCTGCTGCTTGTGGATTCAGGACTTGTGCATGGACCTGCAGAACCTGGAGCGGGCTCGGGATGACCTGCGCTTTCGGGGTGTAAAAGGCACCACTGGCACTCAAGCCAGCTTCTTGCAGCTTTTTGAGGGAGACCATAGTAAAGTAAGTCGGACAGCCCAGGGCATAGTCTTGGCAATTCTCCCCTCTGGAATGCTTTTCCCTTTGGGGGAGCGTGGAGATTCTGGCATCAAATTTACAAGAGCACTGGGATCCCTCTGGGATCCACTGACAAGACTTTGTGTGAAAGTGAGCAGAATCTAGGAAGACAGTGCTTCCCAGCAAGCAGAACATTTGTTGATAGTAAACTGAGAAAAGCAAAGGATCCCTGTTGCTGTTGCTGACCTTTCCGAGTTGTTGCATTCTGAGCTTTGTTTGTTTTGGGTTTTTCTTCACCCTGAGGTTGAAGAGCTGGACAGATTGGTGACTGCAAAGGCAGGATTTAAGCGGTATGTAACAAGTACACTTAGTCCCCTATATTTGGTGTTAGCAAAATGTGACTCCTGCTGTGCATGTTGGCCCAGATTACCCTAGCTGCCAAACTGACATCTGTGCTGCTGTTGACTTATCTTCCATTCCCATCTTCCATTCCCAGTTGCAACTTCCAGGAAACTTCACCTCCTAAACAGGCCACTTCTACTTGTCTCCCTACCAAAGCACAGCTTCCCATTTTTCCTCTGTTTTTCTCTCCCATCTCCATGCCGCCCCAAGAAGTTGACAGTCTGAATCCAAAGTAGTTCTCACCCGGGCAGAATGACAGCTCTCCACTTCAAGAGCCATGTCACCCCTTGCTCAAAGTCTTGTAGTACTGTTGTATCTGTTGGCAGCGCTCAACTTCTGTGCTTATTTGTAGGGCTTATATGGTCACAGGGCAGACCTATAGTCGCAAGGTGGATATTGAAGTCCTGTCTGTGCTGGCCAGTCTGGGGGCATCTATACACAAGGTGAGCACCCTATTTGTGTACATCAGGAAGAGGGAGAAATGTTTTAGATCTTGAAGAGAAGGTGCCCCTGGTGCAGAATGCTGTTCTCAAGAAATACTGATTGGTGTTCCTTGTTTAGCTGTACTCTTTGTGATCATGTAAATTCACTGCTGAGTACAGGCCTAGTAATCAGACCTCAAAGATCTTAAGACCAGTGGCAAGTAAAGCAAGTTTACTGGGCAGATTCTAAGATGGGTTAACAAATCCCGCACCAGATATTAGTCTAATCTATGCTAAATTGATCCAATTAAAGTAAATGTCTCTCCTGTGGTGTATGAATTTTTAAATTTCACCATTTGCTCCTAGTTAATTGCTTCTCTGATAACGGTGTTATTCTCTCTGTCCTTGTGGATTCTTTTCATTGATTTATCTCTGTTCCCTCCCTCTACTTTCTCTTGCACTGAAGTGATCTGTGGTATTTTCTTCTGTTTTAGTTTTTTAGGCTGGCTGGTTCAGTGAGCACACATTATCTGTGTTTGCAAATCACTGTGTAATTTTGCTTTGCATTTTCAGTGTTCCCTCCTGGTCTGTCTTTCTTTCCCTGCAAACATTTGCCCTTCTTGGAGTCCTGTTCTGTTCTAATACAGTGGACATGGCTTTTTTCCTTATGTTTTCTTGATTTGGAGTTTTAGGCCAGGAAGTATAATTGCAGCGTCAATTTTTTTGTCAAGTTTTTCACTGTCCCCCCAGTTTACTTCTTGGACACAGATGCAAACACTTCTCCAGGAACACTAACAGGACTATATATTGGTGTGTGTTAGTTTGGTTCTGTTTGTTAATTTCTTGGGCTTTTTTCTAGATCTGTACTGACATTCGTCTTCTGGCCAACCTGAAGGAGATAGAGGAGCCTTTTGAGAAGGACCAGATTGGTAAGGGATGGGAGATGTTTCTTGGACCAGTGTATGAATCTTTTCATTTATGTTGGTACAGCCTTTTAAGCAAACTTGGAAATGTCACTGACAGAAGTTGCTTGAAATTAACTGGGGCTTCACATTGTTTGTATTTTGGGTCCTTTTCAAAGAAAAAGAAGTGGAAAAAAAAAAAGAAAGGAAAGAAGAAAAGCACTTTACCTAAGGGTTTCTAGATGTTAAGTAATTTGAAACAGATTTGTATTCATGCACTTCCTGGGTTTGAGGGTAGAGCAGAAGCAGTCCTGTATGACCCATTCCCCACAGAGGAAGACTTGAGTCTGAGGAGTATTTAGGGTTTTCCATTACTCATGAAGCTGACTGGAGCTGTAGGTTTTCAGCTTGACAGGATTTTAGTCTTTATAAACAGATAAATTTGGAACAATGAAACTAGGCTGGACCCTTGCCAGAAGAACACCAAGGATGTGATTCTGACATTGGTAGAAGAGAAGAAGGAAACATAGAGTTTTGGCTCTTGACTGGAAGAAAGTTTAGGCCTTCTGTATAGTTGCATATGATTTTGGCAAATTAAGCCTTAGTCATATCTGTTACTTGAACAGTTCTGCATTCTGTGGTTGGTTTCGATATCCATTCAGCAGAGCAACAGGCAGCAGTATAAATATCGGACTTTGAGGGAAGTGTTATTGACCAGATGGGGTCTTGAATGCTGTTAAAGTTGCCATGGGTAGCCTAGAAAGATGGTGCTAAATACTGCATTAAAAATGAAGTCCATTTGTTCTTTTGATGTGGTAGTACTTCTGTTTTGCAGAATCGCAAAATGTCTTCTCACGTTTTTTCTCCCCACATTTGGATGTTTCTAATCTGAAGGCGAAATGTGGTGGTGTCATTCTTTTTGTCCTTAGAAAATCATTGTGGTTTTGAGGCTTTACTCAAAAACATGATTCCTGACAAGTTTTTCTTATCTGGGGAGGACCTTCATCTCTTCTTCCTGAATGCACTGCTTCTGTTGCCCTGTTTCCATCACTCTTTCTCTGTGGCAATGTATTTGGAAGAAAAGGGACATGTGGACTATCAAAAGTCGCTCTTGCTTTAGCAGCTTGATAAAAGCTTTATCTGCTCAGCAAGGCTGCATGGTTGTGTGAGAAACACACCTGGAATGAGGAAAACAGGATCTCTGGCAGTTAAGCAGGGAGAAAAACAGGAGCTGAGCTGGGAACTGATGACCGAAAGAATGTCAACATTTTTAACTGCTTGTAATGCTTTTAACCAATTAGTGTCTGTATAGCAGCGTGTGAACAGTGTATGTAACCAATAGAATTAAGGTGTGATGTGTGTATGAATATTAATATTGTATATAAGTTTGCAGAAACTTAAGTGGCTTCAACTAGGATCGTATTGATATGTTGTTGAGTCTGTGATTTTGCTCCTGCATTTCTCCTTTCACAGGTTCAAGTGCTATGCCTTACAAGAGGAATCCAATGCGTTCAGAACGCTGCTGCAGCCTGGCTCGACACCTGATGACTCTGGTGCTGGATCCCCTTCAAACAGCCTCTGTGCAGTGGTTTGAGCGAACGTTGGATGACAGTGCCAACAGGTTTGTTTAGATCGTGCAATGCAGCAATTTCAGAAGGTCTTGTGCCAGAAGGTCCTTTGATGTATTCAGAAAATACTATTTTTAAACTAAAACCACAAGTTACCACCTTGATGAAAAGCAGTTGCAATAGAATCTAGAGACTACAGACTGGTTTCCTCTATAAGGTCAGATGAAAACTGTTAGGGTTTCTTAGTGTCAAGATGTTCTGCAAAGGAAACCAGCAGAGAGGGAGGGATGCAGAAGCCATGGTAATAAATTGCTCTCATAGTCTTCCTGTTTCAACAGCATAGCATAACATTACTCACATTTCTCAAATTTTCCTCCCTGTCTGTTTTGAATGTGGGTTTTGACCCTGCTCTTCTTCACTCAAAGAATAATTTAACATTTTATCTGTAACCCCTTAACTCTCCAAATAATCTAAGGAAACTTATTTTCATCTCTTTGTAAAGTGTTGTTCTTTACAAGCAGTTCAGATCCTAAAGAGTACAAACATTATTTTTTTAAGTAATATTTCATGAAAACCTGTGCAGGTCTTTCAGATACTGGTCAGCAAACATTGCTTTTTCTGTTTCTTCAGTACGACTATTTTGAGATGAGCAAAATTTATTAATTATTATTATTAAATAAATTACAGCAAGTAAATTCAATGCTTCCATCTTCCAATTAGTACTAAATTGGCATAAAGCTCATATTTACCTTTGAAATGTTTTAGTTTCAAAGTAGTCTTCTGTTGCAGAATTTGATCTCCTAGAATCTTAGAAATCTTTAGATTTCTAAGGTATGGGGGCTTATGGAACAATGAACAGCAGCAGTTTTGGCTATAGACTAGTGTTAAGATTGTTGATGAGAATGTTACCTCATGTCTCCAGAAACATAATGTCTGCATAAAATTTCATGAAAGCGTAGAATATCTTTTCCGAAAAGGATTTTACTCCACAGCTGCTAGTCTTAAGAAAAGAGCTGCATAGGCAGCAGGAAACAATGTAAATTTTAAGAAATTGGATACAAGTTGACGTGGTACATTTATTTCCCAATAGCTACCAAGTGCTGAGAGATACACTGGAATGTTTCAAATTTTGTTTTCATCTCATCTAATAGAAAGGATCACTTGTTGACTTCATAATCCAGTTAAAAAATTCTGTGCCTTGGGTTTTTCTTGTTAAAGCTAGTGTTTTGAACGGAGAGCAAGCCAGAGAGAATGCAATCAACCTACAAAGCAGCAAAGTCCTTTTGAAGACAGTATGATAGAATTGCGGGCCTTAAATGTAGCATGCTTCAAGTACTAGCATATTTTAAAAGATCACAGTTTAGCCTGGGCCAGGCATTGCTGTCACAGATGAATGATGCTGTAACTGCTGCACTGTGATGCAGAGTCTTTTGCCTGATAGAGGTCAGTCCCTGCTGCTCCTCTCCTTTCCCTCCTTTCTGTTTGTCATTTCTTTTTGTCAGGAGCCTACTTAGTGACCAGGAGCTGGTTTCTTGGAGGAAGCCCCCACCAAATGGGTGGATAACTTTGGAAGTTCCCTGCTGGGCACAGCCAGGCACAGCACGAGTGTGTAGCATGTCTTACAGCTGAAGGGTCAGATCAGCAGACAGGGCAACACAGAACACACAGGCCAAGATACTCGTGTGTTCGCTAGTTCTGTAAATCACTGCCTTCTTTCCTAGCTGTGTAATCATTGCATTATCTTGGAGCTTTCTGTGTATGCCTTCACCCTTTCTCTTCCTCTCTCCACTGGCAAAAAACACCCAAAAACCCAACCAAAACCAAGAAACCTTCCCTTGTCCCCAGCTTGAGAGCTACTGCTATAAGATCTTCTTTAGCTTTTCTGATTGTGATGTTTGAACAATAAGGAGAACAGTTCCAGCTTTAGGGCCACAGTAATGCTATTTACAGAATTGTTTACAGAAGCTAATGAGCTGGACCTAACATAGACTGGAACACGGCCTTTATTGCTAACTGGGCCCTGGGTATGTTTGTTTCACAGGCGCGTGTGTCTGGCTGAGGCTTTCCTCACAGCTGACATCATTCTGAGTACACTGCAGAATATCTCCGAGGGACTTGTGGTATATCCAAAGGTAAAGCAGGAGATAATGTATGCAGTGCTGCATCCTTGATAATGCTGCAATTATGCCAAAGTATATAAAAATCTTCCCACTCAAAATATTACATTTTTATCTGTTCAAATGGTTTCTGAATTTTGTTCTCTATTCTTGCTACATTCTCACTGTTTGCAGGACAGACGTGAAAGGGTACTTGTTGAAGCCAAAAGATAGTAAACTCAAACCTTCTCACAAAGGATATTTTTCCCTGAATTACAAAATGGATCTGTAGCATCAAAAGATACTGTCAAGACAGATCTCATACAGTCCTGTAACTTACTATAGGTTTAAAAAAATAAATTAATTATACATCTTTTCCACCGTAACGTCCCTTACAAAGATGTAGCTTCTATGTATTATTGGCTTCCATACCTGGATTTTCAGAGCTAAGTTCAAAAAGAGAGATTATCTTTGCATCATTGTCCAGTCCTGGAGATTCAAAGAGAGAGGAAAACCTCACTGGGAATCCCAGTTGTCTACAGAATTTCTATAATGCTGTTTCTTTTTTCAGTTTGTTTGTTTTGTTTTGTTTAAGGTGATTGAGAGGAGGATCCGGCAGGAGCTGCCATTCATGGCCACAGAGAATATAATCATGGCAATGGTGAAAGCAGGGGGCAATCGTCAGGTACAAATGCAGTCCAAAATACCTTTGTTCACTGCCTGGTATTTGACTCCTGAGAAACAAAAGTATCTGGGCTCTTGTCCCGACTATCTCACCTTTCTTTGTTCTCCACCTGCTCCCACAGAGTTATTAATATTACACTGATGCTGCAAAGCCAGACTCTGCTCTCTGAGGAGACAGCAGTTGTGGGGATCTGTATTTCCTGTTAGGAACACTGCGTTTGAGCTAATCTGGCTGGCTGTGCTGGAGAAGAGGGAGACCTATTTTTATATTAGATACTAGTAGGCGTTTTCCTTTTGTAAATGTTTGAAGAAACTTGGAACACAGGCCAGGCTTCTTGAAATGGAACACGTTGGCAGTTGGCTACCTTATAAATTAAAAGAATGAATCAGTGCTGTTAAGGAAAAAGCAAGCAAGACCATTCTGAACCATTCATTCAAGTGTCACTCTTCCCTGATTCGGTATAGTGCTTTTTATTATTAACTTTGTTCATGTCCTTCGTTCAGTTTTCTGTGTTCAAGCAAATTGAAATTAAATGTTTTCCTTACTATATAAATCCAGATACAATTAGCTTATATTTCCTTATTGTTTAGTTTCACAATTCAGTTAAAAACTGATAATCAAATTTACATCTTAATAAGTAGCTTACTTTCACTTACCTTTAGACAGTAATTTTTCCTTCTATGATTATTGCCACATCAGGGACAAAAGTTAAACTGGCAAGATAGTAATAGCAGAAGGGTTTGCTAGAAACTTTGAGTAGGATATGTGGTTCTAGCTCTCTGAACACTTGTGGCAACTGACCCGTGATATTAGTCAGGAAACATCCTTCCCACCCACCCCCTGCTGTGTCTCCGATGTTTGTCACTGGGTCAGTCAGTAAGATTCCTAACTAAACTTATTAAGGGGCACATCATATGAATAAGTGTCGTTATCTTTTCAGCTGATTCTCTTTCTAAAGTATCCTGTACTTAAAGTCCTCTCTGTTTTGATGAAATTGAAGAGTGAATGTCACTTGTGTTTGTGATTAGCCTGCCTTCCTTCTGGTGCTGTTTCGTTACGAATCTATAGCATTTAGTACATTTATAAAAGCTGTTCATATTTACATTCATGTGTTCTGTTTTCATGTGCTGAGATCTGTGGAACACTACATTTTCTGTGCTTTCCCATCTCACAGCACAGAAGCTCACTTCCTTTCGCTACTACTAAACAGCTCCCTCCCCTAAACGTCCAGAAGACAGGTCTGTTCACCTGATGCAGGTGTGCTGGACAAGATGGTATTTGGATGGAGGAAACAGGAGATCATTTTCCTCCTAACTGAAGATAGACCAAGGATAATACGTTTGATGAGAAGATTCTCAGGTGGCTCTAAATGCAACCACATGACTGTTTTAGGGCCAGCATGGCAGCATCTGATTTTGCAGGTGGTCCCCGACTACAGTTGGGTTCCCTTGTTTTTACAGATTTACAGGTTCCACAGGAAGTCAAGGCATTAGGAAGTCTTTCAGAAAAATTGTTGTAAGGGTTTTGCTAGTCTTAGTGCCATGTGAAGGTTCTTTGGGAGAGAATGTCTAATGGCCCTCGGGTTTATGAGGTAATTATTTTCCTTCAATCTGTCCTTATGTAAGCCATAGTTTACATAGTCTCAGTGCTTGTTAAGTTGGTCAGGTTCTTTTCCCCTTTCCAAATCTGTAGACGTTTTACATTGTTTTACAACTGGAAAAAAATCCTATAGTGACTCCTAAGAGTATTTGGGAAATTTGAATTAGTGTAAAGGATTCCAGTGTTGTAAGTTAGTGGTATAAGGGAACAGAGAACATACGTGACATTCAGACTGTTTTCGTCTCAAAGGGCAGCTGTGGAAGGATGAAGAAAATCTTGTTTTAATATAGTGGTATATGAGACACTGCAGTCCAAGCTGTGTCTCATTTGCATGCTGTCCAGTGCAGTACACTTCGATGTTTCTCCCTCCCGCACAAGTTAGTGGGATGAACATGTGCTGTCAGTAGCAATGGGATGACTTTTTTCCTTTCCTCTTCCCCCTGCTCCTACAGGATTGCCACGAGAAGATTCGTGTTCTCTCGCAGCAAGCAGCTGCCGTTGTGAAACAGGAAGGAGGTGATAACGACTTCATCACCCGTGTCCGTGCTGATCCTTACTTCAGCCCTATCCATAAACAACTTGAAAGCCTGTTGGATCCCTCCTCCTTCACTGGACGTGCTCCTCAACAGGTAAAGTAATGGAAAGAGGCTACAGGTGCTGTGAGTTGTAATGCAACGTGTTGTATTATCATGCGTCCGTTTGTGTGCCAGAGAATGTACATATTATGTACACATTTCTCTTTCATTTTACTTGGCTTTCTTGTCTTTTTTTCCTGTTGGCTTCACACTTTTGACTCTGGATGTATCAGGCTGTTAGGTGTCTCTGGGAAACAAGAGACCCTAGTGAGACAAGCAGATCGGAATGGGGAGAAGGCAAGCCCTTTCTTTTGCGAATTTTCTCTTTCTTTTTAACAGGTGGCAAAGTTCCTGAAGGAGGAGGTTCGACCAGCGCTGATTCCGTACCAGGGCAAGATGGGTGGGAAGATTGAGCTGGCACTTTAGGTATATTGTGAAAAGGTGTGTGGGTACAGAAAGATAATAAAAGCCTTATTGAACTAGGTCTGTTTACTATGTCATGTTATTTTGGTACATTTGGTACATTTAACCCCCAGCCCTTACAGCCACTTCGATTCCAGATGGGCTTTTTCTTCTTTGCCTGCTATTTAATCGAGCCTCCATCTATTGTGTGCTGAGTTACTGAGAAACACGTGATTGTGACAAGGTAACTTTATCACAGTACCTTTCATTGGCCCCCCCATATAGAGCACTGCCAGCTACTGCCCAACATTGATGTATGACTTGAAGAGCAGGAATAAGAGGAACTGAGCCTACTGCCATTTTCATCTTAATCGTCTGCTCTTAAACTTTCTCAACAAGTGTCTCAAAAAACCATAAAAGGTTGTCCTGGCTTTCAGAGTATTGTGATTTGGGGAGCAAACGGGCCAAAAATTTAGGAATAAGCAAAGGGAAAAGCCATGGAACTTCTTGGCCTATCAAACTGGTGGTCCTTCAGGACTCCCTTCCTGGCTTAATACTGTACCTGCAGCTCTATAGCTTCTGAAAGTCGTATTTACAGGTGTGGGTTAGGAACCAGCCACTGAGAGTTACTTTTCCAGGTCCTTGGTTGTAGGTGCTTGATACTGAATGGCAGGTGGACTCTGGCATGCGAAAGTCATTCTCTACTGCAAGTAAGTTTTCTCTGATAAGGAAAGAGAAAAGAGGTTGTAATTCACTGGATGCCAGAGAAAATAAAGAACATTGGTCTTATTTCTGACCCTGAATGTCTTGTTTTATAATGCCTGTGCTTTACTGGACATTCAGTACTGGACCAAACTTTTTGCCCTTTGACCTGAACTGGAATGATTCCATTACCTCTTCTTCCAGTGCTGTTACATCATAGCCCATTTCTTTTGCTTCAGTACAATATAAAGCTCCCTCTTTACCTGTTGTTATTTATTCAGACTCTCAGAAATTACAAAATGAGAATTATTTGACTCTTTTCGAAGTGTGATTGCTGGAGAGAATTAAGAAAAGCAGAACTAATTGAAAGAAGCTACCTGCTGTCCTTGAGGCCATCATTGCTTAAAGAGGGTTTCAAAATATAGTATGTTTTAATGAGGCTTGTCTATTAAGTATATAATTATAAGTGGGAAGCTTCAGGCCATGATGTCCCCTCATCTAGATTGCTCTGGCTGTACCTTGCCTCTAGACTATGGCATTCAAAATGTCTCGAACATTTGGGAGTCTTAGCAGTGCTTAAAACGTTTATTTTTTGCCTGCTTGTGCTATTAATGTTTAATCAGCCATCTGTTTAAAAAGGATAATTCAAATTGAACACTGGTAATTTTCAAACTATTCTCAAATGGACAACCAAGAAAGAAAACATGCGAAAGTCCTCTTTCCTCCTCCTTTGCGGGATTAAAAACCACCAACAGACCCTGTGCAGAGAAGAGCAGCGAATGTACCTTTTGTCATCTGGAAATAGATCTTTGTGCTGGGCAGAGGCTGCCAGCTGGAAGGCACCGGGCTTGTTTTCCTGCAACATTTAAGAAGAGTAACAGTGACACAGGGAAAAACGTCACCCTCCCAGCGAACTGCGGCACGGTGCAAAAATCCTGCCGGAGACCCGCACGCCCCCTCGAAAGCGCTCGGTTCCGGACCTGGCTTCGTTTTTTTCAGCAGAGCTGGCAACGGGTGGGCGGAGGTGCCGCCGGGCCGCCAGGGGGCGCTGCGGGGGCGGCTGCGGGCGGACGGGCCAGCGTGCCCGGCCAGCGGCTGTCCCGGGTGTCGCGGTGCGTGTCCCCGCGGCAGCGGGGCTGTGCCCTGCCTCGGGGGAGATTCGTCTCGGCCTGAACGCCAGGAAAGCACCGAGCGGCTCCGAGGAGCGGGCCGGTGCCCGGCGCTGACCGTGGCAGACGGGCCGCGGCCGCCCCCTCCGAGGCCGGTGCAGAGGCTGCCCCCGCGGCACCCGGCCCTGCCCCGCGCACCTGGGCTGCGTTCGGGAGCCCCACGCGTGCCACCGCGGCCGAGAGCCCCGCTCCCGCGGGCGGCCCCCCGCTGGGCACCGGCCGGCCTACGGCCCCCACAGCGCCCCGCGCCGCCGCCCGGATGCCGCGCATGCGCGCCGCGCGCACTCGGGAGCTGCGCGTGGGGCCGCCGGGTCGGGGTCGGGCGCGCGCCCTGCGGGGACAGCGCGGCCAGCGGGTGAGTGAGGGAGCGCGCGCCGGCGGGGGAGGGGGGGAGCGCCGGCGGGGCGGCCGCGGCCCGGGCGAGGGGTCCTGCCGGCGGGAGGGGGTCCTGCCGGCGGGAGGGAGTCCTGCCGGCGGGAGGGAGTGCTCGCTGGGCCGCCCCCCGCCCCGCTCCGCCCCCCGCGCCGGCCGGGGCCCCCAGCGACGGCCGCGGCCCTGTGAGGCGCCCCCGGCGCTGCCCCTCGGGTGGGGGGCGCTGAAGGCGCGGGGGGCGGCCCCGCCGCCGGGGCTGTGTGTGGGGCGGGGGGTGCGCGGCCGCGGCTCCGCTCCCCGGCCCCCTCCCGGGCAGGGCGGGCCCCCGGCCCCGGGGCAGGCTTCGGGCTCCGGCGGGTGACTCACGGCGGGCGCCGCCGCTTGGCCGGGCTCGGCCTGCCCCCGCGGCCCCGGGCTTCGCTCGCTGTCCCCGCCGCCCCTGCCCCCGCTGACCTGCCCCCTCCTCGCCGGGGCCGGGGCCGTCGGGTGGGCTTGTCCGCCCAGCTCTGCCATCCCCGCCTGCCCTCCCGCCGGCGGCTGCTCGGAGGTGCCCCAGGAGGGGGACGGTCTGTGTTCTGGGGTACGGGAACGGTCGCGACAGGCGGATGGAAACATGGCAGCGTCCCCTCGGTAGCGGGCATAGACAGGCACGTTGCAGGCCCTGCGGCTGTCAGCTGCAGCAAGGAAGCCAGAAGACAAATGTACCTGGTGATGTAAATTCGAGGGGGTGAAGAAGCGCCGTGACACGGATTTAATCCCTGTGCAGGCGGTGGCTGCGGCTCCGGGACAGCGGGCGGCTCTTCACAGCGCTGCTGAGGGCAGGTCAGGGAAGATTTCTCTGTGTCCGTTTTGCTTCCTTCCTAATTTTTTGAGGGATGTATGAATTCAGTCAGGTACTTTCCTTCTAAGCAAATAGATTTCAGTGTTGGTGTGCGGGTTTTTTATGTGATGTCAGAGCTTCCTACTTCATGATGTCTCAGCCTTACTCTGCATGACTGGCTGTGGTATTTGGTGGGGGGGACAGGGGGGGATAAAGTGGTGAAAGTGTCTTGAGGAAATGGAGGATCCTTTATTGGGGCCTTTAGACAGAGAAGCAGTGTCGCCGGAGTTAAGAACAGTAGTGAGAGGCTGGATCTTAAAACCACTCGAGAAGGAACTACCAGCCTAGCAGGAGTGGGGCACTGCTGTGCTTCTGCCAAGATGTTGATCAGAGTACAGTCGCTTGCTGGATAACCTGAATTCTAGAGTAGTTTTTCAGTTGCTGCAGAGGCTGGAGTGGTGTCCTGGAAAGAAACAGTCACTGGAACAAAGATCTGTTTCATTATGTATTTCTGGATCCCCGCGAGGGGTGTGTGGCTTTCCCTTTGCAGAAACAAAGGTTGGATTTCTACCCTGGAGAAATCACAAAATAAAAGGAAAGGAAGGGCGTGGGAAGAGGCATGACCTGTAATTAAAGAGATCAGGGTGAGGACTGGTTGTGTCATGTTAATGTAAGGTTATGTTAATTCTGTATTTAACAGATTAAAATGACACATTCCACCTAATGTGTTTTGGTAATCTCAGGGAGATGTCATTCATGCTAAGGGTATCCATGAGGGGCAGCAGATTTCTGGAGAAAGTACGCTGGTCAGGGGATGATAGAATTAACATCAGCTAATGAGGTGAGGGAGGTGCTGCACACCTGCTCAGGACTGAAATGATTCTCCAGTTTTGGGGCCTCTGCTAATGTCATTGAGGTTTTTCTTCTTTGCTGTGCTTTTAACCTGTTGCTTGCTTTCTTGCAGGAGGGTATCTTTTGCAAATATCAGTGTTCTAAAGGACCTTGACAATCTTAAAAGATAGGCAATAATCAAAATATTTAGCTTTTAAAAGTCAAGGTCTCTTACCTGAGTTGGCATGGTAACAAGTAGAGATTATTGATGAAGGCATCTGTATGAAATGAGCTGCCGGTCTCAATCTCATTCTTAGTGAATTGGTCTCTGTGCTGCAAAATTGTTTACTGTGTTTTGTATTTGGAGTGCTTTAAGAAAGGAATCGGGTGAGTTTGCTTCTCCCAAATGATACTGTATTTGAGGTTGTAACTGGTTTGCAAATGATTGGAATGATGTCTGTTTTCATGGCTGTTAATTGCAAACTTCCCACCAAAGCACGAGAAGGAAAGAAAACTTTAAAAAAATAAGCCCTAAGGAATATTACAACTATCTTCATTGATGAAGGTAAGGCACCTTCTGTCTTGGTGTATATGGTTCTATAGCTCTTCTAGCTAAATCCTGATCGGTGATCTGTATCACACTGGTTATCCTAGACCCTGTCCCAGCTCAGACGGATAGGATATAGGGATTTTGCAATTGTCAAGTGGGATGAGGTAGACAAATAGCTTCATTCTGTGTCATGAGTGCAGTGTTCCACATGTCCATCAGGAGATGGAGAGGTGTTGACATTTCACAAAGACTTGTTTAAACTTCTTTCTATGCCACCTCTCATCACACAGTCATGATTTTAGATACATAAAATTTACACAGGGTAAATGTCTGGGAGCACTGGAGAAGGTCTCACTTGTCAGCTGTGTTACTGTTGACACCAGGCAGGGAAGAGGAGGACGTTGTCCTGTCACATTTGTTTTGTCTCTGAGGAAGTTTCAGCCTTTTTTAAACTGGAGTGCAACAAGTTATAGTGGTAAAAGAACAATTCTGTTTCTGGCTTAAGAAAAAAATAAAGCTATGAGAAATGAAAACACAGTTGTTTTATGAGATCGGAGAAGATAGCATGTTGGTATTAATATGGCTACGTGACCTGTTGTCACTGCCCATTCAGTACATAATTTTTGGCTGGAAAGTACTGATGATTCAGAGGTGAGAGAATATGTCCATAACCCAACAGGCCTTTTGTTCTGGCGGCAAAAATCTTCCTGAGCCCCAGAAACAGGAAATGTTGGTGGGAGGTTGTCTTGTTTTGTTATAGATGTACGCTTTGCTTTTTTTCTCAGAGTTATCTGTGCCTGTAAATTTTTGCAGGAGCAAAATCAAGTAGTCTTAATACGACATGCTAGAAAAGAGCTTTGCAAACAGTCCTGAGTGGTGATCTGGGTGTTACTAGCCTCTTCAGATAATTGAGTTCTGGGAAGACAGAGCCCTGAAGGGAAAAAAAAAAAATCTTGAGTGCTGTGATACATCCTTTCCTTAAAAAGCTGTTTTCTGGAGCCAAGTGAAATGAGGAGACCTGCTTAGAGTCCTGATAGGTGAATCTGACCTTTTTTTTTTTTTTTTTAAACTAATACTAGAGCAAATAGTAATACAGCAGAGCTACAGGAGTGACCTGAATCTAGCCTTTCTTGTGCCTCACCAAGAGAATAGCAAACCCTGACAGCTAAACCTCTGCAAATCCGTCAGAGGCAGTATCAAGAATCTTCAGGCAGTTGTTTCTTTGTCACTGGGAACGGCAGGATGAGACCAACTTTTACCTGGGGTTGAGCCTACAGGACTGGCTCTGGAGGTGATGAAGAGAGCTTTGGACGTTACTGCTTGTCACTACTTGGGGTGGGAGTGTCATATAAAAGACTTTGTAATATCTGTCTTGAAATAACTGTCAATGTCTTTCAGCCTTTCTTTGATTCGTGTAACCGTGCATCTCTAACAGAATTATTTTCTTTCAAACTTCTGCATAGCAAATTAAACTGGACAGTTGCCATTACCTTCCACAGACATCTTATAAATAGTTTGCAGACTTGCAGAAGTTCACAGAACAGAAGGTAAAAACCACTTCTGGACAGTTTGGGGGAAAATGAGGTTCTGCAGAGTTCTGCAGAAGTGCCCTGGTGCTTATTTGGGTGTAAGTGCCCATTTATTGTGCAGAAATTGACTCTCGTGGAAGAGATTTTTGAGGCCCTCTTAGGTGCTAATAAGAAATCTTTGAATTATATTTGTGTGGCAGTGTTTAATGTGGAATCACCTTTACCCTAAGCCTTGAAGACTAGGGCGACTGCAGATCTGCCTTTTGGCACTCATGCATTTTCTTCCCTCTGTGTTGGAAGCAAGGAGAATTCTGCTGTGCCGTGAGAGTGGACGCCTGGCTAGTTTGTATCCTGGCCTTTTTTCCCAACCTTATTCAATGCAGATAAAACAAACAACTGTTGTTCCAGTGCTCGGTCTATTGTAATGTTCCTGTGTGAGATGGGAGGAGCACACTATATTTCCATTGCATATCCTCTCACCACTCAAATAATGGGAGCACCGGGAAAGGGAGAATTCCTCCTCTGACCCCAAGGGTCTTCGCAAACAAAAGGTTCTCCCCAGCAATGCAGTTCATGCTTAGCGGGCACCAGGTGTCTGCTGTGTAGGGATAGGCACCCTCTGCTTTCCAGGGCTAAAAGGTGTAGTGGTTTATGTTAGCAGCACAGCAGAGCCATAAGTAAGTTTGGTTCTGGTTTGTTGTGTTTTTTGGTTTGTTTTTTTTTTTTTCATGAGCCATATGGGAGAAGCCTTTTTTATCTCTGGATTTTAGAAGAGCTTCAGCCTTTTCAAACTGTGCCCTGCATAAAGGATCAGCACTCCAGCACTCTGCTTTGGAGCCAGATAAATAAAAGACAGTTTTGCTCCGAAAAGAAAATATATGTTAGTATGTAGGATATCTGCATTTTGTATCAGCAGGTGTTGTGTAGATGGTTGTGGGGTTTTTTTAAGGGTAAGCTTGACACGTTGAACTACAATCAGGAAGTCCATCTGTGGTCTGTCTGTCCAATGCGTAAGCAGTGGGAAGCAGGATTCTGCTTTTTCACATCCTTATTTTCAAAATGGAGATGAAATGGCTACAAACGTGCAAGTTGCTTGTTGCATTCCTTTTGTATAAACCGAAAAATGGTTCAGCGCCTTCAGCTCCAGTAGGGCGCTCTCTGTCAGTACACCAGGCAGACTTGCTGGACACTGATCAGTGCAGAGAGCAGGTCTGTTGCATAAAAGTACCTTTTAGTTACATTTCTGCACGGAATTACATTTCCAGCGTGACCAGGAGTCTACAAGGTGCTTTATGGCAGGAAGCACAGAGTTCCAGTTTAGTTTTTGTTGTCTCTGTTAGGTGTCCCTCTAACAGTGCCCCGAGGCAGTTGGGAGGAGGCGCTCTGCCCCACCACACTCGTGCAGTCAGTATGTGATCCCAGTCGGTGACTGGACAGCGCTGGAGTCCTGAGCGATGCCTCTGCGGTGATGTAACACTGTCAGCAGCTTGCTGTCCTTCCTGCCTGCCCACCCGGCTCTGCAAGGCTGTTGCAACCTTCACTTTTGCTGCTTTCCAGGTCTCGTGTCCCCCTTTCTAGGCCTGCCATACACTTTATTTCATCTCTGATTGACTTTATCTGCTATGAGAAAGTGGGCTGAGGGCAGTTAAAGTCACCCAACTTTTCATTCCAAGCCCTGCAGTAGAAATCAAGCATGGAGGCTAGCTCAGTACCTCCCTCCTGCATCTGTAGTGTGTGGCTCGACACCCGAGGCGGTGTGAGGCTGGCTGTGGTTTGTAAGCCTTAAGCAGATGGTTCCTGGAATGACCCAGATTCACCAGCACCATATCGACTCCTTAATCAGAAGTTTGTGTGTGTCGGTGTCTGTGCAGGATTCTGCATCACTTTAAAAGCCAGGGTGTGAGGGGCAGAAATTACCTGCATCTTGTCTGCCCCTTGGTCAGGTGTGTGGCTGTGCTTTTTTCACTTACCACTTGTTTGTGAAGCTGGAGTTTTCTTCTGACTGTATATGTGCAAAGCAAATATTGACTTGTGGGACTAATGGCATTTGCAGCACCAGGATATGCCTTTGCCTGACCTGAGGGAGAAACTCGCAGTGTGGGGAGAGTGGAAGGGAAAGGGAGGGCTTCCTTGTGAGCTGAGAGCTCCCCTTGTGCATTTCATTGAGCAAGTCTGGATTTTAATTAGGGAAACAAGCTTTCCAGGTGTGAGAGGACAGAAATCAACTGCCTGATGCAGCACAGGGTCTTCTTTTTGTCTGATTTCTGAGAGAGGGAGAAGATCTACATGGGATTTTAAAAGCTGAGCTGGAAGAGCCTTCTAGAACTACACCTAAGCGTGTGGCCTCCTGACGGGTACTGTGGCTTTGCAATTGCTTTTCTCTCTTCCAAAACATTTTTAAAAATAAATAAATAAAGGAAGAGAGTAGAGAGCAGTGGAAACTAGCTGACAGTCCAGAGGAGGCAGTGGGGTTTACTGCCTGCAGTGTTGCTTCGTGTTCAAATTAAGCTTAATGGAAAGCAGAGTCTTTCCCTATGTTGGCTTACTGTCAGAGGAAGCTTTGTATATGCTGTTCATATGACAGTGGATGAAAATAGAAAGAATTGTTCTGTTTGTTCTGGTCCTTCTGACAATGTTTGGTGATGGCTGCTGCACAGTTACTAGTTGCAATATTTTCAGCATACAAAAACATTGCTTTGTAAAAATGTTCGTCTTCTGCACAGTCTGTCTGATAGAGGTACGTTGCTTTTTGACAGCTTTTTGGTGGACACTTTTTGTTGTTGCTAAAACCTGGGAAGGAGTTTCTGTCCCAAAAATAAAAGATCCTGCTGAAAGGCTTCCGATAGCATCATTTCATGCCTGGCACATCCAGGCAGTACCACAGCAGGCTTAAGTGGAGATCACGTGGCAAAAGAGGCCAAGCAAGTAAAACATAGGCAGCAGGAGATTGTTATCTGGTGTTTGCAAGAAGCCAGGTAATTGAAACCTCTCATCACAGCTGTGTGGAAGAGCAGTATGTCCAGAGGAGGCTTGACAGTGCCAAGTGGAAGTAAATTTGCAGGTCTCCTTTGCAAACGTCGATTTAAAAAAGACACCTACACTGGGAAAGAAATCAATTTGACATAATCCTGCACAGTGTGTATTTACTACTCCAACAAAGGTGTTGCAGCTGGAGCGCTTCAGATAGCTGTACCTGATGCTGACTGCATTCTTCCCTTGCAGCCTTCTTTTTCAGGCACACCCCTGTCATTGTAGCCGTCTTCTAGCAGGCTGGAATCAATGGTGGTGTGATTTGTTTTAGCCTGAACTCAAAAAGTAAAGCTGTAAATAACAGGTACCAGTTACATTTTAACAAAAACCGTTTCCAAAGTGTGAATACTACCTTGCTGTGTGACCAAAATTGCTTGATGCCTATAGGAAACTTAAATTGCCTTTAAACATAGAAGATGCTTCTTAATGGATGGATGAAAGCTGGTTTTTAGAAGTCTGAGAGTTTGGGAATTGCCATTAATACCTGTTGGATCTAATGTGATTTTTCCTTTGTATCCCTTACTGTTGCTGGTTTTCAGAAGTGTATACTGGGTAAATAACACAGCTAAGTCCGCAGCAGCCATTTCATGCATGCGATTTCATAGGCTTCATGGGAGCCCCTTTCGTTACTTGCTGTCTCCTGGCTAGGAGAGTCTGAGAGTTGCTTTAGGTTTATATCCCTGAGTCAAAGGAGAGGACTTACTATATCAATCCCATATGCCAGATATCCTCCTCCTGGTTTGCTCTGGGTGGTGCCTGGCTGTGTCGGAGAACCTTCCTCCAAGTTCCTGTGATGCTTTACTGGAGGCAGAGTAGGAGGGGACAGAAAGCAGGATGACGAAGACCTACATGGCTGGTGCAGCAGCCTCAGCACCTTCTGGTGGAGCACCTGGCTCTGTGGGCAGTCCCCAGCGCTCCACCTCCTTGTGCTGCAGCTGGAGCCTTCTTGTGGTGTGGTTCACTCCCCACCCTGCCCTTCCGCGCACCGTGTGCCCGCAGCAAGGTGAGCCTCTTTGGGCCCATCCTAGATGAGTGCTTGCAGGAACGTTTCTATAGGAACCAGGGGCAGGAAAAACCTGCCCACCAAGTTCAGTGCTCATTAGTCTGGGACATGAGGGCAGGCTGCAGGCAGGGAAGTGATCTCCAGCAAGGCGGAGGCCAGCATGTGATGATGTGGACAAGGAAAGGTGTTCCCCTCTACTACACCTGTTCTAGGAGGTGGAAGGACTTGTAGCCTCGGCACTCTCCTGCCCTGCTGCCTGAGCACCGTGGTTAATTCCCATCTTGCGTCTTACGGGGTGTTTTCTCACCTACGTGCCCAACGCTGGCCTGGCTCCTCCATAGCAGGTTGGTTCAGTAGTGATTGTGCATGCGGTGACGGTTAATAATGACTGAGGGCGATCCCTACTTGCAAGCTTGTGGTACTGAGGATGGATTCAGAGCAGAGGCAACGAGAAGAAGCATGGCAGACATACCACATGGCTGAAACAGTGATTGCATTCCTAATAAAAGTCGTTGGAAATGGGGTTAACTGGGCTGGGAGAAGGCGGGGGAGGAGGAGCTATTGCAGGCTCAGGAACAGAGCAGCTGTGGTTGCGGGGCAGTGATAAGCCTGGGGAAAAAAAGCATCAAAATGCATTCAGTGATGTAGAAAGGGGAATAAGTATTGTCAGGAGATTTACCTGCTTGGTGTGCGTGCTGTGTGCATTCCCATGTAAAGTGAGTGTGCAGGTGCTCATTTTGTAATTCTTGTTACATCTTCAGTTACTAAGGGAAGAGTTGGTATTCAGAGAACAAGTGCGCCTAGTGATGGGAAGAGTAGAAAACATTTACAGAACTCGTGGGTAAGCAGCTGGCCATTTTGTGGAGAACTTTACTTCTGAGAAACAAAAGCTGGACATTTGTTTTTCTTTTTGCCCTGAGAGTTGGTGTCAGAATATCAGAGTGCCTGTTCATCCATGCCAGCCTTTTACTTGCAGAGAACCCATAAAGCCTATGAAATCGCATGCATGAAATGGCTACAGCAGACTTAAAACTTCTGGAAACAAGCAACTGTAAGGGATAAAATCTGGGAGGAAGAAGCCTTATCATTTGTGTTCTCAGACACAGATGCTTTTTATGCTTTTGCAGTGTTTTACAGCTGCTTATCTTGGAGTGCTGTAGCAAGCCACTGCCAGGCTCCGAGTGCTCACTGGAAAGCTCACTGAAATGCAAAGGCAATGTAACCTTGTACTCCTGAGCACTACAAACAGCTTGGACAGGGCCTGCTGGGTGAATCCTGGGGTTCCTCCTTTTAGTGCTGTGCAGTCATAAGTAGCTGTACTGGAAAGGGGAAGCTGGAAAACCCATCCCAGACATGCAAATGTTAGTTTCTCCCAGGTTCTTTCCCAAGTGCGAGTGACTGATATATCCCAGCACTGGCTTTGTCTGCGTGGTGGAGGTGGCTCTTGATGTCTCCCACATATGGAGTTGTAAGGTTGATCTTAAAGTTCAAAAATCTCTCCCTGTGATTACCGAACTATTCCATTGTTGTCCTGGAAAACCCCTATAAAAATCTGCTGTGAACTGGTATCAGGAAAGTAAGGAGGGGAGCTATGTGGGCTGTTCCATCATCTGAGCTTGATCGCCTGGTTTAGTTTAGAGGAGCCTGGCTCATTGCAGAGGTACTCGATAGCGTGTTGTCCGCATCCTAGCACAATTCATTACAGAAAATCCTTGTCAGAAGCTTTCCCAGCTCCTTTCAGGGAGCTGTATTCCACAGCCTAATACGCTTTACTCCTATGGTTTGTGATGCTACTTCTAAAATCTATTTCAGGCTTTCTGCATCTGATGATACCCCCATTAAACTCTTTTTACTGTGCCAGTCCCTTCTCCATGGGCAGTGTATTCAGAGAATGATGATGTATGTTGTGGGGGTTTTTAGTATTCATGATTAAATACAGGTCTTACAATATATGATGGAAAAGGTGATGAAAGTTGACTTGGTTTTTGACATCCTTTCAATCAGCACTGCAGTTAATGTCAGTAGGAATTTGGTAAATGACAGTGTGCTTTTTCTAGCTGATGGGTAGGTATGAAACCATCAGGAAATTCCAGTCTCTGGAATTTAATTTTCCTGTGGGGGAACGTAAATACTAAGGGATTTAATTTTCCTCTGGCAAACTTGAGGGGTCTGTCTGTCCCCCACCATGTTCTTAGATAGTAATTGAGTTCTCTCATCACATTTTTTTTTTTTTTCATTTATGACAGGATAGTGACCTCACACCTCTGAGAACAGCGTTTCTGGACCTGCTGACAGCCTCTGCTACTTGCCCTTCTTTAGCACAATGTCAGGTGAGCAGACAAAAATGGACACAGTATTTTCTGGTTTTGGTTGCTTTTTCTTTGTTCAGCTGCAAGTTAGTAAAAGAAAGTTACTGGTTCCAAGAGCTATTCTTTATGTTAACATAGGGTCTGTTCAAACTGAGGTAAAGAAAATCTCCCTGCTCTTTGTGATCCAGCTTCCTTTTCACTGAGGGTGAGCTCAGTTCCTTTTTTTACCTTGTGCTGAAGCCTGAAGAAGCTGCTTCAGCCATTGAACTCAGAGGAAGAAGGAGGCTGAAATGTAGTCTTCCGTCCCAGTTTTTTGTAAAATTTGCTTGGTTCTGTTCTCCCAAGATTTGCTCAAAAGTAATTGGCTTACTTTATGATCATGAGAGATTTTTGCTAGAAAATGGTAGCTCTAGGACAGGCAGGATCCTGAAGAATTACTGGAGTTCAGCTGTGGACCACTGAGATAAAAACTTTACTAAAACTAGGTCTCCTCCTTCTTTCAGTGCCCAACTCTCCCACTCCCTATTTCTCTCTAAACATTCCATCCTGGCCTGGCTGGTTATTTCAGGGCATATAACCCTGAGGGAGACTATATGTCAAAGCCAAATAAGCCTTTCTCTTGGTGATGTGCACAGTGGAAGACCTGGGGCATGCTTACCTGCTGAAATTGCAAAACTTGATGTCTGCTTTTATTCTAAGGGAAGCTGTTCAGTGGGACACTGCCTGAAACTGGAAAGGCTCTTATCCTGAACACAAAAGACAAAGATGATAGGCATAGTTTCTTTGCTGCAGCTCTCTATACATGGCTTGGCAATATCCCAGCCCTTCTGGAGCACAGGGAGCAGTTGAGCATCTTGCTGAGGGCTCTGATTTCCCATTTTAGTACCTGGTTGACTAAGGTTCAAGGAACTCTGGAGTGCTTCTGGTGCTGGGGTCGGTGCCTCTGTAAGAGGCATTTATTCCTCCATAATATTTTTTTTTTTCGCCGGTAATGATTCCTCTGGCTTGGCACTGATTGCACAGCTTTTCCAAGCAGAAGAAAGAGCATACGATGCCACGGACCTATTCTCTTCCCTAAAAAGTCCCTTTCTTAGAACTCCGTTTGGCCTTTTTGCTGCTTTTGTAAGGGACAAAACCATCTGAAATTGCTTGCTTGGTGAAGTGGGAGCTCTCTCAATATCTACAGTAGCAGTAGTGACAAACTTCTAGGTTAGTCCTTCCCTTGCTGGAACAGTCTGTATTGAGTGTGTGTCTTCCAAGGGAGTCTTTCCATGTTTTCACTGCTATATGTTGATCTCTTTCTGTTTAGGCCATCACACTCCCTCTGCTGGGGGTCCCTTCTCAGCACTCACTCCCAGTATTTGGCCTCAGGAGATCCTGGCAAAATACACACAGGTACAGTGTCGGGCAGGGAGGGGGTGTTCCCTTTCCTTCTGTGCAGAGCCAGAGACCCTGGTGATTTCTGGTGGTCTCTGAAAGCCACAGGGAAAAGGAGGGAGAAGGTGCACTTGCCCTCCCGTGTTTGGTTATGAATGCTTGTTTGCTACTTCAACTTCGTGTGTTTTGCGGCTGCATCCTGGGTCTTGCAAGAGGATCTTGCAGAGCACAAAGAAACTTGTGTGAATTATTGCCCTGTTGTTTTGCAAGTATTGCTGCACTGTAAAAATGTTGACATCCTTGGGGAGTCTCTGTCATCATCAGGCTACTGTGGATGGCTTGTGCATGGCAGGAAATGCTAGCCTCAAGACTTGTCACCAGGTGGGCAGAGCAGGAAGGAAGGAAGCAGCCATGGAATTTCATAATTTACCCACAGTGTTTGCTGAAGGTAGTTAAGCCCAGTGAAGCAGATAAAGTTTATTGTGGAGCTATGGTAGAAGCACGCTTCTTGGGTGCTGCCTGGGTGCAATGCTTGTGAGAGACCCCCACAGGAGAGACAGGTGGGCTTGCAGGACAGGGGAGGTAGCTGTAGGTTTTCACTCCTTAAAAAGCCCGTTGTAACCTCCAGTGTGTACCCTGCAACCACAAGCATAGATGAGGAAAGTTGAGGTTTGGGTCATGGACCTTAATTTCCTTTCGCCTGTAATTTGGGCTTGCTTCACAGGTGAAAATCCCAGTTTTGTCTGCTTCTTTCAGAGAAAATCTGAAAGCAACAGACAGGAGATGGAGCAATGCAGGGAGCTGAATTTGCAGTGTGTGTGCAGAGGTAACAGAAGACTGCTGTGTATCAGAGATGCGGACAGTAGAGACCACTTTAGCTGGTGTGTGGGCCAGTTCTTCAGTCCATGAGGAGGGCTGTGTGTCCCTCCAGGTGGGAAATTCTGTCTTGGTATGATGTTGTGCTCAAGCCCTGCTGGAAAAAGGATGTGAAGGCAGAGTTTCACAACTCCCATGAAATCAAAACGGGAATGGCATGCAACACCTCAGCTGGGAATTGTGGTGGGAGTCATTGAAAGCAAAAGGGCAAGGAGTCTAGTTGTGTAGAAGGCACAGTGTGGATAGAGGTGGCATGGGGCAATATCCACATCTCTGTTCATTTTTTAGTGCTAAATTGGTGAAAGTGTGTGTTTTCCTTCCTCACATCTCCCAGAAAGAAGATTGCATCGAGCAGCCAGAGTTCCACTATGATGAATTTGGTTTCCGAGTTGATAAGGAAGGTAAAGCCAGACCTGTCCTTCCCCCTTCCATTTTGTCCTGTGCCCAGCCCTTCCAATGCTTTCGAGTACAGCAGGTGATTTTTGCAATCATTCTGTGCTAGATCTCATCTACCCACCTGTTGTCATCTTTCTGTATCCTACCATTGTAATCCAGTGTATTAGACGTGCTGGCCTTATGGGAGTCTGGAGCATAGATTAGTAGCAGGGTCATTTCCATCCCCTTATGCTTGTGCCATGGGTAAGAGAGAAAAGTTAAGAGCAAGTTATTATTTCCCTTAGCAGCTGTATGCTGGGGAAGGGCAACCTTCCCAGTTCGCAGCGGGGTCTGTTGTGTTCAGTAAGCACTGATAGCTGGCACAGTGACATGTGCTGTCTGTTGAAAAAGTCACGGCCGAGGTGAGCGGCAGCAGTATGTGTTCTACCCATCCCTGCAGCTTGGCAAAGCGTAGGATGAACTGAAGGGGCAGAGCCCCTATCCTAGTTTTTCTGCAAGATACAGAGGCAGGCGACCAAACAGAAGGAGATGTGGAGAGCTATTGCAGCTGGGCATTGAACTACAACTGTCTGCCTTTGCAAAGAGGAAGAGAAAGGCGTGCAGGATGTAGGTATTGCTTTATGAGAGGATGTTTCCAGGGCTCAGGCCATACAGTGCAAGGGCAGAAGTTGTTTGCGTGTGTACCCTGAGGCACCTTGAGTCATAGAGGATCCTTTTTGAAGCAATTACCCGGAGATGAGAACAGGACACAGCAATTTTCTTAAGCCAGAACATTTGATAGACTTGTGCATTATAAAATCAGCAGAAAGATTTAGACTGCATTGTTGGGATGTGTTACGTGATGAAGGACAGAGTGCCTTACGTCAAACCTGTACTTGTGCTAAAGCGTCTGTTTTAGAAGCCAGCCTCAGGATAAGATGCTCTCTCATTGAGAATTTGGAAGTGTCCTTTTTAAAGCTTTTTTGGTGGTGAAATATCCCCAAAGTTAACATTTCGCACCTCATTACTTGCATGAGAATATAGCTTCTGCTTGCCACCTCGGAAGCTCACTATGCTTTTGTCAGCCTGATTTACAGATCCTTACAAAACCCAGCAGGATGACTGCTGCCAGGGTCTTGTTTAATTCCAGCCACACTCTGCTCTAAATCCTGAGTAGGTAGAGACTAGAAGCCTGCTGACAGCTTCTTAGTTCTCAAGGCTCCAGTGCCTTTTGCTTACGACCATAAAATTTGGTGCATGGAGAAGACAATTAGAAACCAAGCTTTGCTTTTCCGTGCTCTGGCTGGAGGATGTGAATGTTCTTAATGTGCTTTCTTCAGATGGCCATCTTACTCCGCACCCTGCCCTATGTTCGTTCCCTCTCATTTGTCTCCATTTCTTTCCCTTCCCTTTGCTGAGGCAGACAGTGCTGAGCCAAACTCCAGCAGACATCGTCCTCCACTGACAGAGGAGCCACAGCAGAGGCTCAAGTGGCAGGCTCATCTGGAATTCACCCACAACCATGACGTGGGTGACCTCACCTGGGACAAAATTGAGGTCACCCTACCACATTCAGACAAGCTGCGCTCCCTGGTGCTAGCCGGCATCCCACATAGCATGAGGCCACAGGTGAGAGTGTTGCCTGTTCTGGGCAGGCTCACCTGCCTGGAGTAAGAGACAGTGGAGCAAAACTGCTTGCTCTTGGTTGAGAGCGTGTCAGATTATGGCTTTCTGTGTCTGTCTTAGTGACTCTTCCTGTCTCTGTTCACCCTGTTCCCCCAGCTGTGGATGCGCCTGTCAGGAGCCTTGCAGAAGAAGAGGAATTCAGAGATGTCATATCGGGATATTGTGAAAAACAGCTCTAACGATGAAACTATTGCAGCCAAACAGGTAGGAGATACTGCCTGGTGCTGACTGGGCACAAAGGAGTGCGGAGAAGGGCAAGATTTTCTGTGTGAGAAGGAAAGAGTGTCTGGTTGAGAGGACATATGTGGTTAAATCCTGCTGAAGCTTAAGCCTGTCGGGCATATTTCTCTTTTGTTTGGTTGGAATAGCAGCTGTGTGCCTCCCCTCCTTCTTAGAACAGCATGAAGGGGGTCTGGGCCATGCTACCTGCAGGCTAGAAAACAGTGCTGCAGTTGCATTTCAGCAAACATCCTGATAGTCACTGAGAGAAGTGAAGGGTGAAAGGCTGACAGGTGCACCTCTGTTGAGGTAGTGGCAGCTGCTTCCAGGGACTGTCTTTGTGCCCCCAAGCACAAAGTCTCTGAACACCAAGAAGACTGTTAGAGAGTGTTTGCCCTCTTCCTTTGACCTCTCATTTTGTGGGAGGAGGCAAAGGCAAAAGAAACTGAGCTCTGCACGTGCACACCTCTCACCAAGAAGCTAGGTACAAAAGGGTTGGAAGGAGGAACAACACTGCCCGAGGGAGATCTGTGGGCTGTTCACCTCCAAGTCCCCTGTCACAGATGTGGCCAGGTTGTTGGTTTCTCTCTGGAATAGGTTTGTTGGGAAGCCTTGCTCAAAATCCAAGCAGATGAAATTCCCAACTAGTATGCTTACTATTCTCAGCAGTGAAACTAGTGACTGAGTTTAGACAAGTATTTCTTGGGAGTCATCAATTCACTGTCTGCACGGGCATTTTCCCACATCAGTGAAAGCTGTTAAGCTGATCCCAGGTATCTGGACAGGGCCGCCTTCCTTGGTGCTTAAGGACTTACGGATGGATGTGGGAAAGCAGAGTTCTCTGAAGCAAGGGGCCATGGGGAAGTGCAGACAGCAGAAGGCCGTTGTTCAGATGCTGCAAGCTGACTCTGTCCTTGTTTATGGCTGTCTGGCAGATTGAAAAGGACTTGCTACGCACAATGCCCAGCAATGCCTGCTTCTCCAACGTGAACAGTATCGGGGTGCCACGGCTACGGAGGATACTACGGGGACTTGCCTGGCTCTACCCAGAGATTGGATATTGCCAGGGCACTGGCATGGTAACCTTCTTTCAGAGTGTCTTTGTGGTAGGGATCATTTTTTCTGGGGTCGCTGCTGGGGCAAATGATTTGAGACAGTGCTGCCAGATGTTATGGGTTCCAGATGAGCTGAAGGGAAATCCCTTCCATGTAGAATATCTTTCCTAGGGAAGGGAGAGCAGGATAGTACCATGCCTCCAAAGATTTGGAAGAATTCAGTCTGTCTGTTGGGGAGGGGCAGGCATTACACTGCGGAGAAATCCCTTCAGTGAAGCTGCAGGAGAACTGCTGCAGAGGCAGGAAGATGTTGGTCACCTAGATATTGGTCCATATGTCCACAAGAAGAAGTGGGGCGAGAGTTCTGGTCCTTTCAGGACTTGCAGTTCTTCTTTCTTAAAAATCCTAGGTGGCTGCCTCTCTGCTGCTCTTCTTAGAGGAGGAAGATGCCTTCTGGATGATGTGCGCTATCATCGAGGAACTGGTTCCTGCCTCCTACTTCAGCACCACTCTGATGGGTGTGCAGACAGACCAGCGTGTCCTGCGACAGCTTATTGTGCAGTACTTGCCTCGCCTGGACAAGCTGCTGCAGGAGCATGACATTGGTAAAAAATGTGTCCTAGAAACCATAACTTTTCTTGCCAGGGTGACGTGCAGACAAATTATTGTTCTTGTTTCATAAAGGGAGAGCAGCAGGGCCCTAGAGGCAATGCATGGTCATCTTTAAGCTGGGAGGACAGCACTTAGGAGTCCAACTTCACTGGCTGGCTAACTTCTGTTGTGTTTCTTTTCCATGTCTTTATTCACAGAGCTCTCCTTGATCACTTTGCACTGGTTCCTCACCTCTTTTGCTAGTGTTGTCCACATCAAGCTGCTGCTGCGTATTTGGGACCTTTTCTTCTACCAGGGCTCTCTGGTACTGTTCCAGCTCACTTTGGGCATGCTCAGCATGAAGGTAGTTCCCACCTCCTCTTCTTCCTTTGTAGTACTTTGGTGTTCACTTCTGAATTTTAGGGACAAGAAGGTTTTGTATCCACTTTCTGTATGTGGTTTGGGAGTGTGTTAGGGAAGACAGCTTCCTGCTGCCTTCAGAACTGGAGGCTGTGAAAAACTTCCAAGGCACTTCACAGAAATCGGGGAATGCTATTGCTTTTTCCCCTGTGTACCTCATTTGTTCCCTCATAGTTAAACTCTTTAATTAAATCAGCTGCCCCCCTCTGCTCAGTCTAGATCCCAAATTGAGGTGTCCGTCTTACCTAAACCAAGATGCCTCTTGGTTTTGCAGAGTCTGAGCAGAGATATAAAGCCAATGTCTGTGATCATCTAGGAAGCTTTTGATGGCACTGTTGAACACTCAGAGATTTGCGTTGTCCTGACTACATTTGATTTGGATGGCTTATATTTAACCGTTTGATCTTTCCCTTTTTATGTGAAAAATAATTTTGTGCTTCAGCTTACTGCATGAAGGGCAAGGGTGAGCCTGCTGGGAGTAACAGGAAGGTAGAGCACAGTCTGACGTGGCTGGCACTCTATAGCGTGTGAGACTGAGCAGCTTCCATTCTTTTATCCCCAGCAAGATTCCTGCTGTGCCAGTTCTAGTGGTGGGTGCAGAATAGCTTTGGTTTTGTCTTTCCTTGGTGATTTGATTTCATTTCAACAATGAATGCTGTAATTCAAAAGTACTCCAGCGAGAATTCTGGGGGGCGGTCTCAGTGCGGCAGAGCAGTAAAAGATGCTGTTCCCCACCCAAAGTTAGCTTGGACTTTTTCTGCCGAAGTTTTTTATGGAATTGTGTAGTTGTGCCTGCCCAGGCTGTACACTGAATGTAAAATTGCATCTAGCAGCCCCCAAAGCATAGCTGTCATGCTCACTGTTCTGTGTGGCAAAATGACTGTTGTTGCAGGAGGATGAGCTAATCCAGTCTGAGAACTCTGCCTCAATCTTCAACACGCTTTCAGACATCCCAAGTCAGATTGAAGATGCAGATGTGTTGCTGCGGGAGGCCATGCGTGTGGCTGGCTCGCTGACAGATGTGGCGGTGGAGACCCAGCGTCGCAAACACTTGGCCTACCTCATTGCTGACCAAGGGCAGCTGCTCAACTCCAGCACCACTGTCAACAATTTATCCAAAGTGAGTGCACAGGGTTCCATTCGCCTCTGCTGCTCCATTGTTACCGTTCCCTTATGTATCCCCTCCCAGCTGCTGTTTGTGAGGAGGAGACCTTCCTCCCTGGGAGGATTTTGGCTCCATGATAACTGTCGTCCAGTGGAGAAAAAGTATTGGGAAGTTGGAGGAAGGTCTGTACAAATGAAATGCTGCCAGATCTGTCCTGGCTGATAAATGCCCAGGTGAAAGGGATGTTGACATTGATTGTAATTACCATTAATGAGAGTTATGATGAAATCTGATGCATTTCATTAAGGAAACTAAAAGAAACAACATATGTTTTTGGCAGAATTAGGTTGGAGCACACAGCAGAATAGGAACTGGGCTTAATCCATTACTAAGAAACTGGTACACTAAAATACTCTGGAAGGTAAAGTCAGAAAACAGCAGCAGCCTTTGAGAAGCTGAATAAAAAATGCACCTTTGTTAGATCTTGGAGTGCAGTCTGCTGTTGCAGCTGTAGTAGCTCCTGTTTGCCAGGCCTGTGTGGAAGATGTATTCTTGATGCTCGTCTGTGTGCTAATCACAAGACACTCCTGCTATTCTAAAATGTTAATAGGCATCCACTTAGAAATTTATATATAATTGCATGTGGAACTGCTTTTGGCAACAAGCAGAATTAGAACTAAAATTATTCACTCGAATCATGCTTGAGTCTTGAATTTCAATTATGCTTTCGTAATAACTGAGCTATAAATAACCTGTTGCACATGGAGCAGATCAAGCAGTAGAGCTGATTCATTGCGTTAGAACTAGTACAGCCCCTGTCTAAAACTGACAGTTCACTCGCCCCTTCCAGTGGTAGCTGTCAGGATCCCTTGCCCAGAGTTGACCAGTGTGGAGGGTTGCTTTATTTCATTTCTGAAATCTGTCCTAATGTGTGCACTTCATTCCCTCTCTTTCCTCTCCCTCAGATTGTGCGACGCAGGACTCAGCGCAGGAAATCTGGCATCACCTCTCTGCTTTTCGGTAAGGACAATCCTGTGCCTTTCAGGTGGTGGTGATGGATATAGCAGCCTAGGAAGGAGGGAAGTGAGCAAAGCAGGGAAGCACTGCGACAGAGGAAGAAGGGAGAACAGAGCCAGAACTGAAGGATGGCAGGGGAAAAGTGCAGTTTTCTTCTTGCTTGCTGGAGTAGTCTGAGCTCAGAAAGTAAATTTAGGTTAGGCGGCTAGTCCCTGAATGGTGACCAACGGTGAGCTGCAGCTCAGCCCAGCTGTAATGTCCTTCTTGCACTGAATGACAGGTCAAATGCATTTTCTGGCAGACTGTCTGCAGTCCACAGGCTGGATGTTGTACTCTCCTGATCTTACTCTGCTCAGTTCAGGAGCATCTCTGATGATCTGAAACAGGGCAGGATGATCCAGGTGTCACCCATGAAAATTTATAAATGCAAACATCACTGATGTTCCCTTTACTTACTCTGAGTTCAATGCTGTGAACACTTTTGAGCCTTAATTTTCCTCACTTACAAGCTAACCCAGAGTATGTTCGGAAAGCACACGGCCAGAATAAGCTTTGCGTGGGTTTAACAGTAACTTGCTACTTTGACTCCATGATAGCCCTTTCTGTTGTAAGCCTCACTGTCATCACCTTCCTTGCAACTGGTTAGCTTTCTTGAAGTTGCCACATCTCACCACAGAAATTGTTTTTCCGGAGGAAGACAACATACTGAATTTACAGGGTTCAAATAGTGTTTCTGTTGTGGTTGAAGCGGCCTGAATAAATCTAAAGCGGGGTTTTACTGGTCTTTTCAGAGGAGAGCTTTCCTGATGTTCACCTGGAAGCTGATACGTTCACAGGCTTGCTACAAGCACATATAGCATTACCTATAAAAGTTATGGTAGAAGATCAGTGAAACTGTAAAGTCAAGCATGCAGAAGCGAAGAAGTGGCAGGAAGGTTACTTGTGCATTCTAGACTCAGACCTCATGTATGTAATACTACCATAAAATCAATACAGACTGGACCAGCAGGGAACTTAGCTGCAAAATGCATCTTTCTTGTGTCTCAAATAGTCTCTTTGGCCAAGTTGATTAGTTTTACGAAGGTGTATAGTGAGTTATGCTCACACAAAATGATAAATTTTAAGTTCAAGCTTCAGAATGTATTAATAAGTAGAACTGAGATGACTGATAGTGTTTTCTCATTTTAGTGAGTGTACAGTGACTGTCATGTTTTTTACCTAATATTTTTCTTAGTATTTAAAATGTTGATTAAAATAGAGAAGTTGTCATCTTGCAGCAGATGACCAGAATGGAAAACTTCAGCCCAAGTGAGGGGAAGGAAAGCTTGGATATGATAAATCCATGTTAAACTGGGAACTGTCAATCGACCTCATGTGTGAAGTCTGTTGCCTGTAGTAGTTGCTGAGTACAGCTGGTACATAGCCCTCATCTGGGTGGGAATAAGAATTTACCCAGAACTTAATTCTTCCTTAGAGTGAGTGCAGATTTAGTGGTGGCTTGGACAGGAGTCATAGAATTGCAAGGGCACTGTTTGGAAGAGACCTCTAGATGTCTGTAGCCCAGCCTCTCCTGCTCAAAGGCAGACTCTTGCTCGTGCTAGATCAGGTCAGCCAGGGCTGCTTCTAGCTGAAATTCAAGGAGTTGGACCAGATTTCTAATGAAGAAATTGAAAGAAGAAACAGTGAAAGACAGTTTGGCAGAGAACAAGATGTGCATGTTGCCCTTTTCCAGCTGGCTGGGCATTGCAACAAGGAAGTGCAGGAGAGCTAGTTCTCCTCTGCATAGCTGCGCAGCTAGTCGGTCTTTGCAGGCTCAGAACAGAGCCTCCTCACCTGTGGTCGATCCTGCACTGGTTTCCTGTTTTGGAAGCTTACGTGCAGGTGTGTTGGGTGCAGCGAGGTGAATCTGGTGGAAACCCCAGTTACTTGCCTCTGTATGGTTGTATTCTAAGGTAGGAGGGTGTGGAACTTACTTCCCGTATCTCCTGCTTGTGTTTTGGTGGGACTGATCTGAGTACAGATGGAGGAGCACAGTATTCTGTCCAGAAGGGACTGAATGGTGACAGAAAAGAGTCAGTGATCTATGTAAATGAGGGCAGCCCACTGAGCGTGGCTGTGGTTGAGTAGTTTGTTCTTCAGTCACATTCTGTTTTAGCAACATGAATTTTCTGGGAATCCCCACCATCTGCGTGATCACCGATCTACTTACAATCTTTGTATCTCTGAATCTGTAGTGAGACCCCTTATATGCTCTGTTTCCTACCTCTGGCCACTGAGGAGGAGGTTTTGTTAATTTTCATTGCTTGGACTGGGAGTAAGTATGCCCTTCAATTTTTCTAGTCCAGAAGCAAAGTTCAGTTTTCTCTTAAGCTCCCTGTGCCTAATTGTCTAATAATTTAATTTAGCAAATAGAAAACAACTCTAAAAATAATTTAAAATCGAATTTTGTGCTTCTATTTATGTTCTTAAGGTTTTGGTCTTTTTAATTAGGATCACTTATGATTAAAATATATTGTTAATCACTTTTCAGTAAGCAGAAGTTTCATGTGTACCTGGCTGTTGCAGCAGCTGTATAGCTCAGGCCATGCTTTATTCATACTGGTTTCTGTAATGCTGTTAGAAGATAAGCGAAGTACTAGTGTGCTAGCCAGTGGTTTATTTGGGTCTTGTATAAAAGCTGTGTTTGTATAAAAATTGGAGTTCAGTGACAAATACATTGTTTTTAATGTTGATTTTGTTAATCGAGCTACCATTACAGAGAGAGCAAAAACAGATGTATGAAAGTATACTTTGAATTTAAAACAAACTGAATTTTTTTAGAAAAAGAACCAAATGGTTCAATGTTCTCTAACATCATGTACCCAATTTTTAAGGGATTCAAATACATTTAACTGTCTAAAGAATCTATCCCGTTAGGTATCTCTCTGCATAAGTTAATAGAGACAGGCTGTCAGAACTTCTGTGGAATTAGTGACAGTTGAAAGATGCTTTGCTAACTTTTACTTTGTATCTATGACCATTCCTATACACCCAAAACCTTTGAAATCTGGCTCTTAGGGAGGTCGAGGTCTTGCCTAGGTGATGGCTTTTCTCTTGTGGCTGTGACTTCTAGACTGACAGAGGAAGGTAGGCTGTCTTGGTTTTTCAGATCTTTTTCAAGACTCGATATAGAATACACTCAGCCTGTGAGCTATGCAAAAATCAGAAGTAGTTCAACCAAAAAACTGTTTCAGTTTCAAGAGAATTTCAATTAAAGAGAATTTTTGAAAGTTCCCTGGTTGCGTGTCCTACCATTCAGCTGACTATATACTGATAGACACTTCTCTAAAGTAGTACACGGCACCTTGGTATACTGAGTTGCCCAGACATAGCAAAGATGACAACTTCCAGTTTCATATGTGGTTCGAAACTGCCCTTAAAATATGAGGCAGTCAAATTGGTATTAGCTACTTATATTATTGAATAGATCGGCAGTAAGTACTTGCCATAGTGTGGGCACTTCTAATGCCAGGCTTTTTTATTCCTGCAGAATCAATGATTTCTAATGTTAACAAAAAATAAATACCTTATACTTGTTTTCCTTCTCT
The DNA here is from genome assembly GCF_963210335.1 of Falco punctatus. NCBI lineage: Eukaryota > Metazoa > Chordata > Aves > Falconiformes > Falconidae > Falco > Falco punctatus. The sequence continues at coordinate 36,180,478 of NC_137585.1, forward strand.
TGCCTTCCCTCTGGCTGTGTGTGCTCCCCAGGGGATGACGATCTGGAGGCACTGAAAGCCAAGAACATCAAGCAGACAGAGCTGGTGGCTGACCTGCGTGAGGCCATTCTCCAGGTGGCACGACACTTCCAGTGTGTGGATCCCAAGAACTGCAGCATTGTGAGTGGGAACAGCTGGATCTGCGCTGCTGTGTGCTCCAGGCATGAGGGCTGAGTATCTACCACAGGACAGGGCTGTTCAAATGCTCCTGGAATGTGGGCTTAAAGAACATGCGAGGTGTAACAACTGGAGGGTTGCTCGACCCATCCCTGGTGGAGGAGGGCTGTGCTGGGAGGTTGTCTGCAGGCTAGGAGCAGGAAAAGGTTTGGGAGCAAGGGCATGCAAGATTTGTCTGATCAGCTTGGAGTCATCTATTGCTTTTCATTCCTCTTTGCTCTTCATCCACATGCATGCTAGGATCTGACTCCAGACTACAGCATGGAGAGCCACCAGCGAGACCATGAGAACTATGTGGCCTGTTCCCGTAACCGACGACGGCGAGCCAAGGCACTACTGGACTTTGAGCGCCATGATGATGATGAGCTGGGCTTCCGCAAGAATGACATCATTACGGTGCGTCAGGCTGTGAGACAGGGACCAGGGCAAGACCATGCAGACCCAACTTGTATGGGATGCTGCACTGCCTCTTCTGCGGGGAAAGAAGGAAGGAGATAAGCTCAGAGCCCAGTTAGGAGTCCAAGGGAAGCAGCTGGTGTTTCCGGGCACTACCTGGGGGTGAGGCAGTGTGTTCCTGTGAGTGTTGTCTTGTGGGTCATTCTCAATGCAGCTACAGAGTCCCTTTCCTGGTTGCCATACAGCCGAGCAAAAGATTGATTTGGTCCAGCCTTGGTCCTGTTTTAACACCAAGCTGTGATAAGACTGTAAAAGCATCCATTTGCGTTTGAGCTGTGGGTGTCCCATCGGAAATTGAGGAGAACGGGTAGTACAGTGTTTGCAGTAGCCTTTTTCCCTTGGAGGCTCTGGGCCATGTGAGAAAGAGAACATTGGAAAAATGGCAAAAAAAAATTGGTTGAGAAGAAAGCAGCTCCTCGTTGTGCCCACATAGCTGCGCAGCTGTAGCCCTCCTGCCACTGCATTCTCTTCAACCAGTGTTTTCCACTCCCTGTTTTTCAGATCATTTCCCAGAAGGACGAGCACTGTTGGGTGGGAGAGCTGAATGGACTGAGAGGTGAGAGCGGGATGGGTTGCACTGGGGAGAGTGGGGCCAGATGCAGAGCATCCGTTCATCCACAGTGGCTGCTTTGGCACATTTGCAGCAAAGGCTCTGCTGGTTACTCAGAGCATCTGCCAAGAACAATGGAAATGTTAAAGCAGGGTATGAGAGCAATCATGCAGCTATCTGGTTACTTCTTGCAAACAGCAAGTTTAGGCTCCATCCTCCTGGCACAGGGTGGTTGGGTGCATGTCATCTCTGCTGCTTGTGGGCAGTGTCCTGTAATTGGCTTCCTCTTGCAGTTGCCTTAATTCTTGTGATTTTGAGGCTGCTTGCTTCCTCCGTTGGGGTTGGACCCTATGAACTCTGATCTATTCTCGGCTTCCACTGGGCTCTGGTCTTGTCTGTGTAGGGGCTTCTCAGTGTCTATATCAGGCTCACCTCCTTGTCCACTCTTTGTAGGTTGGTTTCCTGCAAAATTTGTGGAGATCTTGGATGAGCGGAGTAAGGAGGTAATAAGAGAAACCAAACCACCACACACCACCACCACCACAACAACAAAGAGTTATGTCATAGCTGAAAAAACTTATTTGAAGAGAGCCATATATTTCCCTCCTTTGGTCTGTTTGCTGTCTCTGGCTGTGGAGTGCTTAGTGATTGATCGGGCAGCTTATCTTCCTAAGTGTGTTTGCTCAACTTCCTCACGCTGGCCAAGTGGAGAAGAGGGCCCGGAGGGCTGCAGGGGGTAGGCTGGGTGTGATACCTGGGCTTGCAAGGACCCTAAAGATGGACTTCAGGAAAGCTGAGAAAGCAGCAGGCAGGTATGCAGGAGGATCCTGTGGGCAGTGTTCCTGCCGGCTCCCCGTTGCCTGTACTTTCTTCCTCCTTTGAGGCTGTGCCTGTGGATCCTGCTCATGCTTTGCCACAGTGGAATTCTCCCCATACAGCTGTGCCCAAGGGGGCATTCTGTCTCAGTTCCTTTTGCAACTGTCCCTGGTGAGATGCCACCTATATAGAGAAGATACCTCAATATGGCCCCAAGGCTGGGGCAGCAGGAGGCAGACATCATTAGCTGTTGGCCTAGTCAATTTGCAGGGGACATGGAGAAGATTCTGTTCCCTCTCTCCTCCTCGGCATTTGGAGAGTGAAGAAGGACTCAAAGGCTGACCTGAGACCCCCAGGGGAAGCCCCTAGAGAGATGTCACTATTGAGATCTCACTTGCTTCCTCACCCCCTTCTTGGGGCTGGTTCCTTAGATGCAGATCACCTCTCTGTGTACAAACGCTACAAACACATCCTGTACTGCTGAGCAGTTCTCCTCCCAGCTGTGGAATTAGAGAGGATCCCACTTATCCTAATTTTGGAATATACTTCATGCTAACAGCATGTCAGGGTGATACCTTGAAGTGGTGTACCCCCGACCTGGGAATTCCTCTCTATATCCATTTGTCTTGACTTTTAGCAGCTTACAGAGCCTCAGAGACCCTGCAAGTGCAAGTCCCTCTCCTTACATTAGCTCAGTCAGCTTCACACCAAACCACAAACAACAGTTCCTGCATGCTGAACGCTGCTAGGATGGTGCGGGGGTCACCTGTGTGGTCTCCTGGGCACCACCTAGGCCCAAAGGTCCTGGTGTCCCACCAAATTCCCGGGGAGTAACACAGAACGTGGTGCCTTATGCATGAGCTAGCAAGAGCGTAAGGCGTTAAGGGAAGGGGAGCTGGTGGGCACCTGGGAGTGGAACAGGTCTGTGCAGAGAAGCTCTAGGGGGTTGGACTGCCTCCATGCTCTCCCCCCTCACCAGTATGCTGAGAGCTGGCTCTTCATGTTCCTCAGTACTCCATCGCTGGAGATGACTCAGTCACAGAAGGGGTGACAGACCTGGTACGAGGGACGCTCTGTCCAGCCTTGAAGTCCATATTTGAACATGGATTGAAGAAGCCATCTCTGCTGGGGGGGCCCTGCCATCCCTGGCTGTTCATTGAAGAGGTGAGGTGTCTCCGTTCCTGTTGTGGAGCTGTGTTGCTGGGGTGAGGGGGCTGTGGGGCGGAGCGTACTGACTGTCCACCTGCTCGCCTAGGCTGCAAGCCGGGAGGTGGAACGGGACTTCGACTCTGTGTATTCTCGCCTTGTGCTCTGCAAGACCTACAGGTAAGGCCACATTAGTCACACCAGGCAGCTGGGTCTGTGCCCTGTTCCTGTGTGCTCGTCAAACTGCTGCTGCTCTCCACCTTGGGAAGGGTCGTGGTCTGCCCCATCCTCTTGTGCGTGTGGTGGCAGCCGGCCGCTGTGCCTGTGTTGACTCGGGGCTGGCAGTGGAGCCACTTTGTCACTTGGAGCGCAGTACACTTGTCCCCTTCCCTGGGCTCCCGTGCTTTGCTTCTGAGTCTGTATCTTGCTCTCTCGTGGCTGCAGGATCACCTGTGGGCTCAGCAGTAGCCAGAGGGCTGGTGGGGTATGGAGAGGGAAAGGTCTACATGTGCCCAGGGTGGCTGCGGAGCTAGCTGGGTCTCTGCTGTCATCTCTGCAGGCTTGATGAAGATGGCAAAGTTCTCACTCCAGAGGAGCTGCTTTACCGGGTGAGTGCTGTCCCCAGCCCCGCCAGAGTCCAGCCCCTAATGTGGGGAAGTTTCCCACGGGGGCTGCTGGAGGGTGGTGCCCATCTCTCTAGGGAGATGCTAGGGAGTCTCCCAGACCTTCCCTGATGGGAGGGAGCAGAGGCAGCAGATGCCTGGGGAAAGGCAGAAAGTGAAGCCATCAGGAAGCCTCAGCCCCTCTGATGCTGGCAGGTGGTGCTGTGTTGCTGAAAAGGCTGCCCTGCCCAGCCCGAGGCTGAGCTGAGAAGGCAGTAACCACATCTTCCATCCCTGCAGGCGGTTCAGGGTGTGAACATGACACACGATGCTGCCCATGCACAGATGGATGTGA